>NW_026575132.1:0-2400000 GCF_905146905.1 Nyctereutes procyonoides
GACGGGCACTGAGGAAGGCACAGGACAGGATGAGCACTGGGTGTTACACTATGTGTTTGCAATCTAACTCCAATTAAAAATATACAAAAAAACCTGGTAAAAGGAAAAAAAGACGGGATGAATATATGTGAATATCAAATGGAAAGGTCAGCAAAAGAGAACCTGAATACACTCCACCTGTGCAGAGCTTCTGTTCTCATCATAATACCTAATTTGTAAAGAATCTATGAAATTATGGATGTTATGTTGAAATGTATCTTGGCATATCTTGCAATAAGTCACACAATTGGGAAGAAGCATGCCTCGGTGCACATATTAGGACCTCTGACCCTTGCTTCTAAGGTGACTTTCTTATTCTGTTATGTTCTAAAAGCTTAATATGTTTCCATAGAAAATAACTGGTTCTCATAGCATTCTTAAACACTTCCCTCCATGATTCATTCAAATTCTTCCTGACATAAACTGTTTGCAAACAATACTGTTAGAAGCCAATATTTTGTTTGGAAATCTCTGGTAACTGAGATTGTGAATCTCTGTCCTTGGCCATCTCTTCATATAGCAGAGTTGTGAATCAGGAAATGAGAACAGTCCTTCCAGATTGTCAATATCCAGGGAGTCCTAAGACTGTAGAGAAGGCATCTCTTCTGGTCCAGGAAAGTCTTTGCTTTAGAGTCCAGACATCACAGGATTTACCTGAGAAGAAACTCTTGATATTTCTGGAACTTTTACAAAGTTCCAGAAATGAAACTTTGTAAAAGTTCCAGAAATATCCAAGTTGGTTGGGATACATAGAAAGTTGGTTTTGAAATACTGTGAAAGTTCGTTTAAGTGCTAGAGAGGAAGAGAATTAAGAGAGAAGTTGAATAATAGTGAAGGGGAATATAAGGGAAGGGAGAAGAAATGTGTGGGAGATATCAGAAAGGGACACAGAACATAAAGACTTCTAACTCTGGGAAATGAACTAGGGGTGGTGGAAGGGGAGGAGGGCGGGGGGTGGGGGTGAATGGGTGACGGGCACGGAGGGGGACACTTGACGGGATGAGCACTGGGTGTTATTCTGTATGTTGGTAAATTGAACACCAATAAAAATTAATTTATAAAAAAAAATAAATAAAAAAAAATAAAGTTTACTCTTTCAAGAAAAAAAAGAGAGAAGTTGAGAGTTTATTATAGAGTATAAGATGTTTTATGTTTGGAAACATCAAATTCCTCTTCACAGATATAAAGCTGAGTCCAAAATTTTTCAGGGTCTAAATACAGTCAGAACGTGATAAAACAAGTAAATCATGTTGTTTGGACAAGTTTTGTGAGATAGTGTTATCCTCAGAAGTGGATGTATTTATTGTGTAAAGTGACTTCTTGAGTGGGAAACACTAGAGTTCTGTGTCATGGAATAAAGGCTTATAGACAGAGTATCTGTACTGGGTCTATTGGGATATTTCAGTAAGTGCCACTAAATTGAGAGCATCACCTGTTAGTGTGCCTTTTCAGAAATTCAGAATCAAAAGTTCGAAGTGAATTTATTTATAACAATTCTAGAGTTGGATATAAAATATCCTTCAGTTCATTTGAATGTTTTGTAGGCAGAAAAAAATCTAACTCTATTTTGATCTATGTCTACAGTTTAAAAAAATTATTTATTTATTCATTAGAGATACAGAAGGAGAGAGAGGCAGAGACACAGGCAGAGGGAGAAGGAGGCTCCATGCAGGGAGCCTGACATGGGACTCAATCCCGGGTCTCCAGGGTCACGTCCTGGGCTGAAGGTGGCGCTAAACCACTAAGCCACCAGGGCTGCCCTATGTCCACAGTTTTTATATTGGAACCAAGATTTCCTTTCCTGTTCTTGAGGAATTGAGGAGGTTTTGTGGGTAGCCCGTGATGGCCAGTTGTGGGATGTGATCGCATAGGCTGGTCATGACTTGCAGAAGTATGCTCAAGGCGGAATGTCCTACTGTGACCTGCTAGTTTGGTTTTCTGAGACTTGTGAAAAGCAGAGAAATAGTTTATATCACAGAATTGTCTGTGCTCAAGTACCAGTTTGGGTATTTGGAGTAAAATGGGTGATTACCGGTTGGTGTCCATTGGAGGAAAATGTTTCATTAACTCTTGTTTAAGTTACAGAGCAATATTTGGAGGCTGCTTTGAAGATGACTTTTATTCGAGATGGTCCTTTCCTGTCAGCACCAGAGAGTCTGTCTCATTGCTTGTCTCTGGCCTCTTGACATGATGCATAATATTTGTTGTGGGAAATGTGGGGCATGCCTAGGAGTTCATGAACCCTCTGCAAATGAAGAAATACGTCAGACACCTGCCCTTCAAGTGAGATAATTCTAAATCACAGAATCAGTACAGTTTCCTGGAGGATTACAGTTTGCTTGCACTCCCATTATGTTACCAACATAAGCATCTTTCCTTTCACAATACCTCTTCCCTATTCCCTTACTGATACACCCAAAAATTAGCTTCCAAATAAACTACATGCAATAAAATTTTGTCTTTGGATCTTCTGACAGAAACCAACCTAAGTAACTAACAAGAGCTACTACCCTTCTATAAATAACCATTCGATGTGATGGTTCCTGAAATTCCCCAGAGTTGTACTTATGGGAATCAAAAGAGATTTCCTCATATTGTTATTATCAAATGAGTACAATTTCAGTCATCAAATATTATGTAGTAGATATTACTGCTGTCTGCTGAAATAATAAAATAATACCCTTACATGGTAGATTCACATTTCCCATGGTAGCCAAAGTAGTGAATAAATGCTCTACAGAAGTAATAGAATTTTATTCAGTGAAGTAGATAATATATATAGTTCTACCTATTTTAGCTGTCAGATTCCTCAGTAGAGATATCCAAAGAGCAGATGGATGTATAGTTTTAGAGCTCCAGAGATAGAGCCAGTTAGCAACGTCTGCCATAATGTCCCCATTTGCTCAGTCGTTTTACAGATACCTTTATGTCTTTGTTCCTTAATGTATATATTATGGGATTTAAAATGGGGGTGATAGCAAAGTCAGCAATGAACAGGTATTTGTCAATTGATGATGTGGGGAAAGGCCAGACATAGAGAAACATGCATGGAGTGAAAAATAGAACCACCACAGTGATGTGAGATGACAGTGTGACAAATGCTTTGGATAAATCTCCTGAAGCACGTTTCCAGACAGTGACCAAAATGAAGACATAGGAAAGGATTAGCAGGAAGAAGGTGCCCATGCTCATGAAGCCACTGTTGGCAGCAATAATAAACTCAAATTTAACTCCATCTGTGCACGCAAGCTTTATGATCCTGGGAAAGTCACAGTAAAAGCTGTCTACTTCATTAGGACCACAAAAAGGCAAGTTTATAATGAAAGCAAACTGAGACATAGCATGGATCACTCCAATCACCCAGCCAGTGATTACAAACGAAACACATATTTTAGGGTTCATGATGTTCAGATAGTGAAGAGGCTTACAAATTGCCATGTACCTGTCAAATGCCATGGCTATGAGCAGCACCATCTCCACTCCTCCCATGATGTGAATGAAGCATATCTGTGTCATGCAACCTTGGAAGGAAATTATCTTGTATTCATTTAAAAGGTCCCCAATCATCTTTGGGACTGTTGTAGAGGCAACCCCCATGTCAATGAAGGACAGATTGGCCAGGAAGAAGTACATGGGAGAATGTAGGTGAGAATCAAAAATTACCAAAAAGAAAATGAAGAGATTTCCCAGGATTATCCCTAAATAGATCAAGGAAAATGTCAACATGAGAAAAACTTTAGTTTCCCAAGAACTAGAGAGTCCCAGCAACACAAACTCAGAAACCACAGAATTATTTAGTCCGTCCATTGACATGGGCAGAAGAGTTGATTCTCAAATCATCTGAGGATAGAAGATGATTAAAAAGTCACAGTCAGTGATATAAATGTAAATTTCCTATTTCTTGCTAGTTTGTTCTTTGGGATACCTATCTTAAATTAGAAAGCATTTAATTGGATATGGAGAAATATTACAGATATGGAAACATTAAGGTGATCACAAGAATGATTATACAAAAGAGAAGAAAATTATTAATACTTTAGCTGGAAATGAATGGTATTACTTCCCTTCTATTCCATTTTCAGATCTTTTTATTTTGTGTCTCAAGGATTTCGAGACATTTCCCCTGATCACTTACTGACATGTGAATAATTTCAGCTACTACTGTCAACTTCACAGTAATATTCTCACACTACTTTGCTAATTTTCCTTAACTGAATTTATTTCAATAGTAAAATAGAGATTTTTAGGCCCAAATTGCCTAATGCCTTTCACCTTGTTTCACCTTATATATGTGATTTGTTTTTGTTTTTATTATGTATAATTTACCATAGACGTCAACTCTTAGATTGTGATTATTCGTAATTTTGATTCATGACTACTGTCGTAGTACATCCCTCTACATTCAATTAAAATGTTGGATACAAAGACTCAACGCTTGTAAGCAAAAAACATTAATTAGACAATTAAAAGTGTAATAAATGACATTTATACAAAACTTTGTACTAAGCACATTGTCTCATTTAAACCCCACATAATTCCATATGGAAGTACTTTTTTTAGATTCACTTGACTAATGAAGAAAGTCAGTCTTCGAGGGATCGAGTGTCAGAGCCAGGACATGTATCCAGAGCTGTAGGACGCCATACCCATTCTTCTAACCATAGCACTGTGCTCTTCAAGGCTGGCCCCTTCCAGTATACACTGGATCTTCCCTAAGGATCTATCAGTTAAGCTTTCTTCACCTTTTTGCTTCCTTTTACCTGTTTACATAGTTAAGTTGTTTCTTTTTTTTAAGATTTTATTTATTTATCTGAGACATAGAGTAGACACATGTCAGAGTGTGGGTAGGGGCAGAGGGAGAAGGATTAGTATCAGCAGGGAGCCCGATGGATGAGGACTCAATCCCAGGACTGAGATGAATGTGGATTCTTAAACTACCAAGACACTCAGGTGCCTCTACATAATTAAGTTCTTTTTTTTTATTATTATAAATTAATTTTTATTGGTGTTCAATTTACCAACATACAGAATAACACCCAGTGCTCATCCCGTCAAGTGTCCCCCTCCGTGCCCGTCACCCATTCACCCCCACCCCCCGCACTCCTCCCCTTCCACCACCCCTAGATCATTTCCCAGAGTTAGAAGTCTTTATGTTCTGTGTCCCTTTCTGATATCTCCCACACATTTCTTCTCCCTTCCCTTATATTCCCCTTCACTATTATTCATATTCCCCAAATGAGTGAGAACATACACTGTTTGTCCTTCTCCGATTGACTTACTTCACTCAGCATAATACCCTCCAGTTCCATCCACGTTGAAGCAAATGGTGGGTATTTGTTGTTTCTAATGGCTGAGTAATATTCCATTGTATACATAAACCACATCTTCTTTATCCATTCATCTTTCGATGGGCACCGAGGCTCCTTCCACAGTTTGGCCACATGCAGAAGAATGAAACTAGACCACTCTCTTGCACCATACACAAAGATAAACTCAAAATGGATGAAAGATTTAAATGTGAGACAAGACTCCATCAAAATCCTAGAGGAGAACACAGGCAACACCCTTTTTGAACTTGGCCACAGTAACTTCTTGCAAGATACATCCACGAAAGCAAAAGAAACAAAAGCAAAAATGAACTATTGGGACTTCATCAAGATAAGAAGCTTTTGCACAGCAAAGGATACAGTCAACAAAACTCAAAGACAACCTACAGAATGGGAGAAGATATTTGCAAATAACATATCAGATAAAGGGCTAGTTTCCAAAATCTATAAAGAACTTATTAAACTTAACACCAAAGAAACAAACAATCCAATCATGAAATGGGTAATTAAGTTCTTTTTTAAAAAAAATCAACTCTCTGAATCTTGCATCTCCTAATTTTCTTTTTCTCCCCAACTCCTCATTGGCAATCCTCACTTTTTGTTCACCAATGGGCCAAAACAATTGAGTTTCCAAAATTCCTTGTGCATAGAAAGATATCTTGGATTATGAATATTTAACACAATAATCAGTTTTTAATCACCATTTTCCTTGATCTCTCTGTCAGATTTGATATTGCTTATCATGCCCTCAGTTCTGTAACTCCCTGTGCCCTTGGATCCTTGGCTTTCATAAAGCCAATCCTCTCTCACTTCTTGCCAATGGAAGCTCCACTTATTCTAGTGTTTGGCTGAAATCTCTGGATTTTAGAAGACAGTAGCTCTATCCCAGGTTGATAGAATGATATATGATTTTTCTAAACCAGTTATGCTTAATCCCATTTTTCTTGGCCATGAATCAATCTAAGATAGGGCATGTGACCCAGGAATGTTCAATGAGTTGTAATCCAATGTTATTTGAAGAGCTTTTCTTCCAAATGAAAAGACAGAACTTTATGTAGAGAAGGTTCTTTTCATGGCCTGTGTGTGTGTGTGTGTGTGTGTGTGTGTGTGTGTGCAGTTAATGCCAATGATATGCCTAAAGGTACAGCAACCACAAAGTTGTAAAGCCCACATAATACAAATAATACAGTGAAAATTTAGAGAGGACCCAGAAACAAAAAAGCATGTTGAATCACTTAACTAAAGCCTGCAATAGTCTCTCTTCAGATTTATTCTTTTAACAGGAGAAAAATAAACTGGAACTTCTTTGACCAAGTCTAAGCCAGATTTTCTGTTAATTGGTAGAATACAATAGGACCATATTTATGATAGACCTTTTCTAATTAATTCTTTTGCCTTTCTGACTTCTCTATACCTTTCACTAACACAGCAATCACTGTCCTCTGCTGGACCTTAATCTCTGGCTTGACTCAGAGTCTGTGGTAAGTATTCGTTCTTCTTTTTTTAAAGTATGTTGGAAACATCTCTTCTAACCATTCACTCTACAGAATCTTATATATATGCCAGTTTACCTTGGTCGGATGAGGAAAAAGATTTAAAAATGTGAATCCTATATTATATATCTCCACCTGTATGTTTCTCAAAACTTTGTAGGGATTCTTGTAGCTCAGACAGGAAAAACCTTGTTCAATATCAGTGTACTCATTTTAACTAGTACCTACATGTTGAATTCTAAATCTGTAGCTTTTCCCCTTACTCCAGAGTAATAGACCCAAAGCCATATGTGGTGTACACAAATAGAAGTTCCACCTCCATCTTTGAGTTAATATGTAAAAACTGAATTTATAATTTAAATTACTCCAATGCTTTAATCAATGTCATTACCGTTCTCCTCAATGCCCAGTATAGACACCTGAGTAGCACTCTGTCCCTGCATTTCCAGCTCCACTTGTACAACTTTTCCTCTCAACTATTTCTCATTTCAGTTCCTTCCTCATTTCTCTGGTCATTTTGTCTTTTACCTATTTTCCCATCTTGACATTTGAAGAGGCTCCTAAATGATGTCCCTGTTCCACTCTTCCTCATATCCAGTCCATTCTACAGAATGTTTCCCTATGTATCTATCCAGAGATCAAATATGACCACATGGCTTTCCTATTTAAAGCCTTTGGTGGGTCTATGACGAGAAATTTTTTTGGTACCACAGCATATCACATAAGGTCATGAGAAGAGTTGAGCAGTATTTGATTTCAGAGGCTATTTCCACAAGAATTTTGGGGACTGAATGTACTAACCAGTTACTGGATAAATTTCAGAATTGATCCCTGATAAAAACTCTTGGTAAATTGGGAAGGACCAAGAAACATTTTACTATGATGATTTTAATAAAATGCTTAAACCAATAGTCAATGTCTGATTATAGATGGAACATTAAAATCAAGAACATAACAAAGCCCACATCATTATATTTTAATCATTTTTACTCTAGTAGATGGATTAAACCAAATAATATTCTTGAAAGAACAGCATCAAAGGCATAATCATTCAGAAATAATAAAATTGTCCATCTCAAATACTTACAAGTAAATGCAAAAATAAATCTAGAAGATTATTTTAATGAATATAATAAATAATAAATTGTAAACAATTTATTAAAATTTGATTTAAAAAATCTCATTTCTAAGTGACACAAATGTGCAATGTAAGCATTCTATTGAAACACAGGGCAGCCCGGGTGGCTCAGTGGTTTATTGCAGCCTTCAGCCCAGGATGTGGTCCTGGAGACCCAGGATCAAGTCCCGTGTCAGGCTCCCTTTATGGAGTGGAGCCTGCTTCTCCCTCTGCCTGTGTCTGTGCCTCTCTCTCTTTCACTCTGTGTCTCTCATGAATAAATAAATAAAATCTTTAAAAACCAACTTTTCTGAAACATTTGAAATGTGGATTGAAATAGGAAATGAAACCATGCCAAGGGAAAAAAAAAGACTCAAAATTGTAAAGATCTCCATTCTCGTGTAACTATTCTAAGCAATAGGGGCAGTGCCCATTAAAAGCCCAACAGCTATGTTTTGGAGCTTTAAAAAGAGATCTAAATGTCCATTTCAAAGCCCAGGGATTTTGAAAAAGATAAGAAGAGGGTGACAAGGGGAGAAAAGAGAATGCTTTCTGGAAAACTATTGGGATACATTGTAAACTCATGTCAATTAAACAATGATTAATTTTACTGACATTGAACAGATAAATATAGCAAAATGCAGTTAAGAATGTGACACAAATTAGGGAGTGTAATATATGATAAAGAATGCAATACAATTTAATAGAATAATGAAGGGTTATCTACTAAATTCAGAGTATTCAATAGTTATTAAACATGTAGCTCAACACTGGAAAAGAAAACTTTTGTATCTTACCATGGATATTAGAGCAAAACATGTTCTAGATGGTTAGAAGGCTTAAGTGAAAAAATAAAACTGTAAAGATTGTTAAGTTGAATTATGAGTTACTTTCTAAAATTTGAGATTGAAGAGGTCTTTCTACATTGACCTCAAATTCAGAAAGCAGATTCCAGTTTCGTATTTTCTCCTCAACAGAAGGAATGAATGGTTGCTGGTATAGAATTGGGAAATCAGTGCTTCTCGTTCTCAGCTGAAGAGAAATGTGAAGTAGTACTGTCAACCCAGAAGGCAGTTGAGTCATAAAGGTAAAAAATATTTATTTGTAATTTAGTAATCCTATGTCTTGGAATTAGTTGAAAAATAGACAAATGGATAAAAATATATAATGTTATCTTACTTTAATGTTTCTTATAATTTGAAATGTTTGATGATAAGGGACTGATTTGTGGATATATTCAGGTTTTAAAAGGTCATTAGGTATATATTAATTATCATGGAAAGATATCGATAAGTCCAGAAGACTACAGTGGAAAATATTTATACTGAGGGATGGGAGTACGCACGACAAGAATGCGTAAAGGTTTAGAATTTGCCCCATATTACTGCAAAAAATGGGGTGGTGGGATTAAAAACAATTTAAAGATTTGACTAGTGTTAACACACGATGTTACCTAGTTTCAGGTGTACAATATAGTGATGCAGTATCTCTATATGCTACTCTGTGTTCACCACAAACGCAGCTACCATCTATTGTCATACAGGTGGTGGGATTGTAAATAATTTTATGCTTGTTTCTTTATCCCCAACTTGATTTGTATTATTTATTTTTTTAATTGGAAAACAAGAGTGTCACAGTAATTTGAGGGGATGGATACATTTATATAGGAAGCATTTCCAACACATACAGTAAAATGCAGTATTTAGGGTACGGACAAAGGCCAAACTGTTTGCCTTCCCAGATCCCATTCACCTGCTGTGTGCTCTATGTGAGACACTGAGCTGCCAGATGTGTCCATTTCTTCATGTGTTAAAGGCAGATACTAAGAGTCACTATATCCTAAAGTGGTTTTGAAGAATAAATGAGTTGAAATAAGAAAACATCAGAAAGTGCTTCGACACTAAAGTGCTAAATAAGTGTTATCTCTTCTAATAATTTTGATAGTTTTCAAGCAACAGGCCTAGAGTTTTCAGACTGGAAACAGTGGTTGAATAAATTTGGCAGACAGAAAGCTAGCATGCTTTTTTCATGTTGTTTCAGTGGGAATATATAGATGTTTCTTTTTATTTTTATAATTCCAAGATTCAGAGTAAGAGGAGTTGGAAGACAAGATGTAATTCATGTACTATTTTCAAAAAGATTCTAGAGCTTTGAAGAATATTTTATATTCATCTTTCATACAGTTTTATCTCTGAGAAGGAGTATGTAAAACAACATGAATGGAAATCATTCCACTGAAGTGAGTTAACAAAGGAAAGGGGTTTTGGGAAGAGAAGTAAATTGTGGGGAACATGAAAGTAGATAATGATGGACCCAGATGCTGGAGAATTAAGAAGGGGCTTTTCACCTACCTGCGAGGCTCTGGGTTCACCCTCAGCAGCTTCAAGGGTTTGAGAAGCACAGAGAGATTCACTCCCTTTTAGATGCACTGTTATTAATTAAGACACAGAGCTATAAATAGTTCTTACCATTAGGAATGAAACCAATGATGAGATTGAGTGTTAATAACTAATATCTATTCCATTATTGGCTGTTGATAGAAATTAGGACTTTTGTGAACCTTGGCTTTTTCCCCAAGGGTCAATTCCATGAGATGCAAAACAGAGTAACAGAGAAATTGAACAGTCTGCGCGATGAGTAGTAATTATGTGGTTTTGACAGTATTTTTTCAAATTTGAGATTAGAGGTGTTATACATTACAGATGTTTTATGACTTATAGAACTGTTGAGATTTATCAGAACTATGAGTCACTGGTTATATCTGTTTGGCATCAATATCTCATAAAAGGCAAAATACCACTACACACTTAACTGCTAATTCTGCTTAGAATTTTGAGAACTAATAAGTTGGCATTTGAAAAGTATGAAAGCTCAAAGGATACAGTGACCATAAGCTGAACAGTGTCACTTGGAGTTTTAATACCTAAAATTATTCTATATGGAGATCTAGAGACAAAGGAATTTTTGTTTTTGGAAAAAAAAGAAGTATATTTATGGGTTAAATATACCTTAATGTTGTTTTTCAGTCATCACAGGCCATTTTAATAAGCAAACAGAGTATCCTACCTAGGCTTCACTGCAAGATTGCTTGGAGTCTCATCTGTACAGCTGTTACTTGAGATCACTTTTGTGAAGAAATGATTTTTCTGTTTAAAGGAAACCCAGAAGCTATTTAATTAAGGTGAATCTATTTTCTGGAGGGATTAGCTCCAGAACACTGGTCCTTTTTAGCGAAAATGGCAAAGCTTGGGATCCCTGGGTGGCGCAGTGGTTTAGCGCCGGTCTTTGGCCCAGGGCGCGATCCTGGAGACCTGGGATCGAATCCCACATCGGGCTCCCGGTGCATGGAGCCTGCTTCTCCCTCTGCCTGTGTCTCTGCCTCTCTCTCTCTCTGTGTGTGAGTATCATAAATAAATAAAAATTAAAAAAAAAAGAAAATGGCAAAGCTTTTTAGGGCCAGTATATTGGCCAAGTCTGTATACATGGAGCTAGAAAAATAGTGAATAACCAAA
Organism: Nyctereutes procyonoides; assembly: GCF_905146905.1. NCBI lineage: Eukaryota > Metazoa > Chordata > Mammalia > Carnivora > Canidae > Nyctereutes > Nyctereutes procyonoides. The sequence continues at coordinate 11,489 of NW_026575132.1, forward strand.
TAAGGAGAATATAATGAGTCTGAGAATAATAAGAATACAGTGTAGTGCTGAAGTGTGAATTCTGTGGATGAGGAAGGATCAAGATGAGGTAACAGGGTAGAAACAACTTGCAAAAGCCTGAGGATCTTTTCTCTGCAGTTGAATCCATAAATATTTCTTGTTTTTGGACAGGCCTGATTAAAGAGTGGGAAGGCAGTAGGTCCAACATTGAAGAAGATGCAGTCTCTCGACTACTTACTGTCCTCCTCGTCTCAGCAATATAAACTGCAAGGAAAGGTGAGATGATGTGACTATACATAGGCATCATATGTTATCTGCACTGATCGATGAAAGTCAGAAGGAGAAGTGATCCCTTGGTTTTCAGGAGTTAAGTCTATTTCCACACACTAGCAGGGCATAGTATTTCCATTAATACACATCAGTACATGTTCTCAACAATAAACGTTACTGTCAGATTTGATTCTCTTGCCCATTTACAGATGTAAGGTGGTATTTCATTATGATCCTCGGTTGCAGTTTCTCCATTACTAATTAGGTTGAGGTTGGGTATCTAGTGTCCCATAGTATTTCTTTTTTTTATTTTTTAAAATTATTTTTATTTTTTAAATTATTTTTATTGGAGTTCAATTTGCCAACATATAGCATAACACCCAGTGCTCATTCCGCCAAGTGCCCCCCTCATTGCCCATCACCCAGTTACCCCAACTCCCCACCCACCTTCCCTTCCACTACCCCTTGTTCATTTCCCAGAGTTAGGTGTCTCTTATGTTCTATCAACCTGACTGATATTTTCACTCATTTTCTCTCCTTTCTCTTTCTTCCCTTTCACTAGTTTTTATATTCCCCAAATGAATGAGACCATATAATGTTTTCCCTTTTCTGATTGACTTATTTCACTCAGCATAATACCCTCCAGGTCCATCCATGTCTAAGCAAATGGTGGCTATTTGTCGTTTCTAATGGCTGAGTAATATTCCATTGTATACATATACCTCATCTTCTTTATCCATTCATCTTTTGATGGACACCAAGGCTCCTTCCACAGTTTGGCTATTGTGGACATTGCTGCTATAAACATTGGGGTGCAGGTGTCCCAGCATTTCAAGGCATCTGCATCTTCGCAGTGCAATTGCTGGGTCATAGGGCAGATCTATTTTTAACTCTTTGAGGAAACTCCACACATTTTCCAGAGTGACTGCACCAGTTCACATTCCCACCAACAGTGCAAGAGGGTTCCCCCTGCCTACATCCTCTCCAACATTTGTTGTTTCCTGTCTTGTTAATTTTCCCCATTCTCACTGGTGTGAGGTGGGATCTCATTGTGGTTTTGATTTGTATTTCCCTGATGGCAAGTGATGCGGAGCATTTTCTCATGTGCTTGTTGGCCATGTCTATGTCTTCCTCTGTGAAATTTTTGTTCATGTATTTTGCCCAATTCATGATTGGATTGTTTGTTTCTTTGCTGTTGAGTTTAATAAGTTCTTTATAGATCTTGGATACTGGCCATTTATCTGATAGGTCATTTGGAGATATCTTCTCTCATTCTGTAGATTGTCTTTTAGTTTTGTTGACTCTTTTTTTTTTGCTATGCAAATCTTTTTATCTTGATGAAGTACCAATAATTCATTTTTGCTTTTGTTTCTCTTGCCTTCATGGATGTATCTTGCAAGAAGTTGCTGTGGCTAAGTTCAAAAAGCGTGTTGCCTGTTTTCTCCTCTAGGATTTTGATGGATTCTTGTCTCACATTTAGATCTTTCATCCATTTTGAGTTTATCTTTGTGTATGGTGTAAGAAAATGGTCTAGTTTCATTCTTCTGCATGTGGATGTCCAATTTTCCCAGCACCATTTATTGTAGAGACTGTCTTTTTTCCAGTGGATAGTCTTTCCTCCTTGTCGAATATTAGTTAACCATAAAAATCAAAGTCTATTTCTGGGTTCTCTATTTTGTTCCATTGATCTGTGTGCCTGTTTTTGTGCCAGTACCACACTGTCTTGATGAAGCTTTGTAGTACAACCTGAAATCTGGCATTGTGATGCCCCCAGCTATGGTTTTCTTTTTTAATATTCCCCAGGCTATTCAGGGTCTTTTCTGATTCCACACAAATCTTAAGATAATTTGTTCCAAGTCTCTGAAGAAAGTCCATGGTAATTTGTTAGGGATTGCATTAAATGTGTAAACTGCCCTGGGTAGCATGGATATTTTCACAATATTCATTCTTCCAATCCCTGAGCATGGAATACTTTTCCATCTCTTTGTGTCTTCCTCGATTTCTTTCAGAAGTGTTCTGTAGTTTTCAGAGTATAGATCCTTTACTGCTTTGGTTAGGTTTATTCCTAGGTATCTTACACATTTGGGTAAAATTGTAAATGGGATTGACTCCTTAATTTCTCTTTCTTCACTGTCATTGTGAGTGTACAGAAATGCCACTGATTTCTGGGCATTGATTTTGTATCCTGCCATGCTGCCAAATTGCTGTATGAGTTCTAGCAATCTTGAGGTGGAGTCTTTTGGGTTTTCTATGTTGAATATCATGTCATCTGTGAAGATGGAGAGTTTGACTTCTTCTTTGCCAATTTGAATGCCTTTTATTTCTTATTGTTGCCTGCTGTGGCTAGGATTCTCATACTATGTTGAATAGCAGTGGTGAGAGTGGACATCCCTGTCGTGTTCCTGATCTTAGGGGAAAGGCTCCCAGTGTCTCCTCATTGAGAATGATATTTGCTGTGGGCTTTTTTGTAGATGGCTTTTAAGATGTTGAGGAATGTTCCTTCTATCCCTATATTCTGAAGAGTTTTGATCAGAAATGGATGCTGTATTTCGTCAAATGCTTTCTCTGCATCTCTTGAAAGGATCATATGGTTCTTGTTTTTTCTGTTGCTGATATGATGAATCATATTGATTGTTTTACGAGTGTTGAACCAGCCTTGCATCCCAGGGATAAATCCCACTTGGTCATGGTGAATAATCTTCTTAATGTATTGTTGGATCCTACTGGCTAGTATCCTGTTGAGAATTTTTTCATCTGTGTTCATCAGGGATATTGGTCTATAATTCGCCCCTTTGTGGGGTCTTTGTCTGGTTTTGGAATTAAGGTGATGCTGGCCTTGTGGAACGAGTTTAGAAGTACTCCATCTTTTTCTATTTTTCCAAACAGCTTTAATAGAATAGGTATGGTTTCTTCTTTAAACGTTTGATAGAATTCCCCAGGGAAGACATCTGCCCCTGGACTTTGGTGTCTTGGGAGGTTTTTGATGACTGCTTCAATTTCCTCCCTGGTTGTCAGCCTGTTCAGGTTTTCTATTTCTTCTTGTTGCAGTTTTGGTAGTCTGTGGTTTTCCAGAAATGTGTCCATTTCTTCTAGATTGCCTAATTTATTGGCGTATAGCTGCTTATAATAAGTTTTTAAAATAGTTTGTATTTCCTTGGTATTGGTGGTGATCTCTCCTTTCTCATTCATGATTTTATTAATTTGAGTCTTTTCTCTCTTCTGTTTATAAGGCTGGCTAATGGTTTTTCTATCTTAATGATTCTTTCAAAGAACCAATGCCTGGTTTGTTGAATGTTCCACAGTTCTTCTGGTCTCGATTTCGTTGAGTTCTGCTCAAATCTTTATTAATTTTCTTCTTTTTCTGGGTGTAGGATCTATTTGCTGTTTTTCTCCAGCTCCTTTAGGTGCAAGGTTAGTTTGTGTATTTGAATTCTTTCCAGTTTTTGGATGGATGATTGTATTGCGATGTATTTCCCACTTAGGACTGCTTTCGCTGTATCCCAAAGATTTTTAACTGTTGTATCTTCATTAGTATCCATGAATCTTTTTAATTCTTCTCTAATTTTCTGGTTGACCCTTTCATCTTTTAGCAGGATGGTCCTTAATCTCCATGTGTTTGAAACCGTTCCAAACATCTTCTTGTGGTTTAGTTCTAGTTTCAAAGAATTATGGTCTGAAAATATGCAGGGGACAATCCCAATATTTGGAATTGGTTAAGACCTCATTTGTGACCCAGTAGGTGGTGTATTCTGGAGAAAGTTCCATGTGCACTTGAGAAGAATGTGTATTCAGTTGCATTTCCATGTAAAGTTCTGTAAATATCTGTGAAATCCATCTGGTCCAGTGTATTATTTGAAGCTCTTGTTTCTTTGGAGATGTTGTGCTTAGATCTGTCGATTGTAGAAAGCGCTGTGTTCTAGTCAGCAAGTATAAGTGTATTATTATCTAAGTATGTCTTTACTTTGGTTATTAATGGATTGATATACTTGGCAGCTCCCACATTCGGGGCATAAATATTCATTACTGTGAGGTCCTCCTGTTGGATAGATCCTTTATGTATGATATAGTGTCCCTCTTCATCTCTTACTACAGTCCTTGGGATAAATATTAATTTATCTGATATAAGGATGGCTACCCCTGCTTTGTTTTGAGGAACATTTGAATGGTAAAAGGTTCCCCAACCTTACATTTTCAGGCTGTAGGTGTCCTTAGGTCTTTTATTATTATTTTTTTAATAATAAATTTATTTTTATGGTGTTCAATTTGCCAACATACAGAATAACACCCAGTGCTCATCCCGTCAAGTGCCCCCCTCAGTGCCCATCACCCATTCACCCCCACCCCCCGCCCTCCTCCCCTTCCATCACCCCTAGTTCATTTCCCAGAGTTAGGAGTCTTTATGTTCTGTCTCCTTTTCTGATATTTCCCACATAAAATGAGTCTCTTGTAGACAGCGAATAGATGGGTCTTGCTTTTTTATCCAGTATGAAACCCTGAGCCTTTTGATGGGGTCATTAAGCCCATTCACGTTCAGAGTTACTATTGAAAGATATGAATTTAGTGTCATCATGATACCTACTCAGTCTCCATTCAGATACCTGTTTTTGTGGATTGTTTCCTTGGACTTCCTCTTTCTTTTACAGAGTCCCCCTTAACATTTCTTGCAGAACTGGTTTGGTGGTCACATATTCTTTCAGTTTCTGCCTCTCTTGGAAGCTCTTTATCTCTCCTTCTATTCTTAATGAGAGCCTTGCTGGATAAAGTATTCTTGGCTCCAGGTTCTTCTCATTTAGGACCCTGAATATATCCGGCCAGCCCTTTCTGGCCTGCCAAATCTCTGTGGAGAGGTCTGCTGTTAACCTAATACTTCTCCCCATAAAGGTTACGGATCTCTTGTCTCTAGCTGCTCTAAGGATCTTCTCTTTAACTCTGGAATTTGCAAGTTTCACTATTAAATGTCGGGGTGTGAATGGTTTTTATTGATTTTTTGGGGGGGGATCTCTCTATCTCCTGGATCTGAATGCCTGTTTTCCTTCCCAAGTTAGGGAAGTTCTCAGCTATGATTTGTTCAAATACACTTTCTGGTCCTCTGTCTCTTTTGGCCTTTTCTGGAACCCCAGTTAAACATAGATTTTTCCTTCTGAGGCTGTTATTTATTCCCTTAACCTTTTCTCGTGATCTTTAATTGTTTTTCTCTTTTTCCTCAGCTTCCTTCCTTGCCATCAACTTGTCTTCTATGTCACTCACTCGTTCTTCTACCTCATTAACCCTCGTCATTAGGACCTCCAGTTTGGATTGCGTCTCATTTAATTGATTTTTTATTTTGGCCCAATTAAATCTAAATTCTGCCGTCATGAAGTCTCTTGAATCCTTTATGCTTTTTTCTAGAGCCACCAGTAGATTTATAATTGTGCTTCTGAATTGGCTTTCTGACATTGAATTGTAATCCAAATTTTGTAACTCTGTGGGAGAGAGGACTGTTTCTGATTCTTTCTTTTGTGGCGTGGTGAGTTTTTCCTTCTAGTCATTTTGCTCAGTGCAGAGTAGCCAAAAACAAGTCGTACTGGAAAAAGGAGAAAAAGAGAGAATTAAAAAAGGTTGGGGAAACAAATAGAAAATAAAAAAACAAGGGGGAGTATCCTCTGATTCTATATACTGTAAATCCCTCGACTTCCCCTGGAACTTTCCAGCGCTGCTTGGTCAATAACTTGCATTTCCGTTGTCCTTCCAGCTGGTTTTCTGGGGGAAGGGCCTGCTGTGCTGATTATCAGGTGTGTGCACCTTGGGGAGCTGCCCAGCCCCCTGCCAGTGGGAGCTGTTTATCTTGTTAGGCCCCTGCTCCCAGAGACCCTGCTCAGTCCCAGGTACAAGGTGACATCAGGAGGAAGAACAACAGTGGTGGGGCCAGCTCTTCAGCCCTGGAGTCAGCTCCCGCAGTAACTACCGCAGCTCCCAGTGTGCAGGGGCCTGAATGCTCCAGGGGGCTGGGGACGCTGATCTGCACACCTCGGGGCCATCTGGCAGCAGAAGCGTCCTTGCTCCCCTCTGTCCTCCTGGCCTCTGCCTGTCCCTGGGGGAGCGCCAGATCTTGGGCTCTGATCCCATGCCTTGGGCTCCCTCCCGGGCCTGCGCTGTTGGGATCGTGCTCTGGGGCCCCGCAGCCCCCACCGCGTTGAGCCGCAGCCTGAGTCGCCACCTGAGCTGCTCCTGGGGTCGTGCAGCCCCCTCGGTGTGGACTGCTACCTGAGCCGCTGCCTGAGCTGCTCCCGTGGCCCCCTGGGCAAGCGCTCTAGCCCTTTAGGGAACTCAGTCCGCGGTGTGCAGTGTGCTCTCCCCTAGGCCAAGTTCCTCTGTTAGTGCCCCTGGGAGCCTGAGGGCATCCCTGCCCCTCCTGGGATCTTGCCCCAGTTCCCTGCGAGCGCCTTTCCGTCTGGAAAGATGGGTGGAGCTCCTGCTTCTGTGGGCCTGGGCTTTCCTGTCCTGGGGGCTCCCGCTGCCCGGCCTTAGCCCCGCTCCTCCCGGGGCCCCTCCCCGTTGGATACTTTCTTATTTCTTTATTTTTTTTCCATCTTCCTACCTTGATAGAAGCACGAACTCTTCTCACTGTAGCATTTTAGTTGTTCTCTCTTTAAATCTCAGGCCGAATTCGTGGGTTTTCAGGATGATTTGAAAGGTATCTAGGTAAGTTGGTGGGGACAGGTGACTTGGGGACCCTACTCTTCCACCATCTTGCCCCACCTCTCCCATGGTATTTCTTTTCAGAAATAAATACCCGCTCAAATCTTTTGCTCCTTTTGGGGTACCTGTTTTATTAATTTCTAGGAAGTACTCAGATTTTTGTATATTGTGTTGTTTTCATGATGGTTTCTTTGTGACTTTCTTCTTATCACTCTAAGTTTCTTGTGCTTTGAAGCAACACATTATCCCTTCTCATCCTCCCAGCTGTGTTTTCTTATTTCTTTATTTTATTTATCTTATTTCTTATTTTCATTAACATAAGGTAAAATTATAATCATAAAATCACTTATTAATATAAGGCAATAAGTTTTCAAGTTATTATGAATGATTCTTCCTGGTTACTTAACAAAAAGGGTCAAGAGAAACTCCACCTTTAAATCAACATTGAAGACTTGAAAACTTGGCCTATAGGGCTAATGCTGTGGAGTACAAGGGCAAAACGATTTCAGTTCAATTCATTTTCTTCCGAAGTAGATGTCGACCACTCAGATATCTTTAGTATCCTGTCTAGCTAAGCAACGGTCAGAGTGAGTAAATCATGTATTTTTAGAAATGAGAATAATGGGGATCCCTGGGTGGCGCAGCGGTTTAGCGCCTGCCTTTGGCCCAGGGCGCGATCCTGGAGGCTGGGGATTGAATCCCACGTCGGGCTCCCGGTGCATGAGCCTGCTTCTCCCTCTGCCTGCGTCTCTGCCTCACTCTCTCTCTCTGTGACTATCATAAATAAATAAAAAATAAAAAAAAGAAATGAGAATAATGGATAATTAACTCAGAGTGGTTTTGTAGTAATACATAAGCTACGTAAAATGCTTAGCATGGCGTTGGGGGCATTAGTGGTATTAAGTAATGATACAATGATTAGTTTTATCATTGTTATCATCTGATAATTTTTTAGTAAATACAAAGGCATATTTATGCAAATTATTATTATCAGTTATTATCTATTCCAAGTGGTAAGAATTTAAGTATTGGAGTTATTTAAAATTTGATTTATTCACTAGAGAGAGAGAGAAAGAGAGAAAAATTGAGCAGAGAGAGAGGTGGAGGGAGAGAAAATCCTCAAGCAGACTTCATGCTGAGAATGGAATACTGGATCCTAGGACTCTGAGATTGAGACCTAAGCTGAAATCAAGAGTCAGATGCTTAACTGACTGAGCCAGCCAGACATCCCTAATGTTGGATTTTTGAACATATCTTTGTCATGGAATAAATACAAACCATACATCTGGGAATACTCCATGCTTACAGATATGAAGGGTCATGTTTCCAGTTTAGTTTACAGGTCAAAATGTGGCCAAATTGGGATGTAGACAGTGCATTTGCTGATTACATGAGAAAACTAAAAATTGTCCTATGGATTTGTAAGCCTACTTATCAGTCTCTTGATGGCATTCCTAATCTCTTTATTTCTCAGAGTACAAATGGCTGGATTCAGGAGAGGTGTGATTACTGTGTAAAACACAGCAAGCAACTTGTCCACCCAAGTGATGCTAAGTGGCCACAGATAGATGAACATGCAGGGTACAAAGAAGAGAAGCATCACTGTGATGTGGGAGGTGCATGTAGAGCACCTTGGATGTTCCATCCTCAGAGTGAAGACAGACTGTTACTAGGATGTAGGTGTAGGAGGCCAGTAAGAGAAGGAAGCAAGTTGTTGCCAAGACCCCACTGTCAGAATTTATCAACATTTTCAGAGTATGTGTGTCCATGCAGGCCAGTTTGCTCACCAAAGGAATGTCACAGAAAAAAACTGTGACCCACTCTTCTGGGTCCACAGAAGGGCAGATCTAAAATCATAGCCAGTCGGCTCATGGCATGCACAAAACCAATGATGCATGATATCAAAACTAGCCAGATGTACTTTTGTCTGTCCATGATGCTGGAGTAATGGAGTGGCTTGCAGATGGCCATGTAACAATCATGGGCCACTGTCACAAGAAGCACCATCTCAATTCCTGCAAATAAATGCACACAGAGGATCTGGCTTGTGCATCTACCAAAAGAGATGGTCTTATGATGCTTTAGGAAGTCTGTGGTCAGTTTGGGGGTAGTTACTGAGGTAAGGCAGAAGTCCACAAATGAGAGATTGGCTAAGAAGTACATTTGGGAATGGAGATGAGGGTCCGTGATGAATAAGATCACTACGATGAGGTTGCCCACCACAGTCATCAGATAGAGCATAGAGGAGGGCAGTAGGAGGAAGGTCTGGAGCTCCCTTGAATCACAAAGTCCATGAAAAATGAACTCGGACACCACAGACTGATTTACATCATCCATTTAGTAATTGTGTTCTAATGCAGACCAAAGAAAGACATGAACTAAGAACTTCTAGAATGGAAAGAAGAACCTCATGAATGCTCAGATGTTTTGGAATAGATGACTGTTGTGCAAAATTCAAATCTTAGCATTGTATGAAGCTGAAGATTGAAAAGAAATGTTCCTTAAATTACAGGTAGGCTAGTCCTATGACCAAGGTGGGGAACTAATTATAGAAGGGTAGGTCCAAAACCTTACCTATAAGAGGTCTAGTTATGGGAATGAAAAAATAAATATTCTGATGGAAAATGTCAATGCGACATATTCTTTTTTTAATACAAATTTATTTTTTATTGGTGTTCAATTTGCCAACATGTAGAATAACACCCAGTGCTCATCCCCTCAAGTGCCCCCCTCAGTGACGTATTCCATAGATAACTTCTCCAAGGCTTGAATCTGCCTCTTCTGGAGAGAGAATACATAGCTTTGAAATACATTCAGAAGCTCTTTCCCAGGCTCCAGGACAATAATGGAATGCTATGTTTCTCATGCATATATGAGTCTCAGAAGCAAATCTATTGTGAAGTGGATATGTGTTAGCCCACTGAACTGAGCCAAATTCCTTCACAATCTCTGAGTCATCAGATGACTTGAAAAGAGATATTTGTGTTTCAAAAAAGACCCCAGATGCTGACTATCCATTTCTAATATCCAATATTTCCCTCCATTTGTAATCTCCCCATGAACTGATATTTCCAAAAACTCATGTGTTCTGTGGCCTGAGTACCATCATTTACTAACATACATAGGCTGGTCCTTGGTTCTCCTTGGTAACAGGGATTTCTTCTTGAGATTGGACTAAATGATGACATACGAAAGCGATTTTTACTTCCGACTGTTCTTTATGGGAGAAAATATAAATTCTAAGTTCATTTATATATAAACTCTTACTTATACCCTTTAAATTGACCTCTGTAGAAATACATGTATTTACTATTTTATAGAAGCCAGGAAGCCAAATCCTTTTCTTCTTCATTCCTTCTCTTTTACCATTCTTTCTTTCGTTTCTCATCAATTCACTATCTTTCTGGTATCCTAATTTTTTTCCAGTAAAGTTTAGTATAAAGTTACCTAAGTAACTCTAATTATGCACCGTTATGTTAAGCACCTTACAAGCATTTATCTGTTTTGCTTTTTATTTGTCTGTTTGTATTTGTTTCATAGAGTTTAAAGCATTTTGAATCTACACCAGTAATGCATAGATTATGTGTTTTATCCCAGTGTCTCCAATGCAATGTTATTGTATACAGTGGTGAGAAATACCCTTGTATGGAGTTTTTTTTAATGATTTATTTTTTTTATTTGAGAGAGAGTGCATGCACCTGTGAGCCATGGGGGTAGCAGCAGAGGGAGTAGGAGAGAGATCCCGGGCCCACTTTCCTCTGAGCACTGAGCCAGATGCCAGTCTAGATCTCAGGACCCTGGGTTCAGGACCTGAGCTGAATCTAAGATTCTGACCCTTAGCTGGCTGAGCCACCCAGGGGCCCCCTAAGTGTAATCTTAATTTCTTATTCTGAGATTGACCAGTTTTCCCATTTTTAAGAATTAAATGCCTTTCATTTGAACTGCATATCTACTTTTTTTCATATATTTTTCCTTTTGGGTTTTGCTCTTTCTCCTTCTAAGTTTTTTTTTTTTTTTTTGGCCCTGAAAGTCAAAGCAAGACTATTTTGTTTTTTTTTTTTTTTTAACAAAAGCAACATGTAGATGTGATATCCTGTGACTATTTTTTCACTACTGATTCTGATTATTTTATATTATGTATTTTGTTTGGTAAGAATAGTTAACATAAACCTCACAAACTATATAAATACAGAAATCACCTACTTTCCAAGTTATAAAGTAACAAATAATAAAACTATATTTTAAACTGAAGTCTGTCTGACTCCAAAGCTTCCAAAATTTCTCTACTAGAAGCTAGCTTGTGGTAGAAACCTTGGTTTTGATGACTAAGAAAATAAATAACATTTCTGAAGTAAATCATCTTGTTCTATGAGAGGACAGAGATATGAATTAATGCAAATGGCTAATTAGGACAAGAATGAGATATACAGGTTCCCATTAAAATCACTGCACTTTCATTCTTTTAAATGTTTCAGTATTTTGCCCTATTAATTTTTGACTGAAGCATTTCTCTCTTTCCTCTTTTGATCAAAGGTAAAACAAGTAAAATCCAAAAGGGATAAGAAAATATCAGGATAAGTTGGAGGGTTTTTGAGAATCAGTTTTCTCCAGTCTGGACATCTGGGAGCATCCAAGACTATAGAAATGTAGTTCATTTTTTAGTGTGTAAAATGCTATTAGAAGTCTCAGAGATTAGTTGGGAGAGTAAACCCATATCAGAAGTCTCAGAGATTAGTTGGGAGAGTAAACCCATAATATTTACCATTCAGACATTCTCAGAACTCTAAACCCTATAGATTGGTTATGGGAAATAATGCTTCAGGGGAAAAGAAAGATTTTAGTCTTAAAACAGGGGGAAGGCATTAAAAGTGTGGGTCAAACATCAGTTACCTCGGATATACTTACCCTACACAGATGACCTCTGAAACCGGATCTTTGCTTGCTGAGAGGCTTACTCTAGAGTTTTCCTTAGAAGAGATAAAGTCCAGTTAATTTTGTGCCATGAGGAGTATGAGAGTGTTGTGTCCTCCCCAGTGTGCCAGGTATATGCTATAATGAGTAGTCTCTGAGCCTGGAGGCTTCCCATATCTGTGTTTTAAATAGAGCCAAGCATTTGGAAAGGCTTTCCCTATCACATTCTTGGGGAACTTTCCCTGAGGGAAAGCTGGGCATTGAGGGCATCATGCAATAATGTACCATTTCAAAGCTAGATCCAAGGTAACCTTGTTAAATACAAGTAAAAGTATAAGAGAAGAAAGTTCAAAATGTTTTATTAGTTTGCACATCAGGAGGATGTAACTATCACTCTTTTGCTGTGTATCTACCATGTCACAAATTGGACGAAGCTGTCAGTTCCAGTTTCACCAGAAGTCAGATGAGTTATGGCGGAGGGCAGGTGGCAGCCAGCTCATCTTTGGTATGTGGCAACTCTGCTCATGATAGAAGGGCCTGCTTGAACCTCACTCCTGGGATTTCAAAGGCCTATTAGATCTCAGTGTTCACAGTCCTTCCCTGAGCTGGGTCATGAATATTAACAATTTTAATGTAAACCATAGGAGAGACATTTCTCTAAATGATGGAAAGATAATGAAGGGATATTTTTAAATGCACTTTTATTAAAGAAATAATAAATGAATGCAATCTAACTTAATACTATTTAAACTCTGAGTAATAGATGTGTTTGGAGCAAATGCGAAAGTTCTCTTCATCTGTCCTCTCCCAGTCTCATCCACTCTGGGAGGTAACAATTCCCAATCTTGTAGTGCATCCTTTTGTCACTGTTACCATCAATGATGATGAGTGTATGTGTCACCATACGTCCTTAGAGAATCTCATATTTTATCTTTTTTCTGTGTTTTTTGCAATTTTGATTTTAAATAAGTTTGATGTGAAAGGCTATTAATAATATTATCTGTTTCTTTCTTTATTTTCCCATTTTCTCCCTTTCAGAGGTTTATTCAATTTATTTCATGTCTAGATCAAAACATTTAATCTCTTCATTCCGTGAACCATTTGTGCCCTGAGTTCTAGAGTCCATACCGTCTCAACGTGAGAACATAGATTCAATGGTTATTCACTGCTTGCAGGCTACAACACACTTTTCAGGCACCAGCTCGTGCAATCATGGTAACATGTAGATCAATTTTCATAGGAGATTCAGGCAAAAAGTGGCTAAATGACTTTCCCAAGCCTTACAGTTGTTAAGTGATGATCAACGTGAGGTACCCTCTGGCTAAGGTTGCTGGTTTAGAGAAGAGTTTGAGGAAGTGCATGCCTGGCCTGAAACTTAAAAAGAGGAAAACTTAGTGATGCAATATCATACTGTTACTGAGCTCTTGGTCTTGTATTTACTTTCCTGGCTGTTTTTTGCTTGGCTGTTTTTGTTTTTGGATTCTCATATAGCTGTGCTCTTATGGTTTCCTTAGCTTCCTACTTTTCCTGCTCTTCCCTTTCTACCATTTCTGCCACTATTTGGCTCACACTTACTTTTTTGTTTGTTTTTGTTTTTGTTTTGGCTCACACTTAATGGGCACTTTCCCGGATGAATAGCAGTCAGAAGGGTGCCAATATGAGATTTGTCAAGAACTGCAAGGTCATGAAGCAGTAGGAATTAATTACCTTGTAATTAGTCATCAGACATGTTTGAAAAATACAATAAAAACACAGTATAGGAGACTTCTGGTTTCTCTCTGACAGGTAAAGACTTGTAAGTTTTTCTTTGCATTTAGACAAGAAAAGGCTAGACACCTAAAATCATGGCTTTATTTATTTATTTATTTATTTATTTATTTGAGACAGAGAGAGAGAGAGAGAGGCAAAGACACAGGCAGAGGGAGAAGCAGGGAGCCCAATGTGGGACTCGGTCCTGGGTTTCCAGGATCATGCCCTGGGCCAAAGGCAGATGCTCAACTGCTGAGCCACCCAGGCATATCAGCTTTTTTTTTTTTTAATTCCTGTAATAACTGATGTCATAATGCAAACTGCCCCTTTGAAACCTTTTTGACAGATGCATACAGAGTCCAAAATGATGTCTGATTATCTGGAGAAGAAGTCACTGGAACTATGAAGTCATAGGGACACTTGATTGATAATTTTGTCGATTTGTCGTAGGCTTCGGTATGGACTAGCATGAGAACTTTTGGGGGCCACTTTTTGTGGTGGCACACTTTTGGGATCTTTACATCCAAGAATCCTACCAGGTTCTCACTATAAAGATTCAAGAAGGATCTTTTTCTCATGGTTATGAATGGGTAGGGTAAAGTAAACATTGTGAAGTTATTCAGAGTCTTTTCTACAATGAAAGGCAAGTGAAAGGACCTTGTTGGAGCACAATTTTAACTTTCCCTGCTGGTTAAGAAAGGTTTTCCCAGGCCAACTTTTTTTTTAATAATATATTTATTTTTTATTGGTGTTCAATTTACCAACATACAGAATAACACCCAGTGCTCATCCCGTCAAGTGCCCCCCTCAGTGCCCGTCACCCATTCACCCCCACCCCCCGCCCTCCTCCCCTTCCACCACCCCTAGTTCATTTCCCAGAGTTAGGAGTCTTTATGTTCTGTCTCCTTTTCTGAAATAATAGTGAAAGGGAATAGAACGGAAGGGAGAATTGTGTAGGAAAAACAGAAACTTGATTTATATAATGAACTAGGGGCACCGGAGAAGGAATAAATGATGGAATAAAGTGTTTCTCTTTGTTAACTGATTTAAAGATAACCTATTGCTTGAAGCAATAGTTATAATAATTTATTGGGATTGGTTATAACATGCATGTGAATGAATGATAGCAGTATCACAAATGAGCGAAGGGAAGAACTAGAAAATGGCTATAGGGCACCTGTAGTACATGCGAAGCAGTATAGTAGTACTTGAAAGTGCATTTAGATTAGTTACAAATGTATAGTAGGTCTAGGGCAACTGCTAAAGAATTTTTTAAGTATAATTTATATGATAAGAGAGGAGATTAAATGGAATCAAAAAAATTTTTATGAATTTTAATCAAGTAAAATGCAAAAAAAATTTAAGTAATCTATATTATAATAATAAGAGAAGTCAACAGGGCCTTTAGATTGTGGATAAAAGATTGCTCAGAATAAATTTTATACCTCTTTAACTTATAACACAACCAAATAAGTATAAATGAAATATTATAAAATTTTTTGTATATTTTTTAATGGAGTTCTATTTGCCAACATACAGTATAACACCCAGTGCTCATCACATCAAGTACCCTCCTCAGTGCCCATCACCCAGTCACCCCATTCCCCACCAACCTCCTCTTCCACTACCCCTTCTTCATTTCCCAGAATTAGGAGTCTCTCATGGTTTGTCTCCCTCTCTAATTTTTCCCACTCAGTTCCTTTCCTTCCCCCTATAATCCCTTTCACGATTTCTTATATTCCCCATATGAATGAAACCATGTGATGATTGTCCTTCTCTGATTCGCTTATTTCACACAACATAAACCCTCCAGCTCCATCCATGTCGAAGCAGATGGTGGGTATTCGTCATTTCTAATGGCCGAATAATATTGCATTGTATATATAGACCACAAATTCTTTATCCATTCATCTTTTGTTGGACACCGAGGCTCCTTCCACAGTTTGGCTATTGTGGACATTGCAGCTATGAACATTGGGGTGCAGGTGTTTCAGCATTTCACTGCATCTCTATCTTTGGGGTAAATCCCCAGCAGTGCAATTGCTGGGTCATAGGGTAGCTCTATTTTTAACTCTTTAAGGAACCTCTACAGTTTTCCAGCGTGGCTATAATAGTTCACATTCCCACCAAGAGTGCAAGAGGGTTCCCCTTTCTCCACATCCTCTCCAACATTTGTTGTTTCCTGTCTTGTTAATTTTCACCATTCTCACTGGTGTGAGGTGGTATCTCATTGTGGTTTGGATTTGTATTTCCCTGATGGCAAGTGATGCGGAGCATTTTCTCATGTGCTTGTTGGCCATATGCATGTCTTCTTTGGTGAAATTTGTGTTCATGTCTTTTGCCAATTTCATGATTGGATTGTTTGTTTCTTGGGGGTTGAGTTTAATAAGTTCTTTATCGATCTTGGATACTAGCCCTTTATCTGATGTGTCATTTGCAAATCTCTTCTCCCATTCTGTAGGTTGTCTTTTAGTTTTGTTAACTGTTTCTTTTGCTGCGCAGAAGCTTTTTATCTTGATGAAGTCCCAATAGTGCATCTCTCCTTCTATTCTGAATGAGAGCCTTGCTGGATAAAGTATTCTTGGCTCCAGGTTCTTCTCATTTAGGACCCTGAATATATCCTGCCAGCCCTTTCTGGTCTGCCTGGTCTCTGTGGAGAGGTCTGCTGTTAACCTAATACTTCTCCCCATAAAGGTTAGGGATTTCCTGTCTCTTGCTGCTTTAAGGATCTTCTCTTTATGTTTGGAATTTGCAAGTTTCACTATTAAATGTCGAGATGTTGAGCAATTTTTATTGATTTTAGCGGGAGATTTCTCTATCTCCTGGATCTGAATTCCTGTTTCTGTTCCCAAGTTAGGTTAGTTCTCAGCTATGATTTGTTCAAATACACTTTGAACAGTGTCCCTCTGTCCTCTGTCCCTTTCAGCATCCTCAGGAACCCCAATTAAATGTAGATTTTTTCCTTCCGAGGCTGTCATTTATTTCCCTTAACCTTTCCTCATGATCTTTGTTTTTCTCTTTTTCCTCAGCTTCCTTCCTTGCCATCAACTTGTCTTCCATGTCACTCACTCGTTCTTCTACCTCATTAACCCTCATTGTTAGGACCTCCTGTTTGGATTGCATCTCATTTAATTGGTTTTTAATTTCAGCCTGATGATATCTAAATTCTACAGTCATGAAGTCTCTTGATTCCTTTATGCTTTTTTCCAGAGCCACCAGTAGCTTTATTATTGTGCTTCTGAATTGGCTTTCTGACTTCGAATTGTAATCCAAATTCCGAAAGTTTGTGGGAGACAGTAATCTTTCTGATTCTTTCTTTTGTGGTGAGTTCTTCCTTCTAGTCATTTTTCTCAGTGCAGAGTGGCTAAAAACAAGTTGTACTGGAAAAAGGAAGAAAAAGGCAGGAAAAAAGGTATGTGGGGGAAACAAACAAAAACAGAAAACAAGGAGGGGTATCCTCTGATTCTATATCCTGTAAGTCCCTCGACTTCCCCTGGAACTTTCCAGCGCTGCTTGGCCAAGAGCTTGTTCTTCCTCTGTCCTTCCAGCTGGTCTTTTGGGGGAGGCGCCTGCTGTGCTGATTCTCAGGTGTGTGCACCTGGGGGAGCTGCCTCGCCCCCTGCCAGGTGCATGGCTCAGTGGGACCTGTTTATCCTGTGAGGCCCCTGCTCCTTGGTGGCCCCACTCAGTCGCAGGCACAAGGTGTCACCAGGAGGAACAATAGCAGTGGCGGCAGCTGCTCTCTAGCCCTGGAGTCAGCTCGAGCATAACTACCACAGTTTCCCAGTCCACAGGGGCCTGGTTGCTTCAGGGGCGGGGGGCGCCGATCTGCACAGCTGGGGGCTGCCGGCGGCAGGAGCATCCTCGCTGTCCTATGACCTCCTGGCCTCAGCCTGTCCCAAGGGGATTGCTGGCTCCTGGGCTGTGTCCCCCAGCGCTGTGGGCTGGGGGCCTGAACCGCTGGAATTGTGCTCCAGGAGCCCCCGGAGCCTCTGGGTGGAGCGAGGCCTGAGCTGCAGCCCGAGCTGCTCCGAGGCCCCGCAGGTCCTGCGCTCCAGCCCTTTAGGGAGCTCCGCCCGCAGGGTGTGGGGCGCTCTCCCTGGGGTGCAGTTCCTCTGTTAGTGCCTCTGGGAGCCTGAGAGCATCCCTGCCCTTCCTGGGATCCTGCCTGAGTTCCCTGCCAGCGCCTTTCCATCCGAGAAGATTGGTAGAGTTCCTGCTTCTCCGGGCCTGGGCTTTCCTGTCCTGGGGGCGGGGCGGGGGGGGCTCCCCCTCGGATGCTTTTTTATTTCTTTATTTTTTTTTCCGTCTTCCTACCTTGATAGAAGTGCGAACTCTTCTCTCTGTAGCATTCCAGCTGTTCTGTCTTTAAATCTCAGGCCAAATTCATAGATTTTCAGGATGATTTGAAAGTTATCTAGGTACGTTGGTGGGGACAGGTGACTTGGGGACCCTACTCTTCCACCATCTTGCCCCGCCTCTCTGAAGATCTAAATATGGTTTTAAACTTTTCTTTGGCTACCCTTTTTTTTAAAATAAAACTATTATTTTAGAACTAAGTTGCCATTTCTAGTCCCTTTAGAAGACTGATGATTAGGGTGAGCGGTCAGAGAAGATCAGCAAAGGGAAATAAGCTGATTACTGATGTGCACCAATTGTGCACCTGTAACAGAACAGCTGGCCTTGAATTCATGGTGCTGAGGGGTTTTATTGGAGAGCATAAAACATTTTGAAGTCTCGAGAATTTTTGTGGTCACATGAGCAATGTTCTAAGTTTAACGCTGAGTGAATGTCAGCATCAATAATGTTCTTTTAAATAACAAGACAATAATGGAAGCCTACCTTTTTATTTTCATTTATAAAGTATTATGTAAATTCATGTTATTGATCAAGAATCCAACACTTTAGAGGTTTGAGAAGGAAATATGATAGTCTGTCTCTATCTATGTTTTCTTATTACTCTTTTTAACCACGCACAAAAATATCTGTTCACATTTTGTTGGGGGTTGTTTCAGTGTCCTTTTCATGCAATTAGATAATTATATGTATATACATCCATACATATAATAGGAGTCTGTCTTGTTTTTGAATATATAAGATACAGAAGTGTTCATTAACTTCAAATTTATTTAAAATCAATTTATGTTTAGATGTCTTCACTCAATGGTACTGATTGCTTTTAGAAAAATAAAGAGAAATTAAGAAAAAAATTAACAGGTGCCTCATTTGTTCAAAAGTAAGGATAGTTTTTTAAAGTATTCTCTTCATAGTTTAAGGATGGATACTTGGGGTTTGGAAAACAAATGTAGAAAAACAGTGAGGTACAAAGTAGGATTATTGGCTTGACATTAACTATGTGGATAGTGTCAGTGATGTGAATCCACTGGTCAACTTGGATAAAGATCAAATAAAGGAAGGTGATGTCTTGAGACATAGCCTAGAAACATCTCTACATTGAAATAGAGTTGGCTGTGTTTAAGGAATGGAAATCATAGATAAACTGGTAAATAGAGTGTTTAGGTTGCAATGTGAGAACATTATACAATCTGGAAAATATAAACATTTTAAATGATGGCAACTGCACTTAAATAACTGCAAATATGGAGTGGAGCTGAGTCATATACCTTCACATCAACCTCATGCAAGCTCATCAAGGGTAGCTATGACATAGCATACCTGTTGTTTATTTCCTTTTCTTCTAATGGATAGAGAACTTTGGCTAGATTAGATATTTCATTAGTCATAAGTAGTGGGAGACTCTACACAGGTTCCAAGTATTTGCCAAGTATAGACTTCATAGTCACTGTCCCTGTATCTGGAGCATTCTGTGTAGGTATCCTAGAGAGCAAACGAATCTTGTGTTTCAGCTCCACCAAGTAAGAAGAGACGACAGTAGAGGAGGGCGTCAATCTATTCAACTGAGAGAGGTTTTCATATTGCTATTCTTTGAGGGAGAAGAGATTAGTTACCTCATTAGATCTTGCTCACCTATCCCTAGGTAAAGCTAAAAGACTAGAAAGTATCAGAGATTTTCACCTTGGAAGATAGGCATTTATGTAGAAAAGGATACGTGGATATATCATCTAGCTGAATTGAGTCCAGTCAGTCAGATCAAAGTAATTTCAAAGTACTCATCAAAATGTAATTTGATAGAAGATGAGAGTAATACGTCTTGGTCATATTAATAAATTCATGTAACAGGGATTTTTAAAATATTTATTTATTTATTTATTTATTTATTTATTTATTTATTTATGAGAGACTGTGAGCCATTGAGTGAGAGAGAGCACAAAGGGAGAAGGAGAAGCAGGCTCCCTGCTGAACAGGGAGTCCGATGTGCAACTCGATCTCAGGACTGTGAGATCATGACCAGAGCCAAAGGCAGACGCTTAACCAATTGAGCCACTCAGATGCCCCTCTAACAGGGATTTTATTCAACTACCAAAGATGTCTCAAAATATTTTTATTGGAACTGAATGATCATCCTGCTCACGCTGGAGATGAGAAAGCTACTTTGAGGGCAATGTTATAATAGTACATCATGATCCTGAGACACATGTCACATCCACAGCTGGGTGGAGAGTTGCTGAAATGCTTCCTGGCCAGTGGACCAGCCACACTGCATGAAAGTAATGATGAAAACTTGAATGGGAGCGAGCCAAGTAACCATAACAGCATAAGCTCTGGTATGAGATTTAAAAGTATATTCACACAACTCAAAAAGATTAAAAACTTAAACAATGCCCACTGGATTTATATTATTCATTAATGTTCAAGGTGGAGGAAGGAGGTGAAGTTTAAATAATATGCAAATGAGTTGTTGCTGACTTAAAAAGGCATCCACATGTATATATCATAGGAGATGCTAGGAAAAAGACATAGACATTCATGTCTTAAATCAGAATGCTAGATTATGTTAGAAAAGGGTGTTCTAAGACCACTGACACAAGAAATATAATTTGGACTTAGGTAATTATTGCACAAAAAGTAATTTACTTACATAATAGTAGGTAGACTTCTTGAATTCTGGCCTCTGAAGAGCAATAGGGTAGTGGCCCTGGGGTCCCTGATTAGCAGATTGCTCATAAATCTGTTTGTGCTAAACACCTAAATTCAGATGGGCCTCTCTGAAGTAACAGGGAAGCAATGAAAAACTTTGTTCTTTTATCTGGCTTTATTGTATTTTATATCAACTGCTTGTTTGGAAGAAAACTAGAAATTATTAAGGCAACTAAAACTGAGCCTAGGTTGTTTTTCTCGCCAAAATTGGAAAAATACTATCTTTTGTTTGTTTGTTTTTGATTTTTGATCTCAAGTAGTTTGGATAGCCAACTAGATTAAGAATTTCAATGCTTTTAAAGTTGTACTTGTTTATTTCTCCAGCTTCTAGGCAATGGGGCTCCTGTTCAATTATGATGAGAAAATACTGAAAACCCCAACCTGCTTACTATAATTATAAACCAGGTCAAGACCTCTATGATCCAAGAATTGTGCAAGGGTAATGAGGAGGGAAGAATTAAGTGATGTAGTTATGGATGGGTTCCACCTCCCAAATTTTTAATAGTCCTAGTTTGATGATCTTGCCATAGGCCCTTTAGAGAGGACACTTTCTGTGTTGCTAAGAATTATCTTATTTCTAACTTCCACTTCTGGAAGTCTGGGACATATAAGGTTATGATTTCTTTAACCTGCTGTCTTCAAAGCAAAATTTTCTTTGGTGGAATACCACCAGCTGGGTGCCTACATTTTCTAGCCCATCATCTTCTAGCAATCTACCCAAGGAAGAGACTAACTTAAGACTATGTCTTAGAAAAACTGCTAGCTGTAAGTACATATAACACAGATCCTTTACTTTAAAGAATGTATTATTAGAATAATAAATATAAGAGTAATAAATGAAACATTGGACAGCAGAAAGTAGTATATAATTAAAGGCTACAAATTTCAAAGGATTAAAAAATCAACAAGGGCTGCAAAGGTTGGCAAATGTACTATGGAACATGCCAAATTTGACCGAATGTTATGCAGATTCTCCAAAGATATTGGGAGTAAGGAATGTAATTTCAAATAGTGGGGATCCTATTAACAGTGCATGAGAGAGGATAGTGGATAGTCTAAACCAGGGACCCCAGGCTCTGAAGACAGGCAAGCGTAGTCTGAAACTGGGCTCTATCTCTTATGATCTATGGGAATTCAGTCAAGTTACAAATTTTGAGGCTCATATTATTGTATCTAAAATGAGATTCTTGTATCAGCATAATTTTTTGTGTGTGTATTTCTAGATACACAAGTAGCTCAAGTAATCAAAGAAGTGCACAATATGTAAAATAGTGATATTTGCACCAGATTTAGTTTATACATCACAGCAATTATTTCACTTTTGCCTTCCTTGCTTCGTAGCTGACATATCCATGACAGTGATTGTCTTAGCTTCTGCCCCACAACCAAGGGCCCAATATGATTGCTTGTGCAGGAGTGTGTCTCTCTCATGCATGATAAGACTTGTTTTGTCTCCTCCCAACACTTCACCTTTGGCTTCCCACCTCTGGACTCTGTCTTAGTTTAAGTTTCCTTCTCCCAAAGAAGAGCTTGAATAAAAGACTTATAACTAGTCTATGTGAGAAGGGGATTTCTAGAGGTAGGAGTAACAGAACAAGGAGATGGGACTGGGAGGGAGGGAAAGCCAACATAAGTGTCCATTTTTGAGGTCACTGAGGAGAGCAAATGATATGTAGTGTGCCCACAATGTGCCAGAAGGTTAACGAGGGAATGAATATTTATTAAAAAAAATTTTTAGGGATGCCTGAGTGGCTCAGCAGTTAAGCATCTGCCTTTGGCCTAAGGCGTGATCCTGGAGACCCGGGATCGAGTCCCACATCGGGCTCCCTGCATGGAGCCTGCTTCTCCCTCTGCCTGTGTCTCTGCCTCTCTCTGTGTGTGTCTTGTGAAAAAATAAATAAAATCTTTAAAAAAATAAACTTTTTTTATTTGAGTGTAGTTGACACACACTGTTAGTTTCATATGTACAACATAGTGATTCAATTTCTCTTTATATTATCTTACACTCATCACAAGTGTAGCTACCGGGATCCCTGGGTGGCGCAGCGGTTTGGCGCCTGCCTTTGGCCCAGGGCGCGATCCTGGAGATCCAGGATCGAATCCCATGTCGGGCTCCCAGTGCATGGAGCCTGCTTCTCCCTCTGCCTGTCTCTGCCTCTGTGTGTGTGTGTGTGTGACTATCATAAATAAATTTAAAAAAATAAAAAAAAGTGTAGCTACCATCTGTCACAGCACAACATCATTACAGTGTCATTGATTACATTTCCTATGCTCTGACTTTTATTCCCACGACATCCATTCCATACCTGGAATGGTATCTATCTCCCACTCCCCTTCACCATTTTGCTCCTCCCTAGTAAGTATGAGTTTGTTCTCTTTATTTATAGGCTTATATTGGTTTTTGTTTGTTTGTTTGTTTGTTTATTTTAGATTTCACCTGTGAGATCATATGGTATTTGTCTTTCTCAGTCAGGCTTATTTCACATAGCATAATTCCTTTTAGGTCCATCAAAGGTGTCATAAATGCAAATCTCCATTCTTTTTTATGGCTGAGTAATAGTCTATTGTATGTAAATGTGCGTATATATCTTATCCATCTGTCTACTGATGGACATTTAGGTTGCTCCCCTATCTTGGCTATTATAAAATACTGCTGCAATAAATTTAGGAGTGCCTATATCTTTTTTATTTTTGATTAGGTGTTTACATTTTGGGGTGATAAACGCCCAATAGTGGAATTATTTAATCATATGATATTTCTATTTTTAATTTTTTGAGGAACCTTCACAGTGGCTGTGCCAATTTACATTCCTACCAACAGTGTACAAGGGTTCCTTTTTCTCTATATCATTGCCAGCACTTGTTATTTAGAGTCTTTTTTATTTTAGCTATTCCAATAGGTATGGGATGATATCTCATTGTGGTTTTGGTTAGCATTTCCCTGATGATTGATGATGTGGAGCATCTTTTCTTTGTTAAAATTTTATCTATCCATTCATGAGAGACACAGAGAGAGAGTGAGAGGCAGAGACACAGGCAGAGGGAGAAGTAGGCTCCATGCAGGGAGCCCGACATGGGACTTGATCCCAGGACTCCAGGACCACGCCCTGGGCTGAAGGCAGGCGCCAAACCCGCTGAGCCACTCAGGGATCCCCTGTGGAGCATCTTTTCATGTGTTTTTTTGGTCATCTGTATGTCTTTTTTGGAATAATATCTATTCAGATTGTCCATTTTTAAATTGAATTATTTGGGGGTTTTTTGGTATTGAGTTTTATGAGTTCTTTATATATTTTGGATATTAAAAGCTCGCTGAATATATCCTTTGTAACTGTCTTCTCCTATTCAGTAGATTGTCTTCTTTTGCTGATGATTTCTTTCACTATGCAAAAGTTTTTTTATTTTGGTGTAGTCCCAGTAGTGTATTTTTTTCTTTTGTTTTTCTTGCCTAAGGAGACATTTCTAGAAAAATGTTGCTATGGCTGATGTCAGAGAAATTATTGCCTGTGCTCTAGAATGTTATGGTTTCAGGTCTCATATTTAGGTCTTTAATTCATGTTGAGTTTATTTTTGTGTAAGGTGTAAAAAAGTGGTCCTGAGTCTTATTTTTTACATACAGCATCTGGTTTTCCCAACATGATTTATTGAAGAGACTATTTTTTCCCTACTTTGTATTCTTTGTCATAAGTAATTGGCCATGTAAGTGTGGGTTTGTTCTGGGCTCTTTGTTCTGTTCTACTGACCAATGTGTCTGTTTTTGTGCCAATATCATACTGTTTTGATTACTTAGCTTTGTAGTATATTTTGAAATCTGGGATTATGATACCTCCAGCTTTCTCAGTATTGCTTATCTATTCAGGGTCTTCTGTGATCTATAAAATTTTTGTATTATTTGTCCTAGTGGTATTTTGTTTGTTTTTTTAATAATAAATGTATTTTTTATTGGTGTTCAATTTGCCAACATACAGAATAGCACCCAGTGCTCATCCCATCAAGTACCCCCCTCAGTGCCCGTCACCCATTCACCCCCACCCCCTGCCCTCCTCTCCTTCCACCACCCCTAGTTCGTTTCCCAGAGTTAGGAGTCTTTATGTTCAATCTCCCTTTCTGATTGGTATTTTGATAGCGATTGCATTGAATCTGTAGATTTCCTTGGGTAATATGAATATTTTTAAGATATTAATTCTTAATCCCTGAGCATGGAATATCTTCCCATTTATTTGTGTCATATTCAACTTATTTAATCAGTTTTATAGTTTTTGAAGTATAGGTCTTTTACCTCCTTGGTTAAGTTTATTCCTAGGTAATTTATTCTTTTTGGTGCAATTATAAATGGTGGTGTTTTTTAAAATTTCTCTTTCTCCTTCATTATTGGTGTATAGAAACACTACTAATTTCTGGACATAAATTTTGTATCCTGCCACTTTAGTGAATTCAGTTATTACTTGTTGTAGTTTTTTGGTGGCGTCTTTAAGATTTTCTATGTATAGTATCATGTCTTCTGCAAATAGTGGCAGTTTATTTCTTTACCCATATGGATGCTTCTTATTTTTTTCTTGTTTAATTGCTGTGGCTAGGACTTTCAGTACTATATTGAATGAAAGTAGTGAGAGAGGACATCCTTGTCTCCTTCCTGATCTTACAGGAAAAGCTCTCCATCTTTTACAAGAATATGATGTTAGCTATGAGTTTTTATATATGGCCTTTATTATGTTGAGGTATGTTTCCTCTAACCCCATTTTGTTGAGAGTTTTTTATCATGAATGGATGTTAAATTTTGTCAAACACTTTATTTTTGCATCTATTGCGGTGGTCATATGATTTTTATCCTTTTTGTTGTTGGTGTGGTATATGATGTTGATTGGTATATAAATATTGAACCACACTTGATTAAGTCCCACTTGATTGTGGTCAACGACCTTTTAATGTATTGCTGCATGCAATTTGCTAATATTTTGTTGAAGATTTATTAATCAGGGATATTTGCCTATAATTTTCTTTTTTTATGGTGTCTTTTTCTGGTTTTGGTATCAATGTAATTCTGGCCTCAAATATATTTGGAAGCTTTCCTTCCTCTTTAGTTTTTTTGGAATAGTTCAAGGAAAATAGGTATTAACTCTTCTTTAAATGTTGGATAGAATTCACCTGTGAATCCATATGGTCCTGGAATTTTATTTTTTGGTACTTTTTTTCTGATTTAATTTCATTACTTATAATTTCTCTGTTCATATTTTCTATTTCTTTCTGGTTCAGTTTTGGAAAATTGTCTGTTTCTAGGATTTTATCCACTTCTTCTAGATTGTCTAGTTTGTCGGCATATTAATTTTATAATCCTTTGTATTTATGTGGTGTCAGCTGTTAACTTTCCTTTCACATCTGGTTTCATTTATTTGGGTCATTTTTGTGATGAATTTGGTTAATGACATCAATTTTGTTCATCTTTTCAAAGAACAGCTCTTGGTTTCACTAATTTTTTTCTTGTTCTTCTTTTTTAAGTGTGTCTATGTCATTTATTTCAACTCTCGTCTTTGTTCTCTTTCTTTTACACTTCATGGACTTTGTTCTTATTTTTCTAGTTTCTTTAGGTAAAATAGGAAATAATTTGGATTTGCAATTGATAGAAGCCTACATAACAAGTGAGATCCAAGATATTCCTTAAGCACATAAAGATGGAAAACAACTATAATTTTAGAGGAAGGTAACTAATATACATAGTCTTTGTGTATTCACATGTGATTTATCATATAAAGTTATTTTAATTTTTTGGATGAATGTAAATAGTTTGCTTAAGATCACAAAGCTATTAAGTGGTAGACCTAGAATTCAAACTGAGGAAGTCTGACTCAGAGAACCTGTGCTCTTAGACACTATACTGTGAAGAATGAAGTTAAAAAAAATGGCAGAAAACACCAGTGGAACCAAGAATATTATGAGGGATTATGCTAGAAGAGCCATTGATAATTTCTTACTGGCCTTTGTTCTGCTCATGCAATGAACAACTATAGTGAAAACTGAAAAATTCTGTTTGAGGATACCTGTAACAGATCCATTTAAAGTCAAAGTCCTCATACATTTCTACAAGGTGCTTGTTTATTCCTTTGATTGATTTCCTACTATTCTATTCCTCATTTACTTTATCTCCCTTAAATTCCTTGCTATTTCTAGTACATGTTAATCATGCCTTTATTTTTTAACTTTATGGCTTTTGCAGTAGTTGCCCTTCTAATTGATGCATAATTCTCTTAGTTGTCCTTATGTATAAATCCTCCAATTTCTTTATGTCATTGTTTATATATTATCCTCTCAAAGATGCCTTTCCTATGCTGACCATTCAAGTTAATACTGCAATCATCCTGACCCTGGTAGTCATTTTCACTTGTACTCTGTTCTACTTCCTTTTTGACGCCCCCTACACTGATTAGCTTCTAACATAAATATATGGTTATTTATTATGCTTTTTAAAATATTTTATTTAAATTCAGTTTGCCAACATATAGTATAACACCTAGGGTTCATCCCATCAAGTGCCCTCCTTTGTTCCTGTCACCCAGTCACCCCATCCTCCCGCTCTCCTCCCTTTGTTCACTTCCCAGAGTTAGGAGTCTCTCATGGTTTCTTTGTCTTTAATTTTTTCCCACTCAGTTTGCATATTGAGTATTTTCTGTCTTTCTCTACTAGATCCTCAAAGACATTAGTATTTATTTTGCTCTCTAACTTACCTCCAGTTACCTATACAGTAAAAAGTAATGTACAATGTGTAATCAATATCTGTGAAGTTAATAAACATAATGATTATGCAATATATCTTGGGTAATCACAGCTTATCAAGTATATGCAGTATATTTGATGGGTTTTGTCAATATTTCTTAATTTGGGATGTTGGGGGGTGAAGTAGACTTCGGGAACATCCTCAAGATAATTTGATATATTTTTTAGTTTGTGTTACTTTTTTATTGCAACTTGAGCTGACTAACATAGAGTTCTAACAATCATTAAAACAGATCATTTAATATAATTTAATGGCAAGCAAGACAGGACTGAATATGTGTAAACATGAAATATTTGTGAAATATTATAGAGTGAAAAAGAAATAGTTGATATTTATCAGTTCTGAAGTGCTGATTTTAGTCAACTAGAGATATATAAATGTTACATTATCACTTGAAGAACATGTAGCATATTATGTTTTACCCAGCCAGGTTGGTTTCCTGTTAATGTGAAAATGAGATTATAGCTCCAGAACAGGGTTGGTGAGAAAACATTAAAATAGAATAGATACATATTTGCAAAAATATCCAACTAAGGCATTTTAGGAAAAATCTCTTCCTGCTGAGTATGGTTAACAAAGTTGTATACAATTTCAAAAGGAACTTTCATTAAACACATATTAGAGATGGCAAGGAAATAAGAATGTTTTAAAATCAGTTTTATTTCAAGGCCCAATAGAAAGTAAGAGAAAATGCATTCTTGAAACAAAGGAATGATCAGAACCTGAGTCAGATATGACATATTTTATAAATATTGGGTAAGGAATTTAAAATAGCTATAATTAACACATAAAGGGTTATAATGGTAAAAGTAGAATACATACAAGAATAGATTGTTAATGTAAACAGAGAGATAGAAACTAAGAATGACAAAAAATAATAATCACACAGAATATTCAACAATGGGGGACAATAATAGAAGAGAATATGTGTAATTGGGATTCCAGAGGAAAGGAAAGAGAAAGGGGAGCAGAAAAAATATTTGAAATAGTCAAGGCTTGAGAATTTTCCAAAAGTAATGGCCAATATGAAAAAAAGAAAGAGGAAAGAGTCCATACGTAGGTATAATCAAACTATAGAAAACAAAAGAAAAGAGAAAATCTTGAAGGAATCCAAAGAAGGGTAAACACATTATTTATAGTGGAACAAAGATAAAAATTATATCAGACTTCTTGTCATAACCCATGGAGTTAAAAAGAGTGAAATGAAATATTTGCCATGTCAGAAAAAGAAAACTAACCTAGACTTGTAGGTTCAGCAAAATTATCCTCTAAAAATGTAAGGGGGGAAAACCTTTCTCAGAGGAAAAAAACTGAGAGAGAGAGCATCAGTTCTTCAAAAAGACATAGCATTCCTTAGTGTGCATGCACCTAATAATAAAGCATGAAAATACATGAGGAAAAATCTGATATAAGTCCAAGGAGGAGGGAAGCTGGGTGGCTCAGTGGTTTAGCTCTGCCTTCAGCCCAGGGAGTGATCCTGGGGACCCAGGATCGAGTCCCATGTCGGGCTCCCTGCATGGATCCTGTTTCTCCCTCTGCCTATGTCTCTGCCCCTCTCTCTCTCTGTCCCTCATGAATAAATAAATAAAATCTTTAAAAAATGTTTTTAAAGTCCAAGGAGGAATAGACAAATCCACATTATAGTTGGAGACTTCACTTTCTGTTTCCAATAACCAATATGTCCAGAAGGAAATTTAGTAAGCAAGTAGTTGCTCTCAAAAGAACAGTCAGCTTGATCTAATTAACATTTTATAGACCACTTCATCCAACAATAAGGAATACATGTACTTTTCTAGTTTACATGGAATGTTCAGCAAGATAGATCACATTCTGGATCACAAAATACACCTTCACAAATTTAAAAAAGTAGAAAGTATACAAGGTGTTCCTAAACCACACAGGAACTAAACTAAAAATCAACAGAAAGATAGATGGAACATTCTAATACATTTGGAGATTAAGCAATACACTCCTAAATAGCACTTGGATCAAAGAAGAAGGCTCAAAACTTTAAAAATACTTTGAACTACATGAAAAGGAAACTACAACTTATCAAATTTTGTGGGACGCAATGAAAGAAGTATTTAGGGGTAAATAAATGTATAGCATTGAATTCATATTAGAAAAGGATAAAGATCGGGATCCCTGGGTGGCGCAGCGGTTTGGTGCCTGCCTTTGACCCAGGGCGCGATCCTGGACACCCGGGATCGAATCCCACGTCGGGCTCCCGGTGCATGGAGCCTGTTTCTCCCTCTGCCTGTGTCTCTGCCTCTCTCTCTCGCTCTCTCTCTCTCTCTCTCTCTGTGACTATCATAAATAAATAAAAAATAAATAAAAAAGAAAAGGATAAAGATCTAAACTCAGTAATTTAAGCTTATACCTTAGGAAACAGAAAAAAAAAGTTAAGCCTAATGCCAGTGAAAAAAGAGACATAAATATTAGAGCAGAAATCAATGAAATTTAAAGTAGAAAAGCTCAATAACAACGACAGGTGGTTTTTTGGGGAAAAAAAATCAATAAAAGTAATAAAATTCCAGCCGTGGCAACCAACGGAAAAACAGAGGACACAAATACCAATATTTTCTAATATTCCAAGTGTCCAGCCTGCTGCAGCCTGCCCTCTCTACTTGGCCATGTCAATCAGGCTTTGCAGGGAGGTGGACACCCCGGTCTTCTCCCCTGGACAAACCCGACTCCCCGGTCGATGTAGACGACGATGCGGCCAAAGGTGTAAAGCTGCTTCCCTTCGTGTGGCTTCCCGATGACCGGCATGAAAACGATGTTGTGCTCCTCGGCCTTGGTCTCAATGAGGTCCTTAAAGTTCATGGGCACAGAGCTGGCGGCCACACCGATGCCCCCCTGGGCCATGCTCTCAGCCTCCCGCGCTCCTGCATGGCCTCATCCTGGAAGTCCTTCCTCCCCTCCGTGTGGAGAGTAGGAAAAGCTAAGCTGTTTCATCAAGCGGAGTGGTATACGGAAATCTTTCCCCACGTTAGTCATTTTGCTTACTCGTCTAAACCTGAGCCTGTACATACTACGGAAGGCATTAAACTTTCCTTATCCCTTCTTAATATTAACAATTATTTTCCATGTAAATGAGTTCATAGTATTAAAGTGTGAAATTTAGGCCAAAGAGACAATTGCCAAGAATTCAAAGAGCATCTGATTGCTGCTTATTTTCTTTAAGTGTCTCTGAATTGATTTCTACCTGATGACCCATGCTCACATTTTAAACACAGTAATATCTGCTTAAGAAAAGGACTAAGCTGCCATTTAGAAGTCTAATGGCAATAATTGCTGTACAGTAAATTACTCAGGACAGTAACTTAATCAACAAGACTTATGATTTACTTAAAAAAAAGTAAAAGAGGGGTCATTATTAATGATTCCACGTATACTAAAAGATGCACATGAGAAAATGCTCTGCATCACTTGCCATCAGGGAAATACAAATCAAAACCACAATGAGATACCACCTCACACCAGTGAGAATGGGGAAAATTAATAAGGCAGGAAACAACAAATGTTGGAGAGGATGCGGAGAAAAGGGAACCCTCTTACACTGTTGGTGGGAATGTGAACTGGTGCAGCCACTCTGGAAAACTGTGTGGAGGTTCCTCAAAGAATTAAAAATAGACCTGCCCTACGACCCAGCAATTGCACTGTTAGGGATTTACCCCGAAGATTCAGATGCAGTGAAACGCTGGAACACCTGCACCCCAATGTTTCTAGCAGCCATGTCCACAATAGCCAAACTGTGGAAGGAGCCTCGGTGCCCATCGAAAGATGAATGGATAAAGAAGATGTGGTTTATGTATACAATGGAATATTACTCAGCCATTAGAAACGACAAATACCCACCATTTGCTTCACCGTGGATGGAACTGGAGGGTATTATGCTGAGTGAAGTAAGTCAATCGGAGAAGGACAAACAGTGTATGTTCTCACTCATTTGGGGAATATGAATAATAGTGAAGGGGAATATAAGGGAAGGGAGAAGAAATGTGTGGGAGATATCAGAAAGGGACACAGAACATAAAGACTTCTAACTCTGGGAAATGAACTAGGG
The DNA here is from genome assembly GCF_905146905.1 of Nyctereutes procyonoides. Lineage (NCBI taxonomy): Eukaryota > Metazoa > Chordata > Mammalia > Carnivora > Canidae > Nyctereutes > Nyctereutes procyonoides. The sequence continues at coordinate 42,991 of NW_026575132.1, forward strand.
GTGGTGGAAGGGGAGGAGGGCGGGGGGTGGGGGTGAATGGGTGACGGGCACGGAGGGGGACACTTGACGGGATGAGCACTGGGTGTTATTCTGTATGTTGGTAAATTGAACACCAATAAAAATTAATTTATAAAAAAAAATAAAAGATAAATAAATTAATATTATGAACAACTTTAAACCCATGATTTTGAAACCTTAGATGAAATGGACCAATTAATTCCTTAAAAGACACAAACTACTAAAACTTACATAAGGTAGAAATATATAATGTGATAAGCCTATATGTAATAAGAAATATAAATCAATAATTAATAACTTTTTAAAAATGCAACTAGCCCAGTTGGTTTCACTGGTGAATTTACCAAACATTTGTAGAAGAAATGACATTAGTGCTCTACAGTTTCTTCCAGAAAATAGAAACAGAGGGAACACTTCCTAATTCACCTTATGAGGCTAGTATTATTCTTTTTTGAACTTTATAAGTTCTAATTGTTTATTGTTTTATTATCAGTTATTACTGCTATTACCATTATCATCATCATATATACCTCCCCAGTGTTTTTTATTTTGTTTGTTTCAAGTTTTTATTTAAATTTTGGTTAGTTAACATAGAGTGTAATATTGGTTTTGGGGATAGAAATCAGGGATTCGGGATGCCTGGGAGGCTCAGCGGTTGAGTGTCTGCCTTTGGCTCAGGGCGTGACCCCGAGGTCCTGGGATTGAGTCCTACATCGGGCTCTCTGTGAGGAGTCTGCTTCTCCCTCTGCCTGTGTCTCTGCCTCTCTGTGTGTGTCTCTCATGAATAAATAAATAAATAAAATCTCAAAAACAAATCAGGGATTCATCATTTATGCATAACACCCAGTGCTCATCACAAGTGCCCTCCTTAATACCTATTACCTGTCTAACTCATCCCCACCTGCCTCCCTTCATCAACCCTCAGTTTGTTGTCTATCATTAAGAGTATCTTATGGTTTGCCTCTCTTTTTCCCCCCTTCTCCTATATTCATCAGTTTTGTTTCTTAAATTCCACATATGAATAAAATCATATGGTATTTGTCTTTCTCTGACTGGCTTGTTTTGGAAGCTAGCATTATTTTTATAACTGAGGCTGATGTAGACATTAAAAGAAAGAAAAACTATGGACCAACATCTTCCACGAACATACATGCAAAATCCCTAAAAAATATTAGGAAGGAAAAATCAACAATCATTGAAAAGATTACAGCCAAGACCAAGGGGTAGTTAATTTTGTATTATAGAATTATATTAAAAGGAGGCAATATAGTGTAGGGATTAAATTCATGTTCATCAAAATCAGAAAATAATTGTGTTTGAATATTAGATCTGATTCTAGCATAGTGACCAAACTTTTGATACTTTTCCTTCTCTTAATGCCATGCCATGAGAATTAAAAGTAAAATTCCCATGGTGAATGGCCTGGGGACTCAGGTCAGGGAATCATCAAATGGTCACCAAAACCTGTTAAGTTATTGCTAGAGCTGGAGCGGTTGTGAGAAGCACTACCCATATAGCATCGAAGAGGGAAACATTTTTAAAAGATCCAATACCAGTGAAAATATTGCTTTCTGGATTTTTTAAAAAAAAATTTTGTCCAGGTAACTGGAGATATTATATCAATAGTTTGCTAAAAGTATTGGCTATTTTTGTCATATTGGTAATGCATCTCTGGCACAACACTATACAATTTCTCTCGCTCTCCTTCCATTTTTTGATCTCCATTCCTGTTTTTTAATTCAACAAGCACTTATTAAACACCCAGTGGTGCCAATCTCTCCAAGGGAAGTGAGAATTTTCATTTCTGTTGTATGCATTGCTCTGTATGCCTAGATTAGGTGTTAATTTACAAGGAAGTTTCTAGGTCTTGACTGTATTACATTTGGATAGGGACTAGAAAGAACCTTGGAAATTGGTTTTAATGTGAATAGCCTTACACCTGCCATATGTTCATGGCAATTTCTAGAGTAGCAATTTTTTAAAATTCTATTGGCATCAGTTTTAAATAGGAATGAGATATAAAAATCTTTACCATAAACCATTATTATCAGTTACTCATGCACTTATATACATACTTACATGGGCCAGGATTTCTGACTACCACACAGTTCTTTCTTTCAAGAAGCTCATAGACCTAGCAGGGGAAATGGAGAGACTATTTAACTGTAACTTATACTATTATGACAAGATTATTATGAGACATTTGTAAATATAATGTGAAAGCATAGAGAAGTATATAATCCAGACTGGAGGAGGCGGAGACATCCTTAACTAGTGGTTGCATAGATGGTACGCATTTTTAGAATGAGAAGTTATTGGCCAAATGAGAATGATCAAGTAACTTTAGTGCAGAACAAAATATGGGTGAACCTGAGCGTTCATGAAAGCACCAGGGGTCTTTGTAGCTGATGACATGAAGTTTGTGAGGTAAGGGGGAGATGGCTGTACCAAACTCCCAGGATTTTTTTTTTTTTTTTGAAAATGAACTCCCAAGGTTTTATCTGCCAATGCTGTGATGTTGAGAGAGCAGGAAAACTTACTGAGGAATTTTCAGCAATGAATAGGCAACAGAAGAAACAGCAAGCATCCTATTCGTCTGTAGGTTAGCTGTCTCTCTTAAAACCTTCATGGTAGTCCTTGCTGGCTTTGATACCTCACTCTTTCTTTTTTTCCTCATCCCTGTAGTTTCTCTCTCCCCCCTTTTCCTGCCTCTTTACTAGTATCCATTAACTCAACAATAGATCCATTTTTAGAAACTAGCAATGGACTGCTCACAAAAGATTGCATCATGGCAGTAAATCTCTGAAAATATTTTGAAAGTGACTGTTGTGATACTTCTTGACTATATAGTTTCACATATTTGTAAGGCTTTATTTCAATTTTGAAATGCTTATTTGAATGATATTGACATCACTACAATCTGAATTTGAAAGTCCGCACATTTGGAACCCCTTATTTTGTATTTGAGAATTATACTTTTTAAAAAGATTTATTAATTTATGTGAGAGAGAGAGTGAGAGCTCGCTGCTCACAGGTGTGTGTGGCATGGGAGGGGCAGAGGGAGAGTCTCCGAAGTGGACTTCTTGCTGAGCACGGGAACCTGATCAACACGCAGGGATCCAACCCATAGCCCTGAGATCATGACTTGAGCAGAAACCAAGAGCCACATGCTCAACGAACTGAGCCATCCAGTTAAAATTCATACTTTTTAGGTCAAAAGCATAAATTGTTTTAGACCATTTAAACAGTACAGAAGTACAGACTTTACGAAGTGAAAGCTACATGTTATCTTACTTTTCAGGACTTACTATGTATAATATTTTGTATTCATTCTTAGCGAATGTTTTTATTCAAACACAAAGCTTCATATTAGTTTTACACACTCTCTTGTGTTTCACTTAAAAGTTAAATCTTTCTAGATCTGCAGGGTGTCCGGGTGGCCCAGTGGGTTAAGCATCTGCCTTCAGCTCAGGTCATGATCTTGGGGTCCTGGGATTGAGCCCTGCATTGGGCTCCCTGCTCAGTGGAGAGTCTGCTTCTCCTTCTTGCTCTCCCATCCTTCTGCTCATGCTCTCTCCTTCATTCACTCTCTCTCTCTAATAAATAAAATCTTTAAAAAATCTATCCAGATCTGTATGTATAGAAGTATTTAGTTGATTATAAGAGCTTCATAGTATTCCAATGTCTATATGTACTAAAATGTGATTAATACCTTCTCTATTGATTGACGTGAGTTGACAACATTTGATTATATGTGTACATTTGTGTAGTTATTTGAAAATATATATATATGAACATATAAGCTGAGAATAGCAGATAGATTTGTATGTTTTAAATTCTAATAAATATTATCAATTTACAATCCCTTCATCAATGTCTAAGAGTAACTTTTATATTGAAACTTTGATGATACTGGGAATTCTCTCTCTTTTTTTCTCTGTTGATCAGTAAGACAAAAAGCAATGAAGGTTGATGATGATCACTGATGATGATGAGACTGAACATAATGAATATGTTTATTGGCCAGTCGTATGTGGTGGTATTATCCCTGGTGTTAGTTATCCTTCCCGCTTTCTAAAGTTAGACCTCTTCCTTGTGGAGTTAATGTAGATTTTTCTATCAAATTTAATACTCCGATGACAATATTTTTCCTTCCTTTGAGATGCATTAAATTAAGGCAATTTGTATTAATAAAGGAATTTTTGACATTCGGAAAATAAAGAGAAAAACAGAAAAACACCCAATTTTCCTACTAAGAAAAAAATTATTATTTTTCTTTTTATTGACTTTTCTGTTGGTTGTTATTTTTATTTATTTTATGCAGTTGGGAGCATACTAAATGTGTACATACTAAGTATGTATTTTTTTATGTTCCAGAATATACACATTTTTAAAAATCCATACACTGTGTGTTCAAAATCTTTAGACGGAGTTGATTATAGGTCGTCTGAGATGTCATGTCCACTGCTGTTCACCTCCGTGATTATTCCATTATCCTTTGCTTAATTTTACGGTGTTTTATCTTAGTTGTTGGCTATAACATTCTCTACCCATTGCCCTTGTGGTGGCTTTCCCTAGCACCACCTTTGTAGTGTTTCCTTTTGGCTACAATGCTGCGTCCATGTCCATAACTTTCAGGGTTCCTTGACCACCTGGCCTCACCTCTCAAGTCTACTCTGGACTATAGTGGGATTGGGGTGCTCCCACCTATTTATATTCCATTCCTGCTGTGAAAGCATAGCCCTGCGACATGCAGGAGACTGGGTATGAGGTGGGGTAGCAAAAGGAGGATTGATGACAGAAGAAGGAATGGTTGTTATTAGTGTGGGGCCTGGAGAAAGCTTGGTTTTGAAGTGCAAATGAAGGAACTAATTTATTTCAGGTGAGGAATAAGCATCCATAATTTGGTTTGGTTGTTTAATGATAATGATATAGTTTAGAAAATTATATAAGAAACAAGTTAATATATTAGGTTGTCATCTATAATATTCAAAGTTAACTTTGGAGCTACAGAAAAATTCTATTTTTATTTTTATTTTTTTAAGATTTATTTATTTATGATAGACATAGAGAGAGAAGCAGAGACACAGGAGGAGGGAGAATCAGGCTCCATGCCGGGAGCCCAATGCGGGACTCGATCCCAGGACTCCAGGATTGAGCCCTGGGCCAAAGGCAGGCGCTAAACCGCTGAGCCACCCAGGGATCCCCCAGAAAAATTCTAAATAGTAGAAAGCATTGTTAAAACGATATAAGGATATTTGTCTTTCTCTGTCTGGTTTGTTTCATTTAACATAATACCCTCTAGGGTCATCCATGTTGTGGCAAATGGCAAGATCCCATTCTTTTCTAATGGCTGAATAGTATTCCTATCTGAATACAGATGAATATATATGATAAAGATGAAGATATATACATTCTATACATTACATATATATAGTTCAAATACAGAAACCAAGAGAGTAACAATTTATTGATAAGCATAAAAGATAAGCGTATTTCTATATTTTTCCTATGCATATAAGTTTTATTTAAAGATTTTATTTATTCATTTATTTGAGAGAGAGAAAGAGAGAGGAGAGAATATTAGTTGGGGGGAGGGACAAAGGGAGAGGGACAAGCAGACTCCCCATGGAGCAGACAACCTCCTGTGGGGCTCCATCCCTGACCTGGAGATCATGACTTGAGCTAAAGGCAGACACTTAACCCACTGAGCCACCCAGGCATTCCATAGACATATAGATTTTTTAAATGGGTTTCCTATTTTTATTTTTTCCCCCTCGGATCTAGGGTTAGGGTCAGGGATTAGGGATTAGGGTAAGGTTTCCAATTCATTTTATTTAATAATCACTTCTTTTTATTCAATGAAAATTATTCATATCTTTTCATGGTATGGACTTCTATTTCAATATACAAAGTTGAATACCTCCTCAAGCGGAATTACTATTTATAATTTAATTCTTTATTATGGATATTTAAAGTTATTTCCAGTATTTTAAAAATAAACATGATGCTGATAGGTAGCCCCTATAGCTTATATTTTAATTCATCTATTACAACATTAAGCAGATTTTCTTGAAATGAGATTCTTGGTCATAAATGAAGGAAAATCAGAATTTAAAAATTAAAAAATTTTGGTATGCATTGTTATTTCAAAGAATTCTGTTGTTTATTTTTATTGAAGTATAGTTGATATACAGTGCTATACTAGTTTCAGATGTACAGTATAGTGATTCACCAGTTCTATACATTACACAGTGCTCACCATAAGTCTAGTTACCATTAGTCACCAAACGTTACTATAATGTTATTGACTCTATTCTCTACGTTGTATTTTCATCCTAATGACTTATTTTATAACAGAAAGATTGTACCTCTTGATCCTCTTCATGTACTTCACCCATCCTGACACCATTAGTAACCATTAGTTTCTTCTCTGTATTTATGAGTCTGTTTCTATTTTTTTAAGTTGTTTGTCTAGCTTTTATGGATTTTACATATAAGTGAAATCATTTGGTGTTTGTCTTTTTCTGTCTTGACTCATTTCACTTAATATAATGCCTTCTATGTTGTCACAAAAAGTAAATCTTATTCTCTATTGAAGCTGAGTAATATTCCATATTCCAGTAATATCCCGTATATTCGTATGTATAGTACACACTGCACACTACATAGTCCAAAGATATTCCGTATACTCCCATATATATACATTATATCTGTATCCATTCATCTATCAATGGAAACTTAGATTGCTTCCATATCTTGTAAATAATGCTGCAGTAAACATAGAAGTGCAGATATCTTTTTGAATAGATGTTTTTATTTTCTTTGGGTAAATACTCAGTACTGGAATCATTAGATCATAGAGTATTTCTATTCTTTAATCCTTTTTTAAAATGTCTCAAAATTACTTTTATTGCTGTATAATATACACAATAAACTTCACTAATTTTTAAATATGCAATTAATGACTTTTGCCAAATATATGCAGTTATGTAACCACAAATGCAATCAATGCATTTAAAATGTAGTTGGTGGCTAATCATTATTTGGAGAAAGTTTAAAGAATAACACAAAATCCATAATTTATAAAGGGAAATGTGGATATATTGAATTTATGTGGTTAAATATGGAAAAATTAAATTCTAAATAGTAGAAGCACTGTTAAAAAATATAAGGATATTTGTCTTTCTCAGTCTGATTTATTTTATTTAACATAATACCCTCTAGAGCCATCCGTGTTGTGGCAAATGGCAAGATCTCATTCTTTCCTAATGGCTGAATAGTGTATATATAATGGCTATCTATCTATCTATCTATCATCTATCTATCATCTATCTCTTCATCTTTATCCATTCTTCTATTGATGGACACTTAGATTGCTTCCACATCTTGGCTATTGTCAGTAATACTGCAATAAACATTGGGGGACATGTAATTTTTTGAATTAATATTTTTACTTTCTTTGAGTGGTTATTCAATCATATGGTATTTCTATTTTTAATCTTTTGAGGAAACTCCATCCTGTTTTCCACAGTGGCTATACCAATTTACACTCCCACCAACAATACACAGGGAAGCTCCTTTTTTCTCCACATCTTTGCCAACACTTGTTATTTCTTGTCTTTTTGATTCTAGCTATTTTGACAGGTGTGAAGTGATAATGTTATTGTGGTTTTGATTTTTATTTCCTTGATGATTAGTGAAATTGAGCATCTTTTTATGTGTCTTTTGGCCATTTTGAAAAATGTCTATTTGTGTGCTTTGCCCATTTTTAAATTGAATTGTTTTGATTTTTTATATTAACCTCTTATCAAATATCTATTTACCAATATCTTCTCCCATTCATTGTTACCTTTTTGTTCTGCTGTTGTTTTCCTTCACTCTGCCAAAGTCTTTTATTTTGATGCAGTCCCAATAATTCATTTTTGCTCTTATTTCCTTGCCTGAGGAGGCATATTCATAAATACATAGCTAAGGCCAAAGTCCAAGAGATTACTGCTTATGTTTTCTTCTAGGAGTTAGTTTATAGTTTCAGGTCTCACATTTGGTCTTTAATCCATTTGAGTTTATTTCCATGTATGGTGTAAGAAAATGGTCCAATTTCATTCTTTTGCAGTAGCTGTCCAGTTTTCTCAATATCATTTATTTTAGAGAGTGTCTATTTCCCATTCTTGCCTCCTTTGTCATAGACTAATTGATCATATAAGTATGGGTCTATTTCTGAGCTATTTTTGTTCTACCAATCTAAGTGTTTATTTTGTGCCAGTTCCATATTATTTTGTTTATATACCATAACTTTGTAGTATATCTTGAAATCAAGGATTGTGGTACTTCCAACTCTGTCTTTTCTCAAGATTTTTTTGGCTATTTAGGGTTTTTTTGTGGTTCCATACAAGTCTTAGGTTTATTTATTCTGGTTCTGTGAAAAACGTTATTTTGATAGAAATGGTCTTAAATTTGTAGATTTCTTTGGATAGTATGGACATTTTAGTGGTATTAATTCTTCCAAACCATGAGCATGGTATATAATGGAAACATTTGTACATGTTGTCTTTAATGCATTTCATCAATATCTTACAGTTTTCCAAGTATAGTTCTTTCATCTTCTTTGTTAAATTTATTCCTAAGTATTTTTTTTCTTTTTGGTACAATTATAAATGATACTTTTTCTTAATTTCTCCTTTTGCTACTTCCTTATTCGTGTATAGAAAGGTGACAGCTTTCTGTGAATACTTTTATCAGTTCTAGTAGGCTTTTTTTTGAGTCTTTAGGATTTTCTATGTATATATCATGTTATCTGTGAATAGTGACAGCTTTCCTTCTTCTTTACCAGTTTGGATGCCTTTAATTTTTGTTGTTGTTGTCTGATTGCTGTGGCTAAGATTTCTAATGTTACACTGAATAAAGGTAGCATTTGTGGACATATTTGTCTTGTTCCTGATCTTAGAGGAGAAGTTCTGTTTTTCACTATTGAGTATGATGCTGCCTGTGAATTTGTCATATATGACCTCTATTATGTTGAGGTATATTCTATCTAAACCCATTTTGTTGAGAGTTTTTATCAGGAATAGATGCTGAATTTTGTCCAATGTTTTTTCTATATCTATTGAGATGATCATATAGTTTTAATCCATTTTGTTAATGTGATGTATCATGTTGATTTATGTGTGAATATTGAACCATCCTTGCTTCCCTGGCACAAATCCCACTTGATTATAGTGAATGATCCTTTTACTGAATGGTTGAATCCAGTTTGCTAAAACTTTATTGAGGATTTTTGCAAGTCTGTTAATAAGGGATATTGGCCTCTAGTCTTCTTTTTGCATAGTGGCTATGGTTTTAATATCAGGGGAAGGCTGGCATCATAGAATAAATTTGGAAACTATTTCCTCTTCTGTTTTTTGAAATACTTTGAGAAGAATAGGTATTAAGTCTTTAACTGTTTGATATAATTTACTTGTAAATCCATCTGATCCTGACTTGTTTTTTGGGAGTTTTCTTGATTATAAATACAATTTTATAATTAGTAATTAGCCTATTCAGTTTTTTTTTCTTCTTCCTGATTCCATTTTGGAAGGTAGTATGTTTCTAGGAATTTATCCATTTCTTCTACTTTTCCCAGTTTGTTGGCATTTTTGTATCTATTTTGAATGTACCTCTGGAGAATTGTATCAATTCATGCTATTATTAACAGTGTATGAATATATCTGATTCTTCACAGACTCATCCATGATAAATCATCAATATTTTTAAAACTTAGACAATTTGTTAGAACAAAAATGGCACTCTGGCATGATCCTATTTACATTTGTCTGATTACTGTTTACTTTTCATATGATTCTGATTAATAGGCATTTTGTTTTTAATATGTCTTACTCATTTTAAAATTGGTATATGCATTTTTGAAATGCATTTGGAATAAATAATTTCATATTAAAAATGTCAATCATTTGCTATTTTTCACAGTGATTTTACTTTTACTTTATAGTGCTTATATCTCCATATAAAAATATTAATGTGTATGTCTATATATACTATTTTCCTATAGCTATGTATAACTACATATAATATGATTTTGCATTTATTTATTTATTATTTATTTATTTATTTATTTATTTTTTAAAAGATTTTATTTATTTATTTATGAGAGACAGGCAGAGAGAGGCAGAGACACAGACTCCATGCAGGGAGCCTGACCTGGGACTCCATCCCGGGTCTCCAGGATCATGCTCTGGGCCGAAGGCAGTGCTAAACCGCTGAGCCACCCAAGCTGCCCTGGTTTTGCTTGTAATGTCTTGGTTACTTTCAACTATTTCCTCTTCATTTGTTAATGAAGGAAGTTAAGAATGAAGTTTTCCATGGTGCCTAGGTGGCTCAGTCTGTTAATTGTCCAACTCTTGATTTCAGCTCAGGTCATGGTGTTATGGTTGTGAGATTGAGCCCTGTTTTGGGCTCCATACTGGGCATAAACTTTGCTTAAGACTCTCTCCCTCTCTGTCTGATCCTCCCCCCTCCATCTATAAAAAAAAGAATGAATTTTCCATCTTAATGTCTAAGTATTTACATGTTTCTTTTGTTTTTTAACATTTAGATATTCATTAAAAATTCCCTTGAGTTCATGTTTAAAGGCAAAGACCTGCATTTTTTCCATGTTTCATTCATTGTGCCAACACTGTTGACTGAATAGTTCACCTTGTCCACACTGGTATGAAATGATTCTTCAGTAATCTGAGAGATCACTAAGTTTTCTTTAGGCTTTCCATTCAGTTCTTTGCATTGCAGCTTTGGTGACTATTTGACAGCAGAAATATATCAAGCTACTCCTTAAAATCCTTAATAATTTTCTATTGCTCTTAGGATATAAGGCAAAGTTCAATTCGTGTATACAAATTTCCATCCTGTCTGGCCTATTACTACAGCCTGATTTCAGTTGTTCATCCTCTTGCCCTCCTAACCTTCCTGTCTCATGATATTTGCACAAGGCATTTCCATAGTCTGGATTCTACTTTTTAGTAGTAACAACTCCTTGTTAAGTAGAATCTGAGCAATCACCAGTTGAATGAGTCACATTGTTCTTATGGTACACTGTCTTTTCCTTTCAATCTATTATCAGAGTTCTATCTGTATTTAAAACTATTTATTGTCGACAACCACTATTAACCTGTAAACCTCCTGAAGTCAAGATCAGTGTTTTACCTCAAAACCTGACATAGCATGAGGCACATGGTAGATCCTCAATAGGATTATTAGTTATAATATTTATGCATATTAGCTGAATAGATAAATTAACACATGATTTTTATAAAGCACCTTATGACGGTTACTGGAGATTTCTTCTTAAAACCAGACTTAATGAAAGCTCAAATCTGTGTTTTTAAATAATAATTTTTGATAAACTCTTTCTTTGTTATTTTGGTTTTGGTCTTTTAGGTATCACCAGGCAAAGCCAATGTATGAAGCAAATTATTCTGAAGTGTCTCAGTTTGTATTCTTGGGACTTTCTACCTATAGACCAGTGCAGCATTTTCTCCTGGCCTTCTCTACAGTGTTTTATGTAACAATTGTTTTGGGAAACCTCCTTGTAGTCTTTACAGTGACCTTTGATCCTTACTTACATTCCCCTATGTACTTCCTTTTAGCCAATCTTTCATTCATTGACTTGTGTCTTTCCACCTTAACGGTTCCCAAGATGATATCTGACCTTCAATCAGGGCACAGAACCATATCCTTTCAAGGATGTGTCATCCAGATATTTGCCCTTCATGTCCTGGGTGGATCTGAGATGGTGCTGCTCATCTCCATGGCCTTGGATCGATATGTGGCCATATGTAAGCCCCTCCACTACCTGACTATCATGAGCCCGCACATGTGCATTTTGCTTCTGTCTGGTGCTTGGGCTGTTGGCCTCATTCATTCAGTGGCCCAGTTAGCTTTTGTTATCCATTTGCCTTTTTGTGGTCCTAATGAGATAGACAGCTTTTACTGTGACCTTCCTTGGTTCATCAAACTTGCCTGTGCAGACACCTACAGAATGGAGTTCATGGTGACTGCCAACAGTGGGTTCATTTCCATGGGCACCTTCTTCTCGTTGCTTATCTCCTATGTCTTCATTCTGGTCACTGTCTGGAAACGTTCCTCAGGTGGTTTGTCTAAGGCCTTTTCAACTCTGTCAGCGCACATCACTGTGGTGGTTTTGTTCTTTGTACCGTGCATCTTTGTTTACGTGTGGCCATTTCCCTCAGTGCCAGTGGATAAGTTTCTTGCCATTTTGGACTTCTTAATTACACCCATTCTGAATCCTATTATCTACACATTGAGGAACAAAGACATGAAGATGGCACTGAAGAGACTGAGTAGTCAGCTCCTGAGTTTGAGAATGATCTCCTAAATAACTCATGAGAAAACAAGTGATGCCTTCTGAAAGCAAGGCATAAATGTTAAAGGAGTATATGCCATCTTAAGACAATTAATTTTATTTCAGCAGTTCAAAAATCTTGGGTTGTCTATTCCATGTTAATGGACAATAGTGTGATTTTATTATCTATCATCTATCTATCTATCTATCTATCTATCTATCTATCTATCTACTGATCTATCTAAGACTATTTGCAGATTTTAAAATTCCCAATACTGAAAATACATGTTTTGTATGGCTAACATTTTGAATAGTCCATAGAATGTAAAAAGTTTTATGAATTTGTAGTCTCAGTGCTGTATTTGCAGAGCAATGGTGTAAAAATATATTTCTGTGTTACGAGGTTGGAGCATATGCTCATGTAAAGAGAATGATTTGTTCTTATGACTTATTTTTCATAAGTAAAGCAGGCTTGATTCAGGTGTGCTGTTGCTTTTTTCTTTCCATTATTACTAATACTAACATATATACTCTGCTACATAAATATGATTTTTGTTGTAGATTAAATATTATCTGATATTCACATATGCAGAAAACAAAGTAGACAAAATAGTTATAGTTATTAGTAGCTAAGATCATATTTTCATCTGGTTTCTAAGAGGGAAAAGTTATATCTTCTTCTTCTCAACTTTGCTTTTAACTATTACTTTTAAATGTGTGCTGACTTTAGAAAGACGTGAATTAAGCAACATTTATTTAAAAAGAATAGAACTAGGATGGGATTTAGGAAATGTTAAAGAGAAGGAATTCATATGTAGTATCACTCAACCATGGATACAATGCAGTACTGAACACCACTTCATGATCTAGCATTAACACTATGACTTTAGGCTTGCAGGTCTGACAATGCCTTTTGAAGCGTTGGTTTTTGACATTTTATTCTTTTATTTAGATGGAGTTTCCTTCCTTATGTACTTCCTATTGTATTTCTCATTTATAATCTAGAAGTAGATTAAAATGTCTCCTCCTTTCATGTTCGAAAGTAAAAATTATGATAATTTATCTTGTAGCTTTCAGATAAACATTCCTTCTAAGGCTAAACATCTGAAGTCTTTCTAAGAAAAACTCCCCATTTAGAAACTTTCTTGAGAGTTATGTATAAGTATGTAGACATCTTTTCATGAGACAACCTGAAATGTCAGTTTAATTTTTTTTAATTTTATTTATTTATTTATTCACAAGAAACAGAGAGACAGAGAGGTAGAGACACAGGCAGAGGGAGAAGCAGACTCCAAAGAGGGAGCCTGACATGGGACTCGACCCCGGGGTCTCCAGTATCACACCCTGGGCGGAAGGCAACACTAAACTGCTGAGCCACCTGGGCTGCCCTTTTTTTTTTTTTTTTTTAAGATTTTATACTTTTTTGTTAAGATCCGTTTCTCTTGAATCCTGGGCATAAGCTGATAATGATTCTAGCCCTGAAGCAGAGAAAACTATATGAAAATATTCTATGATAAATGAAATGTCATTAAATCTGCAACATATATATAAGAATATCTGAATCAGGGGGATCCCTGGGTGGCGCAGCGGTTTGGCGCCTGTCTTTGGCCCAGGGCGCGATCCTGGAGATCCAGGATCGAATCCCATGTCGGGCTCCCGGTGCATGGAGCCTGCTTCTCCCTCTGCCTGTGTCTCTGCCTCTCTCTCTCTCTCTCTCTCTCTCTCTCTCTCTCTATCATAAATAAAAAATTAAAAAAGTACATTGTACCTGATAATGAAGATTGTTCCTAATTGCCCACAGTTGGAAATCAATTGAAATCTTTCAACATTTCTAACATAATTTCAGTTTTTTCTCTTATGTAAATACAAAATCAATGAATAGAGGAATTTAGTCTGTAATGAGTGAATTTATACTCCCCTTTTATAAATTTTGGCCAATACAACACTTCCTACTTTCTTTTCTATTTCTTAAAACACTTTCATCACCCAAAATAAACCTCATATCAGTTAGCAGTCACTCCCAATTCTCTTGTCCTCATATCTCATAGCAACCATATATCCACTTTCTGTCTATGGATTTGACTATTTTGGATATTTCATATAAATGGAAGTGGCTTCTTTCACTTAGCATAATGTTTTGAAGGTCATCTATACTGTAGCATGTATCAAAATTTCATTCCTTTTAATGGCTGAATAATATCCCATTATTTGATTGTACCATGTTTTGCTTATCCATTTATCTGTTAACAACATTTAGATTGTCTTTACCTTTTGGGTACTGTGAATATTATTTATATAAACATTTGTGCACTTTTTTTTGTTTGAACACCTGTTTTTAATTCTCTTGAGTGGAACTCCTGAGTCATATAGTAACATTAAGTTTCACATTTTGAGGAATCGTCAAACTTTTCTGCAGTGGCTTTAGCATCCCATATTCATACCAGCAGTGTATGAGCATCCTAATTTCTCTGTAACTTCAATAATTGTTATTTTATTATCTTTTATTATGGCACATTTTTAATTGAAGCTCGATTTTCTAACATATAGAGTAACACCCAAAGCTTATCCCATCAAGTGCCCTCCTCAGTGCCCATCACCCAGTTACCCCATCCCCCACCTGCCTCCCCTTCTGCAACCCTTTGTTCATTTCCCAGAGTTAGGAGTCTCTCATGGCAAATTTATGAGTGTGAAGTAAAATCACATTTTGGTTTGATTTTCATTCCCCCAGTGACTTAATGGGGTTAAGTTTCTTTTCATGCATTTCCTGGTTGGCCACTTGTTCATCTTCTTGAGAGAAATGTAATTTCATCTTTTGTTCATTTTAAAATTCATTTATTTGTGTTTTTATTATTGGGTTTTTAAAATATATTTTTTAAAGATTTATTTATTTATATGAGAGAGAGAACGAGTGGGATAGAGAGAGAGGGAGAATCTTAAGCAGACACCCTGCAGAATGTGGAGGCAGATGAGGGGCTTGATCTCATAACCCTGAGACCATGACCTGAGCCAAAATCAAGATTGGGGTGCATAACCAACTGAGTCACCCAGTTTGATTCCCTTACTGAGTTTTAAGAGTTCTTTATTTTTAGATCTGTATTAGTTTTCTAGGGCTGCCATAACAAATTACCACAATCTTGATGATTTAAAACAAAAATTTAATCTCTTGCAATTTTGGAAGCTACAAATCTAAAATCAATATATTGATAGGGCTATGCTCCCTCCTAAGGCTCTAGGAAAGAATCCTTCCTTTCCACTTTCAGAATTTAGTGACTCCAGGTGTCCCTTGGCTTATGATTGCATAACTTCATCCTTAACTTCCATCTTCACATAGTCTTTTCCTCTATGTTCTTGTCTTTGCCTCTTTGTCTCTTATTAAGAAAAGTTGTTATTAGATTTAGAGACAACCCAGGTTCTCTAAAACATCATCTCAAAACCCTTATTACATTTGCAAAAATTTCCCAAGTAAGGTTAAATTAACAGTTTTAGGATTGTGATACAGTATATAGATGCATCTTTTTGAGGGCCACCATTTAATGGACTACAAGACCCTCATCACAGAAATAATTTACAACTACGTTTTTAAGAAAATATTTTATTTATTTATTTGACAGAGAGAGAGAGAGAGAGCACAAGCAGGGGGAGAAGGAGAAGCAGATGCCCCACTAAGCAGGAAGCCTGACATGTGACTCGATCCCAGGAACCTGGGATCATGACTCCAGCCAAAGGCAGATGCTTACCTGACTGAGCCACCCACGTGCCCCTACAACTACTTTTATTTTCACTCTCTTGAGTGTATCTTTTTAAAAAATATTTATTTATTCATTCATTCATTCATTCATTTGAGATGCAGAGAGAGAGGCAGAGACATAGGCAGAGGGAGAAGCAGGCTCCCTGCAGGGAGTCCGATGTGGGATTCAATCCGGGGAATGGGATCATGCCCTGAGCCGAAGGCAGATGCTCAACTGCTGAGCCACCCAGGCATCCCTTAAATGTATTTTTTGACACACAAATTACTTTTAGTTTGGATGAAGTCCAGTTTATTTTTTTCTTTTTTTGTGTGTGTGTTTTCAGTATCATTTTAAAGAAACCCTTGTCTACAACAAAGAAACAAATAGCAAATTATAAATACATATATTCTCTGGTAATATATATTTCTAGGATTGTATTATTTTTTTTCCATTCATGGCCTGTAGAAACTGAAATTATGAGGAAGAGAGTGGTTTAAGATGTGTTAGAAGACAGAAACTGCATTATGCAGGGCATCTAGGTCTTGAAAAACATCACATTTTGAATTTAACACTAACAATAATTGATAGCCTTTAGGAGCTTTTGTAGCATGTGCATTTACTGTGTGAAAGACATTGTTAAATGTTTTACAGAAGTTATGCATTTTATTCTTAACATGTTACGAGAATGAGGTGCTGTTTTACAGTAACTGATTTAGAGAAATAATGCTTCTTCTCAAAAATCCTAAAGCCAGTTAATGTGGGGAAACAAAGGCAGAAGAAAATTATTAGATTTCCTTACTACCTATAAAGCCTATTGACAAGTCCTTGAAACAGGCAGACTGACCTTCCTCTAAGGACTCAACTGCCTAGATGTTCATACTTTGCTAAGCCAGAAGCCAATCTTAGCCTGATCTCCAGGATTCTGTAAGTCTACTTTAACATATAAAAATTCCTTTAGAAATTCCCTTTATCTCTAAAACCTCCAAGATTCATACTGGCGATCATCCTCCAAGCATATGATCCACCAATACACATCTGCTGGGTCTCATGACTAAGGTTTTATTAGATGATAATAAATGATCTTTTCCCAACAATACCTAGCCCCTTAAGGTCCTGAAAACCTAGCTTCCAAAATTCCTTAGAGTCTTACACTATCCCTATCTCCCTCCCAACCTGAAAGAATACAATGGGCCACTCCTCAATACCCAGGGCAGCTCTTTCTGCACACAGTCTTTTCTGCACCCTGTGCTTTAATAAAATCACCGCTTTGCACCAAAGACATCTCAAGAATTCTTTCTTGGCCATTGGCTTTGAACCCTAACATATTTTCCTACATCACAGCCACTGACCTCTTTAATAGGTCTGAGTTTCAGGTCCTTCGGGTTCTTCTCTAAGCTTCTAAATTTTACAGTACCAAACTCTCCCCTTTCTTTATTCCTTCAGCCCTGAAGCTGATACTATTTTTCTTCAGTTGCTTTATAAATGATCCTTTAGTCTTTTAAAAAGTTTATTATTTTTAGTTCTTCAATACCTAGCTAACCATCTTTAAATTTTATTTAGAGAATAAGAATGTCTTTCTTTGTCTCCTAATTCATAAATTTGTAACAGAATTGTCCCAGAAAGCAGATCCTTACGGATGGGGTTTGGGTTGGGAATTGACTTGATATTGTTCTTGGGAATGACCGCAGCCTGAGAGTCTTGTCAATGTGAAATGGCATGCTAGTAACCCCATTACCAGCAGGTAGTGGCATCATGAATAATTGTGTTGACTGTATGGAAGTGCCAAGTGAAGCAAATGGCTATTGTAGTTGACCATTTTGTTACTAATGATGATTATAAGGAGTGTGGAGTATAATGGATTCTTCTGAATACTTGTAGAAAGAAATGACAAACTCAGATTTTCAAAAGTTCATTTGAAGTTATAGTCTGAGAGCTAGAAAAAACATTATGGCTTTTGTAGTTAGAGATGTAATCAAACATATTTCTTTTGTAATTACAAATGTAATCTTGCTGAAATCAGCCACAAAATTTAATTTTGTTGTTTGCAGAATTACAATTTAATTTGTGAAGTTAAGACTATTGCTTAGTAAGAAGTGGAAACATATTTAGAATTAAGCATGCATACAGTTGTACAAACTTCTTATTTCCCTTCTTTGTTCATTAAAGTGCAACTTAAAGCAGTAAAGTATTCAAAGCTTACTGGAGGCGATATCAAAGATCAGCCAACCACCTCCTGTAAGTAAAATACATGGTACTACCTTTAAAAAAAAAAAAAGCCTACCTCTTACATTTTTTTCTAAATAACAAGCATATTATTAGCAACCCTATAGGTTATACAGATGAAAAGAAGTTACAGATGGGCTGCTTGCTTTCCAGGAGTTTAGCAACTTTTTCACTTTTGCTTTTGTTCAAGAGGGATTATTCATATTTTAAGAAGCTCTACAGGAGGCAAGAATAACTCAGAGATTTTTCACAAAGGTAGGAATGATGGGATCCCTGGGTGGCGCAGCGGTTTGGCGCCTGCCTTTGGCCCAGGGCGCGATCCTGGAGACCTGGATCTAAATTCTGCAGTCATGAAGTCTCTTGAGTCCTTCATGCTTTTTTCTAGAGCCACCAGTAGCTGTATAATTGTGCTTCTGAATTGGCTTTCTGACACTGAATTGTAATCCAGATTTTATAACTCTGTGGGAGAGAGGACTGTTTCTGATTCTTTCTTTTGAGGTGAGGTTTTCCTTCTAGTCATTTTGCTCAGTGCAGAGTGGCCAAAAAAAAGTTGTATTGGAGGGATCCCTGGGTGGCACAGCGTTTTGGCGCCTGCCTTTGGCCCAGGGCGA
The DNA here is from genome assembly GCF_905146905.1 of Nyctereutes procyonoides. Lineage (NCBI taxonomy): Eukaryota > Metazoa > Chordata > Mammalia > Carnivora > Canidae > Nyctereutes > Nyctereutes procyonoides. Next base: position 61,926 of record NW_026575132.1, read on the forward strand.
GATCCTGGAGACCTGGGATCGAATCCCACGTCGGGCTCCCAGCGCATGGAGCCTGCTTCTCCCTCTGCCTATGTCTCTGCCTCTCTCTCTCTCTCTCTCTCTCTCTCTCTCTGACTATCATAAATAAATAAAGATTAAAAAAAATATTAAAAAAAAAGGTAGGAATGATAACCTTGAGATTAATAAAATTGAAAAATTAGGAAAAGGAGATAAATGAGTTACTGTTTTAGGAGCATTAAAATATACCAAAACATTTTTCATGCTCTTCTAAATTCAGTGTTGATCCACTAAGATTTTTTAAATAACAATTCTCTTAAAACTGTAAAAGTCTCAACATTTATGTTTTTATAGGAGAAACTTAGACTCACAGAAGTGAGTTCCAAGTTCCTTCTACTACCTTAAGAGGACTTCCTTTTCTCTCAAGTTGTAGTTTTATCTTATTTCCGTAGTAATTGAGTTTTAATAATTTCTCACTGGATATATAACCATTCTTTACTTCTATCTCTATGTTAAAAGTTATCTTAGTATATAATACTCAATCCAATATGACAAACTTTATCCTCTTCAATGGCAAGATCCACTTGAGCCAAGATAGCTGGAAGTTGCTACTATCCAGTAGCCATCAAAGAACAGAGATCTTCCAAAGCAGACATGGTGGCGGTATGTGCATCTTTGTTAAGAAGGCCATAGAAGCTCCTCTGGGAATAGGATGGGAGGAGGAAAACTGTATGGCCTTCTTTAAGATCAGAAGTTACACAAGCCAAACTCACCTCCAAGCAGGTGGACATAGGTGATACAGATACATTCAGATATTTTAAGAATTATTTTAAAGAAGACAGTCACAGAGAATGTGAGACAACTTACTAAACACAAATTTTCTCTAAGACCAGATTGCATTCTCCTCTTCTTTTCTGGTGTATGCTTGAGACGACATCCACAGTTGAGTGGAGACAATATCTAGGGAAGCCCTTTCCCTCAGCCTGACATATATTCACTACTAGAAGGAATCCCTTGGGTGAATATGTTTTATTCTGTATTCTGGGAAGAACAAGAATCATGAAAATAATTTCCATTGGACATCTCTTGGGGAAGCCCTAGTCAAGATTAACTTTTGCATATTCTATAAATCAGAACAAGGAGACAAGAAAAATCACATATAAAGCAGCTATGCATTAAACATTAGTGAAGTTTTACATTATTTTTCATTTAACATATAAGTACTGAGGAGAAACTTATGAGGAGCCATTACCTAGGTCCAGCTCATGGGTCAGCTGGTGGTCTTGTCCTCTCTAATGACCTCCCCTTCCAATACTCTGATTATATTTTTAAAAACTATTTCTCCTTCCAACTCTATCATTTTCTGCTTCATATGTTTTATAACTCTATTATCAGGGACATAAATAATTGTTACTATCTTCTGATTGATTTCTTTCTCAATATGAAATGACATACTTACCAGTGATAGTAATCTTTGCTCTGAAATATACTTTGATATTAAAATGACCACTGATGATTTATTTTGATTTATGTTCATAGGCATTTATTATTTCCATCCTTTTATTTTTAAATTTTTATTTAATAATAGATTATTTCTTTTTTTTTTTTCGCATGATTTCACTCATATGTAGAATTTATTTTTTTTTATTTTTTTTCTGCTTTTTTTTTTATAAATTAATTTTTATTGGTGTTCAATTTACCAACATACAGAATAACACCCAGTGCTCATCCCGTCAAGTGTACCCCTCAGTGCCCGCCACCCATTCACCCCCACCCCCCACCCTCCTCCCCCTCCACCACCCCTAGTTCATTTCCCAGAGTTAGAAGTCTTTATGTTTTGTCTCCCTTTCTGATATTTCTCACACATTTCTTCTCCCTTCCCTTATATTCCCTTTCGCTATTATTCATATTCCCCAAATGAATGAGAACATACACTGTTTGTCCTTCTCCGGTTACTGTGGCCAAGTTCAAAAAGGGTGTTGCCTGAGTTCTTCTCTGGGATTTTGATGGAATCTTGTCTCACATTTAGATCTTTCATCCATTTTGAGTTTATCTTTGTGTATGGTGCAAGAGAGTGGTCCAGTTTCATTCTTCTGCATGTGGATGTCCAATTTTCCCAGCACCATTTATTGAAGAGACTGTCTTTCTTCTAGTGGATCGTCTTTCCTCCTTTATCGTATATTAGTTGAGCATAAAGTTCAGGGTCCACTTCTGGGTTCTCTGTTCTGTTCCATTGATCTATAATGTCTGTTTTTGTGCCAGTACCACACCGTCTTGATGAACACAGCTTTGTAGTACAACCTGAAATCTGGCATTGTGATGCCCCCAGATATGGTTTTCTTTTTTTAAAATTCCCCTGGCTGTTTGGGGTCTTTTCTGATTCCACACAAATCTTAAAATAATTTGTTCTAAGTCTCTGAAGAAAGTCCATGGTATTTTGATAGGGATTGCATTATACGTGTAAATTGCCCTGGGTAACATTGACATTTTCACAATATTAATTCTGCCAATCCATGAGCATGGAATATTTTTCCATCTCTTTGTGTCTTCCTCAATTTCTTTCAGAAGTGTTCTGTAGTTTTTAGGGTATATTTTGAGAACCATTTGAATGGTAAATGGTTCTCCAATCTTTTATTTTCAGGTTGTAGGTGTCCTTCTGTCTAAAATGAGTCTCTTGTAGACAGCAAATAGATGGGTCCTGTTTTTTTATCCAGTCTGAAACTCTGCGCCTTTTGATGGGGTCATTAAGCCCATTCACGTTCAGAGTTACTTGAACTTCTTCTTAAAGGGGAGTTTTAAGAGTCCCCCTTAAAATTTCTTGCAGAGCTGGTTTGGAGGTCACATATTCTTTCAGTTCCTGCCTGTCTTGGAAGCTCTTTATCTCTCCTTCCATTTTGAATGAGAGCCTTGCTGGATAAAGTATTCTTGGTTGCATGTTCTTCTCATTTAGGACCCTGAATATATCCTGCCAGCCCTTTCTGGCCTGCCAGGTCTCTGTGGAGAGGTCTGCTGTTACCCTAATATTCCTCCCCATGAAAGTCAGGGACTTCTTGTCTCTTGCTGCTTTAAGGATCTTCTCTTTATCTTTGGAATTTGCAAGCTTCACTATTAGATGTCGAGGTGTTGAACGGTTTTTATTGATTTTAGGGGGGGATCTCTCTATTTCCTGGATCTGAATGCCTGTTTCCCTTCCCAGATTGGGAAAGTTTTCAGCTAGGATTTGTTCAAATACATATTCTGGCCCTCTGTCCCTTTCGGCGCCCTCGGGAACCCCAATTAAACGTAGGTTTTTCTTCCTTAGAGTGTCATTTATTTGCCTTAATCTGTCTTCATGGTTCTTTAATTGTTTATCTCTTTTTTCCTCAGTCTCCCTCTTTGCCATTAACTTGTCTTCTATGTCACTCACTCGTTCTTCCACCTCGTTAACCCTCGTCGTTAGGACTTCTAGTTTGGATTGCATCTCATTCAATTGATTTTTAATTTCTGCCTGATTGGATCTAAATTCTGCAGTCATGAAGTCTCGTGAGGCCTTAATGCTTTTTTCTAGAGCCACCAGTAGCTGTAGAATAGTGCTTCTGAATTGGCTTTCTGACATTGAAGTGTAATCCAGATTTTGTAACTCTGTGGGAGAGAGGGCTGTTTCTGATTCTTTCTTTTGAAGTGAGGTTTTCCTTCTAGTCATTTTGCTCAGTGCAGAGTGGCCAGAAACAAGTTGTATTGGAACACGGGGGAGTATCACTGGTCCGTCCAGCTGGTCTTCTGGGGGAGGGGCCTGCTGTGCTGATTTTCAGGTGTTAGCACTTGGGGGAGCTGCTCTGCCCCTGCCTGCTGCAGGGCTCAGCGGGGGTTGTTTACCCGGTGGGGCCCCAGGAGGAACAGTCGCAGTTGCTATGGCAACTCTGGAAGCCTGGATTCAGCCTCCGCAGGAACTACGGGGCTCGGGGCTCTCGGCTCTCCGTCTGCAGGGCCTGGATGCTCCGGGGCGGGGCCGCTGATCTGCTCAGCTCCGGGCAGGAGCGTCCTTGCTGTCCTGGGCCCTCCCGGCCTCTGCCTGTCCCGGGGGAGGCCGGGTCCTGGGCTGTGTCCCGGCGCCCTGTGCTCCGGGGCCTGCGCTGTGGGATTCGCGCTCCCGCCGCGCAGCTCCCTCCCTGGAGCCGCTCCCGAGCCCCTCCGAGCTGCTCCGGTCGGTCCCCGCCGTGCGCGCTGCAGCCCTTAGGGAGCTCGGAGCACTCTCCTGCGCTCGCAGGTGTCTGTTAGTGTCCCAGGGAGCCTGAGGGCATCCCCGCTCTCCTGGGTCCTGCTCCAACTCCCTGCGAGCCCCTTTCCGCCCGCCCGGGAAGGTTGGTGCAGCTCCTGCTCCTCCGGGACGGGGCTCTCCTGTCCTGGGGACACTCGCCCCGGCCTCAGCCCGGCTCCTCGCAGGGCCCCTCCCCCTTGGAGGCCTTTTGTTTCTTTATTTCTTTTTCCCCGTCTTCCTACCTTGATAGAAGCGCGAACTTTTCTCACTGTAGCATTCCAGCTGGTCTCTCTTTACATCTCAGGCCGAATTCGTAAATTTTCAGGATGGTTTGAAGGTTATCTAGGTAATTTGGTGGGGACAGGTGATTTGGGGACCCTGCTCTTCCGCCATCTTGCCCCTCCCCCCTAATAATAGATTATTTCTATAGAGTAGTTTTAGAGTAGTTTTAGATTTATGACAAAATTGAGTGGAATGTGCAAAGAATTTCCTTATACCTCCTGAGCCCCCACATGCACAAACTCCCTCATGGTCAACATTCGATACCACAGTGATACATTCCTTCCAATCAGTGAACCCACCCTGACACATCACTCTTACTCAAAGCCCATGGTTTACATTGGGGTTCACTTTTGGTGTTGAACATACTTTAGGTTTTGGCAACTGTATAATATATGTATTTACCATTGTAGAATAATACAGAATGGTTTCACTGGCCTGAAGTCATCGGTGCTCTGCCTAATTTACTTTTCCTTCTTTCCTAACCCCTGGCAACTACTAATTTTATGGATTTCACAGTTTTGCCTTTTCTAGAATGGCAGATGGAATCCTACAAAATCTACCCTTTTCACACTGACTTTTTCTTCACTCAGTAATGTGCATTTAAGTGTCTTCCTTTTTTTTTGTAGCTGGATAGTTTATTTCCTCTTAGCACTGAGCAATATATCATTGTCTGGATGTACCACAGTTTATTTACGCATTTACCTTCTGAAGAAGATCTTGGTTGATTCCAAGTTTGGGCAATTATGAGAAACACTGCTGTGAACCTGAGTATGGAGGATTTTGTTCCAATGTATTTGGGTAAATACTAAGCAGCCCAATTGCTGGATTGAATGGAATGAGTTTGTTTAGTTTTAATTTTTTTTAATTTTTTTTAATTTTTTTTAAGTTTTATTTATCTATGATAGTCACAGAGAGAGAGAGAGGCAGAGACACAGGCAGAGGGAGAAGCAGGCTCCATGCACCGGAAGCCCGACTTGGGACTCGATCCCGGGTCTCCAGGATCATGCCCTGGGCCAAAGGCAGACGCCAAACTGCTGCGCCACCCAGGGATCCCAGTTTGTTTAGTTTTGTAGGCAACTGCCGAATTGTCTTCCAAACTGGTTGTACCATTTTGCATTCCCATCAAGATTAGAGTACCTGTTGCTCCATATCCTTGCTAGTGTTTGGTGTCATCAGTGCTTTAGCTTTAATAACACCAATAAGTTTATAGTGGATCTTGTTTTAATTTTTAGCTCCTTGATTATACGTGATGCTGAACATCTTTTTACTTATTTGCCATCTGTATATATTCTTTAGTGAGACTTTTGATCAGATGTTTTGCTGTTATTTTTTATCAGGTTCTTTTCTTTGTTGTTGATTTTAAGGAGATATTTGAGTATACTGGATAGCAGCCCTTTATCAGATATGTCTTTTGCAAATATATTTCCCAGTGTAACTTGTTTTTTCATTCTCTTGGCATTGTCATTTGCAGAGAAAACATTCTCATTTTCCATGCAGCTCAGCTTGTCAGTTATTTCTTTCATGGATTGTGCCTTTGGTGCTGTATTTAAAAGTCATTGCCACACACAAGGTCATCTAGATTTTTTTCCTATGTTATTTTTTAGGAGATTCATATTTTTGTACTTTTCATCTGTGATCCATTTTGAGTTAAATTTTAAGAAAAGTATAAGGTCTATGTAGATTCCTCCCCCCCTCCCCATTTTTGACATGTGGATATCCAGTTGCTCAAGTACCACTTGTTGAAAAGACTTATCTTTGCTCCATTGCATTACCTCTGGTCCTTTCAAATATCAGTTGCCTAAATTTATGTCTTTTCTGGACCTTCTGTTTCATTCCATTGATATTTGTCTTGGTTACTGCAGCTTTATACTAAGTCTGAAGTTGAGTAGTGTCAGTCTTCTGACTTTGTTCTTCTCCTTCATCCTCACATATTTAACCTATTAGTGTCTCTATATTTAAAGTGTGTTTCTCAGTGTAGGGTCCCCAAATCACATGTCCCCACCAAATTACCTAGATCACCTTCAAATCATCCTGAAAAATCTATGAATTTGGCCTGAGATTTAAAGAGAGAACAGCTGGAATGCTACAGTGAGAAGAGTTCGCACTTCTATCAAGGTAGGAAGACCTGGGGTGGGGAGGGTGGTGGTGGTGAAGAATTAAAGAAACAAAAGGCGTCCAAGGGGGAGGGGCCCGCGAGGAGCCGGGCTGAGGCTGGGGCGAGTGTCCCCAGGACAGGAGAGCCCCGTCCCGGAGAAGCAGGAGCTGCACCAACCTTCCCGGGCGGAAAGGCCTCGCAGGGAGTTGGAGCAGGACCTCAGGAGGGCGGGGATGCCCTCGGGCTCCCTGGGACACTAACAGACACCTGTGCCCCGGGAGAGTGCGCCGAGCTCCCTAAGGGCTGCAGCGCGCACAGCAGGACCCGGAGCAGCTCGAGAGGCTCGGGCGGCGACTCCGCGGAGGGGGCTGCGGGGCAGGAGCGCGAATCCAACAGCGCAGGCCCCGGAGCACAGGGCGCCGGGACACAGTCCAGGATCCGGCCTCCTTCGGGACAGGCAGAGGCCGGGAGTTCCCAGGACAGCAAGGACGCTCCTGCCCCGAGCTGAGCAGATCAGCGGCCCCGCCCTGGAGCCTCCAGGCCCTGAAGACCTAGAGCTCTTGAGCTACTGCGGGAGGTGACTCCAGGGCTGCAGAGCTGGCCCCGCCACTGCGGTTGTTCCTCCTGGGGCCTCACGGGGTGAACAACCCCCACTGAGCCCTGCACCAGGCAGGGGGCACAGCAGCTCCCTCAAGTGCTAAAACCTGAAAATCAGCACAACAGGCCCCTCCCCCAGAAGACCAGCTGGACGGACAAGTTCCAGGGGAAGTCAAGGAAATTGAAGTATACAGAATCAGAGGATACTCCCCGTGTTGTTTGTTTGTTTGTTTGGATTTTTGTATTTGTTTTTGTTTTTTGTTTTTTTTTTTCTTTTTTCTTTCTGTTTGCTCCCACTAACCTTTTTTTCCTTTCTTTCTTTTCTTTCTCTTTTTCTTCTCTTTTTATCTTCCTTTTTTCTTTTTTCTTTCCTTCGTTCTCTCCTCTCTTTTTCTCCTTTTCCCAAGACAACTTTTTTTTTGGCCACTCTGCACTGAGCAAAATGACTAGAAGGAAAACCTCACCTCAAAAGAAAGAATCAGAAACAGTCCTCTCTCCCACAGAGTTACAAAATCTGGATTACAATTCAATGTCAGAAAGCCAATTCAGAAGCACAATTATACAGCTACTGATGGCTCTAGAAAAAAGCATAAAGGACTCAAGAGACTTCATGACTGCAGAATTTAGATCTAATCAGGCAGAAATTAAAAATCAATTGAAAGAGATGCAATCCAAACTAGAAGTCCTAAGGATGAAGGTTAATGAGGTGGAAGAACAGGTGAGTGACACAGAAGACAAGTTGATGGCAAAGAGGGAAACTGAGGAAAAAAGAAACAAACAATTAAAAGACCATGAGGATAGATTAAGGGAAATAAACGACAGCCTGAGGAAGAAAAACCTACATTTAATTGGGGTTCCCGAGGGTGCCGAAAGGGACCGAGGGCCAGAATATGTATTGGAACAAATCATACCTGAAAACTTTCCTAATCTGGGAAGGGAAACAGGCATTCAGATCCAGGAAATAGAGAGAACCCCTCCTAAAATCAATAAAAACCATTCAACGCCTCGACATTTAATAGTGAAGCTTGCAAATTCCAAAGATAAAGAGAAGATCCTTAAAGCAGCAAGAGACAAGAAATCCCGGACTTTTATGGTGAGAAGTATTAGGGTAACAGCAGACCTCTCCACAGAGACCTGGCAAGCCAGAAAGGGCTGGCAGGATATATTCAGGATCCTAAATTAGAAGAACATGCAACCAAGAATACTTTATCCAGCAAGGCTCTAATTCAAAATGGAAGGAGAGATAAAGAGCTCCAAGACAGGCAGGAACTGAAAGAATATGTGACCTCCAAACCAGCTCTGCAAGAAATTTTAAGGGGGACTCTTAAAATTCCCCTTTAAGAAGAAGTCCAATGGAACAATCCACAACACAAGAACTGAATAGATATCATGATGACACTAAACTCATATCTTTCAACAGTAACTCTGAATGTGAACGGGCTTAATGACCCGATCAAAAGGCGCAGGGTTTCAGACTGGATAAAAAAGCAGGACCCATCTATTTGCTGTCTACAAGAGACTCATTTTAGACAGAAGGACACCAAAAGGTTGGAGAACCATTTACCATTCAATGGTCCTCAAAAGAAAGCGGGGTAGCCATCCTTATATCAGATAAACTAAAATTTACCCCGAAGACTGTAGTGAGAGATGAAGAGGGACACTCTATCATACTTATAGAAACTATCCAACAAGAGGACTTAACAATTCTCAATATATATGCCCCGAATGTGGGAGCTCCCAAATATATCAATTAATAACCAAAGTTAAGACATACTTAGATAATAATACACTTATACTTGGTGACTTCAATCTAGCGCTTTCTACACTCGATAGGTCTTCTAAACACAACATCTCCAAAGAAACGAGAGCTTGAAATGAAATATGGACCGGATGGATTTCACAGATATCTACAGAACTTTACATCCAAACTCAACTGAATACACATTCTTCTCAAGTGCACATGGAACTTTCTCCAAATAGACCACATCCTGGGTCACAAATCAGGTCTGAACTGATACCAAAAGATTGGGATCATCCCCTGCATATTCTCAGACCATAATGCCTCGAAATTAGAACGAAATCACAACAAAATTTTGGAAGGACTTCAAACACGTGGAGGTTAAGGACCATCCTGCTAAAAGATGAAAGGGTCAACCAGGAAATTGAGGAAGAATTAAAAAGATTCATAGAAACTAATGAGAATGAAGATACAACCGTTCAAATCTTTGGGATGCAGCAAAAGCAGTCCTGAGGGGGAAATACATTGCAATACAAGCATCCATTAAAAAACTGGAAAGACTGCAAATACAAAAGCTAATCTTACACATAAAGGAGCTAGAGAAAAAACAACAAATAGATCCTACACCCAGCAGAAGAAGAGAGTTAAGATTTGAGCAGAACTCAACGAAATCGAGACCAGAAGAACTGTGGAACAGATCAACAAAACCAGGAGTTGGTTCTTTGAAAGAATTAATAAGATAGATGAACCATTAGCCAGCCTTATTAAATAGAAGAGAGAGAAGACTCAAATTAATAAAATCATGAATGAGAAAGGAGAGATCACTACCAACACCAAGGAAATACAAACGATTTAAAAAACCTATTATGAACAGCTATACGCCAATAAATTAGGCAATCTAGAAGAAATGGACGCATTCCTGGAAAGCCACAAACTACCAAAACTGGAACAGGAAGAAATAGAAAACCTGAACAGGCCAATAACCAGGGAGGAAATTGAAGCAGTCATCAAAAACCTCCCAAGACACAAAAGTCCAGGGCCAGATGGCTTCCCAGGAGAATTCTATCAAACGTTTGAAGAAGAAACCATACCTATTCTACTAAAGCTGTTTGGAAAGATAGAAAGAGATGGAGTCCTTCCAAATTCGTTCTATGAGGCCAGCATCACCTTAATTCCAAAACCAAAGACCCCACCAAAAAGGAGAATTACAGACCAATATCCCTGATGAACATGGATGCAAAAATTCTCAACAAGATACTAGCCAATAGGATCCAACAATACATTAAGAAAATTATTCATCATGACCAAGTAGAATTCATCCCCGGGACACAAGGCTCGTTCATCACTCATTAAACAATCAATGTGATTCATCATATCAGCAAGAGAAAAACCAAGAACCATGTGATCCTCTCATTAGATGCAGAGAAAGCGTTTGACAAAATACAGCATCCATTCCTGAACAAAACTCTTCAGAGTGTAGGGATAGAGGGAACATTCCTCAGCATCTTAAAAAGCCATCTACGAAAAGCCCACAGCAAATATCATTCTCAATGGGGAAGCACTGGGATCCTTTCCCCTAAGATCAGGAACAAGACAGGCATGTCCACTCTCACCACTGCTATTCAGCAGAATACTGGAAGTCCTAGCCTCAGCAATCAGACAACAAGAAGACATTAAAGGCATTCAAATTGGCAAAGAAGTAGTCAAACTCTCCCTCTTTGCTGATGACATGATACTCTACATAGAAAACCCAAAAGACTCCACCCCAAGATTGCTAGAACTCATACAGCAATTTGGTAGCGTGGCAGGATACAAAATCAATGCCCAGTAATCAGTGGCATTTCTATACACTAACAATGAGACTGAAGAAAGAGAAATTAAGGAGTCAAACCCATTTATAATTGCACCTAAAAGCATAAGATATCTAGGAATAAACCTCACCAAAGAGGTAAAGGATCTATACCCTAAAAACTATAGAACACATCTGAAAGAAATTGAGGAAGACATGAAGAGATGGAAAAATATTCCATGCTCATGGATTGGCAGAATTAATATTGTGAAAATGTCAATGTTACCCAGGACAATTTACACATTTAATGCAATCCCTATCAAAATACCATGGACTTTCTTCAGAGAGTTAGAACAAATTATTTTAAGATTTGTGTGGAATCAGAAAAGACTCCAAATAGCCAGGGAAATTTTAAAAAAGAAAACCATAGCTGGGGGCATCACAATGCCAGATTTCAGGTTGTACTACAAAGCTGTGGTCATCACGAGTGTGTGGTACTGGCACAAAAACAGACACATAGATCAATGGAACAGAATAGGGAACCCAGAAGTGGACCCTGAACTTTATGGTCAACTAATATTCGATAAAGGAGGAAAGACTATCCACTGGAAGAAAGACAGTCTCTTCAATAAATGGTGCTGGGAAATTGGACATCCACATGCAGAAGAATAAAACTAGACCACTCTCTTGCACCATATGCAAAGATAAATCAAAATGGATGAAAGATCTAAATGTGAGACAAGATTCCATCACAATTCTAGACGAGAATACAGGCAACACCCTTTTTGAACTTGGCCACAGTAACTCCTGCCAGATACATCCACAAAGGCAAAAGAAACAAAAGCAAAAATGAATTATTGGGACTTCATCAAGATAAGAAGCCTTTGCACAGCAAAGGATATGGTCAAGAAAACTAAAAGACAACCTACAGAATGGGAGAAGATATTTGCAAATGACGTATCAGATAAAGGGTTAGTTTCCAAGATCTATAAAGAACTTATGAAACTTAACACCAATGAAACAAACAATCCAATCATTAAATGGGCAAAAGACATGAACAGAAATCTCACAGAGGAAGATATAGATATGGCCAACACACACATGAGAAAATGCTCTGCATCACTTGCCATCAGGGAAATACAAATCAAAACCACAGTGAGATACCACCTCACACCAGTGAGAATGGGGAAAATTAACAAGGCAGGAAACCACAAATGTTGGAGAGGATGTGGAGATAAGGGAACCCTCTTACACCTTTGGTGGGAATGTGAACTGGTGCAGCCACTCTGGAAAACTATGGAGGGTCCTCAAAGAGTTAAAAATAGACCTGCCTTACCACCCAGATATTGCACTGTTGGGGATTTACCCCAAGGATTCAGATGCAATGAAACGCCGGGACACCTGCACCCCGATGTTTCTAGCAGCAATGTCCACAATAGCCAAGCTGTGGAAGGAGCCTCGGTGTGCATCGAAAGATGAGTGGATAAAGAGGATGTGGTTTATGTATACAGTGGAATATTACTCAGCCATTAAAAATGACAAATACCCCCATTTGCTTCAACGTGCATGGAACTGGAGGGTATTATGCTGAGTGAAGTAAATCAATTGGAGAAGGACAAACATTTTATGTTCTCATTTATTTGGGGAATATAAATAATAATGAAAGGGAATATAAGGGAAAGGAGAAAAAGTGTGTGGGAAATATCAGAAAAGGAGACATAACATAAAGACTCCTAACTCTGGGAAACAAACTAGGGGTGGTAGAAGGGCAGGAGGGCGGGGGTTGGGGGTGAATGGGTGACAGGCACTGAGGGGAGCACTTGACGGGATGAGCACTGGGTGTTATTCTGTATGTGGGCAAATTGAACACCAATAAAAAATAAATTTATTATAAAATAGTAACTTCACAAAATCATAAAAAAAGAACTTCACAAACTTAAAAAAATTAAGTGTGTTTCTCTGCTGTTGTATATAGTTCAGTCTGTATCAATGAACAACGTTGGTCGGTAGTTTTTTTATTTTGTGCTGTCTTTCATATCAAGGTTAAATTGCACTCCAGAATGAGTTGTGAACTTTTGCTACTTCTCCATTTTCTGGAAGAGTTTTTGAAGGATTGGTCTTACTTCTTTAAAAATTTGGCAGAATTTATCAGTGAGCCATCAGATCCTGGGTTTTCTTTTGGGAAGTTTAAAAAAATTCTAACAGTATCTCTATTTTACATGTCTTTTTAGATTTTTTTAATAGACTCCATGCACAGAGTGGAGTTGAACACAGGGTGAATTCATGACCCTGAGATTAAGGCCTGAACTGAGATAAAGAGTCAGACATTTAACTGATTGAGTCATGCAGGTGCCTTGGGATTTTCTATGCTTTATTGTGTATTTTCAGGCATTTGTCCATTTCATATAAATGTTATTTGTTGACTATACCTTCTCATAGTGCTCCTTTAAAATAATTTTTATTTTTTTAGGGTCATTACAAATGTTTCCACTGTAACCTTAATTATGCCAAAAATAGACCCTGGACATAGATTTTCTGTGTTGCTCTTCATATAAATTATCCTCCTCAGGCAGGGCTTCCATGCCCCTCTTTCTGCAGTGCTCCACCTGGGCAGATCTCCATACCATGGAGGCAGAGTTGAGAGGGGAGGTGGGAGCCACTAGTTATCAAGACCAGCCTTGGTACTACTGAGATACATTCTCTTAGTCCCACTTCTGGATTTTGTGGGGACAGTGGGGCTGAATCTCCTTATGGGATGCAGCACCTATGTAGCAAAGAAGTTTCATAGCACAAAGTGGGGAGCCCAATGTGGGACTCAATCCCGGGACTCTGGGATCAGGACCTGAGCCAAAGGGAGACACTCAACCACTGAGCCCCCCAGGGGCCCCAGTATTTGTAATATATTAAAATGACAAGGATTTGTATCTAGATCACTGCTGCCCAAAAGAACTTCCTGTGATGATGAAAATGATTTATATCTGTCTTGTCCCATATGGTAGCCACTATTTACATACAGCTATTAAACACCTGAATAAGGCAAATCTGAATGAGTCTTCATTTTTATTTTAATTTTGTTTATTTTCATAATTCAAATTAGCATTTAAAAAAACATATATATGGACACCTGGGTGGCTCAGTGGTTAAGAATCTGCCTTTAGCTCAGGTCGTGATCCTGGAGTCCTGATATCGAGTCCCATCAGGCTCCCTGCAGGGAGCCTGCTTTCCCTCTGCCTGTGTCTCTGCCTTTCTCTCTGTGTGTTTCATGAACAAATAAATAAAATCTTAAAAAAATAGACATATATGTTACTAGCTACTGTATTGAGCAGAGCAGAAGTACAGCAGGCAAATCACCAAAAAAAGCATAGGAAACTTATTTTAAGTGGGCCACGTCTTAGAGTCATTGGTAGAAAAGCTTGAATAGCTAATAGGTATGAGAGGTGCACTAAATTCCCTGATAATCAGAAAAAAAGCATAGTAAAGCAACAAGATATTATTTTATGGAAACAAAAATTTAGAGAGGCAAGTTATGCTAAATTTTGTAGTGGGTACATGAACAATAGGAATTTTGCTCTGTAGTTGGAATTCAATTCATTTTGGAAAGCAGTCTGCAATATTTAGTGAAATAATGTGGGTAAATGTTTTATTATCCATTTTTTTCTCTTCTGGGTATTTATCTTAGAGAAATTCTAAAGCTACATAGAACTGTTGAGCAAATATTAATTATTAAATCATTTATGATAATAGGAAATCATAAGCAGTTTAGCTGTCCATCATTTGGTAAATAGGTAGTAAACTGATTTATTTTCACTATTGAATAATAGCAATTCTTTGAAGTAAAGAGCTCTCTTTATGAAACAATATGAATTGTACTCAGGGAAAAGAAAATAGAATGGCATTTTTGTAAATTAAAGCACATAGATTCATAAGATAACAGCTGCCATTTCATAAAGAAATTGGCATATTTAAAGGGACATAAATACATTTAGAATGAGAGAATTGCAGTCAAGAATTAATTCAGGAAGAAGAGATGAAAATAAATAGACTCTAATGTACAATTAAACTGAGGCATTGTTCTTATCTCAATGCTACAAAAGGGTTACAATAGAAAAGATGGGGGGAAATGACTGATATATGTCATCTGGTGTTCTAAATCTTTTCTTCCCGCATGAAATACAGAAGCAATTAATTAATTAAGTCCTGTCATGAAGAAGAGTGTCTCTCAAATTTTTGGCTAATAATTTCTCTTGAAAATTACAAAGAAGAATGAGCTTATGTATCTGACAAAGTAAATCAGTGATGCCTGCAGTCAAATCAGTCACTCAGTCAAGCAGTGTTTATTAAGTAACTACCTTATGGTGGGCACACACTAAGAATATTCTAGTGAATAAGGGGGAGATAGTCCTTGACTTCGTGATTCCTTTATGTCCTAATGGGAAATATATATAGATGCAAGATTTGATTAAATAATTTATGACATGACAACCACTACAAAACAAAGTTAGGCTGCTCTGGAGTCCTAAAACAGAGAGTTCTACTCAAGTTTAGATGGCTAGGGAAGGCATCTCTCAGAAGATGAGGTTGAAGCCTTCCTGAAAAGTGAAAAGTCTTCAGTGTAGAAAAGATGGTGATAGGCGGAGAAGCTTATACTCAACTTCTAAAGATAAGGTTTCCTTAGTGTATTTGAAACTGTTTTAGACCATAGAAAAAGAAAGAAAGTTATACAATGAACAACTCTAAAACCAACAAAAATAAGAACAACTAGTAAATTAAATTTGGAAAGATGAAAGGTGAAAAAAAAAGCCATATTATTACGAACTGGAGTTGAAACTAAAATATCAAGGAAATGTTGGCAACATTAACTCAATCCACTAGTATAACAGATTAAATGAAGAAAGATACAATTATCTCAAAGTGTGCATAAATTTTTACAAATTAAACAATAATTTATGATTTTAAATAGATTGGAAATTAATTAAATAAACATATCTTAATTTTAAGAGGGTAGAGTCCATAATATTATTTTAGAAATGAACACTATAAATTCAGGGGAAAAAATGCCTTCCCTTCATCATTGTACTGGTGGTTTCATCCAAATACAATACAACCTACCAAAATATCACCAAATATTATAAAATAAAATGTACCAAAATAAAAAGGTATGTTACATTGATGAATTGGAATAATCAAAATCATAAAGTTTTTTATTCTTTCTAAAGTAATCTATAAATTTTTATTTCATTGTTATTCTAAATTTTTTTTGGTAGAACTTGACAACTTATCCTAAAATCATCTGGAAGAGTTAAGTGACAAGAACTGGGATATATTTAAGGTAGAGCAATTGAAAAGGCAGATTCATGATGACTGATAACAACTGTTTCAGATGGTATAGGGTTTCACTGAGAAACAAAATGACCAATGGAAGGATGGACAGAGGCCAGAAACAGACCCAAGCATTCAATGGATTCTTCATATGGCAAAGGTGACATTTCAATCATTAGGGAAAAGCTATTTGGTAGCTGGTCTTTGTATATCTGTTTATATCCATACAATAATAAATTAGACTCCTATCAGATACCAATACAAAATTTAACTTCCAGTTGGATTAAATAACTAAATTTGATAAAAGTTTAAAATTATAAAAAAGAGAACACAGAATATTTTGGGCAATCAATTGTAAAAATGTATTACATAGAGACAAAACCACAAACCTAAAGGGAAAAAAATTAAAGAACTATTTAAAATTTTGTGTATTTATAAACATCACAAAGTGTTAATATAGGAGTGAAGATATTTTCAGTTCATATATATAGTGAAAAGGCAAGCTATAGAATGGAAGAAAATATTTCCAAATTATACATCTGATAAAGAGTTAATATTGAAAAATAAATGAACAAACAAAAAAGCGGAATCAGGTTTAAAAATGCATGGAACAAACCAGTGTTTGCCAGAGCAAAGAGTATTGGAGGGTTGGGCAAGATGGGTGAAGGGAAGTGGGAGATACAGGCCTTCAGGGATGGAATGAGTGAGTCACAGGATGGAAGGCACAGCATGGGGAATATAGTCAATGGTGATAGTGATGTGTGGAGGCAGGTGGCAGGTACACTTGTGGTGAGCACAGCATAATGCATAGCCTTGTTGAATCACTACATTGTATACCTGGAACTAAGGTAACATTGTGTGACAACTATATTCAAATAAAGTAAGCAGAGTTAATATCCAGAATATATAAATAACTTCTACAATTTAATGACAAAAACAGTTTAATGGGCAAAGGATTTGAATAGACATTTATCCACGAAAAACACACTAATATCCCACAAGCATATGAAAAAAATGCTCAACATCCCTCATTATCAGTGAAATGCAAATCAAAATCACAATGAGGTATTGCCTCACACCTGCTAGAGTGGACACTATCAAAACAACAACAACAGCAAAAAAAAAAATCCAGAAAATAACAAGTGCTAACAGATATGTAAGATAGGGAAGAATTGGAAACTTTTGAACTGTTAGTAGGAATGTAAATAGTGCAGCTGCCCTGGAAAAGTATGGAGGTTTCTCAAAAAAATTAAAAATAGAGTTACCATATTATACAACAATCTGGCTCCTGGGTATATATCTAAACAAATGGAAAACAGTATCTTGAGGAAATATTTGCACACTCAAGTTCATTGCAGCATTATTCACAATAGCCAAGAGGAAAAAGCAGCCTAAATATCCATCAATGGGTGAATGGATGAAGAAAATGTGGCATGCACCTACAAGACTACTATTCAGCCTTAAGAAAGAAAAAAAATCCTGTTCCATACTACAATATGGTTAAAGTTTGGAGACATTATGTTAAGTGAAATAAGCCAGTCACAAAATGACAAATACTGCATGGTTCAGTGTTAGAAATCTAAAGGAGTCAAGATGGCGGAAGAGTAGGGTCCCCAAGTCACCTGCCCCTACCAACTTACCTAGATAACTTCAAATCATCCTAAAAAACTTACCGAGTTCTGTCTGAGATTTAAAGAGAGAACAGCTGGAATGCTACAGCGAGAAGAGTTTGCTCGTCTATTAAGGTAGGAAGACAGAAAAAAAAAAAAGAAAGAAAGAAAAAAGCATCCAAGGGGAGGGGCCCCCGTGAGGAGCCGGGCTAAGGCCAGGTGGCAAGAGCCCCCAGGACAGGAAAGCCCAGGCCCGGAGAAGCAGGAACTTTACCAATCTTCCCGTTGGGAAAGGCGCTCACAGGGAGCTCGGGCAGGATCCCAGGAGGGGCAAGGATGTCCACAGGCTCCCAGGGGCACTAACAGAGGAACTGTGCCCCGGGGGAGAGCGAGCCACACACTGCGGGCCAAGCTCCCGAAAGGGCTGGAGCACGCACCTGGCGAGGCTCCGGTGGTGGCTCCGTGTGGAGAGGGCTCTGAGGCCCGGGAGCACGATTCCAGGTGGAGGCCCTGGATCCCAGGGCGCTGAGGGACATAGCCCAAGATCCGACGCTCCCCCCGGAACAGGCAGGGGTTAGGAGGACACAGGACAGCAGGGACGCTTCTGCCGCCCTGCGGCCCTGAGCTGTGCATATCCGCACCCCTGGCCCCCGGAGCATCCAGGCCCCTGAGGACTAAGAGCTGCGATAGTTACTGCGGGAGCTGACTCCAGAGCTGGACAGCTGGCCGCCTGCACTGTTATTGTCCCTCCTGGTGTCACCTTGTACCTGGGACTGAGCAGAGGCCTGACAGGATAAACAGCTCCCACTGAGCCGTACACCTGGAAGGGGGCTGGGCAGCTCCCCGAGGTGCACACAGCTGAGAATCAGCACAGCAAACCTCCTCCCCCAGAAGACCAGCTAGAAGGACAGGGAAAAAGCAAGTTATTGACCAAGCAGCACTGGAAACTTCCAGGGGAAGTCGAGGGATTTACAGTATATAGAATCAGAGGATACTCCCCCTTGTTTTTTTGTTTTCTATTTGTTCCCCCCCCCCTTTTTAAATTCTCTCTTTTTCTCCTTTTTCCAGTACAACTTGTTTTAGGCTACTCTGCACTGAGCAAAATGACTAGAAGGAAAAACTCACCACAAAAGAAATAATCAAAAACAGTCCACTCTGCCACAGAGTTACAAAATTTGGATTACAATTCAATGTCAGAAAGCCAATTCAGAAGCACAAAAATAAAGCTACTGGTGGCTCTGGAAAAAAGCATAAAGGATTCAAGAGACTTGGTGACTGCAGAATTTAGATCTAATCAGGCTGAAATGAAAAATCAATTAAATGAGACGCAATCCAAACTGGAGGTCCTAACGACGAGGGTTAACAAGGTAGAAGAACAAGTGCATGACATAGAAGATAAGTTGATGGCAAGGAGGGAAACTGAGGAAAAAAGATAAAAAAGTTTAAAGATCATGAGGTTAGGTTAAGGGAATTAAATGATAGCCTCAGAAGGAAAAATCTACGTTTAATTGGGGTTCCAGAGGGCGCCGAAAGGGACAGAGGACCAGAAAGTGTATTTGAACAAACCATAGCCGAGAAAATCCCTAACTTGGGAAGAGAAACAGGCATTCAGATACAGGAGATAGAGAGATCCCCCACTAAAATCAATATAAATCGCTCAACACCTCGACATTTAATAGTGAAACTTGGAAACTCCAAAGATAAAGAGAAGATCCTTAAAGCAGCAAGAAACAAGAGATCCCTAACCTTTATGGGGAAAAGTATTAGGATAACATCAGATCTCTCCACAGAGACTCAGCAGGCCAGAAAGGGCTGGCAGGATATATTCAGTGTCCTAAATGAGAAGAACATGCAGCCAAGAATACTTATCCAGCAAGGCTCTCATTCAGAATAGAAGGAGAGATAAAGAGCTTCCAAGAGAGGCAGAAACTGAAATGTGACCACCAAACCAGCTCTGCAAGAAATAGTAAGGGGGACTCTGTAAAAGAAAGAGGATTCCCAAGGAAACAATACACAAAAAACAGGGACTGAATAGGTATTATGATGACACGAAATTCATATCTTTCAATAGTGACTCTGAACGAGAATGTGCTTAATGACCCCATAAAAAGGCGCAGGGTTTCAGACTGGATTAAAAAACAAGACCCATCTATTTCCTGTCTATAAGAGACATATTTTAGACTGAAACATACCTACAGCCTGAAAATATAAGGATGGAGAACTGTTTACCATTCAAATGGTTCTCAAAAGAAAGCAGGGGTAGCCATCCTCATATCAGATAAAGTTTATCCCAAAGACTGTAGTAAGAGATGAAGAGGGACACTATATCATACTTAAAGGATCTATCCAACAAGAGGACCTAAGAATCATGAATATTTATGCCCCGAACGTGGGAGCTGCCAAGTATATCAATTAATAACCAAAGTAAATACATACTTAGATAATAATCTACTTACACTTGGTGACTTGAACACAGTGCTTTCAATAATTGACAGATCTTCTAAGCACAACATCTCCGAAGAAACAAGGGCTTTATGATACACTAGACCAGTGGATTTCACAAATATTCACAGAACTTTACATCCAAACACTACTAAATACACATTCGTCTCAAGTGCACATGGAACTTTCTCCAGAACAGACCACAGACTGGGTCAAATATCAGGTCCTAACCGATACCAAAAGATTGGGATTGCTCCCTGCATATTTTCAGATCATAATGCTTTGAAACTAGAACTAAATCACAAGAAGTTTGGAAGGATTTCAAACACATGGAGCTTAAGGACCATTATGCTAAAAAATGAAAGAGTCAACCCGGAAATTAGGGAAGAATTAAAGAGATTCATGGAAACTAATGAGAATGAATATACAACCGTTCAAAATCTTTGAGATACAGCAAAAGCAGTCCTGAGGGGGAAATACATCGCATACAAGCATCCATCCAACAATTGGAAAGAACTCAAATACAAAAGCTAACCTTGGGCCTAAAGAAGCTGGAGAAAAAACAGAAAATAGATCCTACACCCAGCAGAAAGAGAATTAATAAATATTCGAGAAGAACTCAATGAAATAGAGACCGGAATAACTGTGGAACAAATCAACAAAACCAAGAGTTGGTTCACTGAAAGAATTAAAAGATAGATGAACCATTAGCCAGCCTTATTAAAAAGAAGAGAGAAAAGACTCAAATTAATAAAATCATGAATGAGAGAGGAGAGATCACCATCAATACCAAGGAAATACAAACGATCTTAAAAACTTATTATGAGCAGCTTTACGCCAATAAATTAGGCAATCTAGGAGAAATGGGCTCATTTCTGGAAAACCTCAAACTACCAAAACTTGAACAGGAAGAAATAGAAAACATGAACAGGCCAATAACCAGGGAGGAAATTGAAGCAGTCATCAAAAACCTCCCAAGACACAAAAATCCAGGGCCAGATGGCTTCCCAGGGGAATTCTATCAAACGTTTAGGGAAGAAACAGTACTTATTCTACTAAACCTGCTCCAAAAGATAGAAAGGGATGGAATACTTCCAAACTGGTTCTATGAGGCCAGCATCATCTAAATTCCAAAACCAGACAAAGACTGCACCAAAAAGGAGAATTATAGACCAATATCCCTGATGAACACAGATGCAGAAATTCTCAACAAGGTACTAGCCAATAGGATACACCAATACATTAAGAAGATTATTCACCATGACCAAGTGGGATTTATCCCCAGGATGCAAGGCTGGTTCAACACTCATAAACAATTAATGTGATTGATCATATCAACAAGAGAAAAAACAAGAACCATATGATCCTCTCAAGTGATGCACAGAAAGCATTTGGCAAAATACAGCATCCATTCCTGAACAAAACTCTTCAGAATGTAGGGATAGAGGGAACATTCCTCAGCATCTTAAAAGCCATCCATGAAAAGCCCACAGCAAATATAATTCTCAATGGGGAAACCCTGGGAGCCTTTCCCCTAAGATCAGGAACACGGCAGGGATGTCCACTCTCACCACTGCTGTTCAACATAGTACTAAAAGTCTGAGCCTCCGCAATCAGGCTACAAAAAGAAATAAAAGGCATTCAAATTGGCAAAGAAGAAGTCAAACTCTTCCTCTTCGCTGATGACATGATACTGATATAAAGAAAACCCAAAAGACTCCACCCCAAGATTGCTAGGACTCCTACAGCAATTCAGCAGTGTGGAAGGATACAAGATCAATGCCCAGAAGTCAGTGGCATTTCTATACACTAACAATGAGACTGAAGAAAGAGAAATTAAGGTGTCAATCCCATTTACAATTGCACTCAAAAGCATAAAGTACCTAGGAATAAACCTAACCAAAGAGGCAAAGGACCTATACCCTAAAATCTACAGAACACTTCTGAAAGAAATTGAGGAAGACACAAAGAGATTGAAAAACATTCCATGCTCATGGATTGGCAGAATTAATATTGTGAAAATATCAATGCCTCCCAGGGCAATTTACACATTTAATGCAATCCTTATCAAAATACCATAGACTTTCTTCAGAGAGTTGGAACAAATTATTTTAAGATTTGTGTGGAATCAGAAAAGACCCTAACTATCCAGGGGAATGTTAAAAAAGAAAACCAGAGCTGGGGGCATCACAATGTCAGGTTTCAGGTTGTACTACAAAGCTGTGGTCATCAAAAACAGTGTGGTACTGGCACAAAAACAGATACATAGATCAGTGGAACAGAATAGAGAATCCAGAAGTGGACCCTGAACTTTATGGTCAACTAATATTCGACAAAGCAGGAAAGACTATCCACTGGAAAAAGGACAGTCTCTTCAACAAATGGTGCTGGGAAAATTGGACAGCCACATGCAGAAGAATGAAACTAGACCACTCTCTTGCACCATACACAAAGATAAACTCAAAATGGATGAAAGATCTAAATGTGAGACAAGAATCCATCAAAATCCTAGAGAAGAACACAGGCAACACCCTTTTTGAACTTGGCCACAGTAACTTCTTGCAAGATACATCCATGAAGGCAAGAGAAACAAAAGCAAAAATGAATTATTGGGACGTCATCAAGATAAAAAACTTCTGCACAGCAAAAGAGACAGTCAACAAAACTAAAAGACAACCTACAGAATGGGAGATGATATTTCCAAATGACATATCAGATAAAGGGCTAGTATCCAAGATCTATAAAGAACTTATTAAACTCAACAGCCAAGAAACAAACAGTCCAATCATTAACTGGGCAAAAGACATGAACAGAAATCTCACAGAGGAAGACATAGACATGGCCAACAAGCACATGAGAAAATGCTCCCCATCACTGGCCATCAGGAAAATACAAGTCAAAACCACAATGAGATACCACCTCACACCATTGAGAATGGGGAAAATTAACAAGGCAGGAAACAACAAATGTTGGAGAGGATGTGGAGAAAGGGAACCCTCTTGCACTGTTGATGGGAATGTGAATGGATCAGCCACTCTGGAAAACTGTGTGGAGGTTGTCAAAGAGTTAAAAATAGATCTGCCCTACAACCCAGCAATTGTACTGCTGGGGATTTACCCCAAAGATGCAGATGCAGTGAAATGCTGGGACACCTGCACCCCAATGTTTATAGCAGCAATGTCCACAATAGCCAAACTGTGGAAGGAGCTTCAGTGTCCATCGAAGTTGAATGGATAAAGAAGATGGGGTATATGTATACAATGGAATATTACTCAGCCATTAGACAACGACAAATACCCACTATTTGCTTCATCATGGAGGGTTCTAGAGGGTATTATTGCTGAGTGAAATAAGTCTTTTGGAAAAGAACAAACATTTTATGGTCTCATTTGGGGAATATAAAAAATAGTGAAAGGGAATAAAGGGGAAAGTAAAGTAAATGAGAATGGGAAATGAACAAGGGTTAGTGGAAGAGGAGGTGGGCGGGGGGTTGTGGTGACTGGGTGATGGGCACTGAGGGGGGCACTTGGCGGGATGAGCCCTGGGTGTTATGCTATATGTTGGCAAATTGAACTCCAATAAAAAAAATTTTTTTAAGAATTCTAAAGTAGTCAAACTCTTAGAAACAGAAGGCGGAATGGTGATTGCTAGGAGCTAACAAGAGGTAGAAAGTTGAGTATTTTATAAATAAGGATAGAGTTTTAGTTTTGCAAGATAAAACGTTTTAGAAATATGTTGCAAAACAAGGTGTACATATTTAACACTACTGTAACTTAAAAATGCTTAAAATGTTACATGTTTTCAACCACAATAAAAAATGAACCAGAGCAGCACATATTAAACAGATAAGTCATTAAGACATAAAGTGAGTAAAAAAAATATAATAATAAGTTTATATGGATTCCATTTATGTCAAGTAAAAACATTTAAAAAATTATATGCACAATATGAAAAATGAGGGACATAATTTTTAAAACATACCCAGGAATGGTACCTATGGAGCTCATGATAGTGATGATCATATTACAATAAAATAAATAGGTGTAGGTGATTGCTTAGGGGTCTTTATTATCTCTAACACTCTAGTTTTGTAGTAAAAGAATCAAATAAATGTGGCAAAATGTTAGAAATTTGTTAAAGCTACATGTTATATCAATATCTATGCTTAAATCTGTGATTCAAATAATTCATAAGAAATATATATATATATATATATATATATATATATATATATATATATACACCCAATGATCCTTAGGGGCCTAGTTCCTATCCTCTCAATGTGTCTTTTAAAATAAAATTTTAGTCCAAATATGTTGTTCACATATGGGTAGGAATACATCTTTAAACCACCCTTTAGTTTATAATTAGTATATTACACATATTGCTTAGAAGGCAATGATGAAAAAGTATTGGATAAAAGCCTATAGAAAGGTTCCTGAGAGTTTGGGAGAGAGCAGCGCATTTGAATCTGATATCAAAGAGGCCATACAATGTCTTTTTCTTCTAATATCCATGAACCGTGGATGAAACATTTTAATTTAGTACTATCCTCTATACAACGTGGGCAGCTTGACTACTTCCTGTTTTGTTGTGATGTGGTTGGCATATAGAGATTTGTCCTATGGGGATTCCTTTGTGCATGGGGATTGACATACTTACTAGTAAAGCTCTTACTTACTTGACTCGAGAGATACACAAGAATAGATATGTGAACAAACATGAATGAAGGAATAAGGTAAAATGAGCTGTGTTTCATATATACGTCAAGTGGAATTTCTACTTTTTTCAGGAAAATATATGTTTCTTGTGAGTAGATGATTCTTAGATCTATCTACTCATAGAAATTAGCCAGTGTACCTCATTAAAAAAGTTATAATTCTTACACATATTAGAATCCATAGACATGTGAGTTTATGTGTGAGTGTTTAGGAGACTTCAAGAGTTCATATGGTTTTATACACATTTAGTCAACTAGAGAATTTAACTGAAGATTCCTAATCTGAATTAAAAAATAGATAAATTCCCAAATGATTCCTCTTTATTTATGAAATTTAGTCTTGCACATTTTTCAGTTTCCAACTATAGTTAATAAGCCATTTTTTCTGCTTCATTACATTAAAAAAGTATTAACCCTAAATGAATTGAATGTTAATTAAGATGTTTATTCTTCCAATAAAACCAAAAAATATAGAAATGTAAGGATGGAACATTTGATAATTTCAATATATATTATGAATCTTAAAAAAATCTACAAAGTGAATTAATATCAACTTATTCTCAGGGCAGCCCCGGTGGCTCAGCGGTTTAGCGCCGCCTTCAGTCCAGGGCGTGATCCTGGAGACATAGGATGGAGTCCCACATCGGGCTTTCTGCGTGGAGCCTGCTTCTCCCTCTGCCTGTGTCTCTGCTTCTCTCTTTGTGTCTCTCACGAATAAATAAATAAAGTCTTTAAAAAAAAACCTTATTCTGAATTGAAAAACATGAGTTTTGCACTAAAAAGCTTCATCATCATGATTGTTGCCTAGAAGGTCTGTCTGGATCTGATGTGTTTGGTCCTCAGTCTATTCATGGCTGCTTTCATCTCCTGGTTCCTCAGAGTGTAAATAATGGGGTTCACTAAGGGTGTGATAACTGAATAAAACACAGAAAGAAATCTATCCACTGAAAAGCCACTGAATGGCCAAGCTTAAATGAAGATACATGGCCCAAAGAACTGAGTGACCACAGTAATGTGAACAGACAGTGTGGACAGAGCCTTTGAGAGGGCACTAGAGGATTGCCATCGGATGGTTACCAGAATGACAGTGTAGGAAATGAGCAGGAGCATAAAGCAGGTGAAAGACAACAGGCCACTGTCAGCAATTACTAGCAACTCCAGAACATAGGTCTCAGTGCAGGCAAGTTTTTGAATGAGAGGAAGGACAAAAAATATTGTCCACTATGTTGGGGCCACAGAAGGGCAAGGTGACAGTAAAAATCATCTGGCTCATTGTACGCACAAAGCCAACAGACCAGGATAGAAGCACAGAGCCCACGAGGACCTGGTAGTTTATGATGGGTGTGTAGTGAAGAGGTTTGCATATTGCAATGTACCGATCAACAGCCATGACTATGAGAAGAGTCATTCGGTGCCCCCTAAGAGGTGGAGGTAGAACATCTGAGCCATACAAAGCAATAGTTCTGTTCTCCCTGGGGAGATCTATGACCATCTTAGGGGTTGTGATTGTGGAAATAGACATATCCAGAAAGGAGAGGTTTCCAAAGAGGAAGTACATTGGTGTGGAGTACAGAAGTGAGTCAGAGGTCACAGTGACCATGATGAGAAGGTTTCCTGCCACAATCGCTGCATAGGACAACAAAAATATGAAAAAAAAGAGAAAATCTCAAGTCCCCAAGTGTTGGTCAGTCCTAACAAAACAAACTCAGGTTAATTGAACTATTAATTATATCCATCTTCTTTAGAAGATGTGGTATAGGGCACCCTGGGTGGCTCAGCGGTTTAGCGCTGCCTTCAGCCCAGGGCCTGATCCTGGAGACATAGGATCGAGTCCCACATCGGGCTCTCTGCGTGGAGCCTGCTCTCTCTCTCTCTCTCTCTCATAAATAAATAAAATCTTTAAAAAAAAAGAAGATGTGGTATATGTATACAATGGAATATTACTCAGCCATTAGAAACGACAAATACCCACCATTTGCTTCAACGTGGATGGAACTGGAGGGTATTATGTTGAGTGAAATAAGTCAATCAGAGAAGGACAAACATTATATGGTCTCATTCATTTGGGGAATATAAAAAATAGTGAAAGGGAATAAAGGGGAAAGGAGAAAAAATGAGTGGGAAATATCAGGGAGGGAGACAGAACATGAGAGACTCCTAACTCTAGGAAACAAACTAGGGGTGATGGAAGGGGCGGTGGGAGGGGGGAGGGGGGGTGACTGGGTGATGGGCACTGAGGGGGGCACTTGATGGGATGAGCACTGGATGTTATGCTATATGTTGGCAAATTGAACTTCAATAAAAAATAATTATATCCATCTAGTCTAGTAGGGGTTTTCAGAAAGTTATTAACATGTAGAAAATCTGGAAAAAGTGATAATTTAACTTGTGATAGTATTGAAGATATAGACATATAGAAAGTATTTGATTCCTATGGAAAGAGAAATGATGAACATTTCTGAAAAATACATTTAATTAATTCAAGCAACATTCACATTACCAAATTTATTTTCAGCCATAGAGGAACAAAATATAAGAAATTCATTGTAGAAATTTGTTTTTTTTAAGATTTTATTTATTTATGAGAGACACAGAGAGAGGCAGAGGGAGAAGCAGGTTCCATGCAGAGAGCCCGATGTGGGACTCGATTCTGGGACTCCAGGACCACGCCATGGGCTGATGGCAGGCACTAAACCACTGAGCCATCCAGGGATCCCCCATTGTAGAAATTTGTAAACAGAGTTTACAGGCATAGGTCCATCTCCATAGTGATTTGTTGTTTCTGTCATAGTTTATGAGTCGATGAGTCATGAGTTCAATAGGCTGATGAGTAAAAGAGCCAAATGACCATTAGTCGAATGGTTGAGTTCAAGTAGATAGTATGTAGTTAGGTAACTTTGTGGTGCTAGGGCCCAGTATTAGATTTTTGCATCTTCCCCCTTCCTAACTTAAAATACTCAGGTGCCTGGAAGTTGATATAATTTTCAGCAAATTGCTTCTATGAGCTCTAATGCATTATCACCCCTCTCTTTTATCCTAAATAGGTAAACCAATGATTTCACTTATTCCTGAAGCTTTAATCTGGCTACAACTTGTCATACATTCTTGTTGCCCCCCAAATTATAATAAAACAACCTTCTAAAAAGTTTCTGGAGAAGACCATAAATGTTTCTCAGTGTCTGTGTTTCTGTCTTTCCTTCTCTCTCTCTCTCTCTCTCTCTCCTCCCCTCCCTTATATACTTCCTTACTCCCTTCCTTCTTTTATTCTTTTTCTTTCATTACTTCTTTTATTCTTCTTTCTCACTTCGTCCCCTCATCTTCCTTGTCTTCATCTTTTTTGCCCTCCTCCTCTTCCTTCCTCTGAATAGTGCTGTGTATCTAATTATTGATTTCTGAATAAAACTTGTGACCTCCACTGTTGAGTCTTTTTGCCTGTTTTCCTGAATCTATTATTGCTGGGTTCTCGACTGGAGTTTTCTTTCTGGTCCCTGTACGTTGTGTGCATAGATGATCTCTGAACAAACAATAGACCTTTAACAAGTAGTTTTTATGTTTCCTTGTCTCTTAAATGCTTATTATCCTTGTACCCAGTGCTTTCCTCAGATACAGTTATCACACTGTGCAGACTGACTTGACTCATCTTGGCTCATACATCCTTAACAGTTGTACTCTGTATGTGTTTCCACATGGAGCTCATACTGTTGGCTCACTTTTATCTACATTTCATTTTGATTTAGATCTTTTGGTCTCAGCTTTTTTTCCCTTTCTTTTCTTCTTTTAAAAAGACTGTTGGTGATGTACATCAAACACCCAGATCCAGTCTCATACATATTAATCACAAAAGCACATACTTACACAACATTCTAGTTCTGGAGCACCAAATCAGAATGTGGAAAATCTACTCTCTAAATTTCCTTTTTTTTTTTTTTTGCTTAATAACCTATGAAATATTCAGATGAACGTGAAAGAATCCTAACTCTGGGAAATGAACTAGGGGTGATGGAAGGGGAGGTGGGCGGGGGGTGGAGGTGACTGGGTAACGGGCACTGAAGTGGGCACTTGATGGGATGAGCACTGGTGTTATTCTATATTTTGGCAAATTGAACACCAATAAAAAAATAAATTTATTAAAAAAAGAATCAGGCTAAACAATTTTTAAATTTTTTTATAATTTTTTTTAAAAGACAGTCAAGAATAAGGATTTAAATTCTAGTCCTGGCCTCAACATTTCCTAGAGAAATATACTCTTAATTTTTGAAAAGTGATTTATTTTTCCATAAAAATGAAATGATACCTGTACTACTACCTCACAGATTGCTATGAGACCCCAGGGTAATATATATAGAATATATTTGTATGTTTCATTAAGTACATGTAGGTCCGATGTATGTGCATTCATATAATTCTATCTTTAGCATTATCTAATTTTTTTGATGATTGTAAGATATTCAAATCAGTAAGAACCACAGAAGAATTTTTACTAGGGTAAAAGAAGACTGGGTTGATAAAAACATTTCTATCTATGAAATATAAATGATGTAATTACCTAGTTGTCTTCATTATAAAGATAGAGTATCATCATTGGTGTGTAATTGAATCTACATACTAGTTATGCATGATATGAAATTAAGTCAGTGTTTCCTATTTTCTTGATCTGAAATGTTATTAGATTACATTTTAGACTTGTCACAGCTACTATACTTAGCCCAGGAAAAATGTAATTTTTCTATTGTTTTACAACATTCTAAATTATTTTGTTGTTTTTTTTATCCCACGGAGATTAAACTAAATCAATTTAATATTGCAAAAACATAAACTTGAATTGTAAATCTGACCCCTAAAATCAGGAATGTCAGTGCTATTTATCAATCAGACTGGCTCTTCTTACTGGAAATAGATACATTTGTCCATTTACTAATTATTTTTTACTATTGCCCTCATGATCAGGTAATATGCTTTTCATTCAGCTCTAAGTTTCTATAAAATTCAATTCTGAATTTCTCTTTTATTAAACTGTACAAATGCAGTTTGTTATTAATACTGATATTTAAACCTACCAGTTCTAGCTGAGGAGTAGTCTCTTCAAACACATGCAGACACAGTGAGATCCTGCATATATATTGTTTATCTTTTTTACCCCCATGAATATATGTGACATTCATTTGTACGTAAAAAAAGAAGGACAAGAATCATATACATAATGTGCTGACTGGTGATCAACACCCAAAGGGAATTATTAACATAAACATGCTAGTGTTCCCTAGAGTTCAGAACAAAGACTTACTCTCTCATTATTTAAGTGGATGGTGAATTCACCAAGTGGATCAGCCATGTGAACCTTCTCTATTAAGTGCTTTGACAAACTCAAGTGTTTTGCTTGGAGCATGATGAATGCGTTTGTAGAAAATGAGTATTATAGATAATAGATTTGAAGAGATTTTAATTCTATCAATTTGATTTAATCATTATGAATATTCATGATTAATTTGGTAATTGAATTCATTTATTCAAGTAAAATTAGAATAGTGCCCACACTGAGCAAGACATAAAAGGAAATTCATGGTATGGACCAGTTCTTAACAGAGATAAATCTCTTTTTACCATGTTAAGGGGGGAGAGAGAGTAGAGAGAGCTTGAGTGAGTAAACAAGGGAATCTTTACCTTGGTAATCAATAAATGATTAATGGTAATCAATAAGTAATTACTTAGTGGAATTTTGCAATCAACCATTCTAAAGATACAGAATTTTGCTAGTTCTTTATTAATTATATAGAACTTCATGATGACTCAAAAGTATTAAGAAAGATCTGTAGCAAAAACTTTATAAAACAATGAAGTTAACCAAGTAAAATTCTAAAGGCCAATGACATAACAATATATGAATGCAGATGAGTTCATACGCTACAGAAATTTTTCTGTATTTACTCATATATAACTTTTCCATGTTGCTCCAATTAAAATTCTCTTGAAAAGATTACAAGAAAGTGATGGTAGTAAATATACAATAAATCTGGTGTCACATTCATTTCCTAAGCCCATAGCAGACATTGTTAACAGATTCCTCATACTTTTTGATCCCTCCCAGAAATTAAAAAAAAATTTAGTTCCTTATCCTCATACTTTTTGATCCCTCCCAAATTTTTTTTTAAAAATTTAGTTCCTTATACAGCCACTAACAATTAGAATTACCATGAAAAATAAACCTTTTAAAAATATTTATGGATGAGTTGCTTGGGTGGCACAGTCAAGTGTCTGCCTTCGACTCAGGTCATGACCCCAGGGTCCTAGGATCTAGTCCCTCATTGGGCACCTTGATCAGCAGAGTCTACTTCTCCTTCTCGCTGCCCCTCCCCCTTCCCCCTGCTCTCTTTGTCAAATAAATAATAAATTAATAAACAAATAAATAAAATCAATCTTAAAACAATATTTATGGAGGGGAAATATATGCCACGGTTTAGTGTGGCATTTTAGGAGATGATTACAAGAAGAAGATTCTTAAATATAGAAATCATAAAGATAATAGTAGAACAATATTTGGGTGCTCTGGCTTGATTACCCAAACCAGTTGGTAAGGATGGTACACATAGAATTTTTCAGAAGAAATCTAAACTATTAAGAACACATGGTCTAGGGCCAAACCAAAGTAGAGCAAAGACACTCACAAAGGATGAAGAAGGGAATAAGGAGGGAAAATATGTAAATTTCATATTCAAGGTATATTTCAAAGCTCTTGCACAGCAAAGGAAGCTATCAGCAATACAAAAAGGTAACCTACTGAATGGGGGAAGATATTTGGGAATGATATAGCCAATAAGGGGTCAATATCCAAAATATGCAAAGAATTTAAACAACTCAACACCAAAAAAAAAAACAAACAGTCCAATTAAAATGGGCAGAGGAAGAATCTATACTCTAAAAACTACAGAGCACCTATTAAAGAAATCAGGGAAGGCATAAAGAGATGGAAAAACATTCCATGCTAATGGATTGGAAGAATTAATATTTTAAAAAATGTCAATTACCCAGGGCAATTTACACATTTAATGCAATCCCTATCAAAATACCATGGACTTTCTTCAGAGACTTGGAACAAATCATCTTAAGATTTGTGTGGAATCAGGACAGCCTGGGTGGCTCAGTGGTTTATTGCAACATTCAGCCCAGGGCCTGATCCTGGAGACCCGGGATCAAGTCCCATGTCGGGCTCCCAGCACGGAGCCTGCTTCTTCCCCTGCCTGTGTCTCTCTCTCTCTCTCTCTCTCTCTCTCTCTCTCTCTCATAAATAAAATCTTAAAAAAATGATTTGTGTGGAATCAGAAAAGACCCTAAATAGCCAGGATAATATTGAAAAAGAAAACCACAGCTGGGAGCATCACAATGCCAGATTTCAGGTTGTACTACAAAGCTGTGATCATCAAGACAGTGTGGTACTGGCACAAAAACAGACACATAGATCAATGGAATAGAATAGAGAACACAGAAATGGGCCCTCAACTCTGTGGTCAACTAATATTCGACAAAGCAGGAAAGATTATCCACTGGAAAAAGGACAGTCTCTTCAATAAATGGTGCTGGGAAAATTGGACAGCCACATGCAGAATGAAACTAGACAATTCTCTTGCACCATACACAAAGATAAACTCAAAATGGATGAAAGATCTAAATGGGAGAAAAGAATCCATCAAAATCCTAGAGGATAACACAGGCAATAGCCTTTTTGAACTTGGCCACAGCAACTTCTTGGGGAAACAAAAGCAAAAATGCACTATTGGGACTTAATCAGGATAAAAAGCTTCTGCACAGCAAAAGAAACAGTCAACAGAACTAAAAGACAACCTACAGAATGGGAGATTTGCAAATGACACATCAGATAAAGGACTAGTATCCAAGATCTATAAAGAACTTACTAAACTCAACAGCCAAGAAACAAACTATCCAATCATGAAATGGGCCTAAGACGTGAACAGAAATTTCACCAAAAAAAAAAAAAAAAAAAAAAAACCATACACATGGTCAACAAGCACATGAGAAAATGCTCCACATCACTGGCCATCAGGAAAATACAAATCAAAACCACAATGAGATCCCACCTCACACCAGTGAGAATGGGGAAAATTAACAAGACAGAAAACAACAGTGTATGTTCTCACTCATTTGGGGAATATGAATAATAGTGAAGGGGAATATAAGGGAAGGGAGAAGAAATGTGTGGGAGATATCAGAAAGGGACACAGAACATAAAGACTTCTAACTCTGGGAAATGAACTAGGGGTGGTGGAAGGGGAGGAGGGCGGGGGGTGGGGGTGAATGGGTGACGGGCACGGAGGGGGACACTTGACGGGATGAGCACTGGGTGTTATTCTGTATGTTGGTAAATTGAACACCAATAAAAATTAATTTATAAAAAATAAAAAATAAAAAAAAAAAGACAGAAAACAACAAATGTTGGAGAGGATGTGGAGAAAGGGGAACCCTCCTGCACTGTTGGTGGGAATGTGAACTGGTGCAGCCACTCTGGAAAACTGTGTAGAGGTTCCTCAAGGAGTTAAAAATAGATCTGCCTTATGACCCAGCAATTGCACTGTTGGAGATTTACCCCAAAGATACAGATGCAGTGAAACACCGGGACACCTGCACCCCAATGTTCATAGCAGCAATGTCCACAATAGCCAAACTGTGGAAGGAGCCTCGGTGTCCATCAAAAGATGAATGGATAAAGAAGATGGGCTATATGTATACAATGGAATATTACTCAGCCATTAGAAACGACAAATTCCCACCATTTGCTTCAAAGTGGATGGAACTGGAAGGTATTGTGCTGAGTGAAATAAGTCAATCAGAGAAGGACAATTATCTTATGGTTTCACTTATATGGGGAATATAAGAAATAGTGAAAGGGATTATAGGAGGAAGGAGAAGAACTGAGTGGGAAAAATTAGAGAGAGAGACAAACCATGAGAGATTCCTAACTCTGAGAAACAAAGGGTTGTGGAAGGAGAGGTGGGTGGGGGGATGGGGTGACTGGGTGATGGGCACTGAGGAGGGCACTTGATGGGGTGAGCACTGAGTGTTATACTGTATGTTGGCAAATTGATTTTAAATGAAAAATTAAAATAATAAATAAAATAAAAAACTAAGTACAGTATACTGAAACTCAGAAAAAAAGTGGGCAGAGGACCTGCATAGATATTTTCTAAAGAAACCATGCAGATGGTCAACAGACCCATGCAAAGATGCCCAACATTACTAATCAACAAGGAAATACAAATCAAAACCACAATGACATATTACCTTACACATGTCAGAATGGCTAGAATCAAAAAGAGATGTAACAAGTGTTGTTGGTGAGGACTTAAAAATAAAGGAACTCTTGTATTATGTTGGTGGGAATGTAATTGATGCAGCCACTAAGGAAAACATCTCAAAAAATTAAAAATGCAATTACAATGTGATCCAATAATTCCATTTCTGGGTATTTAATTAAAGAAAATGAAAACACTAATTTAAAAATATGTATCTATCCTTACATTTATTGCAGCATTATTTACAACAGCCAAGATATGGAAGCAACCAAAGTGTCCATTAGTAGATGAATGGATAAGGAAGATATAGTATATATAGACAATGGAATATTATTCAGCCATCAAAGAGAATGAAGTCTTGCCATTTACAATAGCATGGATGGACCTAGAGGGGGTTATGTTAAGTGAAATGAGTCAGAGAGAGACG
Source organism: Nyctereutes procyonoides (assembly GCF_905146905.1). Classification (NCBI taxonomy): domain Eukaryota; kingdom Metazoa; phylum Chordata; class Mammalia; order Carnivora; family Canidae; genus Nyctereutes; species Nyctereutes procyonoides. The sequence continues at coordinate 96,481 of NW_026575132.1, forward strand.
AATACCATATTATTTCTCATATGTGGATTCTAAAAATATAAAACAAATGACTTTAAAAAACAAACAAAAAGCAAATTAGACATATAAATACAGAGAACAAAATGATGGTTGCCAGAGATAAGGTCAATAGGGGGATGGAAAAATAGGTGAAGGTGAGTGGAAAATGCAGGCATATAGTTAGGGAAAGAACAAGTCACAGGGAATAAGAGGCACAGCATAAGGAGGAGTCAATAATATTGTGATAGTGTTGTATGGTGACGAATGGAGTTACACTTCTGATGAGCATAGGATATGTATGAATTTGTCAAGTCACTATGTTGTACACCTGAAACCTATGTAATACGTGTTTCAATTATACTCAAATAAATTTCATGATAAAAAAACAAAAAACATATTAAAATATTTTAAAAACTGAGAATTTAATTAATTTTTAAAGTACATCAAAAGAGATGATCCCCAAGATGTTCAAGTAATTTTAGGTTTTCTATTTGCTTTTGGAAGTCTTTACATCTTCCACAAACTCATGTATTATTATTATTGTTGTTATTATTTAAATATTACTTAATGTTATTGTATTTAATAAATTCATGCTTACTATCTGAAAGAGCCCACTAACTATTCCCTCTGCTTTTACTTTTGCTACATTATATTCTTTACTTAAGAGGATGGAGATATACCAAACTGTAATATACATGGGATCCCAACCTTCTCATTCTCAAAGCACATTAATGACTTTATATTGAAAATAAAAAGGAATTCACTAGCCTGAAAATGCTGGTATTTTCCTTTCTATAAAATCTAAGCATAGATACTCTCTCTTTTATTCATCAATCTCCTTTATAAAGGTCCGTCTTAAATACTTATGAACTCCTTCTCACTTAACAGTATCTAAGTGCACTGGCCTTTGCCTGGAGTGCTCCTTTCCCTGCTTAAGTGTCTAATTCTAGAGCTTTTTAAATGTGTTGGTATGACTGTCTCCCCTTAAAGTGGCCTTCTGAGACCACCACACAGAACATAGATCCTTCCTGTTGGTTACTCTCTCTGCAACAGGGACCAGGTCTGTATCTCTAGCCATGTACCTGTATTGCTTTGGACAGGGTTTGTACCTACTAATGAAGAATGGGAGAAGGATACTCAACAGTCTTTGCTACATGGTCTAGCCTCATTGCTAACCTCGTCACTGATGATGATGCTATCTCTAAAAATTTTTTTCAGTTTAATGAGCATTTAACTGCTTATCCATTTTCAGACTGTTGCCAGAGGAAAGTTGAATTTTCTTATGTTTTTCTAATAATTCCTAACAAGTATAATGACAGTATCAGTATTTTATGAGTGGTGACATTCTATGATTTTTAAAGTCATGAATCAGACACTTTATCCTTGCATTTCTACAATTTCTCTCTCTTTTTAAATAATTGGATAAATTATTATATAAATAATTATATATATTTGAATTTTATATATATAATTCAAAAAGTAAGATTATTCAAACTGATATGGATATTTAAACAGTTTGAACATCCCTAGATTTTTTTTCTCTAAGAATAATTTATTTGGCTTGCATTGCTGGATTATTTTTTTTAAGATTTTATTTATTTATTCATGAGAGACACACACGGAGAGAGAGAAAGAGAGAGAGAGGCAGAGACACGGGCAGAGGGAGAAGCAGGCTTCATGCAGGGAGTCCAACGTGGACCCGATCCCAGGTCTCCAGGATCAGGCCCTGGACTGAAGGTGGCACTAAACCACTGAGCCACCCAGGCTGCCCGATTGCTGGATTATTATCTTAATTTCCAGTAGTCATTTGTATAGTGTTTCTGATTTTTGTATTTTTTCCAGTTGTAACAAAAATCGGATATGTTCCAGTTTAATTTTCCCCTATCAGCTCTCCCTTCAGTTATCATTTTGGCATTTGTATTTATCACTTATGGATACATTTAAGGTTATTACTGAAAATCATGTGATGTGGTCTGTAGGTAGACTAACAGGTCAGGATAAGTAACCTACCAGTTTGCACTCGGACTTCAGAAGTAACATCAACATGAGATGGATGCTTAATCTTCATCATCCAGTGATTTTATTTCCTGCTCTGAACTTCAGAAGACAGCAGTATATCAATGTGTCCCTTGGTAGGAGGCACAAAGGAGAAAACTCATTTGATTGTTTTAGATTCCACAGAGACTAGTGGTAAAAAAAGTAATTGGGATTGTTAAAATAGACTTTGGACATTATAGAAATGAGACACCGTTTTTCATTCATAAAATTGATAATACTTTAAAAACAATATTCAATACTCAGGTGAGCAGTGGAAATAGAGGACTAGAGTTGAATGATGAGCATTGCATGAGGTTTATTCTTTTTTGTAGTTTGTTTTCTACAGAGAGTTTTGGTAAATGCGATGTTTAGGAAGATATAAATATTCCAGATTATTTTAATTCCAAATTACATTAAGGCTGAAATTTTCACAGTTAAACTCTACTTTCTCTGGAATTTATTGACAAATAATGTGAGATAATTTTTTATCATTGCTATTAAATAACAATAATTCATCCCACTAAATTCTTAGTGAATTTTTTATGCTTTCTTTATAACCTTTTAAATTTGCCAATAGACCCGTCTTTAGGTATGTTCATTATTGTTTTGTTTTCTCTGATAATACTTGAGGAAATACTACATATTTTACTATTCATTATGTTTATAGTATATTTAATATAAGGAAGATCAAGTCTGCCCTCATTTTTTTATTCATTCACTATTTTCTTGGCTAGTTTCATATCCTTTTATTCTAAATTACATTTACTTTCTTTTAAAAAAATATTTTATTTATTTATTCATGAGAGACACAGAGAAAGAGAGGCAGAGACACAGGCAGAGGGAGAAGCAGGCTCCATGGAAGGAGCCTGCCGCGGGTCTTGATCCCAGGGTCCCAGGATCATGCCCTGGGCTGAAGGCAGGCGCCAAACTGCTGAGCCACCCAGGGATCCACGCATTTACTTTCTAAAGTTAAAACAAGTTCTACTGATACTTTGATATCACAGTATAAAATTTACAAGAAATGTAGAAAAATGAACAGAATTACGAAATTGAGTCTTTCATGCAAAAGGTTTTTATGTAACTTGAAATGTTTGCCTACTTATGGCATAATTTTCTCACCTTTATTACCAACATATTTTTAGCACATCTTTTGTTATATGTAATCTTGCCTATTTCCTACTTTGATGCTTTATTTTAATGTGATCTTTTTCTTTATAATTGATTTTATTGCTTTTGTTTCCATTTTTTCCATTTTAAAGTTATAAATGGTATCACTGTGGAAATCTTATTTGTAATTTTTCCCAATTCATTGTCTTTTTTGTTTCAGGTTACTTGTAAAAATCATCTACAAACATTAATAACATTTTTTCTAATACATTTCTTGTACCTCATGCCATTAACTAGAGTTTTAGAGCAATGTTGAATGACAGTGATAATAACAAGCTATTGCAGAACTTGTTAAACTCCCAAACATGACCCTTCCTTCTTTATTGAAAATGAAAGTTCATTTTCTTGGGATCAGGTGTCTGTGCACTTCCATGGAATCTCCAGTCCCATCCACAAAGCTGCATCTCACTATTTGGGGCTAATCACAGTTTTCATTTTCCTCATCAGTGACGAGGTTAGCAATGAGGCTACACCATGTAGCTAAGACTGTTGAGTATCCTTCTCCCATTCTTCATTAGTAACAGACACCTCAATTCATTAAGTGTTATTTGTGCAGCCTTCCCTGCAAGTAATAATGGCCAATAACATAAAAGTAAACAGTATTATCAGGCAGGTACTTCCTTAAAATTCTTTATAAGGGTTGACTCCTGGGGGAGTAATGCTCTTTCCCTCTCCCCAACTCCATATTTACCCAGGCCTAATTGGAAAAGTGTTAGTTTTTATACTAATATTAAATAACATAAATGCTTATAGTTTAATGCTATCAGTTAAACATTGTACAAACAGAAGGATGTTAAGCAATTTCTCAAGTGACAAAATATCTGAGTTGGTAACAGGAAATGTCCAGGGAAACCAAAGGTGAGCATCTACTGGAAGAAACCACCAAATCTAAGCTGGAGGAACAAGAGAAGACAGTCTTACCACAGCCCTAGGGTGTGGTCATATGTTCATTTTCTTCTCCCTGAACAAATTTCCATAAACATAGAGGCTTCATCGAACTCAAACTTGGTATCTCAAGTTATGTAGGTCCAAAATCCAACATTGGTCTCACTGGGATACAGTCAAGTTGTTGGCAGAACTATATTTTTTATTGGAGGCTTTGAGGGAGAAACTTTCCCAGACTCAAGCTGGCTATGAGACAAATTTAGTTCCAGATGGTTGTAGAATAACATTTCCTTACTGATTTTTAGTCAGGGGTTGTTCCTACTTTCTGGGCATTGCCTACATGACTTGGTCATATCTTCTTCCTCTTCAAAGCCAGAAACAGTGCATCAAAGCCTCCTCAAGTCTCATCCTACTTGGCTTCTTTTTCTTTCTATGGATTCATGAAAGATTCAGTGCCTTTAAATACTCATTCGTTAGATTGAGTCCACCCAGATTATCCAGGGTAATCATGCCATCTGAAGGTTTATAAACAACCACATCTTCAAAGTTCATTTTTCCATATAAGACAACATATTCATAAGTTCCCTGACTAGGGTGTGGACTTCTTTGGGAGACCATTATTCTGGTTATAAAAGCTTATATACAAAAGTTGGAAGTGTTGTGGCCCATTTCACTAGGAGAGCTACAGCCATGGAAGTGTTTCTGAGTTCTGGAGGGAGCCACAGAAGAAGTACTACAGATGTTTGGGCTAAGGCAGTGTGTGTGTGTGTGTGTGTGTGTGTATTCTTTGTTTTCCTTTCTTCCCACCCTATGTTAATCTAGTGACACTTATTTGTAAACACCTGGAGGTCAAGTGACTTAGGGTCCTGGAAATGCAGTTTTCATGGATAAGGACTGCTTATAATATGGAGCAAACTTTTAGAAATAAAAAGGATGGATTGGAAGGAAAGTGGGCCTATAATGGCACACATCCTTTATTATGCAGTCTTTCTAGAATACAAATGTGGTGTGGTGAATTTTTATAAACATTTTGTGACAAATTATTTAAAAAGGGCACACATACAGGAGGTTTTGGAGTCTCTGGTGATACTGTGGCACTACTATAGCAACATTGGACTAAGATGCTATGAATTTGTTTTACACTAGAAAATAAAACCTGTCTAATTTAATTATAACACTGTAATCCTGCTTAATTATTAGCAGACCCACAGCTAATAACACAGTTTTAGTCAAGGACATGTGATATACGGTTACTTAAGGAAAGTTAAGTGAATTTTCAATATTCCTAAATAGGTCATAAGAAAAACAACATTTTCCCTTCACAGATTAAGTCACTGTGAAGGATAAAGTATGAGGACAAAAACCTCATTCACTGAAGATGGCAGGGTCCTGCCACATTTGTGAAATTTGTGGGGGTTTATATAGGGAAGTATGCTGAGACATCAGCTTAAAAGTTAAAGTATTGCATCTTGCACCTCAATCACTATACCACTAAGAAGAAAGCATAATGTCTGGTAGTCTTCTCCAAGTTCTAAAGGCAGTATATTCCAGCTTATATATATTGCTCATTTGTTGATTTACCTGAGGATTCTAGTGTTTGTGAACTTAGTTCAGGAAAAGCAGCCTAGTAGATTTAGTACAAAGTGAATGTAGCCTTACTGCTATGGCCATAGGTCCAGGCAATTTCTACAGTATTGAAGTTATCTATGCTGGGAAACAGACCATTTATAAGGTTTTCCATGCCCTCATAGGAGAATCATAATGTATTTTCATAAGATTATATAGCAAGCCTATGCCATGTGCAGCAGAGAATTATGCATGAGTGGAAATCAGCTCCTGTCTTTCCACTATGCCCAAGGAGGAAAGGACCATGTGACCATAGAACTTCAACTGTCTTTTGAGATGGAGCTATTCTTCATGTTCTGTGTTGTTTTATATTAAGACTGACTAGAGGGCTTCCCAATTTTCAAATCATATGCTGCTATCTTGTGATGGCATCCTCTAGGATGTAGTGTACACTCTTATTTATTGACATTATATATAATTTGTTCCCAATAAGAAGAATCTGCAGGCCTTCGTGGAATATTCCCCATATATCTTCATTCCCTGTAAAACATGTGTAGAATTTATGCTTTCTTTTCCACAGCTTCAGGCTCTCTAGTTCTAGTTCTGTGATATGCTTTCACCAGTAATGCAGTAAGATTTCTATTAGCTTTAAGCTCAATCACTTTTCAATTTTCTTTCCCAGAGGCACAGAGGCAAAGAAAGGTGTTACCATCTTATAAAGGATCATTTACCTTGATCACTCGAAAAAGTAGTACTGCTACTCTACAAGGATCATGGAAGATTTTTCTTAAATCCAAATTGAAATGTGCAATTGAACTATTCTACTTCTGATGTGAAAAAAGTGCATTGGATAGTATTACTAACAAAGATGACATTGAAGAAGAAAAGATTAGTTAACATGAAGACATAGCAGTAGCACTATACAAATGAAACAGGAGAATAAAAATAATTTTTATTATATAAATCTCTTTAAAAAATAAATGACTATACATAGCAAAGATAATGGCAATATATTGTTTAATATATTATCTCAATAGATAATCATAGACATTAATATAAAACAATACAAACATCAGGGCCAAGAGAAGGAAGTACACTATTGTAACTTTCTTACATAATATCTGAAAAGATAAAATTTGAAGTTAGACTGTGATACAGGAAAATGTTCAGTATGTATTTGCAACCCTAAAATAAACACTAAGAACCTCAAGAAAAAGATAGCTAAGAAGTCAAGATTATTAATAAGAAAAAAACTAAAAGGTAGAAAGAAGATAAAAGTAACACTCAAGTATCCAATAAAATACATAAAAAAATACAAAACTGAAAAACTCCAGATAATAAAATATAAAGATCATCAATTTTAAGTGAATTGTGTCTATTATCATGATATTGTAAATGAACTAACAACGTATTTAAAGGCAATGATTATTGTATTGGATAGATATATATTACCACCACTAAAAATAAAGACCTATGTAGATGAAAAATAAAAGGATAGTGAAAGAAAAACTGTTAATATATTACTATCTAACCAGATTGTGTTATATCAACTTACTCTTGCATTGTAACAAATTACCACAAACTCAGTGACTTAAAATAGCAAAAATTTATTATCTTATAATTCTTTAAGTTCTCCTTGGGCTACCTCAGAGTTATCAGAGTTGCATTCCTTTCTGGAGACCTTATGAAAAAAATCTCTTTCCTTGTCTTTCACAATTAAACCAAAAGGAAGGGGAAAATGTGAAAAAAATATGAATAAATATAGAACGTTTGACAAGAAAGCAAAATATAATCCAATCATATCAATAATAATCCTATTACAGGTCTATTATATAGAATAATTGTCAAGCATTTCCACATATATATATATAAAACTATACAAACCCAACAAGGCATCATACTATTTTTGTACAGTCAGTACTTAGTATATACTTAATTACATATATCAACATATTTGACAAACTACTACATTCCTTTCTGTCATCTTGAAATGTACCAATTCATAAGATCTTTGTACCCTTGCACTTGTTATCCTCTCTCTAGAATTTTCTGTCCCCATGTAATTCCACGGGTATTTCTTTCAAGTTGTCTGGATATCAGCTAATCACCACTCTAAAAGACCTTGCTTAACAACCAAAAGCAAAGTAACTACCATCTCCTGGTCAAACTCTATCATAAAATTATTTTTATTTGCTTCAGTTCACTATCTCTTTTGGATATCATGGGTTGCTTTTAATATAATAGTTTAATCTATGTTTATCCACTTGACTATAACCCCAAGAGACCTGGAATCTTACCTGCCTTATTTACATAGCTAGAATAGTGCCTGAAAATTGCAAGTACTTAATAAATGTAGTGTTGGGTAAAATGACTGACTGATTCAGTGCATTAATGAATAAATGATTTCATTAATTCCAGCTATATTTTCTCCTTTGTTGCTTGTCCTATCACTCTATTCCATTCAGCAAGCCATGTGATGACTCAATAACCTCTTCATGGAAGCTTTCACTTCTTGGTTGCGAAGCGTATAAATCACAGGGTTCATCAAAGGAAAGATGACTGTGTGAAAAAGAGAAACTACTTTGTCAGCTGGGAAGGCTCTGAAGGGTCGAGTGTAGATGAAGATGGCAGGTCCAAACATGAGAAACACAATGATGATGTGTGTAGTACATGTGGAAAGAGCCTTGTTCTTCCCTTCAGAGGAGTGTCCCTTCACACGGCAGAGGATGACTGCATAGGAGGCCAGAAGTCCCAAGAAGCACAGCAGGGTGAGCAGGCCACTGTTGGAGACCATCAGGAGCTCCACCACAAAGGTGTCTGTGCAGGCCAGCTTGATGACTTGCGGCACATCACAGAAGAAGTTATCCAACTGGTTGGGGCCACAGAACGGCAAGTGGAGAATAAGGGCTACTTGTACAATGGAATGAGCAAATCCCCCAAGCCACAGGGCCAGCAGCAAGGTGTAGCAGACTCTAGGGTTCATGATGGTGGAATAGTGCAAGGGATGACAGATGGCGATGTAGCGGTCAAAGGCCATCACAACAAGAAGGAACATTTCCCCCGCCCCCAGGAAGTGCAAGAAAAAGAGCTGAGTGATGCAACCTCTGTAGGAGATTATTTTCTTCTTGGAGAGGAAGTCCACCAGCATCCTGGGAGCCACAATGAAAGAGTAGGATGCATCCAGGAAAGCCAAGTTTCCCAGAAAGAAGTAGAGGGGGGCTGTGAGGCCAGGGTCTGATCTGATGGTGAGGATGATAAGGAAATTTCCAGGGAGGATGATGAGATAGAAACCTAAGACAAGCACGAATACCAGGAGCTGAACATGTTGAGACTGGGTCAGACCCAAGAGAATGAAGTCTGTCAACACTGTGCTGTTCTCTGTCTCCATCCCTCCTCTGTCTGCAGAATAACAGAGAACAAAATATATCTGTTATGATCACCTTTCCATCTACTCCATAGCTCTTCTCCAGAGAAAAACATTTACCACATCAATCACTTGCCTAGCTGAAAAAAAAATGCATGTCCCAAAACAGGTGACATTTTGAGTTGACCTTTCTACTCTTCCCTTCTAGATCTCCCCCGAAGATGTTGTTCTCATAACCACACTCATTCCCACTTGCCCATGTGCTTCTATATAATTGTACTCCTCTAGGACTCTGGCTATGTTGCTTGAGGTGTAGTCAGAATTTCCTGATTAAAACAAAAGTTAGAGCAGCCCCGGTGGCTCAGTGGTGTAGCTCCGCCTTCAGCCGGGAACAGAATCCTGGAGATCCGGGAGTCCCGCATCAGGTTCTCCGCATGGAGCCTGCTTCTCCCTCTGCCTGTGTCTCTGCCTCTCTCTCTGTGTATCTGTCATGAATAAATAAATAAAATCTTTAAAACAAATAATTAAAACAAAAGTTAATCACTATTGTATTTGTCAGGGTTTTTTTTTTTTTTTTTTTTGAATTGTGTTGGCGCACTGTCTCTAATATTTAGGTTTGTTGCTGGGTTTTGGTCAGTTCTCTTCATTCTCACAGAGCACAGTGCTTTTCCAAGTGCTTCTTTTCTTCGGTTCCTATAAAATCCCCAGTTCCTGGTTGGTAGTTTTATGTCTTGTTTTCTAAATGTGTGTTCCTTACTTGTTCCTATTGCACTGTTCTGCTTCAGTGCCTTTGTGCACCTTTGTTCCAAACTGGTTTAGGGTCTCAAATAAGAACCTTACATTCTGCTAACACAGAGGTATTCCCCTAGGCCCACCCTTGGTTGGCTCCCAATCCTGCATCCACTACACACCCTTTTCAAAAATCCTAATTTTTAAAAAAGATTTTATTTATTTATTCATGAGAGAGACTGAGAGAGAGAAAGAGAGGCAGAGACACAGGTAGAGGGAGAAGCAGGTTCCATGTAGGAAACCTGATGTGGGACTTGATCCTGGGTCTCCAGGATCATGCCCTGGGATGAAGGTGGCACTAAACTGCTGAGCCACGCAAGCTGCCCCAAAAATCCTAATTAACTAATCCAGTTTTATTTGCTTGCCGTGTATCCATTACCTACTCTTTTTCCTCAGATCTCAGAATGATAGCCAAATGATATCCTTCCCACAAATATTTTCAAAAAAACTTATCAGAATATATAAAATATTTTGAATATCTCAGCTAACAAAATCAAAACATGATAGAATTGAAATTGGTCATATAGAATATTTAGTATGACATACTCATTGAATAGATGAGAAAAATAAAGCAATTGCAGTTAAGATTTTTAGTGTTGCAATTACTTCTTTTCTTCATTCTCATTCACAAGTGGTAAGAAAAATAAAGCTGTGTATTCCTCAGTTTAAACTTATTAGGACATTAATAATTATTGTCTATACATTGATATTATTTAGGTAGTTAATCACAATTTTGCTTGCATAAATATTTCCCCTCTTGAGGCTGTAATCTGGTCTAAATAAGAATTCTATTTAGAGATTTATTTAATGGTTATTTTCTAATTTGTATATTACTATAATTGTAGAAATGTATTTTATAAGTAAAGATTCATATATTGTGATTTTTATTCATGTCTGACTGTTGGTGTGAATTATTTAAAAAACGAAAGATTGCTAATTGTAACAATGTGATATATAATGTGATATATAACAAAATTTGTCTGGATTTTGAATTATATGTAATGTTGTTTTTCAAAAGTACTATGAATACAATGGAATACAGTTTGACAATAAAGAGGAATGACAGATTGTGACATGCTACAACATGGAGAAACTAAAAAACATTATGCTATATGACAGGAACCAGGCACAGAGGACCATGTATTGTTCTACTCAATTTTTGAAAATCTGCAAACAAGGTAAATTGATGGAGACAGAAAGTAGAAAACTGGTTGCCTAGGTCTATTGGTGGAATAAAGAGTAGCTGCTAGTATGAATTTTCTCTTTGAGGTGATGAAAATGCTCTAAAATTTATCACGGTGATACTTGCATAACTCTGAAAATACACTTAAAACCATTGAAGTATACACCCTAAATGGTAAATGGTGTGCTATGTTGATTATAGCTCAATACATCTTTTTTAAAAAGATGTGTTTTTTATTGAGGTCGAGAGAGAAAAGGCACAGGGGGTAGGGCCAGAGGGAGAGAGAGAGAATCTTTAAGCAGACTCCCTCAACTGAGCATGGAGGTGGATGCAGGACTCAATTCCAAGAACCCAAGATCACAACCTGAGCTGAACTCAAGAATTGGACATTCAACTGACTGCATCACCCAGGTACCCCTCAATAAATCTTTTTTTTTTTGTTCTTTTTCAAGTGCTATTATAGGTGGAGGGGAAAACTGGAGAAGGAGAAAGTCCTGACTGAAATTTGACAGAAATTTTTGATGGCATTTCTATAAAGAAAATATAAGAAGAGAGGAAAAAAAGAAAAACTAAAGGAATATCAACTTTAAAAAGTCCATAAAGAAATTTATGGGAAATGTAGGCAATATGCTGATGTTTTCAGACACACATCTAAGAAACATCAGAATGTATATTCTAGGTGATTAGTAACATTTCTAACTAGCAGCCAAATATTATGGGAAAGGAATTTATAATACATGGGCACATGTGTGGGATACTTATTCACATATGTATAAACACACGTATAATGAGTATAAGAAACAAAACTAATGGGCAAAGGGGAAAAAAGAAAGAGAAACAGACTCTTAACAAGAGATATCAAACTGGTGGTTACCACAGGGAAGGTGGGAGGGACTGGGTTACATAGGTGATGGGGATTAAGTTCTACACTTACTGTGATGAGCACCGGTAAGTACGACGGGTGTCATATGGAAGTGCTCAGTCACTATCTGTACACCTGGAAGTAAGATTACACTGTATGTTAACTAACTGGAATTAAAAAAAAAACTAAAAACAAAAGAAATGGGGAAAAATTATCTTCGGTGTCCTTGAAATTGCTTAGGAGCTTCCTTCTGTCTTTTACCCACTTAGATACCTATTGACCTCCACATCCATTTCTCACTCTTCCTTTAGAAACCTGCTCTTGGGGATCCCCGGGTGCCGCAGCGGTTTGGCACCTGCCTTTGGCCCAGGGCGCGATCCTGGAGACCCGGGATCGAATCCCACATCGGGCTCCCAGTGCATGGAGCCTGCTTTTCCCTCTGCCTGTGTCTCTGCCTGTCTCTCTCTCTCTCTGTATGTCTATCATAAATAAATAAAAATTAAAAATTGTTAAAAAAAAAAAAAAAGAAAGAAACCTGCTCTTAGGAAAGTAAGTCAGTAGCTCCTTCTGCCGGTTCTTAGGTTTCACTTACAGTTACTTCATGTGTCTTTGAGTTGACCATTCCAAGCCTCAGGGAGCACTCTGAGAGCCACAGTCTCTCACTCTTCCTCTGCTTCTATTTCCCCAGACCCCCCTACCCCATGTTACTAATCAATGGAATTGCAGACCACTTCCCCTCTCTCATATACTTCCTTCTCCTGTTCTCAGTTACATACCTTCTGTTCCTGTGATTTCCAAATTGTGCTCAACAAGAGACTGAGGACAGACATTCATCTGATGAACATTACTCTAGATGAAATGAATTCCTGAGTAAAGAAGCCCTAATAATGACTCTCACAGTGACCAGTGTTTCGCTGTGTTTGGGGAGGGTGAAGCATTGTCACTGTGGGCTGGGACAGAGATCTGAATGTCTTCATCATCCCTGACCTTCCTTGTTATTTCAGCTGATACAAAAACACATCTGGCACTGAAGATGTGCAGGTGGAGAGGGGACTCACATCCTTACCTCCTTCTGAGATGCAGACACCTGGCATCCACAGGCCACACCGAGCATGTCTAGATTCCAGCTGCTCTCAGACTGGCTCCTGGATCCAGGTTTTGGGGACTGAGCACCTTTCTAGCACCTCCTCCTTCATCTCTATCCATTCATTCCCTCTTGCTCCTTTAGAAATGTTTCCTATTTGCCCATTCTCTTCCTGCTAATTCTATTTTGCACACTCATTTGCTATGTTATTCTTTTTACATTTGCCTTAGCTTATTTTATTATTTATTTGTAATTTTTCTCCATCAACCTTTTGCTTTTCCTTCCTCATTGCATTCTGTTCATTCTCTTTCTTTCTCTCATTTGCCCACATTCTTTGAGCCTTAATTCATTTTCACTTTGTTTTGTGCATGTGTTCTACTTCATTATATCCAATGCCTGTGTTTCCATTAATTCTGAGGCAATAGATTGTTTTCTCCAAGGTAGAAGGAGCACAGTACATGCTTCCTAAGTGTTCCATTCCATTGGATTTTTCTACAGTTTATAAAGCTTGGCTGGGTCTTCACTGGACCTTTTTCTTGAACATTATCCTCTTTGAAATTTACTTAGTCTTACCCACTTATTAGTTACCTCACATTCTCTCGAATATTTTGTCTAAATCATGCTGATAAGCATAAATTGATTTATTTTTGTGCTTTAAAGTAAATCTCCTTAAAACTACCCCTGCCAACACAAATCCAATTAATGAATATTTGAAAATGACAGTGTGGTTTTTGGAGTGCCTGGGTGACTTAGTTGATTGAGTGGCAAGCTCTTGATTTTGGCTCAGGTAATGATCTCAGGGATGTGGAATTGAGAGCCTTGCATAGAGCTCAGGGCTCAGCAGGGAATGTGCTTGAGATTCTCTCCCTCTCCCTCTGGCCCCCCCTTGGGTGAGCATTCTTTCTCTCTCTAAAAAAAAATAAATAAATCTTTAAAAAAGAAAAGAAAAAAATGACAGTGTGGTTTCTGCCTCTGTATTCATACCCTTTTTATGATTATTAAAAAACACTCTTACTCATTTCTATGAATTTTGAAAAATGTGGATCAAGCTGAAGAACATCAAAAATACTTAACTGATACTGTAGTTTAGGATTACATAAAAGTTTACTGAAAAACACAAATATTCACCCACACAGCTACTTACCAATTCAATGGGATAGCTAAATTGGATGATGGAAACCTCTATTGTTCTTTAATATTTTGTAGTTTTAGACAGTATCATGAATGTTCCAGGAAGAACTTTCCTTTGGGTATTATTATATATTGTTTATGTTCCTATTTCTGCAATTTGGTAAGCATATAACTTTAGCCAAGTCTTAAGTCCTTTAAAATCTGAATTTTTGATTTATAAGGGACAAGTAATATATACACTCTTTCTACTGCGTAGGGCTGACATGAAGATCAAATGAGATGGTTAGTCGCCACATCACGTCTATACAAACTGAACTAAGAAAGTGCTCAGTGATTAGACAAATTCTAGTAAAAAATGCTAAGTGGACCCTGTATCAGTAGATTTTGTTGTCGCTGTGCTGGAGTTAATCCCAGAGATGGTGACTGCCTAAATCTGAGTCATTTCGAGATTAAAAATTTGTGTTGTTTCAAGGAGGAGTGTAATTGTTTATTTGTATTGTTTTTTAAGGACAACATAAGTAGTAAGCCTGGGGAGGTTATTTTAGATATTTTTATATAATTCAGTTAGGATTTGTGAATCGAGTCTGCCTTGTTTTAAGATCCCTAATTCTGAGCCTCATATTAGGACCATATGCAAGAGAAGAAACTCATGACAGCGGAGTGTGGTAACCAAGAGGTTTGTAAACTTGTGAAATCAGTGACATTTGTCTCTGACTCAGCCTACCTGTTCTACTTGTGATTCCCAATTTTCTTCTTTGTCTTATCTCTGATTTACAATGGAAAAAACCTGGTAATTTGTGTGATACTCAAATGTAAATCCAGGTAGAAAATTTCCCAAAGCTCTGACATTTTCACTTCTTTATAATAGTGCAATTAAAGATTTTCAATCCTTTTAGTATAATACTACACATCAGGAGGACTTGTAGGATGTGTATTTTGAGGGACAAGGTAGAGAAGGCTATATGTCTGAATTTAGATCTTACCTTTTTTTTCTGTTTCTGCAGGATTACTCTATTTTTATGCATTTTAAGGTAGCAGATGTACCAGACAAATAGTATTACTTTCTATTCTTCCTCTCAATTTCTTTTCAATATGAAGGATGACCAAAATTTTCACCTCCTTAGAAATCCACTGCTACTCTCAAACAAGGGGCTATCCACTTCCTTCTGATGAAAAGATTACCTGTTCATTTCTGAATTTTTCCTCAAATATATGTCCTCATGATAGGACATCATAAATTCTGAAATCTGCTCTCTAATTTGTGATGCAATAGGGAATATGCTTTGGGGTTTTAGCTACTTGAAGCATGCAGAGTGCTTCCAATGGGAATTAATAGAATGTCAAGTAGAATTAGAAGAAGAAAAAGATAAGAATATTATAAGGATTAAAAATATTCAAAACGTATGTCAGCTAAGACTCCTACTGGGTCATGTCACTATTTTAAACTTGATACTTTAACAGTGGCAATGAAAATGGAATGGTACACATGTTTTTAAGCATAAAAAGTAGTAAGCCTGAGGAGGTTATTTTATATCTTTTTATATAATTCATATAAATGATAAGAAAGCATTGGTGTTTACTAAGAGGTTAATAGTGAGACTAACTCAGTGCTGAGTATGTTAGTATGTGCATATTTTGGGATTCAAAAAAGTTAGGTAGATAGATTGTATTAGGCTAAAAAAGAATTTTCAGGAATAACTCCCCTCTAATAAGAGAACTTCATGTCTTATACACTAGTTCTTTTGACCTCTCAAAGAATTACTCTATTATGATCTTGGTATTAATTATTATTCACTTTTTTTAATATGTAGTTCCTGTATTCTGCATTAGTAAATGAAGGTCTTTCTCTTTTTCAAATAAAGAATATTACATAAAGAAAAATATTTATGAAAAATCCATTTATTTTAGTTTCTTCGTCATACATTAAGAGACAAGATGGGATAAATCTGAGTCATATTAAAAATAGTAACAAACTTAACTTTTACAAAAGAAATACAATATACAGTCAGGTGTACATCCATTCAAATTTATGTCCAGTTCAGAAAACAGTGTAGTGGGAGATGATGAAAAGTGGAGGAAAGAGGCAAAGAGATGGAGATAATATTATTTGCAGTTTTTTTTCCTATTGCTGCAAATAGCTAATTTCGCTTCTTGAAAGATTAGAAAGCTAGAAATATAAGATAATTGGAAAAAAGAGTAGAGCAGCAGAAAAGAAATGATAAGATACATATGGACAAAATGGAGAAAAGATGAAAGGACAGAGAAACCATGCCTCCAGAGATGCCTATACCACAAACCACATGTGCAGATACCAAAACAGGAGGGTTGGTAGGTAGCTAGAGGAAGGAGGGGAAGAGAAAGGATGAGAGATCTTTAGAAATAGAGAAGTCTTTTTGTTTTTTTGTTTTTTGCTTTTGTTTTTGGTGTTGTCCTTGTTGCTTCATCTAATTACAGACTTTCCCAGGTCTCCCTTCTCAGAATTGACCACAATGCTTAGAAGTAATTAAAAGTAATCTGGTGATTTAACTAGTCTATAGTGGGTCTCTCCTCTCAGCTGAGAAAGCTTTTACATCTTAGGCAGCTTTCTAGTATTTTAGTATTTAGTATTATTTAGTATTTAGTATTTATTTAGTATTATTTTAGTATTTTATTTATTTATTTTAGTATTAAAAGAAAGATATGTGTGTGTGTGTTTTAAGAGGTGTATCTCATGATGCCCCAATTATTTTACTACACAAGGCATCCAGTAGTGATGAAAATACAAGACTAGAATTCAGAATACAAGACTGTAGTCCTGGCTTCACCCATGATGATTACTTTTGGGAAACTGCCACAGATATTTCCCAAGGAGAAACCATGGAAAGGCGTTTTGAGTATCTATCATTTGAAGGCTTGTTGTATGGGTGGGTCAGTAATTCAACAGTGATTATGGTACACAGGATCCTTGGTGTCAAGGATTTAACATTCCAATGGAGGGAGCCAGTCAAAGAGCAAAGAAGATAGGTTTAAATATGTCAAAAATGAAAGAATATAACAGAATTCTCTACATTGGAGAATGAATGGGGACAAGTAGGATGTTCTTTGAGTCAGATGTTGGAACAGTCTATTTTTGTGGAGGTGACATTTAAGCTAAATAACTAGATGTCTAGCCCTGAGGAGGTCTGAGCAAAGGGCCTAACAGGCAATGGGAAGAGCAAGAACAAAGAACATGAAGACAAGGGAGCTGGTGCTTTGAGGAACAAAAAAGGAGACTCTAGTGGTGACTAAGTGATGGGTAAATGGGGGGAAAGTATAAGGTCATGTCTGAGAGGTAGGCAGCAGCTGCACGGGATGTGGCATTTAGTCATTACAATAGGGCTTTGGCAATCTCAAGGCCACTCTGGCCACCATGGGGAACAGATTTGAAGAAGGCAAGTGTTAAAGTAAGGAGAACAGTTTAACGATTTTGCAATACTATGCATGGGAGAGTTTGAGGAAAGCCTAGGGGAGGGTGGAAGAAGGAAGTAGGGAGCAGAAAGAAGAGAACTCAACTTGTATTTCTACGGTAGTCATTTGAACTTGCCGATAGACATGATATCTGAAAAGAGGAATCAAGAATACTCAAGAATTTAGAAGGATTAGCTCTGAATAGAATTGCAATTTAACAACATGGAAATGACTCAGACAGAGGAGTTTAGTAATAGGAAAACACATGCTGTTTTAAATATACATTTAATTTTTGCATAGGAAATATGTTTGCATAATTACACATATTTTTAAAGTAAAAAAATATGTTCTGTGAGGAATCTTCCCATCATAGTCCATATCCATAACCCATGATACAAGTGAGGAAACAACCAATTTTTATGTAAAATTTCAAAATTGTGACTAATATTTATATACATTCCTTTTTTCCTCATTTGAACATAAACTTGAAATGTATCACACAATGTCTTGTACCTTATTTTTCACTTACAGTGAAAAATATCTTAGAGAAGTTTTTGTGTTAATGCTTAATAAGTTTCCTAATTCTTTATATGGCTGCTTATTATTTAGTTCTTAATATACTATTCAGTTCTTTAATTTTTTCTCCTAATGATGAAAATATAAGCTATTTATATTTTTTTTGCTATCCCAATGTGTTTTGTAATAATTAAACCTAAATGTGTCATTCTTTGAATATATCAAGGACAAACTCTCAGAAATAAAATTAGAGGATCAATATTAGTGTACGTATGCAGGTACATGGTACTTTTTTCTATAGTTTACTGAGTTGTAATTTATATACAATAAAATGAACAAACCTTCAGTATACAATTAGATGAGTTTTTGAGCATATATGTACCTTCTGACCATGGTAAAAAATAAAATATAGAATATTTCCAACATATCAAAAAGTTCCCTTGAACTCCTTTTCAGCCAATGACATCCCAGAAATAACCACTTATTTTATTAACATAGATTAGGTTTGTGTGTTTTTGAAAATAACATAAATTGGACCATGGAATATGTATAATTTTGTACCTGGCTTTTTAAATTCAATATATTTCTTTTGAGATTAATCCACATTTATTGCTGATAAGTATTCCATTTTCTAAATATATAACAACTGAAGAGGTCTTTTTTTTCCCCTGAATTTGGGAGAAATATGAATAAAGCTAATTCGAGCATTCCTGTATAAATCTTCCTGGACATCTGTTCTCATTTCTCTTGTGTGCACACTTCTGAGTTGGGTTGCTGGGATATAGGGTCAGGATATTTTTAATACTTGAGAAATGACCCCGCTTTTCTATAGTGGCTATAATATTTTATACCTCTACTGTCAATATATGAGAGAAACAACTGTTTTGTATCTTCACAATAATTTTTATGTTTAGTCTTCTAATTTTAGCAATTCAAGTCAGTGTGTAGTGACATCTCCCTGAAGTTTTGGCCTACATATCCCTGATGTGCAGCTTTTCAAATGTTTGCTACTTGGAGGTCATCTTCTTTGCAGAGTCCTTTTAAGCCTTTCTCTAAGAGGACTCTATTTTGAACTTTCCGTCCTTTTTAGTCCAATTTAGCTCTTGCTTTGCCAGAATACTTCTCTTAAGAGCCTCATGCATACCTTAGGAATCATTTTGTGTATAGTTCATGCTCCAAGAGCCACATCCATAATTCTTTCTGAGACAGGTATTTTTCTGCTTTTAGTGTTTTTAGCTAATGTGGACAAAACTTCTAAGATTCTTGGAGATCCTTTCTTCCAGCCAGGATTCTACTAGGCACTGTCTGTAGTGTTGCTGAAGACTTATCAAAGGGGGGTCAGAGCCACATCATTGATTTATTCTTTAAAGTTATTTCTCGGGCAGCCCAGGTGGCTCAGCAGTTTAGCATTGCCTTCAGCCCAGGGCCTGATCCTGGAGACCTGGGATTGAGTCCTGCGTCGGGCACCCTGCATGGAGCCTGTTTCTCCCTCTGCCTGTGCCTCTGCCTCTCTCTCTCTCTCTCTCTCTCTCTCTCTCTGTCTCTCATGAATAAATAAATAAAATATTTTTTAAAAATAAAGTTATTTCTCTCATGAGGTTTTTTTCTGTTTGTTTTTGTGAGCTGGAGGGACTGTCCTGGGCCTTCCCTATTTTTTCTAAAATCTTTTGAAAACAGATATAAGTATTTCTGCTTAGGATCTCTGTCTTCCTACAAATTATCACACACAGGATTAAAATAATCATCTGGTGCTATAAATATTCTGTCTACATTATTCTTGAGCCATGCCTTTAAGGAAACTTATATTTTCCATACTCCATATTTATTCTGAAGACACTTCACCAAACATGTCACCGTGCTATGCAAGGCGCTTCTGTTTTCAATCCTCCAATGTTTCTGGAGCAATGCATGAGATTGCGACTAGATTGCTACCCACTGGGAACTGTATAGGTTACACCTCTCCAAATCCTAATAATGAAAAACCCCTTTCTCTAGATGGTTTTATTTTCTTATTAATCTTTTTCATGTTTTCAACTTTAGTAAAAAGAGCTATTTAAGTTGAAATTTTAAAAAGGTAACTCAATTTTGAAAAATAAACTATCTCCATTTTTACAAGATGTAATAGCAAACAGTCTATCTTTTATATTCAGGTTAATAAAGAAGGAATGACTAGATAACAATGATATTTTAATATTTTAGGCAAGTCATAGAGGTCTTGATAGTGTATCACAAACTGTGACTTGAAAATCTCTTTTAATTTAATCATAAATTGCTGATATTGAAAGCAGAAGAAATCAATAGCTTACAAAAAAGAAAAAGAGAGAGGGAGAGAAGAAATCCAAAAAGACTTAAAGAGGTGACAGAGAAGATGGGTGAGTTGGTTAGTAAGTTTGGTGTTTCAGTGGCAGGTTTGGTGGCTGTGGTGGAGGCTTTTATAGGAATATTACAGGGGTAGCTTTGAGGTTATTCTCTGATACCTGTTTCCCCTAGGCTACCCTGCCTTATTAAAGCTGTTATTCCAGCCATATCCCCCATGATTCAGGCTTGCTCTCTGCTTTCTAGCATTCCGGAAGATTCCTTTTCTTTCTTCTATTTTAGCTCCTGAATCCATATGCTATTTTGAACTTAGTAATACATCATTACTTTACAGTTAGGTTTGTTTTTGTTACAAATGAAAAATTTTAAGAAAATATCCCTGTGTAATAGCAGTGCACCACTTTCAAAAGTCTTTCTTTTTAGTAACTTTGACCCTAGTTATATGAAATATAGGGTGACTAAGTAGAAGTCAAGCTTGCTTCAATACAATGATGTTAATGTGACAGGACAAAAATGGATGCTATCATTTCATTATTTGTGTATATATATTTTTTCTTCTTTCTCTTGCTCTTTTTTCTTTCCTTTTTATTAGATGATGTCTGATATTTTGGAGAAGTCAATTAGTTTATCATTTCTAGGCCAAGAGGAGTCAATACAAAATTCAGAAACTATAACTCAAAATCAGTCTGCAAGGTCTTAAAACAAAAGCCACATTACTATTGAGGAAAAAAACAGATCACCATAGGAGAAAAGGAAGAATATTTTGCATTCCACATTGTACTTTGGAAGGCAAACTAACTTCTCAATTAAAAATAAAAATGTTTTTGGGGAACTGAATGATTCAGCAGTTGAGCATCTGCCTTTGGATCAGGTCATGATCCCATGGTTCCAGGATCAAGTCCCACATCGGGCTCCCTGCATGGAGCCTGCTTCTCCCTCTGCCTGTGTCACTGCTTCTCTCTGTGTCTCTCGTGAATAAATAAAATCTTTTAAAAATTAAAATTAAAATGTTTTTAGATGAATAGAACCTCTGGGATTCTTCTTATTAGTCTTTCATCTTTATTTATAACAAGACTGTGACAGGAATCTACTTTCCTCAAATTACCTTGTCAAATAAGACTAGAGCTCTATCTAATGAAATGACATAATTTTGATGACTATGTTTTTCAGTTTGAACTGAGATGAACACTGAGTTTTTAGTTTTTTTTTTTTTTTACTTTTGTGAATACAGCTTCTATAACCATTCATGTTCAGTCTGTTGTGCGGACATATGTTTTATGTTGCATACATACTTGGAGTGAAATTGCTAGGTCCTCTAGTAACTGTATGTTTAACATTTTCAGGAACTGCTAAAATTCTCTCCAAAATGTTTGCATCATTATACATTCCACCAGGAATGTACTAGAGCTCTGATTGCTCTGTGTTCTCATCTGTCTTTTTGGTTATTGCCATCCTAGTGGATAAGAAGTGATAGGTTACTGTGATTTTATTTGTATAGCCTAGTGACTAATGATATTGAGCATTTTTGCATGTGCTTATTGCCCCTTTGAATATCTCTGTTGGAGACGTTTCTACTTAGATCCTTTGCCTATTATTTAATTATTTCTCTTTCAATTCTGGAATTGTAAGAGTTATTTATGTATTCTGGATCCATGTCCCTTTTTTTGTTAGACTTTGTGATTTTATTTCTTTTAAATAAATTTATTTTTTATTAGTGTTCAATTTTCCAACATACAGAATAACACCCAGTGCTCATCCCATCAAGTGCCCCCCTCAGTGCCCGTCACCCATTCACCCCCAACCCCCCACCCTCCTCCCCTTCCACCACACTTAGTTCATTTCCCAGAGTTAGGAGTCTTCATGTTCTGTCTCCCTTTCTGATATTTCCTACCCATTTCTTCTTCCTCCCATTCTATTCCCTTTCACTATTAGTTATATTCCCCAAATGAATGAGAAAATATAATGTTTGTCCTTCTCCGATTGACTTACTTCACTCAGCATAATACCTTCCAGTTCCATCCACGTTGAAGCAAATGGTGGGTATTTGTCGTTTCTAATGGCTGAGGAATATTCCATTGTATACATAAAACACATCTTCTTTATCCATCCATCTTCGATGGACACCGAGGCCCCTTCCACAGTTTGGCTATTGTGGACATTGCTGCTAGAAACATCGGGGTGCAGGTGTCCCGGCGTTTCATTGCATCTGTATCTTTGGGGTAAATCCCCAACAGTGCAATGGCTGGGTCAGGGCAGGTCTATTTTTTTTTATTTTTTTTATAAATTAATTTTTATTGGTGTTCAATTTACCAACATACAGAATAACACCCAGTGCTCATCCCGTCAAGGGTCCCCCTCCATGCCCGTCACCCATTCACCCCCACCCCCCGCCCTCCTCCCCTTCCACCACCCCTAGTTCATTTCCCAGAGTTAGAAGTCTTTATGTTCTGTGTCCCTTTCTGATATCTCCCACACATTTCTTCTCCCTTCCCTTATATTCCCCTTCACTATTATTCATATTCCCCAAATGAATGAGAACATACACTGTTTGTCCTTCTCCGATTGACTTACTTCACTCAGCATAATACCCTCCAGTTCCATCCACGTTGAAGCAAATGGTGGATATTTGTCGTTTCTAATGGCTGAGTAATATTCCATTGTATACATAAACCACATCTTCTTTATCCATTCATCTTTCGATGGACACCGAGGCCCCTTCCACAGTTTGGCTATTGTGGACATGGCTGCTAGAAACATCGGGGTGCAGGTGCCCCGGCGTTTCATTGCATCTGAATCTTTGGGGTAAATCCCTAACAGTGCAATTGCTGGGTCGTAGGGCAGGTCTATTTTTAATTCTTTGAGGAACCTCCACACGGTTTTCCAGAGTGGCTGCACCAGTTCACATTCCCACCAACAGTGTAAGAGGGTTCCCTTTTCTCCGCATCCTCTCCAACATTTGTTGTTTATTTTTAACTCTTTGAGGAACCTCCACACAGTTTTCCAGAGTGGCTGCACCAGTTCACATTCCCACCAACAGTGTAAGAGGGTTCCCTTTTCTCCGCATCCTCTCCAACATTTGTGGTTTCCTGCCTTGTTAATGTTCCCCACTCTCACTGGTGTGAGGTGGGATCTCATTGTGGTTTTGATTTGTATTTTCCTGATGGCAAGTGACGCAGAGCATTTCCTCATGTGTGTGTTGGCCATGTCTATGTCTTCCTCTGTGAGGTTTGTGTTCATGTCTTTTGCCCATTTCATGATTGGATTGTTTGTTTCTTTGGTGTTGAGTTTAATAAATTCTTTATAGATCTTGGAAACTAGCCCTTTATCTGATAGGTCATTTGCAAATATCTTCTCCCATTCTGTAGGTTGTCTTTTAGTTTTGTTGACTGTATCCTTTGCTGTGCAAAAGCTTCTTATCTTGATGAGGTCCCAATAGTTCATTTTGCTTTTGTTTCTTTTGCTTTCGTGGATGTATCTTGCAAGAAGTTACTGTGGCCCAGTTCAAAAAGGGTGTTGCCTGTGTTCTCCTCTAGGATTTTGATGGATTCTTGTCTCACATTTAGATCTTTCATCATTTTGAGTTTATCTTTGAGTATGGTGCAGAGAGTCATCTAGTTTCATTCTTCTGTATGTGGCTGTCCAATTTTCCCAGCACCATTTATGAAGAGACTGTCCTTTTTCCAGTGGATAGTCTTACGTGCTTCGTCAAATATTCGTTGACCATAAAGTTGAGGGTCCACTTCTGGATTATCTATTCTGTTCCACTGATATATGTGTCTGTTTTTGTGCCTGTACCATACTGTCTTGATGACCACAGCTTTGTAGTACTTCCTGATCTGACATTGTATTGCCCCCGGCTCTGGTTTCCTTTATCAATATTCCCCAGGCTATTCAGGGTCTTTTCTGATTCCACACAAATCTTAAGATGATTTATTCCAACTCTCTGAAGAAAGTCCATGTATTTTGGATAGGGATTGCATTAAATGTGTAAATTGTCCTGGGTAACATTGACATTTTCACAATATTAATTCTTCCAATCCATGAGCATGGAATATTTTTCCATCTCTTTGTGTCTTCCTCAATTTCTTTCAGAAGTGTTCAGTAGTTTTTAGGGTATAAATCCTTTCCCTCTTTGGTTAGGTTTATTCCTAGATATCTTATGCTTTTGGGTGCAATTGTAAATGGCATTGACTCCTTAATATCTCTTCCTTCAGTCTCATTGTAAGTGTATAGAAATGCCACTGACTTCTGGGCATTGATTTTGTATCCTTCCACACTGCCAAATTGCTGTATGAGTTCTAGCAATCTTGGGGTGGAGTCTTTTGGGTTTTCTATGTACAGTATCATGTCATCTACAAAGAGGAAGAGTTGGACTTCTTCTTGGCCAATTTGCTTACCTTTTATTTGTTTTGTTGCCTGACTGCCGAGGCTAGGACTTCTAGTACTATGTTGAATAGCAGTGGTGAGAGTGGACATCTCTGTCGTGTTCTTGATCTTAGGGGAAAGGCTCCCAGTGCTTCCCCATTGAGAATGATATTTGCTGTGGGCTTTTCGTAGATGGCTTTTAAGATGCTGAGGAATGTTCCATTTATTCCTACACTCTGAAGAGTTTTGACCAGGAATGGATGCTGTATTTTGTCAAATGCTTTCTCTGCGTCTATTGAGAGGATCATATGGTTCTTGTTTTTCTCTTGTTGATATGATCTATCACGTTGATTGCTTTACAAGTGTTGAACCAGCCTTCCATCCCAGGGATAAATCCCACTGGGTCATGGTGAATAATCTTTTTAATGTACTGTTGGATCCTATTGGCTAGTAACTTGTTGAGAATATCTGCATCTGTGTTCATCAGGGATATTGGTCTATAATTCTTTTTGGTGGGGTCTTTGTCTGGTTTTGGAATTAAGGTGATGCTGGCCTCATATAACAAGTTTGTTAGTACTCCATCTCTTTCTATCTTTCAGAACAGCTTTAGTAGTATTGTTTCTTTTTAAACATTTGACATAATTACCCCTGAGAAGCCATTTGGCCCTGAACTTTTGTGTTTTGGGAGGTGTTTGATGACTGCTTCAATATCCTCCCTGGTTATTGGCCTGTTCAGGTTTTCTATTTTTTTCTGTTTCAGTTTTGGTAGTTTGTGGTTTTCCAGATATGCAATTTCTTCTAGATTGCCTAACTTATTGGCATATAGCTGCTCATAATGTTTTTAAAATCCTTTTTATTTACTTGGTATTGGTGGTGATTTCTCCTTTTTCATTCGTGATTTTATTAATTTGAGTCTTTCTCCTTTGTTTTTAATAAGGCTGGCTAATGATTGATCTATCTTATTGATTTTTTTAGATTTATTTATTTATTCAGAGAGAGTGAGAGAGAGAGAGAGGCAGAGACAGGCAGAGGGAGAAGCAGGGTCCATGCAGGAAGCCCGAAGGGGGACTCGATATCCTGGGTCTCCAGGATCACACCCTAGGCTGCAGGCGGCGCTAAACCGCTGCGCCACTGGGGCTGTCCTAACTTACTTATTTTTAACTGTTGTATCTTCATTAGTATCCATGAATCTTTTTAATTCTTCTTTAATTTTCTGGTTGACCCTTTCATCTTTTAGCAGGATGGTCCTTAATCTCCATGTGTTTGAAACCCTTCCAAATATCTTCTTGTGGTTTAGTTCTAGTTTCAAAGAATTATGGTCTGAAAATATGCAGGGGACAATCCCAATCATTTGGTATTGGTTGAGACCTGATTTGTGACCCAGTATGTGGTCTATTCTGGAGAAAGTTCCATGTACACTTGAGAAGAATGTGTATTAAGTTGTGTTTGGATGTAAAGTTCTGTAAATATCTGTGAAATCCATCTGGTCCAGCGTGTCATTTAAAGCTCTGGTTTCTTTGGAGATGTTGTGCTTAGATTATCTGTCATTTGCAGAAAGTGCTGTGTTGAAGTCTCCAAGTATTAGTGTATTATTATCTAAGTATGTCTAAACATTGATTAATTGATTGATATACTTGCCAGCTCCCACATTAGATACATAAATATTCATGATTATTAGGTCCTCCTGTTGCATACATCCTTTAAGTATGATATAGTGTCCCTCTTCATCTCTTACTACTGTCTTTGGGATAAACTTTAATTTATCTGATATGAGGATGGCGACCCCTGCTTTCTTTTGAGGACCATTTGAATGGTGAATGGTTCTCCACCCTTTTATTTTCAGGCTGGAGGTGTCCTTACATCTAAAATTAGTCTCTTGTAGACAACAAATAGATGGGTCTTGCTTTTGTATCCAGTCTGAACCCTGAATCTTTTGATAGTTTCATTAAGCCCATTCACTGTTCAGAGTCACTATTGAAAGATATGTATTTAGTGTCATCATGATACCTATTCAGTCCCTGGTTTTGTGGATTGTTCCCTTGGACTTCCTCTTTCTTTTACAGAATCCCCCTTAATATTCTTGCAGAGCTGGTTTGTGGTCACATATTCTTTCAGTTTCTGCCTATCTTGGAAGTTCTTTATCTCTCCTTCTGTTCTGAATGAGAGCCTTGCTGAATAGAGTATTCTTGGCTGCATGTTCTTCTCATTTAGGACCCTGAATATATCCTGCCAGCCCTTTCTGGCCTGCCAGGTCTCTGTGGAGAGGTCTGCTGTTAATCTAATATTGCTCCCCATAGAAGTTAGGAATCTCTTGTCTCTTGCTGCTTTAAGGATTTTCCCTTTTTTTCTAGAATTTGCAAGTTTCACTATTAAATGTCAAGATGTTGAATGGTTTTTTATTAATTTTAGCGGGGAATCTATCTTTTTCCTGGATCTGAATGCCTGTTTCCCTCCCTAAGTTACTGAAATCCTCAGCTATTATTTGTTCAAATATCTTTCCGGTCCTCTGTCCGGTCCTTTCACTGCCGTCTGGAACCCCAATTAAATGTAGATTTTTCCTTCTGAGGCTGTCGTTTATTTCCCTTAATCTTTCCTCATGGTCTTTTTTTAAAGATTTTATTTATTTATTCATGAGAGACACACACACAGAGGCAGAGATACGGGCAGAGGGAGAAGCATGCAGGGAGCCTGATGTGGGACTCTATCCCGGGACTCCAGGATCATGCCCTGGGCCAAAGGCAGGCGCTAAACCATTGAGCCACTCAGGGATCCCCATCCTCATGGTCTTTAATTGTTTTTCTCTTTTTTCCTCAGCTTCCTTTCTTGCCATCAACTTGTCTTCTATGTCACTCACTAGTTCTTCTACCTTATTAACACTTGTCGTTAGGACCTACAGTTTGGATTGCATCTCATTTAATTGATTTTTAATTTTGGCATGATTAGATCTAAATTCTGCAGTCCTGAAGTCTCTTGAATCCTTTATGCTCTTTTCCTGAGCCACATGTAGCTTTATAATTATGCTTCTGAATTGGTTTTCTGTAATTGTAATCCAAATTCTGTAACTTTGTGGGAAAGGGTACTGTTTCTGATTCTTTCTTTCATGGTGAGTTCTTCTTTCTAGTCATCTTGCTTAGGGCACAGTGGATAAAAATGAGTTGTACTGGAAAAAGGAAGAAAAAAAGGAAAAAATACAAACAAACAAACAAAAAAACAAGGACGGGTATCTCTGTTTCTATTTACTACAATCCCTGGACTTCCCCTGGAGCTTTCCAGCACTGGTCCATCAAGAACTTGCTCTTCCCCTGTCCTTTCAGTTGGTCTCGGGGAAGTTGGTGGGGACAGGTGACTGGGGGACCTTACTCATCCACCATCTTGCCCTGCCCCCGCCCCTTTTTTTTCATTTTCTCACAGAGAGGGTTTCTCTTTTTATGTTTGAAGAATTCACTAATGTGGATTTTCTTTGTGGGAATGATTTTAAGAATAGATTTGATATTTTTAATAGATCTCAGCTTATTGTCTTGAATAGTTGTAGTGTTCAGGAAATTTTATTCAAATTATTTAACTTATTGATATAATGGAATTGGCCAGTATAGTAGGTGGAGGTTCAAGAGGTATTGTGAGATTCACCATATGCCTTTTCTCCCACCGTAGTGATAATAGCACCCCACATAGAGGTCAAACAGAGGCCAACTGCTGATCTGCACCCATTTTAGTAGTATGGTAGGAATGAAGAATAAATACTTGCTGAGTTAAGAGAATGGAATTTCAGGGATCATTTGTGATTTCATTATGAACTGAACAATACTGTCAACATGAGTTAGAATTATTTTTATTATTGAAGTATAATTAACATACAGTGTTATGTTAGTTTCAGGTTTACAATATAATTCTACAATTCTGTGCATTCCTCAGTGCTCATTATTAGATAAGTGTATTCTTATTCCCCTCTGTGTATCACCAAGTCCCCACCCATCTTCCCTCTGGCAACCAAACTATTTGTTTTTTGCATTTAAGAGCCTGGTTTTTCGCCAGGACACCTGCACCCCAATGTTTATAGCAGCAATGTCCACTATAGCCAAAATGTGGAAGGAGCCTTGGTGTCCATCAAAAGATGAATGGATAAAGATGTGGTATATGTATACAATGGAATATTACTCAGCCATTAGAAATGACAAATACCATTTGCTTCAACATGGATGGAACTGGAGGGTATTATGCTGAGTGAAGCAAGTCAATTGGAGAAGGTCAAACATTATATCATCTCATTCATTTGGGGAATATAAAAAATACTGAAAGAAAATAAAGGGGAAAGGAGAGAAAATGAGTGGAAAATACCAGTGAGGGTGACGGAACATGAGAGACTCCTAACTCCGGGAAATGAACAAGGGGTGGTGGAAAGGTATGTGGTTGGGGTGACTGGGTGACAGGCATGAGGGGGGAACTTGGCAGAATGAGCATTGGGTGTTATGCTGTGTTGGCAAATTGAGCTCCAATTAAAAAAAATAGAAAAAAAAGAGCCTGTTTTTTTTTTATCTGTTTTTGCTTCGTTTTTTAAACCCCACATATGAGTGAAATTTGTATTGAATGGTATTTGTCTTTGGCTGAATTACTTCACTTAGCATTGTACTCTCTAGATCCATTCATGTGTTACAAATGGCAAGATCTCATTCTACTTTATGGCTGAGTAATATTTCATTGTATCTATACATACACCCCCACACATTTTCTTTATCTATTCATCTATGTCCATCCATAGGACATATATAGGTCGCTTTCATATCTTGTCTGTTATAAATAATGCTGAAATAAGTGTATGAGTGCATATATATTTTCACATTAGTGTTTTTGTTTTCTTTGAGTAACCAGAAAAGACTCTGAATAGTCCAAGCAATTTTGAGAGAGCATAGCAAAGGTAGACATATCACAATCCTAGATTTCAAGATGTAAAGCTGTAGTAGTTGTCAGGTTTAATCCGATCGGTAGTGAAATGAAACAGAGAGGCCAGGCAAAAGTTGGCCCAAACAGGCTTTCTAATGGGACGTGCTCTTGGGTGAGGTTCCTTGACCTGCATGGGAGGGAGAGAGCAGGGAAGTCACAGGCAGGAGAAGTTGCGCCCAGGGGAGTACAAACGGGCTTTTTAAGGGGGGAGGGGCAAGGGGTTATATGTCTGTACAGGGTGATAGGTATTAGGGATATTATGTGAAATTGGCATGGGGCAATAATTGACCATGCCTTTATATTTGGTCTGGGTAAAGTACGGTTCAGGTTTCCTGCCATAGGTCCAGTCTCCCCCTGATGACATGTCCTCGGATGGTCTGCTGGTGATGGGAAAGTTCTGAGGTGGGGGTAACAAGGTGGGGGGTCCACCACTATTTTGTTGGTGTCTCCCGATCCCCCTTGATCCTGTTGGCCCAAGAATAGTCAAAATAGATAATACTTAAATCAATGGAACAGAGCAAGCTGTTGAGAAATAAACCCACACATTTATGTTCAGTTAATCTAGGACAAAGTAGATAAGAATATACAACAGGGAAAAGACTGTCTCTTCAACAAATGGTACAGGAAAACTGTCGAGCTACATGGAAAAGAATGAAATTGGATTGCTTTCTCACACCATACACAAAAGTAAACTCAGGATGGATTAAAGACCTAAATATGAAACAAACCATAAAAATCCCAGAAGAGAACACAGGGAGTAATTTCTTTGACATTGGCTATAGCATCATTTTTCTATAGAAGATGATGCAAAGGAATGCAAAGGAATCTGTTTCCAATTTTTCCAAAGGCAAGGAAAACAAAAGCAAAATTAAACTATCAGGACTACATCAAAACAAAAAGGTTTTGTACAGTAAAGGAAACTATCAACAAAACAAAAAGGCAAGCTACTCAATGGGAGAAGATATTTGTGAATGATAAAAGTTTACTATCCAAAATATATAAAGAATTTACACAATTCAAAACCAAAATAACCAAATAATCCTGTTAAAAATGAGAAGAAGACCATTTTTTTCCCAAAAATACATGCAGGTGGCCAGCAGACACATGAAAAGATGTTCAAAATTACTGCTTATCAGGGAAATGCAGATTAAAACCACAATGATATATCACCTGACAGCTGTCAGAATGACTAAAATGAAAAGGCAAGAAATAGCACGTGTCGATGAAGAAGTAGAGAAAGCGGAAACCTCACACACTGTTGGTGGGAATGCAGATTGGTGCAGTGACTATAGAGAACAGCATGGAGGTTCCTCAAAAAATTAATAGTAGAATTACCATGTGGCCAAATAATTCCACTACTGGTTAAGAATTTTTGTTTAAAACCTAGGGTGTCATATTTTATTTGAAGAAGAGCATTAGATAATGGATTTCAGATTTAACTGTATGAGTCTTTGGATAGGTTTCTCATAGAGTTACATGTAATGTTGAAATGAAAGCAGACTTTGAAAAGGATAATAAAAAAAGCAATTTAAAAATGCTAGTATGGTAAACAATTTATGTATTTGTTTAAATACACAGAAGCAGTCCAATTTTTAAATATGTCTGTTTCCTTGAGAATTTCTAGAAGGCTTTGTGTTTATACTTAGATACATATTTTCACTTATTTTATAGAATTTATGGTTATGTCTGTTTTTTATATTTTTCTCAGAACACTGATTTTATCTTACTTTTGATCTACTACCACTAATATTGAATAGCTTTTTTAAATTTCCAAGTATCACTTTTTCCACATATCATTGATTAGTGGGACATTTCTAACAGCACTAGAGAGCCTCTCTGTATTAATCTCTAGTTAAAACCAAACTGAATTGTGTCATTATGATTGCCTCAATTTTGCTGAATTTTAACTCTCAAAACCTCCTCTCTTTGTAATACTGTTATTAAAGTATTAAGAATTTAAATATAGACTTCCTGATTCCATAGTCAATATCTGTAGATGAGATCACATGATTTATAGTTGTTGTGAATTTGATTACTTAATTATCTGTTTAATTTTGAGGTATCTGACTTCTCTGACAATAATAGTGGTATATCCTTAGGTGTTTTGATATCTATTTTTTGAGGAAATCTTGCTTCAGTAACATCTCTCAAAGTGTTTCCTACTTCTCAATGAAAAATTTACCAGTTATATTTCCAAGTATGGGAAAAGAAAACAGCTCTGAAGTATCTCTTCCATAACGTTAATCAGACTGATCAAAGAATACATACAAGCCTCCTTTATTTGTCAAACATATTTTTATTGAGTTTCTGTTTTATTTTAGGCATTAAAATGCCTTAAAAAGGAACCTTTTTTTAAAAAGTAAGCTTTGGGAATTTAAAGATAATAAACACAAAATTTCAGTCTTCAATGAGTTTACCTAACATTCTAGGCTCCTGTCTCTGTCACACAAATTAGTTACTGAAATTGCTTCTATAATTCACTTACTTTTTAAAAAGCAGTAAAAATAGGGGCACCTGGGTGGTGCAATCAGTTAAGCCTCTGATGCTTGGTTTTGGCTCAGATGATGATTTCAGGGTCCTGAGATCAAGCCCCACAGCAGATTCTTTGCCCAGTGTGGAGTATTCTTGAGATTTTCTCTCCTACTCCCTCTACCCCTCCTACCCTTGCTCACTTATGCTCTCTGTCTCTCTCAAAATAAATAACAAATATTTTTTAAATTAAAAATTAAAAACTGTAAAAATAAAAATGCATTATTGTCCATTTCTATTTTGTGTCTAGTTAGTTCTTAACTTGAATGTCAATTCAATTTTCCCATCTTTGATTATAAAATTTTAGTAAGGACTACATAAGTTTATGAATTAGTCTTAATATAATTCTGAGGATAACAAATGCCAAAAAGTTTTTTTTATGATAATGGTGATAATAATATAAACTGTGCCCCAGGTGGATAAAGATAAAAATGTCATGGCTCATTTCTATACACTTTCTAGCCTCTTCCCTAAAGTGGTTATGGTAGACCATACTGTTGTTTCATTAAGGCATTTCAACCAGGTTAAATACCACCATCAATATCTTTCTGTCATTGAAAACTCTAATGAATAAATAATAGTAAAGTCCTGTTATGAATCAAGCACCAGACTAAACATATTTGTATGTATTGCCATTTTTAGCTCTCACCAGAGCACTGTGAAGTAGGCATCATTCTATGCATGTTACAGCTAAGGAAATTAGGGCTGCAATAATTTAAATGACTTGCCTAAGATTCACTTGATTTGTAATTCAGAGAGCTAGTTGAACCCACACTATCAGGCAGTTGCTCTCTGAATTGCACTACTAGATGGTAGTGGTGTGATGAAGTGGTGAAGCCAACTAATATATCCTATTGGTTTGTTAAACAGTTATATAAGTTGAATGCACTCTAACTCATCTAATTGATAATCCTCTAAATATTTTGTAACTGTTTGAAACACATATACATTCCTATTCAGGTCTTTGCAGACATCTGGTTAGAATGTGAAAGTTGAAAAAAACAATAAAACCAGGCACAAGGGGATCCCTGGGTGGCTCAGTGGTTTAGTGCCTGCCGTTGGCCCAGGACGCGATCCTGGAGACCAGGGACCGAGTCACGCATCAGGTTCCCAGCATGGAGCCTGCTTCTTCCTCTGCCTGTGTCTCTGCCTCTCTCTCTCTCTCTATGCCTATTATGAATAAATAAATAATTTTTTTAAAAAAACAGGCACAAGGTGGAGAAGAAAATGGTGAGACTTTGGAAAGGTTTGTACTAGTGTGTGACATCAAACAATGAAAAGAATGGATGGAATAAGATTTGATCAGATGAATGAGTAGAATGGAAGAACACAATTAATAGAAAAACAGAAAACAGATGCTTCGAGAAAAAGGAAGAAAAATGCAGAATAATTCAGTATGAAAGGAGTTTTTCTGATTTAATTATAGAGACATAAATAGTATTATGATTTAATGAAGAAAACCAAACAATTAGGCTATCATCTTCTAACTCATTCATGAAAAAGTAATTATTTTAACCTCATATTGTCTGCTCTAAAAAATTCACTTCAGCTGTTTATGTCTCCTGCTTTTTCCAAGTAAGTTCACTCCTGTCCCACAGTTTCCGCATGGCTGACTTGACCTCTTTGTTCCGAAGTGTGTAGATGAGGGGATTCAGCATGGGTGTAATAACATTGTAGAGTACAGACACCATTTTGTCTACAGAAAATGTGGAGAAGGGACGAGCATAGATGAAAATACAGGGTCCAAAGAAGAGTGTTACCACCATAAGGTGGGAGCCACAGGTGGCGAGTGCCTTTCGCCTTCCCTCCTTGGACCGAATCTTGACCAGGATAGTGGAATAGGAAGAAAGCAGTACCACAAAGGAACTGGTAGAGATCAACCCACTGTTAGATACCATTAGCAATTCAATAACAAATGTGTCTGCACAGGCAAGTTTGATGACAGGGGGAACATCACAAAAGAAGTTGTCCACATGGTTTGGTCCACAAAAAGGCAAATGGATAGTAAGGATCATCTGGACAGTAGAGTGCACAAACCCTCCCATCCAGGAGGCAGCTACCAACATACAGCATAATCCTCGACTCATAATAGTGGTATAATGCAGAGGGCGACAAATTGCAACATAACGATCATAGGCCATTACTGTGAGCAGGAACATCTCAGCTGCCCCTACAAAATGCAGAAAGAAGAGCTGCACAATGCATTGGTCATAGCGAATGAGCTTCTCATTATTCAGAAGATCAGCCAGAAGCTTAGGGGTAGTTACTGTTGAATAACATAAGTCCAGGAAAGAGAGGTTGCCAAGAAGGAAATACATGGGTGATGAATTCAGATAGTTATCAGAGGCCACTGTGACCATGATGAGCACATTGCCTACCCAAGTGGACATGTAGAAGAAAAGAAATAGTACAAATAACCCTGCCTCAATAGATGGGGTCTGTGAGAAGCCTGCCAGGACAAAGTTTCTCACCATCTCTGTTTGGTTTTCATCCATTTGACCTGGCTCCTTGATTAAAGAAATTAAACAAGGGGCATTAGTAACATTGAAAGTGAATGAGATATTTCACACAAATTGCAAGAATCTTCCCATTTCAAAGTAAATATTTCTCTCTAGGATATATCCTCATTGATTATGTAAAATAAATTATTTTATCCTTAGCTGATATTGAATATATATTCTCCAATAAGTTCCAACTTTAAGACAATAATGAAGTAGCCAAGATATTTTGGAACATGAAGTCTTCTATTTTCAATTTGATGCATTTCTGTATTTCATCAATCAGTATTCTCCTTCTCTCTTCATTTTTACATTCAGTCTCTAAGACATAAGTTACATTTCCCTGAGATACTAGTTTTTTTAATAAAAATACTTAGGAAAAATCCTTGAAGGTAGAATTTAAGATTCCATGGAACAGGCATTAGAATCTGTAAAGGTTTTACCTGGGATGGGAAATTACCCTGTGTGGATGGTTAGGCTGCTATAGTAACCCTGTGAGCCTTTCTATCACCGTAACTCTTGTGGAGCTCCATCTCTGTACATGGCTGGAGGAAGGATCACATTCCACTTTGAGCTTATTGCTAGTTCATTGATCCCTACTTGAGTTTCCTGAATGTCTGCCCATTTATAATACATTTATGTCCAGCTTATTATTGTGTATAATACATTTCTCATTTTAAGTACTAGCTGTGTACATATCAGCACAGATTATGCTCTTAATGTTATAAATAGAATGATAAAAGGGTGATTTAAAAACTCAGGTGTTCTCCCTCTTTTATCCTATCAAATTGAGTAAAAAGAAATAAAAGAATTAGCATTCCAGGGAGTGTGTGTTTGTATTTTTTTATGCATTCATTGAATGATGGCTGGAAGGTGCTACTGTATGAGATGAAATAGGTGATAGTCCTGTGAGGAATGTGGAGACTCGTGTTAGCTGCTGTTGACTCAAATTCTACAGTTCTACAACACAGAAATATTTTTAGCAATCAAGAGATATAATAATTTAAAGTTTAGATACTGGTGAATTTTCTTTATCTCATTCTAATTTATGCCTCCTCTATAAACTGAGTATTTTTATTTAGGCAACTCAATAAGAATAAAAGTTTTGAAAAAGAAAATTAATTTTAAATTATATAAAGCTCATTTTAAATAAAACTAAAATTTACATATGTCAGGAGAAATATGCTAACAATTTTAAATATAAAAAAATAATATGAAGAAAAATCCCAAAATGCAAATACTATTTTGTTAAAATGATGTTTGCAAAAAGATTCATCAATCTGAGAAAATGATTGCATAATGAAGGGAGAGACACCAAATTACATTTAAAATATGACAGAATCCTGGGATCCCTGGGTGGCTCAGCGGTTTGGTGCCTGCCTCTGGCCCAGGGCGTGGTCCTGGAGTCCCAGGATCAAGTCTCACATTGGGCTCCCTGCGTGGAGCCTGCTTCTCCCTCTGTCTGTGTCTCTGCCTCTCTTTTTGTGTGTCTCTCATGAATAAATAAATAAATGAATGAATAAAAATCTTTAAAAACATAATAAATAAAATATGACAGAATCTATATACATAGGGTGCCTGGGTGGCTCAGAGGGTTAAGTGTCTGCCTTCAACTCAGGTCATGGTCCCACAGTCCTGGGATCCAGCCCCTTGTTAGGCTCCTGCTCAGTGGGGAGTCTGCTCCTCTCTCTCACTTTGCTTGTGTGTGTGTATGTGCTCTCTCACTCAAATAGATAAAAACAATCTTTTAAAAAATCTATACACACAGGAAAATAAAACTATAAGCCACAAGATTAAAGGTCAAGGCAACAACCTTCATAAATGTTGGCTTTGACAATTGGGACTTTCTTTTTATTTATTGATAGCTTCAAATTTGCTACAGGGAACTCTTATATTTATGATAAATACTTGAATTTTCTATGAGTTTGTGTGGTTATGCATATCCACAGGTCCTAGGACTATTTTACTTTTATATGAAAAATTTGATATTTGGAATTTGTTCTTTTTCTGCAACTTAGTTATTATTAATTTACAGTTACTAAATTTCAGCTAATTTATTAGCTAACCTTTCATTATAATCCATGTAACTTTTTTTGAGAGTAATAGTTGTATTTGTGTACATCAAACCCAGATTTATGAAAAACAAGTTTTCAATGATGGATTAGGTTTGCAAGAAGTATTTTGCTATTTAATTTTTAAAGTTTTAAATTTTTCTCTGATTAAAAAATAATCAGTGCTTTTTGCTGAAATTTAGAAACATGAAAAACATGAAGGAATTAATTATCCAACACCAAAATGGAGACACTATTAACTTTAGCTAGTCATATATTCTCAAAACCTTTGCTAAATGCATTACTAATTTATATAATTGATATACTATTATAAGTGCAATGTGATATATTACTGAAAATACATAATTACTATGAAATACTGATTTTACAAGTGGGTACGGATAACAGAAACATGAGGGAAAAAAGGCTTACAGTAGATTGGATCTTAAGTCAGATTACACACCTCTGTCTGTAAAGTGTAGATTCTTAGGTCTTGGAGTCAGACATGTCTGGCCTGCTAGCAAAAATACAGATATCTAGACCCTATCGAACCAAGAAGATAAATAAATTAAATGGAACCCCCTGGTCGCACTAGCCATTGTTAGGAAATTTCGATGTTTAGGGATTTAGGGATTCAGATACTTGCAGTCAAATCACAAAGGGAATCATTAAAAAATTTAATAACAATCTTTTGTCAGAAATTATGGAACATGGAAGTATGTGTGTTTGGGGGCTATAGTGGGATATGAGGGTAAAAGCCAATGGTAAGAAAAAGAATAAAAAAGAAAAAAATATGACAGTTGGAATAATGTCATCTGGGTTATATTGAGAAGTGAGTGTTTCCAACTCTGAAGTATTCAAGATTGATGGTAAGGATAACGAAGCAATAAGCAAAATTTGGCTGCAGGTGCCTTCCCAAAAGCAGAACAGCTTTGCTTTCATGGCTTTCTCCACATAGAGCACCTTCTCTAATCAGAAGTTTTTTAAAGACTTTATTTGACACAGAGCATAGGCAGGGGGAATGGCAGACAGAGAGAGAAGGAGAAGCAGGCTTCCCCGTGAGCAGGGGGCCCAACATAGGAGCTTAATCCCTGGATCCCAGGGTCATGACCTGAGCTCAACACAGGCATCTAACCAACTGAACCCCCAGCTCACCTCTAATCAGAATTTTTTACTTTAGATTTAATTTTTCCAAATAACAGGATTATATAAAGTAACAAAAATCTCTCCTTTCTTTCACTGCCTCTATTCCACTGTGTGAGGTGGGGAAAAGAGAGAGGAAGAGAGGAGAGATTCATGGATATGCTTCCATGTGATATATGTAGTTCTAACTCCTTTTTAACTGATACATGATATTTTTAAAACATGGGTATGCTATAATGAACTATCTTGATAGCATGTAGATTATCTATTTTTATTCTTATAAATAGTGCTGCAATAAAAACACTGTTGAATTTTTTATTTTGTTCATAGTTCCTTAGACATTTATTATTATTATTATTATTATTATTAATTTTGATTTTGAAGATTTTATTTTTTTGAAGATTTTATTTTTACGGAATCTCTATACTCAACATGGGTCGAACTCACAACCCCAAGGTCAAGAGTCACAAGCTCCACCAGCTGAGCCAGCCAGGTGCCCCTGTGTGAGTCCTTTATTTTATTTATTTATTTTTGTATATTTTTTATTGGAGTTCGCTTTGCCAACATATAGCATAACACCCAGTGCTCATCCCATCAAGTGCTCCCCTCAGTGCCTGTCACCCAGTCACCCCATCCCTCACCCACCTACCTCCCCTTCCACTACCCCTTCCTTGTTCATTTCCCAGAGTTAGGAGTTTCTCATGTTCTGTCACCCTCACTGATATTTCCCACTCATTTTCTCTCCTTTCCCCTTTATTACCTTTCACTATATTTTATATTCCCCAAATGAATGAGACCGTATAATGTTTGTCCTTCTCCAACTGACTTACTTCACTCAGCATAATACCCTCCAGTTCTATCCATGTTTATTTATAAGGAGGCCTGAATGTGAAATTTATGAGGCAGATGTTGACAGAATTTTTTTCTCCCAAAGTAGCAATACTACCTTATGCTCCCATGAATAATATACATGTCACTAATTTCACACTCCTCAACACTGGATAATATCAGCCATTACTGTTATTTAATTTTAATTTTACAGATGTGATGGATAAAAATGATACCCTGTTATCTTAATTTGCATTTGCCTTATCAGCTGTGTGAATGAACATTTTAAACTTTTTATGTTACATATTCTGAAGATTTCATGTTCATGTTGTCATTTTACATACTGTTTTATGTTTTCATTATTAATGTACAGAAGTTCGCTAGATTTCAAAGGTATTGCATGATGCAAATGTTTGAAATATTTACCTTTAGTGTAAATTTGCAATTAATTGAATTTTTACTTATGTAAACTTCCAACCAAATGAAGGAATAGAACAATATTACATCAGAAGCATCCTCATACCACCCTCTCAATCAGTAACCCTAAGGTTAACTTTTTTTATGACTTCTATCACCTTTTATTATTTTTTACTTCATCTAAATGAGATTACATGATACATGCTCTCTCTATATTTGATTACTTGACACTATGTCTGTGAAATTCATCCAAACTATTATTATTATCAGTATTTGTCATTTTTATTGCCAATGGATTGTATGATTGTTTCCATTGTATGAACATACAATAATTTACATGAGGCACAGTTGGACTTCTGGGTGGTTTCTCATTTTTGGAAGATATAACTATAAATGTTATGAGCATTCCTATATATGTCTATTGAAGGACACAACACTTCTTACCATTGGATGTTATATTAAGTGGGACTTTTTAAACCTACAGTAGATACTGATTTAATATTAGAAACCATCAGACATGTTTCAGCTGGGATTGTCCTAGTTTACAGTCTCCCAGCATTGTAAGCGTTTCTGTGGCTCCACATCCTCCTCAACACTTGTCAGTATCCATCCTTAAAAATAGATGTGTTTTAGGGGCTCCTGAGTGGTTCAGTCAGCTAAGTGTCCAACTCTTAGTTTTGGCTCAGGTCACGATCTCAAGATCCTGAGATTGAGCCCCATGTGGTTCTGCTTAAGACTCTTTCCCTCTCCCTCTTCCCCTCACGCACTCTCTCTAAAATAAATAAATCTTTAATATATATATATATATATATATATATATATATATATATATATACACATGTATTTTAGCCATTCTACTGGGTGTGTAGTTCTATCTAATTGTGCTTTAATTTGCTTATTCCTGATAAGTAAAGATGGTGAACACATTTTTCATGTGGAAATTTCTTTTTATTTTTTTATTTGAATGTAATTGGCATTCAATGTTACATTAGTTACAGGTGTTTAGTGTAGTGGTTCAGCCAGGCTATATGTTGTGCTGTGCTCACCACAGGTGTAGCTACCATCACCATACATCACTATCACAATACCATTGACTGTACTCCTCATGCTGTACCTTCCATCCCAATGACTTACTCATTGCATAAGTGGAAGCCTGTGCCTCCTATTCCCCATTCACCCATTTTGCCCATTCCCCTCATTCTCCTCCCCTATGTTTACTATCTATATTTATGGCTCTGTTGCTGCCTTTTATTTGGAAATCTTTCTCATGAAGTATCCATTCAAATTGTTTCCTCAGTTGTTAGATGGATATGTGCATTACTTTTATTGACACTATACAAAAAATATATATAATAAAATCCTTAGCTGAATATTTATTTGCAATGATCTAATCCTTCTGATGATTTACCTTTTTACTTTCTTACTGGTGTATTTTAGTAAATAGAAGTTCTTTAATGATGTCAAGTTTTTTATATATATGGCTAAAGATATTTCTATTTTAAGAAATTGTCTCTCTGAAAGTCATGAGAATATTCTCCTGTAAACTAGAAACTTAAATATTTTGGCTTTCACGTTTGGAAATTTGATCTATTTTAAATTAAATTTTGTGTGTAGTATGAGATAGTTTTATTTTCTTTATGGATGTTCAGTTGACCTAAAAACATGTATTAAAAAGACTATTAATTTCCCATTGGGTTGCAATGGAGGCTAACTGATAGATACCATATCTGTGTAAGTTTGGGTCTCCATTTCAATCTGCTGTGTTAGATTTCTGTTCTTTTGCTAATAAGCACTGTCCTAATCACGTTAGGCTTTATACTAAATCTTGATATTTGATATTGTAAATTTTACTCCATTGTTCTATAATGTTGCTTTGTGTATTCTAGGTCCTATGTATTTTCACCTATAGTTTAGAATCAATATCTCAATTTATTTAAACA
Source organism: Nyctereutes procyonoides (assembly GCF_905146905.1). Classification (NCBI taxonomy): domain Eukaryota; kingdom Metazoa; phylum Chordata; class Mammalia; order Carnivora; family Canidae; genus Nyctereutes; species Nyctereutes procyonoides. The sequence continues at coordinate 137,513 of NW_026575132.1, forward strand.
TACTTACAAGGATATTGATTGGGATATTAGTATATCAATAGATAAGTTTGGGGACAATTGCTATATAATAACATTGAGTCTTGTGATACTTAAATATTTTAATCTTTTTATTTAATTTCTCTTAGTTATGTGTTTTAGTGTTGAGAGGAAAGGTCTTGTATCATTTTTTGTTGTTTTTTTCATCTTTATGACATTTTTGAACTATTGTAAATTTGTGTCCCTTAATTTTTTTCTAGTTGGTTGTAGCAACTTTGCTAAATTCACATAGCACAGATATTGCACTGAATCTGTGGTTCACTGTTAGTAGTGTAGATATCTCAATAGTACTTCCAATCCATGAATGCAGGGTGTATTTACATTTATTCATTTCTATAATTTCTTTAATCAATGTGTATAGTTTTCAGTGTGTAAGTCTTTCACCTCCTTGGTTAGATTTATTCCTAAGTATTTTTTATGCTATTGCAAATGAAATTGATTTCTTAATTTCCTTTTTGGGCTGTTTATTGTTAGTATATAGAAATACAAGTGATTTTTCATTTTTATTTAAATTCCAGTTAACATACGGTGTAATATTAGTTTCAGGTGTAAAATTTAGTGATTCAACACTTACATACATCACCCAATGCTTATCTCAGCAACTGCAACTGATTTGTGTCTGTTGGTTTTATGTCCTACAAATTTGCTGAATTTGTTTCTTAGTTTCAAAAGTAGTTTTGATGAAATCTTTGTGATTTTCTACATATAAGATCATGTAGTCTACAAACATATTTTATTTCTTCCTTTCCAATGTGGATGCTTTTTCTCTCCATCTTGCATAATTGCTTTGGATTATAATTTCAATATTATGTTGAGTAGAAGTGATGGGAATGGACATTTTCCCCTTATTCCTGATCCAGAGGGAAAGCTTTTAGTGTTTCATCACTGTAATGTTAGCTGTAGCTTTCCATAAATGTATTGTTGAAGTGCCTTGCTTCTTCTATTTCTATTCCTTGTTTTTGCTTCTAATTTTTATTTTTATTGATGTATAAGTGACACACAATGTTATATTGTTTTGGATTACAACATCTTAATTCACAATTCTATATAGTACTCTATACCAAATAAATTCAATTACCATCTGTCATCATATGTTATTACAATATTATTGACTATATTCTTTAAGCTATATTTTTACTACCTATCACATTTATTTTATAACTGGAAGTTGCTACCTTTTTCAATAATTCGACAGTTGCATGTAATACTCAGCTCTTCCCATTATGTGCTCTGTTTAATGTGTTTAATTTAATCACTCAGTATCTCGTCCCCCACCACCTCTCCTTCAGCAATTCTTAATTTCTCAGAATTAGGAGTCTCTTATGGTTTGTCTCCCTCTCTGACTTTTTCCCATTCAGTTTCCCTCCTTCCCCCTATGTTCCTTTGCATTAATTCTTATATTCCACATATGAGTGAAACCATATGATAATTATCTTTCTCCAATAGCCTTATTTCTCTCAGCATAATGTCCTCCAATTCCATCCACATCTATATAAATGGTAGGATTCATCCTTTCTCATGGCTGAGCAATATTCCATTGTGTGTGTGTGTGTGTGTGCATGTGTGTACCACATCTTCTTTATACACTTATCTATTGAAGGACATCTCAGTTCTTTCCACAGATTGGCTATTGTGGACATTGCTATAAACATTGGAAGCAGGTGCCACTTTGGATCACTACATCTGTATCTTGGGATAGATACCCATGAGGAACCTCCACACTGCTTTCTAGAGTAGCTGTCACAGCTTGCATTCCCACAACCCTATAGGAGGGTTCTCCTTTCTCCATATCCTTACCAAAATTTGTTGTTTCCTGTCTTTCTAACTGTAGGCATTCTCTCTGGTATAAAGTGGTATCCCATTGTGGTTTTGATTTGTATTTCCCTAATGACAAGTGTTGTGGAGCATTTTTTTCTTGTGGGTGGCCATTTTTATATTTTCTTTTGAGAAACATCTGTTCATGTTTCTTGCCTATTTCTTAACTGGATTATTTGTTTTTGGGTGTTGAGTTTGATAAGTTCTTTATAGATCTTGGGTACTAGCCCTTTATCTAATGTGTCATTTGCAAATATCTTCTCCCATTCTGTACATTGTCTTTTAGTTTTGTTGACTGTTTCCTTGGCTGTGCAGAAGCTTTTAATCTTGGTGAAGTCCCAGTAGTTCACGATTGCTTTTGTATCCCTTGCCTTTAGAGACATGTCTTGTAAGAAGTTGTGGCCTGTGTTCTCCTCTAGGATTTGGATGGATTATCTTTATTCCATCGTGTATTCTTTCCTGTTTTGTCAAAGATTAGTTGACCATGTAGTTGAGGGTCAATTTCTTAGTTCTATGTTCTTTTCCATTGATCTAGGTGTCTGTTTTTGCACCAGTACCACACTGTCTTGATGATCAGAGCTTTGTAAACAGCTTGAAATCCAGCAATGTGATGCCCCTAGTTTTGGTTTTCTTTGTCAACATTATTCTTGGCTACTGTGAGTCTTTTCTGGTCCCATACAAATTTTAGGATTACTTGCTCCAGATCTGTGAAGAAAGTCCTTGATATTTTGACAGGGATTGCATTGAACATGCAAATTGCCCTGGGTAGTATAGACATTTTCACAATATTTATTCTTCCAATCCATGAGCATGGAATAGTTTTCCATCTCTTTGTGTCTTCCTCAGTTTCTTTCCTAAGTGTTCGGTAGTTATTAGAGTATAGATCCTTTGCCCCTTTGGTTAGGTGTATTCCTAGGTATCTTATGGTTTGGAGTGCTATTGTAAGTGGCATTGATTCCTTAATTTCTTTTTCTTCATCTCATTGTTAGTGTATAGAAATGTAACTGATTTCTGTGCATTGACTTTGTATCCTGCACATTGGTAAATTGCTGTATGAGTTCTAGCAAATTTGGGGTGGAGTCTCTTGGGTTTTCCACATAAAGCATCATGTCATCTGTGAAGAATGAGATTTTGACTTCTCTGCCAATTTGAATACCTTTTATTTCTTTTTGTTGTCTGACCACTGAGCCTAGGACTTCTAGTACTATGTTGAACAAAAGTTGTGATAGTGGACATTCCTGACTTAGGGGAAAAGCCTTCAATTTTTCCCCATTGAGAATGTTATTCACTGTCGGCTTTTTATAGATGCTTTTATGATATTGAGGTACGTTCCTTCTGCTCCTACACTGTAGAGAGTTTTAATCAAGAAAGGATGCTGTAGTTCATCAAATGCTTTTTCTGCATCAGTTGAGATCATATGTTTCTTTTCTTTTATTAATGTGATCTATCATGTTGATTCATTTGCAAATTTAAGCCACCTTTGCATCACAGGAAAAAAATCCCACTTGGTTGGGATGAATAACCCTTTTAATGTACTGTTAGATCCTATTGGCTAGTATCTTGGTGAGTATTTTGACATCCATATTCATGGATTGATATTGGTCTATAATTCTTTTGGTGAGGTCCTTTTCTGGTTTGAGGATCAAGGTATCCTGGCCTCACAGAATGAATTTGGAAGTCTTCCTTCCATTTCTATCCTTTGAAACAGCTTTAGTAGAATAGGTATTATTTCTTCTTTAAATGTTTGGTACAATTTCCCTGGAAAGCCATCTGGCCCTGGACTTTTGTGTCTTGGGAGGTGTTTGATGACTGCTTCAATTTCCTCACTGGTTATTGGTCTGTTCAGGTTTTCTATTTCTTCCTGTTTCAGTTTTGATAGGTTATAGGTTTTCAGGAATGCACCCATTTCTTCCATATTGCCTAATTTGTTGACATATAGTTGCTCATAATATGTTCTTAAAATCGTTTGTATTTTCTTAGTGTTGGTCATGATCTCTCCTCTTTAGTTTATGATTTTAATTTGGGTCTTTTCTCATTTCTTTTTGATAAGTCTGGCTAGGGGTTTATTGATTTCAATTCAACCAGTTCATATTTTCATTGATCTATTCTACTGTTATTCTGGTTTCTGTTTCATTGTTTTCTGCTCCAATCATTATTATTTCTCTTCTCCTGCTTGGTTTAGGCTTTATTTGCTGTTTTGTCTCCTGCTCCTTTCCATGTAAAGTTAGCTTGTATATCTGAGATTTTTTTTTATTTTTTTGATAGAGGCTTGAAGTGAAACATCATTCCCTTTGAGAACCACCTTTGCCATATCCTAAAGATTTTGAACAGTTGTGTTTTCATTTTCATTTATTTCCATGAATTTTTAAATTTAATTTTAATTTTTTTAAATTAAATTTTTAAAATTCTTCTTTAATTTCCTGGTTGACCTATTGATTCTTTAGTAAGATTCTCTTTAACCTACAAGTGTTTGAATTCCTTCCAAGTTTCCTCTTGTGATTGAGTAACAGTTTCAAAGCATTGTGGTCTGAAAGTATGCAGGGAATAATACAAGTCTTTTGGTACTAGTTGAGAACTGATTTGTGACCCAGTTTGTGGTCTACTCTGGAGAAAGTTCCATGTGCAGTTGAGAAGAATGTATATTCTCTAGTGTCTTTTATGCATTTTTCAAGCCTAGCTAGTAATGTAATTGTTATCCTGAATTTCATTTCTGACATTTTAATTAAATCTACATCCATTAGATCTGTGGCAGAGAGTACTACCTTTGGTTATCTCTTTTGTTGTGAACTCCTCCAAGTTATTTTATACAGAGAAGAATGGATGGTCAATTGAACAGAATAAAAAATATCAACCAGAGGGATGCCTGGATGGTTCAGCGGTTGAAATCTGCCTTCAGCTCAGGGCATTATCCTGGAGTCCAGGGATCGAGTACCACATCAGGCTTCCAGCATGGAGCCTGCTTCTCCGTCTGCCTGTGTCTCTGCCTCTGTGTGTGTGTGTGTCTCTCATGAATAAATAAATAAAAATCTTAAAAAAAAAAAACAACCACAACCCAAGCAAACACACACTAGACTAATCTGATTAGGTCATAAAGAGAACAAAAAATAAATAAATAAATAAATAAATAGCAAAAGAAAAAACAAGGGGTGAGAGAGAATATAATCTCATGGGGTGGACAAAATAGGGTAATCCACTTGTTCCTGAGTTTTGGTCTGTGTGTTAAAAGACACTAAATCCCAAAATTGTAAAGAAAGCAGAATATGTATATATATATAGAGAGAGAACAGTGAAAGGAATCCAAAAGTGAAGTATACTTCTAAAAAATGTGAATTGCACCCAAAAGCATAAGATACCTAAGAATAAACCTAACCAAAGAGGGAAAGGATCTATACCCTAAAAACTACAGAACACTTCTGAAAGAAATTGAGGAAGACACAAAGAGATGGAAAAGTATTCCATGCTCATGGATTGGAAGAATTAATATTGTGAAAATGTCAACGTCACCCAGGGCAACTTATACGTTTAATGCAATCCCTATCAAAATACCATGGACTTTCTTCAGAGAGTTGAAACAAATCGTCTTCAGATTTGTGTGGAATCAGAAAAGACCCCAAATAGCCAGGGGAATACTAAAAAAGAAAACAATAGCTGGGGGCATCATAATGTCAGATTTCAGGTTGTACTACAAAGCTGTGGTCATCAAGACAGTTTGGTACTGGCACAAAAACAGACACATAGATCAATGGAACAGAATAGAGAATCCAGAAGTGGACCCTCAACTTTATGGTCAACTAATATTCGACAAAGCAGGAAAGACTATCCACTGGAAAAAGACAGTCTCTTCAATAAATGGTGCTGGGAAAATTGGATATCCACATGCAGAAGATTGAAACTAGGCCATTTTCTTACACCATACTCAAAGATAAACTCAAAATGGATGAAAGATCTGAATGTGAGACAAGATTCCATCAAAATCCTAGAGGAGAACTCAGGCAAACCCTTTGTGAACTTGGCCACAGTAACTTCTTGCAAGATACATCCATGAAGGCAAGAGAAACAAAAGCAAAAATGAGTGGGAAATATCATAAAGGGAGACAGAACATGAAATACTCTTAACTCTGGGAAACAAACTAGGGGTAGTGGAAGGGGAGGTCGGTGGGGGGTGGGGGTGACTGGGTGACGGGCACTGAGGTGGACACTTGATGGGATGAGCACTGGGTGTTATTCTATATGGTGGCAAATTGAACACCAATAAAAAATAAATTTATAAAAATAAAAAATGACCTATTGAGTCTTCACCAAGATAAGAAGCTTTTGCACAGCAAAAGAAACAGGCAACAAAACTAAAAGACAACCTACAGAATGGGAGAAGATATTTGCAAATGATGTATCAGATAAAGGACTAGTATCCAAGATCTAAAAAGAACTTATTAAACTCAACACCCAAGAAACAAACAATCCAAACGTGAAATGGGCAAAAGACATGAATAGAATTCTCACAGAGAAAGACATAGACACGGCCAACAAGCACATGAGAAAATGTTCCGCATCACTGGCCATCAGGGAAATACAAATAAAAACCACAACGAGATACCCCCTGCACCAGTGAGAATGAGGAAAATTAACAAGGCAGAAAAGAACAAATGTTGGAGAGGATGTGGAGAAAGGGGAACCCTCTTGCACTGTTGGTGGGAATGTGAACTGGTACGGCCACTCTGAAAAACTGTGTGGAGGTTCTTCAGCAGCAATGTCCCCAATAGACAAACTGTGGAAGGAGCCTCGGTGTTCACTGAAATATGAATGGATAAAGAAGATGTGGTCTATGTATACAATGGAATATGACTCAGCCATTAGAAACGACAAAACCCACCATTCACTTTGATGTGGATGGAACTGGAGGGTATTATGCTGAGTGAAATAAGTCAATCAGAGAAGGACAAACATTATATGGTCTCATTCATTTGGGGAATATAAAAAATAGTGAAAGGGAATAAAGGGGAAAGGAGAAAAATGAGTGAGAAATATCAGAAAGGGAGACAAAACATGAGAGACTCATGAACAAGGAAAATGAACAAGGGGTGATAGAAAGGGAGGTGGGCAGGGGATGGCGGTGACTGGGTGACAGGCATTTAGGGGGCACTTGATGGGATGAACACTTGATGGGTGTTATATATGTTGGCAAATTGAACACCAATAAAAAATAAATAAAAAACAAGCAAACAAAAATATAAAATAAATAAAAAATATAAAATATAAATGTAAAAAATGAAAATTACAATCTAGAAACAAAGAGTTGATAAAATAAGATACTAGTTGAAAAGGGAAAGAAGAAAAAAGAAATGGAAAATTTTAAATTGAAAGATACATATATCATGAGAAAGGACCTCCACTTCTGTATGCTATTTTCCCCTATCCTGGATTTTTATGGTCTTGTAGGGTCTGTAAATGTGTTGTGCACCTGGTCTTCCAGTTTATCTTCTGGGAGAGGGGTCTTCTGTGCTGCTTCTCAAGTATCTTTGCCTTGGTAGAGTCACACTGCCCCTTGCCAGGGGACCAGGCTCACTGTAAGCTGGTCTTGAGTTTGGCTTTCATTTCCTGAAGGCTTTCTGCACTGAATCCAAACAAAAATGACAGAGCTCACATCCCCATCCCCAGAGCTGAAAGATCACAGTCCCCTGTCTTCAGCAAACTCTCAGGGATACATGGTTCTTACTTTTTCTTACTTTTGCATGTGCCACAGTCCACAGACTCCTGCAGTGCATGCCTACACCAGTCCTCCCTGGGGGAAGTGGGAATGTCCCACCCCACTGCTCTCTGCACGATGCTGACACTGAGAGTGGCTACTGGAATGCCCCCATACCTGCTCCATCCCTCCTAAGGGAAGGTGGAGGGCCTCCTGGTATTGTCTTTTACATGGTTCCTTGCCATGAGATCTATTGGTCAGTTGCTCCTGGACCTGCTCTGCCCCTCCCATGGGATGGCCAAGGGTCCTTGCATTCCAGTCCTATGCAGATTCCCCAGGTGGAGGGTGGTTACTGAATCCAGCAGGTCTCCAGCTCAGTGTCTATGGTACCAAGTTGAGGGCTCCCTCTTGGGCTCACCAATCCCAACCAGTTTCTCCTTTCCAGTGTCTGGGAATTCCACCAGCTCAGGCACTCCCTTTAATTCTGAGACCCCACTGAGACGCCACTGTCCCACCTAGAATTTTCCCGTTTCACCACCTGAGCACCTTTTAGGCAGGGATGTCTCTCATTGGAGAGATTTCTAAGGGTTCTTCATTTTGTCCTCCAGGGGAATACCACTTTCCAGTAGTCAGTTTACAGAGGCTCCCTGCCCCTGCCATTTATCTTCTGATATCTCCCCTCAGATTCACTTCTCCACACTTCCTCCCCTGCAAAAAGTGGTCACTTTTTTATTTGTAGAGTTCCAGATATTCTTTTCTTATACCACAGGTTGAATTCATGGGTGCTCAGAATGCTTTGATAGTTATCTAAGTAAATTCAAGGGACTGGATGAAGCGAGGTCCTCCACTCTTCTGCTGTTTAGCCTCTCCTCCTGATACAGCATATCTAATTCTCTCTCTCTTGTTTTTTTTTTTATTTTGATGCTTTAAATGTTTTCCTTTGCATTGTTTTCCAGTTCACTGATTCGTTCTGTTTCATCCATTCTGCTGCTGAAACTTTTCTAGTGTATTTTTCAGTTCAGTTATAACTTCTGTTTAGTACTTTATTATATTTTCTACATTACTGTCTAAGTTCTTCCTGGGGGCAAGATGGTGGAAGAGTAGGGTCCCCAAGTCACCTGTACCCATCAACCTACCTAGATAACTTTCAAATCATCCTGAAAACCTAAAAATTCGACCTGAGATTTAAAGAGACAACAGCTGGAATGCTAAAGTGAGAAGAGTTCATGCTTCTATCAAGGTAGGAATATGGGAAAAAAGAAATAAAAAAGCACCCAATGGGGAGGGGCCCCCACTAGGAGCAGGGCTAAGGCCAGGCAGCCAGAGCCCCCAGGACAGGAAAGTCCAGTCCCAGAGAAGCAGGAACTTTACCAACCTTTCCTGACGGAAAGGCGCTCGCAGGGAACTCAGGCAGGATCCCAGGAGGGGTAGTGATGCCCTCAGGCTCCCAGGGTCACTAACAGAAGAGATGTGCCCTGAGGAAGAGCACGCAGCACACTGTGGGCTGAGCTCCCTAAAGGGCTGGAACGTGTGCCCGCTGGGCCAGGGAGCAGCTCAGGTGGCGACTCAGGTGGTGGCTCTGCACAGAGGGGACTGCCCAGTCCCGGGAGCGCAATTCCAGTGGCACAGGCCCCAGAGCCGAAGGCACCGGGGGACAGAGCCCAAGATCCAGCACTCCCCCCGGGACAGGCGGAGGCCGGGAGAACACAGGGTAGCAAGACGCTCCTGCCAGCGGGTGCCCCCGAGCTGTGCAGATCAGCGTCCCCCACCCCCAGAGCATCCAGGTCCCTGCAGACTGGGAGCTGCAGTAGTTACTGCTGGAGCTGACTCCAGGGCTGGAGAGCTGGCCGTCACCACTGTTGTTGTTCCTCCTTGTGTCACCTTGTACCAGGGTTTGAGCCGGTCTGCCAGGGAGCAGGGGCCTCACAGGATAAATGGCTCCCACTGAAAGGTGCACTTGGCATGGGGCGGGGCAGCTCCACCAGGTGCAAACACATGAGAATCAAAAGCAGGCCCCTCACCCAGAAGACCAGCTGGAAGGGCAGGGGAAGAGCAAGTTCTTGACCAAGCAGTGCTGGAAAGTTCCCGGGGAAGTCTAGGGGCTTACAGTATATAGAATCAGAGGATACCCCTCCGTGTTTATTTGTTTTTTATTTGTTTCGCCCCCTTTTTTCTTTTTCTCTTTTTCTCATTTTTCCAGTACAACGTATTTTCAGCCACTCTGCACTGAGCAAAATGACTAGAAGGAAGAACTCACCACAAAAGAAATAATCAGAAACAGTCCTCTCACCCATAGAGTGACAGAATTTGGATTACAATTTAGTGTCAGAAAGCTAGTTCAGAAGCACAATTATAAAGCTACTGGTGGCTCTGGAAAAAAAAAAGCATAAAGGATTCAAGAGATTTCATGATTGCAGAATTTAGATCTAATCAGGCCGAAATTAAAAATCAATTAAATGAGATGCAATCCAAACTGGAGGTCCTAACAACAAAAGTTAACGAGGTAAAAGAACAAGTGAGTGACATGGAAGACAAGCTGATGGCAAGGAAGGAAGCTGAGGAAAAAAGAGAAAAGCAAAAGATCATGAGGAAAGGTTAAGGGAAATAAATGACAGCCTCAGAATGAAAAATCTACATTTAATTGGGGTTCCCGAGGGCGCCAAAAGGGACAAAGGACCAGAAAGTGTATTTGAACAAATCATAGCTGAGAACTTCCCTAACTTGGGAAGAGAAACAGGCATTCAGATCCAGGAGATACAGAAATCCCCCCCTAAAATCAATAAAAACCGCTCTACACCTCAACATTTAATAGTGCAACTTGCAAACACCAAAGATGAAGAGAAGATCCTTAAGCAGCAAGAGACAAGAGATCCTTAAGTTTTATGGGGAGAAGTATTAGGTTAACAGCAGACCTCTCCACAGAGACCTGGCAGGACAAAAAGGGCTGGCAGGATATATTCAGGTTCCTAAATGAGAAGAACTTGCAGCCAAGAATACTTTATCCAGCAAGGCTCTCATTCAGAATAGAAGGAGAGATAAAGAGCTTCCAAAATAGGCAGAAACTGAAAGAATATGTGACCACCAAACCAGCTCTTCAAGAAATGTTAAGGGGGACTCTGTAAAAGAAAGAGGAAGTCCAAGGAAGCAATCCACAAAAACAGGGACTGAAAGGTATTATGATGACACTAAATTCATATCTTTCAATAATAACTCTGAACATGAATGAATTTAATGATCCTATCAAAATGTGCAGGGTTTCATACTGGATAAAAAACCAAGGCCCATCTATTTGCTGTCTATAAGAGACTCATTTAGACAGAAGGACACCTACAGCCTGAAAATAAAATGGAAAAAATTTACCATTCAAACAGTCCTCAAAAGAAAGCAGGGGTAGCCATTCTTATATCAGATAAATTAAAGTTTATCCCAAAGACTGTAGTAAGAGATGAAGAGAGACACTATATCATACTTAAAGGATCTACCCAACAAGAGGACCTAACAATCATGAATATTTATGCCCGTCAATCAATTAATAACCAAAGTTAAGATATACTTTATAATAAGCTTACACTTGGAGACTTGAACACGGTGCTTTCTACAATTGATAGATCTTCTAAGCACAACATCTCCAAAGAAACAAGAGCTTTAAATGATAAACTGGACCAAACATTATATGTTCTCATTCATTTGGGGAATATAAATAATAGTGAAAGGGAATATAAGGGAAGAGAGAGGAAATGTGTGGGAAATGTCAGAAAGGGAGACAGAACATAAAGACTCCTAACTCTGGGAAATGAACTAGGGGTGGTGGAAGGGAAGGAGGGTGGGGGTGGGGGTGAATGGGTGACAGGCACTGAGGGGGGCACTTGACGGGATGAGCACTGGGTGTTATTCTGTATGTTGGCAAATTGAACACCAATAAAAAAATAAATTTATTATAAAAAAAAGAAAAAATAAACTGGACCAGAAGGATTTCACAGATATTTACAGAACTTTAGATCCAAGCCCAAATGAAAATACATTCTTCTCAAATGCCCATGGAACTTTCTCCAGAATAGACCACATATTGGGTTACAAATCAGGTCTTAACTGATACCAAAAGATTGGGATCATCCCCTGCATATTTTCAGTCCATAATGCTTTGAAACTACTAAAACACAAGAAGTTAGGAAGGATTTCAAACACGTGGAGGTTAAAGACCATCCTGCTGAAAGATGAAAGGGTCAACCAGGAAATTAGAGAAGAATTAAAAAGTTTCATGGAAAATAATGAGAATGAAGATACAATGTTAAAAATCTTTGGGATACAGCAAAAGCAGCCCTGAGGGGGAAATACATCGCATACAAGCATCAATCCAAAAACTAGAAAGAACTCAAATACAAAAGCTAACTTTACAGTTAAAGGAGCTGGGGAAGGAACAGCAAATAAAACCTTCACCCAGCGGAAGAAGAGAATTAATAAAATTTGAGCAGAACTCAATGAAATAGAGACCAGAACTGTGTAACAGATCAACAAAACAAGGAGTTTGTTCTTTGAGAGAATTAATAAGATAGATAAATCATTAGCTAGCCTTATTATAAAGAAGAGAGAAAAGACTCAAATTAATAAAATCATGAATGTGAAAGGAGAGATCACCACCAATACCAAGGAAATACAAACGATTTTAAAAACTTATTATGAGCAGCAATATGCCAATAAATTAGGCAATCTAGAAGAAATGGACACATTTCTGGAAAACCACAAACTACCAAAACTGCAACAAAAAGAAATAGAAAACCTGAACAGGCCAATAACCAGGGAGGAAATTGAAGCAGTCATCAAAAACCTCCCAAGAAACAAAAGTCCAGGGCCAAATGGCTTCCCAGGAGAATTTTATCAAACGTTTAAGGAAGAAACAATACCTATTCTACTAAAGCTGTTCCAAAATATAGAAAGAGATGGATACTTCCAAACTTGTTCTATGGGGACAGCATCACCTTAATTCCAAAACTAAACTAAGACCCCACCCAAAGAAGAATTATAACCAATATCTCTGTTGAACACAGATGCAAAAATTCTCAACAAGATACTAGCCAGTAGGATCGAACACTACATTAAGAAGATTGTTCACCATGACCAAGTGGGATTTATCCCAGGATGCAAGGCTGGTTCAACACTGGTAAAGCAATCAACACGGTAGATCATATCAACAAGAGAAAAAACAAGAACAATATGATCTTCTCAAGAGATGCAGAGAAAGCATTTGATGAAATACAGCATCCATTCCTGATCAAAACTCTTCAGAGTGTTGGAATAGAGGGAACATTCCTCAGCATCTTAAAAGCCATGTATGAAAAGCCCACAGCAAATATCATTCTCAATGAGGAAACACTGGGAGCCTTTCCCCTAAGATCAGGAACAAGACAGGGATGTCCACTCTCACCACTGCTATTCAACATAGTACAAGATGTCCTCGCCTTGGCAATCAGGCAACAAAAAAAAATAAAAGACATTCAAGTTGGCAAAGAAGAACCAAACTCTCCCTCATCGCAGATGACATGATACTGTATGTAAAAAATGCAAAAGACTCCACCCCAAGATTGCTAGAACTCATACAGCAATTTGGCAGTGTCGTAGGATGCAAAATCAATGCCCAGAAGTCAGTGGCATTTCTATACACTAACAATGAGACTGAAGAAAGAGAAATTAAGGTGTCAATCCCATTTACAATTGCACCCAAAAGCATAAGGTACCTAGGAATAAACCTAACCAAAGAGGCAAAGGACCTATACCCTAAAGACTACAGAACACTTCTGAAAGAAATTGAGGAAGACACAAAGAGATGGAAAAATATTCCATGCTCATGGATTGGCAGAATTAATATTGTGAAAATGTCAATGTTACCCAGGGCAATTTACACATTTAATGTAATCCCTATCAAAATACCATGGACTTTCTTCAAAGTTGAAACAAATCATCTTAAGATTTGTGTGGAATCAGAAAGACCCCAAATAGCCTGGGGAATATTATAAAAGAAAACCATAGCTGGGGGCATCACAATGCCAGATTTCAGGTTTTACTACAAAGCTGTGATCATCAAGACGGTGTGGTACTGGCAAAAAACAGACACATAGATCAATGGAACAGAATGGAGAATCCAGAAGTGGATCCTCAACTTTTGGTCGACTAATAGTATTCAACAAAGCAGGAAAGATTATCTACTGGAAAAAGGACAGTCTCTTCATTAAATGGTGCTGGGAAAATTGGACATCCACATGCAGAAGAATGAAACTAGACCATTCTCTTACACCATACACTTAGATAAACTCAAAATGGATGAAAGATCTAAATGTGAGACAAGAATCCATCAAAATCCTAGAGGAGAACACAGGCAACACCCTTTCTGAACTTGGCCACAAGTTTCAAGATACATCCATGAAGGCAAGAGAAACAAAGCAAAAATGAATTATTAGGACTTCATCAAGATAAAATCTTCTGCACAGCAAAAGAAAGAGTCAACAAAACTAAAAGACAACCTACAGAATGGGAGAAGATATTTCCAAATGACCTATCAGATATAGTGCTAGTATCCAAGACCTATAAAGAAATTATTAAACTCAACACCCAAGAAACAAACAATCCAATCATGAAATGGTCAAAAGCATGAACAGAATTCTCACAGAGAAAGACATAGACATGCCCAACACGCACATGAGAAAATGCTCCGCATAATTTGCAATCAGAGAAATACAAATCAAAACGACAATGAGATACCACCTCACACCAGTGAGAATGGTGACAATTAACAAGACAGGAAACCACAAATGTTGGAGAGGATGTGGAGAAAGGGGAACCCTCTTGCACTGTTGGTGGGAATGTGAACTGGTGCAGCCACTCTGGAAAACTGTGTGGAGGTTCCTCAAAGAGTTAAAAATAGACCTGCCCTACAACCCAGCAATTGCACTGCTGGGGATTTACCCCAAAGATGCAGATGCCGTGAAACGTAGGGACACCTGCACCCCAATGTTTCTAGCAGCAATGTCCACAATAGCCAAACTGTGGAAGGGGCCTCGGTGTCCATCGACTGATGAATGAATAAAGAAGATGTGGTCTATGTATACAATGGAATATTACTCAGCCATTAGAAATGACAAATAACCACCATTTGCTTTGACATGAATGGAACTGGAGGGTATTATGCTGAGTGAAATAAGTCAATCAGGGAGGGACAAACATTATCTGGCCTCATTCATTTGGGGAATATAAAAAGTGATGAAAGGGAGTGAAGGGAAAGGAGTGAAAATATCAGTGAGGGTGACAAATCTTGAGAGACACCTAACTCTGGGAAACTAACTGTGGGTAGTGGAAAGGGAGGTGGGTGGTGGGTTGGGGTGACTTAGTGATGGACACTGAGGTGGGCACTTGGCTGGATGATCACTGGATATTATGCTATATGTTGGCGAATTGAACTCCAATAAAAAAAATAGAAAAAATAAAACAATGTTTTTGGCTAGAGCTTCATGTTTCATATATATATATATATATATATATATATATATATGTTCTTCCTGTATTCACCCATTCTTCCCCTGAGATTGGTTAGCATCTTTAGGGCTATTAGTTTGAACTCTTTATCAAGTAGGTTGCTTAACTCTGTTTCATTAAGTTCTTTTCTGGGATTTCTTGTATTCTTTGGTTTAGGACATATTCCTCTGTCTCCTCGTTTTGTTTCTCACTCTTGGCTGGTCTGTATATATTAGGTGAAGTCACTACCTTTTTAGTTTTGAAAGAATTGTTTTGTGTACAGGTTTTTCTACATGGGCCAGAGTGCAATACCCCTGATCACCAGAGCCAGGCACTCTGTGTGGGCTGTGTATGCCTGCCTGCTATGATAGGGCCACACTTGCACAGGGAAGTCAGGGCTTGGGACACCTGTCTGGCCATTTTCATACTTGGCTACTGCACAGGTAGAGCAGGATTTAGGTCATCACCTTGGCTGCTACATGGCTTGGGAAGGGTTCAGGGCACTCTCCAAGTCCTTCTGTTTACATATCAAATGCTGAACAATGGGGCGGGACTCCAAATGCATACCCATCCTGGTTGCAGATAGCTCTCTGTGCTGAGTGGATGAAATTTGTCCTCCAATGCTAGCAGGCTAAAAGGGAAGGCACCAAAAAAAAAAAATGGCACCTGCAGGGTGCTCTTTCCGTAGCAAGTTAGAATGAGGTTGCAAAAATAGCATCAACCAGTGCTTCCATTCCTGGATAACGTCCCTTCAGGTTCCTGCCTCTCTAGCAGCTGCTTTAAAATTAGTAAATTGGTCCCCCTTGCTTATGAACTAGGGATTGCTTTTGCACTGGATTACAGGGTGAGTGGGTTTGCATACAAGCCCTTTAATATTGGATATCCATTCTTTATTGTTCTATAGTTCTCCTGGTTTTCATCACCATAGATTTCTAAAAGTGGACATTTTGTCATCTTGTATTTCCAGTGTTGGACTCTAGGGTCTGGGTGCCTGATATGGGGTACAATTCCTTCACCCCTTGAGGGAGAGTTCTCTATTTTTCCCCAAAATTTGGGATTACTGCATCTGGGGTATAGTTTTCGCAAGTCTGTGGCTGTCTCTCTTCTATCCTTCTGGATGCCTCTCTTTTGCCTTTTGTTGTGAAGGCAGTGTATCTAATTCTCAGACCTTTCTCAAAACTATTTGAGCTATCTCAAAGCTCAGACCTTTCTCTCTGAGCTATTCCATACATATCTGTAAATTTGTTATGTCTGTGGGAGGAGGTGTATTAAGGTCTTCCTGTGCCAACATTTTCTCTTTTTTTTCTTTTTATTTATTTATTTTTTTTAATTGGAGTTCAATTTGCCAACATATAGCATAACGCCCAGTGCGCTCATCCCATCAAGTGCGCCCCTCAGTGCCCATCACCCAGTCATCCCCCCTGCCCACCTCTCTTTCTACCACCCCTTGTTCATTTCCCAGAGTTAGGAGTCTCTCATGTTCTGTCTCCCTTTCTGATATTTCCCACTCATTTTTTCTCCTTTCCCCTTTATTCCTTTTCACTATTTTTTATATTCCCCAAATGAATGAGGCCATATAATGTTTGTCCCTCTCTGATTGACTCATTTCACTCAGCACAATACCCTCCAGTTCCATCCAGGTTGAAGCAAATGGTGGGTATTTGTCATTTCTAATGGCTGAGTAATATTCCATTGTATACAGATACCACATCTTCTTTATCCATTCATCTTTTGATGGACAACGAGGCTCCTTCCACAGTTTTGTGCCAACATTTTCTTTGTGTGTGTGTGTGTGTGTGTGTGTGTGCCAACATTTTCAACACATTTCTTCTCCTTTAGTTTTGATAGTTTTAACTGATAGACTATTCTTGGTTAATAGTGGGTATTTTTTTCTTTTTTCTTTTTTTAAGTACTTTGAATAAATACGCTTGCTCCCTTTGTGCCTGAAAAGCTAATGATGTTAAATCTAATGAATATTCTTTTTTTTTTTTTCAGGGTTGGGTTTCAAAAACAAGATGAATAGGTAACAGCTTGACCAAAGCTGTCAATCTCTTTTTTTTTTATAAATTAATTTTTATTGGTGTTCAATTTACCAACATACAGAATAACACCCAGTGCTCATCCCGTCAAGTGTCCCCCTCCGTGCCCGTCACCCATTCACCCCCACCCCCCGCCCTCCTCCCCTTCCACCACCCCTAGTTCATTTCCCAGAGTTAGAAGTCTTTATGTTCTGTGTCCCTTTCTGATATCTCCCACACATTTCTTCTCCCTTCCCTTATATTCCCCTTCACTATTATTCATATTCCCCAAATGAGTGAGAACATAGAAGCTCCATTGTATGTGATGAATTGCTTTTCTCTTTCCTTTTTGAAGATTTCTTTCTTTGTTTTTATTTTGGACAATTTGATTATAATGTGTCTCAATGTAGCTTTGTTCAGATTTACTTCAATTGGAGTTCTTTAATTTTTTTTATTTGTATGTCCATTACTTTGCTCAGATTTTGGAAAGTTTTGGCCACTATTTTGTCAAATAAGCTAATCCCCTTTCTGGGATCCCACAGGCATATATTAGTTCACTTAACTGGTGTTCGCTAAGGTCGCTTAGGCTTTTTAAAATTCTCTTAATTTTTCGGTTTTATGCACCTTTGGTTTCATAATTTCAAATGATGTATCTTCTAGTTCACAGACTTTCTCTTACCTTTCAGGTCTGTTGTTAAACCCTCTAATTAATTTTTCATTTTAGTTACCATATGCATACATATATACATATACATATAGAAAGAGAGAGGGTGGTTTTATTATTTTAGAGACAGAGAGAGAGAGAGAGAGAGAGAGAGAGAGAGAGAGAGAATGCAAGCAGGGTGTGGGGGAGCAGAGGAAGAGAGAGAGAGAATCTTAAGCAGGCATCATGTCCAGTGCAGAGGCCAACATAAGACTCAGTATCACAACCCTGAGATCATGACCTGAGCCAAAATCAAGAGTTGGACACTTACCCATCTGAGCCACCCAGGTGACCCCTAGTTATTATATTTTTCAGTTCCAGAATTTGTTTGGTTGTTTTCTAAAAGTTCCTTTCTCTTTGTCAATATGCTCATTTTGTTCATGTATCATTTTCCTGATTTCACTTGATTGTGTATCTACATTTTCTTTTAGTTTATTGAGCGTCTTTATGACAGCTATTAAAGATTCTCTATCAGGCAATTCATAGATAACGCTTTCCTTTAGGGTTAGTTCTAGGGTTTTATGTTGGTCTTTTAATTGGGTCATGTTTCCCTGTTTCTTTGTAGCTTCTTTTTTTTTTTTTTTTTTTTTTGGCTGGAATTTGGTCAGTTGAAAAAACAAGCATCATCTCATTCTAATCTCATTCTATGCCACTGGCCTTTTTCAGGAGGAGATCTCCACCAATCAACCTCATGGGAGGTTCTAGGGCTTCTCAAAAATGTTGTGATATCTTCCTCCCCCTGGCGTTGGTATTTGGAACTGCCTGTTTGCCTTTGGTTTGGGCGGCTTTCAGACTGGCTTCCCATTAGGGGGCTCTTTTATCAGCCTAAATGTAATTTTCGCTGTATTTGATTTGTTTTTGAATTTTATCTTAATGCATATGGGTCCATATATTGAATTTTATTACAGTTTACTAAAATTTTATTTAAAATTTAATAAACAATTGGAAAAAACAGGATCTTTTTATTCTATTTTCCCACTTGCACTAACTTTGTCAAGTCATGTGATTTGTCTATTTGTCTATTGTGGTTTTGAACAGGATTAGGGTTTTTATCCATTAATTATATTTTTCTCGGTTGTTTTTCAACTTTTACATATATTTTTAGGCTTTTTCTTATCAGTTTTCTCCTCTTTCATTATCATTTCCCCAAATACCTGTCACACTGATAGCTTCAAACTCTTAGGTGTCTCTTTATTCAGAGACATTCATTTCCTTTTTTGTTTGATTAATTAGAATGCTTTTTGTGTTTTATTATTAGACAATAATTTCACCAATCATTTCTGATAGATTCTTTACTAATTTAAGAAATTCTTTTTATTTCTGTTTTATTTTATCAAGAATGGAGTTCAGTTTTATCTATTGCCATTATCAAGCATTCTTATGTTTCTATTTTTAAAAAATATTTATTTTAGAGAAAGAGAGATAGTGAGTGATGGAGGGGATAGTAACAGAGGTACAGGGAGAGGGAGAGAATCTCCAGCAGCCTCTGTGCTGAGCACACAGCCTGATTCAGGGCTTGATGAAAGTATTTTTTCTCCAGATTCAAAGCCAAGTTTTTTTTCCTGAGAGCTTATAAACAAATATTACTTTAAAAATGTATTAGAACTCTTCAAGTAGTTTGTTAGTTCCCCTTGTGTACGGCTCTATGTAGCAGCTGGGGGCCCTAGGTCAGGGAAAATACCAATAAACTAATGTGATTATACTTTCCTTCAATGAAACTTCAAGTGATGAACTGTCTCTCATGTTACTTTCTGTTACTTGTAGCAAGTAGAAGACAAGGAAATTTAATTCCTGCTTGAGACTGCAAAATTTGAGGAACAGCTTTTGTGAGCACAGCCAACTTTGACATATCTTTATTAATAATACATATTTGTCTACTAATATTTCTTATCAATTGTGATCTTAATGAAGAACATCATATAAGCATTGAGTGTGTTATGAATGACAATATTAGAGTGATCTGAAGGGCAAAGTTATCGTAACACTTGGTTCCTTAAACTTCTTGGGAAAATATGGCAGATTGTGAATAAATCTATTACATTCAGACATTATTAACATTACCAACTTTTCTAACATGCTGTCTTTTACTTATTGTTTTATAGGATATCTTTGTATAATGGATGCTATTTATTTGAAATTATTTTGACATTTCTTTTCCCATAATTCATGACATTTTTTGTTTTCCAGTAGTTTTAAAAATTCAATTAAAATTGTTAATCCCTTTAATATTTGCCTTTTCTATGCCTTGTTTAATGAAGTTTTCTAATCGGTAGCACAGTATTCTCCTATAAAGATTTCTGTATTTTTTTCTATTCAAATTCTGCTACTCACATTCTAATCTTTTTCAATCTTCAAAATATTTCTTATTTGTCAAAGATGAGGATTTTTTATGAATGGCTTTTAAAAATTTATTTCCTTTTGAAGAAAGACAGTATTCCACACATCAGGTTTTCAAATTGAAAATATTTATAAAAGCCCATTCTCTCTCTTTCCATGTAACATGTATGTGTATATATGTAACATGTATGTGTATATATGTGTGCATGTATAAAATAGGTTTTAAGAGGAACCTAGGAAACATACCCATTTTCCTGGGCTGTGAATAAATTATAGATAGGGAAAGAATTACAAAATATTCACACATGCACACAGACACACATGCGTGCATATACTCTGAATAGAAAGAAACCAAATGAAACAAAGAGAAATAGGTAGACACTAAGATATTGAGAGACATTTCCACACACATATAGAAATAGTAGAATAAATGAAGAAAAACATGAAGAGGGAAAACTCAAAGTTGATGGCAAATGTTATAGGAGATTATTGAGGGCTTACGTGGGCTACAACTGTGTAATACCATGCCACACACTGAATCTACAGCTTCAATCTGGGTTTTTATCTGTGATTACTTTGGAATTTAGATGAAATTACTGGCTTAGAAAAATTGTTCCTAAGTATGAATCCATTACTTTTCAAAATTCAAAGTTTATTTTTAAGAATAATCTTTAAGAAGATATATGATTCCATTAATTTAAAGAGTATATGCAACTGATATGTTATTGAACACTGCATTTGAAATGAATGATGTACTCTATATGTTGGTTAATTGAATGTAAATGAAATTTTTTTAAAAGAAACAATAAAGAGTATGAATATAGGTGAATTCATAACTAAGATCTTAGTACTACAGTTTAATTTACTTTTCTCCTTTATTTGCTCTTCATTTCCAAATCGTCTTTTATACGTTATTTCTTCTGACTTTATTGACAAATAAAAGTTGCATATATTTAATTGCATATATTTAAGGGTACAATGATATGATTTGATATACATTGTAAAATGATGGCCATAGTCAAACTAATTAACATGTCCATCACCTCCCATAGTTACCTTTCTCTTGTTTCAGTTATAAGATGAATAAATTCCGTAGATCTAATATATAGCATTAATTATTAATTAATAATAAAGATTTGAACACTTGATATATGGCTGTATTCTCACCACATTTTATTATTAAGTTTAACATGCAGGTATCTATGCTCTGTGATACCAAACCAGAAGTAAAACAAAACAAAAAACATAATCTTTCATTTATAGATTGATGTAATTCTAGCAAAGAAAGTCTTCATCATTCTGTAATGTGTGAGTTTTGAAAATGATTTAATTATTCTGCAAAAGGTAAGATTTACCTAGAACAGTGGCTTTCAAACTTGTTGAT
The DNA here is from genome assembly GCF_905146905.1 of Nyctereutes procyonoides. Classification (NCBI taxonomy): domain Eukaryota; kingdom Metazoa; phylum Chordata; class Mammalia; order Carnivora; family Canidae; genus Nyctereutes; species Nyctereutes procyonoides. The sequence continues at coordinate 158,992 of NW_026575132.1, forward strand.
TTCAGGACCCCTCCATAATCTTAAAATTTATCAAGGACCCCAAGGTGGTTTTGTTTATATGAGTTCTAGCTATTCATCTTTACCCATTAGGAATTAAAACAAAAAAGGATGTTTATACGCAAATTCATTTTAAAGTGGCAATAAGCTAATCACCTTGCCATAAATGTCTATTTAGAAATAACTATTTCTGTCAAAGTAACAAAAATTAATGAAAAGAGTTATGTTTTTAAATATCTCTAATAAATCTCTTTAATACTTACTTTGAGAGAAAGCAGTAGGATGTTGTCTGGTTTGAATCACCAAACTTTTGTTGTGAGATCACCCATTATGCAGCTTGGAAAACTCCTTTCAGTAATGAAGAAAAAACTAGAGTGAATAAAGCAAATAATATCTTATCATTATTATGAAAATAGTTTTGACCTTAATGCCCTGAAAATCTTCAGAGACCATCAGGAATCCCCAACTGCACTATGAGAACCAGTATCTTCTAGAATATCATCACCTTTGAGTTTTTGTCCTTTTCCACATAAAACGCTGGAGAGTTGAAGACCTAACCTCCATACCAATCATGTGGTATTGGAGAACCTCATTGAATCCTATCCTTTCTCTCTCATATTTAAATTAATGGTGATAACTCTAAGTGTTAACCAACTTAGAGAAAGTATCCTCACTCAGTATTTGTCATTAGAGCTGAAGTTTTAAAAATGGAATTTCCTCCCTATAGGATGATGAATAGGAAACATACCCATTTTCCTGGGCTGTCTTTGTTGGTACAGAGTCAATGATCTTTGACTTTCTGAGCAGCATCCCAAGTACTGAAATGCAGCGAACATTTTAAAAAATTATACACATGTAGTATTTTTAGAAGTGTATTTTTACTGAAGGGATGAGTTGAAATTTAAAATCTTCTAATAATTTCTCAGTTTTGTATTGACTTATAATCTGTTCTAAAATACATATATATAGGAATATGGCCCACCACCAAACATTAAACGGCAATTAATTATGTTGCATATAGTACTTAATCAACTGGATATTGTCTTCAAATGAGCTTGGCATTTTTCTCTCACAAACAGAGCAAATATGGAAGCTTATTATCTTAACATCTTTGTATGTCAGAAACACTGAGTTATCTCTTAGCTGTATTCAGTCACCCTGTATTCATTCACTGCTTGATCTTTGTACAGAACTGTAGATCTACATTGGAGATCTTTGTACAGACTTGCTTATTGCCAATACAAACTAAATGTGATTGTAAACCTCAGGAGGGCAGGCAAGTATCTGTTCACTTTGTGTTTGTTATATCTAGAATAGGACTATGAATGACTATAAATGATGAAAATATTTCTGCATGAGTTATGATATTTCCTGACATGCAGAGTGATGTACTCATAATGAATGCATTTGCCTTAATGAGGAATACTTAAAGGCCATTTATCATATGGAAAGTTGTTTCTGCAGTGTTACAAGCAAATGAATATTTGAACACAAAAAAAATTATTCTAGCTCTGTGAGTGAATTCATCCTTTTGGGCTTCCTTATACCTGAGAAATTCAGATTGTCCTTTTTTCAATCTTCTGTGGGACTTGCCTTCTGACACTGACTGGTAATCTGTGCAGTATCTGTGCTGTGAGGTAGGACCATCAACTAAAACTCTAATGTACATCCTGCTGGCCGATTTCTCCTTCCTGGAGATCTGCTTTATCACCTCCACTGTCCCCCAAATGCTAGCCAACTTTCTCTCTGAGACCAGCACCATCTGCTTCTATGGCTGCTTCCTCCAGTTCTACTTCTTCTCCAAGGGCACTGCTGAGACCTTCTTCTTGCTTGCCATGGCCTTTGACAGGTTCCATTGCAGGCCCCTGCACTACCGCACTGTCATGACTGCTCAGCGCTACATCAGAATAGGACCCAGTGCTGGGTGTGTGGCTTCTCCTGTCTTTTCCTCTGAGTTTACCTCATCTTCCGACTTCCTTTTTGTGGCCCCAATACAATTGATCATTTTTTATGTGACCAAGGACCCCTTATGAAGCTTTCCTTTGTGCCAGGTCCTGCTACTGAGATCATCTGTGCCGTCTATAACTCAGTCCACATTTTCTCCACCTTCTTTTTTATTACCATCTCATACATTCTGGTGATTAAAGCTGTGCTCATGGTCCCTTCAGGAGATGGCTGGCACAAGGCCTTCTTCACATGTGGCTCCCATATGGCTGTGGTGTCCCTGTTCTGTGGCTCTATCATCGCTGCATATGTAAGCCCTAGAGCAGACAATCCAGCATGGATTTAGAAAATTGTGTCTTTGCTCTATTCTATATTAACTCCGTTTTTCAACCCCTTGATCTATAGTTTCTGAAATAAGGAAGATGAAGGCAGCTCTGGGAAAATTATCCAGGACTGTCAGATTTAGAGGCATGAAAAAAATTCAAAGTACTTTTGTGCACAACTGAAATACTGTGTGTGAAATAAATAATTGAAAACTTGGTATTCCATTGTATTAACTGAATTAAAAACATATTTTTGGGGTGAGGAGGAACAGTCATTGTAATAGAATGCTTATAAAGCTGACTGTATCCATCTCTTCATTTTTATTATTAGGGAAAATTATTAATAGTAAAGTCTTTCAATTTAAGTAAAAATAAAGGAAAATGATCATTAAACTTTCTGACATTTAGATTTAATGCTATTTAAAATTCCACTGTTAATATCAAACACACATGTGTACACACAGTCTGTCCTCTATTTTACATTTAAAATTTTCTCAAGTGAGTGAAAAGTTATGTATGCTGAATTTAGAAAACAACATTTAGATGTTAATTCTTGTGTTGATACTAAAAACAGAGCAACATATATTCTATGAAAGGTGATTCATCATTTACCATAACTGCATTTCTTCCTACCTTCTCACCAGGTTTTAGTGAAAATACTTTTAATATTTAGACCCATATGGTTGCCATTTAATTTGTTTCCATTATGTATTTGCTTCTAAGAAGTGTCTTTGAAAAGAGCTCTATTTAGGATGAACCCTGCTTTACCTTTTCCTGATGTGCCATTTTTGCCTACTGTCATTTAGGACTGACTAGCTGCCAGGTGCTGCTGCAGTTGCCAGAGTTATTCGATTTATCTCTACTCACCGTCTCAAGAATACTATATCTCACATTCCCAACTAGAATATTCCTTATCCTACAGAGAAAGCCCGAACACAGTAACTCTCCCTGTATCCTCTTCTCCCTTCTCAAATTCTGGCAACCACTTTCCATTTCTATGTATTTATGTATTCTGGACATCATATACATCAAATAATAAAATATGTGGCCTTTTGTGACTGGCTTCTTTCCTTCACTTAGGATAATGTTTCCAAAGTAAACCAAGGTAAATGTTTACAGATAAATCACAAGGGTCCTTTATGTTCTAGCATGTATCAGTATTTCATTCCTTTTTATGGCTGGATAGCATTCCATCTGTTGGATATAAAGTATTTTCTTTATCCATTCAACAGTTGGACATTTGAGTGGTTTCAGCTTTATGGCTGTTACTAGGATTGCAGCTGTGAATAGTCATAATCTTTATGTGAACATTTTTTCACTTCCCTAGGATATATCCCTGTGAGCAGAACTGCTGGTTCATAAGTTAACTATAAATTGAACATTTTGAGAAACTGTCAGTATTTCCAAAGAGGCTACAACATTTTTATTTTTATGCCCTCACTGTATGTAATGTGGTTTTCAACTTTCTGTGTATTTTCACCAATATTTGTTATTTTCTGTTTTTTTTTTTTTTGGCTTTAGTCATCCTAGTAGGTGTGAAGTGATATTTTTTTATTCTCATTAGCATTTCCCCTAATGTTATTTGTCATTGTATCCTGTGCTTATTTTGGACACTTGCTTGCCTTCTTTAGGAAAATATGTATTCAAATCCTTTGAGCACTTTTAGATGGGGTTATCTCTCTTTTTATTGTTGAATATTAGAAGATATTAATGATATATTTTGGATATAAGTCACTTACCAGTTATGTGTGTAATCTGAAATTATATTCTTCTAATCTTTAGGCTTTTTACTTTCTTGAATATATCCTTTGATATTTTGACTTTCTTTTGTACTTTTTAAATATATCTTTAGTGTATTTTTATTTAAATTCAGATTAGTTACTATATGGTGTATTATTAGCTTTAGGCTAGAAGTTCGTGATTCGTCAGTTGCATATACCACCCACTGCTCGTCACATCAAGTGTCCTCCTTAATTTCATCAATCAATTACCCCAACCTCCCACCCACTTGCTCTCCAGAAACGTTTGTTTCCTAGAGTTAAGAGTCTCTTATGGTTTGGCTCTCTCTCTCTTTTCATCTTATTTTATTTCTCCTTTTCCCCTGTGTTCATCTGTTTTGTTTCTTAAATTCCACATATGAGGGGGTGGGGGCAAGATGGCAGAAGAGTAGGGTCCCCAAGTCACCTGTCCCCACCAACTTACCTAGATAGCTTTCAAATCATCCTGAAAATCTACGAATTCGGTCTGAGATTTAAAGAGAGAACAGCTCGATTGATACAGTGAGAAGAGTTTGCGCTTCTAGCAAGGTAGCAAGACGGAGAAAACAATAATAAAGAAATAAAAAAGCATCCAAGGGGGAGGGGCCCCGCGAGGAGCCGGGCTAAGGCCCGCAGTGAGCGCCCCCAGGACAGGAAAGCCCAGGCCAGGAGAGGCAGAAGCTTTACCAATCTTCCTGGACAGAAAGGTGCTTGCAGGGAGCTCGGGCAGGATCCCAGGAGGGGCAGGGATGCCCTAAGGCTCCCAGGGGCACTAACAGAGGAACTGCACCTGGGGAGAGATCGCACCACAAACCGCAGGCCCAGCTCCCTAAAGCGCTGCAGCGCGCGCCGGGCGGGGCCCCAGGAGCACCTCAGGCTGCCCGCCGGGGCGCGGCGATTCCACCCGCACAGGCCCCGGAGCCGAGGGCGCTGGGGGGACACACCCCAAGATCTTAGGCTCCGCCCGGGACAGGCAGGGGCCAGGAGGACCCAGGACAGTGAGGACGCTCCTGCCGCCAGGCAGCCCCGAGCTGTGCAGATCGGCGTCCTTTGGCCCCCGAGCATCCAGGTCACTGCGGACTAAGAGCTGCGATAGTTACTGCGGGAGCTGACTCTAGAGCTGGACAGCTGGCCGCCCGCACTGTTATTGTCCCTCCAGGTGTCACCTTGTACCTGGGACTGAGCAGGGGCCTCACAGGATAAACAGCTCCCACTGAGCTGTGCACCTGGCAGGGGGCTGGGCAGCTCCCCCAGGTGCACACACCTGAGAATAAGCACAGCAGGCCCCTCCCCCAGAAGACCAGCTAGAAGGACAGGGGAAAAGCAAGTAATTGACCAAGCAGCACTGGAAAGTTTCAGGGAAAGTCGAGGGATTTACAGTATATAGAATCAGAGGATACTCCCCCTTGTTTTTTGTTTTCTCTTTGTTTCCCCCTCCCCCTTTTTCTTCTTCTTTTTTTCTCTCTTTTTCTCCTTTTTCCAGTACAACTTGTTTTTGGCCACTCTATATTGAACAAAATGACTAAAAGGAAAAACTCACCTCAAAAGAAAATATCAGAAACAGTCCTCTCTCCCACAGAGTTACAAAATTTGGATTACAATTAGATGTCAGAAAGCCAATTCAGAAGCACAATTACAAAGCTACAGGTGGCTTTAGAAAAAAGCATAAAGGATTCAAGAGACTTCAAAACTGCAGAATTTAGATCTAATCAGGCCAAAATTAAAAATCAATTAAATGAGATTCAATCCAAACTGGAGGTCCTAACAACAAGGGTTAACGAGGTAGAAGAACAAGTGAGTGACATAGAAGACAAGTTCATGGCAAGGAGTGAAACTGCAGAAAAAAGAGACGAAAAATTAAAAGAACGTGAGTATAGGTTAAGGGAAATAAATCAGAGCCTCAGAAGGAAAAATCTACGTTCAATTGGGGTTTCTGGGGGCGCTGAAAGTGACAGGGGTCCAGAATATGTATACTAACAAATCATAGCTGAGAACTTCTCAAACTTGGGAAGGTAAACAGGCATTCAGATCCAGGAGATAGAGAGATCCCCCCTAAAATCAATAAAAATCGCTCAACACCTCGACATTTAATAGTGAAACTTGCAAATTCCAAAGATAAAGAGAAGATCCATAAAGCAGCAAGAGACAAGAGATCTCTAACTTTTATGGGGAGAAGCATTAGGATAACAGCAGACCTCTCCACAGAGACCTGGCAGGCCAGAAAGGGTTGGCAGGATATATTCAGGGTCCTAAATGAGAAGAATATGCAGACAAGAATACTTTATCCAGCAAGGCTCTCATTCAGAATAGAAGGAGAGATAAAGAGCTTCCAAGATAGGCAGAAACTGAAAGAGTATGTGACCACCAAACCAGCTATGCAAGAAATATGAAGGGGGACTCTGTAAAAGAAAAAGGAAGTCCAAGGAAAAATCCACAAAAACAGGTATCTGAATAGAGACTGAATAAGTACCATGATGACACTAAATTCATATCTTTCAATAGTAACTCTGAATGTGAATGGGTTTAATAACCCCATCAAAAGGCACAGGGTTTCATACTGGATAAAAAAAGCAAGGCCCATCTATTTGCTGTCTATAGGAGACTCATTTAGACATAAGGACACCTACAGCCTGAAAATAAAAGGTTGAAGAACCATTTACCATTCAAATGGTCCTCAAAAGAAAGCAGGGGTAGCCATCCTTATATCAGCTAAATTAAAGTTTATCCCAAAGGCTATAGTAAGAGATGAAGAGGGACACTATATCATACTTAAAGGATCTATCAAACAAGACGACCTAACAATCATGAATATTTATGCCCCGAACATGGGAGCTGCCAAGTGTATCAATTAATAACCAAAGTTAAGACATACTTAGATAATAATACACTTAAACTTGCTGACTTGAACATAGAACTTTCTACAATCGATGATATTCTAAGCACAAAATCTCCAAAGAAACAAGAGCTTTAAATGATACAATGGACGACTGGATTTCACAGATATTTACAGAACTTTACATCCAAACGCAACTGAAAACACATTATTCTTAAGTGCATGTGGAACTTTCTCCAGAATAGACCACATACTGGGTCACAAATTAGGTCTTAACTGATAACAAAATATTGGGATCCTCTCCTGCGTATTTTCAGAACTAATGCTTTGAAATTAGAACTAAATCACAAGAACAAGTTTGGAAGGATTTCAAACAAGTGGAGGTTAAGGACCATCCTGCTAAAAGATGAAAGGGTCAACCAGGAAATTAAGAAAGAATTAAAAAGATTCATGGAAACTAATGAGAATGAAGATACAACCATTCAAAATATTTGGGATACAGCAAAAGCAGTCCTGAGGGGGAAAAACATTGCAATACAAGCATCCATCCGAACACTGGAAAGAACTCAAATACAAAAGCTAACCTTGCACCTAAAGGAGATGGAGAAAAAACAGCAAATAGATCCTACACCCAGCAGAAGAAGAGAGTTAATAAAGATTCAAGCAGAATTCAATGAAATAGAGACCAGAAGAACTGTGGAGCAGATTAACAAAACCAGGAGGTGGTTCTTTGAAAGAATTAATAAGATAGATAAACCATTAGCCAGCCTTATTAAAAATAAGAGAGAAAAAACTCATATTAATAGAATCATGAATGAGAAAGAAGAGATCACCACCAATACCAAGGAAATACAATCGATCTAAAAACTTATTATGAGCAGCTTTACGCCAATAAATGAGGCAATCTAGAAGAAATGGAAGCATTCCTGGAAAATTACAAACTACCAAAACTGGAACAGGAAGAAATAGAAAACATGAACAGGCCAATAACCAGGGAGGAAATTGAAGCAGTCATCAAAAACCTCCCAAGACACAAAAGTCCAAGGCGAGATGACTTCCCAGGGGAATTCTATCAAACATTTAAAGAAGAAACCATATCTATTCTACTAAAGCTGTTCCGAAATATAGAAAGAGATAGATACTTCCTAACTCATTCTATAAGGCCAGAATCACCTTAATTTCAAAACCAGACCAAGACCCCACCAAAAAGGAGAATTATAGACCAATAACCCTGGTGAAGACGGATGCAGAAATTCTCAACAAGATACTAGCCAATAGGGTCCAACAATACATTAAGAAGATTATTCACCATGACCAAGTGGGATTTATCCCTGGGATGCAAGGTGGTTCAACACTTGTAAAGCAATCAATGTGATTGATCACATCAGCAAGAGCAAGAACAAGAACAAGATCCTCTCAAGAGATGCAGAGAAAGCATTTGACAAAATACAGCATCCATTCCTGATCAAAACTCTTCAGAGTGTAGGGATAGAGGGAACATTCCTCAACATCTTAAAAGCCATCTACGAAAAGCCCACAGCAAATAATCATTCTCAATGGGGAAACACTGGGAGCCTTTCCCCTAAGATCAGGAACACGACAGAGATGTCCACTCTCACCACTGTTATTCAATATAGTACTAGAAGTCCAGCCTCAGCAATCAGGCAACAAAAAGAAATAAAAGGCATTCATGTTGGCAAAGAAGAAGTTGAACTCTCCCTCTTTGCAGATGACATGATACTGTTCGTAGAAAATCCAAAAAACTCCATCCCAGGATTGCTAGAAATCATACAGCAATTTGGCAGTGTGGCAAGATACAAAATCAATGCCCAGAAATCAGTGGCATTTTTCTACACTGACCATGAGACTGAAGAAAGAGAAATTAAGGAGTCAATCCCATTTACAATTGCACCCAAAAGCATAAGATACCTAGGAATAAACCTAACAAACAGGGAAAGGATCTATACCCTAAAAACTACTGAACACTTCTGAAAGAAAATTGAGGAAGACACAAAGAGATGGAAAAATATTCCAGGCTCATGGATTGGCAGAATTAATATTGTGAAAATGTCAGTGTTACCCAGGGCAATTTACACATTTAATGTAATCCCTTTTCTAAATACCATAGACTTTCTTCAAAGTTGAAACAAATCATCTTAAGATTTGTGTGGAATCAGAAAAGACCCCGAATAGCCAGGGGAATTTCAAAAAAGAAAACCATAGCTGGGGGCATCACAATGCCAGATTTCAGGTTGTACTACAAAGCTGTGGTCATCAAGACAGTGTGGTACTGGCGCAAAAACAGACACATAGATCAATGGAACAGAATAGAGAATCCATAAGTGGATCCTCAACTCTATGGTCACTAATATTCGACAAAGCAGGAAAGACTATCCACTGGAAAAAAGACAGTCTCTTCAATAAGTGGTGCTGGGAAAATTGGACATCCACATACAGAAGAATGAAACTGGACCATTCTACACCATACACAAAGATAAACTCAAAATGGATGAAAGATCTAAATGTGAGACAAGAATCCATCAAAATCCTAGAGGAGAACACAGGTAACACCCTTTCTGAACTTGGCCACAGTAACTTCTTGCAAGATACATTCATGAAGGCAAGAGAAACAAATGGAAAAATGAACTATTGGGACTTCATCAAGATAAAAAGCTTCTGCAAAGCAAAAGAAAGAGTCAACAAAACTAAAAGACAACCTACAGAATGGGAGAAGATATTTCCAAATGACGTATCAGATAAAGGGCTAGTTTCCAAGATCTATAAAGAAATTACTAAACTCAACAGCAAAGAAACAAACAATCTAATCATGAAATGAGTAAAAGACATGAACAGAAATTTCACCAAGAAGACATACACGTGGCCAACAAGCACATGAGAAAATGCTCCGCATCACTGGCCACAGGGAAATACAAATCAAAACCACAATGAGATACCATCTCACACTAGTGAGAATGGTGAAAATTAACAAGACAGGAAACAGCAAATGTTGGAGAGGATGTGGTGAAAGGGGAGCCCTCTTGCACTGTTGGTGGGAATGTGAACTGGTGCAGCCACTCTGGAAAACTGTGTGGAGGTTCCTCAAAGAGTTAAAAATAGATCTGCCTTATGACCCAGCAATTGCACTGCTGGGGATTTACCCCAAAGATACAGATGCAGTGAATGCTGGGACACCTGCACCCCAATGTTTATAGCAGCAATATCCACAATAGCCAAACTATGGAAGGAGCCTGGGTGTCCATCGAAAGATGAATGGATAAAGAAGATAGGGTATATGTATACAACGGAATATTACTCAGCCATTAGAAATGACAAATACCCACTATTTGCTTCGACGTGGATGGAAGTGGAGGGTATTATGCTGAGTGAAATAAGTCAATCAGAGTAGGACAAAAATTATATGGTCTCATTCATTTGGGGAATATAAAAAATAGTGAAAGGGAATAAAGGGGAAAGGAGAGAAAATAAGTGGGAAATATCAGAGAGGGAGACAGAACATGAGAGACTCCTAACTCTGGGAAATTATCAAGGGGTAGTGGATAGGGAGGTGGGCAGGGGATGGGTGGAGTGGGTGACGGGCACTGAGGGGGGCACTTGATGGGATGAGCACTGGGGTTATGCTATATGTTGGCAAATTGAACTCTAATAAAATAAAGTACAAGGTCATTAACCTACAAAAAAATTCCACGTCGGAGGGGCTCGGGAGCGGCTCCGCGGAGGGGCTGCAGGGCGGGAGCGCGAATCCACCAGCGCAGGCCCCGGAGCACAGGGCGCCGGGACACAGCCCAGGATCCGGCCTCCCCCGGGACAGGCAGAGGCCGGGAGGGCCCGAGACAGCGAGGACGCTCCTGCCCCGAGCTGAGCAGATCAGCGGCCCCGCCCCGGAGCCTCCAGGCCCTGCGGACGGAGAGCCGAGAGCCCCGAGCCCCATAGTTCCTGCGGAGGCTGAATCCAGGCTTCCAGAGTTGCCATAGCAACTGCTGCTGTTCCTCCTGGGGCCTGGCGGGGTAAACAACCCCCGCAGAGCCCTGCAGCAGGCAGGGGCAGAGCAGCTCCCCCAAGTGCTAACACCTGAAAATCAACGCAACAGGCCCCTCCCCCAGAAGACCAGCTAGAGGGACCAGTGATACTCCCCCGTGTTCCAATACAACTTGTTTCTGGCCACTCTGCACTGAGCAAAATGACTAGAAGGAAAACCTCAACTCAAAAGAAAGAATCAGAAACAGCCCTCTCTCCCACAGAGTTACAAAATCTGGATTACACTTCAATGTCAGAAAGCCAATTCAGAAGCACTATTCTACAGCTACTGGTGGCTCTAGAAAAAAGCATTAAGGCCTCACGAGACTTCATGACTGCAGAATTTAGATCCAATCAGGCAGAAATTAAAAATCAATTGAATGAGATGCAATCCAAACTAGAAGTCCTAACGACGAGGGTTAACGAGGTGGAAGAACGAGTGAGTGACATAGAAGACAAGTTAATGGCAAAGAGGGAAACTGAGGAAAAAAGAGATAAACAATTGAAGGACCATGAAGACAGATTAAGGCAAATAAACGACAGCCTGAGGAAGAAAAACCTACGTTTAATTGGGGTTCCCGAGGGCGCCGAAAGGGACAGAGGGCCAGAATATGTATTTGAACAAATCCTAGCTGAAAACTTTCCCAATCTGGGAAGGGAAACAGGCATTCAGATCCAGGAAATAGAGAGATCCCCCCCTAAAATCAATAAAAACCGTTCAACACCTCGACATCTAATAGTGAAGCTTGCAAATTCCAAAGATAAAGAGAAGATCCTTAAAGCAGCAAGAGACAAGAAGTCCCTGACTTTCATGGGGAGGAATATTAGGGTAACAGCAGACCTCTCCACAGAGACGTGGCAGGCCAGAAAGGGCTGGCAGGATATATTCAGGGTCCTAAATGAGAAGAACATGCAACCAAGAATACTTTATCCAGCAAGGCTCTCATTCAAAATGGAAGGAGAGATAAAGAGCTTCCAAGACAGGCAGGAACTGAAAGAATATGTGACCTCCAAACCAGCTCTGCAAGAAATTTTAAGGGGGACTCTTAAAACTCCCCTTTAAGAAGAAGTTCAAGTAACTCTGAACGTGAATGGGCTTAATGACCCCATCAAAAGGCGCAGAGTTTCAGACTGGATAAAAAAACAGGACCCATCTATTTGCTGTCTACAAGAGACTCATTTTAGACAGAAGGACACCTACAACCTGAAAATAAAAGGTTGGAGAACCATTTACCATTCAAATGGTTCTCAAAATATACCCTAAAAACTACAGAACACTTCTGAAAGAAATTGAGGAAGACACAAAGAGATGGAAAAATATTCCATGCTCATGGATTGGCAGAATTAATATTGTGAAAATGTCAATGTTACCCAGGGCAATTTACACGTATAATGCAATCCCTATCAAAATACCATGGACTTTCTTCAGAGACTTAGAACAAATTATTTTAAGATTTGTGTGGAATCAGAAAAGACCCCAAACAGCCAGGGGAATTTTAAAAAAAGAAAACCATATCTGGGGGCATCGCAATGCCAGATTTCAGGTTGTACTACAAAGCTGTGTTCATCAAGGCAGTGTGGTACTGGCACAAAAACAGACATATAGATCAATGGAACAGAACAGAGAACCCAGAAGTGGACCCTGAACTTTATGCTCAACTAATATGCGATAAAGGAGGAAAGACGATCCACTAGAAGTCCACGTATGAGTGAAATCATATATTATTTTTCTTTCTCTGACTGACTTATTTTGCTTAGCATAATACATTCTAGTTCCAACCGTTTTGTTGCAAATGGCAAAATTTCATTCTTTTTTATGGCTGAGTCATGATATTCCATTGTATATAGACAACCATATCTTCTTTATCCACTCATCAGTCACTGGACATCTGAACTCTTTCAACATCTTAATTTGTGGACATTGCTGCTATAAACATTGGGCTGCATGTGCCCCTTTGAATCACTATTTTTTATCCTTGGATAAATACTTCACAGTGCAACTGCTTTTGGTGTCAAATATAAGAAACCACTGTCCAATCCATGGTCACAAAATTTACTCCTTTGAGTATTTATATTATCATTTTTCAGAGCAGATTAGTTTTGAATTTATTTCAACATTTTAATAGGAATTTGTTAAGACTGAAATCATATGCAAGTTCCAAATAACTACTATGAAGCAAAAACTCCCCGGACACCTTCTGGCATATTCAGATGCCAGTTTATAAAGCTATGTCAACCACTGCATAGTCAGTTGTTTATAGTTTTTCAATCTTGGTATTCTTGAAGAGATTATCTCATATCACGCACTTTCAAATGAAACCTATTAGATTATTTCCTTCAGTTTGTAAAATTTCTATATAATCTTTTGAGACAAAATTATTTGTAACATTTAGTGGCAAATATTACTTCTCAGAGACATTTGAAACATTTGTTCAGCATAGGAAATAGGATGAGAAATAAATTGTTGAAAAAAAGACACAGAAAAATAGGCCAATTGTGGAATATGTGTTAAAAGAAAGGATAGAGTTAGTAGAATTATTATAATAATCATAGTGAAATATACTAATAATGTTCTTTAAATATAAAGAAAACAAGAGATGGGATTTTAAAAAGTGGGGTGCATATGTATCTAAACTGTTGGCATTAAAAAAATAAATAAATAGGGATCCCTGGGTGGCACAGCAGTTTAGCGCCTGCCTTTGGCCCAGGGTGTGATCCTGGAGACCCGGGATCGAGTCCCACATCTGGCTCCTGGTGCATGGAGCCTGCTTCTCCCTCAGCCTGTGTCTCTGCCTCTCTCTCTCTCTCTCTCTCTCTCTCTCTCTCTTTCTGTGACTATCATAAATAAATAAAAATTTAAAAAAATAAAAAAAATATTGCCTCCCACTTAGCCTCAGTTATATCTTCTATAAAATATAGATAAAACATAACATTTTACCTATATAACAAAATATACCTGCCATAAAATGCTACTGTGGTCAAATGTGACTTTGAAAGTTGTTGGCACTTATTAGACATGCGAAAAGGGGCCACTTTAGTTTAGATCCATTCTAAATTTCCTGTAAAAAAAAAAAAGCATTGTTTTCATAAGTACAGAGGATGTGACTGAATACATACCAATCATGACTGGTGTTGGCATACTCTTATACTATCCCCAAGAGTAGTTGAGGGAATACTGCCTGGATCAGAGCTATTGACTTATGAGAATGTATTTTCCTCGACTATAAAACCAAAACATACTCTATTGTGTTCAAGGGAAGAAACTCTTTAAACAATTGTTACACGAATATCTAAGCATCCATAACTAGACTAATTTGTCATGAATTTACAATGAATTTATTTTCCAAAATATTGTAACTATATGGTTAGAAAAATCATAGGTTGTAATACCTCCTCAATTTGAACATTCCTATCAAATTATCTATATTCGTGAAACCTAAAACAGCAACCCACATGCAAGTTTACAGTTTCATAACCCTACAACTTAGTTGAAGGCAAGATATATTTCAGTTGAGATATATAATTGAAACTTACCTATGGCATTAATTCATTGAATTGTTTGGAGGTCATTTATCTTCCCTGAGCCTGAAATTCTTTAGTAAAGAGTAAAGAGTCTGCGTTAAATTATCTCAAATAACCCTTCCTTTCCCAAAAGGCCATGATAAACTGTTCTCTAGCCCTCCTTTTATCTGGGCCACTCCTTTTCCTCATAAATTGAACAAATCATCAGATAGTCTCTAATTATATTTTAATAGCTGCAAAGCATTGTATTTTATTGATGTAATAATAATATATTTCAGGAATATGCATTGATGAAGATTTAGATTTTTGTATTTAGATTTTTTCAACATTATGTTCTTTTTTTATTGGTGTTCAATTTGCCAACATATAACATAACACCAAGTGCTCACCCCATCAAGTACTGCCCTTAGTGCCCGTCACCCAGTCACCCCCACCCCCGCCCACCTCACTTTCCACACACCTTGTTCGTTTCCCAGAGTTAGGAGTCTCTCATGTTCTGTCTCCCTCTCTGATATTTCCCACTCATTTTCTCTCCTTTCCCCTTTATTCCCTTTCACTATTTTTTATATTCCCCAAATGAACGACACCATATAATGTTTGTCCTTCTCTGATTGACTTACTTCACTCAGCACAATACCCTCCAGTTAATCCACGGCAAAGCAAATGGTGGGTATTTGTCATTTCTAATGGCTGAGTAATATTCCATTGTATACATAGACCACATCTTCTGTATCCATTCATCTTTCGATGGACACCGAGGCTCCTTCCACAGTTTCGCTATTGTGGACATTGCTGCTATAAACATTGGGGTGCAGGTGTTCCAGCATTTCACTGCATCTGTATCTGTGGGGTAAATCCCCAGCAGTGCAATTGCTGGGTCATAAGGCAGATCTATTTTTAACTCTTTGGGGAACCTCCACACAGTTTTCCAGAGTGGCTGCACCAGTTCACATTCCCACCAACAGTACAAGAGGGTTCCCCTTTCTCCACATCCTCTCCAACATTTGTGGTTTCCTGCCTTGTTAATTTTTCCCATTCTCGCTGGTGTGAGGTGGTATCTCATTGTGGTTTTCATTTGTATTTCCCTGATGGCCAGTGATGCGGAGCATGTCCTCATGTGCTTGTTGGCCACGTCTATGTCTTCCTCTGTGAGATTTCTGTTCATGTCTTTTGCCCATTTCACGATTGAATTGTTGTTTCTTTGCTGTTGAGTTTCATAAGTTCTTTATAGATCTTGGATACTAGCCCATTATCTGATACGTCATTTGCAAATATCTTCTCCCATTCTGTAGGTTGTCTTTTAATTTTCTTGACTGTTTCTTTTGCTGTGCAAAAGCTTCTTATCTTGATGAAGATCCCTCAGCATCTTAAAAGCCATCTACGAAAAGCTCACAGCAAATAACATTCTCAATGGGGAAACACTGGGAGCCTTTCCCTAAGATCAGGAACAAGACAGGGATGTCCACTCTCACGACTACTATTCAACATAGTAGGAGAAGTCCTAGCCTCAGCAATCAGACAACAAAAAGAAATAAAAGGCATTCAAATTGGCAAAGAAGAAGTCAAACTCTCCCTCTTCACAGATGACATGATACTATACACAGAAAACCTTCATTAAGATAATAAGCTTCTGCACAGCAAAAGAAACAGTCAACAAAATTAAAAGACAACCTACAGAATGAGAGAATATTTGCAAATGACATATCAGATAAAGGGCTAGTATCCAAGACCTATAAATAACTTATTAAACTCGATATCAAAGAAACAAACAATCCAACCATGAAATGGGCAAAAGCATGAACAGAAATTTCACAGACGAAGACACAGACATGGCCAACAAGCACATGAGAAAATGCTCCACATCCCTCGCCATCAGGGAAATACAAATCAAAACCACAATGAGGGATCCCTCGGTGGCTCAGTGGTTTAGTGCCTGCCTTTGGCCCAGGGCATGATCCTGGAGTCCCGGGATCGAGTCCCACGTTGGGCTCCTGGCATGGAGCCTGCTTCTCCTTCCTTCTGTGTCTCTGCCTCTCTCTCTCTCTCTCTCTCTCTCTCTCTCTCTCTATCATAAATAAATAAAATAAATAAATATTTTTTAGAAAACCACAATGAGATACCACCTCACATCAGTGAGAATGGTGAAAATTAACAAGACAGGAAACAACAAATGTTGGAGAGGATGTGGAGAAAGGGGAACCCTCTTGTACTGTTGGTGGGAATGTGAACTGGTGCAGCCACTCTGGAAAACTGTGTGGAGGTTCCTCAAAGAGTTAAAAATAGATCTGCCCTACCACCCAGCAATTGCACTGCTGGGGATTTGCCCCGAAGATGCAGATGCAGTGAAACGCTGGAACACCTGCACCCCAATGTTTATAGCAGCAATATCCACAATAGCCAAGCTGTGGAAGGAGCCTCGGTGTCCATCAAAAGATGAATGGATAAAGATGTGGTTTATGTATACAATGAAATATTACTCAGCCTTTAGAAACAACAAATACCCACTATTTTCTTCCATGTGGATGGAACTGGAGGGTATTATGCTGAGTGAAGCAAGTCAATCGGAGAAGAAAAAACATTATATGGTCTCATTTTGGGGGGGAATATAAAAAATAGTGAAAGGGAATAAAGGGGAAAGGAGAAAAATGAGTGGGAAATATCAGTGAGGGTGACAGAACATGAGAGACTCCTAGCTCTGAGAAACAAACAAGGGGTGCTGGAGGGGGAGGTGGGCAGGGGATTGGGGTGACTGGGTGATGGGCACTGAGAGGGGCATTTGGCGGGATGAGCACTGGGTGTTGTGCTATATGTTGGCAAATTGAACTTCAATAATAAAAAATAAAACAAAACTGCCTCTCAAAACAAAAGGAATATATTTCTTTAGCTGTTATGAGACATAATAGTCCTGTAAATAAAGGTAATGAAACAATAAAAAAGTAAAAAGATAAAAATAAAAATAAAAAATAAATAAAATTTGCTTTGTAATTACACATCTAGTATTTTATCTTACATATAGATAGACACATGTAAAACTAAATATGTACATAGTTTGGACTGTAAGCACTGATTCTAAGAACAAAATGTTGAAGTCCCAATGATTCATTATTGCTTTTGTTTCTCTTGCCTTCTAACCCTAACCCTAACCCTAACCCCTAACCCTAGCCCTAACCCCTAACCCTAACCCTAACCCTAAACCCTAACCCTAAACCCTAAACCCTAACCCTAACCCTAAACCCTAAACCCTAACCCTAACCCTAAACCCTAACCCTAAACCCTAAACCCTAACCCTAACCCTAACCCTAACCCCTAACCCTAACCCTAACCCCTAACCCTAAACCCTAACCCTAAACCCTAACCCTAAACCCTAACCCTGAAGCCTCTCCGTGGGTCCTGAGGAGGTCGGGTCCCTGTCAGCGTGGACGCTACCCCCACATGGCTGTTTCCTGTCTGTTGACTACGGTGGGACTCCCAGCGCTGAGAGGGCACCTCCTTGGCTTGTTCCTGCTCTCAGGGGAGACGATTTCGTCACCCATAGGGATGACGTCAGCTGCGGGCCTTCCTACGCCGCCTTTCCTCTGTTGACAGACATTTCCTCAAAACCCACTGTGCTTTTTATGTTGTATTCTGTCAAAATCGTTTTCTGCAAATCTTGAGGGGATTGTATCCTTTCTCTTTGTTTTTTTTTTTAATTTTATTTATATATCCTTGAGAGACACAGAGAGACAGAGAGAGAGAGGCAGAGACACAGGCAGAGGGAGAAGCAGGCTCCATGCAGGGAGCCTGATGTGGGACTCGATCCCGGGACTCCAGGATCACGCCCTGGCCCGAAGGCAGGCGCTGAAGCGCTGAGCCCCCCGGGCCGCCCCATGTCCTTTCTCTGCTTAATGGGATGGATCGTGCTGACTGATCAGAGGGGCCGCGGGGGGCAGGTGAGCAACATGGATGAACAACAGGAAAAGCTACAAGCGTGTGGTTCTAAATAAAGAAATCCCAGAAATTTAGAAAGTACAGCCTGGCAATAAGAGTCAGTACTGTTGGGACAACTCTGTACGAGGACAGACGGTGACGCCGCTTCTTGTGGGGAGAGCTGAGTGAGGCACAGAATTGTCAAGTCACTAGTTGTAGCCCTGAAACTACTGTCACGTTGTGCGTCGACTGTACTTCAATAGATACCAAGGAAAAGGGGTTTCTGGTAGGACTCCCGGTGGGTCCGTGAAAGGCATTTACACGGTCGTTACGCACACGAAGGCACCTCTGCAGAGGGGATCAAGATGCTCACGTGTCTTCATGTTAATTTTTAGAAGATTTACTTGAGAGACGGTGCAGTGGGGAGGGGCGGAGGGAGAGGGGGAACCTGGAGCGGACTCCTCACCCACCGGAGCCCGAGCCCCACCCGAGGCTCCACACCACAACCTCGAGATCCTGACTTGAGCCAAACTCAAGAGTCGCCGTGGAACCAACGGAAGCACCCAGGAGCCCCTCAAATGTTCCTAACTGCAACCCCATGCTGTGAACCCTGGGGGGCGGGGGGGGGCATCTGTGACCCCCAGTCTGCCTTGAAGGGTGGGAGGCCTGCAGGGCCCAGAATGGGAACTGAGGATGTGGGAGGGTGCCTGCATCCCCTTCCCACCGGGCGTGGGGACAGGATCCTCCCCCGGGACCCTGGGCCTTCAGGGTGAAGGGCTGAGTACTGATTGGACCCCGCCCGCCCACAGTGATGATGCGGGACCCCACTCTGGGCGGAACTGTGGTGCCCCTGGGTTCCACCACTGCCTGGTGCCCACTCTGCGTCCGCAGACCGTCGGAGGCACTCGTGCTCCGGATCTGGCTTGCAGCGACCTGACTCTCCTGTCCTCCCCAGTAGCCCAGTACTCGTCTCTCCTCAGTACGCCAACTCTCCCACTCTCCCCAGTACCCCCACTCTCCCACTCTCCCCAGTACCCCAACCCTCCCACTCTCCCCAGCACCCCAGTGCGTAAAGAGGAGGCGCTCACACAGCGACAGGTCACAGGTGAGTGGCAGCTGATCCCTGCTCCCCACGGGCCACAGTGGGGCCTGTGGGTCCAGGTGGGGGCACAGGCCTCCCACGCTGGGATCCACAACACCCCGACCCCCCATGCAATGACCGTGAGCAGCTCCTACAGCCCTTCCCCAGCCCCACGGAGTGAGAGCAGCCACCCTGCTGCCCCCGTCCAGGGAAGGAGGCTGCAGTCGGAACTCAGGCAGCCCCCCGGGACCCCCGCTCCCCTGTAAGCCCTGTGCTGTGCAGGCACACAAGCCATGACCTTTCCAGCCTGTCCTAGATGCATGGACCCCGACAGGGGTGACTGACACCCCCCCATCCTGCCCTGTGCCCGCTGGGTCCCCCTGGCCCGTGAGCAGGCTTGCTCTTCACGCTCCAACGCTCCCCCAGGCCCCCCTCAGGCTATTCACACATCGCTGCCCTCAGGGTGGGGAGTTTGGTCGCACTCTTGCTGGCATCAGGTTTTAATTTTGATGAAGGCCAGTCCGTCGCTTTCTCCCCTTGGTCGTGTGCTTGTGGAATCTAAGAGAAAGCTTCGATCCCTGCCCCCCCACCCCCAAGCCCCGCAGGGACACTCGCTGGCCGGCCCACCCACCACCATATCTGCGCCGGCCCCGGGCTGGGAGACGTCACTCCCGAGCATCAGGTGGGCAGTTCCCTGGAGCCCCTGGGTCCCCCGCCTGTGTGCTCCTGATACCGGGGTGGGAGCGCTCTGTGACCCCAGCGTGACGGCGTGTCCTGGGACAGTGGCTGGGAAGGTGGACTGTAGGTGGGTGAGGGACAGACAGGCAGCGAGGGCCCGCCCGTGTGTGATGCCTGTGCCCCTCGGGGCTACGGGGTTGTCTCCGGCTCCGGTCAGACAGAGGGGCACCTGCCCACGGGGAGCACCCGGACGCATGTGTCCTCGGAAGGTTCTCACGCGCCGTCATTCTTGGATGTGTTTGGATTGCAGCACGATGCAGGAGGACCCGGAGACCCTGCTGGCCTTGCAAAGGGCCAATAATAGTGGCCCAGTACCATCAGGTGAGGCCCAGAAGGGACCATAGACACTACACACCCACGACGGGGGGACCATACCTGCAAGAGCAGGTGAGGCTCAAGAGGGGATCAGAGCCAAGGATGAGCCAGGTCAGCCCAGACAAGGACCATAGTCACCAGGAACAAGTGAGACCCTGGGGATGGTCCCGGTGTCAGTAGCAACTAAGGGTCCATCCTGGATCCTAGTCATTGGTAGCGGAGTTGCTCAGTCGCCAGGTACAGGTGAGGCCTGGGTGGGGACCAGAGTCACCAGGTCCAGATGAAGACCACAGCTACCAGGTCCAGGTGAGCCCAGGTGGGGACCAGAGTCACCAGGTTCAGGTGAGGCCACGGTGGGGACCACAGTCGCAGATCCACATGAGGCTCAGGTGGAGACCAGAGTCACCTAGGTGAAGCCCAGTTGGGGACTAGAGTCACCAGGTCTGGGTGAGGCCCAATTGGGGACCAGAGTCACCAGGTCCGGGTGAGGGCCAGGTAGGAACCACAGTCATCAGATCCAGGTGAAGCCCAGTGGGGGACCACAGTCACCGGGTCCAGGTGAGGCCAGTTCCAGGTGAGGCCACGGTGGGGATCACAGTCACCAGTTCCGGGTGAGGTCCAAGTGGGGACCAGAGTCACCAGGTCCTGGTGAGGCCAACGTGGGGACCAGAGTCACCAGGTTCAGGTGAGGCCAAGGTGGGGACCACAGTCGCAGATCCACATGAGGCCCAGGTGGGGACCAGAGTCACTAGGCCCAGGTGAGGCCCTGTTGGGGACCAGAGACACCAGGTCCAGCTGAGGCCCAGGTGGGGACCACAGTCATGTCTGGGTGAGGCCCAGGTGGAGACCACAGTCACCGGTTCCAAATGAGGCCCATGTGGGGACCACCGTCACCGGGTCCGGTTGAGGGCCAGGTAGGGATCAGAGTCACCAGGTCAGGTGAGACCCAGGTAGGGATCAGAGACACCAGGTCCAGCTGAGGCCCAGGTGGGGACCACAGTCACCACGTCTGGGTGAGGCCCAGGTGGGGATCAGAGTCACCAGGTCCGGGTGAAGCCCAGTGGGGGACCACAGTCACTAGGTCCAGGTGAGGCCCAGGTGGGGACCACAGTCACCAGGTCAGGTCAGGCCCAGGTGGGGATCGTCACTGATAGACAGAAGCAGGTGAGGCTGTCAGGCTGCGCCCACTGGGCAGACAGGCCCTTCCTCTGGCGCCTGGCCAATCTCAGAGGGTCGGCGCTCCCTCAGGATTCAGGGGAGGGAGGAGCCCTTCTGCTCCCTCCTGTCTGTCCCCATTTCCCTGCTCTGATCGGTCCCCACCACGGAGCACCCTCTGTTGCAGGCACACCAAGCAGGGTCTACACAGGACCTGTCACTGTGCAAGGTCACCAACCACCAGGGCTTTCTGCAGTGAGTCCCCTGGACACCCCTCATCCATCTCAGGGCGGGTGGCATTTGCAGGAACACCCCTCTGGAGGCTGACCCCACCCCCAGGTCGGGACCTCGTCCCCTGGAGCCCTCTGCGACTGGGCTGCAGCTGAGACAGCCCAGAGGACGACCTGGGGCCTGGGCAAGAAGGGAGCTGGGCCCGGAGGAGGCCCCTGGACACTCAGAGGAGGGGCCCCCACGCCTGCTTTGGGCAGGCCCAGGTGTCTGCCTCCTGCATCGGGGAGGGGGGTGTCCAGTCCCTTCAGCAGGGGCTCCCGCCTGTGAGGGGCTCTGGGGCCGGGGCATGCTCTCCATAGGGGGACGGCCTGGTCTGGGGCAAGTCCTCAGGGGTGCTCTCACCCACACCCCCCAGCCAGGGCCCCCACAGTCCCGAAGGCTTCTGCGGGGCTGCAGGTAGATGCCGGGGACCAGGCCAGGGCGGGGAGGGGGGGGCGCACAGGGAGGGCCCCACCAGGCAGGAGGAAGGAAGAGGAGGAGGGGGCTGCCATGGGCGGGAACGAGGGAGGGGACAGCCCAGTGGCCTAGGTCGCAGGGGACGAGGCTGATGGGTCAACAGCCCCGCGAGAACCTGACGGATGCTGGAGACCCCAGGTGGGGCCCCCTCAGTCCTGCTCACGGCCCAGTGGCTGCTGGGATGGCTCAGGGGTGGTCGTGCTCAGGGGCTCCGACAGGACAGAAGGTGAAATGGGCCAGGGTGGCAGAGGGGACAGCAGAGAGGGGAGTCAGGGGACAGCAGGGGGACGGCCAGGGGGCAGGGGGAGGCCAGCTGGACGCTGGGCAGTCAGGCCCTGGGGAGGCGGGGGGACCTCAGTGGGACGGTCACGGGGCACCCGGGCCACGCTGACAGCTCTCAGGCTGGTCCATCGAGGAGGGGGGCAGGTCACCCCTGGGGGCGCCGAGGGGGTCCCCGCCTAGCCCACCACCAGCAAACACCCTTCTCAGACCCCCCAGACACCGCCCCCACCCACCCTCAGGCCGCTGGCAGCCCCTGCCCTCCCTGGAGGAGCCCTGCCATCCCCAGGACCCTGGGTGCAGATGGGGTGGGTGTGTGGGTGTGGTCTGTGGGGCCAGAGCCTCAGGGCTCTGCATCTCTTGCCTTCCAGGGACAAGGAGCTGCCCGGCCCCAGCCCCCGCGAGGCCAAGGTGAGAGCCCGTCCTGGGCCCTGGGCAGGAGGTGGGGGGGGGCTGGGGCCAGCTGTCTGCACCCCGTCCCCCAGGACATCCCCAGGCGTCTCCCCAGTCCCCCGTCCCAGCGCTGCACGGGCTGCCGGAACGCACCCCAGACCCGGAGCCGCGGTCCGCGGGGGGCCCTGCGCCTTCCTGGCTCCTCCGGGTCCCGCGGGGGACTGGACGTGGCCCGAGCACCCATCTCCCGCGGCTGGAGCTTCACCTGCGGCCCCCGCTTGTCCTCTTCCAGAAACTCCGCCAGGAGACCCGGCGCGCGGACAAATGGATAAAAATGCTCAAGCGATGGGACCACTACCTCCCCAGCGAGAAGGTGGGGCGCTGGGTGCCCCCGAGGGCTCTCCGTCCTGACAGGGCTGGGGCGCCGCCCTCAGTGTCCTCCTGCCCCGTCCTCGGGGGAGCCCCCTGCCTGGGGAGAGTCTGCAGGGAGCCCGAGCCTCCCCAGGCCCCGGGACGGTGCTGGGGGAGCGTCAGGTCGGTGCCACAGTCCCTGCTCCTCGTGGGGGACAGGGCCCAGCTCCAGGGAGACCCAGCCTCTCTGCAGACACCCTGGAGCTGAAGCCGGAAACTTCTAGATGCCTCGCGCTCCCTGGGCTCCAAGGGGCAGCCCTGGGCCCCTCTCACCAGCACTGCCTTCCTCCCCGCAGCTGCAACGCCGGTCTACAAAGGGGTCCCGCCCCAGGTGCGGGAACAGGTGTGGCTGCGATTGCTGAACGTCGACCAGGTTAAGGCCAGGAATGCCGGGAAATACCAGGTGGGGCCCATCCACTCCCCGTGGACCCTCGGTCCCCTCCCTGCCCAGGGCTGACCCTCCATGTCCCCCCCCACCCAGGCTGAACTCCCGTGTCCCCTCCCCACCCGGGCTGATCCTCCACGTCCCCTCCCTGTCCAGGGCTGACCCTCAGTCCCCTCCCCGCCCATGACAGCTGGGCACAGGCCCTCACGCAGGCCCCGCGGGCATGGTGGGCACTCCCGCCGTCCCCGGCCTCCCAGCGGAAGGGTGGAGGTTCCTGCAGGACACACTCCGATGGTGGCTCCAGGGCTCCCTGCCCAGGACGGCAGCTGCTGACAGGTCAGGGTCTATGTCCCTGACGCCAGCTCCTCCTCCCGGGGTCTCCCCACAGGAAATGAAGGAGGCAGCCCTGGTCTCCTCCCAGGACATCGAGCAGATCGACCTGGACATCAACCGCACATTCCGCAGTCACACCATGTTCTGGGACCGCTACGGGGTTGGGTGAGGCTTCTGGGCTAGCGGGGCTCGGGGGCCCGGGAGAGGCCCGGGGGCTTCTGTGCAGGGGACATGGGGTCTCCGAGGCCGGGGGGAGCGACGGCAGCAAACAATACACTGCCACGTGGTAGGGTGCTGGGGATGACCCCCGTGCCCCCACCCCCAGGGTCTCGGGGATGGGGAGGCCCCAGGACGGGGCCTCCAGGGGTCACCGTCTGAGCTGAACCCCAAGGGGGTGAGGCGCGGCCCAGTGAAGAGCAGGGGGCCGGGGTGGGGGCGTGGGGGGCAGTAAGGGGACCTGGGGGCCAGGGTGCATGGCCGTGGCTAGACTGGGACACATGGACCCAACGAGGGTCAGACAGGCCAGGGTGACACCCACCCTCAGTGCTTTACATGACTTATGAATTCTGGGCATTTTATTTAGACAATTTGCAGTTGGTGAGCACACATAGCATGACAACCCCCAGATGCCGCCCCGGTCCAGGCAGGCCCTGTGCTGAGCACACGGGGCCCCAGGGGCAGGGGCAGGGATCACAGCAACACCCAGACTGGGGTCGCCTTTATCTGTAGACGTCTCCGTGTGCACCTTAGAGAAGGGGGTGCCCTGTGTCCCACAGCCCCCCACGCCATCCCCCTACATCACCCCCCACACCATCCCCCACACCCCCAGGGCCCCCACCCCTACACTATCGGTCCCGTCCCCCCCCCCACCAAGGACGCGGTGCAGCTGCCCCCTGTGGGACACGCTCAGCCTCCCCGGCCACCTTGGGGTTCTCTGGACGGCCTGCTCCCGTCAGAAGCCCGAGTGTCCTGTAGAGTCCCCAGGGGCCGCGGGGAGGTGGGGAAGGCAGGGAGCCCCTGACAGGGGTGGTGCAGGTGGGTGGAGCAGAGGGTGCAGCTACCTCTGTGTGCAGCAGGCGGAGTATGTGGGAGCCCGGGACCCCAGGGGTGACCTGCAGGGGCGCCAGGGGCGGGGCTGGGGAGCCACCAGGCAAGGGTGGCTGGGCTTCCCGGGGGGTCCGCTCGGACCATCTCGCCACGAGAACTCGGTGTTCCTCCCTGCAGGGAACCTGCTGCCCCCGGAGCCCCTGCGGCCCTCAGAGCGCAGGCCGGGTCAGGCTGACCTGTGACCCCCGGCCCAGGGGGAGCCGGCCTCCAGCAGCCCGGGCCGGGGGCCGCGGAGCCGGGGTGCAGACTCAGGCCGCCATGCGGGGGGCATCGGGCGGCTCCTGGCAGCACTGAGGGGGCCGCACCCCATACCCCCATGCTCAGATAGTGATCCCAGGGGTTCGCAGCCTGTATCGGGGTCACACCTGCACGACGTTCCCTGCTCTCCTCACTGCAGCTCAGACCTGGAGCCCCGAGATGCTCTGGGATGGGCGGGCCCGGGGTCCCCCCCACAGAGTCCAGCCCAGGGACACCTGGGAAGGCCTGGGAGTGCACTCAGGGCCACGGATGCCCGGGCTGCGTGGGCTCGGGGCAGGGGCCACGTGGGGTTGGTGGTGTTCCCAGGACACGGGGCCAGGCCAGGCCAGGGCAGCGGAGGAGAGGCGTCAGGGGCTGCGGGGACCGGGGCAGGGGGAGCGCTGGCTCCCATGGGGGCGTGTGGAAGGGGTGTGCTCCAGGGCTGGAGGGGGTGCTGGGGGGCCGCTCCAGGGCTGGAGGGGCGCTGGGGGAGCCCGGAGCTGCACACCCCACGGCAGGAGCCGCTCGGAGGCGTCGGACACACCTGGGTGCACTTAACCCCCAGCATGCTGCATGTGTGAGGTCGCCGCCTGTCCCCGTGCGCAGACCTGACCCCAGAGATCGCTCCCCGCGGCAGCCTCGCTGGGCGGGGGCTGACTGAGCTGAGCCCCCCGCTGTCCCCCCTCCTAGGCAGCGAGCCCTGTTCCACGTGCTGGCGGCCTACTCGGTGTACGACACCGTGAATGTCCCTGCCCCCGCCTCCTGCCCCGCGGGCGGCCTTGTCCTGAGTGCTGGTGACCAGCGGGACTCACAGTTAGGGCCCCAGCTCCATGGCCCCGAGATGCCGGGGAGGGTTTCTCTCCTTCGGACAGGCAGGGGGCGGGGTGCAGACCTCCCAGGGGAGGCAGGGCCTGCGTGCCCGAGGGCCGGGGCTGCCCAGGGCCCCGCGTGCACCGCGGCCGTCCTAGAGCTCGGGTCTGGACCCTGACAGACGGCACTACTGACGAGAACCCGGGCGGGGAAGGCTCCCACTCCCCTGAAGGGCACGAGGCCGAGGCGCCCAGGAGGCCGCCCCCTTCCACGGCGCATTCCAGAAGGGTCCCCAAGGACCCCAGCTCACACGCTCCCCAGCCCCGCGGGGTGTCCTGGCCCAGCTCCCCTCATGGGACCTGCCAGGGGCCACAGTCAGGCCCCCCCCCGGACCTGCCCTCCGGGGCGTCTCCAGACCTGGCGGGTCCCCTGCAGCCTGGCACAGCTCACGGAGGCCCCTCCTGCTGGTCTGAGGACGGGGGCCCTGGCACGGCGGCCACAGGGCTCGGTAGCGGGGCCCGGGGTGCTGGCGCCCGAGCTGGTCCGGGTGGCCCTCACCTGCCCCCCTCGCCCTCTGGGAGCCCCCTCGGGGAGCCCGGGCTGGGAGGGAGCCGGGGGAGCCTGACGCCCGCAGGGAGGGCTCAGAGGGGGCCTCGGGGCGCACGCCCTCCGTGGGGCTCTGGCTCTTGCAGGAGGTGGGCTACTGCCAGGGCATGAGCGAGATCGCGGCCATCCTCCTCATGTTCCTGCCCGAGGAGGACGCCTTCTGGGCGCTGGCCCAGCTGATGACAGGCGACAGGCACGCCATGCACGGTAGGGGCCTGCCGGGCCGCCGGGCGGGAGGGGAGCTCAGGAGGGCCTCCCTGCAGGCTGCTGCACCGGGGGGGGCAGGCGGGAACCCCCCAGCCCGCCGCCCCCCCATGGGCAAGGGCCCCGCCTCCCCGGTGGCCTCAGGGTCCCGGGGCCACGGCCACCCACCCCACCGTCTGCAGGCCGGGCTCGCACTCCCGCTGCTCCCCCAGCCTCCCGCCCGGCTGCCTGCTTGCCCCCCAGGCCCCCCTGCCAGCCCACGGCCACACGGGGCCCAGGGGGCAGCGTCTCCCCCTCCTGGGGGCCCCCAGCCTCACTCCCAAGCCCCACAGAGGGCCGTGCACGCCCATCACCCTCCCCGTGGCCCACACCCGCTGCCCCTCGGGGCTAGGGACCCGCCTGTCCCTGCGGCGGCCCCTGCAGGAGAGAGGGTGCTGGGTCAGCCGGGCCTGACCCTGGGTCAGCCCCCAGCCCACGCCCCGCGGGGTCTCTGTGAGGACGAGGGTCCCCGGGCCCCGCACCCCTGGCCTGGGAGGCAAGCCCTGCCCTCTGGGAAGAGCGGGTCCAGTCAGGGCTCTGAGGGTGGTGGGCACACGGGGGTCAGGGTGTGGGGGGAGGCCCCTGCCCCGACACCCCCCACCCCGCCTGGTGCAGGCCCTGACCATGGGGACCTGGGGCCTTCTCAGGCTTCTTCGTCCCGGGCTTCCCGAAGCTCCTCAGGTTCCAGGCCCATCACGAGCGCGTCCTCCAAAGAGCTCTCCCGGACCTAAAGAAGCACATGGCGAGTGGGAGCTCCTGAGGCTCCATCCCCGGGGCCCGGGGCAGGGGGTGGGGGGCACGGCCCTCCGAGCTGCCCAGAGTTGGGGTCACGTTCCTCTCCCTGGGGCCCGGGGGCGCCCTCGGGGCTGGGCTGGGCTGGGCCGTGGGGAGCGTGTCCACCCGGCTCCAGGGGCCGCAGCGTGGGGCCTGAGCACCTCCTGCCCTCCCGCCAGGACGAGGAGCAGATGTCCACCGGCATCTACACCCCGAGGTGGTTTCTCCAGTGCTTCCTCTGCCGGGTGAGGCCCCCCGGGACCCCCACTCCCGGACCTGCCCCCTGCCTCTGGGGAGGGCCCAGCTCAGCCCCACCCTCCAGATGAGCCAGGCCCGACCCCGGGGCCCTGAGGCTGAGGCTCGCAGCCCAGCCCATCCTGGAGAAGCCCAGAGGGTCCCTGGACGAGGTTCCGGGGGGCGGGCCGTCTCTGCCTCAGCTCCCCCGGGGGAGGCCAGGTCAGCCCGGGGTGTGGACGGGCCCTCGGCCCATCGGGCGGCCAGCCTGGGGTCCTCTCGAGGCGTGGTGTCGTCAAGTGCAGGCAGAGTCTGTGCCCCCAGGGGTGCGGGAGGTGCTGGCCGGGGTCGGAACCCGGAGCGGCCGGGAGCCCTGATCTCCCTGGGAGGAGGGCATGCACAGGGGGGGGGGGGGGCTGTGGGGCCTCGTCGGAGGCAGCCGGAGGGCAGATGGCAGGCCTAGCCTAGCCCCAGCCGAGCCCCCCAGGGGCCCCGCTCAGGCCGCTCCTCCCACCCTGCTGTCCCCTAGACCCCCTTCTCGCTCACCCTGAAGCTGTGGGATACCTACATATTGGATGGGGAGCAGGTGCTCACGGCCATGGCCTACACCATCCTCAAGGTGCACAGGAGTAAGTGAGACCCTGGGAGCCCAGGTGTGCGGGGGGGGGGGGCAGGGGCGGTGACCCTGTGCTCTGAGCAGCACCCAGACCTGGGGCGGGGGGACGGCGGGGCAGGCGGGTGCAGCGGCGCTCCCTGAGAGGAGCAGCAGGCAGGGGCCACCCCGGCCAGCGCACTGCCCACGGCGCTCCTGGGCACAGCGGGACCCCAGCCGCTGGCCTGGGGGCACCGAGGGCCCCAGGGCGGGGCCCTCTGGGTCTGACTCTCGCCCACCGCCCAGAGCGCCTCCTGAAGCTGCCCCTGGAAGGGCTCCGGCAGTTCCTCCAGGACTCTCTGGCCCGGCCCTGGGCCCTGGAGGACGAGGCGGTGCTCAGACACCTTCGGGCCTCCATGACCCAGCTCCGGAGGATGCGGTGTGACCTGACCCCCCCAGGTGGGCTCAGGGCCCTGGCCCCTCCCGACTCAGCCTGCTGGGGCCGCCCACAAAGGACAGAGCCCCCGGGGCCCCGTCCTCATCTCTGGGGCTCTCCTCTTCTGCTCCAGCCTCAGGGACCCCAGGCCAGGGCTGGGCGGGCGGGCACCCACTGCAAGGCATGGGCACAGTGTGGGGGGCTGAGCACAGGGTCAGGCCAGGGGGCCACGTGGGAGCCGTGAGGACCCCCGGGGCCCCCAGCGGGGGACACACAGCCTGCTGGAGACACTGACCCCGTCGGCCTCTTTCCAGCGGGACCTGAGGAATTCCCCACAAGGCCCCTGGGCCTGGAGCGAGTGTCCCTGGCGCCCGGGTCTCTCCTCCCTTCTCCGGCCTCTGAGACACCGCCCAGGGTGGAGAAGCCGGCCTCCCAGGGCCCAGCCACCCAGCCTGAGCCACCCGGACCCCCTCCCGGCCAGGCCATCATCCAACCTCCCCCCCAGCGGTGGAACTCCCTCCCCATCCTCCCAGTGCAACAAGACGGTGCAGGCAGGCGGCCCCGGGACATGGTGGGCTTCAAGACAAAAAACGGGGTCTCCTTCCATTCGGCACCTGCCTGGGTCACCCCAGAGGCCCTGCGACGGACCAGGCCCTGGAGCACCCCGGGACTCCCATCACGGGGTCCCCCCAGCCCCCTAGGGACGACGCTGTCGGGCCCAGGACACCCTTCCTGCCCCGCGGCTACTGCAGCTCGTGCCCCTCGCTGGGCAGTGACAGGCACAGCCAGGGCAGAGCCAGGGCGGCGCTGAGCCCCCTGTCCCGAGGCCCCGCACAGGCCCGGGACCCTCTGCCCTCCACGTCCACAGGGCAGCTCGGTGCTCGCGGGCCTCAGGGGCAGAGTGTGGCAGTGAGGGCGGGGGCCCAGAGGCTCTGGCCCGCCGTCACCGTGCCCTGCCTCATCTCGCTGTCCCTCCCGGAGGGCGGCACCCCCCGCACAGGACACCAGCCCCTGACCCAGAGGGACCTGGGCTGGCCTGGCCTGGGCTCTGTGGGGGCAGGGGTGACTCCAGCACCCCCCCAGGCCCAGCACTAATGGGATCCAGTGCCCCGGGGCCCTGGCCAGGCCTGCGTTCTGGCCCCGGGCTGAGCGAGCCCTCTCACAGCCGGATGTGGCCTCCTGGGCCCTGGGCGTGCCCCACAGATCCAGGTCGCTGACCTAGGGCAGCCCTGGGGATCCCGGGACACCCCAGGGCAGGGCAGCAGAGGCAGGCCTGTGGGCTCCACCTGCACCTACACCAGGAGGCAGGCTCCTCCACGTGCTGGGGCTCCAGCAGTCACCCGGCCCCAGGGGGCCCGAGGCCGGGGTCCAGCTGCCCTGCAGGGACCCAGCACAGGAGCCCATGAGCCGCAGGTCCAGGTCAGCCCTGCTGTCCTCAGAACAGCCTCTCAATGCCCCAACCTAAGGACACGCGCCCCCACCCAGAGTCTGCACAGGCTCCCAGGTGGGGGACTCCAGCACCTGCACCCCATGGGATTCCCGCTTTCCTCTAAGGACAGGAAGGTCTCCCTCCCCAGGGGAAGGCGCGCACCCTCGGCTCTGAGCCCGTTTGCTGTGGAAAGTTCAATAAAGTGTTGTGTGTGAAAATGCATGGCCGGCTCGTTTCTGCGTCTTCCGGAGCTCTGTGCACGGGGGTGCGGAGAGACCCCCAGAGAGGAGGAGGGGGACCGCCCAGGCCCCGACCAGCCCCTGCAGGGGCGCTGCCAGGCACACACAGCTGACATCCCCACGTGCCCTCCAGGGGCGGCCAGACACCAGGGTCAGGACCCCACAGACTCTACTGTGACTCAGCCTGTGCCCTGGGGCCAGGACGGGCCTGGGAGAGAGTGACAGCCGGGGAGCCTCAGGTCACCAGGGTCTGTGCAAAGCACCTGGGAGGTCTGTGCTCCCTCTGTCCAGGGGGCCTGGGCTTCCCGGGCTCTGGGGAACTTCCACCCCTTCCCGCCCTGTGCCTGTGCGCCTGTGGCACAGAGGGCCCGTGGGGCGGTCAGTGTGGCCCTGGAGGGGACGTCAGGACAGCAGGCCCTTGCAGTTCACGCACCTGGGCCACCCTCACCGGGCAGGCTCAGTGTGCACACCTGGTGCTGCTGGTTCTCTCGCACCAGAGTGTGGAGGGCACCCTGAATGCCGTAGAGAGTAGGGGCGGGGCGAGCATGGGGCTCGGCCTGGGGGCAGGCAGCGCTGGGGACCAAGGGACCCCAGCCCCATCCCCACCCCGACTCCCACACACAGGCAGCCCCAGGGCTCCCCCCATGGGCAGCCGGCTCCTCAGGAGCTCCCCCCAGGGCGACCCCGAGGTCTGGCTCCCCGCTGGAGAGGCGTTGGGGAGAAGAGAAGCAGCTGGCGCTCGGCGGGGACCCACTGCCACCCATGGGAATGTGGCCGAGCCGGACCTTCCAGCTCAGCTGACCCTCCAGCAGAACGTCACGGCAGGAGGGAGCCTGGGGTCGGCCAGGAGAACCCAGCTAATTGCCCAGCGCCAGCACCAGAAATGATGGTGTTTCAACCATTTCGGCGTCAAGATGACACGGCCCGAGGAGCAGATCACTGCACAGAAACAGACACACACACACCCCAAACCCAACAAAAGTTGGATTCCCCCAAATGTTGTCAGACAGCAGCCGGATGGTTACAGACACGAAGCTGGGGTCCCCGGTAGGACACACGGAGGACGCTACAGACCACGCTGCAGAGGCGCTGGAGGCCCGGGGATGTGCCTGTGGGAGCCGATGAGGAGCGCAGAGCCGCGGGAAGCATCCTACAGAGGGGGGCCCCTCCTAGGAAAAGACGCCGGGGCCCTGCGAAGGCTCTGGATACTGACATCTGTCCTCCTCTCTTTCAGCTTCTGGTTTTCCCCCTATTCTGTTCTTCCTCATTCTCCTTCGGCCTCCACCCTGCATCTGAGCCACTGACCACACGGGCTTCGTTACGACGTCGGGTCCTAAAAGGAGGCTGAGCTCTGGCTCCCAGGATCGGGAAGGATCATCGCCGAGGTTTGTGCTGATCCACCGAACTTGTGCCTTTGCAGCTCTTCTCTCCCTGCAGAACGAGGGGAAACACAGGCCTTACAGGGAAGGAAGCCCACTCCCACTCGGGCGGGACCGTCCCTCGTGGAGGACGTCATCTGGACCAAGGAGTGCAGCAGGGGCGTTCAAGAACAGGTCACAGGTTAGACATAGTCCGGTTTGAGGTTTTTCCTGAAGCAAGCACTTACCTTCGATGTCATGCTTTATTAGTTCATCCATTTATTATTTGTTAAATATTTTATTTTTATGTCCTCTCTACACCCAACATGGAGTTCAAACTCACAATCCTGAGATCAAGATCCCCCCACCAGGCCAGCCAGGCACCCCAGTGCCATGTTTCTTATCTCTTTGCTGGCTCACCTATCTCTGCATCCAACTGGGACATCGAGTCCATGACGGGGGAGCTTTAGCTACCTCCGAATCCTAGAACATTCTCGCTGTATCCCAATCCTAGAACGACCTTCGCCATTGAATAGCACTTTAAATCAATCATCAGTCAAATGACTCCTGGTAAAGGAAATGGCCAACTTTTCATGTGTGTAGGCCCCGCTCCCTGTTTATAGCAGCAATGTCCACAATAGCCACACTGCGGAAGGAGCCTCGGTGTCCATCGAAAGATGATGGATAGAGAAGCTGTGGTCTATGTATACAATGGGAATATTCCTCATCCATTAGAAACGACAAATACCCACCATTTGCTTCGACGTGGATGGAACTGGAGAGTATTATGCTAAGTGAAATAAGTCAATCAGAGATGAACAATCATCATATGGTGTCACTCATACAGGGAATATAATAGTGAAAGGGATTATAGGGGAAAGGAGGGAAAGTGAGGAGGGAAAAATTAGAGGGAGACAAATCAGGAGAGACACCTAACTCTGGGAAATGAACAAAGGGTAGTGGAAGGGGAGGCAGGTGGGAAAGGGTGACTGGGTAACAGGCACTGAGTGGGGCACTGGCCGGGATGAGCACTGGGTGTTATATGCTGGCAAATTGAACTCTGATAAAAATATACATAAAAAATGAAAATAAAAAGGGTGCAGATAAATAAAAATAGAAAATAATAAACAATTAAGAAAATCAATGAAACCAAAATTGAAAAGATTAACAAAATGTTCCATTGACAACATTTAGATACACTAAGAAAAAAAGAGAGATGATGCAAATAACTAAGAACAGAAATAAAAGTGGGGACATTACTACCAATCTTACATAAATAAAAAAGATTATAATAGAATAATATGAACAATTAATTATAAGCAAACAAATTAGGAAACCTAGATGAAATGAGAAAATTTCTGAAACTTATGAATTACCAAAACTAACAGAAGAAGAAACAGAATTATTTCAACAGCCCTATAACAAGTAGAGACTGAATCAGCAATCACAAGCCTCCCAGCAAAGTCTAGGAGCAAGTAGCTTTATTGGTGAATTTTACCAAATATTTTTAAAAATTAACACCTATCTTTCACAATCACCTAGAAAAAAATAGGAGATGAGGAAACAATTCCTAACTTGTTCTATTTGGCGAGCATTAGTCTAATGCCAGGAGCCAAAAACACCACAGAAAAGGAAACTATAGGTCAATATTCCTTATTAATGTAGAAATTAAAATCCTCAAAAAATAGTAACAAACCAAATTTTATAGCATACTAGCATACTAAAAGGATTATACACTATAACCAAGTGGTTTATCCCAGAAATGCAGGAGTGTTTCAAAATATGAAAATCAATGTTGTAATACACCACATTAATATAATTAAGCAAAACCCCACACAATCATCTCAACTGACACAGCAAATTCATTTGACAAAATCCAACATCTTTCATGATTAAAACACTCACCAAACTAATTATAGAAAGGAATTTCCTCAATAAGATAAAAGGAATTCATGAAAAACCACAGCTAACATCATAATAGTGAAGGACTGATCCCCCTAAGATCAGGAATAAAACAAGAATGTCCACTTTCATCATTGCTATTCAGCCTTGTATTGGTAGTTCTAGTCAGACCAATTAGGCAAGAGAAGGAAACAAAAAATACACAAACTGGAAAAGAAGTAGTAAATATTCATAGATAACATGATCCGATAAATTAAAAAATCCTAAGGAATACACAATAAAGAACTATTAGAGCTATAAATGAATTCAGCGAAGTTGTAGGATGTAATACCAATACACAAAAATCAGTTTTTATTTCTAAACACTAGCAATTGAGAGAGGATAAGTAGTCAGTGCTTAATGGTAAAGGCTTTCCTTTTGCGGTGACAAAAATTTTCATGATAGATACAGAGAGTGATAGTTGTACATTGTGAATATATTAAATGTCACTACCAACAACTTTATGTTATGTAAAGGTCACCACAATTTAAAAAAATAACTCTGGTGCCTAGGTGACAATTGCAGACCAAATACATCAGAATCTCTGGGGGTTGGATCAGGTTTCATTATTTTCTAAAGTAACCCTTAGTTACTTTCTAAAGTAACTTAGCTACTTCTGTATAGCTAAGATTAACTACTTGTTTACATATAATAAAGACAATTTAGTAAGTGGTTGATATAAATAGAAGATCCTTTGGGAATATGACTGCCATAAAGTATTTCGCAATGCCAGGTACTTAAAACTATAATGTTTTGTTTAAGTTCTTTTTTATGGGAATAGGACTTCAGAGTCTACTTAAGAGCTTTGTTGCATAGCTGTCGTTAAAATGTGCAATTTTTAGCTTTATGAAGTTATTCCCTATTGCCCACTCTCTCAACTTGAGATCTGAGAGTTCAATTGTAGTCTTTAAATTTTGAGATGCCATTTTGATAATCTGAGAAAAAAAATCAGTACAGCAACAAAAGTTTTCTTTTATAATGAAACTTCCCAATTGATTTACATCTCCAATCTGTAAAAAAAAAAAAAAATAATAATCTTACCTCTGTTTCCTGTCTTCATGAACGCCCTCCATCTCCCTTCCAGCTATCATGTTTCTTCCTTTCTCCATTCACCAAAACTCTGAAGGAGTCCTACTGTCTCTAATTGTACTCCTCTATCCTCTCCCGAACCCACTCCAATCCCATTTTCAATCCCATCACTGCATCAAAACTGCTATCAAAGCCCCCAGTGATTTCCATACTGCTCAGGACAGCAGTCAGTTGTCTTCCAGTTATTTAATCAGTCACAGCTGACAGAAGGATCGATCCCACCTCCTTCTTCCTTTGACTTTTTTTTTAATAAATTTATTTTTTATTGGTGTTCAATTTACCAACATACAGAATAACACCCAGTGCTCATCCCGTCAAGTGCCCTCCTCAGGGCCCGTCACCCATTCACCCCCACCCCCCGCCCTCCTCCCCCTACACCACCCCTAGTTCGTTTCCCAGAGTTAGGTTCTGTCTCCCTTTCTGATATTTCCCACACATTTCTTCTCCCTTCCCTTATATTCCCTTTCACTATTATTTATATTCCCCAAATGAATGAGAACATACACTGTTTGTCCTTCTCCGATTGACTTACTTCACTCAGCATAATACCCTTTGACTTTTTTTGATGGCATATATCCTCCTGTTTTCCTTCTTAAGCTGCCCAATCATTTGCGGGTTTTTTCTTCACCTTCCCGATGCCTCAGACTCAGTCCTTGGACCCGCTCCACGTTCTAGGTACACTCCCCCCATTGGTGACCTCGGCCTGCCCCGCGGCTCCTCCGTGTCACCCGCACGCAGATGGCTCTCGGGTCTCTATCTCCGGCAGAGAATCCGCGAGGCTGCAGCAGGAGCGGAAGCCCACTCAGCCTCAGCGTTGCAATGGCTCGTAGCACGTTCATACCCAGGGGCACCCCCCCAAAGTCTGTTTCCAGTCTTTCCTTCACGGTACATGGTGACCTCAATGCTCAAGGTCCCAGTTCTGGAGTCATGTCCCACATCATCCTGCACACATTTCATCTATCAGGCGGACCCCCACGGGAGGTCACGGGAGGTCACGGGACACGCGGGGGGGCGACGGGAGGTCACAGGAGACGCGGGGAGGGGGGTCTCCCTTGCGGCGGAGGGAGGCGACCAGCAGACTGTGGGCCGGAGAGAGGCTCACCCGCGGTGGTTAGAGCTCGGGAGCGCCTGGCGTGAACTCGGGTCTCTAAGTCACCGCTTAGCCCGCACCTCTCTCACGCCGCCCACACGGAGACTACCGCCCCGCGGAGCTCCCGCCACAGATACTGCGGCCTAGAGGAGCCGCCCCGACCCCGACTCCGCCCCCCGACCCCCCGACTCCGCCCCCAGCCCGGCCCCGCCCCCGGCGGAAGTTCCGGGCGGGCCGCCCCCGCGGCTTCTGCGCCTGCGCGAAGATGGCGGAGGAGGGGACCATCCGCGTGGTCCGCTGTGGCGGCAGCGAGCTCAACCTCCGGAGAGCCGAGTTCTCCGCGGATTCCAAGTACGGGACCGCCGCCTCGGCCGCCGGGTGGAGGCGGGAGGGGGCAGAGGTCAGGCGCGTCGGGCTTGCGGACCCGCGGTCCCGGGCTCGGGGGGCGCGCGGGCGCCCGGGCCTGAGGCTGTGGCGGAGTGGAAGCTCCGCGCTGTGACCCCGACACTGGGCGCGCCTCTGCCCGGGACCGCTCGCCCGCGGGTCCGTGCAGGCCCGGGGGACCCCGCGCTCCCGAGTCGGCGCGGCGGGGGGGGGGGGGTGTGCGCACGGCCCCGCGGCACCTGGGGGGGGTGGGCGCGGGGTCCCGGTAGGATCGGGAGGGGTGGGCGCGGGGTCCCCGCGGCATCTGCGGAGGAGTCGGTACCAGGGTCCCCGCGGCACCTGGGGAGGGGTGGGCGCAGGGTCCCGGCAGGACCTCGGGAGGGGTGGGCGCAGGGTCCCGGTAGGACCTCGGGAGGGGTGGGCACAGGGTCCCCGCGGCACCTGGGGAGGAGATGCTCCCGGGTCCCCGCAGCACCTCGGGAGGGGGGGCGCGGGGTCCTGGTAGGACCTCGGGAGGGGTGGGCGCAGGGTCCCGGCAGGACCTCGGGAGGGGTGGGCGCAGGGTCCCGGCAGGACCTCGGGAGGGATGGGCGCAGGGTCCCCGCGGCACCTCGGGGAAGGTATTTTGGCAACCTTTGGCAGCTTTGCGTGATGAATCGGGGTGTTCGTTTCTGTGCGGGATAACAACATATATAAACCCTGGTGCCTTTTCTCAGGAGTTCGGTGTGATTGGAAACTAAGATGCTCGCTAGGTTTAAAACCCGGTTCTTCCGTCGTGTGATCTTTGCAAGTTCTTAATCTTCTCTTCAGTTGCTTTTTCCGTAAAACAGGAATATTTTGTAATCCATCTCCTAGGGTTGTTGAGATTGCTTAAATGCTGTAAGGCCTAGAAAGCAAGTAAACAGCCTGGCAGTTAATGACTTAGTGTTCGTCAGTTGTCATCTTCCTTTAGTCTTGCTCACCTCTAGTCTTTAGTCTTGCTCACCTTTAGTCTTGCTCAGAACCCTGTAATAATCTTTTGTTGCCGTCCTTAAATACTGCGCTTTTGTTTGGCTTGCAAGGCCTTCCATGATCTAGCTTGAGTCTGCTCATCCAGTGTGTTTCCTGACATAACCCACTGTACACACTTGGCTTGTTAGATAGGTACATTTCCAATTTCTTGTTAGTTGTATCCCAGCTTTTGCTTATGTTGCTATTTTTCCTTCCCAGCTCTTAAATTATGCATCCTTCAGAGCCTCATTTAAGTCCTGATTCCTGCTTGAAAGCATCCCTAACTTCTTGCTTCTCCAGTTCATCAACAAAGATGATTTGAGTCCTATGTGACAAGCATTGTGGTAGGTGCTTACATGCATTTCTGTCTACAAGGTTAGGTATTATTATCCCAATTGTATGGAAGTATTTACTGAGTGTATACTGTGTGTATTAAGGGTGCATTTGCATGTGTTGTTTCATTTCATCCTCATAGTCACCCTGTGAGAAATCTTAGAGTGGAGAACAGTGACATTTTAGAGAAGTTAATTCTCCCAACATTATTCAGCCCATTTGTGGTAAAGCTGGCGTTTGAACCTATTTGTGTTTGACTAGTTAAAAATGCGTCGTTCCCTACCATACGATACTTTTGTTACTGGATTTATAATAAGTACAGGCACCCTTCCTCCCGTGAAAGAGCTCACAGTCTGGTAGGGGAAGTCTTCCAAGGATGTCATGTGGTAAGTGCTGTGATAGAGCTAAGCCTGCCATCTTGTAGAAGCATTCAGAGTGGTGCTGATGTGGAGTGAGAAAATGTGAGGCTTCACCTGAGCTGAATCTGTCTTAAGGAATTAATTATAAAGTGTTCTGGGTGGACCACAAAATATACCAAAGCCTGGAGAGAGCATTTTCCTTTGGGAGCTTGCATTCAAATTTAAAGCCATTCTCTGCCAGGGAGCAAAGAGAGAGAGGACATTCCTTTCCTCTGGGGAAGCCTATCAGTTTGGAGTTTTCTTGGCACATGGTACCCTCTCCCCCACCACCATCTCAGGGGACCTGTTAGTATTAATGGAGTGTGTCTGTGGGGAGTGCAAGGATATTGGAGTTGTGAACCACTTTACTAGAGCACGCTTTTCAAGTGAAAAAGTGGTTCCAAGTACACCAGGTCAAATCACCAAAGGCCTTAGGAGTTTAGATCACATCCTAGAGACAGTAGGAAAACACTGACAAATTGTAATTTAATTTTACCTTTAAGGAAGTAATATGGTCAAATTTGCAAAATTAATCTGGTTTGAGAGGGAAAGGTGAATTGAAGGGCCACACCTGGAAACTGTAGGAAGCCCTTAAGAGTGGTCTAGCCTGGAGATGTTAAAACTCTGAATTAAGGTACTCATGGGAATGAAGAGGCTCCGGCTAGAGCGGTGATCATATACCTCAGATGTTTTGTTGCTTGAACTTCCTTAACCTATTAGTTAAACAACCATTTTATGACTGTCTCCTGGCTACAGCACTTACGAAATGCATCCTGATTTCAGAGAGGTGAAAAAGCAAGTGTCTTGGAACTGATAAAATAGGATAATAGTGACCCTGGTCAGCATCAGAAGATTTATTCTTATTTTGTAATAATTTTTTTGTTGGCTCATTTTATCCATTCAGTTTACCAAATCTTTGAGGACCTGATGGATTCTGTTCAACAATGTCCTGATGGATTGGACATTGGGAATCAAAGATAAATTAAGGCCTTTGCCCTATCAGAGCTTATGGGCAGATAAGGAAGGTAGATATTTATGTAAACAAGTAATTTCAACACAACATAAAAAGTACTAGGATCAAGTCATGTACAGGGTGCTTTGGGAACACAGAGAGGTCTAGCCTAGGAATTCTGGGTCTGTACCTTCTATAGCGAGGTGGTGTCCCTGGTGAACCGTGGAGAGTGGGGGATATGGAAAGATGCTGTCAGAGTAATGGTGTATATATATAGTAAGTGAATACATAGCACACGATTTTTAATATATAATTTTTGAAACTGATGTTTTGAAAGAAAACTCTATTGCAAGAAAAAAATAACTTTGATGATATTCTGTAGATAGCTTAATCTCTTTTTACAGTCCATGAAAAAAAATTTTTTTTTCTTATTTCCAGGTATATTTTCTATGTCTCTGGAGACTTTGTTAAAGTTCATAGCACGGCTACAGAAGAATGTGTACATGTATTGCAAGGGCACAGAAATCTGGTGACTGGAATCCAACTCAACCCCAACAATCATCTACAGGTGTCAAACGATTTATAATTGAATATTTTAATATTGGCTTTGTTGTTGCCGGAAGATTGTAAATTGATTTGGGCCGGGAAACTTTCCAGGTTAGACTTAAAAAAATACAGGTATCCCTTCCTTTTCAGAAGTTTGCATTATGCCACTTGGTTTTTACAATGAAAGGAAAAAGCAAAAATAGCATTCAATATTTGTTTTGCAACAAGGTGTTATAGAGGCAGCACGCACCCCTTCCAGCTAGAGTGATGCTACCAGTCTCCTTCCCCAGGAACCGCACTCAGCATCTTAGCACCAAGCCACCATAGTTTAAACTGTGTCTGTGAGCATCTGTACTTTATCTCGGTGTGTGTTTCATGTATTCCATTAGCAAGATGAGTCCTGAGGTACCAGAAAAGCCTAAGAGAGGTTATTTTCAGGATCTGGGAACACTCAAGATTTTTCCATACAAATTAATGGTAATTGCTTCTTTGTTCTACACTATTTCCACTACAAAGGGTTTTATTTATTTATTTATTTATTTATTTATTTATTTATTTATTTATTTATTTATTTATTTATTTATTTATTTATGATAGTCACAGAGAGAGAGAGAGAGAGAGAGAGGCAGAGACATAGTCAGAGGGAGAAGCGGGCTCCATGCACTGGGAGCCCGATGTGGGATTCGATCCTGGGTCTCCAGGATCGCGCCCTGGGCCAAAGGCAGGCGCCAAACTGCTGCGCCACCCAGGGATCCCTACAAAGGGTTTTATAGTAATACTTCCGTTTAGCAGGGGAAACCTGTATATTGATTTTCTGATTCAGGGTATTTTTACCCATTTTTAGTTACTAAAATAGGGTCACAGCCTAGAACTACATTGTCCCGCGTGCTGTGTTCTGTGAACCGTTTTTTCCCAAGGATGCTAATTAGATGTTGCATGAAAGAAGACATTCTTGGCTATATGAGTTCCTGAAATTCAGGGCTAGATACAGATGAATTCTTGGGTTGTAAATCTTTTCACATCCTTTTTATAAGCCTTGAATATCTGAAAAGACTGTATATGGTTTTTGTTTCTCAAGCTTATATGCCCTTGAGCCCTTTGCTTTCTGGAACATGTGTTTGAAAACGTTGACTAAAAGAGATTGATGTAAAAAAAAAGAGAGAGAGAGAGAGATTGATGTTGCAGACTTGTTGCTTTACAGATGAGGCTCTTTAATGCCACTGAGATGTTAGGCCATCTTCAGGCCAGTGCCGGTCAAGAAGGGCTTCTTAACTCAATGAATGGACCAGTTAATTTCAGGACAGACTTTGGAGTCCAGTTTAATCCAGACCTCTCGGTCACCCCACAAAGGAGCTCTTGCTTCTCAGAATTCAAAATAATGAAATGTCACTTTAATTCTGTTCTTACACTTCAGCAGTCGCTAAAGAGATCTCAGAAACAGTTTACTCTTGCTCTTGTTTTTGATCAGGTTCTGTTTTTCTGGATTAGTTACAGCCAATTTAGAAGTTATTGCTTGATGCAAGAATAGATTTGCATTGCCATTTACTGTTACTCATAGGAGCAGTAAATGGCAAAGTAAACAGTAAAGGAAGGAGGGCATAAAGTGATAGGGATCTTTTCTTTCCAAATTAAATGAGCTGCTGTGAAAATCAAAGTTAAGTAGCTTTTCTGCAGGGTGCAAGCACATATTTTTTTCCTTGCTGTCCTCTGAGGATTTGACAAAATAGCTTATTGTTATCTGTAGCATTTGAGTGTTTTTAAAGCAGAAATATCCTTTTGTTAAAATTGGAATTTGTGAAGTCTGTATTACTAAATTTTGTAGCAAAACAAACCAAAAAACATACATTGCATAAAAGATCTATTTCATGTGACTTGAAAGTTAATAAAATTAGGGAACAATTTTATTGACCGGTTTGGTGAGGTGATAGGGAATACAGATTCTCTGGACTTTGGAGTCCTGGGATTTGTGTTTTGACAGTCCAGGTTTGCCTCATTATATTTACTGATTCATGTTCATGATTTTTCCTTTATACGTAGTAATTGTGATGTATATTTTCTACTTACTATGATTCTTTTACTTGAATCAATAATAATCATCATTTTCTGTTCTCTGATTCCATGTCCTCATTGGCAGAAATCTTAAAATTACCGCTTTCAGAAAACGTAATTCTTTACTAATGTTATAACCAAAGTATTTCTCCCAGGAACAGCAACTAGTAATCCGCTGTGACCTTAGTAAAATCAAGTCCCCTGGGACAAAAATAAAAAATAAAATAAAAAAAAATAAAAATGCATGTTACTAAGGCCTCCTGGTGCTACCAAAGTGTGAGGCACAAACCAGTACCACAAATGGTTGGTTACCAATTTGCAACTAGAAGACTGTAGCAATTGACCCAAAACTTTAGAGGACTTCGACATTGCTATAGCATCCAAGTATGTAACTTCTATATTGTGTTTTACAAAAATATTGTTCATTAATGTGTTGGACATTTTTTTTTAAATAGGACATTCTCAGATCAATTGAGAAGCACTCCTTTAATACCCATCTAAGATGAAAGGAGTTCTGCTAATAATAGAGGATGGGCTCTGGGAGAAATATTACCAACCTCTTAAGTGCTTTTTATAGCTCAATAACTTACCATCTCCCTCTTGAACATAGAAGGTGGACTTTTGTCCTCCCTCATTTTTAAAAAAAAATTTTTTTTTTAATTTTTTTTATTTATGATAGTCACAGAGAGAGGGAGAGAGGCAGAGACACAGGCAGAGGGAGAAGCAGGCTCCATGCACCGGGAGCCCGATGTGGGATTCGATCCCAGGTCTCCAAGATCGTGCCCTGGGCCAAAGGCAGGCGCCAATCCGCTGCGCCACCCAGGGATCCCTGTCCTCCCTCATTTTAATTAAAACTTGAAGTTTCTTCAAAGAGCTGTGATTAGATTTTCTATTTTGCAAAAGCAATGAGTAGATGACTCTACCTCTTTAAGGCTAATAATTTAATGAACAGAAAATATCATCTCTATCAGTTATTCATTGGCTATCTTAATGGAGTTTTATTTTGTAATAACTTTTGTACTGTCTTTACCCTTTTAGTTGTATTCTTGTTCCTTTGATGGCACCATTAAACTGTGGGACTATATAGATGGCATTTTAATAAAGGTATGTGGATTGATCTTCCATTTGAAAAGGGATGGCAACATAATTTAATGACAGACAAACTGTTTTCTTCTATAAGGCCTAATCTTTAGATAGTCTTTCTAAATAAGTTATGAAAGTCACACACCATGAAAGAAAAGAAATTGTTTGAAATTTTAAACTTACAACAAAAAGATAAGCAATAAAATTGGAAGAAAATATTTACAAGAGTTAGTATCCCTAATATACAGAAAATTCCCAAAAACAATAAGAAAAAACTAATAACCCAGTAGGAAGAAATTGGCATAAGGTAGGAATATGTAATTCCCAGAAAAAAATAACATAAAAAGGTGTTTAACCTCATTAATAAAGAAGTAACAGAGCATTTTTCCCTATCAGTTTGGCCAAATTGCAGACTGCAAAAGCAATCTAGTGAGAGGTAAAGTGTAGAGAAACAGATACTTTTGTATCAGAATACAAAAGAAAATGGAAAAATAACTTTTGCTCCAGCGATCTCACTTTTTGGAATCTCTTGTAGAAATAATGTGTGTGTCAATACACACATTGTATTGTCAGTATTGTAATATCTACAGCATTGTTTATGGTAGAAAAATATTGAGTATAACCTTGATGATCGTTAACATTTCATATTCAATAGATACTGTATAACCATTGAAAAGAAACAAGTGGATCTATATTATTAATTTGAAATTTTATTCAACGAATACATATTGAGTGCCTTTTGTATACCAGGTATTCTTCTGATGGTGGGACATAGCAGTAAGCAAAATGGATAAGATTTCCCTTATGGAACTTATGTTGTTGTTTTGTTTTTTTTTTAATTTAATCTTCCTGCATCTCTTGTTTATTTTTATTTTTATTTTTTTTTAAGATTTTATTTATTCATTTATGATAGAGAGGGAGAGACAGGCAGAGACAGGCAGAGGGAGAAGCAGGCTCCATGCCGGGAGCCCGATGAGGGACTTGATCCCGGGACTCCAGGATCGCGCCCTGGGCCAAAGGCAGGCGCTAAACCGCTGAGCCACCCAGGGATCCCCCTTATGTTGGAGTTTTGAGATAGATATAAACAATATGGTACTTCTAATCTTTATCTTACTCTGTCTTTCAGACTTTCATAGTAGGGCATAAACTTCATGCCCTCTTTACTCTAGCCTGTGCTGAGGACTCTGTCTTCGTTATA
The DNA here is from genome assembly GCF_905146905.1 of Nyctereutes procyonoides. Taxonomy (NCBI): domain Eukaryota; kingdom Metazoa; phylum Chordata; class Mammalia; order Carnivora; family Canidae; genus Nyctereutes; species Nyctereutes procyonoides. The sequence goes on from NW_026575132.1 coordinate 203,264, forward strand.
ATAAACAAAGAAAAACCAGGTATAGTATAATTAACTTACTTTGTTTTATATAGCATTAGGTTACTCTTTCCATAGTTTCTCAGAATTTAACATTTTGGTTTAATCTGAAGTTAAGTTTTTGGAGCTGGCATTTAATTTGTTTCTATTATTATTGCATTCATTTTGGGGAAGCTTCCCACTAGTTCTGAAATACACAATGGGGGAATGATTAATATATAGTTGTAATAATAGATTGCATAGCTCAGACTTCAAAGCTGTTTTGTAGGGGGCTAGCGTTTTTCTTTCTACTGACCTTAATCTGTCATTCTTAAGCATCACTGTCATTTTATCCATTACTGAACACGCTTTTTGTTGATCCTGAATCTGCCAGAAATGGTATAGTAAACAGTTTGATATTAAGACCTAGTTGTGTGATTAAATTATTAATTGCATTTTCATTATCATTGGAACATTATTTCATTGGAATTACCATGTTTCAGAGCATTTTATGAATTCCTGGAATATCTTCAGTGATTATAAACAGCTGTCCTTTAGCAGAGAATTTGATACATCAGAACATTGACATGAGCGATAAAACCAAAGAACTTTTCTAATACCAGAATTCAAGAAGACCACTGCATCCTCTGGTGTTCTCTATAAAATATAGTTGTATTCAGAATTCAAAGATGAAAGGAGATTTAAGATGGTCTTAAAGCAGTCTTCTGACTGGCTCATGGCTCATTAGCTAAATGAATCCTTTCCATGGTATATTTTTGTTATTTTGGGCTTGGTTTGGGGAAGGTGTTTTTGTTTTGTTTTTGGCTTATTTTGTGCTGTGTGTGTTTGGTTTTAGCTGTAACAAATTTATTGATTGTTTTATATTGTGGACTTTCAGTTATCTGAGAATAGTCAAAATGGTGAAAGCTAAATCTGCCTTTTAGCTGAAAATTGGTGAAGTCTGTTTATGAGTAATATTTTATCTATCAAAAATGTTACATGAAAGAATAAAAACAAGTAGTTTAGTTTTCTTATGTAGCCCAGAAACCACGTCTAAAGGATGGTTTTAAAAGTGTTCTAGAAATGGCAACATTTCTTAAAAAAAATTAAGTCTCCTTCCTGGTTGACTATTTTAGATAACACTTTTCAGTATTTAAATTCTGTTTTATATATGAGTGTGGATTCCTAATGTCTCTCCACATACTTAATAAAATTCAGATTCCTAATCTCCCTGACTGACAGTTGATTCACTAGTTTTGAGATTTAGTCTAGGAATCTACATTTTAATATTTCCCCTGATGATTCTGCTCATCACCCACGTTGGTAACCAGTCTGTATACTAACACCATGATTCCTTAGTTGCAAAGGTAGTTGCTAATAGTTGTAGCAAAACTTTTTTATCCATATCAGTGAGATCAGTGATTCTCAAAAATTGCTGCACTTTAGAATTATCCCAAGGAACTTATTAAAATGTTGATTCCCTAAGCTGGGGCCTGTTTACTCAAATGTTCCCTAGTTGAGTCAAGGATAGAAAACTACTGCCAAGTAAGACCTTGGCATTCACCTTTTGGACTTAACCAAATGCTGTAATCTAATCAAAATTCTGTTCATGATGGGATTGGTTTTACTCTTTCCTATTTGGCACATCATGAGCACTCAGCATGTGAAAATCTAGTTGGCTGTTACATAAAAATGTGAATCAGGCTTGAACTGGCATTTCTTAGAACTAAAATATATATCCTTCATTTGTTTCATCTTTGTTCCACAATCCAAAACCAGTGTCTGATACAGAATTGTACAAATCATATTGAAGTATGTTTTGCTGGTTTAAAAACAAATTGTTATTTACATATCATCTTTAGTGCTATCATTTTCTTTTACTAGAAGTAATTTATCTATTTAATATCTAATTGAAAACATTCCATGTGCCGAATACTATTCTGACTGCAGAGAACAAAACGGACAATCCCAACAATAAGCAGGCTAGATCAGTCATAAGATGTAATAAGTTGAAAGACGCTTTGGAGAATAATACAGCAGGGAAGGGGAATAGGCAACACTGGAGAACTACATATTTAAATAAGTGGTCAGGGAACGTTTTGAGGATAAGCTGTGCGATGGTATCGGAGAATCATAATCGGCATTTCTAGCATGTTTAAGGAATAGCAGGGAGGCTGGATTTGAGTGATCCAAGGGATAATAAATAATATAACATATAGCCTTATACGCCATTGAAAGGACTTTGGTTTTTACTCCAAGTAGATAAAAAGCCATTGAAGAGTTTTGAGCAGAAGAGTGAAATGATCTTAATTGTACTAGAATTGCTGGCTCATTGAGAATACACTAAAGGGGAACGAGGATAGAAGTACAGAGTACAGTTAAGAGGTCACTGATTAGGTGGTGAGAAATGATTGAGGTCTAGGTATCTTTGGAAGATACAGCCGACAGGGTTTGCCGATGGTTTGACGTGGGATATGAAAGAGAAGTACACGATAATGCAAGGATTTAGTCTAAGCAACTGGGTGAATGGTGGTATCATCTCCTGCAGTGGGGGAAGACCAAGGTTAAAAAGGAAAATCAGGAGTTCAGGGTTTGGACATGTGAAGTTTCAGATGACTGAGAAAGCTAGAAGAATCCAGAGTTGAAAGCAAATAATAATCAGGCTGGGAAATGAGAAAGTGATAAATCAATGTGTTACAGAAGCTTATATTCAGACATTATAATATCTGGGAAAATAAGAAAGTAGCATAGTAAAATACAGCCATTTTCTCTTGAGAGATTTTTTAAATAGATGATAAAGAGAACAGCACGTCAGTATTATAGATGAGGACATTGATCTTGTGACTGTGTGGCAAGCACATAGCATTTCTCATATGGGTTTATTGCCTTTGGCTTCTCAGTTCACCACTACACCACATTCCACCTCCATTGTAAAGGTTAGCGTAATACTTTGGAATACAGAGAATACACCAGTAAGATAAATTGTTTTCTCTTGCTCTATAGAGCATGTATATGTAGGAGTTAGTTGTGAAATTAGACTTCCACTTAAAACTTGTATATTCAGATGAATGGTCCAACTTGAAGGCGCATTTTGTTCAAGATGGCCTAGAATTATTCTCCTGCTATCAAATGCATTTTGGAGTACTAATTAACAGTTTCATATGAATAAGTGCACATGTTCATTTTTCTCTAGAGAACGTTTATATTAATATAGCTTCCTTTGGCTAGATGTATTTCAGCTGGTTTCAGTGAAACTGTCAAAATCATCAAGTCAGGAAATAGAAGCTAAGGAGATCTCCTTTGTTTTGGATTATATAAACCAGTCACCCAAGTGCATTGCCTTTGGAAATGAGGTAAAATTTGTTTTGGTTTTCTCTTTTGTAAAATCCCTTTGCAGCAATGTTTCCTCTGAGCATTTTCTGTTATAGTCATTGAATACTGCTTTATAATATTTTTGTTAGCTAAGAAGTTTGTTCCATTACATTAGCATGTGTTTATGGTATAGATTTTTTAGGATCCTTAATTTTGTATACACCTATTGTTCTTGTAAACCCTCTAATTCTTCAAAAAAAACCCCATTATTTTGGTATTTGTACTCTTTCTTAGCCTGCCCTATATAAAAGCCACTCAAATTCTTTCATTTTTAGACTGTGTCTTTAGAAAATATGACCTCTCTGTCCATAATCAGTGTGCCCATTATAGAAAATTTGGAAGTTAAAGTGAAAAAATTAAATCTTACCAGTGATATTTGAGGGATCTTTCTAGACTTTTTCCTAAACGTGTATAGAATAACTTTTCCCAAACTGAATTAGGATCTGGAGGCTTTTTACCTTACCTTTGTTTTCACTTAACATTGTAGCATGAGTGTATATACTTAAATGTTCATCAGAAATACTATGATGTTGCTACCATGACTTAGCCTTTCCCTATTACTAATTACTTGGTTATTTTAAAAATCAAGCATCACCAGAAGTCCCTAGAGGACATTGTGGTGGCATGTTTGTATAGTCTAAGTTTACAGCATTATTTTGGTTTTGTTCTAAAAAGGGTTAATTTCTTAGAACACTTTTAACGTTAAAAACTGACAGTATTGACCATGGCAAGATACAGATCAAAGGTAAACATCTGTCCTTACCATGAGCCAGTAGTTCCCACTCCTACGTAAAGAAATGAGAACATGACCATAAAATGTCCTGCTAGTATTCATAGTAGCTCCAGAATGGAAGTAACCTAAATGTTCATCAACAAGAGAATAAACAATTTGTGATACGTACTCCTCTATTGGCATGTTGCTTCATAATAGTAGAAACTAATGATACCGATAAGAGCATGAACGAATCTCAAAAAGGTGATGATGAGCTAGAGTTCAGATACAAAGCTGTACATTGCATTGTTGTGTTTGTATGATGTTCTAGAACAGAGAAGTCAACTGTACTGATAGAACTCCGTTTGTGCTGGCTGGGGCAGGGACATTGGGAATGACTAGGAAAAGGAATAAGGAAACATTTCTGATGTGAAGTAAATGTTCTCCATCTTGTGATTACATGGACATACATGTCAAGCATTGCATTATTTTGTATATAAATTATGCCTTAGTGGGAAAAATTGGAATCGTTATACTTAAAGCTAGAGGGTGTAGTTTTCAGATATAGGACCTAAATTTGTGTTTGAATTTTCTGTAATTATTTTAAAAGGATTATCTTTTCCATAGCTATCTATATCATTTTATATTAATATACTCAGTCTGCAAAAAAGATGTTACTATGTTAATTTTTTGTGATGAGAGCATTTCTTAAAGACTTCAATTTTTGTGAATGTCCTCTCTCTGAAATATTAGGGAGAATATGTTGCTGCAGTACGGGACTTTTACTTGTCTGTCTATTTTTTCAAAAGGAAAACAACATCAAGGTAAGAAATCCTTTCTGATAGTTTTATTTACTCAAGTTTGTTGTAATTTATTTCATGTTCGAACCTGTGACCCAGAGCTGTTCCTACTTTCATGTTGGAAGATTTTGTGAAACCACTACATACAGAGGTAGAGTTTTTAACCCACAATGGATAGGGTTGAAGGAATCCTAACACATAGAAACCTAGGGAGCTTTGTCGAGCCAAAACCCCTTGTCCACTTAGGTTCTGGTGTGTGTGTGTGATGTCAGAATTGGATGTAGTTTGAAAAGGTTAGCCCAGGTGACCTTTATTGCCATTTTCTTTTGGCTGTAGGAATGAACGTAGGCTTTGGGATAACTGGGTTTAAAATGAGTCAGATTTAGTCTCTTTGAACCTCACTGTACCTCACATTAACATCTATTTAAAATGGGGATAATATCTACCTATTAGAGTTGTAAGGATGAATAAAATAACATATTTGAGGAGATTAGTGCTGAGCATGAGCAGTGACTCTTTGAATGACACTGTCCCCTTTTCCCTTTATCCTGTCAAGATTAACATGTTTTTCTTTGCAGTATAATAAAGATCCTATTATCTTCGGACACATTAGCCAGTTGTCTCAGATATAATTTACTAGGCTTGTTCATACCTAATGTGAAAACTTGGCTTCAGTTGACAAGAGATTTGGACAAACTTGGCTCAGGCAAAAGCTGCTGGAAGGACTGCCTTGGCTTTACCTCGATGTCAGTGGCCTCTGTAGACAAGTAACCATGATAGAATGTTAGTCACATGGAGTTTATATTGCATATTAGTAAGTGTTTGCCAAAAAAAAATTGATTCTTAGTCATGATTTTTTTAAAATTATGCATTTATATTTGGTGAATTTTGAGAGCTCTCCAGTTTGGTTCATAAGGGTGCAAACTCCCTTTTACTTAACTACATCACCACTTACCAAGAGACTTTAATAAGGGACAGTTTTTTTCTTCTAGGTTTACATTATCATCATCAAGAAATAAGAAACATGCCAAGAACAATTTTACATGTGTAGCATGTCATCCAAAGGAAGATTGCATAGCAACTGGTCACAAGGATGGCAAAATTCGTCTTTGGTCAGTTAACTTATGAAGAGCATGGTGATCTTTGCATATTATTTTATATCAGTGCTGCAGAACAGCTATTTTTGAATTCAGGAAAAAGGATAGTACTGGTAATACAGATGAGGTTTTGCTGACACCCCCCATTTCTTGTACTACTGTGCTCTTCGTTGCATAGACTTAGTATTTTCAAACTTCTAACCTTGGGCTGGTAGGAGGAGTTAAAAAAAATTTAATTTTGCCTATAACTTTTATTGAGAAGACCTTCTTTATCAGGCTTTAAGTGAAAAGACTAACAGTAGTGTATATCTAGTAGGATACCATGAATGGTCTATTGTTTGTAGAAGTCACTGATTAGAAATAGAAAATGTACTTTTTACACATTAAGACTTGCAAGCTTGATATAATTTATTATTTTGGCATATGTTATATCCATTATATTTGGCATGCCATTACTTTTATTAACTTAATGCCTTTGGTCAAATGAACAATTTTTGTTTTTCTTCAATAGGAGGAATTTTGATGATGATAAGAAATACACATACACATGTTTACATTGGCACCATGATATGGTCATGGATTTGGCTTTTTCAGTGACAGGTAAGTGAAGTTTAATAATTGAAATGAACTTTTGAAATCTATTCAGTATTCACTGCATTGAAAGGTTTAGGATTGCATGGACCAAAGGAATTGTAAATGCTTATAAATCACCCCTGTGGTTCGGGCTTTCTTCAGCACAGTACCACATATCATAGATTTCAGAGCCCTTCAGAGTATCAAAATGCACACGTGTGATAAAGTCCTTGTTGTTAACATAAAGAACCTTTTGAAATTACCCTAGTTTTTTTAAAAAAATATGTGGCTAAGTGCTTGTCCATTAGAGTTGCTATAGTTTATCAGGTATAAATGATTATGCTATGCTTTACATCCACTACTTCATTTAATTCTGGCAGCTATGAAATACACATCATTTTGCAGATAAAGTGATTTGTGGTTGACAACTAATTTGCTTGAGGTCCCACAGCAAGTAAGTGGGATTTGGACCTAGGTCTAAATCAAAAATTTATGTCTTAATTAGGTTGCCTCCTTTGCATTCACATTTTTAAATTAATTCAGAACTTGTATTTCATTTAAGGTACATGAGAGTGTGGCTATTGTAATTAAGCTGACAAAGTACAATATCCATTCATGATAAAACCCCTCAAAACAGGTTTAGAGAGAACATACTTCAACATATAATAAAGGCTATATGTGAAAAAAAAAAAGCACAGCTAATATGCTTGATGCAGAACAACTTAGAACTTTTCCTCTGCAGTTAGAAGAAGACAGGGATGTCTCGTCTTGCCACTGTCATTTAAGATAGTACTGGTAGTCCTAGACATAGCAATCGTTGAGAGTGATGATGAACTTTTTCACTGTTTGCAGAGGACATGATACTATAAAACCTGAAAGACCACCAAAACCTGCTAGAACTGATAAATAAATCCAGGAAAGTCACAGGATACAAAATCATAGTACAGAAAACTGTTGCATTTCTTTTTTTTTTTTTTTTTAATTTTATTTATTTATTTATTTATTTATTTATTTATTTATTTATTTATTTATTTATTTTAATTCATGATAGAGAGAGAGAGAAGCAGAGACATAGGCAGAGGGAGAAGCAGGCTCCATGCACCGGGAGCCCGACGTGGGATTCGATCCCGGGTCTCCAGGATCGCGCCCTGGGCCAAAGGCAGGCGCCAAACCGCTGCGCCACCCAGGGATCCCAACTGTTGCATTTCTATACATCAATAATATTGGGGAAAGGGAAATTAAGGAGTCAGTCGCGATTTATAATTGCACCAAAACTAATAAGATACCTAGGAATAAACATATAAAGGTCTGTCCTATGAAAACTATAAAACACTGATGAAAAAAATTGAAGATGACACAAAGAAATGGAAAGACATTCCATGCTCCCATGAGAGATGAACCCGCAACTATATCTTCCATTAGTCTTCAACAAAGCAGCAAAGAAAATGCAATACGAAAAAATCTCTTCAACAAATGGTGTTGGGAAAACTGGACAGCAACATTCAAAAGAATGAAGCTGGAACACTTTTTTACACCATACACAAAAATAAATCCAAAATGGTTTAAGGACATGGGAGACATGAAACCATCATAATCCTAGAGTACAACACAGAAACCTCTTTGACATTGGCTGTAGCAATATTTTTCCAGATATGTTTCCTGAGGCAAGGGAAACAAAAGCAAAAATAAACTATTGGGAGTTCATCAAAATAAGGGAAACAATAAAAACTTAAAGGTAACCTATGGAATGGGTATCTACAAATGACATATCCGATAAAAGGCTAGAATCCAAAATATATAAAAACTTACACAACTTAAACCCAAAAAGTAATCCAATTAAAACATGCAGAAGACATGAACAGATAATTTGTCTAAAGAAGCCATACAGATGGCCAACAGACCCATGAAAACATGCTCAGCATCACTCATCAGGGAACTATAAATCAAAACTACAATGAGATATTACCTCACTCCTGTCAGAGTAGCTAAAATAAAAAACACTAGGAACAACAGGTGTTGGCAAGGATGTGGGGAAGGGGAGACCCTCTTGCACTGTTGGTGGGAAATGCAAGCACTCTGGTGCAGCTACTCTGTTAAACAGTGTGTAGGACCCTCCCAAATCAAGTTAAAAATAGAATTACCATATGATCCAGGAATGGCACTATTAGGTATTTACCCAGAGAATGCAAAAATACTAATTCAAAAGGATACATGCAACTTCATGTTTATAGCAGCATTTTCTACGATAGCCAAATTATGGAAACAGCCAAGTGTCCATTGACTTATGAATGGATAAAGAAAATCTGATGTGTGTATGCACACACATACACACAAAATGGAATATTACTCAGCCATAAAAAAGAATGAGACTGCGATTTGCAAAGACAGATGGAGCTAGTGAGAATTATGCTTAACAAAGTAAGTCTAAGAAAGGCAAATACCATATGTTTTCACTTGTGTGGAATTTAAAAAACAAAACAAATGAACAAAGGGAAAAGGATGCAAACTAAGAAACAGACTCTAAGCAAAAAAAAAATGTTACCAGAGGGAGGGGATGTGAAAGATGAGTTAAATAGGTGATGGGGATTAAGGACTTCACTTGTGATGAGCACTGGGTATTATATAGAATTGTTGAATCACTATATTGTACATCTGAAACTAATATTACACTATAAACTAATTGGAATTTGAAACATTTTTTAAATTATTAAAAATATTTTAAAATCTTCCTTGAAAATAGGATGGTCAACAGAAGTTTGTATTTTAGCACCCTCACACCTGTCTAGTCAAAGTTATATCAGTATATTTTGACTGCTGAAAAAAGGGGACTGGGTGCTAAAAAAGATTATGTGCCTGGAGAAAGTGAATTTTTTTTTTCTCTAGGTCTTCCTAGAGACTGTCAGTATAAGTTTTAGTATCATGTGCTCTGGATCCTTACAGGGTTACTTGGGTTTAACTCACTGGAGCCTCAGGATGTAGGAGGTGCCTTCAGCCTACTTTGGGTTGGAGTGGGGAACAGTTACTGATGTATGGGGGTGGGACCCAACCTAATGCACTTAGGGTAGTACAACAGTTGTGAAGTGGGAATTAAGAATAGAAGGAGAATGAAGAGGATATTAACCCTCTGAATAAAAGATGTAGGCTGTTCTCATCTTTTCCACCCTTCTCATACCCCACCCTCCAGAAATACAGATGGGGGGAGGCATGTGTATGTATACATGTGTATGTCATGTTCCACGCAGTGTCATTTGGCTTTTCATCCGCAATTTCATGTTCTCTGCTATGGCCCCTGTCCTAATTTGGGCCAAGACCAGTTGATATGTACTATCACTGACTCCTCTCTTTGTCATCTGCCACCTCTCACACCAGTTAGCAGTCACAGCTCTCTGTGATGGCTTTACTTAAACCCTGGAACATTTACTATTGCCCTTTACAGATGAGTCTTGGAGAAGGAGTAGACCAGTAGGCACTCAAAGAAAGGGAAGGAAAGAATACAGGGAGCCTGTGCCTTGAGCCAAAGCTTTGGTATAGGAGGTCCTGCAGCTAATCGTGGCTTATCGGAGGGTTGAATTCTTGGGTTTATATTATAAGTCATGTGGATATTTGTAAATGAGAAGTAATAGTTAAATACCGTACTCGGGGTAGGGGCGGGGAGCACCTGGGTGGCTCAGTCAGTTGAGCATCCAACTGTAAGTTTAGGTTGTGATCTCTGGGTAGTGAGATCAAGCCCTGCATCAGGCTGCACACTGGGTGCAGTCTTCTTGAGATGCTCCTTCTGTTTCTCCACCGACTCTGGTGCAATGCACTCTCTCTCAAATCTTTAAAATACACACACACACACACACACACATATATATATAGTACATGGTTGTCAGTAATAAAAACATCAGCATTGATCCTATATAGGTATAGGAGAAATAATAGGAGAAGATTAGTTGTCTGTGTAAATGAGCTATAAATTATAGTTGCTTTGGAGGATGGTTATAAGTTCAGGCAAATATGAACAGTATAAACTGTTTTGGCTGTGCTTTGCACCCAGTCACACTATATGAGCACTGAAGTCATTAGTTCTCTCCCATCCTTAATCCCTTCATGTCTCATGTCAGTGTATCAGGACCTCCACATAATGCTGAATCTAAGTGGGACTAGTGTTCCCAATCACAGGGGGAAAGTTTTCAGTATTTTAGCATTTAAAATGATGCTTGCTGTAGATTTTCTCCAGGAATCCTTGATGAAATGTTAGAGATCTCAATTCCTAAGTTACTGAGAATTTTTATCATGGGTATAGAATTCTACAATTTACTTTTTCTGCATCTATTAAAATATTCATGATTATTGTCTTTATTTTGTCAATGGAATTAATTACTTTTCAAGTGTTAATCACATTTTTACAGTTGAGTTTACTCATATATTATCTGCTTAATATATCCTTGGATTCAGCTTTAATATTTTCAGAATTTTCATCTGTCATGAAATTGACTTATAACTTTCTTACAATTTATTAGTTTGGGGAAAGGATTATGCTGTTCCTGTAAACAAGTTGGGAGGTATTCTTTGGGTTTTTTTTTTGTTGTTGTTGTTGTTACTTTGAAGAGTATTAAAATTGGTTCATTTTTTTAAATATTTGGAAAAATTTGTCATTGAAGCCATCTGGTCCTAGAGGATGTTTGTTTCATTCAGTTTTTCTACTATTGGCAGAAGAGTTGGTCAGCAACAAACTAGTTAGATGTTGTTGGAAAGGAATATCCCAGAATCCATGACTGTTAAGTCTGTTGTCTTAGGTTTATTAATAGATAGGAAGACATTTGTTTGCATACTTTTAAAAATAGTTATATATCTCTAACATGGTAGGAAAATCTTAAGTGTTAATTATATTTCTCTTTCTAATTTTTCCCCCCATATGCTGTTCTTTCCATTTCTGTGGACGGATGAGAAGGCACCAGTCTGCTGAGTGGTGGTCAGGAATCTGTCCTAGTAGAGTGGCGCGATGCAACAGAGAAGAATAAGGAGTTCCTCCCCCGTTTGGGAGCTACTATTGAACATATCTCGGTCTCACCAGCTGGGGATTTGTTCTGTACTTCTCACTCTGATAATAGTAAGTCTGAATTTGTTGTGAAGAATTAGAATTGTACAACTAGCGAATGGAAAATAAGAGACCTAAAACTAATCAAGAGTAGCATAAGATTCAGTGAACATTTTTTTCTTCCATTCTTCCTCCTTTATCTCTTCCTTTTTTGACTCTAGATGCACCAGGATCCAACATTTTCAGGATTGTTTTTATAAAAACACAGGGCTAGTATATTTGGTTCTTGTACCACTTCCACTTCAAAACCTTTACATGTGGGATGATGTGGGGGTAATAGGGGAGAAGTTCTTGAAGTGGGCATTTGTGCCTCTGCAAATGTAATGACATTTTCAAAAGAACGCTGACATAACTACTCTCTCAGCATGGGAGTCCTGTGGATTCTGACAGGAATGGAGGCAGTCATAGATACACCCCCAAAACTTTTTGCTCATCCTGTTACTACTCAGCCTAAATGTAGATCTGAGCCTATTATCTCCTTTTCCCTTAAAAAAAAAACAAAAAACAAAAAACAAAAAACCCATAACTGGATAATCCATGAGTGTAGTGACTCATTTCAAAGTAAACTGTCTCTTTTAGGGTATATGAGTTTCTGAATTAACACTTAAAATATATTCATATGTACAAGTGATAAACCTTAAAGCCTCAAAACAAAAAAACAAAACACCCCTCCTCCCCAGCCTCAGTTTTCTAGGTAAATCACAAAATACAATCCTGATTTTCTTTTTTTATTCCTGATTTTCTAATAATGCTAAGTATAAATTGAACTTAAGTTGTATTGTATTCTGGTATATTTTAGAATGACATAATTTAACTGATTTTTTTTTTTTTTTACCTTGAAGTTCTGATTGATTGGGTTTTTTGGTTTTTTTGTTTTTTTACCCACAGAGATAATAGTGATTCACCGAAACCTAGAGGCATCCGCAGTAATTCAAGGCCTAGTGAAAGGTAAGATAAAACCCAGTCGATTTGTAATCATGTGCATTTTAAAAGTGAGTATTTGCATGATTTTAACTATTTATCACTTCTTTTGCAGACAGCAATATCTATACTGGTTTGATGATTGATCCCAGAAGTAAAGCTTTGGTTTTGAATGGAAAACCTGGCCATTTGCAGTTTTATTCTCTGCAACATGATAAGCAGTTATATAATGTAAGACTTTTTTTTTTTTAATTATTTATTCATGAGAGACACAGAGAGCGAGAGAGGCAGAGACACAGGCAGAGGGAGAAGCAGGCTCCATGCAGGGAGCCCGATGCGGGACTTGATCCCGGGACTCCGGGACTACGCCCTGGGCCAAAGTCAGGTGCCAAACCGCTGAGCCACCTAGGGATCCCCATATAATGTAAGACTTTGATCCATTAACTGGTCTTAAAACTAATGAAAGTTCCCAACTGCACCACTAGGGTTAAGTAACTTGTATAGTAGCTTCTAAAAAGATCTTGTGCCTTTGTTTGCTTGAATATTATCAATATTATCTGTGGTTACTTAGTTCTTTACAACATAATTCTAATGAGGCCACAGTTGCAGATTAAGTCTCCAAGTAAGCCAGTTGGCACTCCCATGCTGGCTCTCCATTTGATTATGCTTCAGACTGCACTCTAATTAGCTGTCATACATCTGTGCCTTTGAGTTACAAGAATAGGGAAATAAAATCATAAGGATTGGAAATACAGATATGTCTCTGCTTTGTGGTAAAATGTTATCAGTCTGTACATACTAACGATGAAATTTTCAGTGTAAGGGGGAGGCTTCTTATTAATCCAGCCTTGTGGCTTTGTGCACCACAGTACCCTTTACCAGTTTCTGTCATAGCAGCTGTACACTTGAGCTCTTTCTTTCCCTCACCTTTAAGCCCCTCAAAGGAGACTTATTTCTTTGTAAGTTTCCAGTACAGTGCCTGGAAAATAATAGTTACTTGATATATGTTTAGTGAGTAAGCAAAGGAATGGGATAAAAGAAACAACCATAAATAAAATTGTCTACTTATAACATTGCTATCTTTCTTCACTTAAAGTTGTAGATTTAAGTTTTGTTCTTCTCCTTTTTAGTGATGTGGAATTTAACCTTGAGATTTTATATAAAGCTCTTTGTACATAGAAACAAGGGAGAAAAGTGTTACTGTCAACTAAAGGTTCCACTGTATCCTGTTCATGGTCAGTCATTACTAAAATATAAGGTCATTAAAGAATAATTGCCACTGAACTGGTGAAGTGTAGTGTGCTTTTTTCATGGCGGTTTTGATATCCATAATTAATAGTTCATTTTTTTCCCTTATCTGAAAACTTATTACTATAGATTCCAAAAATTATCTTTGTGGTTAATTACTATTCCTTGAAAACGTTCACGTTTCTGTATTTACATTAAGAGCATTTTGGATTTTTTTTAACCCTTCAGTTAGATATTATACAACAAGAATATATCAATGATTATGGTCTGATCCAAATTGAGCTGACAAAGGCTGCATTTGACTGCTATGGTAACTGGCTTGCAACGGTGGAACAACGTCAGGAAAAGGAAACAGAGCTTGAATTGCAGATGAAACTGTGGATGTATAATAAGAAAACACAAGGGTAATACTATCTGCATGACTTTAATTTCAGAGTGGAAAATGTATGGCTTTCTATTTTATGGTTTCATTTGTCTGTCTTTAAAATGTTTCATTTTGGTAAATTTCAGATTTAGAGAAATGAGGGAGGTGGTACTGTACTAATGAAGCCTTTCAAGCTTTCTGCTCTGAGAAAGTGTTGGTGTCCCCCAAATTGTAAGGTCATCTCCATGCATAAATGAGGAAACAGGAGAGTGACCCCCCTCCCCAAGGACATCAGACCTAATTCCAAGCAAAGCCAGAATTGGAATCCAAACTTCTTAGTCCGTTTGCTATTTTATTAACATGCTACCTTCAGGAAAATGGCAGCCGTAGGCAGCAGAGTAGTAGCCTGTATGTTTGATTAGATAGGGAGTTCTCTAGTTTCTCAGACCTTGATTAGAGTAGCTGCTTATCAAGGCCTTGCTCTGTGCCAAGAACTAGGATTAGTGCTTTTGTACCTGTTGTCCTCCCAATCTGCACAGAAATACTGTAAGATAAACTTCTTTCCCACATTTTACAGGTTGAAGAAACCGGCTCAGAGGGTTTAATAGATTATCGCTAGTCACTCTTTTTATAGTATGGACTTTTAAAAAATCACAGCACAGTCTTGCTCCGATGTTCTTTTAAGAACACAGTGCTAGCAGAGGTTATCTTGCATTCGTAGCAGCACTGTCAAGTTGAAAACAAGCTTTGAGAGTGAGTTTGGATGACCAAATATTAAATATTGATTATGACAGTTTGAATAGGTAGTTTTCTGTATTTTCTTGCCCCAAGTAGGGGATTTCACAGCCATTCCATTTTTTGCTTATTTTCTAAAGTAGATAGTCATCTGAGTTCTGTACAGTTTTCTTGCAGAGTTTTGTATATCATTCTGTGATGACCCCTATTTTATATTTATTTTGTACAAGTTGACAGTATACATAATGATCTCTATATTGTGTAAGTTACGTGAAAACAGAGGTAATGTATTAGAACTCTTTATATCTTGTGGCCATTAGCACACTCAGTTGTGTGTCATTCTAGATGATAATGTATCTGTTTTCCATTCTTAAAGATGTGTTGTAAAGTGTACACTAAAAAATTGTGCTCACGACAGTGTATCATATGGTTCTGATGTAAGAATAAATTGATGATTTCCTTTCTCTTAGGTTTGTTCTTAATACAAAGGTTAACATGCCACATGAAGACCACATCACAGCTCTCTGTTTCTGTAATGCAGAAAAATTTGAAAGCCCCACTTTGGTTACAGCTAGTAAAGATGGTCACTTCAAAGTGTGGATGTTAACAGATGATTCTGATATATACAGTAAGTAAAATAAATATGTCTAAAGTGCATAACTTTTAAGAATTCATATATTTATTTCTTTTGTGACTTGTATCCATTCTGGTGGACATTTTCTACCATATTTAACTTCTGTGGGTTGTTGCCTAATTTTAATAATTTAAGAGAATTACATTTTACATGCCTTTTCCCCAACATCTATATACTTTTCCAGGACATTCTTGATTAATCACGTGCTGATTATTTCTGTGAGGGTACAGTGCAAAAAAAAAAAAACAAAACAAAACCCCACCAATTCTTTCACTGTTCCACTAGAGGGAGGTCAAGATTGCCAGGAAGGGACATACATTTCATACCTGTCAGTGCCTTGGAGGATTTGTAACTAAAGTTTCAAGGAGCAGGGTTTTTTTGTTGTGCTTCTTACTGCTTATAACTACCCTAAAGTATTATCTAGCATTTATACCATTTCTGAACTCTATGATCTGTTTCCACAGAAAAAGCAGTTGGCTGGACCTGTGACTTTGTGGGTAGTTATCATAAATACCAAGCAACTAACTGTTGTTTCTCTGAAGATGGCTCTCTACTGGCAGTTAGTTTTGAGGAAATAGTTACAATATGGGATTCAGAGACATGGGAACTTAAATGTACATTTTGTCAACGAGCTGGGAGTATAAGGTAAGTAATTTGGGGAGTATGTCATATGGTATTAGTTTTTGTTTTTGTTTTTTAATTTAAATGAGTCTTTCCACATAAACTTTAGTAATGATTTATGCTTCCTCTAAAGCTAGCTGTGGGTCAGTGGGGGTCAGCAGCAAACCAAAATGGTAGGAAGCTAAAAATTTGGGGTATGTGAACCATTTGCTGTGGTTTTACCCATTTTCTGAAATGAGGATTAACATTTCACTTTTGGCCTAACAGGTTTCTTTTTTCTTTACAATAAATACTTTTCATGGTTGTGCTACTAATAATGGATGCTAATAAGCCTCAGTGGATCCAAATAGTCCTTATCTTCTGTTTTCCCATAAAAACACTGTCATACTCAAACTTTGTTATATCCAGAAGGGTCAAAAGGAAAGACAGCAACATCTCCCACTTTACCTCAGGCATTTGAGGACAGAATGGCAGAAGGCTAACAAGATAGTTTTTAATTCCCAACATATCTGATTCTGAATTTTCTTTGTAAAACTTCCTTCAGAATTTATATTGCAAATGTTCTTCCTGTGGATTAAACAAGCATACTAATCCACAAAGGATTTTGTTAAATGACTTTGAGCATTTCACATACATGTTATCTATAGTATATGTCAGTTAAACTGTACAGCATATTAGAGAAGAAAGAATTGGTCATCAAACCTGTTTTTTTAAAGAAACAAAACAGCTAAATATTTCCTTTTGCTCTCCTTATTCCTTTTTTTCTTCAAGATAATTATGAACAAAAATGTGTCTTTCTAAAAATCTGCATTGCATAAAACTATACTAGAAGTCCGTAGTTCAAACCTCAGTGTGCTAGAACTGATAGTTCATGTCTTGTGGTTTTAATATAGGTACCTTTGCTTTGGAAGATTGACTTGTTCCAAGTATCTTCTTGGTGCTACTAAAAGTGACATTCTTTGCTGTTGGAATCTGCTCAGTTGTGCATGTAAGATTTTTTTTTTTACTATAAAGTGACTTGGCAAAGCATGTAATAATGGCCATTAAATGTTGGCATTTTAGGACTTCTGGCTCATATCTTCATGCCTCCTCCAGAGTATATGTAATTTTTCACATGTCATGTTACACCACCAAAATTCAGGGCCTGTCATAGATGCACATTCTTTGTAATCTGCCTAATTGGCCATAAATTGACTTCCGTTATCCTTGTCTTTCCCCACTATGTAAACTTTCTTTTGCCTTCCATGTTCTGTCCTAACAATCTGAGGAATGTTTCTGTTAATCTGTAACCTGCATTAATGGCAGCATCCCTGGCAGCTTTAAATTTGAATGTCTCCTTTCACAGGCCTCCTAACAAATGCGGACTTCTCATTTTTACTCATTTTACTTATTGGCATTTTACTCATTCAAATATGTTTGGAAGGTGTGGTGGTTACTTAGTCATAAACATATGTGATACCCTATATTCTTTGGTTGTGGTTAACATTTTGCCCATGTTTAGCAGCTACAGAAAAGCACCAGATAGTAGTTGCATTGAAACAACAACCATTCCATTGTAGGTGGGAAGAGCACTTTGTTTTTCTGCTTCCTCACTTTAGTACAGTCTTCTGCGGTCATTTGCAGTTCTCTCCATGTATTATTTGAAGTGTATTATTCCTCTTCCTAAGAATAATAGAATCGATTGCCCCAGTAAAAATTAACTACTTTAGTAACAAGCTTAAAAAAGCTTTGGGTAGATCTCTTCTTAGAAATGAATTGTTTTCTTTTTTCCCCCAGTGGAATGGAGTACAAAATTAAATGTTAGAGTTCTAGAACCTGATCCTAATTCAGAGAATATTGCTGCAATCTCTCAGTCTTCGATGGGTTCAGACTGTAAGTACAGACTCTACTTTGATAATAAGACACGATCTGTTACCTAAATTTTCTTGTAGCATCTTTGAGTCAGACTGCCCTTACATCAAATATTTATTTTAAGCCATTTTGCCTGAAGTAGTGACTGCCCTTTGAGTTCTTACCCCAACAACTTGTTCTGTATGCATTCATACTTATTTCTAGGAGAGCCCCAGTACATCCATCAGTTTTCACCATGCCAACCCCACTCCACATTCAGAATGTCCCAAGAGAGATTTTGCCCCCTGAAGCATTTCAAAAAGCTTTAATCATTCTTCCTCTGTTTTCCTAAAGCACTGTCTACAGATCCCTGTTCTAGTACTTAAGACAAAATACCGCAATAATATTTTGGTGTCTGTCTTCTGCAGTAGGCCCTGGTCTCTGGAGCAGGGATTCTTCCTCTTTTTCATCTCCGTAGCCCTTTCTAACCTGCTTGGCACATAGCAGGCACCCAGTAGATATTTGTTGAGTCAGAGTCTAAAATAATCATGACTTGGACCACTTACTCAATGGAGTAAGTCCCAGGGTTAGTTACTGTGTCTGTCAACCTGAGGCTAGAACTAACCTTTGCAGCAAAATGTTATTGTGTGTTTGTTTTTTCTTTCTAGTGTTTGTATTTAAACCTAGTGAGCCAAGACCATTGTATATTCAAAAGAATATCTCCAAAGAGGACGTCCAGTGGGGAGTATTTGTTCCACGAGATGTACCTGAATCATTCACCTCAGAAGCTTACCAGTGGCTGAACAGATCCCAGTTTTACTTCCTAACAAAGTCACAGGTAACCATCCCACCTCAAAAAGGCAGCCACTTTGTATATGTAAATTTCAGTGGATTTAATATTTGAAAGTAATAGCCCATAACAGGTAGAACAGTTATATTAAAGGATTACTTCCTGGGGATCCCTGTGTGGCTTAGCAGTTTAGTGCCTGCCTTCGGCCCAGGGCGTGGTCCTGAGACCAGGGATTGGGTCCCACGTCGGGCTCCCGGCATGGAGCCTGCTTCTCTCTCTCTGCTTCTGTCTCTGCTTCTCTCTCTGTGTCTCTCATGAATAAATAAATAAAATCTTCTAAATAAATAAAGGATTATTTAGATCCTTCTTTCCTTCTTTCAGGAAGTAATCTAAAATGCTCAGTAGGACAGTATTGCTAGTATATTAGCACCACTTTACTCCACACCTTTGAGGCTCCCTAAGTATTGTTTGCATTATCTGCATGCAAAAAAAAAAAAAAAAAAAGACAACTAAAATAACTTTTTTTTTTTTTTTAAGGTATGAGAACTATTAGATCTTTATTAGGTAGTAAACAACAAGGAATTGACCTCAAGAAAGGGTACCAATTTGGGCCTAGGCAGGATACTCCTTTACAGTTTACCTCAAAATGGTATACACAATTGAAAAATTGAAGTTAAAATAACATTTCTAAATTAAGAAAAACATTTTGCAGAAAAATTTATTTAAAGATTTTATTTATTTACTCATAAGAGCCACAGAGAGAGAGAGGGGCAGAGACACAGGCAGAGGGAGAAGTAGGCTCCATGCAGGGAGCCTGACGCAGGACTCGATCCCAGGACTCCAGGACCACGCCCTGGGCCGAAGGCAGGTGCTAAACCGCTGAGCCACCCAAGGATCCCCTTAAATAAGATTTCTTAGAATAATCTTGTAACTGTCACAGTAGTTACTAAATATGTTTTAAGTCTCCAATTACTTTTCTTTGGACAGAGACATAAATCAAGATGAAAAATTGACCTCATTTTTTAACTATAACATTTTTATTTAGATTTTGCATCGTTAATCTCTCTTTTCAGAGTTTATTGACATTCAGTACGAAGACTCCAGAAGAGAAACTCACACCAACAAGCAAACAGGTATGTTTTAGCCACTCATGGTGCAGACCTACATTACCTCCCTATGGAGATAACCTTATCTGTTTGAATTCAGCTATGAGAACAATGTTCCACTTGCCCTAACATGGAATTAAACGTACACTTCAAAGCTACTTGCCTCTTTGGGCTTATATTTACTCTTCTAAAATGTAGTTTTAATTTATAATACCAAAAATACATGCTTGTGATTTAAGGAGTTATTTAAGACTTTCAGGAAACTTCCTAACCCCACTGCCATTACCCAAAAAAAGATAATCACTTTAAACTCTTTCAGCTTGAGTTTTTATTTGCCTTTCTATCTCTAAGGAAACATGTTTATATTGCTAATTCTGGATTTTTCAGATTAAGTTATTGTCTGTTAAATGATCTGTTCAGGTTGTCCCTCTCTGTCACACTGCCACTTCCCCATCCATGTACATAACACACACAACATTCCTGTTCCCAGTTTTCTTAGTGAAGATAAATCAGGTCAGTATTCATTATAACCATGTAAACACCATTCATAGCTGAGTCATGTAGTAACCAGACAGATTTTCTTCTATTTGCAACTCTGTTTTCTCTGGAGTTAATGATTGCCTTCTTATTTTGCGTAGTTTTCTACTTCTCATCTAATTCACCCCCAAACTCAAGTTGTATAAATCTTCTCTCAGTATTTCAGGTACAGTAGGTATTCTTTCAAGTCTTGAAGGAATATTTCCAAGAGCCGATGACTTGCTTCCGTCTGTACTGATCACTCTATGAATACCTGGTGCACAGCAGGCATCATGGGATCTATATTCACCGTCATTTGGGGATTAATTTCACTTCAATAGTAGATCCCATAGCTTTCCCCTTATTCCATCACTTCCTCGCTTTGGTGAAATACCTTCTGTTAGTGCACGGGAGGCAAATTTAAGACCTTCTGTGTTTGGAAATGTTTCTTTTCTCTCTCACTTGATTGGGTGGTTGAGTTATAAAGGTCTAGGTTGAAAATCATTGTCTCTTAAAACTTTGATGCTATTGCCCGTCTTATAACTTTGGGTGTTACTATTCTTACTCCTCTTCCTTTATCTATAAATTAGCTTTATTTTCCTTTGAAAACTCAATTGAATTCGTTCAATTTTTTTGTTGAACATCTACAGTCTAGAAGCTGTTCTAGATGGTTGGAGTACACACCAGTGAGCAAAACAGGTCTGTAAACTAAGAGTGTTTACAGTTTAGCAGGAAATACAGCAAGCATGAAATAAATGAAATATGTGGTACTTTAGAAAGTGTTAGGAAACTAGGAGTGGAGGATTAGAGGAAAAGGGTGTGGGGTACAGCTTGCCATTTTATGTAGACCAGGCAGAGTAGCCTTGGTGAATAAAATAGACCTTGACTTTTCCTCTGAGTAATAATGTGGAGCCCTAGGAGAGTTTTAATCCAAGAAATGATTATGAGAGAATTGCTGCTTTGCCTTCATTTTGTCTGTTCTTTTTCTGGAACTCTTACTTAGTGCTGGACTGTCTAGAAGAATGCTTTAATTTTTTTTCACCTTTTTTTTTTGTGGGAGATTATTTTTATCATCTTAATCTGCTTTTTTTCTCTTGCATAGTCCCATTTCCATCATTTGTTTTTCATCTGTTTTGGTCTCTTTGATTTCAGAAATTTTCATCAGTCTGATGATTCTTAGCTGTTTTTATTTAAACGTGATCAAAAAAAGCCATTTAGAAGGTCTCTCCTAGGTGGAATTAGTCTGCTGGCCTCCACCATCTGCTTATTTTTGAGAAAGTCTCCAAAGTAATTATTTTTAGGTATTTTTGTCTTAAGCTGATTAGATGGCCCAGATAAAATTCTTCTAAACTCTTGCCTGGAGGATAGCAACCTGGAAGCACCTTCTGTGAGGCACAACTGCCAGCTGTGAAGACACTGTCATCGGCCCCACCAGGCAGTTTAGTTTAAAGACACGCTTTTCCACTCTTCAAAGACTGTACTTGCAGCCCTCTACTGGGGCCCAGAAGGAGATCAAGGAATCTGGGTGCTCTCTAGATAGACTTGCAACGAGGCTACCTGGTTATGTCAGCATTTTTCTGAAGTACTGGTACTATTAGTACCAATTCCTAAGCATTTGCAGGATTCTGCAGTATAAATCGGGTTGCTTCTTGGTCAACTAGCTTAGAATTCTTTGACAAATCTACTAAGTTACATACCACCCTTGAACTTGCTGCCCACCTTCCAACATATTACCCATTTTCTTTCTCTCTCTGGGCTTATGTCCTTTTGAAAACCCATTTGCTGTCATTTGTCACTGGGGAGAAGCAGTAGTGTATATATTGTTCTGTCATCTAAGTGTCCATTGTTAGCTTTTCCCATAACAAGTGGGCTGCTGAGCTTTACTTTACCTGTAAAGTGAAAGAATCATACTAGATAATTTTTAAAGTTCCTTTATTACCTGGCATTATATGACTGCAGTACTTTTCATTGAGTCAAAGGCAATTCCTCCTTTTTATTGAAGAAATTTCCCTTTGTCTTAAATCTTTATAGCTGCTAGCAGAAGAAAGTCTTCCAACGACACCATTTTATTTCATACTGGGAAAACACAGGGAACAGCAGGATGAAAAAATAAATGAAGCTTTGGAGAGTGAACTAATACAACTACCCTTAACAGAAAACATACCTGCAATTAATGAGGTAATTCACAACATGAAACAGATTAATCCATTAAAGCAGCACCTTAACTTAGTTTTTATACAGTCAGTTCGTAACAGATTACTTTTTTTTTTTTAAGATTTGAGAGAGAGGGTTCATGTGTAAGTAGGGGGAGGGGCAGAGGGAGAGAATTTCCAGCAGGCTCCCTGCGAAGCATAAAGACCATAAATGGGGCTCCATTTTACCACCCTGGGATCATGACCTGAGCTAAAATCAAGAGTCAGACACCTAAGACTGAGCCACCCAGGCATCCCTATAACCTAACATTTGAATAATTATTTGTATACTATGCAGTTTTAATATCCAAAACAAATAAGTTTATTATTCCAGATTATTGTGATCTGAACTGACATTTTGCATAAATGTTGGAAGACAGGCACAAATTTTTTCTGGTTTGGTTTTTCTGTGGAGAAAATCTGTTGCATTCAACTGGTGGTATTAAGTCTTTTTAAGTGAAACTTTTTCTCGTTTTTTTAACTCCAGCTTCTTCATACTCCAGCTCATGTTTTGCCATCTGCTTCTTTCCTTTGCTCCAAGTTTGTTAATTCATTGCTGCTGTCTAAGGAGACAAAGAGGTAAGATGTTTTGAAAATATGTTTAGATATTGTTTTGGGAAACAAGATAGTTTGTTATCCTTTATTAGAATATTCTTTCACTTTGACCCTTCAACATCGTGTGGGGTAGGGGTACCGACCCCTGCATAGTCAAAAAATTCACATGTATATTTTGACTCCCATAAATCTTAATTACTAATGTCTGATGGTGCATGGAAGTCTTAACATAAACAGTCAACACACATTTTGCATGTTATATATGTTATATATGTTATTCTTACAGTAAAGTAAACTAGAGAAATTAGGAAAATCATACAGAAAATACATTTACAGTATTGTATCAAAAAAATCCATGTATCAGTGGATCAGTACAGTCCAAACCTGTGTTGTTAAAAGGTCGACTGTATTTCTCTTTATTTTAGCTTTAAAATGAAGTTAAAGGATATAGGACTGTTAAGCCAAGTTTACTTTGTAATAACCCATTCTGAAGAGCACTCAATAACAAGATTTTTCATTTACTTTGTATAGTTGTATTTCTACACAGGTATCTTAAATCAGGAAGTTGCTATTTATAAACATTTTTGGATAATTATATTTTATTCATTTTATTATGAAAGTGGTAAAGAAATCCCAGAAGATGTAGATATGGAAGGAAAAGAAAGTAATGATTCAGATGAAGAAAATGATTTTACTGAAAAGATAGAAGATACAAACAGCACAGATTTGGGAGAAGACCTTATACATCAGTTGTCAAAATCTGAAGAAAAAGAACTAAGAAAATTCAGGAAAGTAGACTACAGCTGGATAACTGTTCTCTGAGCATTGGAGATAGAGGAAGATTCTTGCACTTTGTGATTTTTTTTTATTATATGTTGATATTTCAAAAACATCTACTTTATTTAATGTTATTTCTCTTAAAATATCAAATATGAACAGGCTTTACTTTTTAAATACAAATCTGTGTTTGTATCATGCTTTATAGTGTTGCTGGGTGCATTGATATAGACACCATCTCATTTTTATTTTGAGTTACATCAGCCTCAGAAATAGCAAGGCATATTCTTCACAAGCAGTTGCAGCATATGTCCTCTTCTCTGCAATTTGGAGATATAAAATGTTTGGAAAATCACAAGTTTTTGTTGATGATATTGTTAAGTTGGTGTTAAACCAAGATTTCTTTGGTGGCCAAATAGGACCTGAACAGATATGATGTTTTCTGTAGGCCTACTTCATACCTCTTAGTGTATTTATTTTCTCAAAGAGAAATTTAGAGAAATAACTTGATTACGTGGTATTCCACAGGATATTAAATAATATAGGCTTCCTAAAATCTGAAAAATTTTAAATTTAAATCATTTGTCCCCAAGCCTTTCAGATAAGGACTTATCTACTCAACTTATAATTTTTAGGAAAGCCTGGAAGATATAAGAAGATATTATTTTGTCAGTGTTATGGCTATGTATATTGAGTCAAAGAACAATTATTTTTTTTTTTTGAGAAAAACTACTTTTTAACCAAAGTCCCATTGCTAGTAGAATAAAATACAAGTCTCAATATTTTATTTAAGTACTGAGGTGGCTACTTTTAACCATTTAGTATTTGGAGCTTTCTTATTCTATTAAATTAATGTTAAAGAGTTAAAAACAGTAAAGTACACAGTTTTACAGTCCCAAGATAGTGTGACATAGGAAGACCCTGAACTCACCATGTCTTCCACAGACACACCAAATCTATAACTGTTTCTGGAGCACTTCCTCCAGAAGAACAACAGAAAGCTGACTGAAGAGCTTCTGCACAGCAAAAGATAGACCACACACAGAACAGTGAGCGACATGGTAACGAAGAGAACACCTACCCCCAGCACTACAAATGGCAGTGAGGTGGGATAGTACTGAGGAACCACATGCAAGCAGATTCGTCTGCCCTGGGGCACAGGGGAAAACGCCATGGTTTAAAAGAGCAACTAAAATAGTATTCAGCCCTCAAACTCTGCCAACAAATAAGAGAACTGCTGGAACTCTGTCCATGTTGGAGGGCCTGGTGAGTGCCACAGTTTTATGTTCTCTCTCCATATTTGATAGCATGAATGGGAGCAAGGTCAGGGCACCCGAACCAGCCTACCACTTCAATGAGCCCCAAACCCCTAGCCCCAACCATCTCACCAAAGTGACCCTAGTGTGGTGTACACTGGACACCCCTGTTCAGTGCTTATTACTCCAGGTATCTTGCCAAGGTGACATGGGTATAAACGGTGCCCTGGAACACTAAGCCCAGCCATCCTACCAGGGCAGCCCCAGCACAGAGAGCATTGGGATCCCCAGCACATGCCAGCCAGCCAAAGTCAACAGGCATACACAGTTGGTACAGAAGATGACCATACACAAGACCATTCCTTCCAGTTTAGAAGTAGCTAATCCACTTAATTCATAGAAACTTACACAGAAAGCCAAGCAATATGAGACAGGATGTGAATAAGAGGTAGTGGAAGGGGGAGGTAGGCAGGGGGATGGGGTGACTTGGGTGATGGGCACTGAGGGGGGCACTTGATGGATGAGCACTGGGTGTTATATGTTGGCAAATCGAACTTCAATTAAAAAAATAGATTTTAAAAAAAGGGCAGCCTGGGTGGCTCAGCGGTTTAGCGCTGCCTTCAGCCCAGGGCCTGATCCTGGAGACCTGGGATGGAGTCCCACCTGGGGCTCCCTGCATGGAGCCTGCTTCTCCCTCTGGCTGTGTCTCTGCCTCTCTCTCTCTCTCTCGCTTGCTCTATGTCTCTCATGAAGAAATGAATAAAATCTTTTAAAAAAATGTTTTAAAAGACAGGAATATACTCCAAATGAACAAGATCAAACCCCAGAGAACTAAATGAAATGGTGATAGGCAATTTGCCAGATAGAATTTGAAGTAATGATTATAAAGATGCTCACCAAACTGGAGAGGAGTAAAATAACTTCATTAAAGAGAAAATGGCAGGGTAGGATGGGAGAGTACGGTCTTTAAATCACTTGGTCCTCCCAACTTACCTAGATAATTTTAAAATCACCCTGAACACCTACGAATTCGACCTGAGATTCAAAGATTTTATTCATGATAGAGAGGGAGTGGAGGTCAGAGAGGCAGAGGGAGAAGCAGGCTCCATGCCCACAGCCTGTCACAGGACTCGATCTGGGGTCTCCAGGATCATGCCCTGAGCCAAAGGCAGGCACTAAATCACTGAGCCACCCAGGGATCCCCCTCGACCTGAGATTTAAAGAGGGAACAGCTGGACGCTGCAGAGAGAAAGGTGTTCGCTTCTAGGAAGGTGGGGGATGGGAACCAAGTGGAGGAGGCACCCCTGCTAGGAGCTGGCCTCCAGTCTCCCCGGAGTCACTAGCAGAGGAGGGGGCCCCGGGGATAGCGCACTGTACACACGGCGATCTCGGTAAAGGGCTGGAGCGTGTACCCGGGGGGCCTTGGAGAAGCAGGTGGGTCAGGTGGGGGCTCCGGGTGGAGGGGGCTGAGCCCCGATCCCTGCAGGGGAGGCGGCCCTGGGAGCACAGGTCCAGCGACACAGGGCCCCAGATCCCAGGGCACCAAGTGGACACAGCCCCTGATCCTGTGCTCCTGCCGGGACAGGTGGAGGCGGGGAGGACACAGGACAGCGGGGACCCCCATGCCCCCAGGTGCCCCCAGGGGAGACAGGGAGGGCACAGGACAGCGAGGACCCCCCCTGCCCCCCGGGCGCCCCCAGGCTGTGCAGGTCAGCAGCCCGCCGCCCCAGGAGCACCTAGGCCAGTGCGGATTGGGAGACTGCTGGTGGTTACTGGGAGAGCTGACTCCAGAGCTGCAGACCTGGCTGCCATCAGTGGTTGTTCCTCCTGGTGTCACTGTGTGCCTGGCGGGGGGGGGGGGGGCAGGGGACAGAGACCTCACGGGGTCAACAGCACCTAACGACCTCGGCACCCGACGGGTGAGGGGGGCATCTCCCCAGGTACACACACCTGAGAGCACAGCAGGACCCTGCCCCAGAAGACCAGCTGGAAGGACAGGGGAAGAGCAAGTTCTGGACCAAGAAGAGCTGGAAGGCTCCAGGACCAAGGAAAATAGTATATAGGGTACCCCCCAATTTAATAAAGTCATGAAAGAGGAGAAATCACAACCAATACCAAGGAAATACAAACGATTTAAAAAACATTATGAGCAGATTGCCTAGCTAATAAATTAGGCAATCTAGAGGAAATGGGTGCATTTCTGGAAAACCACAAAATACAAAAACTGGAACAGGAAGAAATAGAAAACCTGAACAGGCCAATAACCAGGGAGGAAATTAAGCAGTTATCAAAAACCTCCCAGGACACAAAAGTCCAGGGCCAGATGGCTTCCCAGGGGAATTCTATCAAACGTTTAAAGAAGAAATAATACCTATTCCACTAAAGCTGTTCCGAAGGATAGAAAGGGATGGAGTACTTCCAAACTCATTCTGTGAGGCCAGCATCACCTTGATTCCTAAACCAAGGACCCCACCAAAAAGGAGAATTCTAGACCAATATCCCTGATGAACACAGATGCAAAAATTCTCAACAAGATACTAGCCAATGGGATCCAACAGTACATTAACGAGCTTCTTCACCATGACCAAGTGGGATTTATCCCCAGGATGCAAGGCTGGTTCAACACTTGTAAAACAATCAACATGTAGATCACATCAAGAGAAAAAATAACCATATGATCCTCTCAATAGATACAGAGAAAGCATTTGACAAAATACAGCATCCATTCCTGATCAAAACTCTTGAGAGTGTAGGGATAGAGGGAACATTCTCAGCATCTTAAAAGCCATCTACAAAAAGCCCACAGCAAATATTCTCAATGGGGAAACACTGGAGGCCTTTCCTCTAAGATCAGGAACAAGACAGGGATGTCCACTTCACCACTGCTATTCAACATACTACTAGAAGTCCTAGCCTCAGCAATCAGGCAACATTCAAACTGGCAAAGAAGAAGTCAAACTCTCCCTCTTCGCAGATGATGTGGTACTTTACCTAGAAAACCTGAAAGACTCCACCCCAAGATTGCTAGAACTCACACAGCAATTCGGCAGTGTGGCAGGATACAAAATCAATGCCCAGAAATCAGTGGCATTTCTATACACTAATAATGAGACTGAAGAAAGGGAAATTGAGTCAATCCCATTTACAATTGCACCCAAAAGCATAAGATACCTAGGAATAAACCTAACCAAAGAGGTAAAGGATATATACCCTAAAAACTACAGAACACTCCTGAAAGAAATTGAGGAAGACACAAAGAGATGGAAAAACATTCCATGCTCACAGATTGGAAGAACTGTGAAAATGTCAATGTGACCCAGGGCAATTTACACATTCAGTGCAATCCCTTTCAAAATACCATGAACTTTTTCAGAAAGTTGGAACAAATCATCTTAAGATTTGTGTGGAATCAGAAAAGCCCCTGAATAGCTAGGGGAATATTGAAGAAGAAAACCAAAGCCGGGGGCATCACAATGCTAGATTTCAGGTTGTACACAAAGCTGTGGTCATCAAGTCAGTGTGGTAGTGGCACAAAACACACATAAGTCAATGGAGCAGAACAGAGAATTCAGAAGTGGATCCTCAACTCTATGGTCAACTAATATTCAACAAAGCAGGAAAGACTACCCACTGGAAAAAGGACAGTCTTTTCAATAAATGATGCTGGAAAAATTGGACCATTCTCTTACACCATACACAAAGATTGACTCAAAATGGATGAATGATCTAAATGTGAGACAAGAATCCATCAGAATCCTGGAGGAGAACACAGGCAACACCCTTTATTGAACTTGGCCACAGCAACTTCTTGCAAGATACATCTATGAAGGAAAGGGAAACAAAGGCAAAAATGAATTATTGGGACTTCATCAAGCTAAAAAGCGTCTGCACAGCAAAAGAGACAGTCAACAAAACTAAAAGTCAACCTACAGAATGGGAGAAGATATTTGCAAATGACAGATAAAGGGCTAGCATCCAACATCTATAAAGAACTTATTAAACTCAACAGCAAAGAAACAATCCAATCATGAAATGGGCAAAAGACATGAACAGAAATCTCACAGAGGAATACCTAGACATGGCCAACAAGCACATGAGAAAATACTCCACATCACTGGCCATCAGGGAAATACAAATCAAAGCCACAATGAGATCCCACCTCACCCCAGTGAGAATGGGGAAAATTAACAAGACAGGAAACAACAAATGTTGGAGAGGATGTGGAGCAAGGGGAACCCTCCTGCACCGTTGGTGGGAATGTGAACTGGTGCAGCCACTCTGGAAAACTATGGAGGTTCCTCAAAGAGTTAAAAATAGAGCTACCCTACCACCCAGCAATTGCACTGCTGGGGATTTACCCCAAAGATACAGATGCAGGGAAATGCCGGAACATCTGCACCCCAATGTTTCTAGCAGCAATGTCCACAATAGTCATACTGTGGAAGGAGCCTCGGTGTCCATCAAAAGATAAATGGATAAAGAAGATGTGGTTTATGTATACAATGGAATATTCCTCAGCCATTAGAAACGACAAATACCCACCATTTGCTTCGACGTGGATGGAACTGGAGGGTATGATGCTGAGTGAAGTAAGTCAATCAGAGAAGGACAATCATTATATGGTGTCACTCCTACAGGAAATATAAGGAATAGTGAAAGGGATTAAAGGGGAAAGGAGGAAAATGAGTGGGAAATATCAGAGATGGAGTCAAACCAGGAGAGACTCCTAACTCTGGGAAATGAACAAGGGGTAGTGGAAGGGGAGGGGGAGAGGGGTTGGGGTGACTGGGTGATGGGCCCTGAAATGGACTGGATGGGATGAGCACTGGGTGTTATATGTTGGCAAATCGAACTCCAATAAAAAAATATAAAAAATAATACAAAATATACAAAAAATATACAAAAATAAAACAGAAAACCAATTTTACTTGAATGCAGTAACTAAAATAAAAAACTAGAGGGAATCAACAGCAAATGCAGAACAGATCAACAATCTGGAATACAGGGTAATGAAAAGCACCCAAGCTGAGCAGCAAATAAAATTACAAAAGGATGATAGGGTACAGAATGTGTCAGACAATGGGAAGCCAACCATGGGGGCCCCAGAAGAAAACAGTTTCTGGCAGAGAAATTATTTGAAGAGAGAATAGTTGAAAACTTCCCTAACCTGAGAAGAATGGCACAGAGAGTTACAAACATAATAATGAACCCAAGGAGGTCCATACCAAGAACACAATTAAAATGTCAAAGATTAGATAATTTTAAAAGCAGCAAGAGAAGCAAATAGTCAGTTTAAGGGAAACCACATTTAAGGCTATCAGCTGATTTTTCAGCAGAAAACGCAGGTCAGAAGGGAGTGAGATGAACTATTAAAAGTGCTACGGAGAGAAAAAAACCTACAACCAAGGATTATCTAGCAAGGATAACCTACCAAAGTTAACATTCAGAAGTAAAGAAGTAAAGTTTCCCAGATAAATAAAAGTTAAAGGAATTTGTCACCACTAAACACACCTTATAAGAAATGTTAAAGAAACTTCTTTAAGTGAAAAAGAGAAGAGCATAATTAGAAATGGGGAATTATGAATAAAGATAGAAAATGTTCATACATAAAACATGGAGAGAGTAAAAGTTATTTTACAATGTGTTCAAACTTAAATGATTATCAACTTAATATATATTATGATATACTGAGAATGTTATAGATGAGTCTCATGGTAACCACAAAATCTGTAATAGATACACAAGAAATAAAAAGCCAAGCATAACACTAAAGAAAATCATAAATCACAAGGAAACCAAGTTAGAGAAGAAAGGAACAGAGGAGTACTAAGAAAACCAGAAAACAAACAATGGCAATAAATACATACCTATTAATAATTACTTTAAATGGTCTAAATGTTTCAAAGACATAGGGTAGTGGGGGAAAGAAAGATACATTTATGTGCTGCCTATAAGAGACTTCAGGCCTAAAGATAGACACACACTGAAAATGAGTGGATGGAAAAATACTTCATGCAAATGGAACTGAAAGAAAAAGAGTATTTCTTTAGACAAAATAGGCTTCTAAAAAAGGCTATAACAAGAGACAAGGACATTACCTAATGATAAAAGGATCAATCCAACAACTGTAAATGTGCACCCAACATTGGAGCAACTAAGTACACAAAGCAACTATTAATAGATATAAATGGAGAAATTGACAGAAATGGAAGAATAGTAGAGAATTTTAACACTCCACTTATATCAATAGATAGATTACCCAGGCAGAAAATTGATAAGGAAACCGAACAACACATTAGACCAAATTATCTTAACATATATACAGAACATGCCACCCAGAAACATTAGAACATATATTCTTTTCAAGTGCACATGAAACATTCTCCAGGATGGATCACATATTAGGCTACAAAACAAGTCTTAATAAATTTAAGACTGAAGTCATAACACATCTTTTCTAGCCACTATGGTAAGAAACTAAAAATCACAAGGAAAAAAAACCTAAAACACGTGGCAGCTAAACACCATGCTACTAAACAACCAATGAATTAATGAAGAAATAAAAAATGAAGCAAATGAAAATAACTGTCCAAAATCCTTAGGACACAGCAAAAACAGTTCTAAGGAAAATTTATAGTGATTCAGGCCTACCTCAGGAAACAAAAATCTCAAAACAATCTAACCGTATACCTAAAGGAGCTAGAAGGAAAACAAAGCTTAAGATAGTAGCCAGGAGATAATAAAGACCAGAGCAGAAATAAATGAAATACAAACAGTAGAAAATATCAGAGAAACCGAGCTATGCCTTTCAAAAGATAAATTGATAAAACTTCAGCCACACTTATCAAGAAAAAAAAAGAGAACAGAAAATCAGAAAGAGATAACAATGACCAGTATCACAAAAATACAAAGGATTATAAGAGACTACTACAAAATTTATATGCCAACAAATCAGACACCCGAGAAGAAATAAATTCCTAGGAACATAATCTTCCAAAACTGTATCAGGAATGGAAAATCTGAAAACCAATTACTAGTAACAAAATTGAACTTGTAATTTAAAAACTCCTAAAAAACAAAAGTCCAGGACCAGATGGATTCACAAGTGAATTTTATCAAACATTTAAAGAAAAGTTAAAACCTATTCTAAAACTATTCCAAAAAAAAATAGAAGAGGAGGGGGATTCCAAATAAATTCTACAAGGTCAGCATTACCTTAATACCAAAACCAAAGGCATCATAAAAAAAAAAAAAAAAAAAAACCTATAGGCCAATATCCCTGATGAACATACATGCAAAAATCCTCAAAAAAATATTAGCAAACTGTATTCAACAATATACCAAACGTACCATTCACCACAATCAAGTGGAATTTATTTGGCAGATGCAAGGAAGCTTCAATATTCATGAGTCAACGTGATACACCACATTACCAAGATGAAAGATAAAAACATATCTCAATAGTTAAAGAGCATTTGACAAAACTCAACATCCATTGATGATAAAGCTCAATGAGTGGGTATAGAGGGAACATACCTAAACATAATTAAGGCCACATATGAAAAACTGCTAACATTCATACTCTAATGAAAAACAGCTTTTTTTCTAAGAACAGGAATAAGACGAGGATGTTCACTCATCACTTTTATTCAACCTGGTATTAGAGGTCCTAGCGACAGCAACCAGACAAGAAAAAGAAGGTATTCAAATTGGTAAGGAACATGTTAAACTGCCACTATTTGCAGATGATATAAAATATTATGCATAGAACCTAAAGACTCCACCACAAAACTATTAGAAATAATAAATGAACAGTAACACTGCAGGGTACAAAACTAATACACGTAAGTCAGTTGTGTTTTTATACACTAATAATAAAGTAGCAGAAAGAAATTGAAAAAAACAATCCCATTTACAACTGTACCAAAAATAAAAATATACCTAGAAATAAACATAACCATAAAGGTGAAACTGAAAACCATAAAACTATACTCTGAAAACTATAAAACACTTAAAGAGATTGAAGACAACACAAACAATGGAAAGGTAGTCCATGCTCATGGATTGGCAGAATTAATATTAAAAAGTCCATGTTACCCAAAGCAATCTATAGATTCAATGCAATTCCTACAAAATACCAACAGCATTTTTCACAGAATAAGACCAAATAATAAAATATATATGGAAGTTCAAAAGACCCTGAATAGCCAAAGCAATCTTGAGAAAGAAGAACAAGTGGAGGTTTTGCATTCCCAGATTTCAAGATATACCACAAATCTGTAATAATCAAAAGGATATAGAACTGGTACAAAGATAAGACACATAGTTCAATGGAACAGAATAGATATCCTAGAAATAAACTCATGCTTATATACCCAATTAATCTACAACAAAGGAGGTAAGAATACACAATGGGGAAAAGACAGTCTCTTTAATAAATGCTGCTGGGAAAACTGGACAGCTACATGCAAAAGAATGAAATTGAACCAGTTATACCATACACAAAAATCAGAATATATTAAAGGCATAAAGAATTAAAACCATAAAACTCCTAGAAGAAAACAGGTAGTAATTCCTCTGACATCAGCAATAGCTACATCATTCTAGATAGGTCTACTGAAGGCTAGGAAAACAAAAGCAAAGCACAGCAAAGGAAGCCATCAACAAAAAGGCAACCTGATGAATGGGAGAGATATTTGCAAATGACATCTCTGATAAGGACTTAATATCCAAAATATACAAAGAACTTATACAACTCAACACTAAAACAATCCAATTAAAAAATGGGCAGAGGACCTGAATAGACATTTTTCCAAGGAAGACTACAGGTGACAAACAGACCCATGAAAAAGATGCTCAACATCACTAATCAACAGAGAAATGCAAATCAAACCCACAATGAGATGTTACCTATCAGAACAGCTAAAATCAAAAAGACAAGAAATAACAAGTATTGGCAAGGATGTTAAAAGAAAGGAACCCTCATGCACTGTCAGTGGGCATGTAAATCGGTACAGCCATTGTGGGAAACAGTATGGAGGTTCCTCAAAAATTTTAAAGTAGAAATGCCAAATGATCCAGTAATTCCACTACTGGATATTTATCTAAATGAAACAAAAACACTAATTTGAAAAGATATGCAACGCTATGTTTATTGCAGCATTATTTACAACAGTCAAGATATGGGAGTAACCTCAGTATCCATTGATAGATGAATGGATAAAGAAGATGTAGGGTGTGTGTTTGTCGGTGTCTGTCTGTAAAATAGAATATTTTTTAGCCAAAATAAAACAATATATTGCAATTGTGACATGGATGAACCTAGAGGGTATTATACTAAGTGAAATGAATGAGGCAAAAAGATAAATACCATATGATTTCACTTCTATGTGGAATCTAAAGAACGACATAAATGAACAAACAGAAACAGACCTGTACAGAGAATAAACTGATGGCTGTCAGAGGGAAGGAGGTGGGGGTGGGGTATGGCCAAAATGGGTTAAGAGGAATGGGAGATACAGGCTTTCAGTTATGGAATGAGTAAGTCATGGGGATAAAAGTTACCATGTAAGGAATATAATCAATGATACTGTAATAGTGTTGTACGGTGACAGATGATTGCCTCTGGTGAGCATAGAGTAATATATAGAGTTGTACATATCGTACACCTAAAACTAATGTAACATTGTATGTCAACTATACCTCGATTAAAAACGAAACAGTACAGTATAAGAGCACATCTCAACAAATGTTAGTGAAATTGCTATTAATGGCTTTTTAGTGTGTTTGAGTCAGTATCCAAGTAAGGCCTATGCATTTTTTTAAATAATAGCTAGATTGACATATAACTCACACACTATAAAATTCACTCATTTAAAGTGTACAATTCAGTAGTTTTCAGATATTCACAGAGTTGTATATCATCACCATAATCAATTTCAGATTATTTTCATCATCCCCAAACTCAGTGCATTAGCTATCACTTCCCATTTCTCCCAACCAACCCCACCCCACACCCTAGGCAACCATAATACTTCCATCTTTATAGATTTTCTTATATGGACATTTCATATAAATGGAATCCTATCATATATGTGATCTTCTTTGGCTGGTGTCTTTCCCTTAGCATTCGTGCTGTACCATGAATCAGTACATCATTCTTTTTTATTATTTTCACTTTTCCTGGGTATATACTTAAGAGTAGGATTACTGAGTAACTTGGTAAGTCTGTGTTTAATTTTTGGAAAAATCACAAGACTTACAAATCAGTCACATAATTTTTCATTATCTACATTATATGGAGAATTCATTGTTCCATAATCCGGTCTATTAGATTTAGATGCCTTTGCATGGTTAGGTTTTGAGGCTGGTTGGTTTTTTGTTTTGTTTTGCTTTGTTTTCTGATCCCAGGAGGATTCTTTATAGCTGTCTCATACTGTTTCTTTCTGGTAAACTAGCTGGTTCATGGTTTAGTTTATTGCACTGATGGAGCTACTTACAAGCCTCTTTTTAATTACCTACCACCAAAACCTCCATTGTTTTCAGGGACATCCTTAGGCTTGCACTTTATTTCAAATAATGTCAGAGCTGTCTATTCTTATGGACTGCCCCTGGGCAAAATCTGTCAGCCACTTCTCCAGAACTAGGGATAGACACAATGGCCCTTCTCTCATAGAGACGCACTATTTTACAAGCTGAGAGAGACAACAGCCTCAACCTTGCTTATCTCTCCTCATGGAACCTCTGCCCTAAGTAAGCTGGGATAGGGCTGACCAGGACTCCAGTATTCTCAGCTTCCTCTCAGCCTAGGAAACGGGGCATTTGGCAGAGTTACAAACAAATTTCATTATTATTTTGCCATATTGAGACACTGACATGGTACTTCCAAGTTTAAGAAATAACTTATTTTTTTGCAGCTATATATATGATGAAAGATTCCATTGTTTCAAATCAAATAAATATGGAACATATCTTTTTAAAATAATGATTATTACACAGTCTGAATAGTTGCTTTGTAAATGTGGACTTAATTATTTTTTCTAAAAGGCTGATCACTCTAATACTAAAACATTCACTGTTGAGAAGAATTACTCAAATTTTTCCTATTCCAATATAAAAAAAAATTACTGTTTCTTTTTCCAAAGACAATTATACAAATAAAAGGAAAATGGCCACGGTAGTCATTAAAATCTGGACCTGTCCAGTAGATTTGTAGTTCTGGCCCTCCAGTTTTTGTCCCCCCACAGAAAACTAGTCCCATCATAAGTGAACTTATAAAGTTTATTCCCCTTGTCTCCTCCCTCATTTATCTAATTTATCTGTCTAGCATGAACCTACTACTTGGTGCTTTCACTGGGGCAGCCTGTACTTCAGGAAGTATACAGCCTCAGCCTCATGGGGGATGGACCACAGGTTAACCACTTACCACATGCCACACATTTCACACACATCACACTTTCCCCACAACTCCCTATGTCAGGTAGTCACCCCAATTTGACATAAAAGGAAACTAGCTCCAGAGAGAGCAAGTAAGTTATATCTAGATCACAAGCCTCAAGAAGTGGGGCTAAGACACAAACCCTTCCCCATCAAATCCCAAATCCTGTGCTGTTTCTAGAATAGCACCTGGTCTCCCAGACACTTAAGACAGCTACTTAGCATTACAAAGGCATCTGTAACTGGGAAGGGATCATGATATGAAACAAACAGGAGAGGAGAAAGCCCAGATTTAGACAGTCCCAGCCACAGACAGTAGCTAGCTAGCTCCTTACCTGGCTGAAGGCCTTCAATCTGCTGAGCTTTAGCCCCTCATATGTAAAATGAAGCTCTTCCTCCATATGCAAATGGTTCTAATTATCTGACTAGTACTATTATGTTCCAAATACAAGAAAAGTATGTAAAATTTGGATTTTGTATGAGATTATATACTTGGTTTTAAGTAAATTTTTAATGAAAAATAAGCTAAATGAACACCTACATATTAATTAGAATAAGCTCACTGTTAATGTGAACAGTTTTTCTCTGTTTTTTTCTTTATCATAAACTAGCACAAATTAGAAAATGTGTTATAATGTAATCATGTATCTTAAGTAATTAGGGGTCTTTGCACTATAACTACAATGGAGCCTTCAACAGAAAGTTATTAAGTTGGGGCACATGGATGGCTCAGTGGTTGAGCGTCTGCCTTCGGCTTGGGGAGTGATCTTGAGGTTCTGGGATCAAGTGCTGCATCAGGCTTCCTACAGGGAGCCTGCTCTCCCTCTGCCTGTGTCTCTGCCTCTCTGTGTGTAGGTCTCATGAATAAATAAATAAATAAATAAATAAATAAATAAATAAATAAATAAAATCTTTTTTAAAAACTTATTAAGTTAAACATAACCATTTGGTTAAAATTAGGGCAGCCCTGGTGGCTCAATAGTTTAGCACCGCCTGCAGCCCAGGGCGTGATCCTGGAGACCAGGGATCAAGTCCCACGTCAGGCTCCCTGCATGGAGCCTGCTTCTCCCTCTGCTTCTCTCTCTCTCTCTCTCTCTCTCTCTCTGATTAAATACATAATATCTTTAAAAAAACCATTTGGTTAAAATTAACTAAGTCTTATAAATGGCATTGATTTTTCTATGAGGCTATTTTATCTGAACTACAACAGCCAGAGAGATGCAATTAATGATTGAACTGTTCAAATTGCTTTTGCTTTTCTAAAACCATGAGCGAACCACTTACTCTCTGGATCACAGTTCCTTCCTCTAAATTACAGAACTAAATGATCTCTTTCAGCTCTGATATTCTGTGACCACAAAACTAAGATGCCAGAATGGTATATTACAGTGTCACTCCCACCCCATGCCCCCAAATGCCAAGAATCTGGTCTTGCAAATACTAAATTTGTGGTATCAGTTTATAAATATGTAGAGGTAAAGCTATCTTAGTTTTCCATCTTCAGGCATAATGTACCTCTGGCTTGGAAACTCCTTGGGAGATCAGAGCACTTAGTTCCCAAAATGAAATAATCAGACATGAAAGTGCACCAGTTCCTCCCATTGTTGTGTAGAGTTTTGATAATCCTTGTTACTCAGTGGTTGCCTACTTTAACGGAAGGACGAATATAAGTGCTCTGAAAACAATCACTTTAAATGCAAATATTGATATTCTAGCTCACATAGGAAGGTAAAATTAAACTTCTTGTTCCCTCAGAAATGCCTGTTTGCGTTGTGAAATTTGAGTTCAGTAGTCAAGCTGTATTTGGTGAGCAGTATCTTAGGCCAGAAAGACTCCATTGATCTAGGAGTCAGAAGACTACTAGTTCCAGCTCAGCTTCTTTCTACATGTGTGCTTGTATTAAGTTATCTGAGGACTTAATTTTTTTACCTCTAAAATAAAAGGGCTGTGTTTTGTTAGATGGTCCTCTGAAGATTTTGGGTGGGGGGAGGGTGAGCTCTCAAATTGTGATTCTCTAATATGCCCAGACATCTATTAGCCCTACTCAAAAATATATGTGTGGTTTTTCTGCTTAATTACAGCCTCCTTTGGCGCTGGAGACAAGAGCAAACAAACAGCTTAGAAGATTTTATTTCTGAATAGGAAAGAGGATCCTGCACCTACTTAGGCTTGAGATGCACTTGATCTGAATCTCTGCAGACTTTACCCAAGAGAACAGACTAGAATTAGAACTCCTCATCAGTAATTTCCCCTAGAAATTATGAGCAAAAGCAA
This sequence comes from Nyctereutes procyonoides, assembly GCF_905146905.1. Classification (NCBI taxonomy): domain Eukaryota; kingdom Metazoa; phylum Chordata; class Mammalia; order Carnivora; family Canidae; genus Nyctereutes; species Nyctereutes procyonoides. Next base: position 242,132 of record NW_026575132.1, read on the forward strand.
AAAATGAAATGAGGAGCAGACTGCATGACACATAATTGGCACTTTCATTTGTTGAATGAAGGAGACCACAGGGTAAAGATGAGACGGTAGGTTTATAAATTTTGTCCTATCTAATCAAATCTATTTCTCAGGCCCCGAGTACTCCCAGAAACCAATGAGGAGCTACATATTCTGCAGCACAGACAACACAGTCCGTGAGTTTTAGTCGGTGGGGGTAGCTAAAGAAAATTGAATACGGTCTGTGTTTTCCAATCTTAGAATACAGTGCTTCACTGGATATTTGAGGCTGCTGTCCACTCCCCACACTCCTCAGCACCAGGAGAGAAGGTAGAATTACTTTCTGTTCCACACTGAAAAAAACACTGCTGCTTCATCCTTTTGCTTTATCCACAAGCAAATCCTTTGAGTTCATGAGGAACTAATTCTCACTCCCACCCTCTTGGTTTTGACCCCATTCTTTCCAGTCTGCTTGGGACCTTGCTCCAGCAATCATCACCTCCAACTCTTCTATCTTTAATTTTCACTTTCTCCTTTCCCCTTGGCATAGGATCACACTTACACTCAAGTATCTTCAACCTTTAAAACAAAATCTCATGGCTTACGCATTGTGTTGCATTTTAATATCATTGTTGGCATTCTTTTTCTTTGACTTTAATTGTTTACTTTTTTCTTCTTATTATTTTTTGCTAGACAACATGTATTTCTGTAAGAGATCTTAAATCTTTTTGTACAAAGACCTGAATATAAAGACATGCAAATATTCATATATCCTAACAGGTATCATATCCAACTTGTCAACATATATTTAGCTAAGTGAGTTCCAAATGAAAATTTGAAAACTCAGTGAGTGAGTAAATGGATGTCCTAATTTATTAGGTAACATGCAATTAAAACAACATATATTAAAGTGAGATTTTTGTTTTAGAACTGGCCATTTTTCTACAAAAATTGTCGATTCAAAGATCTCAGTTAACTTGATTTCTCTGGTAACCTGATCATTCCAGTAACCGGTTCTGAAACTGCCACCTTTCTCAGGCAGAGGGGAAGGTAGTATATGTGTGACTGCAAACCAGCCCCAACAAGCAAAGATGTGAGTCTCACTGGAAATTAGGACCAACTGAATCTCTTCTTTGAGGCCCAGTCATCTCACAACCTCACAGGATCATTCTGAGCATTAAATACAATCATGTATGATAAAGATCGTCACAAAAATACAAATTTTTTCATAAATGTTAAGCAAACCAGTTGGCCTATTTAGCCACCCTGGCTAAAATGTATTGCCTTGAACAGTGAAAGGATTTCACTTTCACTTGAAGATGAATTACAGAAAGACTCAAACTTATCGTGAGGTTAATTCTTGATACTTATATTGCCAAACATATTGTATATGTTTTATAAATCAGTTCCTTAAGACAAAAGAAAGTACAAAGTATAAGCTTTAGAGTGAAAAAGATTTGATTATCAGTAACAGAATCCAGCCTTCTGATTCCTGAACTACATGTAGCACAGAGTGAAGTAGAATTTTGAGATGAATCCAATTTATGCCATGGAGGTCTAGATCAGCTTTCAGCACATCCCATTTGTTCCTCACAAAACACATATTCAATATGACAAGTAGAATCAGAAGGATTGTAGGACTTTTGTGCATTGTGACTTACAGTAAAGCTTGTCTCCAGTACCATTTATATGGTACTGCTACAAAAAGTGTCTAATCTGAGTTCAACAGGAGAAAACAGACAAGTCCAAATTGAGGGACATTCGGCAAAGCAGATCTGGACTCAAAGTGGGCAGTCTTGAAAGAAATAAAGGTAGGTAACTATTGTAGACTAAAGGAGACTACAAGAGATACAACTAAATGCAATGTGTGATCCTTGGTTGGATATTGGATTGGAGGAAGGATAAAAAGTACAAATTTTGGGGACTATATATATATATATATATATATATATATATATATATATATATAAATTTTAGAGGTAAGATTATATCAACGTTAAATTTCCTGAAGGTGATAAGTGAATCGTAGTCATATTGTCATGCCCTTGTTCTTGGAAAATAAATAATGAAATATTTAAGTGTGAAGTGTGACACAAACCATTTAAAATTCACAGGTAATATAAATGTTTCATTAAATAAAGATGCATATGAGACAGAAGCAAATCTAGCAAAATGTTAACCACTGGTAAGTCTAGGAAAGGGGCATATGGATATTTAATGTTCTCCTCTTACAAATTTTCTGTAAATTGAAAGTTTTCAAAATAAAAATATTAAACAATTCAAAAAAGTATATAAAAATTCTACTGCTATATCTATTGCTATAGGACCAAGTGCTTGCAACCTGTCTCGCTAGCTTTAGTTTGTCATCAGAACTGCTCAGATTCCTCACCTCATAATGCCTCCTGATGACTTCCTTCTTTCCTCCTAAACCTCCTAAACCCTCGGCTTTCCCAGCTACCACTTCCTCCTAAGAAATTTATCTAGTTTTAGCTTTAATAACAGCACTCTCCTTATCCCCTTACTCTCTGCGCCTTTGTCCTCCTTTGTATTTATCTTGTTCTCCTATTCTATTTCATCTGAACCAGTTTTCATCCTTCAAGTTGAATCCTAAGAGACTTAGCATTCCCATGTCTCCTGCATTCAGGGCACTAAGCACTCCAGCTCAAATGATTCTTGCTATGTGACACAATCTGTTCTGCCTTTCTGCTCTGTCTCCATAATTTGGCAGATTTTTGGAATTCTTTTTTTTTTCTTTTAAAGATTATTTATTCATGAGAGACACACAGAGAGGCAGGGACACAGGCAGAGGGAGAAACAGGCTCCATGCAGGGAGCCCGATGCGGGACTTGATCTCGGGTCCCCAGGATCACGCCCTGGGCTGAAGGTGGCACCAAATCACTGAGCCACCCGGGCTGCCCTGAGTTTTGGAATTCTTGATAATTAAATATACCCAAATTCATTCCACTCCACCGTCTAGTGTATCCAATGTGTAACACTCCTCTCATCCCCCAAATCATTAATTTGGTAGAAAATATCCCATTGACTATATAAGAAAACCTAAAGAAAACATTGAACACTACACTGAACACTACCAAATATACCAATATGTTCAGGTCCCTCAAATAAAGGAGGAGAGAGATGTCTGACTGGCTATTGGGACCAAACTACACAGAAAGTACACCTTTAACTGGTATGTCCGAAAATTGGGAGTATCTTGAGCTAAGGATAATTGCTATTCCATATTTTGCATTTGTCTCCTCACACGTTCAAGGTCTTCTCTTAATGGAAAATTAAATCATCTTGAATATCTCTACATCTTTTGGAAGATCTCTAGCAGGAGCAATCTGTATGCCAGTCACTATGGGTTCACATTTACAATTCAGGGTGTTATGGGATCTACTCTCAGGCCACTCTTGGAGGGCAAAAAAAAAAAAAAAAAAAAAAAAAAGGATAGCTCAATCCCTGACTCAGTCACAGTGGCTCTGCTGAACTGCTTGGAAAAAAATCACTGAAACTCCCATAGCATCTGCTTCCTCATCAGTAAAGTGGAAAGAGATGGTCATTTCTGAGGTGACTTCCAGCTCTGAAGGTCCTTGACTGCAAGAGTACTACGTAATATCTTTTGCAATTAAGATGATAATAATTTTTAAAGGTGTTTACTCGTAATAGAGAGATTTTGATTTTGACTACAATCTGTGCATGAAGGATTATATCTGTTCTAAGTTGAATTACTGTAATTAAGGGAAAATGTTACTGTGAATCCATTTGTATAGCTATGTGATATAACATTTGGGAGGCAGAGGCCCTTGTCTGGAGTCTATGCCTCACTCTTTGTGTGACCCTGAGCCAATCTTGCCCTTTCATTTTTTTTTTTAAGATTTAATTTATTTATTTGACTGCAAGAAAGAGGGTGAGAAAGTGTGAGAGAGAGAGAACACAGAGGGAGAAGGAGAAGCAGACTCCCTTTTGAGCAGAGAGCCCAAGGCAGGGCTCCATCCCAGGACCATGAGATCATGACCTGAGCAGAAGGCAGCTGTTTAACCAAATGAGCCCTCCAGGTACCCCAATCTTGCCCTTTCTTTAAGGGCAATTTCCACTTGAATAAAGCAGAGATACTTTTTTTAAAGATGGTAATATTTTTATAGCAATAATTCATTATTGAATATATTAATAAACTAGGGAAGCCTACTACATTACACAAATGTCTGGGCACTATAGGCTAGTGATGATGAAAAGTTAAGAAGGCAGCTGTCCCTCGCCCTCCTGAAATAGCCTTCTTAGAAATATAATGATCTGAGTCCCTGCTCTTTGTATAAGTGAAATATCTCCAAAGGCCCTATAGCCCCATGTGTCATAGTTGTTATGACATAGAGGTGGTGCCAAAGCCTGGGCTTCATATCATATCTCCACTTGGAGAGAGCATTGCTATCAGTTGACCTGCACACTGTGCCTTAACTTAGGGACCTAGGCTGTTTTGTAACCATTTGGCTCTCTCAGGGAAATAAAAGAAATTGTATTATCATTTCATATCCGAGTATTTAACCAGACACACAGATACAGATCTAATTCTTATGGTATGTGAAGAGTGTTGGGCTTTCTACTGGATCCCAAGGAAATCCAGGGAAACGTTATCTCCCTGAAAACACCCACAATATTCTAATCATATCAAGGAGTGCCTGGAAATTTCCGATGCCCCCAAGTTCATTTCACTCAACAAGTTTTTAAGTTTATTCTTTGTCAAAGGGTAAAATGCAGGCCATGTCTCTAAGTTGCAACAGTGCATATGGTCAATTTGTCATAGGCCAGTGGGATCTGACACTACATCTTACAGTTTGAGAGCAGGCTCATCATTATCACATATGGGCATATATTTCATGTGAAATAGTAGGAGAGGACTCTAATCAGATGTCCTTCCCCAGAACAACCACGTGCAAATTGCTACCTCACTCTGTCACTGCACACGTCTGTTCTGAGGATATGTACTATCAATAGAAACCTGTCTATCCACACCCCTCTGCAATTTACCAAATACAATGCCCATTGAATACCTCACTGGTCTCTGTAACTATGCAGTAGTCAGAAGAATGGTTAGTATAGCCCAGAAGAAGTTAAGTGACTTATTCAAAGGCATATATCAATAAATGATACAACTCAAATTCTAATTCAGCTCTTTGATTACAAAACCAGAATCCTTTTCACCTGAATAAGTTCTGTGCACTTTTATGTAAGCACCCAATACTGCCAATGTAATGTTAATTAATTGTAATAGTTGCTGTATCTTTCATTCAACTTCTTATAACATGAAGATGTTACAAATTCTTAAATCAGACCAGTTGGAAAAAATGTGTTAAGGATGCATTGAGGCTGCACTTGTTGCCATATGGCATAAATTGAATACTGGGAAATGGCAGTAGCAAGTGAGCTAATTGAGTATGGGACAATCTAAGATGAGATTTTGTATCCTCCCCACGACTACAGTGCCCCACAACCACTGATATTTTTACTGTCTCCATAATTATGGGTGACATAATACCTTTTCCAGAATATTATACAGTTAGGATAATACAGTATGTAGCCTTTTCAGATTGTCTCCTTCACTTAGTAACTTAGTCACTTAGTCACTATGTAGTATCTAAGGTTACTCCATGCCTTTTTATGGTTTAATGGTTCATTTCTTTTTAGTGCTGAATACTATGCCATTGTCTGGGTGTACCATAGTTTATTTATCTATTCACCCACTGAAGATATCTTGGTTGCTTTAAGGTTTGGCAATTATGAATAAAATTATTATAAACATCTGTGTGCAGATTTTTGGGTAGACATAAGATTTCAGCCCCTTTGAGTAAATACCAAGGGAGTACAATTGCTGGATCATATGGTAAGAGTATGTTTAGTTTTACAAAAAACCACCAAATGACTTCCAAAGTGGCTGTACAATTTTGTATTTCCACTATTCATGAATGAGAGTTTCGGTCATTCCACATCCTCACCGACATTTGGTGCTATCCATAATCCAGATTTTGGGCACTCTAACAGGAGTGCAGTGGCCTCTCACAGTTTTAATTTGGATTTCCCTGATGACTTATGATGGGAAACATCTTTTCATATGCTTATCTGTCATATGAATATCTTCTTTGATGATGTGTTTGTTTAAGTCTTTGGCTCTTTTTAAAATCAGGTTGTTTTTTTGTGGTTGATTTTTAAGAGTTCTTTTATATTTTGGATAAGTCCTTTATCAGATGTATCTTTTGCAAATATTTTTCTCCTAGCCTATGGCTTTATCATTCTTTTGACATTGTCTTTCCCAGAGCATGAGTTTTTAATTTTAATAAAATTCAATTTACCAATTCTTTTTACACAGATTGTGTCTTCAGTATTGTATCTTGTCATTGTTATGCCCAAGGTTATCTGGGTTTTCTCCTACATTATCTTCTAAGAGTTTTATAGTTTTGCATTTCACACTTAAGCCTGTGATCCATTTTGATTTAATTTTGTGAAAGGCATAAGGTCTGTGTCTAGATTTTCTTTTTTGTATATGGAAATTCAGTTGTTCCAGCACCGTTTATTGAAAAGACTCTCCTTTGTCAAGGATCAGTTGGCATTATTTATCTATTTCTTGGCTTTCTATTCTGTTCCTCTGTTCTATTGATCTGTTCTTTAACCAATACCACACAGCTTTATAGCTTTATGGTAAGTCTAAAAATTGGGTAGTGTCAATCCTTTAACTTTGTTCTCCTTTAATATTGTATGGGCTATTCTGGGTCTTTGCCTCCTCATACACACTTTAGAACGAGTGTGTTGATAATCACAAAATAATTAGCTAGGATTTTGATTGAATCTATAGATGATTTCATTGAATCTATAGATGAGATTGAGAAGAATGGACACCATAGCAATATTGAGTCTTCCAAATCATGAGTATAGACTATCTATACAGTTCTTTGATTTTGTTTATCAGAATTTTGTAGTTTTCTTCATATATGTCTTGTGCATATGTTGTCACATTTATACCTAAATATTTCATTTTTTGGATATTAAATGGTATTAGGTAAATTTGAAATTTAATTTCAAATTCTCCTTGTTAATTGCTAATACATAGGACAATGATGGACTTTTGTGTATTAACCTTGTATCCTGCAACCTTGCTATAATTGCTTATTAGTTCCTGGAGCTTTTTGTTGATTCCTTCAGACTTCTATGTAGACAGTCATGTCATCTGTGAGCAAAGACACTTTTATTTCTTCATTCCCCATCTGTACATCTTTTATTTCATTTTTTTGTCTGGTTGTATTTGCTAGAACTTCCAGTACAGTGTTGAAAGAGTAGTTAAAGGGGATATCCTTGCCTTGTACTTGATCTTAGTGGGAAAATTTCAAATTTCTCCCATTAAGTATGATGTTAGCTATAGAGTTTTGAGGGTTTTTTTAATTATTATTTTTCGTGAAGTTGGGGAAGGTTTCCCTATCCCTAGTTTACTGAGTTTTTATCATGAATTGGTGTTAAATTTTGTCAAATGCTTTTTCTTCACTTATTAATACAATCATTAGTTTGTTCTTTTTTAGCCTATTGATGTAATGGATTACATTAATTGATTTTCAAATGTTGAACCAGCCTTGTATACCTGAGATAAATCCCTCTTGGTGGTGGTATACAATTCTTTTAATACACTATTGGATTTGATTTACTAATATTTTGTTGAAGATTTTTGTATCTTTGTCACAAGAGCTATTCATTCATCTGTAGTTTTTTAAAATGAATTTTGGTTTTAGGGCAATGCTGGCCTCATAGAATGAGTTAGGAACTATTCCCTTTGCTCCTCTCCTCTGAAAAAAAAATGTAGAGGATTGGTATAATTTCTTCCTTAAAAGTTTGGTAGAATTCACCAATGTACCTGAGGCTTTCTGTTTTGGAAGTCTATTAGTTACTGATTCAATTTCTTAATAGACACAGGTCTATTTGTTTCACCTATTTCTTTTTGTGTGAGTTTTAGCATATGATGTCTTTCAAGGAATGGATCCATTTAATCTAAGTTATCAAATTTGTGGGCCATAGAATTGTTCATACTATTCCTTGATTATCCTTCTAATGCCCATGGAATCTATAATGATGTCCTTTTATTTTTTATATTAATAATTTGTGTCCTGTTTTTATTCATCTGACTAGAGGCTTACTAATTTAACTCATCATTTCAAAGAAACAGCTCTTGGGTTCATTAATTTTCTCTGTTGGTTTCCTGCTTTCCACTTCATTGATTTCTACTCTAATTCTTATTATTTCTTTCTTCTACTTACTTTAGATTTAATTTGCTCTTCTTTTTCTGATTTCCTAAGATGGAAATGTATTGATAGTAGAAATTTCTTCTTTTCTAATATATGTATTCAATGCTATAAATATCCCCTGTAAGTGCTGCTTTCACCACATCCTATGTACTTAGTAAGTTGTGTTTTCATTTTCATGTAGTTGAAGTATTTTTTAAACTTCTCTTGAGATACCTTCTTTGACCAATGTGTTATTTAAAAGTGTGCTGTTTAATTTCCATATGTTTGAGGATTTTCCTATTATCTTCCTGTTATTGGTTTCTAGATAACTCCACTGTGATCTAAGAGAAGATATTGTTTGATTTCTATTCTTTTAAATTTATTAAGGTGTTTTAGGTTCTGAATGCAGTCTACCTATGTGAACATTTCATGTGAGCTTAAGAAGAATATGGATTTTGCTATGGTCTGTAGATGGAGATTATATCCAGTTGATCGATGATCATGTTGAATTCAACTATGTCCTTACTATCTTTTGCCTGCTCTCTCTATCCATTCTGACAGAGTGGTGCTGAAGCCTCAAATCATGATAATGAATTCATCTATTTCTCTTTGTAAATCTGTTAGTTTCTGCTTTACATGGTTTGATGTCACTTTTATTTTAGCACAGGTATTTTGCAAGCTTTTAAAAATTAAGTGAGGGATCTCTGGGTGGCGCAGCGGTTTGGCGCCTGCCTTTGGCCCAGGGCGCGATCCTGGAGACCCGGGATCGAATCCCATGTCGGGCTCCCGGTGCATGGAGCCTGCTTCTCCCTCTGCCTGTGTCTCTGCCTCTCTCTCTCTCTCTCTCTCTCTCTCTCTCTCTCTCTCTCTGTGACTGTCATAGGTAAATTAAAAAAAAAATTTAAAAAAATTATGTGAATAGTGCAAAAATACTTCACACTTTTTAAAACCAGCAAAGCTTCATTTAAGTAAAAAACTTTATTTAAAAAAGATTATTAACCCCCAGAATTTTACAGAAATAAATTTCTACTCTATAATGTCAATCCTATGCAATATAATAAAAACTCTATCATTAGCTATTGATTTCCTCTATTGTTCTTCTACAGAGGAAGGGGTACTTAGACAAATATGAAACAAAATTCAACCCAAATAAACTGCAAAGTGTTTCCTAATAGTTGTAAATGCATTTTGTCTACACTATCCACATAAGTAGCTATGGAGTAACTGCCGGTATTGCACCAAAGCTAGTAAGAGATTTTGTTTTTGCAAGTTGGTAAAAACTGCACTAGGTGAGAAGTCACAGTTTAAGGATGCATGTTCTGTGACTATTTACTATACACATATATTTAGTGTCTCTAAACACTAGAAATATACATTATCAGACTACCCTCAAAAGTCAGGTATGATTTTTTTTAAATGAGGAAACTTGATTCTTAAAATCCATAGGAATCCTACCTGGAGTTTTAACAGCTAAAATAAATCACTTCCATTGTTCCAGGGTTACAGCATCTCTGGGACCTTCAGGGTTTGATGAAACTGGATTTGCTGGCTTTTCGTATAGCAGAAGCCAAGTAGATAACATTCTTCACCTGTAATGTGTCTTCATGATTGGCATAAATTTGCGACAGATGACAGAATTACTGAGTAGGTCAGGAGCATTGTTTAACGCGCTCTGGAGAAAGAAAATCATCAGCCAACCGATACAGTTAAATAGGTCATGAACATAATATGGAGCTCCTACTGGGATAATTACCACATCTCTGCTAACTTTCAGTTGCCCAGCCTTCAGCTTCATACTCTTAATGAAGCTGCTTTCGTAGTGATAGGTCTAAACACCAAGTCATGGTTGCTGGTTCTTCCTGAGCTCGCTTTTCTGATGACTCTTAAAGAAATGCTCATGACTTCTTGGTCTCTTTTCTGATAAACATACCTGCTATGCATGTATCAGAATGCTCTTGGTTTCTCTTTTCCTTCAATAAATTGCTTTATTGTGAGAATCTCCATCTTGAACAGTTTTAAGGACTTCTCAGTCCTTTTGAATTTGTCACATAGACAATGACATCAGCTGCATCAGATATGTCTCAGTAAAGATGTTACTCCACAGTTTTTATTTTCCAGAGTAATTATCTGCATTATACATCTTGGGACCTCAATCTGGCCAAAGTATTTTGGTAGCCTAGAGTGAAAATACAGTTAGTTCACCATCTCACCTGGTGTATGCAAGCAGTGGAATGTTGTCCCTGAGATCATCAAACCTGGAAGACATCATATCTCTAAAAGTTCTTCTTCGTGGCTAGCCCTTAAATTTCAACATCACTAATTCCTTTTCATTTTTCAAGAAATGTGGAACTCCTTCAAATCTACTTCAAAAGTCTCCTGTAGTGACTTCAGTGATGATTTCATTGGTCCTTGCTATAGACTGAATGTGTTCCCCCAAATTCATTTTTTAAATCTAATCTCCCCATGTGATGATATTTAGAGGTAGGGCCTTTGGGAGTTGATTAGGCTCTGCCCTTATTAATTCATTAGTGACATTATAAGGTCCCCAGAAAGTTCCCTTGCCTCTGTCCTATGAGGACATAGCAGGAATATAGTTGCCTATGAACAAAGAAGTGGCCCTCACCAGACACCAAATCTTTCAGCCTCTTGATCTTGGGCTTCTCAGTCTCTAGAACTGTGAGAGATAAATGCTTGCTTTTAAGCTCTCCAGTGTACGGGATTTTGTTATAGCAGCCCAAATAGACTAACACAGTCCCACAATTAACTAGATCAACTAACTAGTCACCAGACTCTTTGACAGAGGGATCCCTGGGTGGCGCAGCAGTTTAGCGCCTGCTTTTGGCCCAGGGCGCGATCCTGGAGACCCGGGATCGAATCCCACGTCGGGCTCCTGGTGCATGGAGCCTGCTTCTCCCTCTGCCTGTGTCTCCGCCTCTCTCTCTCTCTCTCTCTCTCTCTCTCTCTCTCTCTCTCTCTCTCTGTGACTATCATAAAAAAAATTCAGTGTTCAATTTATGATGCATCCAGACAACATTACTGGCTGCCTTTGTTTCCAGTACTTCCTGGGCACATTCCATCTCCTCTTACTGTCGAAATCTTGCAAGCACAGTAAACAATGGCCATGCAGCCAATAGTGAGGAGTATCAGAATGTTGTGCTTGTCATCATTTCTCAAGGTTGTCACATAAATCAGAGCAAGTCTTATTTTCTATCGAAGAAGCAAAGATATCAAGAATTTTTTGTGTATTCTTGTGTCCATTCTGTTTTCTTTGTTGACATTCTCTCTGGTAAAGTCTTCTGGCTAATTTAAAGGAAAAGTGCTGGTTGGACAGGTCAATTTTATGCTGTTGGCTGGCTCGGAGGCTGCACTCTCACCCACAGCTGCCGTCTCCAACACTGAGGGATTTTACAAGAGCGCAGCATCAAAACTAGCTTTTTCTCTAACTAAAGGAATCTGTTCTATGTCTCTGAGGCTGGCTTTGAGAAGAGCTTGAAATATCTGCTTTAACAAGGACAATTTGCCTTTTTCCCACATTTTGTTCTTACAAAATGAATAGTCTCCAACATTAAAGAGAACTTTTCTAAGGGTGATCTGTGTAGACATCAAGTTCCTTGGTTCATATACCTGACTCTTCACTCATCCCACCCACGGAAAAATCTTGTAGATGGCACCCTGTTGGCAATTTTTGCTCTTCATTTGGTAGCAATCCACACATACTCCAAATTTAAACTGAGTAAACTGACACGGCTTGTGCAAGTTGAAGATACGTATTACATACTTCACATATTTCTTGAATACCTTTGGCAGCTCACTCTCTGGCAACCCTCTAACAGATGCTCTTACTATGACTCTATAGTTGACACAACTTCCTTTTCAGAAATCCCCATTTGACATAATGGTCTCCAGTGTTGGTCAGGATGTACTTTTCTGTATCCAAATCAGTTCCCACCACATTTTTGGTTAAAAGTGACCATAAGCTAATTGCTGTTATTACAAACATTTGACAAAGAGGCAACACAGGAAAGACAAACAAAGACTACACACACACATCAGGCTCTAATAACCTAACAAATAAAGTTTCCTAAGGCTTGTGAGGAGACTTGTGATTACCTAGCTCCCTTTACTTTTTCCGCACTCACCTCAGAGAAATGGTGATAATGAAACTGACATATTTCAGCTCTAATAAGTTAGGAATGGTTTAGAAAGCAGGAAGCAAAATATCTGACTAAATAACAAGTGCAAAGATAGGTGATTGCTGATGTTGGTCAACCACTAAGCCATGTCATCAGGAGCCTAGACTTTTATTTGTTTGCTCCATCATCCATAGTTGTTAGTTTTTCATCTTTGTGTTTTCAAATTATGGCCCCAAAATGCCCACTGAAATTTCAAGCAAGAAATAAGAGGGAAAGACCATTTTCAGGCCCTACAATGCTTTTTATCGTGGAGGTCAAAGCTTTCCCAGAAGTCCCCAGTAGATATCATCATATATTTCACCGGCCAAGACTGGGTCATTTGGCCACCTTTAGCTCCCAGCAAATCTAGGAAATTCTCTTGTATGGACAAGAACAACAAGGTTAGCTTAGATTAATTATGATTCATCTTCTGGAGGAGGTCAGACTAGTGCCTATATTAGCCATCTTTCACTGTGATGATGCTTCATAATAAATAACTCCCCAAATCTTAGTGGCTTATTAGAACAAGAGTTTCTTCCTCACTTATGAGCACATAGGCCATCTGTGATTCTCCTGGGTTTCACTGGGATCAACTAGGCTTGGATAAAGGACTGTGTGTGTTTTCATGTCTTCCCTATTCATATTCTTGTTCTGGTACTGCTGATGTCCCTGGCATAGTCTCATGGCAAATGGTAGGCACACAAGAAGCCGGATAAAATCACACACATAAACACATTTAGAATCTCTGCTCATGTCATGTACAGTAACATTCCATTTCCCAAACAAACTGGCCAGTTCCAAAACACACTGGGCAAGGATATATACTCGGCCTACTCCAGTGGAAAGTGCTACAAAGTCACACACCAAAAGGTGTGGATGTACAATTCTATTAGAGAGAGGATGAAGGGCTGAGAACAAAAATCTAATCTATCCCCTAATTCCAAACAAACTGGGGTCCTGAAAGCAAGAGAGAATGGAATAACTGTTGGGTAGCCATCCAACAGTGCGTTCCACACTAGACAATCAAAAGAAGACTCAGAAGCTTATTTTGGGGGGTTCAGTTATCAGGAGGAAGATGAGGAAAGTGAGGAAATGGATGTGATTACAGACTGCTTTCTGGGCAGGGGTTTCCAGCTATAGCTGTGAAAGACTGTTGAATAGGTTGACATCACAAACTCTCAGTTCCATAGTCTATCAGCATTTGAATTCCTGCTAATAGCGAACATCTCTGATGCAGTGTGTGATGGGTACTAAAGTACTTGATATGCATACTTTATCCTCACAACAAACCTATGAAGTTACCCTCATTTTATAGCTGAGAGGTCAAGTAACCGAGGCAGGTCTTTATAGATGGCAAAGCTATGATTGGAACCCAAATCTGTCTGATTTCATTCACTTAGGCATCCACTACTTGTCAGGCACCACGCTTAGTGCTGAAGATGCATGATATAGACACAGCCCTTGCCCTCTAGGACTTTATTAGTCTCCAAGCTTCACAGCCCAATGGACATTCATTACATGTTAACTAAAAACAAACCCAATATAAATATGCGTTATTTTTCAAATGAATAAATTATGTGCCAGGTACTCTTCTAAAGGCTTTTCATGTCACATATCAATGAACCATCATCAATTTTATGTTAAGCACTGTTATTCACCATTTTAAACATTAGGAAGCTGAGATATGTAGAAGTTAACTTTGTTACACACTAGGAAATGAGGGTGCAGTATTAGAATATAGGCAATCTGGCTCTAGAGCTCATGATCTCACCAAAACACCATACACATCTCAGGACCAATAAAATACAGATTTACTTCAATATACTAATGCATCAGTGTATCTTTCTCTGTGTATTTTCCCCTTAAAAAAATACTCACTATAAGGAGCCTGAACAGGGAAGACGAGTCCCCATAACATTTGCCTTTGAAAGTAAGAGAGGCTGAATTTTGTGAATTCTTAAAATCAACAGGACTTAAAGCCTGGAATTATAAAAATCAGTGGGCTGCTCTGAAAGAACTTGGAAGGCATTAGGAAGCAGATTCCCCTCCTTTAAAGACAGCATAACAAACAGCCCCTGCAGATGTGCAGAGGGGCTCTGCAGACAACCGGACTGAAGGAAAAGAGGCCAGGAATCAATAACAGAGCACCTGCAACACACACAGGAGACACTCCCTAAAGCACCAGGTCCTGGGGAACGGGGGACACTACACTGCAGGGCACTACAGGACCTCACTTCATAAGGCCATCACTTCAAAAGCAAGAGATGTTGCTGATTTTCCTAACACAGAGAAACAGACACAGAGACAGACAAAATGAGGAGACAGATATGTCCCAAATAAAGGAACAGGACAAAGCCACAACAACAACAAAAAAAAACATAAGTGAAAACAGATATAAGTAAATCCTTGAAAGAGAATTTAAAATAATGATCGTAAAGATACTCATTGGACTTGAGAAAAGAGTGGAAGACATCAGTGAAACCCTTAACAAAGAGATAAAAAATAACCAATCAGAGATGAAGAACACAATACTTATTCTTTAAATTATCTATCTATCTATCTATCTATCTATCTATCTATCATCTAATCTATATTTATATTTAAATTATTGGAGTTCGATTTGCCAACATATAGTATAACACCCAGTGCTCATCCTATCCCAAGTGCCCCCCTCAGTGCCCATCACCCAGTCACCCCAAACCCCGCCCACCTCCCTTCCACTACCCCTTGTTCGTTTCCCAGAGTGAGGAGTCTCTCATGTTCTGTCTCCCTCACTGATATTTCCCACTAATTTTCCCCCCTTTCCCCTATAATCCCTTTCACTATTTTTTATATTCTCCATATGAATGAAACAATATAATGATTGTCCTTCTCCAATTGACTTATTTCACTCAGCATAATACCCTCCACTTCCATCCACGTTGAAGCAAATGGGGGGTGTTTGTCGTTTCTAATGGCTGAGGAATATTCCATTGTATCCATAGACCACATCTTCTCTATCCATCATCTGTCGATGGACACTGAGGCTCCTTCCACAGTTTGGCTATTGTGGACATTGCTGCTATAACATCGGGGTGCAGGTGTCCCGGCGTTTCACTGCATCTGTATCTTTGGTGTAAATCCCCAGCAGTGCAATTGCTGGGTCATAGGGCAGATCTATTTTTAGCTCTTTGAGGAGCCTCCACACAGTTTTCCAGAGTGGCTGCACCAGTTCACATTCCCACCAACAGTGCAAGAGGGTTCCCCTTTCTCCACATCCTCTCCAACATTTGTGGTTTCCTGCCTTGTTAATGCTCCCCATTCTCACTGGTGTGAGGTGGGATCTCATTGTGTTTTGATTTGTGTTTTGTGTTTTCCTGATGGCAAGTGATGCGGAGCATTTCCTCATGTGCTTGTTGGCCATGTCTAGGTCTTCTCTGTGAGATTTCTGTTCATGTCTTGTGCCCATTTCAGAATTGGATTGTTCGTTTCTTTGCTGCTGAGTTTAATAAGTTCTTTATAGATCTTGGATACTAGCCCTTTATCTGATACGTCATTTGCAAATATCTTCTCCCATTCTGTAGGTTGTCTTGTAGTTTTGTTGACTGTTTCCTTTGCTGTGCAAAAGCTTCTTATCTTGATGAAGTCCCAATAGTTCATTTTTGCTTTTGTTTCCCTTGCCTTCATAGATAGATGGATCTTGCAAGAAGTTGCTGTGACCAAGTTCAAAAAGGGTGTTGCCTGTGTTCTCCTCTAGGATTTTGATGGAATCTTGTCTCACATTTAGATCTTTCATCCAGTTTGAGTTTATCTTTGTGTCTGGTGTAAGAGAATGGTCTAGTTTCATTCTTCTGCACATGGCTGTCCAATTTTCCCAGCACCAGTTATTGAAGAGACTGTCTTATTTCCAGTGGATAGTCTTTCCTGCTTTGTTGAAAATTAGTTACCATAGAGTTGAGGGTCCACTTCTAGATTCTCTATTCTGTTCCATTGATCTATGTGTCTGTGTTTGTGCCAGTACCACCACACTGTCTTGATGACCACAGCTTTGTAGTACAACCTGAAATCCAGCATTGTGATGCCCTGGCTTTGGTTTTCTTCTTCTATATTTCCCTGGCTATTCAGGGTCTTTTCTGATTCCACACAAATCTTAAGATGATTTGTTCCAACTCTCTGAAGAAAGTCCATGATATTTTGATAGGGATTGCACTGAATCTGTAAATTGCCCTGGGTAGCATTGACATTTTCACAATATTAATTCTTCCAATCCATGAGCATGGAATATTTTTCCATCTCTTTGTGTCTTCCTCAATTCCTTTTAGAAGTGTTCTGTAGTTTTTAGGGTATAGATCCTTTACCTCTTTGCTTAGGTTTATTCCTAGGTATCTTATGCTTTTGGGTGCAATTGTAAATGGGATTGACTCCTTAATTTCTCGTTCTTCAGTTTCATTGTTAGTGTATAGAAATGCTAAGCTGACTTCTGGGTATTGATTTTGTATCCTGCCACACTGCCGAATTGCTGTAGGAGTTCTAGCAATCTTGGGGTGGAGTCTTTGTGTTTTCTAAGTACAGTATCACATCATGTGCGAAGGGAGAGTTTGACTTCTTCTTTGCCAATTTGAATGCCATTTATTTCTTTCTGTTGCCTGATTGCTGAGGCAA
Source organism: Nyctereutes procyonoides (assembly GCF_905146905.1). Taxonomy (NCBI): domain Eukaryota; kingdom Metazoa; phylum Chordata; class Mammalia; order Carnivora; family Canidae; genus Nyctereutes; species Nyctereutes procyonoides. The sequence continues at coordinate 259,200 of NW_026575132.1, forward strand.
GGACTTCTAGTACTATGTTGAATAGCAGTGGTGAGAGTGGACATCCCTGTCGTGGTCCTGATCTTAGGGGAAAGGCTCCCAGTGCTTCCCCATTGAGAATGATATTTTCTGTGGACGTTTCATAGATGGCTTTTAAGATGCTGAGGAATGTTCCCTCTATCCCTACACTCTCAAGAGTTTTGATCAGGAATGGAGGCTGTATTTTGTCAAATGCTTTCTCTGCATCTATTGAGAGGATCATATGGTTCTTGTTTTTTCTCGTTGATGTGATCTATCATGTTGGTTGTTTTATGAATGTTCAACCAGCCTTGCGTCCCAGGGATAAATTCCACTTGGTCATGGTGAATAATCTTCTTAATGTACTATTGAATCCTATTGGCTAGTATCTTGTTGAGAATTTTTGCACCCATCTGTGTTCATCAGGGATACTGATCTATAATTCTCCTTTTTGGTAGAGTCTTTGTCTGGTTTTGGAATCAAGGTGATACTGGCCTCATAGAACAAATTTGGAAGTATTCTATCCCTTTCTATCCTCTGGAACAGCTTTAGTAGAATAAGTATTATTTCTTTAAATATTTAATAGAATTCCCCTGGGAAGCCATCTGGCCCTGGACTTCTGTGTCCTGGGAGGTTTTTGATGACTGCTTCAATTTCCTCCCTGGTTATTGGCCTGTTCAGGTTTTCTATTTCTTCTTGTTCCAGTTTTCTTACTTTGTGGTTTTCCAGAAATGCATCCATTTTTTCTAGATTGCCTAACTTATTGGCGTATAGCTGCTCATAATACGTTTAATATTGTTTGTATTTCCTTGGTATTGGTTGTGATCTCCTCTCTTTCATTCATGATTTTATTAATTTGAGTCTTTTTTCTTTTGAATAAAGCTGGCTTATGGTTCATCTACCTTATTAATTCTTTCAAAGAACCAGCTCCTGGTTTTCTTGATCTTCTCTACAGTTCTTCTGGTCTTTATTTCATTGAGTTCTGCTGGAATTTTTATTATCTCTCTTGTTCTGCTTGATGTAGGTTTTATTTGCTGTTCTTTCTCTGGTTCCTTGAGGTGCAAGGTTAGCCTGTGTATTTGAGTTTTTTCCAGTTTTTTTGAGGGAGGCTTGTGTTGTGGTGTATTTCCCTCTTAGGACTGCTTTTGCTGTATCCCAAAGATTTTGAATGGTTGTATCTTTATTTTCATTAGTTTCCATGAATCTTTTTAATTCTTCTCTAATTTTCTGGTTGACCCATTCATCTTTCATAGGATGCTCTTTAACCTCCATGTGTTTGAGTTTCTTCCAAATTTCTTCCTGTGATTGAGTTCAAATTTCAAAACATTGTGGTTTGAAAATATGCAGGGGACAATCCCAATCTTTTGGTATCGTTTGAGACCTGAATAGTGACCCAGTATGTGGTCTATTCTTGAGAAGAATGTATATACAGTTGCATTTGCATGGAGAATTATATATATATATATATATGATATATATATGTGTATATATATAATGGATATATATAATATATAATATATTATAATATATATAATTAATATATAATATAGAATATATATAATGGATATATATAATTATATATACATATAATGGATATATAAATATGAAATCCATCTGGTCCAGTATATCATTTAAAGCCCTTGTTTCTTTGTTGGTGTTGTCCTTAAAAGATCTGTCATTTGCAGAAAATGCCATGTTGAGTTCTCTTACTATTAGTGTATTATTATCTAAGTATGTCTTTACTTTGGTTATTAATTGATTGATATACATACTTGGTAGCTCCCACATTAGGGGCATAAATATTCATGATTGCTAAGTTTTCTTGTTGGGTAGACCCTTTAAGTATGGTATAGTGTCCCTCTTCATCTCTTACTACAGTCTTCGGATAAACTTTATTTTTTTTTTGTAGTCTTTGGATAAACTTTAATTTATCTCATATGAGGATTGCTAGTGCAGCTTTCTTTTGAGGACTATTTCAATGGTAAATAGTTCTCCAACCTTTCATTTTCTGACTGGAAGTGTCCTTAGGTCTAAACTGAGTCTTTTGTAGACAGCAAATAGATGGGTCTTGCTTTTTTATCCAGGCTGAAACCCTGTGTTTTTTATTTTTTTAAAATTATTTATTTATTCATGAGACATAGAGAGAGAGAGAGAGAGGCAGAGACACAGGCAGAGGGAGAAGCAGCCTCCATGCAGGAAGCCCAACATGGGACTTGATCCTGAGTCTCCAGGATCAGACCTTGGGCTGAAGGTGGCGCTAAACCACTAAGCCACCCAGGCTGCCCAATCCTGCGTCTTTTGGTGGGATCATTTAGCCCATTCACATTCAGAGTAACTATTGAAAGGTATGAATTTAATGTCATCGTAATACCTATTCAGTCCCTGTTTTTGTGGATTATTTATTTGGGCTGCTTCTTTCTTTTACAGGGTCCCCCTTAATATTTCTTGCAGAGCTGGTTTGGGGGTCACATATTCCTTCAGTTGCTGCCTAGCTTGGAAGCTCTTCATCTCTCCTTCTGTTCTGAATGAGAGCCTTGCTGGATAGAGTATTCTTGGCTGCATGTTCTTCTCATTTAGGACCCTGAATATATCCTGCAGCCCTTTCTGGCCTGCCAGGTCTCTGTGCAGAGGTCTGCTGTTAATCTGATATTTCTCCCCATATAAGTTAAGAATTTCATCTCTTGCTGCTGTATGGATTTTCTCTTTATCTTTGGAATTTGCAAATTTCACAATTAAATGTTGAGGTGTTGAACAGTTTTTATTGATTTGCGGGGGGGGGGGGGACCTCTCTATCTCCTGGATCTGAATGCCTGTTTCCCTCTCTAAATTAGAGAAGTTCTCAGCTATTATTTGTTCAAATATGCTTTCTGGCCCTCTGTTCCTCTCAGCATTTTCTGGAACCCCAATTATATGTAGATTCTTCCTTCTGAGGCTATGATTTATTTCCCTTAACCTTTACTCATGGTCTTTTCATTGTTTTTCTCTTTTTTTCCTCAGCTTCCTTCCTTACCATCAACTTCTCTTCTATGTCGCTCACTTTCTTCCACCTCATTAACTCTAGCTGTTAGGACATCCAGTTTGGATTGCATCTCATTTAATTGGTTTTTAATTTTTACCTGATCAGGTCTAAATTCTGCAGTCACAAATCTCTAGAGTCCTTTATGCTTTTTTTCCAGAGCCACCAGTAGCTTTATGATTGTGCTTCTGAATTGGCTTTCTGACATTGAATTGTAATCCAAATATTCTGTAACTCTGTGGCAGAGAGGCCTGTTTCTGATTCCTTCTTTTGTGGTGAGTTCTTCCTTCTAATCATTTTGCTCAGTGCAGAGTGGCTGTATGACCGGGCTGAGTCAAGAATATCAACCTCGACCTAAGTAAATTTCACACTAGATGATTCTGACAATTTCAGAGACCAGAAAATGAAAAAGAAGAGCAGAGCAAAGTAAAATGAAGGGATCACTACAGTGAAAAACATATTTTAAAACACAGTAGTAAAAAATAAAAGGCCAAAAATCCCAAAGAAGAAGAAAAAAAAAGAAAAAAGAAGAGAAAAAAGTAAAGAAGAAAAAGAGAAAAAAAAAGAAAAAAGTGGGAGGACTAGGAAATGGTGGTGGTGACGAAGTTGTAGTGGAGGGAGAATGTAGTCTACCTGAGGGGTCCTAGAGGGTGGTCCTCTTGGTTCTGAGTATAGTAATTTCTGTATGTTAGAAGATGCTTAGTCCCAAATCTATATAAACTAGTCATACTTGTGGAAAGCCCCACCACTGATCACCAAAACATAAATAAAATAAACGAGGGGAGCAGAATGGGAAGGAAGAGAGAATATAATCACAAAATGAGCCAGCACAGTATTCCACTTGGTTCTGAGTGCTTGCTGGTCAATGTCTAGAAGGTATTAACTTCCACCATTGTAGAACACAATGAGGCAGAGAAAACAAAAAACACAAAATAAAAACCCATATCTCGTGTATCTCCCCAAATTAAATCGACTATGTTGAAGGGAATCCAGAAGTGAACAATACATCTAAGGCCTGTAATTGTAGAAATATGAAAGTAAAAAGGGAAAAAATTTAAAAATGAAGAGGTGGTAAAATATTGTAGTTAAGGTGGGAAAAGAGAAAAAATATTGGAAATATTTAGTCTGATATAAAAACGAGTTGTAATGGAAAAAAGGAGAGAATTTTTTTTAAAAAAAAAAGGATGGGTACCATCTAGTTCTATATACTATAAATCCCTCAAATTCCCCTGGAGCTTTCCAGCGCTGCTTGGGCCAGAACTTGCTCTTCCCCTGTCCTTCCAGCTGGTCTTCTGGGGGAGGGTCCTCCTGTGCTCTCAGGTGTGTGTACCTGGGGAGATGCCCCCCTCACCCGTCGGGTGCCGGGGTCAGTGGGTGCTGTTGACCCCGGGAGGCCTCTGTCCCCTGCCCCCTCACCCCCCCCGCCAGGCACACGGTGACACCAGGAGGAACAATCACTGGCAGCGGCCAGGTCTGCAGCTCTGGAGTCAGCTTTCCCAGTAACCACTCGCAGTCTCCCAATCCGCACTGGCCTAGGTGCTCCCGGGGTGGCGGGGGTGCTGACCTGCACAGCCTGGGGGCACCCGGGGCATAGGCGTCCCCGCTGTCCTGTGCCCTCCCCGCCTCCCCCGGGTACCTGGGGGCAGGGGGGTCCCCGCTGTCCTGTGCCCTCCCTGTCCCCACCTGTCCCGGGGGGAGTGCAGGATCAGGGGCTGTGTCCGATCGGCGCCCTGGGATCTGGGGTCCTCTGTCGCTGGACCCGCGCTCCCGGGGCCTCCAGCTCAGCCCCCTCCGCCCGGAGCCCCCGCCTGACCCACCGGCTTCTCCGAGGCCCCCCAGGTGCAAGCTCCAGCCCTTTGCCGAGGTCGCCAGGTGTGCAGTGTGCTCTCCCCGGGGTGCCCTCCTCCGCTAGTGACCCCGGGAGACTCGGGGCCTCCCTCCCCTCCTGGGGTCCTGCCCGAGCTCCCTGCTGAGCACCTTTCCATCTGGGAGGAATCTGGTGAAGATTGTTAAAGTTCCCGCTTCTGCAGGACTGGGCTTTACTGACCCGGAGGCTCTCGCAGCCCTGCCTTAGCCTGGATCCTGGGCGGGGGTGGGGGGGTGGGGGTGTCTCCTCCACTTGATTCTTTTTTATTTCATTTTTTTCTGCCTTCCTACCTTGCTAGAAGCGAAACCTCTTATCTCCATAGTGTTCCAGCTGTTCTCTCTTTAAATCTCAGGTCGAATTCGTAGGTGTTCAGGATGCTTTGAAAGTTATCCAGGTGAGTTGGGGACCCCAGGTGAGTTGAGGACCCCTACTCTCCAGCCATCTTGCTCTTTCTGAAGAACACAATAAATTAAGTAAAAATATGGTACAAATAGCAGGGTAGATGTAGCAGAGGAATAAATTAATGACCTCAAAGAAAGAGCAATGGAAAGAAACTGAGCTGAAAAAAATGAGAGGAAAAACATGATTCAAATTAAGAATATTCTTAGGGAGCTCAGTGACTCTATTAAGCACAATAGCATTCACATTATAGGGATCCCAGAAAAGAGAAAAGGGGACAGAAAATTTATTTGAAGAAATAGCTGAAAAGTTCTCTAATCTGAGGAAGGAAACAGATATTCAGATTTAGGAGGCATAGAGACTCTCTCCTTTCCCAAAATCAACCAAAGGAGATCCACACCAAGACACATATTAATTAAAATGGTAAAAAGTAGTGATAAAGAAAAAATTTTTTTAAAGGAATAAGAGAAAAGAAGACAGTTACTTATGGGTAAATCCCATAAAGATATCAGAGGATTTTTCACCAGAAATTTTGTAGGCCAGAGTATCTGGATATATTCAAAGTACTAAAAGGGAAAAATCTGTAGCTAAGAACATTGTATCCAGCAAAGCTATCATTCAGAATAGACGGAGAGATAAAGAGTTTCTCAGACAAAAGTTAAAGCAGTCCATGACTACTAAATCAGCCCTCTAAGAAATATTAAAGAGAACTCTAGGAAAGACCCCCAGTGAGAGAATGAAAAGTAAAAAGCACAAAGGTAGTAAAAGTAAGCGTTTCTGTAAAAATTAGTCAAGGGAGTCATAAAAGGATACCAAATGTGACCCCATATACCTAAAAAGTGTGCAGGGAGTGGAGGGAAGTAGATTAAAGACTGTTCAAATTTAACCAGCCATACGCTTAATATAGACAGAAGATGTTACATACAAACCTACTGGCCATCACAAATCAAAAACCAGTAATAAATATGAAGAGAACAAAGAGAAAGAGATCCAAGTATGTCATTTAGGAATGCAACAAACCATGAAGGAGAGCAAGAAGGGATCAGAGAAAAACTATGAAAACAACCACAAAACAAGTAATAAAATGGGAATAAATACATATGTATCAATAATTACTTTGAAGGTAAATGCACCAAATGTTCCAATCAAAAGACATAGGGTGGTAGAGTGTATAAAAAATTAACACCTATCTAGATACTGCCTACAAGAGATTCATTTCAGACCTAAAGTCACTGAAGCTTGAAAGTAAAGGGATGGAGAAACATAATCATGCAAATGGATGTCAAAAGAAAGCCAGGGTAGCAATATTTATATTGGACAAAATGGATTTTATTTTATTATTTTATTTTATTTTATTTGACAAAGTGGATTTTTAAAACAAAGACTGTAATAGGAGACACAGAAGGACACGATAATCAGGGGGATAATACAATAAGAGGATATAATAATTGTAAATATTTATGCATCCAGCATGACAGTAGTCTGTTCTGCTCAGCTGCCAGCCTTTCAACGCCAGAGCAAATTTTCAGGTTATAGTCGTTATCAGAGGGAGAGACCTTCAGAAGTTGTTTTTAGAGTAAAGCTTGTACTTTGGAGAATCAGCCTTATTCCTCAGCACGCACGCTGCCTAGTTCTCCAGATTCCTTCTGAAGAAAGACCAGCCCCCTGTACCTTCCCACAAGTTGGAATAATATGTAAGCCTCTCTTAAAAGACTAGGAAGATCAGGATCCCTGGGTGGCTCAGTGGTTTAGCACCGCCTTCAGCCCAGGGCGTGATCCTGGAGACCCGGGATCCAGTCCCACCTCAGGCTCCTGCATGGAACCTGCTTCTCCCTCTGCCTATGTCTCTGCCTCTCTCTGTGTGTGTGTCTCTCATGAATGAATAAATAAATAAATCTTTTTTTAAAATCTTAAAAAAAAGACTAGGAAGATCAAACTTAGGAGGGGTATGAGGCAATCCTCTATACCAGTGAATCTTTTGTGAAATTCATATATGATTGATCACATTATGTAATGATATGGAACAAGGCCAATAATCTATGTGTCCTGAAACTTTTTGTACATCTGGGTCCATGTTTGACTACAGGACATAGCTGCTGTATGCTTTTGCAACGGTTTGCTACCACATTTCAGCTCCAGTTTTCCATCCTGACAACACTTCAACTCATCTTTATGTCCATTTTGTACAACTTAATAAGACCTTAAAACTATCTGGTTGCCACAAGCATCTCCTTCTTTTCTCCTCATCCAATAAATACCTGTGCCCTACTGGGATAGGTGTTCCAAACAAAAATACCTGGAGTGGCAGTTTAGCAAAACATGCTTTCATTGGCATACAACAAATGAAGTTTCCCTAAGCACAGTTCTGTAAGAAGTTTGTGTGTTTGTGTTTTTTATTTGTACTGTGTAAATTTTTTTTGATCTTGGGATTTCTGACTGTGAATTTGATGCATGACCAGATATGGTTTATGATCTTTGCTTGGTTTGGAGAAGATTATTAATGTCTTGTGACCACGTGCCTGGTAATAGTGGATTGTTTTATGTGTAGGTATTGTTTGTTAAATGCAAGGACCGTTGTCAGGCACAGAACATGACATTAGTTAGGACAGACAGATGTGATTATGATGACGTAGCAGAGGTCTGTGGTCCTAGGTCTACAAATGTGTGGTGGGGGATTAGGACAAATTAGAAATGAGGCATTTGATACCCAAACTCTACCCAGCCATTTTAGAAAAATACTTTTGCCTCCAACCTTTATATTACCCACATGAAAGAGCACCCCAGACACTGACCCTCAAACCTTTAAAGAGAAAAGCCTCCCCAGGAGTAGAGGTACCAGACTTTGCTTAGGGAGCATAGCATAGGTGAGCACCAGGCTGGGCCAGGCTTTGGCAGCACTGCTACTTGGGAGGAGCCGCTTTACCTTTGTATCAGCTATTATAAATAGAACTGGAATCCCTTGTTAGGTTCCCCCAAATTCTTTTAAGAGGTGTCTATATTCAACTGCTTGAGTTTGTTTTTTTTTTTTAAAGATTATTTATTTATTTATTTATTTATTTATTTATTTATTTATTTATTTGGCAGGGTGGGGGTAGAGGGAGAGAATACCAACCAGACTCCCCACTGAATGCAGAGCTGGGTCCCATGACCCCGAGATCATGACCTGGGCCAACACCAAAAGTCAGATGCTCAATCAACTGAGCCACTCAGATGCCCCCTAATTGCTTGAGTTTTGTTTTAGCAAGCCCTTTGTTCAAAGTTGCTGAGTGGCTGTTCTTTATCTTCTTTCCAAGTCTGAGGAACAGAAAGTATCCTCTTCTTTGAGGAAGTAAAAGTTAAGTAAACATTTACTTTTTACTGTGGCTTATTCAGGACCACATTTTTCGAAATGCCTTGCTTCCTTCAGTAGTGTTTGTAGAAAGGAAAGTTCTACTAAAATAGTTTTAGTTGGAATATAGAATAGTTTTTCTTTAGTGGGGCTTATTTTGAAAAGCCGAGTTTAATGTAAATACAAAAAAGTTATAGGTAATATCATTGATAAATACAGCTGCAAAACTCCTAAATAAAAAATAAAAAAATAATAAAGCATTAGCAAATTGCACTCATTAATGAACAAAAAAATGCTACATCATAATCAGTGGTGGTCTAGGAATGCAAGGATTATTCAATATTGGAAAATAAATTTGTGATATTCCATGCTCATGGATTGGAAGAATTAATATTGTGAAAATATGCTACCCAGGGCAATTTACACATTCAGTGCAATCCCTATAAAAATACCATGGACTTTCTTCAGAGATTTGGTACAAATAATCTTAAGATTTGTGTAGAATCAGAAAAGACCCCAAATAGCCAGGGGAATACAGAAGAAGAAAACCAAAGTCAGGGGCATCACAATGCCGGATTTCATGTTGTACTACAAAGCTGTGGTCATCAAGACAGTGTGGTACTGGCACAAACGCAGACACATAGATCAATGGAACAGCATAGAGAACCCAGAAGTGGACCCTCAACTTTATGGTCAATTTATATTCAACAAAGCAGGAAAGAATGTCCACTGGAAAAAAGTCTCTTCAATAACTGATGCTGGGAAAATTGGACAGCCACGTGCAGAAGAATGAAACTAGATCATTCTCTTACACCAGACACAAAGATAAACTCAAACTGGATGAAAGATCCAAATGCGAGACAAGAATCCATCAAAACCCCAGAGGAGAACACAGGCAACACCCTTTTTGACCTTGGTCACAGCAACTTCTTGCAAGATCCATCTATGAAGGCAAGGGAAACAAAAGCAAAAATGAACTATTGGGACTTCATCAAGATAAGAAGCTTCTGCACAGCAAAGGAAACAGTCAACAAAACTAAAAGACAACCTACAGAATGGGAGAAGATATTTGCAAATGACGTGTCAGATAAAGGGCTAGTATCCAAGATCTATAAAGAACCTATTAAACTCAACAGCAAAGAAATGAACAATCCAATCCTGAAATGGGCACAAGACATGAACAGAAATATCACAGAGAAGACCTCGACATGGCCAACAAGCACATGAGAAAATGCTCCGCATCACTGGCCATCAGGGAAATACAAATCAAAACCACAATGAGATCTCACCTCACACCAGTGAGAATGGGAAAATTAACAAGGCAGGAAACCACAAATGTTGGAGAGGATGTGGAGAAAGGGGAACCCTTTTGCACTGTTGGTGGGAATGTGGACTGGTGCAGCCACTCTGGAAAACTGTGTGGAGGTTCCTCAAAGAGTTAAAAATAGACCTGCCCTACGACCCAGGTATTGCACTGCTGGGGATTTACCCCAAAGATATAGATTCAGTGAAACGCCGGGACACCTGCACCCTGATGTTATAGCAACAATGTCCACAATAACCACACTGTGGAAGGAGCCTCGGTGTCCATCGACAGATGATGGATAAACAAGCTGTGGTCTATGTATACAATTCCTCAGCCATTAGAAACAACAAACACCCACCTTTTGCTTCAACGTGGATGGAACTGGAGGGCATTATGCTGAGTGAAATAAGTCAATCAGAGGACAATCATCATATGGTGTCACTCATACGGGGAATATAAGAAATAGTGAAAGGGCGTATAAGGGAAAGGAGGGAAAATAAATGGGAAAAATTAGAGAGGGAGACAAACCATGAGAGACTCCTAACACTGGGAAACGAAATAGGGGTGGTGGAAGGGGAGGTGGGTGGGCAAGAGGTGACTGGGTGACGGGCATTGAGGGGGGGCACTGGATGGGATGAGCACTGGATGTTATACTATATGTTGGCAAATTGAACTTCAAAAAAAAGAAGGAAAATCAATTTATGTAGATCATTGGCATATAAATAATACTTAAATACTTGCTAGTAAAGAAGATTCTCTAGGAAGAATAAATTAGGTAACAAAAAGTGATCTCTAGCAACATGATCTCCAACATTTAAAACTTTTACGGAAGAGACCCCAAAGGAGCAGCCAATGAAATGGGGGTGGGATGTGTTGTGTCAAGGTATCCAAGAGAAGAAGGTGGTTTCAAGAGGAGGACCGAGGATTGACTACTAATGCTGCACCATCGCAGTCACTGGTTCTGTGAAAAACACAATGTTGGTGGAGTCGTGGAGAGAAGCTTGATTGGAATGGGTTAAGAATATATAAAGTGGGGAAATGCAGCTGAAACTATCACTTAAGAAGTTAAGCTCTGAAGGGAACAGAAAAATAGGTGTGGTAGCTTGGCCCTTTTAAGAGGAGTGCAGTAAAAGAAAGGTTGATTTAGTATTCTGTTTTGTATTGATTGTTACTGTTTAAAGATCGCAGGTACTGAAACATATTTTATACCAGAGGAAATAATCAGTGAGTAAAAGTTTGATTATGTAGGAGAGAAAAGATAGTTATGGGAGCAATGCTTTCTTTCCTCAGCCACCAACGCCTTGCCAAACTCCAACTCAGGGGAACCTCAACTGTCTGCCATGCTCCTGAAATCAAGTGGCTGAACACAGTGGGAGAAACACACACAGCTGGTCTCACTTAAATCCATGACCACACATCTCAAGAGAACACTTACCACTAATCAATAATCCTACCCTATTTGCCTGATACAGCAGCTTCTTCTCTCTCCAAAATAACTACATCACACATTCTCCTAGTTCCAAAAATTTACTCATGTCCTTCTCCTCTCTCACTTCTAGTTGCTCACCTTGCCCCACACATCATGAGAGAAAATAGAAGCTCTTAGATAAATGTGCTTTCATCTTCCCACCACTGAAACGCCCTGCCTGTTAGCACCCGCCTTCTGTGACTCCAACTGGACTGGGCCCTTTTTCATTATAGTTAGTAAACAAGCTGAAGGATAACTGCACATGTTAACCCAGAAATTTTTTGGCTTTCTTTAGGAGAAACAAATTGCTAAACTATACACAATAAAATTTTGATTAGAAGTAATAGAGGAATTCCCTCTCCTTGAAAGAATTAAATTTGAAAATTTGACTTGAGGAAATTGGATTTAGTAGTAATAATGCACCCTAATATAGGTCAAATACTGTGAGCCATTTTTCAATAAAAATCTTCATTACAGAATTTGCACATTAAAAACTGTTCCCCCAAAGAAAGTAATTTTAGAAAAATAAAAATAGAAACAGTATATTTTAACTCTGAAAATCAATTGTTAAAAAACAAAAGTAAATCTGAACATCTAATTGGCTTTATTCAACAATTCATAATTTGGGCAGCATCCCACCTAGCAAGTAAAAAAAAACCCTGAGGAGCTGAATGAAATGAAACACTTTTATAGGCAGAAGGGGGCTAAAAAAGAAGTTTGTAATAAAAAATAAATTGTTTCAGGCAAGGTTACCTTCCTTTCAGGGAAGGGCAGGGGTCTAGCTTGCAGATTGCTGTACTAGTGCTGATCAGGTAATTCTACCTTAATGGGTTAAAGATCATATTCCCTGGAAAGGCTGAAATTGCAGTTAAATTGGATATTAAGTCTTGGTTTTCTGATGTGGGGCCAAACACAAGTGACTCCATTTTGGGCCTGTTGTCTCTATCTCTGGTGTTTTGTTTTGTTTTGTTTTACACAACAATCAAAACTATAAATGGTTGTTAAAGCTCTGATATTTAGAAACAAAGTCCAAACAATCTTATAGGACAATAATGGGAAAAGAGTGTCCAACAGAGAGGTCAAAATATCCTGTATTAATCTGGTATATTTCCTTTCAGATCTTTTTGTTTTTTTAATGTATTCAGACAGAACAGTGAGGTCCACTCTCAGTTGCTCAAGCTTAGGCTGCTCAAGCATAGTCAGTTTGTCAATCCCAGCCCTCCCATATTACCACCACACCACTAGGTCCCCTTGGGTTAATAGGTGCCCTGAGAACATTGCCACGAGATGTCTACAAGGAGCGGTCATGCAGTGGGAGAAAGCAAAGACTGGTGGATGGACTGGGAATTGTCCTACTGGATAATCAGCCGGTGAGAACACTGTACAGAGAGAGGACAGTTCTCCCAGAGTGCAGATTGTGAGATGGACAGGCACAGGTCCTCTGTGTAGGTGATGTGAAGTTCTCTTGCATAGGGACCCTACGTAGTTTTCTGGCTGGAAAGGCCTTTGATCCAACGTGAGTCTGGGCGCCTCACAGCAGTCTTTCCTCAGACCCAGACCCAGGGCCCTTACACCATGTGTAGAGATGCTGTCTCTTGGACCACTGTTTTCACAGGCTCCTGGTATTTTACCTTCCTTTCCTACCCCACCTTCTGCTTCCCTCCTCTGCCCTCCTTCTGCCCTAGAGACTTCTTCCATTTCTCTTGTAATATCCTTTAATGTTCATTGGGAAGAAGCTCAGTGTCACCTTAAAAATTCATTTCAAGGGATCCCTGGGTGGCGCAGTGGTTTGGCGCCTGCCTTTGGCCCAGGGCGTGATCCTGGAGAACCGAGATCGAATCCCATGTCGGGCTCCCGGTGCGTGGAGCCTGCTTCTCCCTCTGCCTGTGTCTCTGCCTCTCTCTCTCTCTCTCTCTCTCTCTCTCTCTCTCTCTCTCTCTGTGTGTGTGTGACTATCATAAATAAATAAAAATTTAAAAAAAAATCATATCAAGGCACTTATTGTTCTGCATTTAAAGAGCCTGGCAGTAGCATCCTAACAACAAGTAAAAAAGCTAAACACACTGAAAATCATCAATTCTTCCTGGATTCATAAGTGAGGAGAGGACACTGGGCAAATCTCTATCTCTGAGATCAGCAAACCCAGAGAGTCATGGCTTACCATAGCAGCAGCTCACTTAGTGGAAGCCACCTCAGTGAGCAGGCTCAGAAAACTTGAGCTGTAGTTGATGAATTGCTGGAGGCTCAGGGTCCCCAAATCTCAAGGTTAAGAACTCCAGGGCACTCAATCATGGTGGATCTCCACAATTTTGTAAAATGTACCTCAAGGAGTTTGAGCAAGTTCCCCGAGTGAGGAGAAACATTCTATCTAGCTTCTGGCTGGGAAGGAAGAAGTTTCCTTTTTGAAAGAGATGGAGGAGTCTGTTCCTCCAAAGAAGGCCTGCCCTCCGGAGAAACTAGTGAGCCAGAGCCTGGCCTGCTGGGTTATTACTAGAGCCTAACTCTCCTGGGGAAGGGAACCAGCTGCTTCTATCAGCTCTGGTCTTTCATGTGGGGGAAGGGAACAGCCAGGGCCAGCCCACTCTGGCCATCCTGTCCAACTAAAGGGGGAGAAGAAAACTAAGGAACACTTGTGACATTTACAGTCCAGAAGCATAGGCTCACTAAAAGACTGAGACACGATCATAGAACAATAGAGTGCTTCCCCTCACACACCTTATTACTAAAGGTCTATTTAGGAAAGGCAGTTCCTTTTATCCAGTACATCAAATCCAATCATAAAAAAGGAAAAAAGAGAGAAAAAGAGAAAGAAAAGGAAGAAACAAAGAAACAAAGAAAGAAAAAGTTATAAAACATACTTAAAAATGGAGTGCCTGGGTGGCCGTCAGTTAAGCATCTGCCTTCGGCTCAGGTCATGATCTCAGGGTCCTGGGATTGAGTCCGGTATTGGGCTCCCTGCTCAGTGGGGAGCCTGCTTCCCCCTCTCCCTCTCCCTCTGTTCTTTCTCTCTCTCAAATAAATTAATAAAATCCTTTTTTTAAAAAAAAAAAAAGCTTGCTAAAAGTAAATCTAAAAACAGTAGCTACATAGTATTCTAATAAATGTGTACATCGTACTCTATTTATACAATCTCCCATCTATGTTGTTTAAAATTTCCACTATCTTAAAACAATAAAAACCCTTATGCATATATATTTATGAAATTGGATGATACATTTCCTTAGATTATATTTCTTTTTTTTTAAAGGTTTTATTTATTTATTAGGCAGAGACACCGGCAGAGGGAGAGAGAGAAGCAGGCTCCATGCAGGGAGCCCGACGTGGGACTCAATCCCGGGGCTCCAGGATCAGGCCCGGGCTGAAGGCAGGCGCTAAACCACTTAGCCACCCGGGCTGCCCCCTTAGATCATATTTCTAAAGATTATTTGTCAGAAGTTTGAAAACAATAGTTCATCAGATAGTTTAATAAACAACTCTGGAAAAGAAGGGAGAAAAGTGTGAAGTAAGTCAGTTTAGGAAAACTTGTGACCACAAATTTTTTTCTCCTCTTAAAATGTTTTTTATTAATTTTTCGAATATGGTGAAAAGATCCTGTATTTCAAATAATATACATAAAAAAATAATTCTGCCTCTCATATGTCTCCCAGATCTCAGTTCTCTCCATTGTTTATTTATCCTTTTAAATATTAGGGTAAACAATTCAGAACTACCATTTTTGTAGAGCAAATGTGGTTTAGAGAAATGCAATTTGGTTCCACCTAATATTATATACATATCCATTTACTTTTCCAAATATAAGACCTTAAAATACTCAAGGACTTTACCATCTATATGAAGATGTTTTGCTATAAACTTCCTGCCTTCATAAGAACAAAATATTTCAAAGTCAGGTTTTAAAAATTTAAACTCCAAGGAATGTTAGATAAGTGGAGTAGAGGACGTCTTGGGTATGGTGTCATTCATTTTCCCTAAAATGAGTAAGTGTCCTTTAACTTGAAGAGGGAGCAACACTTTTGAAGACTATAAATTACATAAACAAATGATAAGAGAATGTATTGTATGAAGAAAATCTACTTACTCAGTTGTTTTCTGCAGAATCCCAGGAAGCCCCACCTCTGGCTACGCAGGCATGCAGGCATGCGCTGTGGCCCAATCCTAACTTGCTTCCTATAGCCAAGATTGGGAATTAAATCACCTAGACTAGTTTTGCACCAACAAAGGACTATGCATGACTTCACTTCCGGAAGTAGCTTTTCTCTAGAAAAGCAAGAGGCAGTTACTAAATCTTCTTAGCTGTATATTTAGACTCTCCTTCCAAGAAGATTCAGATTACAGAACTGGAAGAGACCTTATAAAATCATCTACATTCATGGTTCTTCACAGGGGAACCATACCAAGTCCCCTGGGGCATTTTGGCTAATCATTCAAGGACAATGAAATGAATGTTTTTTTCAAGTTTGAACCCAAGCCTTTGGACGCTGTGACACTGGAAAGCGATCCTTCCTTTATTAGTTTGTCCAGCTTGTCTAAAGTACTACTCAGTCACCTTCTCTCAAAGACACTCATTATTCTCCCCAAAGTATATTTGGAATCACTGTATCCTGGTCAACTCTGCTAACCCATAAATCCATTTCCTCACTCCTCATTCCTAAAATACATGTACCCTTATACACAGTACAAACTGTTCACATATTGGGTTCTGTCTCGGTCTCTCCATTGTACATATGTGTTACTGTTTCTGACTTAAAAGCACTAATATTAAACTGTTTCAATAGGAAAGTGTATTCTTGTCAGGTTAGAAAATGATGGTTGGGCTTCCATTTCAGACCACCAAAATCTTTTTTTTTTTTTTTTAGATTTATTTATTTGAGAGACACAGTACCTGAGTAGGGGGAGGGGCAAAGGGAGACAGAGAGACTCTCCAGCAGACTCCCCTCTGAGCATGAAGCCTGATGCAAGGCTGGATCCCAAGACCCTGAGATCATGACCTGAGCCAAAACCAAGCTGGATGCTTAGCCAACTGAGCCATCCAGGTGCCCCCCACCAAAATCTTTTTAATCTATATTTTACCTGAACCATGATGCTGGTGGTCCTTTTTCAATTATACATCCAATTCATTGAATAAGCATGCATTGGAAAATTCCCATATGGTCCTGATGTGGGACAGCAGCAACAGAAAGTTCTCTTAACTTCAGTAGGAAGCATGACCAGTGCCATAGAGTCAAAAAGGATAGCTAGGCATTGCCCTCAGTGTGCATACACTGTATTTGAAATAACCCTGGTCTTCAAATGTACTTTTGTTTTAGGTTCAATAGACATTTATTATTCTGAAAAAGAGTGTGCTGTGGATCTCAAGTTAATGAAAGTATGGCAACATTGAAGTGGGAGCGGTTAGTCCATAGCATTTAGTTCAGTAATGAAAGGAGCTGAAACAAAGCAAGTTAGCCTCCAGGGTACAGCCAACCCAACTGTATCCTTTGTTTAAGGGATAAGCTAAGCAGGTGTTCAGGGAGCCTTAGGGCAATGAAAAGAAGAAAATGAGAATTCTCAAGGTGGCAGTAAGAGTCAGGATAAATTCAAGATGGAGAAGATAGCAAGGGTTAACTACAAATACTTGGTGGGGAGTGTGGTCACTTCCTGCAGCCTTGTTAAGTGTGGTTTGTTCTGGATCATTGTACATGATTATATTTCCTAAAAGCAACAATGATGTAGCTGTGGTTTTACCAGTATACATCACCTCATAAATAAGAACATATCTGGACAAATTGAAGACTCCAGTCTGACTTACATTCCTAGCCTCCTGGCAACTGCCTCTCACGTTGTTTCTAAGATCACCAGCCATGAGGCAAGTAAGGCAAGGTGTGGATAGATGTGTGAAAATCCACCATCACTAATGGAAAGCAAATTCCTGGGACGCCTGGGTGGCTCAGCGGTTGAGTGTTTGCCTTCAGCCCAGGGCATGATCCTGGGGTCCCGGGATCGAGTCCCATGTCAGGCTCCCTGCATGGAGCCTGCTTCTCCCTCTGCCTGTGTCTCTACCTCTCTCTCTCTCTGTCTCATGAAAAATAATTTTTTTTCTAAAAAAAGGAAAACAAATTCCTGGTCAGTGTCAATGAGTCAATCACAACCCATTTGTAAGGAAAAGACAATAGTATTTATCATGTGGACAATGGCTTATTAACATACAATTTTTTTTCAGAGTGCTAGCTTACAAGTGGAGAAATTCCTTGGACAAAGACAAATGTTCTCGTAAGTAAATACTGCTGGCGGTGTTGTCTTCTCAGAAGAGCTTCTCTGTATGGTTGAAATCTGGAGGCTGATAGGGAAGTCAGGAGACTGCATTATGGAATAAGTAGCAAATGTTTCCTGGTGGCTGGTTTACATAAGATTAAATGCAATTACCTGTTCCTCTGACTCACTAAAAAGTTTCTCAGTCCAAGAGGCCAGGTCTCCACCTGATATTCGAGGGAAGCCAAAGGGCCTTCCTGATTACTTACTGCCAGAATGTGCACCATCCCCATCAAACACCAGTGCAGACCATGTGCATGGACTAATCCATCATCAACTGTGCTCATCTAAGACAGAAAACGTTCCTACAAAATACGCCAACCCTGTGGAGGTGTCGTAACGGGTGGTAAATGCTGTGAAAAAGGGAAAAGAGTATTAACATGGTAGAACGGAAGGACCTTTGCTTAGTTCAATTTCAGGACACGTTGCATCACAACAGGCCGCTAACAAGTAGGCATCCGTAGAAGGACCAAGTTGGCGTCCTCTGATGGAGAAAACATCAAAGGCACAAGATGGGCTGAGATTTTGAAAGGTAGTTACTCTTCATTCTCCTCCCAGTAGCCTCCTGCTGAAATCCCACAGGCTGATTCCAAGACTGAGAGCACCATAACCTTCACACATGTTACACACGCTTCTGTGCCTCTGTCTGCCAGGGAAGAACTCGGATTACCATCAAACAGAGTCAGCTCTATTTCTCGCACCCAGGGCTTCATGTACAGCCACACACTGGCATCTCTTCTGGAGGTGTAACAGGAAACTCCAGTCCAACTGTGTGATTTCCCTCATGGTAAGAGTCTATTTCTAGGCATCTAAAAATGGATTCAATAATGACAAGCTGGACCAATTGTACAGTCAGTTAAAAAAAAGGTCAAATATATTTGACCCAGTTGAAGCTATGTATTTAATTTGACCATTTGCCATTAGGAAGAAAATCATAAAAACAGAAAAATAATAAAACATTTGTTTGAATAAGTCTGACTTTTTAATAATTTATCAGTAGCAAAAAGGAATCTGGCTTTTCATTTTCATCATTCAGGTACACACACTACCAATGATATATTGGAGCTTTAAAAGAAATGACTCCTTATAATGTAAATTATCTTTACAGACTCTCCCATGCATAGAGCAGAGTATATTTTTAGGGGCCCCATAAAAAGGAATGATTTGTCTAAACTAGAAAAAGGTGCTTTTAGGCAAGAAGTAATGTAGAAGGAATTTACAGGAAAAAAGACCAATACTTTTTCTAGAATGGTTCTGAATGAAAATCATCACACTTTCTTATCATTTTTATCAACAGCAGCCATTCACAAGAACTTTCTAAATTTTAGACCTGACTTTTCTTAGTAATAGAACACTTCATCCTATACTTAGACTAGAGAACTTTCATCATAGTAATTCCAAAGCATTTAAACTTTTTTATGATGCCTTGTCTGTCATATAATCTGCACTAGATGCTCCACCAGCACCTCGAGGAGTGTGAGTTCACAAGGCTCCCACTAGTCAGGATTTAAGTAGGAAATAATTTTCTTTAGCCTTTGCAAATAACACCGGCATAATTTGTTAAAACTTTCCTCTAATTTGGATGTTACAGATTTCATAGATGCCGTTTCAGCAGAAGTGAATTATTCTCTCTTCTATATTTCATGAGTATATTTTTAAGTCATCTGTCTGAAATCACATTTTTAAAAAAGAATTTATCTCTTCACTGTATTCACTTGAAAGAAAGGGAGCACAGGCAGGAGGAAGAGGTGACCTCCGCGCACAGGAGCCACCAGGCCCAGGCGCAACCTCGGTCAGGACCCGGGCAAAAGGCTGACGTTCACGGGCTGGCCTCCCAGGCACCCCCGAAATCACACTCTTTAACACAGATGTTTAAGAAATTTGTTGCTTATTTTAGTCGCTTGAAGTAAACGTTTCAAAGTTTCAAAAATTCATACACAAAATACAAGTTTTTGCTTTGTATTTTTTTCTATTCCTACAGAAAGAATCTAAAAAATCTAAAATGTTGGAGGATTTTTAAAGGAAGAAACGCCAGTAATGACCAACCATGTAAAACCTCCATCCTTTAAGATACTCTTAGTTGCACTGGTGGGATATTGGGCAGTTTGGCGCTCACAGGCCTAAAGTCCCTGAACGGAGCTGCTTTGCCGGCGCCTCCAGCGACCCAGGCTGTGTCTGGTGTAGACGGAACACAGTTGGCCTCTCAGAACCAGCTACCGGGTTTCCCGAAGCCTAATACGCGCTTTTTCTTTTTTTTTTTTTTTTCCAGTTTCACTTTTCTAGAATCAAAATGTTTTTATACTAATGTGCTTGTGTTTAAAATATGTTCTTTTCCACCAGCTTAGAGGCTTTTGCCTGTTTGCTCATTTGTTTTTATTGCCCCCCTCTGCTTTCAGAGAGAGCTGGCCTGGCACCATGAGTCCTCAGGATCCTGGCCTCCTGCTGCCTTTCTCTTCTTTCGCGAAAAACGAAGGAGGTTGTTCTCAAGATCATGATGAATCTGGCAGTCTGTG
The DNA here is from genome assembly GCF_905146905.1 of Nyctereutes procyonoides. Classification (NCBI taxonomy): domain Eukaryota; kingdom Metazoa; phylum Chordata; class Mammalia; order Carnivora; family Canidae; genus Nyctereutes; species Nyctereutes procyonoides. The sequence goes on from NW_026575132.1 coordinate 279,382, forward strand.
GTGTCTGCACACGAGCCTGCACTTTCCAGGTATACGGAACAGCTCCTTTTAACCTCTTTCTTTTTTTTCACTGAGCCCCGACAGCCAACGAGGTAAGCACATTAACAACAGTGACACTAGAGCCATGACCTAAATTTGCAGGTCGTCTTCAAGTAAATATTTGTGGAGCCAAGAACTAGACGTTAACTGCCACCATAAATCTTGCCTCAAGGAGAAGACACTCGATAGAAATCTAAATTAGCTCAAAGTAAAGAGTCAGGTTTTCCACACTGCAATTATTTTTCTGTTTTTCAGTAGCAACTAACCTGCTAGTCAGGACTAACAAAACTTGAATTCAGAAATGGGCAGCCAGATTCTTGTGCAACTAAATGCCCAGCAATAAAGGACTCCCTATAGTTTTGAGGATTTGTCCTATTATTTTGTAAACCCAGTAAACAATTTCCTGAATACTATAATTCAAATTAAAAAGGAGAAAGAAGAAAGAAAGAAAGAAAGAAAGAAAGAAAGAAAGAAAGAAAGAAAGGAAAGAAAGAAAGAAAGAAAGAAAGAAAGAAAGAAAGAAAGAAAGAAAGAAAGAAAGAAAGAAGAGGGAGGAAGAAAGGAAAACACGGTCATCTGACAAAGACAACTATGTAAGTATCATGTGTCCCTTCTAGTATAAGGACAACTGACACAGATGGGGCACCTGGTGGCTCAGCGGTTTGGCACCTGCCTTGGGCCCAGGGCGTGACCCTGGGGTCCTGGGATCGAGTTCTCCCTGCATGGAGACTGCTTCTCCCTCTGCCTGTGTCTCTGCCTCTCTCTCTGGGTCTCTCATGAATAAATAAATAAATAACATCTGAAAAGAAATAAGGAAAGAAAGAAAGAAAAAAGAAAAGAAAAGAAAAGAAAAGAAAAGAAAAGAAAAGAAAAGAAAAGAAAAACTGATACAGATGCAGATCATTGGCAGACATGTCTGCTCTGCTCAGGCAAGCTCTATCATTCTTGGGTTATTGTTAACCCTGAAAGTCCAAATTCAGACTCGACCAAGTAAAGAGAAGCCATGAGCAGTTATCTAGCAGTGGGAAAAGACAGACTTTGGCATTGCAAAATCTGGAATGAAGTCCCTGCTTGGTCCCTTATTAGCTGAGAGAATTTGGGTTAGTCGCTTAATCCCTCTAAGCCTCATTTCCCACATCTGTCAACTAAGAATGATACATGTTCTTTCAGAAGGTGTTTGGAGATTGAAATGACTAATGAAAATGCATATACTTTATAACTCTAAAATGCCCTACAAATGTTATTTTAAAACATTTTAAAAATAAATGCTGAAACAATTTCTGGATGAGCAAGGCTTTTGGGAATTATTCAAATAATCAGAAAAGAAGATCACCAGAAATTGAACTTGGTACAATTAAGCAGAGGCAGTCACAACCTGTGCTTACTTCTTGGGTCCAGGGTACCCACTCCAGGACCCAACGCCCACTGGCTGTGGAGACCTACTCCTTGGAGACCTGAGGGCCAGGGGGCCACTTTTCAGCCACTTTTCAGGCTCTCGAACGATTATGACTAGATGGTCTCTTCATTCTCTATGCTGGGGTCTAAAGCTATGGGGAGGCCCAATAGCCAAGGCGCCTCCTCTTCCAGAGCTTAGAGTCTCATAAGACAAACACAAATTAATCAAATAATCATTTGAATACAGAGAAACAGCGAAAAGCCTTTAAAAGAAGAGTGCAGGGGTCTCTGAAGCATGTGAGGGGTGGATTTCATCTATTTTGGGGCTATCAGGAAGCTTTTCTGAGGAAGTAACATTCTGGCTAAAACGTGAAGGATGATTAGTCAACAACTAGATGAAGCTGGAGAGGAGGGGAGGCAGAAATATTTCAGGCAGAGGAAATTGCCTTAGCAAAGACCCTGAGACAGAAAGAACTGAAAGGAGGATGTGTTGACAGAGCTGAGCCTGGCAGCAGTAGCAGCAGCAAGCAGGAGCCAGTCTTTAAAAGCAGAGAAGTGACGAGATTACTTTTTAAAAATAACACTGTAGAAAAAAAAAAATAACACTGTAGAGAGTGAATTGGGGGGCAGAGGCCAAGAGTGAATAACTGTAAGTTTAATTCAATGGAGAGATTCTGGTAGCTTCAAGACAGGTATAGGTGGCCTCATACGTCCATGGATGTAGGTAGATTAAGAGGAAAGGTTTAGAACTAAGTCTTGAGGGGCTCCAACTTCTATCATCTTGTTACAGGAGGGTAAGTCTAAAAGAGAGAGCAGGAAGGTCAGAGGGATATTAGAAGTCACAGGAAAAAAAAATTCTGCCTTGTGGTCAAGTAAATGAAACTAAAAAAACAAAAAACACCCCCAAAAATGCTTATTGATTTAATGACAGGGAGGTCATTAGCAAGAACTATATTGGAGAAAGTCAGGTCAAAGAGTGAGAGGGAATAAGGAAATGGGGTCAACCAGTTTAAGAAATTTGGCTGTGTAAATTATCAGTAAAAGATCATGGTAATTGAGGGGGAGAATAGATAGCGAATTATTGGGGGATATTTTATTCACCCTTCAAATCATGAGTCAATCTTTTAGTCTTGGTCTAGAATTTCTTTCTTTAATTTAGGATGTTTTTAGTCTTATCCAGACTATAGCCTTAGAAAGTATTTGAGGAGGATGGGGATTGGACTAACACCGGTAGACTCCAAAATCAAAAAAACAAGAAGCAGGTTTTTCAGTTGCTCACTATCCACTACCAATAAAGGCCCACACCAGGGTTTAGAGTTTCTAAAAGCCATTCTCAGATGTATGATCCTGGAAGGAAAGGAAAAACAAGACATCCTATCTCTTCCTTTAAGTCTGGGGCTTCCCTCTCATTCAAAGACTTTTTTCCCCAAACAACTATGCAAAGCCATGTCCTGTTGGCCCCTAAGATCTCTAGTCGGTCCGTCTCGCCTCTCTCTCCCTTCTGGCTCGGAAACTTCCTCTTCTCTATGGGGCCCGGACAGGCACAGGCCCTGGGGGGCACCGTTGCCTGCTCTATCCCAGTCACCATTACTCACCCTCCTCTCACCGTAGAGACTTCCAACAAGCACCCGGCTGTTCGTGTCGTGTTGGTGTGTACGGTGGCTGACCAAAATGAGGCCAAAGCCCCTCGCGCCACCCTGTCAGTTCTCTGCTGACCTTCACTGATATATTTTTTTAAAAAACTTTATTATTTTTATTTTTTTAAGATTTTATTTATTTAATCATAGAGACAGAGAGAGAGAGAGAGAGAGGCAGAGACACAGGCAGAGGGAGAAGCAGGCATCATACAGAGAGCCTGACGTGGGACTCAATCCAGGGTCTCCAGGATCAAGCCCTGGGCTGCAGGCGGTGTTAAACTGCTGCGCCACCAGGACTGCCTGACCTTCACTGATATTAAACCACATGAGCACATAGCACAACATCTGGAGGCAGCTGACCTTTAGAATGCTGGAAAGGCCTCCTACAGGCACCTTAATTGCCAGGTTGAAGGAATACTATGAAAGGATGGGGTGTTGTCTTTTAGAAGGCAGTGTGTTTATTAAATCAGATACCGCTAAATAATAATAATAATAATAATAATAATAAATAAATAAACCACATGTCAAGGGCTGGCAGGTGTGCATGCTTGTCTTACTGACCTGCTGAACCCAGCTCCCCAATGCAGATTCAACACCTTAGAGATCCTGATGTCTCTTGGAGGTTTCCTTCTAGCTGATGGGGAGTGTAGGATGTCCTACAACTGTATTTTTTAAGGCTGTAAATGTATTTTCCACTACTTGACCTAATTTATTAGCTAATTTACTGGAACAATTGGAATCCCTAAGGGTCAGAAATATTTTATGAAATTAAAAAAAATTTAAGAGTCTTCTAGAATCCATTTCTCAGATTCTTCGTTGCTAACTCTCAAGGGAATCTTTTTTTTTTAAGATTTTATTTATTTATTTGAGAGAGAGCACACACACACACGTGGGGGCAGGGGAGGAGCAGCGAGAGGGAGAGGGAGAAGTAGATTCCCTAATGAGCAGGAAGCCCGACATGGGGCTCCATCCCAGGACCCAGGAATCATGACCTGAGCCAAAGGCAGACGCTTAACCAACTGAGGGGCAACCGAGTGCCCCTCAAGTGAATCTTGAGTACAAATATGAAGCTTAGATCTGCGGGAAATGTGTTGGCTTCTCTGTTTGAAATGAAACAATGAAAAAGATGTGAACATTCTCCAGTAGGGTTCAACCTAAGATTTTTCTACTTTACAAGGGTGCAAAAGTGGTATATATTCAATGGAAACCATACTTTGAATCTTGAATTTGATAGTTTGCCAGTCTGGTGACGTGCAGTATAATACCCTCTTGTGATGCTAGGCAGCGCATGAGACAGCTCCCAGTCAGCCACGCAATCACAAGGGTAACAATGGATACACTTAGAACCATCCTGTACCCAGGCAACCATTCTGTTTATCACTTTCAGTTCAGTATCCAATACATTAGGTGAGATATTCAACAGTTTATTATAAAATAGGCTTTGTGTTAGGTGATATGGCCCAACTGTAGGCTAATGTAAGTGTTCTGAGCACATTTAAGGTGGGCAAGGCTAACCTATGATGCTCAGTAGATAGGTGTATCAAATGCAATTTTGATATGATATTTTCAAATTATGTAAGTTTATCAGAATGGAACCATATCGTAAGTGGAGGAAGATCTGTACATGGTATCAATGTATGTTTAAATTAAAAAATGCACAACTGAGGTTAGAAAGTTGTACATTTTAAAATACAAAACAGAAAAAAATAAAAAATAAAATAAAATACAAAACAGGGAAGAAGGCATGAATAGATAGTTCCCCAAATAGGGCATACTGATGATAAATAAGCACATGAAAAGGTCTTGAACATCATTAGCCATCAGATAAATGCATATTAAAAGTACAACGAACTATCACTGAAAACTTAGATCGGAGTTTCTTGGTAGGAAGGGCAAAAGTAACTCATGTTGGGTTGTCTAAGTTTTCTCCTCATGAATTACTATGAGACTAACCACAGATGTTTTCTCCTTCCCTCTACTCTATTTCTATATAGTCTGTCTTAAAAGTTGTATGTTTTAAAATTTTATTGAAGATTTTAGCCAACTTATATTGGCTTAATTCCAACCATTTAATAATAAAAGCATTTTTATACTACTTTAAGTATCATTTAGTTTAATTCTTTTTTCAGGAGGATGAACAATATACTTGAAGGAAATAGTCCTAGCAAAAGGACATGTGCAAGATTACCTAATATGTTTGTGTTTCCATTTACTCAAAACTTAAGACTCAGGGAAGCTTTTAGTTCCTTATTTTAACTACTCAGAGATGTCTCTTGATTTAAAAGAAAGTGGTTGTTTAGGGGCACCTGGGTTGGCTCAGTCAGTTAAGTGTCCACCTTGGGCTCAGGTCATGATCCCAGGGATCATCACATCATCTACTCCCTGCTCAGCAGGGCGTCTACTTCTCCCTCTCCCTCCTCCCCACTCCTACTCGTGCTCTCCCTCTCTCTCTCTCTCAAATAAATAAATAAATAAATCTTTTTTTTTTTTTAAGAAATTGGTTGTTTGGATCTAAATTCAAATCACCATTTGTAACTCCTATAATAGACCTTTAAAAAGACATCTTGCAAAAAAAAATAAAAATATAAAAATAAAAAGACATCTTGCTAGAGATTCCCCCCCCCCCCGCCCTGACAGTTTCTGGCACTAAATAAAAGAAATGATTCATGTATAAATATATTTTATGCTCAGGTGTCATAAGCTAAGTTCACTAAAAGGCGATGTATTGATAAAAAAAAACTGATGAGGATGCAAAAGTTCATCAGGTCATTATGAAAGAAATTTTATTTCTGACCCACCAGTTTGCGAACCAAAAACCAGTGACAAGGGGCATCCATCATAACCGCATTTCTGGCTTTATATAGCCATCTTTTCTCTTGCCTTCTATGAGGAGTCCAACAATAGGTTATAATTCTATACTAGATGGTCCAAAACTCCAGCCAGGTGTTTTCTATTTCCCAGTTCCCCATCTCTATTCCCTTCTTTTATAGCAAAAAGTATCTTCCATTGGAATTTCAGAGAAAGCCAGAGCTATGTGGTGGCCTCCCGGGGTGATCCTCTAGTTTACCTTTCCGTCTTGGGACTCTCTGCTGTGGTTTTCCTTGGTTTATTTTGATAGTAGCTACCAATGTCAACAATTCCAGGTAGTGGATCTTGGTTACTCCTTTGGTTTACCATGAACCTGCCTTAATGAGTGCTCTTGCAGGTGATAGTTCCAATCAATAGAGACCATTTAGTTAGCAGTCCTCATTTCTGTACATGTCTACCATGAGCCTGTGTCTTAACTGAGGCTGACTCATTCATACAAATATAGCTGGTGCCCAGCAAAGGAGAATCCAGGCATGATTACTCTACTCATTGCAAAAATTCCAGACCTAGACTCCTTTCCTCATGAGCTCGTTGCTCCTCTTCATTTTGTTTCTGGATTCCTGCTTGATGTTTGGAATCATAACTGATAACCTAACCTAACACCCTTTCTTAGACATATTCTCTAGACTAGCTTTCTGGATGCCTCTGATTCCTATAGTTAAATAGGAACTACCTTGCGCAGTGTCCCACAGGCCTGTCTCATTCTCTCATCAACCCCATTGTGGGACTCTACAGCTTTTTCAGGGGCCATATTCAAAGTCTCTTATGAATGCTAACTTCTAGTCCTCGAAGGAAGCTGCCCCTCATGAGGGCAGGGAGGAGAGTATTCAGAACTGCCTCATCGACTTTCTCCTGCTCTTTCCTGAGCCAGAACCTAGACCTACTCTTGCCACAAATGAGCCCTTAGAATATTTGAGACTGTCCACCCAGGGGATGCTGTGCAGAGTCCATCACTTCCCTGTATCCAATTCAGATTTACAGGCAACTTTACCAAACACCCAAATCTTTTTTATTTTTCCTGCTCACACAAAGCACTCATTCAAACTGGATCATAAGAATGAACATCCTTGGCTATTTTATAGCTCCCCAAGCTGGATTAATTCATTAAACTCTAATGTTCCAATTGCACACGACTTAGACTCATGATTTCAAACACTCCACTTGGATGGTACAGTCATGATAGCTTTCTTTCAATTCTTCAAATACACCAAATATGTGGTAACAGGGATTATTAGGCATAGTATGATCTAGCTTCTGCTCACCACCCCGGTCTTTTACCACTTTCTTCCTCTCTCCAGCCATTCTTTTAGTTCTTTGAATGCTCTCACTGGGATCCAGGATTTCACACTTGTTTGTGTTTTTGCCTAATATTACTTAGGCTCCAGCTCTTATCCATCCTTATAACAATACCTCCTTAGCCCAAGTTTGGATTGTATGATCCATCTGTATGCATACATCATGAGGTGCTGCAGAGTATCATGACTTAATGGGAATTAAAATTACATCTGCTCAGCATTTTCAAAATGTTATCCTGGTTACACCTGTTTACTTGATGATCTCTGCCACTGCCCTGAAAGCTTAGTGATGTCAGAGGCTGTGTCAACATGGTAAAGGGTCAATACATATTTCTTGAATGAATGAATAATCAAACTATGATTTTCCAATAAATCCTCCCAGTGAAGTGTCTCACTTCTACTTAGGTTGGTTACCTTGTGGGTATATTTACTCTTGTGACCATGAAAAGCCTCTCCTGCCAGCATTGCCTGTCTCCCTGTATCAGTGGTCCAGCTGGGTTTTACCTATTTTGAGAGTAAGAGGTAAAATGAAGTTACCTTAGTTTCTATTAAATTAATTTTCTGAAATTAAAAAAAAATTCAGACAAGAAATACATTGGCATATTCAAAAATTAAACATGCAGGCTTCAAATGAAAGTACTTGAAAAGCCATTCCATTCTTTATTCTTATATATGAAAACGTTGACTTTGGCAGTTTATAGTCCAATACACAGAAACCTCAAAGTTGGCAGAGAATGGTATCTGGAAGGCGATGACTGACCAAATACTGAATTATTATCTCATTCCCAGGAAATGTTCTCCCGGTGAGTCACGTTTGTTATGATTCTACCATAAGCTTGAAATTAAAGGGGCTTTCATAAACAGTCTATTTTTTTTCTTAAGGCAACTTTAAAAGCAATGTTTTTGAGAGTTAGTGGAAATGGCACTCATTAATGAGAAAAATCTCAATTGTTTTCACTGACCAAAGCCATCCTCATTTTTGCTGAATCACTAACCATGCTATGCTTTGCTTTTTTGCTCTCATTGAAACATGTTTATATATCTTACCAAAATAGAAACTGTCACTGTAATCAGTTCTCTTGGAAAGGAAGGAAACATTGGCCTTTCCTTCACAAGAGGATGTTTGTTCATGGGAACAAGTACCAGCAGTGAGTCTTGCCCAAATTTAAGGAGCATTGATTTACATTTTTATCAGATTTCTATATCAAATGGGTTTCAACTACTCCAGAAGGTTCAAAACCTGTCAAAGAGTAAATTACTAATTTTTTCTCAAAGTTTTATCTTGATTCTATCATATCTAATTAATAGAGCCAGTTAATCATGCATTTGAAGATATACCATTTCATTCTTAAACCTTTTAGGAATGAAAGAAATAATAATCATTTTTAGCCTTAATTCAAAAATCCAGATTACCTTTCACATGGTTTTATTATTAATCAAGGCAACTACCCAAGCAAATACTTTAATTTTCTTCAACATCTTCAAATCATTGAAGATTGTCCTGAAACCTGAGATCAGTATATTCAAACTGCAGATCTTAAAAGTGTCCAATCGGTTGAGATTTTAGAATATATGCAACTCAAGAACCAGTATAATGAAATGGGGTATGAGAAGAGATGGTTGGGTGAAGTAGCAGGATGAGTCCCATGGGAACAAGATATAGAAAGGAGAAGTGTTGATAGTGAAGAGGAAGAAAATAGAGCAGACTCTAGTCTTGGACAAGCCATATATTATTTTAGGACACTGACTCAGGGAAAGATGTCTGGGGCAGGTAACTCATCAACATTCCTGAGTTGTTGGAGCCACTTGACCAAGGAGGGGACACACCCCAGTCATGGGTTATTCTGCTGATTACTTTGAGCAAAATGATCCTTCTTACCTGTTGCACATGTCTGTCAGGTATATTATCTAGTTACGTAGCTTTCTTTTTAAGTTTCTTGAAGCAAGTACCCTTGTCTTATAATAATCTGCACCACCATGCAACTGTGCCTGGCACAGACCAATTTCCAAAAAAAAAAAAAAAGTTAAATTGATGAAAAAAATCCGTTTTTATGATACTTTTTCAAGGTAACAAATCACTGAGAAAAGCATAAGTTCAAAAGTTTCATCATTATTGTTTAGATGATAGATAATATGCAATCTATTACTCAATACTTATAAATGCATATATTTAAAGAAAACATTAATTCACCAATAGAAAATGCAAGACAGTCTGCATATTTGGAGTATGCTGATATTTAAATGGAATAAAACTCAGCATTTTAAATTGTTTAGTTTAGGACTAGGTCTGTTTACTCATGTTTGCTAATCTTCATGTTTGTCACTGGCGTAGTCGTACTCTATATTTATTCCACAGCATTAGTTCAACTCAAAGCAAAATGTGGTGCTTCCCCTGTTTGACATTTATTCCTGCTGCCCACACCGCATCCACTGAAGTTGCTTTTCACCTTTACTGTTCATTTATTAGGAATAAGACATTTCCATTGGCCTTCATTATTCTTAAAACATGACAAGAAACGTTATATTATGGAATCTTCCAGCTAACTTCACACATGAAAAAAAAACAAACTTACATAAATTGCCCACAGTCATATAAATGTCAAAGTTGCCATCACTAATACATAAATGGAGCTCAAAAGAAGGGTTGATGCAGAAGAAATATATCTGATATTGGTAGCTGAGGAAGGATTGCTAATTGTTGACCCTGGGGGGATGCATGCAGTAACTGCCCCAGGGAGACGACATAGAGAAGAAAGAATGACAAGGCAACCCTGAGTGAATCCTGGGTGATTAAAAAATGTTAATGAAGAAGCAGAAAGAATGAGAGAAACTAAGAAAGAATAGGTAAAAAGGTAAGAGAACTAAGAAAAGAAATAGTCAGTGGTATAGTTGTTGTAAAGAAGCCAAGGAAGGTGAAAACTGGAAAAGAGGTTCTGGATTTGCTAATTATAAAGTTACTAGTAATCCTAACCAATGCATTTGCTAAGGAGTTGTAGAGATAGAAGTCAATTTGCCAAAAGAGGTCAGGAAGTTAAAGAGAGCAAATATAGACAATATAGGTCTTATACGATTTATTGTCCAAAAAAAGAGAGATTAAACAGAAGTTTGAGGTGGAAGCAGAATTAAGAGAAGATTCTTTTAGTCCCTTTTAGCTTGAGGGAAGAGACAAAGTGCAGAATGTGAAACCACCAGTAACTGATCGAACAAAGTCCTAAAGGGGGAAGGGAAGGATTCTCTTAGGGAGACAGAATGAGAAGAGAGGGTGGTGGGTGAAATTACTAGTGCTGGAAGGACAGGGAAGGGAAACAAAAGAGACTAATTTTAACCATGATTTAAGAGATACAGTCACACACTTATAAGGAGAAGATGTATATAGGACAGAGAGCCACAAAAAAATCTGACCATATTTAGGGCCATCCCCCTGGAGAAAAAGAAAGGAAACTAAAAGCAAAGTTTGTCTGGAAGCATGAAGTGCCCAGAGGGAGGGTGGGAACCGCCATAAATTCCTCAAGTTTCCTAACGGAATGTAGGATCAGCAGGTCCCTCTCTACCATGGCTCTTGGAATCAAACACTCTTTCTTGCAAGAGAAGTTAAAGATGAGAAGCGCGGATTGGCCAGATTGGGAGGTGGCGCTCTAGGGCATCAGCTGTGCACAGCACACAGCAGCAGTTTCACAACCAGGTGCAGTGTTCAAGTTTTGAGAACAGGTGAAGCCCTCCCTGGGGCACCTGGGTGGCTCAGCTGGTCAAGCTTCCACCTCTTGATTTCCACTCAGCTTGTGATCTCAGGGTCAGGTCATGACCTCAGGGTCACCATCTCAGGGTCCTGATCTCAGGGTCTTTAGCGCAAACCCTGCATCAGGGCTTCACACTCAGTGGGGAATTTGCTTGTGCCTCTCCCTCTCTCCCTTCTCTCACTCTTTCTCTCTCTCAAATAAATAAATAAATCTTAAAAAAAAAAAAAGAGTGAAGCCCTCCCTGTATCATTACCCTTTCCACACTACATCTACTCCTTCTTTCCAGAGGATGTACATCCTTCATTTTCCTTTTCTTTCTCCTCACCAATTTTCCCCAAACCCTACCCATGTTATGCCATTTATAAAAATCACAGCTGAAAAAGACTTATGTGTCATCTTCAAATCCAAACATCACATGATTGGAGAGTATTTTCTTTTTATTCCACTTTGTTGAGGTCAATGTGCCACGTTCTTAAGCCAGTCACAAGTCTGCGTTCATGCTGGAGGACTGCAAGCACGGAATCCTGTGACAGAAATGCTGATGACGAGGAAGTACTTTGTGACTTGACTCAGTTACTAATCAGAACTTATAATTTTGTTAAAAATTTTATTTTTAAATTTTTATTATCAAAGTAAAAATTTTATATTAGTTTCAGGTATGCAACATAATGATTAAATATTGTATTGATTCATGAAGTTCAGTAATTCTAATGAGTCTTGGTCCTAATTACTTAGTGTTTTACTATATAACTGACTCTTGAAACAACACAGGTTTGAATTGCATGGGTCGTCCACTTACATGTGAATTTTTTTCAGTAAATACAGTATAATACTGTAAATGCTTTTTCTCTTTCTTATAATTTTCTTTTCTGTAGCTTACTTTATTGTAGAAATACAGTAAAAATATAGAGTGTATATCATACATATGACAATCAAAATGTGTGTTAATTGGCTCTGTAGTTGGTAAGGCTTCTGGTCAGCAGTAGGGTATTAGTAGTTAAGTTTTATACAGTTATACAACAAAAGTTATATGCAGATTTTTGACTGTTCAGGTGTCAGAGCCCCTCAATGTTCAAGGGTCAACTGTAATTTCATATTTATTTTACCTTTATCTTTAAAGTTTAATTAATTTTATTCCTATGACTTTTCTGAAAATAAAAATTTAGTTCACCAGTGTCAGAATCCTTTCTTTTGCTTCAAACCAGAGGTAATATTTCAAACGGAACTGTTTTCAAAAGCCATGAGAGTTCCTGTCACACAACTAAGTGAGAAGGAAGAAAAATCTCTACTAGGCAGCATTTTTAAAGTCTACTATGAGATATTTTGTCTATTTAAGACAAAAAAAACCCACAACTGCTTAAACAATTTTTTTACTATTTGTGTTTTGTATTAATTCTAAACGTGGGGGATCCCTGGGTTGCTCAGCAGTTTGGAGCCTGCCCTTGGCCCAGGGCATGACCTGGGGTCCCGGGATCGAGTTCTGCATCGGGCTCCAGCATGGAGCCTGCTTCTCCCTCTGCCTGTGTCTCTGCCTCTCTCTCTCTCTCTGTCTCTCACAAATAAATAAATAAAATCTTAAAAAAATTTTCTAAATGTCTATTTATTGACATATATAATTGTTAAATAGAATTTTACTGTATGTTGCCCTTACTTGAAATAATCTTAACTTTCCTTTTTATTTCAATACCATTGCCTAACAATGACCTCTCTAAATTTATAATTTCTAGAAATTCACTAATTCTGTTTATTTTTTATAGAATGGTCGATGCTTATAATTCAGTTATGCCACAAACTTACTTATGCTACAGATTTATATTGAGTACATGTTATGTCTAGGCATGCACTGTGCTAGATGCAATACTCCAGAAATGCTCTCTGCTCCAGAGGAGCTCATGTGGGGGTGAAGGATAAATCAATCAGGTAAACAGATTCTGCAGGAAGCAAGATGGCTTTATTAATTAATTAATTTATTTATTTATTTATATTTATTTTAAGTTTTTGGGTTTTTTTTTTTTTTTTTTTTTTTTTTTTTTTTTTTTTTTTTTTGTGGGGCACTGGGATGGCTCAGTCAGTTAAGTGTCCAACTCTTGGTTTGGGCTCAGGTCACCATCTGAGGGTCTTGAGACTGAGCTCCAAGTTGGGCTCTGCACTCAGCAAGGAGTTGGCCACCCTCTATCTTTCTCTCTCAAATTAAATAAAATTTAAAAAAATATTTTATTTATAGGATATCTCTACACCGAACAGGGGCCTAAATTCAACAACCTCAAGATCAAGAGTCAAGTGCTCCACCAACTGAGCCAGCCAAGTGCCCCTGCATGAAGCAACATTTCTCTTTCTGTTTTTCCTTTTCTCTGCTCTTCTTACTGCTGGACATTTTATTCTTGATATAGCTGAATGTACGACTGACTTTTGTTCCATTCTTCCCTTCAAAATCTTTCTTAGAGGGGCTTTGTGGCAGGAAACTATAGGTCTCTTCTGTTATGCTCTCAGTCAGATTGGCACTGGTGCTGTGGAAAGGCCGAGAATGGTCCAACCCTGGATGGCTGATTGTCATTAATGAGATCGATTTTGTTAATGGAGAAGAAATGGCTGATGTACAGTAATTGAATCCCTGTTGTTTAGATCTGTGACATGCCTGCTGATCAAGCATCCTATGTTCTCTCTGGCCTGATTCCAGATCCTCTTCTGAAAGTGACACCAAAGAGTCACCCCTTTCTTCACCATTGAAAGGGTGTCTGAGTTCTTTGGTGTTTATGGAGTTTACATCTAGGGATGAAGATGGTTTGTTTCCGACACCAGCTCCTCCTGTCAAGCCTTCTAGGCTGAAACTTCTGTAATTAAAGTCAGCACTCAGGGCAGCAGAGTATTGCACACCAGAGGAACACCAGCTCATACTTCTCTTATGAATGGGAGGTCTCCTGACAACATCCCCAAGAACTCGCAATGAACTGCGCTGGTTCATTTCAGCATCACTGGCCACCTTCTTCCCAGGACCCCAGCTGTGCCTCCAGAAAGGGGACAGCGAGCGCATGGAGCTCCTCAGCACAGAGCAGTTCGCAGGCACCTTGGTGATGCTGTCCATCTCCTCCTCCTCCATCTCACCTGTAAGAATATGAAGGAGGTGGTGGTGAGTGGAGCACCTAGACAGCGTGGTGAAGTCCGCATACAGGACTGTTCCAGGGGAAGGCAGGCTGGGCTGAGTCATAAAGGAAAAGGCCTTGAAGATCTCCCACATGTGGAGCTGGGATGGGAGGTGGGGGAGGCCAGGGCAGCCCCCCAGCACATAGGAAGGCTGGGGATGTGATCTGCTGTGGCCGACAGCTCTCGGGGAACACTAGAGTCCATATGGCCAGATGTCCAGGGGAGCAAGAGAAGGGAAGGGACTCATTCTTCCTGAATTTATAGTTTTCCAAAGACTGGACTTTAATCCCAAATTCAAATTGCTTCGTCATTGAGAAAAGTTTGTATCTAAGAGTTTGACTGAAGTCATAGCTCCTTGTTCTTGAATACAAGATGAGGAATAGTCTCAAAACAGTTCACTTTGGGAAAGAAAAAGTTCAAAGAGCAAAATTTAAAACTGTGGAGCCCTTCTGAGGAGGAATGGTATAGACACTGGAGGAAGCAGAGGTTCAGGGAGCTTGTGGGCAGAGAGAGAGGGGATGGGGTTCAGGATGATGAAGTTCTTCCTTGCATAGCCCCTGGTGTGACCGGGAGGGGTCCCAGAGAGGTTTCCTAGTAATGAAGGAAAGTCATAAGAGGGGCTATTTCCTTCTTGATGATTTTACTTTTAACCCAAGAAATAGAAAGCAGATCTCTGTGACACTCCAAAAGAACCTAAACTGCCTGAGGAAAATCTGACATCTGCAAATCAGTGTAAACTAGCTGTCATATACTCTGCATGGGTAATAAATTAAAACAGCAGCCAAGCAGAACATGGCTAGTGAGGAAGGAGATTTAAAAAAAAAAAAAAGGCAAAAACCAGAAGACTGGGCTGAAGATAAAAACCTGATAAAATCATTTTTTCAAAGAATGCCAAGAACTCGGAGTTGAAAGTCGGTTTTGTCAGCTTCTTGAGACTCTAATTCCTCTCAAGAAAAGATGTGATGAACAGATAAGAGTAATTTATAATGAGCATTTCAGTAGTTGCTTATAAAGTACTTACAGAGCTTAAGAGCTGTTCTTTTAAAACCTCAAATGTTTGGGAATGCTATTAATTTCTGCTATAAAGAAGATGATTGATTGAGTGGAGGTACACATTGGTCCAGTCAATTAACACAAACCTCAGAGTAGTAGAATCTAAAATAATGAGACTATCCTGATGCATGTTTACTCCACTGCTAATTTAGCATTTGAAGCTAAATTTAAAAGCAAAACCCCATTACCTTTCATATGAGGCTTCATCAATTATTAATTAAAGATTAGGCATTCTTACACATAAATACATATATACCAGACCTCGCTTTAAGAAAAAAAAAAACCCGCTTTATAAATAGACTATAAAGCTTGGTGAACCTCCCTGGCCAATTTTGCAACAGGCACTCCCTTTGCAAAAACATTCCTGACGTCAAGAGTCAGTGGTGTTAGGGAGCCTCAAGGATTCCGACTGCTGTGGAGGCCGAGTTCCTCCCCGGGCCTGGGAATGCCAGCTGCGGCTGGGAGCCGGGTCAGGAAGTGCTGTGAAGTGTTTAAAAGGTGTTATTCTATATGTTGACAAATTGAACACCAATAAAAAATAAATTTATATATATAAAAAAAAAGGTACAGATCCTCCCCCCAAAAAAAAAAAATCTGTCAGACATTCCTTATTTAAAGTTCTGGACTGAGCTCTGGAGACGCCGGCTCGACACACAGGTGAGGCTCTAACAAGGGTTGATGACCGACTAGACGAGTACACTTTGCCGGTGATTTCAAAACCTAATCTAAGGCATTGCTTCCAAATCAAGAATTAATGTTCTGAGACAAACATAAATTAGTAAAATTATTGTTGTGCTCTGCTACCTTAGTAGGCCTTTCAGGTACTTTGACTCCCTCAACTCTTAAGGACAATATAACATGAGATCCTGTCTTTGTCTATAATAGAAATGTGGTCACTATTTTGCAGGCGCAAAACCTGAAGCCAGAGAGGTAAGGAATTTCCCCTACATCACACGGCGAATAAATGACAGTTTAAAAAATAAATAAATAAGTAAATAAATGACAGTTTATAAAAAATTCAAGTATCTTCAGTAACTAGAAATAACAATAATAATGTAGCTAACATTTTTTATCACCATTTTAAATTCTTTACAGGACTTTTGTATTTATTTGATTCTCCAACCTACACGGAGGTACCGTTGTTATTTTCATTTTTAGATAGGAAAAGAAACAGAGTGGGGATGCAGGGGGTGCTCAGTGATTAAGCATTTGCCTTCAGCCCAGGGTGTGACCCCGGGGTCCTGGGTTCGAGTCCCGTGTCAGGCTCCCTGCATGGGGCCTGCTTCTCCCTCTGCCTGGGTCTCCGCCTCTCACACTCTGTGTCTCTCATGAATAAATAAATAAAATCTTTTTTAAAAAGAAAGAAACACAGAGTGGCTATATAACTTCTCCAAAGTCATAGTAAATGACTAGTAAATATGGAGGCAGAAGTGAGATTTGATCAGCCTAACTTCACAGTCCATGCTCAGAGCTACTATACCCTCACATTTTATTTTCTTTCTTTAAAGAAAGCCCAACAACTTTTTCTTTAAAGTCACGCCTGGAGCCAAAGGCAGATGCTCAACCCCTGAGCCCCCCAGGCCCCGAGGTCTCCTGCCCCACCAGCCTCCAGGTGACTTGCATTCAGGGATTCTCCCCATGCACACGGTTGTTTGTTTTGAAGAGACATAATGACCCATTTCAACCATCCATCTGTTGCTTCAATCCCCTCCATGCTATCCTTGCCAAATGTTTCGGAAAGTTGAAGCCTCCCAGGATAGCTCATCCCATCTTTGGATGGCTTTAACTGAGAAATTTCTTTCTCATATGGAGATAAAATCTATTTGTAGCTTCCTTTTATTTTTTTCCCCATTAAAACCTTTAGGTCTAATCTGGGTTTTCCTATTTCGAGCATTTAATGAAGGCGACAGGCAATTTCTGGGGCATGACCAAGCGCCTAAAGAGCATGATGATCAGTGGGCCTTAAGCTTAGGCACCCTCCTCAATAACGACCCTTCATGTGCTGTAAGGGAGAGTACTCCCCCCTCCTGTACCGAGTTCTGGGTCCAAGTACAGGCGCTTGCGGTCTTCTCTTCCCACCGAATTGTATCTTAGATTCTGGCCATTCACTGCCGTGCACAGAGACCTTTCTGAATCCCAATTCTGTGACCTAACGTACTCATTTTCCCTCCTTCAAGTCCCTTTTAGGCTTGATCAGCATGTTCCAGCCAT
Source organism: Nyctereutes procyonoides (assembly GCF_905146905.1). NCBI lineage: Eukaryota > Metazoa > Chordata > Mammalia > Carnivora > Canidae > Nyctereutes > Nyctereutes procyonoides. Next base: position 296,758 of record NW_026575132.1, read on the forward strand.
GGCCACTGGCAAAGATCCTGGCCAGGAAAGCTGCACACGTAGCACCAACCAAAAGATATCACTTGAGGGGAGGGTGGGGATGGCTGCTATGTTTTTTGCAAAGATTGTATACTGGGATTTAAGTCCACATATGCACAAGGGAGGGTGCACATTTAGCAAACAGAATATAATCAGATGCAGTTATCTTTATCCCCCAGAGATCTGCTTTTGCTCTGATTTCTGCAAAGTTGGATTAGTTCAGGAATTGGACTACCCAACTCAGAAGATACAAAAGCATATGAAAGCCTCATGATTGAGGGTCTAGGTACTGACTGCACAACTTTCTTTTACAGTTAGCAGATGACCTTAGGAAACCCAAGTATTTGGGCTTCCAGGTCTAAAGTCCCCCCAGGTTCTAGTCTCCCTAAACAAACGGATGGCTAGCCTGTGACTGTCTCTATGGCTTGAAGCAGTCTCATAGCCAGTAACGTTACAAATGCCATATTGGGGATTAGGTTTTGTAAATCTAACTTGTTTAAAAATATTTTTTTTATGCTTCAAGAATAGCTTTTACTCCTCATGTTCTAGAGTTTTGTGGACAGGTTCACATCAATCCTGTTCCTCTACTTTCTAGATTTTATAAATTAAATCCTATCCCTTCCAGTATTTAGCACTTCGGAGCTAAGTGGCCAGCATTGTGGAAGAAGATTGAAAAATATTTAAGTCAGAGGACACCTCTCTGATCGCCCAAGTGATCACAAACAATTTTACTTTCCTTTCTGGGTCTCTTATTTCTCATGTAAAGAGGAAGTGCTGCATTGCTCCTTCCTGGAGGTCTCTTCTAGTTTTCAAAATTTTGCTATTCTAATTCCATTAAAGTATAAGGGTGGGGGATCCCTGGGTGGCTTAGCAGTTGAGCACCTGCCTTCAGCCCAGGGCGTGATCCTGGGGTCCCGGGATCGAGTCCCATGTCGGGCTCCCTGCATGGAGCCTGCTTCTCCTTCTGCCTGTGTCTCTGCCTCTCTCTCTCTCTCTCTCTGTGTCTCTCATGAATAAATAAATAAAATCTTAAAAAAAAAACAATAAAGTAGAAGGGTGTACTGAAGCTTCAGAACAAAGACAAACTGCAGCATCTGGATTCTTTTCTTTGCCTGAAACTTCAAGGCTGCAAGTGTGATTTTAATACACTGGGCCTACCACACAACAAAATTTCACTGTATCCCTAATGCACAGCATGTCACAGGATACGATCCCTCTAACCCAACAGTTCCTAAATTTAGTTGTGCATTGGAACCACCCAGGGGATTTTGATGCCTGGATCTTTTTGATGATCATTTATTTTGATGCCTGGATCTCACTCCCAAATGTCTAACTTAATTGGTAAGGAGTAAGACCACCTGCACCAGCAGGTTTATAAAAACTTCTCCAGTTTAGAACCAGGGCTCTAGGCCATAGTTCTCAATTCTGAATGCATTCCTGAACCATTTGATAATTTTTCAAAACCTGCCAATGCCTAGGTCTACTTGAAGATTTTAATTCAATTGGCTTTTGGCCCCAGGGCATTGGCATGCTTTAAAACTGTCAAAGTCGGGGCACCCGGGTGCCTCAGTCCAGTAAGCAGTCTACTTTGGGCTTCAGCTCGGGTCGTGGTCGCACGACGGGCCCTCGTGCCCCAGCTGGGACTCCGCGCTCAGCGTGGAGCCGGCTTCATATCCTCTCCACTTCTCCCTCTCCCCTCAGCTCACACTCCCTCTCTCAAAGACAAAATAAAATCTTTTTTTTTTTTTTTAAGTGTTGAGGTGATCGTCGTATGAAGACAGGGCTGGGAACTACATCTCTAATCTCTCCCACACAAGTTCTATTTGATTATTTGGTCTATTTGATCTCTGCCTCCGTCCCACACTGGCCACTCATGAAATGAAAACCTTTGGTTTAATTACAAGGTCCAGCTCCGCCTCTATTGTACCAGCCGGGTGCCCTAACTTCCTGCTTGTCGTCCAGGATCGGAACCTCTTATCTTCTCAGGCACCCGGTGCTCCCCAGTCCGTGACCCGTGGTCTCTCAGGTGCCTCCGTCAGTCGCACCCGCTTCTTAATTTCCATCTGTTTTCTCCATCCACTGTCCCTGGTGCTTGGAGTGCCCTGGCTCACCGCCCCAGACTTCATCTGCATCCTGGGTTACCCTGATCAAATTTCTCCCAGATCACAACTAACTACTACCGAAGGGAACCCTATAGGAGAAACCAAACTGAAAACAAGTCAGCCCATCATTGCCAACAATTAGCCAAATGAGACGCTTATGTAGCAAAAGGATCGGAAAGTACACACCCACCTGAGCACATACACACACGAGTGACTTATAAACTCTTCTTTCCATTCCATATTCATTCCCGTTCTGGCCAGAACCCTTGAAAAAAATACAATTAGTCTTGAGAAAGCACAAAAGTGAGAATGGTAAATTAACAAAGTAATTAAGGACTTAATGAAAGAAGATGAAAGCAAAGATTAGAACTTTAGTCTGGAGAGATGATGAAAGCGTAAACCATTTTTTTTAAAGATTTTATTTATTTATTCATGAGAGACCCAGAGAGAGAGGCAGAGACCCGGGCGGAGGGAGAAGCAGGCTCCATGCAGGAGCCCGACGTGGAACTCGAACCTGGGACCCCGGGGTCACGCCCTGGGCTGAAGGCCACGCTAAACCACTCAGCACTCCCGGGCTGCCCTCATAAACCATTCTTAAATGGGGACTGAAACAATATTGTTTTCTCAAAAAGGAATCATGGTAGCTGAGAGAACAACGTTTTAGGAAAAATGAGAAATAATACTTCATAGTAACTGTAAAACAAAATTCTAAGGAGCTTGTGTGGAGTGAAAACAAACAGGTTCATTGAAGTCCTAGATCAATTTGATAAATGGCTGAAATATAATGGATTTTTCAGAAAGTAAAGAAAATAAATAGCATTGCAGGAGAACTTTACAAGTTTTTAAAACACCTCCATATGCATGGTCTTATTTAAATTTTATTTAAAAAAATCCGCAGTTGGAGCTGCCCCAAGCACATGTGAACGTCTCGAAGCTGTCATGTGGAGGATGCGTTGTGTCCCCCGTAGCCCCCTGGGACACCCCCGGCCATACAATCCGCACTCGCTTCAGGGCACTTACATCCTTGTGGCCAGAGCCGGATTTGCCACGAGGCTGATGGGACCTGAAGCCTGAAGTTTTCCTCCTGTGTTTGTGTCACAGTGAACATAAATCACGGTCGCTGGTTGTTGATTCCCCTTTCATTCTAAATACTGACCTTGGTGCAGACCCTGGTCAGGTCAGGGCCTCCTTTGTAGCCCAGGATATGGGTCCCCTCCCGCCTGAGCACTGTGTCCTGCAACCACTGCAAGGCCGCTGATGGCCTTCCCGGTTGTCCCTCAACCCTCCTTCCCCCCAACACCCAGCCTTTGAGCCCCAGCTGGCCCTGCCCCCTCATAGCCGCCCCCCGTGCAGGTGCCGTGTCCTCACAGGGAAGGTCTCCTCCAGGACACCCAGAGGCTTGGGTGAGCTTGCAGCTCTTCCTTCTCTCTCCATGTTCTGCCCCTGGACTAGTCTTCCTCTTCCCCCTCAACCCTGGGGCGCCCCTGCCCTGGAGCGCCCCTACCCTGGAGGGTCCCTACCCTGGAGCACCCCTACCCTGGAGCGCCCCTGCCCCAGAGCACCTCTACCCTGGAGCACCCCTACCCTGGAGCGCCCCTACCCTGGAGCAACCCTACCCTGGAGGGTCCCTGCCCTGGAGCACACCTACCCTGGAGCGCCCCTACCCTGGAGCACCCCTGCTCTGGAGCGCCCCTACCCTGAGCGCCCCCACCCTGGAGCGCCCCTACCGTGGAGCACCCCTACCCTGGAGCACCCTCACCCTGGAGCACCCCCTCGGAGCTTCCTGCCACTGTGAGCAACTCGGGGCCTACAGCACTTAGGGCCTCCCTCAGCGCTTCCTCTCTTCCACATTCCCATTCCTTGAGCAAAGAGGGACAGTAACCCACACTCAATCCTGAAAACACCTTTTATCCTGAGCCTTTCTGGCACGAGTGCCCCAGAAGGAAGAAAGAGAAGATTTGTGGCAGCGGCTCCAGGGCCAAACTGCGAGCAGGGCTCTCCCCCTGGAGATGTCACCACAACAGACACCGGGCCACGTACAGAAGCAAGGACAGCAAGGACCACAAGCAGGCCGTGGCTTGTCCTGGGGAGTGGGGGGGGGGTGCGCCCTGGGCCTGGGCCAGTGGGGTGCGCCCCGCAGGCCGCGCTATCAGCCAGGCCCCAGCGGGTGCCACCAGCAGCCCGAGGTGGCTGTGCCTCAGGCCGGGGCAAGTGTCCGGCTCGCCCCCACTCACAGGGGCTGGGCCACGGGCTCCGGGCCCGGAGCGTTATCTGGAGGGCGCAGTGGGCATGGGGACTGGCTCCACCGCTGCGGACTTTGGGATCCTGGCCTTTCCTGGGTTGCCGAGTATTAACTGGTGATTCTGGAAAATGCTTTTAAAAAGTTTTCACGTGATAGTCCCTTCACTTGCCTCCCAGAAAACCTTCTAACAGTTTAAAGCAGGTTTAAATCAAGATTTTTAATAAAGCAGCATTTAAAGCAGAGGCCTGGGCAGGGTCAGCGTGTGGTTGAACGGAAACACCGTCTGCCAAGGAAAAAAGAGTAAGCAGTTCGAGCGGTGCCTTAGATTTCTGCCCAGGAATTTGCAGGACTTTGCTGCTGCGGATTTTGTTCGACCTACAAAAACCCACAATGTTTATGGAAGCCCAAGAGAGCCCACTTCTTCTCAGTAAATATTCTTAATATAACAAGACATTAGCTCTGTGCTGAAAGCACGAGGCTGCATATATCAGAAGCAAACTGCTGATTTCCTGTGTGCAGAAGATTTAGTAATTAAAATAAATAAAATTTTGGCTCAACGTGTGACTCTAGATATTTCTCACATCTGCCATCTGCTAGCTCCCTAGTACCAGGTTAGCACTGGGGTTCTGGTATATCTCTGGGAAGGAGAGAACAGTGTACAAATAACAACCAAATCCTGGAATTCCCGGCAGTGCTCACATTACGGGCATATGGTCATTTTTAGTGAAGTACGTATGCCCTGAACTCTCCCACCCATCGTGGCCACCCTGGCCGTTCACTTACTTTCAATAGTGCAGTGGTGCACGCTCCGTGAAGACGCTGAATCACAGTCATGTGACGCGTCCATGCCATCTCCTGCTCGGGATTACCTAATGAAGGAACGTGGTAGCAGCTACGGAGTAAGGCCAATGTGGAGTTGAACCCACCACCAGTACTGGCCATCTTCTACTCTTTCTTGAATTACAAACTTACACCGCCTCTGGCACAAGGAAACGATTGGCTTCACAGAAATACACTCACATTCCTGACATTATTAGACTAGGGCTTCAGCAGAACCAAAAATCTGCAAGAGACGACAGCCAAGGCCAAGACAGTAACCAAAGTGACGATGCTTTTCTAAAAGGGTTGGTGTCCTCACAACAGAAATGGGCTCTCAGCAGCCTCTCCAATGCTACAGGGCGTGTGCAGACTGAAAAAGCATCATAGTCCAAACGTCATGACACACAGCAAAAAACTGGGCAGACTCACCTCCTTTCCAGCAGTAGACACGGCCGTCATCTTCCGAATCTCAGAAAGATATCCCAGCACAACCGATACTCAAACTAGTAAATACTTGTTCCAAAACATTAAAGAATAGTTTCCTACTCCCTTTTGGATCTTTTTTACTCTCTGTATCTTGCTGTACTTTTACTTCTATTAGCTTTGTGTTTGGCATATAGTTGAATTTTATTCACTAGTAAATAAATGATAGAAAAGGAATAATATGAAATATAATATGGCTGAGTCTAAATCCTTATAATAAGGATTCTTAAGAATGCTTGACTTGGGAGAATTGCCCAGAGGGGGAGCCCTGAAGGATGACTTATTTTTATGTGCTGAAAGAAGTTATTAATTAACGGATTCATTCATTCAACACATATTTATTGACAATTTTTTGCACACCATATATTGTCCTAGGTTTCTATGATTCAGGGATCAACAGAACAGACTTGGACACTAGTCTCAAAGAATTTACATTTTAAGGGGGAAGATATTTTTAAAAGAAAAGTGAAAAAGGAGTAAACAAATAATGATACAGTTATGATTGTGATTATGGTCCAAATAGGAAAAGTTTGGAGAAATGGAAAAGTAAGAGCTGATCATACATGGCCTTTAACAGCCATATGAGGATTTTCTCCTTTATCCTAAAAGAAATAAAGAACATTTTAAAGTGAAAGGCAGAGATATACCATTAATAAAACTTCATTTTTAAAAGAATACTCTCTTGATCTAAAAGTAGAAAGTATTGGAGGAAATGAGCAAAAAAAGAAGATGGTAGGAGTTGGTCTGAGTAAAGGTCCAGTTGGGAAGCTATTGCTCTAGGTGAGGCACGAGCTAGGGGCAGTTGAACCAGAAGAGTGGCGAATTCAAGACTGAAGAGATGGACAGGTTCAAGATTCAGCTACCAGGGGGCATTGACAGTTACTTACCAAAAAAGAAAAAAAAAAAAACAATAGTCAAGAAGGGTAACATCAGCCTTCCTGTCATGACCACTTGGGAGGATGGAGGATAAGAGGTTGAGAATACCAGACGAAGAGTAGGTTTGAGGGATAAGAAAATGAGTTTGGATTTGGGTATGTTTAAATCAAGATGCATCAGAGGCAACCAAGGGGCAACAGCCGATAGGTGTATATATGATTTTGTAGCTCACAAGGGAGAGCTGAGTTGAAGAAACCAATCTCTGAGTTGCTGGTGTGCACATAGTGTATACATGGTGGTTTTTTAAGTTCTGGGAGTAGATGAGACATCACAGGAAAGAATGTAGGGTGCGAAAGAAAGAAAGGTCCAAGACTGATTTTTGAAGAACTCCAACTGCTACGTGGAGGAGGAGGCGGTAGCAAAGGGCAATGAGAGGGTGGGCCAGGTGGGGTGGAAAGAACCCCAGAGAGTGTTACACTGGGCTCTATGTGACAGGAACCACGGAAAGAGGGAGGAGGGGCAAGAGGGCGGAAGAGTAGGGTCCCCAGGTCACCTGTCCCCACCAAATTACCTAGATAACCTTCAAATCATCCTGAAAATCTATGAATTCGGCCTGAAGTTTAAAGAGAGACCAGCTGGAATGCTACAGTGAGAAGAGTTCGTGATTCTATCAAGGTAGGAAGACGGGGAAAAAGAAATAAAGAAACAAAAGGCCTCCAAGGGGGAGGGGCCCCACGAGGAGCCGGGCTGAGGCTGGGGCGAGTGTCCCCAGGACAGGAGAGCCCCGACCCGGAGAAGCAGGAGCTGCACCAACCTTCCCGGGTGGAAAGGCCTCGCAGGGAGTTGGAGCAGGATCCCCGGAGGGCGGGGATGCCCTCAGGCTCCCTGGGACACTAACAGACACCTGCGCCCCGAGAGAGTGCGCCGAGCTCCCTAAGGGCTGCAGCGCGCACGGCGGGACCCGGAGCAGCTCGGAGGGGCTCGGGCGGCGGCACCGCGGAGGGGGCTGCGGGGCGGGAGCGCGAATCCAACAGCGCAGGCCCCGGGGCACAGGGCGCCAGGACACAACCCAGGATCCGGCCTCCCCCGGGACAGGCAGAGGCCCGGAGGGCCCAGGACAGCGAGGACGCTCCTGCCCAGAGCTGAGCAGATGAGCGGCCCCGCCCCGGAGCCTCCAGGCCCTGCAGACTGAGAGCTCTGGAGCTACTGCGGGAGCTGACTCCAGGGCTGCAGAGCTGGCCCCGCCACTGCCACTACGGTTGTTCCTCCTGGGACCTCACAGGATAAACAACCCCCACTGAGCCCTGCACCAGGCAGGGGGCAGAGCAGCTCCCCCAAGTGCTAACACCTGAAAATCAGCACAACAGGCCCCTCCCCCAGAAGACCAGCTGGACGGACCAGTTCCAGAGGAAGTCAAGGGACTTGAGTATACAGAAAGAATCAGAAGATACTCCCCCGTGTTTTCTTTTCTTTTTTTTTTTTGTTTTTTGTTTTTTGTTTTTTGTTTTTGCTTTTTGATTTCTGTTTGCTTCCCCCAACCCTTTTCCCCCTTCTTTCTTTTTCTTTCTCTTTTCTTCTCTTTTTTTTCTTCCTTTTTTCTTTTTCTCTTTTCTTTCCTTCTTTCTCTCTCTTTTTCTCCTTTTCCCAATACAACTTGTTTTTGGCCACTCTGCACTGAGCAAAATGACTAGAAGGAAAACCTCACCTCAAAAGAAAGAATCAGAAACAGTCCTCTCTCCCACAGAGTTACAAAATCTGGATTACAATTCAATGTCAGAAAGCCAATTCAGAAGCACGATTATACAGCTACTGGTGGCTCTAGAAAAAACCATAAAGGACTCAAGAGACTTCATGACTGCAGAATTTAGATCTAATCAGGCAGAAATTAAAAATCAATTGAATGAGATGCAATCCAAACTAGAACTCCTAACGACGAGGGTTAACGAGGTGGAAGAACGAATGAGTGACACAGAAGACAAGTTGATGGCAAAGAGGGAAACTGAGGAAAAAAGAGACAAACAATTAAAAGACCATGAAGACAGATTAAGGGAAATAAACGACAGCCTGAGGAAGAAAAACTTATGTTTAATTAGGCTTCCCAAGGGCGCCAAAAGGGCCAGAGGGCCAGAATATGTATTTGAACAAATCATAGCTGAAAACTTTCCTAATATGGGAAGGGAAACAGGCATTCAGATCCAGGAAATAGAGAGATCCCCCCCTAAAATCAATAAAAACCGTTCAACACCTCAACATTTAATAGTGAAGCTTGCAAATTCCAAAGATAAAGAGAAGATCCTTAAAGCAGCAAGAGACAAGAAATCCCTGACTTTTATGGGGAGGAGTATTAGGGTAACAGCAGACCTCTCCACAGAGACCTGGCAGGCCAGAAAGGGCTGGCAGGATATATTCAGGGTCCTAAATGAGAAGAACATGCAACCAAGAATACTTTATCCAGCAAGGCTCTCATTCAAAATGGAAGGAGAGATAAAGAGCTCCAAGACAGGCAGGAACTGAAAGAATATGTGACCTCCAAACCAGCTCTGCAAGAAATTTTAAGGGGGACTCTTAAAATTCCCCTTTAAGAAGAAGTTCAGTGGAACAAACCACAAAAACGAGGACTGAATAGATATCATGATGACACTAAACTCATATCTTTCGATAGTAACTCTGAACGTGAACGGGCTTAATGACCCCATCAAAAGGTGCAGGGTTTCAGACTGGATAAAAAAGCAGGACCCATCTATTTGCTGTCTACAAGAGACTCATTTTAGACAGAAGGACACCTACAACCTGAAAATAAAAGGTTGGAGAACCATTTACCACTCAAATGGTCCTCAAAAGAAAGCAGGGGTAGCCATCCTTATATCAGATAAACTAAAATTTACCCCGAAGACTGTAGTGAGAGATGAAGAGGGACACTATATCATACTTAAAGGATCTATCCAACAAGAGGACTTAACAATCCTCAATATATATGCCCCGAATGTGGGAGCTGCCAAATATATAAACCAATTAATAACCAAAGTGAAGAAATACTTAGATAATAATACACTTATACTTGGTGACTTCAATATAGCTCTTTCTACCCTCAATAGGTCTTCTAAGCACAACATCTCCAAAGAAACGAAAGCTTTAAATGATACACTGGACCAGATGGATTTCACAGATATCTACAGAACTTTACAACCAAACTCAACTGAATACACATTCTTCTCAAGTGCACATGGAACTTTCTCCAGAATAGACCACATACTGGGTCACAAATCGGGTCTGAACCGATACCAAAAGATTGGGATCGTCCCCTGCATATTCTTGGACCATAATGCCTTGAAATTAGAACTAAATCACAACAAGAAGTTTGGAAGGACCTCAAACACGTGGAGGTTAAGGACCATCCTGCTAAAAGATGAAAGGGTTAACCAGGAAATTTAGGAAGAATTAAAAAGATTAATGGAAACTAATGAAAATGAAGACTCAACCATTCAAAATCTTTGGGATGCAGCACAAGCAGACCTAAGGGGGAAATACATCGCAATACAAGCATCCATTCAAAAACTGGAAAGAACTCAAATACAAAAGCTAACCTTACACATAAAGGAGCTAGAGAAAAAACAGCAGAAGATCCCACACCCAGCAGAAGAAGAGAGTTAATTGAAATTCGAGCAGACCTCAACGAAATCGAGACCAGAAGAACTGTGGAACAGATCAACAGAACCAGGAGTTGGTTCTTTGAAAGAATGAATAAGATAGATAAACCATTAGCCAACCTTATTAAAAAGAAGAGAGAGAAGACTCAAATTAAGAAAATCATGAATGAGAAAGGAGAGATCACTACCAACACCAAGGAAATACAAACGATTTTAAAAACATATTATGAACAGCTATACGCCAATAAATTAGGCAATCTAGAAGAAATGGACGCATTCCTGGAAAGCCAAAAACTACCAAAACTGGAACAGGAAGAATAGAAAACCTGAACAGGCCAATAACCAGGGAGGAAATTGAAGCAGTCATCAAAAACCTCCCAAGACACAAGAGTCAAGGGCCAGATGGCTTCCCAGGGGAATTCTATCAAACGTTTAAAGAAGAAATCATACCTATTCTACTAAAGCTGTTTGGAAAGATAGAAAGAGATGGAGTCCTTCCAAATTCGTTCTATGAGGCCAGCATCATCTTAATTCCAAAACCAGACAAAGACCCCACCAAAAAGGAGAATTACAGACCAATATGCCTGATGAACATGGATGCAAAAATTCTCAGCAAGATACTAGCCAATAAGATCCAAAAGTACATTAAGAAAATTATTCACCATGACCAAGTAGGATTTATCCCCGGGACACAAAGCTGGTTCAACACTCGCAAAACAATCAATGTGATTCATCATATCAGCAAGAGAAGAGCCAAGAACCGTATGATCCTCTCATTAGATGCAGAGAAAGCATTTGACAAAATACAGCATCCATTCCTGATCAAAAGTCTTCAGAGCATAGGGATAGAGGGAACATTCCTCGACATCTTAAAAGCCATCTATGAAAAGCCCACAGCAAATATCATTCTCAATGGGGAAGCACTGGGAGCCTTTCCCCTAAGATCAGGAACAAGACAGGGATGTCCACTCTCACCACTGCTATTCAACGTAGTACTGGAAGTCCTAGCCTCAGCAATCAGACAGCAAAAAGACATTAAAGGCATTCAAACTGGCAAAGAAGAAGTCAAACCCTCCCTCTTCGCCGATGACATGATACTCTACATAGAAAACCCAAAAGCCTCCACCCCAAGATTGCTAGAACTCATACAGCAATTTGGTAGCGTGGCAGGACACAAAATCAATGCCCAGAAGTCAGTGGCATTTCTATACACTAACAATGAGAGTGAAGAAAGAGAAATTAAGGAGTCAATCCCATTTACAATTGCACCCAAAAGCATAAGATACCTAGGAATAAACCTAACCAAAGATGTAAAGGATCTATACCCTAAAAACTATAGAACACTTCTGAAAGAAATTGAGGAAAACACAAAGAGATGGAAAAATATTCCATGCTCATGGATTGGCAGAATTAATATTGTGAAAATGTCAATGTTACCCAGGGCAATTTACACGTTTAATGCAATCCCTATCAAAATACCATGGACTTTCTTCAGAGAGTTAGAACAAATTATTTTAAGATTTGTGTGGAATCAGAAAAGACCCCGAATACCCAGGGGATTTTAAAAAAAAAAAAACCATAGCTGGGGGCATCACAGTGCCAGATTTCAGGTTGGACTACAAAGCTGTGGTCATCAAGACAGTGTGGTCCTGGCACAAAAACAGACACATAGATCCATGGAACAGAATAGAGAGCCCAGAAGTGGACCCTGAACTTTATGGTCAACTAATATTCGATAAAGGAGGAAAGACTATCCATTGGAAGGAAGACAGTCTCTTCAATAAATGATGCTGGGAAAATTGGTCATCCACATGCAGAAGAATGAAACTAGACCACTCTCTTGCACCATACACAAAGTTAAACTCAAAATGGATGAAAGATCTAAATGTGAGACAAGATTCCATCAAAATCCTAGAGGAGAACACAGGCAACACCCTTTTTGAACTGGGCCACAGCAACTTCTTGGAAGATACATCCACGAAGGCAAAAGAAACAAAAGCAAAAATGAAGTATTGGGACTTCATCAAGATAAGAAGCTTTTGCACAGCAAAGGAAACAGTCAACAAAACTAAAAGACAACCTACAGAATGGGAGAAGATATTTCCAAATGATGTATCAGATAAAGGGCTAGTTTCCAAGATCTATAAAGAACTTCTTAAACTCAACAGCAAAGAAACAAACAATCCAATCATGAAATGGGCTAAAGACATGAAGAGAAATCTCACAGAGGAAGACATAGACATGGCCAACATGCACGTGAGAACATGCTCTGCATCACTTGCCATCAGGAAAATACAAATCAAAACCACAATGAGATCCCACCTCACACCAGTGAGAATGGGGAAAATTAACAAGGCAGGAAACAACAAATGTTGGCGAGGATGGGGAGAAAAGGGAACCCTCTTACACTGTTGGTGGGAATGTGAACTGGTGCAGCCACTCTGGAAAACTGTGTGGAGGCTCCTCAAAGAGTTAAAAATAAACCTGCCCTACGACCCAGCAATTGCACTGCTGGGGATTTACCCCAAAGATTCAGATGCAATGAAACACCGGGACACCTGCACCCCGATGTTTCTAGCAGCCATGTCCACAATAGCCAAACTGTGGAAGGAGCCTCGGTGTCCATTGAAAGTGAATGGATAAAGAAGATGTGGTTTATGTATACAATGGAATATTACTCAGCCATTAGAAGCGTCAAATACCCACCATTTGCTTCAACGTGGATGGAACTGGAGGGTATTATGCTGAGTGAAGTAAGTCAATTGGAGAAGGACAAACAGTGTATGTTCTCATTCATTTGGGGAATTAAATAATAGTGAAAGGGAATATAAGGGAAGGGAGAAGAAATGTGTGGGAAATATCAGAAAGGGAGACAGAACATAAAGACTCCTAACTCGGAGAAACAAACTAAGGGTGGTGGAAGGGGAGGAGGGCGGGGGGTGGGGGTGAATGGGTGATGGGCACTGAGGGGGCACTTGACGGGATGAGCACTGGGTGTTATTCTGTATGTTGGTAAATTGAACACCAATAAAAAATTAATTTAGTTAAAAAAAAGGAACCAAGGAAAGAGTTTCAAATGGAGAAAGTGATGACTCAGGAAATGCAAGTAAGTGGAAGACCGGAGGCTGATGCTAGATTCTGTAATATGACCAGAAGAGCTTGAGTGGTGTGGTGGATTGAAGAGAACTTAGCTGTGGAAGGTGAGGAAGGCATTAGGAAAATGGGCATAGATAACTCTTCCCAGAAGCCTAGCGATGAGCAAAATTCGGAAGTTCTATCCTCGGTTATATGGCCTGCGTTTCTCTATTTGTGAAATGACGGTGTGAATATAAACATACTTGGAAAATATCTTGACAAATACAAGGGTAAAGTCCGGTGTTTGGCATCAGTCCATTTGGTTTGGTTCCAATAATATTTATTGAGCACATGATACAGCCTGGGACACAAAGATGAATAGAACAGGGTGCATTCCTGCCAGTAGCTTATGATTTAATAGAGAAGATGGAATAAAACACACGCATTTAAGAAAATGCCGTAAATTTGAGGTTGAAATTATGTACAATGTGCTATGGGAGCAAGGAAGGGGGCAATTTACCCCAACAGGGATATTTGAAACAGTTTTTGGAAGAGGAGACACATGGACTAAACTGTGAAGAAACAATAGGAACTCGCCAGGGTGGTAGAAGGAAGTAAAGAGGCACAGAAGGAACTAACGAACATGAATAGAGGCCCAGGTTGCTGAAACACGGATAACACTCTGTGTACACCTGCTCTTGTAGAGCCTCAATTTCCTCAACAGAAGTTTTTAATTTTAACTTCCTTGAGTGAAAGCTCAAATAATTCCTATATTCTAATAGGAAAATTTCATGAACTCTCAATTAGGGTTCGAAATTATTACCAGAGCAGCCTTAAACAACCTCATTCAATCTGTTCATTCTACATATGAGGAAACTGGGTCCCAAAGAGACTGGGAACTTAACCAAGTCCCTTGAAGAAGGAGCAGAGCCTAGAGCAAACCTACGTTCTGTTTTCTGATACTATGACACTACGGAACGTTCTTATCTTCCAGGAGTTAAAGGCTGAAGCAAGCGAAGAGTGAAAGAGCAAGCAGAGGCTACCAAAGTGTCAATATAGATGCCACTGTCTGGTGGAGGGCCACACACTGAAGGCTGAGAATTAAGATGGGGACAAGGGGTAGGATGAGGTAGTCACACCTCCAGACTTTTCTTCCCTCCGGGCAAATCACCATAAACCTACAGCTTGATGCACGTGTTGTAAGAGGCATGGGTTTTGATGGAAGCCAGGCCAGGTTCAAAAGCCTTTGGTTGTCTTTCTGTCTAGTTGTGCTTGTGTATCCGTACTGTTTTCTATATCTGTAAAATCTGATAATAATGCATTTTTTTAAATGAAGCTTAAGTTAGTATATATGGACATGAGTAACATATTGCCTGGCTCAAAGGAGGCAACTGAATATCTGTCTTCTACTCCCCTCCTGACAAGAATACAGGGGAGACACCACAGCCACCATCTGAGTATATTTCCCACAAATGCCCAGGTCACTTGTTCTCAAGACGCTGCAGAGAACCTGGCAGCGGGCAGTAGGTGGTTTCACAGACCATTGTCTATCTTTGAATTTCAGACTGACCTGCTAAGTCCCGGACAGCTAACGACAGACGAGTCAACAGCTCAGAGACCAAAGATCAGAGTCTGAGCTGGACTTGGTGGAGCCTGGAGCTAACAAGAAAGGGACAGGTGCTAGGTGTGGTGTCTGTCGTAGAAAAAAAATGCAATTGAAGTTAAGAAAATTAAAACGGGTGAAGTAGGGAAAGAAGCTGTTAGCTAATGCGTCATTGTCTCAGACACAAAACGTGCTCCAGCTGCATAGCCATAAAATGCTTTCTCTGTAATTATTAACAGCTGTTGCCTGAAAATTATGTTGAGTTCATTCCAATGTGAATAGTAAGACAGAGAGTGTAAGCACTTTTCTTTAGCTGCACGCACTTTAAGGAAGAAAGCCTAAGGTTTGCATGAAGCGGCCTCGCAGCTAGTTGTGCAATCCTCACATGACTCAGCACTCCAACTACCTGATGAAGAAAGCGGGGATCCTGACGGAACAGGCCAGAAGCTGGGTGCACACGAGGATCTTGAACCCTCTTTCATTGCCTCTTCTTTCCTTCTTTGTAACTTGCTCTCTTGGGCATTTGGCAACTCCCCTCCTGTGGAAGCAGCGAGGCAAAAACTAAAGGCAGGCCAAGCTCCCTGTGCGCTCTTCCACTTGAGCCTCACAAATATTTTTGTTTGCCAAAAGTTTACCACACAGTGTCTCTCCCCCTTTCCCATTCTACTCTCTTCTAAGCCCTCATATCGCTGGTCAGGTGAGGACAAAAATTCTCTATGATTCTGTCCCCTATTTTCTGTTTAAGAAATTCTGATGAGAAGAAATTAGGAAATACGAATTTCATTCACTTTGCAACGGTTCCCTGAACACCTGTAATGGGCCAGGTGCTCAGAAGGTACATGAGACACAACGCTGAGAAGACACAGGTGCTGCCCCCAGATACTCTCAGTCTGGTCGAGAGTAGACGGTGCAACTAGTCACTGTACTGCGGTGCAGCAAGTGCTGGAAGCAGCAAGCACAGCTTAAAAGGGCTCATTCTACTGCCGGGTACATCAAGAAAACATTCATGAAGGAGAAGGATTTTCAGTTGTCAAGATGGAGGAACAGAGCTTCACCACAGAGAATAACGTAACGGCAGCTGTGACACCCTGACAGACACAGGGTGGAATGAATGGGACTGCAAAGCCGGGCATTGTTAATGGCTGGTCACTGATGGGCGAGGGTAACAGAAGGGAGTGGGGGCTGGGAGCTGAGGCCAGAGAAGGGGGAGGGCTGAGTGACGAAGGACTTTCTGCACCAGAAGAGGTCTTAACTTTATTCTGAAGGTAACAAGATAGCTTCTGAAACGTATTAGTCCAGGAAGCAAATAACTAGGTTTAAACTTTAGAAAGGTGGTTGTCAGCAGTGTGGAGACAGCTGGGTGGGGGGGCAGGGTAGAGAGTCAAGGCAGGATTTCTAGCGAGAAAGTGACTATACTGGTTCAGGAACACGAACTGAAGAATGGCAATAGGGAGGGAGCAGAGGACATACACCTGAGACATAGTTAAGATCAGTCACCTAATTAAACATGGAGTGAGGGCAGGGTAGAAGTAAGGGAAGGCGAAAACCAGATCGGGGGCCTTAGTTCCTGGGTAGGTAGTGGCAAAATTAGCTGAAGTAGAAACTTGGAAAGATGTTAAGGAGAATATTAGTTTAAGCTTCTTTTTAGGTTTTTATTTATTCATTTATTTATTTATCTATCTATTTGTTTATATTGTGGTAAGATCAGTAAAAGTGAGATCTATCTCTAAACAAAATTAAGTGTAAAATATGGATAGTATGTTAGTTATAGGTACAATGTTGTGGAGTAGATCTCTAGAGCTTATTCATCTTGTTTAACTGCAATTTTATGCCTGTTGATTAGCAGCTGCCCATTTCCTCTCTTCCAGCCCACTGGCAACCACCATGTCAATCGGTGATTCTGTAAATTTGACTATTTTAGATACTTCATGCAAGCGGAATCATCCAAATGTCAAAGTCCCACACATTCATATCTCTACCCCAGACCTAGGATAAAAACCCACCCCAGTTTGCCCAGGACTTTCTTGGCTTTAGAACCAGAAGTTCTGTATTCCGTGAACCTCCTCAGTCCCAGGCAAACCACGATGGTTGGTCACACTTCCCAGATTTCTCTTCCAACCTCTAGATTCATAAAGCTGACTACCTATTTACTCTCTAACTCCACTTGGCATCTTAAGCTTAATATGTCCAGATGGACTCCTGATCTTTCTCCTCAATTCTGCTGCTCCCATGGACGTGTCCATCTCAGTAAATCATGACCCCATCCTTCTAGTTACTTTGGCCGTAAATCTTAATGTTACTCGTGATTTTTTTTTCTTTCTTCTGTAACACATATCCAATCTCTCAACACTTTCTGTTGGCTTTCCTTCAAAAACATCCAGAATCTTACCATTTCCCTATGTCTACTGTCACCACCCTGACCAACCCACCATCATATCTTGCATGAATCAGTGCCCACAAGTTCCTAACTGATATCACTGCTTCCACCCTTCGTCAGCCTTATCCACACAGAGTTAATTCTCCACACAGCAGCCAGTGCGATCCTTTAAGAACATACATCAGATCACAACCTTTGCTTACGTTGCATAATTATTTCCCACATCCTAGACTGAAAGCCAAAGTTCTTACACCGACCTCCAAGCTCCTACCTCACCTCTCCATCATCTCCTGCTATTTTCATGCCTATCAACCTGCTCCAAACAGTCTGGCTCTCCTGTTGCTCTTTAGACCTGGAGAACATACTTCTATCTCAGAGGTTTTTCCCTTACTCCTCCCTCTACCTGGAGCAGTCTTCTTTCAGGTATATGCAAGGTTCATCCTCTTGTCTAGTTCAAATGTTAGCTCGTCATTTCCCTATTTAAAATAGCATGCACTTATGCGCACACATAGGCACTTCCTGTCCTCTTCATCTGGGGTAGTTTTCTCTGTAGCACTTTCACCAAAGGACACACTTTATGTTTTATTGTTGACTTGACTATTGTATACCTCTTCTACCGCCACATGAAGATCCTTAGGAGAGAGCTGTTTTATTGATCACTGTATCCCCAGCACTTAGAACAGAGCCTGGTACATAGTAAGTATTTGATAAATATGTGCTATGTAAACCAATGAATGAATTATAAATTGAGATAAGAGCTCCAAATGGCTGGAACAGAATATGTGACTAAAGAATCTCAACCTAAAGAGTTGGGGAGAATTTCCTATGGAAATGCCATCTGAATACGGAGACCTGACGCATGAGTAGGCTTTAACCAAATGAGGAGGGGAAAGAATATTTCAGACAGAAGGAAGAACTTCTGCAAAGGCTTTATGGCAGGAAGATCTATAGTGTGATCAAGGAACTGAAAGAAAACCCATATGACTGGAGTACAGAGAACAGGGAGGAGATTGCTGAAATGAGGTTGAGAAGGTATACATGGGCGTGATGTCTGTCTAACAGACATCATTTCGGAGAGAAATAAAAGGCATTGGAGGAACTTAATCTCAGGGCAGATGTATGTATGACCCAATCCCATTTGTGATATGAAAATATCACTGATGCATGTTAAATGGGGCGAAGAGGGCTAGAACATGAGACCAGATGGACCACAGCAATAGTACAGGAAAGAAATGATAGTCCCGTGGAAAATAAGTAGTGGTGGAGACAAAAAAATGACAAATTCTGAGATCCTTAGGAGTTAAAATGGACAGGGTCTGGAGAGCAATTAAAGATGGAGACGAGAGGATAAGGGAGAAAGAGGGATCAACAACATGCCTAAATTTATTAACAGAACAGATGGTGGTAATATTCACTGATTTCAGTTTAGTGGAAGAAGACCTGGCTTGGAGGGAATGGCTTAAGGGTTCAATCCTGGACATACTGAGTATAAGGAGACTTCTGGACATGTGACACCCAGAAGAGGAATTCGCGGGCTCCTGCACATACGGCCTGGAGGGAGCCAGGTGGAGGCCTGGGCTGGAGACAGGTATTTGGGAGCTATCACTGTGAACATGGTAATGCAGCCTCAAAACAGATAAGATGGCCAGAGTTTTGTATGAGGTCTTACAAAGCTGCATCTTTCCTGTACTTGAATAGATAACTTTTCAGACAAAAGCGTGATTATAATTTTGCACTTATTTAATTTCCTCTTATTTGAGAATCAGATCCTTGCTGTAAATTGTTAGATTTTTTTAAAGACTCATTCTCACTTACTTTCCTTCTCCTCTTTCCAGTTTTGCATATTCAATAATAATAATAATAATAATAATAATAATAAATAATAATAATTAGCAGCAGCAAAAGCATGGCAGGAACATCTCTAACCCATTAATAACATCATGGAATCAAACAAGTTAGAGAATGTATCCCACTTAGGACTTCCCTTCAGTGGCATTGGCAGAGGCAAATTGCTTCAGATAAGTCACAGATTCCAACTTTACTGTTCAACAGCTATCATGCCTCCCAAGGATAACATGTCAGAACCTGTAAAATTATTTATGTCAGGCAACTTCAGAAACGTGACAAGGGTACTTCTAAACCTACGATTCAAGTCCTAGTTCTACCAGGTCCTCTGTTTATGACAAGTGTGAACATGTTGCTTAAACTCTATGGGTTATAGTTTTCGTTTGTAGAGTATGGATCACAATATCTGCCCCACAGACCCCTAGAGAGGATTAAGTGAGGTGATCTGTGCAAAGCATCTGGCATCTAATATGTATACAAACAGGAGATAGCTTATTTTTGAATGATTACTAGTATTACTACTACGTCCCCCATTTTTGTGTGCCTCTAACTTGCTACTTGCTCTTTTTGATAACTTAGTAGGCTCAAGGAAGGACAATGGCTTAATTTCAGCAAATAATAGCAACACAAGAAATCATGTGTGCAAAGTTGGTCATCAAATGGAGCAAAAGAGGGATCCCTGGGTGGCGCAGCGGTGTGGCGCCTGCCTTTGGCCCAGGGCGTGATCCTGGAGACCCGGGATCGAATCCCACGTCGGGCTCCCGGTGCATGGAGCCTGCTTCTCCCTCTGCCTATGTCTCTGCCTCTCTCTCTCTCTCTCTCTCTCTCTCTCTCTCTCTCTCTGTGACTATCATAAAAAAAAAGGAGCAAAAGACTTGTCCAAGGACAAACTACCATTGAAGAATATTTTAAAATACAGCAAGATATTAGGAAGGATATTATTGGTTGAGGGTGAAAATAAAACTCGACAAGGTTTTTCCATGTTCAGATGTTAGGCAGCTGATAGGTACTTATATTATCAATAGGTACCTAGAAAAACTGGTCACTTACAGGAATTTACATCATAGAAAATATTGACTTATAATGGGAAGTACAACTTACAATGGAATTTTACCGAAATCTCGCCTTTTTCTAAGAAAGTAAACACTTGAAAAACCAAGGGTTGGGGAAGAAAGAGTGCAGCTTTGCCCTAGGTGGGAAATCTAGCTCTCCACCTACCTCTTGGATTGCCGTCAGCAAGCTTCACTGTTTGTCTACCCTTCAATTTCTTCAACCATGAGATGTGAACATTAATGTCAATACCATGAGGTTGTTGAGTGTGTTAACTGATTTATCATATGCAAAGAGCTTTATACAAAATAAGCACTCAGGAAACGTTAGCTCCACTTTCCTAAATACTGCTGGCTAAGTACAGGTAAACAATGGGGAAATGAAAGCATTATTTTGCTCAGATGAACTGTGCCCAAGCTATCTTTCATTCCTAGCACTTACCTTCACAAACTTATTCTTTGAACCCCACCATTTATTACAGTCAAGAGAAAACAATGAAATGGTATTTATTTTTAAACACTTATTAAAAGAAAAGGAAAATCCATTTCTAATGACTTTGTGCTTAATCCCATAACACTTGGTGGATGAAAAATGAGTCTCATTCTTTGCCTAAAATTGTTCTTAGAAGTCACTTAATTTAAAATTATATACTAATCAATATAATACACGCACATGGTAACTAAGCAAATAGGACACGACGGACACAAAAAAAACCCTTCCCATCCTTCTATTCTCATCCTCAACACCACACCCCACAGGGAAACCATTCAGTTGTTTTTGGTGTCAGTTTTGGTGAGTCCCTCCCTAATTCTAGATATCATGATTTTTTTTTTGATATCATGATTTTATCTCTGTTTTGATTTGTCCACTTTAGATAGTATCTAATGAATCCCATTTACAAGCACTTGAAATTCCAGTCACTTAGTCAACTCTACTTTTCTCAATGCATGTTATTATTTATAGTTTTTCTATTACCTTTATGTCTTTAAATAATATATTTATTTTTTAAAGATTTTATTTGTTTACTTGACAGAGAGACAGAGAGAGAGCAAGAGCACAAGCAAGGGGAGTGGCAGAGGGAGCTAGAGAAGCAGGCTCTCCCCTTGGAAGGGAGCCTGAGGCGGGGCTGGATCCCAGGACCCCTTGATCATGACCTGAGCAGAAGGCAGAGTCTTAACCAACTAAGCCACCCAGGCCCCCTTTAAATAATAGATTTAAATGACTATTTCTTATTCCAACAGCTTTTGCAGTATTTCAGCAGCCTCATTAATGTCATAACATAATGTAAGTTCCAAGACTAAAGGAGTTTCGTTTGGTGTTTTACTTTCCCTGTATCCCAAGTGCCTAAAACAACACCTGAACCCCGTGGGTTATTAGTATTTGTCAAGTGAATGAATGAATGACCACAGTGATGTTATCAGTGTATTAGCACTCTTATCTTTCCTTCTATGTGTGCTTTTCCTTCTCCAATCAGCTACATTTTCGCTTTTTCACATTATAAAGTTATTAATATTTACCTATTGTCCTCTAAGCACAGCAAAGCTGCCTATGTTTTGTCCATAGGGGACTTGCGATTAGTTGTCTTTGCTTTCCCCAAGGGTTGTTCAGTTTATTTAGAGATGAGCCCTACATCCATCTGCCTCCATGTCGGGGGAGAGGGCTTGATGTGCCCACTGAGGGCAGCGGCTTTATTCCAGACCTCAAGCAAATCCCCTAATTTTTTTTTGTATTTTTTTTTATTGGAGTTCAATTTGCCAACATATAGCATAACACCCAGTGCTCATCCCGCCAAGTGCCCCCCTCAGTGCCCGTCACCCAGTCACCCCTACCCCCCGCCCACCTCCCCTTC
The DNA here is from genome assembly GCF_905146905.1 of Nyctereutes procyonoides. NCBI lineage: Eukaryota > Metazoa > Chordata > Mammalia > Carnivora > Canidae > Nyctereutes > Nyctereutes procyonoides. The sequence goes on from NW_026575132.1 coordinate 318,744, forward strand.
CACTACCCCTTGTTCATTTCCCAGAGTGAGGAGTCTCTCATGTTCTATCTCCCTCCCTGATATTTCCCACTCAGTTTCTCTCCTTTCCCCTTTATTCCCTTTCACTATTTTTTATATTCCCCAAATAAATGAGACCATATAATGTTTGTCCTTCCCTGATTGACTTATTTTACTCAGCATAATACCCTCCAGTTCCATCCACATCGAAGCAAATGGTGGGTATTTGTCATTTCTAATGGCTGAGGAATATCCCACTATATCCATAGACCACATCTTCTCTATCCATCATCTGTTGATGGACACCGAGGCTCCTTCCACAGTGTGACTACTGTGGACATTGCTGCTATAAACACTGGGGTGCAGGTGTCCCGGCGTTTCCCTGCATCTGTATCTTTGGGGTAAATCCCCAGCAGTGCAATTGCTGGGTCGTAGGGCAGGTCTATTTTTAACCCTTTGAGGACCCTCCACACAGTTTTCCAGAGTGACTGTACCAGGTCACAGCAATTCGGCAGGGTGACAGGAGACAAAATCAATGCCCAGAAATACCCTGATTTCAACCCCAGTTCCCCCTTACTTGCTGTTGACTCTGAGACCAGAATCTTTCTGGATTCATTCTATCAAGCAGGTCAGCTCTGGTCTCCCTGTAGCTCCTATCATCTATAAAACTTAGGTCCCCTTTCCCTGCTCTCTGTAGCTACATTTGCCACCTTAAACCACAAGCGTTAAAAGTAATATTTTTAATATTTTACGTAATTTGTGTGTATGTAAAGGAATTAAGAGACACATATGATTTGTTATAGACAACTTCTTTTTGCTTTTCCTACTGAGTTTGACTTCCTACATGAACCATAACATAGTCAATATGTGATCGTTAATTCTCTTAGCTTTTTATTATTTTTTTCATTTATCTCTGAGATTCATGTTAATTCTCTGATGCATCTTTTAAGCCACATTAAAATCTCTTTTTTATGGATGCCTGGGTGGCTCAGCAGTTGAGCATCTGCCTTCGGCTCAGGTTGTGAACCCCGGGGTCCCGGGATGGAGTTCCACATCAGGCTCCCTGCATGGAGCCTGCTTCTCCCTCTGCCTGTGTCTCTGTCTCTCTGTGTGTGTCTCTCATGAATAGATAAAATCTGTTTTAAAAAAATCTCTTTTTAAAAAAAATTCAGCTAAAAATAAGAAAATATATTTGAGAAACAACCCGCATGCCTCCCACACACATACTGTGCATGAGCCAAGTTCTACCTCCCAGACAATGGAGTTGAGGAAAGGCCGAGGAGCAGTGAATGAGCAACTGGGATCCGACTTCCCTGTTGTACGGCCACAGAGCCAATGTATTAAACCAGCCAGTATTTTCCCAAATTCAATGAACCTGGAAGAACTCTAGGAAAAAATGTCCAAAGATCACCTACATTTATTACACCTTTATCTACAGAGAAACAATTCTCTTACCAAATTCGTTCACTGATCAAGCAAACATTTGGAAGGAAAGTTTCCTTTTTCCAAAGTTTGGAAGGAAAATTTCTAACATTTATTGATTATATGTCATGTTCTAACTCTTTTTCTTTTTTTCATGGTCACAAGAAATCAAAGAAGTAGGTACTATATTAGACTCTTGTGACTTAAAGATTTAACATTGGAGGGCTTGGCTATTGGTCAGTAACCCCAAAAGTAAATGACTTATCTGTTTTCTGACGTATTCACTTGAAACTGATGCCCACTTGGAGGCTGAAGTAGAGGAGTAAGAGGCTAACCCATGGATGAGGTGGGATCTACGGGCAAGCATCTCCATTTCAACAAGATTTTCTGACCTTCCTCTCCCGTCTTTAGTGGCTCCACTAGTATTCTTGTATTTAAGGATTCTGTGTCTCAAGAGTATCCCTTGAGTGATTCCCTTGAAGGTCTATTATAATCAAGACATAAAATAGTGTAGCAATGCTTACCCAGGGGGGAAAAAAAGGCAAACTGGGATTCAAAACCATCTTTCTAGACTCCAAAATTCGTGTTCTTCTTAGCTTACCCACTGAGCTTCTTTCTAGTGCTGAGGACAGAAGTGCAGGAATGACTTTCATCTCCACCAAATAGGAGGCCCCGTGAGGAAGGGTGCACTCTCCCAGCCTCAGACTGTGCTTTAGGCAGTTTCAGGATCCCGTGAAGGGCATCCTATCAACAAGGAGGCTTATCTCTTTGTCTATGGGAAGATACAAAACTAACTCCCTCCTAACAACCCACGGAATAAGATGAGCGAACACAAACCATTCAACTGAATCAGTCAAATGATCAGCTTAATAGCAGGTAGAGATGTATGACCTGAAGAGAATACGAATTAATTGTGAAAGATTGACAAAGAAACCAGCATCGAGTCAAGAAACAATGGTCTAAGTTTTGCCAAACTCAGAGAGAGCCATAGCATGTAGCTCATGGTTTACCAGCTTCATGATCGGCTGGAATTTTTTTTACAACCCTATTGTTATAGTTCATAATAAGGTGAAACACGAAGTCTTCCGGGTGTTTTCAGCAACCAGTAAACCAGTGCCTTTGTGTATGGGAAATGTTTTGTCAGTGACCAAATCTGCTTCTCCTTCCAAAATATGCCGTCAACATGTTTTCTTCAAACCAATTAACTCTGTTTTAGTAAGAGGACGTTTGCCAAATCAGAGATTAATAAAACCCATCCTTCCATACAATTATCAATGTATAGAAGGATCCCAAATCCCCACACTCTGATTGAGACTCCAGAGGCTATTTATGAGTTTTCCCTACTTTCTGTGGCATACGGTATTTGATATGGGTGTTCTGGGTTAATTCTGGCTTTTTTCCCCCCATGAAGAAAAGTTCAAAAACAATTTTTTTGAACTAATATCATCTGGGTCTCAGGCAGGTTAGTTAGCTAAGATGCCCTTAGATAAGTATTATAAACATCTAGAAGGTACCTAGGCCAGATCGTCAGTGAGATTCTTGATGTTTTCTCCCAAAAAACACAGTATGCAGAAAAGGTAAAATCTAATTCAAATTGCACAACAATAACTCAATACTTTGTGTGACACTTTAGAACTACAGAGTATCTTCACGTTCATTACTCCATTTAGGCCTTATAAGGTTCTTGTGACATAGATGTTATTCTTTTATTTAACAAGTTGAGTAACTTGCCTGAGGTGACACAGTTGCTATGTGATCAAAGCCAACTCTATATACTACTCCTTCATTGCGGGCAACCCTGGTGTCCATACCAGGAGAAGAAGACAGTGTCCTTCTTTACAGTGTGGCTGCAGAGTGTGCAGCTATTCTCAGCAAAATGTCTAATGCTTCCTGGAGTGAGCTAGAAGACATCTTTTCACCAGCAGACAAGCGCACCCAAGCCAGGCACAATTCCAACTGAGCCTACCTGCCCTGTTTCAGCTTTGACTTGGATAGATCATAAATCATGTGAAAAGATTGCTTGGTCACCGTACCAATTCTATCTTTTCTTAGATCCATACAAGCCCACAAAGCTGAAAAGCAACCTGAGGGACGCCCGGGTGGCTCAGCAGTTTGGCACCTGCCTTCAGCCCAGGGCGTGACCCCGGGGTCCCAGGATCAAGACCCACATCAGGCTCCCTTCGTGGAGCCTGCTTCTCCCTCTGCCTGTGTCTCTGCCTCTCTCTCTGTATTTCTCATGAATAAATAGATAAAATCTTAAAAAAAAAAGCAACCTGATTTATCAGATCATTGTTATGAGGACAGTTAATGTCATATTCCTCGTACCAGGTTGCATCTGTGCCCAAGTTACTCCCTAGAAAAAGCAGGCACAGCTCTCAAAATTGTAATGACTAAGAAGAAACCATGACATGGGAAAGCTTGCATATGAGCGCAGCTAGAAGTGAATAGCAAATTATCCTGCTCATATCTGAAATGAAATACAGTGGCATGAATTAGTATTCACTCCGAGGTCCCCTAAAGCACACTGAAATATTGTCAGAAAATCAATATATAAAACTGTCAAACCATCAGCCAAAGGCAAAAATTAGTGGTCTGATTATTGGAGAGTTATCCCTTCAGGGGTGGCAAGTGTTACAAATGGCCATAACTGTGTGGACTTCACCCCTCCACCTCCTGCACCCCCCTCTTCTCTCTGCACCGAGAGCGTTTCCTCTGGTATATTCAGTACAGGCCTTGTCCTTTCTATCTTTCCTGCACTATCCACCCAGGAGTTGCTCCTCCCTAGTCCTTTGCCATCTGGCATGTGGCATGGCCCGTTTTGCAGCTGGGAATCTTCTAGGACTTGCAATCCTAATCCCCTTTTGGGGAGGGTGCCACTAATTCACATGGGACCAGCAGACAAGAGAGGCCATTCTTCTCTTCTGCTCAACCCATTTGTTTCCCACAGGATCACTCCACAACCCAGTATGATGTAAGAGTCTTTACCAAATTGCCGAGGTAACGCAGCCAAAGAACAGAGCCAAGAAAGGAATAATTTAGTTCAGTAGAAATAGTCCAGGGGCAAAACAGCCAGCAAATTTAAGCTCCTGTGGCAGTTCCTATCTAGGCCTTCCCCAAACCTCACCCCTTTGCCCTGTGTGTACCTTTCTTGTGTAATGTCCGCATTTCATGGGAACTCTGCCACCCAAATCTTGACCTTTGAGAAACCCCATTCTTAACAGCAGTGGTTGCTCTTCCCTTGTTTATCACCCCCGAGTGATTCCATCTAGAATAAATCCCTGAGGTGTTCCAGCTGGATCTGCTCAATAGTGGTTTGTGAAATTCTTTCCCAACAGCAAGCAATCCAGGGTGGCTGTGGATGATCATGTCCAGGTCCCCTCGGAGAACTTCCTGTCAGTGTGAGCTGAAAATATTCCTTTCTTCACCTATCCAGGGTATAACTGTTGACTACACAGATCTCGACAGGACAAACATTTACTCTAAGAGATAGTATAGCCACAGTTTAACCAGGATCACAGAAGAGTAGCCACGGCATGTTTTCTTTGGGCCTTCACTGTAAAAGAAGAAATGAATCTATTTCTGAGATGGACAGAAAAATGCCTCCCTCCAAAGATGTCCATGTGCTAATCTCCAGGAGCTATCAATACGTTGCCATCCAGGTAAAAAGGGCTCTGCAGATGCGATTAAGGATCTGGATCTTGAGATGGAAAGAGTACCTTGGATTACTCGGGTGGGCCCAGCAGATTCACGACGGTCTTTACAAAGGAAAGAGGACACCCCGAGAGTCAGAGTCAGGAAAGGATATGTGATGAAGGAAGTAGAGGGTCAGATCAGAGAAATCAGGAGATGCCGTGAAGCTGGCTTGGAATATGGAGGAAGAGGCCACAAGTCAAGAAATGCAGGAAGCCTCTAGAAACTAGAAAAGGTAAGGGAACAGATTCTCCTCTAGAGCTTCTGGAGGGAGCAGAGCCTTGCTAACACCCTGATTTTGACCCAATGAAACCCATCTTAAACTTTGGACATTCAGAACTATAAGATCATAAATTCATACTGTTTAAGCCACTAAGTTAGTAGTAATTTGTTATAGCGGCAATGGGAAGCTGATACAGTTTCTAACATTTAAAAACCATAAGATTTGACGTTAAAAAGAAAATATATCTTTTTGGCCTCTTTTGGAAAATCAGGAAATCTGTCCGCTCTTGGTCCACTTGCCATGGCAGAAATCAGCTGTGTAATGGCTGCCTCCTTCAGAGGAGAATGTAGGGTTTTTATTGTCTCTCCCTGCCCCATGCTCCCAAGTGCTAAGGCAAAGCATGTGGATTACTGTTATCAGGTTGGCTATTATGATTTATGCTGGAGTCTTCGATCAATGCTCCCGCAGCGCAGTGGTCAGACCATTGTGCCCCTACCCTTTCACCGACTGGGGCATCGGCCTACTCAACAGCCATTCAGAGTTTTAAAACTTCCAGTGGAAAGCTACTCCTCTTGGAAAAGCATTGGACAGAGAATTGGAGTGACCCAAGGAAAGGAGATAACGTGTCCACAGGCAAGCTGAACAGTAGGACCGGATCACCGTGGTGTCACCAATGGTGCACCACATCCTCTTGCGGTCACATCCTCTTGTTTTGATCATTTTATTTCCTGGCGATTTGTAATAATTACGTACACACATAAATTCCTCTGATTATGATCACTTGGAAGCTCTGGCTTTCTTTGGGTTGAGAGATTATAGCAAATATTTGGCCAGTGATGGATTTATATCATATTTTATAAAATCATGTTTTAAGAGGATCCCTGGGGGGCTCAGCAGTGTAGCACCTGCCTTCGGCCCAGGGCGTGACCCCGGGGTCCTGGGATCGAGTCCCGCATTGGGCTCCCCGCATGGAGCCTGCTTCTCCCTCTGCCTGGGTCTCTGCCTCTCTCTCTCTGTGTCTCTCATGAATAAATAAAGAAAGTCTTTTTTTAAAAATCATGTTTTAGGGATCCCTGGGTGGCGCAGCGGTTTGGCGCCTGCCTTTGGCCCAGGGCGCGATCCTGGAGACCCGGGATCGAATCCCACGTCGGGCTCCCGATGCATGGAGTCTGCTTCTCCCTCTGCCTGTGTCTCTGCCTCTCTCTCTCTCTCTGTGTGTGTGACTATCATAAATAAATTAAAAAAAAAAATCATGTTTTAAATCCAATAAGTGTTAGCCAGAATCTGGGTTGTTTTGTCTAGGAAGAAAACCTTTGGCCACAGAACAACTTCTGAAGTTCTTTTTTTTTTTTTTTTTTGAAGTTCTTGTAAATAGCTCTGTGTTCCGAAAGGGGCCCACGTACAGCAGCGCCACCGTGGAAGCCTCCCGCTCAGCAGCTGGACTGTCAAAAACTATTTCCACTGTATAGAGAGAACCTCGTGCCAAGCCAGGTGCAACCATGACCAACCATAAATGTCTGAAGTTATACAAAAGGTGACTTTATAAAATAGCGGTGGGTCTATTTTTCCAATAACACTGGATATCAAAAAGGCAGCACCAACAGTACATTTCCAGAAATCATAATCACTTCCTCCATTAAAAACACTGATTCCGAGCCTTCACTGGTAACGGCAACTCCATCTGGCTTTATTTTTGTAGCACCTCCGATGGCTCAGCTGTGCCATGGCCATTGTCAACAGGCCAGTTCTATTATTAGACTGGTTTAGAAGAGCCTCGGCCTCAAAGAGTGGAAGAGATTTATTCTCCAAAACTGGCTGTTCCCTCCCAATGTAAACTCTAGTCAAAGAACCGCTGTCTCTGGGAAATGAAGTGGATTTGGAAAGGAAGGCAGCTTCAAACTGCTTATGCGAATATGTTTTTTTCAGAGTGAAAACAACTCTCACAGGCACTTGTTCTTTCTGTGGCACAAGAGGCTGCAGTGTGCACCACATCGTGAGTCACGCGTGTACGGGCCTGCCGATTACTAGGCCTCGGGCAACAAAGTACCAAAAACTGGGTGGCTCAAGCAGCAGAAACGTATTGTCTCACAGATCTAGAAGCAAGAAGTTCCAGAGCAAGTTGTTGGCATGGTTGGTTCCATCTGGAGGCCATGAGAGAGGATCCATTCCATGCCTCTCTCTTAGCTTAGTTTGCTGGCAAGAGTTGTCGTTCACTGGGTTTGGCTACATCACCCCGATCTCCGCCTTCAACTTCACATGGTTTCCTTCCCGTGTGTATCTGTGTCCCAACCTCCCCTTTTCTTTTTTTTTTTCCAACCTCCCCTTTTCACAAGGATTAGGACCCCACTCTACTCCAGTGAGGCCACATCTTAACTAATTACAACTGCAACCACCCTATTTCCAAATAAGTCCACATTCGGAGCTACTGGTGCTAAGACTTCAACATATGAATTTTGAGGGGACACAATTCAGTTCTTAACAGGACCAAATCCTGTTCCTTGCTTTTTTATTTTTTTTATTTTTTTCCTTGCTTTTTTAAAAGAAGATTTATTTATTCATTTGAGAGAGAGAGAGAGAGAGAGATTGAGAACACAAACAGGAGGGGCAGAGGGAGAACGAATCCTCAAGCAGATTCCATGCTGAATGCCAAACCCAATGTAGGGCTTGGTCCCAGGACCCCGAGGTCATGACCTGAGCCCAAACCAAAAGTCGGATGTTTAACCGACTGCACCACCCAGCCACCCCCGAATCCATGTTCTGGATCAATTAGACCAAACTCTTAAAAAATTATGCTAAAACAAAAAGAGAGCAGTGGTAAGCTGGCCTTTCCTCTCACTCTTCCCTTGTGCACCATCCTCTCTGTTCTTGGCATTTGGAGGAAGAATGCGGATCTATGCATGAAAGGCCTTTGTCACAGTAAAGGGAAAGTTTTGATCAGCAAACTAAATTTTACCAGAGACTGACTTCCAAAACTGGAAATGGGTAAGTAATATTGTTAGGCTTTATTTTAAAGAAAAGAATGAGAGCATTTCAAGCATGACACCTAAATTTATTTCTTAAAATGGAGGTAACTTGGCTCAAGGGTAGGTTTTTTTACAACAACCCGGGAGACCGTCCCCCATCCCTGTGCAAGCGCTGCCATCGCCGGCCTCCATCCTTAAGCCTCCTCGGCACCCAGGCCTAGCTCTCCATGCTTTATTCTTTTCCCACCTTATTCTCACTCTTTGCCATCTTCAGGGTATCACACTTCTCTCTCCCGCTGCGAAACGTAGAATTCCCCCCAGATCACACTCCAAGCCTGCCCTCTCTCCCTGATCTCTGTGGCTGTGCTTGCTCCTTGGATCCAGCGATCCCTTTCGGGCCCTGATTCCTAAATTGTTATTTCTTGCCTTGGCTTCTCTGACTACAGACTCCCATTTCCAGTTGTTGCACCTACAACTTAATAAAACTAAAACTGAGAGCATTGTATCCTCCAATTCCTTGAGGTATTTTCTCCTCTCTATTGTACTGTTTCTGTTCATTTATTATTCTTCCGCCCAACCAGGCTCAGACCCTTGCAGTTATCACACATGTCATTCTCCGTGTTCCCATTGACACAGGCATTCTAGAAATCCTGCTGGCTCTATCTCTGCAATGTGTTGATCTTTCCCTAAGTTGTCTTGGTCCAAAGCCCTTATTATTTCTCACCAGAGTTTAAATTGCTTCCTGTTACCTCAACCTCTCTCCGCTCCATTCTAAACTAGACACTGCTTCTTCCTCTTCCAAGAATTCACCTGGAAACAATGACTGATTCCCCATTTTCTGCAAATTTTAAACTGAGACGTCAGTTTTAAAGTGGCATTTGTGGGGCACCTGGGTGGCGCAGTTGGTTCAGCATCCGACTTGATTTCGGCTCAGGTCATGATCTCAGGGTCCCCATGTTGGGCTCTATGCTCAGAGCGGAGTCTGCTTATCCCTCTTCTTCTGCTCCCCCCGCCCCCACTCACTCTCTCTCAAATAAATAATCACCAAAAAATTAATTAAACCAGCATTTGTGACCTCTGCGATATAGAGGTAGTCTTCAGTTTCCCTATCTCCTGCCAGTTCCATACACATAGACCACTGCCTCTTTGGCTAGACTAGACGACTCGCTTTCCCCCTGTTTATCTGACAGAAATGGAATCTTTCAAACAGTGTATTCTTTAAGGCTGAAGACTTATTTACTCCATGTTCTCCATGAAGTCATTTCTGATAAGCAAACAGTATCCCTGATGCTTAGCGTTGTTTGTGCATCATTCCACTTAACACAAAACCCAGGGATAGGCTCATGGTATGTGCTCATCAAACGTCTTAACTGATTGCCTTTCCCAGAATGGCCTGCTTTAGAATTACTAGCAGGCATGGCTTACCCTCTTAGAGCAAACTCCTCAAGAGTAAGGGTTCTATCTTATTCATCTCTTTATACCCCTATATGCTCTTCCAGTGATTTTCTTTGGAGGGCCTTCAGTAGACCACTAATTAAAGACTACTGATTTACTAAAAATGATACTGGAAAATCAACATAAACATGACACATCAAAAAATTGTTATGAACTTCATAGCCAGTAGATGAGAAGGTCAAAATTATTATTTAATCTAAATATTTTGTTAAATATACCTCAATTACTAAATTATGTGCCTTTATTTTTGAAACACAATAGCAACCCTCTTATGAACCATGTGCTGCTAATGGTTGGATACTTGGAGAAAAGCGATAAAAAACAGCCCAAGGAAACTTCATGTACCCATGAGCCCTACTGAGAGTGATAGGGAAGAAATGATCCCAAATCTCAATCTCAAGAATGTCCCCATGACAACATTTTCATATGTAGCTGTTCCTATTCTTTTATTTTAATCTTATTTATTTATTTATTTGAGAGAGAGAGAGAGCAGAGCGAGAAAGCACAAGCAGGGAGAGCAGCAGGCAGAGGCAGAGAGAGAGGCAGGCTCCCCACTGGGCAGGGAGCCCGACATGGGGCTAATTCCCAGGAACCCCGGATCATGACCTGAGCCCGAGGGAGACACTTAACCAACTGAGCCATCCAAGTGCCCCCCCCCCATTCATCTTTACCACAAGATTTCCCACAAAAGACAGAGGTTTGGTTTTGCCTCCTAATTACTTAAATTGAACATTCAATAATAATAAAAGTCACTCCTCCTTGTACTTTCTCACAAGCTCACAGTAAACCCTCCACATGTATTTTAGATTCATCTTAGACGCTGAGTTCTCCTACGAAGAATGGGAGACTCCCTTCTCCTCCGACAGGATAACCTTGGCTTCTCCTGAGCTAGTGGATACATACGGAGTGATAATGATGCTGGAATTTCTGAAAATGCAGAGAAATTTGACACCACAATGAAACAAATGCAGTCTAAAAATGCGGGTTTACAGAGATGGAAAATATTTGCCATTTTTGTTTATTTATATAGGAGGAACACAGATCTCTCCACAGAAGGCCGCTCTAGCCCTGTGGTTTAAAACATAGTTTAAATTGCAAAATATAATAGTTTTTTTTTTCAGAAATTGTCTACTAAATTAAAGATTACAGAGAATGTACTATATGTAAGTAACGGTTTTACAGTCTGTGGCACGACGTCAAGTCACTGGGACCACTTAGAGGAAAGGGCTTGTCTAAGTCTTCTGGAGAGGACACTGCCAGTCAGGGTTCATGGCTGTTTGCAGTGAAAGCGAAACGCAAGCCAGTCCTGGGAGCTTGAGTTGGTTCAGTGTCTCAGAGCCTGAGCTCTGGGGACAGATGCCTCGTCCCCTCCTGCAGACTGCACCCCCCTGCCTGTCCGTGGCCCGTGGACGTGACCTCTGTAACCAGCACGTTCTCCTTGTGGAATAGATGATAATCGTGTTTCCTTCATTACGTTGAATGAGAGTTCACACAAACTACCCACTGCAAAGAAGCCACTCCTGCTACTCTCACTACTGCCATTATCTGGAGCCTTCAGTTACTGTATCGAACTACACTGAGTACTACTCTTCCTTCCTTCCTTCCTTCCTTCCTTCCTTCCTTCCTTCCTTCCTTCCATCCTTTTTCTTTCTTTCTTTCTTTCTTTCTTTCTTTCTTTCTTTCTTTCTTCTTTCTTCTTTTTTCTTTTCTTTCTTCTTTCTTTCTCTTTCTTTCTTTCTTTCTTTCTTTCTTTCTTTCTTTCTTTCTTTCTTTCTCTTTCTTTCCCTCCTTCCTTCCTTCCTTGGCTCTTTGAATATCAGTGGCTTTTTAAAAATGGTTTTATTGATACATAATCCACATACCATACATTTCACCCATTTAAAGTTTATGATAGGGGATGCCTGGGGGGCTCCATGACTGAGCGCCTGCCTTCAGCCTAGGGCGTGACCCCAGGTCCCGGGATCGAGTCCCACATTGGGCTTCCTGCGTGGAGCCTGCTTCTCCCTCTGCCTGGGTCTCTGTCTCTGTGTGTCTCTCATGAATAAATAAAATCTTTAAAAAATAAAAAAAAAATAAAGTGTACGATAAAATGGTTTTTAGTGTAGTCACAAAACTGTGCAACCATCACCACAACCTAATTGTAGGCCCTTTTTGATCTATGGCTTTTGCATAATAAATTACCAACTCTTTTTTTTTTCACTTATTGTATTCTAATTGCCTTTTTGGAATTCTTCCTACAGTCCCTGTAAAGGTTATGTTGACTAATAGAAGAAACTGCTTTACTAATGGAACAGCCAGTATTTTTTTAAGTCGGGAGGTTTTAATTAACGCACGGACAGTACTGGATGAATTCTGTCTTCCTGGTTGACTCACAAAAGGTCTAAGATCCTAAGATTAGGCCAGTAGAGCAGAGCAAAGCATTGGCCTAATTGTTTTCTTCAACACTTGGATTATAGGTTGGACTTCTGCCCTGAGGATGACACGAACTCCCTCACCCAAGTATACATGGTGTTTTTAAAGGACTTAGGGAAGGGAAATGCAACCCTATGTTTCTAAGTGGCATAAAGAATAGTAATAAGATGTCACGGGGGGGGGGTACCATAAATCTCTTTAAAATTCTGAGATCTGAAGGACAAGTCGGGATCTGGTGCTATGTTCTGAGGGGGAGCAGGGAGTGTTTACTTCACCCCTCGGCTAAGCCCCGGTGGACTAAGACCAGCTATTCACGGCCAGACCTCTGAGGGACAGGGCTCTGTTTTGCATTAGCTGGACTAGGGCACAGAATGTGAGTACCTGGGCAGGAAATTAAACCCTAGCGATGGTGTTCCAAAGTCATGGTTCTGAAGTTGAGGCAGCATGAGCCGAAATGAGGTCAAATGGCAAACGAAAAAAAATTGGAACTGCCTCACAAACTTGCCTAGGTCTGGGTCAGCTCAGTTGAAAATACCCCCCCCACCACCACCAATCTGTATTCAAATCCCTTGTTTCATACACGCAGATCGAAAACATAATGGGTTTCTGATTTTTTTTTTTTAAACAAGTCAGTAGGCTCAGAAAAAGCTGAACATGTATATCGCTTCCAGTGCCCAGAAGCTTCCTGGATTAGGTCAGGCAACAGCTGCATAAATATTTCTTGCATTGGCTGCCTGCCTTACTCCACTTCTTTGTAGGAAAGACCTTTGCAGAAAGATTTTTTTTCTTGGCAGTTCAATTTACTACTTATATCTTAGGTGGATTGACTAAAGAATATTATTTCTAGAACTAGCTAAAGAGACACGACTATTTTTTTCTTTCTCTGTCTGGCATACTCCTATTCATCCTTCAAGACTTAGCTCAGAATATTCAGTATCAAGAAATGAGAAGGACCTAAAGAATAAAACTATAAAGATTTATTAAATAACAGAAAGAAAACTCAAATAAATGGAAAGACATACTTATTTAACAGAAAGAAAAATTATTAAGAAATCAGTTTTTCCTAATAATATATATTCTCTATTATGACTACCAAAATCTCAATGAGCTTGTTAGGAATTGACAAAATAGCACTAAAGCTTAAAAAAAATAACTCTAAAGCTTAACTAGAATAATAAAATTGCTAGAAAAATTAGGAAAATTCTGAAAAAGAATGAGAGAACTTGTCCACACATGTTATAGTTAGAATTGATACTGACCCATGAACTTCTAGACTTGAGCGTAGCAGAATAGGGTCTAGAAATAATCCCACATGAAATGTGAATTGGGCACCCAATGATAGTTACTACTTTGTGGGCTCTGATAATGTGCCATGCGTTCCCCTAATCCTTCTCTATATATTAATGTATGTAGTCCTGACAACTCCAAGAGATAGATATTTGACCCCATTTTATATGTGAGAAATCAGACCCAGTTTGTAAGCCCTGGGACCAGAAGTTGGACCCCAATAGCCTACCTCCAAGACCCATTCCCTTAATCACTACTCTACATAGTATTTTAAATGACACGGAAAAAATATCATTCAAGATAGGAAGCTAATTCAAACCCTACTTTATATCACAGCTCATTCTAGATGGCTTAAATATTTAAATATAAAAATAAAAGTAACTAAAGAAAATATGAGCTTTTAGAAATCTTGACCGCTGGGTGTTATATGCAACTGATAAATCATTACATGCTACATCTGAAACTAAGTATGAACTTTATGTTGGCTAAGGGAATTTAAATAAAAAAATAAAATAATTTTAAAAATTTAATGTGGAGAGGACTTTTTACAACCCACACAAAACTCAAAATCAAAATAGAAAAGACTGCTAGACCTGACTCCAAGATCTTAAAAACATAAAGTCAAACAAAGAAGTGAAATAATAATCAACAAGCAAATATTCCTAGTATCAAAAGATCTTTTATAAATCAACCAGATGGTGATAAACATGGCAATGAAAATCTAAATAATTCATAAAAGTCTTAAAAATAGACAAAAACATGTGAAAATATGTTTAAGGAACACACACTGGAATGAAAAAATTTTCATGTGTCAGACTGGCAAAGACATGACAGATAAAATTCAGTGTTGGCAGAGGCACAGGAAAATACAGGAGCATGAATGGGCGCGACTTTTCTGGAGAGCCGTCTGGCACTTGGGAATCAAAATTTCAGTTGTGTGTCACTTATGGTCTAGCAATTCTCGTAGAGACTTCTCTGTAGTAGTCATTACCCGAGAATCCAAAGGTATATATACAATCATATTAAACACAGGATTATTTAAAACTGCAAGAAAATGGGAAACAACCTAACTGTATTTTGAAAAGAGACTAGCTAGCTAAAGGTAGAAAATATAGGGGGAATACTCTATAACTGTGAAAAGTGATATAATTTCTAATTCATCAATAAGGAATAATCCAGGATATATTGTTGAGAGAAAAAAAATCAAGAAATAGAATAACATGTGGAGTGTAGCCACATTTATATAAAATTGTGTCTATATATGCACATACACACATTTGCCTGGAAGGGTGTTCACCAAAACATCAAACTGTGATCATCTCTGGGTGAATTTTACTCTCTTGTTTATATTTTCATGTATTATTTGGTATTTTTAAATAAGCAAATAAATACCACTAGACAAAGAAACAGAAGAGAGAGAACTGAAGCATTGCCTTCCCTCCTCTCCGGCAGGCCTAACTCTAGCGCTGCTCTCTGATGTCGCACAGCGCCCTATGCACATCTCAACCATAGCAAAACCATATGACGATGTAAAGGTATCTCGTGAAATACCTTGAATATCCCTGATAGCCTATTTGTTTTGATCCTATTGTACAAAGATCAGAGATAGGCACACAGCAGGCACCGCATGACTCAAACTATCCAGAAACAAAAAAATCCTATAAAGTGATATATCATAAGAGATAGTAGTGTCAGTTTTATGAGATTAAGATGTATTTTTTTTAATGATTTTTATTTATTTATTCATGAGAGACAGCGATAGAGCGAGAGGCAGAGACACAAGCAGAGGGAGAAGCAGGCCCCATGCAGGGAGCCCGACCCCGGACTCCATTGTGGGTCTCCAGGGTCACGCCCTGGGCTGAAGGTGGCGCTAAACCACTGAGCCACCCGGGCTGCCTAAGATGTAATTTTTTTCAACAGTTTTAATGAGATAAATAAATTGTGGGGAAATGCCAAGTAATGTCTTCTTTCTTTCTTTCTTTTCTTCCTTTCTTTCTTTTCTTCCTTTCTTTTTCTTTCTTCCTTTCTCCTTCCTTTTCTTTCTTTCTTTTCTTTCTCTCTTTTTCTTCTTTCTTTCTTTCTTTCTTTCTTTATTTCTTTCTTTCTTTCTTTTTTCTTTCTTTCTTTCTTTCTTCTTTCTTTCTTCTTTCTTTCTTTTCTTTCTTTCTTCTCTTCTTTCTTCTTTTTATGGATCTGTGTCCCTTCAGGCAAGATACAGGATCTCAGTAGATCCATGTTCTTCAGGATCTTTTGCATATCCTTGTCTGAGCCTCGGCAGTGGCTGGTGCTGATCAGTCACTGGGACCCGTCCACCTCCTGGGCTCTCCCTTTCCACACCTGCCAAGTGGGGTGCGAGGCCGCCCAGGCCTGTGAGCGCCCGAGGAGCAGCCCCAGGGCCCAGGGCTCTGCTGTCAGCCCTGGAGGACCCCCCGAGGTGTCCCACGGTGAAGTCCTCCTCCCTGTTTGTTGGTTCATCAGGTGAGGTTCCCATTCACCAAGGCCACATGTTGCCCAGGGTCGGGGCAGCTGCACGAGAGCGGGGACCCAGAGCTCCGGCTCAGCGGGTGGGACCCCAGGGCCTGCCTCCCACCCCGACTGTCCCCGTGCTTCCCGAGAGGACCGTCAGCTCCCTGGTGCTGCTACTGCTGGATGCACGCAGGGCGACGGGCAGTGAATGCAAAGTCCCAGCTGTACCCACCGTCCCCCGACCAGAGGGAATGCCCTCTGCTCCTGCGGCCCTGAGGCTCAGCTGGTGGCCTCCTCTCCTTACCCCTGAGGCTCAGCTGGTGGCCTCCTCTCCTTACCCCTGAGGCTCAGGTGGTTGCCTCCAGGTTGGGCGGGTGTGATCCTCACAGGCCCCTCCAGCCAATGACAGCACCAGCTGCTAATGATCACGTGAAATCTGTAACTCTTATACTAAAAATATTGACACTGCCAGGTCAGTCGGTGTCTTCCTGAGTGTTTATTTACTTTAGCTCTTGTCAATTAAGCTTAGAATTTCTACAACGTGTTATTTTAGGCACATGTCATCATTCTGAACCTATTACATGAGGCTGTTTCTAAGGCACGTATGCACGGCTAAGCGTATATTTACCTAAAGATCAATGGACCAAAAGTATTAAAAATGTAAAACATTGGATAATATGAATGAAATACTGCTAGGAAAAAGAAGGGTGACAGAGAATTAAAGGATGATTAGAAATTAGAGGAGTGAAAAAAAGAAGTACCAGACGCAAATGACCATAGTTTTAAACCGTAGTCAATTGCATGTGATGTAAATAGTAAAACATAAAACATTATGACATTTGATAATTATTTGATAAATACTGTAATTAACTTGGATACAGTTCTAAGAGCACACAGCATTTTCCCCCCACTTTACACAAATGTAGTTTTCACTTTCAAAGTAAGGTGATCTGGTGTATGTTTAATGAAATCAATGGTCATTGAGATTCCTTTTTTGAAAAAGTCTGCCCAGGCCTTCCTAAACGTGAATTTCCAAATGAGCAGGATAAGTTTTTCTTTTGATAATTCAATGATTGAGCTCCTTAAGAATTGTAATCGAGAAGAATGAGCGGTCACTAAATAGATAAATGCCTTCAGTAACTGTTAGTCACCTAACTATTAGGATCTACCAGAATGGCTCATGTAAGCCGGCTACACCAAATTCTCACTACTACTGATGCTTATTTCTTGATTTAGCAATCTGAGACAATTTCTCTCAATGATGCATTATAACAGATAAGGAATTCCGTGACATTATGGCTTGTTTTCAAATGATATAATTTATATACTTTCATATAATATGATTAAATTCCCTTTATTGTCATAATTTTTAGACAGTGTTTTTATCTCCTTCTCTATAAGTGAGGACATAAGAACCCTCCACTTTCACCTCTTTTCTACCAACTCCCAGCTTTTGTCAACCACACCAAGACTTTTAATTTATAAATATTTCTAACATTTACATTTACAGCTGCACTGTCCTTGTTGTATGGCTTTATTAAAAAGTTTCTGAACTTTGCTTAGTAGTTAATTTTAAAAACTAAAAACAAATGATATATCATTATGCCACCACTCAAAGAAAATTACCTAAGAAAGTAAAATTGTCTTTTTTTTTTTTTTTAAAGATTTTACTCATCTATTTGAAAGAGAGCACAGGAGGCAGGGAGGGGAGAGGCAGAGGGAGAGGCAGGCTCCCCACTGGTCAGGGAGCCCGATGCAGGGCTCAATCCCAGGACCCCGGGATCATGGCCTGAGCCCAAGGCAGATGCTTACTTAACTGACTAAGCCACCCAGGCGCCCCTAAAATTAATTTTCTTTTACTCCAACAATTCCTCAGAATCATGACACAGTTGACTGTGTCATATTTGGAAATTATTTTCTTATGCAAGTTTTTGTTGTTTTTTTTTTAAGTTTCTGGTTACCTTTCTTTTTCTTTACTTTTTTTTTAAAAAAAGATTTTATTTATTTATTCATGAGAGACACAGAGAGAGAAAGAGAAAGCAGGAGAGACACAGGCAGAGGGAGAAGCAGGCTCCATGCGAGGAGCCCGACGTGGGACTCGATCCCGAGACCCCAGGATCATGCCCTGGGCTGAAGGCAGCACTAAACCGCTGAGCCACCCGGGCTGCCCTACCTTTCTTTTTCTATTGGACAAGAAATACAGTAATCTTTCATTGTATCATTAAGTAATCCATATCCTTCTCCCTCCTCCCCCTCTATTCATCTTCTTCATTTTTTTTTTTCTGCTTGATTTGTCAATAGAAAGATATTTGACATCCTTGACATCCATCTTTAAGGTCACTTATTTTTCTCTTATACTTTATTTTTGTCTCTTTGCTCTACTTTTTTTTTTAAAGATTTTATTTATTTATTCATGAGAGACAGAGAGAGGCAGAGACCCACCCAGGCAGAGGGAGAAGCAGGCTCTTTGCAGGGAGCCCCATGCAGGACTTGATCCCAGGACCCGGTGATCCTGACCTGGGCTGAAGGGAGGTGCTAAACCACTGAGCCCCCCAGGCATCCCTCTTTGCTCTACTTTTAAATAAATCTTTTTATTTAATTTTGAGGAGAGTCCTATTTTTAATTTCTAGTGATTTCCTCCTTTTCTCTTTTTGCATAAAACTTTGTACTTATTCTATAAATATCATTCCTTTTTGAATCTGAGGCTATCAACTAGAATTAAAAAAAATCCATTTTCTTTCCTAAATTATCTCTGAGTTTTCTTGGTTCATCACATTGTTTTGTTTTACATTATTTAATTTAAATTCCATTTGCCAACACATAACGCCCAGTGCTCACCCGCACATCACATTGCTTATTCATCTTAGTCCCATTGTTTGGAGCAGTTGGTTCCTCCCAGGTGTCGGTCGGTCACTCTAGGCCATCTGTGCATACACGTGGAAGGCAGGCGAGCTTGATGCACCACTGTAGCTCCCGTGGGTTTCTTCCACCGCAAGGAGTTGTCTTTTCTCCACACATAGCACCCTAGGATGGTCTGTGAGTAGGTGGGCAGCTCACGGCGAGGGCAGGCTTCTGTAAGACGCAGCAGGGGCACAAGGATGCAGGCATCACTTGCAGGGTTGGGCCGGAGGGCCTCTCCCTGGGGTCTGCACCCCATAGAAGCACCACCCCAGGCTGGTGTCCACTCTGCACGTGTCCCCGTGTCGTTGGGCTGCCACACGCCCTCCGCAAGTGAAAGGACCTGCCAGGTCCTGCTGCCCACCTCCCTGGCCAGCTGTCCACACCTGTTGGGCTAGGCCCCCGGAAAGGCGGCTTGGCCTGTGCTGCGGCTCCTGCACCGGGGCGACGTGGCGGTACTTTCTCAGCTGCTTGGTTCTATACCAGGGACGTACCCTTAATCTGCTGAGGAGTCTATCCCTGCTTGATAATAAGCCAGAAAAAGCAGCTGAGGGTTATGGGTACTCATCTCCTGTCATCCCAGGGACACCTGCAGAGGGGACTAGATGAACACAGATGCTCCGTGGGATCCTTGCCCAAACACGTGTGCTGTGAACTTCCCTCCCACGCCCCAATGTCTTACCTGCCTTCTTTCACCCGTCTTCTCTTCATCCTTCTATCCTTCTGCCGCTCTCTTCTCGTTTACAGAGGAGTGCCTAGAAGCTTAGGAAATATTAGAATTAAAAACAGTGATGAGGATTTTCCTGTTTCTAAAAATAGAGGTTCTTTACAATGTCCACAAAAGAAATCTCAGCCATTTGCTTTCCAAAGACCTAAAACTAAATGTATATTCGGTGTACTTTTCTTCTAGACAGATCCGTCTATAGGTCTTCACTGTCAAAGGGAATATGTTACATTTGAAGAAAAAAAATGAACAGGTAAAGTTAATTGCTGTATTTGACTGAATAGTTCATGCAACAGGACACACTTACATAAGAATAATTCAGGTAAAAATGAATTATATTGGAACAGAGAAGAGCCTTAACTCTTTCTCATGTGAATTTGAGAAACACTTTCCTGGTGGCTCCATGTCACATATTGGGCTAAAAATGCTAATGCCCTATGAGATGGCGATTAATACTCCCACTGTGCAAGCAAAGGTTCAGGGAAGCTACACAACTGGCCCAGGAGCACAGAAGCTGGGTGACAAGGCCAGAACTTGAACCCAGGGCTCTGAGCTGCTGCTGGGCATCTCCTATCCACCTCGCAGGGGTGCGGGAAGCACACCCCCATACACCTTCCTCATGCACCCCCAGTGTCATGAATGCTGCGAAGGACCAACTAAGACATTTCGAGTGGGTGTGGCGGCTGTGCACGGAAAGGCCTCAGCGCCTGGAAATGCAGAAACCCTCTGGCTCAGCGAGTCGGTCAGTAAACACACGGTCCCCTTAGGGACCTTCCGGATTTTAGGACACGTCCCATGACACAAAGCCCATGGTGGGGGTGTGAAAAGAGGAGAGCCTTTGGGGACAGAAGTGGCTTTAGATTCTTCGGCACCCGCAGCTGTGCAAGCCCATGACCTTCACCCCCAGACTCCGCTTCCTCGTCTATAAAGCACAGGTGATAATACCTTCTTCACTGAGTTGCGGTGAGGATTACATAAAGTGCTGACAAATCACATGTTTAAATAGAAGTTCCTTTATTTAGGCACCTTATAATTAGCAGATAAGAAGATACGCATCTCTACTTGGTCAAATACACAGGAGCGAACAGGAGCCTAGCAGCGGATGGCCGTGTTTCAGGAATAGGCCAGGTCGCAGGGCAGGTCCCAGTATTCCTTGAGGTATGAGTCACTGTGCGACCACATCCTGCCTATCACGGATCATCTATCGCGAAGTCTTTGAAAATCAGCTCTTCAAACGTATTTTTCTCCTGAAGTGTTTTAATTGCCATAAGACAGATTTATCCCCTTACATCTTCAATTTAATTAGATTAACATTTGTATTAGCGTCACTACAACTGCCTACATGAGTTAAGGACAACTGCTTTCTTTCTTTTTTTTTTTTTTTAAGATTTATTTATTTATTCATGAGAGACACAGAGAGACAGAGAGAGAAAGAGAGAGAGAGACAGAGAGAGGAGCAGGCTCCAGGCAGGGAGCTCAACGCAGGACCCGATCCCGGGACTCCAGGATCACGCCCTGGGCTAAAGGCAGGCACCAAACCCCTGAGCCCCCCAGGGATCCCCAGACAACCGCTTTCTAAGACAGTTGAGAATATAACCATTTCAGGAACTTTGTGGCGCACCTTTCTCCCAGTTAAATACAATAAGGGAAATGTGAAAATAGAAAAATATATACTAATTTGCACAAAGGCCAGGGTGAAGAACGTGGAAAAAAAAAAAAACACTTACTTGTACTTTGATCTCTCATTTGTCCATCCTTTAGATAAAATATTTGCTCCCTTTTGGACTTGGAAAATGTAAACAAGTATCCATATAAGGAAAAAAGTGATTTAACCTTTAACGTGTGACTTAAACGTAGCCAGTTCAGACTTGTTTGTGATACATGTGTATGTATGTGTTGTCACAAGGTTCTCCCAACATTTCAACTCTACTCTTGAATTACTATGTTGTAAAACAAAAATGTCCTGATAGCAAAGATTATTCTGAAAGGTGGACCCAGGGGAAAAAGGGAGTCGTTACAGCAGTGGTAATGTTTAACTGAGGGAATAAAGAGTTTCGAGTAAGTGTCATTTGGGGGGGAAAGGTAAAAACTCAGTGGCCTTTTGGCTGAATGGAATCTCAGACTAAATTTATTTCTCAATCATAATAAATGTGTTAGACTAGAGATTTGTATACTGCTTCTTTGTTTTGAAAGTTTTTACTGTTTTAAAATTTTTTAATTGCTCTATCAATAGCCTTTTTTTTTAATTGAAGTTCAATTTGCCGACATATAACACCCAGCACTCAGCCCATCAAGTGGCTCTATCAACAGTCTTAATGCAAACATGACTTGAATTCAGAATTTGGGGGAAAATACACACTTATAAGTCAATGAGCAGGTATAAAGACAGAGATCAATATAATCTTGGTGAAGCAACCAAATAATGGCATAAAGAGTTATTTTTAAAACTTATTACAAAGAAATTATCTGTAAGGATACACTTCAAAGTGTTCACAGTGGCTCTCCTGCGGATTCTGGGAGTAGGATGGGAAGGGAGACTTTGTCAATATAAAATTCTGCTCTCACTTTTTCTTTTTCAAAACAGGAGCATACTACCTAATTCAGGAAAACTTTAAAAGTTTTTTTAGAGACACCCAGGTGGCTCAGTGGTTGAGCATCTGCCCTCGGCTCAGGGCGTGAACCTGGGGTCCCGGGATCGAGTCTCGCTTCGGGCTCCCTGCATGGAGCCTGCTTCTCCCTCTTGTCTCTGCCTCTCTCTCTCATGAATAAATAAATAAAATTTTAAAAAGAGAAAGGTTTTTAAAATGATCATTATCCTTTAACCCAACAGTGTAAACTTACCACATGGAATAAAGAACGCTCACTGACGTCAATATGGCAGGTAATAAATGAATAGATCATTTGACCTTAAATGATCTCTATTAAAGGAAGTCTAAAAGCTTAACATTTTTCACCATGAATATGTTTGCCCGGTTCTTTCTTGTTCTCCGTACTCCACAATTTTGGTGTATATACCTCCTCTCTTTCACTTTACTAGAATATCATCCTCTCGTTCAGGCTATCCTCATAGAGAAAAACTCAAAAATGGCTCAGAGGTAGCCCATAGATAGGTTGTTTGGCTGGGAAGATGTTTTAGCGTTTTCAAATTACTTGCCAGTACTTTAATAATTTGGAGATTTGGCACAAAATTCCGGATTCCCAGCCTCTCTTGAAAGATCGAAAGATGCAACACAGGGCCCGCACACCTGCCCCTGGAGCTTGCCAGAGCCCGACCACACCACTGCCCCCCACTTCCCGGGCTGGGTCCCATTCAGTGCACCTCTTGCATTGTTATTTTTTTGTCCTATGGGGAATAGGAAAGAAACTTCTCCTACCTTTTCTTTCTTTTTGGTGAGGGACGAGGCAGGGAGCAATGGAAGGAATATCAAGCAAACCAGATGATTCAAGAAAAAATGGAAGAAGGCCTATTTCCTTATGGGAAGGAAGATGGCTTTCTGCGTTCAGTAGGCAGAGAATGCCTATGTTGAGAGAACGGACTTTGGGACAAACAGCACAAGAAGCCCACATGGAATGAAGCACAACAAGCACGTAATAATTTGCGTTTGACTGGGAACAAAATAAGTGATTCTTCTGTGAAATGTAATTACGAGTTAAATGAAAGGCCACTTTCCTGTATCTGATCCACTTGGTTCATCGTTACCTACGTGACCCTGCAGGTGTTTGAGGTTGTACCCTGGTTTAGAAACAGGCCCGGACACAGGCCCAGGTCACCTCCCCACCCCACCGCCTACTCCGGTGCCTGACGGGGTAAACAGCAGGGCCCCAGGCCAGCAGCGATACTCCTCCCCCCCCCCCCTCCTGCTCTGAATACTCTGCAAAGATAAGAGAGGCAGCTGTAAAAATTCCTCTCAGGTCTCCAACCCCAAGCTCCTTCCTCCTACACAGCCTCTCTCTCCCTCCCCAGACCCATAATTTGGCAAAATTTCCACATTAAGAACTTCGACCTTCCTTTGCTAACAGGATTCTATCCATTTTACAAGGTCACAGGCCTTGAGTTACAGCTGCAAACACTCAGGCCAGAAAGCCCAACCCCAGCTCGACCCCCAGGGGAGGGAACAGAGGACCTCTTCCAGAAGAGCAGCCAAAGCTCACAGACTCCTCAACTGTCTGTGCAAAGGCCTCGAGCAGATCCAGAGCCTCGGGGTGATGACCCAAGTGCCCAACTTCCCAATTGGAGGGGGAAGAAAAGGGGCCTCTGATCAACGCTGCGTGAGTCAAAGCTGCATCCCGGACGCCTCAGCCAGATCAAGTGTTCAGTAAACATCCGCTGAATTCAGGATGTGGCCCCGGGAGGCCAGGCAGCCTCTGCAAGCGGCTCTGCTGGGCCCGGCCCCTAGTGCCAACGCCGCCCCATTGGGGGGTCCGCAGGGCCTCGAGGGACCGCACTTGGTTGACTGGAGCAGGGGAGCTGGGGGTGGGTGGGGCAGGCGTCAGGGCAGCCTCCCCACTTTGCAGAAGGAAAACCTGAACTCCGAGGGCTCATGACTTCTGCCAGGTCAGGGGAGAGCGCTTGGGCCTCATCGTGACCGTGCTTATGGGGGCCGCTGTAACCCGTACACACGCACAGTGGAGCGACCCTAAATATTAGGGTGTGAGGCCGCGGACCTGGCAGGGGGACAATGCCCTGTGTCCCAGGCAGATGTGCTGTAGCGAAAAAAAATGTCAAATAATTGAGGAACGCAACTCAGGAAAGAAGAATCAAGATTTTAAAAATGTTTTTATATAGAAATAGTTTACAAAGATTTTACAACAGGAATCAGTACATCATCCGACAGGGAAAAGGTTAGCCCTGGCGGCTGGAGGGGGCCTCCTGGAAAGTGCACGCGGGTGGCCCGGGGCCCGCAGGTCACGAGGGCTTGAGGACCCTAAAGCAGTTCTGTAAGCAGTCTTCTAGAACTCCATGAAACGTGTTTCTCTCCCTCCATTCTCCTCACAGGCATTTGAAAGGGACACATTTATGAACAGTCTCGGCTACAACTGGGTAAAAATGACTCCTTGGTACAAAACAGTGAAAGTAAAGACGCTCTGCCCAAGCATGTGTTAAAGTAAATCAAATGATTTTAAAATAAAAGCTTCCCAAGCGTGAGCCTGCTTTCTACATTTCATCTGCTGGTGGAAAGCTCCGTCAGGTGGCGGGACGGCTGTCCTGAGGGACACGGTGCCAGCCCCGGGAGTGCGCCCTTGCGTGTGACCTGGCCAGGCCCTGAGCCCGGGTTAGGGCCCCATGACGGCCGGGTTAGGGCCCCACGGGCTAGGGCACACGGCACAGCGGCCCCGCAGGGTAACAAGAGCCCCGCAGGGTAACAGCGAGGCCGCGGCCGCATTCCCACACGCACGCGAACTGCCACAATCAGCAGGATCACGGAGAACAATACTGCTCATCAAACTCCCATCTTCACACTTGAAGCAGAACATGTTTTCTAAAACGTGACTAAGATGCTAAAAGAAAGTGCATTAGCTAGACGTGGATATGAATGAGTCGGGGGGGGGACCTCTGAACTCTTGCACAGATAACAAATATCTGCCAAAGAACGACTTCAATCACATGACTAACCGTTCTTCCTGTAAAGTTTGGTCTGCTCACAAGAAATAGGAAAAATCAGTGTTACCATTTTATTCTCTACGCTTAAACTGAGTTTTTCTTTTCCTATTTTTTCCCATCCTTAAATGTAAGGAAAATTAACCAGCTCATTGCCTCTGACCTAAGCCTCTGAACTAGCTTTTAGCCCTCACAGTACGACCGGGGTCAAACCAGAGAGAAACACCTAGCCATTGGGGGGAATGCTGAAGTCCAAGCTAAGCACATGTGCTCTACAGAACCTAGTAGCAAGGGCAGCAGCAGTTAACTCGTCTCACACGACAGACGTATTCGCTTGATTTTCATTCGAGACTTCCTCATTGTCGGCACCACAGGCAAAAAGCTTGCTGCCCAGAGTTTTCTGGGCAAATCGAAAATACATGATGTGGCCCATTGCCACAAAGGAGACTGAAATCAACACAAGCAAGCCAAAAGCTTCGGGATTCGGAGCCAGGATGACCATGATGAAATGCAGAAGATCAAGGAGATAGTTCATGGAGTTCTGAACACCATTAATAATGCCTCGTTCAGATTCAATTACATTTTCTTGCAGCAACTGTGTCACAGTTAAATCAAAGGACCAAAGACCTATAATAAAAGGTATTTGTTACAAAGACTGAATTTTAATTTATAGCTTTTACATTTCAAATGATTTACAGTTTAAAAATGGTGACACGTACAAAATACACATTGGCCTCTTTACCTTAAAGTCACCAAGTATATATACTCATCATACCCTTGCCTTTGAGAATTCTTTTTCATTAAAAAATGCTGGTGTTTTAAGGAAGTGTTGAATCACTACATTCTATACCTGGAAGGAATATTACACTGTATGTTAACTGGAATTTAAATAAAAACTTGAAAAATAAAATAGAAAATACTAGGTTTCTAGTGGCTTCAAGAAATGATTTTTATAGCCACCGTACAGTAATAAGTCTAACCTACAAACTTTTAAAAAAATTCTATTTATTTATCAGAGACACAGAGAGAGGCAGAGACACAGGCAGAGGGAGAAGCAGGCCCCATGCAGGGAGCCCGACGTGGGACTCGATCCCGGGACCCCAGGATCACCCCTGGGCCGAAGGTGGCACTAAACCACTGAGCCCCCCAGGGATCCCCTACAAACTTCTTAATTCAATTTTTCTGTGACTATTTATACTACAAAAGCAAAACTGAAATCAGAGACAATAAATCTTACTATAAGTAAGAGTATTTTTAAGGCTCAAAGTGAATGTACTAACATATCCTTATGGTTAAAGTTTATTACGTTTACTGCCTGGGTTCTAAAGCCCCTACAATAAAGCTGTCTTCCTTGAATATTAATTGTCTTTGATAAATTAATGAATTGCATTCTATCACAAGATAAATACGGTTTCATTTCAAGAACGAATTCAGGCAGAGATAATTCACCAGTACTCTATTAATAATTACTTAAATTTTGCCTTGTAAGAAGTCTTTACACAGTGTTTCCTTCCAGAGTTATGAAATCCATTTGTTTGGCAAAGTATACTATAAATACACAAAAGCTAGACAAACTTTTGAAGGATTTTTTTTCCAGCTACCATGTCTTTTTTTTTTTATTTATTGAGACCAAAAACATTATCTTTTTTACTTTGTCCTATACAAATATCCTTTAAATTATAGTCCTTTTGGTAGAATTATAGCAATATAAAGATTCTAAATTACTAAATGGCATTATGATTATTAAAGCTCGTATCTTTTTGAAAATTAAGTTACAATACTTAAGATGTTCATCTATAAAAAAATTTCAAGCCCTAATCACGTTTTAAGACAGTATATGTACATATATACACACTGCATTTTAAACTATAAAATAAAAATTTCATAATTAAAGACGGGAACGTACATAAGGATAAATAATGGATTTTGCTTGAATTCACACTCAGAATATTTCAGGTCATTTATTTATCGTTGAGTTTTCTGAACCTACATTGCAAAGAGACACTCTAGTTCATCAACACAGAGAAAAAAAAGACTTACCGATTCTAGCAGCAATGACGCCTGCGAACAGCAGACTGACAGAGATTATGGGCACAGATTTGGGAGTCGTCTCTGGGAAAATACCAGCAGGGTCAGACCTGTTGGACACGTGCATTTCAGTTGTAAAGATGATTTCAGGTACTTTTGTAGGTGTCATTGTGGACAGTGGCTCTGCTTGAATGAACCTAGAACGGATATCTTCAAAAGGAGAAACAGACAAGTCCAAGGGGCTTCCAGGCATGAACACGGAGATCACGCACAAGATCAAACAGGAAAGCTGTGCAAATCCTGAGATCAGACCAGTCCGAACCAGGCCGCATTTTCTCCGGAGCCAAGTAAAAGCCACGGTTCCCATTATTCCAGTTATGGCGGATGCTCCCATCAAAATACTGAGGATGGACCCGCTCAGCCCCTGAGTGTAGGCGTACCCTGTGGTGATACAGTCAAAGCCCAGGACAGTCATATAGAGGAAAGCAAGACCCATGCCGGCCAGAAACACTGACTGGTTGTAATAGGAGACCCAGCCATCTCGGAAGGTGCGGAAGGGCTCGGCCATCTGGGAGGCGCAGCTTGGCTCTTGCTCATGTTCAAGCTCATGGACATTAGGGTCTTTCTCACCCATTAGATGAGTTCCCTCCAAGGGTTTTGGCTCAGTTTCTGTTAATAAAAGACATCATTATATGTGTCAATATAGTATGTATTTGCTTTGACTAATCTAAGAATTTCAGCCATGGAACAATCTCCGAGTAGCATTTATATTAAATAAACAACATACTACCGATACCCGTCTCTCTCACGTAGTCTGTCTCCCTTTCCCCACCGCCCCCGTTAGAAATTATACTCCCGCCTTAAAAAAAAAAAAAAAAAAAAAAAAAGGAATTATACACCCACCAAAGTCAGTAACAGGAAAACCCGTCAAATAAAAATATAATAATTGGAAAAACACAGCATCTTCTTTTCTGGGGCCCTGTTAAGATTCCATTTACCCAGAAGCCTAACTTCCTCTCTTCTTGGGAAATGCCCACCTGCATGCCTGCACGCACTCCCTTCTACTGTTCTATAAATAGCCATGTAACTCCTCTCTTCACAGACTCTTACGAATTCTCTTATTCTCTCTTTTTCCCCATTGTTCTTTCCATTCCTATGGCTCAATTTTTCCCAGCCATCCCTCAATTAATTTCCCCTCCATGTCTACTACTCACCTTAAGGAAAAGGACCAGCGGTTCCACTTCAACCCCCTGAGATTCAAACCAGAATTGTCCTCAGGCCATCCAACCCCAGGGTTGTGACTCATCTACCAAAGCGATATATCTAACCTCATGCAGGCCTTCAGCAGTAATAAACCTGACATAAATTCGACATAGTTTTGGTCTTCACCAACGCCTAAGGTCTAAACATCAGAATAAAAGGAATTGATCATTGTGTTGAGATTACCTTTATGTAAATTCAGCTGTTTCAATTCAGCTTCCTCTACTTTAAGAGCAGCTTTCACAGCTAGAGCAGGTGTTTTCTGGTAAACCTTCCAGAGCAGAAAGTACTCCACACACATGGACACCAAATTCCACCCCGAAATGAAACCACAGCCAATGACTGCAGAGCCAAATGTCATAATCTGGCCAACAGCCATGGGGGCCAAGATGTTGGTTAACTGGTCAATTCTTCGTATTGTAGCATTCATATCTACAGAGGGAGGTAAAAGAGGTAGAAAAGTGTGCAAAACTATCAAAGAGAGACTGCCAACTTACATAATACAAACTCATAATCCAAGAGCTTAGATTCCTAAAATGCAAATTTCCATAAACATTCCATACCATTTTGTTTGGAAATAATTTATTGTTTGGAACAAGTCACATTAAATTTGCCTCAAAAATCATGATTCCCTTGAGGTTGCATAAATCAGTCTAACATCAGCTTTTTTTTTTTTTTTTTTTTTAGAAAACATCAGCTTTTTAAATGAAGTGACTCTACATTCATTTTTCAACATTTATTAAATGCCTATTATGAGTTAGGCACCAAATCTGTCACTGTAAAGAAAATGAATATCCTGCCCTGTTCTCATGGAATTTACCTTCGCATGGGAAAAAAAGAGTTAATCAACAAACATATATACAGATATATACACACACAGCATGTCAGATGTTAATTCAACATTAGGGTGAACAATAAAGCACAAAAGGGCATAGACAGTGCTCAGGGGAAAAGAGAAATTTCAGTTTTAAATATGGCAGGGTCAGGAAAGGGCTCACTGAAGAAAAGAGAATCACAGCAGACACATGAAGCAGTAGGAGGAAAAAGAACCTGTCATGTGGATATTGGTGAAATGAGGATTCCAGACCAAGGTGGGTGCAAAAGTCCTGGGGCAGGAGGAGCTGCCTAGAGTGTAAGAGAACAACACGGAGGCTGGCAGGGCTGAAGCAGAGTGTGGAAGAGATGAGATCAGAGAGGGAGGGTGGACTGGCCCAGTCACGCAGGGTCTCGTGAACATTCTATGGATGTCGACTTGGACAATGATGAGTCAGCGAGCCTTTGGAAGCTAATGAACAGCGAGGTGGCACAGTCTGACACACTGTTAATGGTTCATTTTGGCTTCTGAGGTGTAGCATGAGGGTGAGGGATGTGCAGACGAGCAGAGAGGCAAGACGACAGGTAGAAAACGATGTGGCATAAACCAGGACAGTAATAATGGAGATGGAGAAATAGATGCTGGATACACTTCAAAGGTAAAATCAGGAAGTCGTGCAAAGTGATTAGATATTGGGTGTGAGAGAAAGGGAAAAATTAGGGAGGACTGTAAAGTTTGTTGCTTTTTACCTGAGCAACAGTTAGAAGAATAGACTCACCACTTCCTGGGAAAGGAAAGACTTCAAAAGGATCTGGTCTGGGGCAAAAGAGTAAGTACTTAGTTTAGAGATGCTGATTTTCATAGGCCTACTGACCGTCAAGAGGCCACATCAACTGGGCAGTTAAATACGTCTGGACTTGAGGAAAAGAAGTAGGTGCCAGATTTGGTAGTCATCAGCTGGTCGAGTTTAGTTTTTGGGTGTTTTTTTTTTTTTTAAGATTTTATGTGTTTATTTATTTGAGAGAGAGAGAGCATGTGTGAGTGAGGGGAGGAGCAGAGGGAGAGGGACAAGCAGACTCCACGCTGAACACGGAGCCGGACTCAGGGCTTGATCTCATGACCCTGAGATCATGACCTGAACAGAAACCAGGAGTCAGAAATTTCACTGACTGAGCCACCCAGGCACCCCAGTTGGTTGAGTTTTAAAGCAGTGAAACTGGATGAGGTCAACCAAGGGACTGAGTGTAGAGCCAGAAGGGACAAGATCTGAGGATCCAGTTTTAGGCATGTCAATGCCTAGAGGTCAGGGAAAATGAGGAGGAGCTAGTAAAAGAGGAGAAAAACCAGAAGACTGTGGTATTCTAGAAGCCCTGGGGCAACTGATTCCAAGAGGAGGGGGTAATCAACTGGCAAGTGCTGCTTGGTCAAGTTGATAGGTCAAGGAAGATGAGCCCTGACAAGAAGCTCTAGATTGGTCATGTGGAAGGTTGGGGAACCTCAAAAAAGAGTAGTTCTGCTAGGGCAGTAGGGCAAATGCCTGATTGAGGTTGGTTTAAGAGGCTGGTGCCAGCTCCAGGAGATAGAGATGCCACTTATATGCTATTTTAAGTGAGTGGCATCCCCTGGATTCACAACATGCACGTTGCCTCCTGGCGTCATAGAAAGTAAAGCCCTGACCGCGGAGAGGAGTTGAGAAGAGTGAGCCTAGACATTTTTTTTCTTAAGTTTTGCTGAAAAGGAGAACAGAGAAGCGGGGAGCGGAGGTGTAGAGAGAGGCGAAAATGTTGAAAAGCAAAACTACTGCACGTCTACATGCAGGGGAGAATGACAAGAAGGGGTGGAGACTGAGCCTGGCGCACAAGCAGACGAGTTCCTGGAGAGGAGCGGAGCCAGGGATGCGAGCAGGGCGCAGACCACCCACACGGCTTCGGGCAGGTGGGGGCACACGGGACTCCTCATTCCTCCTATTTTCTCAGTAAAACACAAAGCAAGGTCATAACTGGAAGTGAGGCTGGGAGAGGAGGTGTGGATGAGCTGTGCAAGGAGAAAGGAGGTGAGACCTCGTCCTCCCGCAGACGGTAGGACGATCACCTGGCAGTATGAAGGGCCAACCTGAGCCCCACGTCACCAACGCTAAGTGAGGAGAGTGAGCAAAAATGGTTTCAGCGGGCTCTCACGAAAGAAAAGTGGCAGGAGGAACAGAGACCAAGTGCATGAGGCCAGACGCTGGTGGTGGTCCCGTGCGGCCGGAAGGCCCAGCCTGGCACTGCAGCTGGGTGGGGAAGGGAGAGAAGAGGGGTGACAGCAGGGACAAGGGAGCACCCGCAATCATGTGTGGGTGCCGGCCAGGTGGCAGGTGGCGGGGCTGATGGGGGCAGGAGGAGTGAGCTGGGAAGGCAGCGGCGGCCTGGAGAGACGGGTGCCCACGGGAGTGTACAACGGGGTCAGGGTGGAGGACAAGACCAAGGTGCCTTCTTGTTGCCCCTCGGAGTAGAGGGGAGGACTGAGCAGTCCCAGTCCCGCCGGCACCTGGGGAAGGTGGTACGGGACACATGGCCCCCCCACAGGCCACTGCCAGCTCCTCCTCTCGGTGCTCGCGGCCCCAGCAGCCTCCAGCCAGTTACAGCGGGCGGCACCAGTGGGACAGTGACACGCTGCACCCCTGCCAGGTGGCACCCACCCACCGCAGGCCACCAGGGCCTCCAGCCCCCGACCTACTGCCCCCCGGCTTCCTACCCCCCTGGCCTCCTGCCCCCAGCCTCCAGTCCCTGGCCTCCAGCCCCCCCGGCCTCAGCCCCTGGCCTCCTGACCCCCGGCCTCAAGCCCCCCGGCCTCCAGCTCCTCTGGCCTCCTGCCCCCGGCCTCCAGACCTCCGACCTCCTGCCCCCTGGCCTCCAGCCCCCCGGGAGGCAAGCATGTCCTCTGCACATGCGAACACATCCTCGTGACAAGCTTCTCATTGTTGCAATGCAAACACACGCGTGTGCTCACGGCTCTGGTGCAACTGCTCTCAGTACAGTCGCGGCGCAGGACTCACATTAAACAGCTACTTGCTACTATTTTATCTTTAAAAAAATCTTATCTGGCAGAGAGCGAGCAGGAGCAGGGGCGGGCAGGGGGGAAGCGGCCTCGCGGCAGGGCCCTGGCCTGGCTCCCTCCCAGGACCCAAGGCTGCTGCACCCTGAGCCTGCCGGGCCCCACCACCTGCGACTGCGGAGGGTCCCTCGACCTCATCAGCTGCTGACCCGCTGGGCAAGGGGCACCAAGTGCGTCCGTCTGCCTTAAATACGGGGTGATTTTTAGTGCAGAGAGTTCCAATGACAAACGCAGCTCGCATATGCGACCGCGCCAACTGGCAGATGTTAGGACGGAGGGCCCAGAACCTCAGAAGCCAGGACCAACCACGGCTGACCAAGAAACAGGGAGGGAAATAAAACAGAGTCACAAGTCTGGGAAAAGGAAGGAGCTTCAAACGGGTTTGACAGGCTATGGGTCATGGCCCAAGACAACGTCTCGATAGAACACTAAAGCAAGGACCCAGGCAAATCAGTTAACAGATTAATTAACAGTATTTATGTAGGAAAACAATTCCTTTTCTGGAACCGTCCAAACTAGATGTTAGCAGCTGATAGTCTGGCCTGATGCCACCGAAATTCTAAAATTTTTTCACATTCCAGGGAAACGGTCTCCTGCTCTTTTTTTTTTTTCTTCTTTTTTTAAACCCTCGGTGATACAACTTCCAATTTTAAGACCTACTCTGAAATCAAGAAACACTGGGGCAAGAGAATGGGAGCGCCGCGCATCCAGCCTACAACCTCTCCTGCTTGGGCACACCGCCCTTGCCCACTGCGGACGTGCGCACACGAGGCCGCACACGCGCAGCAGCCTGCCTCGTCCCCTGCATGGGTTCCTAAGAGTTTTCACTGGTGACTCAAAACTCAGCCTGCAAAATGCCCATGACATCCACGATCCTGGCTGCAGCAGGTGCCTCTGTGTCCAGAGACTCACGCCCACAGGTACTTGGGGTGGCAGGTGGAGTCCCTGTACCCGTCCTTTCTTTCTCTATCTTTTCTCTCTCCGCCTCCTTCCCGTCCATCCTGCAACTTTCTTTGCCTTACAGCAGAAGCAGCACCAAAAATCCATAGTTAGATCCTTGCTGACCTTCTTCTGACGTAGAAAAGTTTCTATCCTACTTCAAAGCACAGCCCTTAATTAATTTTTTTTAACAGATGTGAATGTTTAACCTTGAGGAAAGACGACGCGGAGGTTTTCCTTCACTAGGCTGCTCGCTTGCACTACTGGCTGGAAGCAAAAAGGCACCAAGGACTAACAGCTCATAAGGGACCAAAGTCTGACGGGCAGCTCACTTCCTTTCTCAAACTTGAGAAACTCAAGAAGGTTAGCAAATGGACTGGTTGGCCTAGTCTCTCCCACTCTGCAATTATTCCTGGTAATAAGGGGCAGCAGAGAAAGGCCCCATTTTTGTTTTTGTTCTGGGACATCAAAAGGCCCACGAAGTTACATGGACTCTTTGGTGTTTTTTTTTTTTTATGTAGATATTTAGAATAAATTAAGGATTCTGGGTAACTTTCACTTTCCTCAGGACTTCCCCCCCTCCAGACTTCAGAGTCAAAATGAGTTAAGAAATTCAGAGTAGGGATCCCTGGGTGGCGCAGCAGTTTGGCGCCTGCCTTTGGCCCGGGGCGCGATCCTGGAGACCTGGGATCGAATCCCACGTCGGGCTCCCGGTGCATGGAGCCTGCTTCTCCCTCTGCCTGTGTCTCTGCCTCTCTGTCTCTCTCTGTGTGACTATCATGAATAAAGAAATAAAATCTTAAAAAAAAAAGAAATTCAGATTAATAAAAAAATAAAAATTAAAAATTAAAAAAATTAAAAAAAGAAATTCAGATTAAGAGAAAAGAAAACCACTTTAAAAGCCAACTCCCGCCCCCCAAATATATTCTAGCAGATATGTACGTGATCTACTTCCCAAACATATCTTTTAATACCCTTTGAATTTTAAACCATGGACATGTATTACATACTTAAAATAGTATGTTAAAGAGAGAAAGGAAATAACAGGGAAAAAACAAACAAAATAGGACAAAGCCTTATCTTACAGTTTACTGTGACAAACAGACATGAAATTATTTCCTATCAGTAAGTGATTACAGGAAGGGGAAAAAATCAGTGAGAATCACTGCTTCACCTGTAAAAAGCATGTCCTGGAGCAGCCCTCACACGTGCTAACTCCTCCTACTCAAACGCCTCCCGCCGAGTCACTGTGGTTTCGCCCAGATCCTGACTCTGCCGCAACAAGGTGGTGACTTAAGCAAATTCCTCTTTCTCCCTCTGCACCTTCCATAGATTTCATTTCCTTTCTGTCACCACTTCCTTTCCTTTTTCAGCCACGTGGCCCCAAGTCGCTTGCTCTCCCAGCACCTACTCCCACCTTCCGTCCTGGGATGAGCCGTTTAAATCGTCGGCAACGGCTTCCTCGTCGGGCAGGACGCCTGGGCAACAGGCCTGTGATAGCCCTTAGCTCAACGGGCCACTTCGGCCGAGCTGATCAGGGGACAGTGTGCCCTCCTCCTTCAGCCTGTGTCCTTACCAGTCCCTGTGCGTCTGTGTCAGGGGGCGGAGGGAGGGTGGAGGGCAGGAGTTCTTCTGAGCCCGAGTGGTATCGATGCAGTAGGACGTGTTGCCATGTAAGCTTTCTTCTGTCTTTTCCTGGCTGCTTGTATATGTTTCCAGTAGGCAACTAGATTTTTCTTTTTTTTTTTTTTTTTGTATTATTTTTATCGGAGTTCAATTTGCCAACATATAGTATAACACCCAGTGCTCATCCTGTCAAGTGCCCTTCAGGGGCAACTAAGACTGTAAACTTCTTTTTTATTTATTCATGAGAGATGCACACAGAGAGAGAAGCAGAGACCCAGGCAGAGGGAGAAGCAGGCTCCACGCAGGGAGCCCGACGCAGGACTCGATCCCGGGACCTGGGGTCATGCCCTGAGCCAAAGGCAGATGCTAAACTGCTCAGCCACCCGGGCTGCCCAGATTGTAGGCTTCTTAAAAATCATATTCTGGCCTTAATTTCTTTCGTATTTGTAACAGCAATTATGTTATATTGTATGTAATGTAACAAAACTTCTAGATTGTAACTTTAAAGTTGCAGGAATTAACTACTAGAGTCTCTTTTAGGACTAATGCGCTTCCACTCGCTTGGGAGAAAAATAAAATCCATGGTATGACTCATATAATCCCATGCCAGATTTTCACTGTTCTAAATCTTAAGTAAACATTTAGAGAATGTTAGCAGAATTTAAAAGAAAGAGCTCAAAAGAAATGTTTTTCCACTTGCCAGGTTTGTATAGAATAAAAGAGAAGTTTACTGTCCTATAAATCAACTTTATAACAGTGAGATAAATCATCGCACTGAGACAATGTGATGATAAGACAAAGACGATGTTTTCAACCTATTGTTCTTCAACAGTCCCAGAACAGGTGCAGGACTGGCTCAGCTGGTTATGGGGCTGACTCTTGATTTTGGTTCAGGTCATGATCTCAGGGTCCTGGGACAGAGCCCCACGTCAGGCTCCACACTTGGAGTGGGGTCAGCTTGAGATTCCCTCTCCCGCTCCTTCTGCTCTTTCCCTCCTCCATCTAATTAATTAATTAATTAATTAATTTTTAAAAAACACCCAGAAGAAAAAGCTCAAGCCTCATTTACTACCTCTGACTTAAAGTGAATCCTAATAACCCATTTAGTTAAAAGGCAACACCTGATTACCTGCTAATTTGCTCCTGTCTCCTCCAGCAACAACAACAATCCAGTCTCTCTGGATCGTGATGGCAGTGGCAGTACTGGCCAAATTTGCGACATCAGCAATAGTGATGATCAGGATATAACAGAAAGTCTGAGGGATTACATGAAAAAAGTGGAGTTGAAGTGTCAGTTTCACCACACGTACCTACTTCACTGCACATACAATGTACTTTAAAATGGTCTTTGATGGCATAATAATAAAATTTTTAACTTCATAAAGTCACAAGAAATAATTTTACTTTGTAGACATGAGACATTAAGTACCAACGGTCAAGTTAAAGGACATAATATTTTCCTAATCTGTATCCTCTGTAATACACATCATACAAAAATTATAAAAGCCATATGCACTTTCATGTGACACAATTATCATAGTAAGTGTTAACATGGGATGGGGGTAGTTTGTAATTTCTTCTCAAAATGGAAAAAATGCTGAAGGGGAAGTGAGAAGGTATTTAAGTCAGAGTTCTGATATTTCCTAGCAACATGGCAATGGGTAATCAACTAACATCACTTTGTCTTAGTTTTTTCATCAACAAAATAAAGGGAATACGCTAGAAGATTTTAATGTCCGATCTGCCCTTGAAGGTCTCAGTATCAGTCTAAATATATAAGAAGATTCAACAGTAACATTAAATCCATTATTTTCCACCCTGTCCTCAAAAATCTTTCTCTTTTTTTTTTTTTTATCAAGCTATCATGAGACCACGGTGTAAGAAGTTACTTAGTCCATGACCCCAAACAGAAATACCAATTATTATTGGAGGAACACAATCATGACACATTAATAAATACATGGATAACCTTTTTTTTTTCATGGATAACATTTCTTATATAACGTGAACAAATTATAGGTTAATACTAATAAGCTGAAAACTAACAACTGAATTGTATAATAAACTCTTAGAAGTGCCATTAAAAACAAATAAGAAGAACCCAAAAGGACAGAGGTAAAGTTCAAACAATACTTAACGAGTGCCTACCATGGGTAAAAGAACTAAAAGAAAACATAACTGTAGGGGATATTAAAGTGGATACAGAGATCAATTGTGTCTTTACAAAAAATTATTCCCTAGTCTCAAAGGGTTTCCTTTTTTTTTTTTTTTTTTTTTAACCACTACTAGATGTCCTACTTTCTGCCATTAGGAATTCCACTGAGAACTTACAAGTACCCATCCATGGTACATGGTCAGAAGCTCATTTTTATGTAAGAAAACCATCATCAGGATGATTCCACACAGGATGACCGAAACATTCTGTACCACCAGCGAAGTCTGAGCCACTGTACAGAGGGAGAAATAAAGTATTCACTAAATCAAAATACCTCAATGGGCCCATCTTTGTCCACACATTCCTGTTCTACTACTACATTAATGTCTATGCAAATTATTACAAGAAAAAAAAATTCCTGAAGTGAATCCTGAATGAACTATTTCTAGTAGGACCCACCATATCGAACCAGACCAATAAAATTTGCAGGAAGGATGAAGTAGTTGAAGCGATTCATAATGACCACATTTTGATTTAGTTGATTCTCTTCCAAGTTTGCTGTCATAAACAACTACATTACATAGACAAGATCCGTCTTTTAGCTCTTTATTGCTTAAGCTAAAATAAGAATATGTAGGAAGTTATCAATTGGGTTAAGGAAGAGGTCGTGGGCTCCATAACCTCCTCTAGGGTGGGCTGGATCAGATGGTGTGCAGAAGTAGGGACGACACACAAAGATTCGCCAAGAATAAAGAGCAGCAGTGCGTCCCTCTGGGCGTTCTAATGTGAAAGGCCACTGCTAGGAAATTCCATGTAGACGAAGTACTGGAGTAAGGCTGGTCAGCAGACCACATAACACGCCCCCGTCTTACTTGGAATCTCTTCTGTGCCATCACCAGGGGAGGTAATCTGGACAAGACACATAATGTCCCTTATGCCTGTGTCTATAAACTGAGGATGACAAGCCATTCCTGCCTTCTTTACTTTATAAGGTCATTATGGTGCTCAAATAAAATACCCATGAAAGTACTTCGGAGAATACAGAGAGTCGTGTATGTAACGTATAATTAGGGCTCTTGTCTTCAAGGGCAGCAAAGCTCGTGCTGGGTTGGAAGGTCATAGAAGAGCCTGAAACAACCTGCTTTCTGAAATTAGTGTGGAATAAAATCCCAACATAGAACTCATTCTTTCATTGCACAAGATTTAAATATCAACTGCACGAGGTTCTTGGTTTTCAGGAGCCCATGGACCAGAGGAAGGAAAGATATGCAAACAGGTCATTGTAAGAGGGTCAGTGCAGTGGCAGAGGTACTGACAAAGCCTCCTGGGGGCACAGAGGAAGAAATGATGAACTCAGCCTAGAAACGGGAGAGGTTTTCATGGAAGGTGACATCTGAGTGGATTCCATGGGATGAACCGGAGACCACTATCCTACCACACACTTTCTCATCCAACTCAACATTCTTTCCCAACCTAGATTTCCAGTGTGCAACCACCATGAGTCATGAGGTCTCTGTGTATAATATTCCTCCATTCCTATAAATAATGATGTAAACACTAGGAATGTTTTTCTCATAGACTTCATCCTATACGTGTTTTGGTCTATCCATTGTCACGACAGACAAAGGCCATCTTGACCATTACACTAATAGCATCGAGTCCTGGAATTTGATGATCCAAATTGCTCTCCATCCAGGGGCAGTTTTCTTCACTGTAGGAAACTGATATCTCAATCTTTCTCCAACATCTAAGACAGACGTGGCCAGGTCTTGGCTTACCAACAATGAAATTCAGGAAAATTCTGCCCTGATTTTACTATTTACATTGCCCTTATACTCTGCATAACTGAATTGTTCAATCACTCTCTCTCTTTCCTACACAAAACAGCGCTAATGTGCTAGAATAAATGTCACTTCTTCCTTTTCCCTAAAAAATTTGTAATTCAGCTCTCCATGACCCAGACTCAGATACTCTCCCTTAAATATACAGTTTTTTATTTCCTCACACATGCCTCTATATGAAACACTGTAACCCAGAGGACAGATGTTAAAGCTGCCCCAGCAACATCATACCAACAGATTTCAGTGCAAATCATGGTTAGAAAAAACACCAGAGTTAAGCAAACTTTTAATGTTTAACATTCCTCCCAGAAAAGAACTATGGTGTTAATTATTAACATCTGGAATCCATGAACTGCCAAAGAGCCAAAAAAAAAATCTATAAGCTTAATATCTTGGCATTCCAACTTTGTGCAGAGGCCCCAGGACCCTCCAGGCAGAAGTGCTGCCATTGAGCATCCCGTCACTCAGGAGTGGCAGGCAGATGCAATGGGTCAGTCACACTGGTTTCTCTTTAGCTCAGGCATGGGTCCCACGAATATAGAGCCTTAGTTTACCTCTACTCACCTTTAAGTCTGGCGTTCTTATCCACCCAATCACCGATGATGGCTCCAAGGACAAGAACAGATCCTGCCACCACCAGCCCATAGACTGCAGTCAGGAGGAGGCTATTTCCATAGAGCTCTACCAGGAACACGGACACGGCAAAGTGCCACATCCGATCTCCCTTGAAGAAGAAAAAATGTTTTGATGAAATCATTTTTTACTTTCTAGTCAGTTCTACTCAGGAAGTTGCTTCCTTATCAAAAAGGTACTTTCCAGCTATGCCATGAGATTTTCAAAGTCAACAACTTCGCTATGAATTGAGCATGGGTCAGGTGTTAAAACCATCCATCATGGCCCAACAGAAAATGCTCTGGCCCATTTACTAAGTAAACCCAAAAAACATGATATTAATGAAACACACGTACTGCTTATTACTCTAGAAAAAAAATGTAGTTTCCACACCAAAGAAGGCTTTTGGAGACAAAATGTGTTCCCTTTCATGTCAGGTTTCTACCCGGGCCTGGAACTGACCCATCCTGACTTGAGAGGCATAAAGTAGTTTTGCTACTGAACCAGAATGAGACTACAGTATAGCCTATAAACACTCATATGCCTTGAATGTCAAGAAAATGCCAGCTTTCCAATTTGTAAACTGAGAGGAATGAACTACATGATCTGTAGGGTTTCTTTGGCCTCTAATATTCTAAAATCCATATCCTACACTTGACGGGATGAGCACTGGGTGTTATTCTATATGTTGGCAAATTGAACACCAATAAAAAATAAATTTATTTAAATAAATAAATAAATAAATAAATAAATAAATAAATAAATAATCCATGCTCTATTTCACAAATTTCAAAGTCAAAAAAGAGCAGGGCTCAGAAAGATGAAATTAATATGGGCAAATTCATTTATATAAATGTCAGAAATAAACCCATAAGCAGGTTTTCATTTGAACATTTTAATACAGATGGGTTTTGAAAGGGGAAAAAAATCTAATTATTTCTTCAGACTATATAGGAAATTTTGGAATTCATTACTGCAAAATGCAAAAAAAAAACCACTTTTAATGAATCAGGTAAA
Organism: Nyctereutes procyonoides; assembly: GCF_905146905.1. Lineage (NCBI taxonomy): Eukaryota > Metazoa > Chordata > Mammalia > Carnivora > Canidae > Nyctereutes > Nyctereutes procyonoides. Next base: position 359,268 of record NW_026575132.1, read on the forward strand.
TTAACGTGTAAGAAATATTTAATGGGTCTTATTTTGAGATTTTTGGCTCCAACTTTGACATCTGAGTTAACATAAAATAGGACAACAATGTTCTAATATAACCTACCCCTGGTTATCCTGGAAATCACTACAGGAAACAAAATTTCCAGGCTAAGTTACTTATGAATTTGACTCTATGTGGAAGTACTGAGTCTTGGTTCTTTCCAAAGTCTCTTAACAACTGTTTGATAAATTTAATGTATCAGGAGCAAAGTATTATCCTGGTCTATCAAATAATGTAAAAAAATTAATAAAACCAAGAAATAATTCTATGCATTTAAAATTTAAAATTGATGCACATATACAATAGCAATCATCTACAATAATCTTCCTGTAGACCAGTATTTCTCTGTGGGAGTGCTTTTACCCTCCAGAGATCACTTGGCAATGTCTGAAACTGTTTTGGGTTGTCACAACTCTGGGAGCAGGGAGTGGGAGTACTACTGGTATCTACAACCGCATAGGGCAGTCCCCACAACAAATAATTATTCAGCCCAAGATGGCAACAGTACCAAGGTACAGAAACCTTGACGTAGGAGATTAGGAACACAATTTAGAAATGCAATTCAAAGTTAACGTAACATCAGGGCCTTGGTGGATTGGGTGCATATGATCAAATAAATGTTAAAGCAAACACTGGAAGCCAGTGGAAGCACCACGTGTGAAAGACTGATTCTAACTTGACGGTCTGGAATGTGGCTCTAGAACATTCTGCACTCTCAAACCTCAGCCAAGTGCATGACCCAGATTAGATACCATGAAACCAAAAAGGAGTAGGTACATAGTGAATCCCAACTGTAAATGAGAAAATATAAAATAAGTGGCAAACCCTACACTGATTTATCAGTCACGTCGTTCTGGTACGTTAGATTAGTTCCACGAACTTTGAGGATTAACCAGCACCGTACCCAAGTATTTCTGACACAGCTTGTGTTTGTTTTCATAAGAGAATGCTTAAATCAAGCAGGAATTGTTTAAGTTTCAAATACTACTGTACTAAATGATTAAAAGTGTATGACACACAATTGGTTTGCAACCAATAAAAAGACAACTTTATATTAAGGGGAAGATGTCAATAAGAATAACAAACTGTTTTCTTGATCTTTAACAAGAGAAGCAAATCCAGGCTGAATTAGAATACAATGGCATAAGGAGAGCAAGTGGCTCCCTTAGGAATAAAGAGTAAGTAAAGTACCTCCCCTACTTTAATCTCCATTCCTCTGAAGAGCTCCCAAGGAAAAGACAAAAAACACACACATGCCCTAAACTACAAGTTGCCTCCATGAGCAAATTTCCTCTCTTAACGTAAAGAATAAAAAAATATTACTTTCTACTGCTTCTTTCTTTGTTTTTTAACTATCTTTTACTCACAAGATTTTTAGATTCCTCCACAGCAGGCCATCAAAACAAGTGCTACTAAATGAAAATGTTCTTTCTGGTTTATCTTTATATGACACAACACCTCCTTGATGGAGAGGCATCAAATTGCTCTAGTTACCTCAATTCCTAAAGGGTCTGGGCTCTAAGTGGCAACAGAGTCCATGCTCAAGAAGCCCAAGAATCAGGCAAAGTCCAAGTAAATGTTGACCAAGTGCAGTTTTGAGCCCACCCATTCCTTCCTTACGTCCATTTCCTGCCCTCCTATGTGCGCTCCCTGTACTTTGATGATTTGTTTACATGCCCGTGTACCCCAGTGGACTGAGGGCTGGGGGCCAACTGAGTATCTGTGAATGAAGGATCCCAGTGCTTAGGCCCGCACTGCTTAGCGAGAGGCCCTATGTACCCAGCACTACTGCAGGCGTGACAAACCCAGTGGGACATAAAATCAAGGTCCATACTTTCATGTAGCTTGTACCCAGGGGGCCGAGACCAAGGGCAAGCCTAGAGCAGTGCAGGTGGCATAACTGCTGTGAGGAAATATGACGTAGCGTGCACGGAAGGTGGCATTGAGCGTGACGTAGAGACCTCTCTGAGCAGAGGCCTGAAAGGAATAAGGGCTGGGGCCGTGCAGACATCCAGATTATGAACACACAGCCCATAGGATAATGATGCAAGAAATAAACTACTGGCCACCCCTCTCCGTTGCCTTCTGCTGTTGGTTAGGTTTTTGCGACCAGATACATTTTTTTAAAGCCCAAGCAAGCTATGTTATAAGGCCCTTGACAACAAGACCCAGTTCTTGCAGTACTTTGTATCCTGACAGTACGGGGAGAGATGCACTGATCTACTGGCAGACAGACACAAAAGGCATTCAGCTCCACACACATAGAACCTTCTAGGCTAACACCTCTATTTTTAGGGTATAGGAAACCATGATTTGGTAGAGTTTGCAGGGGGAATGGATAGATAGGCAGGAGGGTATATCTGTGTATACATACACATAAGCACATAGATTTTGTTCGAACAAAATCAGTGTCGAACAGAAGACAAAACTTAAAAGGCAGAATGATCTAGTTAGTGAGCATTCCTCTTTTGCAACAAGAAGTAAAACTTCACTCAACCTTATACAGTTGTAGTTGTTGGGTTTTGTTTTGTTTTGTTTTGATCCAATGTTCCACAAGAAGTCCCTATGCTCAACTTACGGTAAGGTAGGGGTAAATGTCTGTCACTTTTCTTGTGGGACTTCTAATTACTCTGGCAAAAAAATCCTCCTGGAACAACTAGAGTTCCACCCTTTTGGCAAATCTGACCTCCCAACCAAATACCGAAAGGGCATATAAACATTAAACAACATAATGAGTGTTTGGGAGCGAGGCACCTCATTCTCCTAGGAGAGAGGCTCAGGTCACAAGATGACAGCTTCAGATACTGTCTCCACCACTGGCTACTGGCTTTTAGAATACTTAATACTTACTAAATTAAATGGAGGAGAAAAAAAAAACTATTGGTTTAGATATAATTAGGAGTAGTTTCACTAGACTGCTCCTTAGAATCATCAGCTATTGGAAACCAAACACACTCAATTTGTTTACGTGTATTTGCAGAGTCATCCTCGTCTCAGCCTCTGGGGAGATAGGAGCTGGCCTTTCTAAAAAGCCAAAGCCATCTTTGAACTGCTATTTCTTAAAGAGCTGATAACCTAGCTTAATAATTTCCCCAGGGCATGGGTACAGATTTCCTCATACAGTAGTCTGCATTCACGCCTTAAGGATGATCCCATAGAAGTTCCCAATTTAGAAAGAAAATAACATTCACAAAATTTACCCTAAAAATTCTCCCTCCTTATATATGATTTTTTAAAATTAAATATCATATATGAGGCACAAAAAGAATTTATCCAGATACTGCTTTTCAGCAATAAGAACAATTGTTTAAAGATTCTAATCCTTAATTAAACACACACCCAGCATCCTTTTGGGATTATTCTTTTTTGGGGTATTGATGGAGGAACCTAGGCCCATGAAACACTGGCCTTCTAGGACCACAGAGGAAGTCGGAGGGAGATTATGAATATCATGGCTAATTTTCAGTGGGTGATAGTTTTTAAGATAGCCTGAGATGCCCCACACAGATCTACCAATGGGTGACATTTTTAAAGCAGAGGATTTTTATCACTCAGATATTTGCTCTTGGGTCAATTATATTTAAGTTAATCTGAGTATGCTATTTTTAGCGCAAGTCAGTCATTCTACTATTCTACTCTATTTTCGTAGTGTAATATGCTGGAGCTTATCATTTCAACAAAAGAAGAAAGTGAGAAATAGCTTAAAATGTAGAAGTAGAAGATACAGGAGACATTCGTCCATTCTTAGTAGCAAATTTTACCATTTACTAAGCCTTGAAATGCAAACTACAAATTTACAGGCATTGCAAATATTCCTGTGTTTGTTCATTTTATCTTTGGAGGGTTGTTCATCTATATATAAAGTATGATAATTCAGTAGCACTCACTAACCCCTATGGGAAAATATCTTTGGTGAAAATAATTTTTTCATTAGAACAGGTGTACCTGGATGGTTTCTTCCTTTCGCTGCCTGGCCAACCTGGAGGATGGCTTCATGAAACTGGTCCGAACGAAAGGAAACAAGAAGTTATGCAAAAGTCTGTTGTAAGAGTCACCGTGCGCAGTCACTTACCCAAGTGGACAGAGAGTGGCCAAGGTAGAGGAGGAATTTGGCGGAGGTCAGGTAGTTTGCTAGGGACCCTGCGAGACAGCGAGAGGGGCGGTGAGTTGGGTGCGCGGGCTGCCACGCTCATTTTTCTTATCAAACACGGTTATTACGACTTCGTTTGTGGGACACACATGTGCATTTGTCGCAGGCGCGGGCTCTTCCCTTAGCACCGCCGGTCACTAGGTGCGGACCCCCAGAGGGCACGAGGGCGCCCCTTGCACCCTACCTCTTCACTCTGTCCCCCCACGCCTCCGCCCCCGCCGCCCCCGCCCCACTCACCGCAGCATCCTCCCGGGCGGGCCTGCTCCCCGGCCTTGGGCATGACCCCAGGCGACCCCGCAGCGCCGCGGCCGCTGGCTCCCCCGGCGAGCAGGGCGTGCAAGGCGTGCAAGGCAAGGCGTGCAAGGCGCGGGCCCCGCCGAGCACCGAGGACCGCGGGGCAGGGAGCGGGAGAACCGGGGCCCTCGGGGTCTCCTTTCCTAACTTAGCTAACACTGTAGCTGAAGTCGGAAAGGCAAAGCCTTATGGAGGCGCGGAGGCCGCGCTGCCGCCGCCCGCACCCGACCCCGCGCCGCCGCCCGCCGCCCGCTGCGCCCCGCGCGCTTATACGGGCCGGGGCGGGGCTCCCCGCGGACGCCCGCTCGGGCCGCCCCGCTCCGGCCCCGCCCCCGGCCCCGCCCCGGCCCCGCCCCCGGCCCGCAGCCGCCAGTGAGGAGCCGGCCAGGCCCAGGACCGCGGGGAGGGGAGCGGGGGCCGCGGGGGAGGAGGGAGGTGGAGGGGGCCGCGGGGGGGAGCGGGGGCCACGGGGTGTGTGGGGCCGCGGGAGGCATGGGGGGCACTGGGCCGCGGGGGGCGTGGGGCGCGGGGGGCGTGGGGCACGGGGGGGCGTGGGGCCGCGGGGGGGGGTGGGGGACGTTGGGCCGCGGGGGTGGGGCGGAGCGCGCAGGGCAGGGGCAGAGTAGGGTGGGGGGGTCATTGGGCCGCGAGAGGGGCGGAAGCGGGGCCGCAGGGGAGCGGGGAAGGGCGGGGGCGTGGAGCCGAGAGGGCTTTGGGCCGCAGGGGGTCGCTGCTGGGAGGGGGGTGGCGTAGCGGGTGCCGCCGGGGCCACGGGGGCCGCTGGGCTGCGGGGGGCTTTGGGCCACCGGGGCCATGGGGGACGCGGGGGCGCGGGAGCCGAGGACGTTGGGCCGCGGGGGTGGGGCGGAGTAGGGCGGGGGGGGGCATGGGGCCGCGGGGGGAGCGGGGGCGGGCGGGGGGCGTGGGCAGAGAGAGCTTTGGGCCGCAGGGCGTCGCTGCGCGGGAGAGGGGGGCGGACGGGAGGCTGCCGGGGGCCGCGGGGGGTGGGGCCGCGGGGGCGTTCGGTGGGGGGGGGGAGCGCGGGGGTCCGCGGGGTCCGCTGGACTGCAGGGGGCTTTGGGCCGTGGGGGGTCGCTGCGAGGTGGGGCAGGGGGCGTTGGGCCGCGGGGACCGCGTGGAGCCGCAGGGGCGGGGTGGGGGCTGCCAGGGCCGCCGTGCAGAGCCCCGCCAGGCTGGGGGGGCGGAGCACGGCCTCCATAGCGCCCCCGGACGTCCGAGTGCGCTCTCCCGGCCTCCCCCTGCGGCCTCCCCCCGCGGCGGGCCCCCAGAGTCGTCGGCCCCCCTCCCCCAGCCCAGGGTTAGGGTCGGGCATCCCGCCCGCTGGGCCCTCCCTCCAGCCCCGCTGCAGCCCCGCCCCCGCGCCCCTTCCTGCTCGTGCCCCGCCGGCCGGGACCCTCCTGGCGCAGGGACGGGGCATCCGCGGCGGGTCCGGTGGGAGGGGCGGCGAGGGCCAGCAGCGCCCGCCCCCGAGCCGCCTCCGTCGCCAGGCCCGGGGCGGGGGAGGGGCGGGTAGGGTATCTGGGCGCCGCATCGGGAGCCTCCCGGGGCCGCGGGCGGGGCGGGCGGCCTGCAGGGCGGAGATAGGGACCCGCCGCCCACCTGCTGCCCCGACGGCCTGGCCCTTCCAGCCTCCTGTGCCCGCTTCCCTCCCGCAGGGCTTTCAAGTCCGTGGTCTTTGCTCCCAGAGAAGTCCGGGGCAGGTGACCCGGGTCGCGGGGGCCCAGTCCTGGGGGGGGGGGGTTGGGGGGGCACGTGTGCGGCTACGGGACCGCGGACCTACGCTGAGCTGACCCTTCGCGCGGCCTCCAGGGGCCTTAAAGCACATCCAGGTGCTGCAGAAACAAGTGCTTCCAGTTGACCCGGCCTGAGAAGCACTGTGGCGGCGGCAGCTAAGTCTGTGCCTCGAGGTCACGGGGAGGCTGCGTTCTGCCGTCCCAGGGGGTCCCCAGGAGCCCAAATGGGGAGAAGAAAAAGACAAAGACAAAGGAGAGGCCACAGCGAAGTGCGCAGGGGAGAGTCTGGAGAGCAACCGAGCGGATGCAGAACCCGAAGCCACTGGGCGTCGGAGCCTTGGCCGGCGAGTCCCGAGTCCTTATCAACGGAAAGCGACAAGATCCCTTAGTTGAGGCTCATGAAATGAAAAGGAATTGAAAATGAAAATGCAATAAAAGTCCTCAAAATACGTGTGCAAGATGCAAGATGCCAGAAATCGCCTGGCCGTGGCATTCGGGGTTAGAGAGCACGGCGTAAATCACAAGACCCAACTGGCCGGTCTTCCTTCTGAGGACTTATTTGGCTGAAAATTAAAAATTCTTTCAAAAATATGCATTATTTCTAGAACTCCAAAAATGCAACTTCTCTATTAATATAATCATAACTAAGAAAGCCATGCAAATTTTAAAGCACTTTACCAAAAAAAATTAAAAAAAAAAACAGGATGCTGTAAGAACCATTTTCTAGTTTTTCTAGTTCGTGTTCAAAGTTCTTAAGTTTGTGAATAGGTTAGCTTTTTATAAATTCCAGCCAGAATACAATGTACCATCCATCTAAAATTGAGAGGTATTTACGGTTGGGGAAAAAGGGGGGGTCTTATTATTTCTAAGCTGCTTTTTCACTTACCGCCGGCGTCCTGTGTGCTCCGCTGTGTCTGAGGTGCTCCCCAGGACAGGCAGAATAAAGAACAGTCAGCAGCGCGCGGCTCGGAGGAAACGGGTTGTCAGCAGCTGTTACAGGAAGAGCTCAGGCCCAGGACGAGCTTGGGCCCAGGACGAGCTCGGGCCCAGGACTAGCTCGGGCCCGGGACGAGTTCGGGCCCAGGACGAGCTCGGGCCCAGGATGAGCTCCGGCCCAGGACGAGCTAGGGGCCCTGAGGCCTTGCAGCTTAATTTAGGGGCTACACACAAAGCCCCCATGCACTCAGACACCTTTTTTCAATGTGACAGACGTATTTCAAGAACTGTTTGACATTTCCACGACCTGTAACTGACTGAACCCTTGAGAATTTAAGTTCAGGCACCTGCTTTAAATTACAGACATCTAACTGAAAAATAAATACCTCTCAGGTTTTCATTTGGTTCCCATATTTTAAACAGATTTGATCTTGCAAAGTTTCTCGTGAATATTGACTTTCATCCCCCCCCACACACACGCATACACTCTGTTATGTACAATGTCCAGTTGGAAAATTAAATGCAAATTCAGAAGATCCCAAAAGAAATACATTCCTAAGGCAAATCCATAGGGATAGAGAGCATGTTAGTTGTCAGGGGCTGGGGCTGGGAGGAGGGATGAGTGGGTAGCGACTTCTTAGTGTGTATGGGGTTTCCTTTTGGGGTGACGAAAGTGTTCTGGGACAAGAGAACGGTGCTGGTTGCACAACACTGTGAATGTTCTAAAAGTCACTGAAATGTGTACTTTGAAATGGTTAAAATGGTGAAATGTATGTTAGGTGAAGTTTATCTCAAAACAAAACAAAACTATTGCTATATGGGAACTTTGCCGTTTTTTAGGAATAGCTTTCATTGGTACCAATGTGGGCCAAATGTCGTCCGTGGAGATCTTGGATTTGGAAAGAGAACAGAGACCTCTTGCCCGTTATGCTCCCTGGAAGCTGGCACGTGGAACTGAGTTCACTCGTTGGTTTTCTCCACACAAGGCCAGAAAACACATACAAATGTCATTTAATAAATGTTGCAGCCACCCAAATTTGGCCCCAGGGAGCTTCTCCAGCAGCCCAACCCAAGCCTTGGGTCCCTAAAGTCAGAGGACATAGCCCCAGCGCCGCTGCCCTGGTTCCTGGCCCTTTCTAGTTCTTGCTCCCCGCGGGCTGCATAACGGGGGCCTCCCTCGCTCCTGGTCACTTCTGTTTGCAGCCGCAGCCCGCCCACGAGGCCCGCCCGGGGGGTCAGCGGAGGGCGTCTGGGTTACAGACCTCGGAGCCGCGTGCTCGGAGCTCACCCCCTAAGCCGGCTACTCCCTGGTGCGGGAGGCACCTGCTGGGCTCCGGGCCAAGCTGTCCAGCTCCTTGTGTCCCCCGGGGCCAGTTGACCTGCCCAGTGCCCCCGCATCCAGCTCCCTCCCGACCCCAGCCTCTTGTGATGTGGTCATTGTGTCTGCTCTTCTGTTTGTTTCTAGAAATGCCCCTTGCATACTGCTGCTTTGTCCCTCTTATCTCATTAAATGCCTAATTAACATATCAGCTCTGAGTGCAGCATAGTAGGTTGTAATTGTGTCTCACAGACGTAAAATCCTGATCAGATGATAGTCCTCCTCTGCGGTCTCTGAATTTGTGCTCACGCAGACCGAGAGTGGAATGAGGCAGATCCTGATCCAGTGAAGACCGTGTGTCTTGGACAAAGCCTTCCTCGCCGATGCAATTAGAAAATAGTGATTGGAGTGATTATTTCAACATTTAGGGATAGTTCAAAATCCAGTGAAGGCCCCTCCCGAGACCGTCTGTCAGAAAGGTTTGGCTAAGCTGTTGTCTGCATCAAGCCACGTATAGAACAAAGGCACCGTATATTTGGAGCACAATCCAAGTGCCAGATGCCAAAGTGTTTAGCAGATATTATCTCATCCTCGCAACACCTCTATGAAGTACTACTGTTATTATTCCTATTGTACGTATAAAAAGACTGAGACTCACTACTTGCTAATTGCAAATTCTCTTCAAAAACGTGGATCCTGAAAATGATAAGTAAACAATTTTTTAAAAATCTGAGTTGCAATAATAGCTCGGAAAGAAATCTTAATAGGTATTTCTCATACATATGGGTTTTGTTTCCTTTCAGAGGAATGGCGGATAATAGTGTTCTATACTTGATTTTGCATTTGACTGGATTCCATTATTATACCTCTGGGGAATTTTGAGTTATTCATTAAGGCAACGGATAATTCTTATTTATTTTCTGCCTATCTACTGGATCCAAATATTCATAACCTGAAAAATAGTATCACCAACTAAGGAACCTTGGTTTAGTAACTTTTTTGGTGCTTCTGTGCTTAAATTATTATTTGAATTGAATGGCTGAGTCCATCTGTTACCTAAAATGTGACAATATTTGAAACTTTGCTTCCTGAAGAACACTGCATTTATGTGTGAGATTGATTTTCAATGCATATACAGTTGCCGAAAATATATAAAATATGATACTCGAATTGATTGGTAAGACTGTTTTCAAGGCGGCCCATCTCAAAGAATATCCTTGAAATTTGAGGTTTCATCTGATTTTGGAAGTCCAGCTCAGGCTGGCGTCAGATTGTTTTCTTAGGTCTACCTCCCCCTCCCTCTGTACTGGCCGCGAGTGTGTCCTCGTGTGTCCATCGCTGCCCCTTCCTCCTGATAGACAGCCCTAACCAGTTACTGGGCCGCAGCAAGTTCAGCATCGCATTTCTTGTGGTCACAAGGTGTGTACGTTCCGTGTCATCTGCTTTATGTACCCGTCAGCATTAAGATGGTTCTGTCCTTTGAAAAAAAAATAATAATGCATTCCTCGGAAGTCACATTAGAAAACATGAATGTTTTGACTAATTTAAAACTGCAAATGAACAACACATAGACTACAATTACCAGTTTACGAGGATGTAGGGTATCATTAAATGAGTTTAGTTGTTTCTCTTTAGTACCAATTACTTCAGACGTGTCTCATTTGTTTTTCTTTCTATATGCAATTGATTGCCCTTTAAGGTAAAGTTAGACTGATGCAAAATAATGACTGTGTGTCAGCTCTTCATAGGGTGGGCCTTCTAAGCTAATGTTGAACACTGATGATAAGTGTTTACAAAAGCATATTTGTGTCACAAGAGTCTCTTCTGTATACTAAAAGAGTCTCATTTTTTAAGCAGTTGACCAGCTCAAACAGCATTGTGATCATAGAAAGTAAAGTGTACTCATCTACCTGTTGTGAGCTTATCTTGAGCCGGTGATTTGGATATTTAGGAAAAAAATCCCTCACCAAAATTTCCGGAATTACATTAAATTGATATGTATCTTTATTTGAAGGTGCTATCTGGCCCCAGGGAAAATCTGGCATATTTTCTCTTTCAAACTATTGATATTTTTGTTTAAGTAAAAGTATATGGCAACTCCACCGATTTCCCCTGTTCACATATTTCACATATTTCAGATATTGCTCAGGTCATCAATGCCATTTGTTCCAAACTGCTTTGTAAACCATAACAGTATATGAAGTCTCCATGGTACAAATATCCCAGAAGTGCCCTAACTGTGCCTTTTAGTCAAATAAACTAGATATTATCTTCATATAGAAAAAGAGCAAAATAGGGGACCTGAGGGATTTCTGGCTGTGGCAGGCGACGATTGGTGGGTGGTGGAGTCGGGGGCAGCTGCAGAAGATGGTTGGGCGGCCCGGGGGGAGCAGCCAAGCTTGGGGGAGGCTGGGAGGCAGCAGCAGAACCACAAAGTGCAGCCTCAACCCACAGCCCACCGGTTTCTGAGACATTCCTACTGGCTGGATCTGTGGCTCTTCATCCTCTTCGACGTGGTGTTGTGCAGCTTCGTGTATCTTTTACCGTAAATGGTTTGCCTGATGTCTAGATTAAGAAGTTGGTTCCTGGAGTGGATTCTGAGAATGACTACAAACCTCTTGAACAAAGGAGACAGGATTGTGCAACAGAATCTCAAACTGAGGGACTTTTCTTTCATTTTACACACTTTTATTATTCCTTTTTGGGGACTATATTAAATGGGTAATGATCTCACCCATTCATAGCTAAGTTCTTAAAACTAGACTCTTTGATTCATGTGTAAAAACTTCTCAAAATCTGATGGCTTTAGAGGGGCTGAATTTCTATGTAAAGGTTTAGTGTATTCATTAAGAAATATAGTAATGTCTTGCCTTTAACATTTTAAGGATTAGCCAGATTAGTATAATACAAAAATGTAAAATATTAAAGTGAAATATTTAAAAATAAATTACTCAAAAGCAAGGGAAGGATTTTGAGAAAAAGGAGTTAAGAGCTATACAGAAAATAGAGGCCCACAATGTCCTAGCCATAAGTACCAGTTTTTTAGATTAAGTGGGCCTCTGTGATGGCTGCCAGATTGTTAACAATCTCAGAGGAAGTATATAAATATAATATCCAACATGGGAAATCTAGTGTGCATGTCCTCTTACCTTTGTTTTCTTTTCAGTTCTTGAACTCCCCTAAAATAAGACTATGTCTGAAACCTATTTATTGTGGTTGCATTAAGAATGCCTGTGGCCAAAATGTGTTTTTTAATATAATGGTTATACCTTAAATACTTCAGCAGAGTCATTTCAACAAATATTTGAGCACTTACTCTAGGCCAGGTACAGTACTGAGCAAAAAAGACAAAAATCCTTGCCTTTATGGAGCTTACATTCTTTCTCTAAATGTTAGTAAGAATTTACATTCTAGGAGTGATCAATTAGTGTTTAATCAGAAAGTTCACACTCCCAAAGCAGCTACTAAAAGCTGTCAGAAGCTATTTCTATTATATAACAGATACTCCTTTAAGTAACAGATGTTAGAAATGGGCTCTTTTTGAAATTGGTGACATTTGGGAACCCTGGGTGGTGCAGTGGTTTGGCGCCTGCCTTTGGCCCAGGGTGTGATCCTGGAGACCCAGGATTGAATCCCACATCGGGCTCCCGGTGCATGGAGCCTGCTTCTCCCTCTGCCTGTGTCTCTGCCTCTCTCTCTCTCTCTCTCTCTCTCTGTGTGACTATCATAAATAAATTTAAAAAAAAAAGAAATTGGTGACATTTGATACATGTGAATTGCCTAAATATTTTGAAGATATTCCCCTCCCTTAGAAACAGGGCATAGCTCCGGTAAACTTTACATACTTTCCCTCTTAGAATGACATTTACAGTGAAATGTGATTTTGGTAGATTTTAATTGCCTGTTGCCCACTACAAGGTAACACTTATGCCTATGGGGTATCGTTGCATCTGTCTGGAGTGAACCTTTTATGCAAAAATTGAAGCACCTAAAGAAACACAAAACTGAAATTTCATTGAGTATACCAAACAGTGCAAACTTTTTCTGCTAATAGCTAATAATTTTGTCCAATACATGTTTATTGTCTAAAAAAAAAAGAAAAAGAGTAAAATAACTTCCAGTTGTTTCAATATTTCCAGTTCAAATTACTTCCAATTCTCTGCCAAACATGTCTGTAAAAAGACAGTTAAGCTTACACAACTAAACCTAAAAGTCCATCCGGATATATGAACTGTTGGCTCAACCAAGAGAGGAGTATATAAGCATTTCTGAGGTGTTTATAAGGCTTACTGGTAAAAAATATCCGACTGATATATATCCAGATTAACTCTGGATAAAATATTGTGTAAATATTATTCAAAGTATTCCTATATAACTACTGCCCTTCCAAGGGAAAGGAAATGTATCTATTGGAATCCTTTTCTTTTTATAATTAAAAATCAGAGGGAGATCCTTCTGATATTAAGCCTAGAATCTTTGAACTTAAATTTTATGCTGGCTCTGCTATTAAGAAGTTGTTAGTCTCTTACTGTAACAAGAGACAAAGAGGGACACTATATGCTCATAAAGGGGACAATCCAACATGAAGATATAAAGATTATAAATGTTTATGCACCTAACATGGGGATACCCATATACACAAAAGAGTTAGTAATAAGCATTGAAAAATAATAGATAGAAATACAATAATAGTAAGGGGCTTTAATACCCTCCTTACATCAATGGAAAGACTATCCAAACAGAAAACCAACAAGAAAACAATGGCTTTGAATGACATACTAAACCAGATGGATTTACCAGATATATTCAGAACATTCCAACCTAAAACAGCATAATACACATTCTTTTAAAGTGCATACGTAACATTCTCCAGAATAGATCACATATTAGGTCACAAAACAAGTCTCAACAAATTCAAAAAGATAGAAATCATATCACGCATCTTTTCTGACCGTAACATGAAACTAGAAATCAACCACAAGAAAAAATTTGGAAAGAGCAAAAATATATGAGCTTAAATAACATGCTACTACACAATGAACGGATCAACCAAGAAATCAAGGAAGAAATTAAAAAATGCATGTTAACAAATGAAAATGAAAACACACTGGTACAAAATCTCTGGTATTCAGCAAAAGCACTTCTAAGAGGGAAGTTTGTAGCAATACAGGCATATCTCAAGAAGCAAGAAAAATCTCTAATAAAAACCTAAACTTACACCTAATTGAGCTAGAAAAAAAACAAGAACAAACAAAACCCAAAGCCAGCAGCCGGAATGATATAATAAACATATATTGGAGCAGAAATAAATGGTATAGAAACTAAAAAAATAACAGATCGATGAAACCAGGAGCTGGTTCTTTGCAAAAAAATCAACAAAATTGATAACTCTTTAGGCAGACTTATGAAGCAAAAGAGAGAGAGGGTTCAAATAAAATCAGAAATGAAAGAGGAGATATAACAAGCAACACCATAGAAATACATAGGATTGTCAGAGAATTTTATGAAAAATCATATGCCAACAAGTTGAACAAACTAGAAGAAATGGATAAATTCCTATAATCACATAAACCACCAAAACTAAAGCAAGAAGAAATATAAAATTTGAACATTGTTCACCAGCAATGAAATTGAACCAGAATCAAAAAATCCCAGCAAATAAAATTCGAGGACCAAATGGCTTCACAGGTGGATTCTATCACTTAAAGAAGAGTTAACACCTATTTTTCTCAAATTTTTCAAAAAAAAAACTAGAAGAGGAAGGAAAACTTCCAAATCATTCTATGAGGCCAACATTACCCTGATACCAAAACGAGACAAAGATACCACAAAAGAAAGAGAAGCGCAGGCCAATATCTCTGATCATCATAAAAGCAAAAATCCTCAAGAAAATACTAACAAACTGAATCCAACAACACATTTAAAAAAAATCATTCACCACGATAAAGTGGGTTTTAGTCTCCGGATGCAAGAGTGGTTCAGTATTCACAAATCAATCAATGTGATACATTATATAAATAAGAGAAAGGATAAAAACCATGTGATCATTTCAATAGATGCAGAAAAAGGACAACATCTATTCATGATAAAAACCCTCAAAAAGTATGTTTACAGGGAACATACATCAACATAATAAAGGCCTTATATGAAAAACCTACAGCCAGCATCATACTCAGTGGTGACAAACTGACAACTTTTCCCCTAAGGACAGGAACAAAAAAGGATGTCCACTCTTACTGCTTTTATTCAACATAGTACTGGGAGTCTTAGCCATGGAAATCAGACAACAAAAGGAATAAAAGGCATCCAAATTGGTAAGGAAGAAGGGAAACTTTCACTCTTTGAAGGTGACATGATACTCTATACAGAAAACCCTAAAAACTCCACCAAAAAACTATTAGAATTCATACATAAGTTCCATAAAATCACAGGATACAAAATCAATGTATAGAAATCTGTTGCCTTTCTATACACTAATAATGAAGTAGCAGAAAGAGAAATTAAGAAAACCATACCATTTACAATAGCACCAAAAATCATAAAATATCTAGGAGTAGGATTAACCAGGGAAGTCAAAGACCTATACTCTGAAAATAACACAACACTGATGAAGGACATTGAAGACAACACGAAGAAATGGAAAGGCATTCCATGCTCATGGACTGGAAGTACAAATATTGTTAAAATGCCTATACTTCCCAAAGCAATCTACCGATTTAATGCAATCCCTAGCAAACTACCAACAGCATTTTTCACAGAACTAGAACAAACAATCCTAAAATTTGTATGGAACCACAAAAGACCCCAAATAGCCAAAGCAATCTTGAAAAAGAACAACAAAACTGGAGGTATCACAACTCTGGACTTTAAGTTATATTACAAAAACTTTAGTAATCAAAACAGTGTGAGACATTATATGTCTAATTAATCTTCCAGAAAGGAGGCAAGAATCTGCAATGGGGAAAAAAAACCCAGTCTCTTCAACAAGTATTGCTGGGAAACTGATAGCTACATTCAAAAGAATAAAACTGGGCCACTTTCTTTGACCACGCACAAAATAAACTCAAGATGGATTACGGACCTGATATGAGACCTGAAACCATAAAAATCCTGGAAGAGAGCACAGGCAGTAATTTCTTTGACATTGGCCATAGCAACGTTTTTCTAGTTATGTCTTCTGGGGCAAGGTAAACAAGACAAAAAATAAACTATTGGGACTACATCAAAATAAAAAGCTGCTGCACAGCAGAGGAAACAACCAACAAAACTAAAAGCTGACCTACTGAATGGGAGAAGGTATTTGTGATATCTGCTATAGAGTCAGTATCCGAAATACATAAAGAACCTTACAACTCAATGCCTGAAAACAAAGGAACAAAGGAAAAAAAGAAAGAGACAAACTGAAAACCAGAGTCTTAACTGTGGCAACACACTGGTGGTTACGGGCGGGAGGCGGGGGTGGTGGTGGAAGAGATAAGTGGGGATGATGGAGAGTGCAATTACCCCAAGAGTGCTGAGTAATGCACGGAACTCCTGAACCCTATATTGCAGACCTGAACGTCGTGTAATACTGTACATTAACTATGTTGGAATTATTATTATTTTTTATAGACTTATTTTTTATTGGTGCTCAATTTGCCAACATATAGAATAACACCAAGTGCTCATCCCATCAAGTGCCCTCCTCAGTGTACGTTGGAATTAAACTTAAAAAAGGAGGTTGGTCTCCTGGACTTTTCTGGATGGTGAGCTCATGGCAGGGATCTCGAGCACCTCGTCCTTCTGGGACCACATTCAAAGACAAAAGCTAGTGGTGCAGGTCCGAGAGCTCCTCCTAGTCTCTAATCGGAGAGGAACATGCTTGCCAGGAGACCCCTTACACTTTTCCCTTATTCTTCAGTGGTCAGAACTGGGTCACATGCTCATTCTTAGGCCAAAACTGGAACCATTTTCCCTGAGATCATGACATTTCCAATGAACATCTAGATTAGGAGTGTCTTAGTGAAGAAGAAGGAATAGGGCGAGAGCGGCTTGGCGATCCCTGACACTACTGTGTTATTAGAACCACCTGGCAGCTTGCGGGGCTCCTTGGTAGCCTCAGCCGTGGCCACACACAACCCGGGGACTCTTAGGCCCCACCGCTAAGGTTGGTTACAGAACTGAGGAAATGTTGAATGAAACTCATGTATAATCCAAGGAAAAGAACCAATAATCCTTCTAAATTTTTGTCAGTACCTGTGATTTTTGTCAGTATTTCTGAAGAACTGTATTTGAATGGCCTTTTGCCTTCATAGAGGGAATAAAATCTATTCAAATAGAAACAGATTGTGACCTGCACTGTTCTTTTTTGGAAAACATGTCTTTTATTGCGAGTATAAAGATATTTTGAGTTTGTGTTTGCTCATTATTCAGCATCCACAAGAACAAAAATCAGGAATCAAAAAGTGAAAAAAATTCAAAGTGTTTTTGAGTGTCATAGAAGCCATAGATTCTACATCTAGTATGTATATCATAGAAGCTTTCAAAAAAGTGGAAACCGACCTTCTGAAATATAATTTAAACTACTTGTTTATGAAAACAGAGATTGGTCTCAAAAGCTGCTTTCAGTTTAAATGAGGAAGTCCAGGGTTTCAGGAAGCAGGACTTGATGCGGTAGCTTCACCTTCACGGGGTGCTACTGCTCTGCAAGATTCTCCAGATTATGGTTAGTGAGAATAGTGTTGCACAGTTTTCAGATATACTCTTTTTGGTGCTAGGTGCCAAACATCAACAAGCGCAAAAATTGTCCATATCATAGTAAGATGTCTCAGAGTAAGATGTCGCCTCAAAAAAAAAAAAAAGCATCCATTTCCAGTAATTTTTAAATGATTGTTAAAGATTATAATTCAGATTAAAGAAGGAAAACATAAGTTGTTCATTTCTCATTATAACTCGAGCCTCCAAATGTATCTGTATTTATATTTTAAAGGAGACAGACATATCAGGGTAAATCTGGCTATCGAACCAAAACACTCCTCCTATCTCTACCTTTAAAAAAAAAAAGTAGACAATATGTTAAAATTAGAAGTCACTTACTTTTAAATGTTGTATCCTGTGAAAGGCAACTGCCAGGAATATCTTCAGTTATTCATGGATAGGTTTTCCACACTTTTCACAGTATGTGCCAGGCAAAAAACAACTTCTTTTTTAATCACTCTAACAAATAATAAGCATTTATTTAGATATGAAAGCAAAGTTTTTAAGGTATAAGATTTTCTTAGTAAGACTGGAACGATTCCACAGACTGCAGGATGGGTGGCACCCTTACAGTTTCCTACTAAGATTATATAAAATCCCAAGATTTCCAAATTTGACTCTTTTCTTTTTTCTGCTTACTCTTTTTTTGTTTTGTTTTGTTTTAGAA
Source organism: Nyctereutes procyonoides (assembly GCF_905146905.1). Classification (NCBI taxonomy): domain Eukaryota; kingdom Metazoa; phylum Chordata; class Mammalia; order Carnivora; family Canidae; genus Nyctereutes; species Nyctereutes procyonoides. The sequence goes on from NW_026575132.1 coordinate 377,166, forward strand.
CTTATTTTCCACATTATAATTTATTGGGGGTTAGATACTTGTCAGGATGTAAGAGAATAACATTTCTGAATTGGTGCTTTCGAAATGAAGCCTCTCTCAATCAACTTGTCAACTGAGTAATAAAATCCCTGGCTGGCAGTGGGTTGTTGGCCAGTGGGTTCATTTGTTTATTTTCATTTGGTAATTTTTTCTGTATATTTTAAGTAAGACACATGTCCAAGGGTCAGGTCCCATTGCTCATGAGCATGTAAAAATGGGATTTGAGGACTGTAATTATTAGTGGACTGAATTATGTCCACTCAAAACTCAGAAGTTGACTCCTAAACCCAGTTCCACCGAATGTGATCTTTCTCCCCCAGGGTCCTTGCAGGTGTGATTAACCGGGTTCATCCTGGAGCGAGGTAAGCCCTTACTCCCCCGAGACCGGGAACGGTGAATTTGGGCACAGACACACACCCAAGAAGTATGCCATGTGAAGATAACGAAAGGGCCTGTAGGTAAGGAAGACCAAAGGCTGCCGACAAAGCACCAGAGGACAGAGGCCCAAGAGACTCCCTCACGGCCTCCGCAAAGAACCAGGAGCTGCGACTTGGGATGTCCAGCCCCCAGAGCTGGGGACAGTAAACTGCTATTGTTCTAAGCCACCTACTTTGGGCCTCGATTACAGCAGCCCTAGGAGACTAGTAATTGGTTACAATCAAGTTTCTTTCGTCAGAAAGAAATAGCATTTGACTTCTCCCAAGCATTGGGTTTTTTTTAATTATTATTATTTTTTTCAGGATCAAACACAATCCAAGCGGTTGTGACTCTGCTGAAGCAAACCACTCATCTCATGGCTACCACGCTCCTTATAGGCAATACTTTAGAACAAAAATTCTTCAGAGACTGATTAAATTTTGGTTACCAGTTATGTCTACTTAATATCAATGTCACATGGGGCACAAACAGCAGGTTGTAACATTGATAGAGAGTGGAGGTAAGGGAAAAGTTAGAGCATTCAATGACTAAAACACATTTCCCCAGTACAGCTGGAGAGCCAAACCTTTTCACGTGCAAAAATGACATTAAAGACTGTATCTGGGCAGCCTGGGTGGCTCAGCGGTTAGCGCCTGCCTTCGGCTCAGGGCGTGACCCTGGGACCTGGGATCAAGTCCCACGTCGGGCTCCCTGCATGGAGCCTGCTGCTCCCTCTGCCTGTGTCTCGGCCTCTCTCTCTGTGTGTGTCTCTCATGCATAAATAAATAAAATATTTTTTTTTAAAGACTATATCTGACATGAAAAAGCATGATTCAACTTCAGTAATCAAAAAAAAAGTGGTTGAACAGTAATTATCTTATGAATTTTTCTCTCCATCTTCATAAAGCCAAGAAGGGCGAATTGCACACTTTTATCTCTGCCCCTTGGGTTAAAGATCTGGATAAAATAGCACAATGTGCAGTCATTTGGCCGGTGGCTAGAGGCCCCAAGTGGTGTTCTTCTGCAGTCTAGACTCTAAGCCAAGAAAGGGCTGGGGCTGCCTCAGGGTATGTGAAGGTCCTCCAGCAAGGCTCAACCCGCCGATGGAAGAAGTGGTCTCTACTGAGGAGCGAGGAACCACGGGAGGAAGGAGAGGGAGACAAGGACAGAGGCCGAGAGAACGCTGTCAGCACCATCCAAGGAAAACAGAACCACCTGACAGGGAGCTCAAGCCACACTTACTGGAAAAATTCTTTAAAGCCATCTAACTTACTTTCTTCCATTTAATTTTCACCAAGTAATCTGGTATTTATTCATTTAACTTCACAGACCGCACGGTGCTGGACAGAGGGAGTACCGGGGAGTGTTCTTGTCCCTAGAAAGGAATGTGCCTCTCTGCTAATTGAAATAGTGGTATAAAGCAGATCCCTTGAGTTTAGCAAATATAGGCAGTTATAGCAATAAAAAAAAATAGCTAACACCTACAGAGCACTTGCTGTGTGCCTGACATTCTTCAAGCACTTTGTATCTACCAATTCATTTAATTCTTACAGTAAACTCCACAAAGGAGGAATAATTATGATGCCCATTTTTATAGACAGAGAAATTAAGGGTTAGACCTTGGGGGAAGCATTTGACTCAGTTTCTGGACCTGAGAGTTAAGAAACTAAAACCTTGACCAGCAGTAATTCTCTAATGGACCCTACCTTCTCACACCTGGCTTAAAATAGCCTCAACAATCGTTTACACTCAAGGTAGTACTGCACCATGTCAGCGACTCTGTTGAGACAGTATGAAATAGCTTGTGTACTGGGGGTGCACAGGGTATGTGCAATTTTGTGTCGACACTATTACATTGCTGGTTTAGAAGAGGTATTGTAAACAGATATGCCAGTTTTGTAAGGGGGAATTTCTTTTTTTTTTTTTTAAGATTTTTATTTATCTGAGAGAGAGGGAGAGTAAGAAAGAGAGAGATACGCCAAGAATGATCAGGGTGAGGGCAAAAGGAGAAGCAGACACCCTGCTGAACAGGGAGCCAGAAGCGGGCCTCGACTCCAGGACTCTGGGATCATGAGCAAAGACAGACGTTTAACTGACGGAGCCACCCAGGTGCCACCTGAGGGTAAATTTCTTTTGCAAATACTCGATACTCAGACTGCAAGTGATGAAACCCTACCCCAGCGTGTAGTAAGAGCCTTCACGCATTCCTCAGAACCCCTGTAATTCCCAAAAATGTATGAGTCAAACTTCAGTTTGAGGTGCCTGCTTTTCTTTAATAATTCTCCAGGTCTTTAGATGAACTGAAATAAGCACCAATAAAGCATAAGCACAGAACAAATCCCTATGGTTTACCCTTTACCTGTGACCAACAAAACTTATTTAAACTTTGTTATCTTATTCAGAATAAGATTTTTTTTGTGACGTTATGACTATGGAATTGGGCCCCAACTATTCTGTTATATTATCAATGTTAAAGAAATAAACATAACTTGAACAAATTAGAAAGCAAGCAATAAAAGAAGAGGTAAACTGAGGAAAACATGAACTATGGTTTACCAATTTCTGTATGAAGTCTAGTTCCCTCCCACCCCCATTACCCTTAAGATGACTAGAGAAGTTGGAGAGGAGAAGAGGAGAAGTGGTGCTTATGCGGGGGGAGTATGAGAGAGGTGCTGCCTTCCACGGGTTCTCAGTAGAGCTGGGACGGGTGCATCTTTGCTGCCTGTCCACACCTACGTACCCAGCGCCTCCTGTGTGGCAGGCACTCTCCAAAAAACAGAAATACCTAAATGTACAGCCAGACAAGATCCCTACCCAGGGAGGCTTACATACACTCTGACAGTCTTGGGGTTGGGCGTACTAACCCTTTATACCACAGGAGAAGTGTAGCTATGGAAGGCAGGATAAAGAATTGACACCTACTGAACACACACTTTATACAGGGCTCTGGACTCTCCCTCAGACCCCATTGCACCCCACTGACTTGTGAGCCTAACAAACAAGACTTGGAGAGCTGCTGAAAAATCCTGCTCCTCCCTGCTTTGGATCCTAAATAGACAAGACTACATTATGGACTATAATCAGTAGTCTATAAAAATAGAAATCCTTGAAATACTTCAAATCTTCAAATTGGGACAATCTGGACACATAAAATATCTTCAATAAATGTTTTTAGAATGAATGCATGGCTAATAATTTTTAAAACTGTCAAAAATCAGCTTCATTATTTAATAACTTGTCGTAGGACATGAAGTTCTTTGACACTATAAAAGTGTTTGTCTTACCCTCTTAAGAGGGAACAATATCTGAAAATTACATAAATAAAGAAAATGCTTAGAGAATTTAAGATAGGATGAAGAGCTTTTTTAGGCAAGTACTCCAGGTTCTTCTATCCATGAGAATTCTCTACAACCAAGCAAACAACCTGAAGTCACAAGAGGTCATTCACCTAAGCAGCCCCATATTATCACAACATAGATTCCACGGATGGTTGGCTGACTCTTATCTTCAAAATGAATGATGTGGAGAACCCAAAAAATAAACAATGGAGACTGTTCTCCTTTCTGAACTCATAGGATATACACTTTGTGGAGCAGGAGTAAAGAGGAAGAATTTAGTTTGCTCAGTGAAAACAAGAGAAATGGCCCAGTGGATTTGCATTCTAAATGGATTAAGTGTGCCATTCACTGATTGGCTAATTTCACTGGAGGAAATTCAATATGGAGAAAAAGAAATGTAGTAATATAATCCTCTGTCAAATATGAAGAGTCCTTGGGCAGCCCTGGTGGCTCAGTGGTTTAGCACCACCTTCAGTCCAGGGCATGACCCCAGGATCCCGGGATACCAGGATCGAGTCCCACGTCGGGCTGCCTGTGTGGAGCCTGCTCCTCCCTCTGCCTGTGTCTCTGCCTCTCTCTCTGTGTGTGTGTCTCTCATGAATAAATAAAATCTTTAGAAAAATATGAAAAGTCCTCAAATATAAACTTTTTGGCTACTTAAGGAATATGAATACATGTTAACTATTCCTATTATTGTGGGCTGTGTAATATCTTCATGATATTATCTTCCTGCTTACCTGCTTCCTCAGGAGTCCACTGATAGCCTAGCAAAAACTGAGGGGAAAATATTTTATTACCTCTATTTATTTTTATTTTTTTTAAATTTTTTTATTTATTTATGATAGTCACAGAGAGAGAGAGAGAGGCAGAGACACAGGCAGAGGGAGAAGCAGGCTCCATGCACCGGGAGCCCGACGTGGGATTCGATCCCGGGTCTCCAGGATCGCGCCCTGGGCCAAAGGCAGGCGCTAAACCGCTGCGCCACCCAGGGATCCCTATTACCTCTATTTAGAGTAAAAATTTTAATTAACCTTCTCAACAAACATGGAAAGGAAAAATCAATAGCAAGTCATCTGGGTGGGAATAGAGGAAATCATCTCTGCTCAAGCTGATGTTTCTTTAAACCAAGTGAAGATGCTGGTCAGTCCCCAAAATAAGATAGGGAGCAAGGAGATAAGCAAAACCTAGGACATGGAAAATGGAATTTGAGAGTCTGAGCTTCATGGTAAAGCTTCATTCTTTTATCAGAATTATTGTAAATTTCTAGCACAACACACCCACGTTAAAATATACATGCAAAACCCATTCCAGAGACACATGTAACCACTCAATCATCTCTTAATTATCTCCATTAAAAGAAACAGTGGTAAAAATATTCCCAAATATTCGTGGGGCTTTTTGGACATGATTTCACTCCAAATTTAATTTTTTAATTGAGGTATAATTTACATGTATTATATTACTTTCAGGTGTACACATAATGACTTATTTGTATATATTGAGAAATGATCATCACAAGTCTAGCTAACATCAATCATCATACATGGTCACAGAATTTATCTTTCTTGTGATGAGAACTGTTAACATCTACTTTCTCAGCAACTTTCAAATATGCAATACGGTATTATTAACTACAGTCACCATGCTCTACTTTACATCCCCATGACTTACTTACTTTATAACTGGAAGTTTGTACATTTTGACTCCCTTCACCCATTTTGCCCACTGCCCACCCCCCCACCTCTGGCAACCACCAGTCTGTTCCAAATACTTTTTCACTGGGCTATGAATATACTATAGTATCAACATATAATATGAGAAGTTGATGAACAATAAGAATTACTACCTTGGGATCATTGTTGGTAGCCATTACATTCTTTCAAGAAGTTTATGCCCAGTGTTGATGGAAACTGAAGAGTCATAATGCATATCCAGGAATAAATTAGAGCCTGAAGGACTAAGAAAGTTGAGAAGCATCCATGTATAAGTTTTTCTTATCTAACATTTAGGAATCTGTGTCTGGTACACAAGGAACTTAAAGATGATCACTGGATTACCTATCACACAGAAAAGGGGAGAAGAGTTTTCTAAGAACCTTTGATTTTCAAAGTCAGAAATAAACATAAAATAAATTTATGAGAGGAAGACAACCTGGGGAGCATACCAGGTGGCAAGAACCAACTGGCTTAGAACCAGTTGGCCCAAGAGTAGAGGGACATGTACCGTTTCGATGAAAAGAAGAAAATAATTTTAATAGAACAGTGATAGTACATTTGATTTTTCAATAATTTAATATTTGAAAACTTCCAAAAGGGATATTTCTACACATTCACATCAAAAAAGTCATGGTTCCATCCCACATATCCATGTACATTTGTGTTTTTAGCGTATGATACACAAATAGCCTAAGCAACTCTACTTCTAAAACATATTTCTTGTATTTATTTTATGACAAATTCCCAGGCTGGAGGTGGGGTAAAACCCAAGAGGCTACTGCCCCTTCCAGAATAACCATGTGGGCAGCTGCAGCATGAGAAGGTGAGCTACGAGCTTCTTGTAGACAGAACCAGGTACTATTCATCTGTAGACCTGGCACATATTACAGTGCTTGGTACATAGTCACTATTGGATAAATGTTAATTATTAAGTGTGCACCTCATAGGTTTATAACCAAGTAGGTAGCTACCTGGACTGGGAATAAGTCATAGATTAAAATTCAAATTATGTTGGTGACTTGTCCTGTGAACTTTTATGAGTCACTTCCCGTCTATTTGGTCATCTAGGAAAGAGGCTGCCTGTTGGAATATTTAATGTATCTAATGTGCATTGAACTCCTCCATATAAAAGTACCAAATAATTACTATTACAATTAACTAAAGAGCTCATCCTTTTTATTTCCCAAAGTGCCTTTCATCCAAATACTTGAAAGCACTTCCCATGATGGCAAATTACTCCTAATGCTTTTCTAGAACCTTAAAACATTTTAAGAACTAAAAACATATCTATAGCTTTCATGTGTAATGATTATTTTTACCCAGTCCCAGGTGGCTTCTGTATTATTACTGTAATAACAGTTTCTAAAGGCTTTCTTTGGTCTCTTAACTTTTTTAGAATTCATGAAGTATTTACACTGAAAGGGCCACTACGTAAAAAGGAATACTGTAGTAGGCCCTTAGACGCCCTATTAAGTCCAAGGTCAATCTGACTGTAACCCTGTCACTGTAGCCAGACTCAGATAAATCTGAAGAAATCTTTTGTGATTCTCCAGATATGCACAATCTCTGGATCATCACCAGCTCTGGAGACATAAGTCACCTCTGGGATTTAAGTAGCACAGAATCACCAGGAAACATCCACATTCCATGAAAGGAGCCTGAGTCCTCGGGAATCACCGACATTCAAGAATTTCTTAGTCTAGTGCCTAAGAAGGCAGGGTGGCTCAAGGCACCTCAAGGACTCCTTCCATTTCTGCTGCTTAAACCCAGGCGAGGCTTGGCTACTGGTATCTCAGGCATTTGAAGGGCCTCCTTCTGAGGACCATTTGCACGCTGAGGTCCAGTTCTGGTGCAAACCTACCTATCTGCACTGACAAAAAGAGGGAAAAAATGCCAGGAGAAAACAAAGAAGGCAGGAACCAAACATAGTTTTAAGAAATGGTTGTGTCCAACAAGGCCCTTTATATAGAAGTCTATTAGTATTGTTTTCCAGGATCTGTATTTAACATAAAACAATAATAATTTTGAAACCAAAACACTTTTATTTAAGGCATCAAACATGAAGAGTTTAGTAGGAAAAGGAAAAGTTGGAAGGGACTTTTATCGGAAAGCTGAAAAAGCTAAAAGCAGATCTTCATTTCATAACAGTTGTAAAAAAACCCAGAAAATTCTATGATTGAGAAAAATAAAAATCAACCTCTTTCTCTCTTTCCCACTCTGATCTTATACATCAGAATTAACAAATTCCCCCCAAAGTACAAATGATTTCCAAATACAGACCGTTTGTAATTTTTATTTACAAATGAAATACATGTTTTCTTATGTTGCTCATTATTGATTAAAATGCATTTTGCTGAATCAAAATATTTTTATTTTGTTACACAGGCATTCATTCATGAAAAAAACAAAAAGGATGCTTCATCCCCTCTCATGATTGCTTCTTTTTTCCCAGCTTGCCGAAGGAAGGACATATCAAGGATGAAACTTAGCAAGAGCAAGTAGAGGCGCCATCTCGGAGTCAAAAGGGCAAGACCAAGAGAATCACCAGGATACTGGGCCTGCTATCAAGGCGCTGCTGGTGGATACCTATTAGCCACCCCCCCACATACCGTGTCGTGTGAAAAGAAGAAAACCTCATCTTTCTAGTCCACTGTCAGATTCTCTGTCGCTTAAAGTTGAAAAGCCTTTGTAACTGACAAAGAATTAATAAAAGTATTTTTTAGGCACACAAACAATGGAGGCTCAAAGAGGGAAGTGATCCGAAGCAGAAAGAATTAGGAAAGACCTTGAGGAAGACTTGACATTGGTGATGGTCATGAAAGGCTGCGATATAGGAGAAGGAGAGTACATTTTAGGTAAAAATTATGCTCCGGCAAAAGCTCTGAGAAAACCATAAAAAGTATTGTTTTTATTAAGCCATCTGGTCACGAAATCATTTTGCTTACAGTTTCACTTAAGGCTAATATTTGATTCATATATATATATATATATATATATATATATATATAATGCTACCAAATATGAATATGTTTCCAATAATACCTATGATACCATAATAATCGATTTTGCCATTTTGGGGAAAATTCCCCCCAAAAGTATAAATAATGAAGCATTTTGCAACTTTAAACTCCATTCAAAATTGTATTTTCAATGCTGTTTTGCAGAATTTATATTTATTACAGTTTGTTTATTTTTTCTTTATTTTTTTGAACTGGAAACAAAAACATCCTAATCCCTTTTAATCATGATAAATTATTATTTACTAATAAATAAAACTATTGGTAGGCAATGATTCATTGCAACCTTCATATACCTGATTATTATACATATTCCAAAAATAAATATAATAATGAGCTCCTTGCCTCTGCATATATATATATATATATATATATATATATATATATATATATATATACAGGCAAGAGGCATCATAATTACAGGATTGTGCAGTCTTAAGGTCAAAGCAGGAGGTCAGAGCTCTGATCCTAACCAGCCCAGGATGAAGCTGCTGATTAAAAAACAAAACTAAATAACCATAAAAACAAAACAAAACAAAATTAAAAAACCTATTTCAATGCAGGGGAATGTATTTCGACCAATTGTTTATTAGATTTAACTATTTTTGCTCAGCATGGACCAGTTCATTAAAAGATGCTAATGAAAGCCAGATATTACTGTAAAAAACGAGAACTCTAGAAATTTAAGGGTGAGGATGATTAATTTGGTTATTTATTTAGAGTGCAAGAATATGAGATAATTGGTGTTAGAAAGATTTATTTTTATTCTCTGACACAACATCTAAATAGATAATATTGGAATTTCCCCAATTGTACATTGTCAGATTTCTGAAAGCATGCTTAATTCTGCAGTAATAATAACTATGGATACTTTGTGCCAATGCATTAAGACCAAGAAATCTGTTATGTGTCTCAGTTTTCCCAAGCAAATTAGTCTTAAGTTATTTCAGGCTTAAATGTTACAATGAATTACATAAGTAAAATAAACTGATGCATAAAGGCCTCTATGTATTTTTAATGTTCAAAGGAGAGATGACATATTAAACATTTTAACATAAATTCCCTGTGCAGAGTAGTTACAAAATGGTATGTGAAATTATTATTATTTTTTAAATTTAGATGAGGTATGATTTATTGATTTTTTTAAATTTAGTTTTAATTGGTGTTCAATTTGCCAACATATAGAATAACACCCAGTGCTCATCCCATCAAGTGCCCCCCCCAGTGCCCGTCACCCAGCCACCCCCATCCCCCACCCACCTCCCCTTCCACCACCCCCTAGTTCGTTTCCCAGAGTTAGGAGTCTCTCATGTTCTGTCTCCCTTTCTGATATTTCCCACTCATTTGTAAAATTATTTTTAAAAAATAAAATTCTCTCTTTAAAAGGGCACTTGATGAAAAGATGTTCAATTTTACTATGTTAGCTAATGGGAATCTAAAACAAATTAAATGAGAAAATAGTTATGCATTTGATTTTGCCATTTTTAACAAGATTTTATTTATCTTTCTTTCTTTCTTTCTTTCTTTCTTTTCTTCCTTTCTTTTTTAAATAGACTTTTTTTTAAAGCAATTTTAGGTTCACAGCAAAACTGAGCAGAAGATACAGAGATTCACCATATGCCCCTGCCCCCACACATGTGTAGTCTCCTCCATTATCACTATCCCCCTCCAGAGTGGGACATGTGTTACAGCTGAAGAACCTACATTAATATATCATTATCATCCAAAGTCCACAGTTTATATTAAGGCTCATTCTTGATACTGTATAAAATATATGATTGCCATTTTAACTGTCATAAGTGTACAAGTTATTCTCCATTATAGAGGGAAATCTTTATAAATACATATTTAGAATTAATTCCTAAAGTCAAGTTAATCCTAATCAAGTTCCTCCAACTCTTGGTAGATTCACAAAACTTCATATGGGTATTGCCAGTAATCTGTTTTCCAATGCCTCAACTTTTTTGACAGCTGGCCAACTTAGTATTTGTTTGGGATTTTGTTTTGAATTCGGTTAATTTTGCTTATATTTGTTTCTAACCAATGGAATAAAAATACTCAAATTGAAATAATATTTTACAAACTTGTTTGTTTAATTGAACTGACAAATTCAATCATGACCGTGTTATCAAATCCAATATACTCAGACTGAAAATTAAATTAAATTAATGGAAATTCAGAAAATGGAACTATCTATATGCATTGCCTCCGTAAGGCAAAGTATGCATATCCCGAGTAATTACTCTCATCAGACAAGGTGGCAGTACCATAGCACATGCTTGAGTTACCAAAACTATAGTATTCTTTTGAAAGCTTTGAATACATGGAACTTTACAGAATAATATTTATGTTACTAAACAATGTGTAAGAAGGTGTGGCTCTTGAGTGGTACGCCATAATTGTTATTTAGGTTTCTGGGCTTGTTCAGACATCTACCATCTTTTATAAGGATCAGGAGAGAAGCTAGGCTAAGATTATGGCCGCCTGCTGCCTGGCTAGGGAGACGTCAACTGGACTGATTTGGTCTTCGGGACTCCTCTACCCTCTGCTTGACCTTCCCTAAGTATATCTCTCCCTCCATATGCCCTCCAAGTACACCTCATATAACCTCCCCTCTAACAACCAGCCTCCTATCCCTCAGCTACACCTGCTCCAGAAAATGATGGGATAGACTCACTCCATGTATAAAGAGCTGACAACACTTCATTTTTTATCATTCCTGAGTTATTTAAATTTTAAACAACAAATAAAGAATAAACTAGTTAATTTTCTAATGTCAGGATCTTGGGAACTTGTAAATATAGTATTTTTGCAAGATGACAGGGAGTGCGGGCGGATCTTCACAGCAAAAGGGATAGGGAAACTTAGTAATCTCAAATTATTTTCAGAATTGCTATAAATATTCATATACACCTAGGCCAGGTGAAATATTCCCATATAAAATATGACTGCTAGGATTTGCTTATATCAAGCAGCAGAACAGCAGTCCAGTTTACAGCTTGATAACTTAAGCCATAATTATTTACAAGATTCATTGCATCCAGAGTCAGCTCCACATTACTGTAATCTATAGAAAAAAATGTGGTTGTCCACAGCATACTGATGTTTGTCGCCTTTCACACTAACCCTATTGCCTATTTCACTCCTTCAGCCTGACACAGATTATCTCTTGGCTCATGCACAAAAGAAAAGAATTCCATTGTCTCATCCCAGTATTAAATGAATGAAAATAGTAATTTATAGTAATTTGTAGGAACATGATGCCAAAAAAAGGGTAGCAGAGTAGGAGGATGATTGCCATGAGAGTATTACAGTTCCCAATAGGACAGGGTGATTTGCTAAATCCTTCCAGTACTCCATGAACAACGTGAAGAACAACCTCCAAAGTAACATGAGCTAAAATTCCAGTTCCTGTCTCTGGGACAATGGACACAGAAGTGATGTAAGATGTAGCCTCCAGGGTGGACCATGTAGGGTGGACCATGGCTGTGCTTTTAGTGAGAGATGATCTTATCCCAGGGCTACTCAAGGCTCATGTTTTCAATCCAGAGCACTACAGGATACTGGAATTTTAGGTTGTATTGTTTTCACATGGCTTGCTTGCTTTCTTTTTCTTTCTTTCTTTCTTCTTTCTCTTTTTCTTTCCTTCTCCCATTTTTTCTTCCTTCCTTCCTTTCTTTCTTGAAAATATTTTCTATTTTTTTGCTTTTTATCACCTCAACCCAGTGGCTCTCCAGTGACCATTACTGTGATTGTGTTTCTCAGGAGAAGGAGGCCCCGTAAACAGGGAGGGACAAGGGTTTCCTAAAGATCCAAAAGATTTATAGGAGAGAGGAGAGTTGCTATGACTGGGCAGGAAATTTTGTTTGGTTTTGGTTTTTAAAATATTTATTTACTTACTTATTTTGAGAGAGAGAACACAAGTGAGAAGGGCAGAGAGAGAGAGAGAGAGAGGACCTCAAGCAGACTCCCTGCTGAGTGCGGAGACTGATCTCACAATCCTGAGATCACAACCTGAGCCTAAACCCAGAGCCAGACACTAAACCGACTGTGCCACACGGGCACTCTGACCAGGCAGGAAGCTTCAAAATTAGCTATATTTAGGGGACTCTAAAGAGTTCTCTCTAACCCCAAGCCAGTTCATTTTCATGATGCAGGTCATCACAGGTTAAAGGTTAGGAATTCATATGAATCACATATGGGACAGATTTCCCTGATAAGGTAAAGAAAGATATCTTTTTTCTAACTCGAGAGAGAGAGCTTCTAACTCACACCTTCATGGATCAAAAGAAGAAAAATTCTAAATCTTAATAAGCTACAATAAAGTGCTTTACATAGACCGACAGAAAAAATAAGCAAACAACAACAACAAAATAAATAAAAACAAAAAACTTGATACATGTAATGCCTGGAAAGCAGCATCATGTAGCAAGAAGAGCTCCAGATGGGGAAGACGGATGCAGGTTCTAATTGCTAGTGACCCATGTGGCCTCGGACAGTCACTTGACTTTCTGTGGCCTTGTTTCTACATCTGTAAAATAAGCAGGCTGTGTTTGAGGATCATGGCTTTCTTACTGTTTTTTTTTAATAAATTTATTTTTTATTTTTTTATATAAATTGCTTTCTTATAATACTTCGTGGCACTAAGACTAGAACAGATGAATTAAATATCCCATGTGTGTTAAATTTCTATTGCTATATTACAAATCATTACAAATTTAGTAGCTTAAAGCAACACACATTTACCTCATAGTTTCCACGGGTCAGGAGTTCGGCAATCCTCTGCAAAGCTACAATCAAGGTGTCGACCAGCATTTTGTTCTTATCTTGAAACTTGGTTGGTGATCCATTTCCAACGAGATTGTTAGTAGCATTAAGTTCCTGTGTTTGTAGGACTGAGGGCCCTGGCCCCTTGCCAGCTCTCACTATCGGCTCCTAGGAGCCACCCCACAGTTCCTTGCCACATGGCCTTCTCTGTGGGTCATCTGATAACATAGAAACTTGATTTTTCAAAGCTAAAAGTGAGAAAGAAAGAGTCTGGTAGCAAGATGGAGTCTTATATAGTATAACCACTGATGTAACATCCCAATTATCTTTGCCATATTCTATGGGTTAGAAGTTAGTCACAGGTCCCACCCAAGCTCAAAGACAGGGGATGACACAAGGGCATGAACACCAGGAGGCAGTGGGTTATGGGACCACCTTAAAGTCTGTCTGCCACATTTTCATGTTTTTTCCTACACTCAGTCCTTCAGCAGACGTTGTCAGCTAACCTTTAAGATATACTCCAAATCTGCCACTTTGCATCATCTCCATTTCCACCCAGACCTCCCTAGTTTGCCACTATTTTCCTCATTTATCCTATTGCAATAATCAGGCAGCCTGGGTGGCTCAGCAGTTTAGTGCTGCCTTCAGCCCAGGGCGTGATCCTGGAGGCCTGGGATCGAGTCCCATGTCAGGCTCCCTGCATGGAACCTGCTTCTGCCTGTGTCTCTGCCTCTCTCTCTCTCTCTCAAATAAATAAATAAAATCTTTTAAAAAATATATAAAAATCCTATTGCAATAATCTCTTAACTTGTCCCCCTCTGTCTTCTCTTGCCCTATTAGCTTACCACCTTACCCACATGACCTGGCTCCTGACCTCGTCTGTGATCTCATTTTCTACTCTTCTTCCCCTTTTATCTCCCCGCTTCTGCTACCACCAAGCCCATTCCTACCTCAGGACCTTTACACATATTCTTTATTCTGACAGAAATGTTCTTCCCTCAGATCTTTACCTGTTGGTTTTGTCTCCTCATCCATTCCCTGCTCAAATACCACCTCTCCAGAGACCTTCTCTAACTACTGTAACTCATTTAGTTAGTCTCTCCCTTATTCCAGGCATTCTCTGTCTTTGTTACCCTGCTTATTTTTTGCATAACTTACTAATAAATGAAATGTGTGTTTTATTCTAGTGTCCTCCACTAGAACGTAATGTTATGAGGATAAATCACTGTATATCCAATAGTGCCCAATGTCATAAATAGAAAATGAAGAAAAAAATGCAAAAACGAAACCTAAAATTTTTAATTGAGAAGGTTGGCTATCTGATAATTTTACCATATTATCCTTAATTCTTACAATTGCCATGATGGATGATAGCTTTATCAATAATTGCCACCTATTCATGCTTAGCTTTTTAGAGACCACTCTTATTTGATCAACTCAATAGCAATTGTTTCCACTGAGGAAGCCTCTGCTCTGAGTCTAAATATCTGGTGAGTGCTTGGGGTACAGGTATTTTAAGTGATGGATTTAAAAGAACTCGTGTGCTTTCCATCAAGATATGCAGAAGGCAATGATTTAGGAATTAGGAGGAAACACCTCTTCTTCATTAGAAACTCCTAAAATTAACCATTTCCATCTTTAATAATGCACTGGTGGTAGCGTAATATGATGAAAAAAAAAAAACAACATTGCTCCGGAAGCTAGGAGACCTAAACTCTAGACCTAATTCTTTCCAAAGACAGCAATTTAAAACATCATTTATTGCTTTGGGCCTCATTTTCCTCATCTACAAAATGACAGAGTTCAGCTGGATGACTTCCAATGTCCTCTATAATATTAAAATTTTTGAAATCTATGGGTTCCACCAATCTATAAAATTCTAGAAAAGGGTAACTGTTGATTTATGTTATTCAGAGTAACTGTTGAGTTGTGCTATTCATCAATAGTCTGTCCAACTAATCACAGCATTTATAGAAAAAAAAAAAGGAAATGGCCAACAACAACAGTAACAGCAAGGATGGTTCATACTATTACTCTGAAATTATGCTCACTGTCTTCCCGTTAACAGTCCTGACTATTATAGTGCTGACGTTTGTCTTTCAGACTAATCATATATGTTATCACCTGCATAATAAACACCCGGGCCAAAGGAAGAGTAGTTGTTTCAGTCATCTATATCATATCTTATTCTGCAGATACCTGGTTTGGAATTCTGGCAGCATCGAGAAAACTCTCTTTTATACATTCCACAGTAATAATTTATTAAGACAGAAAACAGATTTACCAATCTAAGTCAATGAATTTGGGTAATGTAGCATGGCTGTTTAGAAAGCTTCAAGAATCTGCTAGTTTTCTAGTAGTAACATGTCACTTGCATACAGAGCACTTCAAAGTGATTCCATATGCCATGTTATTATTGCCCTTATTTATTAAATTGTACCATTTGAGATCATTTGTAGTCCATATTAAAACATTGCATGATATTCTAGTTAAAACAATCATAACAGAAAGTTATTTAATAGTAAATTAATCATTTTTTATTTTTATGGGTTCTCTGATATTCATGTGAATTAAAGAAATGCTCTCCTGAGATATGTTTGATTATGCTTAAGTCACTTGAGGTTAGAACAATCCCAAAAACAACCAAGGGTAGGTTACTCAAATATAAAACATTAAATTTGGCCTCATACTTGGAAGATAGCACTGTGGTTTGACATAAGTAATAGACATTATAAAAACACACAGGAAGGAAAGAGGCTGGGAAGATGGTAGAGTAGGACAATGCTTAGCTCACCTCATCCCTGGATGCAACCAGGAAACATTCACACTGGCATAAATAACCCAGAGGACAACCCAAAGACTGACAGAACAAAACTCCACAACTAAAAGTAGAGAAGTCCTCAGGGTTTAGCGCCTGCCTTCGGCCCAGGGCGTGATCCTGGGGCCCCAGGATGGAGTCCCACATCGGGCTCCCTGCATGGAGCCTGCTTCTTCCTCTGCCTGTGTCCCTGCCTCTCTGGGTGTGTGTGTCTCTCATGAATAAATACATAAAATCTTTAAAAAGAGAGAGAGAGAGAGAAGAGGCCACATCTAAAACAGTAGGAAGGACAGAGACATGGTAGGGAGCTCTGGGTCATCCATGGTGGGGCGGGGGTGAGGGGCATTAAGGAGGGTGAGAAACAGGTTCTTACATCAGGGAACCTGCAAGGGGAAGACAAATCTCCATAACATTTGGATTTGTAAGTGAGAAGGGCCAAATTTCATGAGTTCTTACAACCAACAGGACTTAAAGCTTGGAATTTTATTTATTTATTTATCTATTTAGCACATGTGCAAGCAGGGAGGGGGCAGCAGAAGGAGAAGGAGAGAGAATCTCAAGCAGGCTCCATGTTCAGCACAGAGCCCATCATAGGGCTCAATCTCATGACCCTGAGATCATGACCTGAGCCAAAATCAAGAGTCAACACTCAACTAACTGAGCCACTCAGGTACCCCAAAGCCTTAAATTTAAAAATCAGTGGACTCAGTTCTGGGAGAGCCTAAAGGGTGTTAGGAAGCTGAATCCCTGCCCTTAAAGAGATAGCCAACAGCCCCTGGAGATCCAGCCCAGAAGCAGCAGTTTGAAAATTGCCTGGGATGAATGGGAAGGAAAGTTATTTACTCATCTTAGAGCCTGTCCCAGAGAGGATAGGATCCTAAGGAGACCCTTCTATGAACAAAGGAGCTGGTAGGCACCATTTCTATTCTCCACCCCTCAGCATAAACATAAACCTGGGGGAACCAGTTCGGCACCAATACTCACCAGCTAACTTACTTACACCAAGCCCCACGCCCCCATGTTTGGCAGACCTGCGCTTTCCAGTCATGCTTGCCTCAGTCCCAGTGCTGCAGGTTCCTTCCCTCCAAAAGACCAGCATTAAACCTCACCAACACAGAATCTCCCAACCTGCATGCTTTGCAGGGCCCTGGTCTCTGTAGCAGCTGTGTGCCCTTTGTGGAAGAGACTCAGCACACACAGCTTGTGGGCACTGTGCCCCCACGTGCACTTTGTGGAACACCCCTGGCTGGCCCAGGTCTCTGCAGCAACTGCACATCACCTATGGTAGAGGACTAGCACCACTTTGTTAAAAGTGAGCACCCTGCCCACTACTTTCATGAGCACGAGACATTGCTGACTTTCCTAACATATAAAAACAGACTCAGAGAGTTAAAAAAAAAAAAAAAGAAAGAAAGAAAGAAAAAGAGGAGACAGAGGAATATGTCCCAAATAAAAGAACAGGACGAAACCAAGCAAGAAACCTAAGCAAAACAAAAATATGTAATATGCCTAATAGAGAATTTAAAGTAATGATTATAAAGAACTCACTGGGCTTAAGATACCAGTGGGGAACATCAGTGAGATCCTTAACAGAGAGATTTAAAAAAAAAAAAAAAGAAC
Source organism: Nyctereutes procyonoides (assembly GCF_905146905.1). Lineage (NCBI taxonomy): Eukaryota > Metazoa > Chordata > Mammalia > Carnivora > Canidae > Nyctereutes > Nyctereutes procyonoides. The sequence goes on from NW_026575132.1 coordinate 394,897, forward strand.
CAATCAGAAATGAAGAACACTATTAATGAAATTAAAAATACACAATGGAATAAATAGCAGGCTAGAGGAAGCAGAAGAACAAGTTAATGACATGCAAGACAGAATAATGTAAAGTAATCAAGAAGAAAAAAATGAAAGAAAAATATTCAAAATGAGAATAAACTTAGGGAAATCAATGACAATACCAATCAAATATAATACCATTTTCATTACAGAGATCCCAGAAGAATAGGATAAGAAGGAGATAGCTATTATTTCTTCAAACTTCTCTAATCTGGGGTAAGAAACAAATACACAAATCCAGGAGGCACAGAGATCCCCCATCAAAATCAACCCAAGGAGGTCCACACCAAGACACATAGTGATTAAAATAGCAAAGGCAGTGATAAAGAAAAAAATTTTAAAAGCAACAAGACAAAAGAAAAACAATTACATACAAAGAAAGCCCTATAAGGCTATCGGTGGATTTTTCAGCACAAACTTTGCAGGCCAGAAAGGAATGGCATGATATATTCAAAATGCTAAAAGGATAAAAAAAAATCTGCAGCCAAGAATACTCTATTCAGCAAGGCTATCATTTAGAACAGAAGGAGAGATAAAGAATTTGTCAAACAAAAACTAGGGGATCCCTGGGTGGCTCAGTGATTGCCTTTGGCCCAGGGTATGATCCTGGAGTCCCGGGATCAAGTCTCGCATCAGGCTCCTTGCATGGAGCCTGCTTCTCCCTCTGTCTGCGTCTCTGCTTCTCTCCCTGTCTCTGTGCCTCTCATGAATAAATAAATAAAATCTTAAAAAAAAAAAAACTAAAGGAGTTCATGACCACTAAATTAGCCCTACAAGAAATGTTAAAGGGAATTCTTTGAATAGAACATAAAGACTATAAGCAAAAGTAGGAAAAGTAGGAAACACAAAATAAAAATAAGTATATCATAAAAATGAGTCCAGGGATTCACAAAATAAAAGGATGTAAAATATGACACCATACACTTAAAATATGGTTGGGGGGGTAGTAAAAAATGGGTTCAAACTTAAGTAACCTATAACTTACTTAAGTAACCTATAACTTAATACAGGCTGTTATACATAGGAAAGGTTATATACAAACCAAATGATAACCACATATCAAAAACCAGTAAGAGATATGCAAAGAATAAAGAGACAGAAATCCAAGTATATCACTAAAGAAAGCAAGCAAACCATGAAAGAGAGCAAGAGAAGAAAGGATCAAAGGAAAACTACAAAAACAACCAAAAAACAAGAAACAAAATGACTGTAAAAGCATACATATCAGTAATTACTTTGAATGTAAACAAATTAAATGCTACAATCAAAAGACATTGGGTGATGGAGTGGACAAAAAAGCCAAGATCCACCTACACGCTACCTACAAGAGACTCATCTTAGATTTAAAGACACCTGCAGATTGAAAGTGAGGAGATGGAGAACCATTTATCATGGAAATGGATGTCAAAAGAAAGCCAGGGTAGCAATACTTATATTCGAAAAAACAGACTTTAAAACAAAGACTGTAAAAAGAGACAAAGAACGACAGTATATAATCATAGAGGGCATAATCCGACAGAAGACATAATAATTATAAATACTTATGCACCCAACATGGGAGCACCAGATACATAAAGTGGTTAATAATAAATATAAAGGAACTAACCAACAGGGTATAAGCAGTAATCAAAACTACTAATAAACAAAAATAGCCCCCTATAATAGTGGGGGACTTTAACACCCCACTTAATAGACAGATTATCCAACAGAAAACCAACAAGCAAACAGTGGCTTTGAATGACACACTGGACCAGTTGGATTTAACAGATATATTTAGAACATTCCAGCCTAAACCAGCAGAAAACACACATTCTATTCAGGTACACATGAAACATTCTCCAGAGTAGATCACATATTAGGTCACAAAACAAGTCTCAGCAAATTCAAAAAATTGAAGTCATGCCAGGCATCTTTTCTGATCATGATGCTATGAAATAACCACAAGAAAAAATCTGGAAAGAGCAGAAATTCATGAAGGACAAATAATATGCTATTACACAACAAATGGGTCAACCAAGAAATCAAAGAAGAAATTTTAAAAATGCATGGAGACAAATGAAAATGATAATACAACAGTTCAAAATCTTTGGGATGTAGCAAAGGCTGTTCTAAGAGGGAAGTTTATAGTAATACAGGCCTACCTCAAGAAGCAAGAAAATATCTCAAATAAACAACATAATTTTACACTCAAAGGAGCTAGAAAACAGGAACTAATAAAACTCAAACCTGCAGAAATAAATGATATAGAAACTAAAAGTGCAATAGAACAGATCAATGAAACCAGGAGCTGGTAATCAACAAATTGACTCATGAAACAAAAAAGAGGAATCAAATAAACAAAATCAGAAATGAAAGATGAAATATAACAATCAATGCCACAGAGATACAAAAGATTGTCTGAGAATAATTATATGCCAACAAATTGGACAGTCTAGAAGAAATGGATGAATTCCTAGGAACATATAATCTACCAAAACTGAAACAGGAAGAAATAGAAAATTTCAACAGGTCAATTACCAGCAATGAAAAAGAATTGGTAATCAAAAGCTACCAACAAACAAAAAATCCAGGATCAGATAGCTTCACAGATGAATCCACCAAATATTTAAAGAAAAGTTAATGCCTATTCTCAAAGTTTTCCAAAAAATAGAAGAGGAAGGAAAACCTTCAAATTCATTTTATTAGTCCAATATTACCCTCATACCAAAACCAGACAAAGATAGTGAATAAAGAGAACCAAAGACCAGTATCTCTGATGAACGGAGATGCAAAGATCCTCAGCAAAATACCAGCAAGCTGAATCCAACAATGTACTAAAAAAGTTATTCACCATAATAAAGTCAGATTTACTCCTGGGATGCAAGGGTGGTTCAGGATTCACAAATCAATCAATGTGATACATTATATCAATAAGAGAAAGGATAAAAACCATAAGATCATTTCAATAGATGCAGAAAAAGCATTTGAAAGGACAACATCCATTCATGATTTTTTAAAAAGTAGGTTTACAGGGAGCATACAGCAACATAATGAAGGCCATATATGAACCCACCGCTGACATCATACTCAATGGTGAAAAACTGAGAGCTTTTCTCCTAAAGTCAGGAAAAGACAGAGATGTCCACTCTCACCACTTTTATTCAACATAGTACTGGAAGTTGTAGCCACAGCAATCAGACAACAAAAACGTATAAAACGCATCCAAATTGGTAAGGAAGAAGGAATACTTCCACTATTTGTAGATGGCATGATACTCTATATAGAAAACCCTAAAGACTACTCAAAAAAAAAAAAACATCAGAACTGATACATGAATTCCATAAAGTCACAGGATATAAAATCAATGCACAGAAATCAATTGCATTTCTATATACTATTAATGAAACAGTAGAAAGAGAAGTTTAGAAAACAATACCATTTACACTTGCACCAAAAATCATAAAATAGAATAAACTTAACCAAGGAGTTAAGTCCTATAGTTTGAAAACTATAAAACATTGATGAAAGAAACTGAAGAGGACACAAAGAAATGGAAAAACATTCCATGCTCATAGGAGAACAAATACTGTTAAAATGTGTGTACTACCCAAAGCAATCTACATGTTTAAGTAGTCACTATCAAAATACCAAAATATTTTTCACAGAGCTAGAACAATTCTAAAATTTGTATGGAACCACAAAAGACCTCAAATAGCCAAAGCAATCTTGAAAAAGAAAAACAAAACTGGAGGCATCACAATTCTGAACTCCAAGGTACATTAGTGATGTAGTGATGATGTGATGTGATGAAGACAATTATGCTATTGGCACAAAAACAGAAACATAGATCAATGAAACAGAATAGAAATGACCCAGAAATTGACCCACAACTTTATGGTCAATTAATCTTCCAGAAAGGAGCCAAGAATATGCAATGGGGAAAAGACAGTCTCTTCAACAAATGGTGTTGGGAAACCTGGAGAACAACATGCAAAAGAATGAAACTGGGCTACTTTTTTTCACCATACACCAAAATAAATTTAAAATGTATTAAGGACCACATGTGATATTTGAAACTATAAAAATCCTAGAGGAGAGCACAGGCAATAATTTCTCTGACATCGGCCATAGCAACATCTTTCCAGATATGTCTCTTGAAGGGACACTTGGGTGGCTCAGCGGTTGAGTATCTGCCTTCGGCTCAGGGCATGATCCCAGGATCTGGGATCGAGTCCCACATCAGGCTCCCTGCGTGGAGCCTAGTTCTCCCTCTGCCTGTGTCTCTGCCTCTCTCTCTCTCTCTCTCTCTCTCTCTCTCTCTCTCTCGCTGTGTCTCTCATGAATAAATAAAAATCTTTGAAAAATTAGATATGTCTCTTGAAGCAAGAGAAGCAAAAATAAATAAACTATTAAGACTTCATCACAATAAAAAGCTTCTGAACAGTTAAGGAAACAATCAACAAAACTAAAAGCTGATCTATTGAATGGGAGAAGATATTTACAAACGACCTCTCTGATAAAGGCTTAATATCCAAAATATATAAAGAACTTACACAACTGTTACTAAATGGGCAGAAGACATGAATAGACATTCTCCAAAGAAGACATCTGGATGGCCAGCAGACACATGAAAAGATGCTCCGTGTTGCTCGTCATCAGGAAAATACAAATCAAAACCACCATAAGGTATCCCCTCACGCTTTTCAGAATGTTTAAAATAAAAAACACAAGACACAAGAGGTGTTCACAAGGATGTGGAGAAAGGGGAATCATCTTGCACTATTGGTAGGAATGCACACTCGTGTAGACACTCTGGATGACAGTGTGCAGGGTCCTCAAAACTTAAAAATAGAGCTATCCTATGACCGGGCAATTGCCCTACTGGGTATTTGCCCAGAGAATACAAAGGATACATGCACCCCAAGGTTTATAGCAGCATTATCTACAGTAGCCACACTGTAGAAACAGCCTGAGTGTCCACCAACTGATGAATGGATAAAGGAAATACGGTATATATATATATATATACACACACACACAATGGGATATTATTCAGCCATAAAAAAAAAAAAGAATGAGGGGATCCCTGGGTGGCTCAGCGGTTTAGCGCCTGCCTTTGGCCCGGGGCGTGATCCTGGAGTCCTGGGATCAAGTCCCGCGTCGGGCTCCTGGCATGGAGCCTGCTTCTCCTTCCTCCTGTGTCTCTGCCTCTCTCTCTCTCTCTCTCTCTCTCTCTCTCTCTCATAAATAAATAAATAAATAAATAAATAAATAAATAAATAAATAAATCTTTTTTTAAAAAAAAGGAATGAAATCAGTCAGGTAAGCATCCAATTCTTGACCTCAGCTCAGTTCTGAATCTCCGGGTCAGGAGTTCAAGCCACATGCTGGGCTCCAAGCTGGGTATTTAGCCCACTTAAAAAAGAAAGAAAAAAGAAACCTTGCCATTTGCAATGACGTGGATAGAACTAGAGAGTAGAATGCTGAGCAGAATTAGTCTGTCAGAGGAAGACAAATACCATACGATTTCACTCCTATGTGGAATTTAAGAGACAAAGAAATATGGGGGAGCGGAAAAAAAGCCAAACAAAGAAACAGACTCTTATCTATAGAGAACAAAACTGATGGTTACCAGAGGCGAGGTGGGGGGTGGGGGTGATGGGGGAAACAGGTAATGGGATTGCAGAAGGCGCCTGTCCTGCGAGCTGTGAATAACGCCTAGACCTGGTGAGTCGCTGGATCGTACACCTCAGTCTAATATGATGCCGTACGACAACATGCTGCAACTGAAGTAAAAGACTTAGTAAAAAAAAAAAACAAAAAAAAAACAACACACACACACAAAAAAACACACACAGACAGGAAATAACAAAGATTGGCAAAATCTGGCAGACCATGCAAATACAATGCTTATTGGAAAAATACAACAAATATGCTTTATTTTGTTTGTTTCTTGCTTTTATTTAAATGCTTAGCTAACAGATAGTGTAATACTGGCTTCTGGAGTAGAATTTAATGATCCATCACTTACGTACAACACCCAGTACTGAACCCAAGGACCCTCCTTAACCCCCGTCGCCCATGTGGCCCGTCCCTCACTCACTTCCCACCCAGGAAGCCTCTGTTCTCTCAATAGTCTTTTATAGTTTAAAAAAGCCCAGAAAACAATTCTAAGATTATAAACAGAAAGGCAACAATTTTTATATTTCTCAGCCTCCAAATATCTCATTATTATTTCCTCGGGGTTGCTAATTCATTCAAAATGGCTGACTTCCTGGGCCTTTGGCCTCATTCTGGAAGCCTGAATCTGTGCACAGGGCCCGCTGTGAGGATGCGGGTTGGGGACCAGAAGGCCACGTCCCCCCGCAGCCGCTGCACCCGCGGTCCCATGGGGAGGCGTCCGTAGACCAAGGTCTGGGCCGAGGAGGTCTCAAAGGAAAGGAGAGCAAGGAGAATTACAGACATAACAGGTTCCCGAGTAATTCAGACGAAAGAGAAAGAAAGAGGGAGAAGGGGAAGGATGTTGGGGGAGGGAGTCAGCGCCATCTGACGGGGCCTTGTGCGGCGGTGACAAGGACCTGCACAGAGGCTCGTCTTCATCATGTCGGGCCAGGTAGACACCAGCTTCTATCTCCCTTCCTCCTTGTCCTCTGTGGCCAAACGTCGGTACCAGGAAATGTGAGACCCACGTTCCCTTCCAGAGCATTGTTCACGCATGGAATGGCCGCAGGATGCTCCAACAGGCTGAGTCACTGCCTCATCGAATTAAAATGTGCCGACCCCTCCAAAGGGCACCAAGCACGCTTCTTATGGGGACACGACTGAAGCTGGGGGCAGGCTTGGCTGTGGCTAATGTAAGACTCCGGAAATCCACCCATCGTGTGCCCCAAGGTGTCTTGTTAATAGTGTTCTTAATATTACTTTGAAAGCTCTCGAACTTATTTTTTTTTTTAAAGATTTTACTTATTCACTCATGAGACACACACAGAGAGAGAGAGAGAGAGAGAGGCAGAGATGCAGGCAGTGGGAGCAGCAGGCTGCGTGCAGGGGGCCGACTGGGCCTCGATCCCAGGTCTCCGGGGTCATGACCTCAGCTGAAGGCAGCGCTAAACTGCTGGGCCCCCCAGGGATCCCCCAAACTTGCTATGTTAAATCCTAATCATTTTCTGCCTTCTAAGCTGAAGGCCCAGAACTTGGAGCTGGACCTGTTCCCAAAGCCTTCTGCTTACACAGGCACAGGACAACGGGAGGAAATGTCACCCTCTTCTCTGGGTCTAAGGTCCAAGCATGGGTGCTGGGGGCGGACAGGCCCCGCTCTGAGGAACCGGGGCCAAATCCTTTCACCAACCTGGGCTCCCGTTTGGCCGGTGAACTGCAGGTCATGCCAGGTTTCTGAGGGGAGAGGAGCAGCACTGTCCCTTCCCCAGAGCCCCTGAGGGGACCGGGGCCTGGCCGGGGCCGGGGCAGGGCCTGGAGCTGGGGGGCTGCTCACGCGTGGGCCCCACTCCTCCTCGTGGCATCTGTGATCCGCAGACACGTTTTGCTGGGCCTGGTTAATCTTTATGGTTAACTTCTCCTTTGAGACCTGAGCCTTCTTTGTGACGATTTTCTATTTTCTGTGGTTACAGTGTAATTAGGAGAAAAACACTTCATCACTAGCAGTTGGAATGGGGGTCTGGTTTGGGGGTTTTGTTGTTTTTTTTGTTTTTGTTTTTGTTTTTTGTTTTGTTTTGTTTTGTTTTGCTTATCTCTGCTCTCCTTCCATCCCAGTGTCTGTGGACGTGAAATGGCTTCAGAGCCTGGTTGGCCCTACTCCTTCCCCCCTAAAGTGCCACCCTTTCCCTGCTCACTGCAGAGGTGGTAACGAGACTGTGGCAACAAAAGGCCAGAGTGGGAGGCCTTCCTGCGGGGGGCACCCCTGCATGCGTGGACATGAGAGGTTCCCCTGCGGCTGGGGGCAGGGCCTGGTAGAGACGGACTCCGGCAGTCGAGGGGACTGGGAGCTCGGGCCTAGTAACCTGCATGTGACTTTAGCTAAGTCACAGGCTGGGGAGACCTGGGACGTACAGCCCCGTGTCTATCTAAGCTCCTTGAGGGCAGAGGTCTCTGTGCCTCAGTTCCTCTGTCTATGAATATGGGTAAAAGTTGGATCTGAGGATTACATTCATGTATAATTTATATAAATATAAATGCTTCTGCTTACATCATATAGAAACTATAATATATAGTTATATATTATTATTTTATTATATATTACATTTATATAAAATTTATATTATCTACAACACATCTTTCTATAAAGTAAAATCAAACACATATAAATACACACATATATAAATCATTGAGTATCTGGCCATAGCAAGACACCAAGAAATAAGAAATAGGATATAATTTTGTATATTTACCCCCCACCCCCACCCCAGGGATAGCAGGAAAAAGGGGAGGGAGAGATAAGAAAGAGAGGAAGAAAGAGGAGGGACAGATGGACTGAAGAAGAAAGGACTAAGGAGTGAACAAAGGCAAACACTCCCCTGATGTGCCTGGAGAACAACGGTGATTCCTAAATATGCAGGGAAACGTTCTTGGAAAAATAGTACAGACGGCACACGCATCAGTGAAACAACCCTGTGTGGCACAGAGAAGTCTGCCCCCACACAGGCTGTTGACACTCACACAGGTGACATGAGTGGGAGAGGCAGCCCCAGAAGCCCCAGGGCAGCTGTACCACCCTGGGCCTCGTGTCTGGCGCTTGGAGCCCCCGGAACAGGGCCGGGAGGGAGCTAGAGGCAGAGGAGAAGGAGGAGACTCTGTAGCTGGTGCCAGTGGACAAAGGCTCATGCAAACAGCAAGGCAAAAGCCAGACCACCCCTTCTCCTACCCCCTGACAGTCTGGGCCCGTTCCCCTCAATCTCATGTCATATACCGATTAGAAAGCTGCCTTCCAATCTTTCTCCTCACTCTACTGCCCTGGCCACATCCCTCCTCTCGAAAACCTAGATTACCTAAATCCTATTAAACTAGAACCACAGGCGTTTCCCTCTTGTCGCCATACATAAAACCACGCGATGTACAAGCAAGCACGAGAAAATCGGTTCTCTACACTTTTAGTCAAAAGCGGATACGGATCGGCTCCCAGTAAAAGGTCCCCTTTGTGTTCAGGCTGAGTGGGAGACTCACCTCTCTGCATTGTCACTCTGGAAGAAACTCAGCTCTCCTCCGAGTAGAGCCAAAATGGGAAAAAGAGAAAGTATCGGAGAAAGACTGGCATTGTGAGGTGCTCCTGCACAGCACCCCTCCCCCGGGGACTTGGCTCCTCAGTCCACTCTGGTTGGAGTCTTGACTCTGCTGTTCACTAACTGATTCAACCCAGACAAAAACCACAACTTCAGTACTCAGATTCCTCACCTAGAAAATAAGAAAACAAAACTCCATTTTTATTTTTTTTAGGCATTGAATCATTTCATCAAAAAAATTAAAATTAAAAAAATAAAATCTTATGTGTGGGATGCTGGGATGGCGCAGTCGGTTGAGTGTCTGCCTTTGACTCAGGTCATGATCCCAAAGCCCCGGGGCCGAGCCCCCCATCTGACTCCCAGCTCATCAGGGAGCCCACTAGCTCCTCTTCCCCCCCACCCTCCACCATTCACGGGTGTGCGTACGCACGCGCTCTCTCTCTCTCTCTCCCAAACAAAGAAGAACTTAGGTGTGAAACCCAATAGGGTAAAGAGACACAAGAATAATTGTGTACATGTAGGGGTGCTGCAGTGAAGGGGGAATAGAGCCTCATCCACTGGTCCCCTCCGCCATCTCCTTGATGGTCCCTGAACCATCACAGAGTTTGTGGATAATTGTGATCTCTCAGCTCTTCCTCCAAGAAGTCTCTAATATTTTACATGTATCTGCACCTCCCTTGGTTATGCACTTAGTATGCTGCAACACAGACAACTCTAGAGCATCCAAACTACGTTCTTCTTGGCCCTGGGCTCCTATAGGGCACCTCAGGACTCTCCGGGGTACAAAAACCCAAAAGGGAAGCCAGCCATTGGAGTCTGTAACCTTCCCACCCTTCACCATTTCACTCGCTGTGTCTGTGCTTTAACCTGTTTTATCCTTTTTGGGACCATGTAAAATTTCTTTTGAGAAAAAGATTCTATTGCTTTAAAAGTTCAAAATCCACTATTTTGGCACAGTGGTTCCTGAGCGCTTCTCACCTTAAAGCACAAGAAAGATGGCTTCGACGTGTATCTCACAGCCCCACGGGCATGTCCAGAGGTGTAGGCGCATCTCTACCCCTTTTCCTCCCACCCAAGAACGCATAAAAGTTTGTGAGAGGTAACAGCCGTGTTGCCATAGGGATTGTCTTGAATATACGCATTTGTTCTTCTTCTGTGGCTGACACAATTGCCTTCCCTGTCGCAGTAAGCAAGAAATAAATAGGAGGCGTTAATAATACCTTAAATAGCTACCTCTTTCTTTACATAATGATTCTATCCAGAAGCAGCAACTTTATCAACCATAGAAAATGAAGTTTTAGGGGCACCTGGGTGGACATTCAAGAGTGTCCAACTCTTGATTTCAGCTCAGGGCCCGATCTCAGGGTCCTGGGATCAAGCCTAGCATCAGCCTCTGCGCTCAGGGGAAAGTCTGCTTGAGGTTCTTTTCCTCTCTCTACCTCTTCCCCTCCTCTAGCTCTATAAGTGAATAAACAAACAAACAAATAAATAAAATTAATAATATATTAATTTCATTAAATAAAAATAATAAACTCTTAAAATCTTTTTAGAATAGTTAAAAACTGACAAAATGTATAAAAATATGAAGTTTTGTAGCTTAAAAGAACTAAAATGCATCACCACATAACTAAGGAATATTTGCCTTCTAGCTACTTCATGATTTGTGATTCATCTTCAAGGCTGCTTGTCAGGTCAGCAGGTCTAAGGGGTCTGATGTGAGGTCATTTTTTCCCCAATTCTTTCTAATTGATGGAGTTTAAAAGAGATGAGAATCACCAACACTCAGAGGAAGAGGAGGGGACAATATATAGGATTTAAGGAGATGACTTGATGTTTCTTTGTGTTTAAAGTGTGTGTGTGTATAAATACATACGTAAAATATTAACTGATGCTTTAGTAATTTCCTACGAACAGTAATAATTGAGATTTTTCCAATAGAATTGCTCATAGAATCACTTAAACACATAAATGAGCAAAACCAACGTTACTAAATTTGAGACCATGAAGCCTTTCCTTTTCCTCCCTCAGGTGGGCGGGGTACCCAACACCTCGACCCAGGGAGCACCTGTTGCCTTCGAACACTGCACAGCTTGGAGCCAGAGGTGAGTATCTGTATTTGGAGTATAAGGTGAGACCTGACCCACTTGGAGTATAAGGTGAGACCTAGGGGGCTCCCTTGATTCTCCTTCATAACTTTAACATGAAAAGTTCCCTCAGATTTGTCTAGAAGGTAACTTGGGTTATGACTGAGCTGTTTTGTTTCAAATTCCTTATCATAATTTCAAACCCTTGTACGCTCTCAATTCTGGGGAAAGCACCATCCACATACCCGCCCCCCAAAAGAAAACAGAACCTGACCTGACTTTAATGGGGTTTTTTTGAGTGTAGTTGACACACAATACTACTTTGGTTTCAGGTGTGCAACTTGGTGCCCCGACTTCCCTGAACATTGTGCTATGCTCGCCGCAACTGTAGCTGCCATCTGTCACCATTCGCCGTTGTCACGTCGTCGACAATGTTCCCTGTGCCGTGACTTTCGTTCCTGCGACTTAGTCCACAACCGGAAGCCTATATCCCCCAGTCCCTTTCACTCATTTCACCCGTCTTCCCCCCACTTCCCTCTGGCAAGCATCAGTTTGTTCTTTACATTTACAATGACCTCCCCTTTTTCCTGAGGGATGGATAGCACGATCCCGTGGAAATCTAACTTCAACTTATGACAAACGTATTAGAAATCAAATAATTTATTTTACATTAAATATGGTTCTCTGCTACTGAAATATATAATTATTTTAGTGACATACATACTGCCCTTCCTTGCCCAACCTCAAAACAACTTTTGAGGAATTCACAGAAATAGGAATATATCCTAAAGTGAGAAGTCAGTATGACTGATGGTGTTGCTATGTGCCAAACTTTCTGTGTAAAATTAGGGAAAAAGTTACACTGGCTCTACTTGACTTTTATTCATTTCATTATTAAATTTACATAAATACATAAAGATCATTTAAGGCATGTGATTTTTTTTTTCTACCAAAGAGGTGGGTTTAGAAAAAACTAAAATTTAAGTTCAGGATAAAATCTGATTTAAAGCTATACGTATGTAACGTATACAAGTTTGGAGGTAAGTGCACTTTTGAGAAATCGTTGGAACCAAACCCAAGTTCTTCTGCCTCGTGCACAAGGACAGTTGCTGAGGCATGAGTGTGCAGCAAGCGGGGGGGAGGTGGGGGGCTTACCAGCGCGGTGGCCGGACAGGGGCAGGCCCGACAGAGGGGAGTAAGGGATCTTTAAAGGCAACTGAAAAAGCTCTGGGTAAAAGGTTGCAGTTGTGCTTATTAGTCCCGTGAACACTAAATTTCAGCATCACGACAACCTGTGCCACGAAGATACCCCCTCCAAAGCTTACTGCCTGGCCTCGTGACTTATGATGCTAAACCCTCGACGGAGGCTCTACCCTCTCAGAAAAATGGTCATAAGACAGCCCTGTTCCCTCTTGCTCAGCCCTACTGGACATCCCCGTCTTGCCGATCTTTTCTAACTGGAGCTGTGTACCTCTGGCCAGCACTCCCCACTTCCCGCACCTCCGCTGACGTCTCCCACCCTGTGTCTGCTTCTAGGACTTTGGCTAGTCTAGAGGTCTCGTGTAAGTGGAGTCATTTTATTTATTTTTTATTTTTTTAAAGATTTATTTATTCTTGAGAAACAGAGAGAACGAGAGGCAGAGGGAGAGCCGGCTCCCCGAGGAGCTGATGTGGGACTTGACCTCAGGACCTCAGGGCCACGACCTGGGGCGAGGCAGGTGCCCCTAGTGGGCTCACGTGTACCTCCGTGTCCTGCAGCCCCGCCTCATGAGTCGGGTTCAGATTTGCTAAAGTCACAGTACATGGGTGAGGGGGGCTGAAACCTCCAGCTAACCGGCATTAGCGGAATGGACGGCGGGATTCTTACGGCCGGTGTTTAGCTCAGGGATGTGGGGGTTCCAGCTTGAACGGTGTGGGGGGGATAGTGGGGTGGCCTTGCACAGAGAGAATGATCTGGGTGAAGCCTGGGTGGTTAGGGTGGAAGGGACCGAAGGCCAGAGGCTGCAGGAGAGGAGGCTGAGGGCCAGAGGCTGCAGGAGGGGAGACTAAGGGCCAGAGGCTGCGGGAGGGGAGACTGAGGGCCAGAGAGAGGCTGCAGGAGGGGAAAGCATGGTGAACACAGGGCCCCCCAGGCCTGCTGGGTCTGTCAGCCGGGACCCAGGGGCCAATGGGGGAGCCCGGAGAGGGAGCCCGCAGTCCAGATGCTGGACAGATGTCGCTCCCAAGCCCCTGGGTCCTTGGGTCCACGGGGGCTGGGGCGCCGGGAGCAGAGGCAGTGCGCAGCCGGAGAGGACGGACCGCACGGCCGCGGTGACGCCAGGCCTGAGAGGCAGTCACATAGGCATGGGTGACGAGACAGGCGAGGCTCAGGGACTCCCCGAAGTACCCGGACGGGAAATGGGTCTCCCACGGGCCAGCAAACAGGGGTGTGTGTGAGGTTTATTTAGGTACTGATGGGGGGATGCTTGGCATCCCAGGCAGCCCCGGATCATGTAGGGTCTTCTCTCTGCGGCCACCCCACTGCTCCCAGGGAGCCTGGAGTTACCGGACGACTAAGTGCAGCTGCCTGAAAGCCTGACATAGGGCAACGAGGTGTTCAAACCATTGCACCTTCTTTCCTTAAAGAACTGAAGCTAAAGCTCTGTAATTGGACCCTTGCTGCAGGCTTTGTGCCTGTGAATATCCTGAGGGAATGGGAGAGGAGCTCAGAAGGAGAGGAGAACATTTTAAAAAATATATTTTATTTATTTATTCATGAGAGACCCAGAGAGAGAGGCAGAGACATAGGCAGAGGGAGAAACAGGCCCCATGCAGGGAGCCCGACGTGGGACTCGAACCCAGGACCCCGGGGTCACGCCCTGGGCTGAAGGCAGACATTCAACCACTGAGCCACTCAGGTGCCCCAGAAGAGAACATTTTATTCAGGACCCACTAAGTCTCAAGGGCTCTATAAATATTGTCCTCATTTAAACCATAGCAACTTCCTGAAGGAGCCACGATAAATCCTGTTTTATGAATCAAGAAATTAGGCCTCAAGGTCAAATCGCTCGCCCAAGGTCACAGTGTTTTTCATGCTTGAGTGAAAAAGAACACATCTTCTCTTTACAAGCATTACCAAGAGTATGTCAAGCTCCGGGTTTAAAACACGCTGATCTCAGATCTAAGCTACGAAAGCGCCGCTCGTTATGAATGAGCACCGCGGAAAGCAGCTCTTACGTATGTAAGGGCACACGATAATTTTAAATACCATCGTTACACCGAAAACACACTCACCTCAAAATACTGGGACCTGAGAATAAGTGCCTTCAGACCTAGGTGCCCACGGATTCTGGAGAAACGTGGTCCTGTCATGCTCATCGTTTCAAGAGCCAAGCAGAGGGCCGAGCAGTGCCCTGGGTCATCGTATGGGGAAAGTCTGCTGGAACTCGGGTGTGAAAATCCGGAGTCCTGATTTCTAATTCGCACACAAAACTCCACGGCGCCCGTAGCTGTGCCCTTGCAAAGCTCCGTCCCAATAGGTGAGCCTCGAAGATCAAAGTCATGGCAGGTTCCACTTCCAGGCCGGGATCCCGGGGTCTGCTGCCCCAGGGCCACCCGGCTCCGGGGAGCACGCTCTACTGGTTGGAACAGGCTTGGGCCTCCCCCTCAGTCCTACCTGCTCCAGGCCTAGTTTAAACAAACCGGTTGTAACTGGCTCTCTACACCTCTTACCCTCCAAATGCAATTTCATATACAAACTGCAGCTTTCGACTCACATGATACAGACTTACGTCTAAAAATAAACACGTCCTTTCAAGCAGGAATTTCCTTCATCTCAGAAGCGGCACCAACCACTTCGACAAGGCAGCGACGTGGCAGCCCTCCAGGCCTCGGGGGGTGGGGGGGCCTGCACGCCGGGGTGGATGCCACAGGTGGACAGCAGAAGACCTGCAAGCGCAGCTGCGACATGGATCGTGTACGTCATGCACCGGGTAGCAATCGACGCATTCTTCTTGGACTTTATCTTGAATTCTTTTGTAGACGTTCATTAATAATCGTTATAAGATCTAGGATACCCAGAGGTTAAATCCCACTAAACTTCACAAAAGGAGAATCAATCATTCTGATTGGGAACCCAACCCTTTTCCTAACCAGGATTTCATTTGCTCCCCTTGTAGACAATATGATTAATTTAAGTGGATTACAGAGAAACTAGGCGAATTGGCTTAGAGAATTAACAGTTTTAAATGAGCACTTGTGGCCTGTCCAGGACTATACAAGATGCTTCACCTGCTGATCTCATTGAATTCTCAGCAATCCCATGAGGTAGTTATTATGCCATGCAATCCTAAAATCTACATTTTCACCCAGACAATCAAATGCTGCAGGGCAGTGGGACCCAGAATCTCTGTTAGGGGGCCTCAGAACCCGCAGCATAGGGGAGTTACGGGCTTTCCTAAACTGTACACAGGAAGCACGCTGCTCTTAGGTCGGATATTTAATTGTTGCAGCTTGGCCAAAAATGATGTGGAGGGCCTCAGCGGGCCCTCCCTCAGTCCTGCAGATGGACTTCTTGTAGTGCTGCCGCTCCGTGACAGCGCTGGAGCTTGGCCCGTGGGAGTAAGAACTCACCACGGACCCTAGATGACTCCAGGAATGAGTGCATGGTAAAAATCCATGTGATGGCTTTTTTTTTTTTAAAGATTGTATTTATTTGACATCTCACTCTGGGAAATGAACAAGGGGTAGTGGAAGGGGAAGTGGGCAGAAGGATGGGGTGACTGGGTGATGGGCACTGAGGGGGGCACTTGGTGGGATGAGCACTGGGTGATATGCGATATGTTGGCAAATTGAACTCCAATAAAAATTTTTTAAAAAAGATTTTATTTATTTATCCATGAGAGACACACACACAGAGAGAGAGAGAGAGAGAGAGAGAGAGAGAGAGAGAGGCAGAGACACAGGCAGAAGGAGAAGCACGGGACTCGATCCCAGGACCCCGGGGTCACACCCTGGGCCCAAGGCAGATGTTCAACCACTAAGTGCCCCAGGAGCCCTGCATGTGATAACTTTAAAAAAAAAAAAAAAAAGGACGTAAGGGAAAGTCTAAATTGCATTTTTCCAATAAGAAAGAGCTAGTCCTGAAACTAGGGACCGTGAGATTTTTCCAGCAAAACGGGAACTGTGCTCCCTAGCCCCCCCAAGAGCGTGTTTTCTTTCCCGGCACCACTGAGGGGCTGGCCGTCTGACTTAGGAGGCCTTTTCCAGCCAAAATGTCTAAACAAAGCAGCTCAAATACGTGGTGTCAGCAAAAACTGAAGTTGAGGCTGTCCATATTTTTTCTGCCCTTGGTGAGAGCTGAGCCAGCTGTTCCCGGGCCTGTGGCGGCCAGGCCCAGCACGGCCTGGACAGGGTGGTGTCGGGGCACAGGGCCTGGGAGGCCAGGCCGGCTTTAGGCCGCACCAATCCGCAGCTGGACACCAGGGGCTCCCCTGGACGATTGATACTGGAGCCCGGTGGGAGCCAGGGGTCCTCCGGTCTGTTCTGGGGAGGGGGGCAGCCACCCTCGAGGCCTGCAGACCGAGCAGAGCCCAGCACAGCTCCTCGCCCAGAGCCTGCTGCTTCCTTCCCTCCTTCCTTCCTTTTTCCCCCGATAAGTGGAGGCCTGTCCGCGCCGTTTAGTTCCCACAAAAGGCTCCTTAACCCTGAGCACTGGCTGCAGTAGGGCCTGGGCCGCTCCAGGCCTGGGCCAGGCCTGCCTCCCTCCCTCCCCACGCCAGCTCCACTTCCCGTCATTCTTCTCCAACGTACCTTTCGCCCTTTTGCAAGCATCCCCCCAAAATATCAAGATTGCCGCCATCTCAATCCCAAAACATCCATGACCTAGAACGGAACATCCAGGATTTCTTATGAAACGGGAAATGGCACCACTGACTGCCAACGTCTCTACATGATGTTTTGCTTCCCAGGGACCAGGAGCACCCTTGAAAGAATGACCAGCAAAGACTGTGAGGTTTTAGGGGGGAATCCAAACTATAATTTTAATAAGACTCCATTACATGAACCGACCGACAAATACCAAGTCCACTGCTCCCACCTGAACAAGAAATTGGATTTAGGCTCCGCTGTCTCCTCACCACGGAACTACGTGTGATCAAGTCCCCCGCATAGCCCCAAAAGGGCCCCCCTTTGACTCACAATGTGCCAGAAACATTAATAATATTGTGTAGCCTGAGCTCCCCAGGGTTCTTAAGCACAGACCCCCCCTTTTCAACCCAGTGTTAGCCTTGAGGGAAACAGGCTTAGGAGCACACAGACCGCACAAAGGCCCTAGAGGCTGGCCATGTTCATTCCACATTGCTGTAGTAAGCAAATCATGTCCCTTCCCCCCAACAGGAGGGGAGAAGCAAGGCTGGGCCTCACGCCCCCAGGAAATAGCAACAGAAACTTCCAAAAAATATATGAAGTCTTCAGAAAAGTTAAAGTGTGACCTATGAAGTAAGAACTGAATATGCATCAAAGATTTTATTCAACCTATTAATGAACGAAAAAACTAGGAAAAGGGTAAAACTGGTAAACAGAGCACCTTGCGGAAGAATGTTAGACGCGGGCTCCTAGGTTAGACATGCAGCTGCAGAGGGCCGCACCAGAAAGCAAAGCAGCCAGCCCGCTGGGCTCCTGTCACACCCGACACAGCTGGGTCTTGACTGCCAACAAACCCAGGAACTACCACGTCACCGCCCAGGGTGAGCCACGAGTCCAGGGTAAGCACCTGAGCCTCAGATCAGTGACCCCAAAGGCCTGAGGGGGGCTGCTGAGCACTGCCCAGCAGCAGGGAGCGAGGGCTGGGGGCAAGGGGAGCAAGGAGGGGCAGTAGGGGAGCAAGGAAGTAAGGGGAGCAAGGGGGGCAAGGGGGGCAAGGGGGCAAGGGGATAAGGGGAGCAAGGGGGCAAGGGGAGCAAGGAGGGCAAGGGGAGCAAGGGGGGCAAGGGGGCAAGGGGAGCAAGGGGGTTAAGAGGGGCAAGGGGAGCAAGGGGGCAAGGGGGGCAAGGGGAGCAAGGGGCACGAGGGGAGCAAGGGGGGCCTCCGAGGGAGGACCCCGCAGGTGGAGGAGGTGTCCGCCCAGTGGCAGGGGCAGCCCTCCTCTGTGCCAGGAGGCCCCTAGCAGGTCTCTTTGAAGAAAAACCATAAGGAACTTCTGCAGCGGTGCCAAGGCCCGGTGTGCTTCACAAACACAGAAGACACCAAAAGGCATGTGTGGGTTGCACATTAGAATAACAGCATTTATCACGATGTTTTGGTTGGTTCAATATCCTCGTTGTGAGTCTCATGCCACACAAAGGTTACTGCCTATTAATTTAATATTTAGGCTTCTGTTCCTTTCCAGAGATAGAAAGCATTTTCTTTCTCAACTCTTTAGGTTTTGAAATTCCCCCCAAAAATCAGTTTTCTGTCTCTTAAGTCCTATAATTCAAGGGCAAAGCAGCAGGACTTCAACAATATCTGCTTAAAAAGTACCATGATAACTTCATTATCCTAAAACAGAATGTCTTCACTGTTAGGAAGTCACATAAGAAGGACATAAAAATGGAATGGATTTTTATTTTCCAGGATTATTTTCTTCTGCGATGACTTGACACGGAATGGATAAGATGACCTCCATGATCCCTTTATATTATTATAAATAAAAGTTATACAATACAACATTCTACAATAACTGGATTTCCCAAATCCTCATAGAACATATTTCAGTGATGGGTCATTGGAAGTTCTACATCTACATCATATTTTAAACTTCCTGTCATCAATACATTTTTAAAATATAAAATATCCATTAGAACACATTACACCCTGCCAACTAAATTATAGGCACCTTCAAGATTTTGATTGGAAAAACTGGTAAAATTATTTTGTTGGTTCCCCCCAAAATTGAAAAACGCTCTGTGAGAATATTTTTTAAAGCTGTATTTTCCCATTTGTGAATAGCTGATGTTTTGGAATATAAAAAAGAAAAGACAGAGAATAGAACCTTTGCTATGAATTCCTACATCACAGGTAAAGCAATGGTTCAAATCTCGCTGGCAGGTTTAGAGGCCTATGGGATTCATTAAGGTGTTTCTTCAGCAACTTTGAGAGTCTCTCAATTATCTTTTATTATGTCTATACCTTATTCCTTTCTGGTCATTATCTGCAACTATCACAAAATGATGAGGCTCTTTGTTGTTCTGTTTTTGTTGCCAAAATGTATTAAATAATTAATTTCTAACCCTTTGGGTCACTGTTTTTGGAAAAAAAACTTTATGCTCCTCTTTTAAAGCTAAGTTCTGTTTCGGTGTGTTTTCAAAACATGCCTGTGGAAAGTCCTTTCAAAATTAAAAGCAGATGGTGAGAAAGCTCTTTGCCAGTTACTGAGCTATAAACTGCTGGCAGTCCAAGTGCGGTCAGGGAAAAATAACATTTTACGTTAAAAGCTGACTTCCAGGAAAATTATTCCAATCTGTTTGGAAAAGGACTGTCAGAATTTGTGCTGTTGGGCACACGGGGTGAAGTCGTGATCTATCTCTTTTCTTGCTTAAGCAAAGGGGTGCAGAGCCGGGAACTGGAGAAAATGTATTTTTGGATCTCTAGAAAATTCCTAATCCATTCATCCAGTGAATGCTATTTCCATCTTCTAACACACAGTTCCAGAACCTGGTGATAATTAGTGAACTAGATCCACAAGTTCCCAGCCCTGAAGACTTTACAGCCTTGTAGCTGAGACAGACAAAAAAGTAAGCAAATAAATACAAAATATAATTACAGATTATGATAAGTAACACGAAGGAGATAAAAAAAAAAGTTCATGATAAGTAGTAGTGGGGGAAAGAACCGCCTTCGATAAGTTTGTCAGGAAAATCCTCTCTGAATAACTATTGATTAGCATTTCCTACAAATAACAATGGCAATGACAACAAAACGGGCTTTAAAAAGAGAATTTATTGACTTATTTGGGAATAATCTAAATTCTGCAGTTTAGTCTAACAGCTCAGAATCATTCCAGAAAACTTTCTTCAGCCCACCTCCCAGCTCTGCTTTCTGCTTTGAGGAAGTCATCCACAGTCGCTACTCCGTAAGCCTCATTACTCATTACCCCCCCACACACACACACACATACGCTCCCACTCATGAACATAACTACCATCCAACAATTTAGAGAAACACAGAGGTCTCTTCCAAAAGCTCTCAATGAATAGAAAGGAACTTTTCTTTATAGGAAAACCCAATAAATGTCTTCTTACATCTCCTTAGCTCGAACTGGGTTATAGGCCCACTGCCGACCTAATCATTCTGGCCGCGGCAATGGAATATGCTTATTGTCTCAAGCCTGTTAGGACCTCGCCTGGGGTCCATCCCACCTAATCCACAAACTTAAAAGTGGGGTAAGAATGTAACTCTAGAAGGAAATTGGATCCTTTTTTTTTTTGCCAAAAGAAGGATGGATAGAGTTTGGGTGCAAAACGACACGTGCCTCTGTAAGGAGATGGCATTTAACCTGAAAGCTGAAGAAGCCAGCCATGTGCTAAGCCAGCGAGGCAGGGTTCCACGCACTGGAAATTGCAATGAAAAGGCCCAAGGCACAAAGGAGCTTGGCCTGTTCAAGGGACAGAGAAGTGTAGGCATTTATAAAATAAATCATTACTAAGCTCTGATAATTTAATCAATGACTCTTTTCTAACTACCTAAGGTAATTGAGTGGGAGCAGGTCAATTCTAAGGTAACCTGTGTACCTTTGATCTGCTTTTCCATATTCAGATTATTTTCCTTAATATAATAAATAGCTTTACATGAGCTCTTTCAATAATATAACACCATAATATAGCATAAAATGTCACACATGACATAATAATTCTATACAAGTTTCATATTTGATAGTTATTCAGGAAAAGTTGGGGAGAATGTCTGAGTGAGAAAATTTTCCTTGAGTTAGTTGCTGAAGATTTGCTTGAATTATGGGGTTAGTAGCAGCAAATACAATTGCTCTTCTAAAATGTGTAGTAAACTGAGAATAAACAGTGTGCTAGGTTTTACTTTAAATGCTATAAGTTAGGCTGAAATTGAGTATTTTCAATGATCATTTAGTTGACTTCTGAAATCGCCTTATTTGAAAATCTGGTGTAGCTCAATGGAAAGAGAATAATTTTGAAATCAAATGAGGCCTCCATTTCAGCTCAGCCAGTTGTAGTTGTTTGATTCTAAGCAAGTTGGCAAAGCTGTCAGAGCCACAGTTTGATCATCATTTTACTATTATTAGTAAAATAGTGTGCCAATCTCCACCCCCAGAGGTGTGTTGAGGCTTAATGACATAATGTACGTGACAGTATCCAATAAAATATGCTCAACGGAGCACGTTCAGTAAATGTGACAGTTTCTTCTTCCTTTCTTTGGGAACTTTAACTTGAAATAATGGTCAATGAGTGGATGAAAGAAAAAAAATTCTTGTACTTTGGAAGAAACTGAGTTTCTCAGAATTATTCGCCACCTCAAAGCTCTGAGAGCGATTAGTAGGAGTGAAATGGTGGAAGAAGGAAGGTTAACACTCTCAGTTAACTGTTGAAAATACATCACTTCCAGATCTTCGTTAACTAGCCCTCCTTCCCACCCCCATCAGCCGTTTTGAGAACCAGCCTTCACTGGAAGTCTCTCGAAAGGCAGGAGGACAGAAAGGAAAATGGAGAAAGGAAGAGGGGAGGAAGAGACATCACTCTCTTCCCATCAACCTAGAAAATCGCCTTCCCACTGTTTTTATTTTTTATTTTTTTTTTAATTTTTTAAAATTTATTTTATTTTTTAAAATATTTTATTTTTTTTAAATAATAATTTTTTTTATTGGTGTTCAATTTGCCAACATACAGAATAACACCCAGTGCTCATCCCATCAAGTGCCCCCCTCAGTGCCCGCCACCCAGTCACCCCCACCCCCCACCCACCTCCCCTTCCACCACCCCTAGTTCATTTCCCAGAGTTAGGAGTCTTCATGTTCTGTCTCCCTTCCTGATAATTCCTATCCATTTCTTCTCCCTTCCCCTCTATTCCCTTTCACTATTATTTATATTCCCCAAATGAATCCCACTGTTTTTAGTCAACCCAGTATCCATTCCCACTCAGGCTTCTCGAAGAGAGGGTATGGCTCTATCTTTTAACTTCTACTTTTTAAAAATTTTATTTAAAATGCGTCTCCCCCTACACTCCCACCGAACACATAAGCATTTGAAGTAGAAAGTTAAAGGTCTAACTAATCTCACCTCCCAGAAAAATCTATATGAGGCAAAACTTTTTGATTTTTTTACTTTGAATATCATAAAAAGGTAGATGATAGGTAGCTAGATAAAATAAATATACAGTTATAAGGAGATCAAACTGTTTTCCACTTAGCAAAGATATCCTTATATATCAATATTCACTCATTCATGATTTGACAAAAATGTATGAGCTCCTACTACACACCGGGTGTTGTTCTAGGTACGTGGAATAAACATTTAGATCCCTAAATCTTCATATCCAATAAAACACATTATTTAAATTCAAACTGATGACTTCATTTTGCCTTATGTAAATTTTGTTTTGTTGACTTCAGGGACCTTAAGTCAATTCTTAGCTGACATGAGCCAATACAGGTCAGAAGAGGAAGGCTTCCTCTAAGACCCAAGCATCAATCAGGAATCCAACAGAACCGCAGACATTACATCCTCAGAAACAGTTTTATCATCTTGTGTATCGCCCATCCAAGAGCAAATTGATCCTGTTTTATTAGCACTTTTCCCTAACCGGAGGGTTAGAGGGGTACCTAGGGCAGATCTATTGCAATGCTCTTAGCTCATAGACCTCACTTGTCATAGGATTTCCTGGTCCACCTTTGATTTTTAGAGACAAATAAAGGAAGCACAGTGTAAAAAGTCAAAACACTTGATTGCAAAACTTCAGAGCTAGAAGAAATACTTAAAAATCAGGTAGTCCCAGTCTTTCTATGAGAACACCTACAAATGACAATAGGGATCCTGATAATTTGCATATTCATTTAAATCGATAATTCAGCTCATATTAAATTATTAAGTCATATTTCCTCATTAGTCTTTATGCTCGGGATTATAGGGCAAGACAACTGAGCCTAACCCTATCCCCCTCTCGTGGAAGCTATTTGGTGATGGAGTTAGGACGTAAGCCCAGATAGTCCAAGGCTAGAGACAAAGCTCTTAACTACTTTTACCTTCTCTTGCCACTCAAAACTGGTTTCCTGAGTCCTGATACACAGGATGTGTGTGCCAAGAAAACCAGATGTCACCTATGCGTGCAGTGGCTTGTACTACAAAAGAGGAGCTTCAAGTTTAGTGAGCTTGACTTTTTTATAATGGGCTGTAAATCTGACTGAGTAGGTTTTTGGATGAACATCTGTTTCCATATGTCCCGGGTAAAGACCTAGGGGTAGGATTGTTGGGTCATAGGGTACGCGTATGTATGGGTACCCTTGAAGATAATCAGGAACAAAGGCAAGTAGCGCCTCTTCTCCTAAGTCATGGGGAAATGTGAGCAATCAGTCAGATGGCCTATAGCAGGTGTTCGATAAAGAGTAGTCATGATAATCAAACATATCGTTGCCTATGACCAGCCCTGGACAAGCTATTGGGTCATCTACTCATTCCAGAGAAGGGATTAAGGATTTTGAAGGAGTGTTCCTTCCCGCCTCTAAGTTGAATTCATCATTCTAATCATTCTAATGATATCGATAAAATAAAATCTAGTGGATGATGCTCACCACGTTGACAGTGGCCGTTTGCCCAACATTAGCCTTCCGCAGCACTTCCCAGCTTGCAGCTGTTCGGTTGAGCGACATGGTTGAGGAAGCTCAAGCCGCACTCGTATTCTCCTGTTCCTAACTGGCCATAGACAGCACACTTCTTTCCATTCATTCCCATTCCAGTCGGCTCATGATCTTCCATTTCTGCCCTACAAATTTTGGACATGTTTAGCCGGCTCACATAGTTGTGTAAGCCTGTAAAAGTGTGTATATGTACACACACACACAATTATGCACACCACTAGTTATGCTTCTTTGGCAAATGCTGAAAGATACAGAATTTAGTACCAGAGATGGTCCTGGAGAAATAAAATGTAAGGCTGAGTTCTTTGAATCAATCCTGGGTTTTCTGGAATTGGGTCTCTAATCTGATTAAATTTAAGGGTGCATTAGCCTGCTCCCACTGGTAACGTGGGCATGGGTAAAGAGGGCTGGTAGGGAGAGAGTAGAGATAAAGAAGGCTGCACAAGGCAGAGGCCACCGACCGCAAGGGATGTGATCACAGACTTTCTATGAATCCCTCAGCAACAATTTATGCCTTACCCCACATTTTTCCTTCTCCAGGGCCTGCAAATCCTGAGTCTACTGAGATTAGCAGAGTGATATTGTTTGCTTCTCGAATCCCTCCCTGCGGGCACCTAAGTAGGTAACACCACTGTCTACTAAGTTAGTGACCATTCCTCGATCTAATTTCCATCTCCCCAAACTGGTGAAATCTCTTCTGTCTCCTTCCATTCTCTCTCTCTCTCTCTCTCTCTCTCTTTTGGAGTTCAATTTGCCAACATATAGCATAACACCCAGTGCTCATCCCATCCAGTGCCCCCCTCCTTCCACTCTTATCAACCTCCAGGATTCATTTCTTTTCACTTGTATGTTAGAAAAGAAAAAAGGTAAAAGATGTGTTCCATCAATGATGTTCAGCTGGAATCCCATATTCTTATTTTAGATGTGTGTCAGGACTGATCCATTTCCTTATCAATGTTAGAAAGTATATATACACAGATCTGAAGTTTTAACCACATTCCCAGTTGCTCACTTTGGTTTTGGTTTTTGAAGGCTTGCAGTTAGCAGGGGACTAAAGGATTCTAGTGTTGTGCATGAAAATTACTCCTGTCCGATGACCTCCTTGCATGTTCTGTGTAGGAAATTCATTAAAACCAGAGCTGGGAACTGACTAAACAACAAGGCCAACCCATGCCCAGAGCCTCAGAAGCCCAGCACCCGCCGCCCGCCATGGGAAGGGTGCTCCTCAAGTGATGAAGGACTGGGAGAGCTCTAGAGGGTCAGAGAGCTGGGCCCCGGGGGGCTGAGCACAGCCTCCAAGAGATGGAGACAGGAAGTCCAACTGGACTGCTTCCCTTTTTTTAAAAGGTATCATCACAAATGACAAAATGACAGTAATTTTTAAGGTAGGAGGTGGATCATAATTCCTTCTGTTCTTTCCTGTGATGTGCATGTTTAACATTTTTCATAATAAAATATTAAAATAATTAAAAGATGATGTGTGCCTCTTGATAAGAGGAAGACAGGGTCAAGTTGTCATTTTAATTTTGGGATAACATAAAACCTAACGAAGAGATGCGTGAGTGCACCTATGATCCGATCCGCCCTCTTGTAATCAGTTGTCCCTTGGATCTTCCTGCTCACCACTCACATGCATTCTATGTACGGACAGATGCATAGAGACATAGATTTTTGCCCAAACATTAAAGGGCAAGCTGCGTATACCAAAGCCCTTTACCTATAAATACTACAGTTTCTATTTGTTTTTTTTTTTTTTTTAAAGATGATGTCTCATATACACACAGTCCATGTAAGCTACAGTAAGCCTAACACTGCCTCGGGGTTTCATCTACTACCTCTAACAGCTGTCCGCCTATAAAACAACGTCCGTGACAGTGTTTGCCCTCCAGAACCTGAGCCCGTAGGTGCTTGTATGTGGTCTTCACATCTCTAGGCCGCATCCCAAGGCCACGGGGGGAGGCCTCAGGCCCGGGCCCTCTGCTGGCCAGGCCCGTCTTCAAGGGTGTGTTCCATCGGGCCAGCAGGATAACCATCTTCTCTGAGAAGGGAAACTTTTCTTAAAAAGCTGTTTCTGGAAAAAAAAAAAAAAGGCTGTTTCTGTACAACTTGAGAAAGTTAATTAGGCCACAGGCTGCACGTCCTCTGAGAAGACTGGTCTCTGTTTCTCCGAACCCAGGGTGCTTATTCTCTCCAACGTGTCTGCTCTTCAGCGCCAAGTGCTCCCTTCTGGTGGCGCCACGTCTGGGATGGTGTTCACACCAGGTGGGAGTATGCAGCAGGCAGTGCCGCCGCCTTGGCTCGTGGCCCGGGCAGGGCGCAGCGTGAGGTCAGGGAAAATCCACTTCAGAACCTGCTGTCCGGGGTGGAAATCAGCCCCCGGAAAGCAAACTTTAAATGTGACAAATAGGTCTCCCTCTGACGTGGGCACCCAAGGCAAGGAAAGGCCCTCTTTCCAAGTCTTCAAGGAGCCCAGTGTGATGACACTGCTAGGGTAGGGGGTCATCACGCTGCTCTCCGTGGCCCAAGTGCAGCCTCTCTGCCTGGGGGCATGAAGCAGAAAGGGAGGAAGTCGTTTGGATTTGGTAAGTAAGGAGGAAGAAAGAATACAAATGGAGGACGAGCCAGCTGGTTGGAAGGTATGGGAATGTTCCCATTTTCCTCAGTCACGTCCCTACACACACACACACATCCAGGCCCCACCTTCCTGATTCTCGAGGCTCATCAAGCACTGCGAGCAGACTGTTGCCATTCTGGGGCACACGTACAAGGATCCTGTCCTTGAGCCCAAGACAGTGTTTATAGAAACGCTGTCAAGCATGGCCTCACTCTTCCCCACTCTGGGGAAGGCAACCCTAACGTGTCCCTTCTAGCCATGCTTGATGACATGTAGGATGTACACACAGTCTGATTGATGATTAGGGTTGAGGCATTGCCTTGTGATTTTTGAGCTCTTGGTGGATCCCTGGTAGATCTCCAGAGACCCCTACAGTTCAGGCAACAGAGGGGAATTCTACACTTTACTCCCCAAGTGCAGTGGTTCTACAGATTGCTGTGGACCCTGATCCGATGCTTGGAAGACAAAATAGTCAAGGATACCGAGTAGGTCCTCATCTTCATGCATATCCATGTCACCCTGATCAAAGCCGCGGACTTGCACAGGGAGTGTCTGCAAGCAAAGAAGA
This sequence comes from Nyctereutes procyonoides, assembly GCF_905146905.1. NCBI lineage: Eukaryota > Metazoa > Chordata > Mammalia > Carnivora > Canidae > Nyctereutes > Nyctereutes procyonoides. The sequence goes on from NW_026575132.1 coordinate 422,273, forward strand.
CATCAAAGGGATGGGACCACAAAGAAGGAGGTAAAGGTGACTCATGGGACCCAATGAAAGGTAAAGTGAAGGTAGCCCTTTGAGCTACCTGCTTAACCACCACCAAATCGCAGGCCTGGGGTGAGAACATAGAGCAGGGTAGCCGATCCTGTCCACATCCCTGTCTCATCACCCTACCCAAGCACCCAATTCATGGGCTTAGAACAGCAAACTTTATCTTTTACGAAGAGCACCAGTCTTATGGAGGAAGCAAAGCCTACCAATGGTCAAGATTAATTCCAACTATTAATATAGCAAATAATACTGTACATCCCTCATTTTATTTGATTCTCGTACCTTAATGCTCAGAGAGACCGAGTTAACCCAATGAATGAAAAATCCAGTACTAGAGAAACTCAGATATGACCATCAGTCTGGGGATCTTTGCCATGAACCTGCAGATCAAGGACACCTAACCAAGGGCTTAATGACTAATCTGAGGACAAATCCAGTTATCCCTGCTCCCAAGATTTTTTTCTTATCTCTAGAGATACCAAGGGGATGAGGCAATCAGACAGGATTGACAAACACAGGAACTCTGCTTCTAGCACTTTGTTTCTCTTTACCAGGATCCATCCCTCATGAAAAAGCAGGGGGGCAAAACTCATTAGCTGAATAGAGGAAGAGCTATTGCTCTTTTAAAATAATGTTTTCAAATACTTTGTGCTCACACCCAGGGCTCACGGTGCCACCCAGGGCTCCCAAGGGTCATTGTTCACTTTGTTTGCAGTTGTGCTCCAGAGGTGATAATGGATACAGAATACAATGAGAATGGGATCCCTAGATTGAAAGAATCCCAAGCCCTACACCCTACACCTAATAAAAGGCCGATAAAAAGGCATGAGGGGATTGGTAGCTTGGAGTGGAGTAGCTCAGGTCTACACATTTTTGGAGAGTGGTGTTTTAATGTTATAACTTGTCAAAAAAAAAAAAGCATGTTGGTGTTTTAATGTATAGTTCCCATAAGTTTATTAGCCATTTGTATTTTTTAATTTCTTGCTCATTATCTGTAGCTTACTTATTTTGTATCTGAATTCAATTTAATTGACATATATTGTACTTTTTTTTTGTTTCAGAGAAAGAACTTAGTGTTTCATCAGCTGCATATAACACCCAGTGCTCATTCCCTCAAGTGTCCTCCTTAATGCCCATCACCCAGTTACCCCATCCTCCCCACCTCCCTCCACCAACCCTGTTTGTGTCCTAGAGTTAAGAGTCTCCTATGGTTTGCCTCCCTTTCTGTTTTCATCTTGTTTTATTTTTCCTTTCCTTCCACTTTGTTCATCTGTTTTGTTTCTTAAATTCCACATATGAATGAAGTAATTGGGTATTTGTCTTTCTCTGCCTGACTTACTTCACTTAGCATAATACCCTCTAGTTCCATCCACATCATTGCAAATGGCAAGGTTTCATTCTGTTTTTTTTTTAAATGATAGTATTTTTTAAAGATTTTATTTTATTTATTTATTCATGAGAGACACACACACAGAGAGAGAGAGAGCCAGAGACACAGGCAGAGGGAGAAGCAGGCTCCATGCAGAAGCCTGATATGGGACTCAATCCTGGGTCTCCAGGATCACACCCTGGGCTGCAGGCAGTGCTAAACTGCTGCGCCACTGGGGCTGCCCAGGTTCATTCTTTTTGATGGCCGAGTAATACTCCACTTTTGTCTCTTCTGTGTTTCAAATATTTTTCCCAGTGTCATTTGTAGGTAGCTTTTGTTTCTGCAGCATTTTGCCATGTAAATACATTTTTATGTACCAACTCTGCCAAACATTGTATTTTTGACAATGTTACAAATTCAGATAGTTTTAAATAACAGGCAAATAACACAAAAAAGTGAACTGGAAAACAACCTTTTTACAGTAGGCAGAAATTATTTATTTAAACAAAACGGAGAAAACTCTTAGATTGTGAATATGGCTGAGGAAGTTTTTCATATGCTCCAAGAGTTTTGGCAAAGGCACCACAGGCCTTGATAGAAGGGTACGCACGGTCATGCTGCCCTTGAGGATTCTTCAAAAGCACCACGAAGCTCTAAAAGAAACCTTTAATGACTAAAAGGGAGAAGTTACTGGCTTAAGTTGGGACTGGCCATTTCTCACATGTCTACTTTGGTGAATAAGTACTTCTTGTTCATTGAACTTTGATGCTTTGGATAGTGCGTAGAGCAACATGAGGGTAGCTCATCAGTAAATATCCCCAGAAATGGAGAAATTTGCATTGTCTGTCTGTAGTGATTATGAGTAAATACCTCTACCCTCTGTTCCTTTTAAACCCACTCTTTCACCCTTTGCCTAACTAATTTGTACTCTTCTGGTCTCAACTTAAGGCTCTCTTTAAGCTTTCTCTGACCTCTCCCTGTCCACCTCATGTCGCATCTGTTTTGTTGCTCCTCATATGTTCCCATAGCAAATTGTACTTTCCACGTCACAGCATTTATCACTTCAGAAGATAACTATCTGTTCACCCATCTACCTCCCTAACGACATCACATGCTACTTGAGGCAAAGACGGCTGCCTAACTTGTTCACAATTATATTCTCAGCACCTACCCCAGCACGAAGTAGAAGCCAACATTTATTTGTGGCACAAATAACGTGTGTGTGGCTCTGTAGGAAGTACTGCATCTGCCTCATATTTTCATTCTGCATAGAAATTTAAAAGACATGTCAGATTAAAAGTTGTCCTCCACACTGGACCGAGAAATGCCTCTGGTTGGGCAATAATTCAGCATATGTCTCCAACCAAAAATTGGGGAACCATGAAAACAAACATGTGGTCATTTGAATCTATCTCCTTGTTAGCTGCGGAGAGCTCAATTTGCATTCCAGAGAATTATCCATGTTCCTCCTATTGTTTATTTATTTTAACTTGAAAAGGAATCAAAATGTTAACATGGAACACAAACTGCTAAACAACATCAAGTGGTGGGGGCAGGGAGAAAGAGATGGAAATAGGAAAAAAAAACAGTAAAAATAAACAATAAAACAGAATTTCAAAACACAGTCTTATTCTGAGACAACAGAGAACTACCTGACTGGTTCTTATGATGTAAAATTTTGACAAGTTTGTTGGACTTCAAGAGAAAAAAATAAAAGAGACTTCTTGATTTGAATCTAGACTTTTTCTTAAATATCAAACAAAACAAAATACTACCTTTCTTTTAACTCAGCAGGGATCTCAGCCAAGAAAGAAAGAGAGAGGAAGGAGAGAAGAAGGGGAGAGGAAGGAAAGGGAAAGAGGAAAAAATCTTGAAATTTAGGGTTTTTTTTTAAAATTTTATTTATTTATTTACGATAGACATAGAGAGAGAGAGAGAGAGAGAGAGAGAGAGAGCCAGAGACACAGGCAGAGGGAGGAGCAGGCTCCATGCAGGGAGCCCGACGCGGGACTCGATCCTGGGACTATATAGGGTATATATAAACACAAGGAAATAGTGAAAAGATATGATGAACAGACACCAGCTTCAGAATAAAAAAAAAAAAACAACTTTACCTGTTAATGATTTTTTAAACATTTTTAATGCTTTTAGAAAAAAAAAATGGTTCTTCTCTACTCAAGCTAAGCAGTTAATCATATAGGTACTTCGGGGATGTCTGTAGAGCTGACCCCTGCCAATTATCTCCCTACCTACCCCTCCCAAGCACACACACACCTGCCACGACCATAACCCCACTGAAAAGACCCATCTTAGGCAGCACACGATGTCCCTTCCCTGACCATAGTTGACTGAATCAAGGCCAATCTTCCCCCACTATACCAATCAAGTATAATCTCTCAATTCGAAGCAACAGACACCGATGTTAATTTGGCTTTAATTCATCTCCCTTTATGGACAGAATAAAAATGTTCAAACCACTAACCTGAGTACTATTCTATCACAATACAGCAAAGAAAAAAAAAAGAAGTGGGGCTGGAGAAGGAGGAAAGGAGGAAAAAGAAACATACTCAGGACTTCCACACAGTTGGAATAAATGTGCACTAACCCTAGATATGTTCCCAAAGTGATTCAAAACATTTTGACCTATCGAAAGCCAAATCTTGTTATTGGGATTGGATATTTATAGATACTAAAAATATATACTTCAAAGCAATTTACTGGTTTTGAAATGTCTAAAATGGTTTCAGCAGCCTCAATTAAAAAGAAATTTATACCACATCATTCAGTCATTATGAAAGTAGCCATGAATTTTGAATTTAAGTATGAATCAAGACAGAAAAAAAATCACTTTCTTCAGAAAATATGGAATAAAACTATTCCATAAAACTATTCCATAAAAATATGGAAGGAAATAAAGCCATTTTCAGGAATAGTTGACAATTTTTCAAATATAAAGATCCGTTAAAAGGTAATGATATAGTACATTTAACTGAGTTCTAGGTAGTCTAACATAATTACAAAAACTATGCTCATGTATTCAACACTTACAGAAATCTAGCATATTCCAGGCCTCTGCTAATCACTGAAGATACTGCGGTGAGCAAAATAGACATAACTCCCTGCCACATGGAGCTCACGTGGTTCAGGGAGAAAATAATAAACAAAATTAATAAAATATGCAATATAGTATATTTCATGGTGATAAAAGTAATATTAAAAAATGAAATAAAGAAGGGGATTGCCAGGGAAATCCTCAATGAAAAACTTACATCTGAGTCAAGGTCTGAATGGGCCTTTACATCCATCCATGTAAACTTTTAAATTGAAGTGATACTAATTTCATGAAAACAGAAATGTGAAGGGTGCTCTTCCGAGACAAGAGCACATTCTCCACCCTTGGAGTGGGGTGCAGTCACTGGGCCTCCATCCCCTGGGCAGGTGCCTCCCACATTCCCGGGCCCTCTCAGCCAGAGTTAATACCCCTTTGTGGCCGACCTCTCTCTCCTGCGTGCAGATGTCTGTGAATACCCGGGTTTCTCCCCAGGAAAGTGCATTCTCCCTGGGTTGGCTGGGGGTTTGTTGGGGTTTGTTGTTGTTTTGGGGTCTGTCTCCCCCACATGTAACACAAGGACTTACTCATTAAAGGCGCTCAACTTTTTTTTTAAGTGAACAGATCCCAGGGTCCAAATAGTTGACAATAAGCATGAAGACCTGGAAGACTGAAGACCTGAAGACCTGTATCTCAACGTTGACTGGGCTACCCATGAACCAGAGTAAGATGTTTTCCACCTTTAAGTCCTTCAAGGGCTTCTCCTGGCCAACAGGAAAGCGGTCAGGAACCCGGGGTAGGTGTTCAAGCAGCTGGCCCTGCTGGCCCCTCACCCCCAGCACGCCCCAACTGCCCACCCGGACCTGCCAACAGGCTGACTCCCTGAAACCAAGCTTCTGAGGAGGCTGTTTCCTGCACCCGAGGTCGCGTTGGCCTCCTGGTCTGGCAAATTCCCACCCATCTTAAGAATCTGTGCTAGTTTTACTTACTCTGAAAAGCCTGCCTTTATTTCTCCAAGTAGAATCATCCTTTCCACTGAGGTCCTGTTTTCTAAACCTTGGCTACAATATTCATCACAGTGTGGTACAAGCCTGTTCTCACCTGGACTCTTGGCTTGACTGAGAATTCTTTGAAGTTAGAGACCACCTTACTCACCCTTGTACCATCAGTGGGTAGCCGCGGTCCCAGGCGTTACTCAATAAGCTTCAAATAAGTGAATTTTGAATGGATTTTAAATATTTGCTTAAGAACATTCAGCAAGATACTGGCAGGGAGAACATAAGAAAAGTCTCCGGTGTCTTTTTTCCTAGGTATCATTTTGCACATTGAATAATATGGCTTGCATCCTAAAAGCATACAGACCCAAGTGAGACACATCATGGATTAAGAAGCGGGATCTCTGGAGTTCTGGGTGGCAAACCATGCATGTAGCCTGTGCTATTTCACATGGTATTTAAAGACTTAAAACACATTCAAGATTAGCAGTGTGAAGGGCTAAATGGAAGAATTTAAGGACCTGGTTTTGGCCGAGGATCTTTGGCATTGTCCGGAGTCCCTTTTGTTGTCACAATTTGGGGGATGGAGCTTCCAGTCTTACTGAGGAGAGGTCAGGAATGCTGTGAAACATCCCACAAAGCACACTGCAGCCCCCTGCTGCAAAGTTATCTAACCCTAATTGTCAATAATGCTGAAGTCGACCTTTTACCTCAAGAAAATACAATTATTTTTTTAAAGATTTTATTTATTGATTCATGAGAGGCAGAGAGAGAGAGAGAGAGAGAGAGAGGCAGAGACCCAGGCAGAGGGAGAAGCAGGTTCCATGCAGGGAGCCTGACGTGGGACTCGATCCCGGGACCCAGGGGTCACGCCCTGGGCTGCAGGCGACGCTGAGCCGCTGGGCCACGGGGGCTGCCCCAAGAAAATACAATTATTTTACAAGTTACTGTAATGACCTTGAGAGTTATTTGGGGCTCCTCATAGGTATGACTTCTTCCCTAGTCAACTGCTAAGAATGCACAACTTCCAAGTAGAATTATAAAACCTTGTACTCTGACCTGAGAGAAATGTCAATCTCAGGGAAAAGGGAAGGGCTGGGCTTTTGTGCTCTGCATCTGATGGTGGCAATTTGAACTCTGCTAAAACAATTAGGTGATAATGATCACCATACTCAATCTCAGAAGCATTTTGATGAACTATTAATAAACATTAATTCAAGTATTAATGCTGATAAAATGGATGATGACTGCGGAGAGAATCAGGAGGCCACTGAGTAACGAGATTACCAACCTTTGTAACATTCTGGCAAATGCGTACAAGGCTAAAGAGCTTAAACACAAGGAAACACGTCGAAGCAGAATCAGAAAATATAAGAGTACTCTACATGGAAACACCTAAAGGCCACTAATCGCCCAGACCCCGGAGCACGTCCACAATCTGATGAGGGCGGCGATGCCCCAACCCTACACCTACTTCACTTCAGGGACACAGGAGTGACGTGATACAAAAGCAAATTTCTCCTTCTGTCTTCGGCTCCTTATCAAACATACTTTGATTCTCCGCAGGCGATCTTCACCTGGATTTGCCTTTCACGTTCATGTTCACAAAAGCTAACATTTCAAAACCTGAGCTTATCATGTTCCCATAATAAAAGGAAACTTCTGCATGATTTCCGGTGGCGTCCCCCAAGTTCTGAGGCCTGGCCTCACAGTCCTGCTATCTTACGCGTCACGGTCTGGATTTCAGCTTCACCATCCAACTACCCTCCAGGTTTGTATCATGAAGTAGTATCTTTTTTTTTTTAATAAAATAATTTTTATTGGTGTTCAATTTACCAACATACAGAATAACACCCAGTGCTCATCCCGTCAAGTGTCCCCCTCAGTGCCCGTCACCCATTCACCCCCACCCCCTGCCCTCCTCCCCCTCCACCACCCCTAGTTCATTTCCCAGAGTTAGAAGTCTTTATGTTCTGTCTCCCTTTCTGATATTTCCCACACATTTCTTCTCCCTTCCCTTGTATTCCCCTTCACTATTATTCATATTCCCCAAATGAATGAGAACATTTGGTCCTTTGCTCCATTTATTCCATTTCATACCTGTCTTTCAAGCTCCTACCTTAACGCAGGTCCTTATCATTTATGCCCAGGTCTCTGTGACAACCTCAGATCGTCTTCTGCCTTTGGTGCTGGAGCCACCACCAGTGCAGTACCAGGGGCAGCTCGAGGCTGCTGTAGGTGGGGCACCTGCCGGGGAAGGCTTGGAGTCGGGTTGCCCAGACTTCAAGCACTTGGGTATCGAAGTCATTTAATCTTTATAACAACACATTGAAGTAGCTCCTATTCTTATCCCTTTTTTCAAAATGAGAAAGTAGAGGGTGGAAATCACTTGCTGGAGGTCACACATCTACTTAGCGCCACGCCAGGGTGTGGTCCTGTCCAGTCTCTCCAACACCCCGGGCCGAGCCCTAACCACCGCGCACACTGCCCATCCTCCCGGCAAGTCCTACATCCATACCATGGGGCCACACTTCCCATAACTGGATCTTATGGACTCAACTTATTTTGTCTTTCTGGGTCACATTTGCACATAAGAAGCTAGTCGTCTTTATTTTGTATACGGCAGTGAATTGTTTTTGCAATTGCCCTCGAGTAGCTTCATTTGTTTATATTTTGCTATTTCACCTAGGTTTAAGTTTTTTAAAAGCTTTGTTATTCTATATTCTTCCAAAGTACCTGGTATAACACCCATGAGTATTAAGTGCTTTAAGACTAATCTTTTAAGGGCAGCCTGGGTGACTCAGCGGTTTAGCGCCGCCTTCCGCCTGGGGTGTGATCCTGGAGACCCAGGATCAGGTCCTATGTTGGGCTCCCCGCATGGAACCTGCTTCTCCTCTGTCTCTCATGAGTAAATAAATAAATCTTAAAAAAAAAAAAAAAGACATTTTTTAATCACTTACATGAAAACTCTTTACACATAAAAAATATAATGAATAAAGGGGAATACCTTATTTTAGATATTATGAATATAAAAAATCAAATGGAAGATTTCCTAACATAATCAAAGCAAGCCAGATTTAGAGATCCTGAAAATAGCAAAACCTTAAAGCTTCATTTGTTAATTCCAAATATAGAGGCTGACAAACCGAAGACTTTATTTTTTCCAATTAGTAAAAGTGGCCTAGTCACTTCAGAATACTGCTCTGCATGGAGCATAAAAGTTCCCAATTCGCTCAGTTCCATATGCCACTGGAACTGTAACCTAGACTGGAAGTCATGGTGGGGGATAGTCCTCGTTCTTTGTAAAAGAGAATTTGGGCAACCGAGCTGGGGGAAGGGAGGCCAGCGTCTAGCTCTGCCCAGTACCACTGTGGCTCCTGTGTAGAAATCTTTAATTGGTGTAAGAGCTGCAAAAGGTTATTATCACAGGTCTTCTTCAGTTTGGCTCGTCCATCTTCAAGAAGGGAGGCAGACAAGAGGCTTAGCCTATGAGCACATGCAGGCTCAGGCTGGATTGCTGTTTTAGTAATTTACTATTTGCTTGTCTGTGAGCCTCGAACAGGCCTGGCTCGCAGGCACTCAATTTGTTGAATTAATTGATGGGTTCAGGAATTTATATTTGCCTTTACACAACAGTAACAACCCCAGTAAGATCTATCACATATTGGACCGACATTATAGGCAGTTAAAACCAGACTGCGTGAATCACACGCCTGCTGTTTGTCCTTGAGAGAGTTGCTCGACTTTTCGGACTCTTGATTTCTTAACTGTAAAGTGGGCCTACTCATTTTTCTCCTTTCCCCTTTATTCCCTTTCACTATTTTTTATATTCCCCAAATGAATGAGACCATATAATGTTTTTCCTTCTCCAATTGACTTCTATATGTTGGCAAAGTGAACACCAATAAAAAATAAATTTATTAAAAAAAAGAGAAATAAATAAAGTGGGCCTAAGAAAAGTAACTACAGGACTTTTGAAAGGATTAAGGTAGAAACTAGATGTCACACACTTAGTATAATCTTATACATATTAAGTACTTTAAAAATTATAGCTATTTTTGAGTGCCTACTCTGTCGGGCATTACACCAAGGATTCTCAATCTTAGCATGATTGACATTTTGGGCCACAGAGTGCATTGTGAGGAGTTGCTCTGCGCACGTTTATTAGCACATGCCTGGCCTCTACCCGTCAGATGCCAGTAGCACCTCCCCAGACATGCTGAGCGACCAAAATCAGCCCTACTTGAATCTAGAACACAAAACTGAGCTCGTTACAAATATTTTATTAATTTCTCAAACTACTCTGACAAGGTGGTATATCGATGCTATTATCTCGACAAGTAAGGAAATGGGGGAGGGGCAGGGGTGTGTTAGATGGGGGATGGGTATTAAAGAGGGCACTTGATGTGATGTATGGAAGTGATGATTCACTATATGTTAATTCACAATATGTAAGGGATGAATCATTAAATTCTACACCTGAAACAAATATTACACCGTATTTTAACTAACTAGAATTTAAATAAAATTTGAAGGAAAAAAAAAAAAGAAATGGCCGTTCAAAGATGTTACCAATTTGCCCAAATGACCCAACCTGCTGAGATTCTGACCCCACAGAAGGGACTGCATCACGGCCCCCCTATGTAAGTGAGGCTCGTCTTCATGCCTCCCCCTTGGCTTCTCACCCACAGGGGCATGAGCTGTAGGTAGAGGTCTCGGGGGCCGTCAGAGGGTAACACTGAAGCAAAAGCGCACTTCCAAAGGCTCATGAGATGATCTCAGCCACAACCTTATCCACAACCCTCAAGCCACGGTATTTCTAGGCAGAGCAGAAAGTTTTGGGGAATCCCAGGAGTAGGTAAACAAGCAAAAAATGGCATTATTCTAAAAAAAAAAAGTCTTCAAGAATGTGAACTAAATATATATATAAGGACCTATCTTTAATTCCCCGTCTCCCTCAGCTTCCCTGGCAAGTCCCTCGGCAAGTGATACAGATGCTCTTCGTTGCTGGGAACCCCACCTTATTCCTGGCCCTCCCTACAGCCCTTGCCAAAGTGCTTCAAGGGTCCTCCCTGCACCCACTCCAGGTCATTCAGCATCCTGCTGCCCGACCAACCTCTCACAGTGACCGGCTTCACCAAGTCACTGCCCCACCAGACAAGGGCTAAAGATCCTTGTTTTCTGAAGCATAGAGTTTAAATCTCATGAACTAACATTCAGGGCTCTTGAAATGCTCTCTCTCCAGAACACGAGAGACTCCTAACTCTGTGAAACGAACTAGGGGTGGTAGAAAGGGAGGTGGGCGGGGGGTGGGGGTGACTGGGTGACGGGCATTGAGGGGGGCACTTGATGGGATGAGCACTGGGTGTTATTCTATATGTTGGCAAATTGAACACCAATAAAAAATAAATTTATAAAAAAAAAAGAGCAGAATGCTAATGGATGCTAAGAAAGGCCATCATCATACAAACCTGAGTGAACACCATCAACAAAATCTGAAAGTAAGTATAAACATAAACAAACATGATTTTAAGTTTTATATTTTTTATGGTGGACAGGCATCATTTGCCCCAACAGCCATCTGAAGCCAAAAGTCTTGATTATTAAAAATCACAAAGTTGTATAAATGCTCTCCTCCTTTTCGAAAGCTAAGTTCATTTTCTCTACATGAAACAGGACTGTCTGCAAAGCCTTGTACTGACAACGTAACCCAAGGAGTCAACTTTGGTTCATCAAAGTAGTGACTGAAAAAGAAAGATAAATCTTAATAAACAGGGAGGGCTAGGAATGTTCACATTTTTTTCCCTATTCAGGATAAGTGATATTTCTGATGTTCCCGTGAAGCTTAGACCTTAGCTTTTATCTATAAAAATTAAGAGATACCAATTACATTCCTGATCCTATGTATTCAATAAACGTTAACCAATTACAGGAAGCATAGAAAAAAAGAAAGAAAGAAAGAAAGAAAGAAAGAAAGAAAGAAAGAAAGAAAGAAAGAAAGAAAGAAAGAAAGAAAAAATGCTGTCTCTCTCTCTCTCATGCTGTCTCTCAAGAGCCCCCCCCCCGCCCCCTGCAAACTCCTCACTACCCTACCAATTGGCTGAGGGGCACCCTGGTTTCCCTGTGCCCCTCATCCTAGGCCTTCCATGTTGGACGCTCTCCCTTCTCTGGGCCTCTGTCAAAATCCCGGCCTTTGTTTTGGGGCAGCTCAGGCCAAAGCACCTCCACGAAGTATTCTCTGACAATTGCAGGTGTCGTCAAGATCCCTCTATTTACAGATGTTCACAACCCTGGCAGTCTAGCCTATAACACCTGGCACTTAATTTAACTCTGGTATCTGCTGGAGTTTCATGTTTGCCCCAGTGGTTTATAACCCCACTGTGTGCTGTTACCATATCTCAACCATACAGGCTGTGCTCAAAGAAGGCCTAAGGCCCTCAGTGAGTCCCAACAAACTGACTCCGTGGAAGCCTCCTGCCTGTAGGAATACAGGCAATCCTTCACAGAAACACATACTCTTGATCTTATCTTGACATCTGGGGCTCCACCCTATATGAGATCACCTCTACGTTCGCTGCTACTTGGAGGCACAATCACCAGCACACCTGCTTCTTGCCAACTCATTTCCAGCGCAAGCTCTCTGTTGGCCCTTAGCTCTCAAGACTCCTGATCTCCTTTTCTTATCAGCACACCTTAACTTATTTCTGCATCATGGTCTTTGATGCTGTCTTTCTTCTTTGGGAGTAAACCCAAGTCACTATACTGAAGTTAGCTCTTTATGGCCTCATTCCTACACCTCTGGAAATGGAAATTATGACCTCATTTAAGCCAATGATTCCCAAATATGACTGAGACTAAGATCATTTATGGGATTATAAACCATTCCGATTCCTGGACCCTGCTCCAGACCTACTGCATCAGAATGTCCAGGATATGGGTCTAGGAATTGAAATGTTTAATATGCATCCCAGGCAATTTTTCACATCAGAGGAATTGAGGAAACGCTGATCCAAGCTACTGGGTAATGTCTTACCAAGTGATCTAACGACATCGGGCCCAATTGTCCATCAGAAATTAGGATCCTGAAGAAAGAAATCATGGTTTCGGGAGCTTAGCAGCCCTCTTCCATATCAGTTTCCATTTTTCTAGCTATTCATGTGAGGAACTCTGTCCAACTAGATGGGCCGCTAATATAGATGCTATGTGACCTTGGGCGGGTCACTTAAGAACTCTGAGCTTCAGTTTCCCTTCTGAAAAGGTAGGGTTGGGCTAGATCGGTTGCTCTTTCATGGATACACATCTGAATCAGTTCAGGAGCCATACTCTCCCCAGAGATTCTAATTTAATTGATCTACATGATTATGTTGTTTAGTTGAGGTTAAAATAAAGTGAACTGAGTGATTCTTAAGATAGCTTCTGGCTCTGAAATAATCTGATTCAATGACTTGATCACTTTTTAATTCTTGTGTCAGGTCTCAAAATTTATTTCATGCTGTATGTAAAAACACATAGACTCTTTCTTTATTCCACTTTTTTTCAATAACATCTTTGTTAGGTATTTGACATTCGTGTAGGAATGAGACTGAATAATTCTAACATATTCTTATGGGTTATTACTACCATGGAAAAAAATCCAGGAGTGTAATATAGTCTTTTAAAATCTGTAGGCCCAGACATGTGAAGAGCAACAACCCAACTGCTAATAAAATCAAATATCAGGGTATACCTATCATTCCTTCAGCATTTCAAGTAGTAGTTATCATTGAGTGCCTGCTGTCTACCCACCCGCATGCTGGTTACTGGGGATATAAGAAACAGTTCAAACCCAAGTGGAAAGATCGATTATTGTTCAAATATTACAAATGTGACTAGGATCACAATGGCATACAGAGAGCTCCAAGAAAGTGTAAAGGGGATTTAATCTATTCCGCACAGAAAAGGCTTGAAAGAGGAAGTGAGGGTTAAGGTGAAACCTGAGAAATGAACTAGAATGCCGTGATGTGGTGGAGCAGGGTGAAAGCATGTTGAAAGGAACACAGGTAGAAGTAACTTAGAGTATACAAGGAACATAAAGACCAAACAGGCTGGAGCTAGTAAGCCAAGGGGAAAGTGGCACAAGTGAAGGGCCATTTGAGAGTTTAGAATTTATTCTGCAATATCAAAGCGCAAGAGTTTATAGTTTATCCTGAGAGCAAAGGCTATTTCAAGAGGGGGGCTGCAGTGATCTGACTCACATCTCTGAAAGTCCCCACGGTGCTGGGAGTGCAGAAATGGAACAGACGCTTGAGTGGGGATGGAGAATACAGGCTCCTGGAGCAGTCAGGGAAAATATGATGGACTAAAGTCGAGTTTGCAGAGAGAGGGAAAGGTGAATAGATTGCAGATAGCCATCTGAGGGGACTCCGAGGGACGGTGATTGGTGAGGTGTGGGAGGTGAGGGAACCTAATGAGTCAAGGTTCCAGGCTTGAATAACTGGGTGAATGGCCATCCATTTATTGAGATAAGGAAGCCTAGAGGAGGAGCAGGTTCAGAGAGAAACATGAGTTCAGTCTGGAATGCAATGAGTGTGAAACACCTGTGAGTCAACCAAGTGATTTAAACGGGTCTGCAACTCAAAAGACAGACCCGGACTAAAGTTAGAAATTGAGAGCTATTAGCATTTGGATGATAACAGAACTTACTGGAGGTGGATGAAATCATCAACCGTGTCAGGGACTACGGCAGGTACGTGGGCAATAGATCCACTGCATTCAAGTGACTCATAGTCCAACCAATGCAAATGTAATGACCAAGGCCTAAATTTTAGCTCAACTGCCATGAAAAAGTACCTTGAATATCCTAATAGGTATACTTTCCTCTGTTCTACTCCCTAGAAGTACATCTCCCAATTCAACCCCAAACCAGAAATCCAGCTAAAGGTAGACTAGTCTATACTTTATTCTACGTAAGTGGGGCTTCACCCAGAGTACCTCCTAAGCCACTAAGAGATTCCACTTAAATCTTAAAATTAAAATTTGCAAGTTGAGATACATTTATATTAAATAGCATTGAACATGAAAATCCAGGGAGCAGATTGCAGGGTTTGTGCTTGGTCATTCTCATGGTGATGTGAACTTTACAGTTTATAGGGCTGTGATCACAAAGCCCAAGGTCTGTTAGGCCTGTGCCACATGTAAATAAGTCCACAGTCTAAGGGGTACATGGTCTGCTTTTAAAATGTACTTTGTAGCTTAAAAGAGCACTGCACCCAACGGCTAGGCTTTCTGTTTGAAAGTTCACTGATACCAGGAATAATTGCCAAGAAACATAATGGAGATTGACATTTCTTAGATCTGATTCTTCTAATTTTTTTTCTCCTTTCCTTCCTCTTTCTTCCACTTGTTCCCTCCTCCCTTCCCTCTCTTTCCCTTCTTTCCTTTAATCCTCCTTCCCTTCTTCCATTTCCTCTCTTTTTTCAGTTGTCTTTCTTTCCACAAATAGTTTCTGCCTCAAAGCTTTTATGGAATGAGACAAGGCATACATATATAATCTGCACACCACCTACAACAATGTTAAGGGGCAAGGCGCTTTGACAGAAGCACAGCTTTGTTATCAGACACAAAAGAGACCTTCTCCAATTCACTCATTCTACAAGAAAGGGGAAACTTCTGTTTCTCTGATGCGCTTGAAAGTCACTTTACGGTTTATTTGGCCATCGTGTTGGACTTCACACAATAATGGCAGACACTCTTTTGTATTATTTTATTAAGTCAGCAGACCTAGAACTATACTGACTAACACAGATGGCCCCTAGGCACATGGCCCCTGAGATGTGCCAAGTCTCAACTGAGATGTGCTGTAAAATATACAATGGATTTTAAAGATAATATATTAAAAAGGATGTAAAATGTTTATATTAATTACATGTTTTGAATATCCTAGGTTAAATGAAATATACTATTAAAATTAATTTTACCTTGTTTCTGTTTATTTTTTTTAATGTAACTATCAGAAAATTTTCTATTAATTACATAGTTCACATTTGGTGACGCATTAAAATTCTACAGAACAGAGCTGTTCCAGAATAACAGTGCTATCTCATATAAGTTTATTTATTGGTTAGTTAATATTTCAGGCCAAATACTGAAGGTTCCTAAGCTCATCCAACACTGATAAAAAAAAAAAAAAATTCATTCACAAACAAAAATAAACAGGTGGATCACATGTCCTAGAGGGCCCATGCTGAGAATTTACTGGCCACAGCTCAACAAAGCCAAAGAATTTAATGATTTGTCCAAGGTTATGTAGCTTATTAGTGCAGAGATGATACCAGGACTATTTATTTGCTCATTGACCTTTTATCATAGAACAGTTCAATGAACAAAATTGTGAAATGCTTTTCAATGGCCGCAAAACTGATTTCACTTGAATTGAACAAATATTTGAATGTCTCATAAATGCCAGGCATTGTGCTAACCAGACTAGAGGACTTTACTTGTTTTTTTTTTTTTTTAAGATTTTATTTATTTATTCATGAGAGACACACAGAGAGAGAAAGAGAAGCAGAGACACAGGCAGAGGGAGAAGCAGGCTCCATGCAGGGAGCCCGATATGGGACTCGATCCCAGGTCTCCAGGATCACGTCCTGGACTAAAGGTGGCCCTAAACTGCTGAGCCACCCGGGGATCCCTACTTGTTTATTTATTATTATTATTATGTTCTTAATTTTAATTTCAGTATGGTTAACCTACAGTGTTATATATTAGTTTCAGGTGTACAATATAATGATTCAACAATTCTATGTATTACTCAGTGCTTATCACAGTACATGGAGTCTACAATCCCCATCACCTAGTCCACTCATCCCCACACCCGCCTCCCCTCTGGTAACCACGGTTTGTTCTCTATAATTAAGAATTTGTCTTTTTCAGTATGGAGGTTACTCAAAAAGTTAAAACAGAGGGATCCCTGGGTGGCGCAGCGGTTTGGCGCCTGCCTTTGGCCCAGGGCTCAATCCTGGAGACCCGGGATCGAATCCCACGTCGGGCTTCCGGTGCATGGAGCCTGCTTCTCCCTCTGCCTGTGTCTCTGCCTCTCTCTCTCTCTCTCTCTCTGTGACTATCATAAATAAATTTAAAAAAAAAATAAAATTAAAAAAAAAAAAGTTAAAACAGAGCTGCCCTACAACCCAGAAATTGCACTATTAGGTATTTATCCAACACATTCAAACATAGTGATTCAAAGGGGCACCCGCACCCCAGTGTTTATAGCAGCAACGTCCACAATAGCCAAAGTAGGGAAAGAGCCCAGATGCCCACTGAGAGATGAATGGATAAAGATGCGCAGGTGTGAACATTAAAAAGTATGCAATTGGGCACCCCCGGTGGCGCAGCGGTTTAGCGCTGCCTGCAGCCCGGGGTCTGATCCTGGAGACCCAGGATCGAGTCCCGCGTCAGGCTCCCTGCATGGAGCCCACTTCTCCCTCTGCCTGTGTCTCTGTCTCTCAGTCTCTCTCTCTCTCTCTCTCTGAATAAATAAATTAAAAATACTTATTAAAAAAAAGTATGCAATCTTGCCATGTGCAACCATGTGGATGGAACTAACGGGTACTATGCTAAGCAAAGTAGTTGGTCAGAGAAAGCCAAACACCGTATGATTTCATATGTGGAATTTAAGAAAGAAAGCAGATCAACTTAAGGGAGGAAAGAAAAAGTGAAATAAGATGAAAACAGAGGAGGCAAATCATAAGAGAGGCTGAGCTCTAGGAAACAAACTGTGAGCTGCTTGGGGGTGGAGGGGCCGTGGGGTAACTGGGTGATGGGCATTAAGGAGGGCACTTTAGTAATGAGCACTGGATGTTATATGCAACTGATGAACCGCAAAATTGTATCTCTGAAACTAATAAAACATTATAAGCAAAAAGTTTTAGGGGGCCTCTGGGTGCCTCAGTGGTTGGGCATCTGCCTTGGGTTCAGGGTGTGACCCCGGGGTCCCAGGATTGAGTCCTGCATCAGCTCCCTATGAGCCTGCTTCTCCCTCTGCCTGTGTCTCTGTCTCTCTCTCTGTGGTTCTTATGAGTAAATAAACAAAACCTTTAAAAAAAATTTAGGAACCACAAAATCATCTAAATCATGTATTATTCAGTACTAATTACCCTATTTTTCAAAATGTTTAGCGAGTCCATTCAGTTTAAACCTTTATACTAAATGTAATTTTAAAATAACACAAGTTTTCTAAGCCAACACTGTCAAAAAGAAATAGATGAAGCACGTAAGGTAATTTTAAGTTTTCAAATAACAATAAAAATGTAAAAAGGTAAAATTAGCTTCAATCATAATAATATACTTTGCTTAACGAACAACAGAAGAGAGTCTGTTTCTTGGTTTGTCTCTTTTTTCCTTTTGTCATTTGTTTTGTTTCTTAAATTCCACAGGAATGAAATTATGTGGTATTTGTCTTTCTCTGACTTATCTCACTTAGCATTATTGTTTATTATTTCCTTCATTGTGCAGAGCTTTTTATTTTGATGTAGTCCCAACAGTTTATTTTTACTTTTATTTCCCTTGCCTCGGGAGACACATCCAGAAAAATGCTAATGGTTGATGACAGAGAAATTACTGCCTGTGCTCTCTTCTAGGATTTTTATGGTTTCAGGTCTCACATTTAGAGTGATTTTGTTTTTGAGGTTTTTTTTTTTTTTCATTGAAATTCAATTTGCCAACATATTGCACATCATTAGTTTCCGATGCAAGGGGGCTCAGTGATCCCTCAGTTGCACAGAACACCCAGTGCTGGTCACATCACGTGCCCGCCTTCATGCCATCACCCAGTTACCCCATCCCCCCAGCCATGTCCCCTCCACCAACCCTGTTTCCTACAGTCTCTCATGGCTTGTGTTCCTGATTTCTTCCCATTCAGCTTTCCCTCCCTTCCCCTAGGATCCTTTGCACTAATTCTTATATTTCACCAATGTATAAAACCATATGATTGGGGATCCCTGGGTGGCTCAGCGGTTTGGCACCTTTGGCCCAGGGTGCGGTCCCGGAGTCCCGGGATCGACTCCCGCATCACGCTCCTGGCATGGAGCTTGCTTCTCCCTCTGCCTGTGTCTCTGCCTCTCTCTCTCTCTCTGTATCATAAATAAATAAATCTTAAAAAAATAAAATAAAATAAAAATCATATGATTGTCTTCCTCTGATTGAGTTATTTTGCTTGCATAATACCCTCCAGTTGCATCCACATCGGTGTAAATGGTAAAGACCTCATCCTTCCTGCCGGCTGAGTGACATTCCATCGTATTCATGCCACGTCTTCTCCAGCCACTCATGTCTGTGGACATCTCTGCTCTGTCCATAATCCAGCTATTGTGGGCATCGGGGAGGGGGTGCCTCTTCGGGCCATTATACTTGTATCTTTGGGGTAAATATCAAGTAGTGCAATTGCTGGAGGAGTTTACTTTTGTGCATGTGTAAGGAAGCGGCCCAGGTTCATTCTTCGCATGCACCTGTGCAGTTTCCCCGGTGTCATTTATTGAAGAAACTGTCTTTTTTTTTTCATTGAATGTTCTTTCCTCCTTTGCCAAAGATTAACTGAGCATAAAATGGTGGGTTTATTTCTGGGTTTTCTGTTTTGTTTCATTGATCTACGTGTCTGCTTTTAGACTGATACCATACTGTTTTGATTCCTACAGCTCTGCAGCACTTGAAGTCTGGAACTGTGATACTGGAAGGCCTACGTTTAACCACTTTAAAGTCTGAGGGGCTGAGATCCCACCTCACCCCAGTGAGAAGGGTGAGAATCAACAAGACAGGAAACCACAAGTGTCGGAGAGGATGTGGAGAAAGGGGAGCCCTCTGCACTGTTGGTGGGAATGTGGACTGGGGCAGCCACTCAGGAAAACTGTGTGGAGGTTCCTCAAAGAGTTAAAAATAGACCTGCCCTACGACCCAGCAATTGCACTGCTGGGGACTGACCCCAAAGATACAGATGCAGTGAAATGCTGGGACACCTGCACCCCGATGTTTCTAGCAGCAATGTCCACAATAGCCACACTGTGGAAGGAGCCTCGGTGTCCATCAACAGATGATGGATAGAGAAGCTGTGGTCTATGGATACAGTGGGATATTCCTCAGCCATTAGAAACGACAAATACCCACCATGTACTTCCACGTGGATGGACCTGGAGGGGATTATGCTGAGTGAAGTAAGTCAGTCGGAGGACAATCATCACATGGTGTCCCTCATAGGGGGAATATAAGAAATAGTGAAAAGGATTATAGGGAAAAGGAGGGGAACTGAGTAGGGAAAAATTAGAGGGTGACAAACCATGAGAGACTAACTCTGGGAAACGAACAAGGGGCAGTAGAAGGGGAGGTGGGCGGGGGGTTGGGATGACTGGGTGACGGGCACTGAGGGGGCACTGGGTGGGATGAGCACTGGGTGTTAGACTACATGTTGGCAAATCGAACTCCAATAAAAACAAATTTTAAAAAATAAAGTCTGAGGGACTTCCCTTGAGTTCTAAGTGAAAAACAAAATAAATTTCTTCTGCTTTCTCATATTCATGATTTAAATATGACTACATTTGGGTGGCTCAGCGGTTGAGCGTCTACCTTCGGCCCAGGGCGTGACCCCAGGGTCCAGGGATCGAGTCCCGCATTGGGCTCCCTGCAGGAGCCTGCTTCTCCCTCTGCCTGGGTCTCTGCCTCTCTGTGTCTCTCATGAATAAGTGGAATCTTTAAAAGTAAAATAAATAGGACTACATTTGTGTGGGCATGTTTTCTTAATTTCAAAAATTGAAACTGAACATTTGATCAATGTAAAAAACAAGTCATTAAAAATTCCCTGAAATGCAATTATATTTAATAAAAAATTAACTTTGGCTTTAAAAATATGCATTAAAGCCATTACTAAATTTTTCCCAAAATAGCCTTTCTTTTTCCTATAATTTAAAGCTTAAAATTGAAATGTGATATTCTATTCTTTCCTTAAAGGGTCAGATTTTTTAAAAGATTTTATTCACTGGGTGTTATTCTATATGTTGGCAAATTGAACACCAATAAAAAATAAATCAAAAAAGATTTTATTCATTTATTTGTTATTTTAGAGAGAGAAAGACTATGTGTGAGCGGCTGAAGGGGCAAAGGGAGATGGGGAAAATCTCAAGCACACTCCATGCTGAGCATGGAGCCCAGGGCAGGGCTTGATCCCTGACCCCAAGATCACAACCTGAGCTGAAATCAAGAGTCAGAAATTCAATTGAGCCTCTCAGGTGCCTTTAAAGGGCCAGATTTTGATATCTGTTGATACCATTATATGGTCATGTGGTTTATAAGTGTTTATCTGTTACTAAACAGTAAATTTAAGTTTTATCAGGCAATTTTTCTAAATATCTTTGGTGAATTTATATTAATTGCATTTTATCCAGAGTAATTCTCGGTTGTAAGTATATTAAAGGAATTACTTTAATAACTTGCTTTAAACCTCTGGACTGGGATCCCTGGGTGGCGCAGTGGTTTGGCGCCTGCCTTTGGCCCGGGGCGCGATCCTGGGGTCCCGGGATCGAATCCCATGTCGGGCTCCCGGTGCATGGAGCCTGCTTCTCCCTCTGCCTGTGTCTCTGCCTCTCTCTCTCTCACTGTGTGCCTATCATAAATAAATAAAAATTAAAAAAAAAAATAAAAAAATAAACCTCTGGACTATTGCTTAATTTTCCAACATCTGGGAGGCCTGGGTGGCTCAGCGGTGGAGCGTCTGCCTTCAGCCCAGGGCATGACCCCGGGGTCCGAGGATCGAGTCCCATGTTGGGCTCCCCGCAGGGAGCCTGCTTCTCCCCCTGCCTGTGTCTCTGCCTCTCTCTCTCTCTGTGCGTCTCTCATAAGTAAATAAAATCTTTAAAAAACAAAATTCTCCAACATCTTGGCTTTATCTATTTGTCATTTAGGTTATCAACAAGGAAACCCATTCTTGTAAACTTGGAATAAATTCTATTTTTGCTATTGTCTTCTTCCAGTTTGGTGATGGATTCAATTTGTTAATATTCAGTTAAATATTTGGATCTATAATTTTTTAAATCAGATTTTTAGTATTTAAGCCATACTAGGTTGAAAAATTTTCAAATTTACTATTGAATTACAAGTAATATTCTCTTAAAAATACTAATTGCTGGGGTGCCTGGGTGGCACAGTCAGCTAAGCACCTGACTCCGTTTCAGCTCCTGAGATCCACCCCGCATTGTTGGGCTCCTTGCTCAGCAAGGAAATCTGCTTACGACTCTTCCTGACCTTCTCCCTCCTCCTCTACCCCCTGATCTCTCCCTCTCAAATAAGTAAATAAGTATTTTTTATTTTTTTTAAAGATTTTATTTATTTATTCATGATAGTCACACACACAGAGAGAGAGAGAGGCAGAGACACAGGCAGAGGGAGAAGCAGGCTCCATGCAGGGAGCCCGACGTGGGATTCGATCCCGGGTCTCCAGGATCGCGCCCCGGGCCAAAGGCAGGCACCAAACCGCTGCGCCACCCAGGGATCCCAGTAAATAAGTATTTTTTAAAAATACTAATTGCCTTGCCCCTAATAGCATTGTTGTAAGGATTAAATGAATTAAAACATGTAAAGTTCTTAAATCATTGCCTGGCCTATAATGTTAAGTCCCAATAAATTTAGCTATTGTTATTTATATGCACACATTCAAATGCCAAGTATAAAAGCACATTACTTTAATTGTGTAGTTGGATTAAACTTTCCTGATTGCTTCTAAGTGGTTTCATTGGAGTAGATAAATGAGGGTTCATATAATTGTTAAGTGTCTCATATTTTGTTACTAAGAAGAAAAATTAACACTATGCATCACATTTTCCAATTATTTCATTTTGTAATAACAATAGATTATAACAAACAATTGCTCTTGAAAATAAAGATTATAAATAAATACTTTTGTATTTCAACATCATCCTTATTACCTTCAATTTGTTATATAATTTAATTTCATATTAGAAAAACCAGTAATTCCAAAAATAGAAATGTCTGGTAAAGTTATATTACCTTACTCTCTCTAAGCTCTAAGATCAGACCCTGAAATTGTATTATATACACATGATCCTTTCCCAGTTAGTGCAGAAATACCAGCATTCAACTGCTTTCCAGCTGCACAATAAAAGTAACAGACATGTTTGCAACTGTGTGGACTATTCTATTCCTTCTGACTTTTCTTGCCCTTCTATATATTGTTTTTGTTTTCAAAAACACTAATTATAGTAACACAGAATTTTGTTAAGAAAGCTGTTAAGTTGCTTTAAAAATCTAGGTTATATTTTCCTAGCAGTCATATTGGTATATCAAATCTACTCAGCTGTAGCTGAAACATTTTGGTTGACTTGGTTGATATTTATTTTTTTTAAATTTATTTATTTACGATAGTCATACAGAGAGAGAGAGAGAGGCAGAGACACAGGCAGAGGGAGAAGCAGGCTCCATACACCGGGAGCCCGACGTGGGATTCGATCCCGGGTCTCCAGGATCGCGCCCTGGGCCAAAGGCAGGCGCCAAACCGCTGCGCCACCCAGGGATCCCGATATTTAAAAACATATCCTAAAAGTTTGTTTTAGAGACTCTAGGTTCTCTCTGGAGGACTGTTTTTAATATATGCCTTCTTTCACCATGAATGTCTTTTTTCCAAATCCCCACTGCTACAAGTGTAATATTCTGGTTGGTTAGTAAATAAAACTATTTATTCATACTTCTGGCAAAAAATTAATAAAGACCTATGTACCAGACAAAACAAGCAGCAGCACAGTCCCTAACCTCATGGAAGCTAAACAAGTAATTATACATATAAATGTGTAATTACCGGCTGCTATAAATGGGAAAGAAATAAAGGGAGCCTAATTTAAATCAGAAGGTCAGGAGAAATCTAACATTTAAACCCAAACCTAAAGAATGGTAATGAACACTGAAAAGAATAAAGAGGACCCTGGTCCAGAATGAAGAAAGGCCTGGGGTGCTGTGTAGCTCAGTTTGTCATAAGAAAAAAAAATAGTTAAACAAGAATATAAAGAAGGAAATGAGTGGTGGAAGTGAGTCTACAGCCACAGGTGGGACCTTGTAAGCCACGTAAAAGATTTCTTATTTTATCAAAAGCCATTAAATGGTTTTGAACAAAAACAACAAGCATGATGCTGATAGTTAGCAATGGCATCCATTTTCCAGTTGCACACCAAGTGCATTAAATGAATTATCTCCTTTGGTTCTCACCCAACTCTATGAAGTAGAGCTATTTTCACCTCCATTATATAGTTGAAAAAAACTGAAGTTTCAAAGGATTTGGTGATTTGTCCTGTAAAAAACCGGGGTGGAATTCAAGCCCAAGTTGAAAATAACTCATGGGGAATTTTACTACTTTATGCACCATATGTGGGTATATAGTAGTCAATGATCCCATAAATGATAAAGTAGTATTGTTCATAAAAGCAAAACATGCTGGCGAGCCTGGGTGGCTCAATCAGTTAAGAGTCAGACTCCTGACCTCAGCTCAGGTCATGATCTCAGGGGTGTGAGGTCAAGCCCCATGTCAGCTCCATGCTGGGTATAGAGCCTGCTTACGAGTCTTTCTCTCCCTCGCCCCCTGCCCCCCACCTCTGCTTCCCCCTCTAAAAATTTTAAGATAAATTTAAAAAAAAAAAAAGCAAAACGTGCCTAAAATGATTACGGAAACTGTACTATGTGAATCTATTGGCAGGCATACAAGCAAAAAAACCCCCATAATTGTATGACTACATATGTATATGGACATGGTTGGTACATGAAAACTCTATATTTAAATAGTTTTGTTTATAAACGGCTAAATATAAAATAATGTGTGCAAACTATCTGCAAGTACTTAACTTACATATTACATAATCATGCATACATATGCGGGCATATATAGATAGGATATATTAATTAAAATATTAAGTGTTCTAAGTGTTAAATATATAAATTATTGCTTTAAACATCAAAATGAATTTTCTTAAATCGTACACAGAAAATTAATAAGACATAATTCTAACAACCATATTGACTATAATTGAGGGACTATTCAGTGCTGGGTTCCTCAGGATATTTTCAGTGTTTAGAAACATACAATTAAATAGGAACTATTATGCCCATTTTTCAGAGAAGACTACTTAGGTTTAAAGAGCGTAAGTAACTTGCCTAAGTTCACACAGCAAGAAAGTCAATAGGGGTGTCGGATATAAAGTTAGGTCTTTCTGGTCCCATAACTCCACTCATTTCCTATGCCACACGGTCATACATGCCGTTACTTAAGTTACCCCTTTCCTATATGCTAATTTAAGGCTGTATGAAAATGCTTTTCTACCAATGTGTGCATCCCCGTTGCCTTCATACATTATGTTTATGTTATGATCTCAGTATTGCTCGCAAGAACACATTAGAATGTATAATCGCATGCCCTGATATGGACATTTACAAATAAAAATAAATAATTGCTCCTGAGGAAAACAGAACTTCCTATTCCTTTGCAGTATGCCTTTGGATAAGTTACTGAATTTGAGTTACAGATTCCTTATCTATAAAACAAACAAAATAATGTCCACCCCATTTAGACGAAATGATCTATGTTAACATGCTTGTAAACTGGAAAGTGTCTTAAAACTTACTATTATTAGGGATAGTATTTTAGTTTTCAGGATCATTATATATTGTTTCTGCAAAGATCACTCAAGTTTTCTTGGTCTCACAATTCATCTCTTCAAAACAAAAAAGACTTTGCCTAGAGTTAAAGAAGATATGTCAGATTCAATATATAAAATAAATGAGAAATCACTGAAACAAATACTTTCTGGATGTATTATGCCCTCACCTAAACAATATTTACAATTTTCCAATTTTTATCCCTCTCTATATAAAAACTTTACATAATTATAGAAAGTTTCCTCAACACGGTATTACATCTACACTAACCCATGTGTCTCGACATCCCAGTGGGCGGTAAGGAAATACAGGGTTTCAGAGATAAAGCCATAGATTACTAACCAGTCGGACCTGAAATGTAAAATATTTTCAGTTCTTTTTTTTTTTCAATGAATAATTCTGCGACATTTCTTCAGGCATAGCTTTTTATTTCCCTTTTAAATTATACCCTAAAAAGAAGAGTGGTGTGTTGATGACGCTCAAAGCTGCCCCTGTGGGCTGGGAAGGAGGAGCGGGAGCCGCTCCCATTTGCTTCCTTTGCCGATTTCTATAGCGCACATTCTTGAGCCACGGCCAGTTTCAAGCTCCAATGGCCAAAGATTGAAATGGAAACCAAAGTAAGAGCAACAATAATCATAAAGTAAAACTTAAAAGGTAACTATATCCTGACAAAATGATATGAACCAAAAAATTCCCATGCCTTTTGGTCCTTTAATTTTATAACTAAAAATTTAGCCTTGGGAAGAGTAGTGACTGGAGCCAGCCCAACCTGGCTGATTGTTAAATTTTCAGAACTTTTATAAGCTAGTTGTTAAACATGACCATTATTTAAAATTAATTTATGTAAATTTACAATGAAATAAATTATATTTATTTAGTGTCATCGTAATACCTATTCAGTCCCTGTTTTTGTGGATTGTTTCTTTGGACTTCCTCTTTCTTTCACAGGGTCCCCCTTAATATTTATTGCAGAGCTGGTTTGGTGGTCACATATTCCTTCAGTTGCTGCCTAGATTGGAAGCTCTTTACCTCTCCTGTTCTGAATGACAGCCTTGCTGGATACAGTATTCTTGGCTGCAGGTTCTTCTTATTTAGGACCCCGAATATACCCTGTAGCCCTTTCTGGCCTCCAGGTCTCTGTGCAGAGGTCTGCTACTAATCGGATATTTCTCCCCATGTAAGTTAGGGATCTCTTGTCTCTTGCTGCTTTAAGGATTTTATCTTTATCTTTGGAATTTGCAAGTTTCACTATAAATGTCGGGGTGCTGACATTTTTTGGGGAGGAGACCTCTCCATCTCCTGGATCTGAATGCCTGTTTCCCTCCCCAAGTTACGGAAGTTCTCAGCTATGATTTGTTCAAATACACTTTCTGGTCCTCCGTCCCTCTTAGTGCCCTCTGGGACCCCAATTAAACATAGATTCTTCCTTTTGAGGCTGTCATTTATTTCCCTTAACCTTTCTTCATGGTCTCTTAATTGGTTTTCTTTTTCCTCAGCTTCCTTGCCACCAACTTGCCTTCTATGTCACTCATTCATTCTTCTACCTCATTAACCGTCTTCGTTAGGACCTCCAGTTTTGATTGCATCTCATTCAAGTGATTTTTAATTTCTGCCTGATTAGATCTAAATTCTGCAGTCATGAAGTCTCTTAAATACTTTGTGCTTTTTTTCCAGAGCTACCAGTAGCCTTATAATTGTGCTTCTGAATTGGCTTTCTAACATTGAACCGTAATCCAAATTCTGTAACTCTGTGGAGAGAGTACTGTTTCTGATTCTTTCTATCGTGGTGAGTTCTTCCTTCTAGTCATTTTGCTCAGTGCAGAGTGGCTGTATGAGCAGGCTGAGTCAAAAATATCAACCATGACCTAAGCAAATTTCACCCTAGATGATTCTGATGAGATCAGAGACCAGAAAATGAAAATAAAGATCAGAACAAAATAAAACAAAAGGACCACGGAAGTGAAAAACAAATTTTAAAACAAAGTAGTAAAAAATAAAAGACCAAGAATCCCAAAGAAGAAAAAAAAAGAAAAGAGGAAAAAAGTAGAGAAAAAAGCAAAAGTAAAGAGGAAAAAAAGAAAAAAGAGAGAAGGAAAAAGGTGGAGGGACTGGGAGATGGTGGTGGTGAAGAAGCTGTATGGAGGGAGAATGTAGTCTACCTGAGGGATCCTAGAGAGTGATTCTCTTGGTTCTGAGTATATTAAGTTCTGTGTGTTAGAAGATGCTCAGTCCCAAATTTATATAAACCAGCCATATTTGCAGAAAGCCCCACCATTGACCACCAACACATAAACAAGATAAAAGAGGGGGCAGAATGGAAAGGAAGAGAGAATATAATCTCACAGAATGAACCACCACAATGTACCACTTGGCTCTAAGTGCATGCTGGTCATGTTCTAGAAGGTATTAACTTCTGCCCTTGTAGATAGAACACAATGAGGCAAAGAAAACAGAAAACACCAAACAAAAACCCATATCTCATATATCTCCCAAAATTAAATTGAGTATGTTGAAGGGAATCTAGAAGTGGAAAATACATCTATGACCTATAATTGTAGAAATATGAAAGTCAAAAAAGAAAGTAACTTAAAAATGAAGAGGTGGTTAAATATTGTAGTTAAGGTTGAAAAGAGAAAAAAAATTGAAAATTTTTAGTCTGATATAAAAACGAGTTGTACTGGGAAAAGGTGGGAAAAAAAGGATGGGTGCTCTCTAGTTCTATATACCATTTTCCTTGGTCCTGAAGCTTTCCAGCGCTGCTTGGTCCAGAACTTGCTCTTCCCCTGTCCTTCCAGCTGGTCTTCTGGGGGAGGGGCTGCTGTGCTGATTCTCAGGTGTGTGTACCTGGGGAGATGCCCCCCTGCCCTGCTCTAGGTGTCGGGCCCAGTGGGAGCTGTTTGTCCTATGAGGCCTCTGTCCCCTGCCCACCCTCCACCCCCACCAGGCACACGGTGACACCAGGAGGAACCACCACACTAGCGGTGGCCAGGTCTGCAGCTCTGGAGTCAGCTCCCCCAGTAACCACCGCAGCTCCCAGGTGCTCCCGGGGCAGCAGGGGAGCTGACCTGCACAGCCTGGGGGCGCCCAGGAGCAGGAGTGTCCCCGCTGTCCTGTGCCCTCCCCGCCTCCCCCGGGCACCTGGGGGCAGGGGGTCCCCGCTGTCCTGTGCCCTCCCTGCCTCCCCCGGGCACCTGGTGGCAGGGGGGTCCCCGCTGTCCTGTGCCCTCCCTGCCCCCACCTGTCCTTGGGGGGTGCAGGATCAGGGGCTGTGTCCGCTCGGCGCCCTGGGATCTGGGGTCCTGTGTCGCTGGACCTGCACTCCCGGGGCCTCCGGCTCAGCCCCCTCCGCCCGGAGCCCCTGCCTGACCCACCGGCTTCTCCGAGGCCCCCCGGGTGCAAGCTCCAGCCCTTTACCGAGGTTGCCGGGTATGCAGTGGGCTCTCCCGGGGGCGCCCTCCTCCACTAGTGCCCCCGGGAGACTGGGGGCCTCCCTCCCCTCCTGGGGTCCTGCCCGAGCTCCCTGCTGAGCACCTTTCCATCCGGGAGGAATCTGGTGAAGATTGTTAAAGTTCCCGCTTCTGCAGGACTGGGCTTTCCTGACCCGGAGGCTCTCACTGCCTGGCCTTAGCCTGGCTCCTGCGGGGGGTGGGGGGTGGGGGGGCTTCTTCACTTGATTACCCCCCCACCCCCCACCCTCCTCCACTTGGTTCCCCCCTCCCACTCCCACAGCAGCAGAGTGCACAAAACATACACCAGAGACACATCCTGAAACACCAGGCCCTAGGCAGTCTATGCCCTCTTCTTCATAAAGCCATTACTCTCAGGAGCAGGAAACAGAACAGGCTTTCCTAACACAGATACCTGGGCAAAATGCCAAGATGGAGGAATTCATTCCAAAAGAAGGAACAAGAAAAGGTCACAGCCAGGGATCTAATCAAAACATATATAAGTAATATGCCTGAACCAGAATTTAAAGGAACAATCATAAGGATACAAGCTGGCCTTAAGAAAAACACAGAAGAGGGGATCCCTGGGTGGCTCAGTGGTTTGGCGCCTGCCTTTGGCCCAGGGCTCGGTCCTGGAGTACCAGGATCAAGTCCCGCGTCAGGCTCCCGGCGTGGAGCCTGCTTCTCCCTCTGTCTGTGTCTCTGCCTCTCTCTCTGTGTCTATCATAAATAAATAAATAAATCTTAAAAAAAAAAAAAAGAAAAAGAAAAGCACAGAAGACACCAGAGAGTCCCTTACCACAGAGATAAAAGACTTAAAAACTAGTCAGACTAAAATGAAAAATGCAATACTTAAGATATAAATCAACTGGATGTAGTAGCCACAAGAATGAAAGAAGCAGAGGAATGAATAAGTGATAAAGAAGATAAAATTATAGAAAATATTGAAGCTGAAAAGAAAAGGGGAAGAAAAATGTTAGATCACAAATAGAGACTTAGAAAACTTGGTGACTCCATACAGCATAATAACATTTATATCATAGGAATCCCAGAAGACAAGCAGAGGGAAAACAAGGCAAAAGGTTTATTTGAGGAAATTATAGTTGAAAACTTCCCTGATCTGGGGAAGGAAACAGACATTCAAATCCAGGTGGAACAGAGAACTACCATCAAAATCAATAAAAGCAGACCAACACCAAGACATATCATTATTAAATTTGCAAAATATAAAGAAAAAATCCTAAAAGCAGCAAGACAAGAGAAGTCTCTGATCTACAAGGGAAAACAAATAAAGTTTGCAGCCAATCTATCCACAGAAACTTGGCAGGCCAGAAGAGGATGGCAGGATATATTCAACACATTGAATGGGAAAAACATGCAGCCAAGAATACTCTATCCAGCAAGGCTGTCATCCAGAATAGAAGGAGAGATAGAGTTTCCCAGACAAACAAAAACTAGGAGTTAATGA
Organism: Nyctereutes procyonoides; assembly: GCF_905146905.1. Taxonomy (NCBI): domain Eukaryota; kingdom Metazoa; phylum Chordata; class Mammalia; order Carnivora; family Canidae; genus Nyctereutes; species Nyctereutes procyonoides. The sequence goes on from NW_026575132.1 coordinate 452,328, forward strand.
CCACTAACCAGCCCTGCAAAAAATATTAAAGGAGAATCTTTGAGTGGGAAATAAAAACCAAAGTAACAAAGACTAGAAAGGAACAGAGAAAATCTCCAGAAACAACAACAAAACAAGCAATGACACTAAATTCATACCTATCAATAATTACTCTGAATGTAAATGCACTAAATGCTCTAATCAGAAGACGTAGAGTATCAGAATGGATTAAAAAAAAGTAAGATCCATCTATACAGATCTACAAGAGACTCATTTTAGACCTAAAGACACCTGAGATTGAAACTGAGGGGACGGAGAACCATTTATCATGCAAATGGGCGTCAAAAGAAAGCTGGAGTAGCAATACTTATATCAGACAAAGTAGATTTTAAACCGAAGACTATAACAAGAGATGAAGAAGAGATGATTATATCATAATAAAGGAGTCTATCCAATAAGAATTGGAGTCTGTCCAATTATATTTATGCCCCCAAGCTGGGAGCACCCAAATATATAAAACAATAACAAACATAAAGGAGCTCATTGATAATAATACGATAATAGTAGGGGACTTTAACACACCACTTACAGCAATGGACAGATTATCTAAGCAGAAAACCAACAAGGAACCAATGGATTTGAATCACACACTGGGCCAAATGGACTTCATAGATATATTCACAACATTTCCTCTTATAGCCGCAGAATACATATTCTTTTTGAGACATTCCCCTAAATAGATCACATGGGACATTCTCCTGAATGGATCACATATTAGGTCACAAATCACTCTACCAAAAAATTGCCTCAACAAGCACCAAAAGATTGAGATCATACCATGCATGTTTTCTAACCACACTATGAAACTTGAAGTCAACCAAAAGAAAAAATTTGGAGAGACCCCAAATACATGGAGGTTAAGGAACATCCTACTAAAGAATGAAAGGGGCAACCAGGAAATTAAAGCAGAAATGAAAAAATACATGGAAAGAAATGAAAACAAAAACACAATGGTTCAAAACCCTTGGGGAACGAAAGCAGTCATAAGAGGGAAGTATATAGCAATACAGGCCTATGTCAAGAAGCAAGAAAAATCTCAAATATGCAACTTTACCTTACACCAAAAAGGAGCTAGAAAAAGAACAAATGAACCTAAAGCCAGGAGAAGGAAAATGATGAAGATTAGAGCAGAAATGAATGATACAGAAACAGACAAACAGACAAACAAAAAAAACCAGAACAGATCAATGAAGGCATTGTCATAAGAAAAAAGCTTCTACACAGTGAAGGAAACAGTCAACAAAACTAACAGGCAGCTGATAGAATGGGAGAAGATATTTGCAAATGACCTATCTGATAGAGGGTCAGCATCCAAAATCTATAAAGCACTTCCCAAACTCAATACCCAATAAACAAATAATTCAGTCAAGAGATGGGCAGAAGGTATGAATAGTCATTTTTTTCCAAAAAAGACAACCAGATGGCTCACAGACACATGAGAAGACGCCCAACATCACTCGTCATTGGGGAAATGCAAACCAAACCCCACTGAGATCCTACCTCACACCTGTCAAGAGTAGCTAAGACCGGGGATCCCTGGGTGGTGCAGCGGTTTAGCGCCTGCCTTTGTCCCAGGGCGCGATCCTGGAGACCCGGGATTGAATCCCACGTCGGGCTCCCAGTGCATGGAGCCTGCTTCTCCCTCTGCCTGTGTCTCTGCCTCTCTCTCTCTCTCTGTGTGACTATCATAAATAAATATTTAAAAAAAAAAAGAGTAGCTAAGACAGATGTTGGTGAGGATGCGGAGAAAGGGGAGCCCTCTTGCACAGGGGTGGGAATGTGAACTGGTGCAGCAACGTTGGGACACAGTGTGGAAGCTCATCAAAAGTTAAAACCAGAGCTACTCTATGATCCAGCAATCGCGCTGTTGGCAATTCACCCAAAGAACACAACAATCCCAATTTGAAGAGACACATGCACCCACTGTTTACGGCAGCATTATCAACAACAGCCCAATTACGGAAAGAGCCCAAATGCCCAACAACTGATGAGAGTGGATAAAGGAAAGGTGTGTGTGTATGTGTGTGTATAAGATAGAATATTGGTGAGCCATAAAAAGGAATGAAATCGTGCTGTTTGCAACAACATGGATGGAGCCATAGTGTGCTATGCTCGCAAAATAAGTCACAGAGAAAGAGAAATACCACATGATTTCACACATATGTGGGATTTATGAAACAGATGACTATGGGTGGGGGTGGGGGGAGGCAAATCATAAAACAGCCTCTTAACTATAGGGAGCGAACTGAGGGTTGCTGTAGGGGAGATGGCGGGGATGGATCACACGGGTTACTGGTATTAAGGAGGCTGCTTGTGATGAGCAGTGGCTGTTACATGTAAGTGATAAATCACTAAGTTATACTCCTGAAACTACTATTACACTATATGGTAACTAACTGGATTTATTTTTAAGATTTTATTTATTTATTGAAGGGGGGGAGAGAGAGAGAGAGAACGAGTCAGCACGTGCACGAGTTGGGGGGGGGGAAGGAGAGGGCGAGGGACCCCCACGCCCCCCACTGAGCACAGAGCTCGCCCAGGGCTGGATCCCAGCACCTCGAGGTCATGACCTGCGCTGAAGTCAGATGCTTAACCGACTGAGCCACCCAGGTGCGTGACTGGAATTTAAATAAAAACTTGAAACTACCAAAAAAAAAAAAGTAAACAACAAAAAAGAAATTTTCATGCCTTGATAAAAAATTTTCTTTAGTTGAACCAAGCACTTCAATTAAACCACGTGGCTTGCCGGGAGAAAGCCCTGATACAGGGTCATGTTCGTGGGCGATTCTACTCTGAGCAAAACCACAGGCCGTTCAAACGCTAGTACCAGGCTATGAGCGTGATTTCCGTGCTCACCGCCCAGGGCAGGGCCTCCTGGCTCCCCCGCCTCCTCCCTCCTCCCTGGCAGATCCTTTCTTCTGCCCCAGCTTTCAAGAAGCCTCAGCCACACAAGCTTAGCTGCAGGGGCAGCCACACTCGTGACAACCGTCAATCTGCAAAAAACACACTTTAGTCATCCAGCAACTAATCTCAGCCTTGCACGCCCAACTCCCACTACAGAACGATGGGAGCTATGAACACGGACCACGTGTTGTGCTGTGTTGTTTCCCCGGGCAAGCCAATAACCCCAATAACCGCAGCTCAGCAGCGCTCGTAGTACTGAAACAACAGAACCGACAAGCAAACTGACATAAAGTGAACGAACTTGTTTGCTTGCTTACCCTGTGACAACACAAGGAGAGTTTTCCTGGTAGTTGCTTCACAAAGAAAGAAAGAAAAAACTTAAGACACCAAGGTAGAGTTACATTGTTACCATAAACAGAACTTGAGTGATAGCTTTGTAAACCTTTATTATAGCTAACAATCAGAACTAGGGTAAAAATATCCAGCTCTAAAGAGCTCTGCAAAAAAATAAAAAATAAAAAAATAAAGATGAAATAAAGAGCTCTGCATTATAAGGAGGGCATCCTATGAAGAAAAAGATTTTCCAAATATATAAATATGTATCACTAACATATCATTTACACTTTATTTTTTCCTGTTGACTCAGATACACATTTCTGCATGCTTTAAAAGCACCTAAATGGGGATGCCCCGGGGGGCTCAGCGGTTTAGCACCACCTGCAGCCTGGGGCGTGACCTTGGGGCCCCAGGATCAAGTCAGGAATATATAAAATCTTTTATAAAAATCTTTTAAAAAAATAAAGCGTCTAAATGCAAATTTGGTAATAAAGGCCCAATCACTTTAAAATTCTTCAGATATTAAGCATGTCATAACTTTATCCAGTTGACTTAGCCATTCACTGGAAACTAGCTCCAGAGATGGTTATGTTTAACTTTGCTTCTTCAGTAATGTTGAACAAAACTTTTTAAGCATACTCCTAGTCTTGAGGAATCGGATGAACATATGGCAGAAGTTATGGAAGAAGCTAAGATGATTTTAATCACCCTTTTTCTTAACTGTCAGAGACATAAAGATGCTTGGGTAGTGTAAGAAGCATCTCCCACTGCTGTCATCCGCAAGCCACATTCCCCTACAGTACAGGCAGTCCCACTAATAATGAAGTGTTCGAATCCAGTTAGTCCAAGAGCTGGGCCCAAATATAATGAGGTGTATGGAAGACCTAGGGTGGAAAATCTAAAGAGGTGTTCGTTGCAGCATCCCAAGAGCGCGTGCATCCTTAAATTTTGCACCCAGGTGTCTCATGTGTCTTCCTCTTCTCCCTGCCCCGCACAAGAGCCCCAAAGTGATGCTGGCTTTAAGAGCCAAGGATGCCCCCTATCTCCACATTCCAGAGCTGAAACTAGTTTGCAGAACCAATCTTATCTCTGGTTGAAAGTCTTTAGTCATGTCCAGCCCAGTGCTTGGAGACTCAGTTATTTCCCTAAGTGACGAAGATCAGGCTGGTGTGCTTCTCCACTAAGCTTGCCTCCTCCACACAATCCTGTACAATAAGACCCATATTCCCCCTTCCAGGTACCAGAGCCCTGCTAATCAATCCCAGTCCACTGTCTCGGGCTTTGTCACCTTCTCACGGAATTCCTAATGCAGCTTACCTACTTGGGTTACAGTATTACCTCCTCCTCTCTTATTTGGCTCCCGAGCGTAGCCAAGATCCCACCACATGCGATTCCCAGTGCTGGCTGATTGCTAAGACGACCTTTTAGCCTGCTAGTCCAGGCTTCTTAAAAGTCTGTGGCTGTTTGTCTCCTTTCAATTGGCTTCCAATTAGTCCCACCTCATCACAGTGAACAGAACCATCCACTTACTGTGACAACCGAGATAACCAACGGTGTCTCCAGCCTTAGCCCTGTTGAGAATCCCTAGAAGTAGAAGAGAGAACATACCTTCAATGAGAAATAGGCCACGCATTTTGGGGCCTGGTTCTTTCCAGTCCATTGGTTCATAAACCCTGCTTGTACCAAATTCATCTGGGGGAACTTCTAATTTACCTTTTTAACACAAATAGTGCTTACTAGGTGCCTGAAACTGTTACAAACACCTGACAAGTACTAACTCATTCAACCTTCGTAACAAGCCTTTGAGTTGGGCACTATCATTTACTCCCATTCTACAGATTAGAAAACTGGGGCTTGAGAGGTTAATGACTTACCCAAAGTCACACATCTAAAAAATATAAGCCTAAATTCAGGCCCAGGCATTTTGGTTATAGGGTAAACGGTAAGCATTATGCTATGCAGCAGACAACCATATCCCATTCCCAAAGATTTGATCCAGTAAATCTGGAGAAAGGACTGAGAAATCTGTACGTATATGAACACAATTTTCCGATGATTTTACATAGTTAGAAGGACACCCACCTAGGACTGCTGTGTGGGAACCACAGCACTATTCCATGCCTCATTTGGGAGAGACAATGTAGCTAGAAACAAACGTGTGTTGCAGCATACCAAAAAAGCAAGGGAAGACGGTGGTTGAGGGAACTACTCATTCAAAACTGCAGAAGGCAGGGTGCAGTACCTTGGGCTTTTATAAAATGGCCATAGTGAATTACGTATTGTTAAACAGAATGAAATATGTTAAGGATGTAGCATGAGAGGGAGAGTATGATAGCATTAATAAACATGAAATTATCTTGTTAAGTAGGATACATGGCAGTGATGGACTTAAAGAGGGAAGGACAGCCTAGCTAGTTGTATGGTGAGCTGCAAATGTCAGGCAGGACAAATGATAGCAGGTAACCCCAAAGTGTGACTTTAAGCAATGTAGGAATTACAGTAGTTGAGGAAAGAAATGGAAGCAAGTGGATATACATGAAAAAATAAGAAAATGTGAAAGAACTTCCAAAACAGTTCAGCACCATACAAATATGACTATCACCACTTTGTTTAGTAGTAGATCACCTTGAGAAATCCCCAGAAATTAAAAACAAAGACAAAAACAAGACAAAAAACCCACCCACACACAAAATATCCAAGCCAGGTAGAGGCAAAAGCAACAACTCACCACCAAAAGGGGGCAAGCAGGTGCAGACTGGTCAGCAGTATTTCTGACCACTCAGAATGGAAGCAATCGTGGGTCAGAGTCAACTCACAGCTGAACCAGGACTCCCACTCTGCAGCCACTGCCATAGAAGGTGGAGAGCAAAGAAAACCAGTATACTGGGAAGCTCAGTCTCCAGCTTTATAGAAAAGCCTCAACTTCGCCTCCAAGCACAAGCACAAATTAAAATAATATCCCATGTGTCAGGAAAGGTGTGTTCCTCAGTTCCCATCAGCTCAACTACATTAAAACCTAAAGGTTTTGAGGACTGGAACCAGGAGGAGAGTTAAAAGAATGCAAAATTTTAGTTTTTCATTAATACACTTTTTTTTTTTTTTCCATGAGACACACACAGAGCAAGAGGCAGAGACACAGGCAGAGGGAGAAGCAGGCTCCTTGCAGGGAGCCGGACGCGGGACCTGATCCCGGGTCTCCAGGATCACACCCTGGGCTGAAGGTGGCGCTAAATCGCTGAGCCACCGGGGCTGCCCCATTAATACAAATTTGGTAATAAAATAGTTAAAAATTATCTTGTGATAACGTACTTTGCCAAAACTCTAACATATTTCATAGTTTCTTTTCAGGTCCAGGTATTATAAACCAAGGCAAATAAAATCTACTTTCATCAAACTTTGTCCAATTTGCTGTATTTTCTCAAGTTTTGTCTGTCACCGTGCTCTTTCATGTTCTGGAATAAAGTGACATTTTAGAACTTTTTCCTTGCAAAACAAGACTTAAAGCCCGTTACCTTGCATTCCCTATTGTTCTTGCCCCTAATGAGATCTTAGCCACTCATATTAATTAAACTTTTAATAATTTCCATTTCATAGAACTGGAGGTAATTGAAAACTGTCACATGCAAACATTTTAGAAGACAAATAAAGCTCATAAGTAACATAACATAATACAACTATCTGCAGGCAGTCACGTTCCTTTTACATCTTCTGAAAATGGCAAAAATGAATGTCCATTAATGGGACCCCCCCTAAAAACAGCCATTCTACGGTATTTAAAAACAAGAAGCAAAAGCATATAAAACTGAAATTATTCTTCTATTAAACAATGTTTCAGTATTCGAGTCTTGAAAATAAATTATCTGCTTATCTCATGATCAATCATGAATTGATCCAATTTAATATTATCTCAGGATTTTAAGTTACCTAAGGATTTTGGAGTCATGCTTAAACTTATATGATACAGAACATAACGAATGTTAGTATAAGAAGTCTGAATATTTACTCATTTTAGTGGACATAACTTTACATTTTCCATAAACTTACATATTTTATAGCAGTAATGCTAGCTTATTTATCAGTAAACCAATATAAGAAGTTTAGGAACTTCTTAGCAGCTAATCTCTTCATGAGAAGGCAAACCTAAATATTAAGAAACCAAATACCTGTATTTTACTTAACATGGACAAAACAGTGGAAAGACATGCAACTGCTTTTTTTCTTTCTTAAACCAAAATTATTACTCTAACCTGATTTCTCCAAAGCTCATCTTAATTATATAAATTTATATTCTTCGAATGTGTGTAAACTAGCAGTTTCTGTAAGAAAAACTTTTTTTCCTCAAAAGTCCAGCACATACCAGGTGTTAGACATTTTGAATTTTTTTTAATTGGAGGGGTTCATGCCAGGGCACCTGTATGTCTATAGAGCAATCAGACCAGTTCTTTAATTTACGAGACATAATAATGGAATTTATTAAAACCACCCAGAAGCATGAAAACATCTTACACTGTGGCAGACAACCTGTAAAAGTCCTAAATTAGTCACTTGGACACATAGCGAGTTTGTGGCTTCGGTTTTCATCTCAATCCCGGGTTGAGAGCAAAACAAATCCCAAAACTCACTAGCCCAGAACTCAAACCTCAGTTCTCCTTCCCGGGGGACACAAAGTTAATTAATTTGAGCTCACAGGGGACAAAGAAAAAGACCAAGGAACTGGATTTTTCCGTCCCTCTCCGACGAGACACTAGGTCCCCATCATCCCGGGATGCGCGCGAACCTGGGCTCGCAGTCGTCGCTGCGAGAAACGTCCAACCGCCACCCGGGCGGCCGCGCAGGTGGGAGGCGGACGAGGCGCGGGGTCCGCTCTGCCAGCCGACAGCCCCCGCGCGCGTCCTCCCCGGGCGCCCGTCCGCCCCCGTCCTCCCACCCCGCCCCCGCCCGTCCGCCTCCGTCCTCCCCCCGCCCCCGTCTTCCCCCGGCGCCGTCCGCCCCCCGCGCCCATCCTCCCCCCGCCCCTGTCCGCCCCCGGCGCCCGTCCGCGCCCCGCGCCCATCAGCCCGTGCTCCCGCCCGACCGAGCTTGTAACGTCCAGTACAGGACGCCCCGTCGGTCGCGCAAGCGTAACGCGAAGCTACTTCAAAGCTTTGTTCGATCCACTGATTGGAGGAATCGGGAAGACGTGGAAACCGCTGGGTCTCCGGGGTCTCCGGAGGGCGCGGCCGTCGGGGGCGCCGACGCTCAGCCCGGGAGGGCATCCGGTCCCGGGCGCCCTGCTCCCCGCGCAGCCTGCTGCCCCCTCCGCCCCTCCTGCAGCTCCCCTGCCTGAGCGCTACCAACAATATAAAATCTTAATTTAAGAAGGGGGGGATGCTCAGCGGTTAGCGCCGCCGGCAGCCCGGGGCGTGACCTCGGGGTTCGGAATCGAGTCCCGCGTCGGGCTCCCGCACGGAGCCTGCTTCTCCCTCCGCCTGGGTCTCTCTCTCTGTGTCTTTCATGATTAAATAAATAAAATCTTAAAAAAAAAAAACAAAACAAGCAAACAAACAAGCCGCCCACCCCCCGGCGCTCCCACCTGCTGCGGGGCGGGCACCTCGTCCACCTCAGCCGCCGCCCAGCAGGCGGCCTTTCCCGCGCTCCCGCCCTCTGCGTCCCCGCTGGGGGGCGCACGTCACGCACGACCACGTAAGACCACGAGGGCGCGCCCGTCGCAGCCGCCTTGACCCGCCAGCTCCCACCGCCGGGCCCACGCGCTCCCGTGCGCACGCGCGCAACTGCCCCGTCGCCGCCGCCGGAGGGCGCGGGCGTTCCAGCCAGTGCGCAAGCGCCGCGAGTGAGCCCGCCGGGAAGGGGGCGGGGCCAAGGGCGCGGAGGCGGGCGGGGGGGCGCGGCTGGCCGCGGGAAGATGCCCGGCGGTGCGCCTCGGCCCGAGGAGGGCGCCGCGCGGGGCAAGGACGAGCTCGGCAACAGGGTGAGTGTAGGGCCCTCGGCTCTCCCGGAAGCAGGAAGGGAGACGCTGGACTTGCCCCGAGATGAGACCACGCGGCGTGGACGGAGATCGGCCGCGGCCCTTTCCCTCCGCCCTTTTCTAGCTTAGAAACCCCGCCTGCCCCAGGCCGCAGCCGCGTCTTCCGCGCGGGAGAATGCCGCGCCGCGCGTTCCCCTGCCCGAGCCGGTGGCCGGGAGCCCGCCTGGACGCCGCCGACCCCCGCTCTCCGGCAGCCCCTTCCGGGAGGCCCTCTTCCGGGAAGCCCCTTCCGGCAGCCCCCTTCCGGGAAGCCCTCTTCCGGCAACCTCTTCCTGGAAGCCCCCTTCCAGCATCCCCCTTCCGTCAGCCCCTTCGGGGAGGCCCCCTTCCGGGAAGCCCCTTCCGGCAGTCCCCTTCCGGGAAGCCCTCTTCCGGCAGTCCCCTTCCGGGAAGCCTCTTCCCGGCAGCCCCCTCCCGGAAGCCCCCATCACGGGGCGCGCCCGCTGTCGGAGCCGCGAGGACCGGTCGGCTCTGGCTCTGCACCGAGCCCCCCCCCGCCCCGTTTCCGCGTCGGAGCCCGTGGAGTCCGCGGGACGCGTGCCCGCTGCTGCTGACGCGGACGGCCGCGCTGTCGGCCCCGGACGCGTGAATCCAGCGGGTGGCGCCTGGGCCGGGCCGGTGCGCCGGGAGCCGCTGCAGTCGCTGCCCGTGTGCTGCTTGACACCCCGAGGTGCGACCGGGACACAGGCCAGAACACCTGCCGTGTCGGGGCCCCAAACCCCCCTTTACGGACAAGGGTCGGAGGTTGCGCTTCCGCCCAGCCGTGCCCCATCCTAGTGGTCCCAGGGCCGGCGCCGCCCTCCTGGAGGGGAGAGGGACTCAGCCGAGAAGGAAGGGGGACCCAAGGAGGACCGCCCCGGTAGGGCTGCGGCAGGCGGGCTGCGGCTTCACGGCCGGTCCTCCGCGCGGGCTGCACCACTAGCACGGGACTCCTGAAAAGCATTGATGTTTCATGACTTATGCTATTAAAAGAAAGGCTAAAATATAAAGGAAATCATTGAAAACTGGTATTACTCTTGGTGCCATGTTGTCTGTTTTAAATAAAAGGTATAAACTTTGTTTAGAGCCTCGGCCTTTGCATGAGTGCTGGTTGCCAACACCAACCCCTTGTCTGGTTCTGGCGCCTTCGAGTGTAATCAGTTCCTCTCCCAGCCTATTCACACCTGCACCCCATACCTGCAACCCCCCACTTGCACCCACACACCTGCAACCCCAGGCACTGCTGTTCAGAAATGATCTGTATACTCGCAGACTGCTCGTTTGGACAGTCAGTGAATTACAGCCCCTTATCCCATTCTCTCTAGTTTTTTTTTTTTTTTTTTTTTTTTTTAATTTATGATAGAGAGAGAGGCAGAGACACAGGCAGAGGGAGAAGCAGGCTCCATGCACCGGGAGCCCGACGTGGGATTCGATCCCCGGTCTCCAGGATCGCGCCCTGGGCCAAGGCAGGCGCTAAACCGCTGCGCCACCCAGGGATCCGCTCATCTCTCTAGTTTTAAAGGGCTCTCAATTGAACATACTTTGCTAATCTCTGATTTAAGAGCTTTTTGTTTTTTTCTTATTTCAATAGATTAAAGAACAAAAAATTGTTGTGGATGAACTTTCTAACCTGAAGAAGAACAGGGTGAGTTATTACGGTAATTCTGAATTGTAGGTGGGAAGGTTTGATTATATCTTAACTATATACTAACGTTTTAAGAATTATATGTAAGATTTGTATTTACATTAAAATATGCAAGGTTGCAGCATCTTTTTTCTAGTTACAGAGCAAAAGTGAAGTGTCCAAGATTTTATACGCATATGTGGAGAGCTATATGTTAACTATAGTTGATGGTATTTCTTACTCATCATATGTAATTTGCACTCCCTTTGAACCAAAAGATACTAATTACACAATGGTATCTTGGAGCTGTGATCAATAATGGTATCTACTTATACTTGAGTTTGGTGTTTTCTTATGAAATAAATAACTCTTATTTATATGAAGAAAGGAAACTATGCCTTTAAGTGAATGTGAATAATTGTTGAAAAAAATGATAAACTGCTTCTCTCTTCCCTGATTTTTTTTTACACAAATCTTCCAAATATTTAATATGGTTATATTAGTGCCATTTCCATTAATGCATTTATAAACAGCAAGCTACAGCTTAATGTGTATACTGTCAAAAATTACATTTTAAAGTTCAGGAAGAAATGATTTTGAGCCCTTTAAAGCATTTGATAACTGACAGGTTGGCTAAACATTTCTGATATTGTCACTTTGGGAGTTTTAGAATTTAAGGCTATCCTGATACAAACTTTCTAGAGGGCGAGTTAGGGGAATGTATCAAAGCCTTAAAATTATGTAGCACTTTGATCCAATTCAATTTTAGGAATTGATACTTGGGAATCATGGGAGTGCACAAAGATTTAGTTGCAAAGAACTTCATTACAACATGGATTCATAAAGTTGGTAATATCTTAAATGTCTAAAACTTGATGACTTATCAAATAAACCGTAATGTTATGCCCACACAGTAATGTTGTAAAAGAATATGTAATGATAAGAAGTGTTCCCAAGATATTGTTCATTGATAAAAGCAAATAAGTCTGTATTAATAGTAAGTACTTTTTGTTCAAGGAAACTGGTAGTTTGACATACACAGAGAAAAAACATTTCATTTCAGTGTTAATGGTAGCAGTTTCCAGATGGTAGGATAATGGGCGACTTTTATCTGTATTTGCTAAGGTGTTATTCTCAATATATGTACAAGAATATACGATAAAAGGGTTCAGAGTTTTGATATATACGTTTTAGGTCAAATCATGACATTAGCCTAAATTATGTTTTGCAGAAAGTATATAGGCAGCAACAGAACAGCAACATATTCTTTCTTGCAGACCGAACAGAAATGCTTTCTGAAAGCAAAAGTAAGTTTTTGCGATATATTATATAGAAATGCATGGAAAGTCTTTTCTAGGCTTTCTGTAGAAACTTAGGGTAGTGTCTAAATTATACTGTGTATATCTGAATGTTTAAATATATATCTGAAGACTGGATGGTGGTATATCAAGTGAAATTAATGCCATGCTTTGGAAAAACAGTAAAAATAAAATAAGATATATAAGTTGTATTACAAAGTCATAATTATTAATGCATTCTTCAGCATATTTGGCAGATCTAGGTACAAAAACTTCCCTACCACTTCTCCTTTTGTGATTTTGAGCCTCCAAAGTTTTTTGGGGATTTAAACAAGGAGGAATGGGGTGCCTGGGTGGCTCAGCGATTGAGTGTCTGCCCTCAGCCCAGGGCATGATCCTGGAGTCCCGGATCGAGTCCCACGTCGGGCTCCCTGCATGGAGCCTGCTTCTCCCTCTGCCTCTGTCTCTATGTCTATCATGAATAAATAAATAAAATCCTTAAAAATAAATAAGCAAGAAGGAATATATAAAGTTCATAGCCTAGTGCCTGGGCCAAAATAAGCATTTAATAGACAGAAATTATTTTCCTAAAAGATAAACCTTGATCATTAGAAAGCTGTTGTAACACAGCAAATATACTTAAGTGGTTTGATCTTGGTAAATAGCCTATGTTCCTATGTTGTTCTATGAATTATTAGGGAAAGGTCCAATAATTTTTATTTTGTTTAATATTTCTTTTCCCCTACCCCACAGATATATTGGATGAGCTGAAAAAAGAATACCAAGAAATAGAAAACTCAGAGAAGACCAAAGTCAAGAAATAGTCAACTTGATTTCACATAAGAATGTGTGGCATTTGTTGTTCTGTGAGCTTTTCTGTTGAGAATTTCAGCAAAGATTTGAAAGAGGATTTACTGTATAGGCTTAGCCGGCGGGGACCCGACAGTAGTAAACAGTTGGTAAAGTCTAGCGTTGGCTACCAGTGTTTATTTTCTGGTCATGTCCTTCACTTAAGAGGTGTTCTGACTGCCCAGCCTGTGGAAGATGAAAGAGGCGATGTGTTCCTGTGGAATGGAGAAGTCTTTAGTGGCATAAAGGTTGAAGCTGAAGAGAATGATACTCAAATCATGTTTAACTACCTTTCCTCTTGCAAGAATGAATCTGATATTTTATCACTCTTCTCAGAAGTGCAAGGTCCTTGGTCTTTTATATACTATCAAGCATCCAGTCATCATTTGTGGTTTGGTAGGGACTTTTTTGGTCGCCGTAGCCTGCTTTGGCATTTTAGTGATTTGGGCAGAAGTTTCTGCCTCTCTTCAGTTGGTGCCCAGACATCCAGAGAGGTGAATCAGTGGCAAGAAGTTCCAGCCTCTGGAATTTTCAGAATTGATCTCAAGTCTACTTCCATTTCCAAATCTCTGGTTTTAAAACTGTACCCTTGGAAATCTATTTCTGGGGAGAATGTTATCAAAGAATGTGTTCATAGCCTGATTCAAATTTCAGCAAACTTGCCAACATTTGTATCAGTGGTAGCAAATGAAGCCAAACTATATCTTAAAAAACCTGTTGTTCCTTTAAATACGATGATGCCACAAGCTCCACTTGCAATTCCTTGCATTAGCATCGCTGGTGTCCTACCTACAAGGGAAACACTTCAGAGGCTTCTTACTCATGGACGCATGAAGGAAGTAGTTCAGCAGTTCATTGACGTCCTGAGTGTCTCAGTGAGGAGACGGGTCTTGTGTTTACCCAGGGATGAAAACCTGACACCACGTGAGGCTTTGAAAGCTTGTGATAGGAAAGCAAATGTTGCAATCCTGTTTTCTGGGGGTATCGATTCCATGGTTATTGCAGCCCTTGCTGACCATCACGTACCTTTAGATGAACCCATCGATCTTCTTAACGTGGCTTTCAGGACTAAAGAAAAGACCATATTAACTGGTTTTAACAAAAAGAGGAAAAAACAGAAAAGTCATTGTGAAATACCTTCTGAAGAATCCTCTAAAAATGACAATGATAGTCCTGATAAACAGTTCTGTGTACCAGATCGTGTCACAGGAAGAGTAGGCCTGAAGGAACTGCAAGCGGCTAACCCTGCCCGGATTTGGAATTTTGTTGAAATTAATGTTTCTCTGGAAGAACTGCAAGAATTAAGAAGAACTCAAATATGCCACTTAGTCCAGCCCTTGGACACAGTGTTGGATGATAGCATTGGCTGTGCAGTCTGGTTTGCTTCTAGAGGAGTTGGTTGGTTAGTGACCCAGGATGGGGTGAGGTCCTATCAGAGCGCTGCAAAGGTACGTCACAGTAGGTCTGCTCGGAGGAATTCTGAGACCTAATTTTGACCCTTTAAAGCTATTAGTGTGTAGATTGCAAGAATATAGCATGTTTTAATTGCGTTTAAACTGCAGTGCAACGTGTAAGACTTTTTTTAAATTGGGCATACTTTACTATTTTATGGCTTCCCTTGTATTTTGTCAGAAAATGTTACTGTTGAGATTATAACTTTTTAGGCTTTGCTTTTATTTTATTTTCTTTATCTTGTATGGAAAACGTGGATTTCTTTAAACTGTTACAGGTAGTTCTTACTGGAATTGGTGCTGATGAGCAACTTGCAGGTTATTCTCGCCATCGCATGCGCTTTCAGACACATGGGATGGAAGGATTAAATGAGGAAATTGAGATGGAACTGGGACGAATATCGTCTAGAAATCTTGGTCGTGATGACAGAGTTATTGGCGATCACGGAAAAGAAGCAAGGTAATTCTAATTAAGTACTGTGGCTAGTTTTCTCAAAACACTGCACCATAAAAGGAGATTTTTCAGTTCCTTTTCTTTGGAGACTGTTCAAATGAATAACAGCAGCACAACAGTATCTTGGCTTTATGCTACACACCGTCCATCAGGGGGAGAGCTGTGGAGGGGCCGGGGGAGCTGTTGTTTTCCAGAACTCATTCTCTACGAAATGTCTTTCCAGTAATTTTCAAAGGTAATACACTGACGTGATTGTTCTCCATACTACAATGAAAAGGTCTGTAAACCTGAGATAGAGAAATGCTGAGATGAGGTACTTAAAGGGTAAGAGCCGAGGCCCTAGGCCGACACTTCCCCCTCCAGGGTCAGAGCACCCGGCTTTGCCTCTGGACGTTCCTGTAAGTATCGGGCCAGACTGACGTAAACGGTGGTTCCAGTACTGGATTCCCCTCTGCTGTGTGTTCTGAACTCCGTTTGTTCTGATGTTGCAGATTACCTAAAACTTTCAAAGAGATCAAGGCACTTTCATATGTATATTCTTTCTTAATTCGGGAGTTTATTTTTACCTATGCTGTATCTGATGGTGGCAGACAAGAGCTTGGAAACAACTTTTTAAATTATTGAAGATAAAGATACATTATTTACTTCTAGAAAGCAGAAGTTTGGTCAAGTATGTTAATTTATTAAGTGTTTATTACAAGCGTATAAGCATGTGGAAATCAGGAGTCCAAATAAGCTGTGAGAACTGGGACATCGTAGTACAACTACTCCAGCACGTCACTGTTTCTTAACTCTACTTCAGCTTTTTACAGCTTTTTAGTGTGTGTATATATGGTTTTTATAATGCGATATGTAATATGTATAAATACTGTAAAATATTTTCCTTTGGAGGTTATATGTATTTGAGAGAGAGAAATTCAGTCCTTTATTTCAGGTAGGTCAGAGAAAAGGGATTTTATTTTATTTAGTAAAAGCAGTTAATTCTAAAGGCCCAATATGATAATGTAAAAGTGCATATGAAGAATGTTGGGAGACAGCGAATACAGAATTGTGATTTAACAAATACTATGGTAGTGGCTAGATCTGAATCAATTTATTATGTATTTTGGCATACATATTAACAGTGATCAATTGATTAGATTATCTTATATGTAAAATTGTTTTTGCATTTCTTTTTAAGAAAATATTCCATATAACATGCCTTTACCCTTCCCAGACTCTATTTGAGCAAGAATAAAATGTAATGAAATAGAAACACTACAGTATTGCATTTAAAGAATTGGAGGGAGAGTTGTAAAGTATTTTAAACAAAAACTAGAATTTTTTAGGAAATTAGGGAAGCCAAGGGACAGAAAGTTATTTTTTTAATCTAATACTTTGTTCTGTTATAGCATTTATCTCCATTTAAAAATGGCTTAATGTAATCAATTTTTAAGGGTTTATTTCTGAGAGTGAAAGAGAGCATGAGTGGGAGGGGCAAAGGGAGAGAGAGAATCAAGCAGACTCGTTCGCTGCTGAGCGTAGAGCCCCATGTGGGCTCAGTCCCATGACCATAAGCTCATGACCTGAGCTGAAACCAAGAGTTGGACACTTAACCGACTGTGCCACCCAGGCGCCCCAACAAACTTTTTTTAGAGATCTATTCATTTCAGAGAGAGCGTGTGTGCAGGAGCTCGAGCAGGAGGAAGGGCAGAGCAAGAAGGGAAGGAGACTCCTTGCCGAGTGCAGAGCTAGACTGGGGCTCAGTCTCCCACTGGGAGATCATGACCTGAGCCTAAGCCAAGAGTTGCACCCAACTACTGAGGCACCCAGGCACCCCAAAACAATTTTGATACCGTAAAATTTTACCATAAGTAAATGTTTCCCAATCTCAGGATTATAGAGCCCTTCTGTATTGATTTCATACCTCTCAAATCCATTTCATTTGACGTGATAAAGAGCAGACACAGCTTGAATAATTGAGTCAAGACTGTAGTTGTTTTCAAGGCATCCCCAAAGAAACCTTGTGAAACAAGGATTGTTCCTTCCCATAGGCCTGATTTATTTATTTTTTGAGGCAAAATTCATTTGGTAGCATATGTATTAAAATTAGTGGCATGAAGTAGTTGTTAATGTGATTAAATTTCACCTGTGAAGTTGTGTAAATAACCAGAATATTTTTTGAGAAAAAGTGTCATCAAAAATTAATTTGATGCTATAAATTTTAACATTGAATAAAATGCAGAAGAAACAATTATCACAATTTTTTTTCATATAGTAGTTATATTTATCTATTTGTTTTAGATTTCCTTTCCTGGATGAAAATGTCGTCTCCTTTCTAAATTCCCTACCAGTTTGGAAAAAGGCAGACTTGACTTTACCCCGTGGAATTGGTGAAAAACTGATTCTGCGTCTTGCAGCAGTGGAACTTGGCTTAACAACCTGTGCTCTTCTGCCAAAACGGGCCATGCAGTTTGGATCCAGAATTGCAAAAATGGAAAAGAATAATGAAAAGGCATCTGATAAATGTGGAAGGCTCCAGGTCATTTCCTTAGAAGACCTCTCTATTGAAAAGGAGATTGAAGTGTAATATTTCACGACGTAACAGCATTTGCTGGATGATGATTGTGTAAAAATAAAACACTATGCTGCTTTATTATCATATAATGTAGTGGTATTGAGGTTCATTATATGAGGGCTTACTTAGCTATATAACTTACCAATTTAGTCAAATTGACACTGGAGAAAAAGAGATAATACTTGAAAGAGCAACTTGGATGATTAAAGCTGTGACACAACATCCCTCTGAGCTCTTCGTGGTCGGGTCCCACCGGCAGCACTAGGAGAAGACGGCCTTTACCAGTTCTTCATGGTGGCTGTGTCCAGAAATATCTCAGTTTGTGGCTGTTGTCCGGGGCCTGGCGTAAACAGGGCTCTGTTGGAAGACGAGAGCACCGAAGTTCAGAGAAGCTGTGCACTTTGCTTGAGGTTCACACTCCTGAGCGATGCCCATCACTTCTGTTCCATCTTTTAAGCAGCTAATTTTCCCCTCTCAGAACTTCTGACTCTTAAGCGTTCTGTTCCACAAATCTCTAGTCTCCCTCCCTTTGCCCTGTTCTCAGCTCATGACCTGAGCTGCTCAGAGATTTCAGTTTTCAGGACAAGAAACCCCTCCGCTCTCCAACACCAGAACTTCTAATGTACGTGTAGGTACAGTGTCCTTTTCTCCCTTCTCGTCCTTAGAAAGGGAAATGGGTCCATCTACCCATCAGAAGGCTGTGCCTGTACCTGTTCTCTGTATCCCCACCCTTCTTGTCCTACCGGAACCTTATACTCTCCTCTCTGCAGTGTCTTCAGCCTCTTCTCTGTAGGATCCTTCCTATCATCATTTAAAGTGCTCTGGCCTAGCCAACATAGAATGCACATGCCTGGTTCTGTGTCTTCTCTGCTCATCATCTCTTGCGTCCCGTCCTGTCCACTCTCACTTCTCCACCTTTTCATCTCCACTCCACTCCTGCCTAACGGTAGTCCACTGAGAGCACCATACCAAGGTCACCAGAGTCTGTCCCCAATTAGGGCTGACACCCTTTCTGGATCTGGACAAACTTTGGTTCTTTTCATCTTGGCAGGAAAGCAGTTTTAGGATTTTGACAAACAAGCCTGTCAAAGACTCAAGTGCCCTGAATCGATCCTCTGATAAATGCAACGTTCAAACCGTAATGAGATCTTACTGTAATAGCTTTTACCCCTTTACCTGAGGGTAGACCACTTCAAGTCTCTATGTGGCCTGAGCACCAGGTTGACATTGCTGCTATCCGGAATAGATAAACCAGGAGATTTGACCACCAGCCTAGATTTGAATATAATCATAATTTTTATAATAACAACATAGTTCGATACTGAAAACATCTATCATTTCTATAGTGATGATTATGTGGCGGGCACTATAGGAGCCTTACATGTAAATCCAGGACAACCGCTAGGGAATTTCTGGCAGAATCCTGCCTGCAGGTTGTCTCTTTAGTCCCCAGAGAGACTGATTCTTTAGAACCTTCTTGCTGCTTCATCCCATGAACCCTGGGATGCAGTTCTGTGTCCGTCCTTAAACAGCTTTCCCAGATTTAAGATGCTTAGCGCAAGCCATCTGAGTCCCTGAGCAAAAAACAAGCAGAAGGAGTTCTATATATTGTAAGTGCAAGCATGCAAATCTGTGAAAGAAGCTGACTTACACCCCTGCCCTGGAGCGGCAAGCATCAATTTCTGCTGCTACGTCTACAGCCACTAAAATCGTGACTTGGTTGCACCAAGAGAAATTCTGCCCCCAAATTGTCACTGAAACATCCATGTTGGTAAACTCTGGACAAGTTAAGTTACCCCCTTGACCCACTGGCCCGATGAGACTGGGAGGTCCCTTATCGATGGAACCCTTCTGGCTGCTGTGCCCAGTCTCAGTTTTCCTCCTGCCTTGGCTGCTTTTGGTGGTCTTTGCTGGCTCCATTCTCTTCGCCTGATTTTTAGATACTGAATTTCTCAGGTTTCCATCCTGGGTTCCAAACTTTTCTTCTTAACTCTTTCCCTTGGTCACTTTCCCTTTTCTGCCAGTCCTTGTTTTCACATGCCCTAAGCGTCCCCAAATGTATGCACGTCCCCCTTCCTGCCGTTCCTGGCCAACACCTGAGTACTTGAGCTGGACCTGGCATCTCCACCTGGTTCTCATTGGTACCCTGAGGTCAGTGTGTCCACAGCTGAGCTAATCTTGCCCCGATTCCCCATTTCCCCTGACAAATCCGTGTCATCTGGACCACCTTTCTGAAAACACCGCACCCCCACTGGGTCTGCGGCCACACCATCATTTCTCCAGCCCTTCCCCGCCTGCACCTCCACGGCCACATCAGTCTGCACATCCGCTGCACCAACCGAGCCTAGACTTAGGAATGAAGTTCAGAGTCATGAGCTCAGCGACCTAGTGTTTAGAGAGAGCCGCAGGTGCCTCCATGACCCGATTTGTGCCCGGGTCTCTCGCTCTTTAAGCAGGGTTTTGTGGGGTTTCTCAGGAAGCTCCACTGTGCTCTCCGTCGGGCTCTCCTCACCCGTTTCCCGTCCCTGGAAGGCTGTTCGTGGGCCTGGCAGCCCCCTCCCCGTCGGGCCCAGTCTGCAGACCCAGCTGCCCTGGGCCCTGCCGGCCTCCTGGGGAGCCGCCCTTGCCGCACCTGTGTGAGCCCGTTCAGGGACCCGTGCTGCGCTCCGGGGCCCCGCGGCCCGCGCTGCCTCACAATGGGCCGCTGCGTGGACGTTCGCTGGGCTCCGGGGCGACGCGGAGGTGGGATTCGGAGCCGGGCGCCCGCACCTGTGCCTCGCACCTGCGCCCCGGGGATGCCCTAGAGGCCAGGCGGGCCTTGAACGGTGAGGGGAGGAGACCCTGCGGGCGGGGGCTCGGAGGGGAGGCCGCCGCCCTGTCTGCAGTGGTCCTGCCCACCCCACGCCGGCCGGGCGGTGCCCATGGGGTGGCCGGACCATCCCCGCCCCTGGGGTCCTCCCCGCCCCCCCCCGGGGGTCCTCCTCTCCCGGGGTCCTCACCCCCCCGTCCTCCCCTCCTGGGGTCCTCCCCCGCCCCGGGGTCCTCTCATCTCAGGATCCTCAGTCATCCTCCTCCCCATCCTCCCCGCCCAGCATCTGTCCCCCCATCCTCCCCCTCCACCCAGCATCCTACCCCCTCGTCCCTTCCCAGCATCCTCTCTCCCGGGTCCTCCCCCTCAGAGTCCTCCCCCCTCATCCTCCCCTCCCAGGGTCTTCCTTCGGGTCCTCCTCTCCCGGGGTCATCACCACCCAGGGTCCTCCCCGCCCAGCATCCAACCCCCCAGTCCTCCCTCCGGGTCCCCCTCCGTCCTCCCCACCCAGCATCCTCCCCCGCCAGAGCCCCGGGGTCCTCCTCGAGTCCTCCCCCCGTCCACCCCATCCCCGTCCTCCCCCCTCAGCATCCTCCCCCCGCGAGTCCTCCCCTCAGGTCCATCCCCCTTCACCCCCCAAACAAAAGCCTACACAAGGGATCCCTGTGTGGTGCAGCGGTTTGGCGCCTGCCTTTGGCCTGGGGCGCGATCCTGGAGACCCGGGATTGAATCCCATGTCGGGCTCCCAGCATGGAGCCTGCTTCTCCCTCTGCCTGTGTCTCTGCCTCTCTGTCTCTCTGTGTGTGACTATCATGAATAAATAAATAAAATCTTAAAAAAAAAAAAAAGCCTACACAAGCCCATAAATACAGGGAACAGATAGGTGGTTGCCAAAGGAGTGGGCCGGGGGGCAAAATACAAGCCTCCAGCTGTAAGACAAATAAGTCATGGGGGCATGACGTGGAGCACGGCAACTATAGTTAACAATGCACTGCATTTTGAAAAGTTGCTGCGAGAGCAAATTTTAAAAGTAGGTATCACACAAAAAAAAAACCCACAATTTTGTAACTATGGTGACGCTGCTGGCCAGGCTTATTGTGGCAATCACTTCAAAATACGTTCAGATCTTGGATCACTGTTCTGTAGATCTCAAACTACCGTTTGAATATTACACCTCAATCGTTAAAAATGTTCTTTAAAAAAATTGAAAACATTACACCATGAAACGACTTAATAAAGGTAACGGTACAGATTTATATCTTGACAAATCCAGCTTTGTCACCACGGCAAATTTCATTGCCTTTTCCTTTTTGTTCATTGCAGGAACTTCGGAAAGGCCATGCACAATTAACATGAAATGTTAAGATTGCCCAAAAAAGGGTTACCTAGATTTGATCAAAACCAAGATGAAGACACCTACCTGGAAAACTTGGCAGTACAGAGAAATGCTTCTGCTTTCTTTGAAAAATATGATCGGAGTGAAGTCCAAGAGTTGCTGACCACCACCCTGGTCAGCTGGTTGTCCGCCAAAGACGACGTCCGCTCTCAGTTGGACCTGCCGTGTGGAATCATGAGCCAGATGAACAATGTGGGTTTCTCCACTGCAATCCTGCTGACCCCCATGGACCCGACGGCTCTCTTGGACTACAGAGAAGTCCATCAAATCATACGGGAACTGGCCGTCGGGATTTACTGCCTGAACCAAATCCCCTCAATCAGTTTAGAAGCTAACTACGACCAGAGCTCCACCTGCCAGTTGCCTCCAGCTTACTATGATACCCGAGTTGGGCAAATTCTGATCACCGTTGACTACATGCTGAAGGCGCTGTGGCACGGGCTCTACATGCCCAAGGAAAAACGGGCCAGGTTCTCGGAGTTGTGGCGGACTGTCATGGACATTGACCCAGACGGAAAGCCGCAAACACACAAAGACATTTTTGCAGAGTTCAGTGCGGCAGGTAAGAGAATTTAACAAGCGCTGTCTTTATTAGAAGCCATATTTCTAAAGTGATTTATCTTTGTCTCGGTTGGAGTTTTCAGCTGATGCCTTTTGTCTTACGGAGCCTCAGTAGGAAAATGCGAAATCGGGCCACGAGTAGAATTCAGGTGCAGAGAGAAAAGTCTCCAGACTTGCAAGCAAAGTGCCAGATTGGCGAAGCGTTGCCACTTTAGCGACCTCAAAAATAAATGACGTGAGAGTTGCAGTCAAGGACGGACGGGCATCAGCACTCAGATTTGGCCTTTTAGTGGCATTTGTTTTAAGAAGCAGTTGTTCTTTGACGTCACGTGCATGGCAGGAGCCAGCAATAGGTTTTAGGGAGGCTGTAATCTTGTCTGCAGCTAATAAGGCCGACGGTTTGTCCTCTGGGAATGGACCGTCGCT
The DNA here is from genome assembly GCF_905146905.1 of Nyctereutes procyonoides. Taxonomy (NCBI): domain Eukaryota; kingdom Metazoa; phylum Chordata; class Mammalia; order Carnivora; family Canidae; genus Nyctereutes; species Nyctereutes procyonoides. The sequence continues at coordinate 475,036 of NW_026575132.1, forward strand.
CGGCGTCCCCTCCCTGACTGTCCTGAGGACACGTCTGTTGCCCAGGGAGTGCATCGCTCGGCTGCGCTTGAGGAGGCTCAGGTCGGAGACAGCCTGGTGGGTCCCGTGCGGCCTCGGTGTGGTGGAAGCTCTGGCGACCTTAGGCCAAGGGGGGACATGCCTAATGCTCCCCCTAACTAGCGGGTTTCCATTGGCGGGATAGAGCTGATGACAGGAACTCTTCATGGTATTTCAGGTGGAAGTGAATCATTTTTTCCTGAATTATCCACGTAAGTGGGGACAACGTGGCCTCAGGGTCCCTTGAGTTGGCAGCAGACGTCCGGCCGCTAACGCAGACTCCGCTTCTTAGCTTTTCAATAAGACGCGGAACAATTATAGCCACTCGATATGTAGTACGGCCAGTAGGGTTAGGGAGTCTGACGGCTGCCCACGGTCCCCCCACCCCGGCCACATCAGGGTCTACACACGCACATGCAGGACTCACAGGCGTGCTCCAAGCGGACTCTGATCTCTTCACTTTTCTAATTCTCGTTGAGCTTTTATTTCTAGCGGAGACACACAAGTCAGTCTGACGTCAAGGACCATCACCCAGTCCCCTGGGGCGCACAGGCCCGGAAAAGCCGCTAACCCGCGGGCTCAGCCTGCTTCGGGCCCAAGTCGCCGGCACAGCGTAGGCACCATCGGTGTCCTTAGGCGGCATCAAGGGGCCGGATGGGTGCCCACCTGCTCTGAAAGATTTACCTGCGTCTTTAGTCACTGGAGAGCGAGGGACAGAGCGGGATGGGGGGGCCTGCAGCGCCCGAGCCCCACAAGCCCCATGACCCTGGGTCACGGCCTGGCCGCACAAAGTGAGGTCACCCGCCTGACCCCCACCTGGGCCCCGGGGCTCCCTGCGTCAGGCCGCGGGCTGCAGGCCTGTGTGGGGTGGGGGCTGTGTCTGGGGTGCTGTCCCCTGGGTGCTGTGCCCTCGAGTGCCGACCCCTGGGTGCTGACCCCTGGGTGCCAAGCCTTGGGTGCTGACCCATTCGTGCTGACCCCTGGGTGCTGTCCCCTCAAGTACTGACCCCTGGGTGCTGACCCTTGGGTGCTGTCCCCTGGGTGCTGTCTCCTGCGTGCTGACTCCTGGGTGCTATCCCCTCAGGTGCTGACCTCTGGGTGCTGACCCCTGGGTGCTGTGCCCTCAGGTGCTGACCCCTGAGTGCTGACCCCTGGGTAGTGACTCCTGGGTGCTATCCCCTCAGGTGCTGACCCCTGGGTGCTGTGCCCTCGGGTGCTGACCTCTGGGTGCTGACCCCTGGGTACTGACCCCTGGGTGCTGACCCCTGGGTGCTGACTCCTGGGTGCTGTCACCTTGGGTGCTGACCCCTGGGTGCTGTGCCCTCGGGTGCTGACCCCTGGGTGCTGTCTCCCCTGGGTGCGGCCCCGAAGCACTAGGATCCTGGCGCTTAGACCCTCCGGGGCCACTCGGGTGACGTGAATCAAGCGTCTTTAAATCAAGATGTCACCTTGGCCGTTGAGGCCCCTCGGGCCCGGGGCTCATCCCTGCAGGTCAGCAGGACAGCTGAGGTGGCCAGGGTCGCCTGCCTGCCCAGCTGTTCGGCTGCTTCCGTGACCGATGCAAGGCAGGAGCTTGGTGAGGACCGAGCTCCGTGCAGGTGAAGGAGCGACAGCAGCGACAGTGGCTTTGGGGACGTTTGAGACTTGACCATCCTGACGGAGCTGGGTTGGCTCTTGGGTCCCTGCGGCAATGGTGCTGGAAGCTCGTTCCCACCAGCGAGGCCGCCCGTGGGTGCTCCCCCCCAAGGAGCAGAACGCTGCTCTGAGCTTCGGACTTTAGGGGAAGGGCCCGTAGGAGTCGGTGTGCACCCTCGGGGGGGGAGGTGCACGGGGTACCCGCCTGGCCGAGCCCCAGCGCCCCCGGGTCTCTGCTGACCGTGTCGACAATAAAGGGCGAGACCAGCAGGAGGGGGCAGCGGCCGGCGAGTGACTAAGAACACGGACGACGGGAGCGGGCCCACGAGCGAATCCACGGCCTCCGGCTGGCCTGGGGCTCCTGGTGCCATCGGGGCTCCCCCAAGGGACCTGTCACGGCCACGCTCCCGGTGACAGTGTCACGGTCGCAGTCTAACGGGGCGCAGGGGAGGGGGGCCACCGGGACTAAGGGGCCTGCAGGCTGTGCGAACTCTGGCTCGGCGTGGCTCCGAGCAGCGACAGCCACGGGCAGGGCGTGGGCACCCTCCCCGCCGTCCCACGTCGCCCTAGGGCCCTGCGGCTTCCGGGGACCCCGGGCTCAGAGCTGCTCGAAGAGCTCGGGCTTCGCACGGTGCGTCACCAGACGAGACAGGGGTCAGTATTTCATGGCCAATGCCTGGGGACCCGGGCCAGGCCGTCGAGGCTCAGGCTCCTGCCCGCTGCGCTTGAGCGATGCCGCAAGTGTCTCCAAATGCGGCCACCCCTCCACGTGCCCGCTGAAGCCCTTCACGACACCAGCTGCCTGGCCATGAAGACGAGCAGCATCGGGCAGGGGCTCCTCTCCTGCGGCCCTGGGAGTCCCTACGGGCCACCACTGCCACCCAGGCCGCCAGGCCTGCCCCAGGGTCCTGTGTCACCCAGGCCTCCAGGCCCCCCCCCTCGGTGTCACCCAGGCCTCCAGGCCCCCCCTTGGTGCTGCACAAATGATGGGAACTAACCGAGGAGAACACCCCGCAGACATTCTGGGGGACCCACGAGGCAGGAGGACACGTGGGCTCCCCATCATGTACCGCATCGGAGCATCGCTGTGAAACCTTGCAGGCCTGAGAGCCAGGCCTGGGGACGCACCTTGACTCGGGCTGTGGCCCTTCATGCCGCACCGGCAGGAAGCAGCAGGTCAGGAGCTGTAGGGGAGCAATGTCTTCGGCCCAGGCTGCCCCCCAATTTGCGCCTGAAAGGAGGGCTGAAATCGGGGTGGGTTACGGGAAACAACTCCAAGGAAGGGAAGGAGGGACAGGAAGAGGTGAGTGCAGGGGGCAGCAGTCCCGGGAGCCCCGCTGAGCGTCCCCGGCCATCGGCTGTCTGGGGAGTCGCGTGGGGCCACCCCGAAGCTGGCGCCCAGGGACGAGGGGGGTAGGGTGAGCCCTGGCTCGGGTCCCGGGGTTGCCTGGAGCACAGGGACTAGCGGCCCCGGGAAGTCAGCCCAGGGATGGGGGGTACAGCCCATGGGGGCAGCACAGCATCGGGCTTTCGGGGCGAGGCTGGTGAAGGCCACAGCAGGGAGCAGGCCGGGCAGGGCCAGGGGGGCGCGAGACCCCAAGGTGCCCATGCGGGGGGATGCCCGTCCTCCCAGGGCTCCAGAGGACAAGGAATCCGGCCTCCGCTGCCTGGGCAGGGCCCTGGGGGCCAGTGTCGCCCTGCAGGGACAGGCTGGTGACAAGAGGCCCGCATTGGCCCCCAGGTGCCTCCTGCCCTGCTGCCTGCAGCCTGGGTCCACCTGCCCCGCCCCCGGCCCTAAACCTCAGGCTGCCGAGAAGCAGAGAAAGCAGGCTCGGGGGCAGGAAGGAGGTCATGCTCGGGCACCTCCGTGACCTTCGGGGGGCAGACGAGGCCTCGAGGTCAAGTCCAGGAGCAGGAGGGGGGACACCCAGGGTGCCCATCGCCGCCTCCCACCTCCGCAGCATCTGATTTTTAAAATTCAATCCTTTCTTGTTTTTGACTTTATTATGACTTTGCACCTATGATCTGCATGACGTGTTGTGGTCACATTTCCTTTTTTTAATGACTCTTTGTCTCTTGTGACACGAACTGTGTCATTAAGAAAATTAGCTGAGTTCTCCGATGCGGCCCCAAACTTTAGACCAGGAATCTTGAACTCCTCCCAGGAACTGACATAGGAGGCCGCGCAGCGATTCCGGGGGCTCCCTGGGCCGAACCCCCGACGGCGTGTTCAGGCACCTGCCCTCACCCCCGGGCCTTGGCCCTACCCCCCCACCCCCATCCCTCCTCCCCTCTTCCCTCCTCCCCCTCCCCCTCCCATCCCTCCTCCCTCCTCCCCCTCACATCCCTCCTCCCTCTTCCTCCTCCCATCCCTCCTCCCTCACCCTCCTCCTCTCTTCCCTCCTCCCCATCCCCCATCCTTCTCCCTCCCTCCCTCCTTCTTCCTCCCCTCTGCCCTCCTCCCTCCCATCTTCCTCCCTCCCATCCTCCTCCCTTCCCCCTCCCGTCCCTCCTCCCCCATCCTCCTCCCTCCCTCCTCCCTTTCTTCCCTCCTCCCCCTCCACCCTCCCTTCCCTCCTCACCTCAGGCTACAAAGTTTGAGAGATGTCAACAACACCTTGGCTTATGTTCAGATTTTTTTTAATTGTTAGAAATACATTAATTTCTTTATAATTTCTTAATTTAACTTTTGCAAAAGGAAAGTGAATCATAGTGGCCATTTAAAAATCCAAGTGTATTCTAGCATTTTGCACTTGTTTAATAGATTTGAGGAAAACAAAAAGGAAAAAGAAAGGGAGGCATATTGATGTACCATTTACACTTTTAAGGTGTCTTGTGTTACAGACTCCAGATGTTCTACATATTTTATGATTTTGTGCAGTTTTCTAAAGCTTAGATTAAGGGTAACATTACATGTGTAAATGTCCTTAAAAAGACAATTTGACGGGGAACCCTGAGTGGCGCAGCGGTTTAGCGCCTGCCTTTGGCCCAGGGCACGATCCTGGAGACCCGGGATCGAATCCCACGTCAGGCTCCCGGTGCATGGAGCCTGCTTCTCCCTCTGCCTGTGTCTCTGCCTCTCTCTCTCTCTGTGTGACTATCATAAATAAATAAATTTAAAAAAAAGACAACTTGACAACCAGGAAGTCCTTAATTTTGTCATAAATGGGAAGAAAATGAAACAGGATATTTGTCACTTATAATAGAGTAAAATCAAGTTTTAATTCTTATTTAATCACAATTAGCAGGAAAGTTCTGTATCACATATGTTTAGCTTCCGATATCAGCAAAAACAAGAAATGTGTAATATAAGGCTTGAAAAAGCAAATGATACTTTTTTTTTAGCCAAGTGAGAAGCTGAATCCCTGCTTAAAGGGAGATCACATTTTTTGTTCTTCCATAGTTAGCCTGATTAAGTATGGGGCTTACATTGTTTCCATGGTACCGTATTTGTATTTCTTTCCTCCAAAGGGCATGGAAAGTTAATTCTCCAAGTGTCCATCCTTCTAACTGCTTAGCTACCACTCCTCTACATGCTATTCATCTTTAACAATGTTTTGGCATCTCACTATTCCTTTATTGTCACTTTAGTAGGATTTCAAGATGAAGCTCAGTGTTCAAACTACTCCATTATCCAGAAGCCACATATGATGTTATCATTATCTAAAATTTTTCTTTTTTACTGTGAAGGTTTGGTTGATATTACAAAAGATCCAGACTTTAATGGAATCTATGATGAAGACATGAATGAAGATCCAACATATGATCCCAATAGCCCTGAAGAAAAGGCCGTTTTTATGAAATATGCTGAAAACATTATGCTAAAGTTGACATTCAGTACCACACAAGTTCAACAGTATGAAAATGTCTTTATATTTGAAACAGCCTATTGGCTTACTAACGCTATAAAATATAATCAGGATTATCTTGATATTTGTACCTACCAGAGGCTACAGCAAAGGTTATATCTTCAGAAAAAGGTTATTCAAAAACACTTTGAGAAGAAAAAAGAAATCAGAAAAGGGATAGGATACCTAAAGCTAATATGTTTTCTGACTCCATTTCTACTGAGTTTAAAAAAGAAGATGAAAGTTCCATATTTAAGTAGTCTACTTCAGCCTTTTTCAGGTAAGTATATCACCATAAATCAAATATAAAATAATTATGTATGTGTGTGTGTGTATAACATATATATATGTTAAATTTATTTTTTTACTTTGTTAATTTTTTTTGTTAAATTTATATTTAAATTCAATTTTGTTTGTAGTGAGTGAGTCCAGGCATGTGATTTTGCTGTAGCCTGTTAAGAAAAACAAAATTTAATTTCTCTAAGTAGTTTAAAATACTTGCTATATGTATTTGATATATATTTATACCAATTGTATGGGCTATCAGAAGACTTAAAACAAATTCTGAAAAAAATAGAGAAATATGGCATGTTCATGATGGCACAACCTGTGAATATGTCATATCTGATCGATAAACCTACAAATTCAATGCACTTCTATGCAAAATCCCTATTGTGTTTTTCATGAAAGTTTGTGAATTGACTCTGAAAGTAATATGGAGCAGTAAAGGATCACGGATGGTATTACATTTCTGAAAAAGAGATGAAAACATATTTTAAAACTTTAATGCGTTAGCACTGTTCTACACAAATAAACCAATGTAAGAAAATAGAGAGCAGAAATAGGACTGTACCTACGTGGACTTTGACAAGAATGTAGTGCAAACTATTCCTCCCACCCAGGTTAGCGCACAATTTATATATTTTCATTGATGCCCAAACATGTAGACTTATCATGGCAGGCTTTCTATTCAGGTGGCAAATTTTCAGTAGAAATTTTGCAAATCATGTACCGAAAATTTGTATCATGGGCATTCAAATGGTCAAAATTATTATGCTTATCTGTGTGTGAACTACTTAAAAATGGGCTCATGACAATTCTCGTCCGGGGGTACAGGTAGGAGAGCAGTGTGTATGGAACTGAAAGGTCTTTGATTAAAGAGAACGTTAGCTATATCTGTAGTGTTTTATTACTTAGATTATTGGAAGCAAATATGACTAAATGTTAATAGTTAATTCCAGGTGGTGATATTAAGGTGTCGTATTATTCATCGTAGTTTTCTGTACCTTTTACATTTCTCCAAATACATTAAATACCTTACACTGATGAAACTGTATTCTGCTAATAAGTCAAAATATTGAACAAACCTAATCATTACTGGAGCTTTAGAAAATTATTTTTCTAAAATAAATGTTATATGTGTGGTTTTATTACTTTCCAACAAAGTGAGCTAGTTATTTTTGTCAGTGAAAAATACCCACCTATTTCTTTTCTTAATGTCTCTTTTTGCCTAAATTAGGTCAGGTTAAGCTTTTATTTAGCCAAGGATTCTCTGAGGCATAGTTTGTTTTATTTTTTGTTTTTTGGGGTTTAGCCAAAGATTCTCTGAGGCATAGGTTGTTGGGTTTTTTTTTTTGTTTTTTGTTTTTTGTTTTTTGTTTTTTTTTTTGTTTTTTGAGGCATAGTTTTAACCTTTTTCTGACAATTAGAGGTAAGACATTAGTCTTGAACTCACATATAAAAATCAATAAGTAGAATAATGTTTTGACCATTCTGTTAAAATGTGTATACAAACTATAGAAAATGCCCAAAATGAATGATATAAACATATTGTTGTGTTTAAGATATGTACTAAGACCATGATTCATACACTATAATTGCCAAGATTTTCATTTAATGGGGATTTTTTTTCACTTGGTTTGTGTAAATGAAAATCTAGATCTTCAAAATTTGATTGTGTACGTGTTTTCACTTTTTTTTATTTTTTTATGAAACTTTGTTTAAATGAAACTTTGTTTAAATGAAACTTTGTTTTCATTGTTGGAGATGACAAGGTCAAGACAGAGCGAGAATTGCCTCCATTTATTTATGGACGAGACTTTAAATGCCAGCACTTTCACTACAAAGAGGATCAATATTTTCATGTTCATGGAGGAATTGAATTTGATATCAGCACACCTTCAATTGAGAATGCTTTGGAAGATTTTAAGGTTTAAATTATTGTTGTTCCTGAAATTATTGTTTGTCACTTCACAATTCATTTTATCTTATTCTCCATCCAGAAAGAGTCTCTGTTGGCACAGGCACTAGGCCGGGCTCCCAGTGGTTATCTTTCTAACTCACTAATTTTTTCATACATGTAACATGCTTGAGTTAAGTGCAACTGCATCTGAGGCATGTTAGGTGTCAGAGATAAAATGATAAATAAGCTAGGTACAACGACCTATTCTCACCAAATTAACAGACTTTTAATCATAGTTGCCCTAAACGTTCATCAAAAGTATCGTAGAGGGATCCCTGGGTGGCGCAGCGGTTTGGCGCCTGCCTTTGGCCCAGGGCGCGATCCTGGAGACCCGGGATCGAATCCCACGTCAGGCTCCCGGTGCATGGAGCCTGCTTCTCCCTCTGCCTGTGTCTCTGCCTCTCTCTCTCTCTATGACTATCGTAAAAAAAAAAAAAAAAAAAAAAACAGCTTCAAAAGTATCGTAGAAATCCTTCAACATTCCCTACATAAAATCTTCCATTTTCCTTGAGGATTAGTATTAGAAGAGAGACCCTCTAGAGTTTAGGAACAACAATCTAATCTAGAATTTAATATAAACATTATAACATTTGAGTAATTGTTGCTTTTCTACCTTCTTTACATTGTCTTTTCTTTTGTATTTTTTTCCACATTTCCGAAGGTAGGAATTGGATACATGCAGTTATCGTTATAGTCTAGTGGGATATTATACTGAAATTTATCATTTACGATATAAAATTTCATCTAAAAGTAGTCATAATTGTTTAAAGTTGTTTAAAGATATGTTTTTAGTAACGTAACTCCTATTTTAGAACAATTTAGAAAAAATACGGGATTGTGCTGCTAATACATTTGCAGAAGATTCAGGATACAAAGAATATTACTCAATACCAGTCATGGAACTTAATGGAAAAAGGTAAGGAACTTTCAGTAATTACTCACAGTAGCCACAACTTGTTGAAAGCTAGGAGAAAACAAGGAAAGTGTCAAAATGCAAAGGCTAACTTAATACCTCAGCATAAGATGCTAGGACAATAACCCCCATGAATGAAATATAGACTCAACAAAATACTGAATAGCGCATTTGTTACTCATGTTCTTTGTTACATTCTGTGTAATAAGCCTTAGACGTGGGGATCAGTTCTTATGACTATCGCCGTGGTTACATGGGGATGGAGGTAAGGATCAAATCCTGTGGGCCTGCTGAAAAGCAGTGGACTCAGCACAAAGCCCTTTAGTTCCATAAAAAATATGGCTGAGAATGCTCTTCCTCTGCTGGGGCTTGTTATGTGGATCATCTTTTGAAGTTGGATGTTTCTCAAAGTTTGGAATATGAAAAGTTTGGAAGTTTGGAAATTTGGAAGTTTGGAAATACGGAAAGTGGAGCTAGGGGCATTGTTATTAGAAGGTGGAGACTTGAGATTTAGAAGCATATAGAAGTTTCTTTTGTTTTTGGTTTTGTTTTTGTTTTAAGGCATGGAAGTGGCTCAGAGGACAGGACCAAGTCTAGAACTCTGGAGAACCGCAGCTTTTAAATGGGGCGGGGAGAAGCTGAGGAGACAGCCAAGGAGACTGAGAAGGAGTGATACAGGGAGAAGCCCCAAGAAATAGGATAGAGTGGAAGCTAAATGGGGAGAATTTTTAAAATAGAGACGTAGTTAAAAGCATCAAATTCAACAGAGAAAGGGCCATGTTGACTTAAGACTAAAGAGAGCACACCAAATTTGGCAATGACTTGGCAAGAGAATTAGTTCTGGTTAGAAGCTGCGTGTAGTGAGCCGAAGGGTAAAGTTGGGGAGCGAGCGTTCATGAGATGTGACGAAGTAAAGACAAAGATTATAAATTTCTCTCAAGATGCATGGCGGTGGGGAAAATACCAGAAAAAAGGCAGAGGGTGAAGCAGCATAAACAATGAAAGGTAGATCTTTTCACTAATACTGCCTGGATGCGCACATGATACTAGGCCATGCCAAAGACCGTGGGGCTAATGACCTTCATGATTTTGGAGAGAATTACGTAATAGACCCCCGTGCTTCTAGAATGGACAGTTGGCATGCGTCTCTCTGGGGGTGGAAATCTCTCGCTCGGGGATCCAGCGCCTGTTGACATTCTCCACGTACAACCCTTGCCAAGCTACATGGTATCATGGAAGCACTTGTGAATAATGCTCTGTTCGCCCGGGTTGTAGAGTCTGGCTGGAATGCAAAGAATCCGGTGAGGTGAAATCTGCTTGGTAAGAGGTGGGCATGGACGCGGGAATATGCTTGGCAGGAGCTCACTGCCATTGACTCTAGGGGGCTCAGTCCCCTTGTTGGAATGGGGTGCCGTGGTGCAGGCAGCTCTAGTTTCTGACTATGCACATTTGCTCATCAGTGTTGGTGAGTGGTCAATAGCTGGGTGTGCACTTTCAGGCTTTCAACTCCAGCAGGAGCGTGTTTCCCAGACCCAGCCGGCATGGGAAGTGGAGATCATCAGTGGTTTCCCGGTTCCTGTATCAATTCCTAGACGACTTTGAGTTTCATGATCTCCACCTCCAGTGATTCCTAAGACTCCAGGCGCTCCTGCATCAGCTCTCAGGTCCCATGAGCCAGCTGTCCTTTTCTCGTCCGATCCCCTGCTGGGCTCCTGGCGCTCAGCAGGCCCCATGAAAGCAACTCGGTGCCACTGCAGGCACTGCTGGCTCTGACGCTGTCGCTTCTGCTGGTGGGTCTGGTGTTCGGAGTTCGGGGCTGGCTCCTTCTCATGCCCGCTAAGTAGCTCGCATCAACTGTGAGGCATGTTGAAGCCAATCCAATGATTGGATTGTAAGTAAGAGTCAGAATATCTGTTCCCCAATGAAGTGGGAAGAATTTCTTTCCTGATTTTTTTTTATTGGCTTCAAAGAAGTGCTGCCTTGAGGCCCCCCCTTGGTGCAAAAACAACTGTTTTGGTCATTTTGCCAACAGTTGTTCTTTTCTGTGATGCAGGGATCATTCTGTGTTGGTGCTGGACCAGCGAATAGTCTGAATGATTGAAAACATGCATCTTTAAAATCTCCCCTCTTGGGATCCCTGGGTGGCGCAGCGGTTTGGCGCCTGCCTTTGGCCCAGGGCGCGATCCTGGAGACCCGGGATCGAATCCCACATCGGGCTCCCGGTGCATGGAGCCTGCTTCTCCCTCTGCCTGTGTCTCTGCCTCTCTCTCTCTCTCTCTCATGTGACTATCATAAATAAATAAAAATTAAAAAAAAAAACCTATTTGTTAAAAAAAATAAAATAAAATAAAATAAAATCTCCCCTCTTTGATTTTAGGGGCATTGTTATTGGACTGGGCTTATGTATCCTGGTGTTTTCTTTCCTAGAACGCCATATCTCCTGGGAAACCCGTGGTCCCTTTTTTTTTTCTTTTTCTTTTTTTTAAATTTTTAAATTTTTTATTTATTTATGCTTGCACAGAGAGAGAGAGAGAGAGAGAGAGAGAGGCAGAGAGAGAAGCAGGCTCCATGCACCGGGAGCCCGATGTGGGATTCGATCCCGGGTCTCCAGGATTGCGCCCTGGGCCAAAGGCAGGCGCCAAACCGCTGCGCCACCCAGGGATCCCAAACCCGTGGTCCCTTATAAAAGTAGGATCAGTTCTGCTGGCCCTCCAGGCATGCCTGGGAACATCTAAATCCTAGATTCATTTTGGTTCAGGTTGGGTTCTCCTACCATACTAGAATCAAAAAGTAGGGGCCATAGTTAGATACTCAGGATTTGGCCACCCGTAAAAGTATAAGAACTCATAAATTATTAAGGTGACAATAACTGGAGCAAAAAGATTAATTTATGCCAATACTAAAATATCTTTTTTTGGAGGAGAGCGTACCAGCATTATGATACTGTTGTGAATATGAAGAGGCAGGCCGGAAATCATCTTTATGTGATGGAGTGTATCAGGGAAATAGGAATGTAGAAGCTCCTTAGAAACTGGGTACAGGGACGCCTGGGTGGCTCAGTGGTTGAGCGGCTGCCTTGGGCCCAGGTCATGATCTCTGGGTCCTGGGATCGAGTCCTGCATCAGGCTCCCTGCATAGAGCCTGTATCTCCCTCTGCCTGTGTCTCTGCCCCTCTCTCTGTGTCTCTCATGAATAAATAAATAAAATCTTTAAAAAAAAAATAAGAAGAGGCCGGGTACAGATTCCCAGGCAGAAGAATATGAAGGGAGTTACTTTAAAAGTGAGGCTCCCCTATGGTCCCTGCTGATGTGCAGTCCTTGGATGAGGGCTCTCTAGTAACACCTGCCATCTGAGCTTTCCATGCTTCCAGCATCATCTCTGTGTGGGCCAGCGTAGGTTGTGTATCCAACCTTGGGGGGGGGGAGGGGTCACAAAATTCGGTGGTGAGAGATTTTCTCAGGGTATAACCACCTTCACCACCTCTTGCTTCTCCAGTTTCTAGAGTAGGGTACCCCCTCTTGGTTCTAGATGCTTGATGGGATAAGTAAATTGAATTTCTAAAAGAGGCCAACTCACATTCTGTTGGTATTTGTTAAATCTGTGAGTCTGTCATTGCCCGAGCCGTGATCTAAGAGTGCAGCACTGAGTACCCGGGCCCGAGGCATAGTCAGCAGCTTCCGGCCTCATAGTCACTTATCACAGCCAGAGCTAGCTCCCTGGAGCAGCACGTAAGAAGATCTTGGGGGCCCCGGGACTCTGTGGTTGACGCCGGGGCCACTCAAAGACCAAAGGATGTCCTTAGTGTGCTCCCCTGTGCCTGTACCTCTAGAGGCAGTCTTATGGGACTTGGGGTATGTGTTTGTGGTGTCTACTGCTGGTAGCATGTAGGACACCGAGGGAAGTGGTAATTTAGTCATGCATCATAAATCAAGCATCTAGGGATGATTGCCATGGCTCCTTAAGGCCCTAGAACCTACCACCACTGTGATTTGAAAGCCTTCAAATCTGAGTAAGAGTCAGAATATCTGTTCCTCAATTTTGGAGGCTGGGGTCTAAAAAGTTAGGCAAGTCCCCAGTGATGAAGGTGGCACGTCCACAAGTCAGGGCCCATGGGAAACATGACAAGTCCCACCACCTGGGCTGGCACTGTATCTGAAGGTGCGGGTTAAGACAGCCTTTAGTTTATATTTTTGTGGTCTAGTTTCCTTTTGGGAGGACAGGATGGTGGACGGGAAGAGTGACAACCTCAAATAAATGCAAATAGGTCCCCAAATATGCCTCCATCCCTGCAGAGGTCTATTATATTCAGAAAACTGGGATGGAAGTAAAGGTCAAGGAAGAGAGTGCATTAGCCTCTGACCAGCTCATAACAGAGCATTTCCCTTAAACCTCCTTTTTCAATCAAGTGCAATTTATTTATTTATTTATTTATTTTTAAAATTTTATTTATTTATTCATGAGAGATACACAGAGAAAGGCAGAGACACAGGCAGAGGGAGAAGCAGGCTCCATGCCGGGAGCCCAAAGCAGAACTCGATCCCAGGACCCTGGGGTCACGCCCTGAGCCAAGGGCAGAGGCTCAACTGCTGAGCCACTCAGGCACCCCTCAAGTGCAATTTAAACTACAGTTTTATGTTTAATTGTTATAGAAAAATACAGGTTAGTCAGCATAGGGAAAAAAGTAGCAAATGACTTCAAACACAGAAAGATTTATATTTTTTCTTTATTTTTTTATAGCTACTATGTGATCTGTTTTGAACTTGAAACCTTCTATCATCAGCTATATAAGACAAAGTGGTGGGGAGCCATAAATGAAATCGTGAATGTTCTGAAACCGAAAAGACTTCCACTAACAGATGCTCAATTACATGAACAATTTAAGAAAAAATTTGGATTCAAAAAAGCTATGAAATGCAAGGTATTTCAGTAATTATCACATAATTGGTATAGGAAGCTATTATAGATAGTATGTTATTATAGATAAGTACGTGTCTCAAATTTTTATCTTAGGGATAAATATTAGGTTAAATAAAGTTTTCAATATGAAATAAAAATTCCACATTTTGCCAGTGTGGAGGTTATAGATTCCTGGATCATACATTTCTGGTAAGGTATATTTATTGTTATTTCCTTAAGCTAAACTTTAAGTGTATTTTGAAAAAATTTATTCTGGGCCTCTTAATAATTTTAGAGCATCCCGTTTGGTATGAAGTCTGCTGTTGAAAGAGGATTATCTGCTGTTTTCCATACATTTAGCCGTAAAACCTCAAGCTCGACTATCAATGTTTCAGATGAGGCCGGTTACACTATTTTCCATCATGCTGCTCTACACAACAGAGTCGCTGTGATATGTCAACTGTGCAATGCCAACTTCAACGTCAACCAGAGACGTTATGTTATGTTTAGCCAAGGTACCACAAGGTTCTTGAAATTTAAACTGTTTTTCTTTTATTTATTACCACTATTCAGAATTAAGAATATGTGTTAATTTCAGAGCAAGATTATAATTTGGTCTTGGTACCTAGAGCAAAGTGGAGAGTTTTGTTTCTCTTATGTCAGAGGGGCTCCTTGCAGTTCTCAAAGTATCACCTATGTCTCTCCTATAGTAGTATTTATTTGTTTATTGTGTCTCCCTCACTTAAATATGACCCCATAAAAGGCAATGACTTGGTTTACTTTGTTTGCCACAATATCCGAGCGCCTGGAAGACAGCCCGGCATCGTAGGTGCTCAGGAAGCGGTTGTTGGGTGAATGCATGCTGGGGCGCATGCAGGGAAGCATTTGATAATCACTGTGGTAATTAATATGCAGTGATGTCCTATAGAAATTCAGAGAAAAGGTGGATAAATAGAGAACACAACAGGGCATCCGTTTCTTAGCCCAGAGTTCTCAACCAGGGAGTAGTTTCTTCAAAATATGTAAAATTAAATTATAATTAATAAAAAATTATCCATAATAATATTTTTAGATTAATGGCTCCTTTAAGGCTTAGCTTTGACTTTAAAAAAACGTTTTTCCTGATTATTAAGTATGCATACTGATATATGCATTCACGAGAATAAATGTAACCAGTATAAAAATGATAACGTTGAAAATGAAAGCAGAAGACGTCCATAACTGAAGAAGGAAATAGAGATAAAATATCAGGAAGAGCTGATGCCTCAAGACTGGCAATAAGAAATTACAATTTTAGGGATCCCTGGGTGGCGCAGCCGTTTGGCGCCTGCCTTTGGCCCAGGGCGCGATCCTGGAGACCCGGGATCGAATCCCACGTCGGGCTCCCGGTGCATGGAGCCTGCTTCTCCCTCTGTCTGTGTCTCTGCCTCTCTCTCTCTCTCTGTATGACTATCGTAAATAAATAAATAATTTAAATCAACAAAAAGGAAAAAAAAAGAAATTACAATTTTATATTTTAACTAGATTTCTTAAAAAGTTGTGTTAAATTTTCACACACCGAAACAAAATATTCTGCTTTCATCCTGTTGACTACAAATAAATTCTGTTCCCTTATCAATGTAATTAAAATGTCTTGATAGTAAGACGCTTCGATTGGTGACAATAGAGCACAAACTCAGTTAAATGTTGATGCAATGAGTACGCAGCTTTTTACAGACCTACCATAGTAGAAGCCGTTTTTGGTGTGAAAAAATTCATTTGTAAATTGAAGTCTCTCCTTCATCTTGTGACTATTTGGATTTCCATTTGGTGAGAATAGGGTAGATTTTGAAGTATGGAAAATGTGCAAGTCTGCGCACAGGACCCCACAGCTCAGAACCGCGCAGGCCTCGTGGGCGCCTGGGGACAGTGACCCGGGCCACCCCCACTCTCTGCGGGGTCGGCCTCACCGCCTCGCGGTCCTGAGGTCCAAGCGGTACCGCCCTTGGCAGCTGGACGTGGCCGCTTGTTCGTATTCGCAGGAGTCTGTTTTGACTAATGTGGGGAACTGCTGTACATAAATGGTCATACTGCTGTTTTCCTTTTAAAACAGAGTCATCAAAAATGGACACGAAAAGAGAAAGAAACGGTAAGACGCAAGTAAAGTAGCTGGTGCTCGGAAAGCTTATTGCACGTGTTAAAACTCTCCTTATGCTATACAGTCTACCAAATGTCCCCTCACAGGACAATGTCATATAATGATGTTTTTGTATATATTTTGAAGTATTTTTCTGTCCATGTTTATTTATTCATATTTCTCTTAAGTCTTGTGCTTTTTTTTTTTTTTACTTGTGGAATTTGTAGTTACCTCTACTATTTTTATAAAATCAGGCCCCAAAGTGGTTTTTATGCCAAAAAAAAAGGCAGTGACTATTATCCAGATATGCTGCCATCTAGCGACAATAACGATCTGTGAGGTCTGCGGATGAGGCGTTCTTGACTGAGCTGAGAGATGGGACCTAAGTATTGAATACGGGATGAGCACTGGGTGTTATGCTATATGTTGGCAAATTGAACTCCAATTAAAAAAAAAAAGGAAGAAAAAATAAATAAATTAAACAAAAGCCTACTTAAAAAAAAAGAATATGGAGATTCAGAAAACATGTTAAAGGGCCCATCTTCCCTCTATAGATGTCTCTAAAAGACCCCCATGCCTTCATACTCTACACAGGATGATTCAAGGAGGGCTAATTTTTTCAGGTTTTAGCCATATTTAATTGATCAGTGACAACCAGCTTCAGCTTGGTTTCTTTATCCCCAGAACACACAGCCAGCAACACAGTGAACCTGACATGAAAGTGTGAATCATAGCATAATGTAGCCATTCTTCCAACTCAAGAGTTTAACTTCTTTTTTAAATTCCAGCATAGGGATCCCTGGGGGGCTCAGGGGCTAAGTGCCTGCCTTGGGCCCAGGGCATGACCACAGGGTCCTGGGATCGAGTCCCGCCTCGAGCTCCCCACAGGGAGCCTGCTTCTCCCTCTGCCTGTGTCTCCACCTCTCTCTTGGTATCTCTCATGAATAAATACATAAAATCTTTAAAAATAAATTCTAGTACGATTAATGTACAGTTTTATATTAGTTTCAGAGGTATAATACACTGATTCAGCAAGTCTATACATTACTCAGTGCTCATCATGGTCATTGTGGTCTTTAATTCCCATCCTCTACCTCACCCATCCACACTCCTCCCCTCCAGGAACCACCAGTTTGTTCTGAATATTTAAGAGTCTGTTTTTTGTCTCTTTTCTTCTTTGTTTGCTTTGTTTCTTAAATTCCATATATAAGTGAAATCATATAGTATTTGTGTTTCTCCAATCTACCTATTTCACTTCACATTATATTCTCTAGATCCATCCATATTTGCAATGGCAAATGGCATTGCAATGGCAAGATTTCATTCCTTTTCATGGCTGAGTAATATTCCATTATATATATAAAATATATAATCAAATTATATTATATAATTTTATATGCATATATCACATATTTCCCCATTCTTCTATTAATGGACGCTTGGTCTGCTTCCATATGTTGGCTATTGTAAATAATGCTGCAATAAACATAGAGGTCTGTGTAGCCTTTGAATTAGGGTTTTTGAATTCTTTGGGCAAATGCAAATGCAAATGCAAATGCAAATTCTTGGGCAAATGCAATTATCACATAATTGTATGATTGTATAATTGTACAGATAATTGTATCTGATGGTAACTCTATTTTTGATAATAGAGTTGTATAATTGTATCAGATGGTAACTCTATTTTTAATTTTTTGAGGAATGTTTCCATACGGGTTTTCACAATGGCTACACCAGTCTGCGTTCCCACCAACAGTGCATGAGGATTCTTTTTCCTCAGCCACCACACCAATACTTGTTTATTATGTTTTTTATTTTACTCATTCTGATAGGTATGAGGTGATACTTCATTGTGGGTGTGACTTGTATTTCTCTGATAATTAGTGACGTTGAGCATCTCTTCATGTGTCTGTTGGCCATCTGGATGTCTTCTTTAGAGAAATGTCTGTTGGTGTCTTCTGCCCATTTTTAAATTGGATTATTTGTTTGTTGGGTGTTGAGTTTTATAAGTTTTATATATATTTTGGATATTAACCGCTTATCAGTTATATCACTTGCAAATATCTTCTCCCGTTTAGTAGGTTGCCTTTTAGTTTTGTTGATTGTTTCTTTCACTGTGCAGAAGCTCTTTATTTTGATGTGATCCCAATAGTTCTTTTTTGCTTTTGTTTCTTTTGCCTCAGGAGACATATCTAGAAAGATGTTATTGTGGCTGATGTCAGAGCAATTACTGCCCATGAACTCTTCTAGGATTTTTATGGTTTTAGGTCTCACATTTAGATCCTTAATCCACATTGAGTTTAATTTTGTGTGTGGCATAAGAAAGTGGTCCAGGTTCATTCCTCTGCATGTTGCTGTCCAGTTTTCCCAACATGTTGAAGGGATTGTCTTTTTCCCGTTGCATCTTCTTGCTAAGGAGAGTTTATTTTTAAAGAATCCATTTACAAAGAGTTGAAACTCACAGTGGGGAGGGCACTTTTCAAATTAGCCATCTTCCGCTGGTGGAGGAATGCAGCTACCCTGAGATGCTCTTAAGGATAAGTGTGCCGGCCTCTTTCTACCCCTTCTCTGATCTCCTGCCAGCAGTTCCCACTGGCAGACGCTGACAGCCCAAGGACGGGGATTGCAAATTCTGTAGGGTGGGTGGTAAAGGGAGGTGGCTGGGTGGAGGGCCTGGACCTTGCTGGCCCACTCACCCTGTAGAGATTTACAGTTGAGTAACAATAGTGTGCCTCCTGCGTTATTGCTTTCTTTTTTCATTATCTCAGTACCACTTCTCCCTACCTTATAGGATATGCTCCCTCTTTTGTGTCTCCCTCGCTTGAATAAGCTCCATAAATGGCAAGGATTCGGCTCACTTTGCCATGATGTTTTAGTGCCCAGGAGAAAGCCCGGCATTAGTACGTGACTCGGAAGGAGTTGTTAAATGAGTACATGAGTGGATGGTTGTGGGGTAGTATTTGACGATCACTGGCAGAGGTAGCAGAGCGATGTGAGGTAGATATTCAGGAAAAAGGAATAAATACGGCTTTCAGGCTGTAATTTTCCCTAGACCAGGGTTCTCACCCAGAGGATGGCTTCTCCAGACTACAGACACCCCTCCAGGACGTCCTTATTTCTAGCTCTTAGGCCGCTGGTTTTCACCCTTAGCACTGCGGACACCGTGGCCTGGGTAATTCTTTGCAGTGGACGGGCCTCCCCGTGCACTGTGGAGCGTTTCGTATTAATCCCTGAACTCTACCTCTGCAACTAAGAAGACACTATATGTTAATTGAATTTAAATTAAATTAAAAAGTGTCTTTAAAAAAGAAGAGGAATTTTTGGTATGACTCCTGGCTTCCACCCACTAACTGCCAGTTGCAGCCCCCCCCCCCCCGCTCCCCGCACGTGTCACACACAGAAATGTCATCCGCATCGTCCACAGTGTTGGAGGGAGAACACTGTCCCACTCCTCTGGGATAAACTTTCAAGCACAAAAGAACCATCCAGGGATCTGGTTAAAATGCAGATTCTGATTTGGAGGCCCGAGGGGGAGGCCACGGTTCAGCATTTCTAGTAAGAGAGGGATGCAGGAATGGAGGGAGGCGTGGGGGGGCAGGGTGGGGGGCTGCTGCGGTTTTTAGAAAAGTCTCTTCAGGCCATTTGATCTGTTTGTGTTTCCGAGAGCAGCGAGCAGCCTCGGGGAGCCGAGCTCCACATGGACCTGCCGCCCTGGCCCCCGGGGTAGGTGTGCAGGGGTGGTGG
The DNA here is from genome assembly GCF_905146905.1 of Nyctereutes procyonoides. Classification (NCBI taxonomy): domain Eukaryota; kingdom Metazoa; phylum Chordata; class Mammalia; order Carnivora; family Canidae; genus Nyctereutes; species Nyctereutes procyonoides. Next base: position 494,487 of record NW_026575132.1, read on the forward strand.
AGGGGGTACAGTCGCGGACCCCCCCCCCCAGGTAGGTTAGGCTCCGGTAAGCCGGTCTCTCCTGAGGGCCGGCCTTGTTGAGAAAGCTGGGCTGCTCTCCTGTGTCTCCAGATGGTTCTTCCCCTGCCTCCCAGCCCCCAAGCATAAGGGGGTCTGATGTGCCCTGGAAGGACCTGGTGGAAGGCAGATGCCCTGGACTTTAACTGTGACCGCTGCTGTGGGCCAGCAGCCAGCTGTCTAACGCGGCTGCCACCTGCCGATGTTACCAAACCCCAGGCTCAGCGGCCTGCCAGGCCTCCGGAGCTGGGCTTTGGCGGGAAGGCTGGGGCCCCCTCGAGGCGCCCGCGCCCGGGAGGCTGCTGCGAGGTTCCCGAAGGACATAGGGGCAGGGAGCTCCTCCTGCAGGCGCCAGGCTGTGCAGGCGCGTGATCCTCCCTGGCACGTGGTGTCGCCAGCCTCGGGGCAGCCTCTGGCCCCAACACCTTGCTCCTCAATCAGACCCAGGAAGAGTCCGCGATTCCCTCGGTGTTTAGCCACCTACTTGCCGTCAGGACGGGCCGACGTGGACGCCCTGTGCCACCCGGACCTGGAGCGCTGTCACATGGCTGCATGGCCCAGGGCAGACACTGGAGATGACACTGGAGATGACATTGGAGGTGACACTGGAGATGACACTGGAGATGACACTGGAGATGACCAGAGGCCAGCGAGGAGGGCTTGGACAGCCTGAGGAATGACCCCTGGGGCTGAGGAACGGAGCCGGAAAAGCAGGGCTTGGGAGAAGGAGCCCTCGGACAGCAGGAGTAGCCCCGGGCCCGGATACCTCAGCCTCCCGTGGGCAGGCTCAGGCCGGGCAGCAGGCGTGCGGGGCCCCCAGCAAGCTGGGCCATGGGCTGCTAACCCTGCCTTAGGGGAGCCGCGGAGAGGCCCAAGCGAAGGGCGCAGGTTGTGTTCTGTTCTGGGGTTTTGGCACAAGGGACACGGCCTGGTTCTGTTTCCATTTAAATTGAAGCCTGTGGATCCTTCTCCTAAGTTCCTGATCAGAGGGCCTGCAGAAGCCCCTGAAAAGCTTTCAGCAAGTAGGTGGAAAGGTCAGATTTACAGTTTGCAATGACGGATTGAAGAGCAAGAGCAAGGTGGGAAGCTTAGCGTGGGCGGTGGAGGCAGCAGAGAAGGTTCTAGAGGTGCTTAGACTTGGTGGTGGACTTGCTATGGAGGTGAAGTGAGAAGGAGATACTGGGTCCCCAGGTTGCTGGTTAGCAGAGCTGGCCAGACGCTGCCGGCCTTCGGATCCTGGCCGCAGAGGAAGAGGACCACGTTGGTAGGGAGGGAGAGACTGTTCAGTTTGGAACGTGTTGTGTTGAGGCGGTGTGGACACAGCTCGTGAGATGCTGGAGGTAAAGACGTGGAGCTTGGAGAGAAACAGTAGATCTAGAGACGGAATCCTGGGAGTCATGAACTCTTAGGTGGTAAGTGAAGCCACTGCAAAGATTAAAAGGCCCAAGACACACCATAAGGCTCACGTAGGCGTCAAGACGAGAAGGTTCAAAGGAGACTGTGAAGGGGTAGCCCGAGCGGTAGCAGAAAAACAGGCGGCGACATGGCATCCCACAGGCCACGGGGAAACAACTATTTTAAACAGAAAGAACCTTACTGTTGAAGGTAAGATAAGAATTGAAAACACCCACTGGAGCTAGTGACCCAGAAAGGCCTTTGTGAGCGTGTTTTTCCTTCAATTTCAAAGGATCTTCCTACTAAAAAATAGGATTTCCTATTTTACAAGAAACAGCTAATTTGATCGCACACTATTTTATACATGGACTTAATTTTTCATGTATGTAATAGTTTCAATGTTATTTGTTCTTAATTTATGAAGAAGAAGGGTTAAACTTTAACCGTCAGACGTCCTGAGTTAAAGGAATTCTAGAATGGCCTGAATCCATGCTTGTGGTGCTCTTCTTGGAGCTTTTATTTACTTGTTTTCTCTTCTTGGAGCTTTTATTTACTTGTTTTCTCTTCTTGGAGCTTTTACATCCCAGCACCAAGGTCTCTAGAGCCTTTATTTCGTGGCACTCAGCTCTGTGGATGGATATGGAAAAGGTGTGGATTTTTTTTATTTTTTAAGATTATTTATTTATTTATTCATGAGAGACACACACACACACAGAGAGAGAGAGAGAGAGAGAGAGAGAGAGACAGGCCCAGGCGGAGGGAGGAGCAGGCTCCTGCGGGGACCCCGACTCCCACCTCCATCCCGGGTCCCCGGGGTTACGGCCTGGGCCAGAGGCGGGGGGTGGGGGGGTGGCCGGCCAAGCCCCGGTTCACCTGAGCACCCCCCCAGGCCCGACGCCCCTGCACCTGGCCGCGCAGGCCTGCGCCCTGGAGGCCACCGTGTGCCTGCTGAGCTTCCGCGCAGACCTCACGCTGGCCGCGGCCCGGGGCTGGCTGCCCATCCACTTCGCCGCCTTCTACGACAACATCGGCGTGGCCGCCGCGCTCTGCAGACGGGACCCCGCGCAGCTCGAGGCGGAGGCAGCCGCCGGGTGAGTCTGGGCGCCCCACCTGGGGGTTCGCGGCCCGCCCCGGGGCACCATCCTCCTGCGCTCCTGTCCCCAGGCCCCGCTCAGGCCCAGGTGCGCCCGCACCTGCCGCGGGGACACGCGAGGATGCGGCCTTGGGGGCAGCACACAGCGCCACCCACCTGCGGGGGAGCCCTCGGACCGTAGGGGGGGCGGAGGGATGGGCGGGGGGGGGGGATGCACCTGCGGGGGAGCCCTCGGACCGGAGCGTGGGGACAGGGTGTGGGCGGAGTCGGTGCCCCGAGGGCCGCGGGCACAGCTGCCCCGACTGCAGGGCGGCCGCCCCAGGGTCCTGGTCACTGAAGTCACCGCGGCCTGTCCCTCGCTCTTTAGGAATCAGTGCACCCCGCTGCTGCTCGCTGCCACCTCGGGGGCCCTGGACACGATCCGCTACCTGTTGTCCCTCGGTGCTAACTGGAGGAAAACCGATACTAAGGGCAATAATATAATTCACCTGTCGGTGCTCAGCTTCCACACGGAGGTCCTCAAGCACATAATAGGGCTAAGCATCCCTGAGCTCCCAGTGTGGGCGACCCTGGTCGGTAAGTACCCGGCGCGGCCCGCAGTGGCCTAGGTCACCGTGGCCTGGGTCACCAGCAGCCTGGGTCACCGCGGCCTGGGTCACCGTGGCCAGGGTCCCCGGGCCTGGGTCACCAGCAGCCTGGGTCACCAGCAGCCTGGGTCACCGTGTCCTGGGTCACCGCGGCCTGGGTCACCACGGCCTGGGTCACCAGTAGCCTGGGTTACTGCGGCCTGGGTCACCGCGGCCTGGGTCACCAGCAGCCTGGGTCACCGCGGCCTGGGTCACCACGGCCTGGGTCACCAGCAGCCTGGGTCACCGCGGCCTGGGTCACCACAGCCTGGGTCACCAGCAGCTTGGGTCACCGCAGCCTGGGTCACCACGGCCTGGGTCACCATGGCCTGGGTCACCAGCAGCCTGGGTCACCCCGGCCCAGGCACCTCCGGGTGCTGGGAAATAGAGGGAATACTGGACATGCCCCCGGGTCTCCAACAGTGAACTATCAGAGACATTTTGTTAAGACCACAGATACAAATAAAACGGAGCTATATTTCCTGTGTATTTTTATTTCTAAATTAAAATCAAATAATAATGACCCAGGTTATATTTTATACAATTTATTTTCAAAGGTTTTATTTATTTATTTGAGAGAGAGAAGGGAGAGAGAGGGAACATAAGCAAGGGGAAGGGGGAGGGGGAAGGGGGAAGCCAGCTCGTCATGGGCGGGGAGCCTGGTGTGGAACCAACCCCAGGACCTTGGCCCAGCCAGAGACCGACACTTAGCCCACTGAGCCACGTAAGCGGCCCAACTTTCTCCAAAAGTCTGTCTATCCTCTTCTCCATCAAATAAGCAAATTAAAAACAAAACAAAACAAAACAAAAAACCCAAAAACAAAAACAAAACAAGGAAAGAGGAAGGAAATTAAAACTGAAGTGAAAAAGTTTCCCTCTGGGATGCCTGGGGGCTCAGTGGTTGGGCACCTGCCTTCAGCTCCAGGAGTGACCCCGGGGTCCCAGAATCAAGTCCCATGTCGGCCTCCATGCAGGGAGCCTGCTTCTCCCTCTGCCTGGGTCTCTGCCTCTCGGGGTCTCTCAGGAATAAATAAAATCTTAAAAATATATATTAAAAAATGAAGAAAAAAAGAAGAAGATTCCCTCACATTCATTCCCTCCTAATTTAAAAGATGATGGGCTTTGGTTCAGCACCTCACAGAAGGCAACTTATAAACACTTACAACACGTGTTTTTCTGTTGAGCATTTGCCAGAAATGTTGCAGTGTGAGAGCTATAAACGAAGGATGATGGCTGTGATGTCCTTGGAAGTAATTTGTTTAGCAAATGATGGATACTGGAAGTGTATTTTGGATGCAGGTAATAAAAAACCTATTAATTGTCTTTTGCTTACACTATTTTATGTAGGGCTATAATTATATTCAATCACTTTAAGATCTATTTTTTTTAAAGATTTTATTTATTTATTTTTTGAGAAGGAGGGAGTGAGAAAGAAAGCAGGAGAGCACAGAGGGCGAGAAAGCAGCAGCCTCCCTGCTGAGCAGAGGAGCCCACGCAGGCCTCAGTCCCAGGACTCGGACCAGACACTTAACTAACTGAGCCACCCAAGTGCCCCTTAAAATCTCTTTTTAATTGTAGAGGAAACTTTTTAGTTGATTTTAAGTTTCTATTTTTTCTAAAATCACTTCCTTTACCTGATAAATATATTTATATTTATATTTATTAATTTATAAATATACATTTATATATTTTTAATTCAGGTATAGTTGACACACAATGTTATATTAGTTTTCGGTATACGAAAACAATTCTGTACATTTTGCTGTGCTCCCCGTAGGTGTAGCTACCATCTGTCACCATGCAATGCTACTTTTCCCTCCAATTTTTATTTAAATTTTAGTTACTTAACATAAAGTGCAGCAATGGTTTTAGGAGTAGAATTCAGTGATCGGTCACTTACATACAACACCCAGTGCTCATCATGAGCACCCGCCTTAACCCTCACCACCCGTCTAACCCATCCTGACCCACCTCCTCCATCAACCTTCAGTTTGTTCTCTATCAGTAAGAGTCTGTTATGGTTTGCTTACCTCTCTCCTTTTTTTCTTCTCCCCTTCCCGTATGTTCACCTGATTTCTATCTTAAATTCCACATATTAGTGAAATCATATAGTATTTGTCTTTCACTGACTGACTTCACTTAGCGTAATACAGTCTAGCTGCATCCACATCATTGCAAATGGCAAGATTTTGCTCTTTTGATGGCTGAGTAATATTCCACTGTACGTATACACCACATCTTTTTCTTTTTTAAATAATAAATTTATTTTTTATTGGTGTTCAATTTGCCAACATACAGAATAACACCCAGTGCTCATCCCATCAAGTGCCCACCTCAGTGCCCATCACCCAGTCACCCCCACCCCCCCGCCCCCGTCCACCTCCCTTTCCACCACCCCTAGTTCGTTTCCCAGAGTTAGGAGTCTTCCATGTTCTGTCTCCCTTTCTGATATTTCCCACACATTTCTTCACCCTTCCCCTCTATTCCCTTTCACTATTATTTATATTCCCCAAATGAATGAGACCATATAATGTTTGTCCTTCTCCGATTGACTTATTTCACTCAGCATAATACCTTCCAGTTCCATCCACATCGAAGCAAATGTACACCACATCTTCTTTATCCACCCATCAGTCATTGGACATTTGGGCTCTTTCCGTAATCTGGCTATTGTTGATAATGCTGCTGTAAACATCAGGGGACGCATACCCCTCTGAATCTGTATTTTTGTATCCTTTGGATAACTACCTAGTAGTGCAATTTCTGAACCATCAGGTCATTCTATTTTTAACTCTTTGAGGAGCCTCCACACAGTTTTCCAGGGTGACTGCACCAGTTCACATTCCCACCAGCAGTGCAGAGGGTTCCCCTTTCTCCACATCCTGTTGTTTCTTGTGTTGTTAATTCTAATGCTGACAGGTGTGCAGTGGTAGTTCATTGTGGTTCTGATTTGCATTTCCCTGATGATGAGTGATGAGCATCTTTTAATGTGTCTGTTGGCCATCTGGATGTCTTCTTTGGGAAAATACCTCTTCATGTCATACTCCCTGCAACTCTATTACAATAGCATTGGCTGTATTTCCTATGCCCAAACTTTTATTCATAGGATTAACTCATTCCTTAACTGGAAGTCTGTAGCTCCCATTCCCTTTCACGCCCCCCCCCTTTTTTTTTTACCCATTCCCTCCACCTCCCTCCACTCTGGCAATCATCAGTTAGTTCTTTGTTATAGGTCTGATTCTACTTTTTGTTTGTTTAATCACTTATTTTGCTTTTTTACATTCCACATAGAAGTGAAATCATATGGTATTTGTCTTTCTCTGACAACCTCTTATTTTATTTTATTTTATTTTTTTTTTAATTTTTATTTATTTATGATAGAGAGAGAGAGAGAGAGAGAGAGAGAGAGAGAGAGGCAGAGACACAGGCAGAGGGAGAAGCAGGCTCCATGCACCGGGAGCCTGACGTGGGATTCGATCCCGGGTCTCCAGGATCGGGCCCTGGGCCAAAGGCAGGCGCTAAACCGCTGCGCCACCCAGGGATCCCTCTTATTTTATTTTTCACATGGAAGTTGCACATGATCAAAACACTTTATAAATTCCACTTTTCTAAAAATTTCCAAACTTAAAAATTATATTAAATTACTTATTGTGCTACCTTTTATATTTACTTTCACTTAGAAATTATTCCTATTCTGTATCTACACAATTTATTTTTTTAATTAAAAATAGAAGTTTCTTTGTGATGAGCACTGGGTATTATATGGAAGTGTTGAATCACTCACTATATTGAATGCCTGAAACTAATATTATATGGTATGTTAACTAGCTGGAATTCAAATAAGAACTTTTAAAAATAGCAGTTTTTGTGTCAGCCCTGGGTTTGTAACTAGCTCTGCATTTAGAACTTAGGCTAATTGCTTGCCCTCTCTAACCCTAATTTCCTCATTAATCAAATGATTCCTTACGTCATTGGGTTGTTTTGAGAACACTATTATTCAATATAACTTTCTGAAATGATGGAAATATTTTATTTGCAGTCAGTATGGTATCCACAGCTCTAATGTGGATATTGGGCACACATGAAATGATCCATAAATATTGTTGAATGAATAAATGAATGAATACAAAATAGAAGTTGTACCCCAAACTAACTGTTAGTGTTCCTAAAAACATGTACAAAAAGGTCTGTGTCCAATAAGTGAACCATAGATAAGTCATAAAGGAGGTTTCATTTCAGGTAGATAAGTAAAGACCTAATTATACCCATTCTATTTTTTCCAGCATTTCTTGTGTGCTCTAGAGTGTTATTTTCCTTTCTTTCACATTGAACTGATACAACAAGCATCTAGCTGAAGCCAGATTCTCTATTTTTCACCAGACCCAGTGATCTCCATCTTTGAACCAATTGTAATTAGTGAAGCTAAAGTTACCTTTTAGTAGATTCAGCACTTTTTGTCTTCAGTTGCTTGCAAAAAAAAAGGGGGGGGGGTAAAATATAATAAAATGCTCAAACAATTGCATAAACACTGCCACAAAAATTGGATGAAATACCCAAACCGAACGCTGTCATATGGTAGCTCAAAGAATCTATTCCTCCATTATCTTAAGCCAGCAGTGCATGGTTCCAAGGTGGCTGGGAGTTACCAGTATGAAACACAGGCTTGTGTGCTGTGCGGAAATCCAATGTGTGAACAATGAGAACTGCCTGAATTATAGAGAAGCCTGAAAAGTATATTCATATAGATTCAAATAATTTTGTAAATACCTCTAGAATTACTTGCTAATTGTTTACATGGCAGTGACTATCGTAATAAGTCGACTATGAATGGTTACAGATAATTCATATCTTTTCTTGATCTCTTCATTGCAGGTACCATCCCTGCCTTAATCAATCTGTTAAAAGGCTCCAAAATAAAATTGCAGTGCAAAACAGTTGGGTTACTGAGTAACCTGTCGACCCGGGCCAGTGTGGTGCGCGCCGTTGTGGTGGCCGGAGGCGTGCCAGCTCTCCTGGGCTTACTGGCCTCCGACGAGCCTGAGCTGCATTCTCGTTGTGCTGTCATTTTATATGACGTTGCCCAGCTGGAAAGCAAGGATGTTATTGCCAGATATGTACGTTTCTTTCATAGAATATGATTTTGCCTGACAGCAATTCCTTCAGGGCAGAGGCCCTGCTGCTGCGCCGGGGGGGACACCCCCAGGGAGGAGCGCGGTCAGGGTGGCAAGGAGCAGGCCTGGTGCCATCCCTCGGGGGCCACGGTGAAGTGGCCCGGGACAGTAGCAGGGCCAGCGCAGCGCAGGGTGTTGGGTCCCTGTCCCCTTCCCCACGGGGGCACCAGGACGCAGGAAATGCTACCAGCATTGGCCTGTGGCTCCAGAGGGGCCTTGGCCCTGGGAAACCTATCACTTGGCCAAGGCTGCCTGTCGTCTGTCTGGAGGGAGGCGTCAGCGGTCCTGTCAAGGCCACTGGCTGCAGGAGGCGCTGAGGAATGGCCAGGGAGGGCTGGTGGCTCTCCATCCTCTCTGGCTCAGCTGATCCTTCCAAACACATCTGGTCCTCATGACTCGTTCACCCTGGCCTTCCTTAAGTTTTGAGCCTTTATGTTCACTAGGCCCGGGGTCTGCTGACACCCTGGTCCCCAGTCCCACGGTGTCACTCAGGGAGGCATGTATCTCTGTGTCTGCCCCCAAGAAGGAGGCACACGACCCCTAGGACAGTGGCCATGGAGGGGCTCATCCCCACGGGAAGCTCACCCACACTTACGGGGCCTCAGCATTACAGATGTGTCCTGCCGTTATTGAAAATGAGGCTACGTTTACCTTTCTTACAGTTTTGCATTATTTGTGTTACTGGAGAGAAAGCCATCTTTACTCCAATTAAATTAGGAAATGATATTCATATTTAAAAATAGTTTGTGTTGCACCAATATAATTACCAATTACCAGCACAATGTCTACAATGGCAAATATTTCCAAATTGGCAGTGTATTCAATTGATCTTATTCAGTTGCTTTACTTTTTAGATATTTATCACATGCTGCAGTGAACTTGTAGCCTTAACTTATTTTGGTGTAGAGGAGGCTAGTTTATGCCTAAACTTGTATGAACTGTCATTTAATGTGACACCAATAGACACATTTGTTTATGGGCATTCTCTCCTACATAAGCAAATTATTATAGTAAGAAGATTATAGATTTATGTTTTTAAACAAAGATTGCATAAATCTTAAATAATTCAATTGTAATGAATTTTTTGTTTCTTTATTTTTAGAATGGAATCCCAACTCTGATAAGTCTTTTGAAGTTAAACATAGAAAATGTGCTAATAAATGTAATGAACTGTATACGGGTATTATGTATGGGAAATGAACAAAATCAAAGAGCAGTGAGAGACCATAAAGGCATCCAATATCTTATCACATTTCTGAGTTCTGATTCAGGTAAGCCTCAATTTCTGTATTATTTCTAAGTGAGCAAGTATATCAAGTGAAGCAAATACAGGTTAGACTTGTCCTACCTGAATACATGTCCTGGATTTATCTTAGAATGGAACTAGACATATATAATATACACGAAGTATCTGGAACACTCAAGTTCAAATGCCAGGTTTATAAAAGGAATTGACTCCCAAAGCCATAGTCTAAAAAAAAAATTTAATTAGATTTTTTAATAAATGGAAAAACTGGCATAAATCATGAAAATAATGTAATGTGCCCAGGGACTCGAAAAGATAACTCCTTGTTGAATAACACATATATTGATCATTGGGAACATTTTATAAGTTACAGCAAAAACTTCAGATTTTCTGTTAGATATTGGATATCAGATTCTAGGTCGTTAGGCCAATTACCACACCTGAGGTACGCATCAGCACTAAGAGCAGCACAAGCTATGGGGTAGCTCTTGAAGGCACAGCAAATGGTCTCTTAGGTTCTCTAAGAATTTTCTCATTTCAGTGAGCATACACGTAAAAGGGTGAGTTTCAAATCCATGGTTTTCCCCAAATTTGAGGGGATAAAAAAAATTGTGGAGAAGCTTTCCTATTTTTCTTCCTCCTGCTTTTCATCTTTCTGTCCTAGTTCTCTAGGAATAAATACAGGAAAAATGTGTTGGTTAACATGTAAGACAGGGTTATGGAAAAGGGAGTTGTTGCAGAAAGCTTTCTTTTACTTTAGAGCTTCAAAGTTAAGGAATTATCATCTTCTAAGAACCTCTCTTGTATAGGGAAGTCATTTGAAAGTCCTTTCTCTTTATTACAAATCCCTAAGGTCGTCTGCTCTAATCGGCCCTCTATCAGTAACTGTGCTCTACTTTATCTTTTTTGGTGGTGATGGTAGGTAGGCTCCATGCCCAGGTTTAGCCCAGCACAGGGCCTGGATTCAGGACCCTGAGATCAAGACCTGAGCTGAGATCAAGAGTCAGACACTTAGCCCACTGAGCCACACAGGTGCCCCTCCTTTATAATTTTTAAGAATAGCATTAGAGATAATGCACAGAATCATCCAGTCACTATGCGCTGCTACTCAGCTGAAACTAATATAAACTGTAGGTCAACTATACTTCATTAAAATAGCATTAGAGAGAGCCAGCTTTTATGCTTATTTTAGCCATAGAATTTTTACTTTTTTATAATTGTTCTTTATTGTATCATTTGTGTTTTATCTCCTTGATTAAAATTTAAAGATGGAGGGGGTGGGGCGCCTGGGTGGCTCAGTTGGTTAAATGTCCAACTCTTGATTTCAGTTCAGGTCATAATCTTGGGGTTGTAAAATGAGCCCTGTGTCCAGTTCCATGCTGGGTGTGGAGCCAGCTTAAGGTTCTCCATTTCCCTTTGTCCACATCCCCCCCCCCCCCAGCAAAAAATGTAAAGACAGGGACTAGTTTTTCCCTATCCTTTTTTTTTTTCGTCCTCCCAACCCTAGATGCTAGAACAAAGTACAAATTATGGAGGCAATTTGAACAAATAAGCAGGACATAAATTCATGAAAGAAAGCTATAGAAATAAATTGTTGAAATTGTTTCTTTGTGGGCTCTAGCCATATCTAAATGAAAGTCACTTATCCTATACTGTAATCTATATTATCTCCTCATTCCAAGGAACACAATCTAGAAAAAAAAGTTAATTATTTTATTCTCTTCATCTATAATTTATAAATGCTTCGTTTATAATTCTAGTGCTATAACAAATAATTCTCTTGGCTGTTAGCTGGTTGAGCTGTAGGGGATCACAAAGGAATTTTATTAAGTCCAATATTGTCTTAACCATTGTCAACCACTCTAAGATTTCATGGATTAAGGTAAAATGGCCCCAAAGCAAGAGTCACATGCAGTTTCTTGAGACTATGGATTTATTAACATCTCCTTAGCCTTGACGCCCCATCTCTAGGAGTTCCTCAACCTCTGTTGAGTTTGGTTTGTCTTAAGCCTTTGCCTCACCCATCTTTAAATCTTTAGCTGCTTATTTCACACTCTAGCACTCATGTTTGTGCCTGTGTTCATATTCTAATTCCCAGATTTCATCTTTTTTATTGCACACAATTGTCCTGCTCTGTGTTGTTAACAAAGGTCTGTATGACACCACCATGGAAACTGAAATATGTAACAGAAAGTATACAAAATGCTTTTCAAATGCAAACTGAGGAAAGCTTACAGAGCACTTTATCCTTCTTAGAATGATTATTCACACATTTCAGTGCAGATGTGTTTTCTCCACACTCCCTGGGATCTTCGGTCATATTTAGTATACGCAATCATTACCTTCTAAAATCTGAAAACTTTGGAATTCTGTTCACAAGAGTTTTTTATAGGGGGCACCTGGGCGGCTCAGTAGTGAGCGTCTGCCTTCGGCTCAGGTCATGACCCCGGGGTCCCGGGATCGAGTCCCACATCAGGCTCCCACAGGGAGCCTGCTCCTCCCTCTGCCTGTGTCTCTGCCTCTCTTTCTGTGTCTCTCATGGATAAATAAATAAAATCTTAAAAAAAAAAGAAAATGCTAAAAAAATAATGGAAGTATACAAATTGTTGCTAAATCCCGAGGGAGTTCTCTAACTTATTCTTGCAAATTTTCTGTAAGTTTTAAAGAGAACAAATACAACTGGTTAATAAAATGTATGAAACTATTTAGATTCAACAGTAATAAAAATATGAAATAAAATGAGATGATATTTTGCTTATCAAATTAGCTAAATTTATGTATTTATTCTTAATATCGATTCTTAAAAAGATACAGCAACATTGAAACTCATACTCTGATGGAAGGGTAAGATGCATTATCATTTTTGAAAAGTAATTTGCTGTGATGCATTAAATTATTCCAGTAATTCCTGGGACTCTATATTAAGGGCAAAAACAGGAAGGAAAAATAGCTTATGTGCCAGGATTTCTCCTAAACATTGTTTAAAACAGTGAAAAGTTGGAAATGATGTGTATTTTTTTTAAATGAATGGATAAGGAAATGTAATAAACTCATTAATGGGATATTTAGGAGACACTGATGTTCATAGAAATGGGAAAATGTTTTACTGGTAAATTAAAATTCAAGATAGTGTACATATAGTGCAACTATATTAAATATGTTTACAACATTACTTAAATATATCTTTTTCTTTAAAAAGTGAATGAGATTAAATGAAGTATTTATGTTTGGGTGGTGAGAATCTGGACAGTTTTATTTCTGTTTTTCTTTACTTTCTAAATTTTTTATACTGTCTGTAAGTTTGACTTTATAATATGGGAATCTAATGACAAGTTGCAATTTTATATTTTTAAAAGATTTATTTAACTGTTTCTTGAATTCATTTGAAGATGTGTTGAAAGCTGTATCTTCTGCTACAATTGCTGAGGTTGCACGTGACAATAGGAGTGTTCAGGATGCGATGGCGGCAGAAGGAGCCATCCCTCCACTGGTGGCTCTTTTTAAAGGGAAACAGCTTAGTGTCCAAGTGAAGGGTGCAATGGCTGTGGAATCACTGGCAAGTTACAACCCATCTATACAGAGGGCATTTCTGGAGGAATCATTAAGTAAATATCTTTTAAAACTTCTCAAGGTAGGAATTTTATGATAACTTGACATTTTTCTTAGACAAAGTATTCAATATTGAACTTAGGTAAAGTGAAAAGGTAACTAAAACCAATTTTAGAATAAAACTTTTAAAAAAGATTTTATTTATGTATTTATTTAAGAAAGAGAGCTCGTGCATGTGGGGGGAGGGAGAGAGAGGGGAAAAGAATCTCGAGCAGATTCCATGCTGAGTGTGGAGCTCAACATGGGCTCGATCTCACAGCCCAGAGATCATGATCTGAGCCAAAACGAAGAGTCGGACGCTTAAACAACTGGGCCACCCAGGGGCCCCTAGAATAAACTTTTTATAAAACATTCCTACCGTGTTCAGTCAATGCTTATTGAAAGAATGAATTTTTTTTATAGGCATTTCAAATAGATGTTAAGGAACAAGGAGCTGTAGCCCTTTGGGCCTTGGCAGGACAAACCCTGAAACAACAAAAGTATATGGCGGAACAGATTGGATACAGCTTCATAATAAGCATGCTTTTGTCACCATCTGCTAAAATGCAGTATGTTGGTAAGTCATGTTCTATGCGTCGATTTGCAGTGTAGAGCAGCACATTGAAGCATCAGACCTACTTCTTGTTTTTCTTTACCAGGAGGTGAAGCAGTCATAGCCCTAAGTAAGGATAGCAGGATGCATCAAAATCAAATATGTGAAGGGAACGGAATTGCACCGTTGATTCGCTTACTGAGGATTAGTAAAATAGCCGAAGGCACACTTCTGAGTGTCATCAGAGCAGTGGGGTCCATCTGTATTGGTTTGTAAATTTTTTTCGATTCTTAAAATATCGGTAAGATACTTCCCTTCCTCTCTGTCTCCATTGATAAAGCCATAAATCATATTCAATCTATAAAAGACTTACCTTTTTTTATTTCTCTAAGACCTTAATGAGTAAAAGTGGTGTAATTATGAATTTTTAAAAATCAGTTTTGCCCTTCATCTCTGGTTAAAAAGAATAATGAGGACAGTGAGCCTTGGTTATTTTGAGTTAAAGGAATCTTATTTTTTTAAGTTTAAGAGAAAAATATTTCTTCTTTCGAATCTCAAGAACTATATGTTTTATATAGAGTTTCTAATGTTGGGGCACATTTTTCAATTCCAGTCTATTTCCATAACGATTCTTTCTTTTTATAAAGTGGCCAGTAGGTGTAGTTGTTCCTTTGTATTTCCATATAATTTAAAAAATTAATCTGTCAATTTCTGAAAAAAATCTCCTATTATTTATATCTTCTATTATTTATATTTTATCTTCAATAAATCTTCTATTATATTGGAATTACATGAAATCTATAAATAAATTTGTGAAGAACAGACATCTCAATAATAGTAAATCTTCCGATCCATAAACACAGTATATCTCTCAACTTGTTTAGGTCTTCTTCAATATCTCTCAGCAATGACTCCTAGTTTCCAGTACACAATTCTTGTATATATTTCATCTTAGGTATTTTGTATTTTAAAATTGTGCATAATAAGTTTTGACTGAATGCTGGACATTGTGAGTTATAAACTCATCAACACTGGATTTTATTGTTTTCCTTTAAAGGGAGGTTTGCTCTCTTGTGGCATGCAGTTATCCTACTTGGGATCAGTTAACTCCTTTTGCAGCTAGTTTTCAAGCTTTATTAGGACAAGTCTAGAGCAGGGTTTTCTCTGAAACTAACTTACCTCCACTATTAAGATGATATCCTTCCGAGGACTTGATTCTTTGTATAGCGCCTTGAATTATGAGGTATCTGAACTCTGGTTACAGAACACAAGCCATTCCTAGCCCTGTGCGAGCTCTGAGAATTGTTCAGCCTACTGCTTGTGGTGGTTCTTTTCCAAACTTAATGGAGTTTCATCCTATTATTAACACATGAAGATTCAGTCAAAGATTTGAGGGTATTCTTATTGCAGTACCATCATCATTTTCCTAATCGTTATCATTAAAATATTCATTTGGGGGGACCCATCTGCAGCACCTTCACCCTTGGAAATCTCCCTGCTTATTCCTTTTCCACCTGCTCTGAAGTTAGCAATCTCTTTTCTTTGCTTCAACGTATTTTTCTATACCCCTGTTAAAGCACTTATTGCTTGTGCTGAAATCATGTATTTAAGTAGTTGTTTCCCCTATAGAATATAGACTCCTTGAGGACAGAGACTCTAATTCCTCTTTTCCACTTTTTTTTTCTTTTAAAGTAGGCTCCACACCTAGTTTGGAGCCCAATGCAGGGCTTGAACTCACGACCCTGAGATCAACACCTGAGCTGAGATCAAGAGTCAGACACTTGACTGAGCCTCCCAGGCACCCTCTAATTCCTCTTTTTACCTCTACTTCCTACTTCACTTCCTGATGAATTAGGCATTCAAAACCTGTCAGCTGAATCAAAAATATTCATGTAATCAATGTCTGTGCACACCCCTGGGTGGCCAGTGAGGGGGGTGGGGAGGGAGTAGGGTAGGCGACAAGGAAACAAACTGGTTCTTTGCTACTTCTATTTCCTCCAGTTCCTTCAAACTTCCCCAGATGATAATAAGTGCCTTCTCTTTATTGTTCAGAAGAGAGGTCCAAACTTGTATTTATATTTAAGTATATAAACCTGCTGTATACGTGTTGTGATTTTTGTTGGCAAAATAAGAGAATTAGAATTATTTGTACATCCACTAGACAAAGATGACAAGTTTTTATACTGAGATTAGGCCTACAATTTAAAGCTATTCTGTTATAAAGGGAGATAGTAAGATTATCTTTTTAGTATGTGTATTTAAGGAATCTACAAATTTTAACCAGGTGATTTACTCTGTTGTTTTTTTTTTAAATTATGTAATAGTAACTATAAGCATAAGTATCTTGCAAATAATAAATATTTAATAAATGATAGCTATTATATCACTGTTCTTTGATAGACTAACATTTCTTACTTCTTGGTTTTGTGACTATTAGAAAACCATCCACACTCCTAATAGTAATTTTTCAATGTTTATTCATTTTGCCTTTAAAAAATTAGTTCAGGTAAAATAGTGTTGATATAGCATTTCCATTTGTAATTTATTAACTATATTATGCTAGAACACTTAACCAACCCAACATATCAAGCTGTGTTTGACTTTACCATTTCTAAGATGGAAAGAAATATTATCTTACTGATGTGTATATTCTTATAGGTGTCGCCCATACAAGTAATCCTATCAGTCAACAATTCGTTGTACAAGAAAATGCCTTCCCAGTACTTCTTCAACTACTGAGAAATCACCCTTCTCCTAACATCAGGGTATATAAAAGTCTTTAAGGGTTTTCTTTTTTCTGATATAGTAAAAATGAACAGAAATGTGACTTTCTGAGAATAATTTGTATCTTTATGTGAATTCACAAGTATAATAAAAAATTTAACATTTTATTTATTTATTTATTTATTTATTTATTTATTTATTTATTTATTTTAAAGATTTATTTATTTATTTATTCATGAGAGAGAGAGAGAGAGAGAGAGGGAGAGAGAGGCAGAGACACAGGCAGAGGGAGAAGCAGGCTCCGTGCCAGGAGCCTGATGCAGGACTGGATCCCAGGACTCCAGGATCACGCCCTGGGCCAAAGGCAGGCGCCAAACTGCTGAGCCACTCAGGAATCCCCCAAAATTTAACATTTTAAACAGTATCCTAGAAGTTTTAAATTAAAAAGTTGCTATAAAAATAGTAAAGATAGAGAGTGGGGGGACAGGGTAAAAAAAATAGTAAAGATAAAGTAAATTTTATTAAAATATTAAGTTTTCAAATAATTAAGTCTTGTGGTTTACTCGTCTAATAAATTTTATTCCTCAGATATTTGATTATTCACAGAATTTCTTCCCTACTTCCTCAGATATTGGTTGCTAAATCTGGGTGGGGATAATGAGGATGTGTGATTTATGTAGCAAAATTTCTCAAGTATAAGTGATTCCTATCAGTATTGCACTATCAAAACAGCTTTACCTTCTCCCAAGCAGCCTACGTTGGCCAGCAACAATAGTTTTCTCAATATGAATATTTTATGAGTTGTTTGAGTCATTCACTATTCTATTTACTTTTAGTAAACTGCCTTTAATAAAATGACATTCTCATCTATTCAAATCCTCTACCAAAGCTTTGGACATTTAGGACATCTAGAGTTAGCCAGGCAGGAAATTATAACAAAATATACATTTTCTCTTCAAAATTTGCTATGAGTTTTGTTGGAAATGAGAAAACAGAAATATGTAAGTAAATACATCATTATTTCTTTTAAGGAATGTGTTATCAGAAAAGATGTCATGTAGCTTTTCTGGCTATGAAAGAGATTATTCTATTATAGGAGTTGATTAGGGAAACAAAAAGAAGGATGATAATGCTAGCAATTTTTTGGCTTGAATTGTATGTAAAAACTGACTTTCAAAGTACAAATAAATTTCATAAGACTATGGAAAATGCCATTTAAAAATATTTTTATTTTAAAACATGCAATTTCATGGCAAAATGGTTTACTTCAATTGCGTCCACCCATATTTCAGTATATATTTTCTTTTTTTAAGATTTTATTTATTTATTCATGAGAGACACACAGAGAGAGGCAGAGACACAGGCTCCATGCAGGGAACCCGATGCGGGACTCGATCCCAGGACCCCTGGGCGGAAGGCAGGCACCAAACCGCTGAGCCACCCAGAGGCCCCTCAATATATATTTACAATGAGTTCTTCAACTTCTTAAAAACAGAACATCAATACTTTTTTCTTTTTTTCTTTTTTAATTTTTATTTATTTATGATAGTCACACACAGAGAGAGAGAGGCAGAGACATAGGCAGAGGGAGAATTTTTTTTTCAGATAAAAATACTTCTATTATAATAGACACCATATTGCAAGTGCATTTAAAATTAGCAATGCAGGGATACCTGGGTGGCGCAGCGGTTTAGCGCCTGCCTTTGGCCCAGGGCTCGATCTTGGAGACCCAGGATCGAATCCCACGTCGGGCTCCCGGTGCATGGAGCCTGCTTCTCCCTCTGCCTGTGTCTCTGCCTCTCTCTCTCTCTCTCTCTCTCTCTGTGTGTGTGTGACTCGGGGTCAGGAGGTCATGCACCGGGAGCCCGACGTGGGATTCGATCCCGGGTCTCCAGGATCGCGCCCTGGGCCAAAGGCAGGCACTAAACTGCTGCACCACCCAGGGATCCCCAATACTTTTTTTCAAGTATGATTCTATAGTAAACAAATATTTTTGCAATGATAATCATGCTTTTCAAATTCATTATATTTTTCATAGGAAATGTGTAATACTTAAAGAACTTATCTGTTGAGTTCCAACAATAAATGAGGTCCATTTACATCCTCCTATAAGGCTTCAGAGTGTGCATCAGATGACCCCAGAAATAGAGGAGGAAAACTATTTCTCAGGCCTACTACCCAGTGCTTTGCTTAATTCGTAGGCATTCCATTGAAGTCTTATGACTCAACGGTCAGTGGCTAACAAGCAGTCCAAAACAGCCTATCCCATGCCAGGAAATTAAAAACATTTTTTTTTTCTTTTCGATGTGGAAGGGATACAACTATGCACTTAAGAGAATACCTCCTCACATTTCCAGCTGGCTCTGGTTGCTTCCCCCAGGCCTTCCAATGGAGCTGCATGGTTGTGCTGGCACATGGAGGAAGGATATTTTCCCAGCTTTTAAAAATTATAAGGGACATTCCTCCATTGTTCCCACAATGCTGTGACTCAGATTCGAACCGAGGTTGCTGCAGCCACAACGCAGAGTACTAACCACTATACGATCACGGCAAGCTACCGGGGACCTAGGGACATTCCTCCAGACATTATAAATGCCACTCTCTAAATATTAGAGAATTGTAATCAGTGAACTATATAGTATCTTTGGATTAGTATATCCTATTTAAATGTTTATATAATGAAATACGTCATTTGATAAACCATGAATGAAAAGAAAATTAATTTCTGAAATCAATTAATTAGGTTGAAGTGGCATTTTCCTTGGCATGCATTGTCCTAAGGAATGATCTGTTACAGAATGAATTACAAGAAAACGAAGGATTTAAATATGCCGATGTCCTCTATCTTCTTCACTCACAAGATAAGGTAATATTTTCATAAAATGTTAGAGCTCATGTAGGAAGGTTCTTAGACCACATCATCAAATTACAAGTCTTTTTAACAGCAATGTTTAAATATATTACATAAAATGTAAAATCTTTTTGGTAGGTCATTAGTTTGTAATGATGAAATACTACTGTTCCATATTTTCCATAGTTGTCATATTTCTTGAAAATGTAGCAATTTCAATGCTTGAAGAACCAATAAGTCTCTTCTGTCTTGGAGGTGTTGAAACTTTTTCCTAATTTTATGAGTTTTCCAGTCTCAGTCATCCACTTCTTACCCAGTATTCTAGAGTGGTGCTTCTCAAACTATTTATGGTGAAGGAAAGCTTTTTCCCCAGCAATCTGTTATACAGAAGATAATTAAAAACAAACAAAAACTTTAACTTTTGAAATAATTTTAGATTTTCCAAAATTTGCGAAAATAGTATGGAGTGTTTCTTTTTTATTTATTCATTTATTTTTTTTTAATTGGAGTTCAGTTTGCCAATATATAGCACAACACCCAGTGCTCCCCTCAGTCCCCGTCACCCAGTCACCCGTATGGAGTGTTTCTAGCACATCCTTTATCCACCGTTCCTGGATATCAGCAGGGAAATTAACATTGATACCATAACTATTAACTCATCTGCAGATTTTATCTAAACTTCTCCAATTTCTTACCAATGTCCTTTTCCTCTTTCAGAATCCGATCCAAGACCTCCTATTACAGCTAGTTGTCATGTCCCTTTCGTCTTCTTCAATCTCTGAAACACCGTCCTTTGTCTTTCATGACTTTATTATGTCTTCCATGATTTTGATGAGTCCATGCCAGTTACTTTGTAGAATGTCCCTCAATTTAAATTATCTCATGTTTTCTCATGATTAAATTGAGGTGGTGTGTTTTGGCAAGAACACCACAGAAATGCTGTGGTCTTCTCCACTCACCTGCCCAGTGCGTCATTTCAGGAGGTACAGGTACATGCTGCTGTTACATCTTATAACTGGCAGTGCTAACCTTGGGTTCTTGGTTAAAGTAGTGCCTGCCATATTTCTCCACTGCAAAGTCACTGTATTTCCCTTTCTCAGTTAACAAGTTTCTCAAGGTGAGACACCCTGTTTGCATGTACTTTTGCTCACCAATTTTAGTATCCGTATACGCAACAATGATTATGTGGTATTGGCCTAATGGCAATTTTAAAAAGTTGTCTTTTTTTTAAATCAAGTTTTTATTTAAATTCCAGTTAGTTCATACAATGTAGTATTAGTTTCAGGTGTACAATTTAATGATTCAACACTTTCACACAACACCAGAGCTCATCACAAGTGCCTTCCTCAATCCCCACACCCACCGAATCCTCCCCCTATGCACTGCCCTCTGGTAACCATCAGTTTGTTCTCCATATTTAAGAGTCTGTCTTTTGGTTTTCTTCTTGCCCCACCCCTCTTTGTTTGTTTCTTAAATTCCACATATGAATGAAATCATATGGTGTCTATCTTTCTCTGACGTATTTCACTTGGCATAAAACACTGGCTCTGTCCACGTCATTGCAAATGGCAAGATTTCATTCTTTTTATGGCTGAGTAATATTCCATTGTGAATATAGACCATATCTTCTTTATCCACTCATTAGTTGATGGACATTTGGGCTCTTTCCATAATTATGCTACTGTTAATAAGGCTGCTACAGACATCTTCTTCTTTGTATATTTATTAGTTGGTATTTAACCATAAGAAGAACTGTTACTTTTGAATGCTAACTCCCAGTTTCTGCAATCCTGTTGTCAATCATTTCGTGGACTATCACTGGTCCATGGGCCACACTTTGAATAGTACTAACCCCAGAGAAATTTGATACCTTTTGTTGTCTGCAGTGCATTTAGCCATCAGGGAAGAAAATTGCCAACTATCTCTGTCAGTTCTGTTCTGGGGGACTTAGGAGGAAGAAAGGAGGACCATAAGGAGAGAAATGAACTCACTGTATTATTTTCTTAAATATAGAATTGTACTCTACTATAGTATATGAAAAAATGGAGATGTGCTACTGTAATAATATGGGGAGTAGAGGGCAAAGAGCCTGAATTTGTGTCTGACTAACTCTCTAAGCCCCCTTTCTTCTCTGTTCATTCATTCATTTTCTTCTCATTACCCTATTCCTCAGGGACACCCTTCTCCTTTTTCTTCTACTCTTAATCATGCTCCTTTTCTTCCCAGCCTGTTCCCACCTGCTTCACTTACTGGACCCTATTTCTTTGCATCTTCCTAATACTTTACTTCTTACTTTATGGCCAGGTGACTACTTTGTGTGTACATAATTTTTATTATGGAACATTTCAAACATATATAGAATAAAAGAGTAGCACAATGAACTTAAATATTCCTATGACCCAGCTTCAGCACTGGGTCAACTCACGGTTAGTCTTACTTCATCTATATACCCACTCATTCTTCCTAAATTATTTTTTTAAGATTTATTTATTTATCAGAGTGAGAGACGGGGGTCGGGGGAGCAAGAGACAGAGAGAGAATGGGAGCAAGTGTGCACATGCACAAAGAGGGGAAGGAGGCGGAGGGAGAGAATCCTTAAGCAGACTCCCTGTTGAGCACAGAGTCCCTGCAGGGCTCTCATAACACTAAGATCATGACCTGAGCCAAAATCAAGAGTCAGACGCCCAACCGACTGAGCCACCCAGGAGCCCCTCGTCATATGTTACTTTTGAAGCAAATCTCAGGCATCATATAATTTTATTGGTAAATATTTTAGTATGTACATGTAGAGCTTTTATATAATGATTAAAAGTGCAGAAGAAAACTCATTAAATTAATGGTTCTGTACAATACTGTTCAAACAAAATATTAAAAATAAGATTTAGTGACAAAATTCTTTTCGGTCTTTCTGGAAGATCTACCATATTTGTTCATCTTTGGCAAATGAACTGATTCTAAGGAAGAATGGGCTTTTGCTCTGTTTACCAAGTCCAAGAATATTAAAACATGATTTTTAAATCATCTTTCTTTTTATTTCCCCTTAGGATATAGTATGGATTTTTACGAGTGAACTTATTTTAAGAGATGATAGAGATCATCCCACAATGCCTAAAATGTAATATATAGCATGCTATACAAGGGAAGTTCTGATTTATCAAATCTACTTTGAAATGTTGATTGAAAATAAAAATACAGGGATCCCTGGGTGGCTCAGCAGTTGAGTGCCTGCCTTCAGTCCAGGGCCTGATCCTGGAGTCCCGGGATCAAGTCCCACATCGGGCTCCCTGCATGGAGCCTGCTTCTCCCTCTGCCTGTGTCTCTGCCTCTCTCTCTGTGTCTCATGAATAAATAAAGAAATACATCTTAAAAAAAAAGAAAAATATATTAAAACAAAAATATCGAGGGTTAATGAAATTATGGTATTTCTTGTTACTATTTATTTATTTGCATACTCATTAGCCTACCACAGCCCACTTCTCTATTTTATATGTTCAATAACATTCTGGGTTAGCTTTATTACCTGTTTTCCCCAATAGTGTCATATTTTACTCCCAGAGATAAGAATGAAATATATTTAGACGGGCAACAATTTGAAATCTATTACTTTGAGTAACATAATAAATGAACTAAGTTAAAGATAATGCATGTTTCTCGTATTTCTAGGATATTTGTTTAAGGGCAGGCTACGCATTAACCCTTTTTGCCTTCAATAATCGCCTTCAACAATACTTGATATTGGAAAGTGGAGTAATGACCATATCAATTTTTGAACCTTTTCTTGAATCAACAATTGAAACAGAGAAGGCAATGGCAGCATTTCAGGTATAAAATTGGAAGTTAAAACCTCAAATCAATAAATATGTCATTTTAGTCAAAATGGAAAAAATCAGAAAAAAAATTGATCTGGAAAAGCATTTACCAATTTATAAAATTCACAGTGTTTTTCGCACCAGCCCTTTCTGCTTCATAAAAATGCCATTATTTATGAGGGTATCTTCACTTATATACAATTTTAGAAGTTACATGGCACTTTTTGCTTCTGTACTTTGTCTAATGCTCCTAACAAACCTGAGAAGTTGATGAGCAGATAGTATCACTGTCGTCATCCCCATATTATGGGCAGAGAAACGGTAGATAGAACCCAAGACAATTTTTCTAACTGCAGATCACACTGATTCTTCAACCTATGACAACTGGATGTATCTGGGTGCTTCTTTTTCTATCCTATGACCTTTCGGAGAAGTATGTTCTGTGAGCCCATACTTCAAGGATGCAATACAGTGGCCTGCCATGTTTACCACAGTGATCAGAGTGTGACGACTACTCTAATTCAAACCCTTGCCACTTGCTTTTCTTCTAATAGATCATATTAAATTACTCCCCTTGGCTTCCAGAGAAGTACCAAAAAAACATAAAAGCGTAATTAGAGAAGCAGAGTGGAAAATGTTCGATGATTCTATGCTTCTTTTTTGTTTTCAGATTATCATCTTAGCTAAAGTCATTATAGATGTGGACCATATTACGTTGTCTGCGAGAGGTGTTACTATTTTAGTTGCTAGTCTGTATTCAGTTCATTCCACTACTATTGTCCTGACAGGTAAGAAATAACTAGAAGATAGCTACATAAAACGACATCTGCATAAAGCTATTTTCAAAAAAACTTTTGTAATCTGAACAATAATAATAAACCTGGTAATATGTCACATGGTTTGAAGAATGAATTGGTGTGAGTCTACATGAAACAATGGGAATCTATTCTGCACTGCAAATAGAAGCAGGGTAATGCTGAACATGGACTTTTTGATTTCCTAGTTACTTTTTCAACCCCCTAATTATTTTCTTAAGAATATAAAATGAGGGGATCCCTGGGTGGTGCAGCGGTTTGGCGCCTGCCTTTGGCTCGGGGCGCGATCCTGGAGACCCGGGATCGAATCCCACATCGGGCTCCCGGTGCATGGAGCCTGCTTCTCCCTCTGCCTGTGTCTCTGCCTCTCTTTCTCTCTCTCTCTCTCTCTGTGTGACTATCATAAATAAATAAAAATTAAAAAATTTTAAAAAAAGAATATAAAATGAGAATTCAACTATGAGCTACTAACAACAAAATTTACACACTGATTTATAATAGTAATGGCAGACTTATACTGCTATATACCTCTGTCTGGTTTTCTTTTGATCAACTTCACATTTTGCTTAACATTGAAGAGTTCCTTATGTTGCTAGGCAATAAAGCAAAGCAAAACAGTCCAGTAGAGTTCTTGGCACATTGAATGCTACTTGTGTAACTCTATCTACTCCAGAGCTAATTTTCCAGATGAATAATAAATTAATTGACTTGATATATTGCTCTAACACAACATGAAACAGTATCAGAATGACAACCATATGGAGTGACTACTACCAAAAAAGTAAATAAGGTCTTTATTTTTTAACTGAAATGAGTATCTGAAGGAAAGGAAATTGTACTTGTTGCCACAGAATATTTTTGTTTGGCATGGAAGGAAAAATTCATGCAAATGAAAACTTTCTGATGGAAACTAGCTAGGAAAGAAATATGTTTAAAGCAAATTATTAAGTATATTTTTATCTAAATAGCATTCTTAATTCAAGTCATAGTAATTCTGTGACTCTGAAAAACAGTTGTAGTGGGTTTAAATTTTACTCCACAAACTCTTGTGTGCAAAAATACTATCTTTTTAAAAAAATTTTTTTTAAAAAGATTTATTTATTTATGAGAGAGAGAGAGAGAGAGAGAGAGGCAGAGACACAGGAGGAGGGAGAAGCAGGCTCCATGCAGGGAGCCTGATGTGGGACTCGATCCTGGGACTCCAGGATCGCACCCTGGGCCAAAGGCAGGTGCTAAACCGCTGAGCCACCCAGGGATCCCCACAAAAATACTATTTTATACTAGCTTTCAAATATTAATTTTCTCAGGTTGGTAGGAACTGAATCTCAGAAATGACTGGGCTTTCTCTGCACTCCACCACCATAGTCTGATGAATCTCCGGAGTCACGTACATGTCGGGTATCTTAAGCAAAGCACAATATTTGGGCCTCAGATATAATGTAAAATAAGTGGTGTGCTCAACGTCTAAGTTGACTAGGTTCCCAAAAAGAGGCTCCAGAGGCACAGAAGTTTTGCAAGGACTAGGATTTCTGTTGCCAAGTGTCAAGTGCACCACATAACCAGTCTCCCCACATGGCTCCTGTTCCTACTATCTCCTTCTCAATCCTAGATTCTCTGCATTTGTTTCCCATTTCCTACTCATCTTTAAAGACACCTTTCTCCCTTTCACCTAAAATAATGCCTTCTATAAACATAGGCTTTAGAAAATATATGCCTGAAAAAAAGATTATTTTTAGATATTTTTTACGTTAAGCCATGCAACCCATCCTTCCCCATCCTGAAACAATAAATACAAAGGCCTTGGTATGTAAAGAAGGCCAGAAAAAAAATATGCAAAAAATACAAGAACAAAACCCTGATAAATATCTTAGTTAATTATCCATCCACATTTATATGAGTGGATACACTTATATTTTAAAAATATGATGCACTTATTCCAACACAGCAACAATATTGTGAAAGAATATCACATGAAAGCTCTAAAAAATAAAAATAAAACACATATCCAAATGAAATAGTTTTAAGTTGGTAGTTGCACTTTTAATTACTGAATTACTTTATTATTTTCAATCCCCAAACATGTCTTTTTATGGCAAAAATTTCAATGATTTTAAATTTAAGTAATACATTGCTTGGGCATAAAATACCATTAAGCTCTTAACACAAAGCAATCTGAACTGCAAAAGGACATACTAATTTTTTTTACAGTAGTACAATCATTATGTTCATAGTTATTAAAAAAAATCCACTAAACCTCAAAACAGAATATATTCTGAAGCCATGGGGAAGAAAAGCTGATTTTCAAAATTTCCTACTGTTAAATAAAGCTAATTATATTTTACTCTTTATAACAGAAAACCAAATCAAAATTTTGGGGAAAGAATTCTACATTTAATATTATATACATGCTTTTTCTTGGCTCTTCTTCATTAAGAGAGTCTTGTGACTGGACCCTTTTAAATAATATGTGTAAATGAACAAAAGTACACGATGTCAGTTTGAACCAATCACATAACAAATGTTTTTTTTCTTGTTTAATTTATAGGGAATTTAATAGCCAGCCTGGCTCATTCCAGAGCTGGTATTCCAGAAGCATTTACCACCTTAGGGACAATCCAACGGCTCTGCTATCATTTGTACTCAGGGAAAGAAGAGGTAAAAACAAAAGTAATTCTATAATTAAATATCTTAAAAATGTAATTGCCTCCCTTTAAGGGGCTAATTTCTCTACAGGTTAGCTATGTCATATACTAGTTCGTTACTAACTCAAAATTAGATGATGTTTCTAGTACTACATCTGCCATCCGTAATTCTCATTCCCACACAATGTGCCCATTTAACTTCAATACTTAAGATTCAATATACAAGTAAGTACACTGATGATATAGAAATTTGTAATTAGAATATTTATAAGTCATTTCTATGATTATTCGGAATGCATGAAAGTGGAACCCACTGGACAGCTTTCCCTATGTGGCGTATGGAGGAGGCTAGGCTGCTCCAGGAGTGGTCTGCCTCTGACTGGTGCCCCCCACTCCCTCGGGGGCGAGGCAGTGTTCCTCCAACTGCAGGGCCCACAGGAATCACCTGGAGGCCTGGCTGCACCATGGATTGCTTGGGCTCCACTCGCAGTGTTTCTGACTGAGTACACCTGACATAGACCCTAAAATGTGCATTTCTAACAAGTTCTAGAAGCTGAAGCTGCTAGCACAGGGGCCACACACGGAGAACCACTGTTCAAGGATGGAGACAGATGGGCACATTCAGCAGTCACATGCTAGCGTGGAGACTAGCGGACCGACCCTCCGGTACCCGCCTGGGCCTGGCTTACGTTCATTCGATGGCGTTTCCTAGGCCGCCACTAACAGGTTTCACAGGAGTGGCTCAGGAATACACTCGAGCTCATATGAACAACCTCATTACCTCGGGGCTACAGGCAGCGGGTATTCCCTTCAAAAAAAGGAGACATCTACTTTTTCCGGGGTCCTGTAGCTGATACTCAGGCTGGTTTCCTTATTTTTGCCAGTAGAAAACTGAATTGTTTTCCTGAGCGTCTTATTTTTAACTTATTTTTATCCTATAGTCTTTTACCTGGTTTCCTATTACAATCAACTGAGCAGTTCTGAAAAATCCAGCGTCCAGGCTGCACCCCAAAATAATTAAATCAGAGAGTTCCCGGGGAGGGGAACCTAGGCACTGAGTAACTTCTGTGACCAGCAGGGGGATCCCATGCCCAGTCAAGCCTGAGGCCCACTGTCCTAGGTCAGGCTCAGTGCTTCTCCCTGACTGCACGTGGGAACCACCTGCGACACTTAAAAACAACACGAATGCCCAGCTTCTACCCCCAAGGAAGTCTGATTCAGTTGGTGGGCTTTTTTTTTTTTTTTTTTCGTTTTCTTCCTCTTTTCTCTTTTAATTGCTGGTGATTCCAAAATGCAGCTGGGACTGGGAACAACTGTGGAAATGAGGGGCAGCTGACAGCTCTCCCGGGACTGCGCCCGGCTCCCTCCGTAGCCGCCCTGGGCCACACTCCGGGCGAGGGGAGAACACAGGCTCAGAACACAGCTCAGCGGGGCGGTCTCTTCCTGTAGGTCCGCGCGGCCTGCTCCTGCGCCCTGGGCTACTTAACTTACAACGCAGACGCTTTCCGCCTCCTCCTCAAGGAATGCCACAGGAGGCCCAGTCAGTTCCTCCGCCTGACAAGGAACATCAGCAGGGACGCGAGCATTAACCCGGCCTTCCTAAGGGAGTTTCAGTGGCAGCAGCAAGTGGGACTTCCCTCCTTAAGGTATTGGGCCTCGAGCTGGGGCTGTGGGAGGGGAATCGCCACAGGGGATTTGTGAGGGAGGGAGTTTAGGGAGGATGGAAGGAGGGAGGGGAGCTATTCCAGGGAGGAGTGAATGCAGGCCTCACCCACCGAGAGAGAATCCATCCTGAGTGTCCACTGCCAGAGCCAGTGTGAGTTCTGACCGGCAACGGCACCGTGTGTGCAGCAGGCGTACAACCAGGGCTTGCGGATCCTGTTTGGCCAAGGTGATTCACCTTTCAAAACAGCTTTCTGGGATTCCGCTTGCCACCAGGTCTGCCCCAGGAGCCCATTTCTGGGACATACTTGAGAGGCCCAAGCCAACCAGGAAAACCGCCATGACCTTGGCATCAAGAAAACTCGGGAGGTTCTGAAGACCTCTGAACTTGATTCAAAGCTAGGCCAGACTCCCGGGGTAGAAACGGGGCCAAATCAGACCTGTGGCCAGAGTTACGGCAGAACCTGACAGGCACTTACTTCCTCATCCAGGATCTGGCGTCAGTGTTGGGGTCTCATCAGAGCCAAAGGTTCTGAACGGAGAGGAGACTGTCTAGGATGGGCGTTATGTTCTGTCTTTAGTCGATACAGCTGAACTACAAGTCTTCTCTGTAACTGCCACGGTTTGTGTAGGAAACAGAACTAGTGGATGATGCAATATTTACACTCCAATAATAGAACAGGACCCAATACTGCATCATGGTTCTGTAAATCAATTTTCACTATAAAAAGGAGTCCACCTTCATTTTAATATTCTTGGAAAAACTGAGAACCCAAAACGATATAATTTTATGTAAAAGACCAGGAAATCTAAATTAAATTCCTGTAACTGGCAGTGTTAAAGATATTAGTTCAAAAAATTAATTTATGGGACGCTGGGTGGCTCAGTGGTTGAGCACCTGCTTCCAGCCCAGGGTGTGACCCTGGGGTCCTGGGATCCCACGTTGGGCTCCCTGCAGGGAGCCTGCTTCTCCCCCTGCCTGTCTCTCATGAATAAATAAAATCTTAAAAAAACCTAAAACCCAAAAAAGTAGGATAAATAATGAAAAGTATAATCTTATATAGTTGCTCCCAGACTAGCCCATATGGCAACTTTTCAGGAATTAGAGAAAGATGACCCTTTTTTCAGGATACTTTACTGTCAACTGCTGGAAAATAGGTGTAATAACTATACAAATCCACAGCGACTGAGGGTAAATGGCACCCCCTGGAATTGTGAACACTCAACTTTTGGGATTGGAAAGAGTGACCAGTGATCAGTGAACTTCTAAGTATGGTTAACAGGGCTGGTGAACTGGTAACTAATAATTACTCTCATAACCAATAGAGTCATGAACTCTTCTTAGAGTATTTACATGGACTATTCCCTTTATTTTCCATGACCATTCAGTGAAGGAGTTTGATTAAGTGAAACTATGGGAAATGTGCTAAAGATGATTAAGTTTGGAAACTCTGGGATGGGTAACAATACCCTTCCACAAAATATTCCTTGATACCACTACTGGCAAGTACAGTGATTGTGGCTGGAATCATGAAAGCATTTTTTGGATGTAAATACTACTTCTCTATTCCCATCCCCCAACCAGCCCCAAGAAGAGCAGATTAGAAAAGTCTCTGGATATGCGAATTTTGGACTATGAAGAGAGACATAATTTTACTGATGTTAACTGACCCTGTATGAAAGCCCTCAGCCTAAATGCTAACTTTCACGTTACCCTGTGGCCATGAAATTAGCACATGGACAGTTTGAAGCCTAAGATTCATTAAAGTGGGAAACAGCAAATGTTCCTCATCAAATTAACCAGCTACACATTTGTGATACCATCTTTAATATATTAACTTTAAGCCAGGCTTAAATTTTATTTTATACACATTAGTTACGTACACTCTGTTACTCGTTGGCTTGAAACACTTTATTGGTAAACCACTGCTTTGAAAATAAAGTCTTTGTGATCAACATGTTTTCCTTTTAGTCTAGAGAGAAATGGGGGACCATCCGTAACTCCTGTCTTTAAAAAAGGTAATTGATTTTTCTTTAGTCTCTGAGGTAACTCCTAGCCCTGAAACCTTACAGTTCTGTGTTCCACTTCTAAAAATTCAGAATGTAGAGGTTATCCCCTAAAAAGTTTACCCATAAATTCTGCTTCTGTCATTTTGTGTATTTAAAATATCTTCCCATTTACAGAACCATGGTAATCATTTCTTTGAAGGCCTTCCCTACTAGATCACTTGGCAGAAACCCAGTCCTCACTTGTTCTCATAAGCCATGCATAGAAATAGGTCATTATTGAAACAAGTATGGCCTAAATTACGATCTTGCTATTATTTTGTTTCACGTACAACTTGTCTTTAAAAACTTAGGGTAAAGAAGCACATTTTTCCCCAGTGATACGCTAGTTTTATATATACTTGGTAGATGTTGGCTGAGCGATTTAGACTTGCAGGATCGGAGTACAGGCCTTACAGAGTTACTCACCGTTTCCTATTAGGTAATAGGGAAAACATTACTTTCTGACTTCATTTATATGCTTAGTGCTTATTCATGTGTGCTTAGTGTAGGGCCAATATCAGTCTTTTTTTTTTTTTTTTGTATATTATCTGATAGTTAAAAGCAAGGATAGAAAGGATTCAAAAGCCAAGATTTGTTTGTAAGTCACAAGTGGAAAGGGAGAGAATAAAAGAGAGAACGTCACTTATTCAGGGAGTGTCTGAGGAAAGGTAGGTTTGTGGGAGATTAAATATATGAATATCATGAGTAGAAGAATATGTTTTGTTTCTTTTTTTTTTTGAAGAATATGTTTTGTATAGCTTCTTTAGTGTAAGTAATTTACACAAAGGAATAAAGTCAGTCGTTTATTTCTTCACTTAAATACTGTTTTGTTTTGTTTTTTTTAACATTGATTTTTACATAGCAATCTGTGTACCATTAATGGTCTGATAATGTCTTCACAGGTTTATGATAAAAGAAAAAATAAGGACAATATAGCAAGTTTCTGATAAAGTTTCATTTAATATAAAATGTGACATTTTGAGATACGACATTTACACTTTCTTTTGGGTGTTAAGATATCCCTTCTTATACAAAATGACGTTGGCATTTGTTCTTTTATTAGTCCCAACTTGGCATACTAAAAAGTTGGCAACCATATTTTGGCCCCCACAAATTTTGCACTCTGATGTCTTAAAAGTCTGGAAGTTATGGATCCATTCTCTTAGTATGTTTTAATGATTTGAAGAAAATAGAATTATATAGAACCAAAAGCAATGAGACTAAATCTAGGACTCTTGGGCTTAAGAAAGAGATATTTAATTGTGACTGTCTAATTTTCAGGGAAAGAGCACCAAAGAAAATTAAAACCTAAAATTCAACCAAGAGATTCTTTGACTTTAATACCTCCTATAACTAACTTCACGGGACTCTTCAAAACAACAAAAAAGGCCACTGTTTCTCACAATATTTTTTCCTTTTCTTCTGCGATTCCATCAGACATCACAGAAGTATCAAGACCAAGAATAGTGTTTTTGAACCAACTTGGGAAACATGTACAAAAAGCTAATTCAGAACCTGCAGAAGGCTAATTAAAGCATTAATATGAAAGTATGAAGGAACTCCTGAGTAATCCTTTTAAATTATTTAATAATTTATGTTTTAGTAATCTCTACATTCAATGTGGGGCTTGAACTCACAACCCCAAGATCAAGAGTCACATGCTCTCTACTGACTCAGCCAGCTGGTACCCCCAAATTTTTTACTTTTGATTTTAATCTAGTTGTAGTAAAAATATATATAACATAGCTGAATATAAGCAGTTTAAATGGAAGTTCTTGATATTGATACTTTAAAAAATATTTTATTTATTCATGAGAGACACAGAGAGACAGAAACATAGGCAGAGGGAGAAGCAGGCTCCCTGCAGGGAGTCCGATGTGGGACTCAATCTGGGGACCCTGGGGTCACATCCTGGGCCGAAGGCAGACGCTAAACCACTGAGCCACCCAGGTGCCCCTTGATTTTGATACTTAATAGATTTTCTCTAGCCTGTTTACTGAAGTTTAACTTTAGGTCAGTTATATAGTTCCAAAAACTAAATACAATTTTCTTGCACTTAAAACTATTAAAATATAGCAACTGATATAAGTGGCATAAGTAGTATATCTATATCAAGTGTTAGAAACATGTTAAATTGGTATGCTGGGCTAAAGAGGCCTGATTCAAAATAGCCCACATGTTAACACTCATTGTAATACCCTGAGATATTTAATGATAAATACTACAAATGTATGAGGCTTTAAAACACAAAATGTAGAAATGTATATTTTTAAGACTTTAAAAAAAAAATTTGAAATCACTGCCCACCAAGTATAAAAGTATGGCTAAAACCGTGGCCACCAGTATTGACCATTCTCCATACTTGAAGTATTTTTGGTTTACAACTGGAAAGTATAATGCTCTGTGGCTTAGAATCATGTGATGTCTTTGCCCAAAGAGGACCGTTTCCAGTAAGTACAAGTTTTGATGTACATATGCTTCTATTTTACAGCAGGTAGATTTTTTTTTTTTTTGAAGATTTAGGGGATCCCTGGGTGGCTCAGCGGTTCAGCGCCTGCCTTTGGCCCAGGGTGTGATCCTGGAGTCCCGGAATCGAGTCCCACATTGGGTTCCCTTCATGGAGCCTGCTTCTCCCTCTCCCTGTGTCTCTGCCTCTCTCTCTCTCTCTGTGTCTCTCATGAATAAGTAAAATATTTTTTCTTTTAAAGATTTTATTTATTTATTCATGAGAGACACACAGAGAGAGAGAGAGGCAGAGACACAGGCAGAGGGAGAAGCAGGCTCCATGCCAGGAGCCCGACTTCGGACTCGACCCTGGAATCCTGGGATCACGCCCTGAGCCAATGCTGAAGCCACCCAGGAGTCCCAGGCAGGTAGATCTGATACAAAATCAAGCTGCTTCACTGTATCCTTTAAAGCCCTCGTGTTAACAGAGAAAACTGTCCACTTGCTCAAGCGTCTCCTTACAGTCCACCTGGGCTGCACTGAACATATATATTACCTAGCAGTTATTTTCCCTAATGTGCCTTAACACAAACAATAATGATAGTGATGATGGCAGCTACAGGAACTTAGGGCTTTCCATGCAGAGTCTGAAGCCTATGCTTTTAGCCTCTGGGCAGGAAGAGACCTCTCTAATCTTAAAATTTAATTCTAATTCTGGTGGATGTGCTAATATAGGAATTATGGGTGGGGGGAATAGCTTATTCTATTTCTATCTAAGGGATACATAATGCAAATGGTAAGAAACTGAGTCATTTATTCAGCACTGTTAAGGATAAGTATTCATATTAATGGAAATATTAAGCCTCTGTAGATGTAAAACAAAACCCTCCAAACAACAAACTGAGCTTTGACACTGGCCTTCTGGTGGACTAAAGAACATATTTTATGAATATGATCAGGGTTGAGTATTAGGGATTCTTTGTATTCAATAATATGAGATACTTCCTGCGTTTCTTGGCCTACCAAAGCCATCCTACCACTCCGAAAACTTAAAGTATTTTTCCTGAAGTACAGCTCCTCCAGTAAAGATTATTTTTATTACCCTTCATTTTTTCTTTTTAAAAATTATGTATGAGGGGCAGCCCCGGTGGCGCAGTGGTTTTGTGCCGCCTGCAGCCCAGGGCATGATCCTGGAGACCCAGGATAGAGTCCCATGTTGGACTTCCTGCATGGAGCCTGCTTCTCCCTCTGCCTGTGTCTCTGCCCGCCCCCCGCCCTGAATAAATAAATAAATCTTAAAAAAA
This sequence comes from Nyctereutes procyonoides, assembly GCF_905146905.1. NCBI lineage: Eukaryota > Metazoa > Chordata > Mammalia > Carnivora > Canidae > Nyctereutes > Nyctereutes procyonoides. The sequence continues at coordinate 528,517 of NW_026575132.1, forward strand.
AATATGTATGAGAAAGGCCTCAGGATAAGAGGATTTCAGCAAATTGCCTGCCTTCTATCTGTACTATTAGCTAAGTCTACGACATACGCTTGCCCACATAGAGGTCAGTATTTCTCCCTTCCTTATCCCTTCCCTATTTCTCTCTTCTTTCCCTTCCCTTATTTCTTATGGCCAGTACTGAAGGCCCACAGATGTGGGATGCTTTCTCAAATTGTTCATTTACCTGTAGTTTCTCTTATTTATAACATGAACTCAATTTTGACATGTGTGCTTGTGGTACCTGGAGCAATTTTGATACTTAAAAATTTTTGATACTTATAATTGTTAAAAAAAATTGAGATATCATTGTATAATATTGTGATAGTGGGAAGAAATTTTGGTCAATTTCCTTCCATACTTTGAATGCACTCTGATTGTGAGAGTCACAGGAAATACTTAAATTACTTCTCTGTGAATTCACGTTCACATGATACAGAACACAAATAAAAATGAAAAGTATGAATTCACAAACTAATAGCTTCTTCTAAATAATATTTATAAACCAATTCTATCATAGCTATACCTCAAAAGCTAAGAATACAAAGTTTTACAAATATTGTCTGTTTCTATGTGTTCCCTCATATGAATATTTTCTATTTCCAAATGGATAATTACAAAGCAATACTCTATGATCACAGTTCTTTAAAACAAAAAAAAGACAGTACATTCAGTTACTTTAGACAGAAAAAAAGTGATTACCTGGTATAAAGTTTCAGATTCAAAGGAAATTATCAATAAACAAAACCAAAAACCTTTACATCTCATATATTTTCATTGATTAAATACAATTTCTAAAATAATGGCTATAAATATATGTGGTCAATCATATTTCTTAAAATCTCAGATGCATTTTAAGAAATGTATAGACAGACATCCCAACTGCTCCAGGGAAGACACCTAATAACATATTTTTATAATTAATAACTTGCATTTTGTTAGAGAGTCACCTTTTGTCTTCATTTAGAATTCTCTGATTTGACATGACTTTGACTTGGCTACTTTTCTAAAATTGTTTTCTCATTAGAAAAGTCAGGCTGTTTCAAAAAATAGCTTCTACTGATAACCATCAGTTTGCCAGGTGGGGAGGGGACCGGGGTGAGCAGGTGAAATAAGTGAAGGGGATTACGAAGTACAAACTTCCCGTTATAAGTCAAGGGATGAAAAGTACAGTCGAGGGAATAGAGTCAATAGCACTGTGGTAACTTTGCATGGTACAGATAGTGAGACTATACTTAATCATAGTGTCATAATACATATAAATGTGAGTCATTAAGTTGCACACCATAATATAATATTGTAAGTCAACTGTACTTCAATTAGCTTAAAATAAGATACATAGAATATAATCTAAAAAAATAGCTTTTATAATCCTAATATGAGGAAAAGAGAAAAAAGTCTAAGCCTGTTTAATATGGGGCCAAGATTTAGCAGAATCATTGTATATCTTCCAAGGTTTTCTTTCTACTTGCCAATATCAGTACATTCTTTTCCGCACAAGATGTTTTACTTTAATTTTGATAATAAAAAAATTACACTCCCTTATAAGACTATGACATTATTAACAGTCTTTCAGAAGAGGTTAAATATCAAACATAAAAAAACAAAAGAAAGTCTTGATAAACAATTAGTATTATGTATCTTCCAAAATTTCATACACAAAAAATCACAACTTAATGTTGAAATACTACCTTAAGAGATTTTTTGAAGAGCAAAAATCAAATCTCCATTTTTAACCGTGGTACTTTTATGGCGGCTTCTCCAACTTCTTCTGATATATCTACTCCAAGAGGACATCTGCATTATAACCAGATAAATCTCATTATTTCAAATACTTGCTTCCTGATCTGTTGCTAGTTCTGTAGATTATTTGCTTAGAATTCTGACAAACACTGTATGTGTCTAATGTATAATATATGATGATGGTTCTTGAACACAAATACAGCAGGAATAATAGGTGAACAGAAGGCCAGTTCCATTAACAAGAAATCTAAATTTCAGGAATTTTTTTTTTTAAGATTTTTGTTTATTTATTTATGAGAGACACACAGAGAGAGAGAGAGGTAGAGACACAGGCAAAAGGAGAAGCAGGCTCCATGCAGGGAGCCTGACATGGCACTTGATCCTGGGTCTCCAGGAATCACATCCTGGACTGAAGGTGGTGTTAAACCACTGAGCCACCCAGGCCGCCCTAGAATTTTTATTATTTTATTTTTTATTGTATTTTTTTTGTTTTCTTTTATTTAAATTTCAGGAATTTTAAAAAATACTTTGAGGTATAATTGACATGTAAACAGCTATACATCTCTAATATATACAACTCAAGAGTTTGAGAATTAGAAGTTTTTGAAAGAAATAGTTTTACTGTTCTCATACTATGAATACAAACTTAAAATGAAATCGAAAAATGACAAAAATGCCTTATAATTCTCTTACAAAGCTGAAAGGGTAAAAACAATTTACCATGCAGCTAATGTCAAATCTGCATCTATTTCTACTTTAGAAATTCCCCTGGTTTTTATGGATTCTTCTCTGAGGTTTCAAAATCTGGCTTGCTTCCTTTCTACCTTCCTCTGTCACTCCTGGCAAGAGAGGTCTGAGATCCTACTCTCTTTCTCAGCTCTTCCTCAGTAAATAACTTTGGCCTTAGATTTCTGTTTTACAACACTGTCCAATATTAAGGCTTCAACTAGACCCTAATCTGGAAAAACCCATGGTCTTTCAGCCTCAACACTGTCACAAGAAGGCGACACCAGATCAGACAATATATTTAACCTGAGGCTAGGCCATCAATATAGGAGATTCATTCTGCCAATACTAACTAAATTCTGTTTACGGTAAGTTGTGTGTGTGGTTTTTTTTTTTTTAAGATTTATTCATTTATTCATGAGAGACACACAGAGAGGCAGAGACACGGGCAGAGGGTGAAGCAGGCTCCATGCAGGGACCCTGATATGGGACTTTACCCCAGATCACGGTCTGAGCCAACAGCAGATGCTCAACTGCTGAGCCACCGAGGCGTCCCTGTTTTTGAGAAGTCTTAATAGTCTATGGTTCATGTAGCTATAGTTATGGATTAAAATGCTGAAAAATTTTAAAACATCAAATAAAATCATGTTGAAAACAGAATTACGGCAGATTATGAAACATAATCATCCTTTACTATTTTACTATTCCAGAACTAACCTAGACCAGAAATTGGTAACAAATTGAAACACTGTGCTATTCTTTCGAACTCTGATCTGAGAGGAAATAAGGCTTTCAGAAAACAGGTATCTTTTGGCCCTCTTTCAGCTGCCTATGGAGAAGCATACTCACAAAGCAGTCTCACACCTGACTGCTTTGTACACCTCTCCCTGACACTCCCTAACATGCCAGCTAGTCCTGAGATTGCTTGAGATTGCAAAAGTCCAGGCCATGGACATGGTTTCTATTCTGCTACTAAATTCGGGAATTCATCACCCCTACCCGCCACCTATTTCTAACCTATGATTTGTCAAAATGTTTATAATTTGATACTGCAGGAGAGATATTTTTTAGAAGAAATTTCATGAAAGAAATCAATGTGATCTTTCTTCAGGTCAATGAAAACCTTATATATAAAAGCAAAATTTAGGCTTTGAATCTTCTACTGCAACTTGTACAGAGATTATAAAAGATACTACGTACTTGGGTTCATAGCGGATACCTTCTGTGTTGTATAAAACGCCCACACCAGCACGCAATCTTTCAATACCATTCCTAAATAAGAATCATTAAAATAAAATAAATAGACCAAGAGTTAAAAGAAGACTTAGTATGATGAAATGGCAAATGATGAGTGAAGCATATATATCCTGTGGCTCACCATGCAATCATAATGCCATTGTCAGTGCACAGTCTGGGAGGAGGACACAACAAAGTGCACTGTGTTGCATTTGTTACAATTTCCAGAGCTTTCCGGATATAGAAGTTACTTGCAACACCTCCAGATGCAACCTGAAGGAATTGAAAAGACCAAAAGTACCAAATATTATATATGGATATGAACCAAACTGTTAGCTACACCTGGGGAAAATACCAGCATTATACAGTAAGAAAACATCACATTTTGATAGGTGGATAAGCAAGTGATATATGTATATAATAACAATTTGGAGGAAAAGAAAATCAACAATTTCAATATCAGCATATGATGATTTATTGATTTATTTATTTAGAGGGGGGCAGGGAGGGACAGAGGGAGAGAGAAACTTGACTCCATACTGAGCATGGAGCCTAATCAGGGGTGGATCTCATGACCCTGAGATTGTGACCTGAGCTGAAACCAAGGGTAAGACATCTAACCGACTGTACCACCCAGGGACCCCTGACCACTTTCATTTTTGTACATTTTCTTCTTTTTTTCTAATTATAATAAAATAACAATATTTCAGACCCTATTTTTACTTATAAACATTTTTCTCATTTTACATTATTCTTAAGCAATTGCCTTTGATATTCATGTAATATTCCATTTTGTGAATCATTTAAATATTCTCTCATAATTTTCAAAAGGATGAGTTTTAAGATAAACAGGAAGTTTACCACAGCTTTTATGCAGATTTAAAGGGATTTCATCAAAAGAACATAAATTCAAAGGAAGCTAGCTTATTTTTCTAAATATAATGATAGCAGTTACTGCATTTCATTTCTTATTGTAAATCCACTTTCAAATTCAATGAGAAGATGAAGTCTTGGAGGTTTTTGCCACAAAGCCTGTACAAATGTCCCATAAAGTTGCCACACCTATATAAGAACTGGCTATTAGTTTTTATTCTGTAAAATTTCATACTTTAGGGCTAGTATATGATATAAAATTATTTTCATCCTAGAAATTAAGCTCAATTAAGCTCCTAGAAGAAAGGTTACATACTGTAAAGTGTTAACCCTATTGTTAGGAGAGGACTAAGCTTACCAGTACTGACTAAGCTTACCAGTACTGCGTTACTTTGAGGTAACAAGTCTCTCTGCTTACAAAACAGAATGGCACGATGTGTTCTTTTTGCAATGTGGCACGCTGTTGTGTGCTGTACTGCAGCAGCAATGTGTGCAGCTGAAGACAGGATTTGTCCCTTCTGGATCCCTGCAAAACGAGCAGGTATTTTTAGGCACAATCCAGCATTATGTATTTTATCAACTCTATTAATTAGAAAAATACCTTCCTCTTTTTCCTTTTGTGTTATTATCCTATCAGTAACATGCTGAAGTCCAGTAAAAGAAAAATCACAATTTTTAGCTCGTTGCATGGGAGGTTTGATATCAAAATGCAGTTTATTTCCTTGTTTGGCCAAATGTTCTATAGCCTTCCCACCACTCATGGTGGAGCACTCTGGATGTTTTATCAAAGACAATCTTCTTGCTACCTATCAAAAACAAAAGTTTTTGTAATGAGTCATAAAATTGCAATTCTGAAACCAAGGTGCAAAGGAAATTAAATTTACTAAAAAACAAAAAACAAAACAAAAAACCAGAACAAATCTGGATGAGTAAGACATGGGATGCTTGTAAAATTTGGACTACAGCTGGTAGTAAGGACAGATTCTCGCTCCTTTTGACAGCCTGATCAATAGTGGCCAATCACTGCTTCCCTATCACTTCTGCTCTTCTATCGGGAATGAAAAGTAAGTTTGAAGTTCACAACGACTGCTTAATGATAAACTTCAAAAATTAGAACCTGTCAATTTCTTCTAATCATTTTAGCTGTTGGTAGTAGGATTTCTGCATATAGCAGTAGCCTCAAGGATTCATAAACAAAGGAAAAAGAAACCTGCTTGTTAGTGTGGTCAGCAATTGTGATGTTTAATCATAAAACTTTGTGCAGCTTTACAGTCTTTACGTTATCTTTATATACCCTCTTATTTCACATTTTTATAGTGCTTTACATGGCAATTTCTTTCATATATTTTTTATTAAAAACATAACTGCAAACATCTGAGCCTTTATGTACTGATGAAAACCTCTTACCATTTTATTCATAATGGGTAAGAAATCTCTTATAAAACTATGTAATACTCTTTTTCTGTTTTTCTTACTGTGCATAAATTTTTCAGTCTAATAGATTAATCAGAAATATTCGGATAAACGGTAGCAGTATATCTATTACTATTTAATTGAAAAAGGTACCTTAACAGAAAAGAATGGGGAAATTAATTCTTAAATAATTACCTTGTCAAGCATGTCACCTGGTGCTACGTCCAAAGACTTTCCCAGAAGCAGAAAATCTGAAACTCCTCTAACTAATGCCAATAGACAATGGCCTCCAGAAATCAAAAGAACTAAAAAGGGAAATTCTACTTTATTTAACAACCTAATAGTAAGTGCATGAGCCTCCATATGATGAATGGGAATGAAGGGTATTTTTAATTGGTCTACTAGTCGTAAGCTAAATGATAAGCCTACTCCCAAGCTTAACGCAAGTCCTGGTTTTACAGTAGTTGCAATTGCTGAGAGTTCACTTGGAGAGATTTTACTGGTAGACAGAGCTTCTTTCACTATTCGTTGGATATTTTCTCTGTGAAGCTGCTGAGCTACTGGAGGAACAATCCCACCTGTTCTGGAAGAAATAAAAAAAACCTTTATAATTAAAACCTTTTATAAACTTTTTATAATTAAAGCTTTTTATAATTTTAGGATTGTGAAAATAGAGTAAGAAAAGTTTTATATCAGGGCTGAAGGCATGTTTTCAAATTAATCATTATATAGGTAAAAATGTTAGTCAAGTATATTCAAATATGTGTGCCTTATAATGCAGCTCACTATAACAACTTAGTATGCAGTGATTAATAATGTCTGACATTTCAAAATTGTACACAACAAATTCCTATGGATTTGTTGATGAATTAAATCACCAAAATAATCTTAAGCATTCTATAGAGGATGTCTTGAGCAAGGACAGGATAAAATTGGATTTTAGAAAAATTAATCTGTCTGGAGACAGGGAGATTTTTAAAAGAAGTTATTGTAAGAGTATTCGTTTACATCATAAACTGCGTGACCATGGGATGTGAAAGAAAGGGACAGAGAGCCCTGAAAACTGTTATAATGGACTGGCTGTATGAGGGAGGGGGTCCAAGGCATCCAAGACCATTCAGATATTGAGCTGGAATGACTGGGAGAAAAGAAATACTAACAGAGAGAAACATAAAGTCAGTTTTGTGAAGAAGATGAGTTTATTTTTAAACACACTGCACTTGAGGTCACAGCAGGACAGTAGACAGCTTACAATCCTGAAATACAGTTTAGGAATCTACTGCTTAGGTTGACCATTTTGATTTGGGGTCCATGTAGGATAAGCAGCGAATGACCGCTCCAAATGTTGAGAGTGAAGTAGTAGGAGGCAAAATTGCTAGCAAAAATTTGCCAGCATGTGACTGACTTACAATCAGAGAAGCAGAGCAATAAAATATAGAGTCTGTAAGATGCACCTCTAATCTCAAAAAAATCTTCAAATATTTGATGCTGCAAGTTTTATACACAGAAATGAAAACTCTCAGTAGGAGCATTCAACTAGGACTTATTTAATAGTTATGTATTGTATCAGCCAAAGAGGGAAACCATAAAACAATCTTATTCAACACATTCATATAGTAATACTATTTTCTTTAGTTCTTTAAAAGAACTATGTAAGTTTTCTCTTCTATTGTTCAACTCTGCTAATGGCATTAAACTTTCTAATCACTTGGATTTCCAGCTTCATCTTCATCTCCTTTATCTCACTTTCCACAAATAAATGTATCACCATTCCCACTGCTGCCATCAAATTCAGAAGGCTCTCATCATCTCAAGTCTATTCAAAGCCTTCTAACCGCAATTCCCTAGATAGATTTTCTGATCCCTGCAGTCCATTCTACATTGTGTTGCCAGAAAGTAAAGCACAACGTAAAGCTGACCCCATAACTTGCTTACTCAAAAGCACTATCTTGACATTTGGGTGACTTTAAGTCCAAATCCTTTCCTCCCACTAATTCTTCCTTCTCCCCACTTGCCTACCTTCCTTCCTATCTGTACCTCCTGTATGTATTTTATCTTCAAAGGATTATGCTAGCTATGCACCAGAGACAAAAGAGATGAGTAAGACCATGGCTTTATTCTCAGAAGAATTAATTTGTACACAATATGGAGAGTAGGTGATTGAGAGGCCAAAGCTAAAAAAAGGCAGGGAAACCATCTGGCCTCAAGGTAGGAGCCAAGAGTCCAGAGAAGAGACAATAAGGGCTTGAACTGGGGCAGCCCAGGTGGCTTAGCACTTTAGTGCCGCCTTCAGCCCAGGGCCTGATCCTGGAGACCCGGGATCCAGTCCCACGTCGGGCTCCCTGCATGGAACCTGCTTCTCCGTCTGCCTGTGTCTCTTCCTCTCTCTCTCTGTCTCTCATGAATAAATAAATAAAATCTTTAATAAATAAATAAGGGGAAAAGGAGAGGAATGTTTGAAGAAATATTTGGGAGGTTACTGTGACTGGATGACCGATTTGACACAGAGTATTGAGAAGGAAGTTAAAAGACTGTCCTTCAGGTTTCTGGCTTGGAAGAAAGCCCCCCCCCCCCCCGCACTGTCCTCCATTAATGCATTTCATGCTGTTTTACAAAGACATGTTCACCAATCTGCCTTCTTCACTCATTTATATCAGTAAAGAAGTACTACTGTTACCAATAATAGCTTTTTTTGAGCTCTTGCTACGTGTCAAGAACTGCACTACACATCTTGGAAGAATTCACATTTAATCCTCACAATATTATAAGTTAGTTGTCATTACTATCCCAGTTTCAAATATAAGGAAACCGAGGCGCAGAAAACTGTACAAGGTCTCATGTTGACCCAGAACGTGGACCTACACTCTAAGCCACTTTACAGGGTCAGCTGCTCAGAGACAAGGATCATACATCTTAGACATATTTGTACCTCGGTGCTTCAACTGCTGCCTGGCAACTGAAGGTATTCAGTAAATGCTGAGATGAGCTGTGTAGATGGTACCATACAGTTTACTTGCCTGTGTACTCCTGTCAGGTGACCTAGGCACTAACTAAATTGAATGTCTACCTGTATTTTCTCTCCTCTTTGCCTTTGCTATGATGTCTACTCATGCTACAGTATTTTTTTTTTTTTTGTCTCATTCACTGAAGGCCTACTTAACACCTGCAATGTAGCACATGCTATGCTGGCTATCAGGCACATTGTAGGGATTAATAAAGATACAGCCCATCACCATGGAGTTTGGAGTTTATTGGGGTACAGACTGTACGTAAGTAAACAAATGTAAAAATCATCAAAAAGATGACGAAAATAAGCAGGGTGTGGTGATACAGAACAAACATGGTGGGAATGTCGAATTTAGATAAAGTGTTCGGGGAAGGCCTTTCTACACAGTTAACATTTTTATGTTCAAAGGTCCAGGACACTCAGAAACAGGGAAAGAACCGTGGTAGAACAGTTACTGTTCGCACCACTTGTTATATGCTTACTTTACGCTGCCTTGTACTGCATGCTCCGCGTTCCCTTGTAGCTCTGCCTATCATTGGGCCAAACTCCTGAAGGCAAAGACTCTCCTAGTACTTCACCCTTTCACAGGGCATGCAACTGCTAGAAGCCCGCTCTGTCTCTCCACGTACACTCCTCCTAACTGCAATATCCTGTATTGTTTCTATTCCCTCTCCATGACCCTATCAGGCAGGTATTATCTTTCCCACTGTACACATGTGAAAACACAGAGAGGACAAGGAACTCGCCTAGCATCAGAGTCACCACCGGGTGCCTAATCCCTAACTCAAATACAGATCTGTGATCTCAAAATACTGACCTTTTCCACTAGTCACGTTATAAATTGATGGCTCAAAGACTTATTTGATCTGCACAGTATTTTAACACACTTTGAATCAGCAACTAATCTTAAAATCTAGCGCTATTAGTTATATTCTAGATTTCCATTTTCTCTCGGGAACACTGATGATCACGTGGCACAGGGCTGGCATTTCTGCATGGCAACAACTGGCTGCAGCTGAGCAGTCGCCTCCTCCGGGTATTTCCCACTTTGGGTCCAGCCCACTTATCAGTGTAGCCTGGCTAGAGTCCTCTGCAAACAGAGGACTTTACAAACCCTGTGCCGGCCTGTGCTTTAACACAATCGTATTTTGTTACTTATTTGAGTGCCAACATGAGTTCTATGTATAAATGTGAATAGGATTTTTTTTTTTCCTGTGACTGACACAGTCTAGATAGAGATAGGGTGATGCTCTTCTCGGACTTTAGTCAGGACCATGAAACCTACAGGTGGACAGAAGCAGGAAAAGCACTATTGAAGGGAAATGATGCCTAAATTGTGGAACTGGGAATGAGCTTCGCTGTTCCCGCAGGGGGCTCAGCAAGGGCTGGGATCTCGCTGTGCAGACTTAGAAGACACCCCAGTGGCTCAGTGGTTGAGCATCTGCCTTTAGCCCAGGGCATGACCCTGGACACCCAGGATCGAGTCCCACGTCGGGCTCCCTGCATGGAGCCTGCTTCTCCCTCTGACTGTGTCTCTGACTCTGTGTCTCTCATGAATAAACAAAATCTTAAAAAAAAAAAAAGTCACATCGAAGGGTTTGAGGTCTTCTACAGCAGCGACTAGAACACTTTCCGCAAAAGAACTATGCTCTTGAAATTGCACTTACATATGACAAACAGAGAAGAATAATTTCATTTTCCTTTTCCGCCAAAAAAAATGGGAACTACCCAGGTAACGTCTACTTACTTTAAGTGGACTTCAGTCTGGGAATGTATGGCTTCTCCCCAAACCTTTCCACTATCATCCACCACCGCAGCCGCGGTATCATCACAACTGGTCTCAATCCCCAGGATTAGTTTATGAAGAAACAGTTTTCCAGGATCAAAGCCAAAACTTCTTAAAAACTCACACATCCTGCTTCTTGACGGCTTAGGAAGAGCCGCTGCTGCCTTGTGCAACGTCAGCATACCTACTCTACAGATAATTCCTGGAAAAGAAATGAAGAAACAAACTGTCCGGAACTGACGCTGACCACCAACGCATCCGATTAAACCCGATTCTGAGAACCTGATTTTTCAATATAATAGTTTTGTAGGATTATAAGACTGTACAGAAGTCAGCAAAAACTGTTAAATGTGCACAGGTCGCTACGGCCTTTAACACGCAGTCCCGGCGCCCCCGTCCCGGCGCGAGGCCCTCCGGACGGTCGCCAAGTCCCCTAACGGCAAAGTGGGTCCATCTGCAGTTCCCACTGCTTCGCGGCGGCCACGCGCCCCGGGACGCGAGCGACGAGCGACCGGCCGGCAGACGACGGCTGCGGGGAACGTTCCACCGGCCCAGGGCGCGTCGGGCCGCCCCCGAGGGGCGAAGCGCGCAGGCCGACCACCGAGCACCCAAGGGGCGCCACAGCTCCGGCAGCTTCCGGCCCGGCCCGGAAGTGACGTCACCGGCGTCTCGGCGCGGCCGGGCCCTCGGGGCGCCGCTAAGGGGCTCGGCCCTGAGCTGCCCCGGGCGCGAGCCTGCGCTCAGGCGTCCCTTCAGGCTAGGCGGGAGCGGCCCGGCCGGGTCGCGGCAAGGTCACGCGGCGGGGTCGCCTGACGCCCCCGCACTAGGTTCTAAGCACTTCGCTACGTTACGAGAGAATTTGGGTTTGCCTTCGGCCGGAATTGGGAGCCGCTGTGAGGGAAGGCTGGTGCGGATCGTCGGCCCTTCCGTCTCTGAGGAGCTGTGGCCGAAGCAGCTGACGACTGCAGGGCCAGCGTGGAGGCCGCGGGACCGGAAGCGCCGCGGGACCGGAAGCGCCGCCGCTGGGGTGACGTGTGACGCCGGCTGGTCTGTGGTTGAGGAGGTGCCGCGGCTGCGCTGTCCGCTGGCGGTGAGTAAGACGCCGCCGCCTGTCGTGGCCGCGCCGAGCACGCGCACGCGCTCCGGGCCCCCTTCAGCGCTTGGGTCGGTTGTGGGCCTTTGGGGTTCGCGTTTACTGCCGTGACCTTGCCGCCCTGGGCGTGGACACATTTACCCCAGAGGCGCTCCTCGCCCGCTGGGCCTCGTGCCCCGTGTGCTGCCGGACGCCGTCGGGCGCTTGGTGCGGGGAGTCACGGGGACCGCCCGGGGACACGCGCCTGTGCTCGCGGCCGCCGAGGTGCTGGGGGTCCCTGGGCGGGACACATGACGGGCGGAACCGCGACCTTGGGGGACAGCTGTGCTGTGCCCGCCAGGTGCCCCCCGCCAGGTGTCTCCCGCCACGTGCCGACCCCCCTGGGTGCCGCTCCGCCAGGTGCCCCCCTGCCAGGTGCCCCCCCGCCGGCCCCCCCCCCTGCTTCCCCGCCAGGTGTCCCCCGCCCGGTGCCTCCCCGCCAGGTGCTACTCTCACCCTCTCCGCCAGGTGCCTCCCCACCAGGTGCCTGCTGCCCTCATCTCCCGGATGAGGCAGCTGGACCACACAGCTGGATTTGCAGGCCACACAGTTCTTGGAATTTGTTTCCTCAACTTCCACAAGATAAAATAACTCCTATTTTCCCCTAGGACGTGCGGCTGACCCACAGAAGACAAAGAGTAAGACCCAAATGTCAAGAAAAAGTAGTTATCTTGGCTGCATGATTAGAGGTTCCTTTCTGTTAACTGCTGAAATCCATTCTGACCGTAAAACCTCCCGCCGGGGGATCCCCGGGGCGTGACCCCGGCGTTCCGGGATCGAGTCCCCTGTCGGGCTCCCTGCATGGAGTCTGCTTCTCCCTCTGCCTGTGTCTCTGCCTCTCTCTCTCTCATGAATTAAAACAAAACAAAACCTCCTGCCTGTGGCATTTTCCTAGTTTGAATTTCGCGCAGCAGGTGCGTCTCCACGCCCTCAGGGATCACGGGCCGCGGGACTCCTGGCTGACTCCGGGCGCTCGGCTGCTGTGGCCCTAACGCCGCACACCGGGAACCTGACCTCTAGGACGCAGGAGGGAGGAGCTCCTCCTTCCTCAGGGTGATGGCACGTGAGCAGCAGAAAGAATAGGTGCCTCTACCAGGACCGCGGGTTTGGCAAGTGATGGTTTCCGTGCCCTTTACTGTTGGTTGAGAGGCGTTTATGTCGTGGCTTGACTGGGCCTTCACACGGGTCACGTCCGCGGTGTGAGTGCCACTCCTGGACGGTCCCCGAGAAATACGGCCTGACTACTGTACCTTCCCCTGGAATCCAGAATCAAAATATGCCCATTTTGTCTGTGCTATTGCCTGATTCTTCATTTTTAAGTTTCAGAGGAAAATTGTATGTTGAAGAATCTTTGCAACACTCATTTCTTTTTTTTTTTTTTTTTAAAGAAATTTTTTTTTTTTTTTTAATGATAGTCACACAGAGAGAGAGAGGCAGAGACACAGGCAGAAGGAGAAGCAGGCCCCATGCACCAGGAGCCCGACGTGGGATTCGATCCCTGGTCTCCAGGATCGCGCCCTGGGCCAAAGGCAGGCGCCAAACCACTGCGCCACCCAGGGATCCCGCAACACTCATTTCCTAATTACATCTTACTGAATTGGATTCTATTTTCATTTAATATTTCATTTATTACATATTGATTGGATTCTTTTTTTTTAAATTTTATTTATTTACTTATGATAGTCAGAGAGAGAGAGAGAGAGGCAGAGACATAGGCAGAGGGAGAAGCAGGCTCCATGCACCGGGAGCCCAACGTGGGATTTGATCCCGGGTCTCCAGGGTCGCGCCCTGGGCCAAAGGCAGGAGCTAAACCGCTGTGCCACCCAGGGATCCCTATTGATTGGATTCTTTATGAACTTCATCTGTTGTTAGAGATAAAAGTTAGGATCCACTCTCTATCTTCAAGGAACTGAGACTAACACTAGGTGATTACGATGCAGCATTATGGAAAGTGTGCGCCCAGAGCAGGAAGTCCCTTGGGGAGGGTGGTGTCCTTGCCACAGAAGTACCCGGAGCCTAGCAGGAGCTTGGTGTGCTTACTGTTTCAACACCTGATGTTCTAGGCTTCACACTGGTTTGTCAGATCTGGAAGTGACTGGACTTGGGTGCTGTTACACACTCAGTCTGCTCAGAAACTGCTTTGTGAAGATGATACACTGATGTGTTAATTTATAAAAAAAAAAAATGTAATGATGAAAGGTAGGTTACTTAAGTTTGCTGTCCTCACCTTCTCTGTATTGAGCAAATGATAGTGAAAGCCAGATCCAAATTATAATCAGAATTTGACAAATATGGAATGGAAGCAATAGAAATGAGTTTGGGGCTCTTAATGGTTAATATTTCAGGCCTGATGCATTTCTTTTGAGTCCCCTGTCTTACATTCTTCATGGGTTGGATTGTGCTAGTCATTTGTCTTTCTCCTTTTTAAAGAGTTTTTTTTTGCTGACAAGTATCTCTTTAGAAATCTTTTCATTAATGGTAATACAATCAGTCACGTCTCATCCTTGGAAGATATTTTGCTTTTTTTTTTTTTTTTTTACTTGCTGAGCCATTATGCTTATTTAACAAATTTACCTTCAAAGGATTTATTTTACTGTTGTAAAATATATGCAAAATTTATCATTTTAACCATTTTTAGGTGTACAGTTCCATAGCATTAAGTATATTCACATTGTTGCGTAAACATCTTTATCATCCATCTACAAACCTTTTTCATTTTTCCCAGTTGAAACAGTACCCATTAAACACTAATTCTCTATTTCCCCTTCCTGCTAGCGCCTGGAAACCACCGTTAGGTCTCTGACTACTCTAGATACCTCATATAAGTGGGATAATACAATTACTTGTCCTTTTGTGACTGGGTTATTTCACATAGCATTAACGTCAAGGTTCATCCAGTGTGGTAGCATGTGTCAATTTCTTTTCAAGTGGAATAGTCTATTGTTTATATATATGTTGTTTATCCATTCATCTGTCAATGGACACTTGAGTTATTTCCACCTTCTAACTATTATGAGTAATGCTCCTATAAACATAGGTCGCACAAATACCTTTTCAAATCCCTGCTTTCACTTCTTTCGGGTATATACCCAGAATTGGAATAGCTGGATCATATGGTAATTGTTTAATTTTTTGAGAAATTGCCTTACCCAGATGATCTTATTTTTCAAGTGCGTGGGGGTCTATGTGTATTTTTGGCAGGGGAAGGAGGGGGTGAATCTTTTTGTTGCTTCCATATACTCCCTATGACTGTTAAGTACCATGATAGAAACATGACTTGATAATCCATAGGAGGAACAAATGTTTCAAAACAGAATCACTGCTTCAGGTTTTCTGTAGTAGGTGATATACTGGTATTTTCTCAGCAATGTCAGTTATATCATCTGGCCTTTCTGTTCCCATTTAAAAAATTATAACACGAATAATGAATGCTTATCTTCTTGATAATACACTCAACAGGTTTTTTTTTGCAAAATCTGGACAGTTTTCAAAAAATGTCAATAGAAATTTATAACATTTGGAAAGCCAGAAATTTTACATACTATTAAACTCCTGTCATAGTTTATATTTTAAAAAGAGTTCATTCTACAGTGTTAATTATATATATATATATATATATATATATATATATATATATATATATATATATAATTCATTAAAGACAGAGAGAGGCAGAGACACAGACAGAGGGAGAAGCAGACTCCATGCAGGGAGCCTGACTTGGGACTCGATCCCGGGTCTCCAGGATCACACCCCTGGCTGAAGGCAGCGCTAAACCGCTGAGCCACCTGGGCTGCCCCTGATACAGTTTTTTTACTATAGTTCTTATAATTGAGAATTTATTTTTATTGATATAATTATTCAGTTAAAGTGAATAATCATAGTGATAAACTTGGCCTATCTGCTAAACTTAGAATTACATAGAACTTTAGTGCTACAGGTTAAGTCATTTCCATATCATTAGTTATCAAAGGCTTGAATGAGTCAAAAAATGTAATAAATTAACAATGCTGAACATAGAATCCAAATGTATTTCTCCTAAACTGTTTTATGAAAAGATTTCAGATTATTAAAGTGTCAAGAATACTATCAAATTCTGTGAACCCAACACTTAAGAGAAATGTGGCCCTATACAGTTGAAGCCTTCTATGTACTGCATACCTAAGACATTCAGTATTCTAAATGAGTTTACAATTTTCATGTGTTCATTTGAAGCAAAATGAAAAATTTTAAACCCCATATAAAACTACCCGTTGAATCATTTTTTTAATAAAGATTTTATTTATTTATTCATGAGAGAGAGAGAGAGAGAGAGAGAGAGGGAGGGAGGCAGAGACACAGGCAGAGGGAGAAGCAGGCTCCAAGCCGGGAGCCCGACACGGGACTCAATCCCAGATCCCAGGACCACATCCTGGACCAAAGGCAGGTGCCAAACTGCTGAGCCACCCAGGGATCTCCCCGGTTGAATCATTTTTAACTGGAACTGAAATTAGGGAGTAAATTCAAAACCTGAGGCATTTCAGAACTGTTCTTTTTGACATTAGACAAAATGAAGGAGAGTTTATCTTTGCTATTCTCTTATCCACCTTCCTTCCCTGCCCATTACTACTACAAATTTCCTTTTAGATCATTTTTAGACCTGTCTTTCCAGTACTGAGCCTGTTTACATTTCCTACCTCAACACGTAATATCCATAGTAATTGTTTTGAAAATTACTCTGTTTATCTGTCCTGTTGGAAGCATTACAAAACTACGTTGGTATACACTGGGTTGCTGCATTTGTCTTTTTCAAGATTAGCATGAGAGCATTTTGGGGTCATATTTACTGGTGACGTATTAATAAAAGATGTAATATAGGAGAAATACATTGCATGACAATAAGTTTCAACCTGAGCTAGATGAGATGTATCAATAGGCTAAAATCTAATAAGATGAGGTTCCACAGGAAAAAGAAATCTTAAACTTGGTTTAATAAATCCATTAAGTATATAGAGGGAAAGCCATCATTTAATGGCACTACATGTTGAAGAGTTGAGGTTTTAGTGATTGCAAGGTGAATCAGTGATATGTAGCTGCCCGAATAGCTAAGATATTAGGCTATATTAAAAAAAAAAAAAAAAGAAGGATCCAGAACAAGGGAAGTGGTACCATTGTAGTGACATCACCTCTTGTAGTCAGCTCTAGTGCTGTATAACAATAAACTGCAACTCAGAGTGGAATTAGTAGGAGAGATTTGAAACCATAGCGTATGGAAAATGGTGAAGACTCTGGTAATGGTTATTCAGTGCCATTGATAACAGTTTAAAAGTTGAACAGTTGAAGAGTTATATAGAATGAGGATTAGATTTTGGTTCAGTGTAAAACAAGTTATAAATTCCATTACAAAAATGCAGCCTTATAAGTCTTCCTTTATTAGCACTAACACAGAACTGAATGGAGGTGTGATGGTTAATAAAAATTCAAGGTAAGGTAAGGAGTTGAAATTACATAGCCTCTAACGTCTTTTCCAACTGTTAGCATCATATAACTCCATAAGGCTAATTCATACAGGTATTATAGTTAAGGACATCTTGTTATGCCCCTTAGGATCTTTATAGTTTAGTAGACCATAGTGCCATAAACCTAAAACATATAGTTCTATGTTTAACAAAAAGGGGAGGCAGATCAAAAAGATACAGAAACCAATTTGGAAATTACCACTGGGAACTTTGACTTCCAATGGCCAAATCTGGAGAACCACTTGGAAAGACTAATAATGACAATAATGAATTGTAAACCAAAGAATAAGGTATGTGTAAGTTCAAAATATACAAATGATTGATTTAAGGAAAAGGAAAAATCTTCCATACAGAATTCCAATAAATGTAGGAATAAGGAAGAAGAAAACCACCATGGAACTCCATAATGGTTGCAGGGAAAATTCACCAATGAATGCTAAAATTAGTGGCAATCCTGAGCTCCTGTACATTTAGAAACTGCCATTGTTTCCTGACTTGAAAATAGGAGCCATTATAGCATAGCAATTAGTTTTGTTCAAAGTAATAGTCATTATAGATTTTATTTTTAAAAAAGTTTTTTTTACATTAAACTACAAACTTGTGAAAATTGGGAAGTTCACCTAGGTGTTAAGAACAAAAAAGCATATCCCAAATTTGATCACTTCCCAACCACTCCATCAGCTATTCCCCTAGTCTGAGCTACCTCTTGCCTGTAGTAGTTTCCCAATTATTCTTCCTCCTTCCTATTTCTTTACACTTTATTCTCAACATTAACCAGTAACCTTAAAAAAAAAAATCAGATCCCTCTAATCATCTATGTAAAATTATCCAATGGCTTTGTCTAGCTTAGAAGAAAATTTGCTTATTACTTTGGCTAACAGAGGCCTATATATGATCTGACTCTTACCTATTTCTCTGACCTCATTTGTTACCATTCTTATCCTCCTTATTATTACTCCTTTCTAGTCCAAAAATCACCTTAGGAACATTAGAAGACCTAAGGTAGGCTCCCCTGCCTTTTACCTGCTTAATTTTTTTTCCACTACATTTATATCACTACATGAAATAATATGTTTTGATTCATTTTTTTTTAACCTGTTCTCCAATTTGAATGTAAGCTTATATGGGAAAAGATTTGGTTTGTCTTGCTTACGAACTGTAACCACAATACCTAAAACATACCTACACCAGAGTGAGCCCTCAAACATCTATTGAATAAATATTTTTAAAACACTGAAGGGTGGGAAGTGGGGAAAAAAGGCCTGTATTAACAGAACTTCCATCTCTGAAGTCTGTGCAAAAAATGTTAAGCCTTTAATATAAGGAAAAAGGAATATTTTCAACTACCTTAATTTTACAAATTCAGTTGCTTAAAAAAAAGCCTTGAAAAATAAATATGACACTGCTGAGTGAATTTGGAGATTATTTGCAAGAATCTTACATGAAAGAAAAATTTTATTGAAGTATAGATTACTGGTTTAAAAAATACAAGGGAAAAGACAAACATATAAAAGCATTATTATATAACTGATTTCTAAACTCAATACTTTGGAAATACAAAACAATGATCAATACCCCTAGAAAGTCAGTTTATTGAAATAAATTAATTTTTCAGTTGGTCTGTAACTCTCTTCACTCAGGCTTACAAATACTGGATTTTTCAGTTTCATCCCATATCAGAACTTTGTTTTTGACATGTTTTCTTCTCAAAGTAGTATATAGTTATTTATGGCAATTAATGTCAACCATAGGAAGATTCTCTAAGTTACAGGAATTCAATATGGTTGCTGCTTTGGAAACAGTTACCACTTGGGTTAATCTACACCAAGACTAAGACCCATGTAATGAAAGGCAAAACATTTATGGGCAAAATATGGGTATTGAGAGCAGGGCGTCTAAGAAAAGACCATGTTTTCTTATACTGCAGATCTGCTAGAGAAGACTCCATTATTTACTTTGGTATTACTGCTAGAAAAGCAGTTTCTGCTAGACTACAGGTTGGCCGTATAGTTCTCCATTTTATGTTTCTTTTTCTAGACAGCAGCAGACTTTAACAATTAGACAGAACAATCAAATAAACAGACACCTTTAAATTACCATATATCTTAACTGTGAAATAAATTATTTTTTTAATTGGTTTAGCAGCCTTGTGTCTGGAAAGGCAGCAAAACCCATTCTGTTCCAAAATTAGAAGGCTGACTCAGAGGCTATTTGTAAGATGCCTGGCTGTCTTCTATCACCAGTCATGAAGGTAGGGCCTCATGAACCCAGTAATTAAATAAATGTAAAATGACCTCATCCATCAATACAATGTTGAACCAGCAAAAGCAAAAAAGTACAATCATAAAGTAGGGATTGGCCTGTATAAAACAAGAGGGAAATATCCTCTTATATGACACAAAAGGAATACATATGGTAATAAAAATTACAATAAACTTATAAAGAGATGATTCTGGTTTACACGCATATCTGCTTAAACTGAGTGATTGGAAATTTTCTTTTCCTAACATAATGCCCCCTCGTTATAAGCTAAGCTGGTCTTAGTGTCTTATAAATCTCTTATTTCCTTGGATTTATCTACTATACCCTCACTTCACAGCCATTTAACTTATAAGCTGGGCCTGCCCAGCCTGCCTATAAAGCCTCTCTTCAGAAAGATACCACATGCATTAAACAGAGGCATCTTCTAGTAAATATCTGCACTTCAAAACAGCCTATGAAGAACCAGCAACTGGCCCTCCAATGTAAATACTTCTCATTTCACATTTTCACAGAAACAGTGCAGTTTACTAACCACTCCTTATAGAAAACTGAGTAGCTATAAAAATTTTTGTTCCATTTCAAAACACTTCAATACTTGTTAATTCCAAAGATCCGAACACCATGTAGCTGTGGCATTTTAGGAATCAGCACACTCAGGAGGGAAGCCGTGTTTAGGATGAAGTGAGTTGGATCATACTTCGTATAGAAACTTGCCAGAAAATATCTGTAGAAATAAAAATTAAAAATATAAAACATATAACGTGTAAAATCTGTAAAAAAAAAAAAAAAAAATAAAGGTAAAACAAAGGTCACTGAAACATAAATACCTAAAAGCAGAATCACTTCTGAGCACTAAAACAGTTTTACAGTTTGGGGCCTGAATTAATTTGGGATTAAAAAATTTTTTTTTCATTTGTTTTTACTGAAGTTCAATTTACCAACATACAGTATAACACCCAGTGTTCATCCCATCAAGTGCCCTTCTCAGTGGCCGTCACCCAGTCACCCCAACCCCCGGCCCACCTCCCCTTTGCAACCCTTTGTTTGTTTCCCAGAGTTAGGAGTCTTTCATGGTTTGTCTCCCTCTCTACTTTTTCCCCACTCAGTTCCCCTCCTTTTCCTTACAGTCCCTTTTACTATTATTTAAAAATAGTAGTGGAGGCATATATGCACATTTTGCATTTCTGCAACTATGTTGAATGCATTTAAAATAATGTGCTTGTGGGGCGCCTGGGTGGTGCAGTCAGTTGAGCCTCCAACTCTTGGACCAGGTCATGATCTCATAGCATGGAGTCAGCTTGGGATTCTCTCTCCCTCTTCCTCTGCCCCTCCTGCTCATGCACTCTCTCTCAAATAAATAAATCTCAAAAAAAAAAAAAAAAAAAAAAAGAATACGTTTGCACTTAGCAACCTTTAAAGCAGAGGTCTTCCAAATTAGGGTTCAGACATTTTCTGAAATTTCAGGTATAGTTGTATTTGTGTGTATGTTTCTGAAGAGAAGTTCCAGGTCCAAAACATCTATCATATTTTCAAAGGGTTTTCACTAAAAGGTTAGAAGCTATGGCTATAAAGTTGTGAAAAATGGGGTGTTAGTACATTAGTACAACTCAGTATCTTTGAAAGAAAATAAATAGTTGATTGCCCTTTTGATATTCTCATTTCCATACTGTAGCTGAACAAGTCGATAACCAGTTCAACTGGAAAAAGACACTGGTAAAATTCTAGCTGCTTGCTGTAACTGAATGTATGTACACATTCCAAGATATTCAACATCTGAGAATTTGTTTTAACAAACCTAGGCTACCTCTAGGACCATAAATCAAGTCAGAAGGTCTAGTTTTACCCAAGGGTACATCAAAGTGTGGACACATCATCTGGCCACTGAGAGTATCCTATTATCAATAGGATGTAAAGACTAAAACATCATACTTCACTGGATCATAACTAAGAAGTTAGTCTGCATATGGGTATTTGTCTAATTAGTACAGTACTTCCTCTAAGTACTGTCAGTAAGTTCTAGGAAGGGGAGAAAAACGTCTTGTGTATTATGGTTAGAAAAGAACAGCTATTTTTAGGTATGGCTAAAAACATCACAGAGAGCTCTATACATGATTTTCAGAACCATCCAAATTGAGAAATTCTTTAATTTTCCACCAATTTTGCAACTATAACCAGAGAATACTTCTTGAGAATAAACCATATTCTTCAATCTTTAGTCTAAACCCTTTCTTCTAGCTTTCGTATCCTTGGCAACTGTTTTTACACTTCCTTCACTGATACCACTTGCATTTAGTAAGTTCATTTGATTTCCCATAATCATTATGGGCTTAATCTGTAACCTCATATGTTGGAAATAGTCTATCTTTTTGGAATCGCCTCTCATCATACTGTAGCATATGTCCCCCTTTATTCTTTTAATGAAAATTAACTGTATGTGTAAATTATATGAAAATTACTTGGTTCTTACACAAAAACCTACACAACCCTCCAAGGGGATGCAAAACCAAAGCAGGAATTGTGTAATGGCATTTATTTGCCAGAAAGTATACTAGAAAGAGACCTGTATTAGAAGCTAGAAGTTTAGGGTTTCATCTGGGCTCTGGACTCTTAACTAGCTGCAAGATCCTGAACAAGGTAATGCATCTGAGCCTGTTTCTTTATCTAAAAATCTGGGATAACACTGCATGCCCCACCTACCTGACAAATGATGATCAAATAAGAAAATGTGAAAGCACTCTGAAAAGTATCAATGCTATATAGATGGCTTTAATGTTGTCTCTTCAGTTATATAAGGAATTTAATCACAGAAATTTGAAATCATACCTGTGGGTCAAAAATATATTTTTAGAAATATGGATGTACACAGGTACATCTTAGTTGACTATTTTGTGATAGCTCTTATTAAAAATTCAGGATGTCAGGTTTTTTACATTAATTATAATGCAATCCTCAATATTTTATAGATGAGGAAACCAAGGCTTTCAAAGAAATGGCCAAAAGTCACACAGCTACAAAGCAGTAGAGCTAAAATCCAAATGTAGGGCTGTTTAAATAACTATTATTACTGTTACTGCATTTATCTTTGCTAGATCATACAAATCATTTAGCTTTTGATGTTAATTTTATATAGGGCTGAAACAAAAATTTTAAAAATTTCCTCAAAGTGCTATCAATATAAGAAAAAAGAAACCTACCACTTTATCAATTTATTCTTTTCATTTGAATATGCCTCCCTTTCTCTGCACATCTGTCTAAAATCTGCCCTTCCTTACCCAGTTTAAGGAATCCTAATGCCTCCAAGAATTCTTTCCAGTTACTCCAGACTGCACTGATTTTATCATGGATGTGTTACTACATATAAGCTACGTGGTACACAGTGTTTGATTAAGATGTATTTAAGACATCTGCTATATGTATGCAACTATACTGAGTGTGGAATTCAAAGCAATCTATGTACTTATAAATTTTTTGCAGAAACAAACCATTTACAAAACCGGAGATAATACAAAGTGGCATAAATAACAGATATGTAATAATATTAATGATGTTCAAAACAGCATTATTACTTAAGGTTGGGTGCTAAGGAAAAGACCTCATTGAGGAAGTAGGACTTAAATCTTGAAAAAAGAGTAAAAGAAGGATAAATTAAGAAAGGAAAAGGTATTTCAGGTGGGAGAAATGATTTGAACAAAGGCATAAAAATAGGACTACACATAAGTATCAAGAAGTGCTGCTTAGAAGACCTAGACCAAGTGGGAGTTGGGTGGCAGTAAAATATTCACATAAAGGTAGGAACCATTTTGTGGAGGGCCCTGAATATAAAATAATAGGAGGTAATATAAGGTTAGATGCTTTAAAGATAGATATTATCTAATTTATTTCTTATGACATCATATTGAGCTATGTACTATTAGCTAGAATTTCATTTATGAGCAAACTAAGCAAGCTGGGTGATAAACACAGGATTCATCCCAGGTCTGTTCTACAATGAAAACCTAACTTTTGTTGTTTATAAACTATACAGCAATCTCTCCCAAGGAGTTTGAACATCTAAAGTGGGGTGGGGGAGGTGTGGGTCAATGAAATTCATCTGAAATTATCCAAATCCTTGTTTAGGGAGATTAATCTGAACATAAGACAAAATAAGATTATGTGTAGAAGTTTCTTGTAAGCAACTCAAAAATATGAACTAGAATACATTTTGACCTGTATATCCTAGAATGTTTAAACATACTGATGGGCACATAATACTGTCTCCATATATTATTGACTGAAGTAAAAAATGGTTTATTACCAGCCTGTCAAAGATTTTGCCTGTATTTTATGCTCTAAGGTAGCTATTTATTGGTAGAAGTTTCAACAAATACTGTTTCAAATTGAAATTCAACATAATAAAAGGACAGCTTCCTCTTATCCAATCTTCTTCATACCTAAGATTTCCATCACTTACAGAATTATTGGAGAAATTGTGAAAAACTTCCGTGAAGATGTAAACTGTACTCCATAGTCCAGTTGTTCCCAGTGAGTTAGAAGCCTTGCTTTACCCTGGTCAGGAGTTTCAAAAGGTGTTCCTTTTACTGCATGCAAAAATACATACATCCCCTGGAAAGCAAACAAGGGGACATATATTCAATATTAACATAAACAACCAGAATGTAGGGCAAAAACTGCCATCAAAGGTACAATCAGAGTATTCAACCAATAAAGAGGGAAAGGTTTTTTGTTGCTGAGGCAAAAGCCGTGATGCTACCTTGTCAACTAATTCATTCTTGAAGGTTAGTAGTAGCCTATGGGCTTATATAGAATTTAATTTAAAATATTTTCATTTATAGCACAATATTTTGTTAGGGTTGTTTACATGTTTGTTCTCTCATTAGCCTGAATACCTCAGGAACAAGGGTTGGTACACAGCAAGTATTAAACATTAAGCCAAGATGACAGTAAGCTAAGGAATGTTTATTCTGTAAGCATAAGGAAACCATTTTCACGTGGGCTTTACAGGAGACAATAAAACAGAAATGGAATACTTTTAAATTATGAGGAGTATGTGTGATCCAAAAAAGTTAATTTCTACTCTAATCCACACATTAGAATCATTAAAGAGAAAAACCACCTCTCACTATTTCCTTCAAACTACATGTATCACCAGTGTTTAGAATATTCAGAGTACCAGATATCCTTTTCAGTTAAACAGAATAAAATCTTATCTACCATGTATCTTCTATCCCATTATGTTTAATAGGTTTTCTATAGAATTTAGAGATGGAGGATTTATATCCCAATCAAAAGAATTGGGGAAAAAATATGTAGCTCATGGTTGGTTGTTAATATTTACTGGCTCAAACTGAAGAAAATTCTCATTCATGTTAAAAGCCAGCATAAAAATTTCATGAAATATTAATACCTCTATTTTTTTTTAAGATTTTTTATTTACTTATTCATAGAGACACAGAGAAAGAGGGAGAGGCAGAGACACAGGCAGAGGGAGAAGCAGGCTCCATGCAGGGAGCCTGACGTGGGACTCGATCCCAGGTCTCCAGGATCACACCTCAGGCTGCAGGCGGCGCTAAACCGCTGCGCCACGGGAGCTGCCCATATTAATACCTCTAAATGTGAAGTATAGCACTGTAAAAATGAATAAAAACAATCACTACAGATTTCTACTGTATGGTTCAGAAAGGCAAAGACAGTATTTTTTCTAACCAGGGATAACAACTAGGTCTGTTTTCTCCCATTTAAAAGTGTTTAGTATGTATTTCACATTTTTAATTGGTTTAATGTAGTCTATCTTCAAAAGGAACTTAAGTTTGGAGTCACGTTAATTGCTACATCAATGGCTGGTAGTTAGGTTTTTAGTGTGGTGGACTGGTAAGTCAGAAGTTTGCTTCCCAACATGTTGTCAATTACCTATGCTTTCCTCATGGCCATATACTGTGCTTCAAAATCTCAACCAACTTGAAAACATCTGGGCAAGAGGAGAGGGTGACTCTAAAGTACATTTAATATATCTAAAAAAAAAAAATACATCTGCCATTGGAGAAGGGAAAATTATGTAACAATACAGACTAATCCAACAAACATTTATATAGATCTTCAAAGACATGAAAATAAAAAAGAAATTCTCAATTATACAACTATGATAAATACATGATAAAAGAATATAGCTTGGGAGTTCTAGAGCCTCCTAGAAAACGAGATATTTGAGTTTTCCTGGATGAGGAGAAATCAGCCTGCAGGAGAGGATGGAGGGAAAGTATTAAAAGAGTGGATAAAGAGTTTAAGCCACAGCAAAAAGATGAGGGCAAGATAATTTTCATTATTGTTAGAACAATACTCATGTTTAGAGATACACTGAGGTAAGATTGAGTCCTTTTCTTGCCTCCGTACTGTTATCAACTGGTCTTATATGCCACGTAAGGAACTTGTTATTTTACTATGAACGTAATAGAGAATCAAAGAAGAACTTAGAGCATGATTTGAGTATATATGCACTTTGAAAATAATTCTATGTCAAGTTGGAATGGAGAACAGTAGAGGAACATCAAGGAAACCATTTGATCTACTGGAATAATCCACCTGAGAAAAAAATAAGGGTACAAATTATAGCAATGCCAGTGGGGATCAAGTTGAGAGACAGTAAAGCAGGGCTTTGACTAAATGGATATGGAATACAGAGGAAAAGGAGTTAATCTAAGAGTAGAGTGACCATGTATCCTAGATAGCATGAATGGTCCTGATTTACACCTATTTCCTTAGTTATTATTTAAGCTCCCTTTTACTCTCAAAACAGTATCAGTTTGGATAATTCATTATATGAATTGCTTCACTTTTCACATTCAGCTATCTGGTGTGACATATTGGGCAGACAGTGGTGCCTTTAGATTAGATCAGGAACAAAGTCAGAGGAACAGGTTTTGAGTGGTAAGGGACAGATCAGGAATGAGTTCAATTTATAATTGCTTGGCTTAAGGTGCACGGTAATCTGGCAATATTAATGTGAGCATCATCATCCTACAGATAGAAACTGCAAATATGGACAGATGAAGTAATCTTAATAGAACATACAGCATAAAAAGAGATGAAGAAAAGAGCCTTGGGGACAGCAGCATCTAGGAGAGGAAAACAAAAGGAAGAATGTGCAAGAAACAGAAAAGGAAAAATCAGGAAAAAAAAAAAAGTGATCCCATGAAAGCCAAAGGAGATTCTAGTAAAAGGGATATAATTTTTGTCAAATATTTCAGAGAAGTTACTACTTAAAAATAGCCCTATCAAAGTCCACTGCATAGAATGGACTAAATGGACATTCATATATTTTTACCACCACATTATCCTTGTCCTCCTCCAAATTCAAATAATCTTCACAAGATAGAAAATAAATAGTATTAATTAAAGAAGAAAAAACCTATTTCCCCTGCACTTTCCTGTCTTATTGTTCCAAGTTCTTCATTTTTTGGATATCTTTCAGCAAATATGTAATTAATCTGAATTCAATTAAAAATCAACTAATGGATTTCTCACCCTTTGTTCTGCTGTCATTGACTTTTAAGAAAGGTCACTATCAACGGTTTTTTTTTTTAAATAGACAATTTTCAAGGCTGCATAACATGGTTAGTAGAATCAACTGAACCTCTGATACTTTGTAGAGCCATCCTATAATACAAAAGAACCACAGGCAACATGAAAAAGCTAAGGCACCATAAGATCCTCAATCACACAAGATATGATTAAGCTCAAAATTTCTATACTGAAGAAAGAAAGCATACTTATACAATTTAGAAAGGACTGAAGTTGTTTAAACAAGGATTGAAATCAAAGATGGTTATTAATCAAAACCCATAATTATTTCTGAAGCATTCTGGTTAATCAATATATAATAGTAGCTTGAATTATTATCTTGTAATTTTTGCTAAAATGACCTACTATTTTCTAGATTCCATAAAGCCAAAAGGAAGAAAAAAAAAGTGTTATTTAGGAAAAAAGGCCCAATGTTTAAATATGAAGTATTAATAGCAAAAAAAAATAATCATCTCCCAGATTAGAAGTCTTCAAAATTGTCACATAATTTAAAAATCACTGAACTGTACTATGTCAGCAAATTTTATATTACATAAACTATGGATTATATCTATATAATAAAACTGTTAAACTAAGTCACATGTTTTTCTTTACAACGTAAAGCTGTAACCTTTTATTTTTTTTTTTTAATTTTTTTTTTTTTTTATTTATTTACGATAGTCATACAGAGAGAGAGAGAGGCAGAGACACAGGCAGAGGGAGAAGCAGGCTCCATGCACCAGGAGCCTGACGTGGGATTCGATCCCGGGTCTCCAGGATCGCGCCCTGGGCCAAAGGCAGGCGCCAAACCGCTGCGCCACCCAGGGATCCCAAGCTGTAACCTTTTAAAAATTGTTTCAATATATGTAACATAAAATGCACCACCTTAATCATTTTTTTGGTGTACAGTTCAGTGGTCTTAAGTACATTCACATTGTCACACAACTGTCACCACCATCCATTTCTAGAACTCTTTTCCTCTTGCAAACCTAAACTGTACCCATTAAACAGTAACTCCCTATTTCTTCCTCCCTGAGTCCCTAACAGGCACTAAACTTTGTAAGTGCTTAGTATAAAATGAAATTCTTACCAGATTATGTATAACATTCGTTAAGGTCCAAGCAACAGGAACACTGAAGAAGGGAATACTGAGTAGGACAATATGAAGCAAGCCAACTCCTAACCCGTATGTCAGCCACATACCCCGGCTGTTCATTACACGGGTATTTGGATTCACCTCGCTGTGAGCAACTCCAACATTCATGTTTGCTCTGTAGGAAAGAAAGGAAGTGAATCAACAATGATAGAACTGGGAACCTAAAGACTCTTTATTCTGACAAAGCAAGTGCTACTAGGATCATTCTCTAGTTGTTCTGAAATAGAACACACTCACCAAAATACGCTATTTGCAGATGCTGATGAAGGTAATAAATAATCCTTAACATCTGACTTCATGGTAAGAGGGACAAGACTTATTTTTATGGTTCTTATTGAAAAAATAAATTAAAATCCCTTTCTTAAAGCTTGTGTTCTACCATGTTAAGTTTTACATGAATCAGGGACAGGAAAACTCAAAGAGAAAACCTACATTTTCTTCTATCATGAAACCAAAGTGAAAGCTGAGGAGCTAAACGTACTAACAGAATAAACTAATCTATATTTTTTAAAAAAAGCAAAGATGCAGCATTATTTACAACAGCCCAGATAGAGAAGCAACCCAAGTGTCCACCCACAGATGAACGGATAAAGGTGTGTGTGTGGGGGGAGGTGTGTATACATATGTGGAACAGAATATTACTTAGCCATAAAAAAGAATGAAATCTTGTCATCTGCAACAAAATGGACCTAGACAGAACATTGTTATATCAGAAAAACAAATACCATATGGTTCCACTAATGTGTGGAATTTAAGAAGCAAAATGAAGAAAAAAAAGACATGAAAATACACTCTTACGTACAGAGAACAAACTGGTGATGGTTGCCAGAGGGGAGGCTGGTGGAGGGGATGGGTGAAATCAATAACGGGGATTAATACTGTTATCCTGACGCACGGAGAAATGTATGGAATTGCTGAATCCTCGTATTGCACACCTGATATTAATATGTTTGTTAAGTATACTTGAATTAAAGACAAAAAAGGCAAAGTGGACCCAGCCAGTGAACTGTGAATGGCCAGCCTCTGCCACCCAATGTCACGTCTCCCAACAGTGGCTGGGTTCAAATCACTGCTTTTTAAATAACCGAGCCTGGGGGGAACATGGGAGGGACATCTACGTGGTCAAGGGATACGGTTTGTTTCTCAATCTCGTGACACGATAAGGTTAAAACAGCCTTTCTTCCTTTAACCCGTCAACTCCCCTAAAACTTTGGTTTTTTTCCCCCTAACTGTTCCCGTTAATGGGATTCAGACGACACCACCGCCAGAACGGGTATCCGTTCCCGCCGCAATGCTGGCGTTTCCTCGGTTCTAAGAGGCCCTCGAACAAAGTGCCAGTGACCAGGGAACACCGGTCATCCCGGAGAAGCCGGCGGCGAGGCCGGGGGCAGCCAGGGCACGTGTGGGACGCGCACGGTCTCCCCTGGGAATACGCGCATCCCTTCGACCCGGAGACGCAGCATTAAAAGAGTTTCTCGTAACCGCGTCCAAAGAGTGTTTCCGGAGTGAGTGCCCCAGGCCGCCCGGGATCGAACGCGCGCCACGGCGTCCGGCGGTCACGGCCGCTGACGCCAACGCGCAAGCCTCTTCCCCCGGAGCTGCCGCGGCCCGACGCTTCTCCGGCTCCTCGCCGGCTGCTGAGAAAGCTGCCCGGCTTCGAGACTCCAACTCTTCCCTCCGAGCTGGAGGCCTGGCGGTGCGGCTCCGAGGCCCCCGGGGCCCGCCGCTTCCCCCAGCCGCCCCCACGCGCGCCCGGCCCACTCACCCGGAGGCCGGCCGGCACCGGAGCAGCCCCGCGGCGGCGGCGTCCCCCGAGGCCCAGCGGCTGGCGGAAGCGCGGCGGGCCCAGCGCGCCGCCCGGGCATTGGCTGCGGGCCGCGCGCGGCGCACGTTCCCCGGCGAGGGGTGGGACTAAGCGCCGCGTGCCGGGGGCGGGGCCTCACGGGGGCCGCAGGGGGCGGGGCTCAGGGGGGCCACAGCCGGGGTCGCCGCGTCGCCGGAGGGTCGCCGCCCGCCCGCGCGAGCCACAAGGTAGCGTCGCGGCCTCCCCGGCCGCCGTTCTGGCGCCCTTGCGCTCGCGGCAGCCCCTCCCGTCGGCCTGTCCGCTGTGGCGTGAGCGCGCCGCCGGCGGGCGAGAAGCCGACGGAGCCCGGGTGGGCGCGCGCGGGCCGCGGGCTCCGGGTAGGCCGCGCCGCATCCTCCCGCCGCAGCGGGGCCGACCGTGCCGCTGCCAGCTTCCCAGAAGCCGTGGACCGGGCGGGCCGCCCTCCCGTCCGTCAGGGCCGTCCGCGCCGGGACCGCCCTCCCGGAAGTGAGGCCTTGCTGCGGGGCGGAGGGCTGTCGGGGAGTCCAGGGGCCCCGGGGGTCGCAGGGCGGCGCACGCGGTCCCGCTCTCTCGGCGCCGAAGCGCGTTTTCCGGTGGCTGCGCGGTGCCTGCTTGTTCCCAGGGACCGTGGTAGGCCGACTTCCCGGACGGTGCCCTTCAGGTGCGCCCCGCCCCCCGGGAAGCGGTCGCGGACGTTCCCGCGCTTGGGCCGCGTGGCCCGCCGTGCGCGTGCGGAGGACGCTGCTGTGCCCGGGCCACGAGGTTAGCCGCCGGGCCGGGCGGAGGGCGGGAGTCCGCGACGGCGTGTGGTGGCCCGGAGCAGGGAAGAGCATCCGCGCTTGAGGTTGGGGGCCTTGGGCTACGGGTGCCCTGGGGCCGAGCGGCGTCCCGGTGCCGGGCGGGAGGAGACGCCGCGGCCCTCGGCGGGCAGCCCCGAGGCGACGGGGTCGCTGGCCTGTGTTGAGGCCGGGGAGGTGACGGGGTCGCTGGCCTGCGCGTGAGGCCGGGCAGGCGACGTCTCCCGGCGGGCGGCCGTGCGTGTCTGACTAGCTTTGGGATCCTCAACCTCTTGGTCTCGAGCCTGTAAAACCCGGAAGTCCCGTTTGTGGCGGGGGCCCAACGGGGCGCGGGGAGACCGAAGGGCTTCGGCCACAGGCGTGAGGCAGCAGCAACTGCGGACCGGAAGCTCGGGCAGGAGCTGGGACCACCCGGGGCGCGTGTGAGGCGGGGTCCTGCAGGGCGTTCCAGGGGCGGCACCTAAAGGGCCTCTGAGGATGAGGAAGCACGTCCGGGCGGGGCGGGGGCGGGTGAGGCGGCCTGAGCAGGTCGGTCGGCGAAGCGAGGGAGCCGCGGCGGAGATGACCTGGTGGGGCGCGTCCCGGCCCAGGTCACTTGCTCACCGACAGACCCGGGTGGCCCTGGGTCCGTGCTCCCCAGCGCCTGCGTGACCGAGGCGCTCCGAGGCCCCCGCGTTGCCGCGGAAACGCATGGCCTGTAACCGCCCGCACCGCCGGGTACCGGTCAGGACCGGGTGCGGCAGGAATTCGGAAGTGACGCAGGCCCGGAGCCTTAGGGCTGGGGGGAGGCATCGGTGATCGGATGATCAGGGCCCTGCCGCAGGTGGCTTAGGCCTGAGCCCGTGTCACAGACACAGACGCGGCCGCACCACGAGGAGCTAGAGGTGCGGGTTCGGCGGGGCTGCTGCCAAGGACGACGCAGGTGTTTGCTCCTAGTCACTAGGAGAAGAGCAGAATGAAGCAAAGGCACGGGGATGGCAGCAGGAAGAAAGTCTGTTTTATAAACTTTTTTTTTTTAAGTAGCCTTGACGGCGATTGTGAGAAATGCAAATTTTAGTGTGGGAAGACCGAGATCTCTTGGTGGATTGATTGATTTTTTTCTTTTAAGATTTTATATATTTGTTCATGAGAGACACAGAGAGAGAGGCAGAGACACAGGCAGAGGGAGAAGCAGGCTCCATTTCCTGCAGGGAGCCCGACGTGGGACTCATCCCGGGTCTCCAGGGTCACGCCCTGAGCCGAAGGCAGGGGCTAACCGCTGAGCCGCCCAAGCATCCCAAGATTGATTGAGTTTTAAAGATTTTCTTCATTTATTTGAGACAGAGAGATTGACATAAGCAGGGGGGAAGGGCAGAGGGAGAAGGAGAAGCAAACCGCCTGCTGAGCAGGGAGCCCCATGCGGGCTTGATCCCAGGACCCTTCCATCCTGACTTGAGTCGAAGGCGGTCCCTTCTGACTGAGCCACCCTGGCACCCCGGGGATATAGATTAGACTAGTTTGACTTCAGAAAGAAAGGGGGGGGGCGGGGAGAGAAAGAAAAAGAAAGAGAAGATAATCATTGGGGTAATAGAGTGGAGGGAAGATTTTATTTTTGCTTTGAAGGTCAAGATGCCTGAGGGGGACTGGTTAAACTAGATGAAAAGTCTTAAGAGAGGAGACCTTGACCTGGGAGTTAGGGGAAAAAGTGTGGGCAGAGGCATAAACGTTTTAAGAAACCAGAGGACATGGGGGTGGGGGGAGGTAAGAGGTATGTGAAGGTAGAGTTTGTGCTGCGGTCTGCCTTGATCTCAGAATGGGGACAAAATTAGGGATTTGAGGGAAATACAGGAGATTTTGGAAAAGAGATTATAGAGAATGAGGCAAAAATGTTGAGGGTAATGAGATTGTCTAGAAAGAGTAAGAGGTGAGATGATGCTGGGTTTCTGCTCCAAAGTTTGATCGGTGTTTCTTAGATCTTGGCATTCTCAAAGACAGAAAACCTCTTGAATCTAAGCGGTTAACTGCTGGGGTAGTGGGGATTAGAAGGTGGGTGGGGAGCCTGTTCATTTTGGAGTTTAGAGGAACCTGGTGTGGGCCAAGTATTCTGGGATATTTAACATGTGTATGCCGTGTTATATAATAAGTTATGTTCAGTGGCCCCTGGGGGGCTCAGCGGTTGAGCGTCTGCCTTCTGCCCAGGGTGTGACCCCAGGGTCCTGGGATGGAGTGCTGCGTCGGGCTCCCTGCAGGGAACCTGCTTCTCCCTCTGCCTGTGTCTCTGCCTCGCTGTGTGTGTCCCTCATGAATGAATAAATAAAACCTTAAAAAAAAAGACATTGTAATTCATCAAAAATATATAGATGACTAATGTTTGAGATTGCCATTAAGGTTTATGGCTGCCTGATATTTTCCACGTCCCAAGGGGGCAGCACCCCTTGGTCATTCCTACCCTGGTGGGTCATGTATTATACTCATTGGAGTTTAATAGTATAATGTTTTTCTTACTTTTCTTTATTACCATAGTATGATTTACCAGCTAACCTCTCTGTGCCTCAATCTTACAAAATGGAGGTGATAATGCCACCTACTTTAAAGACTATTATAAGAAATAAATGATTTAATACTATGCTTATAGGAGAGCCTAGCATAGTGGGAAGCTCATTAATGTGAGCTACAGTTGATCATTGTTGTCACTATCAGATCTGTTAGGAATGTTTAACAATTTTATTTTTTCGACTTAATTTTATCTTTAGCTACCCTACTAAAAGCTAGAATGAAACAGTTGCCTGCAGCAACAGTCCGCCTCCTTTCAAGCTCTCAGATAATCACTTCAGTGGTCAGTGTGGTAAAAGAGCTCCTTGAAAACTCTTTGGATGCAGGTGCCACAAGCATAGATGTTAAATTGGTGAGTGTCCCTAAGAAGTCAAATACCTTTAAAGCAAAAAAGGGCTGGGCAAATGATTTCTTCTTATAACTATTACCTTTCTCTTCTTTTTTTGTATTAGTAAATTATTTTTAGGATATTGCATTTTTTGTTGTAAGAGTAAATTCTTAAAAATAAATTTTAATTTAGATCTGCACTACAGTAACACTAAAGGAAAATTTAAAAGCAAACTTATTCTTTAGGACTCCATATAAAACGTGAATCTAATTTGTTATTATTTTCTACTAATTATTCTTGGTTATTCATATTTACTTGCCTTATGCTCCTCTGCATTTTGTCTTTTCCATCTAATCTAATTTCAAAACTATATCCCTGGTTGGTTCATAGTTTTCACATTTAAAAAAATCTTAAATGATGTATATTAAGTCATTTGAGTTAATATGATTTATGACATTTAATGATAGTTTGTTACAGTTAGCTTGCATGTCTACCTTCCTTATAAACTACTAGCTTGTAGTGGTAAGGTCTATATTTTTTAATTTTTGTGTCCTCCATACCTACCCAGTACCTGGTACATAAATGGTGAGTAAATTGAGTGAATATAGGAATACACTTTTTTGTAATCTCTTAAGTATCAGATATTTTCATTTAGTATTACAGCATTAGAAATAATAATGATAAAAATCGTTGTAGGAAAGAAACCCTTTTCACGTATATACACAAATACAGTTTATATATAAAATGCACGTATTTGCATATATATGCATTCATTTGTGGTTGCAATTGCTCCTTATAAAAACTCTTAATTACTACTATACTTTTTTTTTTTTTTACAATAATTAAGGTTCTGATAACTTGCCCAAAGTCCTATAATTAGTAATTAGTAGTGAATCTGAGATTAGAGTTCAGGTCTTTCTGTTTCTAAAACCTATTCAAGATCGTTGCTCTGTGCTAGTGGGGTTTTTTTTGTTTTGTTTTGTCTTGCTTTGTTTTGTTTTTTCCTGATAAGGAAACAACTACAGAAGGCTTTTATTTGTTCAAAGTAACCAGTGCTATAGATGCAAAAAACCCCAACTCCTCCAACACTACTTCAAAACAAACATATCAAACTTGATTTTCATTAGAATATTATTTCTTCACACCAATAAATCAAAAAACATATATATATATATATATATATATATATAAAGCAACACAAACAATTGTTGAGTTTCATCTTCTGGACAAGAATGCCAAGTTAGTCTCTCTTCATGAAACGCAATTACAATTTGAGGACACTTCATATTTGCCTCTTTTGCCAGCACCGAGTCTGCCTCATCTGAATCTTTCCATTTCGTGAGAAACATTAATTCTCCACTGCTGTCCGTGGCACCAGTTATTCGTTCAGGATCAAGACTTCTGGCAAAGCCTCTTGTTTTATCAGCAGCATCTCTTTTCTTCTTTGATTTGCTATCATCAGATTCACTGTCAGATAAAGATTTTCTGTTAGTACCATCTTTTTCTTTACCAGCTTTTTGGGAATTAAGAAATGCTTCAATTAACTCTGGACAATCTGAATTTTCTTCAGGTTCTCAAGTACTGTCAGCGTCTGTAAATCCCTCCCACTTCAGGAAATACTCCACCTTCCCATTCACTACACAGCGGTCCAGTACTTTTTCCACCACAAATTCTTCAAGCTCCGCCTCTTCTACTTTTTTCTCTTTCCATTCTGTGTCTTTCCCATTTTTTGCAGTGTAGTTTTACTGAGGGCCATTTTTTATTGCAGACTTGAAGAGCTATTATTCACCACCTTCAAGCTACCCCGGGTCCTGGGTCTCTATGCCAGTGGTTCTAATACCATTTGGGTGCATCAGAACACTTTATTAAAGTGTTTATTAAAACAGTTACCAGGCCCTAGAATATCAGATTTTATTTGGGGCCCAAGAATTTACATTTGTAACAGGTTTCTAGTTAATGCTGAGAACTGCTGTTCTATACCATATGAATGCTGTATTTGTTCTAAAAAAATATGCATCTGGCCCTTGATCAACACAGGTTTGGATGGACTGAATGAATCCATTTTGACATGGGTTTTTTTTTTTTTTTTTTGTTTTTTTTGTTTTTGTTTTTTTGGTAAATACAGTACAAGTACTATAAATGTATTTTCTCTTTCATATGATTTCTTAATAACTTTTTATTTTAAAATGTAATTTATTGTAAGAATGTAGTATATTAATATATATAATATACACAATATGTGTTAGATGACTTTTTTTGTTATTTGTAAGGTTTCTAGTCAATAGAAAGCTATTAAGAGCTTACCTCATGTCATAGATACAACTTGATGACACTCACGTCAGTGTAAATAACCCAGAAAAGACCTGAAGTCTGGCAAAACAAACTCCATAGGTAAAGATAAAGAAAAAGCCACATGAAGGAGTAAAAAAGGCAGAAATGCATTCGGGAGTGAAACAGACCATGATGGTCCATGGAGGGGAGAAAGCTGCAGGCATGGAGAGAAAGACTGTATCACATTTGGGAACCTGCACAGGGAAGGTAAATCATCATAATATTTGGCTTTGAAAGCCAGAGGGATTGAATTTGATGAATTCTTAAAGCAAGCAGGTTTTGAAGCCTGGAATTTTAAAAATCAGCAGGCTCCATTCTGGGAGAACCTGGAGGGCAGGCAATAGGAAGCTGAATCCCCACCCTTAAAGAGAGTACAACAAATAGCCCTCAGTTACAGCTTAGAAACAGCAGTTTGAAAATGGGAGGGAGAGTACTGGTTTCAGAGTGTGTCCTAGAGGGCAGGGATCACTGAGGGACTCCTCCAAGGAAAAAGGAGTGAGAAGACACCATTACTCTCCCATACCCCTGCCAGCATGAACACACAGCCACCTATAAGAATTAGCCACTGACATTTTCTTATACCAAGGCCCACCCCCCAACCCCTAACACCACACTTCCATATATCCACCCTTCCCACTTACGTATGACTCAGTCCCAGCGTTTCAAGTCCACTCTGCCAGAAGACCAGGGCAGATCTTCCTAATACCACATCTGCCATCCTATGCATTTGGTGGGGCCCAATTCGGCAATTGCAGCAGGTCTCATTTTGCAGCAGACCAGCACTCGTTTTATTAAAACTGCATGCCCACCCCAGCCAGGGACCAAACATCGCCCATAGTATACAGAGTTTCTGCAGAGCACTGCAGTGAAGGAAGAAGTGGCCAGGACACAATAGCAGGGTACATGCAACACATATAGGAGATACCCCCTGAAGTGCCAGGTTTTGGTGAACAGGGGATGCTGCACTACTGATGCAGCATACTGATGCTGATAGGACTTCTCCTTCACAAGACCGGGACTTTCAAAAGCAGGACATGTAGATGACTTGCCAAACATACAGAAACAGAGAATTAGACACAATGAGGAGACATATATCCTGTCTCCAAATGAAATAACAGGGCCAACCACAGCAAGAAACCTAAGAGAAACATAAAAGTAATACTAAAGTAATGACCATAAAGACACTCCCTGGACTTGAGAAAAGAGTGGAGCACATCAGTGAGATTAAGGAGCTCACTGATCAAAGAGATGAAAAAGAACCATGTATGAAGAACACAGTAAATGAAATTAAAAATACATTAGATGGGTTGGCTAATTGAACTTAAATAAATAAAAGAAAAGTGCACTAGATGGAGTAATAGCAGGCTAGAGGATGCAGAGGAGGAAGTTAGCAAACTGGAACACAGATTAATGGGAAGTAATCAAGCTGAACGAGTGAGAGAAAAAAAACTGTACAGAATGAGAACAGACTTAGGGAACTCAGCGACTCCCATCAAGCATAATAACATTTTTATTATAGGGATCCCAGAAGAAGAAGAGGGAGAGAAGGGAGAAGAAAATTTATTTAAAGAAATAATAGCTGAAAATGTTCCTTCCTTCTAAGGAAGGAAGCAGAGATCTATATCCAAGAGGCACAGAGATGCCCCAACAAAATCAACCCAAGGAAGCACACACCAAGACATGTAATAATTAGAGTGGCAAAAAGTAGTGATAAAGAGAATTTTAAGAGCAGTGAGAGAAGACCGTTAAATATGAAGGAAACCCCATAAGGCTATCAAGGGATCTTTCAGCAGGAACTTTGCTGGCCAAAAGGGAGTAATGCAATATATTCAAAGTCCTAAAGGGAAAAAATGTGCAGCCAAGAATATTCTATCCATCAAGGCGATCATGTAGAATAGAAGGAGAGATAGTTTCCCAGACAAACAAAAACTAAAGGAGTTCTTGACCACTAAACCAGCCCTGTAAGAAATATTAAAGGGAACTCTTTGGAAAGGAAAGAGCAAAAGTGGGAGTAAAAAAGTAGAAAGCACTAAAGCAGTAAAAATAAATGTATCTGTAAAAATCAATCAAGGGATTTACAAAAGGAAGTAAAATATAACACCAAATACCTATATGGTAGGGAGAGAAGTAAAGAATGGCTTGAAACTTAA
The DNA here is from genome assembly GCF_905146905.1 of Nyctereutes procyonoides. Taxonomy (NCBI): domain Eukaryota; kingdom Metazoa; phylum Chordata; class Mammalia; order Carnivora; family Canidae; genus Nyctereutes; species Nyctereutes procyonoides. The sequence goes on from NW_026575132.1 coordinate 566,902, forward strand.
TCATCCACTTAATATAGACTGCTATATGTGGAGGATGTTATATACAGATCAAATGGTAACCATAAATCAAAAACCAGTAATAGATACACAAAAAATAAAGAAATCCCAGAATATCATTAAAGCCAGCATACCTGGAAAGAGAGCAAGAAGAAAGGGCCAGAGAAGAGCCATAAAAACAACCACAAAACAAGTACCAAAATAGCAATAAAGACATAGCAGTAATTATTCTGAAGGTAAATGGACTAAATGCTCCAATCAAAAGACATAGGGTAATGGAATGAATAAAAAAAACATGAAACTCTCTTGAACACAGGGATGCCTGGGTGGCTCAGTGGTTGAGCGCCTGCCTTCAGCCCAGGGCGTGATCCTGGAGTCCAGGGATCGAGTCCCACGTCGGGCTCCCTACATGGAGCCTGCTCCCTCTGCCTGTGTCTCTGCCCCTCTCTCTCTCTCTCTCTCTCTCTCATATGAATAAATAAAATCTTAAAAAAAAAAAGACTCATCTATGATGTCTACAAGAGACTCATTTCAGACCTGAAAACACCTGCAGATTGAAGGTGGGGGATAGAGAAACATTTTTCATACAAATGTATAGCACAAGAAAGCTGGGGTAGCAATACTTATATTGGACAAAACAGATTTTAAAACAAAGGCCATAACAAGAGGTGCAAAGGGACACTATGTAATCGTAAGGGGACAATCCACCAAGAAGACAATAATTATAAATAATTTTGAGAGCACCCAGATGCATAAAACAGTTGATAATAAACAGAAAGGAACAAAACAATTATACAGTAATAGGGAACTAAATCCCATTTACATCAGTGGACAGGTAATCCAAACAGAATCTACAAGGAAATAGTGGCTTTGAATGACACGTTGGACCAGATGAATTTAACAGATACATGTGGAATATTCCACCCTAAGACAGAATACACATTCTTTTGAAGTGCACATGGATCGTTCTCCAGAATACATCACATATTAGGCCACAGAACAAGTCTCAACAAATTGACAGAGATCAGTCATACTCTGCATCTTTTCTGACCATAATGCAATGAAACTACATAGCAATCACAAGAGAATCTGGAAAGAGCTCAAATACATGGGAATTAAATAATACGCTACCAAGCAATGAATGGGTCAACCAAGAAATCAAACAAGGAATTAAAAATATATGGAGACAAATGAAAATGCAGTACAAAATTTTGGGGATGCAGCAAAAATGAACCTAAGAGAGGTTTGTTGTTTTTAAGGTTTTATTTATTCATTCATGAGAGACACAGGCAGAGGCAGAGGGCGAAGCAGGCTCCATGCAGGGAGCCCAACGTGGGACTCGATCCTGGATCCCGGGATCACGCCCTGAGCCGAAGGCAGATGTTCAACTGCTGAGCCACCCAGGCGTCCTTAAGAGAGAAGTTTATAGCAACACAGGCCCATCTCAAGCGAGAAAATATCAAATACCCTAACCTTACACCAAAAAGAGCTAGAGAAAGAACAAATTCAAAACCAAGAGAAAGGAAATAATAAAAGCTAGAGCAGAAATAAATGACATAGAAACTAAAAAATTAATAGATCAGTGAAACCAGGAGCTGGTTTTTTAGAAAAGATCAACAAAAGTGTTGAACCTGTAGTCAGACTCATTAAAAAAGGACTGAAATGAAATCACAAACAAGAAGAAATAACACCACCACAGAAATAAAAAGATTATCTGAGAATATTACGAAAAGTTAAATGCCAACAAGTTCGACTACTTAGAAGAGATGGATAAATTCCTAGAAAGATATAAACTACCAAAAACTGAAACAGGAAGATAGAGAAAATTTGAACAGACTGATTATCAGCAACAAAATTGAATCAGAAATCAAAAAAAAAAAATTCCCAACATTAAAAAAAAATTACGAATGAACTGGCTTCCCAGGGGAATTTTAACAAACATTAAGGATAATATTACGAAGAGTTCAGACCTATTGTTCTCAAACTATTCTACAAAATAGAAGGGGAAGGAAAAATTTCAAATTCATTCTATGAGGCCAGTATTACCCTGATATCAAAGCCAGATAAAGACACTGCAATTAAAGAGAACTCAGACCAATATCTCTGATGGAACATTGATACAAAAATTCTCAACAGAAGATTAGCAAACTAAACCAAATAATACATAAAAAATCATTCATTATGATCAAGTGAGATTCATTTCTGAGTTGCAAGGGCTTTTCAATATTTGCAAATCAGTCAACATGATACATCAATAAGAGGATATAAACCATGTGATTGTTTTGATTTTAATAGATGCAGAAAGAGCACTTGACAAAGTACAACATCTATTCATAAAAACCCTTGCCAAAGTAGATTTAGAGGGAACATACCTCGATATATGAATATATCCATATGGTATATGAATATATGAAAAATCTACGGCTAACATAGTGGTGAAAAACAGCTTTTTCCTAAGAACAGGAACAAGACAAGGATGTCTACTCCCACCACTTACTCAACATATTGCAATTTTTAGCTACAGCAGTCATATAGCAAAAAGAAAAGGCATCCAAATTGTTTAAAAAAAAAAGTAGAACTTTCACTTTTTGCAGATGACACGGTACTGTGTATGTAGAAAACTCCAAAGACTTCACCAAGAAACTACTAAGATTGATAAATGAATTTAATAAGGTCACACAATACACAATCAATATACAGAAATCTTTTGCATTTCTACATACTAATAATGAAGCAGCAGAAAGAAATTTAAAAAACAATCCCATTTACAACTGCACCAAAAATAGTAAAGTACCTAGGAATAAATTTAAAACCAAGGAGGTGAAAGACTGGTGCTCTGAAAACTGTAAAACGTTGATGAAAGAAATTGAAGGTGATACAAGGAAATGGAAAGACATTCCATGCTCCTGGGTTGGGAGAACAAATATTGTTAAAATATCTATGCTACCTGAAGCCATCTACAGATTTAATGTGATCCCTGTCAAAATACCAACAGCATTTTATGCAGAACTAGAAAAAATAATCTAAATTTATATGGAACCACTAAAGACCATGAATAGCCAAAGCAAACTTGAAAAAGAAAAAACTGGAGGTATCACAATTCCAGACTTCAAGTTACATTATAAGCTATAGTAATTAAGGCAGTATGGTACTGGCAGAACAGAGAACCTAGCACTAAATCCACAATTAAATGGTTAGTTAATGTTCCACAAAAGAGTTAAAAACGTGATGGGAAAAAGTCTCTTTAACAAATGGTGCTGGGAAGACTGGACAGTAACATGCAAAAGAATGAAACTAGAGCACATTCTTAACCACATACAAAATAAACTCAAAGTAGATTAAGAACTTAAATGTGAGACCTGGAACCATAATCCTAGAAAAGCATACAGTCAGTAATTTGGCTTCGACCATACCAACATTTGTTCCCAAGACAAGGGAAATAAAAGCAAAAATAAACTAGTGGGACTACATCACAATAAAAAGCTGCTGCACAGCAAAGGAAACAATAAAACTCCCAAGTGGGAGATCTTTGCAAATGACATTTCCAGCAAATGGTTACTATCCAAAATATATTAAGGACTGATAAAACTCACCACCATAAGACCTAAATAATCCAATTTAAAAATGCAATGTTCACATCATTCATCATCAGAGAAATGCAAATCAAAACTGCAATGAGATATCACCTCACACCTGCCAGAATGAACAAATTCTAAAAACTATGAAGGAACAAATGTTGGCAAGGACATGGAAAAAAGGAACCCACTTGCCCTGTTGGTGGGAATGTTGGTGCAGCCACCATGGAAAACAGTGTGGAGGTTTATCAAAAAGTTACAAATAGAACTACCTTATGATTCACTTAACACATACTGAGTAACCAAAGAAAACAAAAAACAGTTGCTCAAAGGGATACATGTGCCTTTGTATGTTTATAGCAGCATTATTTATAACAGCCAAATTATGGAAGCAGCCTCAAAGTACATTTATAGATGAATGGATAAAGATGTGGTGTATATTTGCGACAGAATATTATTCAAACATAAGAAAATGAAATCTTGCCAATCTTGCCATTTGCAAAAGCGTAGGAGCTAGAGTATATAATGCTAAGCAAAATAAGTCAGAGAAAGATAAATACTCTGATTTCATTCATGTGGATTTTCAGAAGCAAAACAAATGAGCAAGGAAAAAAAAAAAGACCAAGTAATAGACTCAACTACAGAGAAGAAACTGATGATTACCAGAGGGGAGGTGGGTGTGGGGCTTGGAGAAATAGGTGATGGGATTAAGAGTACACTTACCTTGTTGAGTACTGAGTAATATATTGAACTCTTAATTTCTTAGTATTAAGATTATATAAAAAATAAATGACACAATTATTTTTCTGGTGTTTCTATTTCTTTGACAACAGTTTCCTGTCTTTATATACTAAAAGTTTCTTTAACTTTTTATAGGAGAACTATGGATTTGATAAAATTGAGATACGAGACAATGGTGAGGGTATCAAGGCCATTGATGCACCTGTAATGGCAGTAAAATACTATACTTCAAAAATAAATAGTCATGAAGATCTTGAAAATTTGACAACTTACGGTTTTCGTGGAGAAGCCTTGGGATCAATTTGTTGTGTAGCTGAGGTAAGGTAATTTATATTGATTTTCATAATCACAGAGTGGTAGGTAGCATTAGGAGAAAATGAACCCAGTTTTGGCAAAGAGTGTAGAATATACATAACCCAAAATTTATCATTTAAACCATTTTTAAGTGTACAATTCAGTGGCTTTAAGTGCACATAGCTGTCCCTGCCGTCCATCGCCAGAACTACTTCATTCCAAACTGAAACTCTGTGCCCGTTAAACAGTTAGGTCCCCATTGTCCGTCCCCACCTCTTGTCCCTTGTAACCTCTTTGCTCCTGTCTCTGAATTTGATTAATGGAATCATATAATATCTGTGCTTTCGTGTCCGGCTATTTCATTTAGCAAACTGTCTTCAGGGTTCCTGCATGTTGTAACATGTATCAGAATTTTCTTCCGTCCTTCCTAAGGCTGAATGATGTATAAATGTATAAATGTGTAAATCATGTTTTATTTATCCTTTTCTGTTGACGGACATTTGGGTTGTTTCCACCCTTTGGCATTTGTGAATAATGCTGCTGAGGATGTGGGTGTACAAATGTCTATTGAAGTCTCCGCTTTTGCTTCTTCCGTGTATGTACGCAGAAGTGGAGTCGCTGGGTCGCATGGTAGTTCTGTCTGATTTTTTCAGGAAGGGCAAATTTTGTTTTTAATGTTAATATTTATATATATATATTAAAGATTTTATTTATTCATGAGAGACACAGAGAGAGAGGCAAAGACACAGGCAGAGGGAGAAGCAGGCCCATGCAGGGAGCCCGACGTGGGACTCGATCCTGGAACCCCAGGATCACGCCCTGGGTTGAAGGCAGATGCTCAGTCACCCGGGCTGCCCTAATGTTGATATTTATAAAAGGAAAAAGTAGTTTAGTGACCCACTGGCTTGGGAAAAAACATATTAAATAAAATTAAACTGAATCATTAATGGTAAGCTCTTCTCAGATTTTCCTATACTGAAGTGCATCATGAACCTCTCAGGTTGCTGGTTTATGGTAGTAACATTTCCCTGCGTGTACTTGACAATGAAACCCTTGTATTGATAAGCATATCACTGTTTTTTTGTTGTGCTGTGTGGAACCACCCCGGAAATGCCATTCTAGTAAATACAGATAGATTGGGCTCTAGAGATGTGAATCTACTTGATCTAAACCCTAGCGAGTTAGAGGTAGACTGGGTCCCAGAACTTTGCTCTCCTGACCCTGGTTAGGTGCCTTTAATGTTTATAAACTCAGCTCCGTGCCTGACCAGCTTGTTGGCATAGTACTAATTACACTTCACTGCCTCTGCACTAGATTTCATAACTAGTTTGTGGCAAAGCCTGTCTAGAACCTTGATCTGCTCATTTCCATGTGTGTCACTCACTACTCTGGACTAGTTTGTGTTATACTATGTTATTCTGTGTGTTAGGCTCTGTTTTATGGTGTGATAGAATCTGTGTACCATGTGTGCCCACTGGCTATGTATCTCTGCTTCAGCTGGCCGACTATTTGGGTGAGAATGCTCAGGTACAATTAAATGATGGGACTTTACTTACTGTCCAGAAAAGTGGCATGTACATGAGCTACTGTTGCTCTCTCTTCATCCCTTCTTTGGACGTCTGTTTAGTATCTTTGTCTCCCCAGCAGTCATATACTTTCCATGCTTATTATGATCTTCCCTCTTTTCTTGTGCCCTTAGAGTGCTGGCGTAGTTTTGGTTTTCTCCATTTTTTGTGAAAAGAGTCACAGCTCAGTATTCACTTTTCTCTTTTGGAGCTCTGTAAGGTGATACCTAAGTCACGAAAAACTGTGGATAGGGGGTTGGAGATGGAGTTTAAAGTGGGAGAGTGTGTACTTCTAGTACAGATGGAGACTAGGGGCCCTTGTGTGTTAGGATCCAGATGTTCAGGGGTCTCCTGGGAGGCTCAGTTGGTTAAGAGTCTGACTCTTGATTTTGCCTCATCGTGATCTTACTGCCTTGAGATGGAGCCCCAGCATAGGGCTCTGTGCTGAGCTGAGAGAACGCTCCAGATTTTCTCTCCCTCTTCCTTTTCCCCCTCCCCTTCATGTGCCTGTGCACATGCACACACTTGCATGAGCTCTCACTTTCTCATTAAAAAAAAAAAAAAAAAAAGAATCCAGAGGTTCAGACACTGCTAAAGGAGAAAAGGCCTTGTCCTTCCTTAAGTGCATTCTGGTTAAAACCTCTATCCAAAATCTTGCATACCCGGTGCTTCACTATCTGTCTGAGCGCTTGCTTTATTTAGAGTTCAGTGAGTCTTCATATAGATTTTGGGGAAAAACAAGTAGAGGGTACAGCTAACTGGGCATCACCCATCTTTCTCCCTAAAGACTGTATCTGGGAAACTACAGCCTTGGGGTCTTATAGAAAGTGTGTTTTTTAAATGGGCTCAGATTTGTGCCAGGGAACTTCTGAAGCTCCCAGTGCTAGCACATACTTTTATTGGACTCTTGGTAGCTATTTTGGAAATCATGTAATTTATTTGAGAACATAATTATTTGATTTTTTTTTTTAGCTGTTGTCCGAACTTGGTAGTCTTTAGGATATATTTTGGAAGAGTATTGTTGAATAATATGTGTCATTTCTGGGTTTTCAAAAATTATTTTTTTAATTTGAGTGTAGTTGACACAGCAGTGTCAGATGTACAACATAGTAGTTTGACAAGTTCATACGTTATGCTGTGTTCACTCCAACTGTAGCTTATGTCTTGATATATATCACTATTATAGTATCATTGACTATATTCCTTATGTTGTGCCTTTTATCCCCGTGACTTACTCAGTTCATAATTGGAAGCCAGTATCTCCTTTCACTCAGAGGTGGAATCTACAGGGGAAAAAAACCACCCCACATAAGAATAAACCAAAAGGCATTTCTGTATTTTCCATAAAATGTTCATAACCTTTCAGAACTGAAATTGGTTATTATCAGCTTTGTCTACTAGATGGCAGCACAGTACTTACTCTTTTAAAATTCATGGTAATAAGCCATATGATTTATCCAAATCTTTGCTGTAGTTCTGATTTTAAATGGCAGTTTTGCAAGTCTCTGTCTAGTGGTATTCTCTATTTGTTTCTTTCTTTGATTACTTAAGCCCTCTTGATATATTTTGTTTCATTTTTGAGGGATTCAAATGCCTTGAGTATACTTAAAATAATTTATCATAATTACAAGAGGAATAAAGGAATTGTCAAACAACCAGAATAATAGAAAACTAAATGTTTTAAAAATTATGTTCAGTTTACACATTGTAATGTTAAGTGTTTATCTTACAAAATATTAACAGCATTTTATGTAATCTCTTTTCTTGTAAATCTTTGGCCAAAGCACACGTAGATGCGTGTGTATGTTTTACATATGTGTATTCCAGGTCAAGATACATACTGTGGTGAGCCCCCGAAGGTTCTCCTATGCTGCCTCCCAATAGGTAACAGCTTTCTGACTTCTGTCAGTATATATTAGTTCCACCTGTTGTTGAACTTGATCTAAATGCAGTCTTAAAGTATATGCTATTTTGTCACAGATTTTATGATTTGGGTTTGACTGTTTTCTGAAAACTAAAGCAGTATCAAAAAGTCTAGAACTGGAAGGGATCCTGTAGTCATGGACCCTGGTTCACTGCTGATTCCCCTGTCAGGACTGAGTACCTGTTCCCCAAGTTGCCAAGTATTGGTGACTGCCCAAAGCTTAGTCTCGGGATTGCCCTCACTTCAGCTGGACGGCAGCTGCATCCAGTGGCTGACTGATGAGGGGTTATAAGCCTGCTGTTCCAGTCCAGAACAACTCTGCCCTGCCATGCAGTCCAGGATGACTCCCTCCCCCCAAAGGTCAGCGGAGCCCTTGTTTGTGACTGCAGAGCCGCACTTCTCTTCTGTCCTCCCAAGGGATCTTGGGAGTGTCCCCAGGGAACTTCCTGCTCACTGGTTTCCCTCAATCTGTGCTGTGGGCCAGCCGCTGTAAAATGTAGGTCTTCTATTGTTGTCTCCTCATATTACTGATGAAGATACTTGGGTCTTGTGATGCCAAATGCCAGGACGTCGTATTCCAGCTTTGAAACATCGTCTAATAATCAGTCCGCTACTATTTAATTGTATGCAGGGTGCTGTGCTAAGTAGTTTACTTTAGATAAACTGTGCACAGCACAGTAAATGGAATACAAAAATTGTGACCTATTTAGGGACATATAATGTGACAAAACTGAGAACTCAATTCCAATATCATGAGCTTTTCACAGTAGGTCATGCTGCCTTCTTACTAGTATGGTTAGAGAGGTATATATTAGTTTAGAAATACCTCTTATTAAAATAATGAATATACTCAGGCCTCAGTGGTAAGTTCAATAGATGGTATCAAGGAGTAGTCAAGTTGAAACTTAGGTGGGAGGATTCTGAATAGTATTTCAGAAATACTGTAAGGTCAGTTAGATTTAAAAAAAAAATTGTTATTTAGGAATTACTGTTAATGAGTACTTTTTGGGGAGAAAAATTCATTTTTAAATTTGATGAATATTCTTCACTCAGAACAAATTTCATATATATAGAAGTTGCATTTTTGGGGTGGCTCAGACTGTTGGTTTCAGCTCAAGTCATGTTCTCACAGCTGTGGGATGAAGCCCTGCATTGGAGTCTGTGCTCAGTGCAGTCTGCTTCAAATTATTTCTCCCTTTCTCTCTCCCTCTCACTCACTCTCTCTCAAATAGATAAAATCTTAAAAAACAACAACAACAACAAAGTTGCATGTTTATTTTAAAGACTCCAATTTATCTTGAAAATCTTTGGGCAGAGATTACATCTACATAATAAAAATTAGTGGTTTGGTTATTTTATCTGCCAGACTAACTGATGCAGATAAATTTAAAGTCATATTGATGTAAATCATCTCAGAAACAGTAGATTGATGATATGTAGCTGGAATATAATTTTGTCATATTGCTAAACAGCTATCATCCAAAATTCTGATTGTTGAAATTATTTTTATTCGATTACTTTAAAGATATTAATTTTAATTATAAAAAAATTAAGTAGCCTCTTAGCAAAATTGGCTGGAGGAATTTAAAACACATCTAACTATATTCTTTATTAATATACTTTAGAAGAATGGGCATCTTTCTAATTTGTCAATTTTAAGATGACTTCCAGTTTTGTTTTATTTTTAGATTTTATGTATTTATTTGTTTGTTTATTTATTTGAGATAGAGAACAAGTAGGGGGAGGAGCAGAGGGAGAATCAAACTCCCCACTGAGCAGGGAGCCCAGTGTGGGGCTTGATACCAAGTCCCTGAGATCGTGACCTGAGCCCAAGGCAGACAGCCAACTGAGTCACCCAGCCACCCCTAAAATGACTTCCAGTCTTAGAATTAACTAGTACAAAGGAGTAAAATGTTTTTATACCCACGGAGTATCCTGTTGGGATTTAAAAGTGGAATTACTGCTTTCCTAATTTATAATAGATGTTATCAGACACGAATTGATATGATTTTCTTTAAAATCACATCATCAAGTGTAACTTCTATTGAAATTTGTTATTTATAGAGCAGTGATACTGACTGGAATGAGCTAGAGATAGTGAAAATTCTGTTTTGACCTGTTTGTAAAATTTTTGTGAAGATTTTGTATATATTCTTACCACATAATAAAACATGTAAAAAAAGTTGTATTTCTTTTAGGTTGATTTTTTACATACATTGTATTAAAAATGATTTTTTTCCCTTCCAAAGAAATGTTTAAGAAACTCGTAAGATTTTTTCAACTGGATTATTTTTTTTTAAGATTTTATTTATTTATCTATGAAAGACACACACATACACACAGAGAGAACGAAAGAGAGAGGCAGGCAGAGATGCAGGCAGAGGGAGAAGCAGGCTCCACACAGGGAACCTGATGTGGGACTCGATCCTGGGACTCCAGGATCACACCCTGGGCCGACGGCAGGCACCAAACTTCTAAGCCACCCAGGGATTCCCTCAACTGGATTTTATTTTATTTCATTTTATTTTTTTAAATTTTTATTTATTTATGATAGTCACACAGAGAGAGAGAGAGAGAGGCAGAGACATAGGCAGAGGGAGAAGCAGTCTCCATTCACCGGGAGCCCGACGTGGGATTCGATCCCGGGTCTCCAGGATCGCGCCCTGGGCCAAAGGCAGGTGCCAAACCGTTTCGCCACCCAGGGATCCCCCTCAACTGGATTTTAAATGGAGGCTAAATTATACCTTAGTTTTAGGAGAAATACCAAACAGTTTTGTTCTCTTAAAATCAGAACAAATTCTGAAAAAAGAATCAGAACCCTAATTCTTATTCCCAAGTGTTTGAAAAAGAGACTTGGCCAAAGGCATAAAAAGCAGGTTAACTTTTCTGAAAGTCATTGATGGTGATAATGATTTGAAGGTCGAATGAAGTAATACATATGAAATTATTTTTAATACAATCATGTTCCCTATAGATGAAAGTTATTTTCACTCTGGACTTGAATGTGAAAAGTAGTATGCACTTCTATCAAGTTGATAAAAATCATCAGACTTGTTCATTTCTTTGTTGGCAGGCAGTATTTCACCTTACTTTTCAAAGTTTATGCAGACTACTCACCATTTTTGGGAAATCCTTTCTAATAATAGACATTCCTAGGTAAATTCCTTCTATTTCACATAAAAGGTCTTTATTCTATAGCATAAGTTCATTATTTTCTCTTGTTTTTCCCTCTGAAAAAGTAACAGAGCCATTCTCTGCATAACATTCATGTTGACTGATTCATTCATCCACCTTTTAAGTGGTCACAATGTGCTGGGTATTATTCTGATCTATCAAGTTCATTATACATAATTTTGTGATGAGATTACATGATATGCATGTTTGTTTTACATTCCATTAAACCTCCATGGCTTAAAGGGGGTGGAATGAGAAGCTTTGTCCTTCTGTTTTGAAATTGAAAGTTGGGACTTCCTTATTTGTGGGCTGCCATAGCTGTAAAAAGGTAGGAGGAAGCCCCTAGCATCATTTTGATAGTTTCTCCCTCCTGTTCCTTAGTGTAGGGTACCTCCTGTGTTCTTTAAAGCCATGGTGGTAGAGCTTTAATTAGAATAGGCAAAGGAGTTTTCGAAGCAGTGGGGTATCCTGCTTTCTAAGTGCAGCCTCTTCACAGGTAATAGAACTCTGTGGAAAGGAGAAAAGCCAGAGCCAAGAGTTAGTGTCTTACGGTGAATTATCCAGAAGAAGGTTCTGAAGTCAGAGCTCTTATAGTAGTATACAAGGATGCGTAGGCAGGCATATTCACACACCGAAAGAAAAAGACACGTCAGTGATCCAGGTAAAATTAATATTTCAGCTGAATCATGAAGACCATTTACCTTAGTTTTCAGTTTCCTATTTCTGTGGCCAAGTATTCATCCATAAGTCAGCCAAAAAGTAAAAAAACTTTAGTATAATTACCCTAAATGGATTTTTGTCAAGACAAGATTTTTGCATGAATTAACAGGATGTATCCTAAGTTTTAAATTTAGTTTTATCTAAAACATTGAAAAAATTACACTTATTTAAAGTTCAAATGCTAGAGTGTAATGTAACTTGGTGTTAGTATTAAAATTCCTTGAAATTCAATAACTGGACCAAAAAGTCAGTTTTTAATAATTGATATATAATCTGTAAGGTTCTCTGAGAACTTCTAAAACTTTATGTTTTAAAATAAACTCCTTTTAAAATTCTTAGAATAAATTTATTTAGTTCTCTTGACCACTAGATTGATTCTGCCACAGTTCACTAATGTCTCTAATAAGAAGCACAAGTAATAATCTGTAATATTGGAGATGCATCTGATGGTAGAGTTACTACAGGCTCTAGTATGTTAGCTGCTGCTGAACTAGCACGTTCTAAGCTTGTGCCTGGTCCAAAAAAAGGTTTCCTGCCCAGGACACAGGGTCATATGATGAAATGAACTCTTGAAATACGATTCCTTCCTCTGAGGAACACACTGTATTTCATGAATTTGTGAAACATGCTTCTGTCTTATCCTTTACTGTCTTTCACAGTGAATTGCAAAGCATTTTCTATTGAAATAGATTTTCATCGCACCCTACACATTCTAATTTTTAAAAAAATTAATGTTAGAAAAGAATATTATATTCTATTTTTGCTTTCTTACAAATATTGCAGTATAACCATTAAGATCCTATTTTCCGTTTTAGTACATCAGTTTATTCATCTAGGTTGGAGGATGTTCATTATTAACATGTTTAAAGGATGAAGAAGCTGATAACTATAAAATGCTTTGAGAGTAGTTAAAACAAAAAGCGATGTAACCTTAATAAAGTATTGGCATCATTTTCATCTTACCATTGCCCTCCCCTTAAAGATGATAGAGTTATCATTTATTCAGGACCATCTAACAAGCCACTGGCATAGTTAGTACTAGAACTCAGAGTTCCGGGGCTACTTTTGCTCAATCACACCAACTTTAGGTTAGGTGGCTAGGTGGCTAGCCCTTTGGAGAGGAGAAATAGAAATCAGTTGACCTTAGCATTTTTGAGAAGTGGTTGGATAAACGTAGGATTGTTTTTAAGGAGACAATCATAGAATAATTAAATTAGAGGCAAATAAATTTTTTTAGTTTTTGTTTTAGGCTTGGCTAGAAAAAAATCATTACTGGACAGAACAGAGTTGGGCTATAGCAGGGAAGATGAAGATTAGTTATCAGGAAAAATTTTAAAATGATATGACTTTTGAACCATGGAATATATTTTTAGAAGAAGCAGAAGAGTTCTTTAAGATTATATGGAAGCTCACAACTTTGTTTTAGGTGCAGCTTTTTTTAGAGAAAGGTTTTTATAGAAATGGCAGCTTGAGGCAGTGCCCCCAGTAGGGGTTTGATGGACGTTACCCTCAGAGAGACTCTAGTAGATCATACTAGTCCGTGAGCTAGTGAAGCCATTTTGGGGTGACTGCTATTTCCTGTATGGCACCCTCGTGTTCTCTAGCCATATGGCCTACTGCAAATCAGATAACGGTTAAGATGAGGTAGCAGAACCATCGAATCTTCTGTAGATCCACCTGAATCTAGATGAGTCTCAGCAGTGGAGCTGGATCTTTGTGGCTTCTTCCTAAATTACAAAGTCGGCTCTGCTGAGTGCAAGAATGGCCAAGAAATACTGCTCCCAATTTTGTGTCATCGGTGCTCCCAAAATGTGTGAGGAGGCTACCTTTTTCTGAATCCACTGTGCTTTCTTAGAACATCCCCACTCCCCAAGTGTGGTATTTTCTGATAGTGGAATCATTCATTTACTATTGTTTTACTCTCTTGCTAATCTCACAAAATAAGTAAACAAAAAGCTGTAGGTAAGGTTAGCTCGTAATAATGTAGACATTCTTATTTTTTTTTAAATATTTCATTTATTTGAGAGAGAGAGCACAGACGGGCAGGGGCTGAGGGAGAGGGACAAGTAGACTTGTCGCCAAGCAGGGAGCCTGAAGCTGGCGCCATCCAGAACCCTGAAATCAGAACCTGAGCTGAAGGCAGATGCTTGACAGACTGAGCCACCCAAGCACCCTGAATGTAGACTTCTTAAATTTATATTTCTGTGCCTACCATCTTAGGAGATATTTTTATGGTCAGTGAAATCCTTTCTTATACATACATGTTTTCATGCTAAAGTTTTTTCCAATTAATAGAAAATTTACATTTAAATCGTTCATAAGTTGGTTTTAAGAAAAATTATTCATAAATAAATGTGTACGATTTATATATTTTGTTCTTTTCAATCATTAGCTTGAAAGACAAGTGCAGTTTTTAAAATTTTATTTAAATTCAGTTGATTAACATATATATTATTGGCTTCAGAGGTTGAGATCAGTGATTCATCAGTCTTTTTTTTTTTTAAAGATTTTTTAAAATTTATTTATTCATGATAGAGAGGCAGAGACACAGGCAGAGGGAGAAGCAGGCTTCATGCCAGGAGCCTGACGCGGGACTCGATTCCGGGACTCCAGGATCGCACCCTGGGCCAAAGGCAGGTGCCAAACTGCTGAGCCACCCAGGGATCCCCTCGTCAGTCTTAAATAATACCCAGTGTGCATCACATCACATGCCCTCCTTAATATCCATCACTCAGTTACTCCATCCCCTCCCCTCTCCCCACTCCAGGGACCCTATTCGTTCCCTATGATTAAGAGTCTCTTATGATTTGTTTCTCTCTCTGATGTTGTCTTGTTTTATTTTTTCCTCTTTTCCCCCATGATCCTCTGTTTTGTTTTTTAAATTCCACATATGAGTGAGATCATAGGATAATTGTCTTTCACTGATTGACTTTCATTTCACTTAGCTTGAAGTGCAGGTTTATACAGAATATGAAAAGGGAGGGAATTATCTTTTTACAAAAGGATTTTTATAAAACAAGTATATGGTGTCTTTTAAAAGCAAGTTTCCCTAATGTAAATAAAATACTTGGTTTTACAGATATAAGTTATATATTACAAATAGTCATTTCAGATACTGATTTGTGTATGAGTATTTTAAAGTTAAATGCTCAAAATAAAAATATTTTGCCCTGTTAAAAAAAAAAATATATATATATGTATATATAGTGCCCTATTATTAGTATAACTAAGGGAATATTACAGAAGCGGTCATAAGAGCTTAACAAGTAAAACTTTTTTCAATCTTAAGTAAATGTATAATTACTATAATCTAATTTGATGATGAAACCACTGCAATACCTAAAATAATATATTTTTTTTATATTCCAGGTTTTAATAACTACAAGAACTGCTTCTGATAATTTTAGCACCCAGTATGTTTTAGATGGTAGTGGCCACATAATTTCTCAGAAACCTTCACATCTTGGTCAAGGTAAGAGAGAGTAGCTATGTATCTTTGCCTTTCATGTTTTGTTTATTTTTAAAATACTGTTACTGCTTAAATGCACTGCTTCAGGTTTGGTCTTGATAAAGCCTAGTTTACTTCCAAGTGAATATTCAATCTTTATGTTAGTCACCAATCTCTTAAATTCTTAGAGGTGTTCTCAAGAGGAACTGTGTAAAAGACTTAGGACAAAACTATGGATTAGTTACCCTTCTGTAAAAACTGTAAGAGCAGTTATTTTACTATTGTTGGATCACTAGTGTCTTCTTTATATGTGAAGGATGATATTTTATTGAAATGCCTAAAACATTGACTTGGTAATCATTGCTAATAAACCATACCATCAAGATACTATGATTAAATAAATAATTAAAATATATTTATTTATGGAAAACTTCAAATGTATGTGCAATAAAATTGTCTGCCATTGCTCAGTTTCAACAGTTGTCAACTCATTGCTAATACTGTTTCATCTAATACCCTCACCTACTTCTTCTTTCTGTATTATTTGAAGCAAATAAATATATCAATTATTGTTGTTTGTAATACATTTCTACAGTGTTTTATACACTTGTAATTTTACCACATTTTAATTGACATCTTATATTTTTAAGTTCTGCCACTATTATAAGGCAAAAGAAAATCTCTTACTATTACAAGGAAAAAGAAAAACTCAAGGAGTTTCATGCATCTCCCTTCATGTTTTTCATACTGCTAACTTCTCATAATGGAATGTTTAAAATTGGGAGAATGTTGAAGATATGACCTTAGAGTCATGTTCAAAAGAATTATTTGATCTGAAAGGAACTTGTGTTTTTTTGTTCCTGTTTTCCCTTCTCTTCCAATTAGTGTTATAAATTCATTTTTTAATTTTGTGTTTCTGTTGTAATTTATTGAAGTACTGTATTTTTTCTGTAGTCTTCTAATTTTAACATTAAAGTATTGGATTTATATTTTTAATGATTACCATTTTTTCATTGAAATATATTTTCTTGTATCTTAATACTGATAACCAAATTCACTTTATTATTTTGTAATTCTTCGAATTAGTTCCTAATTATTTATGCTTATTAAGAAATAATATTTTTATACCCACATAAAGGAGTTAATAAGAACACCTCAGAAAACACTTTTTTCTCATTTATTCAGTTAATAAAAATGAGCTCATTTAATAGCTGTTTAATTTGATATATAATAATACTGTACATATTTCAATTAAAAATAATAGACTGTAATTATTTTATGTATTGAAGATTAGGAAAGAGAAAGCGTATTTTTTTAATATGGTCCCTTTCTAGAAATGCTCTAATAACCCCAATTTTTAGGAGTTCACATTAAGAAACCATTAGGAGATATTTGAGTGGCTATCCAGTAGAGTACTTTGAAGTAATCTAGTCACCTTATAAAACTTGAATGTATTTATTTTTATCTTAGTAGTATCCAATCTAATCTGGATGGCCTGTTACTCTGTATCTCTCATACTCCTCATGCTTTCCTGTGTTCATCTCTATGGGAACTGTGAGAGAGCAATATTTAAATATGGATCCCTCTGATCTTTGCCCATTTTTTGATTGATTTCTTTTTTTTCTGACCTGTCTTCTACTTTCATTGAGATTAGGTATGCATAAAGAATTTCTGCAGCCAATAAATGAACCTTTTTATAAAAAAGCATATTCCTTTTATCTTGAGAAACAATATACTTGGAAGGTCATGTTGTAAAACTAGTAAATGCCTTTCATGATTCATTGTTATCTCCTCTAATTATAGGTGATTGGCTTGGAAAGCAACAATCAAGCTCTTGTTTCAAATTGTTATAGATGGGCATGTTATAGAAATCTGTAAACACTTTCAGAAGCCTTTTTACATTCATATTGCCCTAGTGCTGATAGTTTTTGAGTGATTAAATCACTGACTCACATTTCACTACCAGCTGTCATTCAACTTCCATTTAAATATTTTCTGTGTAAGATAAAACTACAGTACAACCATCCTAATTAAATACCTGTACGTTTCGGGTTCTTGTAGATTAATTTCTGCAGTGGTATGAAAATCCTTGCTTAGCAATTACTCCTCATGTCATCTGATTGGATAATGACATCTGGAGACAGCCTAACTGTCCCTAGATGTAGGGACAGCTTACAGCAAAATCTTTTTTAGGCATTGGAAAATCTGTTACCCCTTTAAAATATATATATATTTAAAATGTTTAAAAATAGTTTACTAGAGATTCCAGTTCTGGTTTTTCTGGGTGTAGGTATTTGTTTTATGGATTACTTTAGCCATTTAAAATGATATACGTGCTTAACAGTATGTCATTTTAAATTGCCCTTCTGTTCACTTCTGTTTTAAGACATTTTAAAAATCAAAAATGTAAAAGTAAGTCCCCAGCTTTTATCAGTAACTTACTAAATTATTTGTTTTAATCCTATCTTTTTTCTTTCACTACTTCTGTTTCTTTTACCCTAATCAGTATAAGGGTTCTAAATTGATTTACCCTCCTGGACAAGTTCTTTTAACACCTCCTAGTACTTCTGCCTTAGGAATTTCTCAGATATCAAAAGTGGTATATTTAAACTAATCAGGGTAGTTCCCTTTCCTTACCCTGTTATTAGAGTAGAGCATCATGTTCTTTTAAAATCCCTGCTAGGTATGATTGTGCGTGTATTGAAAGATTTTTTCATCTGGAGAATGAACTTTACTCATTAAATGGTTTAAGAGGAGTTTAATATATTCAAGTAACTGTACCTCTTTACATTAGGAATATAAATAGCTGCATTTATAAGTGGCATAACATAGGGTCATGTAAAAATATAACAGGGAGCATACTATAGGACTGCAGTTTAATTCTGGTGTTTGTAGAATGTGCGAAAGTTAGAGAGGTGAGCCGTTCTCTTGTAAAATATGATAGTATACTAGGGCCTCCTCCCTATTGGCCAAAATGACTAGATACTTTTATTAAGGGTACACATTTAATTTAGAAACAGCAAAGTTTTCTGTCATTAAGTTTTTGTTCAAACGTATATAATTCTTGGCTGAGTAGTAATTCTCAGTTCGCTCTGATAGAACATCTTAGCTGCTGAAGCAATTTATTAGTTAATATATGGATTAATTGTAGTGTGGTCCTTCATGTATAACATATGTTTAAAAACTAACAGGTATCTTTTCTTTTCATAAACACATTTATATTTTGCTTTTCTGATTTCTGCCTCCTTTTCTTCCCACTGTCTGTCCATAGCTACAATATATGCCATTAAATTTGTCCTAGCTAGTGAAGAACACAGATGCATTAAAGGAACTCATGGAGTAGTGGAAAACACAGTTGACTAAATAACGACAGCAAAAAGAAGCTGTCAGCTGCCTAGAGGAAGGTTAGGGAGTTTTTCAGAAAAGTTATCAATTTGAGTTTGAAGATAGTAGGGAAGAAGGGGTGGGAGTTTAACCTTGCCGCAAGAGAAGAATGATGAGGGGAAAGAGCACATACTTTTAAAAACTTGTATTTTATTTTTAATTTTTTAATTTTTATTATTTTTTAAAGATTTTATTTATTCATTAGAGAGAGAAAGAGAGAGAGAGGGGCAGAGACACAGGCAGAGGGAGAAGCAGGCTCCATGCAGGGAGCCCGATGTGGGACTCGATCCCGGGTCTCCAGGATCATGCCCCGGGCCAAAGGCGGCGCTAAACTGCTGAGCCACCTGGGCTGCCCTTGTATTTTTTTTTAAACCCACTGAAGAACTATGTCACAAATAAGACAAATATGATTTCGTCCATATGTGGGATGTAAGAAACAAAACAGATGAACATAGTGGGGAAAAAAGAGAGAGGCAAGGGCACCCGGGTGGCTCAGCGATTGAGCATCTGCCTTTGGCTCAGGTCGTGGTCCCAGAGTTCCAGGATCGAGTCCCGCTTCGGGATTCCCTTGCAGGGAGCCTGCCTCTCCCTGCCTGTGTTGTGTCTCTGCCTCTCCCTGTGTCTCTCATGAATAAATAAATAAAATCTCAAAAAAAGAGAGAAAGAGAGAGAGAGAGGCAAACCATAAATCAGACTCTTTACCATACAGGACAAACTGAGGGTTGCTGGAGGGGAAGTGAGTGGGTGGTTGGGTTAAATAGGTGATGATGGATATTAAGAAGGGCACTTGTGATGAGCACTGGGTGTTGTATGTAAGTGATGAATCACTAAATCTTAATACCTGAAACTAATATTATGCTACATGTTAACTAACTGGAACTTAAATGAAAACTTGTGGGAGGGTGGTAGGAAGAATAAGTTCAAGAGAAAAATAACCCCTCCTAGATGAGAAGAGAGTGGTGTGCCTACTTCTATCCCTGGGAGTATTAACTGACTTTGGGGGCGTAGGTGGGCAAAGGAACAAGCCTGTTGTGAGTAAGGGATCTTTTATAGGTCTAGAAGAAATCAGCTGAACTTTTAGCGGCCGTATGTGAGCTGACATGACAGATTGGAGGATGGGAATCCTCAAACACAGCGCTGGTTCACCCCAGATGCTAAATCTCATCAGGACTTCTGCTGAGTAAGAGTAGTAAAGAAAATTGGGTCTGAGCTAGAGAGACAGAGATCTTACAGTCTTGTAGTGCTTAGATCCCAAAGCCTTGCTAGAGGAAAAGACCTGGTTCCATCCTTAAGACATTTGAAACTGAAAGTGAACTTGAGCTAAATAAAGGGACAGCTCAGCTTCAACCCAGATACATTCCTAATTTATATTGAAGAGATCCTCTTGTCACTCTAGCTGCTTGAGAGAGGAAATGAAGTGCCTTGTCTGAGGGAAATATTTATTTCAGTATTTATTTTTCATTTGTATGCAATGTCTGGCAAAAACAAAAATATTGAGCAACATAAAGGATAATGGGACCTGTAATAAAGAGAAAAAAAATAGTTGATATAAGCAAACACAAACATGATCTAGATGTTTGAATTAGCAGACAAGAACTTAAACAATTACACTAGAGAATTTAGAGGGAAAGATTGTTAAAATTGGTAATAAGATGGAGAATTTCAGCAGAGAAATGAAACTCTAAAAAAGAACCAAGTGAAATTTCTAGAACTGAAAGTAAAAATTTGTACTTCTTTACAACCAACAGCCACTGATACTTTTTAGGTAGAAGACAAATATATTATTTACAGAATTAACCAGGAGAACCTTGTAACTTTTACCATAAATTATATCTTGTAAGAAATGGGCTCTTGAACTAAGTTTTGAAGGAAGGAAAGGGACTTGACATAGATTTGAGAGAGATTTTTAGTATTGAATGGATAGGCCTAGAAGAATTAAGCACTAAGGGGTAGAAGGAAGAATCCGTTAAGTCTAGAATATCTATCTGCCTTGGGAAAGTTGGATGTCAGTGCCCATATGAGAAAGAGAATAGGTGTAAGTAGCAGACTCAAGGGGGAAAATAAAGAGTTCAGGTCTGAGTGTGGTTGGTTTGAGGGGGCTTCGGAACATCCAGTTTATATGTAACTTGAATGCCGTGGGTCCAGATATATACCTTAGTCCATTCTAAGATGCATGTTCTGTCACATTCTGACATCTTTGAAAACAAGTTGTGGCTTATAATTAATGCCCTCTCCCCAGATCCTTTTTGGACAGGGAGTTTTGTGTATTATTGGTAATTCATGTGTTGATTGCAGGAATAAACAATAGTTTCAGAAATAATTTCCTGCAAAACAACAAATACTGTATGAGACCTAAAAAGAGAAAATAGACATAAATGAAAAAAGCTGGGTTACATACAGAGGGATTGCTATCACATGCTTCAGTTGAAATTGAAGACACCAGAGGAAATTGCCATACCTGTGGGGATAAAACAAATGTCTAAGCAGTGACAGGCTGGTGTGACCAGTCCACGTGTTGCACAAGACTGTTGTTAAGGCATTGAATTGTATCATGATTTAATTGCCATGTTTTTCTTTTTCAGAGATTGATAAAAGTGTGGTGTTTCTTACAACTTTTATCTAAAGAGTCATTGGCATATAGGTAGTAGTTGAAGTTTTCAGCCTTTCTCATTTCATTCACAGTAAGAAATATATTGAAATAGCAACCTAGTTCATGCAAATCTAATCAAAGCAAAAAATTCTTGATATAGTGTATACCCTTAGAATGTGTGATGTACTCTGTTTTCTGTTCTTGTTTAGTCTATTTTAGATTTTATTTTACTTTTAAAAAAGTGCTAGTTGCTATACAGCAAATCAGTAATTCTCAACCAAGGGTAATTTTGCCTCCCATGAGACATTTGGCAATGTGTGGAGACATTTTTATTTATCACGACTGGGTTGAGTACTGCTGGCATCTAGTGGGTAGAAGCCAGGGATGCAGCTACATAGCCTGCAACGCACAGGACAGCCCCCTAAACAAACGCTGGTAGTGCCAAGGTTGAAAAACTTTACATGAAATTTATTTTTGATTCCTCAGTGCTTTCTCAATGCTGACAGTACATTTATTAGAATCACATAAGGAGATTGATTTACTAAATCCAGATTAGCTGGTGACTGGTAGTTTTAAAAGTTCCTCAGTATTTGAAAAACATAAATTTATAGTACAGTCATGAGAAAATATACAGTCCTAATTTCATGTGTTGTTTTTTTTAACAAAAGCTGATTATTAAACTGATATGTAAAAAAAAATAAACTGATATGTAAGCAGTATAATTTTTTTACCATTATTTAACTTTTTAAATAACTTGACTAATAAAATCCTTGTATTAGATTATCCTGTGTTTTGAATATTTGTTGTTTAGAAGATGGAATTAAACCAGGCAGTTAGATATTATTTCAGGCAATAATTTTTTTTATGGAGTAATTACGGCTACCATATTTGCCTTATACCACCTAGATGTTGTATTTCAAGGTGCAGAATAAATGTCATTCCCAGGTTGTTTGAATATCAGCAGATTTCTTAAGATACGACATTCTAGTGAGCCCATGTTTTTCTTTTGTGGTAGAAATGAGATTATTCTTGTTTAGATTACACAGAAGAGATCATACTTAGCCAGGCCAGTCCGAGTATAAATAGAAGAGTCTAGCAAAGGATCAGCCACCTTTGGGTTCCCAGGGTTGGGAGAGTACCAGCTTTCAGTGATAGGAGTTAAATACTAGTTGTATATAGATTTAAAGATCTGTGAAGTTCTTTTCGCACCTAATATGCCTTCCTTTTATCTGCCAACAGGTACAACTGTAACTGTTTTAAAATTGTTTAAGAATCTGCCTGTAAGAAAGCAGTTCTATTCAACTGCTAAAAAATGTAAAGATGAAATAAAAAAGGTCCAGGATCTCCTCATAAGCTATGGTATACTTAAACCTGAGTTAAGGATTGTGTTTATACATAACAAGGTAAGCTTTATTAGGCTTCTATAAGATTTTTTAGTATGTGATGTTATAAAGGGACAATGTATTTTATCTTAATCAGTTATGTAAAGTCTTCTTGCAAAAATTTGCTCACATTTGTTTACTTTTATCTTTATTATACAAAGAGCATCTTTACTTTATCTGATATTTAAGTGAAATCTGATTGAACCTTTCATTTCTTAATTTCTAAGATCAGTGGTTCTGCCAGTAGACATTTAAGAAGTGTTTGAGTACTTCCTAAATATGAAGATGAGTAAACCATGTTCTTCTCCTTTAAGGAGTTCACAATTTAGTGACATTTTTCACCTTCCATTTTATATATATATATATGTATGTATTTATATTTATATATATATATTTATAAATATATATTTATTTATTTTTAAGATTTAATTTACATATTCATGAGAGACGCAGAGAGAGAAGCGGGCTCCCTGCATCACTTTCTATTATAAACTTTTTTCTTTGGAAGAGTTTTTCATTTTTTTTTTTAAGGAAACTACCTCATTTCTTCTCACTTTTCAAAGTGAGGATGATTAAGAAATTCTTGTTGCTTGATGAATTTTAGTGGAAAGAAAAGTTAACATATTTTCTGATTATCTGTTTTTCATAAAATTACACGTATACACTTGAAATACTTAATTAGAAGAGAGCAGAACCACACAGCAGAAGTGTGGAACCCTGATGGGATGTTGAGAGTTAACGCTTATTGAGGGCCTGTGCTGTGCTACCTCATATCCTTGCTGCATTAAACTCCTGAAATAGGGATCCCTGGGTGACTCAGTGGTTTAGCTCCTGCCTTTGGCCCAGGGATTGATCCTGGGGTCCCGGGATCGAGTCCTGCATCGGGCTCCCCGCATGAAGCCTGCTTCTCCCTCTGCCTGCTTTTCTCTGTGTGTGTGTCTATCTCTCATGGATAAATAAATAAAATCTTAAAAAAAAAAAAAAACAACTCCTGTAATGCAGCAACAAATAAGTGACATAGACGTATTAATTTGCTGTTGTCCTTTGAACTAAACTCAGAGGGGTTTAATACTTTGTGTCTCACAGCTACTGAATTATTGAGATGGGATTTGAAACTTAACATGCCTACAGAATTAGGCTCTTTACACTCTGCCCTGTTTTCTCATTTCGATGCTAGGTTACATTTATATAGTTCTGTTCCAGGTTCCAGAACACTTGTAATAGCTTTATAAGTTAGGCAGCATCCTCGATTTGTATGAGGAACCTGAAGCTCAGAGTAATCAAAGAAATTGTTGTATATTTTACGATAATTAATAGTACGGAGGTCAGAACCCTTTTTCATCCAGTTGCCTTTCTACTCTATTCTGTTTACTTGTTATTAAGATGATTCTGTGTTAAGCCAAGCTGTGGGAGAATATTTATGATCAAAATCTCTCATCGTCTTAAAAAAACAAAAAAGAAAGAAAAACATTAAGATTAGTCAGCCACCTGTTCCTGTGGCCCGAGAGCTCAACCACATGATACCTTGAGATCTCTTCCAGCTGTACCATGCGGTGATTCCTCAGGATGTTGATGGACGGAGGCTCATCCTGTAGTATAAATAACCCCATGACCTCTTGATCCAGAGGACACTTAGCAATTAAAAGTAAATGTGCCCAAGTTAAAAAAAGATCAAGGACAGAAGAGTCAGTGATCAGGAAGGGAAAACATGTGGAAAAAGGTAAAATATGAAGATAGGAACTATATATTTTTAAAAGAAAAACAACTATAAAGAGAAAAGTTTTGAGTATGAGAAAATAGAACAAGATTTCTGGTTCATGTAATGGAAGTGAGTATTTAAAATCAAATACATATTTTCTGAGTTTTGGATAAGTTTATGTAGATTTTCCCAACCACTATAAGATCATCAGTGTAGGAATTATCTTTTGAGAATGGAAAGTAGTATTTTCTAAAATGCTGCATTTTATTATTTTTGGAGGACAGCACATCTGAACTGATATTGAACAAACACAAGTCCCCTGATAGCCTTCAGTAATTTCAAATGCAATTCAAACCCTGGAGTATGTTGAGAGTATTATACCATGAAAGTAATGTATGATTATAAAAAATTTTATAGTAAAATTAAGTATTAGCTATTGTTACACAAGGAAATCAAGGACTAAATTAGAATAAGCAATCTGTCTTCCAGCTTTTTTTCTCTTAGTACAAATTATTGTTCCATGCTTTTATTTCTTGCTAGTACTGTTGTGCCTCAAATGTTGAAATATATTGTTAAACCTCCCAAAATAGCAATGGCACATGTCATAAATCTCTTTGAACATTGAGTCCTGCTCCGCTCTTGGCCTTTTTCTTTTGAACATTTTTATCATTCTTTATGTGTTTTTCTGAAGAATTTTTTGCCTTTGCCTAAAATTTAAACATGACTATATTGACATCTTTTTTTGGAATTTTTTTCTTCTTTAGAAAAAAACAATCATATTGCACATAATATAAGAAGTACTATTGCTATTTTGACATCTTGGATTAGATAGTGTTCCTTCTTTTTATGAAGGTTTAACCTGCCAAGACATTCTTTGAATACTGATAATGTTGATGTTCTTGCCAGTATGGTTATGTTAGAAAGAGGTATTTTTCTTCTTTCATCACCATGTTCCTTGAAAGCATATTGAATAATGAGACAGCCAAAGGGAAATAATTTACAAGTGGATTCAGTGACTTCATTTAAAGTAGATATTTGGAGAAATTGCTAGAGCCATTCCTTAAAAAGCACTATAGTCTTCAGCTTTCGTTATAATAACTGAATTCCTGTGAGGTCCTGCTGTGTATATTTTCACTTATAAAGTAGTTATTTCCTAAAATTAAAAGTTTTTCTCAATGTGATAATATGTGAAACTAATTTAGTATTCTAGCTCTTTGATATGTGCATGGATAGTTTGGTAGACAACTAGTTCAGAACATAATGTTAAATTGTGATTTCAAATAGGGGATACTTTCATACTTCATACTTTCTGAGTTTTGTGGATATTTTCTTCTGCCGAAAATACTATCTGTGGTTTTAAATATAGTTTTGAATTTAATTTTATCCTGATAATTAGAGGCCCACTGTATTGCAAAAGCTGACTTGAATTATCACTGATACGAGGTTTTAACTGTTACAAGAGAAGTAGTTTAAGGAATGACTTTCCACCTACCTACTCCACCTCCTTGTTAGAATCAGTTTATTTTTGAGGTCTGGAAGAATGATGACAATGCCTTGAAAAGTTGAGTATCTCTGGCAACAGTCAATCTGGGAAGAGGCAGGCTCTTAGCAGGGGACAGAAACCCAGTAAAGTAGCTGTGGAGATTTAGTAGTGAGTGTAGTGACTTCCTCTCTTGACGTACTTCTCTGGCTGTCTAGGAGAGAAACTCTGGGGTAGTGCCTGAAGATTTGGGAGGAAGTGTGTGACCAAGAATAATTTAAAAAAAGTGGGGAACACATTTATTAAATTATAAACTGACTATAAAAACAGTAGCCTATAATCTGTATCCCCAACATTCATGATATTCTCTTTGTTCACTTTATTCTTTTTTGCATCTTTTGACCTTTTTTATATCGTTAAATGTCTCAGTTTTGTTTCAGCTGTGCCATATGAGGAATCAAGAGAAAGTCCACAGTTGGACCAGCATTAAAGAGTGCCCCCCACCCCGCCATCACATCCCAAGCAAGGTTATGGAGGCAGTATAGTCAACAAGAAATTCCAGTTCAGGATTGTGGTTCAGATGCCCTTTCCTTATGAAAAAATTATTCTTCTACTTCCAACCTTGAAAGTTTGGGTGGGTTTTGTTTTATTTTGGTTTTTTAATTAACAACAGTGGAGCTCTATTCAAATATAGTTTTAAGCTTAGCTTGAAGCTGACTATCAATCTTGATTGGTTGGTTGGTTAGGGTTTTGTGGGTTTTTTTGTTTTTGCTCCTTGAAAATTCATGATATCTACATTTTTAAGATGTTTCTCATATTGTTATATTCATTTTTTTCACTTTTCACCTAATTTCTGTGAACTATTATACAGAAAAGATGAGACACAGATGTCACATTTTACTATAGTTTATTTATGATTCTGTTGTTTAGCCATTCTATTGAAGGGTCTCTGTATTCATCCCCTTCCCCAGCAAGACATAGTTATAACATTGTTTGTGTGTTTCTATTATGTCATTTTTGTTTGTTGACAGTGATTTGCATCCTGTCTCCCCTTCTCAGTAGACTCTTGTGGGAGGTAGAGCTGCGTATTCGTATTCCCCTTAATACTCAGTGCATAGTGCAGAGTAAAATACTAATGAAATAGGTGGTGCTAAAATAAAAATCACATAAATTCATAATTTTGAACACTCTGGCCTTTTAGACCTTTCGCATATAAAATGAATTACTTTGAGGATTCATCCTTTTGGATTCTCAAGTGTCCTCTTTTTACAGAGTATATTCCCCCTTGTACAGATATATACTATTCTCGTCTGTTTCTTTTCCTGGCGAGTAAGTTATCGATATGTCTTCATTAGAACTAGTCCGGAAATATGTAAAGACTGCGTGGATGGGACAGTGGGGGCGAAGGTTGACAGGAACTTGGTCTTTAAGAGCCATCAATTTATGTTGTTTCTATTACCTTAGTTAAATGGAACTATGTATAATTCCTTTACGGATCCCCTAACCAAATACATCTTATATATTTACTATTTATCCCAGTTTATTTCCCTAACACAGTAGACTTCTCTTCTGATTAAGATCCATAGAACTCTGCACAAACCTAGCTGTTTTTGAGCTTAGGCCTGTAAAAGTTGATACCTAAGGCCCCTTTTCAATAAATTCTTTTTTTTTTTTTTAAGATTTAAAAAAAAATTTTTTATTGGAGTTCTATCTGCCAACATATAACACCCAGTGCTCATCCCACCCAGTCCCCCCTCAAGTGCCTGTCACCCAGTCATCCCATCCCCCAGCCTACCTCCCCTTCCACTACCCCCTTGTTCGTTTCCCAGAGTTAGGAGTCTCTCATGCCTTGTCTCCCTCTCTGATATTTCCCACTCATTTTCTCTCCTTTCCCCTTTATTCCCTTTCACTATTTCTTATATTCCCCATATCAGTGAAACCATATAATGTTCGTCCTTCTCTGATTGACTTATTTCATTCAGCATAATCCCCTCCAGGTCCATCCATGTCAAAGCAAATGGTGGGTATTCATCCATCTAATGGCTAAGTAATATTCCACTGTATACATAGACCACATCTTTATCCATTCATCTTTTGATGGACATTGAGGCTCCTTCCACAGTTTGGCTATTGTGGACATTGTTGCTAGAAACATCGGGGTGCAGGTGTCCTGCCATTTCACTGCAGGGTAAATCCCCAGCAGAGCCATTGCTGGGTTGTAGGGTGGATCTACTTTTGACTCTTTGAAGAGTCTCCACGCAGTTTTCCAGAGTGGCTGCACCAGTTCACATTCCCACCAACAGTGCAGGAGGGTTCCCCTTTCTCCACATCCTCTCTGACATTTGGTGTTTCCTGTCTTGTTAATTTTCCCCATTCTCACTGGTGTGAGGTGGGATCTCATTGTGGTTTTGATTTGTATTTCC
This sequence comes from Nyctereutes procyonoides, assembly GCF_905146905.1. Classification (NCBI taxonomy): domain Eukaryota; kingdom Metazoa; phylum Chordata; class Mammalia; order Carnivora; family Canidae; genus Nyctereutes; species Nyctereutes procyonoides. The sequence continues at coordinate 595,298 of NW_026575132.1, forward strand.
CTGATGGCCAGTGATGCGGAGCATTTTCTCATGTGCTTGTTGGCCATGTCTAGGTCTTCCTCTGAGATTTCTGTTCATGTCTTTTGCCCATTTCATGATTGGATTGTTTGTTTCTTTGCTGTTGAGTTTGATAAGTTCTTTATAGATCTTGGATACTAGCCCTTTATCTGATATGTCATTTGCAAATATCTTCTCCCATTCTGTAGGTTGTCTTTTAGTTTTGTTGACTGCTTCTTTTGCTGTGCAGAAACTTTTTATCTTGATGAAGTCCCAATAGTTCATTTTTGCTTTAGTTTCCTTTGCCTTCATAGATGTATCTTGAAAGAAGTTGCTGTGACCAAGTTCAAAAAGGGTGTTACCTGTGTTCTCCTCTAGGATTTTGATGGAATCTTGTCTCACATTTAGATCTTTCATCCATTTTGTGTTGATCTTTGTGTCTGGTGTCAAAAAATGGTCTAGTTTCATTCTTCTGCATGTGGATGTCCAATTTTCCCAGCAACGTTTATTGAAGGGACTGTCCTTTTTCCAGTGGGATAGTCTTTCCTGCTTCGTCGAATATTAGTTGACCATAGAGTTGAGGGTCCACCTCTGGATTCTCTATTCTGTTCCATTGATCTGTGTGTCTGTTTTTGTGCCAGGACCACACTGTCTTGATGACCACAGCTTTGTAGTACAACCTGAAATCTGGCATTGTGATGCGCTGAGCTATGGTTTTCTTAATATTCCCCTGGCTATTCGGGGTCTTTTCTGATTCCACACAAATCTTGAGATGATTTGTTCCAACTCTCTGAAGAAAGTCCATGGTATTTTGATAGGGATTGCATTTAAATATGTAAATTGCCCTGGGTAGCATTGACATTTTCACAATATTAATTCTTCTAATCCATGAGCATGGAATATTTTTCCATCTCTTTGTGTCTTCCTCAATTTCTTTCAGAAGTGTTCTGTAGTTTTTAGGATATAGATCCTTTACCTCTTTGCTTAGGTTTATTCCTAAGTATCTTACGCTTTTGGGTGCAATTGTAAATGGGATTGACTCCTTAATTTCTCTTTCTTCAGTCTCATTGTTAGTGTATAGAAATGCCACTGATTTCTGGGCATTGACTTTGTATCCTGCCACACTGCCAAATTGCTGTATGAGTTCTAGCAATCTTGGGATAGAGTCTTTTGGGTTTTCTACATATAGTATCATGTCATCTGCGAAGAGGGAGACTTTGACTTCTTCTTTGCCAATTTGAATGCCTTTTATTTCTTTTTGTTGCCTGATTGCTGAGGCTAGGACTTCTAGTACTATGTTGAATAGCAGTGGTGAGAGTGGACATCCCTGTCTTGTTCCTGATCTTAGGGGAAAGGCTCCCAGTGCTTCCCCATTGAGAATGATATTTGCTGTGGGCTTTTCGTAGATGGCTTTTAAGATGTTGAGGAATGTTCCCTCTATCCCTACACTCTGAAGAGTTTTGATCAGGAATGGATGCTGTATTTTGTCAAATGCTTTCTCTGCATCTCTTGAGAGGATCATATGGTTCTTGTTTTTTCTCTTGTTGATATGACCTATCATGCTGATTGTTTTACGAGTGTTGAACCAGCCTTGCATCCGGGGATAAATCCCACTGGGTCATGGTGAATAATCTTAATGTACGGTTGGATCCTCTTCGCTAGTATCTTGAGAATTTTTGCATCTGTGTTCATTAGGGATATTGGTCTAGAATTCTCCTTTTTGATGGGGTCTTTGGTTTTGGAATTAAGATAATGCTGGCCTCAAAGAGCAAGTTTGGAATTATTCCATCTCTTTCTATCTTTCAGAACAGCTTTAGTAGAATAGGTATTATTCTTTAAATGTTTGATAGAATTCCCCTGGGAAGCCATCTGGCCCTGGACTTTTATGTCTTGGGAGGTTTTTGATGACTGCTTCAATTTCCTCCCTGGTAATTGGCCTGTTCAGGTTTTCTACTTCTTCCTGTTCCAGTTTTGGTAGTTTGTGGTTTTCCAGAAATGCATCCATTTCTTCTAGATTGCCTAATTTGTTGTTGACATATAGCTAGCTGCTCATAATATGTTTTTAAAATTGTTTGTATTTCCTTGGTATTGGTTGTGATCTCTATTCTTTCATTGATGATTTTATTAATTTGAGTCTTTTTTCTTTTTAAGAAGGCTGTCTAGGGGTTTATCTATCTTATTAATTCTTTACAAGAACCCGCTCCTGGTTTTGTTGATGTGTTCTGCAGTTCTTCTGGTCTCTATTTCATTGAGTTACGCTTGAATCTTTATTATCTTTCTTGTTCTGCTTGATGTAGGTTTTACTTGCTGGTCTTTCTCCAGTTCCTTTAGGTGCAAGGTTAGCTTGCGTATTTGTTTTTTCCAATTTTTGAGGGAGGCTTGTATTGTGATGTTTTTCCCTCTTAGGACTGCTTTTACTGTATCCCAAAGATTTTGAACCGTTGTATCTTCATTTTCATTAGTTTTCATGAATCTTAATTCTTCTCTAATTTCCTGGTTGACCCATTCATCTTTTCGTAGGATGCTCTTTAACCTCCACGTGTTTGAGTTTCTTCCAAATTTTTTTTTCTTCCAAATTTCTTCTTGTGATTGAGTTCAAGTTTCAAAGCATTATGGTCTGAAAATATGCAGCAGACAATCCCAATCTTTTGGTATCATTTCAGACCTGATTTGTGACCCAATATGTGGTCTATTCTGGAGAAAGTTCCACGTGGACTTGAGAAGAATGTGTATTCAGTTGCATTCGGATGCAGTGTTCTGTATATATCTGTGAAATACATCTGATCCAGTGTATCATTTAAGGCCCTTCTTTCTTTGGTGATGTTGTGCTTAGAAGATCTGTCATTTGCAGAAAGTGCCGTGTGGAAGTCTCCCAGTATTAGTGTATTATTATCTAATAGGTCTTTACTTTGGTTATTAATTGATTGATATACTTGGCAGCTCCCACATTAGGGGCATAAATATTCATGATTGTTAGGTCTTCTTGTTGGATAGACCCTTTAAGTATGATATAGTGTCCCTCTTCATCTCTTACTACAGTCTTTGGGATAAACTTTAATTTATCTGATACGAGGATTGCTACCCCAGCTTTCTTTTGAAGACCCTTTTTTTTATTTATTCATGATAGAGAGACAGGGGCGGGGGCAGGGACACAGGCAGAAGGAGAAGCAGGCTCCATGCCAGGAGCCCGACGCGGGACTCAATCCTGGGACTCCAGGATCGCGCCCTGGGCCAAAGGCAGGCGCCAAACTGCCGAGCCACACAGGGATCCTCTTTTGAAGACCACTTGAATGGTAAATAGTTCTCCATCCTTTCATTTTCAGGCTGGAGGTGTCCTTAGGTCCAAACTGAGTCTCTTGCAGACAGCATGTAGATGGGTCTTGCTTTTTTATCCAGTCTGAAATCCTTCGCCTTTGATGGGATCATTTAGCCCATTCACGTTCAGAGTAACTATTGAAAGATAGGAATTTAGTGTCATCATAATACCTATTCAGTCCCTGTTTTTGTGAATTATTTCTTTGCGCTTCCTCTTTTACAGGGTCCCCCTTAATATTTTTTGCAGAGCTGGTTTGGTGGTCACAGATTCTTTCAGTTTCTGCCTATCTTGGAAGCTCTTTATCTTTCCTTCTATTCTTTTTGTGTTTTTAAAGATTATTTATTTATTTATTTATTTATTTATTCATGAGAGACACAGGTAGAGGGACAAGCAGACTCCATGCAGGGAGCCCACCGCGCAACTCGACCTGTGTCTCCAGGATCAGGCCCTGGACTGAAGGCAGCGCTAAACTGCTGAGCCACCCGGGCTGCCCTCTCTCCTATTCTGAATGAGAGCCTTGCTGGATAGAGTATTCTTGGCTGCATGTTCTTCTCATTTAGGACCCTGAATATATCCTGCCAGCCCTTTCTGGCCTGCCAGGTCTCTGTGGAGAGGTCCGCTGTTAATCTGATATTTCTCCCCATATAAGTTAAGAATCTCTTGTCTCTTGTTGCTTTAAGGATGTTCTCTTTATCTAGGAATTTTCAAGTTTCACTATTAAATGTCGAGGTGTTGAAGGGTTCTTACTCATTTGGGGAGGAGACCTCTCTATCTCCTGGATCTGAGTGTCTCTTTCCCTCCCCCAGATTAGGGAAGTTAAGTTCTCAGCTATGATTTGTTCTAATATGCTTTCTGGCCCTCTGTTCTCTTGGCATTTTGTGGAACCCCAATTATACGTAGATTCTTCCTTCTGAGCCTGTCATTTATTTCCTTTAACCTTTCCAGATGATCTCTTAATTGTTTTTTTCTTTTTTACTCAGCTTCCTTCCTTGCCATCAACTTGTCTTCTGTGTTGCTCTCTTTCTTCCACCTCATTAACCCTCATCGTTAGGAACTCCAGTTTGGATTGCATCTCATTTATTTTTAATTTCGGCCTGATTAAATCTAAATCTGCAGTGACAAAGTCTCTAGAGTCCTTTATGCTTTTTTCCAGAGCCACCAGTAGCTTTAGAATTTCAGTAGCTTCTAAAGCTTTCTGACATCAAATTGTAATCCATATTTTGTAACTCTGTGGCAGAGAGTAGTTTCTGATTCTTTTTCTGGTGAGTTCTTCCTTCTGCTCATTTTGTTCAGTGCATAGTGGCTGTATGAGCAGGCTAAGTCGCAAATTTCAACCACAACCAAAGTAAATTTCACCCTAGATGATTCTGACGAGGTCGGAGGCCAGAAAAGATTAGAACAAAATAAAACCAAAGGACCACTAAAGTGAAAAAAAAATTAAAACAAAGCAGTAAAAAATAGAAGACCAAAAAGCCCAAAGAAAGAAAAAAAAAAGGAAGAGAAAAAACACTTAGTAAAGAGGAGGAAGAAAAAGAAAGGGGAGGGCGGAATGTGAAATGGTGGTGGTGAAGAAGCTGTATGGAGGGAGAATGTAGTCTACCTGAGGGATCCTAGAGGCTGATTGTCTTGGTTCTGAGTGTATTAAGTTCTGTATGCTAGAAGATGCTCATTCCCAAGTTTATATAAACCAGCAATACTTGTAGAAAGCCCCACCATTGACCACCCCTTCTCTCTACAGCGTCTGGCTGTTCTCTCTTTAAATCTCAGATCGAATTCATAGGTGTTCAGGGTGGTTGAAAGTTATCCAGGTAAGTTGGGGGGACGAGGTGAGTTGAGGACCTCTACTCTTCCACCATCTTGCCCACCTCTCCCATCTTGCCCCACCCTCTCAAGATTTTATTTTTAAAATTATCTGTACACATAATATGGGGCTTAAACCCCAAGATGAAGAGTCATATCTACTGACTGAGCTAGCCAGGTGCCCTTAAAAATCTTTGATTTCTTTTTAAATCTTTGATTTTTTCAGGATGTCTACATATATCTTGAGCATTTCCATTACTTTCTTACAGAATTGAAGTTTCACATTTCTGTCACTTAGAAGTTCTAAAGAAGTGATTCATATTTCAAATCACAAAATAATAAGAATTTATATCTCCTAGATTCCTAGATCTTCACATCTGGAAGAGACCACTGAAAACTTTTTTTATTCTGTTCCAGACCTTTTAGCAAGTAGAGTATTTTTATTTCGGTCCTTTCCATTTTATCTTCATGTGACCCCAGGAATTTGAGTGGATTGCCCAATAACTTAAATGTTTAATGTAGCATAAGATGAGCTAAAGTTCAAATCTCTTAGACTTTCTGCAACATTCATTCTCCTTTGCTATATAGCTTTTCCACAAATACTAGATGCAGAGCTTGGAGTAGGTGCTATGGAGTAATTACATGATGGCCTATGGAATAATTATGGGAGGGGAGCTTACGTATAAGCTGTGAAATGATATAAGTGAAGAAGATATGAAAGTATGTGAACATTTAAATAAATGAAAAGAATAATGAGAACTTTTTAAATAATTAAATGATATTGATAAGTATTATGAAAAGTAAGAGAAGGGACTGATTACTTCAGGCTAGAATAGTCAAGGAATACTGTTCATCCATCAGTGGATGTGTTTTGATCTGTATCTTTGTGTGGATGTTTAACAAGTGTCTTGGCTGGAGGAGGCTGGACTGAGGCTGATGCTGGGATAGATCAGTGTGTGGAAATACATTTCACCCCCATAAACCAAAGTCCTCTCTTGCTCTGGACAGGTAAAACATTGCTTTACCTGTTACAAAATGTTTAGAGAACCTGCCTAAGGCCTAAGAGCTTCATGGAAATAAACTTATATCCTCTTTATAGTTGCAGTTTAATTCTGTACTAAATATAGGTGGGAAGGCAGGAGACGTTCAGCAAAATCTCTGAAAAAAATCCCTATGAGTGAAGGAAAGTATCTAATATGTAGAAGGTAAAACTTCTCCTTAGGTTTTTATTGATTAAGAGTCAGATGAAAGCTCAGAGCAATGGCATATAGATGTCCATTGGTATTTACCATTAGGGAATCTTTGCTCTGAGAACAAGACTATCCCTCTCTCCTCCATGCTTTTTTTTTTTTTTTCTGGTGTCAGATGGGATTCCCAGAACTCTCAATCCTGGCAAGACCCCTCTAGCCTTTCCCCTGAAAGTCTGAGTCTTGTGATTGCAAAGTGCTTTGGGACTACCAGCCCTAATCTCATCATGTTTTTTTTTTTTTTTTCTCGTGTTTGTCAATCATCTCAAGAAGCCTGAGTCTTCACAACTCATCCATTACCTCCCTGGTCTGTCTTTGTCTACAAATCATTGTTTTCTCTAACTCTGTCTCTCACATATCCCCATGTTCTGAAATGCCCCATTTCATGATTAGTCATGAGTAAAATCCCTATTTTCTTAGCCTTTTCTTTGATCTTCTTGCTCTGAAGTCTGGTTTTCTCTGAGAACACTCTATCTTCTGCAGCCCTTTCAAGTGGTGACTGATTTTTGTCATCTGTTCATCACCCCATCGTGCCTCATTCTAGCTTCTAGACCACTCCTTTTCCTCTGCAACCCAAAATCTCATTCAGATTTAAATTTCAGACCTTTAGACTCTTAGCTCACTATTACTCTGGTGATTTCAGTATCCACATAGTCCTTCCTAGTTTCTCAAGTCTTTCATCTTTTCTCCAGTGATTTTTTTTTCCTCTACCTACCTCAGCCATTAATTCCAGTGGCTATACCATAGATCTTGTCATTGCCAAAAATTGTACTTCCTCCATAATTCCAGTGTTAAGTATTTCACTCTCTGATCCTCACCCTCTGTCTCTATAGTTTACTCCCTTCCAACAGTTCAGACTCTACTGGACCTTTGATCTATTGATCTGTCTTTTACCTGTTTCTTATCTGTGATGTTCACAGTTCTCTTCTTAAATTATAAGGGTGATAATTATCAATTGTTTTTCTCTCACTGAACTGTACATGTTTGACTAACCAAATCCTGGTTAAAGCCATCTTTTTGTCTTCTTGGTGCCTGAACCAAGCTGAGTGTGCTGGAAGAAAACACATTCATCCTGAGTAGTGTCACTATAAATTCATGATCACTACTCTCAGTGCTGCCTGGTAGTCATACTGTGTTTCTCCACTGCATTTTCTTTACTAGTCACCTACTTCAGAATGTACTGTGCATGCAGATCACCTGGGATCTTGTTAATATGAAGATTCTTATTTAGTAGGTTAGAGGGAGCCTGAAATTCTACATTTCTAACAAGTCTCCGAGTGATGTGGTTGCTGCTGGTCCATTGAATGGTGAGGTTCCCAATGGCTCTTTGATCTCTTCTCTCCTCAGACAGCCCACACCTTTTCCTCTGTCTTCACTGTCATCTGATCTTGCATCCTATTTTAGTGAAAAAATTGAGGCAATCAAAAGAGAACTACCACAATCCACCCACCTATCTGCATTTGTGCCCATACATTAAGCCTTCCCTTCCATCACTTTGGATATACTTCCCATGTTCCTAGGAAAAGCCAATTCCTTCACTTGGGCAGTACTTGTTGAAATAGTTGTCTTTATTCATTGTGTCCAGTTACTGTCCTCCCATTCCCTCTTGAACATACTTTCTCTCAGGCTTTCTCTACCACTCTCTCAAAACTGCTGTTGTCGCGGTCACCATTGACCTCCACATTGCTAAATCCAGTGGTCACTTCTCAGTCCTTATCTTACTTAGCATTTGCCACAGTTGATTTTCCATACTTGAAACACTTCTTCCCTTGGCTTCTATGTCTACACACCTTGATTTTTTTCCTATTTCTGTTTCTCTTTCTACTAACTGTTATCAGTCCTCTAGTTCATATCCTAATTTATAAATTTATGGTGTCCTGGAATTTACTTTTTTTTTAATACAGACTGAAGACAGCAAGCAAATATATATATATATTTTCATTTTCTTAGTCTATTCAGTTTACTTACTTTAGATATCATTTATATATTGATGACTCCTAAGTTTTTTTTAAAGATTTATTTTTATTTATTTATGATAGACATGGAGAGAGAGAGAGAGAGAGAGAGGCAGAGACACAGGCAGAGGGAGAAGCAGGCTCCATGCTGGGAGCCCGACGTGGGACTCGATCCCGGGACTCCAGGATCGCGCCCTGGGCCAAAGGCGGGCGCGAAACCACTGAGCCACCCAGGGATCCCCCGACTCCTAAATTTTTATCTCCTTTCTAAAACTCTCCCCTGAACTCCAAACTCAGATCACCACCCAGAACGCCTCTGCGTATTTTAGTAATAATAGACTCCTTATATTTAACATGTCAAAAACTGAGCTCTATATCTCCTCTCCTGGAATTACTTTTTCCACATCCCTTCCCATCAATACATGAGAACTCTGTTTTTTCAGTTAATAAACCGAAGCCTTAGGATTCTCCTTGATTACTGATTCTCTATCACTTTGATTCAAGAGTAAATTCTGTAGATCTACTTCTAAATATATGTAAAATCTGACTAGATTCCACTATGTCTATGACTACCACTGTGGTCTATCATCTCTCATTTGGGTTTTTGTAATAGTATCCTAATTGGATCTCCCCATTTCCTTCCTTGTCTTTAGTCTATTTCCAGCCCAACAGCTAGAGTGATCTTGTAAAAATGTAAGTCAGATCATGCAACTCCTCTTTAGTGAGTTTCCATCTGGGTAACATCAAAGCCTTTATAAATGGCCTATGAATTCTATATCAGGGTCAGTAAGCTTATTTTTTTTTAATTTTTATTTATTTATGATAGTCACACAGAGAGAGAGAGGCAGAGACACAGGCAGAGGGAGAAGCAGGCTCCATGCAGGGAGCCCGATGCGGGTCTCGATCCCGGGACTCCAGGATTGCGCCCTGGGCCAAAGGCAGGCGCTAAACCGCTGTGCCACCCAGGGATCCCAACTTATTTTTTTATAAAGAGCCATATAGTAAATATTTTGGAGTTGGTGGGCTATACAGTCTTTTACACCTATTCAGTTATGCTATTGTCACATGAAAGCAGCCATAGACAGTAAAACTTCAAAAAAAAATTTAAGACAGTAGGCTGGATTCAGCCCTTTGGACTGTAGTTTGCTTACCCCTGTTGTAGATGATCTGACCCATCACTGATGTCTGATCTCATTTATTTCTTTCCTCTTACTCACTTTGCTTCAGCTGAACTAGCCTCCTTGTTGTTCCTTGACCTTGGCAGTCATACTGTCAACTCAGGACCTTTATATTTATAGTTTCTTTGCCTGGAACATTTTTCTGTGTATCAAGCTTAATCTCATCTTTTATAAGTTCTCAGGTTTTCTTTAGTCACCCTAAAATTGCAACCATTTCTTTTGCTGTCTCCCCATTTTCCTGCTCTATTTTTCTTATTAAAACTCATCACCATCTGATATGCTATATGATGTACTTAATCTGGATTTACTGTCTCTAGAATACAATTTCCATGAGGGGAAAGGTGTTGTACTATTGTTTCACGTCTGTATTCCTGGAGCCTACAGTAGTCTTTCCTATAGGTGCTCAAAAAATTTTTGGTACATGAGTGTAATCAAGGGTTCAGAACATGGAAGAAAGGAGAGCTCTATCACATCGGTAGTACTAGTGCATTTTGGGTTGTGAATAATAGGTATTTAAGCACTTAAGATATTGGCAGATGTGGTCACTAAAGATTAAAGACAGCAACTGGAACAGGGGTGGCAAGATAACAAGTATCAGCTCTTAGACCCGAGACGCTTCCTTTTCCTTCTGGGTACTCCTAGAAAGCTCAGAAGAGGGAGGGCTGACTTTGGTCACTAGGCAAAGGTGAGTGTTACTTATTCAGTGGAGTAAACACAACCTGTAAAAGTGATCTCACCCAGGCGCCCCCCCCCGCCCCCCACTGTGGGTGAGTCATAGGGGTATTCTATTACAGTATTTGCTAATAGATTATAGAATTTGTTAATGTGGATAAATAGATCAGGATCATTCTAGGTAGAGAAATAGTGTGAACATAGAAGGTAGGAAGGAGTAGGTAAGTGCAGAGCACAGCTAGAGGCTTAAGTCAATTTAGGTGAATCAGGAGTAGAGGAAGATAGTGAAAAATAATTTGAGATTAGATTATAAAGGGTCTCGAATGCTAAGCTGAATCATTTTTGTTTTCCTTTTTTCATAGAAAATTAGAAGTAGAGGGGTTCCTGGGTGGCTCAGTCAGTTAAGCATCTGCCTTTGACTCAGGTCATGATTCTGGGATGGAGCCCCGTATGGAGCCCAACTGGGGCTCCCTGCATGGCAGGGAACGTGCCTCTCCTTCTTGCTCTGCTCCTCCCCCTGCTTGTGCTCTCTTGCTTGCTCTCTCTTTCTCTCTCTCAAATAAATATTCTTTTAAAAAAAAAAGAAAGAAAGAAAATTGAGAGTAGAGAAGTGACTTGATCAAGTAAACTAACAATTAGTTTGGGAGTAGTGTGCACAGAAGAATTCTAGGAGAGCTTTTAAGCTGTAACAAAAGTCCAGGCACTGAATTAGGATAAATACATTGGACATAGGAAGCAGAGTGTGTCTGTGATAGATCCTATGAGGAAGAATCAATGAAACTGGTTGACTGCGTGGAAAATGAATAGAAAAGATTTGAGGGGGCAGCCCCGGTGGCTCAGCGGTTTAGCGCCGCCTTCAGCCCAGAGCATGATCCTGGAGACCTGTGATTGAGACACATGTTGGGCTCCCTGCATGGAGCCCGCTTCTCCCTCTGCCTATGTCTCTGTCTCTCTCTCTCTCTGAATAAATAAATAAAATCTTTAAAAAAAAAAAAAAGAAAAGATTTGAGGATATCTGATTAATTTACAGGCTGTTAGGAAAATGGTAAGACAACATCCCTTTTTTATCCCTGGATGAGTGTATCTGACTTTCACTTTTAACATGTATTTACCTTCATGTGTAATACTCTGACATAATTTTGATTTCACTCTAAAAAAAAAAACTAATATAATTGAACCAGAATTGAAGTTTTAAAGTGAAGTTATCGTTACCTCATCCACAGAGGTTTTGTTAACCAGTCAATGAAGAAAGAAAAGCTAATCATTTTTAGGCTGGTTATTACTTGTAAGCCTTAAGACTTACTGCTTGTTTTCTAAAAGGAGGCACAAAATTAGAAAAATATTATTATTGGGACATTTATCCTAATATAATAGGATCCATGGGAAGAGAAAGACCATCAGGAAGTACCAGGAAGCCAGCTGATGGGAGTGTTGGAAGCTCAGAATCTGTAGATTTGGTCTGTCTTCCTTCCTTCTTTCCTTCCTTCCTTCCTTCCTTCCTTCCTCCCTTTCTCTCTCTCTTTCTTTCTTTCTTTCTTTCTTTCTTTCTTTCTTTCTTTCTTTCTTTCTTTCTTTCTTTCTTCTTTCTTTCTTTCTTTCTTCTGTCTTTCTTTTCTTTCTTTCTTTTCTTTCTTAACATTATTTTGTTAAGAACACTTAACCTGAGAGCTGCCCTCTTAATGTTTTGGGTGTACAATGCAGTATTGTTGACTAGAGGTACAGTGTTGTACAGCAGATCTCTAGAAAGAACTTCTTAAATTGTTCTTAGCTGAAATTTGATGCCCATTCAGTAGTACCTTCTTATTTCCTCCTCGCCAGCGCCCCCCCATAACTACCATTACAATTCTTGATTCTATGAATTTAACTGTTTTAAGTACCTCATATAAATGGACTCCTGTACTATTTGTCTTTCTGTGACTGGCTTATTTCAACCAGCATAGTATCTTCAAGATTTATCCATGTTGCTCATACATTGTAGAATTTCCTTCTTTTTTAAGGCTGAATCATATTCTATCAGATGTATATACTGTATTTTCTTTAACCATTGATCTATCAGTGGACATTTAAGTTGTTCCCACATCTTGGCTATAGTGCTGCAGCGAACCTGAGAGTGCTAATATTAATATCTTTCAGACCTTGCTTTCATCTCCTTTGAATAAATACTCTGGCATGAGAGTGGATTGCTAGATCATATGGTAGTTCTATTTTTAATATTTTGAGGTACATTCATACTATTTCCATAATATTTGGATTCCCATAAATAGTATACAAAGGTTCCAATTTCTCTACATCTTTCCCAATGTTTGTCTTTTTTTTTTTTTATAATAGCCATTCTTACAAGTGTTAGGTGGTATTCTCAGTGTGGTTTTGATATGCATTCACCTGATGATTAGTGAGATTGAGCAATTTTTCATATATCTGTTGGCCATTTGTATTTTCTTCTTTGGAGAAATGTCTGTCAAGTTCTTAGCCATTTTTTAGTTTTCTTATTAGTGTTTTAAATACTGAGTTGTTGGGACACCTGGGTGACTCAGCAGTTAAGCGTCTTCCTTTGGCTCAGGTTGTGATTCCCAGGGTTCCAGGATCGAGTCCCGCATTGGATTCCCTGCATGGAGCCTGCTTCTCCCTCTGCCTGTGTCTCTCTCTCTGTCTCTGTGTGTGCGTGTCTCTCATGAATAAATAAAATCTTTAAATAAATACATACTTACATACATACATACTGAGTTGTAGGAATGCCTTATATACTTTGCAATGGATCATTAGATACATGGTTTGCACATATTTTCTACCATTTCATTCATTGCCTTTTCATCTGTTGAGATAGCTTCCTTAGCTGTGAGGAAGGATTTTTAGTGCTGATGTAGTCCCTCTTGTCTGTTTTTCTTATGTTGCTTGTGCAAAAATTTTGGTGTGTTATCAAAGAAATTGCCAAGATTGGTGTCAATGACGCTTTTCTCCCATCTTCTCTTTTAGGAGTTTTACAGCTTTAGATCTTATATATAAATCTTTCATCCATTTTAAATTGATTTCTGTGTATGATGTAAGGTAAGGGTCCAGTTTCATTCTTTTGTATATGGATATTGTTTTCCCAACACTTATTAAAGAGGCTCTCCTTTACCCATTGTGTATTCTTGATGCCCTTGTCAGACATTAGTTGACCATATATGTGTGGATTTATTTCTGTACTCTCTAGTCTTTTCCATTATCCTTTGTGTTTGTCTTTATGCCAATACCATACTATTTGCTTACTGTAGCTTTGTAATATATTTTGAAAACCAGTTTTGTTCTTTATCTCTGGATTGATTTGGCTCTTTTGTGGCTCCATGAATTTTAATGTGTTTTTCTTTCTGTAAAGAATGTCATTATGATTTTTGGTAGGAATTATATTGAATTTGTAGATTGCTTTGGGTAGTATGAACATCTTAACAATATTAAATCTCCTTTTTTTAATATTAAATCTTCTGATCCATAAACATAGGATGCCTTCCCATTTGTCATCTTTAATTTCTTTCATCAGTGTTTTGTAGTTTTCAATGTACCAGTCTTTCACCTCTTTAAATTTATTGCCAAGTATTTTATTTTATTTTATTTTTTGGTGTTCCTGTAAATGGAATTGTTTTTCTAATTGTTTTTCTCAGCTCATTGTTAGTGTATAGACACAGCTGTTTTTTGTATGTTGATTTTTTTTTTTTAAAAGATCTTACTTATTTATTCATGAGAGGCAGAGACACAGGCAGAGGGAGAAGCAGGCTCCATGCAGGGAGACTGATGTGGGACTCTATCCCAGGACCCTAGGGGTCACCCCCTGGGCTGAAGGCAGGTGCTAAACTGTTGAGCCACCCACAGATCCCCTTGTATGTTGATTTTTGTATCCTACAACCTTACTGAATTTCTAAGCTCTAACAGTTTTTGGATGGAGTCCTCAGGGTTTTCCTCATTTATAGCATCATGTCATCTGCAAACAGGGACAATTTTGCATCTTCCTTTCTGATTTGGATACCTTTTATTTCTTTCTCTTGCCTAATTCCTTTAGCTAGAACTTTCAGTTTTGTGATGAATGGAAGTGGCAAGAATAGGTGTCCATGTCTTACTCTTGATCTTAAAGAAAATGCTTTTCAGTTGAGCATGATGGTTATAATGGAGTTTTAATAGATGACTTTTATTATGTGGTGTTACTTTCCTTCTATTCCTTTATTGTTTTTAATCATGAAAAGTGTTGAATTCTGTCAAATGCTTTTTCTGCACCTTTTGAGACAATCATGTGATTTTTATCCTTTATTTTGTTAATATAGTATATTCCCTTAATTGAAATCCATATGTTGAACTGCCCTTGCACCCTAGAGATGAATCCCATTAGTGTGTGATTTGTTTAATAGTTGTTGGATTCAGTCTCTAGTGTTCTGTTGAGGGTTTTTGTATCTGTATTCATCAGGGATATTGGCCTGTACTTTTCTTTCTTCACAGTGTTCTTGTCTAGCTTTGGTATCAGGGTAATGCTGGAATCGTAAAATGAGTTTTGAAGCATTTCTTCTTTCAGTTTTTTTGGAAGAGTTGGGGAAGGATTTGTGTTAAGTCTTAATTAAATGTTTAGTAGAATTCCCCAGTGAAGCCATCTGGTCCTAGGCTTTCTTAGTTGAAAGGTTTTTGATTATTGATTCAATCTCTATACTAGTTGTAACAATCTGTTCAGACTTACTCTTTCTTCATGATAGAGGTTTGATAGGTTATATGTTTCTAGGAGTTGAGCCCTCTCAGTTATCCTGTTTGTTGGCTTGTAATTGTTTATATAGTCTCTCATGATTTTTTTTCCCCCCCTGTGGTATTAGTTGAAATATCACATCATTTCTAATTTAATTTGGGTCTTTTTTTTCTTATTCTAGCCAAAAATTTGCCAATTTTGTTTCTCTTCAAAAAACCAAGTCTTAGGTTATTTTTTTTCCTGTTGTTTTTATGTTTTCTGTTTTATTTTGCTCTGCTCTAATCTTTATTTCCTTCCTTCTGCTAGCTTTAGCCTTAGTTTGTTGTTTTTCTAGCCCTTTGAGGTATATGTTAGGTTGTTTATTTGACATCTTTTTAAATGTAGGCATTATTGTTATGGATAAACTGTACTGCTTATACTGTATCCTGTAAGTTTTGGTATGTTGTGTTTTTGTTTATTTCAGGTATTTTCTAATATTCTTTTTGTTTCAAGACAAAAACAATGTCTCAGCGTTGTTCAAGAGTGTGTTATTTAATTTCTCCATACTGTGAATTTTTTCCACTTCTCTTCATACTGATTTCTAGTTTCATTCCACTGTGGTTAGAAAAATTCTTTGGTATGTTTCAGTCTGCTTAAATTGAAGACTTGTTTTGTCTTAACACTTGTTCTATCCTGGAAAAGGATCTGTATGAGTTTGAAAAGAATATGTATTCTGCTGCTGTTGGGTGGATTGTTCTGTACATGCCTGTCCATCTGTAGTGTTGTTCAAGTCCTCTATTTGCTTATTGATTGATCTTCGGTCTGGATTTTCTACCCATTATTTCTCTGAAAAGAGAACTAGAGAACCATGTGGAAGATGGAATTGCATTTCAGGAGAGATGGTTGAGGTAGCTTCATTTAGAAGTATGAACAAATTTGGAAAAGAAAAATCTCATGAAAAACAAAATTAATAGGTAAAGTGATCTTCTTCAGTGGGAAAACAAAGAGGAAGAGCCAAAATGAGATAGTGCTATAAAGCAGTAGCAGCTTGATTTGCACATAACCTTTTCTGTAAAGTTAAGTATGGGTGGAAGTAATGGTTGCTTCAGGGTTCTAAGATGAAAGAGCTTATCAGAAAGGCCAGCCTGAAGGGTTTTCTGTAAACAATATTGAGAAGTATGGATATTCTGGAGGCAGTTATTAAATGCATCTTGGGTTCAAAAGGATTTTCAGTGGAGGAAGCCTTAGAAATTAGTTTTTGAGAAAGACTAGTTGGGCAGAGGCATTCAAAAGCCGTGCAAGATCAAAGAGTCCTCAGAGGTCAGAGAAAGCCAATATTTAAAAATAGAAAATGAGGCTGGATAGGTGCTTGGGTCTAGATTCTAAAGGACCTTTTTGTATACCTTATATGGGAGTGTGGACTTCTTGCCATGTGGCCAAAGGACATAAGTAGTTTCTTGTTGGAGGAGGTAATCAAGAGTGTATGACCTCCTGTTGACCCTTGAGCTGGACCCTGAACAATCAGTAGCTCCTCAGTGGGCCCCTCCCGTTCCACCTTCCCCCAATGCCTGCCTTGCCTACCATACCCATAATGGGAGCTATTCCAAGGACATAGCCTTGAGAGAGTAAAGTGTTGTTGAGACCATATGGACATTGTATGAGACAACCCAGTTAAGGCTTTATACAGACGTTTTAAATTCGGGAGGGTAGGTGCATAGATCTACATGTCTTGCAGCCACCCAGAACCAGCCTCATGAGTCTCCTTGCTTATTAAAACCGTTACCTACCAATCTGGGGCGGGCTACCTCTGTCTTTGGGGTCTCTTCCTGCCTTCTGCTTACAGGGGCCGGCTTCATGTTATACTGAGGAATCTCCTAAGGAGGTTGTGAACGAACACTTAGGAAACTAAAATAAGGTAATTCTCATTGCAGTTGGAGGATGGGCCAAATTATGTTTAGTGATTATATAAGAGAGGTAGCTGGTTCAGTACTCAAGACAGTTGCAAAGCATGGAGAAAGAGGGTCTAGCAAGAAAAACATTTCTGATAAGATTAATCCAATCTTGGAAATAATCTTACTTGTTTTAAAGACCACAAGGAGTAATCTACAATCTCCTTTTGAAAGTTTGATAAAAATTAGCTTTATGTTTTTAAGTTTTTATTTAAGTTTTAAAATAAACCCTACCTTTACGGGGTTCAAAAACCAAAAAGTATGAAAAGATACAGTGAAAAAATTACTCTCATTTTTGTCTCTTATCTGCCTACCTCCTGTAATCCTCCCTTCCCGTTGGTGAAATTACTGTTACTAATTTCTTTATAATCTTCAGGAAAACTAGTTTTGTATACTCCATTTCAAAAATTGAATATAAAATAAGAGATACTTGAGCTGAGTAAAAGTAGGGATAAGATATATTAAATTCAGAATTGTGCTGAATAAATTTTACCAAGATAGAATCCTTTTTAAAAGTCTGAATCTGCTTAGCAAGAATCAAATCATATGAATGCTTACGATGTTAATAGAATGTGATATTCTTTTAACAATAGTAATGATGATATTGTAATGGAAGTAGTGAAAGCTTTTTTAAAGAAATTCAGATGTGAACTTACTAGTATATCTGTGCGTATAATTTGTATGAAAGTTTGATTGCACTCTAGGCCAATATATATACTTTTTTTATTACATATTCTAGAAGGAGTCACCTTTGCTCAAGCAGTCTTAGTAGCACTGCGCTTTTTAATTAATTGTGTATCATCTTGTGCGACCTCCTCTTTCCTGCTATCACAAATTGCCTTCACGATTGAGGTTTACTAATTTAATACTGAGTATTATCATCTAATCATTTCCTTCAAATAGTATATGTCAATGAAATAGGAAGAGTGGCAAGATATATTTGGCTAATGTCAATCAATTACTTGATGTGCATGTAATAATATATTTTTTATTGAGGTGTTTTTGCACTGTCATCATACTATCATCATACTGACTAGAGTCAGATTCTTACTTGGCACATCCAGATGCTCCAACTTTGTGTGACCTAGATAGAAAACATATGGGAGTATGTGTGTGTATTTTTAGCACATGTTAAGCTTTTCAGACTTGGGGCAAAATATATGCAAAACTTTAGGAAGTGGAAAGAAAATATCTGTTTTAGAAAATAATATAGAATTGATGGAGAAAGCAATCTAGAAACTATTTGCTGAAGTAATAAATACAGTATTTAAAAATTAATTTCTTAAAATAAAGATCCTTAATTTCCACTTTTTAAAAAATTTTAATCCACTGTTTTAATAATGGGTTCTGTTTTTGAAAATGAACTTTAATTACCTAAGCAATAGCAAGGATTTAACTTGTTGGCAGACCTCTGTAATCATTTATTGCTGTCCCAACTGCAGCTGATTTAGAAAATACTCCTAAATTAGTCCCTCAATCTGATGCAGTAATTGCCTACTGTGAAATAATGTTCTAGAACCACGAGCAGTATTTATTTAAAAATGAAATTTCACATTTAATGATTCTCATGTTTGACAGCTTTTTTATAACCCATTTCTTCAAGTGATCTTTTTATATTTCTGTGCACTAGCTACCCAGGAGGTCAGGCAGTGAAATAACATCTTTGCAGCAGCTAAGATTTATATCTTTAGGCGTTACCTGAGGCAACACTCTAATCTAAAATGTTTACATTAGAACTATCACAGGCTTTGTATCTGTATTCAGTGTAGGAAATTTTGGAATTTTAAAACGTTAGTTTTCTTGAAATATTTTCTTGACTACTTTAAATATATTTACATGTATGTATTAGAGATGTAGCATAGCTGTAAAGAGATAAACTTTTCATGAATAAATTGTTACTATTCAACTGTTCGTTGTTTAAAGTACCTGTGATATGGAAGGTATGAAACAGGGATACTTCATTCCATACAGTTGCAGATTAATCAGAACCTTACCTACTTTCTCTTATTTTGAATATTGTTCCTTAAAACACCAGCTACTAACTGGCTTAAAATAACAGCTGTAATATCAGAAGCCATCACTTCTTTGTCTTTTTACGCTCATACACACATACATGCAAACACACACACAGAAAATGCAAAGATTATATGCTGACAGTTCCTCAAAAAAGAGTTACCATATTACCCAGCAATTCCACTTCCAGGAATATACCCAAGAGAGATGGAAATGTATTTCACACAAAAACCTGTGCATAAATGTTCATAGTAGTATCATTCATAATAGCCGAAAAGTGGAAACAACATAATTGAAAAGTATACCCATAAAATGGAATATTACTTAACCATTAAAAAAGGAATAAGATACTAATACAACATGGATAAGCCTTGAAAATGTTACGTTAGATGAAAGAAACCTTTCACAAAAGAATGTAATGTATGATTTCATTTATATGAAAAACCTAAAGTAGGCAAACTTATAGAGACATAAAGTAAATTAGTGGTTGTCTTGAATGAAGGTGGCAGGGAATGGAGAGTGACTGCTAATGGGTACAGAGTTTCTCTTTGGAATGAGAAAATTGTTCTAAAATTAGTTGTGATGGTTGCATAACCCTGTAAATATACCAAAAACTATTGGCTTGTACACTTAGGATGGACAAACTGTATGGTTTATGAATTATATATCAAGCTATAATATTTTAAAAAATGAAAGAAAAACAAAGGCTGCTTTGGATTTCTTAAAGGAGTAGACAAAGACTATAATTCCTAGCCCATGTAGTGATGTGACAACCAGCAGTTTTAATTTTTAAAAATAGATAGTTTTCAATTCTACTAGGGTTACTGTTTTCCAGAAAAATGTATTCTGTAACTGTTCACTCTGTCCACAGATTGTTTATGTGGCCCCATTGGGTACCTGACCCTGTTCTTGATACCAGGGACTCAGTCACATTCCTGATTCTTTTCTTCCTCTCCACTTACAGTTACCAAGTCACATCAAGTCTGTTTCATATCCTTTAGTTTATTCCTGTGCTCGTTCCCTCTTAGCAATATGTTTGGTTCTGTTACCTCGTCCAGTGAGTCTAAGCCACAGTGGGTTTTTTATTTGAAGGCAAGGGGCAGAGAGAGAGAGTCTTAAGCCGTTTCTGTGCTGAGCACAGAGTCCAACGTGAGGTTCGGTCTCTGGACCCAGAGATCATGGCCCACGCCAAAACCAAGAGTTCACACTTAACCACTGCGCCACCCAGGTATCTTTCAGCCACAGTATTAATATTAGTAAAGTACCAGAGCTTGCAAATGTTTTACCTTAAAAAAATTAAAGGAGTAATCTGTAATTGTCGCTTTCACTAACTTGCATTTCATTTTGGCTCTTTGTAAGTGGAAGAAGTGGTAGCATTAGAGCGAGTGTGCCAGGAATTACACACAGTCCTCGGTGTCTAGGGGATGTTTTGTGAACGTGAACTTCGTCCGTTTTGCATGTCCTCGGTAAAAGTTGGGAATCTCTACGCTGGTTTAATGCAATCACATTTTAAAAAATCCATATTGCTTTAGTTTCAGTTCTCACTAACTCACTCTTATAAAAGATCTTTTATATAAAAATATAGTTGACATGTAACATTATGTAAATTTAAGGCATATAGCATGTTAATTTGATACATTTATATTGCCATAGTAGCAATAATTAGCATCTCTATTATAATTACCATTTCTTTTTAGTGGTTGGGGTAATTAGGTTCTAGTTTCAGGAAGTTTGATGGTTATTATACAATACTGTTGTTAATATTGACTGTATTGTGCATTAGCTCTCCAGAACTTCCTTTCTCCTCGTTGCAAGTGTGTACCCTTAAAACAATATCTGTCCTGCCTCCCTATCTTCTATCCCCTAGTAACGATCATTTTATTCTCTCATTTTTACAAGTTTATCTTTAGATTCCACATATGAATGATATCACAGTATTTGTCTTCTCTGACTCTTTCACATAGCATAATGTCCTTAAAATCCGAGATCTCTTTCTAGCATCCATATCTGATCAGGCATTTTCCCAATTAGCTTTTTCTCCAGTGACTCCGCATTGCATATAAGATAAACTGTAAACTTCTTACAATATGATCGGTTATTCTTGATCCTGCTCCTGTCTGTCCAGCCTCATTGCCAGCAGTGCATATTCTCTGTGCTTCCATGCCTTTGCATGTGCCCTTCCATCCTGTCGGCACTGCCTGTCCTAGGAGTTGTGGGCGGCAGACTCCTTTCAGATCTCACTGCACAGGCAGTCACCATGTGACATAGACTGAGGTTTCTACTACAGTGCCTCCACTGTGTTTTGTAATAGTGTTCAGCTCTTGGTTTTGCCTTGGGTCGTAAGATCGAGCCCCACTTTGGGCTCCGCGCTCAGCGTGGAGCCTGCTTGGGATTCCTTCCTCCTCTGCCTGTCCTCCTGCTCATCCTCTCTCTCTCTTTCAAATAAATAAATCTTAAAAAGAAAAAAAGAAGAAATATATGCATTGAATCTAGACCTCAATTTTTTCATTGTTTATAATTTATTTTTATACATTGATTTCTTCATGTACTTTATATATTTTTTTCTAATTCAGATCACTTTGAAAGCAATACATAATAGTGAAAAGGTGAAATTTAGGATCAAACAACAGTACCTAAATTGTTTTCCTAATTCTATTTTTGCTGTGTACTTTGGGCCTAATTACTGCACATCTGTATTTATGTGCATATTAATGAGTGAAAATTATTGGAAATTTAGAAATTGTTAGGTATAACAATCTGTACAATAAGATTAAGTTTAGTACTGACAACTACGCTCAAAAATATTTTGATTTTAGGATGCTAGGTTAGTAGTTCCCAATCTTTTTAGACTTCTGTTTTTCTGGTGTAGTTTCTTTGATTTGGGGACCCCAATTATTTATTTATCTTTATTTTTTTATTTTTTTATTTTTTATTTATTTTTATTTTTTGGTTTTCTTTCCTTTATTTGTTAAAAAATAGATTTTTATGGAAATAGTTCTAGGAAATATATTTATCTTTATTTTAAATGAATAGATTAAAAATAATTTTGGTTTGAGAATGCATTAGTACCCTCAAGTTAGTTGGAGAGTAGAGAGTATATCACATGGACATGGAGGGTAACCATACATGAAAATGCATTTGTCTTTGAGAATTCCCAGTTAGGGTCTGGTGTTGGTTTTGACTTATTACTGTCTTTGACTCGAGATGGGAGAGATGTTAGCAGAGTAAAAATATAGTGAGTTTGGAGCCAAAAAAGTTGGGCTCTTAATCATGGTTTCCTGACCTACTGAGTTTCTCTGGGTAGGTCAATCTGTCTGAGCTTCAGTTTTTTTCTTTATAATGAGATAATAGAACTTATGTGAAATAGTTGTGAAAATTAATAGTAGTTTCTAGAATAGTAGTGCCAAGTAAATTCCTCATAAATCATAAGTCCTATTTGACCAGTATTAATAAAACCCTGAGAATAGGTAAAAGGTTTTCCTGTTACACTAAATATCACGTAGTTTGTCTTGTTCAGTAGTTGTTGTATTGCATCTGTTTTCCCAAGCAGGTTCGTCTTTAAGATTGTAAAAACAAAGTGGTTTACAGATGATACACTTCAACATGCAGAGTCAGTGCTAATTGCCATGTCCAGAAGGCCGTTTCCCTTCACTTCTATCCTTCAGCATGCCAATTAGAGGACAACATGAATCCATTTACTTCACCTTTCTTTGTTTTTATATATAATATTGTTAGTACTTCAAACTGCTTATGTAGGTTCCTGGTCATGTCAAAGGAGCTCATTTGGCCAGAATCCTTTAGTCTGGTCTAGTCATAGTCTCTCTCTCTCTCTCACCTTCTTTACAATCAGATATTTAAATCACTGTGCTTTCACTCACAACAAATAACTTTTCTACATTACAAGGAAAAAAAAATAAAGGAACATTCTTAACCTCTAGCCATTGAATCTACAAACCTACTTGTTTATACACGCATCTTCTTCACTACTTCTGATTCAAGTGTGTCATTTAAGACCTACCCTTGATCCACAGTTGCCTCTGGTTATTGCTCTATCTGCTTTTACTTTACAGTGAACGTTCTGAAATCCTATCTAGGTTCAGATTTTTTATGTTCTTCCTATAATTACTATTCAGTCATTAAAATTTGGCTTCGTTTGCTCTCCTTGCCTAGAACTGCTCACATCCTTCTGATTGCTAAGTCTTACTCTGGCTACAGTGCTGTTCATACCTTGGTCTCTTGACATTAGTCATATATGACTACTTTCTTAAAAGTTTTTCTTGTTCTGTGCACCAGAGTATCCTATAGCTCTAACTGCCTCTGTGACTGCCACTCCTTTTCAGTCTCTTCTTCTTCTGCAGATCCCTTGAATATTGATGTTTTCTCCTGGTCCTTTACACATTTTTCTCAGGATTTAGGAGGTGCCAGGTGAATATTTGTTGAATGAACAAATTATGTCTATATTGATGGTTTATCAAGAGATTTGACTATAATTGCATCTTGTTACCTGAACAAATTGCAGTGTATCATGCCTGATGGTGCACTTCACAAACTTTGGTCCAGTCTCTCTTTACCATGATTCTCTTAAACTACCCTAACTATATATTTCCAGTGAAAGAAATCCAAGCTCATTCAACCTTTATGTATATGAGGTTCAGTTAGTATTTTTTACTAACTTTTTATATCAGTTCAACTATTAACAGAAATCGTATAGCTTAGTTGTCCATCCTCAATAAAAATTGTAATACCTTACTTAGAGTAACAATTTAATTTAAATATGCCCTGAAGGATATGCTCTATAAAGTCTAGGATTGGGCACTGTCCTTTCTGTTTGCCTAAACCATATGTTTTCATCTTTTAACAACTCTGGGAGATAAATATTCTTAGTCATCTTGTAGAGAGGAGAAAACTGAGGTTAGGGGGAGTTAAATAAATTTTATACTTTAACATGGATAGTCACTAAAACTCAGAGGCTGACTTTATAGCCCGTGCATCTCTTCTAAGTGATACTGAAAATACAAGCTGGGGATGAATGCTAAATATAGAAATCAATTGTACAGGTACTTGAGTTTAGTAAATCTAAAGTGTGATAAAAGCTACCTGTATCTTTCTGTCCCAAGGCAGTTATCTGGCAGAAGACTAGAGTATCCGATCGTCAGGTGGCTCTCCGGGCTGTTCTGGGGACCGCCGTGATGGGCAACATGGAACCGTTTCAGTACCACCCTGAAGACTCACAGGTACACGACAAAATGCTATGTAGTGATTCTGGTTTACCAATGAAACTGTCAAACTATTTTTCTTTTGTGGGGTTGAGGTGGCAAGAAGTTTTTCTTATAACATTTTAATTAAATATATGTATACAGTTAAAAAAGAAAATATGTAAATAAAGAGTTGAACTCTCTTACCTTTGTTTTCCCTCTCCCATTCTAAATATATTCTCCAGCTTCCTTTTCTTGATCTCTCAGCTTCAGACAGTGCTTCTTGAGTTCCTATAATGCTAGATGAGGTTAAGAGCATGCCTACCCTTTTACTTGCTCTTCCTTCTCTCGATAATGTCAGTTGTACTGTAAGTTATCAAGCTTAATAACTTTTATAACCATTTTTAAGTCTTCCATCTTTTTGAAAATTGATTATAAAAGTTGAAAACTTACATGGAGTATATTCTATGACTACAAATAATTTTAATTGCAAGCTAAGTATTGTGCTAGGATTACATTTCCTAAGAAACCATATTATGTGTCCATGCCATACAAATGAGAATATTTCTGTTGTTCCAATTAAATGGAATCTACTTTCTTGTTCTCCTGTCAATTGTGCAAAGTTTGTCATATTTTTATTTGCTTTATATATGGACTATCTTACAAAGTTTTTGCTTTTTCTGGGGTTCCCTAGGTTTTGGGTTTTTTGTTTTTTCCTTTTTAAGTGAATACATTTTCTTCATCATGTCAGCAGTAAAACCTAGCTCTTTTACTTACTCTAGTTACAGCTGGTAATTCATTCTGTTCCATTTTCTTTTTCTCAAGGGGAAGAGGGTAAGGGAACGGGGGGTAACTGGGTAACAGACATTAAGGAAGGTATGTGATGTAATGTTCCTTTTTTTTTTTTTAAACATTAGATTTAGAACTTAATTTCTTATTTGGACTTATTACATGTCAGGTGTTCTGCACAGCTCCCAGTCCTGGAATGTTTTTTCATAGGAATACTAGTTGTTTCCACTATTTCATATATCTCATGCCCTCATTCTTAGTTTTAATTCTCAGTTTCTCATATATATTTTTAGTTAACTTCCACAGAAAGAGGACATGAGTGGTAGACTTTTATGTACGAGAATGATATTTTGCACTTTCTCTTGTTGACAGCCTGGTAGATCTAGAATTCTAGATTGAAAATACTGAAAATAATTTTTCAGAACTTTGAAGATATTGTTTGAATATATCCATTGTTGCTGATGGGAAGATGAATGCATGCTAATTATTTCTTTCTAACTGATATGTATTTTTCTTCCGGAACGTTCTTAGGATGTTTCATTTCTGTTTCTCAGCTTTTCAAGAGTGTCTCTAGGTGTGTGTCTTTTATTATTCATTTGCTTATTATACTGCGTACTTGTGAGACCTTTTGAATCTGAAAGACCTTTTCAGCTCTGGGTTATATATTTTCATCTGTCATAACTTTGATCATTTTTCTCTTACTGTTTTTCTCAAGTTTTGCATCTTTTCTTTTTTCTGTAAGTTTTTGGTGATATCTGACACTCTTTTATTCCTTCTGGATTTTTTGGAAACCTTTTTGTTTAATTTTCAAGAGCATTTTTTTTTTTTTTTTTTTTGTTAACAGGCTCCATGCCCTGTGCAGAGCCTGATGCAAGGCATGATCCCATGACCCTGAGATCATGACCCAAGCTGAAATAAGAGTTGGATGCTTAACCAACTGATTGAGCCACCCAGGCACTCCTCCAAGGGCATTTTTAAATTTTACTGCTTTTTTTTTTTTACAACTTTCTATTGTTTTTTGGATACAAAATCTTGAATCTCTCTAGAGATACTAAGTTTTATTTCTATTTTTAAATTATTTGTTCCTTAGATTATCTGTTTCTTAGGAGGTCGGTTTGGTTTTCCTTTTTAGGTCTTTTTCCTCCATGCCATCTTTTTCTGTGAATAGGAAGTCTAATTGGGACCTCAGTGTTTGTGGCTGGACTTACTGAGTGTCAGGCTTCACTTGAGTATTAATTAATCAAGATCCTGGTCCTGTTCCCAGAGTCTGGGGAAGTCACAAGTGCCATCATGGGGTGGTGGCTTAGCACAGGGCACCCATGCTCACTGCTCCAGTTCTCAGTAAATGCCATGTCATCTCTTTCCTTCTATCCCCCATTCCTTTCCTTCCTCTTTTTTTTTTCTTCCTAGCACAAAATTAGATTAATTGTAATTGGTTCGTGACAGATTATCCTTATTCAGTTTCTTCATAGAATCTATAAAATAGAATCTGTTTGATTTTGCTTGTCTGCTCACTTTAAGCCTGAAGGCTCTCTGTTCTGTTGTACGGTTGGTTTCTCTGTTCTTCTTTTTTCATAATTTGTTGAAACCACTTTTCTGTGATCAATAGTTCTTCTATTCTCCTTGCCATATTTAGTTCTTTATTATTATCATTTTATTAGTCTTGTATGGAAGCTTGTGATCAGTTGATGTTCTCCTGCCTGAGGAACAGTTCGGGCCAGCCTTAGTTGCCCGCCACAGTACCTGGAGTATGGCCATGATCTGATATAGATTCTGTCTTCAGAACTCCTTTAATAGTTGTTCAGTAGTTTCAGTATACTCTAGTGCCACTTTAGACTGGTTATGCTGGCTGACTTGGGATAATAAAGGTGCTGTCTTGGGATAGTCAGTTTCCCCAGCTTCCTTGTGGCTTTGTGGGACCTTGTGGCCTACCCTGGTAACCCAGGAAGCTTGTGACAGGAGATCCAGACTTGGTATCCTCAGTATTGTGCTCCAGGTATTCTAGGTGTCATAGTTTGGTCTGAAGACCAACATTGTTGGTATTAACCTGCATGCTTGTTAGAAATGAAGGATCTCAGGGCTTATCCTAGACATAGGGAATGAGAATCTGCATTTTAACAAGGTCCCCACATTCACATTCAAGTATGAAAAACACCAGTTTAGATTTTGATGATGATTTCATGTATGATTGGAACTATCCTGTTAGTCAGTTTCACAATTGGGAATTTTTTTCTGTGATCTTTATTGACATGTGTTGCCAGATGTATGCTTGTCCATTGGTTCTTCAATTTTCTCTTGAGATAGAATTGTATGAGAGCTGATGGTGATCTATCATAGATATCAAAACTTTTGCTGCTACCTTAATGCGGTTATCCTTGCACAGGGAAATGGAGGAATTTAGAAAGCATGTGTCGCTGAATAGTTCCAGTCTCATGGATTGTTAGAATGATAAACTTTTGAGTGTGTCTCTAGTGAGAGTGATCATCTATCCAAATCCCTCTTCTGTTTATGTGCTGCGTATCTAAATGGGTGTTGTATTTATGTTGCCAGTAGCTCCCCATCATCACTCCATGCTTTATGGTCCTGCAAGGAGGGTTGTCCTATACCAGAGTTTCATTGACCCCTTCTCATTCCTGGCCAAAAGCAATCCTAAGTTGTTTACCAACTGCTAATAGTTGCCCCATCTCACCACACTTCGGTCCTCATTGCATACTTTAAGTTTTGAAACTTGGCCACCAAGACCCCTCCACTGTATTGGGATGGCAAATGGATTGGTCATTGGGAACCTTGGATATAGAGAATCTTTATATATCTCTTCCCATAATGTCGAGGGTTCCTTTACTACAGTCACTTCATGTTGGAGAATCTCTTAATTATGGAAAGTGATCCCAGCTCAACCACTGCTGTGTTGGCATTTATTAGGAGTTCCCCAGTGTGGCTTTGTTAGCTTAGGGAAGCACCTCAGATTTTATTTTTTCATGTTTGTTTTTTGTTTTGTTTTGTTTTTTGACATCTATCTTTTCTTAATATTTTTTTCTCTGCATTATGTCATGCTAAGTTCTGGGTGAATTCCTCGATGCTGCCTGATTTTTATTCCCAAAACTATGTATTTCCAAGATTCAGAATTTATTCATTTTCCTATTCTCTTCTAAACTTGTTTATAGCTACTAGTCTTGATTTTTTTTTCATCTGGTTTTTTAAATAATGGATGTAATTTTTCTTTACTCTTTTGAAAGCACAGTACACGTACTAATTTCAGAGTTCTTTTCATATTACTCTATCATTTCTACTTTCCTGGAAGAATATTCTCTCATTCTCTGCTGTTTTATATGCTTTGAAACTTTAATTTGCACAATCATCGTGCATGCAGGTTTTTTTGTTTTTGTTATTTTGTTTTTACCCACTCCACATTCTTCCTCCCTGTGGTTTGGCAGATGCCACCACCCTCCCGGCCTCAACTCCAAACCAGGTGCTAATATTAGTAGTTCATGCCTTTTGTCCTGCCAAGATTTTAGAGACCCCTTTTCCTAGCTGACTTGGCTTAGCTTTATTCTTGGTTTTGGAGTTATCCATACTTTTTGTTGTGACCCTTGCAAGCAGTTTCATAAACAGCGGTCACAGTATTTTTAAGCAATTTGAGAGGGAGGAAAAGGACTGTCTCAGCAGCCCATTTCATATGGAAAGACTGGTTTTAATGTCTTGCCTTGTATGTGTTCTCTGTCCCTATTTCAACATTAGAATCCAATTTCCAACTGACACAGATTATTTCTTTTTTTGAGATATAATTGATATATGACATTATTATTAATTTCAGGGGTGCAACAAAATGATTTGTTATATGTATATATTATAAAATGATCATCACAATAAGTCTAGTACATCCATCACCACACATACTTGCAAAAAAATTTTTTCTGACATAGCTAGTTTGTGATCCTAGAGCACATAGAGCTTTTGATTTCAGTCATCACTCTCATGTTTTGCATCCATAACATCTTTATTTTGTTCTACTTTTTTTAAAAAAAGATTTTATTTATTAGCAAGAGAGTATAAGCATTGGGGGAGGAGGAGAGGGGAAAGCAGGCCGCCTGCTGAGCAGGAGCCCTTGTGGATCTTGATCCCAGGACCCTGAGCCGAAGGGAGATGCTTAACCAACTGAGCCACCCAGGCGCTCCTACGTTGTCTTACTTTTAAATGGTTCACTCTTTTGAGATTTTTGTAAAAAATGATTTTTTTTTCTGTTGCTGTTATGTATTTGCAGTTGGGATGGGGGAGAATGACTTTCTGCATGACCTTATTCCACTGTCCTGAGCAGTACTTACATTATTGCTTTAGAAACATAACCTCGTGTTCTTGAGATTAACTGAAATAGGAAACTGTTAGACCAGTCAGGTTTACTTCAGTAGAAATCAGAGGAGAGGAGAGGTGGTGGGTTTGACAGATTGGGTAGGTAGCAGGACTCATTATTATGCCAAAGGATATAGGAGGAGCCAGTTGTACAGCAGGGCAGCAGTGGTGTCAAGTATTTTATCAAATTTTGACTGTGATGAGAATGATAAGATTTTTGTGACAGCTAGTTAAAAATAGGGGTGAAAGAAATAGAGGCTGTACATCTGTATCTTAGTATCACTGGTATACGTGTATAGATGTGAATGAAATTACTTGGACAGTAGAGACCAAGAAAAAAAGGCTCTGATGCAGGAACTCGGGGCCATCATCATTTATAGGTGGTAAGCAAAGGAGAGAAATCAGCAAACTGTACTAGAGAAGAAGTGTCAGGGAGGAAGCGGAAAGACCAAAAGAGAAGGCAGGAACAGGGTGATGCTTCCCAGATGAGAGAATTGTCATTGGTGCCTGGGTCTGCAGAGTGTCAAATAAGAGAAGACTGTGTGTCTGTTGGAGTTGGCTATTGCAGGTAGTAGAAACCAGATTATGGAGGGTTGGAGATGAGGGAAGGAGGGAAGAGGTCCATTGTTGCATAGAAGTCAGGGGAGAAGTATTGCCTTCATTTTTGTTTTGCTTCCTAGGTTGAGGAACACTTAGGTACAGAATTTTGTATGGTCGAATATTTTATTTGGTTGCACTGATTTGGTCTCTAACAGACATTCTCTTTCCATAACTACTCTGATTTTCATTTTTAGTGCATTGTATAAGACTTTGCTCTTTGATTTTACTTTTCCATATAACTTAAATACACTTTGTTCTTAGCCATTTTTAAAGCTCAGTATTTGGAAATGGTAATAATTATTCAGTGGACAACTAAGATGGCGTAAAAGGAAAACACTAGCAAATTACCAATCTTTGCTTCATTTTATTTTTCATTCTTACCTATTTGGGGCAATTTTAAGTCCACAAACCCAGTAAGTCTTTCAGAGACTAAACAGGTGCTTCCTGATGCTCAGCAGGTGCTTTAAGAAGGGTCTCATGTTACCTGGTAAATTATATAACCATTTCTAAATACTGTGAAGTTTTTATAGTTAAGTAGTATTTTGTAATGAATTATCCAGCTTCATTAATTTATTTTTTAAATTGGCACAGTTTGGCACTATGACTGTAATGCACTTAGTGTTCTAAAATTGGTAGTGTAGCTCCTTAAACACTTACTTCCAGGGGTTGGGCTAGCTATAGACACAGATGGCAGCCTACCCACTGTGTTGATAAAGAGCCTCATGGTTTCTGCTTTACCTAAAAATAGCATCTTCGCTGACACTCACTTTCCTAAGCCTGAGCTGAAATTTTACTATTAGTGTTTCTTAACAGGTTAATATAAATACATCTGTATCTAGCTGTTTCAGATAAGAATATAGGCTTGTATTTTAAATAACTAAGATCATATAGTTAGTAGAGTAGAGCTAGGATTTAAACCGATTTGTCTCTGTCCCGTATTATTAACAACTCTCTATATTACCTTTAAAGGTAAAAAGTAGGAGCATTTTTCTTGGCTTCTATCTCAGTCTCTCTCTTTTCTGTGGTATTTTTTCTAGGATACTTAATCATTTTCTCCTTTCTTTTCATACATTTGTAAAATAGAGAAAGAGCATAAAAATTGGTTTATTGTAGGAAAGTTCTCTAAACAAAAATGAAAATAAAGTACTGCAATCAGTGTCAAAGAATAAAAGATTTTTTAATTGAGAAATGAAAACCCAGTCAGATTAGCTCCACAAGATAGAAACAGCCACTTCTTTACAGGAAAAGGTGGCTAAAAAGGAAAGGACGAACAGCTAAAAGAAAGTTACAATATGAAGAAGCTTTAAATGATGAAAGAAATTTTAAGAAAGAAGAAGATAGGGTTGAACGTAGAACAGTATTTATTTATGCTTTATGTCCTATGACAGTAAGACATCTGTCCATTCATGAAGCTTTATGAATGCCATTTTTTTCCCTTAAAATAAAGTTGTAGGGCAGCCTGGGTGGCTCAGTGGTTTAGCGCCGCCTTCAGCCCAGGGCGTGATCCTGGAGACCCGGGGTCGAGTCCCACGTCAGGCTCTCTGCATGGAGCCTGCTTCTCCCTCTGCCTGTGTCTGTGCCTCTCTCTCAATCTGCATCTTTCATGAATAAATATATATTACAAAAATCTTTATTTTATTTATTTATTTTTTTAAATAGAGTTGTAGAGTTGTTGACTTAGAGGCCAAGAACACCAATGTAATATGCTTCAGTATTTTAGTTAAGGTTAATGTTCAAGACATGGTTATCTGCAAGTATATGACTCTTGAGACCTAAAGATGAAAAGCAATTTTATTTTTTTATACCTTTTGTATTGTATACAGCCAGACCCCTGGAACAACCTTCATTGTTGACAATGTATATTAGTTCTGTAACTATTTATTATAATTGCAGATTTATCTAAGTGGATTTCTTCCAAAGCATGATGTAGACCACTCTACAACGAGTCTTTCAACCCCAGAAAGGAGTTTTATCTTTATAAACAATCGGCCAGTACATCAAAAAGACATATTAAAGGTAATCTGTTTTAGGGAAGAAAAAAAAAGTACTATTTGGATCAGAAATAAAAACTCTGTCATTTGTCAACTTGTTATAAGGGCTACTTCCAAGGATTTGCTCTAAAATAAAGAGAAGGAGATAAACAGATATCGTAATATTTACTAACCAGTGTACTAGGTGTCTTACTAGGACTTGACAACAATTCTGTGATGAATTATTATCCTATTTATAGTGAAGAAACTGAAATGTTAGTGAATTAATTAATTAGCCCATTATATCCAGAAAGTAACAGAGTTTGGGTTTGAACCTTGGACTTTGAAAACAGTCATGATACTATGATCTTTTAACCATGAAGCCAGTTGCACTGGATATTTATTTTTCTTAATGAATGCTTGTGCTTCATGTAATTTCATGGCCTCTGAATGAGTATTACCATTTAGATACTGCTTTTCCTAGTAGGCTGTTAAATCCACTCAGTTTCTCAACTGACTATACTTTTTTGGTTATATTTAAGGATGGCAATACTATCTTTATTTACACGGTATTTTTATCTTTTCTTTATTAATATATATTTCTAGCTAATCCGACATTATTACAATCTGAAGTGCCTAAAGGAAACCAGTCGTTTGTATCCCATTTTCTTTCTGAAAATTGATGTTCCTACAGCTGATGTGGATGTAAATATAACACCAGATAAAAGTCAAGTGTTAATACAGAATAAGGTAAATTTTTAGATAATTTTTTTTATTTATGTTATTTACAGACTTACATAGTCCTAACCATATTCACATGGGAGAGTTGCTGCTTTATACATATTTTTTAACATTATTTTAAATCTTGCCTGTTTATTCTTTTAACAATTTTTCCTAACATTTGTTAATTTATATTTTTAGGAAGCTGTTTTAATTGCTCTTGAAAATCTGATGACGACTTGTTATGGATCACTACCTAGTACAAATTCTTATGAAAATAATAAAACAGATGTTTCCTCAGCTGACATGGTTGTTAGTAATACAACAGAAACAGATGTGCTTTTTAATAAGATGGAATCATCTGGAAATAATTATCCAAATGTTGATACTTCAGCCATTCCTTTCCAAAATGATGTGTGTAATGATAAATCTGGGAAAAACACTAATTATTGTTTAAATAATCAGATAAATGTTGGTGACCATTGTGATGATCATTTTAATAGTGAAAATTCTAACATAGATAAGAACACTAGAAGTATATTTCAAGAGATCCCAATGAATAATTTATCATGTGAGGATGCCCAAAAGGAATGTAGTGAAACTTGTTTTGTAGTTTCTGTTAAGCATACACAATCAGAAAATGGCAATAAAAGCAATAGAGATGAGAATAGGAAAAATGAGGAAGGAGCAGTTCCTGAGAAACCTTTGGAAATCTCTGCAGATGACTGGAGCAAGGGAAATACACTTAAAAATTCAATGGGAGAAAACATTGAACCTGTGAAAATTTTAGTGCCTCAAGAAAGTTCAGCGTGTAAACAAAATAATAATGCTTATCCAAGTCCTGAACTAAAGAATCTCAGTGAAAGTTCCTGTAGCAAAAAATCAAATGTGGTAGATAACAAATCTGGACAGCTCACAGCATATGATTTAATCAGCAGTCGAGTAGTCAAGAAACCCATGTCAGCAAGCGCCCTTTTTGTTCAAGATCATCGTGCTCAGTTTCTCACAGAAAATTCTAAGACCAGTTTGGAGGATGCAACAGTACAAATTGAAGAACTGTGGAAGACATTGAGTGAAGAGGAAAAACTGAAGTAAGTTTCCAGAGCTTGCATGTGACCTGATGCTGAGGTATTTCCATTCTATATGACTCACTGGGTTAAAAAAAATTTAAACTTCTTATTTATGGAAAAGCAGAATGGAAAATGCCTTTTGGTTTGGCTAGAGTACCTTTTTTGGCATCACTTTTTTATATTTAGAAGTTTTTAGTCTTTTGTTTTTTGTTTTTGGTACAAGCCTTAACTACTTTCTTATTATTAAAATTTGAAGTGAAAGGTTTTCCATTATTCTTAATTTAAAAATACTATTTTCTTCTATTTTTTATATTAAAGAATCTTTCTATGACAGGACTTTCTCTTTTTTAAGCTTATGTATTAGAACAATTATAACACTGGTAGTTTTAAGAAATATCTTGATATCCCTTTTATTAAATTGGTCTCCAAGATACATAACACAATATGAAGGTTACATTATTTTTACAGATTCGGTTTAGTGGAGTCAGTACTGTCCCTATTCAGTATAAACTGAAGACTTCCTTCTAAAATATTTTATTTGTTAGCAATTTATAAACTATGGTGGGATTTTTCTGGTAGATAAATAGGTGGTTTGATCTGCCTTTGATTAACTACACATTACTTGCCATCTTTAGATGATCTAAATAAATATTATAAAATAGTATGATGAATGTTTATAGTTGACTTAGGGCACTTATTATAAATACAAAATACTATGTCTTGAGTAATCTAGCCCATCAGAAAATGAGAAGGTGGAATTATACTTCCAATCACATATTATTATGTAGGGCATCTCAATATATGTTAAACATATGGAAAAAAATTAAATGTAATTTATTCACAGTTTATATTTGATGACAAACATGAATACTTGGCCGATTTTTTTAACCTTTTCATTAGCTTATTCAGTCTTATAAAGACACTATCAATTTAATAATGACCACTATTAACAACAACAGACAAAACCTTCATAAATTAGCTTATCTCTTTACCTTTTTCCTTCTTTTATTCCTTGGTGGGGATGGTTGTGATTTTTCTTTTTTCAGGCATACACAAAAGTAGACAAAACAGTACAATGAACCCTTCACCCTGTTTCACAAACCATCATCTTATGGTCAGTTGTGTTTTATCCATACCTCCAGGGACTTTACTTCCCCTTTTTACCATTATTATTCTGAAGCACATCCTAGGATAATATCAATTTCATAAATATTTTATTATGCAAGGCAAAGATACTGTTAATTTAAATATAGCTGTAATACAATTGTCATAATTTTTAAAACAAGAATTCTTTAATATCAGATATTCAGTGTTTGAATTTCGAATTACTTTGTAAATATCAGATGTTTTAAAGTTTATTTGAATCAGGTTGCAAATAAGGTTCAGACATTGTGATTATCTTTAGTTTTATCTAAATGACATATGCATTTTAAAGATCAGTGCATTTAACTTTTAGTACAGCAAGTCCACAGGAGTTAAATTGGTCAGTACCAAAAAGATGATGAATTGAGTAATATATGAAAAGGAGGGGAAAAGGCATTGCTGTTTCCCTCTCGTGGAAGGTAGGGTCAGTGTAACAGCTTCAGATGGCTGTTCCCTTACGGCTTCACAACAGCAGATATTGTTATAGTTGACTTTTGGGGAGTGTCAGCATTGTTTCTTCTTGTAGGCCCCAAGGTGTCAAAGTATGGATTAGGGTCAATAGGCCTCATCTAAAAATTTGTTTATCATCAGTCAATATTCTGGAATCCAAAATTTTCTCTATCTTCTTGCCATAAGGTAGACAAAAGAGACAGTGTTGGTCAAGAGCAGACCTCTGAAACTGTACTGGGGTTTTAACTCCAGTTTCCTTTTCTGCTAGCTTTTTGTAAAACTGTGTGGATAATATTTCCTAGGATTGAGAATTAAATAAGATATTGTGTGTTATGATGTAAGAAAGGATTAAATAATATATTGTGAGGATTAAATAAGATGCTGCATGTTATGATATAAGAAAAATGACTGGCACATTGTTCATCTTAGAGTTTTTAACCTGTGAAAAGAAAATTCCTCTGTTGTGATTGACATTTTCTCCTCGCTTAGTCAAGATTCAATTTGATTTGGAGGCCAGAAATAGAAGAAAATATAGGTATTTTGGAATCAAAAGGCTTACTGTATGTCCCAAAATGTTGTGTTAGAATCTTCTGAGAAAGTAGAGCAAAAAAAATGATACTACACCCAACAGTCACACTACCGCTTTCCTGTAATATTTATGTTGGAATTCTTTCCATGACCCTAAATTCTATAGGGAGTGCTAAGGGATATCAGAGTAGACTCCTCTTCTATGGATAATTAGTCTTTGCATCCATCCCCCCTTCACTTTTTTTCCTGTTCTTCCTGTTTCTTCCCCTTCTGCTCCTCTTTTCCCTTCCCTTCTCCTTTTCTTTTCTTTTTTTTTTTTTTTAGTATTTCTTTCCTTCTCTTCTTCCCGACCCTTCCCTTTCTCCTTTACTTTTCCTTCCTTCCTTCTTTCTTCCCTCCATCCCTCCCTCTTTTCCTTCCTTCCTGTATTCAGTTGGGAAATATTTATTAAGGGCATTCTGTATACGAGGCCCTATGTACTCAATCACTTCAGACACAGTGATAAATAAACTTTCTCTACTCATCAATGATGCAATGTGTGAGGAAGACACAAACACATAGTAATCATAGAAAAGGAGTTTTAAAATAAATCTAAGGAGTTATAAAAACATTTAGCAGTTGGGCTTAATCTCATGTGAGACAGGAAATGATTACCTGAGTAGGAATTAATCAGTATGGTGTAGGGAATTTTCTAGATAAAGCAGCCAGAAGGAAAATAGTGTAATTGAGGGAAAAAAAAGATGCCCTCTATGACAGGAACAGAATATGAGTGAGTATATATAGGAAAGTAAGCTGAGGGAAGGCAGGCCAGGTTCTGTAAGGTTCTATAAACCGTAACAAAGAGTTTGAATAAGCCCTAGGATCAGAGTTTTTCTGCCGAGAGCTTAGGGCAGTCTTTGGAGTAAGGGGTACTTATTTTTTTGTTCTTCTTTTCTGGATATTTTCCTTTGGTTTTCTTCTCCTTTAGTAGTAGATTAGAAACCAGATTTAGGCCATGTGCCCTGGCTACTGGGGTTTCAGCCAATTGATGTTAATTAAAACTTTTCATTTGTAGTAGCTATGAACAAATACTTATTCTACTTAAAATAAGTAAGAATAATATTGTAATTGGGATATTGAAAATGGTAAATAAACTTTATGATTACATTTACTCTTTAGTCACAAAAACTTTTTTTTTTTTTAACACAAACACATTTTAATTGATTACTGGTCAAATCAGAATTAATGTTTTCCATTCAGGTTACTGAATCTCTTAATGACAGTAAAGTGAAAGATAGCTGTTTTTACTTAACATTTACTTAATATTCCTTTGGACATAGCTTTTTCTGTTTCCCAAGGAACTAATAAATTGACTTCTTGAGTAAATCACAAGATTAGTACCATATGTGAAAATTTACACATTATAATTAATTACAAATGGTGACCTTTATCTCGAACTCATTTTCACCATAAGGGAAAAATCTTGAATTGGAATGTCCAAGAGCTAAAAATACTTACTTATAGTACCTACTGAAAGTAAACTATTGAAGATTGTGTGTTTTATGTAGCTAATCCAGAACTTCAGATTCTTTTTTTTTTTATTTTTATTTATTTATGATAGTCACACACAGAGAGAGAGAGAGAGGCAGAGACACAGGCAGAGGGAGAAGCAGGCTCCATGCACCGGGAGCCCAACGTGGGATTCGATCCCGGGTCTCCAGGATCGTGCCCTGGGCCAAAGGCAGGTGCTAAACCGCTGCGCCACCCAGGGATCCCAGAACTTCAGATTCTAAGTAGAAACGGGAGAAAATAATGTATAAAATTATGAATATAGCCTGGTAAGTAACCAGAGAGGCATTTTTCATCTTATTTACAGTGAAACAAGGTCTTTCTTACATTATTATCTAGCTAACATTATTTAGCAAACATGTACCGAGTACGGACTGCACAACATGCTCTGGTCTCATGTTTCTTAGTCTCAATTTTAACATTTACTACAGTTTTCCCAAGAATACAATTTTTATTTCCTAACACATAGCTATCTAAATTTCTCCCTATTGTTCTGTGTATATTACCTATAATAGAATTTAGCCAGTTTCTTAAGAGTTACTTAAGATTAGAAGTGACATTAATTCTCCAGTCTCAAATTTAAAACTTCATTTAAAAATTGTTTTAGGGGATCCCTGGGTGGCTCAGTGGTTTAGCACCTGCCTTCAGCCCAGGGCATGATCCAGGGTCCTGGAATCGAGTCCTGCATCCAGCTCCCTACAGGGAGCCTGCTTCTCCCTCTGCCTGTATCTCTGCCTCTCTCTCTCTCTCTCTCTCTCTCTCTCTCTGTCTCTCATGAATAAATAAAATCTTTTAAAATAATATTTTGAACATAAAATCTTTTAAAATAAAATTGGGTAAAATGTAGCATCGTAAAATACACAGATCTTAACTATATATATAGTTCAGTAGATTTTTATATGTGCACACTCATATAACCATTGTCCCCGAAGTACAGAATACTTTCTCACCCCAGAAAGCTCCCTTACGCTACCTACCAGCCAACTTCTGTACACAGCCACTGTTTTGACTTCACCACACTACTGTGGTTTTGCTGGTGCTTAAACTTCATATATATAAAATCATACAACGTGTACTCTTTTATGTCTAACTTCGCCTAAACAAAATATTTTGTGATTCCCATCCATGTTTGTTGAGTATCTCTGATACCTATATCTCTGTATAGTTCATTCTTTGGAATTGATACATAATATTCAATTGTATAAATAAAGCAAGGTTTATTCAGTTTCCAGTTGGGTGGTTTACAGTTTGGGGCTATTATTAATAAAGCTGTGTTGTTTGGTTTCTAAATACTTGGGGTATTTCTAAATATCTTACTGACATCTAATTAATTCTGTCATTTGACAGGGAAAATAACTGTCAAATTCCAATCTTTTGAAATTTACTGAGAATTAAGCACAGGGTAGGATCTATCTTCACGAGTGTTCCAAGTGTATAACACCTAAAAGGAATCTGAATTCTGCAACTGCTAAATAGTGTTCTAAAATGTCAATTTAATAAAGGTGGTTGATAGTATTCCTAAAATCTTCTATAGCTTTGCTGTTCTTTATTTTTTGGTCTAGTTCTGTCAGTTACTGAGAGAAGACTATTAAAGTCTCGACTATGATTCTGGATTCATTTCTACTTTAGATCTGTAAATTTTGATTTATGTAACTTGTAGCTTTGTTATTAGATAACGTACACATTTGTGATGGGTATACCTGCCTATTGTTAGCCCCTTTGGTCATTCTGAGTTTTCCCTCTTTGTCTGTGGTATAATTTCGTTTTGAAATTGGTAATTGATTTCACCTTATATTACTATAGCTATTCTTTTATATGCTTATGATTTGCATGGTGTATCTTTTTATTCTTTTACTTCCAAACTAGTATTTGTGACTAAAGTATAACTTGTAGACACACATAGCTGGATTTTATTTTTTAAATTCAGTCTGACAATCTCTGCCGCTTAGTTGGAACATTTAGTCCATGTAATGTAATAACTGATGTGTTTAGGTCTACCATTTTCTTACTTGTTTCATCTTTGTTTTGTTCCTCTGTTCCTCCTTTTTGTGGGAGACAGGCAGCCTTCTTTAGGGTTAAAAGAATATAATTTCATGTTTAGTTTTAATTCTTCTATTGGCTTTGCATAATTTTTTGCTTTGGGGAATATATTATACATCATATATATCATAATCTACTTAAGAGTTAACTAGATTAACCCTATTAGGGTTCCAGGTACAGAGAATATAAGAACTTTGCAAGAATAATCCCACTTACTACCCCTGTCCTTTGTGCAATTGATGTCATATATTTTGTATCTATATACAATATAAAACTCACCTAAAAATGCTTTCTTTATTTTTGTTGTTTATTTAAATTCCACTTAGTTAACATAGTATAATATTAGTTATATCTTAGTAATTCGTCACTTACATATAACACCCAGTGCTCGTCATAGCAAGTGCCCTCCTTAATACCCATCACCCATTTAGCACATCCCACCGCCCACCACCCCTCCAGCAGCCCTCAGTTTGTTTTCTTTGGTTAAGAGTCTCTTATGGTTTGTCTCCTCTCTTTTTTATCCTCCCCTATGTTTGTCAGTTTTATTTCCTAAATTCCACATGAGTGAAATCATATGGTTAAAATGCTATTTTTAAAAAATTTAAAGTTATCTTTCAAAGAAATGAAAAAAATTTTTAAGATCCATTTTTTCTATTTACCTACATAGTTAGCATTTTTGGTGCTCATCCCTTTTTCCTATAGATCAGTTTCTATCCGGTGTCAACTCTTTAATAGTGCAATTATGCTGGCAACAGATTCTAAGCTTTCTTTTATCCAAAAATGTCTATGTCATCTTCATTTTTGAAAGACATTTTTCTTTGTTATCATTGAATTCTGGATTCTGTTGGCACTTGAAAGATGTTATTTACTCTACATTACTTCTGATGAAAAGTTATATCCATCATTTGTGGTATTCTTTTTTTGTAGTTCCTTTTTTTGTTCCTTTCACTGCTTTCAAGGATTTTGTCTATCTTTGGTTCTAAGCAGTTTGAATCTAATATACCAGGCTGTGGATTTCTTTTTTTTTTTTTTTAATTTTTTATTTATTTATGATAGTCACAGAGAGAGAGAGAGGCAGAGACACAGGCAGAGGGAGAAGCAGGCTCCATGCACCGGAAGCCCGACGTGGGACTCGATCCCGGGTCTCCAGGATCACGCCCTGGGCCAAAGGCAGGCGCCAAACCGCTGCGCCACCCAGGGATCCCCCAGGCTGTGGATTTCTTTGTATTTATCCTGCTTGAAGTTTACTGACCTTCTTGGATCTATAAAATGATTCATGTTTTCAAATTGCCTAATTATCAGCCATAATATTTTTCAAATGTCCTTTTTTTTCTCTTCATCTTTATATTTTTCTATCTGGGACTCCAATTACATTTATGTTAGGTTGCTTGTGCCATAGGCCACTGAGGGGTTTTTTTAATCATGATTTTTCTCTATTTTTTTCAGATTGGATAATTTCTGCTCTTTATTCAAGTCTGTTGACCCTTTCCTTTGCCATCTCTGATCTGCTGTTAAGCCTACCCAGGGAATTTTCCATTTCAGATAATGTATTTTTTAGTTCTAGAATTCCCATTTCCATTTAGTTCCTCTTTATAATTTCCTTTCTCTGTTTAGGATCCTCTTCTATTCTCTCATTATGATCATGTTCTCCTTTAAGGGCTTAAATATTTATAAAAACCTATTTAAGAATTTTTTTTTCAAATTCCAACATCTGAGTTATGTTGAGGTGTGTTTTCACTGACCCCTTTTTCTCTTGGCCATGACTCACATTTTCCTATTTTATTGCTTGAATGATAAC
This sequence comes from Nyctereutes procyonoides, assembly GCF_905146905.1. Classification (NCBI taxonomy): domain Eukaryota; kingdom Metazoa; phylum Chordata; class Mammalia; order Carnivora; family Canidae; genus Nyctereutes; species Nyctereutes procyonoides. The sequence goes on from NW_026575132.1 coordinate 636,301, forward strand.
ATCATATAGTGGACATTGTGGGTGATATGTTGAAGAAATTCTAGATTCTGCTGTCTTCTTCTAAAAAGTGTTGGTGTTTGTTCTGCCAAATATTGAAGTTACTGACAGATAACATTGAGTTTGTGGAGGCTGTTTTATACTCTCTTAGAGAGAGACTGTTTAAATTTTGCGCTTAATCTCAGGGCAGTTACTTTAGTTCTAGGACATAGTTTTTTTCCTTACCCTAAGATGTAGCTCTTCTCCAGTTTTAATTTAAAGCCCAAAGTGTTTACTAAACCATCTGATTATATAGAATTCAAGCCCCAAATTCCATTTGCTCTGCAGTAGGCAGTCACTAAAATCTCTGTTTAGCTCATTTAACGTTCTAGCAGTTGTTTTCCTCTAGGCTTCCATGTATGGGATTTTCTCCTTCAATTTTCAGTTGTTTTGGAAACAAGGAACTCTGTTCTGGTGATTGAAGCTAATAAGAGTGCAACTTACATAATGTAATACTAGGTGATATAAAAATAATAAAAATTACAAACTTTTTTTTAAAAAGAGTAAAGCTTATTGGTTGAGTTCCTGGCACTCCCTTTAATGCTGGGGACTGCCCTCTGGGTAAAAGCTATATAAATATGGATCTCTTTTTTTTGAATGTTCAATCCATTCCCATATCTACCTGTTTTTTGGTTACTCTTCAGTGCTCATTTTCAATAGCTGATTTTTGTATTTTGTTTGGAGTTATTCTAGTTATGTATGGGAGGGTTAATCCACTACGAGTTCCTTCATCATCAGACTTGGAATACCAGCTCTTTATTTTTCATAAAATTTACTTCAGATGGCTAATATATTTCAGATTATGACCTCATGAGTTCTATTTTTTCTTTATTCATAGATATGAAGAAAAGGCTACTAAAGATTTGGAACGATACAATAGGCAAATCAAGAGAGCCATTGAACAGGAGTCACAAATATCATTAAAAGATGGCAGAAAAAAGATAAAGCCCACCAGTGCATGGAATTTGGCACAGAAGCACAAGTTGAAAACTTCATTGTCTAATCAGCCAAAACTTGATGAGCTCTTTCAATCCCATATTGAAAAAAAAACTCAAAACATTAAAGTAGTTCAAATCCCTTTTTCTATGGAAAACTTAAAAAAAAAATTTAAAAAACATAAAATTGACTTAGAAGATAAGGAAGAACTTTGCTTGGTCCACAATCTCAAGTTTCCTGATGCGTGGCTAATTACATCCAAAACAGAGGTGATGTTATTAAATCCTTACAGAGTGGAAGAAGCCCTGCTATTTAAAAGACTTATTGAGAATCATAAACTTCCTGCACAGCCCCTGGAAAAGCCAATTATATTAACAGAGAGGTATGGTGAAATAGTAGAATTCTTTTTTCAGCTCTCAAAGCATTTATCAATTAATACTAGGTAGAAACTGACAGTAAAAAGTTGGAAGTGTCTTCCGATAGGGAAAAGTTTATCAAAGAATATTTTTAAAACTTGATTTTCTAATCTTTAATGGAATTGTTTTTAAATAACTGTAGAATATTCTAGATAGTTTACTTCTGCAGTTAATAACCACCAATCTCAGTTCTCCTGTAATTTAGTGACTTGTCTCTAGGATAACTTTGAAGTTAGGTTACCATGACTCTCTCATTGTACACTTGTTAACATTTCAGACACATACCAAAATAGAATTAATTATATAGTGAGAGCCTTTATGAACAGTTATCAAGATTTTGCCACATTTGTCTACTTGTCCTTTCAAATATATATATGTATATTATTATATATTAATGAGAGACACACAGAGGCAGAGACACAGGCAGAAGGAGAAGCAGGCTCCCTGCAGGGAGCCCAACCCAAGATTCCATTCCCAGGACCCCGGGGTCACGCCCTGAGTCAAAGGCAGATGCTCAATCGCTGAGCCACCCAAGTGTCCCTCTTTCCTAGTCTTTTAGACAGTTGCCACCCAAATATCTTTCACTTTCTTTCTCTTAAAAATAACTTGCCTAACCACAATGACTTTTTCCTATTTTTCACAAGATTAATTCCTTGGAAGTGTTCCTCATTGTCTCAAAATGTCTTTGTTACAGTTTTTAAATTACTAAGTTTAATTTATATCTAAAACAAGGTCCAAGTATTAAATTTCGTCTGTCTCTTAAATCTCTTCTAAATACCACACCATTAACTTGTTGATACTAAGTCACTTATTCATTAGAATATTCTACTGTCTCCGTTTATCCCTTTGCTACTTCATGGTGGTGATCAACTTGTTTTTTCCTCTCCCATATGTAAACAGAAGTTAGCTCAGGATGGTTGAATAGATTTAGATTCTACTCTCTGGTAAGACTGTTTAATAGGTTGTGCTATGTGCTTCATGTTTCATCACATCGAAAGGTACTTATCACTGCGTTCAGCCGCTGACAATCTGCTCTGATACCTTAAAATTCTCTATCAACCTTTCCATTTAATGATTTCCATCAATGGTCCATTGATGATTGTTGTCTGAACTGATTCTGCTATAAATTGCAAAATGGAATATATTCCTTTTATATCCTACATGAGCAGATTGTTTTCTGTAAAAATAAATAGCTAACAACCTATTAACATTTCCCTTTTTTTATATTTAATATTTCTTTTATGATCTGACACAAGAGAAAATCATATGGATGATAAAGGAGATAAAAACCTGAAATTAGAGATTGAGGGTTTGTTCTCTAGGACGCATCACTAGATAACTGTTTAAGAACTCCCAAGAATAAATTTTAATAAAATAAATTTTTATTTTATACAGTATATTAAAACTTGTGTTAAAAAGCCCTGCTACAGGGCACCTGGGTGGCTCAGTGGGTTAAGTGTCTGCCTTTGGCTCAGGTCATGGTCCTAGGACCCGGGGGTCAAGCTCCACAATAGGCTCCCTATTGTGGGTCTGCTTCTCCCTCTTCCTGTGTGTGCACGCACTCTCTCTCCCTCAAATAAAAATCTTTATAAATATATTTTCTTAAAAAGCCCTGCTACGAGAAGGGAAAAACAGGGCCAGGACATAGGAAAACATTTGTCAGAGCTATCTTTTTAATTAAGGCAATAGTATTTGCATTCACCAAAATCCAGCATCTTTCATAGTATTCTCTTAAGATTGGCTTAGCAAACTGTCAAAGATTAGAAAAAGAATTAATACAGATTTGAGCTATATTAACAGTTTAAAAATCTGATAAAAAATTTGGTTCTTTCTCTCTGAAAGACCTGTGTGTTTTAGTTTTCTTCAGATAACTGAGCTGGCCTTATACACAGAGGTGACCTTCATTGTGGTGGGCTCCATCCAGCCAAGCTGAAGTGGCCAGTTGTCTTAAGACTTTTTTATCACTAAGAACCCTGCCTCTGGTCCACCTGAAAGCTTCAGGCCCAGCTGGTCCCCAGGTCTTTGAGTGGTGCTGCTCTTTTCTGGTGGGTTTAATATTGACTTAATGATGCAAACAGCTGCTGCAGCTCAGGGCTTGAGGCAAGTTCTGAGGTCTGTGCTATTACCCATCCCAGGGTTGGTGTCTGCACTCACTTGTCTAGTAGGACACTTGGGGGCAGGAAAACCTTGCCGCTCAACTTGAATCTCCCATTGCAAGGGGAAGAAATAAAGGAAAGGAGTTGTTGCTCCCTAAAAAAAAAAAAAAAAAATATATATATATATATATATATATATATATATATACTTTCTTTTCTTAAAAAGAGCTAGAGTGTATCTGAAATTTTAAACTTGGTATACTTTTCTTAAAGATATTTGTGAACTTTCACTTATATCTTAAAAATCATTTTGTACTTATATAAATTATACATATTTAAAGATGTTTTCCTTTGTGATATTCTGTTACTCAAAAACAAATACATTAAAAACTATTATTTGGGGCCCATACTAGCCTGACAAAGCTTTCTTATTTGAACATGGACAGCAGTAAGGCTGAATTCAAAATTGTTTTTATCCTTCTTTTGGAATGTGACATGCCCACCACAATTAATGTAAGTTTTTCAAAACTAAGTCAAAGACAGGGTGATTATGACTTGGGCTCAGTTTTCTCACCATGGTTCTAATGCGGACTGTGTTGTTTATCTCTGAATGGAGTGATTTAGGTATCTAGAAAATACAAAGTAAGAGCTCAGTAATAAGGACAGTAGCTACTGTTTGCTGAGGATTTACCATATGATAGGAACTTTACTAAACCCTTGATCTTATCTTCATAACAATCTTATAATATAACTGGCATTATTTATAAATAAAATTTCATTTGTATTCTATAGAGAGCGCACAGTTTTTGATTTCACATTAATTTGTAATGTTCCAAAAGATAAAAACTGTCTTTTACGTCCATTCTTCCTCCTTTCTATACACTGTATTTAGCAGGTTTTCTATAAGATATTACCAGAGATAAAAAAGCAAAGTTTGTTACAGTGCTACTTATATCATTTTAGTTACTGATCATTTTTAAAGGGCCTTTGTTTGTTTTTTTAGATATTGATGTACATTTTATTAAACATAACATATAATAATAATAATATACTATTATATTCAAACTCCTTCCTGCTTATGACCTGCTTTAGGCCCTACTGGTTCTTTAAAGGGCCTTTGAATTAAATCTTCTTCATTTTACATATTTAATAAGTTAAAGGACCGTAATTTCTTTTACAGTCTTTTTAATGGATCTCATTATTTAGAGATGTTATGTAAAATGACCACAGATGATCAGAGATATAGTGGATCGACTTACCTGTCCGATCCTCGTCTTACAGCAAACGGTTTCAAGATAAAATGGATACCAGGTATGATGATGTGGTTTACCATTTCCTGACTAGGAAAAATAAGTCTTGTTCCAGAAGTTACATTTGAGTTTCATATACATATTAGGGTATAGTTTTGTCTCACCAAACGTACAGTGTCAGCTATGTAAAAACAGGCATTTCAAAAAGGTCACCTCTGTCTGAAACTAGTAAATCTGGCATCTCTTTCAGTCTGTTACCTTGCATTTGTGTTTTCATAACTGAGTAGTTTCACTGTAATTTTTAACATCTTTTGTCACACTATGCAGAGTGCCTACTTTGTTTGAATTATTGAATACTCCTTTAGATGAAAGAAATGTGTAGCACATTGGAAAGGTTTAACAAAAATGGACATCTCTTTTTTTTAAAGGATTTACCTATTTTGACAATTAGATTTATAGTATCAGTAATCTATTTAGAGAGTGAATGATTTGATTCCATTGCTTTGCTGAAAAGACTATGATAACACTATTTTCTTTCCATGGCAATTCACTGGGTGTAGAGAAAAGTAAATCCTTCTGAGTAGGACACTTCCATTTTCCTGGTTGGTCCCTTCTCTGTTCTTCATAACTCTCATACTTAACTGTTTTCTGCCCTAACTGCCTACGCTGGTCTTGTCCTATTACTTTCCCTTCATCTGGTATCAAGGGTACCATGAAGAGTAGGGATTCCACTGTCCCCCCTCCTGCCTGCTGCTAAATTTGTCATGACCAAGATGTAGAAAAACAAAGTTCAACCAAAACAGTGTTGAAGATTTTTATAGGAATGTTTTGCTGAGACATAAAAAGAAAATAAGTAAAATCAGTCGTACAGAACTATGAAATTAAGTATATATAAATAATGTTTTGGTGCCCTACACTTTAATTTTATTGACTTTTATTTACAGTTTTAGGAGGACCTGCCCTGAACTTCTTACCTTCTATCTCAATCTTGGATATTTAGATTTGGAGTGAAGAGAGTTAGTTCAAATCTCAACTTTGCCATTTAAAAAGTGTATTCTTGGGAAAGTCAGTTGACCTCAATGCTTTCTCATATAACAACTACTAATTACTGAATAATTATGATGTACAGGGCATTAATCTAAATATTAAATGTATTAACTTATTTAATCTTCCCAGTAGCCCTATGAAGTAGGTTCTGTTACTGTCTCCATTTTATTGGTGGAAAAGGCAAGGCACAGTGAAGTTTACTTAAGGGTACCAGTTAGTAGTAGAACCAGGATTTGAACCTAAGTGCCTTTACCCTAGCTTTTAACTAATTTATTATATTGCTTCCTATAAAAATTGAGATATTTACTTAATAAAGTTGTTGTGAGCAGTTAAGGAGGTACATAAAGAAATCAGCATAGTACTTGCCAAAGGAATATTCTTTCTTCCCATTTTCCAGTACCCCTTTTTGTCATTTCATTTAGTCCTCCCAGAAGTCTTTTCTTCCTTGAGACCTCTAGTATCATTTTAATTTTAAGTGTGAAGCAAGAGGTGTATATAGGTACATGTGTGATATTTTTTTCTTAATTTGTTTTTCTAATGTGATATTTCTGACAGGTACCATTTTTTTTCATGAAAGATGTTATCACAGCAATTTTTTTTAAAGTTAGGATAAATATCCTTTTTTCCAAGAGCATGTTTATTTATGAATTACTCAGTAAGTTTCTGTCTGACAGATGCTTTCAGCTCTTAGCTTATGGGGTAGTGTTTTTTAAATCCTTTTGAACGCCAGGTATTTTGCATGGCACCAAAGATATAAAAATAAGAGTCATCTGCAAACTGACTTGATTTGATTGGAATTAACTTTTTTTAGATTGTCGTCAGCATTATTTATCTTACCAGTAACAGATGAAATTAGAAACTCATGTTTTCCTCTTTTAAGACTTATTTTTCCATCATTAATTTTTGTCATGTTTTTCTTAAAGACCATTTCTCCTCTTAGTGAGAGTTTGTTTTGGACTAACTTTGGAAGAGCAGTTCACCAGTTGTCACAAAACATTTTTAAATGATAAAGGCATTTAAAAGAGAGGAGGAATACATTTGGCTTTGAGGGAAAAGGTTCTTAATGTGATCCTTAGGATTTTGCTTGTTAATTGGGATAGTTTTTTGTTCTACATCAATAAGAATTGCATATTTTAAGAAGTGAAAACTTGTCAACTCATTTGACAATATATTTGACATATATTCCCTGAAAACTGAGAAGCATTTCACAGAATCTTATGGAAAACTCTTAAAAGTTTATTGTTACATAGTCCCAAATGTCTGTATGTTTCCATATCAGAATTTTGTAAATGCGATTAAAATATTGAAATATTGCTCAATTCCCTCACCTTTTGCCAAATACTTTGCCCATATCCACAAGTAATTCTGTGAAATGTGTATGGTTTTCCAGGGCAAATGTAGTCAGTATTAGACTTTTCAGTCTAATCATACTATAAAAGGTAAAGAACCTGCAATGACGAAATCTCTGGACTGATTATTTTTGTCATTTCCTTATCTATATATATGTAAAAAGATGTGAACTATGATATTCTTCTTCCTCTTTGCCTATGTAAACCCTGTGTCAAGTCTCATTTAAATTCCCCTGGTTGCTCAAACTCTCATTTTGTCTCTCTTGATCAAACTCTGTGTTCTGTCCCTTAATGCTTGATTATAGATCTTCTGTTACTCTCCAGTTGTTTCCAGGGATGCCTGTTCTGTTTAGTGTACCACCACTGCATCTTATCCAGGCCAAGGAAGTGATCTGTAACTGGAAACAGATTAGGGGCAGGATCACTGACATCTCAGAATTTGAAACTCTTCAAGCCACATCACTCCTCTTTTTTTATTCATCTGTTGATAGCTACCACTTACCCAACATTGAAGTTTCATTTTCTTAATTCTAGGTAACATGGTGTAGACTTCAATATTAAGAACACTGGTGCACAGATAGTGCCAGAGAAGTCAGATCTCTGCTATTTGGCAACATCTTAAAATTCATTCTAAAGCCAAATTTATCTTTTGGAATTTATGCTATTATGGATAGTTTACCCCAGTATATATCTAATCATGTAGCTGTTTTTTAGTTTTATTTTATTCACTAAATTATTTGTTTTTTTATTCATGAGAGACACAGAGAGAGAGGCAGAGACACAGGCAGAGGGAGAAGCAGGCTCCATGCAGGGAGCCCAACGTGAGACTCGATCCTGGAACTCCGGGATCATGCCCTAAGCCAAAGGCAGATGCTCAGCCACTGAGCCAGTCAGGCCAGGCGTCCCTAGTCACTAAATTACTTAAAGTTGCTTTAATAATATCAGTTTTAAATATTGTTTAACTAAAATATTTTGAGTAAACATTAGTGTTTCGTTCTTTCAAATTAGTACTTTATTAATAAGTTTCTGTAGTGGTAATCATTTTACAATATATGTGTATCAAATAAGTACTATGTACACCATAAACTTAGTGTTTATCAATTATATCACAATAAGGCTGGAAAAGATAAATTATGTATTTTTATAATTTGTAAGTTAAAATAATCATAGAAATAATTCCGACCTTTAAGTTAGTATTAAACTAGTAGAATAGAATTTGAATAGCACCAGTTGTTAAAACACTTAAGCCAGTTTTACTTTAATAAATATCATAGGGCTCCATTTTCTCTCCAAAGTAAGAAATGTTCTAAGCAAATGTAGAGAACAGAAGTGCAATAACTGAGATTAAATGAAATGATATAAAGCACATGTGGTGTCTATGAGCACTTATGACTTAATGTGAAATCCTATGGGAAATCATTATTTGTTCTCCAACTAAGGAACAAAACTTAGTCCTGACTATATTAAATTCTTTTTCTTTTTTTTTTTTATTTATGATAGTCACACACAGAGAGAGAGAGAGAGAGAGGCAGAGACACAGACAGAGGGAGAAGCAGGCTCCATGCACTGGGAGCCCGACGTGGGATTCGATCCTGGGTCTCCAGGATCGCGCCCTGGACTAAAGGCAGGCGCTAAATCGCTGCGCCACCCAGGGATCCCCATGACTATATTAAATTCTAAGGAAGATTCGCTGTTTTAACAGTGATTTTGTTTTTAATAGATATTTTCTGGAATATAATTTAAACAAAACTAACTATATCTACATTTGGTTTTACTTATTTTTCTTTTAGGTGTTTCCATTGCTGAAGACTACTTGGAAATAGAAGAAATGGCTAATTGTCTCCCATTCTATGGAGTGATGGACTTAAAAGAAATTCTTAATGCTATATTAAACAAAAATGCAAAAGAAGTTTATGAATGTAGACCTCGAAAAGTGATAAGTTATTTAGAGGTATGCATTATTAGATTTTGTAGGTTGGTTAAGTTTTAACATACTTCACTATTTCTTGGTAAGATGGTAAACTTACAAAATAGTAAAATTTCTGTAATGTTTATTATCTGTTTGCAAGAAGAAATACTACTAAAAAAAAGAAAACTCTGTTAAAAATTTCATATCATAGACTGGTTGTAGTAAACCCTATCTTGGATCCTTATTCAGTAGCATTCTGTAAGTCCTTCAAAAGTTTTGACTTGTGGAACTTTCTAGCTTATTGTGGGAGCAGTTTAACACTGATCATTTCTAATGACTTAAAAGGAATCTTTTCTTGTGAAAGAGATAGTATAAACTTAAATGAAGGTTGAGGGTAGGGTTTTGTGTATTGAAACTATGTAAGATGAAATATGATTTCAAAATAACCAAGAAAGTGATTGGGATCAGATATAAATATTTTTTATTAATGTTATACCTCTCATTGCATTAAATCCATTGTGGATTGATAATTAAGGAATGGAGTCTAGGAAAAAGATAACTTCTACAAGATCTACAGAAATACTTCCATTTAAGGTCAAGCTGAGTAAGAAGAATTATAAGTAAAGATAGGACAGTAAAGAAAATCCAGTAGGGGGCTAGATATAAAGGTCAAGGGAGGAAAGAAATTTAAAAATGAGTAAGTAGTAGTATCACATCCTCTATAGGGTAATAGTTCTAGAAGACCATCAGGTATGGCTGCTAGATGGCAGTGATAATAGGAAAGTAGTCCAGATGGAAAACTTGCCAATGGCTAAAGAGTGGGGCAATGGTAAAAAAGTGCAGGCAGCAGGTCATACGGTGGTGAAAAGAAGAAAAGAGAAATTGGCTTGTCTCTTTTGTTGGTGGAAGAGACTGACAAAAAATCGGAGAGCAGATGTTCCGAAAGAGCCAAGAAGGAAGATGGGATAACGAATTAGCTTTAGAAAGGAGAAACTGTTCTCTGTTCTCTCAATCAAGAGAAGAGAGGGTAAGTGGAAGTAAAAATATTTTGAGATAAACTTGAGAGAAGTCATGTCTGATACATTTATAAAGGTATAGAAGAAGTTAGCAAATGAGAGTCAAGGGGCTGGGGAGGCATTGGGGATTTGAGTGTATAGAGAAGATCTGAAAGTAAGAATTATCAGTACCATAAGCGAAGATTGAGTAGAGAGACTAAGATGTCCAAATGGCATTGAGCACTCCTAAGAGCTAACATTGGTATTGGATCTAGCCAGGACAGTTTGGTGATTTTCCAGCAGTGAATGGTACAATTTATCCAAGTGTAGGGATTAACAAGATGAATATGGTAGGACAAGGGGATGAGTGAGCACATTGAACCCATAATGTAAATGAGAAATGGTGTTAGATCCTAGATGAATTTAAAGATGAAATAGGTTCTAGTAGGAATCAAAAAGGAATACAGGAAGCTAGTATCCTTAATGTCTTACTATTAGTACCTTAATTAGGGAAAGATGACAAGAAGGGTGCTGGTGGGGCAGAGCAATAAGGAGGGATTGAGATGGTTTAGTTGGAAAGGAGTAGGATGGTTTGAAAGATAATGGGAGAAGGAATGTGGTTAAAATAATATTACTCAAGCTCTTTGAAGTACAATACTTTTTTTAATTTTTTTTTTAAGATTTTTTTATCCATTCATGAGAGACACATAGAGAGAGGCAGAGACACAAGCAGAAGGAGAAGCAGGCTCCTCCAGGGGAATGCGATATGGGACTTGATCCTGGGACTCCGGGACCATACCCTGAGCCAAAGAAGACGCTCAACCACTGAGCCACCCAGATGTCCCTTTATAAATCTTTAAAGAAACCATCTTTGCTAATACTGTTTACTCCTAAACGTTTAGATTTTCCTATCTCAGAAAACACTATTGTCATACCAAAAATGTAGACATTATTCTTGATTCTGTATCCTTCATAACCAGTTCATCAGCAAGTCTTGCCTCTACCTCTCGTTCATTTTAGAACTTTTTTTTTTTTTTTTTTTTTTAAGAGAAGAAGAGAGAATCTTAAGTGGGCAGGATGACCAGCATGGAGCCCAATGGGAGGCTTGATCTCATGACTCTGAGATCATGGTGAGCCAAAATCAAGAGTCAGACACTTAACTGAGCCACCCAGGTGCCCTGTTGTCAGGAGTCTTTATACCTCCCTCCATCTCCACTACTGTCACCCTAGTCAAAAACTCACCACCTCACCAGGACTGTAGTGATTGCCTGCAGTACACCCTGCATTTCTCTTCTTGACCTGCCTCAAACCATACTTTACATGGCGGTGCGACTGATTGTTTTAAAGTATGAGGCAAATATTAGGCTCTTGCTTTCAAACCCTCTGGTTACTTCACCGTGCATTCAGTTTAAAACCCAAACTGAACCCTATCCTGACGGGTGATCTGGCCCCTACCTAACTCTCTTTCTTAGTTCTCTTTTCCCTTTAGTAGCTGCTATACTGACCCTTCAGTTCTGTTCTACCTGAAATGCTTTTCTTTCCCCATGATCTTTGCATGATTTTTTTTTTCTAAATTGAAACTTAAATGTCTCTTTGAGGAAGCTTTTCCTAACCACAAAATCACTATTACGTTGACCAGTTTAATTTTGTGCATTATTACTCATTGAAATTTTTTTGTCTTTTTTTTTTTTTTTAGACAAAGTACAAATGGGGCAGAAGGTGGTAGGGGACAGAGAGAGAGAGAGAGAGAGAGAGAGAGAATCCCAAGTAGGCTTCACTCCCAGTACAGAGCCCAGCCCCAGGCTTAATACCAGAATTCCATGATCCAGAGATCATGACCTGAGTTGAAATCCAGAGTTGGATGCCCAACCAGCTGAGCCACCTAGGCATCCCCAAATTTTGTCTTTTTATTTGTTTTGTTTCTCTGCACTAGACTATAAATTTCACAAGAGCAAGGATATTGTCTTACTCTCCACAGTATAAAACCTGCAACAGTGACTAACACATAATTTGTTTTTAATATCTGAGTGGATAATAAAACTATAATCTATTTTCTGTCTTCTTTCTTGCCAGGAATAACATGGTGTCTGCTTCAAGGTATGTCACAGTAAAATATATGGCTTTCTCTTCACAGGGAGAAGCAGTGCGTCTGTCTAGACAGTTGCCTATGTACTTATCCAAAGAGGATGTCCAAGACATTATCTATAGAATGAAGGACCAATTTGGAAATGAAATTAAAGGGTGTGTTCATGGTCGCCCATTTTTTCATCATTTAACACATCTTCCAGAAGCTACCTGATATGTTTAAGAAAATGTGTTACTATTGAAACTGATTTGGTAATAAAATGAGTCACTTTTTAAACCATTTTTGTACTATCGTGTTATTTTATAAGTGAAGCTTCACTGACTTGTATATTGAAAAAAATTCAAAACCTTAAACTAATGTCTACTATTCATTTTATTCTCAAGAACCAGCCTTCATACTAATTATTGGTTATAAACTCCAAACTGAAAATACCTAGTATTCTTGAGTGGTTGGTTTACTAAGGGCTGTGGACTTAATTGTGTCCCCAGAATTCATCTGTTGAAGTCCAAACCCCCATTGTGACGGAATTTGGAGATGGGACCTTTTTGGAGGTAATTCGGTTACATGAAGTCCTGAGGGCAAGGGCTCCCATGGTGGGATTCGTGCCCTTATGAGACATCAGAGCTTCTGCTCACTCTGTCTCCTTTTCTCCCACCAACTCCCATGTGAGGATACAGAGAGCCAACGGCCCTTTATAATCTAGGAATAGACCTCTCAACTGACAGCAAACGTGCTGGCACCTTGATACTGGACTTCTAGCCTCCAGAACTGTGAGAAGATAAATGTTGTGTCAGCCACCCAGCCTTGAGTGGACTAATAGGCTGGTTCCACCTGCGCAGAGAGAAGTCCAAGACGAGCTGGCATATGTGACAGAAGTTGTCCCTGTTGTTTAAAGTAGGCTGAAAAGAGGAGAAAGTGAGAAAATGAAGTTTAGGGGAAGAAGAAAGCTTGGCTTTCAAAATCCTGCCATTCATCTCTATTTTGGGGTAACCGTTTAGAAATTGCTGTCTCGTACATGGAAATTACTGAGCATTGGGGTCAACATTTGGCAGAGAAAATGGGAAAATCCAGAGACTTAACATTCAAGTTGACTGCTTTAAAAAACTAGGTCCCACACACAGTGCACCAAAACATTTGATTTACAAAAAGTTGAAACATTTTTATTGGATATATTTGTTTTATAAAGTAAGATTTGTTATACTGGATACAGTATCTCCACACTCACTACCATCTCCCATAATTCTCAAGTCTTTAACTCTTAAGACCCTTGTGTTAAGAGGTACAAACATACCAGAAATTCTGCCGTAAGCCAGGCCTTTTTTCCTGCCATCGTGATCCTCTTACCCATAACCTAAATACTGTATTTTTTCCGTTATCCCCTTTGAGAGTTTGGGGCCCGTCTCTGGGAGACATTACCGAGAGTAATACTTCTTAAAATACTGGGTAAATTGAGGAAGGAGAAGCCCACAGAGATGCAGAAGATGATGAAGTTTGCATCATACATTTGTACCAGCCCTAAGCAAGATTGAGGACTCCTTTTCTAGCTGATGAAGTCCATTGTTGCAAGAGACCCTACAACGGCTTCTAAGACAAGCTTACTTCACTGTTTCTTTGCTGCCTTCGCTTGACCCAGTCAGGCTAGTAGTAGTAACGACGGTGGGTATTTACCACCCACTTGCTGGATACACTACGCAGGTATCTCGTATGATCTCATTTAATCTTAACAAATTTAAGATTGTAGGTACTATTATCACTGTTCTGTGCTGCCACGAGAAATAGGCCCTAAAGCGTCATTAAGGTCAACAAAAGTATTTTGGAGAAAAGAGTACAAAACACTCCCCGGCGCCCCTGTAAGGAAAGAGCTCAACGTGAGCCACAGCTGCAACGATTTCTGTGCGGCGGTCTGCAGGGTGGGGTCGCGGCGGGCTTCCCCGAGGCCCCGCCCCCGGCCCCCACAAGCCCTTGCAGCCGTGGCGGCCCCAAAGGACAGAAGGACTGGAGCGGGCCGCAGAGATTTCTGGGAGGTGGTCTGCTGGGTGGGGCCGCTGAGGCCCCGCCTCCTTCCCCTGGGGGCCGCAGAAGCCCCGCCCCGCCGAGGCCCCGCCCCCAGCCCTCACAAGCCCTTGCAGCCGCCGCAGTCACAGCGCAGAATGGCTGGAGCGGGTGGCGGCGACGGCGAAGCCTGGGCGCCGGCGATGGAGGTAACGGCCGCTGCAGCTCCGGGAGGTGGCGCTGGGCCGGAAGGGCGAGGGGAGGCGAGGGAGGCCGAGGGGTCCACCTGCGTCACGCGCTTTTCTTGTGGGTCGGGGCCCAGCCGGCCCCAGGGTGGGCCCTCCGAGAGCCCGGGACCGGACCCGGCCCGGCCCGCGTGGCGGCGTGTTGCGGCCCGTCGGGGCCCCGGGGCTCCCACCCGGAGGCGGTGGCCGGGGCTCCAGCAAAAGGGTGGACGCGCCGTGTCTGTGGGGCCGCCATCTGTCTGTCGGCCGAGGTTCGTGAGGTGAATTCGAGTCGCCGCGTTGGTCGTGGCCGGCAGCGGGGGGAGGGGCGGGGGAGGGGGAGGCGGTGCCCCGGGGGTGCCCCCTGCGCCCCCCGAGCCGCCCAGTCACACGAGCGCTTCAGGATCGGCCTCGGGCCCACGGACGGCCTCCGCCCCTTCTGTTCCCAACGTCCTTACGCAGAACAAAGAACAAAGGTAAGTCGCGGGGTTGCGAGCCCGCCTCCCCGCCGAGCCAAGACATGACCTGCGGGTGCCTGACGCTCCCTGACGAGGACGAGCCGTGAGGGCCGCACCTCCGTCGGCGACCTCCGGTAGATGCCCTTCTGCCTGAACCCCTGTCATCTTGGAGATCTACGCTGTTTCCAGCGCTCGCGGCTGCCCCGGGACGGTTTCCTCCACGTGTTCCTCCTCAGGCCACCACAGACGGATGTCAAGGCCGTTTGTCCAGGTTTTGAGGTCCCGTCCCCGTGGTTACCACGTCGGAGCCACCGCCCGTGCTCACACCGGAATTCCCCCGCGATCCCACACCCACGGCTTCGAGCTCATGGTTCCCTCCTCCCTGCAGTGAAGCTGCCAACTGGACCCCCGAGTGCACCCTCGCTTCTGACTCTACTTTGGTCTCTCCCTTGTCTTGTCTTGAGTATTCATTAGCAAGACCTGCAATAACCTCCTTTCAGTTACTACATTATCCTTAACCATATTTAGTTGCCTCTGACGATGCCATTTGTCCCATAAAATCTTTGAGACTAATCGGTGTCAGGGGTGGGACTGGGGAGGTTAGATTTCTCCTACTCTACTCAGATTGGACTAGAAACCCCTGAAACAAAGCCCTCCATGTCTGCTTCAGCCGAGCGTTCATCTCTTCGTTTATCCGGTGACATTCACGGAGTGTCACGCTGCTGAGCGCAGGCCACAAAGAAGACATTCCTTTCAGGGAAACGTGGTGAATGCGACGAGGACATGTAGTATGTGCTCTGGAAGCACAAGGAGGCACCACTCTGACTTGGGGGAACCTGTGGAAGACTCTAGAAAGCTGAGCCTTAATAAGGAATTACCTGCGAGAAGAAAGGGAAGAAGGGTATTTCAGGAAGGTGCAATAGCATGCGTCCCAGCGGTGATGAATCCAGGAATCCCGATGACTCCAGGAATCCGACACCATTGGATCTTGAAGAGTGAATGTTGATGGGATCAGAACAGACAGTACCTTGTTCACGAAGGTCTCAGGCCGCTAAGGAGTTGGGAAGTTTTATCATGAAGACTGTGGAAAGCCATTAAAGCTTTTAGGCGAGGACGTACGCAGTAAGGTTTGGAAGACTCTAGCCAAGTTAAAAGCAGATAGAGCAAGTTAGTGGGTTAGGTAAGAATTCAGACAGTTTGATCCAAAGGGAAAGAGATAAAGGCTCGGTGGTAACAAATAGAATCTCTTTGACAAATATTGAGGCCCCCATAGCCTTTGGGGTTTTCAGTTTAGATCCTCTGAGATGACGCTGTAATAGAATCAAAGTGGAAAAGAAGTCTCTTGCTTGGCTAACTTATGGTGATAACCGGTTACTACAAGAATGGAGGCTCGTTTGCCCCGCCCCTGCTAAGAAGTCCATATATTTGCAGCTGATCCTTTTGACTTCTCACAGACTAGGAAAATCTTTCATTATCTTCTTAAATTATTAAATCAGATCTTTATGTCGTAATCTAGGCTTATATCTGGGACCTTTTGGAAACCAGCCTAAAGTTTGTAGCTGTTCTTTAAATGTAATAGTTTTATTTATAAAAGACTTCAATATTCAGATATGATTTCCTAGATAATATTTACATTCAGATGCTTAGCAAGACAAAATAATGGCTGGAAAATTAAAAATTACCTTTAATCTTGAATTGATTTGATTTTTAAGAACTTTCTTGTAGGCATTTTATGTTTTATAATTTAGATCATAGAAATGAGTGATGAGTTAAGAAGGAAGCAAGAAATTGTGAATGGATTGAACATATTTTTGGAAGAAAATGGTATGCTCTCAAAAGTTAATTTTATTTATTTAAAAAGGACATTTTTTGTTTTAACTTTGCTTTCATTTTATCCAAAGACATTGGTGAATAACAGCAAGTTAACTTGCAAGAGAGTGATGTTGTCCTGCCCAAAAATATATTTTAAGTAATTCACTAATAGTAATAGCAAAAAACATTTCCATGTGTCTTTATATATAAATAGCTAAATGTACATAAGGTACTTATTATCTATTTTGAAGTTCTTTGCATTTTGGGAAGTCTGTCTTCTTAGCTTCTCTTGTTCTATAAAAAATTGTCATAGTCATATTCCCACTTACATGGTGATGATCCTTGATGTCTCGGATATAAACAAGAATTCTACTCCACACATGGAGTTTCTAACTTATCAAAGATTCTATAGGGACAGTCCAATTTTAGCTATTTTTTCTGCTTAAAACCAAAATTAAATTTACAGTACTTCTCTGCTTCAAAGTTGGAAGAAGGCTACTTCATGTTTTCTAGGTTTTTTCAAATGAGAGGTTTGAGGATACCCTGTGTATACTAGTGTGTGAACATGGTCAAAGTCCCCACTTATCAAAACTGTAATGTGCATATGAACTTCTTGGGCATCTTGATAAAACACGTCGGATTCAGTAGTTCTGAGGTAGGATCTGGCATTCTGCATTTCCAACATCTCTATTGGTTTGGAAACCACACTGGGTTAACAAGAGTGCACATAATCCTTTGACCAAATACTAGGTTCTTAAAATAGAATACAGATACATTTTTAATATAAACATATATTGAAAATCAAATCATCAGAATTGAGTCTGTTTATGGTTCTCTGTTGTTAGTTTTCATTGGGAAGTTATATTTGAGTTTTCCTATGGGACACCATTCTTTATATAAGAAGTTGGATTTAGGGACACCTGGGTAGCTCAGTCATTTGAGCCTCTGACTCTTGATTTTGATTCAGGTCATGATCTCAGGGTTCTGAGATTGAACCCTAGAGCCCTGCATTGGGCTCCACTCAGCAGGGAATCTGCTTCTGTCCCTCTCTTTCCACCCCTCGTATGCACTCTTTCTCTCTGAAAAATAAATCTTTTTTTTTTTTTTAATTTTTATTTATTTATGATAGTCACAGAGAGAGAGAGAGATTGGCAGAGACACAGGCAGAAGGAGAAGCAGGCTCCATGCACCGGGAGCCCGATGTGGGATTCGATCCCGGGTCTCCAGGATCGCGCCCTGGGCCAAAGGCAGGCGCCAAACCGCTGCGCCACCCAGGGATCCCTGAAAAATAAATCTTAAAACAAAAATGTTGGATTTATTATTCTCAAGAATGTTACTGAGGTAGCCAACTCCAAAATGGCTACCATTTATTCTTACCTTCTTGTACCCCCAAGACATTCTCCCATTAAGAGGTGGAAACTTTTCCTCTACTTCCTTGAGTCTGGGCTAGTTTATGGTCATTTTGAACATTAGATTATAACAGAGGTGACACTATATACCTTCCATGATGAAGTCCTGGGAGCTTTGCAGCTTTCCTCCTGTCTCTCTTGAAATAATTTCTCAGGGTAAGTCAGTCACCTCATAAGAAGTCATTTTTTCCTTTTTAAAAAAGATTAGAGTGTGTGTGAGCAGAGAGGAGGGGCAAAAAGAGAGGGAGAGAAGCAGACTCCTCACTGAGTGTAGAGCCCAAGTTGGGGCTCAATTCCATGACCTGAGCTGAGATGATGACCTGAACTGAAATCAAGAAGATGGCTAACCAACTCACCCACCCAGGAGCCCTGCATTTTATTTTCTTCTCATGACGTTTAGCATTAAAAAATTTCTTTTTAAGTTGTTTTATGATCATGCTTTTGAGACTGGAGATAATATTACATTTGAGGATTATTTGAAGATCTGATTTTCACCTCTTCCACATAATCACTAGAATGTTCTAGTTTCACTCTCCATGTTGTCATCTATCCATGGATCAAACTATGAGGGAGAAAGAGACTAATAATTTTTATTGAATATTAACTTTTGTTTTATCTTTGATTCATGCATGGTTTGTCTAGATATTGCCCTCACCCCCCGCCCTCCAATAATAGTTTCTTAAGGGCAGTCTCCTCTGGGCTTTTTACCTCTTTCATAAAGAATGATTTTAGTGACACTTGAAAACTTACTTAAATTTATTCATTCCATTTTTACCAAACATCTCTCAAAAACCACAATGGGGAATTTAAGACACGGAGAGATTCAAAATTAAATAAAGCGCAATCTCTGCCTTCAGGAAGGAAGGTTTGGTCCATTAAAGAGAGTAGTCCACAAATACTCCTGATAGAGAAGAATAAAAATGCAGAGAGGTTCAGAATAAAAGAAAGCCACACCAGCAGGGGTGATCAGCTTCTTGAGGAACACTGGGCAGCTGGGCTGGAGGGCTAGGAATTTTTTTGTTTGCATGTTTTTGTTCATTTTTTTCACACCATTTTTAACAAAATATTTTTATATCCCTTCATCAAAGGTTATATTATGTGGAGTGTATTTTTTAAAATATTTTTTATTTAATTTATTTAAACTTAAAAAACATAGTTCACCCACCCCCAGCCTCTATGACCACCAATTTACAGTCTGTATCAGTTTGTTTTTTAGAGTCTACATGTAAGAGATCAGAGATTGACTATTTCCCTTGGCATCATACCCTGTAGGTCTGCCCATGTTGTTGCAGATAGCAAATGTCACAAATGTTTTCTGTGGCTAAATAATATTCATATATATATATGTGTGTATATATATATGTGTGTGTGTATATATATATATATATATATATATATATAATTTTTTTAATCCATTCATCAGTAGGCACGTAGGTTGTTTCCATATTTTGGCTATTGTAAATAATGCTACAGTGAATATGGGGGTGCATATATCTTTTCAAACTAGTGTTTGGTGTTTTTTTTTTTGATAAATACTTGAAATGGAGATTGATTGCTGGACCATATCATGGTTTATTTTTATTTTTTTAAGAACCCTCTATATAGTTTTACATGGTGGTATTACCGATTTACATTCCCATGAACAGTATACAAGTGTTCCCTTTTCTTCATATCCTTGCCTATGCTTATTATTTCTTGTCTTTTTGACAATAACCATTCTAACTTGTGAAGTGATATGTCATTGTGGTTTTTATTTACATTTTCCTGATGATTAATGATGTGTTGAGCATCTTTTCATGTACATGTGAGCATTTGTGTGTCTTCCTTGGAAAAATGTCTGTTCAGGTACATTTTTAATTGGTTTATTTGATTTTTTTTTGAAGGAAAAGAAAATTGAAACGGTAAAGAAAAGGTGACTTGAACATTGTTTATTTCCAAAAAAGGTTTGCAGTGGATTACAATTAACAAAAATGAGATCAAAACCATTAACATAGAAGAAGACATTCAAATTAAATAGTAAAAGAAAGAGAAAGTGAAAGAATACAGAAAAAGATCAGATGAAAATGTTCTCTGGGTGGAGAGCAACAGCCAGAGTCAGTATGAAGAAAGGAAGAAGCCCTAGGTTTGGAGAGAATCTGTGCAGGATCACCACAAAGTTCTTCCTTCATTTTCTCCTTCTCACTCATACCTTATAGGATTCTCAATCCCAGTGCCTGGACAGCCTTCTTCTTTTTCTTCTTCTTCTTTTTTTTTTTCTTCCAAAACAGTGATGTAAATCCTAAACCCTAGCACTTGTGTTTTTAATTCATTCAATGACTTAGTATTAAAGTCACTAAGTAGTGTAATTTTTCTTATATATAGTTTTACTTCTGCTTATCTTTCTTACCTAGCATGGTGCCTAACGCAGAAGGCAGTCTGTAATTCTCTGTATATTTGAATGTTGGCATTTTATTTAGCACTCTTTCCCTTTAATTCCTAATGTGCAGATATTGACTAACCAATACTGCTCTTACTCTCCATCCAAAGGAGAGTCACAAGAAATAAGAAATTCATTTGGAAACAAATTTTATAGAGTGCTGGATAGCAGGTTAAAGATTTTCAACATTAGTAACAGCGGCTAAAGGGTTTTGAGCAGGAAAATAACATAATCCGAACTGTGCATTAGGAATATTAGTTTAAAACATGTTGAAAATGAATTGGAAGGAATAAGGAAAGTTAGTTGAAAAAAATCACGCTGCTAAAATTCCATTTGTGTTATGTCTAAGTGTCTTAGTCATCTTATGTTCTTTGTGTTCATTCAACATAGAAGTTTCTTTAGAAGAGTTTGAAGAAAAATTTGACATTCTTGATGTATAAAAATATGTTATTTCTAAACTTAAATTCAGTCAAAGTAAATTTTAAAGTATATATTTTTATTTTCCATTCTAATATTTGCCGTAAAATGTGTTCATTTAGTGACTTTGGACAATGCTCAAACCATACTTAACAAGAACGTTGAGTTTATGGTGCATGTGGACAAAAAGATGCTTTC
Source organism: Nyctereutes procyonoides (assembly GCF_905146905.1). Lineage (NCBI taxonomy): Eukaryota > Metazoa > Chordata > Mammalia > Carnivora > Canidae > Nyctereutes > Nyctereutes procyonoides. The sequence continues at coordinate 657,347 of NW_026575132.1, forward strand.
GGTTTATTTAATTTGTCTTGATTTTCGTAACAGCAAGTATTCTGATGTTTTGCCTGAGGGAATGTGTATATTTTGTTATCCTCTGTAGACTTTGTGGGTTCTGTGTTCTTATTGCTGTCTCTATACTTTCTCCTGCGTTCCACAGGGGCCTAAATATTTCCAGATACCCTCTTGTTTGTTCTTTCTTTCCCAACCACGAATTTCACTTCCTTTTTCTTAATTTGATTGATCTTGGCCAAGTGTTAAAAAGAATTAGATTGAAAGGAATTTATATCAATCTGAAGGATAAAAAGATACATTCTATCATAAAGGGGGGAAAACTATGATGTGAATGACTTAGGATATTTGGATTTTAAGATGAATCAGTTGCCCTGAAATTAATCTCTAAATTATTTTATTTCAGGCAACTTAGGGATATACATTTTGGGGAAAAAGTGCCTACTCTCATATATGTTAAGATTGGTCCTAATATTACATTTTTCTTTTCCCCAAAGGAGGAAGAAACTATAAGTGAAGATGGTAGTTCAAAAGAAGCACAGGATATGTCAGTGAAATATATAAATTTCTTTAAAATTTATGATTTTTAGTCAAATATAAGACCATCAGTGTCCTATATTTAAGAATCATTAGTACAGTATGATGTAAGACTATGGGCCTTGGAGTTGGAAAGCTTCAGGATTAAAGTCCAGCTTTATCCTTTACGAGCTTTCTTATGATAGATTGTTAACTTCTTTTTTTTTTTTTTTTTTTTTTTTTATTTATTTATGATACTCAGAGAGAGAGAGAGAGAGAGAGGCAGAGACACAGGCAGAGGGAGAAGCAGGCTCCATGCACCGGGAGCCCGACGTGGGACTCGATCCCGGGTCTCCAGGATCGCGCCCTGGGCCAAAGGCAGGCGCCAAACCGCTGCGCCACCCAGGGATCCCCTAGATTGTTAACTTCTGTGTGCCACCTCTGTGTGGAATGGGGATAGTATTTACTTTGCCAATTTTTTATAAAGACAAAATGAGGGAAAACATAAAGCAACTAGTACAATACCTAGGACAGAGTAGATATTCAGTGAATACTAGTTCCCATCCCTTATCTCTTTTCACCTATTTCTTAAGAGAGTATTATAGTTAAAAAAGTATTTTATTTTTTTGCCCACCTGCCCCACCTGCTTGCTTGCTTCCTTCCTTTGTTTTGTTGTTTTTTTTTTAAACAAAGTATTTTTAAAATGTTTAATCTGTCATTGTACACCTAACAAATGTACATCATTTTTGGTAAGTTACTCATCATGACAGTATCGTAGAGTCATTAGATGCTGACAATAATTTGATCCTGTGAATTTACAGTTAATGTTCTACTAAGCTAAAGAAGGCTCCTATGTAGTTAAATATAATTTACTTTTTCTTTGAAGCTTGCTGTAGTACATGGATATTTTTAGTCTGATTATCTCTAATTCTTCAAAGAAAAGAATACGAACATTTTGAAGTTCCAGCTCAGGCAATTCTGGAAAATTTTTTAATTTCTTTATCCTTCTCAAATTCTTCTCTTACTCTTAACTCCATTTTAGAAACAGATTGCATCAAGTCTCAATGACAAAAGTATCTTTCTAAGGCAGATCTGAAACCATTGTCACTGTAATACCTACTTGGGGTGGGTATGTTTTACATATTCCTGGGGCAAATCAACAATTTAATTGACAAAAGCTTATTCCAGCTTCTCCTTGTTTTGAAAAACCTGATCTTTATTTCAATAAAATGCTTTAATTGGGTGACAGTGTTGAAGAATTTAGAAGTTATATTTATCCCAGAGATTTTACCACATCTTCTTTGCAACTCAGAATTGAATGAAGTAGAAAAGTGAGAGTAGGGACTAAAGCTCTCCAATGGTTTAGAGTAATAATAAAATAGTTAAAATTCATTCAAAACTTACTCTTTACTAGATACTATTCTAAGTCTTTCATATATGTTAACTCATTTAGAGAACTAGACTTTGCCTGAATTTTAAGCTCAGTTTGTAGGTGACTTGAAATGAAAATGAGGACTTCTTTAAAAAAAAAAAAAAAAGGCATCATCACAAACCTATTTTTCCATCTGCTTCCATCTTTTCTTTGACATACACATTGTATATAATTCATCTTCTATGTTGCCTTCCTCGTCTTTGTGTGTGCTGCTCTGCTTCTGTGTTCACATCCTCTCTCTGCCTTACGTCTATCCTCTTAGCACACCTGCACCTGTGTACTGATACTCGCTGTTGCACACGGCAGCCAGTCTCCCAGGCCAGGAATAGGAGGCCCATTTAACACCTCCGTGATCATCTTGTCAGTTCTACTCCTGAAAGCTCCTGAATCTCTTCTCACTCACCAAAACCATTGCTTTAGTGCAAGCTCTACTCACTTTTGGCCTCAACCATACTGAAAGACCTCTCTTTTCCTCTAGTCCTACCCACTTCTTGTTCATATTTCCTGTTGCTACTAAAGAATCTTCCTCAAATACAAATCTAATCAAATCACTCTTCTTCTCATAGTCACTGTTATAAATCAAATTTCTTAGCATGGAGGTATTAAGCACTTAATAGGGGCGCCTGGGTGGCTCAGCGGTTTAGCGTCTGCCTTCAGCCCAGGAAGTGACCCGGGGGTCCCGAGATCGAGTCTCACCTCGGGCTCCCTGCATGGAGCCTGCTTCTCCCTCTGCCTGTGTCTCTGCGCCTCTCTCTCTCTCTCTCTCTCTCTCTCGTCTCTCATGAATAAATAAATAAATAAAATCTTAAAAAAAAAAGCACTTCACAGTCTGGCCTCTATATACCTACTTAGCCTCATTTCAAATCATTTTTTTCTCTTCTACCCCAAACCTTGACATGCTAAATTGCTTGAGTTTTCTAAAATAAACCTTGTTTTTCCTGCTTTTCTATAAATTCTTCCCTCCAAAATATCTGTCTCCAGCTTCCTGCTACCCAATCCCTCCTGCTCTGCCCCAAGTCAGTAGGATAAAACTTTATCCTGCAAGACTCAAAATTAATGTTAATTCTTGAGAATTAACTCTTGGTCTCCTTGAACAAATTGAGCATTCTGTCCTTAATGTACATATTGTACATCTTGTACATATTTTACCATCCATGCCACCTCACCTGCTTTCACATTATACACTTCTTTATATATAGTTCCTCTCTCTAAATACATACTTTTCCTTTTTTTTACATGACCATACTTTTTTCTACTGTATAAAAATGTATAGATTTCTAAATATATCACTATTCTTTATTTCATATATAATTTTATAATGTATACAATATAAATTAATTATGTCTCTGTCATCCCTACTAGATTTTGACACCTGAAGGGCAAGGCTGTCTTTTATCTTTTATAGGCTTTGCAACATCCTGGTACATTGGAGCCTCATGTGGGTGGGACTCAATCCCGTGTCTCCAGGATCAGGCCCTGGGCTGATGGCAGATGCTAAACCGCTGAGCCACCCGGGCTGCCCACCAGGAGTGTTTTAGATGCTTAAATGTTTAGATGAAATAGCAGAGAACAAATTATACCAAAGCTCTGGCCTTTAGAGATCTCTTATTCTATTCTTAATGGTTGTCTTAAGTGACGAAAACTTGCTAACCTTGCTTCTTCAAATATCCATTCATGAAGCAGAGTTTTTTCTATTTTTTGTGAAGTACTTCACTTATGTTACTGTACATATTAATCTGAACTATTATATTCTAAATGTTAATCTGAATTAATGCTATTATATTCCATTTTTTTATAGTGTAAGAACACCTCAAAAAGTGTCCCTCAGGAGTATTTCATCAATGATAGATGAAGAGGTTAGGATTAAATTAACTAAGAAGTTTGTCAATTTTTAGGGAATAAATGACAAGAAAGTAAAATTTTACCACTAATTAATTATTAATAATTTATTGGTGATTTTATTAATAATTCTATTCAATTAATAAAATAATTTTATAAGAATGCTACTGTCCTAACATTCTTTTAGAATCTCAAGTGATTTCCTTGTTTTCATATATGTCTGTGTATTCGTAAATAGTATTGTATATATCACAAAATGAGAACAGCCTTAAGCTGTATGTGTATACAGTTGAGAGGAGGTTTATTTACTACTGCCTGGTGGCACTTCAGTTAGGCTGGTAGAAATTCTCTTCAACTTTATATTTATTATGGACTAATTCAGACTTACCAGAAAATAATAGACTCTCTTATGCTCACCCTCTGGGCTTACTAAAGTTAAGCGTATTTTCCTTAAATTCAGGGATCTAAAGTGTGGTACATGGCTCAGCAGCATTAACATCACCTGGGAGTTTATTAGAAAAGGAGAATCTCAGTACCACCCCCAGGCCCAGTCCTATTGAATCTCATCTGTATTTTGACAAAATTCCCAAGCTATTTGAAATTTTGTTGTAAGTCACTTTTTTTTTAATAAATTAATTTTTATTGGTGTTCAATTTACCAACATACAGAATAACACCCAGTGCTCATCCCGTCAAGTGTCCCCCTCCGTGCCCGTCACCCATTCACCCCCACCCCCCGCCCTCCTCCCCTTCCACCACCCCTAGTTCATTTCCCAGAGTTAGAAGTCTTTATGTTCTGTCTCCCTTTCTGATATCTCCCACACATTTCTTCTCCCTTCCCTTATATTCCCCTTCACTATTATTCATATTCCCCAAATGAATGAGAACATACACTGTTTGTCCTTCTCCGATTGACTTACTTCACTCAGCATAATACCCTCCAGTTCCATCCACGTTGAAGCAAATGGTGGGTATTTGTCGTTTCTAATGGCTGAGTAATATTCCATTGTATACATAAACCACATCTTCTTTATCCATTCATCTTTCGATGGGCACCGAGGCTCCTTCCACAGTTTGGCTATTGTGGACATGGCTGCTAGAAACATCTGGGTGCAGGTGTCCCGGCGTGTAAATCACTTTTAAAAGGGAGCTATATATCCAACAAAACTTCCTCCCATCTCCCATTCACCTCCCTCTCACAATATAGTAGCTGTTCTAAAGTTGATATGTATCCTTTTTTGTCCATAGTTTAATAAATTTTTGTCACATAGGCTTGGATCCTTAATTACACACATATGCACACATACTTTTAAACTGTATATGAATCTATAAATGCAGGGTTTTTTCACTTAAAACTTTTTTTTTTAAAGATTTTTATTTATTTATTCATGAGAGAAAGGTAGAGGCCCAGGCAGAGGGAGAAGCAGGCTCCCTGCAGGGAGCCTGATGCGGGACTGGATCCCGGGTCTCCAGGATCACACCCTGGGCCAAAGGCAGCACCAAACCGCTGAACCACTCGGGTTGCCCTTAAAACTGTTTTTGAAGTTTATCCATTTTAGTCCAGAAATTCTTACTTGCCCCAGTGCTACCAAGATTTTTCTCACATTTTCTTTTAACAGTGTTTCCACTTTGCTTTTCCTACTTGTCAGAGGTACCAGACAATGAAGATTATTTTATTGAGGGTATTGCAGTAGTGACAGTAATCATTAGGAACATCTCAAAAGAAAAAAAAAAAAGGAACATCTCAAAAGAAGGGGACTTGAATTTTATAAGGGCAGATAAACAAGGAGGTTACAATCACTGAGGAAGGGTAGGAGTGGATCATATCTAGGAATACGTTAGAGCTGAGTAGTCCTTCATAGTTCTGGGAACACAAAAAGGTGGAGGGAGTTTTCAACTACCATTACTTTCAGGGAACACAGGGTTCAGATAAAGTTCAACATTGTTACGGTTAAAGATCGAATTCTTCTAGAATTTATTTTGTATATATTCAAATATTTTTGTATCATATAGATTATCAGTTTTCAGTTACCCTGAGATATTTATTGTTACCGAGGTACATCCTTTCTCCACTGATTTTTGAATTCCCTATTCTGTTTCACTGGTTGCCTCAGAGTTAGTACACAGTTTCTAATATAGTTTTTAAAAATAAATCTATTGTAAATGTTCTTGAAAAGAGTATCATTTGTTGAGCACAGATTTACACACACCCTTTCATTAGATCAGATCAACCTCATTAATTGTGTTATTAACACAAACATCCATGAACATTTTTTGTTTATTAGTTATTGAGTACTAAAAGAGGATGTTAAAATCTTTCACTGTGATAATAGATGCTTTCACTTCTCGTTCCAATGGAATTTTTTTGTTTGTTTTGTACTAACTTGAAAGTTATACTCTGTTTTTGTTTTGATTTATTCCTCTGAAGTGCCTAAGGATCATCCACATTGAGATACATAGTAAGCTCTGTATATGGCTCAGAACAGAGGATAGAGCTGGAAATGCAGACTTGTAATAATAGTATAGGTGAAGTCTCTGATAAAGAGAAGTTATTCAGAGAGCATACTAAGAGGAAGAAGATTTAGAATTGCATGTATTTATACATTTATTTAGAAAATAATAATGGAATCTTGATAGCACTAATATTTTAAGGAACAGGATGAGCCCATAAAGTATTGAGAAGAGGCAGCCAAAGAGATTTTATCTAGGCAGGGGAGATGAGCAATAGTGCATAGTGGTCTTAGAAGCCAAGGGAAATGATAATTTCAGGAAGGAGGGAAAAGTCAGTATTGAATGTTTAAGAGAGGTCAAGATAAAACAAGGATCACAAAATATTCTTTAGTTTTAGCAGTTTAGAGATCATTGGGGAACTTACCAAGAGCATAGTCAGTAGAGCAGAAACAAAAGGTATCTTATAGTGAGTTGAGAAGTTCATGAGAAAACAGAGAAGAGTGTACACATAAAGTATAATATAATGAGAGGGTGAAGCCAAAGTGGGATATGAAGCCAAGTGAGAATTTTTGTTTTAAATACGTAAAAAAAAAAAAAACTTTGAACAAGTTTATATATTAGAAAAGAGATGTAGAGAAGAATGGGTAAAGGTGCAGAAGAGGGAGAATCATTAATAGAATGAGATAGATATGAGATCCAACAGGATAGGGGGAAGTAAAGATAGGAGCTGATGGGAGTGGAGTAGTGAGGACCACAGAGTGATGTGTATCATTCAGTACTTTGGGGAAACATTTTAATTGCTTGTAGAAGAAGAATAGATTTCAGCTGCTTTTCCTCATTTTCTTCATGTCTATCTAGCCTCTGGAGTACTTTATTTCTGGTTGTAAGGAATGGAGACTTCCTTTAGACTTCAGTCATGTAGTGTTCCAAGAAATCCGGATATTCTTCTCAATTAGGTCATGATTCAGTGCCCATGTATCCATGAACATGAAAGCTATATTAGTTCTAGGTGATAACCATTTATTGATTTTTCTTTGTGGAGAACTGGGGCATATATATATATATATCCCTGCTTCCGAGGCTTAGGGAATCTGGCTGAGCTCCCAGTGTTTTATTATCACATATATTTCATATCAGAACGATATGGGTTTTACTTGGAGAATTTAATTCAGAGAATTTATAGGACTCTGTAATGTATCTACATCGTATCTACAGTGTCAGTTTTGCATATTGTACCTTTTCCAATTTGAATTTTTTTTTTAATATGGCAAGGAAAAGGAAGCAGAGTAGAAGCTGGTCTGTGTTGTTCATGTCACCTTCCTCAGTTAATCATCTGAAACAAACAGACTTTTTTTGTTCATCTTCTTACTCTAAGCATATCTAAAAAGTTACTTACATAGTTTTAATAAGCCAGTTTTCATTCTGAGCTTAACTTCATTGACTCAGTTATTACAGATTAGTAGTATCATTGCTGTAAATCTGAGCTGTTTACAAGGTACTTTCCTATGTATCAGCTTAATCATTGTTTCATATTCACTGAATATGAAATATTTATATAGATTCTTGGGAAGTACTAACATGTTTCCTAAGCCACCACATTATTATTTTCATTGAGATCATTGGTGACTGTATTGTCAGAAGTGGGATAATAAGCAGTTATTGACCTTCCACTCTTGACCCATAATTTGTTCAAGGGTCTTTGACCATGGATTCAAACCTGTTTTATAATAATTTTGATATATTTTTTATATGGTCCAAGCTGTGTGTGTTTTCCTTTGACTATTACCCTTTCTCATCCGTGTTATCCGTGTGTCTACAGTCTTTTTTATTCATTTATTACCCTCTTGGCTATCACCTTCATTCTCTCCTTTCTAACCTGTTATCATAAAAGCATTATCTGTATTTGCTTCTATACTTTTTAACCTTCTATTTGTTTTTTAGATTAATTTACTTGGATTGCTATTTATTTTAGATGAAGTGGAAATTCAAAACAAGGGAAAAGTTTATCTAAATTCCTACCAGACCTCATTTCTGTTCTTTTAGTCTTTTTATTTTCTGTGTACATATACAGTATTCATGAAATTAGGATAGTATTAAACATGGTAGTCTATGTCTTCCTTTACTTATCAGTAATCATGAACACATTTTCATATCAGTATATATAGATTTGTCTCACCATCTTAATCATAGCCTAGTGTATCATATGGATTTGCTTGAACTTATTTAAGCAGTATTGAGTTGGATTTTTGTTTGCTTCCAGTTATTTCTCTACATTATAAACAACGTAGCCCACAAACATTTTTACAAAAATGTATGCCTGTTAGTTTATTTGCTTAGGATAAATTCATAAGATGTGAAATTTTTACATCTAAGAATATGACTTTTTCAAAAAGATATTTTATATATCACCACATTTACCCCCATAAAAGATGGCGGTAGTTAACTCTCATATCAGGAATAATTGTCAGTGGAGATTTTATCACACCTTTGCCAGTACCAGTTATCTTTGCTCATCAGGCAAGCAAAATACCTTCTTATTATTTTAGTATGCATTTTATTGATTACTAGTAAAGTTGAAAATATTTTCATATGTTAATTGAGCATTCTGTTTCTTCTCTTGTAAATACCCTATTCTGTTTTTTCACCAGTTTTTTTTTTCTATTTAGAGTATCAGTAGTTTTATTATTTGTGAAACTCCTATGTTGGAGAGAGTAAAACTTTGTTCTACATGTTGAAAACAATATTACTAGTTTATTAGGTGTATTTAACTTGGTGGTGGTGTGTTTTACCATGTAGATGTTTTGGATTTTATGTAACCAAATATATTAGAGGCCTTTTTAGGGGTAGTTTTTTTTTTTTCTTGATATCCTAATGCAAATAATCACAATTCAAAATTATATAAATTGTTACTACTTTCTTCTGATACTTAAAAATTATATTTTTAAGATTATATTTATTTGAGAGAGAAAACACAAGCAGGGGAGGGGCAGAGGGAGAGGGACAAGCAGACTCCCTGCTGAGCAGGGACCCAGATGCAGGGCTAGATCCTAGACCTTGAGAGCAGCACCTTGAGCAAAAGTCAGATGCTTAACCCACTGAGCCACCCAGGAGCCCCCTGATACTTTTACATTTTTAATGAAAATCTTTAACTATGAAAATTTATTTGGTATGAAAAGTGATATGGATATCTACTTTTTTCTAAAATGTTAGCCAGTTGTCTCTCAAACTTAATAAATAATCCATGTTTACCTGAAATGCTTTCTTGATCATATGCTAAGTTACTATGCATTCAAACATGTTAGCTCTATACTCTTGACTAAATTCCTTAACCTCTGCACTTTTCTTTATCTAATAATATTTTTTTGCAAGAGCTAAATCAAATCAAATGTAAATATGAATAAAATACATATACCATTTAACATACTGACTCATACTATATGCCCAATAAATGAATTATTGTTAATTTTTATTATTAACATTGTTGAGTCTATTTTTTTTATCAGAACCAAATTTTTTATAATTATTGCTATATAAGAGATTTTAGTATCTGATAGAGCAAACTTTCCATCTTTATGTTTCTTTGAAGCCTAGGAGATTATATTAATCGTCATCTGTTGCAAATCTTATCTTTCTTTACTCTTTATTCTTCACAAATTATATAGACATTTGACGTCTGAATGTTGTTCTTAATTATTTTATCTTTTCTTTTTCCCTGAGAATTATTACTACGTATATTGTCATCTTTAGTTATGTTTTATTTCCAATGTTACTACAATTTCTTAAACTTATAAAATAATTTTATTCATTTTCAGAGGCTTAATATGAAAATTAAGAAGTTTGGTATAATTACAAATGAAGAATTCAGAAAATCACCGGGAAATTCTTAGTAATTCCTTGCTTTTCTAATGTAAAAAGTCTTTTTTTATAATGCAAAAATCTGAAATATTTCTATATGATAGTCACATAGTTAGAAATTTCTCATAGAGCTTTTTCTTTTATTTTTTCCTTAAAGCTTTGTATTCAATATGTCAACTGGTATGTACTGTCACTATTAAAAGTATTGCATGGGTGCTTATAAATATGCTCTTAAGGTAAACATGTATAGGCATAAACACTTTCTGTAAGTAATAGGAATCAGAATTATCCTTTTCTAGTCAGTCATGAAAAACTCCATACTTCAGTGGGTTTTTTTTTCTTTTGCTTTTTTTTTCATGACCTCAAATTTTTGTTTGAATTTAGTTAATAGGGAAGACTAGTAATAAGAAAGCTATCAGTTTTCCTGAATATCTTGGCAGCATGTATTTTCTTCCCTTTTCCTTGTTTTCACATTAAATAAAAAATGATTCTTTGTTAATTATCTCTTAAGGAGATAATGAGAGAAACTGAAGAGAAAGAAACTAACATTTGGAAGATGGGGAAGGGAGGAAGTAGTATGGTTTAACAGGATAGATATTAGAAGATACTGTAAAATACGTTTTTTAAGAATCTGAATTATAGGGATCCCTGGGTGGCGCAGCGATTTAGCACCTGCCTTCGGCCCAGGGCGCGATCCTGGAGACCCGGGGTCGAATCCCACGTCGGGCTCCCTGCATGGAGCCTGCTTCTCTCTCTGCCTGTGTCTCTGCCTCCCTCTCTCTCTCTCTCTCTCTCTCTCTCTCTCTCTGTGACTATCATAAATTAAAAAAAAAAAGAATCTGAATTATAAGAAAAATTGGAAACATTTATAAATGGAGGATCAACAAGTAAAAGTTGAGCAAGATAGCTGTAAACCTTATATAACTATATATTCTGCACAGTTTTCCTTGAAAGATATAAAAACTTTAATACTGAATATGTTACTAGGCTTAATTTTAATTATTGTAGTAGATTATGTAGGCTGATAAAATTAATCCAAAATAATATGAACAATATGGAAAATAATATGATTGCATGTATTAACTTATGATAAACACATTTATAAATTAATTTCCTAACCACTAGCCTTAGCTGAATTACTATTAAAATACTGCACAATAATTTATATACATAAAGATAATTCTTAGAGCAAAGGAAGAATATGAAGAGAAGTTTTTATCATTTAATTTTTTATTATAGTTTGTATTAAGTGTATTGCATTCATTATATTTTACTTCTTTAAGAATTAATAGTTAACATTAGTCCGTTATACCTTTAGAGTCAGTAAATATTTGAGTGCCTTTTACATGTAAACATTAGATTAATTCAAATTGTTAGAGTATTCTATATTGGGAAAAGAGATGACACATTGCCTATAAAGATACACTTCAGATAATAAGTAATAAAACTGATTATGTGTATGATTTGTACAAAGTAAACTTAGCATTTTATAGTCATTCTTCATATGTAAAAATTTTATATAAGCAATAGGTAGGAGTGAAAAAAGTATTCAAAATTTGGTTTCTTTGATTTATGTATAATTCTTAGTAACTTCTATAGCTTAACATAAGTTTATATATTTTGATTGAATAGTGATTAGTATCTACATTATGAAATACATGAGCAAATCAATAATTCTGTTGTCTTACATTTCTATAGTGCTTGCTACCTTACAAATTGCCATGATATACATGTTGATGTAATTCTCACAGAAGTACCATAGGTCATTAGTATTTTGCCGATAAAGCACAGCCTGTTTAAGGTTTGTCCTTGGCAGATCTCTTTACTCTTGGTTCATATCTCTTTCCACCATGCTGATATTCTACAGAGTTGCTTACAGAATTATGGTTAAAATTATACTTTTTATAAAGACAAAATATTTGTTTCTTTTAGTCATCTCTGACTACATTAAAGCTGTTAACACAGAATGGGAAAAGATGACCTAACTGGGTTCCTTAATTGAAATGCAAAAACAATTTCCTAATGAGTCATCTTGGCTATGTTGAGGACAGAACCTGTTTTTTAAAGTCACAAATATCTTTGGGGAAAAGATATTTGAAAGTAAGGAATGGTATCATAAATGGTTGTGCAGTTACTAACATCAGTGGACTTTGGCCTCTAATCCTTATATTTATACAACCTACCTTGAAAGAAAATGTGGCACAGAACAGATGATTTTGTATACTACACAAAAATACTGTTGAGAGTGAAAAGACCTGTGTTCAAATTATGGCTTTGGTACTTCCTAGTTCGGTGACCTTTGGGAAGTCGTTTATCTTCTTTGAACCTCAAGTTCACTTAAAAAATGGGGAAAAGAATACTGCTATCGTCTGATAGAATTATTCAGATGAAACAAGATCATAGACATCAAAGCACCATAAAGGTTTTTTTCATTTATTGGTACCAAAATCTGCACTTATGTATCTCTGTCACTTTTTTATCCAAAAGAGAAGGATGAGGTTAAGTAGGCCTCTCTGATTTTAAAACTCTATCACCAATTAGTAAGATTTACAAATAAATACTTAAATTCAGGATGGAAGTTCCCACCTAAAAGAAAATTTGATAAAGTTTTGGTAAGAGTGAGATACATTGTGTAATACAGTTATTTTATAATTTATTTTTCCTCTAAATCTGGATTTTTAGTCTTTTGAAGCTAGGGACAGCTGCAGTTGTATTTCCTAGGAAGTCAATGGTTTATTTGCAAATACACAGTGTCTCAGGTTTCCATTTGTATGAGGCTGCTTATAGATATATTTTTAACTTTATTATTTTATTTTAAAAGTATGATAATGAGGATGTTTACCTCAGGGGCTAAATGAATAAAGGATATAGTGAGAATTACATAGTTAGCATGCAATTGATATTCACCATTTCCCTAACAGCCCCCACACAGCAAAATCTGAAATTCATCATTATGGGGAAAAAATCTGTAGCAGATAAGGTAATTTTAGATTTCTGTAGTTAAAGGAAATTCTTATCTTTTGTTTTCAATGTCTAAAGTCTACAATTGCTTTGAATCCTTGGCCACTATTAAAAGTTTATGTATTTATTATATTAAAAGTGCTTCTAGGGGTGCCCTGGTGGCACAGACAGCTAGCTAAGCATATACCTTTGGCTCAGTTGATGATCCCAGCGTCCCCGGATCTAGCCCCACATTGGGCTCCCTGCTCAGTGGAGAGCCTGCTTCACCCTCTTCCTCTGCTGCTCTCCCTGCTTATGCTCTCTCTCTCTCTCGCTCTGTCAAATAAATAAAATCTTAAATTTTTTTTTAATTTTAAAAAATGCTTCCATACCAATCTATAGTCAGTTGATAATTATTTGTTAAATTGAGTCAGTACTATATATAAACTTTAAAGCTCTCATCAGCTATGGGAAATTGTGCTTTAATCACTTTTCATTCAGCATCTTTTTGAACAAATGGGGGCTAAAATGATCCCTCTCTAGCATTTATATTTAGTAAGAGAGTTTTTTACAGCAAAATTTGAAAATTTCTTTCCGGTATTAGGGGGGACTTTAGATACACAGTTGCCCCAAGGAAAGAAGGTAGCAATTTGGTTTTCCTCTTATATTAATTTTAGAGTGATCTATTTTTCTCCAATTTCAGTTGGATTGTAGATAAGAGGGAACAGAGTGAAAGAGCAAATGAAATTTTTGACTTTTTTTGAAATAGGTCTTCATAAGAGAGTTTGCATTTTACTTGAAATATGAATTCTCAGACCATCATTTTCATATTTGTTTAAAATATTAAGTGTTGAATATGTTAGGAATTATGCTGAGTTGAGAGCATAACTCATGCATATAATTTTCAGTCATTCCTTGAAGATAAAACTATTATCTTCATTTTCAAAGTGAGAAAATGGACATCTAAAAGACTAAGAAGCTGATTAGTATCATATAAGATATTTGAATTCATATCTTTCAATTCTATGTGTTTAACTTTGTTAGTATGAAACTTTTTTAAATTATAAAATTAATGCTGTAGAAAATTTGAAGAGTGCAGAATACAACAGAAAAATACCTATAATCTCACCATCCAGAAATAATATTTTTATATATTTCCTTCCAGTGTTTTTTATATATACTTTACATAGATGAGAATATTTGGTGTATATAATCTTATTCTTTTTTTTTGTATGTTCCATTATATAAGCATTATCTCGTGTTAAAAATAATTTTAGGTGTTGTTTTTAATAGCTATACAGTATTTCAGCATGTAAAGATGATCTGTTTCAACATTTCTTTATTTCTGACCATTTCAGTTACAATTTATTCAAAATTTTTATTCAGAGTTTCTGTATATCATTTAACATTTAAATAAACTTACAAGAATATAAGAAACCAAGAAAAATATTTGTTAGATCCAGAATTTTTACCTTTTATGAAGATTTTAAATTACATGAAAGATTTTAATTTTATATATAAGCATGGTACTGCACTGTGCACATCTTTTAATCCCAATTACATTAATTATACATACACTAAAATGCACAAGACTAGAGGGAATTACAGTAAAGTCTTAATAGCTGCCATCATCTTTCACCTAGGTTATTTAAAAAGCTTCCTATAGGAGCACTCAAATACATCAAATAGTTAATAACAAATACAAAGGAACTAATCAATAATAATACAATAATAGTAGAGGACTTTAACACCCCACTTACATAATGGAGAGATCGTCTAAACAAAAATGAACAAGGAAAAAAACGGCTTTGAATGACACACTGGAACAGATGGATTTAACAGATATATTCAGAACATTCCATCCTAAAACAGCAGAATTCACATTCTTTACAAGTGCACATGGAACATTCTCCAGAATAGATCTCATATTAGCCCACAAAATAAGCCTCAACAAATTTAAGAAGATCGAAGTCATACCACACATCTTTTCTGACCACAACACTGAAACTAGAAGTAAACTACAAGCAAAATATGAAAAGACCTCAAATACATGGAGGTTACATACTATACTACTAAACAATAAATGAATCAACCAGGAAATAAAAGGAGAAATAAGAAGTACATGTAAACAAGTGAAAATGAAAACACAATGGCCCCAAATCATTGGGATATAACAAAAGGGAAGTTTATAGCAATACAGGCCTAGAAGCAAGAAAAATCTCAAATAAGCAACCTAACTTTTCACCTTAAAGAGACCAGAAAAAGAAAAACAAACAGAACCCCGAACCAGCAAAAGGAAGGAAATAATAAAGATGAGAACATAAATAAATGACATAGAAACTAAAAAAACAGTAGAACAGATCAATGAAACCACTAGCTGATTCTTTGAAAAACTCAATAAAATTGATCACCCCTAGCCAGACTTATCAAGAAAAAAAAGTAAAGAAGTCAAATAAAATCACAAATGGGAGAGGACGAACAATGACCAGGATAACAAATACAATTATCAGAGAATATTATGGAAAAACTATGTCAACAAATTGGACAACCTAGAAGAAATGGATACATTTCTAGAAACATATAAACAACCAAAAACCAAAACAGGCAGAAATTAAAAATTTGAAGAGACAAATAACCAGCAGAGAAAATGAATCAGTAATAAAAAATTTCTGACACAAAAGTCCAGGACCAGATGACTTCACAGGCTGTCCTATCAAGCATTTAAGGAAGAGTTAATACTTATTCTTTTCAAGCTATTCCAAGAAATAGAAAAGGAAGGAAGGCTTCCATATTCATTTTGTGAGGCCAGCATTACCTGATACAGAACCAGATAAAGACACCACAAAAAGAAAGAGAACTATAGGCCAATATATCCCTGATGAATATAGATCTAAAAATCCTCAACAAAATACTAGCAAACCAGGTCCAGCAATACATTAAAAAAAAAAAAATCATTGACCAGGATCAAATGGGATTTATTCCTCGGTTGTAATCGTGATTCAGTATTCTCAAATCAATCAGTGTGATACATCAATAAGAGGAAGGATAAGAACTATATGATCATTTCAGTGGAAGCAGAAAAACATTTGACAAGTATTACAACATCCATTCATGATAAAAATCCTCAACAAAGTAGGTTCAAAGGAAATATACCTCAAGATAAGGCCAGACATGAAAAACCTACAGCTAACATCATCCTTAACGAGGAAAAACAGCTTTTCCCCTAATGTCAGGAGCAAGACAAGGATGTCCACTCTCACCACTTTTATTGAGCATAGTACTAAAAGTCCTAGCCACAGCAATCAGACAACTAAAAGAAATAAAAGTCATCCAGGTTGGTAAGAAAAAGTAAAACTTTAACTACTTGTAGATGATATAATGCAATATATAGAAAACCCCAAAGACCACCAAAAAACTGAGAAAAAAAATCCGTAAAGTCGCAGGATACAAAATCAACGTACAGAAATCTGTTGCATTTTTTTTTCTGTAAGATTTTATTTATTTATTTATTTATTTTTAGAGCCTGAGCCAGGGGAAGGGGAGGAGCAGAAGAGAAAAGGAGCAGAGAAGAAAAGAATCACAAGTGGATTCCACACTGAATGTGGAGCCCCTCATAGAGCTCAAACTCATAACCCTGAGATCATGTCCTAAGCCAAAACCAAGAGTCAGTCCACTGACTGAGCCACCCAGGCAGGTACCCTTCTGTTACATTTCTATGCATCCAATAATGAAGCAGCTGAAAGAGAAATTAAGAAAACAATCACATTTATAGTTGCACCAAAAATAATAGGACATCTAGGAATAAACCTAACCAAAGAGATGAAAAAGACCTATGCTCTGTAAACTATAAAGCATTAATGAAAGAAACTGAAGATGATACAAGGAAATGAAAAGACATTCCATGCTCAGAGACTAAAAAAAAATTTTTTTATTCATTCATGGGAGACACAGAGAGAGAGAGAGAGGGAGAGAGAGAGAGAGTCAGAGACACAGGCAGAGGGAGAAGCAGCTCCATGCAGGGACCCCGACGTGGGACTCAATCCCAGGTCTCCAGGATCAGGCCCTGGGTTGAGGGCGGCGCTAAACCACTGAGCCACCCGGGATGCCCGAGACTGAAATTGTTAAAATGTCTATACTGTATACAAAGCAATCTACACATTCAGTGCAATCCCTATCAAAATACCAACAGCATTTTTCACAGAACTAGAACAAACAATTCTAAAATTTGTATGAACCACAAAAGACCCAGAATAGCCAAAGCAGTCTTGAAAAGCAAAGCTGGAGGCAACCACAACTCTGGGCTTCAAGATATACTATAAATCTGTAGTGATCAAAATAGTACTGGCCCAGAAATAGGCACATAGATTAATGGAACAGAATAGGAAGTCCAGAAATAAACCCATTTTACATAGTAAATCTTTGACAAAGAAGGCAAGAATATCCAATGGGAAAAAGTCTCCAATAAATGGTGTTGGGAAAACAGGGCAACTACATGCAAAAGAATGAAATGGGACCATTTTCTTATACCACACACAAAAATAAAATTAAAATGGATAAAGGACCTAAAATATAACACCTGAAACCATAAAAATCCTAAAAAAGAACACAGGCTGTAATTTGACATCGACTGAAGCAATAGTTTTCTAGATCTCTCTCCAGAGACAAAGCAACAAAAGCAAAAATAAACTATTTGAACTACATCACAGTAAAAATCTTCTGCACAGCAAAGGAAACAACAAAACTAAAAGATGACCTACTGAATGGGAGAGGATATTTGCAAATGACCTATCCTATAAGGGGTTAGTTTCCAGAATATATAAAGACCTTATATGACCTAATACCCCCCCCCAAAACCCCAAATAATCCCATAAAAATGGGCAAAAGATGTGAATAGACATTTTCCCAAAGAAGACATACAGATGGCTAACCAACAAATTGAGAGATGTGTATCACTTACCATCAGGGAAATGCAAATCAAAACTACTATGAAATTTCACCTTACATGTGTCAGAATGGCTGAAATCCACACAAGAAACAACAGGTGTCAGCAAGGATATGGAGAAAAAGAAACACTCCTTCACTGTAGGTGTTTAGAAGCATGAACAGGGACAAAGAAGGGTGCATGCTGCTGCTTAATGAAATCCAGGGCTTCCTGCGAGTAAGTACACCTGGGTGAGGTTGGCTTCTCCAGTCAAGTTAATTGGAAATTCCTCATAATATCTGCCCACCGTCTCCCAGTCCCTATACACAGGAATGTTGGGCCTGGCCCTGTTGTCATAAGGTCCAAAGTGACAGTTGGGAGATCCAAACCACTCATCGAATCCATGCCCAGATGCCATTTGCCCACAATCTTGCTGATGTAAAAGCCCCCTTCAGCAGCTCAGGGAGGACGTGCTCCTCATCCGAGATGCCCATACAATCTGTGGTGTGTAGGCGTTTCTGGAGTGCCCATTGATGGTGTAGATGTCCAGTGAGCTGAGCTGCCTGTGATGGTGAGCAGAGGGGGTTGGCTGAGTAGAAGTTTGAGAAAAGCTTCCCTTCTGCAGCCATCTGGTACAATTCAGGGTCTCTCTGGAAGGTTCTTCATATACCCCCAGGTCGCCTCACCAGAAATGGAAACTGGTACAGCCACTGTGGAAAACAGTATGGTGGTTCCTCAAAATGTTAAAAATAGATATACCATATAATCCAGTAGTTCCACTACTACATATTTACCCAGAGAATACAAAAACACTAATCCAAAAGGATACGTGCACCCCTTTGTTTATAGCAGTGTGATTCATAATAGCCAAGATCTGGAAGCAGCCCAGGTGTCCATTGATGTATGAATGGATAAAGAAGTAATGTATATATACAATGAATATTATTCAGCCTTAAAAAGGATGAAATCTTTCCATCTGCAAGGACATGGATGGAGCTGGAGAGTATAATGCTAAGCAAAACAAGTCCGAGAACAACAAATACCATATGATTTCAATCACATGTGGAATTTAAGAAACAAAACAAGCAAAGAGAAAAAGACAAGAAACAGATTCTAATTATGAAAAATAAATTGATGGTTCCCAGAGGGCAGGGGGCCAAGGGGATGGATTTAAATAGGTGATGGGGATTAAGAAGTGCACTTGTGATGAGGACTGGGTGGTATATGGAATTGTTGAATTACCGTATCGTACATCTGAAACTAATATTGCACTGTTTGCTAACTAACTGAAATTATTTTTGAAAAGCTTCTTAACTGACCTCTTAACTCCACTTTTGCTTCAGAGCAATCCTTTAACTACAGAGGTTAAGTCATTTCTCTATATACAACTTCCAGTGGCTTTGTTAGAGTAAAATCAAGAGTTCTTACCATGCCCTACAAAATTTATGTTATGAATGCCTCCCATCCCCCAACTTCCATCTCTCTGGTTTTAACATTCTATCTCTGATTCCATATTTTGTCCCTGGAGCTATTACACTGGCCCCTGATGTCCCTTCAAAGTGTCAGTCATGCTCTTTCTCCCAGGGTCTTTCCAGTTGTGTGTGTGTGTGTGTGTGTGTGTGTGTGTGTTTAATTTATTTATTTTTTAGAATATTCTTTCTCCAGATATTTACATTGTTTATTGACTCACTTAATTGAACCCCTGCCGGAATATCCTTTTAT
Source organism: Nyctereutes procyonoides (assembly GCF_905146905.1). Lineage (NCBI taxonomy): Eukaryota > Metazoa > Chordata > Mammalia > Carnivora > Canidae > Nyctereutes > Nyctereutes procyonoides. The sequence goes on from NW_026575132.1 coordinate 677,019, forward strand.
CAGAAATGACTTCCCTAGTCAGTCATCCTATAAAACATAGCCCATTCCTCCTTTTTTATTTATTACTCTATCCTACTTATCCTACTTTATTTTTCTTTTTACTACTGACCTAATCCATGATTAATGGTTTGTCTCTACTCACCACAATGTAAACTTTATGAAAACAGGAATTTATTTTAGTCACTACAGAATCCCAAATGCTAAAATAGGGCAAGGCATATAGTTGGCATTCAATAATTGTTTGTTGAATGTTTTCTCTAAGTAATAGAATTTTAGGTGGGTTTAATTTTCTCCCATATACTTTTCTTTCTTTCTTTCTTTCTTTCTTTCTTTCTTTCTTTCTTTCTTTCTTTCTTTCTTTCTTTCTTTCTTTCTTTTTTTTCTCTATAGGGCAAATATTATTATTACTACTTGTAGAATCTAACAACTTTAACAAATAACAGGTTTTTGTAAAGAATCTTTTCCTATTCCAAGATCAATTATATTTTCTGTGTTTTTTTTTCCTTTGGGGTTTTCACATCTGTCATTCATTTATCCCCCAAATCTGCCCAGTTGTCTAATTTGCTTCTCAGTACATTTATACACATTATGTAGTCTATCATTTTTATTTTCTTCAAGTCACCTCAGTAGAGGCTTCTGACCTGCTCTACCCTGCTTTGGTCATTCTCTATACCTCATACACAGCCACTTTCCAGTGATCCACCATCATCTGAGGATTCATTTTACATCTTTCTTGAGTTGAATCTGGTTTCCTGAATCCCAATGTCTGTCTTTCTCTTTCCTGTTTTATTCTTATTTTAGTGAGGCATATCCTCCAGTAGTTTCCTGAGAAATGGTACATGAGATCTAAAGCTTTTTAGACCTTGTATGTCTGAAATCACGTACATCTGATTGCTTATACGCAGCAGGATATAAGATTCTAGTGTGGAAAAAATTGTCTTACAGAACTTTAAATGCATTACTGTTTTTTTGGGTGTAGCTTCTAGTAGTGCTACATGATGAAGCCTTTTGATCTTTTTTGTATCTGACTTGTTTATTCTCTCTTGAAACTTGCAGTACCTTTTTGTTATCCTAACTATTCTGGAATTTCATGATAATGTGTCTTGGTGAAGATTTTATTTTATCACTGTGCTGAGTACTCCTTGAACCTTTTGAATTTTAAATTTATGTTTTTTAATTCTGAGATATTTTGAGTTATTTTTAGTTGATTTCCTCTGTATTCTCCTTAATTTGTTTTATGAAACTCTTCTTGGATTGATGTATATAGATAGATATACACACACATACACGTGTGTGTGTGTGTGTGTGTGTGTGTGTATATGAGTAATTCTCTATCTCTTTGCCTTTATGCTCTATTTTATAAATTTCCTCAACTTTATTTTCCAACTTTAAAAAAAATTTTGCTAATCGATTATTAATGTCAATTGCTCATATTCTGTATTTTTTCCAAATAATTTATTATGAACATTTTTAAACATACAGAAAAGCTGAAAGAATAGTACTGTGATTACCCATATACTCACTTTCTAGATTTACAACTGTTAGCATTTGCCATATTTATCCACATGTTTGTATTTTCTTCTGAACTATTTGAAAGATGCAATCATCATAACACTTGCTCTCTACGTACTTCAGGATGGATCTCTTGAAAGAATATATTTCCTAGAGGTAAGACCATTCTTATTCAAAAATAAAACTAATGTCACATGTAAGAAAATTAATATTAATTCCTTAATCACCTAATACCATCCATACCCAGATTTTCCCAATCCAAAAATGTTCTAAAACTTTTTTTTCTTTAAATTCAAAAAAGGGGTGCCTGGGTGTCTAGGTGAGTTGAGTCCCTGGTTCTTGGTTTCAACTCAGGTCATGACCTCATGGGTTGTGAGATTAAGCCCTGCATCCGGCTCCATGCTGAGCAAGAAGTCTTCTTGAAGATTATCTCCCTCTGCCCCTCCCCCTTCTTGCATATGCATGCTGTCTCTCAAATTGATAAATAAATCTTTAAAAAAATAAACAAGATTGGGGCCCAGCAGTTTGGTGCCACCTTCGGCCTGGGGTGTGATTTTGGAGACCTGGGATCGAGTCCCACGTCAGGCTCCCTGCATGCAGCCTGCTTCTCTCCCAGTCCTCTGCCTGTGTCTCTGCCTCTCTCTCTCTCTCTCTCTCTCTCTCTCTCTCTCTCTCTCTGTCATGAATAAATAAAATCTTAAAAAAATAAAAATTAAGAAAAGTAAATAAGATCAAATGCAATTAGATTGATTCATGCACTTGGCTATTGTATTAGCCTCATTTCATATTGAACAATTCTCTCATTTTTTAAAATAGCTTTGTCCTTTTCAAGAGACCAAGAAAATTGTGTTGACAAAGGAATCATATCCTGGATTTGTCTGATTGTTTTCTCTTGGTTTTACTTGTGCTAAGCTTTGTATTTCTAAATTTGATTAGATTCAGGTTAAATCTTTTTGGCAAGAATATTTCATAGGTGATAACTGGATATTTCATCTTATAATAATAGAAGGATGTTATATCAGGTTGTTCCATGATGTTAAGTTTAATCATTTGGTCAAGTTGTTTTGCTACTTGATCTCCTCATTGTAAAGATGTACTTTCCCTTTGCAATTAGCAAGTAACCTGTGGGAACATACTTGGTATTGTGCATATATTCCTTTTTTTAAAAAGTATTTATTTATTTTTCAGAGAACATGTGAGTTGGAGGGGAGAGGCAGAGGGAGAGAGAAAATTTCAAGTAGACTCCCACTGAGTATGAGTTCAAACTGGGGCTCCTTTCCAGGACCTTGAGATCATGACCTGAGCCAAAACTGAGAGCCAGGTACTCAATGGATTGAGCCACCCAGGTGCCCTGCTAATTGTGCAAGTATTCCTAAATCTGTTATTACTCTGGGGGTTGCAGAATGGCAATTTCTTTTTTTTTTAAGAATTTATTTATTTATTCATGAGAGACACAGAGAGATAGAGAGAGAGAGAGAGAGACAGGCAGAGGGAGAAACAGGCTCCCTGCAGGGAGCCCGACGTGGGACTTGATCCCGGGTCTCCAGGACCAGGCCCTGGGCTGAAGGCGGCTGAACCGCTGAGCCACCCAGACTGCCCCACAGAATGGCAATTTCTAATTGGATTTTTCTTTTTGTATTTATTAGCTGACTTGTTTTTGATGTGATGTAGAGGTTTTGCTCATCAGCTAGACTAAAAAACACAAGGTGAATATCTAGTTCTTGAGCATTTACCAGTTTTCACTGTATAAATCATGTGCTCGTTCTCTCCTATGGTGGCAAAAGAATTTTCCTTTCCCTTTGATTGGCACTATGGTTTCTTGAATGTTTTTAAATTTAGTATCTTACAGTCAACTACACATACTCTTTCAACACTAAAATTGTTCTAAATCTAGCCATTAAGAGTCCCTTCAAGCTGATTTTGTGTCCTTCTGACTTATCCTTTTATACTCTTTGAGCACATCACTGTTTTTTCACATTTATGATGCCCCAGGCTTATCTTCTATTTTCCATGCCCCTGAAAATCAGCCATTTTTCCTGGTTCCTTTTTGTTAGAATAACATATAGAAACCAGTGGCAGGTATTTTAGGTGTACTCATTGTTTACTGGGATAGTATTAATAATTCTGGGCTTTCTCAGTGGCTGCAACTAGTATGGGTGGAAGTACATACCTATATACACATACCACACACATCATTTTTTAAAATCTGACTTCAGAGATCTATTTCTAACTCAACTAAAATATTTCATATTTTGTCCTTTACTGTTTTCATGCTTAAAAAATTAAAAAAATTTAATAAAGAAAGCTGCATTATAACATTAAAATGTTATTTTTTACAATATATGTAAAACAGCTTATAAAAGTCAATACCAAAGTTATTGCTAATTGTGAAAATATTGATGGAAATTTAAGATTTTTTTTCACATGTTTATCTTTATATCTAAAAAGTTAGTAGTCGGGATCCCTGGGTGGCGCAGCGGTTTGGCGCCTGCCTTTGGCCCGGGGCGCGATCCTGGAGACCCGGGATCGAATCCCACGTCGGGCTCCCGGTGCATGGAGCCTGCTTCTCCCTCTGCCTGTGTCTCTGCCTCTCTCTCTCTCTCTCTCTGTATGACTATCGTAAATAAATAAAAAAAAAATTTAAAAAAAAAAATAAAATAAAAAGTTAGTAGTCTAACAATATTTGATAAGCCTTTTCTCCAGTTTTACTGATGGTTTTGTAACATTGTTTGGGGTTTTTTTGTTTTGATTTGTTTTTTTGCTTCAGGTTGTTTTCATTTTCAGGGCTTATATTTAATTGTATTTTAAGATATTTAAAACATTTTTAATGTTCATGATCAAAACTTAAAAGGTATATTTATGTGCTTCCCCTCCCCTCTCCTCTGCCATCCCATTCATATAGACATTATTATAGTCATCTGAATTAGTTTGTGTATTTCCATTGTTTCTCTTTGCAAAATATACCCTAATACATACGTATATACATACATAAACGTAATTTATTCCTACTTTCTGAGATAAAAGGTAGCATATTTTTAAACATTTATTTATTTATTTATTTGAGAGAGAGTGCATACACAAGTAGGGGTACAAAGGGAGAGACTCTCCAGCAGACTCTTCGCTGAGTGTGAAGTCGGCTACCATGGGGCTTGATCTCACAACCCATGAGATCATGACCTGAGCCAGAATCACAAGTTGATGCTTAACCTACTGAGCCACTCAGGTGCCCCAGTTTCATTTATTTCTGTTCTAATATTATTTCCTTCCCTCTGCTAGCTTTGGGCTTTGTTTTTTCTAGCTCTTTTAGGTATAAGATTAAATTGTTTGAGGTTTTTCTTTTGAGATATCTTGTATTGCCTCCTGGTTCTTTTTTTGTTTAACATATTTTGGAGATCATTCCAAGTCAGTACATAGAGAGCTTACTCTTTTTTATGTCTACGTAGTAGTATATGGATATCTTACAGTTTATTCAGCTAGTATCCTAATATGGTTAATGCCTCAATGAATAACTTTATGCATATGTTGTTTCTTATTGGTGGAGGTTATATATATATATATATATATCAGGATAGACCCTTGAAGTAGGAATTCTAGGTTAAAGGGTAAATACATTTAAAATTTTGTTAGATATAGCCAAACTCTATCAATAGGGATTGTACCATTTTGCACTTCCATTAATATATGAATGTGCTTCTTTCACAGTAGGCAATGTAAGTTCTTTTGAAGGTTTCATATCCTTTTGTTCTTTCCAAGTTGCTCTTTCAGTTTTCAGTTCAGTCTTTTATGTTCATGGCTTTTCTCAGATGTCCTTGGCTGCCTGTTTATAGTGAGAATAGTAGACCTTAAATAGCTGTTTGGGTAGGGCTTTTTTATGGAACTCTTCCTTAAATGATTATCTGTGACTATTTCTTTGGGGAACCAGGCCAGATTTTAGGTCTTTTCTTTGGGCTGGTCCTATTCCCAAGAGAAGAGTATTTCTTTTTTTTTTTTTATCTTTTTTTTTTAATTTTTATTTATTTATGATAGTCACACAGAATGAGAGAGAGAGGCAGAGACATAGGCAGAGGGAGAAGCAGGCTTCATGCACCAGGAGAGCCCGACGTGGGATTCGATCCCGGGTCCCCAGGATCGCGCCCTGGGCCAAAGGCAGGCGCTAAACCGCTGCGCCACCCAGGGATCCCGAGAAGAGTGTTTCAATTTTCTTCTTGAAGGGTAAGCCTGGCTATCAGAATTTTGGAAACGCAGTGAAGATGGGAGATCTTTTTATTAAGTATGGGTGATAAGTGTTTTGGTGGGAAGAAAAGGGCGAATAATATTTTAGAAGAGTCTGTACCACCTTAGCCTTAAATTGTCATCCTGTTCTGTATAGAAGATTAAAACCATATGGCAGCATGGCTTCTCTCTATCTCCAGTCCTTTAACAGTATTGGGGAAATAGTTTTGTTTTTCCTCCTTGACAGTATGGTATTGGTAGCTAATGGGTGAATTTAAACCATTACATTTATTGAGATTACTGATCTATTTGGACATAATTGCCATCATCTTATTTTGTGCTTTTTGTTTTTGCTAATGCATATGTTTGTTTCCCTGAATTAATGCTTTCTGTTTGAAAGAATAAAATTTATTTTCCTCTTTTCATTCTCCCTTGGTTTGGAAGCAGTGGGTTTTATTTCTGTTTTTTGTTTTTTTGTTGTTCTTCTTGTTCGTTTTTTATTTTTAATGGTTACTCTTCAATATTTAAAGTATATTCTTTTTTATTTTATTTTTATTTTTTTATTTTTTATTTATTTATGATAGTCACACACACACACACACACACACACACACAGAGAGAGAGAGAAGCAGAGACACTGGCAGTGGGAGAAGCAGGCTCCATGCACTGGGAGCCCGACGTGGGATTCGATCCCGGGTCTCCAGGATCGCGCCCTGGGCCAAAGGCAGGCGTTAAACCGCTGCGTCACCCAGGGATCCCATATTCTTTTTTTTAATACTCAGAATGTCATTTTAAATTTATAGTTTCTTTTTTATTTAAATTCAGTTAATTAATATACAGTGTATTCGTTTCAGAGGTAAGAGTTCAGTGATTCATCAGTCTTATATAACACTCAGTGCTCATTACATCACATGCCCTCCTTAATGTCCATTGCCCAGCTACCCCATCCCCTCACCCCCTCTCCAGTAATCCTCAGTTTGTTTCCTATGATTAAGAGTCTCTTTTAGTTTGTCTCCCTCTTTGATTTTGTCTTGTTCTATTTTTCCCTCCCTTCCCCTATGATCCTGTTTTGTTTCTTAAATTCCGTATATGAGTGAGATCATATGATAATTATCTTTCTCTGACTTACTGTGTTTAGCATGATATTCTCTAGTTTCATCCACATCATTGCAAATGGTAAAAATAAATTGAAAGGATAGAATCTAACAAAAAAGTTTTTAAGGACTTTAAAAAGAGTTGATAAGAAATTATTTTGAAAGGGGAAGAGAAAAGAAAAATTAAAATGGAAAGACCAAAGAATCGTGGGGAAACCCCGAAGACTGTATGCTGTGTTCCCCTGGCGCTGGAGTTGTGCACCTGTCAGTCAGCTGTCACCTTGGCCTTAGCTGCACGTGCTGCTGGTCTTCTGTGGGAGTGGCCTGTAGTGCAGGTCCTGTTGTCTTGGCGGGGGCGGGGGGGGGGGGGGACCCTACCCTACCCTACCCTACCCTACCCTACCCTAGCCTACCGCCCTTGCCCGGGGGCCCCAGTTGCTCCATGTGGCTACTGCCCCCAGGCAGCCTCCCGCACCGCTCTGGAGGCCAGAGGGACAGCAGCGGACTCCCCCCAGGGAGCCGGGCGGGCCACCATCCTGTCTCCCTGGCCCATCTGCAGTGCGCGCTTGCCCACCTGCGGCCCAGGGTCCAGGTGGAGTCCCTGCGCCCTGCAGCCTCCTGCAGTGTGCACCTGCACCCCTCCTGCCCCGGGGGAGGTTGGGGGCCTCTCACTGCAGCGCTGCCCCGAGCTGGGCCTGAGCCTGGAGAGCCAGCGGTCCCCGGACCGTGCCTGGACTCCTGGTTTGTGGTACCCCAGGCTGCAAGCCCACTCCTGGGCTCCTGACTGCAGCCGGCGGCCCTGCGTGCATGCCTGGGAGGTCAGCCCTCTGGGGCCCTGCCCTCCTGTCTGCAACTCTGAGGATCCTGACACCACACTGTCCCCCTTGAGATTCCACCCCACTGGGCCACCTGAGCACCACTCAGGCTGGGGCCTCCCTCACTGCAGCACACGGAAAACTCTGCTCTTGTGGTCCGCTGCTGCCTCCCTGTCAGCCAGCGGGCTAACGGAGCACCCCCTGCAGTTAGTTCATCCTCCCATGTATCACCTTGGATTCCCTCTCTGCACCTCCTGCCCTGCAGCAGTTCTCTTAGAGCTCCGGTTGAGCTCACGGGTGTTCAGAATGATTGGCTGGCCATCTCACTGAATTCCTGGGATCCTACAAACTAAGGTCTCCTCCTCCACCATCTTGGAGAGTCCTAAAATATATTCTTGACTGTGAACCTTTTTGCCAAAATTAGGCAGCATCTCTCTTCCCTCTGAAAAAGACAAATTCAACTTTACCCATAGAGCTCCTAAGGCAATTTCTCATTAAAAGTATCTAGAATTTGTTTCAATAATTTTAACACAAAACATAGTAGTGTTATATTAGTTAAATAACCAAAATCATATCAGTTTTTGTGTTTACCATTGATTCTCATAACTATCTTTTTCTCTCTGAATTCTTTGTGAGCTTGTATTTTCTTAGAATTTTTTTTTAAGATTTTATTTATTTATTTGATAGAGAAGAGAGCACAAGCAGAGGGAGTGGCAGGCAGAGAGAGAGGGAGAAGCAGGCCCTCTGCCAAGCAGGGATCCTGATATGGGATCTACCCAAGGACCCTGAGATCAACACCTAAGCTGAAGGCAGGTGCTTAACTAACTGAGCCACCCAGGAGCCCTGGAATTTGATTATCTTGATTCAAACTTGAATCTGCAAAGATAGATAGGCAATAATAGTATAGAAGGAGTGGTAGGGCCAAGTAATAATTACATAATTTCAGTAAATAAGATAGTGTATTAATAACATGGGATTAAACAGATATCAATGGAATGGAATTGGTGATTCTCAATTTTAACCTGTGGGAATGAAAAAGCAAGTGCTATGAATCATTGGTCAGGTAATGGATTATTCAGAACCATATTCAGGCATTACATTATTAATTTGGACAAAAAAATCCTAGAATTCTATTTCATACTATGTTTCAAAGTAAGTTAGAGCTGTATTAAATTTTTTTTAAAATTTTATATATATAATGTCAAGCTAGAGCAAAACTAGTAGAAAATAATATATATCAAACTTTTAAGACGATTTTTTAAGTATCAATTATGGTTGAAATGAATAGGTAATAATATATAAGTACACCTTTAAAATCAAAGGGTAAAAAAAACCAAACCAAACCAAAGGGTATATGAATGTGAAAATGTTTTGAAAAACATAAAGCCTTAGAGATACAAATTATTTATGAGTTGTAGGTAATGTATGGAGGGGTCAGAGATAAAGCTTTGAAAGCAAATATGACAGTTATCTCCTCTGTAGAATCAGAGTGCCATCCCCATTAACTAACATACTGTGCAAAATTTGTTGAATAGATGTTAATTGAATACATTTTGAATGAGTCTTTCTGAGGCAGTTTCCTCTTTGTTATGGTAACCAATGTATTGTAGTTTTCCTAGAGTTGTCATGATTTGCACTTGTCCACCTATCATAATTATTAATATCTTCTGCCTTAGAAATTCTCAGATATGTACCAATTTTGTCAGTAAATCATTTGGTCATCTCATTTATAAAATTTGGAAAATGCCTGTCTTATAGAGATGATTTAAAGGTTGCAAATGATCCATGTAAAGAGTTATATACATAATACTTAGCACACGTGGTAGATGTTCAATAATGGCAGCTACCATAAGGAATAGCGTAGATTGCTTGTGTAAATATTGATGTTTTTCTTTCAGTTTTTAATATTGAAACTACTATCTGACAATATTTAATATTCTTTGATACCTGAATTATCTTTTATTCATAGGCAAAGAGGTCAATACCGACATGGTAAGCTATAATATTAATGTACCAAAAATTATAGATATTAATGGTTATTATGTTTTCTATGTATCCCAGACTCTTTATGATTTCAATAGTATAGTTACAAAAATTTGGGTTTTAGAATTGTGTTAAAGGTGTTTTTTCAAGTATAAAAATGGTTTCTATACCACCGGTCCAATATCTAGAATAAATGTTTTGCTTTAGCTCTATGCTTGAATTAGCCCCCCCCCATGAATATATTATCCTGAAAATGGACATATTCTGAATTTAGCTTTATGATCCAAATTTTACTTAAGGGCTTATCATTTGAAATGGATACCTTTGAATTATGAAATTTCACTAAATTAATATGTAAATAAAAGATATTTTAATGAGTGTAGAACAAACATTAACGTGCTATTTGTATAAAAGTCATGTTAATTTATAACTTTTCATATAAAAATGTTAATTTTCATATAAAAATATCTTTATATGAAAGATTTATATGAAAGATTTTATATGAAAATATTTACTTTTCATATAAAAATATCTGAGAACAAGAGAATATTTTTAGGAACTAATTTATTAACAAGGTAAATGGTAACAGTTGCAGCCTTACATCAGCACTAGTTATATATTTCTTTAGCGTTCTCTGTTTTGGCTTCATATCACAAAAGTCCTGATTCACAGTATTGTTATGCTCATTGCTCATCTGAGTACTCTACCGAAAGTGGACTTGAGCAGGCCAGTCTGAATTTAAGCCAACAACTCCATACCGAACTATACTTTCCTAAATTGTACTATCATAAGAATCTGGAATGTATGCAAAAATGATCAAACAAAACAAGTTTACTCCAAAGTCTGTCTGTTGTCCCTCCCCATCTCTCTCAATCTCTCTCAATCTTTCTCCATTGACACCCAAACTAATACATTGATGATCTTCCATTTTGTGTAAACATGTCATGTATAGGATCTGAGTTTGTATTTTTAATTGATTTTTTAAAATCTGGAAAAATTCAAACTACACAGTCATAGAACAATTTGAAAATCCCTTTTAATTTTTAATAGGTAATATTTGGACCTCTTCTGATACTATGTGCTTAAGAATGAGATTCCAGTTCTTAAAAATGCACTTATTTACTACTTAAATAGTTTACTATGCTGAATTAATATGCATTAGTAGTATGGATTAATATGCATTAGTAGTCTATGATTATAAATATTATGAGTGTCTTGTGTTATCAACTGTAACGATTGAACCATAATCATATTTCCTTTACTATTAATCAGTATTTAAGTTAATCACTTTTGAAATCAGAAACTGAATTGTTAATATGGTAGCAATAAAGCTATTTAAGTTTGCAGTGAGAACAGACAGCTTTTGTTTTAGGGTGTAAAACAAGGTGATATGTAACATGTAACTTTTTAAAAGATATTTATAAGCACTGTTTTATGACTAATTTTTTCACTAGAGGTTGAAGGTAATCTGACATACACTGTACATACCTCACTCTGTTTCCTTTCTAAGCCCTGTTCACATTCAAGCAAAGGAAGGGGGAGAGAGTTCATTCCATTGCTTTAAGTTAAGCATCCAATATATCCTTCCTAAATAAAATCTCCTATGTATTACTCCACAAGGATTTACAGATTGATGCAAACTTTTATTTGAAGTTTTGAAAAACAGGGACGCCTGGGTGGCTCAGCGGTTGAGCATCTGCCTTCAGCCCAGGTCGTGATCCTGGGGTTCTGGGATCGAGTCCCACGTCGGGCTCCCTGCATGGAGCCTGCTTCTCCCTCTGCCTCTCTCTCTCTCTCTCTCTCTCTCATGAATAAATAAATAAAATCTTTAAAAAAAATGAAGTTTTGAAAAACAATGAATGAGAAGAATTTTACTTCATCTGAAAAATATTGCATAGTAGAAGATGGAAGGAAAGCAGACTAGTTGGGCTTAATAATTAACACCTTCATTTTACCAGATGGGTAGCCACATCATGGTCGTAGGAATTAGAATCAATGCTTACAGATTTTTAGATGAAATTCTATAGAATAAAGAAGTTGAGCTTTGCTAGTCTTAACATACCACTTTATTCAAATCTATTTGAACATACGATTCTGATTATGTATTTGTTACTAGTTTTGGAGGAAATATATCAGTTTTTAAGATTGAACGAGGAGATACATGCAGTAAGATTACTGAATTATGAAAGAGATTTAGAGAATTTATTGATTTCTTACCATCCTGAAATGTTTCAGACCACAGCTGTAACTCACTACTTGATTGTTAGATGAAGTGCAGTAGCTACTCAAGTGATACGTAATGTAAGACCCTATGCCAGTGTCTCATGATTCTAACCATACTTATATATACTAGAAAAAGAAGAATTTAACACAAATTTGACTAAATTTATACAATATCAGTTTTTAAAATTTAGTAGTTTTTCATTGTTAGGAACACTCATCCTGTAATTCCTTGAACAGCTGATGCTTTTTAAGGCATTAAACTGTTGTTGCTACTATCTTTAATGAATTGCAAGTCATTTTGTCTGTAAGTTGCCCTTTTGTCTTATTTTTCCCTGAATTACTGGAATTAACTGCTCTAGCGAGTTTTCAAATTTCAGTTTTCTAAGGAAGTCTCTATTTTTCTTTCTACTCCTAGTTTTTCTTTTATATTTACTTCTTTATATTTACCTGTTTCTTTTAATAATACAAATTGGTTGGTCCACCTTTCCTTATGAACACAAAAGAATGCAAAATAAATATGTATATCTGGTTACAATAAAAATTAAACAATTAAATATAATCTTGTATGGGAAAGGAATTTAAAAATCCTTTTTTAAGGTGTGCGTTGTACTTTTGTAGTTGATACATCACAGCATGTAATTCTATGCAATTCCAAGTAATAAACTCCTTCCTTGATAATTAAATATGATAAAGATTAAGATAGCTTGGATAAATCATTACATACAGTAATTAAATTTATAAAGCTGATAGTCTTATGAAATCTATATAAACAATTCACAGTTTCATTATCATATGATTTGGTTTATTGACTATATACCTTGACTTAGTTTACAAACCAGAAAATCCCATGGTTATGTTTCTACGTAACATGGTTTTACCACGTTATAGGCAGCGTTAAGCTTTATTAGATACCACAGTAAAATTGATGTTTTTCTTTATTCTTTTGATATGAAATTCTGCTTCTGTTTCTTTTCAAAGCATAAGCAGCAAACTCATAGTTTTCATTGATCATAACTTGTTTCCAGAAGAACCAGAAAAGCTGTTGTAACTAAATGATCTGACAGAGAAACCTTTACTACAAAGCTGTAGAGTATTTTATTTGCATTTGTACCTGAGCTAACAAAGAAAAGTCTTAAAGCATTAAAATGTACCTATTTTATATGTTTTTCCTCAAGTGGTATATCTCAAAATATAGACGTAGTGTCAAGGACTCTTTAAGTATTTGTAAATGTCAGTGAGCCTCTTTTTCTTTAGAAAAATTAGCTTTAGCTAATTTGACAAATATGTTTATTTTAGGAAAAGAAGAGAAAGAGACTGGAACGCTTTGGACTCCTTTGATATTCTACATTAACATTTCCTCTCCAAGTGTTATATATCAAAGTAAAGATAATGGCCAAATTAAAATATTTCAGTGTTCTTTCTTATCGCCAATACATCAATATTTTCATTGACATTGAATATGTAATTGTCCCATAATGTCACTCTTATATCTTATAATATTTTAAAAGTATTTATCCAAGTGTATTAAATTACTAGAATGGAGTTCTTTTACTCGAGATACTTTTTAAAAAAGATTCCGTTTATTTATTCATGAGAGATAGAGACAGAGACACAGGCAGAGGCAGAAGCAGGCTCCCTGCAGGGACACCCTGATGCAGGACTCGATCCTGGGACTCTGGGGTCATGCCCTGAGCCAAAGGTAAATGTTCAACCACTGAGCCACCCAGGCACCCCTACTCTAGATATTTTAAGTTGATTGTAGTATATTATGTTTTAAGAACAAACAAAAAAGCCAAAACTATATAGTTATAGTTACATGGAATTCACAAATTATGGTTACTTTGACTTCCTTTAGGTGAGTTATTATTGAAGATTTATCATAAAAATACTGAATTTCCTTATGGTGACCTTGGATTAAATACATACAACTACAGATTAGCTGAATACTGGTCAAAATAAATTATAAGCTCAAGCTTCATTATCATTTGTAGTTTGAACATAACAAATCTGATACAGTGTTACTTCATAATTCTGATGCTCTTTGCAGTAAATTTGATATAGAACAGTTGCTAAAGAAACCGTGTTCAAATGTGTGACCATTTTTATGGAAAACATCTGGGGTAATTATAATTAGTTCAGGATGTGTACTGTTTAAAAATAATCTTGAATTCATGGAGAAAGAAGTGTATCTTCAATGAGTAGAATAATCCAAATTAGTATAAAAAATTCTTTAAGTTATTGGTAGCTGTGCTTAGAGTATAATTTTAGAGTATTCCAAAAGGAAATGAGTAACTTTTATGTAAAATGCCAATTTGGCACTTTACACCTGTTAGTGTGTTTCGTTTAGAACAGCTGTGTCTTTTATTATCAGTAAACAGATGCAGAAAGTAATGGAATGTTTTAAAGCAATATGTTAATCCTGTCTTCCACTACTGAACTGTCTCACAATATAGTGATTAAATATTGACTGTGCAGCTGTTGCTTACAATTATAGAATTTCTTAGTTAATTTCTCCTTCCCAGGCCCAAATGAGATCTAATTTCTAATCTTAAAGTGTTCATTATGTAGTTTATTATAATTTGATTTCTAAAGATAATATATTTGATTCTTAAGGAGATAGATTCATATGTTTATAAAACTATTGTTTCTGAATTGACTAATATTCTAAGTGGCATAAGTAATTTTTAAAAGTATTTTAAAAAATAAATTTGTTCCTGAATATGAAGATGATTATTAAGTGTAACAATTTCATGCTTGAAAACTGCCATCAATGAAATAAAAAGGGAATTATGGTTGTTTTATCAAATATTTATGGAGATTTGATAAGCTCCTGCAAATTATTTCAGTCTCATGGCCCTTTTGCAATTTAATTATGTTTTAATCCTTACATCTCACCTTGTCAGAAAAGATATTTTAGATGCCACATCAATAATTATCACTTTTATACTTAAGCAGTTGTATTAGGTAAAATTATTATTAGCTGACATTTATTGTGCTATATCTGAAAGGATTTATGCAAAGAACTCTACATGTATAATAATATTCTTACCCCTTTTTGTAGATGAGGAAGTTCAACCTTAGAAATATGTAAATGGACCAAGGCCTTACTACTGGGAAGTGTTGGAAGACTGTTTAAACCCAGGCATTTTCACCCTCAAGTCTCTTGTTCCCTTTTTTTTTTTTAATCTATTTATTTGAGGGGTGGCGCATGAGCAGGGGGAGGGGCAGAGGAAAAGGGAGAAGACTAGGGGCTCTATCCCAAGACCCTGAGGTCATGGCCTGAGCCCAAGGCAGACACTTAACTGACAGCCCCAAGCTCCTTGTTCTTAACAACTTTGCATTTTGCCTGCCTTTAGCATCTAATACTGACATGATATAGAAGGGAGATTATGCAGAAAATGAACTTTGTGTCCTTTTTTTGAAGCCACTATGTGCATTCCAAGTGACAGTTCTCTCATTTAGTCCTTTTGCCTAAATAAAAAAACACAACTAAAACATGCACGGAAAGATGAAGAGCTCCAGTTCTTGTTATTTCACCACACGGTAACTGTGTCAGTGCTCTGTAACATCATCAGAGGTATCACAAGTACTGTCATAGTCTACACTAGAGAAGATTTTGAAATCCCTCCTTATTTTACTCTAATTGTGCTGCTTTATGGAGACAACTCCAATAATCTGTTCCCCTTCCCAAAAAGGAAAGTTTCTTTGGTTCAAGAGATTTTTAAAGAGCAACATGATGTAATTTATACCTGTTATATTATTTATACCTTAACCTACAAGTATTAATTATTATTAAATTTATTAAATGTTCACTGCCAGATATCATTACTACTTCTATACTTGTAGTTTATTTTGTCATTTGCTGTAGGAAGTATGCCATTTTATATACGAAGAAACTGTGAGTCTCTGAGATATTAAATAAATTGGTCAAGATCACAGCTAGCAAATGATATTTGTATGCATTTGATTTAAAAAAAACTGGAAATTTAAAAATGCTCAGCTAATTATTTTTGTAGGGAGCTTTAAGATTTCCATCTCTAACAGATGGCTACTTCAATGTAGTTTCCCTTGACACTGATGAGAATGCTTATAGGATTAACTGGGATCAGTAATGTCATGAGGTATTGCTAGAAGAAGCTTAATATAGCAGAAGTCCATTATAAGGTGATGTTTTAGGGGCAAAATGTTCTTGCATGAAAGTTGTCTGAAATATCAGAAGAAAAACATAAATCTTTTTACATAGAAGAGTATAAAATGTCATTTTTCATGTTACCAGTTTTAAATGAATAAAGCTTTACATATTTTGCTAAATTTAATCAGCTATGCTATATTCAGTGTTGCTATTTTATTCAAATTTTGTGTCTCCATCAAAATTATATCTGTTTTGAGATAATTGTAGATTTACATGTAATTTTAAGTAATAGTACTACTACAGACAGTGTGCCCTTTATGCAAGTCCCCTCAATGATGGAATATTACAAAACTATACAGTACAATATCCCAGCTAGGACACTAATGTTAAAAACAGTCAAGATACAGAACATTTCCATTACTACAGGGATCCCTCCTGTCAGCCTTACACAGCCACATCTTCCTTTCCCACTGCTTTCTCTTAACTGACAACTCATCCATTCTCCATTTCTATAATTTTGTCATTTATAAGAATGTTATATAAATGGAATCCTAGAGTATGTAACCTTTTGGGAATGGCTTTTTTTCCCCCACTCAGCATAACTCTTTAGAGATTCATCCAGAGAGCTATTGCATATTTCAGTAGTTTGTTATTTTTTAATACTGACTAATATTATTTTTTACTGCTAACCATAATACATACTATTTTTCCATAGTATGGATGTGCCACTGTGTTTGTTGAACCATTCACTTATTGAAGGACATCTGGGTTGTTTCCAAAACAGTATAAAATCTGGTTTATTCAATGGTACTAAAGTTTTATATTTTAAACTTAAGTTCATGATTGATTCTGAATTAATTTTTGTATAAGATGTGAAACTTAGACTGTTTTTTTTAATTTATTTTATTTATTCATGAGAGAGAGGCAGAGAACAGGCAGAGGGAGAAGCAGGCTCCACGCAGGGAGCCCAATGTGGGACTCGATCCCGGGACCCTGGGGTCACACTCTTGAGTCAAAGGCAGATGCTCAACCACCGACCCCCCCAGGTGTCCCTCAGCAGATTCTTTTTGGTGGGAGTCAGGGGGAGATAATGGACACCAAAATGATGCCGTATCATTTGTTGAAATAAACAGTTTTTTTCATTGAATGGTTTTTGCACTTTAGTAAAAAAATCAGTTGGCCCCTTTTGCCTAAGTGTGTTTCTAGGTTCTTATTTGTGTTCCATTGATCTCCATGTGTATTCCTCCACTAATACAAAGTTGATTACTATTCTATGTCATGCCTTGAAAATGGGCACTCCATTCCTCCCGCTTTGTTTTTATCAAAATTGTTTTAGCTTTTCTAGCTTCTTTACCTTCATATAAATTTTAGAATCTCACTTATATGTACAAAAATTCTTGCTGGGATTTTGATAGGAATTAAATGAAGTTTGAATATCAATATGGAGACTGTTGAAATCTTAACTCTATTGTTTTCTAATCCATAAATACATTATATTCTCCATTTATTTAGGATTTCTATCTCTTTTATCACTATTTTGTATTTTCAGCATCCAAGTACTGTATGTCTTCTTAGATTTGTACCTAAGTAATTCATTTTTCTTGAATGGTTATAAAGGGTATTGTATATTCACATTTTATGTCTACATGGTCATTACACGTCTATGTTTATCATGTATTCTTGCAACCTTGCTGAACTCATTAGTTCTAGTTTTTTTTAATGGATTCCTTGAGTTTTTCTACGCAATCATGTTATCTGCAAATAGGGACAGCTTTCTTTTCAGTTTCTATACATTTCTTTTTTTCTACCATTCCCCTGGCTGTAACTCCCAGCCCTATATTAAATAGGAGTAGTTTAGAGAGGATATCCCTTTACTTGTTCCCTATCTTGGGATTTCTCCCTAAGTTTCTCCCTTCAGTGTTACCATTAACAGTAATGTTGGCTATAGGTTTTGTAGATAAAATGTCAATTGAAGAAGTCCCCTCTAATTTTTCTGAGTTGTTTTTTAAAATTATGAAGTGGGGGGATCCCTGGATGGCTCAGTGGTTTGGTGCCTGCCTTTGGCCCAGGGTGCAATCCTGGAGTCCCGGGATTGAGTCCCGCATCAGGCTCCTGGCATGGAGCCTGCTTCTCCCTCTGCCTGTCTCTGCCTCTCTCTCTCTCTCTCTCTCTCTCTCTCTCTCTCTCTCTCTGTCTATCATGAATGAATAAATAAATCTTTAAAAAAATAAAAATAAAATTATGAAGTAGGTGTTGAATTTTGTCAGATGCATTTTATGCATTGATCATTATGATCATGTGATTTTTTTCTTTATCTTGTTAATAGTAAAGGAATACATTGATTTTCAATGTATAAACCCCATTGATCATAGTGAAAAAACCTTTTTGTACATTGCTGATTTCTGTTTGTTAATATTTTGTTAAGGGTGTTTGCATCTGTACTTATGGGGATATTGGTCTATAGTTTTCTTTTTATATATTGTTTTTGATTTTGGCAAAGGGTATTACTAACTTCATAAAATGAAATAGAGTGTTTCCCCTTCTTGTTTTCTGGAAAAGACTGCAAAATTTGTGTCAGTTCTTCAAACATTTGGTAGACTCCTGGGCCTGGAGATTTATTGCACTGGGAGTTTTTTAGATGATTGGTTATTCAATCTAAGGTAATTATGATTATGTTGGATGTTATCTGTTTCATATTGAATGAGTTATGGTAGTTTGTGTTTTTTGAGATATTGCCCCATTTTGTCCAGGTTGTCAGGTTTATGTGTGCAGGGTTTTTTGTAATATTTTCTTATACTTTTGGTGCCTGCAGATCTATTAGGATATCACTGTTTCATTTTTGATATTGGTAATATATGTTGTGTCTTTTTTTTTGCTTTGTTAGTTTCATGAGAGATCAGTTTTATTGATCTTTTTGAAGAGCCAACTTGTAATTTCTTTGATTTTTCTCTATAGGTTTTTCAGCTTTTAATATTGATGTTTTCTGTTTATTTTTAAATGCTTCCTTCTACTTGCTTTGGATTTATTTTGATCTTTTTCTGAGATCTTGAGGTAAGAACAGAATATTGATGAGAATTTTCATATGAATACACTTGATGGGCATAGTTTTTTCTGTTTTATCTGAGTCATGCATATTTTGATATGTTTTATACTCACTTCATTCAATTTAGTGTATTTTTAAAATTTACGTTGAGACTTGGTCTTTGACAAAGTTTCTAGGTGTTTGAAGATATTCCCATTATTCTAATACTTGATTTCTAGTTAGACTCCTTGGTGGTCAGAGAATATGCTCTATTATATTTCAATTCTTCTAAGTTTTTTAAGGTTTATTTTACAACCCAAGATATCGCCTATCTTGGTATATGTTCTATGGGCATTTGAATAGAGTGTGTATCCTGTTGTTAGGAGTGGAGTATTCTATATATACTTATTAGATCCTGTTGATTGTGTTGTTCAGATCTTATATCTTTCCTGATTCTCTGTCTAGTTCAGTCAATTGTTGAGAGGGTGGGTGTTGAAGTGCTCCAGCTGTAATTGTGGATTGTCTATTTCCTCATTTTTTGGTTCTACTAGTTTTTACCTCAAATATTTCAGCTCTGATGTTTGTTGTGTGCACATTTCAGATTGCTGTATTGTCTTAATGGATTGACTTTTTATCATCATATAGCATCACTGTATTTTGTAATTTTCTGAAGTCTGCTAAATAGAGTCACACCTGCTTTTTATTGATTTGTGTTTGCATGATACATCTTTTTCTATCCTTTTATTTTCAGCCTGATTATATTATTTTTTGAAGTTAAATTTCTTGTAAGCAGCATATACTTGGATCATGTTTTTTTCATCCACTCTGCCAATCTCTCTTTTAATTAGTGTAGTAAGGTCATTTACATTTAACATAATTATGAATAGATTGGACTTAAGTCTGCCTCTTTTTTCCTGTTTAATGTGGTATTCATTTTTGTTTAATGTCTTCCAACTTTATATAGGTTACTTGAACATTTTTTTGAATTTTGATTTAATATTAGTGTTTTTGAATATCTCTCTATAGCTTTTTTAGAGTTTGCTCAGGTATTACTGTTTATATATGTGCATACACACACACTTTATTGTCTATAGCTGTTGTCATTTTACCAGTTGAAGTATAGAAACCTTACTTCCATTAATATTCTTTTATCTTTTTCCATTTATAATATAATTGTCTTAAGTATTGCTCTACATACATTTAGAGACATAGTAGTTAACATTTTAATTTGTACTTTGAGCATCAAATATAATTTAGAAAACTCAAGAAGTAAAGTATACTGTGTTTACCCATATGTTTTCTTGTTTTATTATTCCCGTTCTGTTTAGAGGATTTCCTATCATTTTTTTTAAGATTTTATTTATTTATTCATGACAGACACAGAGAGAGAGAGGCAGAGACACAGGCAGAGAGAGAAGCAAGCTCCATGCAGGGAGCCTGATGTGGGACTCGATCCCAGGACTCCAGGATCATGCCCTGGGCCAAAGGCAGGCACTAAACCGCTGAGCCATCCAGGGATCCCCTCCTATAGTTTTTTTATACACTAGATCTGCTGGTGACGAATTCTGTTAGTTTTTCTTCATCTAGGAATGTCTTGATTAATCTGTCATTTCTGATGGAATTTTAAGGGATATAGGATTCTAGGTTAACAG
The DNA here is from genome assembly GCF_905146905.1 of Nyctereutes procyonoides. Classification (NCBI taxonomy): domain Eukaryota; kingdom Metazoa; phylum Chordata; class Mammalia; order Carnivora; family Canidae; genus Nyctereutes; species Nyctereutes procyonoides. The sequence continues at coordinate 697,664 of NW_026575132.1, forward strand.
CTCTTTTCTTTTAGATCTTGAAAAATGTTATCCCACTTCTAGCTTTCATGGTTTCTGATGAAAAATCTGTCATCTAGATTGTTTCTTGCTGCTTTCAAGATTTTTTCTTTGACATTAGTTTCAGAAGTTTGACTAATATATGTATTGGTACAAATTTATTTGGGTTTATGTTTTGGGGGCTTATTCACCTTCTTGAATCTGTAAGTTTATGTTTTTCCAAAATTGGAAAGTTTTTTGCCTTTATTCGTTTGAGTACTTTTTTAGCCCCTTTCTCCTCTTCTTTTGGGACTCTGATGAAATGAGTATTAGGTTTTTTGTTCTTCTTTGTATCTCTTATTTCTTTGCTGAGTTTTCTAATTATTTGTTTAAAGTGTATTCTTAATTGCTCCCTGAAGCATAGATGGCCATTTTAAAATCTTTGTCAGGAATTGTAACATCTCTATTATCTGGGCTTTGGTATCTGTTGAATGTCTTTTTCATTTGGTTTAAGATCTTCCTGGTTCTTCATATGATGAACAACTTTCTGTCAAAATTTTTTTTTATTTTGTCTAGAATTACAGTATGAGACTCCAAATATTATTTAACCTATTACTTCAGTTGGTTTTCTCGAACACCTGTCCAGCAGGAGAAGGAGCCTCATTGCTGCCATGTGGGGCTAGAAGTGTTAGGTTTCCCAATTGTCCTCTATTGATTCCCAAGGACAATTGTGGGAAAGAGCTTCCCATGACAGCTGGGTAGGTATACAATTTTCATCTCCTCACAAGTCCTCCGCTGACATCCCAGGAGTAGGACCTTTAATCAGCCAGCAGGGATGAACATCCTGGCTCCCTGTTGGTCTTCTTGGACTCCAGCTCTGCAGAGTTGAGAGTTGCCTTGTTATAACATGTCATAGTAGAGGGATCCCTGGGTGGCTCAGTGGTTGAGTGCCTGCCTTTGGCTCAGGGCATGGTCCTGGGGTTCCAGATCGAGTCCCACATCAGGTTCCCTGCATGGAGCCTGCTTCTCCCTCTGCCTATGTCTTTGCCTGTCTCTGTGTCTCTCATGAAATATAAAATCTTAAAAAAAAAAAAACACCTGTCATAGTAGAAATCTGTCAGGCTTTAGGGTGAGGGTATGGCCACAGCTTTTCTGTGATGTTAGACTGGAGTAGGGCAGGTATATAAAGCTCAGGCCTAATTATAGAAGGAATAGAATACTGTGTTCAAATGAGAATCCAGCCCTCACCAACAACATGTTGATTGTAGCCTTGTAGGGGACACACCTAAGCAATGTTTGGACTCCTTGTCCTCAGAAACTATGAGATAATAAATGTGCATTGTTTTGAGCTGCTAAATCTGTGGTGATTATTACACCACAAAAGATAAAAAAAGATTAAAAGACAATCCAAATAGCCATAACCACTTCCCACATATATATAATATCACCTAGCTCCTCCTCTCTCCTCAGTTCTGTTTGTTAGGAGGAATCTTTTTATCCATTGTCTTCTGTGATCCTAGGCTTTTCTATTAGAAGATTCTTGTTTGTAGCCACATTTAAAGTGTACATTAAAGAATATGCTCTCTTGTGGGATGTGCAACCACTTAGAGCCACTTTCTGCTGTTGCATTTTTGGGAGCCCATTATTTTCGTTAGGGGTCAAGATACTTTTATAAGTTTGTATGTGACTTTTAAAAAAAAATTAAACTAGATATGTTCATGAGTCCATTTGTGGGCATGAACCTCTAGAATGGTTTAGGATGGTACGCTCTTTAGATTCATTCCCATATGTGCAGTATATGGTTTTCTAAACCAGGAATATAGAATGAAATTACTCAGGAACAGTGTGTATAAATGAGAAGATGATCTAGAACAGAATCTGGAGAAATATCAATAGTTAAGAAATGAGCAAAGGATATTGGAAGCAGGATGTAGAGAGATAAGAACATCAGGAAAATACACATCATTAAAATCAGGAGAAAATGTTTCAAGAAAAAAGTCTGTATTATCATACATTATCCAGATATTAAGAACCAAGAATTATTCATTGGATTTAGTGAAAAGTATGTAAATGATCTTACTGAGAATAGTTTTAGAGAAATAATGAAAAGACTTGATTATAATGGATTTGCATATTCTTAAAAAAGAAATCTGATTTATAATTAGACACCTTTTCTTCCTTATTTTCCAGATTTTCTATCCACCAACTTTTGCATTATTGGTCCTTGACATATAATTGATCACAGACAGGTGAAACATAGAGATATTTTTTCTTGAGTATCTTCTCAGGATGAACCCACTAAATCTTACTTTGCAGGCCTCTTCATTTTACTGGTAGGGATAGACTATATATGTCCCACATCCTCAGAAAGATGCTCAAAATGTTATTTGTGCTCTCCTGAATGACATCAACTTTTAAATATCTTTGGCTGCTTTTAACATTCAGTACTCAGGCCAAAATCTGAGCTTTATCTTCTTTCCTTATCTGCTAACTACAAAAGTTCAGAATAACTAAATACATACACTTTCGATCAAGAGTGAATATTTTGTTTTAGAGAGTTGGAGTAGTTTTTTATGAAAATCAAATTGACTGAATACTTAAACTTTATAAACTAAGTAGAAAACCAAGTGAAACTAAGTAAATACAGAGTTAAATGGGATCTTAATAATTTTATATTTACAAATAAGTTCTGATGTTATTCAACATTGGTTTTATGCAGCTATTTTTTTTAATTTTTTTTATTTATTTATGATAGTCACAGAGAGAGAGAGAGAGAGAGAGAGGCAGAGACACAGGCAGAGGGAGAAGCAGGCTCCATGCACTGGGAGCCTGATGTGGGATTCGATCCCGGGTCTCCAGGATCGTGCCCTGGGCCAAAGGCAGGGGCCAAACCTCTGCGCCACCCAGGGATCCCTTTATGCAGCTATTTATTCTTTTCTCTTTTTTAATTTTTGAAGTAATGTTAGACTTACAAGAAAGTTGCAAAAATTTTACAATGAATTATATGCCCTTTACCCAAATACTCCAAATATTAACATTTTACCACATTTGATTTAGGTTCCTCTCACCTTTCTCTCAAACTTTTTGAAGTATTTAAGCTGCACACATGCCCCTTAACCTCTAAAAATTTCTCTATATATTTCTTAAAACTAAGGACAGCCTGGTGAACTCAATATAATTATCAAAATCAGTAAATTAACATTGATATAGTGTCATTATCTAAAATATATAGCTGTGCTGTCCAATATGATAACCACTAGCTACATGTGGCTACTTAAATTAATTAGAAATTTGTTTCTTCAGTCACACTACTTAACATTTCAATCAGTTAGCCGTTTAGTGGCTGCCATATTGGAAAACATAGATATTGATCATTTTCATCATTGCATAAAGTTCTATTACACAGTTAATGGTCTAGAGATTCTAATCGTGCCACTTATTCCACTGATGTCTTTTATAGCAAAAGAAAAGGAGTTTTTCCAAATTTTGCTAAATATCCTATTGTTCTTACTTTGGTCCAGGATCCTTTATTGCATTTAGTTATTATGTCTCTGTTAGTCTCCTCCACTCTGAGGTAATTCCTCAGTCTTTCTCTTTATTTCATCACAGGTTGTGATCATTTTTTCTAATTCTGTAAAATCTACCACATTTTTAAAAGATTTTATTTATTTATTGGAGAGAGTGATAGAGCACAAGCAGGGAGAGGCAGAGGGAGAGGGAGAAGCAGGCTCCCAGGGAGCCCAATGCAGGGCTGGATCCTAGGATACTGGGGTCATGACCCAAGCCGAAGGCAGACAGACACTCAACAGACTGAGCCACCCAGGCGCCACACAAATCTACCACATTTATTAATTGGAATTCAATTTTAAGAAGGACCTTTCTCTTCTTATTTATTTCTACTGGTAGGGACTCATGGATTCTTTCATTCTGTGGTTAAAATCCATTGCCATCTTTCGTTATTTGATGCTTAAATCATCCTGGGTTTGAAAAGTGAGAGGGAGCCCTTCAGGCTGATTTATATTTATACTGAATATGTCACCTAATAAAAAGGGGATTGTTTTGCAGTATTGATAACAGTCATATGGATTATGGCATTCTTTGCTGAATATCTTTAACCTATTTAAAATATCTGACTTATTAAACTATTAAAGTTCAAGTATTATTCATTGTATAATTGCCTGTATCATATCTAAATTATCCTATATCTCACACTAATTACTGAGAGCAAGGTGTTTTCACTAGCATCCTTTGTTACTGTTTAACTTGGGCAAATATTCACTGATTTATTCACTCTTCAGTTTTGAGAAGAGTTTTCATAGAACTATTTCCTTTTTTAACAGTTCTGTTTTTCTTTCAGTTTTATTGAGATAGAATTGACATACAGCACTGTTTAAGGTGTGCAGGATAATGACTTCTACATATTGCGAAATTATTACCACAAGAAGTTTAGTTAACATCCATCATCTCATACAGATACCAAAAAAAGGAAAAGAAAAAAAATTTTTTTCTTGAAATCTACTCTCAGCACCTTTCAAATAAGCCATACAGCAGTGTTTACTATATTAAAGTTGTACATCCCCAGTACTTACTTATAAGTGGAAGTTTGTACCTTTTAACCTCCACCTGCATCTAATTTCCCTACTTCCATGCCCTGCTAACCACAAATCTGATCTCCTGAGTTTGGGTTTTGAGGGGCTTTTATTTGTTTAGATTATACGTAAGTGAAATCATGCAGTATTAGTCTTTCTCTGACTTATTTCACTTAAATAATGCCCTCAAATTCCATTCATGTTAGCAAAAAATGGCAGGATTTCCCTCTTTTTTATGACTGGGTATTACTCTGTTATACAAACCATTATCTGCAAAAAGCCCAGGGCAGCAAGACATAAATTTGATATTAGTGAAGGTTTATTCTGGTAGGATTAAGAAGTGCCAGCATCAGAACTCGCATAGTGGGTGTCAGTGGTTGGGGAAATCCCAGAAACAATAAACAATTTGAGCATTAAAGCAGCATGAGAAACCGCCTAGGTGACACAAAGGATAGTGTTTGGAAAACCTGCTGCAGCAAGAACCAGGCTATGAAAATGGTATTGCTCCCAAGAAGAGTATTTCCCTGACTTCTCTTTATCTGTGATCATGGGGAATAATAGAAGAAACTCCCAGAGAGCAAAGACAGGCCGCTGGAGGATAGTGATTTTGGGAATTCTCCTCATCGGCAAAATCTGGGCCATCAGTCCACTCAAGGAATTTAATCTACTGTCAGAGGTAGGAGGCTTGGGATTACCTGCTAAGTGGGTTTAACAACTAATATTAGATTGGTGGCTATTAGTTTTCTAATTCTTTTTTCCACATAGGAGTTTAGTTATAGTTATCCTATTCGCACATCACCATTGGATATTGAGTAGGGAGGGAACAGATAATCTGTCTGTTTGTAGGTATATATAGACCTTGAGGAGGCACAGTCACTAAATTTTATTCTCCCTTCTTCTGTAACAGTAAAACCATAGCTGAGATATGGTTCCCTTGCAGCAAAGTGATAGTTCTGCAATGCAAAGATTTCACCAATGGAATGTGAGCAGAAGTCCTATAACTTTAGATTCTTTTACTTAAAAGAAATGCCCTGGCCCTGGGACTTTATTATTATTATAATTCAATTTATTTAAACTCAAGCAAAAAAGACAATTCACCCATTCCTCCCACCACCCCTCCCCCAGACTCCACCACCACCAGTCTGTTCTCTGTGTATATTGGACGCCATATATAGGAGAAGTCATATAGTGTTTGTCTTTGTTGGGCTTGTTTCACTTAGCATAATGCCCTTGAGTTCCATCCGTATTGTCACCAATGGCAAGATTTCATTCTCTTTCGTGGCTGAATAATATTCTGGTGTGTGTGTACACATACACCTAAACACACAGAAACACACGTACATGCACACACATACGTACCATGATTTCCTTACCCATTCATCCATCAGTAGATACTTAGGTAGCTTCCATATCTTGGCTATTATAAATAATGCTGTAGTGAACATATCTTTTCCAGTTAGTGTTTTACTTTTCTTTGATAAATACCCAGAAGTAGAATTGTTGGATCACATGGTAGTTATATTTCAATTTTTTGAGGAGTTTCCATACTGTTTTCCATAGTGGTTGTACCAATTTACATTCCCATCAACAGTGCACAAAGGTTCCCTTTTTTCCACATCATCTCTAATACTTGTTATTTCTTGTCTTTTTGGTAATAGCCGTCCTAACAGGTGTGAGATGATATCTCATTGTGGTTTTGATTTGCATTTCTCTGATGATTAATGATGTTGAGCATCTTTCCATGTGTATGTGAGCATCTGCATGTCTTCTTTGAAAAAATATCTATTCATATGCTCTGTCCATTTTTTAATTGGATTGTTTTTTGCCACTGAGTTATGTAAGTTCTTTAGTTTGGATATTAATCCTTTAGCAGATATATGATTTGAAAATATTATCCCCCATTGTTTTGATGGTTTCTTTTTGCTGTGCAGAAGCTTTTTTAGTCTGTAGTAGTCCCACTTGTTTATTTTTGCATTTGTTCTAGGATTTGGTTATTACCTTACTAATATCAGTCCTTGTGAAACAGGGTTATCATTACTTTAGAGTTGAAATTGGCAGTTTATTCATGTATCTCTCAAAAAGATACCTAGTGGGGATCCCTGGGTGGCGCAGCAGTTTAGCGCCTGCCTTTGGCCCGGGGCGCGATCCTGGAGGCCCAGGATCGAATCCCACATCGGGCTCCCGGTGCATGGAGCCTGCTTCTCCATCTGCCTATGTCTCTGCCTCTCTCTCTCTCTCTCTCTCTCTCCCTCTGTGTGTGTGTGTGTGACTATCATAAATAAATTTAAAAAATTTTTTTAAAAAAACATACCTAGTGTTTTGAGGGAAATATGAAGGTGAGGTCAGAGCAATTTCTTAGAAAACCAAAACTATACTCAGTGCCAAGCATTATGTTTGGCACTTAAGTTAGTGCTCAATAAATATTTGTTGAATGAATGAATAATGACTGAAAGAAGGACTTAGCTCTCTACTGTTTGTCTTTTTTTTTAATCTTAAATTCCTTCAGATCATGATTTAACTTAATAATTTTTCATGTGTGGGCCACTTTTACTTTTAACATTTTCCGCCTACACATCTATAATAATCTATTAAAACATTCTCAAATTGTCTTCTGTGGAAAAATATGTGTGTTGAATTTTTCAAAAAGGGATGGTAATTTCATGCACAAAAGTCAGGTTGATATTTTTTCCAGCACTTTGCTCACAGAGACTTTTATATACTATTATTGTACACTGTGAATTTCTTAGAGGAAGGAGAATATTCAGTATCTTTGAAGCTCATTTAATGATAAAACCCATTTTCTCAGTTTGTTAGAGACCATAGTGTCATAGAACACACTTCAGGAAATGCTTATCTGATCTCTAAAGTTCTGCTTAACTTTCTTTAGGCTAATTCCTTTGTTTTCTTTGTTTGTTTGTTTCATACTGTCATTTTTGGTCTACTTGATATACCCCAAGTGACTTTTCTTTCTTATTAATCCAGGCAGCCTCTTTTCAGCTAAATGACATGTCTTACAAAGTCCATTGATTTTCCAAAAAGCTGAGCCCATGTATTACAGATGACTTTAGGAAGATTATTCATCTAAACATTTGTCACACTTTCATCAGACAGTTTAATTAATAATTTTAAAGTCATTTAGATTCTTTGTAAACTATTCTATACACCTTGGTAGGGATGTTTTGTATTCTAATAGAAAAAGTAGTCAAAATTTTAAACATTCATGGAATGTTGAGTCAGTCTCTTAATGGCAAAATTGTACAGAGTAAGAAAAAAGTCCATAGAAATAGAACCAAGAGGCATCTACATAAATAGTAATGTGAAGAAGAGTGAATTCCTTTTTAGCTGTAACATCACATTTTTTGCATGTTGCACAAATTGTTTAGCCGTTTCTAAACACATTTCCATTTACGTCATTTGTAAAAACTGCCTAGCCTCATATTCTGGAAAATTGACAAAGTTATAATGAACAGATGCAGATTCCATAATTGTAATTGACTTTTACTCTAAACTAATGTTCTGACTCATGCATCATTAATGATTTCTATTTTTCTCCGTTTATTACCTTACAAATATGAAAGCGTATCTTTCAGAATGAAAAACTTGATTGTTAAAAATCAGGGCTTATTACATTATAACCTATGTATTCTCCAAACACCTATATTTAAACCTAGAATTTCAACTTAGCTACCCTTTTATATATTTTTGCTTATATTTCTCCTTACATAATCTTTCTCATTTTTTTATTTCTCAGAGAAGCACACAGTTTTAAATGTAATCCTTTTTATTATATTTTTATTATCAATGATAAGTTATTTCTAAACTAGATATTATAGTATATAATTTATCTACTTTATGTTTTTTCACAAATTCAACTTTATATGAAGAATGAGAAATAAATATGAGTAGAATGCCAAACAGAAACAAAAAGATGTACTCTCATGTTAACTTGTTTTCTGATAAGATTTTAACAATAATATGGAAAGAAAGGACTTTTATTTTCCAAAGTGAAACTAATTTAAGTAAAGAACTGAAGGACTTAAAGGGACCAAAAAATCTTGTTTTAAGCATAATACACATACAATTTCAAATGAGAATAAATAAACCCCCCAAACTCCTGGACTTTGAATAATTCTTTTGACAGTTTCTGACTATTGCTGAATTTTGTTATATGAGTAGAGAACACTATATTAATGAAGGAATGGTTTTATAATTACTTTTTTTTTTTGAATCATAAGTTCTTTTGTGAAAGTACCAAAATACAGAGCAAGTGTTTTGGCAAATTGTTGCTTGTTGTAAGGAAGATCTAATAGCTTGTTATGGACTATTAATATGAACAGAAGTCATTTAGAGTTCAGATATATATTTAGAACTAACATGTGGGCAAAAAGATACGAAGTGAATCAAGAAATTCTAGAAAAGATTGTTTGAAAAGGAGAAATTGCTATTTTCTGTTTAGCACTAATGAAATAAAGAAATTTAAAGTTTTCTTTATTTTGAAGAATTTTATTGAGTCTCAAATAGTAACTTAGAATTGATAGAATTAAATCAGTGAAAGTATGAAACTCTTAAGCTGAAAAAGTAGTTACATAAATATAGTTTCATTAACTAGGAAACCCAAAAAGTTACAGCTGTTTGTTATATGAGATGATTACAAACTGAACATCTGAGTTTAGTAATAAAATGTCATTTGTTAAGGTTTATAGCAAATTTAAAACAATTACATATAAATTAGTTTTCTCTGGTTTTGAAAATATAGTTACCATGCTATTTCACATAGAGAAGAGAAAAATCTTCATATTCTAGCACTTATTGAAGAAATGTTAATAGGAATATAAGTGAATGATTTGTTCTCTAACTTCTAATTTGTTGATTAAAAAGCATGTATAATGAAAGCACATGCCAAGTAGGTTTGCAGCATGAATTTTGCAGCATATGGTAAACTAAAACCCCGTTGACCTTTTGGTCTTGTTGATCACATGCATGAAGATGATCATCTGTTAATCTCTACTAATCACTGGTACATCCTTGTACAGAAGACAGAACGGTTTTTATTTGTGCTACATTTGCTCTTTTGGAAATTGCTTTAACAAGGAATTTTTAAAATTATTTTATATCTTAAGATTGTAAAATAACATTTTATATCTAAAAGAGAATTTTAAAATAAGACTTAGAATTCTCAACCTGCGTATATCTCAATATTGTGTTTTTTATGAGTTTTAGATAACAGTAATAATTTTCTGAAAGACATGGATATGTCTTTTTTTTGTAAGAAAAGTAAAACAACAGGGCTTCTCAGACTTTGATATGAATTATCTAGGGATTTTGGTAAAATCCAATTTCTGATTCAATAGTTATAGGGTATTTTTTGTTATTCTGCATTTCTAGCAAGCTCTCCACTCATAACCATTCAGCTAGTTTGAGGTCTGCAAACTTTTTCTTTAAGGGTCTTGGTAGCAAATATTTTAGACTTTGTACAATAAGGATATTACATAGGTGTTTACATTAGACAAAAAAATGTATGCAAATGTTTTATTGGTGAAATTCCAAGTGTACTAATAGTATTGTGGTATTTCCATATAACAAAACACTATTCAGCGATAAAAAGGAATGATCTATCAATACACACAACAGGAATGAGTCTCAAAAACATGATGAGTAAAGAGGCCTTACACAAAAGTTATATTCTCTGAGATTCTATTTACATGAAGTTCTAGAAAATACAAACTAATCAACAGTAATAGAAAGCCAAGTTTCTCCTTTGCAGAAGGAGAAAGATACTGTGTTGTGGATCACAAGAAGGAAGAAGAGTTCCTCACTAGTGGGCTTTCCAGAAAATTGATGTATTTGCAATAGAAGAAAGCCAAACCATAGCATCTTGAACAAGAGCAGGAACTCCAGGTCAACAAAGTGATGAAAAAAAATTTTAAACTGGAGAATGATACCATTTCTAAGCAGGTTACATTAGAACAAGTTTGTTGGAAAGATTAGCCTTCCATCCAGCCTCTCCTCACATGCATATGGAAGGTCTTTCCTGCCTCAGATGCACAGTTATTCAAATATGTACTACGTAGGGCGCCTGGGTGGCTCAGTTGGTTGAGTGTCTGCCTTCGGCTCAGGTCAGGATTCCAGGGTCTAAGGATGAAGCCTGCCAGGGAGCCTGCTTCTCCTCCTCCTGTTGCTCCCCCTGCTTGTTCTTGCTCTCTCTCTCTCTTTCTGTCAAATAAATAAATAAAAATATGAACTGCATAAAAGAAATAAGTTTGTGTAGTAATCCAGTATATGGATATTTTTGTAGCTGTGTCTGTGAGTGCAATGGATTTCATGTAGTAATGCAAAACAAACCCAAAACACCACTTCTAGGGGCAGAAGTATGGCGAGTTCCTGAGAGAGCCATTTAGATGAAAGAAATGTTCTGTATCTTGATTGTAAGTGTAACGTTGTGCAAATGTATTATGTTTTTCAGAACTCCTTGAACTTGGGGAATCCAGCCGACATTTTGTGAGGATATTCAAGCAGCCCAGTGGAGAGGTCTGTGGGTTAGAGGAACTAAGGCCTATTTCCAAGAGCCGAGTGAATGAGCCATCCTCGAAACATATCCCACTAGCCCCACTCAAACCTTCAGGTTACCCTATACTATAGCTCACAGCTTACTGCAACTTTACAAGAGTGTTGGAGCCAGAAGCATCCAACTAAGCCCTCCCAAATTCCTATTCACAGAGACTGCTAGTAAATCCTTGTTATCTTAAGCCAAAAACCACAGCAAAAAAACCTCAAACCATGCACTTTAAAAGGGTTTTGCTCTAGTTTATGGTATTTAAGTTATACTTCAATAAGACACATTTTTAAAAACAAACTTAGGTGAGAGTCTTTGGCTAATAAAATATGTGAAATGACATTGTAAATTGTAAATCAGTATCCAAATATGTTATTACTGTTCTGAGTACTCCCTAAGGGTACTTTACATTGTAGGTGGGGCCACCTTTTATCAGGAGGTTGCTTATTCTGGCCAGTATATATTTAGGATAAATATTAAGACTAAAATATTAAGACCAAAAATATGTCTAACTTCCTCAACAGAAGAGTAGGGACTTCTGAAATGTTTGCTTCAAGGATTTAAACATGCTATAGTTACTACTTGACGATCCAAACTAGAAATGGAGGCGGTATGGTGGTATAATGTAATAAGCTTTGGATTCTCTATCAGAAAATTTGGGGTTCATTTGCCACTCAGGCACTAATTCACAAAACAGTCATGGAGAAATCAGTCAAATTTCTCTGGATCTCAATTTCCTCCTTTTTAAAAATGAAGTTATTGGACTAGGTGGTTTTATAGCTTTAAAATCTATGATTCTATGAAGTAGGAACTTTAAAGGATGATGAGAATATAGTATGTAGCATAAAAATAGCACAAATGTAGCATTAAAAATGCTTCTGCTTCTGATTTTATATGAAATGATTTTAGGTGCTATGGATCTTCCATGATAGTTCACTGTGATACTTTTCTAAATTCCTACTTTTTAAAAGAAGCATTTAAAAGAGAAGATTTTAACAACCTGACAGTGTTGCCTTGTTGGAGTATTGTATGTTGTGATGCAAAAAAGTAGAAACTAAAATGTCTATTTTCAGATATGTATCTTAAACAGCATGTTTTTCCTTTTAACCTTTAAAATCTTTTCAATCTAAAATTCTGGAAAAATCTGAATTTATCTTATATTATTAGATTTTTAGTCATGAAAAATTAGTGCATATATTATGATCAAAGAGTTATTTCTTTCTTAAATCTTCAAATAGAGATTTTAAAGCAAATATTTTACACTTTCGCAAATGTTTTCATGACTAAATCTTGCATTTCATTCAAGAAAGCTAGTTCACTCTGTAACTTAGATAAGTGTAGTAATCTGTGGTCAGCACACATAAACTTTTTTTTTTTTTAGCACACATAAACATTATTTTAAAGTACAGTTCATTATTTTCCTAATTGTTTTCCTACATTTACATTAGCCTATGCCTAGTGCAACTTTGGGGTCATTTGGGCCTAGAAGCAAGTAACTTTGTTGTTTATCAGTTAGATATGAGTTGCTCAGACTTTCTGAACCCCATTTTCTTTCTTTTTTTTTTTAAATGGAAGAATGATACCTATATCATGAAATTGCTGATTAGTTACGGATTAAGTGATCAAACATAACAAAAGTACCTATGAATAAGAAGCTCTTTTCTTTTGTTACCCAAAGTTAACAAGTTAAACAATTCATCAATTATTAAATCTAACAGTTGAACTTTTGTTTTGCCATATATGAAGAACTAGTAATGGAAAAAAGAGGAGTTTGATCCTTTAGCTTTCATCCTATCCATCTGCATATGCTTTGGCTTGATGTGTTGACTATTTTCTGTATTTTTTTGCACTGAATAGTTTTCAAGTGTGGATTTTTAAGTATTCACATATTTTTATAAGTATATGATTTTAAACTATTTTACTAGTGCTTAGGTCATTTTCATTAGTCTATTATTGCTTAGTAGCTAAATGTATAAAATATTTAATGAAGATGCAATGTGGCACTTTCTAGCCAGACAGCAGAGTTGGAATCCCCATACAAGCTGTGTGACCTGGAGCAATTGCATAATCTCTGCACCTAAATTTTTCAAGAAGTTAAATAGTGATAATGATTAAGTGCTTAGGTTGGTACTTGGTACCTGGAAAGTGTTAAACACTGAAAAAATGTTAGTTGTATAGTGTCATCAATACTAAAGACAATTAACAGATTTAATCCTGTATAGATTTAAGTTAGCTCATTGTTGGTGATTTCTGATTGTAACCAGAGTTTTCAAATTTCTTTTTTAAAAAAAAAAAAAAGATTTATTTATTCATTCATTCAGAGAGAGTGAAGAGAGAGGCAGAGACACAGGCGGAGAGAGAAGCAGGCTCCATGCAGGGACCCCGATGTGGGACTCAATCCTGGGTGGGACTCAATCCTGGGTCTCCAGGATCACACCCCAGGCTGCAGGAGGCGCTAAACCGCTGCGTCACCGGGGCTGCCCAGAATCTTTTACCATTATGCAAAAGTGCACACTTTGTTGATGGTGGGCCAATAGTATTATCTCTATTGAAGATGGCATGTTACATGAAAATATGAAACAATGAGTTTATGTTGCTGAGATTCTTGATTTAGGAAGTTACCAAATCATCATTGTTTGCTGAGTCATGCCAAACTGACTTGGTGGAAAGTTTGGATTATTAAATATTTAACATATAATAAATACTTTTGTTTACTTCCTTGGAACTTACCACGGTGGTAAATACATTGTACACAGTATATAAATATTATCCATTAATATTATTTGCTATAAATTGGGAAATTTTAAGACGTTTAGCATTCTTAACTTCACCATATACCAGCAGATTAAATCCAGAAAGTTAACAGAGGAAGAAATGAATTCACAATTTATAAAATATTTTTACCAAGTCTCAGTTTTCACACATTCAGAAAATGAGATTCCTATCAGAAGAAGAATTATTACTTTCTCTCTGCCTCAGCTAAGAGGACGCAGGGCTTTCTGAACATCCTGTTTTCCTTTGAAGTTTAATTTTGTAAGTTTAACTCTTTAAAGCGGGTTTTTTTTTTCTTATTTCTATAGTAACATGTACTCACCACTCACCAAAAAGAAACTTTAATACAAAGAACAAAACAAAAAGTACATGTAGTTCTGCTCCCCAGCAATACCCACTATGAATATGTGTCTGTACTTTTATGGGCTCTACTTAATTTGTATGTATTTACATATATATTTATAAATGCATATATATTCATACACATATACCCACCCCAAGAAACCTGTTAGGAACATGTCTTTCCAAGTTAATATAGTAAATCTATAGTGTCACTTAAATTATCAGTTGCCTTATATTGCCCTTTGACTTTTTCTATTAAAGTCTTTATTTTTTAGTTTAAGTGTTCTTCCATATAAAACATATATAACATGTTAATATATATATAGCATATGCATAAAAAAGTACTGCAATAATTTTAATTTATGATTTTTTACTGTCATATGAATTTTAGATTTTTATTCAGTGAAAAAGTAAAAAATTTTTTCTTTTAGTATACTTCCAGTGTTAAGCTTAGAAACATCTTTTTCACCCCAAGATTATTTAAGTATTTGTTTATATTTTGCTAGTTCTTTCATAGTTTCATAAAACTCTTTAATCCTTTGGTAAATGCTTACATTGAAAGGCAAAACCACACAGTAGGGAAGTGCATCTGTAGGTAGGCCAACAAGCTATGACCTACATTTCACTGTCCTAAAATATTTCCCCAAATGCCCTTACAAAGCCTGAAAGTCTAAGGTTAGAGAATCATCGTATCTTAGTTTTTAATGTAACATTTGCTTAAAACAAAAAGGGGTTAGGTTGGTCCCTGTTTCTTCCCCTGCCCTAAGGTGGTCATTGATAACATCCTCAGAGCTTGAACTCCTTTCTGATCAGCTTCCAAATCAGATGCCATAGGGAATTGAAAGAAAGCAATTTTTCTCCTTGAATGCCTAGATCTTAGAAATAAAAGAAGATTCTATTTTAGAACTCTAAGCCAAGAAGTTAGCTTTTCCTTTTTATCTGCTCTATTCCCTGAGGGCAAAATTTATAAATGAGAAGAAATGGGTAAAAGAAAGTTAACAATAAGGAATGAGAAGAGCAACCTTTCAATATCTAAAACCAACCCATGACAGTTATTTTTATGATCATTTTGAAGCAGGATATTTCCATTTACTTAGGATGTACAACAGTAGGATGATTAATTACAGGCATGTATCTTTTAAAGAACTTTTGCCTTGAAAACAGTAGGCTGTCGTAATGGAAAGGAGGAAAATGTGGACTAAGATTAATGTCAAAACAGAGGACAAGAATGTAATACTAGCAACAGAAATAAGAAATAAGTGGTCAGGTGTCTTGGTTATCTGTGCCAGTCCTAGGAACCGTATCCTTTCTTGATGGTTTCACATTTTTGGTGCCTACTAATGTGATAGCATCCCTAGCCAAAGACTTTCTGTCCTGGGTTCACTTATGACTCTGAGATAGGACATGGCAGACAGTCTGGATCTAAAAAGACATTCCCAAGGGTCTTGTCTATCTAGTTTACCAATATAATCTGGATATGTAATAGAATGCTTGGTACATAAATGCTCAAATAACAATAATGTTAATAAAAGCAAATGACATTATATGATTCTTACTACATTAGGCATTTTATAAGACTTTTAAATAATATTGACTCATTCGTTCCTCATAACGACCTAGGAGATAGGTATTGTTAACAACCTCATGTTTACAGTTAAGGAAATGGATGCACAGAAGGTAGGTGACTTTCCCAAAGTTTTAATGGCTAATAAACACCTGGCAGAACCCAAGATTCAAACAAGCATCTGGGTTCAGAGTCCAGCTCTTAACTATGAAGGAAGGAAGGAGGGAGGGAGGGAAGGAGGGAGGGAGGGAGGGAGGGAGGGAGGAAGGAAGGAAGGAAGGAAGGAAGGAAGGAAGGAAGGAAGGAAGGAAGGACACAAATGCATTACCAAAATGAAAATATTGATAGAGGGTTAGAAATTCAGGAAGATGGTTGAAAAAAGATTGCAATGTATGTTGAGACAGATTGGTTGGGTAAAGAGGTAGTAAAATCATCAAGGTTAGAGGGAAGACAAGAAAAAGAGAAGAAATACAGTCCACGTCAGGTATTTCTAGAAGCAAAAGGAATAATCTTCCCAGTCCTTTTTCCCTTACCTTCTTGGTATGAGCTGCTAAGAGATATACCTGCCTCATCAAATTTTATTTTGCAAATTAGAATATCAGTACACATGATTTGACCAAACTTCTTTTCTAGTTTGTTGATATATTTATGTGAGAAACCTTAGAAATATATAAACATCTGTTGCAAATAACACAGCTTTGCATCATTTTGTTATAGTGCCTAATTCAGTTCATTTAATTATCACTTTTTTGCAGACATCTGATGGCATATCTTATATTAATTGACTTGGAATATTGCAGTTCTATTGACCATTAGTGACTTTTCTATTCAAACATTATCAACAAAAATGATCTCTGCATCCTTCTTCAGAATTAGATGATGCAGTTCTGCATTTCTGTGTATATTTATTACTAATGTATGAATTACCAATATCTTTAGACTCTAGAAGGTTTCTCTTTAACCTATTTAGCCAGTAAATTCTTATTGGGGTGTTTAAGAACACAAAATTTATCAGAAACACTGCTATGTGCCAAAGCAGAAAGAGGAGCTTTAAAGAAGAATTCAAAGATTCATTTCTTTGCTAAATCATCCCACTGAGGGTCTTTTAAAAACCTAATCCAATGCAAGTATCTTAAAATATAAGGTAGCTTAGAAAATAAACATAGACTAACCTTAGATGTAAGTCACAGTGAATATCCCCATTAGCCATTTGCTTTGTTTTTTTTGCCAAAAATTATAATTTTAATGTTATTCCAAGTTTGGACGTATAGTATGTTCACAAATGTCATCTAGTCATTCAAAGCCTCTCCATTTTGGAAATAATAAGATTCAGAGTCCATCTAAAGATCTTTCAAAAAATTACTTAATGATACATTTTCAACTGATAATATTTCAGAATATTTGAACTTATTTTTCTTAGCGTACTTTTAAGAGCTGTTAGTAGACCCTCAAATCTTACAAACATAATTAATCTGTGTTGCGCTCTAATAGAATCACAAATTTCATAAAATTTTCACTTTAATATTTTTACAATGAGTTTTAATTCAGGTTGAAGAATATCAGACATGTTTTTCATTATAAAGGTAATTTGTGCCTATTTTATAATGTTCAGATATTACAGAAAGATTGGATGTGAAAGTAAAAAAAAAAATCCCTTTATTTACCCACCTAAATTCCCATTATAAGAACTTTCTATGCTTTTACATATATATCCCTTTTGGCAAATGGCATCAGCTCCATTATTAATTTACATGTTACGAATGTGTCCTTTACAATCAATACTCACCAGTATTTTATTGCAGTTAACTGATTAAGTTATAAAACTTTTCAGAAACCTGTTTTTTATTTTGTAGCTCTAGATCTTTCAGCAAATAAACTAATTTTTTAATATATTAGCTGCCACCAAAACCAGAAAAAAATCATTTAATTAGCCATTTTGTCTGAGCCACAATTTTTCATATGAATATCTGTTCTTTAATTTTTAAAATATATGATAGAACAACTGTGACATTTTCTCAATTTCTATAGTACAGGTTTTTAGCTTCTGAAGTAAGGCTTTTTAATATGTGAAATAGCATGAAAATGGTTTTGAACAAGGAAAAGATGGTTTAAATAGTTCTTCATTAAAATTAGGAACTCTTGACCAAAAGACATAAAAAGACAAGCCTTTGAGAAATGTTGTTTGTAACATATAAGTGACAAAATGTTAATCTTTAGAATGAATAAATAACTCTTCCTTGTTAATTTGGGAAAAAGAAAAGCAACCCCCAAGGAACAAGAAGAAGAAACACTTTACAAGAGGTTATCATTATGCTGTCAATCAAAAGGTTTCTCGACCTCGTTGGTAGTTAAGGAAGTGCAAATTAAAGCCACAAATTGGCACTGCTATAAACTTACAAGGCTGGCTTAAATTTAAAGTCTGAGAATATCAAGTATTGACAAGGATATAGAACAACTGGAATACTTATTGCTGGTGAAAGTATAAATTGTCAAAAACTAAATTGGAGAATAATTTGACATCATATAGTAATGTGTATATTAGATATAAATTTGACATTTATGCATGTATGTGTGTATGTATGCATTAGAAACTCTTGAACCAAGCAAGTTGTGCAAAATTGTTAGTAACACTAGGTAACAGCAAAAACTGGGAACATGCCAAATGTCCATTAATAATGGGGTGGATACTATGGCACTTTTATATGATGTGATTATATACAGCAGTAAAATGGTTCCTGCAGTAACTCGGATGAATCTCAGGAACACAGTGTCGAACAAAGTGTCAGAGAATCCTTACAGCATTATTTCATTTATGTAAAGTTTAGAATAATCAAAAGTGAATAATAGTTGATTGTGGCAGCAACCTTATGTGGTAACACCTAAAGAAAAGCAAGAAAATGAAATACACAAAATTCAGGAAAGTTATTACCTCTTTCACTAAGGTGAAAGGAGAGTGAAATGAGTTCAGAAAAAGGTACAAAGAACTACAACGGTGATGTTATTCTCTTAAACTGAGAGGTGGTAGGTAAATATTTGTTTTTGTTTATGTGTTACACACGTGGTAAATATTTCCTATCAGTATTTAATGGAAATATTAAAATAATTATATAAAACAATTTAATTTTTTAAAAGTTTAAATTATTATAGAAATTTAGCTTTTTAATATCATCTAAAGACCTGAAAATGATCCTTCTATAAAATGATATATATTCCCTTCCTCTGGAATACTAGCTGCATTTCATGTAGAAATAATACTCTAGAGAATGAGTTATATAGGCAACCCTTTATAATATAAGGATGTTACTATTTCCACTGTAAGAAACATATCAAATAATTAGACTTTATTTAACAGGTTAACTTTTTCTTTGACAATTTTCTTTTTTTTCCCTTTGACAGTATTCTTAAATGTTCCTTTATTTGCTGAACTTTTGAAAAATCAAAGAAATGTTTGTAAATTTCTCATTAGCAGTCCCAAACATGCCTTAAGTAATTTTAAGAAAATGTTTGAAAATTACTGTTCTTAAATACTGATAGTTTCCAAAGTAAATGTCATTATCGATACATTACTAGATTTTGCTGAGTAAAGCTGTTTCTACACAAAAACATCTTGGCCACCTGCAACTGTTTGTCAGTGGATTTTGAGAACACTAGTAGTAATTGTAAACTTAGGAATGTGTGACAAGCTAACAGCCAGCTGTGCATATCCTGACTTCTTCCAGGTGTTAAAATAAATATGACCATTTGGTTCACTTATAACTCAACAAAAATATTTCATGATTCATTAGCTTAAAAATCCATTTATAATTTCTTTATTGGAGGGAGTAGATAATGTTATATTCACTTGAAATGAAAAAATACATACCCAGAAATATTTGTGGTATCATTACTTATTATATTCAATGGTCTCTTCATAAAATGAGAAGAATTTTAATGTGACATTTGTGTATTTTTTTTCACATTCTTTTCACACGAAACCACTACTGAGCTGCTTCTGCCTATAGGCATCAAAAAGAATGATAAAAAAAACAACACAAGTATGTTTTTTTTTCCTTTTAAATTTTTATTTATCTATGATAGTCACACACACAGAGAGAGAGAGAGAGAGAGGCAGAGACACAGGCAGAGGGAGAAGCAGGCTCCATGCACCGGGAGCCCGACGTGGGACTCAATCCCGGGTCTCTAGGATCGCGCCCTGGGCCAAAGGCAGGCGCTAAACCGCTGAGCCACCCAGGGATCCCACAAGTATGTTTTTAATTCAGTTAGAGTTCAACTTGCCTTGGCGGAACCCAGTTCCAAACTTATGTATATTAATTTCTATGTTTGGTATATACCATATATTTGATCATTAACTGATAAAGGTCACTATTTATTGAACACTTGCTGTTAGGCATTAGCTCAAGAAATCCAGGTGCCTAAGTGTTGCCTTGGGTCAACTACCCATCCCCATAGGGTTCCTGGGGATGACTATAAATACAAGAGACAACTGCAAGTGGAAAATTCCAAATCCATTTTTTAAAAAAATTTTTTTTAGTTTATTTATTTATGATAGTCACAAAGAGAGAGAGAGAGAGAGAGGCAGAGACATAGGCAGAGGGAGAAGCAGGCTCCATGCACCGGGAGCCCGATATGGGATTCGATCCCGGGTCTCCAGGATCGTGCCCTGAGCCAAAGGCAGGCGCCAAACCGCTGCGCCACCCAGGGATCCCCCAAATCCATTTTTATTAGATTATCTTGCATCTGAAACTCCAAATACAGAGCTAGAGTTCTCAGATAAACTGGAGTAGAATATATGGTTTAGGCAGCCACTGAAAGTAAGTGAATAAACCCAGGGAAGATCAAGGATGTAGTAAGCTTAGTGTTCCCTCCGCCTCCAGCCTCCCATCACTGTTCTATTTCCAATCTGTTAACCTAGGGTTTCGCGGGATCCAGTCTTAGGATAAAGCAGAAGAGATTCTATCCTGCGAAAGAGAGGCTGTCTTGCTCTTCCAGAGATGAGGATAAATTAGCGTAATTGGTCAGATTCCTGGACACTAAGGCTTGTTCACATCTGGCAGAGACTTGTTTTTAAAAAGAAACACCCTGATGCAGACAGCTTTTGTTCTCTTGAGTGAGACCCACCACGTGGCTAACCAGAGGGCATCAGGGTCAGGACAGTAAAGCCCTTGTCCCCCGACTGCGTGCTGCTCACTTGTTATTCCCTGCTATTTTTTATGAAAGTGTAACAGTAAGAGGCCACTGATTAACTCCAGTTCCAGACCTGATCAAAAATTCATGCCTGGTCTATTTTCCATTCCAAATAATGCCCAGTTTGCACTCCAGCCAACACCAGTTTTCAAGGTTGACGCTGGGGCTTTGCCCAGTCTGGCCAATACTTATAAATGCCCAAATTCCGCCTCTTTGGGTTTCAGAGGCCACTTAATACATAAGACAAGTGTGGGGACCTGTCAGACTACATCCCTAATTCCTACTACTGCTAAATAGGTCCTCCTACCAATTCCAGCCTTACAGAAAAGAAGAGAAGAGAGGAAAGGACCCATGCCCACAATCTTCCCACATATACATGGCCCAGTATTTGTTGTGGAATATGACTAATTAATGACTATTCCCTGGGAGGAGAACGTGGAGGAGCCAGGCGAAGGAGGAGGGAGCTTGAGCATGGCCTCTACCCAAAGGACCACATCTGCTGTGCCAGACACTACCATCCATACTGGCTTTACGCTTAGGAGTATGTTTAACATACTTTAAGACTTTACTGGTCATGGTGAAGTTTACTTCAAGTAGGACTGCATTTAGCATACTAGCCAGAGAATAGTTTGTTTGTCTTAACACTAAAAGATATGTCATTCTTTTCCAGGAAAAAAAACATATTTACCTTTATATAAGGGCTGGTGAAGCTTATATATTCAGTAGGTCAGAATTCCTTTATTTTTTTTAAAGATTTTATTTTTTTAATTAATTCATAGAGAGAGAGAGGCAGACACACAGAGGGAGAAGCAGGCTCCGTGCAGGGAGCCCGACGTGGGACTCCATCCCGGGTCTCCAGGTTCACACCCCAGGCTGCAGGTGGCGCTAAACCGCTGCACCACTGGGGCTGCCCAGTAGGTCAGAATTCAATAGTAGATTTCATCTACCTCATTATTCCAAGTTTTTTTTCTTTTTACAGGTGTTTTAAGAACAAAGTGTCAGACTCCACTAGGACATATTTAAGACTATTTTGACTATATATATATATATATATATATATATAAAATGAATTTTCATACAAATGGATGAACATTAGTCTTTTCATAGAAAATTTTATCAATCTTATATAAAAAATGAAAACAGCTGAAAAACCTATTAAAATATATGAGTGTGTTCACGTTAGAAACACTAAAGGCAGGAATTAAAGATGCTACCTATTTTTTCATTTTCAAGATTATTATAAAGGAAGAAATGAAAACAATATGACTATTAGAAAAGAAAAAACTACTAACAGATATGAGTTCTCTCAAATGAAAAATAACGAACTTAAAAACTTTTAAATTTGACCAGATCCACAATAAATACACTAATCTTAAACCATTAATATTAGTCAACTCTGTGAAGATAAGAGATGCTAGCTAGCATTGAGGGATAAAGGTGGACATTTACTTTTTAATCAAAGTACTTTGTTACGTATTTTGATATTGTTTGAAGTTTCACAGTGAGCGTGTATTTGTCAATTTAAAACATTTCAAAAGCGCTCTATGTAAGATGCTTCACTGTATATATTGGATCTTTTTAAACAAAATTTGGACCATAATATAGTGGTATAAACCTATCATACATTGTTTTGGAAACAACCCTGATGTCCTTCAGTGGGTGAATGATTAAACAAACTGGTATATCCATGGAATACTACTCACTAATAAAAAGGAATTATTGATACATGGAACAACTTGGTTAAACTCCAGGGAATTATGCTGAGGGAGGTGGGGGGAAAGAGTCCCAAAATGTTACATACTGTGCAATTGCATTTATAGAACATTTTCAAATGACAAAATCTTAGAAATGGAGAACAGATTATTGATCACCAAGAGTTAGGGATGGGAGGAGGAGTCGGGAGTGAGGTGGGAGTGGTTATAAAAGAACAACACAAAGGATTCTCATAAACTATTCTATATCTTGACTGTGGTGGTGAATACGTATACATGTGATAAAATTATGTAGAAATAAATACACAAGTACAAGTAAAACTAAGGAAATCTGAATAAGATTGGTGGATCATGTCAATGTCTATATCTTGGTTTTGATACCAAACTAGTTTTGTGAGATGTTACCATTAGTGGAAACTGGGTAAAGGTACATGGAATCTTGCTGGGTTATTTGTTAAGATTTCACATGAATCTACTATCATTCAAAAAATTTCTGTTACAACAAAGGGTAGCTAAGAATTTCACAGAAATTATTTTAAAAATACCACAGATTCAAGTAACTCATATAATTCCATGGAAAATAAGTAAAGGGAATCTGCAAGTGGACTGGTAAGAACAGCTCGGTATTTACCAATCTGCAATTTCCTTTCTTTCTTAGTAATAGAAGTACCAGAGACATGACTTTTCGACTAGTCTATATTTTCCAGTCTCTCATTATGGTTAGGTTCAGTAATTTTCTTTTATTTACTCTAAATTCCATCTTTTAAGAAAAAGCTTATCGTACAAACAATACATTACTACAGAAAAATTTAGAAATATCCACATAGAAATTTTTTTATGCTATCCAAATACATGTAGGGTCAAATAGAATAAACATATATATAAGGCTTCTGAAACATATTACACATGTGTCATATACACATACAAATGTAAATGCATCATAAAAGCATTACTACTTTATATTTTTACTTTCTTGCCCACATCCTATCCACCATCATTAGAAATGACTAAATTTCATTGAATTAAGGTTATAGACATTTTGACCTGAGTTTTAGGTACTCATTTTTATTAGACTTATGTATGTAGCAAGGTTTTCTTAATTGCTAAAGAAATTTTAGGAGCTATTTCTGAATTACCAAAAAAAAATTCAGGAAAACTAAATAATACATAGTAAACACCTATATATCTCCTACCCAGCTTAAGACATAAAACATTACTAACAGAATTAAAACGTATGTAATTTTCCTGGATTATATTTTCTTCCACTATTCCTCCAAAGTTTATTCTATTTGATATTTATCATTCCTGTATTTTTAGGATACTTTCACTAAATATGTATCTCTTAAGCAATATGGTATTGCTTTGCATGTTTTGAAACTTAATGTAAATTTTACCACCATGTATTCTTTTGCAGCTTGCCTGTTTGCTCAATGTTGTGTTTATGCCGTATATTGGTATTGAGACATAAATACTTCATTTTCACTGTGAGTAATATTCTATTGCATTAATATACTCCCTCAATTTACTCATTTATTCTTCTGTTAAGGGCCATTGAGATTACCCAAAATGTTGCTATTTTAAACGATAATGGTATGAATATTTTTCCACATATGCCCTTATGCAAGAGTTATGCCCTTATGCAGAATTCCTTTGTGTGATGTGCTTATGAATGTAAATACTGGTCATAGGATATGCATATTTTCATAGGATATTGCCTAATTGCTCTCCAAAGTATTTGGGCCAATTTATATTCATTAACATATAAAAGTTTATTTCTGCACATCCTTACTAAAACTTAGTATTGTCAGACACTAAAAATTTTGTAGTTATAACAAGAATGAAAATCTATCTTTCTGTGGCTCTAATTTGCATTTTCTTGATAACTCATGAGATTGATCATCTTTTTTTTAAGACTTATCTATTTTAGAGCAAGGGGAGGGGAAAAGGGCAGAGAGAGAGAGAGAGAGAATCTCAAGCAGACTCCCCACTTGGTGCAGAGCCTGATGTGGGGCTCATTCTCATGACCCCGAGATCATGACCTGAGCAAAAATCAGCAATCAGATCTTTAACTGACTGAACCACCCAGGTGCCCTGAGGTTGACCTTTTTTTTTTTAGGTTGATCATCTTTTTATATATTTATTGGCCATTTGGCTTTCTTCCTTCATGAATTCCTTATATTCCACTTTAGTATATAGTCTTCAACAATATACTAAGTGGCTAAGTCAGATTTATTTGTTTAATTAGAAAATCTTTATTTAGTGTCTTCTATATGTCAATCTTTGTGCTAGATGCTAAATATAACATGGTAAATAAGATAGATCACCGTCCTTGCTCTAATGTAGGGATACAAAGTGATTTCCCCCCCTTTCTCAGCTTACAGTGTTCAGATATAATTGAATGTTTTCCTCTGGATTAACTCAGTTTAATAACCATCAACCTTCACACAAATATCTATTCTTAGCTGGAGACCTCCAGAGGGCTTTTATAGATTAAACTCATCTCAGATTGATATATAACTTCAAATTTTGAATGCTACATTGAAAATGATGTTTGTCTGAAAATATTTGATATGCTTATTAGGCATTCAAGTAGATAAGCATTTGGACACTCAAGTCGGGACTCAGAAGAGAAACCCAAGCTATAAATTTAATTTTGGTATTCATTTGTTTTACCAATGGTATTTAATCCATTGAGACAGGGTGAAGTCACTGGAGTGAGTGCTGGGAGAAAATAAAAGAGGCCTTAGAGTGAACCTTGGAGCTTTCTGATATATTTTTTTTAAGACTTTATTTATTTATTCATGAGACACAGAGAGAGGCAGAGACACAGGCAGAAGGAGAGCAGGCTCCATGCAAGGAGCCCAATGTGGGACTCGATCCGGGACTCCGGGATCACGCCCTGAGCCAAAGGCAGACACTCAACCGCTGAGCCACCCAGGCATCCCACTTTCTGACATTTCAAAGCTATGGACCTTGAAAGAATCTCAAAAGAAACGACGTAATATCCAAGAACTTAAGGGGTAAAAGGAGTGTGTTGGATTGTGCGAGCCTAGCAAAGGCAATGCTTCTAAGAGGACGGACTGATAAAATATCAACTATTGCTGATATTTCAAATAAGATGACATCTGAAGATTAATGAATAAGTAATAAAATCATGGCTAGCTAAGTACCATGTGGGGTGACATATAGAACTCTGCAAGCATAGAAGAGGAGAATTTGAATCAATGACTTCCCTAAAAACATAATTACTGAAATGTGCAGAAAGGAAGATCGAACTGAGATGTGAAGAAAGTGAAATAAACTAGTTGAGGTGAGAAGAGTTTCTATAGGAAGGAAACAAGTATAAATGCTTTGCAGGGGGAAAGAAGAGAAAATAAGCCAGAGTAACAATGAAAGAGAAATAAAACGGGAAATGAGACTCGAGATCTGAGCAGGTCTAGGACCAAGCGCTTTAGGCCATGTAATGGTTTTTGTTCTTAATTTATCCTAGTAATAATGGGAGACTAAGGTTTTCGGTGAGAAGTCCAATGCCATTTGTATTCTTGATCTTTTGCATATTAATGGTTGTTTCTCTAAGGAATTTCTTAAGACTTTCTCTGTATTTCCAGTTTTCTAAAATTTTATGATACTGTTCCTTGTTCTGGAATTTTTCTTTCATTTTACTGGGTATTTATTGGGTAATTTCAGGCTTGGGATTTATATTCTTTAGTTTTGGAAGATTTTCTTGTATTATTTCTCTGATACTTTCTTCCCAATTTAATTTCTTCTCTTTTTCTGAAATTTCTTTTAGATGATTGATGACCTGAGTGGATTCTTTCATTGTCTTATCTTTTTCTCTCCTGTGGCCTATATGTGTTTTGCAGATATTTTCCTCCTGTCTCTAGCTTGTATTATCATTCTCTGAAGAGTGTATTACAGCAAAGTTTTTAATTTTGATGAATCTGATTTTTTGTGTGTGAATTATGTTTTTGATATCATGTCTAAGAACTCTTTGCTTAAGTCATGAAGATTTTCTTTTAAAAGTTTACTGTTACACATTTTACATTTAGATCCATGATCCATACTGAGTTACTTTTTGTATAAGGTGTGAAGCTCAGTAAAGTGGTTTTATTTTTTTAAAAGGTTTATTTATTTATTCATGAGAGACACAGAGAGAGAGGCAGAGACATAGGCAGACGGAGAAGCAGGCTCCCTGCAGAGAGCCCGACATGGAACTCGATCCCAGGACCCCGGGATCACACACTGAGCCAAAGGCAGATGCTCAACCACCGAGCCACCCAGGTGCCCCAGTAAAGTGGTTTTAAAGAGGAGGTTTAGGTTGAGTTTCTCAATCTCAGTCTCTTTGTCCCTCCCTCCCTCCCTCTTTCCCTCCCTTCCTCTGTCTCTGCTTTCTCTCAGTTTCTCCCTCTCTTCTTCCTATAGAAATTGTTTCATAGGTAATTTGTCATATTGTTCCAGTATTATACCTTTCCCATTAAATTGCTTTTGCACCTTTCACTTGCTATACGATTCTGGGTTACAGGTTGTAATTTTTCTTTTCTTTTTTTTTCCTTTTAGCACTTTTAAAATGCTGTACCACTTTTTTTTTAAATTGTGTTGAAAATCACATGAGATTTACCCTCCTAATAAACTTTAAGTGTATATATAGTATTACTTACTTTTACAGCAATGTTGTAGAGCAGATCTCTAGAGCTTTTTCATCTTACATAATTGACATCTTATGTCCGCTGAACAGGAGCTCTCCATTTACTCCTTCCCCCCGCCCCTGGCAACCATCATCCTATTTTGTGCTTTGATTAACTTGACTGCTTTAGAAACCTTATGTAAATAAAATCATACAGTATTTGTCATTCTGTGACTGACTTACTTTACTTAGCATAATGTCCTCAAGTGTCATCCATGCTATAGCATATTATAGAATTTTGTTCTTTTATTTTTTAAAAAAGATTTATTTATTTATTCAGAGAGAGAGAGGCAGAGACACAGGCAGAGGAAGAAGCAGGCTCCATGCAGGGAAGCCCGATGTGGGACTCGATCCCAGGTCTCCAGGATCACACCCCAGGCTGCAGGCGGCGGTAAACCGCTGCACCACCGGGGCTGCCTGAATTTTGTTCTTTTTATGGCTTAATACTCCTTTGTGTGTATATGCCACCTTTTCCTTATTTATTTATGATAGGTATTTGGGGTTTTCCACCTCTTGGCTATTATGAACAGTGCTGCAATGAACATGGGAGTACAGATATCTCTTTGATATTCTGATGTAAATTCCTTTGGATAAATAACCCAGAAGTGGGAATGCTGGATCATATGGTAGTTTTGTTTTTGTTTTGTTTTGATTTTGAGGAATCAACATATTGTTCTACAGAGCAGCTTGCACCATTTTATATTCCCACCAACAGGAGAAAAGGATTTTGATTTCTCAACATTCTCACCAATAATTGTTATTTTTTAAATAATGGGTTAAATAATAAGGTTATTAAGATAACTTTAATAGGTGTGATCTAATTGTGATTTTTATTTATTTCTGTTTCCCTGATGATTAGTGATATTGAGTGTCTTTTCTCTTCTCTTTCTAATCTTTCTCTCACTCTCTAATTTGGGAGGGGGCAAGATGCTGCTCTTTGCTCTTCTACTTAGTAAGGGTGGGAATTATCCACAGCGCTCCATCCCAGTGTCTGGCATGGAGAGAAAGATGTTTCTCATGATGTTACCTTCACTTGGGAGGATATTTTAAAAAGAATTCCATTCTGCAGAGCCACCTTCTTCCTAGTCCTTTGGGTAGGATTTTCCTTGAGGCTTTTTTGGGATTTTTGTTTGTTTTGGTTTTTTTCTGTGCCCATTGTATATATAGGAGACAAACCAAAAACAGCATACTCACACAGGTAATTTTTCAATTTTCATGGTCCCTAGATAGTCTGTCTTCTTTTCTCCACCTTTCAGAGTCTTCTGGTAATTGCCTTATATATTTTGTCCATGGGGTTTTCATGATAATCAGCAAGAGAAATAGGGTTGAATATGTTTACTCCATCTTGCTCAGAACTGAGTTTTTTTGAAGATTTAAGTGTTATTTCTTTAGAGTTTTCTTCTGCTCCTAGCATTCTCTTAGTTTCCTCTTAACCTGATTTCTTCTTTTTGCTATATTTTCATACATCGGTCTAAAATTCATTCATATTTAATAGTGAGGCACTAAAAATCTGGTTTACAGACCCTTATTTTTCTATGGGTCCTGAATGACTAGCAGTTTTTACAATAGGGCAGTCTCTGGCTACCTATCTTCTTTATTGGCTACCACTATTAAAGTAAACTTTTAAACCTGTTGGGGTGCCTGGGTGGCCCAGTTGGTAAAGTGGCCAACTTTTGATTCAGCTCAGGTCATGAGCTCAGGGTTCTGGGATCAAGCCCTACATTGGGCTCCATCCTCAGCAGGGAGTCTGCTTGAAGATTTCTCTCCTTCTCCCTCTGCCCCTCCCCCTACTTGGGCTTTCACACTCACTCTTGCTCTCTCTCAAATAAATAAATCTTTTAAAAAAGTAACTTTCAAACATGTTAAAAAAAACTCATATAAATAAGAATGAACAAATATCAAAGATTTTACTTGACTCAGGGATATGACCAATTCAAAGGGAAATTGAGAAGCTAGCATATACATATGCTAAAATATATTTATCTTTATCTGGTTGTAGAAGAGAAAGCTAAAGTGACACTCCTTGGATGGCCTTGAAAATGTACATCCGTGTAGTGACCTGCCTAAGGAGGCCATGTGGAATGGAGTTGAGACGGACCAATAAATGATGATCAGCAAGAAAAGGGGGACCTCAGTCATACAACCCCAAGGAACCAAGTTCTGCCAACAAAAAGAATGAGCTTGGAAGAGGATTTTTCCCCAAGGCCTCCTGATAAGAACTTATCTAGTGACAGCTTGATGCCAGCCTTGTGATACTCTTCGCAGAGAATCCCACCTTGCCTTGCCCGGCTTCTGACATAGAGAACTGTAAGTTAGCAAGCAGGTGTTGTTTTAAGCTGCTAAATTTATGGTAATTTATTATGCAGTAAAAAAATTAATACAATGACAAAAATGGGTGTGTATAGATTGGTAAACATGTAAGTCTAAACAAACATCCATATAAAAATAACAGTATCTATTTTGAGGGGGGTCTCCAAAAAAAAATTCTGAGCAAAATCATAGAAATTGAAAGGGGTTAACTTTAGTTAAAGTATTCTAAGGTATTTTTATTTGGGGGCAGGTATTTGTAGGTGTGGTATCCCTCCAAAAAGGAGATTGGATTTAGGATCAGATTTAGAATCTGATCTCCCTTTCTTCCTGGGCATATACCCATTCAATTAGTTCCTTGCATCCTATGCAACTTGCATATGTGGCCATATGTCAAATTCTGACCGATCTAATATGAGTTGGAGGGGCACCTGAGTGGCTCAGTTGGTTAAGCATCTGCCTTTGGCTCAGTTTATGGTCCTGAGGTCCTGGGATAGAGCCCTACATCAGGCTCCTTGCTCGATGGGAAGCCTGCTTCTTCCTCTCCCTCTACCACTCCCCATGCTTGTGCTCTCTCTCTATCTCTCTCTCTCTCAAGTAAATAATAGAATCTTAAAAAAAAGTAATATGAGTTGAAGTCATGTGTGTACCTTTCGCTTTATTTGCTTAAAAGAAAATCGCTTGTCCTAGACTTCTCTTTCCCTTTTATTTTTCTTTCCTTTTTTTGATATTTGGAACATGGACAATATAGAGCCCTAGCTTTGACTCTAGAAATGTAGACTGTAGGGAATAGTGTAACAATAAAATGGAATCACGTTGATCCTTGAGTGACTAACAGCAGAACCATACTGCTAACCTGACTATATCTTAGGACCATTACTTAAGGAAGAAATTTACATTAAACTCTGTATTTTTAGAGCTTTTTCTTTCTTTCTTCTTTCTTTTTAAAATATTTTATTTATTTATTTGACAGAGAAAACACAAGCAGGGGGAGCAGCAGGCAGAGAGAGAGGGAGAACCAGGCTCACTACTGAGCAGGGAGCCCAATGTGGGGCTCGATCCCAGGACCCTGGAAGCATAACCTGAGCCAAAGGCAGATGCTTAACAGACTGAGCCCCCCAGGCGCCCTTAGAGCTCTCTCTTAGAGTAATTTAACCTTAAGCTAAATAAATCGGTTCCTGAAACAAATGCAACAATCACAGAAACCTAAAATATGGGACACTTGGCTTAGCAAAATTTAGGGCTTAGCATTGAGGCAGTGGATCTTGTGTTGTTTGGGGGTACAGAAGCAGTTGGCTTTTTCCAGCTTGTGAGGCTCAAATTTCTGGATTCTCTATCCCCTTCCTTCTCTGCTTCCAAATTGGCATATTTTTGCCTTAGCTCATCTTTTTCTTATAATACCTTGCTAAAAGCAACAAGAGCAGCCAACACATATTCCTTATTGCTTTTAGTAATGAATTACAAGAAATAGCATGAGATAAAACTACAACTGAAACATTTCCCTAAAGTTTCCTGCAAGAAAGAAAAGCAACCCTTTGACAAAGATCTGATAAAGTATGTTAGCTTCTAACCTAAACCTATTGTTGAGATAGCTTCAAAAGAGCTATGATTAAAATGAGAAAGAGGAAGAGAAGGGCTAAGGAGCCAGAAAAAGGCTGGCTTAGAAACTTTGTCCAAAAAAAATAAAAACTTTGATGTGGTTACTGGCATATAAACAAATAGGAAATCAAGAGAACCAAAGCCTAAGAACCAAAGTTGTTTTGAGAATTATTCCACCGCCAAGTGTAATATCTTGTGAAGGTCAGTGGCTGTGCAATCTTAGAAGCAGCACTGAGGATCCTACACCTACCCTGGGTATGAAGTGGACTATTACAATAGTGCACTCCCCGTTTCCACTCTACTTTACCTGCATTCTCTCCAAAGCCAGGTATGGCCACAGATTAGGAGCGATGGAGAACCTCTAGAAGGCAGAGGCAGAGTTCATAGATGGTGAGGGAATTGTTCTTAGAGACCAGAACCAGCATGTAACCAAGGAAACTTCGTGACCACTAGGCCAAGAGGGGCTTTATAATTCCTGCCCAGCATGATTTCCTCCCGTTTACTGGACCAGGGAACACTTTGTATTCCCCATTCTTCCTTTATCCAGAAGGTACTTCCATCATTGCCTATTAGGGCTCAGGTTCACATAATGTCTATCAACAGATGCTTCACAGGACTATGAGGAGCCCTGTATGAACTGAAAGGAGAGAATTTTACAGCACCTAGGTAGCTTGGATTTTGGATTAGATGGGATCTTGGATAATATTCTATAAATAGAGTCAGTTTTTTCTGTGTGTGGGAAGAAATTACACCTAAGTATTTAGATGGCCAGACTCCTAGTTGTCCCCGAAAGATCTCTTCTCTCCTTCTTGGTAGGTGTGTGGTCTTACCAACAGGAGTCTTTGTGCCCCATTCTGACCTGCAGCTGTATGACTAACAGCTCGCTATTGGACAGAAGTGCTGTGTGCAACTCCAGGCCTCATTGCTTTAAAAGAAAATTGCCTGTACTGGGATTTTCTCTCTTTCTTCTTCCCATGGAATGTAGATGTGGTGGCAATCCAGCTGTGACCTGCAGAGGAGGACAGCATCCTAGCAGGTTACAGTGCAGGGACTTGGAGGCAGGTAGGGCTCTGAGATACCTCATAGAGCAGAGTCACCATATTGGCCTGGACTGTTCACTTCAGGACTGTTATGTGAAAGAGACATTAACTTTTTGTTAAGTCATTGTATTTTTGAGTAGATTAGCCTTTTCCCTAGTTAATTCAGAGAGCTAAGTCTTAGCACTGTGAAGCAGGCATGATAAAATTTCAGAGGTTACCACTAAGAGAATAGTAATAGAGTGCATAACTTCTAGTATAAAAATCTCAATTTTCACCCCCCCCCAAATAAAGACCAGGAAAAAAGGAGAAACAAAGAAGAAAAGCAGGACAAATAGCATAAAGTATGATTATAGAAACAAGCCTAGAAATATAAGTAGCCTCAATAAATGTAATAAACCGAACTCACTGATTAAAACTTGTGAGAATATAGACAGATTAAAAGTAAAGAATAGAAAAAATATATACTAGGCAAATAATCAAAATAGCACTGAGGTAATTATACATCCTTTAGACAAACTGGCACACAAAACCGCATTAGGGATAGAAAGAGCCACTATATACAAATTTCAATTCTGCAGGAAGATATCACAATTCTGAACTTGTATTCCTCTAATATAGTCATGATGTAAGTGGGGATTATTTTAAGAGAGGTTCAACACTCTCAGGAAAAGCATATCCTTGATTCTGAATGTAGAATGTTTCAAGGAATCCTCAAAAAATTTACTATAACTCTTAAACAAATTGAGCAAGATGGCTCAAATAAGTTTAATAAAAGAAGCACAAGACGTGTATACTAAAAACAACATTGCTAAGAGAAGAAATTAAAAATATCTATCAGTAGAGAGATTTTTAATCTTTATGGATTGGAAGACTCAATTATCAGGATAGCCTTCTGTCTAAATTGATCTATATAGTCAATGCAATCTCTATCAAAATGCTAGTAGCAAATGTTTTTTTTTGTAGAAGTGGACAAGCTGATCCTAAAATTTATATAGAAATGCAAAGGACAGGGACACCTGGGTGGCTCAGCCATTGAGCCTCTGCCTTCGGCTCAGGGCATGACCTCAGGGTCCCAGGGTCCCTCTCTCTGTGTGTCTCTCATGAATAGTCTTTAAAAAAAAAAAAAGAAATGCAAAGGACATAGAATAGCCAAAGGAATTTTGAAAAAGAAAACAATTTTACTTTTTTAAAAAAAAGATTTGATTTATTCATTCATAAAAAACACAGAGAGAGAGTCAGAGACACAGGCAGAGGGAGAAGCAGGCTCCATGCAGGGAGCCCAACGTGGGACTCAATCCTGGGACCCCCGGGGGTCACAGCCTGAGCCAAAGACAGACACTCAACTGCTGGGCCACCCAGGTGTCCCGACAATTTACTTTTATAATCCTGATGCCTTTAACTTATTCTTTGTTCCTTATTACACTAGCTTTCAGAATTTCCAGTGCAATGTTGATATAAATGGTTTTGAAAGCAGACATTTTTGTCTTGTTTTTTATTTTAGGGTTAAAGTATGTGTTTTTCATCATTATATACAATGTTAGCGATGATTTTTATAAATACCATTTTAAGATCTAGGATGTTTTATTTCTGATTTTTTGAGAATCTTTTAAAAAAATCATGAACGGACATTGTTTTTTGTCAAATGTTTTGGATGTGTCTGTTGAAATGATCATGTGATTTTTGTCATTCATTAGCATATTCTTTTATTTAATTTCTTTAACTTCTGCAGCTTCAGAATTGATATGCCCTCTTTTATTTCTAATTCTGATAATTTGTGTCTTCTCTTTATTTTTTTTGTCATTATACTTATAAAGCACTACTTTAGTTTCTTCCAATAATTTTGGCATATTGTGGGTTTTTTTTCATCCTGTTCATAATATTTTTTAATTTACCTAGTAGTTTCTACTTTGACTTCTGGGTTATTTTGAAATGTGTTTAACTTTCAAATATTTCAGGATTTCAGAATTTTTTTCTTTGTTATTTTTAAATTGAATTCTTTCATGGTTAGAAAACATAACTTTGTGTGAAAAGATATATTTTTATGGTCTTTTATATTAGCACACAAATTTACCATTTGTAGTGCTCTTCATTCTGTGGACTTAGTCACTTTCTTTGAGCCTGGAAGACTGACTTTAGTATTGTTTTGTAAGGCAAGTATACTAGCAATGATTTCTCTCAGTAGTTATCTTGGAATGATCTGATTTGATCTGATTTGATTTGGTTTGTTTTTTTCCCTGCATCAGACTAGTTAATTTAATTTTTTGACACAGTAGGGAGTAGGGAATATACCTGTAGGTTATGTAGGGCAGACAAATACAGATTTGTGTATACAGTACACTGTGTACTATCTATTTGGGGACTGTGGCCTCTCACAGTCTTCTTTCAATGACTGAAACATTCTTGGTTTATTACTATTTTAGGGTCAGGCATAGATTTTGACAAATGTCTAACCTCATTCTTGGACATCTGAGGTAATGTGGACTCCTATGAAAGCCTATGAAACCAGACCACTTGTAAGCGTTTGAGGTTGCCTGCAATAGGAATTGTCCTTAAATTGTCAATAAAAGGACATTTATGTTTATATATTTATTTGCTCACAGAAGCAAAGCAAGAGGTAAATAGCTAGACTTCTAGAAGTGCAGGAATTCACCTTTAGAAATACTAGAAAGTCAGATATCTTGGGCCATCTCTTCTAACATCCTCAGGATATCAATGGTCATACCATTGGATAGCTCAGTTACAACCACCTTTGGTCTTTGTACCTCAAACCTAATGATTACACTTCCCAGGAAAGATCGGCTAACTTGGGTCACATGACTACCTTTGTAGTAAGAATCTTGTGATTGGCAGTTCTACTAACCCTACAAAGTAAATAATTTTCATAAATAAAAATTTTACTAATACCAAAAGGGGAAGGAGGTGGACAATGGACAGACAACCAAGCCAGGCATCCTCTAAACTTACCATGTCAGGCCCTCCCTCGTACAGCGAATGACCTGACCAAAAGTTTGTTATTATTTTTGCATGCCCAGAATTTATTTCCTTTTATGGTAATAGTGCCCTATTATTCTTTAGATACCCCTCTCTATATCCATTTTGTGAGCCTGGAGGTCCAGGCATGTATCTGTGACCCCAGCCAGGACAATTCAAACTGAGGACTTTCAATTCTATTTTTCTTGGAACTATTATGACAAAGGTACTCTTTTTCTAAGGTAAATGAGATTTACCATCATTTATGAAGGATAGTTCTGTCAGATATAGAATTATTGGCTGTCTATTTTTTCTTTCAGCACCTGGAATATGTTATCCTACTGCCTTCTCATTTCCATTTTTTTAATGAAAACTCCACGATTAATTGACTACTTTATATGTGATGAGTTGTTTTTTTCTTGTTGATTTCAAGATTTCTCTTATTTTTTCAACATTTTAACCATAATACGTCTACTTATAGAATTTTTTGTATTTATCTTACTTGGAGTTTGTTGGGCTTTTTGGATCTATAGATTTTTTTCCCTTCAAGTTCAGGAATTTTTTAGCCATTATTTCTTCTAATATTTTCCTACCCTTGTGCTCTCTTACTTTTGGGGGGCAGGGCTCTTATTACATGTGTGTGTTGGTACAGCTGGTGTTGTTCCACACATCTCTGAGGCTCTATTAATTTTTCTTCAGTCCTTATTCTTTTTGTTCTCCAGGTTATATCATTTATGATGGGTCTATCATCACCTCAGTGATTCTTTCTTCTGTCATCTCAAATATGCTGGTGAACCTCTATACTGAACTTTACTTATTATAATCTTCAAATCCAGATTTTCTACGTATTT
Source organism: Nyctereutes procyonoides (assembly GCF_905146905.1). Lineage (NCBI taxonomy): Eukaryota > Metazoa > Chordata > Mammalia > Carnivora > Canidae > Nyctereutes > Nyctereutes procyonoides. The sequence continues at coordinate 733,807 of NW_026575132.1, forward strand.
CTTTCATCTTTTAATAATTTCTACATTCTTATTGAAAATCTCGATCTATTGATTCTTTGCTGTCATACTTTAACTCTTTATACATGGCTCCCTTTATTCTTTAAACATATTTGTAGTAGCTGCTTTAAAATCTTTGCTAAATAACATCTAGGAGCATTAGAAGACACTCAGACACAGTTTCCGTTGACTGCCTTTTTTCTAAGTATGGATCTCACTTTCCTGTTTCTTCACATATCCCATAATTTTTTGTTGGGAACTGGACATTTTAAATAATATACTGTAACATTTTGAATGCGTAATCTTCCCCTTTTCCACCTCTCAATTCCACAAAGTTGTTGTGCTGGATTTCTGTTTGTTCATTTGTTTAGTTACATGCCTGGGCTTATTCTGTGAAATCTCCCTTGTGGAGTGTTACCATTGATGTCTCTGTTTATTTTTTTAATGTTTTGTTTTTATTTTCAAATTTGGCTTTCTAGGAGCTACCCTTCATCTGCATAGTTTAGTAGTCTGCCATTGATTGACAAAGACTGTGTTCAAATACCTTGGGCCAATAAAGCTCTGTGATCTACAGATAGATATCTATATAGGCAGAGGAACACATTCAGGATATTTCCATATCTGGCTCAGGTTTTACCATCAATGAGGCCCTTTTGAGCCTCCCATGTACCATATGAGTAAATTCTCAGGAGAATGTGAATAGCTCGGGATCACACCTTATCCATCATATATGTATGCAGCCTCAGTCAGTAATATGCTTGCCCCAACCAGGACTGCAACTTTGGGGAAGTAGAGTCAAGCTATTGGCCCTCCCCCATTGGCCAAGCTTTGAGAAGTCACTTCCATCAGCCGTGTCACTTGGCATGGGTATAATCCACCGTTCCCAATCAAGTGAGCCCCTTTGAAAGTAGCAAAGAAGCTCCCAATTCTCACAGCTTGCCCACATGCCAGGGCCTCCACATAAACCAAGTCAGATGTGGTAGGCGCAGCTTCAGACCAGAACACCATATGTTCCTACTGTTGTTACCAGACTTTCAGCACTACGGCAAGCATTAAAGTGCTTCTTAGACTGTTTATGTCTTCATTTGATTTTCAGAGTTCTGGAATGGTTATTTTTGAGCACATCACTATGCTATAGCCAGAAACTCTGCCCTCTTCTTTTCTCAAGATCTTCCTTTTCTTCGTCTCTGTTTTTCTTATCCTGTTGAATTTTTATTTCATTCTCATTAGTTTCTCAAAGTACACAATTATTTCTTATTTAAAGGAGTTTATTCATGAGAGACACAGGGAGAGAGGCAGAGACACAGGCAGAGGAAGGAAAAGCAGGCTCCATGCAAGGAACCCACCATGGGACTCAATCCGGGAAATCTGGGATCATGCCCTGAGTCAAAGGCAGATGCTCAACCACTGAGCCACCCAGGTGTCCCCTCCTAAAAGGTATTTAATGTTTCCTGTTAGTTTTATTCGTAGATAAATTATAATTTGTATTGTAATTAAAAGCAGAAAACTATTTTTCTCATTACATTTTTTGATAGGAACGGTATTGACTTCTACAGGTTGCTTTTGCATCGGGATCCTTACTGACCTCTTTTAGTTTATCATTCTTAAAAGTTCATTTTTGGGTATCCTTTTTTCATCCACCTTTCTAATTTAAACTCCATGAATATCCTTCATATCAGTACTTGTAGAGCTAATTTTTACTATTTGCATGTTATTTATTTAGATCATTCTACCATAATTTATGTAAACAGTTTCTTTTTTTGACATTTAGATGATTTCCAGGTTTTTTCTGTTATAAACTGCATGTTTTGGGATTTGTATATTTTCATAATTTAAATCTTAAAAATAGGAATACTGGGGCAAGTTATATAGCTGCTTATTGTCCTCCAGATTATTATTAGGAATTCTAATACATTTTAATTGACTTTTTTTCATTATCCCATATATTCTGTTACCAAATCTTAACTCTGACTTTGCAATTTCAAGAACCTGATCGTTTCTCACAGTTGTCACTGATTTAACTTGGTCCAAGATGTCATCAATTGAGGGTAGGAGGGGAGCATGGATTATTGCAATGACATAACCAACCTCTCTGTTTCCATTCTTGAAAAATCTATTCTCAGTGTGAATATTTGGAAATGTAAGTCAGAAAATATCAGTATTCTATTCAAAATCCTCTCCTGTTTTTTTTTTCCTCTCTTGGTTTTAATCTGTACAGAATAAAAGCCAATTTTTTTGCAATGCACTCATAATGTCTTTTATGGTGAACTCCTTTTTATCTCTTACCTTATCACTTAATACTATTCTCCAGCAGATCTATTTCAGAAGTACACCTACACTCCTCTTAAGTATCAATATTCTTCTTATTTTGTGTAAGAAAATATTTTTCTTTTAAATCATATTATTTGTTTATTTTATGGTTATTTATCTTTTTATTTTGAGAGCAACAAACACCTGTTTTTCACACCTCTGCCCTAGATACCACCTAATTTCCATTTATATCACATGATTCCATCATATGATTATAATCACTTTACCATGGTCTGTAGGGCATTTGTGCCCAACAAGGCCCTGTTGCAAAGGAAGGAATCAGCAAAGAAACAGCAGCAGTTACACAAGAGCAGGTTAAGGAGGAAGAGGTGGGAGATGAAGAGAAAGACAAACAAAGGTTGCCCAGTAGCATGTTCCCTACAAGTCTCATGGTTTTCCCTTTTCTCTCTCCCTAAGTTAGGAGACAAGATCATGGAGTTTAGAGTCTGTCTTTTTTTATTCTCAAAAGGCAATGCTGTGTTCTTATGGAAGTGCATAGCAAGCTTCCTTGAGGTGTCCTTGTTTAGTTTAGAACTCTATTTAAATATTTTCAATGTTTATAGCATTTGGCATACTTTCCAAACTTTAGCTTTAAACTCTAACCCAGGGATCCCTGGGTGGCGCAGCGGTTTGGCGCCTGCCTTTGGCCCAGGGCGCGATCCTGGAGACCGGGGATTGAATCCCACGTCAGGCTCCCGGTGCATGGAGCCTGCTTCTCCCTCTGCCTGTGTCTCTGCGCCTCTGTCTCTCTCTCTGTGTGTGACTATCATAAATAAATAAAAATTAAAAAAAATAAAATAAATAAAAATAAAATAAACTCTAACCCACCTTTTCCTTAGTTTTACACTTTCCCTTGGTCTTTTTAGTTGAGATCGGGAAGAAGGGAGGCAGATACCGTTTCTGATCTTCATTTTTGTTCTTTAACCTTCTTTCTTTGTAATATTTAGTATACTATACTGGTACTGCATCAGATAAATTTCTGTTATCATCCAGCGGAGGTGCAGATGATCACTAAAAGTACCTAATGATGGCCACTTAAATATTCTAATGTGTCTCGTGAGAAAAACATAGCCTTAAATATATAATATTTTATGTTCTTATCACTTAATCACAGGATGAATGAGTGATTACTCTGTGAAAAGATTGTGTCAGAGGACTGGATAATATTCAAGAATTGCAGTTATAAAGTTGGTATTCCTTGACATCATTTCTGGAGCATAACTGACTTTGTCTAAGAAAGATCTCCCTTATGGGGGACGCCCAGGAGGGTCAGGGGTTTAGCGCCACCTTCGGCCTGGGGTGTGATCCTGGAGACCTGGGATCGAGTCCCATGTTGTGTTCCCTGCATGGAGCCTGCTTCTCCCTCTGCCTGTGTTTCTGCCTCTCTCTCTCTCTCTCTCTCTCTCTCTCTGTGTGTGTGTGTGTGTGTCTCATAAATAAATAAATAAAATCTTATAAAAAAAGAAAGAAAGAAAGATCTCCCTCAGACTCAGTCAGATACCTAACTCAGATCCATAGCTTCCTGCTCAAAGCGGATGATTCAGTGAGCAGCTCTATATAAAATCTAGCTGGAATCAAAATTCTAGGGAACAGCTTTTGTATTATGAAGAGATCCTATATGAGAATTTAGATAAATAGATCTTCTGAGTAAGATCTGACTACAAAAAAATTCCAGTAGTTTAGGATTTCAGAAAACCACAGCAGCATACATTTTATCATAGGAAAGAAATGCATTTTATCAATAATCTTCAAATTGGGGTAAGCTACCTCTTAAAGATGTGAAAACTTTCTAGAAGATATAAGAATGTGAATCGCTTCAAAGGAATCAGGATTCTTCATTTCCAGCTCTTTCTAAAAATTCATTTGAGTGAGAACTCACCTCAGTTCTTAACAGCTCTTTCCTCACTTTATGAAATAAAGGCCTACACACTGAGCTTCGAACAAAGAAGACTTCAGGTTCATGGCTAGACTTTGATGGCAAGAATGTATTCCCTAAGAAACGTGCCTGGGACTCTCCTAAGAGAGACCTCAAGCCCCGCAGTTTCTGAAATAACATTCCCTGAGTGTCTTATCTGTCATTGACGGATCTCCCAAAAATCTACAGGTAATTTGAAATTAAAGCTGAACGATACTTGCTCACACAGCAGCCAAATCAGCCTGGAAAGAGAGAGGCCCTAGTTAATGATTAATCGAGTCACCACACCCCACAGGGAATTTCTCGGTCTTCTCTATTTTTGTTATGGTTGAAAAGTAGGTTAGGAATGTAGTATTTTGGCCCATGCTGGGCTGTTCTGTTCCGGGATGTTCTGAAGTATATTTAGTAGAATGGGTTGGTAGGGGACTGATGATTTTCATTTAGGGACTGTGCCTCTTTCATGCTGCCAGCTTCTATCAGTGAGTATGTGCACATAGGGGAGCACTTTAAAAGCAAAGCAAAGAAAGCATTAATAAGAAATACTGAATGTTAAAACCAGCCCTCTATACGTTGAAGCATAAAAAAATTATTTTTAGCTAGACTTATCCCTAGGACATGTCATTAGCTGGAAAGAAAAGCTTCTTTGAAAAGCCAAAGAAATAAAGTTTACTAAGTGCTAACTTTTTAAAACGTAACTGAAATTTTTTTTTGGTGCTACCAATTTTTTCAAGACATATTAAGTAAAACTCACTGGCAATACAAAAAATTTTTTTACTAGTTTAACAATTATCAGTTTAAAATATATAGTTCTATTATTTGATCAATTGTATACTAAAAATGATTCTAATATTAACCTAATCCAATAGAAAAGGTGAGAAAAGGCTGGATCATGCAGGGCCTTGTAGAGCCTTTCAAAAGCACTTTATTTTCTACATTTAATCACCTTAGTAGATTCTTGTATTATTTCCAGTTGAATTTTATATTTTTATATATTTTATTATAGTTTCTTGGAATTTCTAGATAGTATTATCACTTTCTGATATCTCAAACTGATTGAAAATATTTTCAATTATTTTTTAAGCCTTATATTCATCAGAAATAAAAACGAAAATTTAAAATCTTAGTTAATATACTGGTTTTTATTGTAGATTTTTAAAAAAGATTTTATTTATTTATTCATGAGAGACACGGAGAGACACAGGCAGTGGGAGAAGCAGGCTCCCTGCAGGGAGCCTGATGCAGGACTCCATCCCTGGAGCCTGGGATCACGACCTGAGCCAAAGGCAGATGCTCAACCACTGAGCCACCTGGGCGTCCCTGTTGAAGATTCTTTTAACAAGTATTTATTGAGTACCTCCTTTGGGCCACTTTATTAGTTTCTTGAGATATGTCAGCGAATCAGAGAAATTACACACACATCTCCCTACACCTGATGATCTCTTGGAATTTATATTCTGGGGGGTGTAAGTAACCAAATTATACAGTATGTTAGAAAGTTATAAGTGTTTTGGGGAAATGAGCAAGTCAAGCAGTAAAGTTAGAGGTTAGGAAGTAGGGGTTTGTAATAGAAGTGGTGGGGGGAAATTTGTAACTTTAGAAAGGAAGTTGGGGATAAACTGTTGAAAAGATGATATTTGAGCAAAATTCAAAGAAGGTAGAAGTTTGCCATGTAGATACTTGGGGTTCCAGGCGGAGAGAATTGCAGGGCAAAGATTCTAAGTTGCTTGTATTTTGAGGAATAGTTAGGAGACGACTGCACGTAGAGCAATTTGAGGAAATGCAGTAAGAATAGTCAGAGAAATACTGGGGTGGGAAAAGACTGGATCATGCAGGCCTTGTAGAGCCTTTTAAAAGCACTTTGTTTTTTACTTTGAGTGAAACGGAGACCCATTGGAGGATAACAAGTAGAGGTTTGGCTTTCTCCTTCTTGACTTCTGTGTAAATAGACTATAGGAGGTAAGAAGTAATACAGGCTTAGTTGTTAGGAGTGCTTGGGATGTGGTAGTGGCTCCAACTGGAGTGCAATAAGAAATTCTGAGAAATGGTTGGATTTAGGATGTATTTTTTAAGAGTATGTGGGCAAGAGAGGAGTCAGGGATATCTTCAAGGTTTTAGTTCTGAGCAACAAGAAAATGGAGTTGCCATCAACTGAGATGGGAAAGACTGCAGTGGAACAGTACTGGAGGGGAGGATCAGGAATTTAATTTATGATGACATTGAGGTGTTTATAAATATCCAAAGAGAGATATCAAGTAGACAGTAGACAGATAATCAGGTCTGGAATTGGAAGAGAAGTGTAGGCTGGAGATTTTAATTTGGAAGCTCTTGTCAAGGAGATATTTAAAGCCTTGAGACTGAGAGTATGTACAAAATGAGTAGGCAGGGAAGACAAACAGATCAAGAACCGAGTCCTGGGATATACCAACAGTAAGAGCTCGGGAAGAAGAGAAAGATTCAGCAAAGGGGCCTGAGAAGTAGTGACCAGTAGGTCTTGGGAGAACCAAGAGAAGAAATCAAGGGAATAAACTGTTTCAAGGAGCAGAAAGTAACAAGTTTTTATTGCAGAAAAGGAGTCAAGAATTGAGATCGCAGCTGGTGGGGGAAATCAGACCAAAGAAACACTTGTTTAAACATGGGAGAAATAACATCATGTATATATGTTGGTAGGAGTGAGCAAGTCACAAGAAATTGATGAGTTAGGAAAAAACAAGGAAGTATTTCTGGATCTATATTCTTGAGTAAGATAGGGTAGGATGTGGTATACAAGTGGTGAATTTTGCTTTATATCAGAGTATGAGTATAATTCATCTATGGTAATAGGCAGGAAAAGGGAATGTGTGGGTACAGATAATAGTTCTGGAATTTCTTTCCTAATTGCTTAAATTTTCTTGAAGTAGGAAGTAAGGTCATCTACTTTGAATAACAGTGAAGGGAGGTACTATGATTTAGAAGAGATGGTATGTGAAAATCATCTAGGAAAGCCAAAAGAGAGTGGGTAAAGGATGTATTACATGATTGCTGAGCAGTATTAAAAGTAAGATTAGTCATGAATTTGAATTTTTTTCAAAATTTAGAGCCTTATGGTCATAAGAAATAAAAATAAAATCTTAAATTTCAATTTAGGGGCGTCTGGGTGGCTCAGACAGTTGTGTCTGCCTTCGGCTCAGGTCATGATCCCAGGGTCCTGGCATCAGGCTCCTGTTCAGTGGGGAGCCCGCTTCTCCCTCTCCCACTCCCCCTGCTTGTGCTGTCTCTCTCCATAAAATAAATAAATAAAATCTTTCAAATTCAGTTTGTTGGAGATTCACTCAACAAATATTTGAGGATTCATCATGAATTTGAAGTCAGTGTGGTTGTCTAGAAAATATGGTGAGTGGTGTATCAGTCACTTATTCCAACAGTAGAGCTGCATAACAAAAAAAATCACAAAATCTCAGTGGCATATGAAAATACACACTTAAATTAGCTTATGGCTCTATAATTTGGCTTAACTGATTTGGGCTTAGTGGGTCAAATTCTATGTCTACAATTAGCACTGAGTCTGCTGGTTTTCATGTCTGGGGCCTCAGCTTGGCCAGCTTTGCTGAGCTTCCTGTTCTGTGTTTCCTTTGCCAGCAGGGTAGCCTGGGCATGTTCTCACAGTGAAGGCAAAGAAACCAAGAGAGCAGAAATGCACAAGCATCACATTTTCTTACATATCATGGGCCAATGTAAGTCGTATGGCCAAGTCCAGGGTCAGAGAGGAAGTTATAGGAAAAGGGTTTAGACACAGGGAGGGCATTATTTGGAACCATTAACCTAATCTACCACAGGTGATCAATAAAAGACTTCTACAAATAGATTTACATTCAGATAAATATACGAATAAATAAATATCTCAGAAGGAAGTATAATGAAACTTTGAGACCAAAGGTAGAAACGGAATATTTAGAGAAGAGTTTGTATTTTTTAAATGGGGGATGATGTATATGAGACCATCATGCTATTAAGATTCCTTTGGATATGTTTAAAAGAGTAAGTTATAGTTTTATTTCTAAATGTCAATATTTACAATATGTGTACATTTTTAATAATTATTTCAACTTCTGGTGAGCAGTTTTAGACATCAACTAAAAATATGTGAAGGGATATGCAGATGTAGATTTTCAAAATTCTTTTGGGGAATGAGAACGGAAGTTGGAAGATTATTGCTTTAAATCATACTTCTGCTTGCGGGCGTAAATAAATATGGACACAACAAAGGAAGTGTGGTCTTTGCTCGAGCAAATTCAGTTTTCAAGTCTGATAGTATTTTCAGATTACTTTGAGGACAACCCATAAGCATGTAAGATAACGTCACAGTCACTTCTTCAAATTTCATGGGCCAATTGTTAGCATCTCCAAACAGCTCTCATCAAGTCTTATTTCCTACATATTCTCATCATGCAAACAGTGAAAACTCTTGGCCCACTATGTGTCACATAAATGTCATCTCACTGCATTTAAAATTACATTTCCCCACTACAGGTGCATTTGCCAGTTATAGGGCTGCATTCATTTAAGAGTGCGGCTGAAGCTGGAACATCCAATCCAGATCTTGGGTGGAGCAGGAATCATCAGCCTCACCTTCCAGGGCCCCTTTTCTCATGGATCATTCATTAGCATAACCGGGATTTTGTGAGACGTGACAGATTTTAAGAGTGCTAAAAGAGAAGATGCTAGTCCTTTTAATATCTCGAGAATCCTGGAACATCACTTTTGTCACATTTATTGTGACTAGGATGTTTAACATGACTTTACAAAGCAAATCACAAGGCTAGCGCAGATTCAAGGGGAGAGAAAATAGATTCTACTTCTTGATGTGAGTGGACGTGTGTGCGGAGACAGGGAATTTGGACATATTTGGACATTTGGATATGTTCTTCAATTAATTTTCTATTCAGATCCATTTTCCATTTAAATTCTGGATGGTAGTTTTCTAGCAATTTTTAGGAGCTATTGCTGTATCACGGAAGTCAGTCTATTATCTGGCAGTTGCAATGGAAGTATTTTATATTAAGTTTTTAATTTTAATTCTGGTATTGTTAACATAGTGTTATGTTTCCCATGTACGATATAGTAATTCAGCAATTTTATACATTACACAGTGTTCATCACGATACATGAACTCTTTAATCCCTATCACCTATTTTACCGACCACCCTCGCATCCCCCCAAGTCCCCAGCCCCCCAACCCCTCAACCATTAATTTGTTCTCTATAGTTAAGTCTCTCTCTCTCTTTTTTCCTTTGCTTGTTTGTTTTGTTTCTTAAATTCCACATATGAGTGAAATTATGGTCTTTCTCTGACTTATTTTACTTAACATTATACACTTTAGCTCCATCTGTATTGTTGCGAATGGCAGGATCATTCTTTTTATGGCTGAATAATATTACATTGTATATACCACCTCTTCTCTATCCATTCATCTGTCAGTGGACACCTGGGCTGCTTCCATAGTTTGGCTATTGTAAATAATGCTGCAATAAACCTAGGGGTTCAGGTTTCCCTTTGACTTATATTTGTTTTTGTATTTTAGGGGTAAATATCCAGTAGTGTGATTACTGGATCATAGGGTACTTCTATTTTTAACTTTTTGAGGAACCTCCACAATGAAAATATTTTTCACCTAAATGTGTAGTCTGTTGAATTTTTTATAATCTCTTATACATGTTGTTATCTTAACTTGGTCAAACATGTTAACGTTTTATGTTTTTATTTTTAAACTTTTCTACTAATACTAATAAATATTTGATCAACCTGGAATTTAAGTTTGTATGTGATGTGAGATCAAAATCCAGGTTTATTTTTTACAGATGATTGGCCAATTGAGCCAATACTGTTTATTAGATATAGCATCCTTCCCCCCACTGAATTGAGATACCACATTTGTTATTGATACTCAGATCTATTCTGTTTAACTTAAGCGGGTTTTTAAACCATTTTTAGGTGCACAATTCATAGCATTAAGTACATTCACATTTGTGCAACCATCACCACCATTCATTTCCAGAATCTTTTCATCATCACCAACTTAAACTCTGTATCACTTAAGCAGTAACTATCCATTCTCCCCGTTCTGTTTTCTGTACCTATGAATTTTACTTCATATCATTGAAATTATACAGTATGTATCCTTCTGTGACTGGCTGATTTCACTTGGCACAATGCCTTTGATGTTTATTTTATTTTTTTTTATTTATGATAGTCACACAGAGAGAGAGAGAGAGAGAGAGAGAGAGAGGCAGAGACACAGGCAGAGGGTGAAGCAGGCTCCATGCACCGGGAGCCCGAGGTGGGATTCAATCCCGGGTCTCCAGGATCGCGCCCTGGGCCAAAGGCAGGCGCCAAACCGCTGCGCCACCCAGGGATCCCCTGATGTTTATTAATGTTGTAGTAGTGTGTGTCAGAATTTCTTTCCTTTTAAGGCTGAATAATTTTCCATTGTATGTATACACCACATTTTATTTATCCCTTCATCCATAAGTGGCCATTTGGGTCATTTTGACTTTCGCTTATTATGAATAATACTATGAACATGAGTGTATAAATATCTGTTTGAGTCCCTGCTTTCAGTTCTTTCAGGACATAACTAATAACTGAATTTCCATGCAATACCATACTGATTTGTAAACACTTTATAGATATTATTTCTATGTAAAAGAGATAGCCTTATCATTTACAGTTCTCAATGTTTATGTTATTACAGAAAGAAAAGCTATTGATTTTATTTATTTTATTACATTCAGTCACCTAAGTAGATTCTTGTATTACTTCTAGTAGAATTTTATTATAGTTTCTTGGAATTTCTAGATAGTATTATCACTTTCTGATATTGGATTAAAATTATTTTTGTATCTTACTTAAGATGATAATTACTATGGTTTTTAGAAAAGAATCTTCATCAAATTTAAGTCATCTTAGATTTTTATTAGTGGCTGCTGGGTTTTTGTCAAATGCGTCTTAGCATCTATTTATATAATCATATAGTTTTTCTCCTTTAATTGGTGGTGTAGGAAGTGTGTTAACAGATTGCTTGATATAATATCATCCTTGTATTCTTGGTATTCTTGGAGTAAAAACTTACTTGATAATAGAATATTATTCTTTTGAAACAATGCCATATTATATTTGATAATATTTTACTTAAAGTTTATTGTGGTAATTATTTTGCAATATATACATATATCAAATCCTCATGTTGTATACCTAAAATTAATACAATGCTATATGTCAATTATATCTTAATAAGATTGTATGAAAAGAAGAGATACTTTGATGGGAAGGCTTGAGAAATACTATAGAGATTTATCATTCTGAAGAAAAGTCCTTTTCTGTTTTTATTCCAATATTTTCTTCTTATTTTAAAATGTCAAACTTTTAAAATTACTTTTTTTCTTGTAATAAAACACTCTTTTAGCTTTAAGAGGATTGCCTTACCAGAAGATAGGAGGATTGTCTTTTCTTTTTCCTTAAGAAAAAGATTTCTTTTGGAGTATAAACGGAGCCTCAAAAGATCATGTTTACTGTGCTGTGAGTAATGTATAAAAATTTATCAGTCCATATTTAAATAGTTTGAAATAAAGATAGATTATAACTTTTTCTAACTTGTTACAATTATGATTTTTGCATGTTTTCTAAAAGACCACCAATACTCCATTAAAGAGAAAACAGCAATTTTTCCTTATAGTAATTTCCCCTTACCTGTAAATCTATACTATTGTTGTCTCATAAAGTTCAACATGTCCTCCAGGGGGCACTAGATACAATAGTGAACGTATTTGAGGTCATGCAAATGCAAATGATCTGCGTGGGGAAGTAATGAGATGGGAGAGCAGCATCTAGACCACCATGGAGCTCTTACCAAAGCTGTTGTCACTGAGCAGCATCCCAGGAAATGAGGGCTTCCTCCTGATACGTGCCTAGATCGAGCAATCAGCTGGTTGATATGCATTTGGAATCTTAAAAGTTTTTTGAGTGAGAAGCCACAATAAGATTTACACAACTGACATCCATTCATCTATCAAGGTGGCTAGTTCTTTCTACTCCACATGCAAGGACACAGAAGAGTAAAGTCAAGTTTATATATACTTTGTACAGCTAGAGTGGGCATAATTCCTAGGCGATGTTAAATTGTAATAAATATATTTAGATTGCGTGTCTAAGAGAAGACATGTTGAGGTATATTCAAACTTACGTCATTGAAGACTAGTGCATGCATATTATTTGTTCAGGACCTAGTCTAGGCTTGAGGAAATCCCAATAGATACTTAAATTAACTCAAGTTGACTGTAGGGTCAACTATAAACTTCCAAAGCAGCCTAACAGGTTCTATGTTTTTAAAATATTGCATTCTGATCCCACATACACCTAATAATCCAGTCATTCACTATTTCTAAACTAGACTACAGATGTGCCATATGTATGTCTTTTGCCTTGTTGTAAAGAAAAATCCCTAAATATATTAGTAATCACTTGAAGTGACTGATAATGTAGAAGAATTACATTGCTCTCTCCAAACCAGGGAATCAACATCAGCAATTATTTAAAAATCCTTTTTGTATCTCTGTTTTTGAGCTGAACATCTTAGTTTGCATTGAATATACCACCTCCCTCCAACTCTTCCTTATATTTTTACTGCTGTCTTTTCTTCTGTCTACACTTACTACTACTATGGAACACAGGGTTGAGATTGGTTGGGGACTGTTTTAAGTGTCTAAGGAAGATTTAGTAATCCAAATAATCATTCTAACGGTATCAGAAAATAGTTTTCCACAAGGTACAATCATTTATGTAGATTACAGATAAGATGAAAACTAGCCCAGATTGTTTCATGACTGGGCACACAGGGGAACTCTGGGCAAAGAAGAATAGAAGTCAAGCACAGGTCTTCTTTGAAACCGCACAAATGCATTGAATTCAACCACCTGCTCACTGATCTTCCAACCTCCAAGTCATGCCTTCTCTGCTTCATCTGACCGATTACTGTTCTTTTTTTTTTCCCCCGATTACTGTTCTTAACCTAATACTCCTATCATGTTAATTTTAACTGTCCTCCCTATCGCACCTACCCTTGCACACAACTCAAAGGAATGGTTGTGTCCCCATTTCCTACATGACATGGAGGACAGACTTATTACCCTGCATTTGAAGTTCTCTGTAATAAAACCTCAAGCCACTTTTTTTTTGCTCATTCACTAAATATTTATTGGCTGCCTGTTTCGTGTGTGTTTGTTTTCTCTATCATTGATTCGATCTTTCTGCCGTTTTCTTCATTCTTTGGCTATTTTTAAAGGCTTTCCTCCTTCTTTACAGTTAGGTTTTCAGTACTGTCTATCTTAGCGTTTCTCTTTTATTATTTCTGTACTATTATTGTTTTCATTTTCAGTTCACGTCTTTGTTCATCACTCTCCATTTTAACCTCACTTCATTGTGCTATGACCTTTTTAAGTTTTTCTTGCTCTACAGATTTCATGCTCTCTTTAATATGAGAACTTTGTTGAACATTTTCTTCTGTTTCCTCGAGGGATGTCTACTTTCAGAACATATTCTTTATTTATTTACTGCACGCTATGTTTTCTCTCTCCTTCTCTCCCACCCTCCATACATTTTCCTTTATATTTAGTGTATTTCTAGAATTCATGCTATCTCTCTTTAGCCCTCAATTCTCTCCCACTTTAAAGATCATGTTTAAATCATTCCCTTAGAGCTTTAGTGTGAAGACAGGTCTTTTATGGCTTATGTCCTATCACATTTTAAAAAAAATTATGTGAAACAAGGTTTTGGAAATACCAAATAAATATCTATGTGTTCATCACTTGTTTAAGAAATAAAGCATTTACTCTTCTGCACATGTTATTGGAAGTAGAGATGTGGATAGGTGAGGAATACTTAGCTGTGTCTGTAGGCAATTGTGGTAGTTGGATTTACACTCTACTGTTTACTTTCTACTCTTTATTTTTGTAATTAAACAATAATTCTGTACCTGAATTCACTTTACTTAGACAGAAGTCCCTTGGATTTTGTAATGTCTTATTCAAGGTGAATGTTAAACTTTTGCTTGTAGCAAGGACAGTCCTTTCTGGAATTAAGCAAAACTTAAGTGTTGTGGTTAAGATGTTATTAATATAGTTGTCCATCCTACCAGGTGAAAGGTACTTTACAGAGGTATGCCCCTTAGTATTTCTTATTCTCGTGTCTTTATCTGGAAAATCACTGTTTATTATCAAAGATAGTTAGCTCTGGGAGATAACTGGCTGTTATTATCTCTCTCTTCCTGGCACATGTGCATTCATGTGCATGCACACACACACCCCATCAAAAATGACATAAAAACAAACAGAAAAATTCCACAAAAATGTCAAATCCTAATATTCTCCTTATTTCTGTGTGATATATCCATGATAGTGGGAAATGGCATCTATTGAAAAAGGAGCATTCTCCTATTTCCATGGGTTGTGTAACAACCTTCTCAATGTGGTTCCTTTCAAATTAGGAAGTATTAGTGAGACTTCTCAGAGTTTATAAACTCATCTTATGCCCCAAGTTTGGCAGTGAGATTTGTTGCCAACTGTTAATTCTTAGAATCTTCTTTCTCTTTATCTTCCTCTTTACTTTTCCATTTTACAGTATGGGATTTTGTATCATTCTGAGTGCTACTGGTATATATTTTTTCTGATTTAGTTATTATTTTTGTTGTTTTAGTCTTGGTGTATTTTGCTTTTGCCATTGTTCATTTTATTATATTCTTAAGGAAGAGAGGTTTTGTGATTCAAGTTATCACTACCATTTTCCCTACCCACCGTTTCTTTTCTCACAAAATCTCTCTTATCCGTTTATATTACTCTATTCTCTCTCTTTCATGCCTTCTTCTAACCTCCAAGATTTCCCCTCCTTCTGCCTTTCCTTGAAGTGTTTAAGTTGCCTAAAATGTTATTCTTGACTCTCTTATCTACCCCTAGTATATCAACTACCCTCTACATACTAGTGCCTAGCACATTTATAGCTCTTGCTCAATCTTACTAGACTTATATTTCTCGTATCCTATTGAGCATATAACCTTGCTTGTTCTATACTCACTGCTTATTCAACATCTCAAAAATAGAATTTATCTTATATGTAAAACCTGATTTTTTCCCCCTGTATTTCTAATCTCAACATTGGGCATCACTATCTATCCAGTTGCCCACGGTGCAGGCATATTCTTTTTAGACACCTCTTTCCATTTTAGCTGTCACATCCACTTAATAAGATCTATTGGTTTTTTTCTCCCAAATATCCATTCAGGATGACAACCTCATAGTTCATTTCCCTGCTTCTAGTCTCATCTCTTTTTCACTAATGCTCTATGTTAATATGAGAGTGATTCTTTCTAAAAGTAGTTGAGCTTGCAAATCTGAATTCTTTCAGTCACACATTATTTAGTACAGGATAAGGTTTAAAATCTCTAGCAGGTCACACAAGATACTTCAGAATGTAGCCCCTGGTTGCCTTCAGATCCTTATCTCCTCTTCCTATATTCCATCTTTCTGTATCATGTGTCCACAATAGATAATTATTTTTAAATAGTTTTAAAACACTTATATATAATAAATTATATTCACTATTTTTTGGTGTAAATTTCTATACATTTTGACAAATATATACTTAACCACAACAGTAATTGGGATACAGAAAAGGTTCATTACCACCACAAATTACTTCATACTATCCCATTGGAGTCAATCCCTATCCCTAACCCCTAGTGACCTCTGATCTGTGTTCAGTCCCTACAGTTTTACCTTTTCCAGAATGTCATGTAAATGGAGTCATACAGTATATAGCATTTTGAGTTTGCTTTCTATATTTTTAAAAAGATTTTATTTATTTGAGAGAGAGAGATCACAAGGGGTAGAAGCAGAAGCACACTCCCCACTGAGCAGGGATCCCCACGTGGGGCTCGATCCCAAGACCCTGGGATCACAACCTGAGCTAAAGGCAGGCACTTAACCCCCTGAGTCACCCAGGCATCTGAGTTTGCTCTCTTTAACTTAGCATAATATATTTAAAATGCATTCATACTGTTGTGTATATCACTAGTTCTGAACCATTTACGTTTACCCTAGGCGAGACAATTTGTCTCTACCCTCTCGTGTCTTTATGTCTGAGCATTTGTTCTTTCTGGAATGCCTTGTTAACCTGTTGAACATCCACACGTTTTTAAAACTTCAATTCATGTCGAACTCCTTTGTCAACCTAACATGATTATTCTAGACAGTGTTAGGCATCATCTTTTCTATATCTTACTACGTTGCATTACGATCAGCAAACTGTGGCCTGTTAACTATGTCCAAATATGTCCAAAACATAGGCCAAATCCAACAACCCCTACCCCCTTGTTTTTGTATACCCTGATACTAAGAATGATTTTACATTTTTGTTTTAGGAAAATTTATTGCTTTTTTTACATTGGCTTTACCTTTCTAAAGAGTTGTTAGAAAGAAAGAAAAAAACAAGAGATAAGAATATGTGAGAGATGGTCTGTAGCCTACAAAACCAAAAATATCTATCTACTAAGTTGCTTTTACAGAAAAAGTTCATCATCCGCTCTATTTGGTTGTGAGATTTTTGCATCTCCAGTACGCAACTATATCAGTTACAGTTCAGTTAGGAAAATGGAGACCAAGTTAGGTATTTCAACACAGAAGGTTTTATAGAGGATGGGTAGAAGAGTGTGAGGAACATAGAGGGAAGGTTGTGTTAACCGGAGACCAGAGCCCATACTCCTAACGGCCTTGGAAGACCTGGCTGCCAGAAACAAGCAGGAATGGCTGTTGTCTGCTTCCTGCCTTCTGATCTCATGAGTGCCTCCAAATGGTGGAGTCTAACCAGAATCCTTCGGGCAATGAACTTTGGAAAATGCTATTTCCAAGCTACTAGTTTTCAAACTCCTAGCTACTATTCCCAGTGGTTCAAGGACAAACACAGGAAAGCAAATGTGCAGGAACTGCATGGCAGTGAAAAATAATCTGGCAAAAAATCTAGCATGCTGCCTTGCGTAAAGCATTTGTATAAAAGTTTGTTGAATTACCCAGTGGTGGAATTACGGGATCATAAGGTAGTTCTGTTTTTAATTTCTTGAGGAACCTCTCTGTCTTCCACAGTGACTGCATTACTTTGCTTCCCGCCAACAATGACCGAGGGTTTCTTTTTCTCCACCTCCTCACCAACACTTGTTCCTTGTGTTTTTGATTTTAGTCACTCTGACAAGTGAAAAGTGATGTCTCACTGCAGTTTCAATTTCAAAGAGAAAAAAGAGAAATAAGTCAATCAGAGAAAGAAAAATACTGTATGATTTCATTCGTATGTGGAATTTAAGAAACAAAATAAGCAAACAAAGGAAAAAGAAGACAAACCGGAAAACAGATTCAAATAGAGAATAAATTGGTGGTGGATGGGGGGATGAGTGAAATAGAATTAAAATACAAAAAAGAAATCTCAAATAGATTAAGAGTACACTTATCTTGATGAGTACTGAGAAATGTATAAAATTGTTGAATTATACTCTGAAACTAATATAACACTACATGTTAATCGAACTTGAATTTTAAAAAAGTTTATTGAATTAAATTGAATGAACATTTTGATCATTTAGTGTGCTAAGCACTTCATAGAATGCCTACATTAATAAAACCATTTCTTGCCTTTAAGTAGCTTACAATCTACTGCTTGTAAACCAGTCTAATGAGAGTGATTGAAGTGTAACAACTAAGCAGCTATGCCTTGAGGTATAATGTAAATAGCTGGTATGTAGGGGTTATAAGGAAAGGTGCTAAAAGAAGGCAAAGGAAAGAATAAATTGAGCTTGGAGGATGGAAAAGGGATGGCTTCTTGTTGGAAATGGTATACAAGTTAGGAATTAAAAGGGCTTTTGAAACTGAGAGGAGATTGGAGAAAATTCACTCAAAAGGAGAAAACAGGAGCCATATTACCAAGCTGCAAAAGTAAATGGCATTTGGGGGGAGTTAGTACAGCGTAGATGTAATGTAATGAATTTCTTCATGTTAAATGGCTTAAGATTTGGAAAATATAATAAATTGTAATATTCCACAAAACACACTAGTTTTCTTAAGTTCTTTCTTTATATACACCTCAATTGTGGATGCCAGTGTGACCCAGGTCCAAAATTCCATGATTAGAATTTGAGAACAACTTTATTGCATGCACTAAAATACAGGCACTTAAATTGGCCTTTGGAAAGATTATGTACCTTAGCATTAACTTTATACTCAACACCATTTGTTAAAAGAGTAATATTTCTTGCCACCTAACCCCTGGCCTCACCCCACATGCCGTACTATGTTCCAAATCCAAGCCTGGGACATGCATGCACAATGCTCTACTCTTAACACAGTCAATGGGAATCATGGTGTGGCTCCATGTACTAGATATCAAACTCGACTTGAGGTTTCAACTAACTGATTTATCAGGTTTCACACACTTTATACCAGTCACATTTTGCACAGAGGGAGAAGTATTTACAAACATGGTCACTTACTAAACTTTGGGTTTAAGCAGGAGGAAGGAGATTAAAATAAAGATTTAAGACATCTTTATTTTTAAATTAAGTGATGTACATAAGTCTGCCACAATTAGCACCCAAAATTCAGTGTGACCTTTCGGGCAGCTGGTGATGCTCTAATATTTCTGAGTAGTTTATAAAAGGTGAAAGGGCATATCTCCTTTCAATGTGCATATGTAACTACAATAAGTATTCATAGGAATACATACTTGTGGATAATCCTGGAATGCACATCTATATTTATAATTAGGGATAGTTATGTGAATTTGATATAAATATCTGTCATCAGTGGTGTTTGATTATCAATTTCCCCTGTACATTTTGCGAGAACTGTAATCATATGGCAACCTACTATTAGGTTTTATAACAGGAAATAAAAATGTTTGGCATTTCTTTAAATTCTTTCTTATACAACAATCCATAAATATAAATGTGAGGATACTTTTTTCTCTGTTTTATTTTGCAAGGTTATAGCAAATGATCAGACGGGTCATTGTAGAACTTTAAAATGTAATTTTGTGTAGGAAATTCAGTTCTTAACTGTCTGCTTTTTGTACCCCAGAAGAAATCCCAAGAGCAGAGGGTATTTCTTCTATTATAATCTGTTGCTCTCTGCACAAATTTCTCTTATTTTCTCATTTGTTTTAATTTCCCTTTCTTGCTTAGCTTTTTGATTATCCTCATTCCCTTCCGTATGCCTCAGATATGTATAATTAGTGGAGAAAAGAGAAAATAGACAAAAGCATGTTTGTATAAAAGGTTTTAGGTGGTTTTTACTTTCTCGTTTATATATTTCTTGATTGTGGTTTTTAAGCGTTAGAACAAATGATTATTCTGATTGTAAAAAGCTAGCATTAACATGCTAGGAAATTTAAGAACTTCATCAGGAAGATTCTTGCTGTAACAGGCTACAGAGGAGAGCCCAGTTTCCTGTGATTGGATTAATTTCCAAATGAATTGATTTGACTTGTTCATAATGTTGCCTTCCTAAGAGATGTTTATGGAACAATTCACTGAATATTAGGAAGATCTTTGCATTTTAATGTCAGACAAAATGACAACTCCTTTCTTTACTACACTGTCACTATGAAAGCAGGAACCATACCTGTTTCTTCTTGGTACGGAAGATAGCCATATCCCCTCTTTTTATCTTAGTAGATATCTATTGACTTATTTAGCATATGGCACACTTACAAATCAGTTTAAGAAATGCTCCAACAGAAAAATTGGCAAAGTACCTGAAGTACATTTTTATGTAAATATAAAGTAATGCAGTCCATTATTTCACAAAGAAAAACACAAATGCCAATAATTATGAAAGATGTTTTACCTCATTAAGAATCAAGCAATACAAATGGAAATGACTGATACATCATTTTTTTTCCCTTCAGGATTCAGAATATTTCCTTATCCTCAGAATTAGCAAGGGTTTAGAGAAAAATGTGCACTTTCATGCTCTGTTGGTAAAAGTGAAAATTGTTTCAATTTATTCTGGAAGCCAGTTTGGAAATATGCATCAAATGTAAAATATATGGAACTTTTGACCCCACAGTTCTATCTCTAAGGATTTATCTTTTTTTTTAAAGATTTTATTTATTTATTTATTTATTTATTTATTTATTTATTTACACTAGAGAGAGCATGAGCAGGGGGAGGGGCCGGAGGAGAGAGCAGTCTCCCCACCCCCACCCACAGGATGCAGGCTAGATCCCAGGACCCCAGGATCATGACCTCAGCCCCCACACCCCACTAAGAATTTATCTGAAAGATATGATCAAGTGTGGCAAAATGTCTATGTAAGGACATTAGTGGCAGCATTGACTCTAGTAAGGAGGAATTTGAACTCTAAATACCCATCCATGCAAATTTATTAAATAAACCATGTCTCCCTTATATAATAGAATCTCATGCATCCATTAAAATGATCATCTATACTTATTGATCTGTAGAAATATTAATGACATATCGTTGAGTGAAAAAGTTTACTATGTGGCATGTGTAATATGATTCTGCATAACAAGGTTGGAAAACTTTTGCTGTAAAAGGCCAGGTAGTAAATATTTTTAAAGATTTTATTTATTTACTCATGAGAGATACAGGGAGAGAGAGAAGTGGAGACACAGAGGGAGAAGCAGGCCCCATGCAGGGAGCCCGACGTGGGACTCGATCCCGGGTCTCCAGGATTACGCCCTGGGCCGAAGGCAAGAGCTTAACCGCTGAGCCACCCAGGCATCCCAGGTAGTAAATTTTTAAAGTTTTATGAGTCACACAGTCTCTGTCCTACTATTCAATTCTCCTATTGTACAAAAGTATCGATGGACAATGTGTAACAAGTGAGTGTGGTTATGGCTCCAATAAATCTTTATTTACTGAGACAAGTAGCTAAGGTGTAGCCTGCTGACCATGCTATGTATGTAGGTGTGTGTGGGTGTAGAAAGAATATGCATTTCTCAGAGGAATGTTCACACAAATGTTAACAGAAGTGCTCTATGGGGGGGATTTTAGATAATTTTTACTACTTTGTATTTTTTTGTATTTGATTTTCATAGGGATTGGAAAAAGTCATAAAAGTTATTTATTATTTCATGAAAGGAAAAAATTCTGTTTACCCTAGAGAAAAAATAGGTTCATAGGAAAAGATGACAGAGTTCTGTTTTTAAGATCTTACATGTTACATGTGTAAGTAATGAGATACAGTAATATTTAAATATAGTTCACCATTTTGTTTGGTACAAAATTGCCTCATGCCTGCATTATTGCACTTGCTTCTTTAACAATATCCTTGCCCTTGTTTTAATAGCCCTTCCTCTTCCTGGTACAGACACACTGCCAGATTTATCTAAGTGTATTTATTTATTTTTTTAAGTGTATTTTTTAAAATCTAGAATTTATTATCTAGGTCTTCTAGAATCTATCAGAAGCAATCCAATTAAAAAAAAAAGCAATCCAATTCTATAATAAAAATAAACATACACACACTACTTTCTTGGCTCCCCTACTTGTGTGTTAAGTGTGCCAGCTTTCTTGTTTCTCTTCCTGTTCTCTTGATATAGGAGTCCCCAAGTTTCTGTCCTTCTTCTCACCTTTTTGCTACATTATCTTCTTTGGCATTCTCATGGGTTCGGATACCAACTCTAACAGTGAGGACTTATCTGAATATTCAGAAAAGTAAGTGACAGGTCATCAGTTCTGTCTTGAGAATTTGTAGAAACCCACACCTACTTACAATCACCAGGTACCCATCACTAATCTCAGCTCCTCGTGTAGGTGTTTCCGTCAAGCTCCCACTAGGAGATACACCAAATTTAGATTTACTAACTCAGCTTTCACCTCTGGCTCAGCATAA
This sequence comes from Nyctereutes procyonoides, assembly GCF_905146905.1. Classification (NCBI taxonomy): domain Eukaryota; kingdom Metazoa; phylum Chordata; class Mammalia; order Carnivora; family Canidae; genus Nyctereutes; species Nyctereutes procyonoides. The sequence continues at coordinate 755,953 of NW_026575132.1, forward strand.
TACTTCAAGATTGTGAACTAGATTTCCAATATCAGCCTTGGAAGAGGAACTTTGGTGTCTTCTGCGTATGTATTTGGAGACAGAGAGGAATACAAACAGAGGAGCCAGTTAGTCTCCCCTGTAGTTGTCTAGGCAAGATGTGATAGTGGCTTTTCTGTTACACCAGCTGAGTTGCTGTGGAGATGAACAGAAGTAATGGCTCTTCAGAACACGAAGATTTAGTGATGGACTAGATTTGAAAAGGTGAAGGAGAGGGTCCACCAAAGATAACTCAGTGTTCTGGCAAGTGCAGATGGAGGATACTGGCTTTTTTCCCCATGAGGTCTAAGGCTACAATCATCTGCTGAGACAGAGAAGTGAGGGTTCAGAAGTCTGAAGACGTCTAGGCAGAAGGAGGATGGAAATACCACGCAGAAGGAGAGATATTAGTGAAGGCCTGAAGGTGTGGGGATAGTGTTTTCTGGAAATTGTGTATACATGAGTATTTAACAGAATGAGGTGTGGAGTAGGGATTGTCAGCGTAGAGACGTAGGTCTGGGAAAGTAAGCTAACGCCTGATTGTGCAAGTTCTTAAATCCCATGCTAATTAATTTTCACCTTATCCTTAAAAAATCAGCTGTCCTCAGACATGCAGATCCATGGACTATAAAAATTTCGTATCTAATTTATGAGACCAACATAGAATTGCCTGCTTTTATTTTACACCATAAAGCATTAAAGCCATAATAAAACCCACTATCTTTCCTTTATGTTCTATTATTTATAGTTTTCTGTGAAGGAGATTTTGAAGACTGAACACTAGGTACTTTCTCGCATTTCAGGAATAGTTCTACAATCGGCATCACTCTAAATTACTCTATAAAGGAAGCTAAAGAGCATATAAATCATGCCAAAAATACTTAGATCGGGAGGACTGGATGCCTCAGGGAATCGGTAATTTGATCCAAAGCCTTTCACCTGTTAAAACTTATCCTGGGTCAGTAGTGACTGAAAAATCCTCGCGACCTGACAGGTGTTCAGGATCCTGTGGAAAGTGAAGTGGGGGAGTCAGGCTGGCTCCTGCTTGACACGCGTCTGCGGTACGGAAGCCGCCACTGCGTGGACTGGTGACCTGCTGGCGACCTGGGGCGCCGACCTGGGGGTGCCGAGGGCTGGCCCCGCTGCTGGGCCTGTTCAAGCAGGCTCGGGGCGCCCTGCGCAGAGCGTGAGCCAGACCTCCTCTTGGGCCCCACTGCCTGGCCCCAAAGTGGCCCAGGCCTTCCTCTGTAGGCCCCTCATCCCCCCCCCCCCCGGGGGGCTGTGCTCCCTGCTGGGCTGTTTTGTCTCTGTTGTTACCAATCATCAACCAGCGTAAGCCCCTGGCCGGGAGGTCAGGCCTGGGGGCTCAGGTCGGGCCTGGGGGCTCAGGTCAGGCCTGGGGCTCAGGCCAGGATCCCAGGCTCTCTGCACCCAGGAGTCTGCTGCTTCCTGTCCCTCTGCCTGTTGCTCCCCCTGCTTTTAGGCTCTCCCTCTGGTTCTCTGTCAAATAAATAAATGAAATCTTTAAACAAATATATAAAGCATTAAGTTGCTGCTACTACTTGTCATCCACAAGGAAAAGTAGACCATTCCTCCAATTTATTCTGTCTCTGGAGTTTAATTGAGAAGCATCAACATAGGCCTAAATGTGTAAGAATTTACATCACTAAAGGGGCACCTGGGGGGCTCAGTAGTTGAGCATCTGCCTTCAGCTCAGGGCCTGACCCCCCCCCCCAGCCTGCGTCTCTGCCTCTCTCTCTGTAGCTCTCATGAATAAATAAATAAATAAAATCTTTAAAAAAAAAGAATTTACATGACTAAAAATTAAATATTACCAAAAATTATTTTTCATTGTAATTAATTTGTCGTTCAAAAACCATTGCCTTAGGCATGTCTGGGTGGCTCAGTCCTTCAAGTGTCTGACTCTTGGGTTTGGCTCAGGTCACGATCTCAGCACCGTGAGATGGAGCCTGCAGCCAGCTCCAGGCGCACAGAGTCTGCTTGAGTTCTCCTCCCCCTCCCTCTTCCTCTCTTTCTGCCCCCAACCACGCACTCTTTCTCCTCTCAAATAAATAAATAATCATCATGGCTTTGGATACGGCAGTCATAAATAAAAGAAGTCCATCCAACCCTCCCTAGCTGGTAGCGGGTAGAGGAGAGGAGAAAGAAACGTGTGGCTCCTCACTGGTATCAGACAATAAGAATAACTTCTTTTCCCTCGGTAAAGGATCGTGGCGGTACATAGGCCCGTACCTGGGCGTTCAGCCCGAACCACACCAGCAACACGCTTTTAGCCAGGTGGAATGAAGAAGCCAACTTTTAACAATAATCTAATAATTTTGTGGGTTGCAAGCTTCTACTCTCCAGCAGGAACGTGACTGCTTAGGAAACGGCCGCAAAAGTGCTCCTTGCTCAGGGGTTACGTGGAGTTTGCGGTTTAGCTGTAAATTGTGCTCCCCTTCTACACCTCCTTCTGCATTGCTAAGAAAAGCCTAAACACGGTGAATCTTAAATGTGTGTGCAGATAGGCAAAAATAATGTGGCCCGAAATATAAATTGGCTTTCCAGTAGAGGCAATAAATTCAAGTATAGCCCAGAGTCTGGCTTCAAGGTTGGAGCACACCTTGCACACTTAGCTGACCCGGGTTACCGACGTACCTTGTGACCATGAGACAAAACCAGTTTATCTATTTGTGGAATAGATTCGTGAATTTATTAGCATCATGCATTTATAAACCGCACAGTTCATCAACTAGACGGTAACAGATTGAGCTAATTATGGATGAATTATTCAGCTTTGCTTTGCTGCTTTTGTGCCGTTACTCCGGGCAGCCGTCAACTCTGCTTTGTGCTTCTGCCCTCGTAGCTTTGCCTGTTGCGTCCCATCTCCTTGGGACGCGCTCCCTTCCCTGCTCCCTTCCTCCTTCCCCATCAGCCCCTCACATCCACACCTCAGTCTTGGCCAAGCACACGTCTAGCTCATCTTTCCAGGTTTAGCGTCTCTGCAGATTCCTTTCCAGTCTTCTCACCCGTCTCCCTCCAGCCATTTCCACTCTCCACTCAGCGGGATTCATTTTTCCTTCCACACCCTTAGCCTTGGTGGTGTAGCTATCACACCTGTGCCTGTGGGCTCCCCAAAGGAGAAGGATACCGGAGACATGCAGTGAGCAAACAATTGAACAAATAATTACAGCAGTATTCTTTCCATTTTTGTTGTTTTTTTTTTCATTTTTGTTGTGTTTAAGTAAATGTCTTGTCTCCTCAGATGAATTTCAAAAGACCAGAGAAATATCTATAGAGGCACTTTTAAGTAATTTGCTTCTGGTGAACTTAATTTTTAAAGAACCTTGCCTATAATTTTACTGATCGTGACTTTTGAGGTAGTTTTCATGGTTGTTAATTTGTGTACACATGTTGAAAATCAGCTAATGGACTTTTTTCTTTGATCGGTTGTGTGAAGTTCGTTTTATACTTTTCACTCTAAGTGGGGCAAGATGGCTGAAGATGTTAAGTAGCACACACCTAGCAACCAACAGTACAAAAATAAGATTTTGACTGTTAATTGTGAAGGAGTTTAAACATATTCAGAAGTAGAGACAGTGGTTTAGTGCATCCCCCATGATTCGTCACCCAGCTTCCTTCATTTTAGCTCAGGGCCAGCCTACTTTCATCTGCTCCCCTCCTCATTATCCCTACCCCAGATTTTCTTAAAGGCAGACTCGCCGAGGTCTAACTTATATAATATGCCCTTTTTATTTTTTTATTTATTTATCTTTTAATATTTTATTTATTTATTCATGAGAGACAGGGAGAGAGAGAGAGAGGCAGAGACACAGGCAGCAGGAGAAGCAGGCTCCATGCAGGGAGCCCGATGTGGGACTCGATCCTGAGACTCCAGGATCACACCCCAGGCCAAAGGCAGCGCTAAACTGCTGAGCCACCCAGGGATCCCCATATGCCCTTTTTAAATGTAAAGTTGGAAGAGCTGGAATAAACACATACAGTTGTGTATGTGGTCAAGATATAGAACATTTCTACTACTATAACTTCTGCCCTCGTGCCACTTCATCATCAGTCTCTTTACCCGCCCCCATCTTCGGGCGACCACTGATTTGTTTCTGTTCCTGGAGTTTTGCCTTTGTCTAGAATGTCCATATAAGTAGATTTAACCAATATGGAACCTTTTGTGTTTGGCTCTTCTATTTAATATAACGCTTTCGAGATTCATCTATGCTGTTGCGTGTATCGATAATTGTTCAGTTTTTCTTTATTTTATGGACGTACCACAATTTATTTATTCAATAGACGGTGGCCTTTAGATTGTTTCCTGTTTTAGGCTATTATGAGTGAAACAAACTTTGAACATTTGCATATAGGTTTTTCTGTGGATATGTGTATTTATTTCAGTTGGGTAAAATGCCTATGTGTGGAATTGCTAGGTCGTAGAAGAGGTCTGCTTTTTTTTTTTTTTAAGGTCTGCTTATTTTTATAAGAAATGGCCAAACTATTTTCCCAAGCAGCCTCACCATTTCAGTGAAAAATTCAGTGAATTTTAGTGTGGAATTTCAAACTAAGAAAACTATCCAAGTTTTGGAGTCTTAAATTTCTGTTACTAATAAATCTTTGATCTCAAGTGCTTGGTTATTTTTATTCCTCAAAGCAATAAGACTCACTGAGGCAACTATCAAGACATCTTGCTGCTTACTGCTGGCAAGATCCTGGCTAGAGTTCTCTTGGACAGACCACAGTACAGCCCTGCCAACCATGTGCTCCCAAAATCACAATGTGGCCGTGGGCCATGGCGCAGTACAGCTGACTTGATCTTTGCAGCGTGTTTGGATTTAGGAAAGTCAGGGCTTAACTCTGGCTGTATCTTACAAGATTACAGATTCCAGAACGTTCATTTTTCTGGTTAAATGAAACTGCCCCTGAAAAAAACAAACTTATATGTAGAATTAAAATATTTTTTTAATTAAAAAAGTATCATTGTCATTAAGTATTTTGGAAAGAAAATATAAACAATGGCATCCTATAACATTATCTCTTGGCCCGGTGGAATAATTTGCTTAAGTCTGGAGTTCCAGATTCTTGACAGTCCTTTTTTTTTAGGCATCAGAGTTTTGAAAAACCCTGGATTTAAGACAATGAAGTATTTTCGATTTTATTAGAAAATTAAAGGTGCTTTATTTATTTCTTACTTTGATATGGAATAGAAGAGATTCAGATGTATTATTAACATATCATTGTCAACTACCATTAAGTGCCACGGACAATGAGGCCCTATACTAGATCTCTATCTAGTACACTCTTTAAGCATAACAGATTAAATTAAAACTGCTGGAACAGTTTCCTAGAAGACCAAGTACATGGACAGCTTTAGCAAGGTGCAAGCTTTATCCAACATGAGATGGGAGCGCACAGGAATATACTCTATGTTATTAAACAAATTTTGGCAACTAAAAAAAATTACATATTATAACCATCTTTGAAATTTATAGCACAACACAGCAGTTAAACTGTCAACAAAGAAAGTATAGGGTCTCATTTTACTTTCAGAAAAGACCAAATATCTGCTCGATAAGGATGTTGTTGATGATTCCTTGCACTGGGAGAAAGTTCCAGTGAGACCTGAAATGACTCAACCCCCAGGGAGCAGACGGCCTTGAAGTCTACCCACAGAGTAAGCAGACTTGATTTCTTTTGGATTTCTAAAATTTGATATGATTCTTTGCCATAGCTACCCAGACTGGAAGCTGGACACGGTCCCACAGTAATATTTATTTCCACCAAATGCTGTAGTCATTCAGAACCTGTCTAGGATGCCCAGGATTTTAGACACAGCTTATATCTGCACCATAGAATGATTATAAATCCCGGATTAGAGATCCAAGTCAGCCTGAAGCGAGGGCCAGAAACCTGTACAAAGAAAAAAGAAATAGAAAGAAATGCTATGCAACCTTTGGAAGAGCATGTCCCCTTTGCTTGGACTCTGAATTTTCAAAGTATTGTGACTTTTCAGAAGGAGAAGGCAGGTACAGCTCAGGTCCTAAATATAGAGGGCGTATTTAGAGAATAGGCTCCAGAATCAGAGTGGAAGGAATACCTGCAGCTACTCGTGTGAACGGGAAGAGCCATTTGAAAGAACCAAGAAGTCATAGTGGAGCTAAGTTGGCTTTCTAGAAGACCGGGCTCAGCTGATATCCACATAGCTCTTGAGCCTGCGAATCAAGCTCCAGAGTCTGAGGAGTCTCTTTTCCCCTTAGGTTCCTTGCTGTGACCCTGATCCAGCAGGGCTGGGTCCTAATAGTCACAGACTGGGATTGAAGAGATCGGACTTTACACCCTTAAACTGATCTCATCTTGCAAAGACCTTCACTCCTTCTACCGATGGAAAATGATTGGACTTGCTCATCAAAGTTCTCTGTTTTCCAGTTAAAAATTGGGGAAGTTTTTTTTGGAGACAAGTACTGTATGATTCCATCTATATGAGGTATCTAAAGTAATCTAACCCATTTATATGAGGTATGTAAAGTAATCAGACTCAGAGGTGCCTGGGTAGCTCAGTCAGCTGGGTGTCCGACTCTTGATCTCAGCCCAGGTCTTGATTGCAGGGTCTTGGGTTCAGGCCCTGTGCTGGGCTCTGCACTGGGCACGGAACCTACTCAAAATAAATGAATTAATTAAATAAAGTAATTAAACTTTGCACAAAGTAGAATGGTTTGGGACTGGGGCTGCAGGGGACAGTGGTGGTGGGGAGGGGGTGCACATATGCAGTTGCTCCATGTGTCTACAGTTTCGGTTTTACACAGTGAAGAAGTTCTAGAGCTCGGTCGTATAATGTGAATAGGAAAGTTAACCTTCCTAAAATGGACACACTTGAAAATGGTAAAGAGAGTAAATTTTACATCATGTTTTTTTTTTAACCACAATTTAAAAAATAAAAATAAATTAGACATCACCCAAAAGAGTTTGTTTTGAGGGGAGCTCCTACACTATTTTAAGCATCTCTCACTTCGGAAGGGACCCCTAAATTTGCTCATCTAAAGGGCTCTGGAGCAGAAAAGCTCACCCATCTTCCTGTCATTACGTGTCAGGGGGGTTTTGTGCTCCTTGCTCTCAGGCTCCTTGTTGAGTCGGTTTGTTTGGCTTGGTCTAAGGGCCTGTGCTTTCCTGGATGTGCGGCCTCCGCTCCACCGGGCCCCCTGGTGACGGAGGCGGCCCTCTGGTAGCTGCGGTCCAGGGCTGCCCTCGCCCAGGTGTGCTGCCACGACTGCCAGGGACCGACTACTGCCTCCCGTTATGGGGTCCCCGTACTTTGTCAACCTCATCTGCGCCCAGCGGCCCATTCAGCGTGCGATCCCCCCTTGCAGGCCCCGGTGGCTCTTGGACGCTCCCTCAGAAGCCGCCTGGGAACTCGGTAAGGCTGCCCGGGAGCGCCCTTAGCTGTGCCCGGAGTTGTGACCCCGACACAGCTCTGCTACCTCCCCCGCCTCGCCTTAGCTGCAGAACCATCCTCAAGCACACCAGGTCTCTTACCTCTCACACTACGCAGCAATCAAGGCTCAAGCCCAGGATCCTTTGATTCTCTCAGATTTGTCTCCTCTGCTTACTCCGGTCCGCCAAGTTCTGACCCCAACGGGGAGCCAGCATACCTGGATGCATTCTCTCTCTCACTCTCGGCCTTTCTCCTTCTTCTGCCTAGAAAAAAAAATTGTATCAAATCCCAATTTCCTAGTTAGTGCTTTCGCTACTTTCCCAAGAGCAATGAAGCTTAGCCTGTGGTTTACCCTAAGGAACCAAAAGTCTCCTGGGAGGCGAGGGGCAAGAATTACCAAGAAGGGAAAAAATCGGGGTCGAACATGTTGACACTGCCTCCGTTTTATCTCGGCTTCTTTGTAGGTCCATCGTCTTCCTGCTCCGCCACGTCTTGTTCGCCCTATTTCTTGCATGCCTCGAATACATTCTTTACCACTAGTTTTACCGCCTCAGAGTGTAGTTCTGGGGTCAAACCACCTCAGTTCCAAACCTGGTTCTGCTAACTCACTGTGAACTGAAAGAAGCTCCTTAGCTCTCTGTGCTTCAGGTTTTTTTCACCTGTTAAATACAGATTGATAATGACCCTCATTCTGTAGGTGAGATCATCTTACAGAGTATTTTAAACAGTGCCTGCAATATAGCAATTGTTCAATTAAAATTAGCTCTTAATATTCAGACCATCATCAGTTTTCCTCCAGACTAGTAATTAGTATTCATGATATCAGCGACCATGTCACCAACATAAATCACAGATATTTCATGTCAAATACCAGTTTTTGCACATATCTCATTTATGCTCATCGCTACTTTTAAATTATGATAGTTATTCAACTCACTGCTAGGTATTGTTATTTTATTAAGGTTTTGTGCTATCAGCTTTTATTATATCACAATCAAAATATGTTTATAATTATAATTTAAAGCATTATTTTGAGAAGGAGTATAGGGCTTCATCAAATATCAAAGGGACCTTGGGACAAAAAAAGGTTAAAATACCTTATTTGAAGTGGGTTTTAAAAATTTACATCTAAATTGAGTCCTTAAAAAGATCTACAAGGCCTGTACTGGTTCATTTACCCTTAGAGTCTCAGAGCTTGTCACTGCCTGAGGCCCTGTCCTTCCATCTGGAATCCCCACAGGACAAGGAAGGCATCTGCTGTTTAATGCCTGCGTGTGGGTGCGTGTGGGTGTGTGTGTGTGTGTGAGAGAGAGAGAGAGAGGAGAGGGGGTTGTTTTGGAATGTGCTTCTTCCTTCTCCCTCATTTATTCCTTCTCGTTACTCATCCATCAACCTTTCATTCATTATTAAAGACGTTGCTAGCATCATCTCCTCCTCCTCCTCCTCCTCTTCAGTGAGCTCCCAGGGTGGCTGCGGTGACTTTCCCGTCCCCTCCACAGCACCAATGTAAACCGTTGGTCCCATTTTGTTAAATTTGTTTAGTTTTCTGCTTACACTAGACTGAGTTCCTTGAGTGAGAGCCATGACTTAGGCTTCTTCTCTCCTTTCTCAGTTCCTGCCGTAATATCTAGGACTCCCTGGGTAAATCTGGTATGACACCAGTGTGAACAGGATTGATGTCATCTCAGAGACAAAGTACCAAAGACATTCTGAATTATTTTCATGCCCTCCTCTTTTTGTGGGCTAAATACCCCACACCTAAAGTGAAGCAGAGTAACACTCAACAACAGAAGACTTAAAATTATTGATAGAATAAATGAAATAGAGAAGGGCTGCAGTTGGTCATTTCTGGACTGGACAGAAACACCGTGACCGACAATTATTGGTGATATTCATCTATACTGGTTGTGGTTAGACTTCAAGAGGGTTCCTAAAAAAAAAAAAAAAAGAAGGTTCCTGATTTTACCCTTACGCATCCTGTGTTATTGCTGCATTTTATGAAAATAACTTTTGGATCTAAAGATCCATATTGTCAGGATAAATGTCTGTTACACACCATTCCACATCTCAAATCACTGTCATGGGAAAGATGGTATTATAAATGGTGATAAATGAATAATCATCTGAAGACAAATAAGTTGGGCACTATGATAAAATGGAGTTGAGGTAGATTAAAGATTTTTAAAGTAAATAAGCCATAAAAATATTAGAAGAAAATATAAGATACATTCTAGAGTACAGAGACTAGTATACTAGTCTGAGTATGTGTCATACTTAGTATGACACAAAAAATGGGAAGCCATAAAGACTAAAATATGTGACATCATACAAATATTTTAAATTCTGTATTAAAACACACACACACAAGAACCCACACAGTCCAAAGACAAATGAAAATCTGAAATAGTTGTAGCTAATTTCTTAATATGTAGATTTTAAAAAAAAATACCAACCTAATATAAAAAATGAGCAAAGGATAAAAGCAAAGAGTTAACAGGAAAGGAAATACAGATGACCCTTAAACATGGAAAGATTAATAATCTCACTCAAAATAAGAAAAATGCAATTAAAATCATGATCAGATACCATTTTTTTACCTATCAGACTAGAAATAGGAATGAAGAGGGTGTGAGAAAATAGGTAATCTCACACACTGTTAACGGAAACATAAATTGGTACAACTTCTACAGAGTACAAATGGGCAACATCTATTAAAATTAAGGATATCATATCCTTTGATTACGCAAAAGAATTTCACACAGACACACACGCACACACAGGACACGTAGCTCCCTCCCTTCCTTTGGTTTACACGGACATGCAAACGGAAGCTGCCTTGTAACCAAAGGGCGAGAGCCTGAGGGCCCAGCAAGCAGTGTGACAGGCACTTGGTGAGAGGTGGGAGGAACTTGGGTCTTCGTTGATATTATTGAGCTACTGACCTTACTGTAGCCGGAGTCGCCTTACATCCTCCCTTAGAGTTATATGAATACATTTTCTACTGCTTTAGCCATATTTGGATTGGGGTTTCTATTATTTACATATGAAAGCATTTTAAATAAGTATGTGTGTGTCCATACACATATCATGGATCTATCTATACACACACATGCCTACTTATTTTTGTTGAAGATTTTATTTATCCATGAGAGACCCAGAGAGAGAGGCAGAGACCCAGGCAGAGGGAGAAGCAGGCTTCATGCAGGGAGCCCGACGTGGGACTCGATCCCAGGCCCCGGGGGTCACGCCCTGAGCCAAAGGCAGGCGCTCAACCGCTGAGCCCCCCAGGCACCCCTCACATACATATCTTTAAATTTGAGTGTGCTGTTACAAAATCTATAATCAATGTAACCATACTTATTGTTAGAACATATGTTATTTCCAAGTTTTAAAAATAATGAGATTGTGATTTTACATAAATGTACACACCTCCCTTTTTTATGGCTAAAATTTTAGAAACAAAATCACTGTATAGAATCTTTAAGGGTTTTGTTAGATATCGGAAAGCAATAGATCAGGCGATGTGTGGAGTGTTCATTTCTGATCATCCTTACTAAGGACACTAGATATTAACATAAAAATGTACCTCATTTGTAAATGAAAGGATAGTAAGTAATTTTAATTTACATTTTATTATCAGTGAGAATGAACACTGTGATTTATGAAAAGATTACATTTTTCCCAGAGGGTACTTCTCAGATCAGAATCAGAAAAAAAGAAGAAAGAAAAAAAAAGATAGCAAGTACTTAGCAAAATTGTAAGTTCAGGAGCCTGGGGATTAGGTATGAAATATAAAGGGTTAGTACACAGACTTAGTCAGCCACAACCTATTTCTTCATCTCACACAAAGACCTCATGAGGGGATGATGGGAGTGAATTTGAAGGGAAAAGAGAAGCTTCAGTCACTAGTCGTTTTGGTGTCCTACCTCCTAGGCTGAGTTGGACAGGAGGAGACACACATTACAATCCTCCTCTGAGTTTGGAAATTTGAGAGTAGAGGGATATCGTGCATAATTTTCTGGGTGAGATCCAGAGGGCTGATAAGTATTATTAGAGTGGTTACCACTGACATTACAGTGTTGCATCTACAAAGTGGAAGTGGTGACATAGCACAAGGGGACTTGAGGTAAAAGCTGACATCAGTTTTGCAATAATTAGAAAGTCATATTTTTTCACTTCTGAACTAATGACTGAAATGCTACACCACTACATTTGCATGTGTATTTCTTTCATCGTGTGTGCACCTGTCTTAGTTACCTACTAGTCCTGAGCGTCTCTGGACCCAACTTCTTCACTTTAAAAATGGACGTAATATTATCTATATAATATGCGTTCTTCTCGTAAATAAATGTTCCTGTTTCTTGTCCAAGGTCCCACATGGGATTTATTTCTTGTCAGGCCGAGTAGAATATAGGAGAGCCAAGCACACTAACCAGGTAATGTACCTGGTCAACAAATATATGGACCGTGTCAACATAGTATATGTTGTGTTACCAGACATAAAGCCAGATTCCAGGCTCTGGCATTCAGTCTGCCCTGAAATGATGCTGCCGTCTTTGGCCATGATCAGGAATCTTTGGCCAAACATCATCAAGCGAGGCAGGGCTCACTATTCATAGTCTGTCCACCTTTATCAGCATAGAGGGGAGCTCTGCTGGTCCTGCAGTTGCAAGGCTCTCTCTTCCAGGAGAGCCCCATTTTGGGTGTTTCAATCATAGAAACGCATCTTGACCTAGGAGCAGATGGGAACTTAGCTAGTTTCCACCCATCTTACGCAGCTTCCCAGATTCTGACTCTGGAGCTATTAGTAAAACTTAGGTTTGCTATAAGACGAAACCAGGTCCAGGTAGATTCTAGTCCATGGGACAATTTTGCTGGCTGCCAGAGCACATCGACACATCGGGAGGACTACCCTCGTCTACTCCTTTTCACTGTCATTTCTATCTCATGACCCCCGGCCTGGTTCAGAGCCCAAGATGACCTGAGGGTTCTTAATAAAATCCTTACTTAGGGTCCAGGCAGCCATATAACCGATGCCTTTACTTGAGTTGCTGAGAAGTATGAAGCTTTTCAGGAAGATATTCTTGGAGCTGGAAGCCAAGTAGTTGCCTCAATGAACTGCCTGATTGTTTCCATTTAACAATTTGGATTTTCTCCCACAGTCACTTCAGTGTGCTCAGTAAATTGGTGTTTTATGCTTGATTTTTACTTTCAGAATCCTGTCTCAGTATTATGAGGATCTGATGTCATGATGTAGGCAAACGTCCTTGTATTGACATGTTTTGTTTTTGGCCGGTGGAGGATGCCAAAATTCTGAGTTCCACGGGAATAGAGCCAAGAGACGTTTGGCTTCTTAGTTGGAGTTAGTGTCCGTGGGAGCGGATCTGGGAAAGTCTTGTGGAGGATCCATGGCCAAAACCGCATAATCAAATTTTGTTCTGAATAGGGTCCTTCATAAGATGTTAGGAAAAAAAAAAAAGAGCATAACGCTTATTGCAAAAAGTTTTTCTTAATAGAATAATCTTGAATGGTTCTATTTCTTAATAGAATAATCTTAAATGGTCAGGAAAATAAATTAAATATGTTATTTAGTAGCTTAATCTATTTGTGGTTTTAGTTTAAATTTACCTTTATGATTAATGGAATCAAATTTGTCAGTTGTTCCTTCTCAGGAGACCTTTTCAACAAGAGCTCCGTGAGATCAGAATCTGGGAATATAGTTTAGATATCTATAATTTAAATCTGGTGAATAGTATTTTACCTAGAGTGCATATGTAGAACTAATAAAATTTAGTTAAAGTCAGTTTTTTTAAGAAAGCACATATATGTGTATATTTCATTTAAAATTATCTTTATTATGAGGCATAAAAAATAGCATTACATTGTTAAATTTTTTTTGTATCTTATACTGATCCAAACCTGGAGTCAGTGGCAACTAAACATGTACATCTTTGCTTCATTGCGAAGCTGTGTATTTCTGTATCAAGAATATTTAGTGTAATGTTAAATCATAGCTGAAGTGAACCATTCAACTTTTATAGCAGATTATTAGGGAGCTATCTGTCATTATTACATATACGTTTTATGCCTGTCAGATACAATAGGCAGCTTCATATTATAAAATCTTATGTTCAAGAGTATCTGGGACACCTGGGTGGCTCAGCGGTTGAGCATCTGCCTTCAGCCCAGGGCATGATCCTGGAGACCCGGGATCGAGTCCTACATCGGGCTCCCTGCATGGAGCCTGCTTCTCTCTGTGCCTGTGTCTCTGCCTCTCTCTCTCTCTCTCTCATGAATAAAAAAATAAAATATTTAAAAAAAAAGAGTATCCTGTGTTCTTGACAGGATATAACATTTGTTGAGTTATTTTAATAGGTAATCTAGGAAGTTATATGTAAATATTCCCTCCATTTAGTCTTTTAAGTGGCAACAAAGAAAATTGTGCTGTAAACCATACACGCAATCTAATTAAAATGTATTCATTTTCCAAAGACATTCTCTATAAAATCCCATCTAGACATGAATGAGCTAAATTTGGTACCATTTTGCATTCTTGAAATCTTACATAGGGATGACCAAAATGAGTAGAGTTTACTTTGACATGTTTTGCAGTATGTAAACTCGAACTGAATAACCATGGGAATGAAATTTCAACACTATTCATCACATGCCAGGCAAGTCCTGATTGCATATCACATTTTAGACTATGGTTTAATTTCTTAATTATGTTATAGGTCAGTATTCACATGTCTTATTTTTAAAAGTGAGCATCTGATATTTTAAATGAATTTTTATCATGCATTTTTAATAAGTAATATTGGAATGAATGATTAAAAAAGTGTAACTGATCTGGATTTCTACTTCTTATATAATTAATATATAAATATAGATGCTGTCTCCTTGGATAATTTGATTAATTTTGTTTAGCCTCAGTTCACTCTATGAAATGAGTATGACAATGATAATACTTAACTTTCAGCATTATGAAGATAAAATTACATCATTAATGTGAAAGCTCTTTGAAAACTTAATTATCAACTTATTATTTTTTATTACTATATACCATAAAATAATGGTTTTAAGTGCATACGACCATAGATTTCCTTAGAGTCTCTTTGTCCAAGTAAATCTCTAGGCCAGTAAAAGATTTGTTTAGATAGATGTAAATTGTGATAATCCTATGAACATTCATTTAGTGTCTTCTGACTTCACAGTTAACAGACCATGACTCAGAGCTTTTCTGTTTTTGGTTTTAGCTTTCCTGCATTTTGTCCTTTGGAATCCTTCTTCTCTTTTGTCCTTTGGAATCACTCTTAGCCACCATGCATTCTTTTCAAGCATTTTAGAGCTCTTATCTCAGTTCTCAAACCAATTCTCTTTATAACTTTGAGCATCCCTCTCCCTAGACCTCAATTCTGTCTTATGTAAATTTGATGATCTGTAAGGCCTGGCCTGTTCCAGGTCTCATATCCTATGACAGTGACCCATTTCCATATCTGTGTGCATATTCCTCTGCTTCGCTTACCACCCTCTCTTCATCTTCCTTTTCATTAATATCAGCTCTACTCCCCTATTAAAATGCAGCCAAATAACCTTTTGCAGAAACCAATGCAGAATCCAATAAGGATATATTACAAAATATAAACATTAAAAATATATGGTTTCACTCTTCTGTTAGGGCTTGGTGAAGAATTGTTAACTAGAGCAATGAATCATTGTGTCAAACTGCTCTTAGTTCACATCCAGGCTGGCCACTGAGATGCCTCCCATTGTCACAATTCCTCAAAGTTCTCTTCTGTGAACTGGGAACAATAATGTTTTGCATGCTGAGCATGTCACAGAAGTGCCTGGCACAAATCTAGTGCTCAATAAATATTATCATCTTATATCCTCACACATCAGTAGTCCTGATGACATCCTGACTTTGTTTTTAACACATAAAAAGAATCTGATTTCATACTTTAAAAAAAAAAGAATTTATTTATTCATGAGAGACACAGAAGCAGAGACACAGGCAGAGGGAGAAGCAGGCTCCCCATAGGGAGCCCGATGTGGGACTCTATCCCAGGGCCCCGGGGTCACGCCCTGGGCCGAAGGTAGATGCTCAACTACTGAACCACCCAGGCGTCCCCGATTTCATACTTTGAAGTCCTTTTTATTTAGTCGTCTAGTTTAATCTATCACGGAGGTGCCAGTTGGTGATTGGATGATCTTTAAGAACAAAATGTTTTGGTAAATAGTAGGGTTTTTAACCATATTAAGACATCCAGGCTGATTTGAAATTTGTTTTCTTTTCCCGACACTCAGATTGTTTAATGACTAAAGCTCATTAATTGGGAAGCAACCATCATAAATATATTGTATTACTTTGTAAATAATAATTTTTGTCTTAAGAAGAAAAATAAAAGAGTGTGTGAACTAGGTTCGATGAATGCACTCTACAAAGGCCCTAGATTCCCTGAAACTATATGCAAAGTTTTGAGTTTTATTTCTTCTGGTGAGACTGTCTTTAGTTTTCAACAGATTCTAAAAGGGTCATTGACATCCTAAAATGTGTCTGTCAAGGTTGAAAGTGAAATACATTTGTTCTCGTTTTTGGGATAGAATAATTTAGTTCCAATTTAATTACTGTCAATATCAAATTACTGCCTTCTTTTAAGAAATAAGGTTCTATACAAAAGTGCAAAAACCGACTTGAATTCAAAAAGAACTGTAGAGTTTGGGAGGGTTTTTGTTTTTATATGTATGTATGTATTTTTAGCTAGTATAGGTTTGTGGGAAGTCAGAGAAGTATTATGAAACAGTCGGAATATTAAAACTGATGCACCGCATTGAATTTTACATGATGTTTTCTGAAAATCTCAGAGGTTAGTATGATTTACTAATGGTCCCGATGCTTTCTTTCATGGTCATATGGGTTTCAAAGAGGGCCACCACATGGTGAAGTTGGTGATGAGATCCTGGGGCTGCATGGGAAGGGTGACTAAAGATTGGGGAGTCCTATTACTGGGTCCTTAGAAAACGAGAGTGTTCCTTCCTTACACCCTAGAGGTGAAAGTCCCCAGTTATTTGTCTTCCGGAGCCTGAGGTACATTAATGGGCCTCCTGACCCAGACTTTTGGATCAGGTATATTCATGGCCCTCGAAGAAGTAGCATCTAGTGTTTTGTAACTCAAAGTGGCCTCACCCCATCACCATAGCTGGTCTTGGCTCATAGGCAACCTCCTTACAGCCCCAGACTCGTCAATGTTAAACGTATCAGTATTAAAACTAGAAAAAGTACTACACTTAGTTTGTATGAGTATAAATTGCTGCAATACCATTGAGGCTTTAATTATAAATTACTTATTTAGGAACCATACACTAGTTGGAATTTCAGTAACCTCTTCCATTAAAGTTGGTGACTACTTCGTCATTAAGTTACTAAGCTGATGAGGGGTAGTGAAGAGAGTCCACTTCAAAGACATTATATCTAAAGTTACACTTAAGGATTTCTAAGTACTTTATAATTGTTTTTCAGTTCAATTTGAAAATTGGTGTCCCCAAAGCTCAGGTAAATGTGCCAGTATCATTAAATGCTAAGAAAAAAATGCAGCCTCCTTGTGTCCCTGTGGCTTTAGTAGAACTTGTAACTCTAGGACTATATACCCTTGCCAACTGCAATGCATTTGGAAACTGAACCTATGAAAACATATAAATAGTTTTCAGGTCAGGATAAAGAGGAATGAAACAAGTATAACTAGTCCTTGCTTTTGTGTATTTAAAGCAACTTGACCAGAACCAATTTAACAGAAATTTCACTCATGAGAACTCCATTAGCAGACCTACCTAAACCAAACTTTTATGCTAAACCATTAGACTTTTAGAGTAAAGTGAAATTAGAAATCCAGCATTAAACATTATAACATAAAACCATTGTGTCTTTCCAAAAAGGTGAAAACACTTTAATATAATTTATATTGTTTCTACACATTAGGCATAGGAGATAATTTCACTTAGTCATAAGTACAATGAATTTGATTAACAAAATCCTAATTTACAAAATAGAAGTAAATATATGCAGAAATATATTCATTATCGAATTATAAAATAAAATTAACAATTCTTGTTAAGATATCATCAGTTTATTATTTTGCATTTCAGATAATAGAGTTAAATCATTTTGGTATGTTTAATAACATTTATAAGTATTAAAATAATGGAACGTTGAGATTTGAATACAATGACAGTAAACCATTGAAATTTCACATTCACATGATAACAGCCATCATGAATCCATAGGTGAATGTTAATTAAATGTAAAAAAAATATAAAATGATTGTAATATAACCACCTAACCATTAGCATATGGAGTTTTAAGACCACTATTTAATCTGCTAATTTGCTCTGAAATATAAGCAGTTGCTTTTCTGTGATACATGACATGTCTTTGTGCCTTAATACTTAATTTGAAATGTCCTTATTACCGTAAAAATATACCAAAGTAAATAAAAAAGGAGACACTTATTTACAAAACAATATTGTATACATATTATATAAATGCAATTGTTTCGAAGTCTTTTTATACAATATCGATAGAATCAGTCATTTCTATTATTTTATAAAAACTGCAATGTTGCAAAGACAGCCTGCAATTTTGAAATTCTGATTAAAAATGAATACTTTTTTGGCTGCCTTTTAAGATTATGCAGTTTCTTCAAGTATGCTACAGAATTGAATGCTGACCTCTAGAAAAATGATTCTTCTTTCATTAAAGAAAATCCATTCCCCATCGGGAGGTGTGTGAAAATGCACCTTAAGAAAGGAGAAACTTAAAATTTTGCTGAATGTTTTCTTAATTCGATAAACCTGATAACATCAGCCATTCAGTGTATCGTATTAGCACCATCGGCATGGATTGTTAATGTACTGTGCGGATCATAATAGGGATGGGGGCTTGCAAACGATGTACCATCCCTATTTTTGTGAAATTTCATTTTACCAAGTATGCTATCATACAATATAAATTCAAGTGTTTAAGGATGATTCAAATGATGGTATATAACAATCCTGCATTTTACCAATACTACATATAGATTTTTTTTCTGTAGATATTAAATGATACTGTAAAGAAATAGACTTTAAAGCATAAACTCCTTTAATTCACCAGAACACGGGAGAATTGCTTTCCTTTACCTGGATGTGTTCTTTATATAGATGAACATAAATGCAATTTGATCTCCTCGTTCAAAAACTCTGGAAATCATTAAGACTTTTTATTGTGTGATTTATTTTGATGGTTAAATGGCAACCATTGCATATATTCTTTTAGCCCCTATACTGAGCTTGTGCTTAAGTGACTGTAGCATACAGTAGGCGTATACCCTGTGGTATATAATTTCACAGTTTCAAAATTGTTGAGGGGAAGGCCTTCCATATTTTAGGAAGTTATGAACCAAATATAAATCTCATGAGCACCCACAGCGATCTACTACCATGGCTGGAATTTTCCCATATATTATTTGTTCTTTGCCATTAAAATATAGCATATTAATGGGAGACATCTTTGTGGGAGTACAGCAGGGGCCCGCTGAGCCCCTGGGGTTTGCTTGGTGTACGAGATGGGTATGAGGATACTTTTGTAAAAACACAAATTCACACTCTCCAGAGCAGTAATTGGCCTTATATCTTTTGGGTGCAATAATCCAATCCCATCCAAAAGCTTCAAAGTCCACAGTTAGAGGGTAACGACAGCACCGAGATTCTGTTGAGTGCTCATCACAGTCAAGCCCGAAATCTCTTCTGGATCTTTTTGGTGTGTCTGTCACCTTGACTTCTAAAAAGGGATTCTGTGTGAAAAGGAAAAGAACAATCAGTAATATTAAGAGGTCCTGAAACACTTCCCTACCTCAAGAACTCATTATTGATGAAACTAATCATGTTGCTTATACCACATTTACTTTCTAAAGACACAGCATTGAGGAATTTTTGTTTACACTAGGCTTGATTCTTCCCTTGTGGCTCATACGAATATAGCACCAACTCTAATTCCCTATGGTCACATCTATGTCTTTTCGATTTCTGTTTTCCCCAGTTTGAGTATCTGAATGCCTGGCACATAATAGATGCTCGAAAAATATTTATGGGAAGAAAGGGACAGAGGAAGGAGAGGGGAAAAGGAGGCAGGACAGGACAGAGGAAGAAAGAGGTTAGTTCTCTCTCCTCCTGATTAAATATGTTGGCTAAGTATGTCTGTGATGCCTGGAATAATAGATCTATATTCATCCATCCTCTGTTCCCTAGGTCGTTACTTGGGGAAACTTGGCTATTAAAATCAGAGCAAAAAAGTTACCTTGCAGCAGTATATGGATTGCAATAGGAAAAAGAAAGGTAGGGTAATGAAGGTGGTTGTATGCATATTGAGTTGGAAAGAAAACTCTAAGAGAGCGAGGGACATATTCAGAAGGTACAGTAATATTTCACTTTATTCTTTCACTGAAAGATGTTTCTGTTCATATATTTAAACGATAATTTGCTAGTTCTTCCCTTGCCCCAGTCTTTTTATGCATTTGAGACTTTTCCATTTATATGGAAAAATCCAAGGAATGTATCATTAATAATTATGTTTAATGTGTTTAATAATAATAATCTGTTTAATGATACTTAAAACTTCTGTCATTTGATCAACTTTGATCATTAAAATGCTACCTGTAAAAAAAACTCTTTCTTAAATAATTAAGTGATAATAATTAATTAATAATAGTTTTATCCTACATCAAAACCAAAATAGCCCTGGTGATTAAATAATTCTTAATAGTTAATTGATGTAATTAATAATAATTAATAATAGTTTTTATCCTACATCAAAATAAAAATAGACCTGGTGATTGTTATTTAATATCATAAAAAAACAGATCATTTTGTGAGTCAATTACATTTTATGTAGCATATTCAAAGAAAAATAAACCATTTGGAAAATTATGTAATCCTTTAAAGAACATGTTTTTATTTAAAGTAGATCTGACTTACCATCTACTCTTTATAACCAAGACCATTTAAAAACTAAAAAGATAGCATTTATTGTTTGCAAGCATAATCTTTTGTTCTAAATGAGGTCAATAGATGGAAGTAAAAGTATGATCATGTTAAATAAGTTTCTGAAAGTAGAGGTAAGCCAGGAGAGTGAGTAAATTTACGCTAAGGTTTTAAATGGTTTTTATTAATTTTTATAATATGTGAAGTATTGTCAATCTGCTTGGCCTGATAGTAAATGAGTTGGCCTTACCTAAGTAAACCCTTGCACAGAAATGGCAAGGCAGCTTAGAAGCTTAGAAATAAGCTAGGTGACAAGGCCTAAATAGCCTGAAAATTTAAATTTTGTTAGGGGTAATTCACAAAGTATGCTACATACACATCAGTGCATTCAACAGTCTGCAAAATAATAAACATATTTATCATGTGGGACCTTAAGTGTGGTATATTTAGTAAGATGTAAGCCTAAAAGTACCATACTTAGCTAACTGCCATTAAAAAAGCATTTTATTTTAATCATAATTTTTCAAGTTTGTTTTTTTTTTTTTTGCTTATTTAAACTACAAAATCTCAACACATCTGGCATTCTTCTGAAGGAAAGGAAATTTTAATCTGTTGGGGATGTAGTAGGATCCACAATGAGTATTTCATGTTTTTATTCATGCATATCAATGAAAAGCACTTCATATTTCATCTCCAATTCGACAGAACTCCCTAGGAAGCTAATGACTGTGGCATAACTGTTTCTTAATCCTCGTGCAAAATAAAAGTATCAAGAGGGATATGAAATTAGACACCTACTTTTATTGGGTACAGGGCTACCATTGGGGTAAGATACCTTTGTCTGGCTTCTGAGCATAGGAGATGGGTAGTGATTTTCCACTATTATCATTCACATGATGAATAAAAATGTCACAATATTTGTGGTTAGATGTTATTTTCAGTTATCACTTACCAGCCCATCTTCTCCGGGTCCTGGGAAGGTTACCGCAAGATCATGACCATTCTCATCTAAAGCTTTGATTTCAATGCCTAAGTTGGATTCAGGCTGTTTGAGCCAATTTTGCAACACTGTCTTCACATCAATGCTCTGCCAAATACCAGTGCCTGGGTTCATGTCAAGTTTCAGAGATCGGATTCCAGTATATCTTGTACCGTCTTTCATGGGTTTGATGAGTCTCAGGATTTGCACAAACACTGTTGTAGGAGTCTTGACGGGTCTCAGATATATCCACAGTTGGGCCTTTACTACTTTATTATATTGTATTTTAGAGCTAAACTTAAAGAAACAACATTTGGGTTTTCCTTCCACTTGCATGAGAAGATCAGCTATAAACGAAAAAGAAAAGAAAAAAAGTCATTGAAATTATTTCTCATAAAAAAAATCAACAAGTCCCTTTATGTTAATTGGTGAGCCTTTTGTCCCCATTGGACTAGTGAATGCATATTTTAAAGTGAAAAACCATGCAGAATTTCATTCATAATTCAGAAAAATATCAAAGAAAATAATTGTTCCAGCTTTGCAGAGTTTTTTCAGATACGTATTTTTTTTTTCAGCTTTTTCGGAGGCCTCTGCTCCCTCCCCAGGGATCCGGGGCTAGCGTGAAGTGCACTAAAGAACGACTGGGGGTGGAATCTTAAAATGATGGTGATTAGAGAGAACCAGGACTTGGTGGAGGACCGTCCGCTTAGAATTCTCTGGGAATCTGAGTCGTCAGGCTCTCGGAGCAGCTGCACCGATCAGTCTGGAGGAAGGAACCCTTCCCCCAGGCCTGGGTTACCTGGGCCCCGATTAGAGGGAAGGAGCCGCTCTGCTGTGGGGGCCCCGGGGGGAGCGGGGGCCGGGGCTGAGGGTGGCTGGGCCTGGGCCGGGCTGAGGGGCTGGGAGGCTGGGGGGTTGGGGGGTGGTGGCTGAGGGCCGGGAGAGCTGGAGGTCTGGGAGGCTGAGGGTGGGCAGGGCCGGGAGGGCTGGGGGCTGGGGGGCTGAGGGCTGGGAGCTGAGGCGGGCAGGGCCGGGAGGGCCCTGGGGTGCCCCGGGGCGTGCACAGCCCGCTGTTGGGAGGCGAGGCGCGCAGGACAGCAGCTCCCTCCAGCCAGGAGCCTCCGCACCATCCCAGCAGGTGGGGTGCAGTGGCTGGCAGGTATGCACGGCTCCCGGCAGGTGTGCACGGCTCCAGGCAGGTGTGCACAGCTCCCGGCAGGTGTGCACGGCTCCCGGCAGGTGTGCACAGCTCCCGGCAGGTGTGCACGGTTCCGGGCAGCTGTGCACATCTCCCAGCAGGTGTGCACGGCTCCCGGCAGGTGTGTACAGCTCCCGGCAGGGGTGCACATCTCCCGGCAGGTGTGCACGGCTCCAGGCAGGTGTGCACATCTCCCAGCAGGTGTGCACGGCTCCAGGCAGGTGTGCACAACTCCCAGCAGGTGTGCACGGCTCCCGGCAGGTGTGCACGGCTCCCGGCAGGTGTGCACGGCTCCGAGCAGGTGTGCGCCGCCCCAGGTGCAGGTGGGCCTTGTGGCGGCCCGGCTGCCGTGGCGTGTTCGCTCCATGGCACCTCGTGACACTCGGCTCGCGGCTGTCATTGCACCACCTGCACTTCCTCACTGGTCTTCCCAATACGGTACATTTTTAAAAACCCTTTTGGTTGTTGTTGCTCTCCAGTGTGGTAT
This sequence comes from Nyctereutes procyonoides, assembly GCF_905146905.1. NCBI lineage: Eukaryota > Metazoa > Chordata > Mammalia > Carnivora > Canidae > Nyctereutes > Nyctereutes procyonoides. The sequence continues at coordinate 779,084 of NW_026575132.1, forward strand.
GTCTCAGAATTACCCCCCTCCGTGTGTGGGGGGGCACGCGGGCCGGGCAGCAGGTGTGGGCCCCAGGGGTCACTGCGGGCCGTGGCCGGGCCCCAAGCCCTCTGGCCCGGGGCGACCAGCACGACCTGAGCCCCCCTCCCGCGGCTGAGCCCTCCGGCCTGGCACCCGGCACTGCCACTGCGGCCAACGCGCTGTGAGGGTGCAAGCCTGGCGCCACTGTCACACGCAGCGAAACGTGAGCGCCACGCAGGCGTTTTATCCTCATCTCCTTTTGGCTTTTGAGCTCTCCGGCGAGGCCGATCGTGCCGCAGCTTCCTGCGTCCTTCAGCTCGGCTCCGTGACATCTTGCAAAGACAGAGATCCTCCTTCCCACTCCCACACAGCGGCGGCCTGGGAAGGGAGCCCGGACCAGCTGCCACCGACACGAGCCCCGCGCCACACACCCAGCTACTCACTCTCGGCGGGCATGGCAATGACCGTCTCGGTGGTGGCGTGGTAGTCGTCGTCCTCCAGGGAGCCGTCGCTGCTGTCATCCCTCTGGACGTCGTACTGGTCGATCAACTCCCGCAGCGGAGGAGCCCGCGGCAAGAGTTGTCTGACAGCATCTCTGCTGATGTTGGGAGCCGTTTCCAGGCGAAGTTTGCTGAGGATTTGAATTTTTATGGCTTCTATCCTTGAAGACTTAGTGTTTTGCCTCCACGTACATGCATTACACAGCCCCTCCTTTTCCACATTTTCTTTTTGCTCACTGTTCTCACTTAGATCGACTGGGCCAGCAACAATCAGCACAAACAGGTAAATATAAACACAGATTTGCAGTCTCTGCATGATTTTAAAGTCAGCACACTCTTTTTCCTCGTTCTTATTTCTTCCTTTTCCTTTTGTTTTGCTTTTGAGTAATGCCAAGCAAAATCCTAGAGCCTGTACAGTCTGAGAGACAACTTGCCACCCCAGTGAATCTTTTATACTGTATTCCAAGTGGCTTTTTATATTCCAACTTTGATGAGACAAGTGTCGTCAGGATCTATGATTGGCTCTCGCTCCACAATGAATCTCGCTGTCAGAGGTTAAAACCCCGTCTGTCACAAGTCACCGAACAGTATTCTGTTACAGTCAAGGGTGAGCTGATTCATTCGACTACTTCATAAAGGAAATAAATCTGCAAATAATGAAAGATATATGTGACATTTGAAAATTTAAAGTCTGGGTTAACAATAACAGAGAGTGTACACTTGAATCCGATTCATCTTCATATATGAAACCCAAGTTGTGATTTAAATAAGTAAATCTTAGTCTCACACTTAAAAACTTGAATGTTAGTTACTTCCTCTAAAGTTAAAATTATTGTCTATGATTTAGGCAAGCATTTGAAGTAAAAAGAATTTTGTTTATTGCATTAAGTTATGTTTAGTGTTGTATAATTAGGGAACTTTGAATTTGAATAAGGAAAACCTGAATTAAAAGAAAAGGTGAGATTGTGCTACTAGTAAAAGATTTCCAGCTATAATCTGAGAAACTCGTTTTCCTGATTAAATTCTTAGCACATGCTAATAAAAATCAACTTCTTATAATGTTCTATTACACATGGAATTCTTTTGAAATAATTTCATGTTTTTTATTATGAAAACTGTGCTCACTTTTTGGCCTATTGCTATTCAGTTATTTCCTATTTTGAAGTTGCAGATTAATATTACTCAGAAGTTCTGTTTCTTCATTTGTTTATTACCAAGAGGCTAATGTCATCTAGCAGAAAAAAAAATCTCCAAACTTAGAATAAGAAGATAACTGTTACGACTGACAATGCTGCACTTGCTACAGTTTGCCTCAGATTTCCATAGGTAAAAGCAAAAAGCATAGTATCTCTCCTCCATAAATTATTATTTTTTTAAGGATCATTTCTATTTTGAAGAAATCAGAAAAGCCTTTATTTTGGGAGTGACATTTGAAATGAGGTGTTTGGTTGTTTGGGTTTGCTTTTTTTTTTTTTTTTAGATTTAATTGCTTTATTTGAGAGAGACAGAGCGAGCACGAGTAAGGGGGGGGCAGAGGAGGAGGAAGGCACAGGCTCCCCGCTGAGCAGGGAGCCCCATGTGGGGCTCCACCCCAGGACCCTGAACCCTGAGATCACGACCTGAGCCAAAGGCAGACACTTGACCGACTGAGCCACCCAGGGGCCCCTGTCTTCCATAAATTATATCAAAATACTGTGAACACGTAAGAGTGAAAGAGCACTGTATAAAGGGGTGCCCATTGTTTGGTCCCCCAGTACTATAACTGGTTTGCACCCCTTTTCCAGTTTCTCGTTTTGACCAGAGGGCAGACACCTGGCAGGGGTTTGGGGTAAGGTCTGGGGACAGAGAATGGTGGAGCCTCTTGTTCTCCAAACCGAAGTGGCCTGCAGAGGGATCAAACTCTTAACCTTAGCTTTGGGAGCCAGGAGATCTCATCAAATAAACTGTTAAAGAGCTAAGCAAACACGGCCAGGGAGAAACGAGCCTTTTCCAAGACACAGGAGATTTCTTTTTCCTACTCCTTTTTGGGAAGCTTAGGACTCCTAGGAGAGTTAATCCATTACTCTGACCCCCTCCACCCCAACAGAATGCAGTGGCTCATATCAAATATTTATTTTTTAGGTCACTACCACTTTTGCACATTGTACACTAATTTACTGCCTCAGTGCACTAAAATGCAACTCAGTAGCCTGAAAAGTTAATGCATTTTCATCAAATTCTTAAGAGGTATCTACATCTCTTGAGAAAAAAACGGCCTTACATAATGCATTAGATTTGCTCATCATTAAAGATTAAGGAAAACCAGACACAAACCAGATGCCCTGAAGGATTTCAGATACTCTTTATTGTGGAACCATATTAGATCAGACTTATAAAGTTTTATTTGGTAAGCTTATTTCTCTGTGTATAAGTCTTGGCAATGCTATAATCATTGTAACATATGCTCCTATACACTTCTGAGTAAGTTGGACTTTTTTTTTTTTTTGAATCTTGATTAGATTTGCATAGCAGTTGGGAACTCAGGCTCTGGAGTCCAAAGGACCTGAGTTCGAATCTCAATGTTGCCACTTCGAGCTACGTGATAACGGATGAGGTCCTTAACTTCTCTAACCTTCAGTTGCCTCACGGAGCTTTTGGGGGTTGTAATTTAATAATGCATATAAATTGCTGAATATAGTGCCTGTCATACAGTAAGTGATGGATAAGTGTTACTTGAGTGCTCAGTCTTTGTTCCTGCAGAGGGGTTTGAGATCATGCTTAAATATATCCTCCCCACGACCTAGAACTGCTTCAGGTTGTAGCTGCCAGTTATCAATCCACAGAGACTAAAATTTCCTAAGGCAGCCCCATGACAGGCATATTTCAGCTCTTTATTCTTACTACCTAGAATAACGTAAACAAAGGTTGCCATTTCCACATACAGCTGATGTTCATTATTGATGAATTCCATACTTTCAAGTTTGCCTCCTTGCTAAAATTTATTTTTAACCCCCAAATCAATACTCAGGATGATATTGTGATCACTCGTGCACAGGCGCAGACTGGTGAAAAATTTGAATCTTCCAACACACAGGCTCCCAGCTGAGGTCAACAAGGCAACGCTCCACCTTGCTTCAGCTCTCATGCTATAAACAAGTGCCCTTCTTACAATATATTTAGTACCAAGGGTTTGGGTTTTTTTTTTTTTTTTTTTTTTTTTTTGATGGGTAGGCTTTTCTTGGACGATTCCATTTAAAATGGTCCCTAGGGCATACAGCTAAAGTGCTCTGCTCCTAATAAAAAGAAGGCTGTGATAGGAGGTAGAATGGTGGTTGCCAGGGGATTTGAGCAAGGGTTGGGGGGGCGGGGAGTTCCTTCCTATTCGACAGGTACAGAGTTTCAATTTGGGAAGATCAGCAAGTTCTGGATACAGATGTTGGTGACTGCCGCACAGAATGTGAATGTACTTAATGCCACTGAATTGTACACTTAAAAATGGTACAGTGGTCAATTTTATGTTATATATATTTTACTGGAGTTTTTATTTTTTAAAGAAAGTTGTGGGCAGCCCCGGTGGCACAGCGGTTTAGCGCCGCCTACAGCCCGGGGTGTGATCCTGGAGACCCTGGATCGAGTCCGGCATCAGGTTCCCTGTATGGAGCTTGCTTCTCCCTCTGCCTGTGTCTCTGCCTCTCTCTCTCTGTGTGTCTCTATGAATAAATAAATAAAATTAAATAAAAAAAGAAAGTTGTGATAGGTCTTAGAAAAAAATTGTATGTTAGATGAGCTCTACTCAGCCTTGAGTAGTTGTAGTCTGTTGGCTGTGAGTTCAATGTTAATGACTCCACAATATATATTAAATAAGATGTTTTTAAACAGATAAACATGGTTATGTATCGATTCATAAAAATATCGTGACCAGAGGCTCACAGGAATGTGACCTTGTATGTGCTCTACGAGCAAAGGTCCCGTAATCACTCATTCAGTGCTGGCAGTGACCTTATGGGACAAAACCCCTGTGAATAACAAGAACCACCTCTATCTGACCAACCTCTTTAGAGATCGGTATCAAATGAGTTTAGAGGTATTGAAGAAATTTCGAGAACATATACCTCTTCTCCCGTGGCAGTGATCGCAACCTTCTGACGGCCCCAGAGCAGGAAGGTTCACTGGCTGTGGGTGACCTCACTGTGCTCTGACCACTGGTGGCCTGGCTCTGGCTGCCTTCATCAAGGAGACAGGACAGCGTGTAATTAGAATGAGCGAGTAGAGACGTGTGGCTTTTAGCTGCCTGGGAGAACTTGGTCGGCCAGCTCTGGTTGCCATCTCTAAGAGTAGCTGCTCACCGGAGTCAGACTTTAAGTGGTCAGTGCCTCACAAGACTTGTTATTTTTCTTTGTTCAGTTCTCCCTTGGACTGGGTAGGCCCCACATCTCCGTAACCATAAATAAGGTAGCAAGCAGACTTCTCTCATCCCCGTTACACATACCAGGGGGGGTTTCAAAAACAACTTTGATAATACAAAGCATATTTCCCCCAAATGTTCATGGTTTGACTCTTTACAGTCTGGCAACTACCGAGGACACTACTATAAAGGCTTGCCAGAGTTTGATGATGCTGCAAGAGAAAGGAGGGGAGGGGATTAGGAATTAGAATGGATCATGAAAAATTCGACTCTGACGTGAGGAAAAAAAAAGACAAAGATATTTTATGTATTTTATGTGATGACTCTTGCCATGTCCTTATAATGACAGCCCTTTGGTGTCGCTCCGTGCTCATTTCGCTGAAGGTCAGAAGACAGACTGTATGAGTGCTCAAGTCACACAGCACAGGAGAAGGCAGTTGTCTCACTTTGATATCCGATTACTCGTGCTTTCCATAGATTAGAACAAAAATTAACGGAAACAAAAGTATTCTTGAGCTAGGGACCCACCATATAGGAAGAGGAGATAAGAGACCTGAAATATAGCCTGGATCTGCTGCTGAGTTTTCTGTGGCCTCGAGTAAGTCAATTAGCAAAGCCTTCATTTATGAATCTACATGTGTATGTATGTATTAATTCACTTATTGTTTTATGAAATCTCCTAATGCCTTTATGTGCCTGACACTGTGCTGGAGTCTGAGGAGAAAACCATGAGCCAGGCAGAAGCTGTTAGTGTCTCCATAAAACCTACAGTTTAGTTTCTTTATGTAAAATGTGCGGAGATTTTATTAGGTGTGACTTTTCAGTGGAGGTTTATCCCCTAACAGTAATTATCAAACTTCTTGTTCTCAGAATGTATACTCTTGAATATTATATAAGGTCTTCAAGAGCTTTGGTTGGTATTGGTCATATTTATCAATAGTTAACATACTATAAATCTAAAATGAGAAATTTTAGAATATAGGTATACACGACCATATATTGTACGTATCTTAGCATTATTATGAAAATAGCTTTTACTTCACAGACTCTCTGAAAGGGTCTCTGCTCCAGGGCTTCTCAGACCACGCTTTCAGAACCATACCCCAAATAATGTTTACTCTACTTCAGTTGAATATTTTTTCCCTATAATGTGAAGTCCCTTTCTCCTAATACCTGTTTCTGGGCTTTTTAAAATATATATTTTTTATTTATTTATTCATGAGAGAGAGAGAGAGAGAGGCAGAGACACAGGCAAAGGGAGAGCAGGCTCCCTGCAGGGAGCCCGACGTGGGACTCGATCCCGGGTCCCCTGGATCACGCCCCGGGCTGCAGGCAGCGCTAAACCACTGAGGCACCCAGGCTGCCCTGTATCTAGGCTTTTAATGAGAAATCAAATATGGTAATTTTTAAGCATTGTGTGTTTATTTATTGACACACAATTATAGCCAAGAGCAGAAATCTGAATATTATAATCATCAATCACCAACTTGAGGATATCATGAGGACATTTTCACATGTGTCAGTTCTAGGACAGAGACTGAAATCTGTGGTCCTAAGGGATTTTTTTTGTAGATAGTCTTCAAGGCAGTCTGAGTGATAGCATTCCTATTACGGCTATGCTTCGTCATAATGCCCGAAGTAATGAAGTTCCTGCGTTCTATCCTTTAGAGGTAGAATTAACTCAGACAAAATTTAAAATGCAGGGCACCTGGGTGCTCAGTCTGTTGGGCAGCCAGCTCTGATTTCAGCTGGCTCCGGTCCTGATCTCGGGATCCTGGGATCCAGCCCCACATGGGGTTCCGTGCTCATGAAGGAGTCTACTTGAGGATTCTCTCTCCCTCTCCCCCCGCCCTTCCCCCACTCACTCTCTCTCTGTCTAAAGTGAATAAATAAATCTTAAAGAAAGAAAAAAACCTCAAAATGTGATTTCTCCTTTCTCTCCAAAGTAGAAGCTCCTGTTTATTATATTTAAATTTATATATTTTATATGTATTTATAATAAATGTATAATATAATGTAATATTTATATATTTATATTTATATATTTTATATATTATTTATTTTATATATATTATATTATAATAAATAAATAAATTTATATTTATTATAAATTTGAAATACAGAGAATCAAAAATAGTTATAATTTAGCTTCCTCATTTTTCCATTGAAAAAAAAGATGCCTGACTCAGAGACTCAGTGCTAATAGTGTCTATGTTATGCCCACATCTATCATTACTATTTTCAGTTGCTTGCTTTTTTCCCCTTGCTTGTCTCCCTGCCTCTATCCTCCATCCCGCAGAGCACTATGAGCACTTTAAAGGCAGGGAATTATTTTGTTCATTTTTGTGTCTTTAGCTCTTGGTCCAACACCTAGCACATATTTAGGTTGGAAAAGGGTATTGCCTTAATAATTAAAGTAATAAATGGATGAATGTCTCCTTAACTACAAGAAACTTCAACCTCCTAATTTTTCACGAGATATAGGTAGTTATTTATAGCCTAAGTGACTCTGGTTGTGTTTTTAGTTTGCTCTGACTATGGTTTATGACATTTCTCCTGGGGTCCCTCTTACACAAACTGGTAGGGGAGACTGGTGTCACAAGTCCCTGTGTCTTTCCACCTCTGGTAGTTAGTTCTCTGGTAGAGCAATGAGCATTTTGAACATTCCAGTAGAGCTTTTGCATTTAACGATTATGGCTTCCCATAGACACGTAATGAGGACCTTGCTAAGGAGTGGCCATGGCCATGTTGCTTCTGACACCACTATTGAAGACCTTAAGGCCAGGGCCTCCTGGTGGCTCAGTCAGCTAAGTGTCTGACTCTTGATCTCAGCTTAGATATTGATCTCAGAGCTGGAACTTAAGCCCTGCGTTAGGCCAGGCATGGAGCCTACTAAAAAAATAAAAATAAAAAATAAGATCAGGACCCTTACCCAGCACAGATCATATTCAGGTCAAACTGATTTTCAGGAGCATTAAAGGTAGTCAGAAAAGAGAAAAGAAACCTCAAAAGAGCAGCGTGTGTGTGTGTTTAAGCAAGTCAAAGGTAGAACCATCCTTGTTGCCTTGGAGAGAACTGAGAACTGAGTATATGTCTTCACCTTCTCCTTTGCATTCTTTTCTGTAAATTACTAAGTTTCTCTGTGATCCTTCTCTACCTGCTTTCTTCTTCTTCTTCTTTTTTTTTTTTTTTTTTTTTTTTTTTTACCTGCTTTCTTCTTGAACAGGAAGGAACTTTCCCCCAGAACTGGGATAGAGTTTATCCCTTCAGTTTTACCTAGAGAGGCATAGCTCTGTGAGCAGACAGCCGAGGTGGGCCGCAAGTCAACCTACGTCCCAGAATATTATCTTAAATTAAGTTCCTTAGCTCCCAGGGGCATCTGTGAATTCCATCAATAATTCCATGACACTTAATTCTCCATGCATCTTTTAGGGCATTCATATAGCCACCTTACATCTGAATACTACCTCCGTGTCTTCATTTCTACAGTCTGCAAATACAGTATTTACAGTTGAGTTTTACTATAATCAAGTGCCACCTAAGGTAATAGGGGTTAACTTTGATTCACGGCAGGTCTCAAGAAATGTTTTTTTGGTTTTTTTTTTTTTTTCCTTTGAAAGGTATCTTTCCATCATTCAAGCTTGAGAACCTGGCCCAAACAATTTCCTAAAGAAGCATAGCTACTTAAGTTCTTTGCCTGAAGACAGTGGCTTAGTTCGGAAAAAGTCTGTCACAAATTTATCCCTTTTTACGGGAGCTAAATTTTCTGTTTATGTTGAATGCACATGCAGTGAGACAGCACGTAGGAATGTTTCAAACAGCCCGATGTAAGTTATACCAGGCCTCAGTGGGGCTCTCCAGTTCACTACAGTCCACACCCTTGTGGTCAGCCTACGCTTCCGCACGTTGCCCACCTCCCTGGATTAAGAAGGCACAAACTTCTGCCTACAAAATTTAATGAAGTCAGAGTTTTAAAATTCACAAATGAGAAACATAGTATGTATAAGAAGTTAATTTTCATTATTTTTGATAACTGCTTTCCTCCACGATGTTTTTATTTACTTTAGAGCAAACACATGGTTTCCAGAGCAGACGACAAGATAGATTAAACTGGCAAAGACCTGTCTTTTAAAATCTTTACCTTTATTATTGAGTGAAGCTTTCTAGTAAACAACTGCTTCCCGAGAGAAAAATCTTGCAATGTTCATGGTGTTGTTTTGGGGCACCTTTAGAAACCATAATAAACTCGATAAAGAGCATGTTTCTGGAAATAAAAAAATAATTTGACTTTTTCAGACTTAGGTTTTAAAATGTAAAGTCTTAAAACACTTAAAAAAATTTTAGTTCCTTTTTTACTCAGTTGGTGTCTTAGAAGTAGTGATAGCCTTAGAAAAATTCAGTTCAAGAGTATTCAGAAAATGTTTTCTTATTTTTTTGGAATTGCCTAAAGCATTTTTTCCATAATTCGTGGAGTATTGGCTTTCAGAAGCATTCTGTTTCCAGATTCTTTTGTAAATTCCTAGAAAGAACTCTTCAAAAAAATGTATTCATTTGGTCATTTGTTCATTTATTTGTTCATTGATCATGTATTAGCATCTGATATATGATGGATACAATGCCAGGAATTGGAAACAAGGGGGAAAATGATGCTTTTTGCCTAAGGAAAAACACTCTGAATTTTAGAAACATAAAAATTTTAAGATTATTATATCTAATCTGTTTATGAATAGATGGAAAAACTGGGGCCCAGAGAAAGATTACATTACTTAAATTAGAATTAAATTTTAAAAAGCGTATCTGATTTACAAAGGCAATTTGTCTTGAAATACTTTTGAAGCACCAAGTACTTCTTTTATATTGAGTTAGAATTTTTTTTTAATGTTCTAAAATTAACAAATAAGGTCAGTGCTCAATTTCCTGGGGCAATGCCACAGTGGTGCCCTTTGTTCTTGGAACCGGTCCATGGTCTGGCTTGGCAACTGAAAGACCCAATGACCTGTATTTGGCAATTAGTATAGGAGTTTTAGTGTCTACTAACTAAACATACTTTGAATGTTCATTTGCTCAGATACTGGGAGTCAGCCTTTTGTTAGAGGATGTCACTATTTCTGTTAAACTCATTTTCAATATTTTGAATTATATACTTACATTCTTGAAATTTCAAATTAGTAAGTCAGTAGTTTTTAGTAATTTTAACCATAGAAAGTTCTGGTTGACTTCTTTTTGGTATTGGTTTAAAAATTAGATACCACCTTTAATTAGAGGAAAAACAGTTTCATTGATTAGATTTAATATGAACATTCTGGCCCCTGCTGGGAAGTCTAAGAACTACATCACTTGCACTACCAGTTTTTCTAAGGTCTGAGGACTTAAACCTTGAATTCAGTTTTATATACCTTCTCTCTCTCTCTCTTTTTGTAATACCGAAATGTATTAAATAAAATCTATAAGGAAAGCTAATGCTTACTATTATTGAGACTCAAAATCTCTGTTAAATATCGGGCATTTTTCCATGACCCATTGAATTTAAATCCACTGTAATTCAAATTTTCTACCTTAGTTTTAAATACAAAGAAATCTAACATTTTGCATCTGCACTCAAACTCAGAGGAGAAATCTGATGAGAGAAAAGGTGAAATTTAAATACTTGGAAAAGTGTGGTCATGATACTATTTAGAATTTCATTTCCTCAAATATTTATGGAACAGCCAGTGTTTGGTTGTAGGTGGGCACTGAGTATATTTATACAAAACATTGCCGGATCCCACTGGGTAATAGTTATAAAACAGCACTTTGAATACAAATCATGGAATGGAGTATGGACTGTAGGACAAACCTGATTTCTTGGGTGTAGCCAGAATGATTTATGCACATGGGAGACAGGCTGAGAGGTGGTGGAAAGAGACTGGAAACAAGATTATAAAACATTCCCTCTCCAAAGCCTACAAATAAATAAATACTTTTGCCCAAATAGTCTCTGAGAGCTCTCTGACTTGGGGCAAATTAGAAGACCTTGCTTTCCATATCTGCAAAATGGAAATCCTGGTCACTTCTGGGGACAAAATGAAATCATGTAAAGTGCCTGCCAAGAACAATGCCTATTGCCAACTAAATACTTAATAAATATTAAATATTAAACTCACCGTCAACATGTAATAACAATATCAGTAGTACCTAACAATATGTGTATCATTAATGTTCATTTCTATTTGAAATCTTTGCGAAATTGAAAAATTATAAATTGAAATTTTGTAAAGTGAGGAGTGGGTATACAGTTGACTTAAACAATGCAGAGGTTAGAGATACCAAACTCCGTGCAGTTGAAAATCTGCATATGACTTTGACTCCCCAAAACCTAACTACTAATAGCCGACTGTTGACCAGAAGCCTTGCTGATAACATACACGGTTAATTAATACATATTCTGTATGTTATGAACAAATAATGTACTATATCCTGTATTCCTTCAATAAAGGAAGCTAGAAGAAAGAAAATCTTGAGAAAACCTTAAGATAGAGAAAATATGTTTACAGTACTCTATTGTTTTTATTTTAAAAAAATCTGTATAAATGGACCTGCACAGTTCAGATGTACACAAATGCAAGATGACTAAAAAAATCAGAAAGAAAAAAGTGGGGAAAAACATGCCAGGGAAATGCTAACAAGAAGAAAACAGGGGTTATGATATTAATCAGACAGACTGAATTTAAAGCAGAAATTGTAAAAACAGGACAAATAGGGAAATTTTATGATAGTAAAGGATTTCAAGAGAGGCTATACCATTCATAAATCTTAAAGCACTGAATAATATAATAACCAAAATACATACAGAAGAACTGCAGAATTACAAGGAAAAACAATCAGACATAAAATAGTAGTAGCCCACTGTAGTTCACTTCATGGATCAAGCTGTCAAAGTAAGGATTTACCTGCACAATGAAGCCAATAAAGTTGCCACATGTAGTGAATGGAATCGATGGAATTGATGGAAGAGATATCCTGTGAACTGAAAATCAATCTTATTTTTAAAAACCCATGAGACAAATAATAATTAAAGCACTATGTACAAAATTATAATTAAAACATTATATACCGGGATCCCTGGGTGGCGCAGCGGTTTGGCGCCTGCCTTTGGCCCAGGGCGCGATCCTGGAGCCCCGGGATCGAATCCCACGTCGGGCTCCCGGTGCATGGAGCCTGCTTTTTCCCTCTGCCTGTGTCTCTGCCTCTCTCTCTCTCTCTCTCTCTCTCTCTATCATAAATAAATAAAAATTAAAAAAAATAAAACATTATATACCAAGACTTATAGGATGCAACTACCAGTGTGTTCATTGGATATTCTTCTAGAATTTTAGTAAATTAAAGAATGAAAATAAATGAATACAGGAATCCCTGAGTGGCTCAGCGGTTGAGCGTCTGCCTTCAGCCCAGGGCATGATCCGGGGTCCTGGGATCGAGTCCCGCGTTGGGCTCCCTGCATGGAGCCTGCTTCTCCCTCTGCCTGCGTCTCTGTGTGTCTCATGAACAAAGACATAAATTCTTTTTTTAAAAAAAAAAGAAAATAGGGATCCCTGGGTGGCGCAGCGGTTTGGCGCCTGCCTTTGGCCCAGGGCGCGATCTTGGAGACCCGGGATCAAATCCCACGTCGGGCTCCCGGTGCATGGAGCCTGAAAAATAAAAAAATAAAAATAAAGAAAAGAAAAGAATACAGAAAGCCTTTAAAAAAATTTTTAAGCTACCATAATACTAGCAAGGAAAACAAGAAAAGAATATTGACACAAAATTTTAAATTAAATATTAGCAAGTAGAATTCAGCAGCACTTTGAAAGAACAATATACTGGATCCAAGCCCAGTGCAAACATGGTTTAATATCTGAAATCTATTGATATCTTTCAACATATTAATAGGTAAAAGGAGGGGAAAAACATGATTGTCTTAATAGGTTTTTGTAGATCACACAACAGAATTTAAATAGAAGTCCTTTAATTAGGACCATTCTTTATTTTAAAAACCTTCAGTAAAATATGAATAGGTGGATATTTTGTTGAAGTGACAAAGCAACATTATGTTTAATGGTAAAACACTATAAATATCCTCATTAAAAGCAGAAATACGTTAAAGGTACCCTCAATCATAATTACTACTTGCTATTTTTATGGAATTATTAGTCAAGACAAGAAGACAAGATCATAGAATAAGAGGAATAAATATAGGGAAGAAAAAAGAGCCATAAATATAGGACAATAAAAGACAAAACTGTCATTTTTGCAGATAGTATAATTTAATGCCTGTAAAAAAAAAATCTGAGGAATTGGGGCTCCTGGGTGGCTCAGTCAGTTAAGCCACCGACTCTTGGTTTCAGCTCAGGTTGTGATTTCAGGGTCGTGAGATTGAGCCCTAAGTCAAGCTCCAAGCAGAGCATGGACCTGCTTAAGATTCTCTCTCTCCCTCTCCCTCTGCCCCTCACCCACTCATGCTCCATCTCTTTCTCTCAAAAGAAAAAAAAATCTAAAGAATCAACTGAAAAGAAGTATCTGAATCAAATTTAGCAAGGTGGCACATTACAAAACTAATACACTCTGAAATCACAGATTTCCCCTATGCCCAAACTAATCAACTAGAAAATATAATGAACAAGAAAAGATGTCATTCAAAGTAACAGCCAAAACTAAACCAAACCAAATAAAAATACCTAAGGAAGTACGAGGGCTCTACCTTAGTAGTTCTAAACCCTGATTGGGGCTAAGCTCCTAACATATACACTGCCTGTGTTCCACACCAACCCAGTTAAACCTTTCATGGTAGGGCCTAGACATCTGTATTTTTTTCATCCAAGTGATTGTGAAATTCAAGGATAAAGAACTACTGAAGAAAATATCAAAACTCATAATAAATGGAAAAGCAGCACATCCTGTTCATGAGTGAGAAGACTCAATGTTGTATAAATGCCATTCTCTTTAGTCTATAAATGCAATGTAGTTTCCACTTAAAATAGCAATCAATTTTTAAACATAAGATAGTTCAGAATAGCTGGGTAAATTTTCATAAGGTAGAGAAATGGGAGGAGACTGACATTCCTGAATATGATAACTTAAGGACTGCTAATCATGTTATTAACAGAAAATAAAAAGGTGGAGAAATGACATAGAAAAAGGAAAGAGTGAAAAATAGACCCCAGCATGTAAGAGGACAATGTAAGTGATACGAGTGTCATTTTTAAGTTAGGCCATTAAAAAGATGCATTATATATTAGTATTGAGACAGACCAAAATTCACATGGACCCCCGGCCACTAGACTGTAAGCTCTATGAAAGCAGAGACCATTCCATATCTAAATTTTAAATCTCAAAAATGAAACCAGGAAAGTGTGAGAAGAAAATGTGAGTGGTTTTTATCTGGAGTGGGTGTCATGTAGTCTAAGCAGGTATGTATGCATGGATTTATTTGATGTTTTCCTGGCCATGATGGAAATTTAAAATGAACTGGTCACATTTATCAATCTTTTCTATTGTAGGGCTTGATAAATGTACCTCCATAAAAGTTTATAATTTTAGCATGGCAAAGAAAACTTCAAAAAAGGTCATGAACAGAAAACAGTCATGCACAATACAAAATATTTTCTAATTTTTCTTGTAATTATTTCTTTGACCTGTTGGCTATTTAAAAATGTGTTTTTCAGTTTCCAAATATTTAGAGATTTTTCTGGATATATTTTTGTTACTAACTTCTAGTTTAGTCCTTTTCTGATCAGAGTACATACTCTGTATGACTTCAATCCTTTTGCACGTATTAAAGCTGGCATTGACCCAGCAGATGGTCTATCTTGGTGAATGTTTCATGAGCACTTGAAAGAATGTGTGTCCCTTTGTTGTTGCCTGTAGGACTCAATAAATGTCTATTAGATCAAGTAGGATTAAGCTTTATGTATCCTTATTTCTATCTACATGTTCTATGTTACTAAGAGAGGAGTCTTTTGAAAAAAATTTGATTTATTTTTATTTTTTCATGAGAGACAAAGAGAGAGAGAGAGAGAGAGATGCAGAGACACAGGCAGAGAGACAAGCAGGCTCCCTGTGGGGACCCGATGTGGGACTCGATCCCAGGACCCCGGGGTCAGGCCCTGAGTGTAAAGGCAGATGCTCAACCACTGAGCCACCTAGGGATCCCTAAGAGAGGAGTATTGAAGCCTCCAGCTATAATAATGGATTTGACCATTTCTCCTTTCATTTTTGTTAGGTTTTGCTTCATGTATTGTGAAACACAATGTATTTCACATTGTGTTGCGTATGTATTTAAAATTGTAATGCTCTCATGACGAATTAAAGGGACTCTTTTATCATTATGCAGTGTTCCTCTTTATCTCTGGTAATACTCCTTCTCTTGGAATCTGCTTTGTCTGATATTAATATAGTCATTCCATCTTTCTTAGGATTAGTGTTTGCACTGTGCATCTTTTTCTATCCATTTACTTTTGTCCTGTGTCTTTATTTTTATTTGTTTTTTTTAAGATTTTATTTATTTATTCATGAGAGAGGGAGAGAGAGACGGGGGTGGGGGCAGAGACACAGGCAGAGGGAGAAGCAGGCTCCTTGCAGGGAGCCCGACGTGGGACTTGATCCCAGGTCTGCAGGATCACACCCTGGGCTGAAGGCGGCGCTAAGCCACCGAGCCACCTGGGCTGCCCTTTATTTTTATTTGTTTTAAAAATTCCACTATACTTAACATACAGTGTTATGTTAGTTTCAGGTGTACAGTCCAGTGATTCAACAATTCTATACACAACTCAGTGCTCGTCACCACAAGTGTACTCTTAATCCTCCTCACTACTTCACACATTCCCCCCAGCCGCCTCCCCTCTGGTAACCATTCATCCTCTACACTTAAGAGTCTGTTTTTGGTTTAGCTCTTTTTTTCTTTATTCATTTGTTTCTTAAACATATGAGTGAAAATCTTACAGATTCCATTGCCTATGTCTTTTTTTGTGTGTATGTCTATTGACTGTTTTTTCTCTTGGCTATGAGTCACATTTTTTTTTGTTCATTTGTATATCTGGTAAATTATTATTAGTTGTGGGGTATTGTAAATATTCTGTTGCAAAATTTTTGCAATTTGTTTTCTTCTTTTGCAGTGTTGAAGTTGGCTTAGATAAGCTGTTAAGTTACTGGGTGATCATCTTGATGTTTTGAGGCTGACTTTCCACCTTCGCTGGTGCGGGTCTACAGCAGCCTCTATGCAGGCCTAGTAGGGGCCAGTGACTAAGGTATGACTTAGGTCTCTTAATGCCCTGAGTAAACCAGTCTTCCCACTCTGGCCGGTCAGAACTTAGAGCCCTCCATGATCTTGAAGGATGTTCAACTTACAGCTCCCCAGGGAGTCTTTGCCCGGCCCTTAAAGTGTTACTATACTAACTTATGGCCTATTTTAGATTCAATGGAACCCTGTGGAGACTTCTGGAGCCTTTCTTTGCGTAGCTCCCTTCCCTCTGGCACTTGCCCCACAATATCCAGCATCCTCAGCTTCCCCAATTTCTGTTTCCTCCCGTTAGCAAAGTTTATTGTACGCTCTTCCCCTTCTCTGCAATGTGATCCAAAATGTACCCCATTGCTAGAGCCAGAAGGCAAGTACAGTACCAAATAATCAAATGGCCCCAGGTGGTAGTCCCCTGAGAAGATAAATATAGCAAAGGGACAAATATAACAAAGGGAAACAGTGAGGACATTGTTTGATGAAAGTGACTAAATTTCTTACCTTCCATCCAGAATAAGGAAAAACCGGTAGAAAAATGGCAAAAAATAAATACTGATTTCTACAAACCTATGAAAAGATGTTCAACCTCACTCATAAGGAAAAATGATATTAGAATATCAGTGAAATACCATTTCTCATTCAAGTATTAGGAAACACAGGAAAATAGGCCTCTCCTTCCCTCTTGGTGAGAGTCTAAATTTTAATTTTTATCCACTCTGCAGAACAATTTGGCACACTCTTTCAAAGTTTCATTTTTTTTATTTTTATTTTTAAAGATTTTATTTATTTATTCATAGACACACACACACACACACACACACACACAGAGGCAGAGTCACAGACAGAGGGAGAAGCAGGCTCCATGCAGAGAGCCTGACGTGGGACTCAATCCCGGGTCTCCAGGATCACGCCCCGGGCTGCAGGCGGCGCCAAACCGCTGCGCCACCAGGGCGGCCCCTCTTTCAAAGTTTTAAATGCATTATCCCCCTTTGACCCAGCAATCCTATTTTCTAGGATTTGCCCTCAGATAAACTTGCACAAACTCAAAAATATTTATAAAACTTATAATGTTGAAAAGTTAGAAGTGTAATATACATGTCTAATAATTAAAAATAAACAAATTACAGTATCTCTAAGCAGATCTATACATATATACTGACACAGAAAGATGACTAATATACTAAGTAGAAAAAGCAAATTTTAGAACAGAATAGATTTTATAACTAGGAGAGGAAAAATGTCACATTCGTTTTATGTATGCTCTCTACATAGATATTTCATCCAGTCCCATGACCTTTATTTTTTTTTTAATTTTTCCCATGATCTCTAATATTAAATATTTGCTGGTATTTGGTCCAGACTCCTCTTCAACAGTCTATGTTACATCCCTGTTAGACAGTTAATAGGAATGTCCACTTTGACGCAGCCGACGCACATGTCCTGATTTACCACGTCTGTCCCCCATGCAGTCTTCTCCATTTCAGGAAATGGCACCACTATTCAACCACTTGTTCATGTCAAACACCCAGGAGTCAAAGAATTTTCCTCACTAAGCTCCTCACCCCACAGCATTCAGGAGGAATAAAAGAGGCAGAAAGCTGGAAGTTTAATAGAGTATGTCCTGCTTGTGGGATAAGAGCTACTGTTTTTTAAAGTAGCAATAGATTAGCCACTAGATCAGGGGGTGCATATGCATATTACCTCATTTAATCCTCACAAAACTCTATAAGGCAAGGGGCACTTCAACATTTATTATAGTTAAAATTTCAGGTGATAATGTAATGCTCTAGTGGAAAATGAGCCCCGTGTGTGCACGAGCACGTGCATATGTTTCCGTATAAATCCTCTTGTGCTTCTCTTTCTTTGTTGCGGCGTATAGTCCTGCCAGGATGTGGGTACCAGGGAATATAGGTAACCTCAGACCAGTCTGGTCCCAAAGCAGGTGCTCGTGGAAGCACAGGAGGCACTTCCTGCGAGGTGTTGGTTCTCATAGCTCGTACGTGCAGGTAGATCCTTATATTCCCACTTCTCCACTCGTTCAAATTCTATGACAGAAGCCATTCTTCCTCAGTTGTATAAAAATTTTACCTCTTTCTCAGTTGAACCAAAATAATAGCTGTCTTTATGTTTAGAAGCATGTAGGGTTTTTTTTAAATAAATGTATCCAATGCGACTTATTAGCAGAATCACAAGGGGGTTTTGAAAATTAATTTTATAAGGTTCTGTGCTAAGTACCAGTAACAAAGAAATTAATAAAAGCATGATGCCCCTGGTAACCTTACATTCCAGTGGGGGAGACAGACTTGTAAACAGATATGTTAAAGTAGAAGGTGGTAAGTGCTCTTCTGAGGATTGAGCAAAGAGCTGTCAGTGCAAAAGCACAGCAGACTCTGCCTGAGGGAGTCAAGAAGGTTTAACAGAATAGGTGACATTTGAGCTAGATCTTGAAGGATGAGCAAGAGTTTGCCAGGTGAATGAGGTGATCTCTATATAAAGTGCCTAGTACAGGGCCAGGCACTCGGTAAGACCCAATAAATGCTAACATCTAGTTCCAGCTGGGGAGGTGTCCAGGCAGAGGACACAGGTCAGTTCAATCCAAGGAACACTTATTGAGTACCTTGTATACGCCGGGCCCGGTTCCAGGTTCCCCAGCCCTATGTGCCAGGCACATCCTGTGAAGACGGATAATTACACAAGGGTCTGGTGTGAGCCATGCTCGGATCTCCTATTTATAGATTTTGATCTCAAGATGGAGCAGAGATGTTTGTTCTAACTCTGCTGACACACTTCATCCTGTTTGCAACCCCCTACTCCAGCGGTACTGGCAGCATCGAGGTGCAAGCAGCAAATGACTGTTCTAGACTCCGTTTCACGACGGCAGTGGTGACGGTCTAGCCTGGCTTCCCTCTGGGTTTGGGGCCACTGTGACCTGCACTTGGGTCAGGTCCAAGCAACGGCTCAGGCTCAGAGCAAGGATGAAAGCATCCAGGTGCTTGCATGTCTGCTCCAGCTCGATGACCCGGTGGGGTCAGCCTGCCCTCCCTTCCAGAAGCCCCGTTGCGGTGACTAACCGCCAAGTCTCGGTGCTTGTTCTATAGCAGAGGTGGAAGCGGCAGGAACAGGATCTAGACGGCTCCCTGGGTTTATTGGGCTAAACAGACGCACCTGTACATCTCCGCGTCTAAAACGGAACGTTGCTAAACGTCAGGAACATTCTAGGATTGTTTTCAATAGCAGTTTTACTAGCGCGGCCCGGTTACAAATAGTGGAAGCAGTGTGCGAGTGCCCCAGAATCTGTTCAATTCTCACAGCAACTCTATGGCATAGGAATTACTCTAACTGTTGCACAGATTAGGAAACTAAGGCACAGAACACTAAACTTAACCTAAGACTAAAAGCGACCACTCTAGACTTTGCAGCCAGACGGACGGACAGCCGCCCCGGCAGGGCCCGACCCTAAGCCTGCGGCGCAGTGCGGCTCACCCACGCGCGACACAGTGGGAGACGCTCGACGCGTTGGCCCGAGTCCTCGTGTCGTTTCTGTCCTGAAGCATCCGAACGAAGCAAAGGACTAGCAGGTGAGCAGGCGCGCCGGCGAAGCGCAGTCTTCCCTCGAGCCCGGCCGCGGGGCCCGAAGCCTCCCCAGCCTGGGGGCCTCGGAATCGGGGGGGACCTGGAGAAAAGAAAAAGCCCTAAGATCCCCGGCCCCCCGAGTCCGAGGAACAGGGAGGAGGCAACACGGCCTTGCGGTAAGGACAACCTGGCTTTGAGCCTTTCCTGCTGAGTGGCCCACGGCAAGTCACTCCATGTCCTGCCAGAGGCTGATTGTCGGGGGAATGAAGGGGTGTCCTTGAGAAGAGGCAGCGGGTCTTGGGGTCAGCAGGGCCTGCTGCTCCTGGGCCGCCCAGAGGCTCATTATGCGCAATGCATCCCAGGGACTTGGGAAAAACCCCTGGTCTTTCTTGTCAATCTGACTCTTCTTTCTTTCCGAAGGCCACTGACGTTTTCAATTTTTAGAATTTTACAGAAACAGGGACTGTTCTGCCAATATAAGGAGGCCGGCTGCGGTGAAACAGGTCACGCGAGGTGCAGGTGATGGAAAGGGACGAGATCAAACCCCCGGAAAAGCTGACAGGTGTTAGCGTGGATCCGCGGGGACAGGGAAGGGACATGCATGCAACCGTGGGGATTTCTCAAAAAAAAAAAAAAAAAAACCTACAGTAGTGAGGGTGAAGGGAGAGCACCCCCAAGTACCCCCGGGGTACATCGGAGATGGTGGACCAGAGCAATTTCTTCCGTGGAGGACGCGGGAGGAGTCGCCAATGGGCCTCCAGCTCTGGGGCCAGGGCCTGGGGCTCGAGGGGGCGTCAGGGCAGAGGCCGCAGCCTCAGGGCGCCCAGAGGAGCCAGGCAGAGGAGCCAGGCCCTGCGTTCGCAGCCCACCCCCCCCCCCCCCCCCACCGATCCCCAACCACAGGTTGCTCCAGGCAACTCGGAGCGACCCCTTGGCTGCCGGACCTCGGCCGTGGCTAGAGGAGGGGGGTGAGGGGGAAGGGGAAGGATAGCTATTCCTTAAATTAATTAGTCTATTTTTAAGCTTCAGTGTAATCACTGCACCGCGTCGCAGCTTCCAACGGCCACCGCAGGGACCGACAGCCGTGCCCATTCCCCAGGGCTCGTGGCCGCGAGTGTCCTCCCCAATCCCCACCACCTGTTTCTTTTTTCTTTTTTTTTTTAATTTATTTTTTATTGGTGTTCACCATATAGCATCACACCCCGTGCTCATCCCGCCAAGAGCCCCGCTCAGGGCCCGTCACCCAGTCACCCCCCCCTCCTCCCCTTCCACCCCCCCCCCAGTGCATTTCCCAGAGTTAGGGGTCTCCCACGTGCTGTCCCCCGCTCCGATATTCCCACCACCTGCTTTACCCCTTCACCTTCACCCTTCTCCCGCCTCTTCTCTGGTAGCCACCACTTTCTTTGTTGTTAAGAGTCTGGCAAGGGTTTTGGAGGGTTTTTTTCAAATTTCTTTTTGTCTTCTTTTGTTCGTTTATTTCTTATATTCCACATATGAGTGAAATCGTAGGATACTTGTCTTCCCCTGACTGATTCCTCTCACTCAGTACTATACCATCCATGTCGTTGTATGAGGCTCCCTTTTCCCCACATCCTCACCAACACTCCTCATTTCTTGTGTTTCTGATTTTAGCCCTTATGATAGGTGTGAGGTGATATCTCATTGTGGTTTCTATCTGCATTTCTCTGATGATGAGTGATGTTGAGCATTTTTTCAAGTGCCTGTTGGCCATCTGGAGGTCTTTGCAGAAATGTTTGTTCACGCCTTCTGCCCATTTTTTAATTGAATTATTTGTGGGGGTTTTTTGGTGTTGAGTTGTATGTTGTTTACACATGTTGGATAATAACCATTTATTGGATTTGTCATTTGCAAATATCTTCTTCCATCCCATAGATTGTCTCTTAGTTTTATTAATTAATCATTAATTGTATTAATTATTTCTTTGGCTATGCAGAAGTTTTATATTTGGTCCCAAAAGTTTATTTTTGCTTCTTTTCCTTGCCTCAGAAGACATATCTAGAAAAGTGTTGCTGTTGCTGACATCAGAGGAATTACTGCCTGTGCTGTCTTTTAGGATTTTGATGGTTTCAGGTCTCATTTTGAATTTTAGTCCATTTTGAGGTTTTTAAAAATATATTAAACTTATTTATTTGAGAAGAAAGAGAGTGAACAAGAGAGAGAGAAAAAACACAAGCAGGGAGGGGCAGAGGGAGAGGGAGAAGCAGGCTCCCCACTGAGCAGGGAACCTGACACCGGCTAAGTCCCAGGACTCCAGGATTATGACCTGAGCCAAACAGACACTTAACCGTCTGAGCCACCCAGGTGCCCCTTGAGTTTATTTTTGTATACGTGTAAGAAAGGGGTCTATTTTTCATTCTTTTGCACATAGCTGCACGGTTTTCCCAGTGCCATTTGTGGAAGAGACTTTTTCCCATTGCATATACTCATCTCCTTTGTCCTAGGTCAATTGACCACGTAAATGTGGGTTTATTTCTGCACCTTCTTTCCTGTTCCATTGACCTGTGTGTCTATTTTTAGACCAGTACCATACTGTTTTGATTACTACAGCTTTGTGGTATATCTTGAAATCAGTTTTGTTCTACTTTTTCAAGATTGCTTTGGCAGCTGGGGTCTTTATGGTTTCATTCAATTCTTAAGATTATTCCAGTTCTGTAAAAAAATGCTATTAGAATTTTTGATGGGGATTGCATTGAGTATAGATGCCTTAGGTACCATGGACATTTTAACAGTATTTGTTCTCCCAGTACATTATCATGGAATATCTCTCCCTTTGTTTGTGTCGTCTTTAATTTCTTTCGTCAATGTTTTATAGTTTTCAAAGTATAGGTCTTTAACCTCTGGTTAAGTTTATTCCTAGATATTTTATTATTTTTGGTGCAAAGATAAATGGGATTATTTTCATAATTTCTCTTTCTGTTACTTCATTATTAGAGTATGGAAATGCAACAAATTTCTGTGTCTTGGTATTTTATCCTGGAACTTTACTGAATTCATTTATCAGTTCTAGTAGTTTCTTGGTGGAGTCTTTAGAGTTTTCTATATATTGTGGAAGCTGCAAATAGTGAAAGTTTTACTTCTGTACCAGTTTAGATGCCATTTATTCCTTTTTCTTGTCTGATTGCTGTGGCTAGGACTTCCAGTAATATATTGAATAAAAGTGGTGAGAGTGACTGTCCTTATCTTGTTCCTGATCTTAGGGGGAAAGCTCTCAACTTTTCGCCATTCAGTATGAAGTTAGCTGTGGGTTTTTCATATATGGCCTTTATTATGTTGAGGTGTGTTTCCTTTAAACCTAAGGGGTTTAAGGGGAAGGATATATTTTGTAACAGAAACAATGTCTGGGTGATTATTAAGTTTCTTCATTATTTAAAGTAAAGCCTACTCATAATACAGAAATCTACTGTATTTTATATTCAAATGGACTATATGTCAATAAACCTTTGTGTTAAATAGGTTTTGAGTAATTAGTGTGGGAGTATAGTCATCATTTTTTTAATTTGCTTTTGTTTTTTGGGGGTTTTTATTTTTTTTATTTTTATTTGTTTTTTTTAGTTTTTTTTTTTATTTGTAACATTATTTCTATGAGAAATATGGTGTCATTACTTGAGACTCTAAGAAATACCTTCTTTCTTTTCTCTTTGACTTGGTTTAACAAGTATAGCCCCTACTGCTCATCTAATGAAAAAAGAATGAGGCAGCTCAAAGAATGCTATGTGTACTCTGGAGTTTAGCAGAACTCTCTTAGCTATTGATTCTAAGGTCACAATATACTTGAGGTCAAGGGCTACTTCTTTTCTTCATTTGTGTCTCCCTTCTTCTCAAGCAACCTATTATACAGTGGACATTAACATATACATACATTAGATCTGAATGAGTAATGACCTCACTGTCAGTGGAAAAGCAGGACACTGAGAGTCCGTACCATGCAGTGACAAAATGTTCCTCAAATCATTACTTATCATTTCCTGGAGTCAAGTGCCTTTCAACGACAAGACTTTAGGAAAGTAAGCATCTCTTAGTAAAGTATCATGGTTGAAATTATGAATTTGAGGGCAAGGTGGGTGGGGGTTCTGATTGCATTCAAAAACTTATATAAAGAAAATGACAAACTTATTAGTTTAAGGCACTGTCAGAGAATCAGAAAGCTTCTTTCCCTACCTTAAAATAAGGCCTTATTTCTTGAATCAGTGGATCTGAGTTACCAAAAATCAAACCTATATATGATTTTTGCAGCTTTATGCATCACAGCACAGACTTTGGAGGCATCTGGGAGAATGGGATCGCCAAAATGGAAATACTTGAGTAGGTTCTCATGGTACTTACTGGTAGTTCTAATCTAGCTACCTTGAGTCTGCAAATCTCACTGAGTCATAGAAACAGTCTTTCTTCCTCTCTCTAACAATCTTTCTCTTTGCCTGATAACCTCTTATATTACCTGAGGTGGTCAATTTGCCAGAGGGTGATGAATCTCCTTAAGGTCAATCCCTACTACCTCTCATTGCATCCAGACCCAGGCCCATTCCATAATTAGATTCAAATCCTAGAATACCTGAGTGAAGAAAAGGAAAAAGATAAAAACTGAAAAATATGCGTGATTACAGTCCTCATTTCTATATAGTTGATTCTACTTTATAATTAGAATCAGCTCCCCCAGGGAGTATAGTATTTGCCACTCCCTTTTCTCCACTACCCTTGTACTCTTCCCACTGTCAGCTAACACTTCAGCTAGTTGTGATTATTTATCAATTTCAGTGATGCAAACTTTCATTCCTGAAATATCTGAACCATTAGTGGTTCTTTGCTTGGCTTGGGTTTGCTCTAATCTTCTAGTAGCTTTTACCATGGACATGGACAGTTGCCCAGAGAATCCCTGGACTTTCACACATAATAGTCTTTCCCCTCTGCTGTATAGTACTAACTTTTTCTACTTTATAATTAGGATCAGTTGCCCCAGCCAATATAGTAATCCCCTTCTTTGCTTGTTGGCTCAGTGTTACACAGAATCCAAAGTGCCTAATGTAGCCATCTCAAATCCCATTTGATGGAGCCCTCTGGTATTTCTTAGAGAAGTATTCTTGCTTTGGAAACTAATATTTAAGATCTCCTTTTAACCAATCTGCCAATCCCGTTTGTTCAAGCTCCTGACTTGTTTTTTCAAGCCCCCAGTATTTTCAAGCCTTCTTGTCCAACAAGCCACTTGCCCAGGAATCAATATAGATCTCTACTTTTGTTTCTATCTTTGCCAGGCAAAGTGGACAGTCCGGTTTTAACACGTATGTCACAAATTCTTCCCCCCTGAGGTCTTGCCGTCTTCCCATAGGTGCAGAGTAGGGCTCTACAGTGTCCCTATTGGTCATGAAACTGATAAACCTCCACAATCTTTCTTTCTTTCTTTTTTTTTAATAAATTAATTTTTATTGGTGTTCAATTTACCAACATACAGAATAACACCCAGTGCTCATCCCGTCAAGGGTCCCCCTCCGTGCCCGTCACCCATTCACCCCCACCCCCTGCCCTCCTCCCCTTCCACCACCCCTAGTTCATTTCCCAGAGTTAGAAGTCTTTATGTTCTGTCTCCCTTTCTGATATCTCCCACACATTTCTTCTCCCTTCCCTTATATTCCCCTTCACTATTATTCATATTCCCCAGATGAATGAGAACATACACTGTTTGTCCTTCTCCGATTGACTTACTTCACTCAGCATAATACCCTCCAGTTCCATCCACGTTGAAGCAAATGGTGGGTATTTGTCGTTTCTAATGGCTGAGTAATATTCCATTGTATACATAAACCACATCTTCTTTATCCATTCATCTTTCGATGGGCACCGAGGCTCCTTCCACAGTTTGGCTATTGTGGACATGGCTGCTAGAAACATCGGGGTGCAGGTGTCCCGGCGTTTCATTGCATCTGAATCTTTGGGGTAAATCCCTAACAGTGCAATTGCTGGGTCGTAGGGCAGGTCTATTTTTAATTCTTTGAGGAACCTCCACACAGTTTTCCAGAGTGGCTGCACCAGTTCACATTCCCACCAACAGTGTAAGAGGGTTCCCTTTTCTCTGCATCCTCTCCAACATTTGTTGTTTCCTGCCTTGTTAATTTTCCCCATTCTCACTGGTGTGAGGTGGTATCTCATTGTGGTTTTGATTTGTATTTCCTTGATGGCAAGTGATGCAGAGCATGTTCTCATGTGCATGTTGGCCATGTCTATGTCTTCCTCTGCTCCACAATCTTTCTAGTCTGATTGGGACAAACTTCCATCTTGCTTTATCTTCAAACTTCTATCTTGGACTCTTTCCTTGAAGCTCTTCTCTTCTTTCCTTCTCTAAGACTCCTAACATAATCTTTACTATAAAAGATAAGAAGAATTTTTTTGAAACCTCAGACAGATTTCCCCATGGAAAAAAATTCCAGAAGTGGGGCGCCTGGGTGGCTCAGTTGGTTAAGCATCTGATTCTTGGTTTCAGTTCAGGTCTTGATCTCAGGATGGTGAGATGGAGCCCCACATGGAGCTCCATGCTTGGCACAGAGTCTGAGATTCTCTGCCTCTCCATCTTCCTCTGCCTCTCCCCTCACTGGCACACATTCAAATAAATAAATAAATAAATAAATAAATAAATAAATAAATAAATAAATTCTAGAAGCAAAGAAATAGAAAATAATCTGGCTACCTGCTGGAATAGTTGGAGAGGGAAACAAATTACAAAGAACTAATAAAAAATCTTATCTGACATTGTCAATTTGCCAGAGGGTGATGAATCTCCTTAAGGTCAATCCCTACTACCTCTCACTGCATCCAGACCCAGGCCCATTCCATAACTAGATTCAAATCCTAGAATACCTCAGGGAAGAAAAGGAAAAGAGAAAAGAGATTATCCTGTACATAATTCTTTGTTTTTCAAAGCTCTTTTGAATATTTTATCCACTTCTCACTAAAACACTGTGATATAACTAGAGGTAACACTATTATACACATTTGAAAGTTAACACAACCAAAATCTAGAAGGAATAAGGTGTCTTTGTCAAAAGCTCCATAACTGCCTAAGATTAAAAGCTCCATAACTGCCTAAGATAAAACCAGGGTTTTCCCTTCTAGTATAGGGACAGGAGAATGAATGCACAAACCTCATGGTCACCATGTCCTGGGGGAGCTCTGATTTATGGAGTAGAGAAAGAAGGAAACTGATTGGTGGAAGAAAGAAAAAGCAGCAAAGGGCACACAGGAGTGAGTGAACTCACTGCCCCAAAGGTAAGAACCAGCCAGGCTTTTCCAGAAAATGCTGGTATAATAACCATTGCCATTTTTCTTTTGTATATTATCTTTTTCTTAGTACATTATCAAGAGTTGTTAGAGTAAAGAATAGGGAAGGACACAAAAAGCATACTCAAACCCAAATAAGTATTTCAAAAAGATCAAAAAAGCAGAGATGGGGAACACAGGTCACCTAGTGAGGGGAGACAACTTCACATTCCAAAAATAAATTTGTGTCTGATGTGAAGTTATATAAACTTAAAAGCCAGAGAGGGAAAAAAAACTGTTGTGTTTGTATAATTTGAGATTTTTCTTTTCAGCAAAATGGAGTCCCTGTTGACCAAATCAAATGAAGAATTTATTTTAAAAGCAGTATAAGTTCTTGAGGTTTTGCTTGCCCTCCTTACTTTGTGGGTTATAGATTATGAATTAAAGAGATAACTCTGCATATTCTCTAAACTGCTCCTAGCTTTTGTATAAAATTATTCTAGTAAAACTGTGTTTATCCTTACACAGTCCTGATTTGGCTTCTTGAATTTTTTTAAAAGGCTCCAGCAGGGGTCACTATAGCCATATTAGGCCCTAAATCTGAGTCTTTTATGTTGTAGTTGAAGGTTTATATCCACCCTTTGTGTTGGTTTTCTGTTTGAGACTACATAGAGCCTCCCTGTCCCCAGATGTTATCTGAATTCGTTTCAAAATGTACTTAGAAAACATACTGCAAATGTTCTCCTGTTCTCTTTATTTTTTTCCTGTCCTTGCAGATCATTTATCTCCATTGACTCTGGAGTGCTTTAGGAGAATTTGTTTTATCTAATGAACTAAATTAGATTTTTTTTCACCTCTGAGAATTGTAACGAATATAAAATATTGTCTATTTCCTTAGATATATGATATAAAAACAAAACACAAAATTCAACCCTATCCTGAAGGGCTGTCTTTTTTTTGGGGGGGGGGGGGTTGGTGGTTTTTTTTTAAATTTATGAACACCTCAAAAATGTGTTAGCTTCCTTAGAACCCACCCATCCCCAAGAACTCTAAACTTCTCTTATGCGCCTCCATAGTTATTTTGCTGTGTATACGAAATCATAAAGGGACTAGTTTACACATCCAAGAGAAGGGTAAGGATTTCGATGACAGTTCTAATTTCAAGCATCCTATTGTCAGATTACATACTACATTTTTGCTCTGAAAACACAGTGACTCTACATGTGACTTGAAGAGCTAAGTGCCCATGATGCTAGAAGGTAGCTATCCAGAAAAGTCACTGTTACTCCCAGAAGGTCCTGGGATTCCCCCAGAATCCTCAGCTTTGGGATTAAGTCCTTAGTCTTAAACCCTAATTCTTAGGGCTTTTTAGAACTGTGGTTCTACTTAGGACTACCCCGCAGGGGCTTAGTGTGCCTCAAAAGGCTCCCAAACTCTGTAAGTTTATACAAAACCTAACAGCATGTCAGGAATCAAAGAAAGTTCACTTTTTATACCACGTGGGGCAGCGTCTCTAGTCCTTTGGCCTGATGCATGTGGCGTCCGTGTCTTGGCACTACTTAAACTAAAGCAACTCTTAGCAGGGGTATGGTGGCCCGTTTAATCTCATTCTCCCCTTTTCCCCCTTGCACACCCCCGTGCCTTTGAGAGAGCTTGAGCTTGCCCGTCCCAGTGGCAGTCCTAGCTGCTGCTGCCATTTCCAGCATTGCCATCCTGAAGTCCTGGACTAGGCGGGTGGTGGGGCCTTCTGCAGTCTCCTTCCACAGTTGACCAGGGTGGGCAAGCAGTGGTATGTGGCTCGGAGCTGCGGTCCCCAAAGCTCCGGCGTGGCCTTGGACTGTTTGCCGTTGGGGGCGCCAGCCGTCAGTCCCTACGGAACCCTTTGCCAGAACTAAGGCCCCTAGCGATAGCGGGCGCCCCCTTGCCAGCCACAGTGGTGAGCACCTGGGAAGCAAAATCTTCCCAAGTGGATGGCGCCCCTCACCCCAACTTCTGCAGGGCAGCCTCCTTTCCTCGGACGTGGCCTCCATCACCACCTCTGTTCTGATTTCACGCAAGTGGACTGGCTCCACCGCCACACCTGACTGATCAAACTTCCCTTGAGGCACATCCCAGCCTGGACAGGTGTGCAGCCCGTGGCCCAGGGATGCCTCACCCGCGGCTGAATGTGGGGGTACATGCTCCACACAGGGCTGCCACGCACAGGTAGAGGGTGGCCTTCAGGGAAAGGTGCATGAGCAGTTTCCACCAGTGTCCCGGCTCCACATCTCCCCCGCGGGGGGCTTCTCTTGGATGGTACTTAGCGAGCTGGAATCTAATTGCCTGCGTATAGCCTCCTGGGAGGCTGGAGCTCTGGCTGTCACAGGTGTGTCCTCAGCGCCTAGCACAATACCTGGCACTTAGCAGGTAGTAAAAAAACAACAAAAGTTGGAGGTGTATCCTCTGTGAAAGACTTTGGTATTTTTACTGCTTTGTTGCTACCACATTAGTAGATGAACCACCTACACAATTTGAGAATTGAATTTTTGCTTAGTATTACCAAGAATTGGAAATGCCTATGAAAGTTCAACGATACACTGCATTTAAAAATAAATTTAGGGGATCCCTGGGTGGCGCAGCGGTTTGGCGCCTGCCTTTGGCCCAGGGCGCGATCCTGGAGACCCGGGATCGAATCCCACGTCGGGCTCTCGGTGCATGGAGCCTGCTTCTCCCTCTGCCTGTGTCTCTGCCTCTCTCTCTCCTCACTGTGTGCCTATCATAAATAAATAAATAAAAAATTTAAAAAAAATAAAAATAAAAATAAATTTAAAAATAAATAAATAAAATAAAAATAAAAAAATAAAAATAAATTGTTTAAATGCCTTGTAAATCAATCAGTCAGTGGTCCATGTTTGCATTTGGGGACAGAAACAGAAATTAATTCTCAGCTTCACTCTGAAAGACCAAAGGAAATCTTACCAGAATTTCCAGTTTGACATCTTACATGTGGATTTATTTCAGAAAGTCTGTCTTAACACTATGATATCTTGAAAGTAATTCAAAGGAATTTTAAGCCGCACTGAAATATGTTACAAGTGACCTACGTTTAAAGGTTAAAAAAAAAAAAAAAACTGTTTCCTGTGTTTCTTAAAGTAAAAGATAATTTATTTTTATCAAACTAGTAGAGTTTATACTCTTTTATTTAAACAAAAAATAAAAAAATAAACAAAAAATTACAAGTGGCCCAAGTGGAACCATTTTAAGGACTAAAAGAGGTCATAATTCATATGAGTGATTTAAAAAGCCTATTCAATGATGTAGGTTATGTCTCTTAAATTTCTAGAGACCAAACTTTGGATCTAGAGTTTGTACCAGAATATCTCCATGATCCCTTTCAAATATGAAATTTCATGATTCTAACGATAAATGCAAATATAAATAAGTTCAATAAAGGTGTTCTTATAATTTTTTATAAGCTTTGATATAAATCTCATAGATACAAATATAAATATGCTTAAAATTCTGGGTTTCTAGGATAGTTTTTAATACCTGACAGAAGCTGAATACAAAGTAATGCATATTCATCATGGAGAATTTATGAAATACAGAAAGCACAGACTTAAAATAAAAAATCACTCATCATATCTTCATTGAAGAATAATTACTGTTAACATTTCAGCTTATATACTCAGTAAGTAAACAAAGTGACTGCCATGTGACTGTTTTCCCAAGTCACTAAGTATTTTTATACATTATTGTTCGATGATTATATGCTATTATGTCATATTTGACGATTTAGTTCATACTCTATTGTAGGACATCTAGGTACTTTCAAATTTCTGTCATAATAACATTTCAAAACACATCCTTGGTAGTAAGTCTTTTTTGTATACACATATGTATGTCTTTTTTAAAAAAGACACATTTTTAATAATACATCTTTAAGAATTTGAGTCATTTTTCCAAGTGATCCTTCAGAAAGATATGTTGATTGAGATGTGCAGCCGGGGTACTCACAAGTGCCAGTTTCCCCCCATTTCCAGGGTGATCGTCTTTTAAGAACATTATTCATCTGATCCGGGCACAGTTTTGTACTACATCAGAGGAGAGGGCTTGTTATGTTGGGCTTCTAGCCAGAAGCAAAAGAAATGTACTGGAAATGCTATCTTGTCAGGTTTTTGTCTTTAGGACTATAATAATTCCTAATATTCGTAAAGATGGTGTCCTCTGGACCACACCTCTACGGAAACGTCAAGCCACAGGTAGGAAGTGCTTAGATGGTACACATTTGCTCATCGGGGCAATAGATGACTGTTCACTGTCTTAAAAAAAAATTACTAAGCTAAAATGATAATAATACATGTGAATCAGAAAGAATCAGAAAGCAAATATTCTTAGAGCGCAGGTTGGAGACCAGAGTGTTCTGTTTAAGGCTATAGAGTAAAGATCTGTACTCTGGGCCCCAGAATTTATTTTGGCTGCTGCCTGAATAGGATAATGTTTTCTCTGCATGTTTTCCTTTCTTCATCCATAATTTCATTTCATTCTGGGGGACGTTTTTATTTTATGTGATCCCTTCATTTTTGCTCCGTCTTTGGGGGATAGGCTTCCTGTGATTTAAAGGTCAAGCTTGGCCCTGTGTGTAGTTGAGGCCGTTAAACAGGTTCCGAGCCTGGCGGTCCGTGTGTTTGCACTTGGGGAATTCCTGGGCTCGGCAGGAATGTGGGGGCAGGAGGGGGCGGCGGGGGTGGCAGAAGGTGGCCTTCAGGGAAAGTGCGTGAGTGGTTTCCACCAGTGTCCCCCAGCCCACGTCCCCCCCGCGGGGGGCTTCTCTTGGATGGTACTTAGCGAGCTGGAATCTAATTGCCTGCGTATGGTCAGGTGGTCACCCCACAGGCTTCTGGGAGGCCGGAGCTGTGGCTGTCACAGGTGTGTCCTCAGCGCCTAGCGCAATACCAACCGTAGGGCTCTCTGCTGGGAGAAGGAGCGTCCCTTAAAAAGAAAAAAATTCGATTCTCAAAACTTTTTCTTTGCTTTCGTATTAGTTTCCTATTGCTGCCCTAACACATCACCACTAATTTAGTAGCTTAAAACAATTCAAATTTATCCTACAGTTCTAGGGTTCAAAAGCCTGAAATGGGTCTCACTGGGATGAAATCAGAGTGTTAGTGGGGCTGTATTTCCTCTGGGGACTCTCAGGAAGAATGCATCTCTTTGCCCTTTTCCAGATTTCTAAAGATGACCAACCTTTCATGGTGCATGGCCCTCTTCTATCTTCAGAGCCGCCTATGGCTAGGCAAGGCTTTCTGAGTAACGAGCAAAAAGTAGCTATTCACAAGAGTAAATGCAAAAGACAAGAAATACCAGGAAAAATATCAATTAATATTCAAAAAATCATTTCCTATCACAAAAAAAAAAGAAAAAGAAAAAACAGTATGTGTTTATGAGGACCATCTCTACGGCCTTCTCATCTCCCCACAAGACTTTATTGGGCAATAGTCCTGGTTCCCCCAGTGTCCACTGGAACGGCTGGATTCCTATTGCCCAACTGATAGATTGTCCTATTGATCCCCGGTGCCTTCTCCTGGACACTTGCTCCTGCACCCAGGGCAAAAGCCCCGGTTTTCCTTTCTACTACAACTCTGGCGATCATGGAGGATGACCTTCCACAGTCTTCCTTCTCCATCCATCTCAGCTGCTGTGAAGAGACATTAATTACTCACTAAATATCCATGTGCTCCTTCAAATTTCCCAGCCCCTTTGCAAATGAGGAAGCCATCTCACTACTTCTGGACAAAGGATCATGAACTGAAGTCACACATTTTGCTTCCAGACCAAGGCATTTAAGAACTTGGTGCTGTCTCGGTTCCCCTGCCATAGAAACCCAGAAGCTACATGTTGAAATGGCAGAATTTAAAAAAAAAAAAAAAAGCATGAGTGATAGATAAGGCTTTGTTTTTATATTTTTGCTTGAGATTGGCATTCACCTTTTAATGCAGAATAGTTTACATTATCCTGACCCGATAGAGCTACCATTGCCAGGGGCAGGCTCTGGAAGTCATCACTGGAAGGTGTTCCACCTCTGAAACCACTTCTCTAAACTTCACATTCTTAGTTTTTTAGACTCTGGTCATTTTGGTTGACTCACCTGGATCACTCACCACTCCACTTGGAGCTTACAGGCCTCTGACCATTTGTTTTAGTCCATCTGGGCTGCTCTAAAATATTACACACCTGGGTAACTTATGAACAGAAAGTTGTTCAGTTCTGGAAGCTACAGGTGTGAGATCAGGGTGCGCACACAGTTGCGTGAGAGCAGTCCTCTGGGCTTATGGCCCACATGTTCTTTCTGCATCCTTACGGGGCAGAAGGGCCCTAGGGACGTTTCTGGAGCCTCTTTTTTTTTATTTTTTATTTTATTTATTTATTTATGATAGTCACAGAGAGAGAGAGAGAGAGGCAGAGACACAGGCAGAGGGAGAAGCAGGCTCCATGCACCGGGAGCCCGACGTGGGATTCGATCCCGGGTCTCCAGGATCGCGCCCTGGGCCAAAGGCAGGCGCCAAACCACTGCGCCACCCAGGGATCCCTGGAGCCTCTTTTTATAAAGGAACTCATTCCACTCATGAGGATTCCACCCTCCTGGCAAGAGCACCCCCTATGGCCCTGCTTCCTAATACCATCATCTTGGGAGGTTAGGATTTCAACCTATGAATTTTGGGGCGACGCAAACCTTCAGACCATAGCACTCTTCCACCATCTTCCTCTCGTCTCTGCCTCCCTATGGTTAGTGTTCTCCCGTATCCGGTCTATACTCCATAACCCATCATCTTGGCCACTTGCCTGTCAATATTCTGACTTACCTTGACTCATTGTCCGCTCGTAGCACGTGTCGGCAAAGCCCAAGCTGCATGAATCCAGGTACCCACCTCTATGTTTGTTTGGACTCAGGCTCCAGAACACTGATAGACGAAAATCATACGAAATGGCAGGCTTCTGAGCTGTCAACATTGCTTGGCAATCCTATTGTGTCTTTACGGTCCATTCTAACTTAAACTCCAATTCCTCCAGCCTCTAGCCCTCCACCTACCAGAAAATGATGTCCCAATCTTTCAAAAATCAGCTTCACACACTTACCTGCATCTGTATCCTTCCCGTCCTTTCCCATCTGCTCTCCATCCCCATCCTCTTCCAACTTCTCAGGAATCTTATGTTGGCAAATGTCCTTCGTCTCTATAATAACTCCAGTCTTTCTCCTTGGTGTTGTTCCCAGCAGCAGGTAAATATTCTCAAATCCGTCCCTTTTTTATTATTTTTTTATAAATTTATTTTTTATTTGAGTTCAGTTTGCCAACATATAGAATAACACCCAGTGCTCATCCCATCAAGTGCCCCCCTCAGTGCCCATCACCCCGTCACCTCCACCCTATGCCCACTTCCCCTTCCACCCCCCCTAGTTCATTTCCCAGAGTTAGGAGTCTCTCATGTTCTGTCTCCCTTTCTGATATTTCCCACTCATCTTTTCTCCTTTCCTCTTTATTCCCTTTCACTATTTTTTATATTCCCCCAAATAAGCAGGATAAATCCGTCCCTTATTAAAGAGAAAAGAAGGTAACACTTAAGTGTAACACTTCCCTCCAGCTATGCTTTTCTTGGCTCCTTACCTCTACCCAACCATCAAGTGAGGGAATCCCGTAGGGTGGATCACAAACCCTCTTTTTCTTCCGCTCTATCCTCTCTATTCAGAAAATCTCACCTACTCTAAACAATTCAGTTTTCTTTTTATTTCTAGTTCAGACTTAACGCTCTGAGCCCCAACCCAGGTAGCCCGAGGCTTACCTGATATCTCTCCACTGGGCTGTCTGCTGCCTTAAACTCAACGTGCCCAAAACTGGACTTGGGAGATTTCCCATCGAGTTTGCTCCTTCTGTAGTACTTCATTAAATGGTATCAACAGCCACTCAGATACTCAGGCCAAGCATCTGGCAGTAATCTATTTTTTTTTTTTTTTAAGAGAGAGTACTCATGAGCAGGGATGGAGGTGGGGGAGAGGCAAAGGGAGAGAATCCTCAGCAGGCTCCACACCCAGCAGGGAGCCCGAGGTGGGGCTTGATCGCACAACTCTGAGATCGTGACCTGAGCCAAAATCAAGATCCAGACGCATAACCGATTGAGCCACCTGGGTGCCCCGACCTTTGAATCATCCCTATCCCTTCCCTGGTGAAGTATGGACACAAGTATTACCTCCGTTCATTACCTAAATGTCTCGAGTCCTTTCACTTTTATGTGTCCTCCCTCTCTGATTCAAGTCACCATCATCACCGGCTAGACTACCACACGCTTCCCCTCACATCTACTCTTGTTGGACTCCGACCCGTTCTTCACTCTGCATTTTTAAAATGCAAGCTTTAAATTTTTCAGTAGCTGTTGATTTGCTCTGAAGAAAAAAAAAAAATCCAGATTGCTATGTTTTAAAAGATTTTATTTATTTATTCATGAGAGAAACAGAGAGAGAGAGAGGCAGAGACACAAGCGGAGGGAGAAGCAGGCTCCATGCAGGGAGCCCGATGTGGGACTCGATCCCGGGACCCCGGGGTCATGCCCTGAGCCAAAGGCAGGTGCTCATCCACTGAGCCACCCAGACGTCCCCAAAAATCCAGAATTGTAACATGATTTTCACACTCCATCTCACTCTTTAACCTTACCTCATCCCCTCTACCTTTACCTTCTATCCTTCAGTCCTATAATACTTAGAACATCACAGGTGCTCTATACATATTTTTGAATGAATGAATATGTTTTTAAAACGGTTTCCCAGGACACCTGTGTGTCTCAGTCAGTTAAGCATCTGCCTTCAGCTCAGGCTGTGATCTCAGAGTCCTGGGATCGAGTCCCACATCATGCTCCCTGCTCCACTTGGACCCTCTTCCTTCTGTCCCTGCCTACCTCTCTCTTTCTCTGTCCCTCATGAATAAATAAATAAAATCTTAAAAAAAAATAAGTTTCCCCTATTTATCATGTTATAACATGAGCTAAGCATGTTATTGCATGCTCATTGCTCTAAGCATGGAATAAAATATCACTTGAAACTTCTTTATGTGGCTGGGCTTAAAACCAAGAAAGAAAGTCCCCAGGTACCAGAAGGAAAGCGGGAACTCCGGGTCCGAGCGCTACATGGCATCTTATGCCCCACACAGCTCGTAGAACTATTGCAACCAGACATAGGCCTTGCGAGCTGGAAATGGTTCTAATAACTGCCCTGGAAGAAGGTTCCAGGTTCTGGGACCTCCTAAGAGGAAAGTTTGAGCTATTTAGATAACCCCGGGAGTCACAAAAGGTTGTACTGACTTTGAAATGAAGCCTAAGGGAACCCTGCCCATCAGCCCAAATAATCAACAAGGTTGAGAGTATCCCACGGTCACGGAGGAGCCACCACCTGCAAGAACTCAAACCCCCAGGCCTGTGCCGTGCACGGACGGGGCGTCTGAATCACGCGGCCTGAGTGGAGGAGGCTGACCTGACAAACCAACCTAAGAAGGCATCCGATTCTTTTGCTCAAGTTGAGACAAAACAAAAGCCCTTTAAACCACTTCCCTAAAAAAAAAAAAATAATAATAAAAATAAATAAATAAATTAATTAATTAAACCGCTTCCCTGCAGAGAACTCTCTTCTAATGACTAAATTCTTCTCCAAATTTCTAACCCGTTGCACGTCAAGTACTATGCATGAGGATCAGCAGACGGAGGAAGCAGGAGGCCTGGCTTGAAAGAGTCGAAAAACCTGAGTGGAATGTGTACAAAGCATGTTCAAAATGTTCAAAGGGATGAAGGAGGGAATGTAAACCATAAAGGAAGAAAGCAATGAGAAAAAAGAAAAAACCCTAAGAATTTGAAAATATATATATTAGAATTTATATAATTCACACACCCACTCTCCCATTCACACCTGCTCCCCTTTGCGGTGCCGGTTGGCACGTCCTCTCCAGGGGGGTCACTTTGCCGGCCGGGAGGAGGACGTCATTTCCTCTCTAATAAACCCTGCGGCTCTCTCGCCTCCCTGTTTAGCAGCACTCGGCGCAGAGAGAGTTTTTTGTTCAACATTTGTCATTCCTGTAGGAAGTGGACTCCATGAAGACAGGCCCCACGCCTGCCTGTTTTCCTCCAGATTCCCATTGCCTAACAGCTCCAGGCCCATGGGTTATCTGCAGGGCAGCCACGCCTCCTCGGCTCAGCCCAGCATACACCTGCTGCCTAGAGTAGCTATTAATAAGACCCCCTTCACAGCTTTGAGCAATGAGCTATGTGTACACCCTAACCATTGGCTGATCGATTTACTGAACCAAAATGCCTAATTCACCATCCCCCTCTTTTCCTGCCCTTAAAATCTCATTGAGAGCTCTGGTTTCCTCGATCCTTCTTTTCTTCTAACCTACAAACTGTCCCCAGTCATTTTAGCTTTCCTTCTTCACTAGATGGTTTAGATTGAGCTCTTTCTGAAAAAATACCCTAAATCTCTCAACCCCCTTCTTTTCTCCTGTGCTACAACCTGGCAAATCTCTAGGTCTCTAGCAAATCCAATGGAATTCCTTGCTGCTTTACCTGGATTGATATGTTTTGGGATTTTTCTCTAGGAGTAGAATGAGTTGAGACCATTACAAAGTCCTGGTCTCCGATATCAGCTGGGCCTTCAGGGCTTCCTAGCAATAATTCCGTAAAGTTCCGGCTGATTGCAAACCTGCCTCTGCCTTCCCATCATCACACCGTACTTGGGTTTGGGGTTTGAGACTCTTTTTATTCCACCGAATAGAATTCTTTGACAATGGGGTCCTTCCCTTACTCCTCTGTCTTCTTCCAGCAACTTACAGATTTCCTGGCACAAAGTGCTGGAAATAAGTGCTCGGTGAATGAATGAATGAGGACTGGAATGAGTGACAACTGATGCAAGAAGTATAAGCAGGAACAATGGAACATAATGGTAATGTTCATGTTATGTGACAATAACAGCATCCAGCTTATAAACTTTTTAGATTATGGCAAAAGAAGCAGGTTTACACTGTGTTTCTTGTTTGTGAGGTATGTAATATGAGACATTATGATAATTAAAACTATCGGTACATCACAGTAGCACTTGTATTATGCTCACACCTAAATGGCACTACGTGCCTTTATGGTATCTGTTCCGAGCAGCCCAAATGGCACTGAGATCCAAGGCTACCTGAAGATTTTGTCACTGGACCTTGCCAGTGATGATATTTCAAAATATGTTCTCAACCTTACAAAATATCTTCAGTTTTACTGAGTTCCTGTAGTTCCTGCCCTAGAAAAAGCTCCTTCCTACATTTCCTACCATCTCTGCCATTATCTGGAAATATCCATCCTAATCCTCATTCTGATTGTCTGGTCTCTGTTTGCCTTCTCCTACGTCTGCTGACTTCTCTGTTCTTAATTTTTGTCCAGCCCCTGGACACTGGTATCTTTAAAGTCTTCTGTCCTCTCTAATACCTGTTTTCTATACCCCCGAGATGATTCTGAATTTGGCAGCCATACAGTCTTTATCTCTTGGATCTAGGTTAATTCGTGTCTGAGCAAATCGTATTTATAGCCCGACCAAGGGTCCTTATACAATCAGGATCATCATCCTAAATATCCAAGAAATGCAACTGGTTCAACAAAATGTTTTTTATGTGACTATGTTCTTTGACTCACCCACCGCCACCACCTCCACAACAACCAGGGATTAGAGGGTTCGCTAAAACATCTTTTTTCTCTTAGAATTTAGGGTAAACAATTGTCTAGCAACTCCCGGTGTATGTGTTTTTGTTGTGGTGATGTTAAGTGATGACCATCACTGAGGAACAGCTTAAATTCACCCAACTGAGGAGATTCTATTCCTAGATCCTATCATTCTGCCAGCAAGAAACATAAGCTGGAGAGGGAAGGGTTGAAATTAGAGACTGCTAAGTAATCTTTGGCAACTGTGTGGGCCGCATCTAGGTGTACTGAAGAGAAGGGCCATATTTATATGGAAGAGCGTTCTTTTTTATTCGAATGTCTCTGCTATTATGCTTCTGCATTCTAATATCACATGTTTGTTAGTCAATATCTAAAATCTGGGAAGCAGAATGATGTGGTGGAATAGAGCATCCGATTGACCTGGGTTCTAACTGATTCTATTATTTGCTAGTTGTGTGATCTTTGACAAGTCATCAAATTTCTCTGAGACCATATCTTCACCTGTAAAATGGGAATGAGAATACTTACTTCGTGGGGTTGCTAAGATAACAAAAAAAAATACTTTAAAGTATATGACATAAAATCTGGCAGAAAATAAGCCATTATGTAAAGCAAGTTTTTCATTAAAGTTGTTGTTTTCTGGTTTCGCCTTATTCATCAGCATGAACGTGGTCCCAGGACTTCAAGCTGGGGAAGGAGGTGAAATGAATTTTTATTTTAGTTTAAGAACTATGGAATTGGGCCGGTTTGCCAATAGAGGTTGGCTATTTAGATGAGTCTATTTGGTTTCAGGATGATGTCCAGCCTCATCCTTCACCAGCTGAGTACTGCTTGTTCCAGAATTGCGTTGCTGAAAGACTGGAGTCATACAAAGTCAGGCAGGAGTGTCTCAAGAAAGCAATGCCAAGACACAGCTTTGGAAACATGGTCTAAGAGGCATCCAGTAATGTTTATTAGCATTCTGTGCAAGGAAACTCGACTAGAATGTGAGGTAATGCAGAAGAACAGACAAAATTGAATTTTACAGCATCAGCAATATTTATGTCTGGAATAGACTTTAAAGACTACTAAATATTATTTAAGATCAGAGTCCAATTCCTTCATTTTATGGATGAAGAAGTGGGGGCCTGGAGAAGTTAAGTAACTTGCCCAAGTTAACAAAGCCAGCTGTCTTTACTAATAATCCAATATATTTGCCACTGAACCCTCCTGGTGACACAGTCTCTGCTCCATGAGAGTTATAGAATTATAACTCTCAAAGAAAAGTCAAGATGGCCAAATCAGTTGACTGGACCACTAACTGAAATTTGCCTCACTTTCCCAAATTCATACCAGAGAAGGGTAAGGCCCAGCTCTCCCTCTCAGAACTCTTACGTGGGATTTCTATTTTCTTCAGTTTCTGATGGTTTCGTAAGTGCTGGTTTATCATATTGTAGGGGAAATAGAGGAAGAATCAGTATTAATAAGATGTGTTTTTGCAATACCCTTAACTGTGAAATTGTATTTCCTGCCTTTCAAATCCCATTGATTTCTATATATTATAATGCCAGGGCCGAGGGAGAAGGTAGGATAGTGTGAGGTATAGGAAAACCAGGCAGTCCGTTAGAGTTGTAGGTCAGCAAAGTAGGGGTGAAGAAAGTTGTGAAAACTAGACAGGCCAGCAGGTATGAAGGCAGGTCTGGGTTTCCCAGGCCTGTAGGTATGACATTCACCTGTATTGCCAGCACTGCAATGCTTGCAGCACCCAGCCTGCCTTAGAGCTCTGTTTCCGCAGGTTTGCTCTGACAGTGTCCCAAGAGCTGTCACACAGGCTCCTTTGTCATTGGGCCTCTATGCCACCACGCCTGCTAATGCTGGTATCACAAGATCCCTCTGCATGAGGCACAGGGTCTCATTTCCAGAACTCCAGCAGACCCTGCACTGGGATGTTGCTCCAACATAACCCAGCTTCTGGGAGACGCCCTCTTCTCCAGTTGGCCATTCTGTCCTAAGACAGACCTTTCCCTCCACTCTCTAGTCTTTGAAATCACCAGACCGGGGGAAGAGAAAATAATCTAAAGCTAAATGAGCTAAAATTAGCTAAAGCTAATCCACAAGCTAAAATGTCTTCCTAAGTCCCCGTTGCCCATCCCAGGATCTGCCTCTTTCTAGAGTTCTTAGACCAGAGCTGTCCATTTTCTTCTGAAGAAATTTTAACTTCAAGGTGTGAATTTTCCCTATGAGCCCCAGGAAGTATTACAACAAAATGCAACATCCCAGGGTCAGAATATTGGGTTCGTTTAGACATCCATGGCGCTACTGAGTGCTGTATGTTGAGGGTATAATTGACATATCATATTATTTGGAGCCTTTCACACTGGCATGCATCAGAATCACCCGGAGCTTCTCTTATAGCAGAGGTTGCTGGATCCCCAGCTCCAGAGTCTCTGCTCTGACAGTTCTGGTGTAGGGCCCGAGGATTTGAATTTTTTTTTAAAATTTATTTATTTATGATAGGCACACAGTGAGAGAGAGAGAGAGGCAGAGACACAGGCAGAGGGAGAAGCAGGCTCCATGCACCGGGAGCCCGACGTGGGATTCGATCCCGGGGCTCCAGGATCGCGCCCTGGGCCAAAGGCAGGCGCCAAACCGCTGCGCCACCCAGGGATCCCCAGGATTTGAATTTTTACAAGTTTTCATGGGATACCAATCCTGCTGGCCCAGGGAACCACACTTTGAAAACCACTGACCTAGTGTGTGATGCGATCTAGAGAAAATCACAGCAAAATATAGTAGCCCAATGTCAGAATGTGGAGTACGCGCTACTTCCATCAGCATCACATGGTGAAGGTATATTTGACCAAAGAATGTTAAGCTATTTTTAATAAGATGGAAATTACCTTTATCTTGAAAACTGACAACATTCGGACAAAATATCACGTTGTGAGATGGCAAATCCCCTAGAAAACTGCCACGCATCCTCGTGATGTCACTGTATTTAAATTCCCAAGGAGAATAAAGAGCAGTTTTCCAGACCTATATAAAGCAGCAATCTTTACATTCTGTTGTGACACTATTTCTTCTTGGATATTGAGAATAAATTATTTTTAAGGTCCTTCACTTTCCTTAAATCCAGAGTTAGAGGTTACTCTGCTCAGATGTAAGTTCAAATCAAAATCGCAGTAACAAGAATTAACAATGATGACAGCACGTAAGGTGAACAAACGCAGTAGGAGGCCGTGTAAAGAATAATAAAAAAAATGCAACATTTCTTTTTCTCACATAGGATGACTGTGTAACTTAAATAACCTCACTATTTATTATCATAGATTCACCTGGTCTTAAAAACTATCTAGAACCTGGAATCAGTGATGTTTAAGAACGTGAAGTTGAGGAATGGCCATGCCTCGTGGCAGTTGACGGATGCTGAAACATCGGTCGCTGTCCTCACCCTGTGACACACATGGACGTGTAGGGGGAAGTTGGATCCACGCCCCTCAGGGTACGATGGAGCATGTGGAAGCCCTCTGCCCCAGGACCACCTCTCAGAGCCCCTGGAAGCTCGAAGACGGTGCAAAATCAGAACAATGTAGGACTCTGATCTTTCTGAAGGTCATTGGCCAGGTGTGGAGAGCAGCCCGGGGCGCCCCTCAGAGGCCCCCCGAGGCCCCGGGGAGGGGCCTGGCTCGTCTGGGCGTGGGCACTGCAAGGAGCTGGGTCACAGCAAGGGGACCAGAACTTGAGTGATGCACGAGAGCTGCCTGGTGACAGGGACCTCATCAGAATGTCTACTGTGCGAACAAAACAAAGAGCCCACGTTGGGGTCTGTGTCTGTCGCCTGCTCCTCTGCACCCCGGAGTGAAACCTGAGTCCTGCGGCGGCAGTGGGGTCGCTGAGCAGGGCACTGGCTGGCTAGGAGGCCGCCCAGGGACCCTGTGTTAACGGCCGAGCGCAGGTACCGCGTCACTGCAAGGGCAGCTGTCGGGGCTTTGCAGGTTCGGACCCACCGAGGATGCCAGCGCCTGTCCAACCCTGGGGAGCTGCGCTAAGTGTTGGGGGAGATGAAGTCTTTCAAGACCAGTCTAGGTTAGCACGGCAGGCACTTGTGGAAGCAGTAATAAGCCTCCCGAGTCTTTCGCGTTTGTCCTTAAAATAAAATATATAGATATAGAGAGAGACACATCATGACCAAAAAATAGAACTCATATCAGGAATATATGTGTGTGTGCATGAACCTACATGTATACCTTTAAAAATACATAGCCTGGGATCCCTGGGTGGTGCAGCGGTTTGGCGCCTGCCTTTGGCCCGGGGCGCGATCCTGGAGACCCGGGATCGAATCCCACGTCGGGCTCCGGGTGCATGGAGCCTCTTCTCCCTCTGCCTATGTCTCTGCCTCTCTCTCTGACTATCATAAATAAATTAAAAAATTAAAAAAAATTAAAAAATAAAAATACATAGCCTAAAACACACACACACACACAAATAAATAAAAATACATAGCCTAGTGTTTTGTTAGTTTCACGTAAATTGTAGAAATTTACATTTTTTATTTTTCACTCTTATTATGTTTTTAGATTCCATGTTATAATAAGTCATTCTAAAATGATTTATTTCCTTCCCACTTATGGATAAGTCTTTCCAATCATAAACATGGAATATCCCTCCATTATTTGTAAACTATAATAGAATTTTGTGACTTATTTGTGACCCTTAAAGAATTTTATTTTTTTTAAAGATTTATTTATTTGTTTATACAGACACAGAGAGAGAGAGAGAGAGAAAGAGAGAGAGAGAGAGGCAGAGACACAGGAGGAGGGAGAAGCAGGCTCCATACCGGGAGCCCAACACGAGACTTGATCCCGGGACTCCAGGATCGCGCCCTGGGCCAAAGGCAGGTGCTAAACCGCTGAGCCACCCCGGGATCCCCAAAGAATTTTAGGAATAAATTTTTTTTATGCTTTCATTCATTGTTGATTTAAGTAGGGGGACTTATTAATGTTTTTGTTATTGTTGTGTTATCTTATTTTCTAATTGTTGGAAAGAGGAACACTGTAAATTTTTATATGTTAATTGCCTATTCCACTTCTCATTTCTCTTTTATTTATTTAATTTATTTAGTTCCAGGCTTGTTTTCTATTGGCCAGGACTACAGTGTTCTGTGTTGATAATGAGGATCTCTATCTTATTCCTAAGTGAAAAGAAATGCTTCTAAAGTTTTTCCATTAATATGATTCTTGCTGTAGATTTCCCTAATCAGAGTAAGGGAATTCCCTTCCCTTTCTAGTTTTCTTAAGAGCTTTATATCATATATAGTTGTTGGATTTTGTATACAAAATGGATACAAATATCCATTTGTATATTTATTTTTATTTATATTTATTTTTACATTTATATGCCTTCCCACCTTTAGACTTTACCTTTCTAGTATAAACCTTACTTTTTTTTCCCCCAGTGGAAAAGTTTTATTTCATAGTTTACTTTACAAATTTAAGTCATTTAACATGGGTACAACAGAAACGTGTGAACGTGAACCCTACACCACCCCCAAAAAGCATATGAAAACACACAAGGATAGGGAAATTCAAAACTAAGTTGCCTAAACATACAATTTTCGAACTGAGCCTATCATTAAGGTCCGCGGCTTCAGTAGTAAAGCATCCCGGAGTAGTGATGCTGCAGGTGCACCTGGAGGGCGCTCTGGTCCCTGTTTGGCTTCAGCGCCTCGGAAAGGAGGCTGCGCAGCCGCTGGACACTATCGACCAAGCGGGTCACCTTTGGAAAAGTAATGAGTCTTTCCAGGGGCACGAAGAATTCCTTTCCCACACAGTAAGGCTTGGGGGAGCTCTCAATTTGGGCCCTTTGAGCGTCGGTGACGATGAATCCGTACCGTGGGACACAACTGTCCGTTCACCTTTTTCTTCGGATCCACGATAAACCACAGTCTCATAGAGTGGGAGGCTCTTAACACCTCTGCGCTCAGGACTAACAGGAGGTTTTTCTTCTCCTGTAAACTGGGATATGCTGTTGTAAAAACGGTTTCATAAACATGTTCCTCTGTTGTAAAAACGGTTTCATAAACATGTTCATAAAATCATGAAATGCAT
The DNA here is from genome assembly GCF_905146905.1 of Nyctereutes procyonoides. Classification (NCBI taxonomy): domain Eukaryota; kingdom Metazoa; phylum Chordata; class Mammalia; order Carnivora; family Canidae; genus Nyctereutes; species Nyctereutes procyonoides. The sequence continues at coordinate 823,862 of NW_026575132.1, forward strand.
GATTCAGTTGCCTTTGCTTCATTTTTCTGGAAGACCCCTATCTGGGTACAGTACCCAACATGCTCAGCTCCTGCTGGTGGAGACCCCAGGTTTTGTTGTTGTTGTTGTTGTTGTGTTTGTTTGTTTGTTTGTTTGTTTGTTTGTTTTGAGGGAACAGACACGTTTAATCTCAAATGGCAGCTCAGGCAAATGGCAGGGACTGTGGGGGCCCCAAACAGAGGTAGACTCTTAAGGCTGATTATATGCATGTGACATGGCCCCGGGGGGGGGGGGTACTGTTCTGTTGTTACTATTGTTGATATTTATGGCATGTTGGATTTAATTACCTTTCTGTTTAGTATTTTTGCAGCTATGTTTGCATATGAAATTGTCCCATAATTTCCTTTTCTTCTCTTATTCTTTCCAAATTTGGTATGAAGACTGTGCTAGCATTATAAAATTAATTGTGTGGCTTTCCCACTAATTAGAGAGTATGGATTTCTTGTAGATCTTATCGGTAAAACAGTCTAGACTTACCCAATCTTAAATGTTTTTTTAAAATAATTGATTAGATTTCCTTAGTCCCTAATGGCCTATTTAAGGTTTTTCTCATCTTGGGAAATCTCAAAATTTTCTCTTTCTTCAATATTTGTTTTCATTTCATCAAATTTTCATAGTTACTAACTTGTAGTAGTTTATGGTATGCTGAATTTCATTAATTTTTTAAAAATTTGTTATTCTTTTGGCTATTTTCACTTTTACTGTCCAGTATATTTAATTACATATTTTTTCCTTTTTTCCTTTAATAAGACTTTTCATTCAGTTCTAAATATTTTGAAATTTTCCTCATGATGTTTTCCTTAATTTGTACAGAGACAACCCCCAATAGAAAGGGTAAGAGTCTCACAAAAGACACTCCACATATATACACATGCGTATGTATGGTGTACATGTATGTAGATATGTGCATGTCAATATAGAAACATGCATGGGAGTGTACATATACATATATCTGTATGTGTATATACATATATTTATCCAAATGGTATTATGTTTTATGCAATAGATTTTATTTATAATTTATTTATCCATATATTTATTTTATTGTCTATTCTTTATTCTCTTTTTTTTCTATTTTCTAAACTTTCTTCTCTTTGTTCTTCAGTTTGGATATTTTCTTGTAATCTGTTTTCTGGTTCATTAATTCTCTCTTGAGCTGTGTCTAATCTGCCTTGAAAACAATCGATTGCATTAATTTCAGTTATTGTACTTTTCAGTTGTGGAATTTCTTTCCAGCTCTTTTGTATAGTCTTTAGTTCCCTGTCAAAATTCTAAATCTTACTTAGAGTTCCTTGCAAATATTAAGGGTTATTTTAAGTACCCATATGTGATAATATCTGTATCTTTGTATATCTCTATTATCTATTATTTCTCTTACTATTTTGGGATGTTTCCTAGAATGCCTCAGGTTTCTTTAGCTTGATACTGGAATTGAATATTAAAAATTGTAGAAATATTTTGAGGACCAGGATGATGCTATTTTTCCTCCAAAAAGGATTTACTCTTGTCTAGGTGTCTAGGTGCTTTAGTGACTCCAGATTATTTAAGTTTATATATATATATATATATATATATATATATATATATATATATGACATTTTCTTTATCCACTCATCAGTCGATGACATTTGGGCCCTTTACATAATTTGGCTATTGTTGATAGTGCTGCTATAAACATGAGGGTGCATGTGCTCCTTCAAGTCATCATTTTTGTTTCCTTTGGATAAATACCTAATAGTACAATTTTAGCTATTATCTTTTAAAGTATTGGTTTCTTTCTTTCTGAGACTCCAATTATGTTAACCCTTATTATTCTATCCTTTAAACATATTACCTTCTTTCACATATTTTATTTTATTATCTCCCAATGCTGCATTCTAGATATTTTCTCTCTACTTATCTTTCGGTATACTAATTCTTTCTTTAGCTGTATATAATCTACTGCTTAACCTATCCACAGAGTTCTTAATTTGGGGCATTGTATTTTTCAGTTCCGGAGGTTTTATTTGCTTCCCTTTAAATGTGATCTGTCAGTCTTTATAGGTTCTTCTTCCCTACAAACTTTTTCCTCCAAATTAGTCTTTATTTATTTAAACATAGTTGTTTTATAGTCTTTGGCTGATCATTCTGGTGTCTAAAGACTTGCAGATCTGTTTCTTTTGTCTTTTGCTTTTCCCAATTCTCATTTGTAGTGTTTTGTTTATTAACTTGGTTATTTTGGCTGCTTTGTGGCCATTGTCCTTTGAAAAATATTGTAAGAATATTCTGAGATCTTGGGTAAAGTTAACTTTCTCCAGAGAAGTTTCAAATTGGTTTCTGCCAGATAGCTAGAGACATTACTTTAATTTTATTCCCACATCAAGGCCACTTTAATCCATGCTCAAGACTTAAGGTCTCTGAGTCTATCTCAATAATGCAAATCTATATTGTTAATACCTCATAAATGCAGGTTCATTCCTAGTTAACCCATAGCCTCATAATGTAACTTTTTGGGAACCTAGCTTATCTAGAATGTCTAGTATTAGATTCCACATCTTGTCTGACCCTGGGCTTTTTTTTTCTCATCTCTTAGTCAAATGAAGTTAGCAAAATAGAAGTTCAAATTTACTGGGATTGGTAAACACTTTCAGGTGAAAAGAGGGCTCTATATTGGTTTACCTCTTTAGATTCCTCTGTCTCCTTCAGGCTTTACTTGGTAACCCCTCACAATATTGTTTGCTCTTCATTAATTAAAAAAAATCTTTTAAATTATTTATACAACATATCTAGTTGCTTTCATCGGGACTCATTCAAATAACCAAATTTACTATAACAAATAAAAAAAGGAAAAAGAGGGAATATAAGGAGAAAGTTCCCCCAAGAACCTTGTTTTTCAGTGCTTTTTTTAAAGATTTTATTTATTTATTCATGAGAGACGCACACAGAGAGGCAGAGACACAGGCAGAGGGAGAAGCAGGCTCCATGCAGGGAGCCAGATGCAGGACTCAAACCCAGGAATCCGGGATCACGCCCTGAGCCAAAGGCAGGCACTCAACCGCTGAGCCACTCAGGCGTCCCTTGTTTTTCAGTTCTAATTTTATTTCATTAAAGTCAAAGGATATAGATTGTGTGCCAAGTCTTTGGGGGAGCAGTATATTAATATTTTTGTATGCACCCCTTGAAGTTTAAATAACATAGTACATTTCTTTAACCTAATGAGTTGAACCGCTGTACAAGGATTATCATTACAATTGTTGCTGCCATCTTTTGCCTTTTCTTTTAACTCCAGCCTTTGTTGAAGCCACCACCTGTGTGCAGGTATAACCTGACAACACATTGTCTCAGCTGCACTGCAGACCTCTAGCTTTCTATTCCAAGGATTCTTTACTACCACTGCCTGGGACACCTGCAAGAACCTCTCACCTTTGAGATATATGGGTGAACCAAGAAGTGTGGACAAATTAACAACCATGGGCAACCCATGATCAATGACACATGGGAGCTGAAGGATAAATATCCCTCTCCTCTATCCTTTGAGTAGATAATTCTAAGGTGGATTCTCCACAGCTCCTCTGAAGACCCTAATGGACTGAGCCCAGTTGCCCGCCATTCTGATCGACTTGATGACGTAGTCTTAAATTGATTCCACTAAGTTGGCTTTCCTTCCTACTCAGTGTCACTCTTGCCAGTCCTCTATTCTTTGGTATTCTTTCCAGAGTAACTACCTAAATACAGAAACCTTGAGGGAAGCTAGGGAAAAGACAACATGCTTTCTTCCTGGGTTTTGTTTCCTTTTCTCCTTTCCTTTCATTTAGTGAATAATCAAATCTGCTTCTGCTACTTTGAAAGTTACTCATTCTACTTTTATTCTTCTAGCAGTTACTTCTAAATTACTAAACTAAGGGAACTATCTAAAGTTTTTCAATATCTCAGTCTTTTTCCCAAACATATCATCTTAACTGGTTCTTAACACACTTTGACATACATCTATATACCCCAAGCTACTATTTGTATTTAGAATTTTGTTTCAGATTCATATTGGCCAAATGGGTTTATCTGTAGTAATTGCTCATTTAAACAATCAAAGTACACAACTCTGTACTCTTTCACACACATTTCACTGCCTGCTCCTGACTTGATTCATTTTTCTTCCTGGAGTTTGACCTATAATAGTTATTTCAAAGAGAGTATATGGTGAACTTTCTGTAATATTTATTTCTCCTCACATTTAAACTATGGCTTAACTGGAAATAAGATTCTAGGTTTAAATGTATTTTCCTTCTGAACTTTGAAGATATAGCTCCAATGCCTTCTAACCAGCATTGCTGTTGAAAAGAATCCCTCTCTGATTCCTGATTTTGGAGGTGATGGTTTTTAACTCCTTTTTTTTAATTTTTAATTTTTCTCTTTTTGGCTCTGGAAGACTTTAGAATTTTCTCTGTCTTTGAAATTGTTAAATTTTGTTGTAATTTGAGTTTGTTATCCTTGTTTCAAAATGCTCACATTCCTCAGAGATCTAATTAATTTTCCCTTTAAGCTCATCTTTAATTTTTTGGCACAATGAATTGCCTTGGTTAGTGACATTTACCTTGAACAAAAGTCTGAGCCTTGGCTTATGTTTCTCATAGGGTGTTTATTTGTGTGTGATTGCACAGACATGCATGTGTCCATAAGACAGAGAGAGGGAAAGGAAAAAATGAGTGGAGAGGGGATGAGAAGACAGGGGAGAACAGAAGAAATGCATGTATACCTGAACCCAGGTTTCATTATTCCCACTTTCCCTTTCAGCGGTCCACTCCTCCCTTGGGGTATTTTCAGTCCTTCCACTAGAGGCACTGTTCATGTCTCAGAGCAAATGGCTTTCTTTTTTATTTCCTTTCCTGGTCAGGGAGTGAGAAATATAGGATATGCATAGTAGGCATTACCTCCCCTGACTTTCTACTCCAGCTAGAGCCGGGCTGTATCCCTATTTCATGAAGTTGCACCCAGCGAATACTCTTGCTTTCTGTCTCCATGAGCTCGATGTAATGGGCAATGTCCTGGGTCTGGGAGGTTCATGCTCATGCAGCATGTGTGTGCATGTGTGTGCATGTGTTAATGTACAGCAAATGTCTTATTCAGATTTCTAATTTCTATACAAACGTGCAAGCCTTTAATGTTGGTCAAATTCCCAACATTAAAAAGAAGAGGTATCTTCTAGCTCTGGCCCCAGTTTGGCTGACTGACTGATTGCCACTCCCAGTTTTAGGTTCCTGGGAGTGTGAGAGGGGAAGAGGTATCTGCCATCAGTACCCTCTGCCTCAGTCCATATCTCAGTAGTGGCCCTCTGGCCCTCCCCTCTGCCCTCTCCACCTCTTCCCTCCATGGTAGTTCTACACTACCTCTTGATTCCTCAGGTGCACTCACAAGGTTGGTTTCCATTGTTGAGCATGGCTCTCGGTTTCATAAATTCCCTTCTTCTTCTGGCCTCTTCTGGTCCTTTTTGGCCCAGGGTTGGAGGTGAAGTGGGAGCCATCAGCCTGGACTTAGTTTCCCATCTGGCAGAACTAACTTTCTTTTATCCTTAAACTCTCACGTGGCTATTAAACTCTGTATGGGTGTCCATAGGTGGATTGATTTTTTCCCCCCAAGATGACTGACCTAGTCTACTATAAACTAATTCCAAAACTAGTTTATAATGGAAATAATGTGTCAAGCTGGGGAGAGGCAATATAGCCTAGTGGGATGTGGGATCAGATGACTAGGCCTCAAATCCCAGTTCTCAGGTACATTAACAGTATAACTGAATAACTTACTAAAGCTCTATATAATTCTGTGTTTCAGTTTCCTGATCTCTGAGATGCAAGTGGCTAATGCAGATCTGTTCTCCCATTGTTTTTCTTTACCTTGGTAAGCTCTGTTGTGGACCTGGCATTTTGTGTAGGTGGCAGTCAAGTGGCATGGAATATGGAACTGAAATATAGTAGCCCGTTTAAAGAAAAACATACAAAATTATACACAGGGCCTCAGAAGATGACCATGTAAGTGAGGAGGACTCCTGAGAGTCATTAGCTTTACTGCAAATTTCCTCTGCTACAATGGGAATAGTACAGAAACCACTTTCGTGTTATTCCATAGTGTAACTGGGACATATTTTTACTTAATATAGTCCCTGGCAGATAGTTAGCATGCAATCAGGGTTAGCTTTAATTATTCTTGGAGGCAAAAACAGGGTCCTGCGTTGAAATAAGTGTGAAAATGCTACACAATCTTTCACTCTTAGAGATTGGTAATACATGTTAACAGACTATAACTGTAATACAGTAATTGAGACGTGCAGGTAACCTGAGGCTTCTTCACTTTGTAGCTGATCTGGTCTTCTCTCATGCTCATCATCTGCTGCTTAGAAAAATAAAACTCCAATCTAGTTTAAAATTCCATCCAAAAATAAATAATAAAATAAAATAAAATTCCATCCAATATTTTAAACATAGTTGACCCTTGAACAATACAAGTTTGGACTGCACAGGTTCACTTAGACACAGATTTTTTTTTTAACAGTACGGTGTTGTAAGTGTATTTTCTGTTCCTTATGATTTTCTGAATAACATTTTATTTTCTCTAGCTTACTTTATCGTAAGAATAGAGTATATAATACATATAACTACCAAATATATGTTAATTGGCTATGTTATTGGTAAGGCTCCTGGTCGACAGTGGGCTATTAAGCTGTGGGAGAGTCTAAAGTTACACATGGAGGGATCTGGTGCCTCTAAATCCATGTCATTCAAGGGTCAACTGTAGTTCTTTTAGAAAGGACTTGAGTTCTCTTGGATAAAATACCCAGTCTTTTATCTATCCTCTTCCCTCCTCCAAGAAGGTCAGATGTCTGAAATAAGATATTTATTATTGTTATATTGAGAGGTATGTGGCTTATAAGACCTTAAGGAATGGGGCCAAGGTAGGCTCCCGGCATTCCCAACCCTCTACCTTCACTGCCTCCTTTGCATGCTGGGCGACCCATCGGCCTGGTGGCTGAAGGAGGCAAGGAGGCAAGGAGGCTGCTTTCCTTTTAGGCTTAGGCAAAGACCCTTGTGGGACTCACTGATGGACTCACTTTCAGTGAGTTCAATGGAAACCAACCTTGTGAGTGCGCCTGAGGAATCAAGAGGTAGTGTAGACCTACCATGGAGGGAAGATGGTGGAAAGGGCAGAAGGGAGGGCCAGAGGGCCACTACTGAGATACGGACTGAGGCAGAGGGTGCCGATGGCAGATTCCTCTTCCCCTCTCACTCTCCCGTGGGAACCTAAAACTGGGAGTGGCAATCATAGTCAGCCAAACTGGGCCAGAGCTAGAAGATACCTCTTCTTTATAATGTTGGACTCACTTTCGCGTGACTCTCAGCTTCCGGTAGTGCCAGGGACCAGTGCTTCTCAAACTGTAACAGGAATAAGGATCACCAGGACAGCTTGTTAAAACATAAATTCCTGGACCTCACCCCCAGAGATTCTGATGAAGTAGGTTTTAGAGAAAGCCTGAGAATTTAAGTTTCTAAAAAGCTCCTGAGTGGTAATGGTGCTGACAGGGCCCATCAAGAGAGCACACTTTGAGCCAGCAAGGCTCCCCTTTGAAATCCGTGACTGCAGCAGAGCTCCGCCTGAGAAGTCTACCCTGGAGCCACCTTCTGGTCGCCTGCATGGCCCCCATTTGAAAAGATTCTCGGCCAAGAGATTTAACCTCTTAGCCTCCCTGTCTGATCATGTATGTCAACATGTTGCAGTGGCTCCATGTCCTAGTGGGGGAAGGTGGGGGAACAGCCTGAGAGTACTTTCTTCCAGAGTAGGGCACGTGCTGCTCCTTTACCTTTGGTGTCTCCCTGACATACTGAACACTCCTCGTCACCAGCCAAAGCCAAGGGAACAGAGTGGTTCTCGTGTCTGCTTTTCCTACTGTCTACCTCTCTCTCCCCCGCATCTCCTTCCCATTAATTACCAGGACCGATCAAAGAGAAGGCTGCTCATTCATTTCTCTTAGGCCACAATCCTCTCCTCAAAAATCCTTCAGCAGTTTCCCATCTCAGAATAAAAGCCCAAATCCTGATGCAGGCCTGTAAGATCCAGCATGGCCTGGCTTCTTGGTTCCTCTCTGCTCCCACAGCTCTAGCTCTTCCCCTGTCCACTCCACCACTGACCCTGGCCTCCTTAATGCCACTTGAACCTCAGAGACACTACCCTAGGGTCTTTGCTACACCTATTAACAATATCTTTGGAACCAGTTAGGGAAACATAGACTTGGGAGTAGCTAAATATTCTTCAAGATATAATTAGAGACCGTCACTTTGTTAAACTGAAAAGTAAAAGACATATCACGAAGCAGAATGCAAGTACTTACAAGAGTAAAGGCACTCATCAAAGCAATTTGAAATTGTTAAGACCTCAACCACGAGGAGATGCCATCTTACTGCCAAATGGCTGAAATCCAAAACACAAGAAACACGAGTGCTCAGTGAAGATGCAGAGAGAAAGGAACACTTGCGGACTGTTGGTGGGAATGCAAACTGGTGCAAAACAGTATGGAGGTTCCTCAAAAAGTTAAGAAAAGAAATACCACGTGCTCCAGTAATTCCACTTCTGGGTATTTACCCAAAGAATACTAAAACCCTCATTTAAAAAGCTATATATGCACCCCTATGTTTATTGCAGCATTATTTGCAATAGCCAGGATATGTAAATTACCTGGGTGTGTACTGATAGATGGATGAATAAAGAAGATGTAAAATATATAAACAATGGAATATTATTCAGCCATAAAAAAAAACAAACTCTTGTCATTTGCAAAAACATGGGTGGACCCAGAGGGTATTATGCTAAGTGAAATAAATCAGTCAGAGAAAGCCAAATACTATATGATTCCACTTGTATGTAGGATCTAAAAAACAAAACAAATGATCAAATAAACAAACAGATACTTAGATACTTAAACTAACTGGTGGTTGCCAGACGGGAGAGGGGTATGGAGGGGATGGGTGAAATAGATGAAGGAGATTAAGAGGTTAAAAAATATTAAGACGCGTATCTTAGAGCTAGAAAAAATTAGCGTTGAAACTTAGTTGGGTCCCTTACTTGCTATGTAATGCTGGGAAAATTAATTAACCTTTCTAGTCCTTCATGTACTTAAAATGAGTGTAGGCAGCCCTTACTCTGGGCAGTTCCAACAGGTACACGTATCAGTCAGCATGGTTGAGTTAAATAACACCAGTTTCCCAACAACACAGTTCAAATTTCAGTTACCACACACAATAACTGTGAGTCATTGCATAAAACGCAAACTTTGTTTCTAGCATTCCACTTTCAAATCGCTGTAATCATAGATGCACCTCCCGGTCAGTAACCAAGCACTTCACTATTTTCAAAGGCTGCCCTTGGTTGGCACTGGGCACCTGTCCTCCAGTTCACGCACAGACTGCAAAGCCTGTAGTCATGTTGCCTCCTTGGTGGTAACATGTGACATTTTATAAAAATTGCTCACCAAAAGAAGAAATTGGCCAAAAAAGATGAACTGCAGCAAGGAAATGAAAAGTGGTGATGCTGGAAATGAAATTGAAACCGAACATAAATGGAGTGATCCCGGGACTGTTGTCGTTGCTGCCATTGGGGAGACCGTAGACCCGCAACCAGAGACGCTTAGTGAAGGCCGCCTTGGCAACAAAGGAGGAAAATAATTATGAAGAGAGAGAGAGCAAAAAGTCCCAGAGGAAGTGATGCTGGCAAGAACCTTCCCAGTAAAGGAAGACACTTCATGACATTGATAAAGAACAAAATATGATAAGCCGATCCAGACTGAGAAAGGAGTAGCCCCATTTGTCAAAGAATAGCAAAGATGCTGGCTCTCAAGATACGCGCCAGAAGGAAGGAGGGTGGCGCTGCTCAGACCTCCCGCTGCTTACAACTCGGTCTCAATAAGAAACCAAACACCTTAGTTCTGTACATTTCCAATGTTTTACATTACAGCGTGCTAATTTACTAATTCTATGAATTTTTAGATTTCCCTGTGTATGTAGAATCTAACATAGGAGAATCTTTAAAGTTTTGACGGAACGTTTTTAAAGTCATGGATCATCGTAACTTTTCCCGTTGATCATCAGTCTCCATACAGCTTCAGTGTACACAGTCATTTGTGTGGCCCTGTGTTACCTCCCACACAAAGGGAACACTGCCTGGGAATAAAAGAAATTACCTTATAGGGTTTGGGGGCAGATCACATGAAACAGTGCTTGGCAAGCACTGAGTATGTGGCCTGGGCTGCATTAGGTTCTAAATGAATGTTGTCCATCTTATGGGATTATGCTTTATCTTGTAGGAATTTTGAGGAGTTATGGTTATGTATGGCACATTCTTAAATTATACTTGTGTGCCTTAGTTTTGTTGGAAATATTTTTAAAAGTATATTCCAAACCAAATACCCAGGACATTTCCTCCAGAAGCATTGTGATAGCTGTTCTGCCCTCCAAAACATCCACAAAACTTATGAGTCATGCATGGAATGGCAGCACAGCATTTATAAGCACTTCCATTAGAAAAAGATTCAAAAAGGATTTGATTACAAGCGAGACGTTATTGTTTCATTTCCTTGTTTTATTTTTGTCTATCCCTGGGTTTTCCCTTTAAAAATAAAAAGTTCCTTTAAAAGATGCCTTTACAGATTAAAGAATGAACATTCCCTGCATTTCATTTGGGGGTTACTCGTGGAAGTGCCTACAAAGATTACAGAAAGGGGGACTTTTCAAAGGAATCAGGCTGAAGGGCGTCTTACGTGGAGGTTTTAGGACCCAAGAGGAGCCCCAGGAACAAAGAGTAAATTGTTATGTACCTGTTGTGTAACCATTGGTCGGATATTAAAAACAGGGCCTGAAAACCCCCAAGGAATGGTTTTTGTGGGTGACATGCTCGGGGGCCTTGTGGCGAAGGGAAGCTCTTACAAGGCTGCCGGCCCAGTGAGCATTTTTGAAGGGGTAACTTGTGGGGTTTCTTGGGTGGGGGAGCAGTTTGTGGGTTTTGATGCTTTTGAAAAGCGCTCCGAATGTCACAGCATCCGGGGGACCCTGAAATGGTGGGTAAGTGAGCTTGGTGGCTTGGTGGCCTCTTGCTGAGGCCGAGGTGGTCCCTGTTCCGCCCTTAAAATGCTTGAGAGCCTGTGGGCAGATGTTGCAGGGGGGCTGCTGGGTGCCTTTGCTCCCTAGTGGCTGTGCTCCCCTGGACCAGGGGTGACCACGGCCACCGCCACCGAGGGCAGCTGTGCCCCCCCCCCCCCCGGGGCCCAAGTGGGGCAGGGGGACAGGGCAGCCGCTGGCCGTGGGACCTGCACTGTCCAGGGCCCGAAGCTCCTGCTCACCCCTTGGGGGTCCCTAGAGAGGTCCCAGGTGGCCTTGCCTGGGCCACAGCCGCGCTGCTCATGGGGCCGGACTCGTCCCTTCTGTCGACCGGTCTCGTTAGCGCCGTCCCAGGTGGGCTGCTGGCGCTTTGGCCTTTGTGGCTGCAGGGATTCAGCTTGTACGACCCCTCGCTCCCAGGAAATTTTTCACATGACTTGATTCTCAGTATCATTCCCATTATTCTTCGACTCAATGATAATGCTCAGGTTTTATAGTTTGATGTAGCTTTTGTTTGTTCTAAATGCTCAGTACCGACTGCACTGGCTACGGTTCCGCATTATACTAACATGAGAGGACGCTGGCAGGGCCACGCTCAGGCTTCATGCTGAGTGACGGACGCTTCTCTCACACGGGGGAGGGTGTCCAAGAATGTCTCTGGATAAGAATTTGAGGCTTTTAATTATCATGTATCTTAATCTCATTTTTAAATACTGGTGTCTTATCTTGACTTTCCTCATTTGTCATCAATCCTTTTTAAACATATACTTAAAAATTAACATATAGTTGGGGATCCCCAGGTGGCTCAGGGGTTGAGCATCTGCCTTTGGCCCAGGGCGTGACCCCGGGGTCCCGGGATCGAGTCCTGCGTCGGGCTCCCTGCGTGGAGCCTGCTCCTCCCTCTGCCTGTCTCTGCCTCTTTCTCTCTGTGTCTTTCATGAATAGATAAATAAATAAAATCTTTAAAAAAAATGAATGTATCGTTTTTTGATTTCATTGTCAAATCATCCTCGTTCACTAGTAGTCTGATTTTTAGTTAGCTTGTGTCACCTTTCTTTTCACATAGCAAAGCTTTACCTGTGATTTTTTTTCAGTGTCTGCTCCTCCCAAACCCTTTTGCTCTGGCAGAGCCTGGCATCCGGGTGTGGAGTCTGGCTATTCTGTGGTAATAGAGTCCATCTTGCGCCTTCCTGAAGGTCATCAAAATGTACCATTAGGCCTCAAATTCTTTCTCCACCCCAGGTCTTCTACATTTAATACAAGTGCATTTTCAGAGAACGTCTTAATTCTTTCAAGTGTGTACGCTGCGAGGTGTAGGGACACACGAGTGTGGCATTGCCGGGTACACACGACCCGCGGCGGGACTCCGGGCCCAGGCTGACCGCGGGGAGCCGCCTCTGTCAGTGAAATGACAGCCTCTACGGAAAGCAGAGGATTTTTCTTTTTGTCTCCAGGGCCACCCTAATGAAACGGTCTTGGATCTTCCTCCGCTCTCTAAGACAACTTTCTACAAAGTACAAATTTGGAGCAGATTTAAATGCGGTGAACTAAGAAACTAGCCACTGCAATTCATAGAGCAAGCCACAGCGGCTGAGCGGACCAGCGAGAGGGCCTCCTCTCCTCCTGCCGCTCCTGAGGACGTGCCCGGGGAATCTGTGACACAAGCTCGTGCCGCTTGACGTGGGACTCCAAAGGCAATTTCTACTACAGTAACAGTTTGTGGGGCAAAGTGCTTTTCTGTAAGTTACGGAGCAGAATGCCAAGGGAAACAAGATCAATCCCTCCTTCCCCGTACACTTAATTATATTTTGGAAGGAGAAGGTAAATTAATGAAACAGCATAGCAGGTCTCGGAGTTGTGGATTCTGAACAAATTACTTCTATAAAGCTATGAAAGATATATGAGCTATTTTTGAAGACCCTCAAAATCTTCTCGAAAACAATAATATCATTAATAATTCAGATCTATCAATTACTCTAGAAGTAATGTATTAAAAATGGGGTACATTGTATACTGGAAAGCATCATTATCTACTTAGAATTTTACTCACAGAAAATCATGTTGTATAAATATACATAAAAATACTATAGTAAACTGAAAGCATCTTTGCAGTTCCTGTAAAATAAAAAAAAAAAGCTTAATCCTTGAATAATTCCTCAATTCCCATATATGAGAGAAACCCATGAGGTTTATTTTTCCAATCTCAAAGTGTTATTTTATCTGGCATTCTAACTACATCTAAAACAAATGTAAGGAATACTGTTTTATCTTACGTCCCCTAATGAAAAATAGATCTTTATATGATTAATATTATTTACAGTCCATAATAAAAGCTCCTGAATGCGTAACAGGGGAAGTTACAGGACCAGGACTTTAGGTGAAGGAAGACAAAACAAACGAAAGAGGTCCCTATAGTGGTGTTTGGGGTGACACCGAGTAGGTAGGTCAGGAACGAGGTCTGCTCGCATTTCGGTTTGTACTGTTCAAGGTGCAGTACGTGCACCAGTAGGATCAGCATCACGTGGGGACTTGTTCAAAGTGTAGATGCTTGGTCCCCGTCCCATCCTACAGCTGCTGATTAGAGCTGCGTGTTCAAAGACCCCCGGGGGGTCACGGCCTACCACCGAGAAAGGTTGCTTTCCGTAACTTTGAGTTGGTTACTGAATCTCTCCCCTTCTTGGTTCTCTTCAGTTAAATGTGCAGGAAATTTAAAACTAGAAGAAACCTTTTTTTTCTTTTTAAATTTTATTTATTTATTCATGAGAGACACAGAGAGAGGCAGAGACCCAGGCAGAGGGAGAAGCAGGCTCCCTGCAGGGAGCCCGACGTGGGACTCGATCCCGGGACCCCGGGGTCACAGCCTGGGCTAAAGGCAGGCGCTCAGCTGCTGAGCCCCTGGGGACCCCAGGAAGGAGCCTATTTTAAGGATTAGTGGCTAAGATCGCGAATCCTGGAACTGGTGTGTCTGAGTTTGAGTCCCAACACTGCCTCTACTGTGCGACCTCAGGCAAGTTATTTAGCTCCTGTGCCCCAACTCCTCACTGGGAAAATAGGGCTCGTGAGCACATGTAGTGCTCGAGGTTCTGTGGGTGACCGAATGCAACACATGCAGGTATTTAGGTTGGGTTCAGTGCGGAGTAAGGCCTATACGAGTATCAGGGCTCATTATGACTTAGGGTTCTTGATTGACTACATTCTAGAACATACGGGGATGTCAGCTGACTGTTCCTGAGAGATGCTAGCAGCGGCTTTCTATGGTGTAAGTCTGAGGACGAGGGGAGAGCTCCAGGCAGGAAGCAGGAACTTAGAAGAGTTTTAGGGGATGATTAGACACAAAAAGCATTAAGGGCAGTTCAGATGAACCAGGTTTAGAGGCAGGAATGAATATTTAGAAAGGAGCAGAGGGAAGCAGGGAGCCAAGCCGGCTGGTGCCAGGAATTGGGAAGAGGGCATGGGGTGACTGGAGCCACCTTATTAGGTGGTGAGGGGGTAAGAGTGGATCTTCCTAATTTCAGACTGAAAAATGGGAGGGAGGGAGGGAGGGAGGGAGGGAGGGAGGGAGGGAGGGAGGGAGGGAGAATGGACTGGCAAATAGAATAAAGTGATGCACGGAAGCATTAATAGGATGGCTCAGCGGGAGACAGAACAAAGGAAATAAGAAACAAGATCTGGTTATTAGACACGGAGAAAATCTAGGGGAGGAGGCCATTATAGCTCCAGGATTTTAAGTCTAAAGGACTGGGAATGTGAGGGCACTTTTAACAAAAATGAGATTATTAGTAGCATGGCTGCTTAGAGGAAAAGATATGTGTGTTTTTGGAAGCATGGAGTCCAGTCGGTGGAAACCCGTTAAATGAATTGCAGTATTGTTTTTTTTTTCTTTTTCTTTTTCTTTTTCTTTTTCTTTTTCTTTTTCTTTTTCTTTTTTTTCTTGTAAATCAAAATAAAAACTTGAAAGACAGTGAGTCTCAGATCCATCATGCATCATGCTGCTCCCTGGACAATGTTTACACCGGCCTCCAAGGAATTAAGAACAAGTGGAATCTGTAGCTCTCAGACTCTCCTAAATACTCCTAGACCTAGAAAACGACGGTCTGATCCTTTCTGCCCGGGAAGTACGCTGGCACCATGTAGCGGCCTCAGTAACGTTGACCCGAGTCTCTTGCCTTTAACGAAACAGGAGCAGGAAAACCAGGGAGGTGGCTTGTGTGTCATCACAATACTGATCACTGGGTGAGAAGTGCACTTGTGAGCTAGTCCAGGGCTGCCTGGCGACTGCGAGAGGCAAGGGCCTGGGAGCTGGCCACCTTCCTGAGCCCGGGGTCTGGGGCTGCACACTTGTGGACACACCTGTCTCTGGTTATTTGGATTCCAGTTTCAAGGTACGGCCCTCGGCAGTGGACCCTTAATACTAAACATTCTGCTTTTTAGTGATTGAGGCAACAAGCCAAATATG
The DNA here is from genome assembly GCF_905146905.1 of Nyctereutes procyonoides. Taxonomy (NCBI): domain Eukaryota; kingdom Metazoa; phylum Chordata; class Mammalia; order Carnivora; family Canidae; genus Nyctereutes; species Nyctereutes procyonoides. The sequence goes on from NW_026575132.1 coordinate 839,465, forward strand.
GCTAGTTTTGGTCTCTGGTTAAATATAGATGCACAGATGTTTGACCATAATGGAATATTCGTGTCTGCAGTCCGGGGCTTCCAGATTTTTTTTTTTAATGACTTTTTTTCCTTTTTTAAGATTTTTTTTTTATATATAATTTTTTTTTTTTTATGATAGTCACACAGAGAGAGAGAGAGAGGCAGAGACATAGGCAGAGGGAGAAGCAGGCTCCATGCACCGGGAGCCCAACGTGGGATTCCATCGCGGGTCTCCAGGATCGGGCCCTGGGCCAAAGGCAGGCGCTAAACCACTGCGCCACCCAGGGATCCCCTGTTTTAAGATTTTATTTATCCATTCAGGATAGTCTTAGAGAGGAGAGAGAGAGGCCGAGACCCAGGCCGAGGGGGAAGCAGGCTCCTCGCAGGGAGCCCAACGCGGGGCTCGATCCCGGGGCCCGGGGTCACGGCCTGGGCCAAGGCCGCCTCCGCCGCTGAGCCCCCCGTGCCCCCCTCGGTGCCCCAGGACCTTTGAGCGGTCGGCTGTCCTCCTGGAGAGCCCGCACCAGCGCCGATGCAGGCAGCACCCCCTGCACCAGGGCTTGGGCCAGGCCTCCGCGGCCAGCGGCTCGGGGACCCGGGAAGTGGGGGCTTTGGGACCCGGGGTGGCACCCCAGAGAGGGGCCGCTGGGGGGGTAACGAGCAGCTCCAAGGCCCGGGAGGCCACGGGGGCCCAGGGCCGCACAGCCCCGCACTTCCCATGGCCCGACCTCCCCTGGCCCCCGCCTGACCCTCCTGGCCCAGGGCGGCTCCCCGGGCAGCAGGTCCCCCACACCCCCCGCCTCCGCATGGCCCCCCGCAGCCCCACCCCCCGCCCCCCTGCAGGCTGCTCTCCCTCCCTCGCCCCCCCTGCAGGCCGCTCCACCCCTGCCCCCTTGCAGGCCGCTCTCCCTCCCCCCCCTGCAGGCTGCTCCACCCCCCGCCCCCCCTGCAGGCCACTCTCCCTCCCCGCCCCCCTGCAGGCCACTCTCCCTCCCCGTCCCCCCTGCCGGCCGCTCTTCCCCTTCCCCCTCTGCAGGCCGCTCCCCCCCTCGCCCTCCCCCTGCAGGCCATCCTACTTGGGGATGGGGGGAGCAGGCCCGGGCAGAGGCGGGGGCGGGGGGGGGCAGTGCCCAGGGCGGGGGGTGGGGGGGAAGGCCTCGGACAGGACCCGGACCCGAGTGCCAAGACCACGTGAAGGACCTTCAGGTCCCTTTTAAACGCGACGAGCAGGGACTTTGAGCAAAGGGACTGTGCCGGGTCCCTGATGGGGCGCCGGGGGCTCGGGGTGAGCGCGGCCTCGGGCCCAGGCCGCGACCCCGGGTCCTGGGTTCGAGTCCCGCGTGGGGCTTCCCGCGTGGAGCCTGCTGCTCCCTCCACCTGGGTCCCCGCGTCTCTCTCTGTGTCTCTCACGCATAAATACATAAAATCTTTAAAAAATAATAGCGACAGCTGTGTCAGGGAGGGCAAGGGCCACGTGGCGGGTCCCAGCCTGGGAGCAGCCGCTGCCTCCTCGCCGGGCACCGGGGGGCCTGCGCTCAGCTACACCTCAACCAAAAAAAGGAAAAAGGACCCTCGGGGCAGGAACACGGGGCCTGTGAGATGACCGACCCCGCTGGGGGCCTCGCCCTGCAACGTGCAGTCCATGCAGTGGCCCCGGGGCAGGCTTCTCTCTGCCCCACAGCCCTGCCACCCTCCGGTGAGCTCGGCCTTCAGTGCCACTGCAGGCCGCTCCACCCCAGGAGCTCCCGGGAGGCTGTCAAGAGGGGGGCCACCCTGCACGGGTCACCCATCTGCCAGGAGACTCCCCTGACCAGCCTGCAGCCTCCTGGTTCCTGCCACACGCCACAGCCAAGCCTCGGGTGGCAGGAGGGGGTCCAGGCATCGGGTGGCAGGAGGGGTCTAGGCCTCGGGTGACGGAGAGGCTTGCAGGCCTCCGGTGGCAGGAGGGCGTCCAGCCTCGGGTGGCAGGAGGGGTCTAGGCCTCTGGTGACAGACAGGCTGTGCAGGCCTCGGGTGGCAGGAGGGGGTCCGGCCTCGGGTGATGGAGAGGCTTGCAGGCCTCCCGTGGCAGGAGGGTGTCCAGCCTCAGGTGGCAGGAGGGTGTCCAGGCCTCCAGTGGCAGGAGGACGTCCAGCCTTGGGTGGCAGGAGGGCGTCTAGGCCTCGGGTGACGGAGAGGCTGTGCAGGCCTCGGTGGCAGAAGGGCATCCAGGCCTCAGGTGACCGAGAGGCTGTGCAGGCCTCAGGCAAGTTGCCTCGGCGCTTGGAGGCCAAGGAATTTGAAATTTATCTTGTAGGAAAAGAAAAGCCACACTGAACTTTCATAGTTTCCTAAACATGCCGGGACACCCGCTCCCTCCTCTTGGGGACCCCCCCACAACAAGCTCCTAGTCACCCTCTGGCTCTGGCGGATCCTCAGTGTCCCAGGAAGCCTTCCCAGGCACTAGAGCGAGTGAACCATACTCTGTATTACGTGGAACTCGTGCTGTTCTCACTAGCCACATGCTGAGCTCTGGCCTCCCTTCGGAGTCCCTTGGAGAGCAAGAGCTTGTATTCCTGTCATTTCCTCCGTCCAGATGCAAAGGGCTCCATTGTTCTTTTTTTTTTTTTTTTTTTTTTAAGTTTTCAAGTTCCACTAAAAAATAAGGCACCCTAATAAAAAATTGGCAAATCAGAAGTACAAGATTTGCAATTTCCTTTGCTAACACCATGTTACTTTGCTAAAGTTTATCCTTTGCTCTAAAAATCGGCACCAAAAAAAAAAAAAAATCGGCACCAAATCCTAATAAAACATCCCATTTTTATTAGTCTTAACTTTTTGATCCAAATGTCAAAATATTCATGATATTTATCAAAATAAAAAGATTACATTGAAGTCCCATTCGTACCCATGCCTTTTCACCCTTTCCCTCCAGCTGCTACAGATTATTATTTCTATTTGTGTTTTGTCCTCGCGGTGTTTCCTTATGCAGGTAGGAGCGGTGTTGTTTTCCTGGCCATCTTACATAGGAGAACTTAAAATATATACTCTTATTATTCTTTACTGTTTTTATTTTTTAGGATTTTATTTGTTTATTCATTAGAGACAGACACAGGCAGAGAAGCAGGCTCCCTGCAGGGAGCCCCACATGGGAGTCGATCCCGGGACCCCAGGATCATGCCCTGAGCCAAAGGCAGATGCTCAACCTCCTGAGCCACCCAGGCGTCCCTTCTTTACTGTTTTTAACATGAAAATTTATCCTGGAGATGTTTCCAAGTCAGTAGTTGATAGAGATGTTCTTGACTGTTTCTTGCAGATGCCAAGTTTTCTATTGTAGAAATCCCCCATGATTTATTCAAGCCGTCCCCTACTGCTGGATACTTATGCTCCAATCTTTTTGATTTTACAAACAATCCTATATCTCGGTGTAATATTCATTTGTGTTTTTACCAGTGAGGTTTGACATTGTCTCATATGTTTAGTAACTATTTGTGTTCTTTTTCCTGAAAAAGAAATCTATTTTGAGGTTATTTTTGTGTGTGCTGTAAGAAAGTGCTCCGTTTCAGCTACCTTGGAGTGTAGCTCTTCGGTTTTCCCAACACCATTTATTGAAGAAACTGTCTTTTACCCATTGTATGTTCTTGCCTCCTTTATCGAAGATTATTTGACCATCCAATTGAGGCTTTATTTCTGGGATCTCTATTCTGTTCTGTTCATCTATGTGTCTGTTTTTGTTTCGGTGCCATACTGTTTTGATTACTGCAGCTTTGTCATATAACTTGAAATCTGGGATTGTGATGCCTCCAGTGTTTTGGGGTTTGGTTGTTTGTTTTCTTTTTTCAAGATCACTGTGGCTATTAGGGTCTTTTGTAGTTCCATACACATTTTAGGATAGTTTGTTCTGTAAAAAATGCTGTTCATGTTTTGATAGAGATTGTATTAAATCCATAGATTGTTTTGAGTAGTGTGGACATTTTAACAGTAATGGGGCATCTGGCTGGCTCAGTCAGTAGAACTTGTAACTCTTGATCTCGAGGTTGTAGGTTTGAGTCACACATTGGGTATAGAGATTACTTAAAAATAAATTCTTTTAAAAAATCAATATTTGTTTTTCTATCCCATGAACATGGAATGTCTTTCCATTTGTTTTTGTCATCTCCAATTTCTTTTATCAATGTTTTATAGTTTTTAGAGTATAGACCTTTCATCTGTTTGGTTAAGTTTATCCTTAGGGATTTTTGGTGCACTTGCAAATGGAATTGTTTTCTTAATTTCTCTTGCTGTTGCTTCATATTACATTGATTTTATATCCTGCAGTCTTACTGAATTCATCTATCAGTTCTAGTAGTTTTTCAGTGGAGTTTCTAGGGTTTTCCATATACAGCATTATGTCATCTGCAAATAGTGGAAGTTTCACTTCTTCCCTACCAGCTTGAACACTTTTTATTCCTTTTTCTTGTCTGATTGCTGTGGCTAGAATTTCCAATGCTATGTTGAATAAAAATGGTTAGAGTCGACATCCTTGTCTTGTTCCTGATCTTAGGGGCAAAGTTCTAGTTTTTCACCATTAAGTAAAATGGTAGCTGGGGGTTTTTCATATATGGCCTTTATTATGTTGAGGTATGTTCCCTCTAAAGCTACTTTGTGGAGGGTTTTTATCATGAATGGATGCTGTCCTTTGTTAAATGCTTTTTGTTCATCTATTGAAATGATCATATAAGGATTTTTAAAAAGATTTTATTTATTTATTCATAAGAGACACAAAGAGAGAGAGGCAGAGACACAGGCAGAGGGAGAAGCAGGCTCTGTGCAGGGAGCCTGATGCAGGGACTCAAGTCCAGGACTCTAGGATCACGCCAGAGCCAAAGGCAGGGGTTCAACCATTGAGCCACCCAGGCATCCCCATCATATAGTTTTTATCCTTTCTCTTGTTGATGTGATGTATCATGTTGATTGATTTGTGAATATTGAACCACCTTTGCATCCTGGGAATAAATTCCACTTGATCATGATGAATGACATTTAATGTAGTGTGGGATTCAGTTTGCTAATATTTTGTTCAGGATTTTTGCATCGATATTCATCAGAGATATTGGCCTGTACTTCTCTTTTTTGTAGTGTCTTTATCTGGCTTTGGTGTCAGGGTCGTGCTGATCTCATAGAATAAATTTGGAAGTTTTCTTTACTCTTCTATTTTTTGGAATAGTTTAAGAAGAATACATTTTTTAAAAATTTTAAGTAGGCTCCATGCCCAATATGGGGCTTGAACTCACAACTTTGAAATTATGCTCTACCAACTAAGCCAGCCAGGCACCCCTAACTCTGCTTTAAATATTTGGGAATATTCATCTGGAAAGCTGTCTAGCCCTGGACTTTTGTTTGTGAAGAAGTTTTTTGATGGCTGATTAAATTTATTGCTGGTAATTGGTCTGTTCAAACTTTCTACTTCTTCCTGATTCAATTTCTCTTTATTTTTTGCATTTCAATGACTGGAATTTACCCATTTCTTCTAGGTTGTCCAATTTGTTGGCATATAATTTTTTGTAATACTCTCTTACAATCCTTTGTATTTCTATGGTGTCAGTTGTTATTTCTCCTCTTTCATCTGATTTTGTTTATTTGACTTCTCACTCTGCCTCTCTCTCTATGTATCTGGCTAACGGTTTATTAATTTTATTGATCTTTACAAACCAACTCCTGGTTTTATCGATCTCTTGTATCATTTTTTTTTTAGTTTCTATGTCACTTATTTTTTGCTCTAATGTTTATTATTTCCTTCTTTCCACTGGTTTGGAGTTTTGTTTTGTTTTGTTTTGTTTTAGCTCCTTTAGCTGTAAGGTTGGGTTGTTCATTTGAGATTTGTTTGTATTGCGGTAAACTTCCCTATAAGGGCACCTGGTTGGCTCAGTCAGTTAAATGTCTGACTCTTGGTTTTGACTCAGGTCATGATCCTGGGATTGAACCCCACATCAGGCTCTGCACTCAGTGTGGAGTCTGCTGGAGATTCTCTCTCTCTCCCTCTCCCTCTTCTTCTGTTCCTCCCTCTGCTCTCTCTCTAAAATAAATAAATAAATAAACAAACAAACAAATAAACAAGTTAGTAAATAAATAAATAAATAAATAAACCATACATGCATACATACATAAATTTAAAAAAACTTCCCTCTTAGAACAGATTTTGGTGCATCCCAAAGATTTTGGACTGTTGTGTTTTCATTTTCACTTGTGTGCATGTATTTTTTTATTTCCTCTGATTCCTTGGTTGACTCATTCATTGTTTTATAGCATATTATTTCACCTCCATGTATTTGTTCTATTTCTAGATTTTTTTAAATAATGCCTGATTTCTAGTTTCATAGCATGGTCAGAAAAGATGCACAGTATGACTTTGTTTTTTTTTTTTTTAATTTGCTAAGACTTATTTTGTGGCCTCATATGTGATCTATTTTGGAGAATGTTGTGTGGATTCTTGAAAAGATTGTGTATTCTGGTGTCTTAGGATGGCGTGTCCTGAATATATCTATTAGATCAATGTGGTCCAAAGTGTCATTCAAAGCCAGTTGCCTTGTTGATTTTTTTTTTGGATAATCTATTCATTGATATAAGTGGGGTGTTAAAGTCCCCTACTATTATTGTGTTACTATTGATTACTGCCTTTGGGTTTGTTATTAAATGTCTTATGTGTTTGAGTGTTCCTATGTTGGGTTCATAAATATTTACACTTATTATATATTCTTGTTAGATTGTTCCCTTTATGGTTATATAGTATCCTTCTTTGTTTCTTGTTACAGTCTTTGTTTCAAAGTCTATATAGTATCCTTTTTTTTCTCTTGGTACAGTATTTTTTAAAAGCCTACTTTGTCCAATATAAGTCCTGCTACCCCAGCTTTCTTTTTCACATCCATTTGTATGAAAAATGCTTCTCTATCCCTTCACTTTCAATCTTCAGGTAACTTTAGGTCTGAAATGAATCTCTTGTACGGGGCACACAGCTGGGTTGGTTTTTTTTATCTCTTTGTTGCCCTATGTCTTTTAATTGTGGAGTGTTTAGTCCATTTACATTCAAAGTAATAGTTGATAGTATGTACACACTGCCATTTTGTTACTTGTTTCATTGACTGTGTTCATAGTTTTTCTCCATTACTTTCTTCTCTTGCTCTCTTCTCTCACAATTAGTTGGCTTTCTGTAGTGATATACTTGGATTCCTTGCTCTTTATGTTTTTGCATTTCTAGGACCGTTTTTTTTTTATTTAAATTCAATTAGCCAACATATGGTACATCACTAGTTTCAGATGTAGTGTTCAATAATTTATCAGTTGTGTATGACAACACTCAGTGCTCATCACTGGTTTTTGATTTGTGGTTACCATTTGGTTTGTATATAACATCTTCTGCATATAGCAGTCTGTATTAAGTCGATGGTCACTTAAGTTTGAGCCCATTCTTTACTCCTCTTTCTCCCACATTTTAGGTATATGGTGTCATACTTTGCAATCTTTTTTTTTTTAAGATTTTATTTATTTATTCATGAGAGACAGAGAGAGAAAGAGAGAGAGAGGCAGAGACACAGGCAGAGGGAGAAGCTGGCTCCATACAGGGAGCCTGACGTGGGACTCGATCCCGGGACCCCAGGATCACGCCTGAGCCAAAGGCAGGTGCTAAACCACTGAGCCACCCAGGGATCCCCGGCAATCTTTTATTTTGTGATTCCCTTGACTGATTTTTGTGCTTTCTAATTTTTTTCCTACTTATGGTCTTTCCTTTTCCCTCAAAGAGTCCCCTTTAACATTCCTTATAGGGCTGGTTTAGCAGTCAAGAATTCCTTTAACTTTTGTTTGTCTGAGAACTATCTCTTTTCCTATTCTGAATGATCACCTTGTTGGATAGAGCATTCTTGGCAGCAGGGTTTTTTCCTTTTAGCACAATGACAATTCGACCTGCAAAGTTTCTGCTGAAAAATCAGCTGATAGCCTTATGGGGTTTGCCTTGTATGTAACTGTTTTCTTTTCTCATTGCTTTTTAAATTCTCTATCACTATTCTTGCCATTTTAATTACTATGTGTCTTAGTATAGACCTTTTTGGGTTGTTTTGCTAAGGGCTCTCTGTGCATCCTGGGTCTGGATTTCTGTCTTCTTCCCCAGATTCAGGAAGTTTTTAGCTATTAATTCTTTAAATAAATTTTCTGTCCCCTTTTCTCTCTCTTTTCCTTCTGGAATACCTATAATTTGAATTTTATTAAGCTTGATGGTGTCACTGAGTTCCCCAAGTTTAGTTTCACTTTTTTTCTTTCACCTATTCAGTATGACTGCTTTCCGTTACTCTATTTTCCACGTCTCTGATCCATTCTTCTGCTTCCTCTAGTCTCTACTATTTATGGCTTCCTCTAGTCTCTACTATTTATAATGTATTGCTTATTTCATTTATTGAGTTCTTCATCTCTGGTTCTTTTTTATGTTTTTGGTCTCTTTATTAAGGGTCTCACTGAAGTTCTCCGCTCTTTTCTCGAGCCCTATGAATATCTTTATGACCATTACTTTAAATTCTCTATCAGGTGTATTACTTATCTCTGTTTCATTCAGCTGTCTTGCTGTGATTTTGTCCTGTTCTTTCATTTGGGATATGGTCCCCTGTCTCCTCCTTTTGTCTAATTCTCTGTGTCTGTTTCTGTGTGATAGGAGAGTTAGCTATGTCTCCTGGTTTGAAAGCTGTAACCTTATGAAGAAGAGGTCCTGTAGTGCCCTGCAGTGTGATGTCTCCTATTTATCAGAACCTGCACTTTAGGGGTGTCTCCTAGGTGTGCTGCATGTGCTCTAGTATCGTGGTGATGTGCATTTGCCTTCAGTGTGGTCATATGCAATAGTTCTCTTTGCCTATTATGGGCAAGGTTTTATCCCCGTGGTGTTAGTAGGCCAATCTGGGGCCTCTTGGGCTTAAGTTGAGTTAGGGCAGGCATTAGCCAGAGATGCAGTAGCATCAAACTGTAGGGGTTTTCCCCGTGTTGTCCCCTGAGAAATGTTCGTTGGTAGGTGGGGCCTGTAGTCAGATCAGCTGCCCCCAGCCTGCTGCTGGGGTCTGAATCTGATGGTTGTGTGTGGTCATCTTTTCCTCTCTCCAGGGATGGAGTCAGTTTGGAGTTGCACTGGCCCCTGTCAGAGATGCTTGCACATTACTCGGCTTGTGAAACCATTTTGGACAGGCCGCGGCCAAGAGCGTATTGGAGAGGTGGAGTCAGAGGGGTTTGAGGGTGTAGGACATGGGGTATTAACAAGGTTTACAATGATCTGCTGTGGAAGGGGACCTGGGGCTGAAGCCTCGCATGGAGCTGGTCGTGTCCACAGGAGAATTCGGGGGGCAGGTACATTGATACCTCGTTAGGTAGGGAGTGTCTGCAGTGTTGGTGTTTATGCTGGGGTGTGCAGGAGGGAAATGGCACCTGCCAGCTCCTTTTCTCCTGGAGAAGTCTCCCAAAGATTCTTGTCCCTCCAACAAATTCTCTGGGCTTAGTAAACACAGCTCCCTCTTATATATCCTAGCTGTTTTTCACATTTCTGCCTCTATATTGTATCTTTATGGGGCTGTTTGTTGTACTGTGTCTTTAAGGGAGGGGACTGAATTTTCTCTTATTTTCTTGGCTCTCCCAAAGCCAAGCCATTAATTATTAAAGTTCCAGGTTTTAAGTCCTGCTGATTGTGAGAACTCACAAGAAATTTGGTCCCTCTTATGTTCAAAGCCAAATGTTGTGGAGATTCCCGTGAGAATTTCTCCCCCCTCTCTGTGCCCACAGCCCCCTCCGCCTGCAGACGCTCCCTGGAGTCTGTTAGCTCTGGGCCACATCTGTGCCCCTCCTGCCCCCTTCCATGCAGCCCCTTCCGTATATTTAGCTGTGGAGAGCTTGCTATGCCAGTCTTCAGGTTGTTTCCTGGGTTATTTACGTTTACATGAATGTTATCTAGTTGTATCCATAGGACAAGGTGAACTTAGGGTCCCCTAGTCCCCCTTCTTCCCCTGAAGTCTACACTTAGAACCACTAATGCCCAGTGATTGTAATTACTGTAGCGTGTTTCAGTATCTGGGAAGGGTAGTAACCTTATCGCCTTCTATCAGAATTTTCCGGGCTATTTTTCTTTGTTCATTTATTTTTTCACAAGAACTTTAAAATTGGTTTATTTAGCTCCATAAAAGCATCTGTGTTTCTATTATTATTGTTCCTTGGTAATTTATAAGCATAACCCACTGCTTCATGATATCGAATCTTCCTATCAAAAAAACACAGCATATCTTTATATTTGTCCAAATTAACTTTTATATCCTTTATATTAGAACAATTCTCTTTTAGGTTCTGCATAGTTCTTAGTAAATATCCCTTGATTATTTTGGATTTTGTTATTGAAATGGGGTTTACTGGTCCATTATTTCTAAGTCAATTTTGTACATGTGTATATTAATTCTGTATGTTAATTAATTACTCTTTATTAATAAGTTCATATTCTGCTGGATGCTGGTAGGCTGGGTCTGAGGACCTGGAGGGGGTCCCACAGGACTAGCCAAAAGGATCCTTGGCTTCACGCAGAATGGAAATTAAATGGGAGTGAGCAGGAGGTAAAAGCAGAGTTTATTGAAGATATAAAAAGTGCAGATAACAGAGCGAGTGTCTAAGAGACTCAGAAAGGAAAGGAGGGGATCTCACCTTTGCTTGAGATCTGGGATTTTTATTGAGGATAGAGTTCTCACGCACATGTACATGACTTCTCAGGCATCCAGGAACTGGCCAGAACAAAGACCAGGGTCCAGGTGTTATTCCTTGGGGCCAGGGGGTCTTGGCGTTGAGACGTCCAGCTCCAGGAGTCTGCAATGTGCATAGGATAACTCCCTCTGGTCAATCTCACCTGGTCCTTCTCTAGAAGTTATTTATCCTACGGAACCATCAACTCCTTGCCCCTTACAAGGAGGATTATGCTCTTTACAAGGCATGAGTGACGTGGGGTGGAGAGTTTAGTTCTAGCAAGAACAGAAGCAGGAAAAAGGAGCAAAAAGCAGATTTTTATGGAGTCCTTCAGGTTCCCTTTCTCCCTGGAACCTTGCTGAATGTCTCTGCCATCATTTTCATTTGCCATCTCTTGGAAAACCCAAGATGGTACAATCATACCATCTACAAACATAGAAATAGTTTTTATTTTTTCCAACTGTTATACCTTTAATTATCTGTGGAATTGGAGGTATTAGGCAATCAATTAGACAGTATGAAGTAGTAGTGGTGATTGGGGTATCTCTCTATTTCCTGAGTTTAGGAGGAACATGTCCAGTGTTTCTGCATTAGGAAATACGCCAGCCTTGGGGTGATATAAAATATGTATAAATATATAAAGGAAGTTTTCATAAAATTCCTTTCCAATAACCATGTACATGAAAACAATTTTTCTCCAAGGATTTATTACTATGCTAAAATACATTAATATATTTTGTACAATTGAGCCAATTTTGTGTAAGTGGCGGAGGAGGGTCCCCATTTGATTATGATTCATTATTTTTGTAATGTAGTTTGTTAAAATTTTATTGTTTTTTTCAATATTCAACAGTAAAATTGATTATCTTTTTTTTACATCAGGTTTTTTTTAATACATCAGGTTTTAATATAAATGTTATAATTTATAAAAATGATCTGGAAGTTTTAATTTTTCTCAGATCTGAGACAGTTTAAATAGTATTAGAATTACCTGTTCTCTAAAGATTCCTTTGTGAAATAAGACAACGTACTTGTGGGAGTAGAATACATATTTGCAACATATATAAGCAACAGTTAGTTTACGACCATTTCTTTAGGATTTCCCTCAATTCTAACACACAATTTTACTATTACCTTGAAGTGTTTAACCCTTGGTATTCTTAGCTATACTTATGCTACTATGATCTAATTTATCTATTTCAATGGAAATTGAGCTCTGTAGAATTTCTAAATCTGCTGGGGCAAGTTTTGGTTGATTCTTTTTCTAGAAAATTATCCATTTCATCCAGGTTTATTTGTTTTTATAGTGTTGTGCAAAGTAACTTACTAATCTTCTTTGTTTCTGTGGTTATTTCCATCTTCCTATATCTTTTTTTTTTTTTTTTGACCACTTGACCTGTGTTGGATTGGAAAGTATGTGGAAGTGTCCTACTTTTAGTGTGTTTCTGTTTCTCTTTGTATATTGTATAGTTTTTTACTTCATGAGAGCTATTGCTAAGTTATTTGGTGTATAGATATTCATTTCTGATCTTCCTTGTGAATTTTTACCTTTAGCATTGAAGTCTTTTAAATCACTTTTTGCTTTGAATTCTATATTCACTGACATTAAAACCATGGCCCATGCTTTCTTTGTGTTCATATTTGCTCATCCTTTCATTTTTATCTTTACTGAATTGCATTGCTTTAGGAGTATCTCTTGCTTACAGCCTAGGGCTGAGTTTTGCTGTGCAATAGCAGTATAACTTGTATCATCCTCACAAACCCCCAGTGTCACATTTTCTTATGTTCCTCTGGCCAAAGCAAGTTACACCATTGACTCTAGATTCAAGAGTTGGAGAAATAAACTCCACTCCCAGAGAGAAGTTGTAGTATACTGTGGCCATCTGGGCAAGGACTAGGACCCCTCCAGGCAATGAGGTGGACCGCCTATGAGGGAGCTGACGGGGAGTGGAGAAGAGATACACACCTATGGGCAGACCTTCCACCTGAGACCCGCGTCCAGGGCTTTCCTCAGAAGCCTTTCAAGCACTAGAAGAGAAGTCCAGCTTTTGAATGAATATGCGGTCCCCACAGTACATTGATGGCCCCCTGGTGGTAGCCACAGGACTGCAATTCTCCCCAAAGAAAAAGACATTTTTCTCTCTCCCCTCCCCAGTGCATTTGCCCCCAAATACAGAAAAGATAGAAAGATAGAAAGAGGATGAGGAGGGTATCTGGGAGCCGGACACCTTGTCTGTCCTTCTCACTCAAAGCTGACAGAGCCATAGTTTTAGCCAAAGTTAAGGGAGGATAGGAGAAGAACTGTCAATCAGAATTATGTATTTCTGATCATTGGAAATGGCTGAATGGCAGTAGAATCAGGCCAGGATCATTAGAGGAGCCTCTTCACAACAGAAAAGAGGAATTTAACAGAGAAGAGACCAAGGAAAAGAAACCAGAAGCAGAGATGGAAGATGCAGGAGAGAAGGTGGCATAAGTAACGGAGCCAGGTCCTCAAGGAAGCTGAAGGAGTTGGAGCCAATAGAGCCTGGACTTGAACAGAAGAAAACAAATTTCATCCTCTAAGACTGGAGGAAAAACTGTGAATAATGATTATGAACACAAGTGATTATTCACAACAGGAGTCTGGAAAGCTGATAACTTCAATTTTCTTCATGAAGTGGGAAGTGAGGGTATCTGATGAGAATGAGGACAGCTTGGACAATGAGGAAGATTTAGGACATTTATTGGAATACTAATGTCAAAATTGACCTAAGTTGTATAAATAAAAATAAATTATTTTTTTTGCTACTAGGAACAAGTTATAAAAGAGAGAGAGAAAAAAAAACCCAAAGGACCATCTAAAAAAATCAATAAAATGTTACATAAAAATATCAATGTTTTTAGATAGATATAATACTAAAACGACATGAATTACCCCAAAACTAAGCTAATATAGTCCATTTCTAACCTAAATTTGACTAATATGTGGGAGGAATTGGATATAATAATCTCACGGGTTGTATGAGATAATAAGTGTAAATAACACTAGTGAGGAATGACTTGTCTTACAAGATTAAAGCATATCCTAACCTCCTTATATTGGCTTTGGTTTTGGCTTAAAAAGAGAAAAGTCAGAGGAAAGAATAGAGAGAGCTCAGAAATAGATCCTGGTACATGTGGATATTTGACATATAACAAACATGGTATTTCAGTTAAAAGAGGAAAGGTGGATTATTATTACTATTATTTTTTTATTTATGATAGTCACACAGAGAGAGAGAGAGAGAGAGAGTCAGAGACACAGGCAGAGGGAGAAGCAGGCTCCATGCACCGGGAGCCCGACGTGGGATTCGATCCCGGGTCTCCAGGATTGCGCCCTGGGCCAAAGGCAGGCGCCAAACCGCTGCGCCACCCAGGGATCCCGTGGATTATTTTTTAAATGGTGCTGACCAAATACCCAATTCATCTGGAAAAGAGTATTTCAAAGTAAGTTCCAGATTGATTAAAGAAAAGAAGGAAGAATTAATAGGTTTCATATGCACACAAATATCCCTCAAGCTGTTGATTAACCAAGACAGCACTGAGAAGCTATGGAAAAAAAAAGACATACATAATTTAAAATTCTAATCCATTTGCAAAGGAACAAACATCACCCTAAAGGAAGTGAATATTGTGCTTCCATAAAAACTTTGAAGAAGGAAATAATACCTTGGGAGAAATTGAAATACACGATAGAGATCTAAACTATATAAAATGTGCTTACAAATAGATAAAAACCTGAAAAGCCAAAAAGAAAAAAATGGGCAAATGAGACTTAGATAAAGCAAATCCAGGAGACCAATAAACATGGACTCCGGCTCGACCTTGCTAGGAGTTAGGGAAATGCAAATAAAATAACAATGATATCTCACTGCAGAGCCATTAGATCAGCAAAAATGGAAAGTGGAAAGAACTTTGGCTATCGAGACAGGGATGTGCATAGGGAAATGTTCATGGTTCCAGCTTTTTTGAAAAGAAATATGGATTATCCATTGAAATTAATAATATATTTTCCTTTCTCACTCTTAGAAATCTATCCCATGAAAATAAAAATCACTGCTAGCTGAGATACACATAGGATCTGAGTGTTGTAGCATCGTTTGTACTAAAGACTGAAAACAAAGCAGATGCCCTCAGGTCAACGACTCCATACATTTGATCCTCACAACAGCCCGATGAGATAAGCGGTGGTAATTTTACAGGGAAGAAAACTAAATCGCGGTTTTTTTAAGTTGCCCAAGGCCTCACGCAACTGTATTCAAAATTACTATTTTTTTTTCCTATGCTCCTTGAGTTGAAGAGATTTTCATGATACTGTTTGGTATGAAAATGTTAATCTAGAGAAGTGTATATAATTAGATCTCGTTGTTATCAAAACAAAGGACCACCTAAATTCTGTACCACCCACGCACACCCCCTGGCATGCGTATATCAGAAGGCTTGTGTACGAGGAAGGTTCGCAGGGCTACACGAGAAGGCGTTAACATCATTCCTTACGGAAGAGGCAAACTGACCAGTCAGAGTAAAAAGATTATGGAGGATATAATCCCCTACAGCTATTTATGACTGATGTTCTGAGGGGAAGAATGGGTTCTACAGGATTTTTGTTTAGCTTGGTTTTTTTATTTTTTATTTTTATTTATTTATTTTTTAAGATTTTATTTTCTCAAGAGAGACACAGAGAGAGGCAGAGACACAGGCAGAGGGAGAAGCAGGCTCCATGCAGGGAGCCCAATGCGGGACTAGATCCCGGGACCCTGGAATCACGCCTTAAGCGAAAGGCAGATTGAACCACCGGGGTGTCCTGGTTTTTTTATTTTTTAATTGTATTTTTTAAATAAGTATGCATGATTGAGAGAAGAGAAAGCTATATGCATTGCGGGGGGAATCTAATTAATGGGACTAGAATAATAAGAAATCTAAAAACCCACCTCAAGATTATTTCTCCACATCTCTGGAACTTAGAAAGTCAACACTATCAGAAGGATAGTGATAATAATATACAAGACTTAATACATAAGACTCTAAATATCAGGGGTTTTTAGCAGAGATTAAATTTAATCTACATTTTAGAATGTGTACAGACCCTTCAAACAAGCAGTTTCATTTAAAAAATTTGGTGACGTAAATTGAACACCAATAAAAAAATAAATTTATTATTAAAAAAAAACAAAAAAAACCCAAACAAATAAATACATAAAAAATAAAAAATTTGGTGATGTACTATTTTTTCCACCAATTGAAACTGTGTTTCAATTTTCAAACTGTGTTTCACCTATTTAATAGGAAATTAGTAAGAATTCGTTTTTATAATTCTGTAGGCTTATTTATATATTTTAGACGAGTTTTATCACAAACTGTAATCACAATATTTTTAACATTGTTGATAAAATTGGAAATTCCTGAGATGAGCCACTGGTCTTGTATTATCACTGAAGAGGTTTATCTTCTTGCTGTTGATCTTCTTGATTCACCAAGACAGCACTGCGAAGTTATGAAAAAGAAAAAAATGACATACATAATTTAAAATTTTAATCCATTTGCAAAGGATCAAACATCAACCTAAAGGGAGGGAATATTGTGCTTCCATAAAAACTTTAAAAAAGGAAATAGTAGCTTAGGGGAAATTATCTGAAATACGTGATTGAGGTCTGAACTATATAAAATGTGCATTTCTGCAGAAGCAGCGCTCCCCCAGCAGTGAGCAACACGGGGGGGGGGGGGGGGGCGGGCAGGTGCAAGGCGGGGGGCAGGGCCTGCGACTCTGGCCCTGAGGCCGCCCTTGGGAGCCTGCGGCCGGGGTGGGCGGTGGGCCTGCAGGAGTGGGTCCTGGACGAGGCCTGGCTCCCCTGCGGCCTGGGGTGGAGACCTGCTGGGACCAGGTGAGGACATATGGGGCTCCTTAGGGCCCCGGGGAGGGGAGGCCCGGGTGGAGCCTGGGGGCCCAAGGGAGCCAGAGAAGGGGCTGAGCTCCCAGCTTGCCCCTGCGCCGGGGAGCCGGGGGGAGCGCGGACGGGCCTCCACCCCACGTGGCACCAGTTGTATGGGTTTGTACGGGTGCTGTGCCCGCCCGAGGAGCCCTCGCGGCCTGGCCTGGCCCGGGCACCTGTGCACCTGTGGCCCAGAAGGCCGAGGCCTCCGAGGGGTTCAGGCGACTTCCGGAGGTGTCTGTCATGCTGAGCTGTTATGGTCTCACGTCTGTGTAAACCACTCCCCATCACTTTTGTGAGATAAAATATTCACCTTTCGGTCATGGGCTGAACCGTTTGGACTCCGTGTCTGCAGTCTCTGTCTCGCCACAGTTGGGCCGTGCCCGTTCGGATCTGGGAAGCAGGGCTGCTAGAGCTCGCAGTCCCGACACATGTGGCCGGGAGGGGGCCCGCTCCTTCGAGGCCCCGCTGGCCTGCGAGGCCTGGGCCCCGGGCCCTTCTGGGTGGAGGAGGCGGTGCCGGAGGACGGGCAAGGTGCAGGTGCAAAAACCCACTGTGGAGGGCAGGCCTTGGCCCTTCGGGCCTCGGTCGTCGAGCCCTGAGATGCCTGGGCAGCGCCAGACTGGAGCCATCTACGGACCTGGGCCTCCCTGCACATAAGACTTTATTAGATATTTTTATTTTATTTTATTTTATTTTATTTTATTTCATTTAATTAATTAATTTATTTATTTATTTATTTATTTATGTATTTATTTATTTAGACCCTTTCTTTTAATGTCCAGCTCAGCTTAGGGCGGAGACCAGGCCTGAGAGGCAGCGGCCACGCGGTCCCGGATCGCCCTTTAAAGGCGGACTCGTGAGCTCCCCGGGCCGGGCAGGAGGTACTCGCTCTCCTCGTGGGCCTGGTTTGCAGGTTTCAATCCCAGGCCGGGCCGTTCAGCTCCTGTTTCTTAAATTCAGCTGCTTTGCGAACACCGAGGCTTCGGGTGGGTTGACGACAGGGTCACAGGGTCGTTCAGGAACCGCCTGCAGAATCAGGTCCCTATCGCCGGGCTCTCTTCCCGCCCAGTTTCTCCCATCTGCCTTGATGGCACAGGCTCTGGAAGAAGCCCTGGTTGCTTTCGGTTAAATTCTGTAAGTTTGTAGTCAATAATTATCGAAAAGGTTGACACTCTCGAATGTGACCTGAGATCCAGGTCCTGCGATAGAACTGATGCAAGTACGAGCTGCTCCCTGGATGTATCCCGAGTGTATGGATATTTACTGCCAAAATATATAAAAGAGTGAAAGGAAATCTATGAAAACCGTTAACAAGTTTTCTCTTTGGAAGACTTGCTGATTTTTTTATTCCGTTTAACCTCTTCTTTCTCTTCAGCTCTCCCGTCCCACCGAGGGCTGGAACTCACCGCCCCGAGGTCGAGCAGCACGTGCTCTACGGATGGAGCAGCCGGGCACCTCCCCTCGCTTTAATCCTAAAAGGACCAATAGTTAGAGAATTAATTTCACTCCTGGTCAATCACTTACAGTCTCCGGTGAAACCTAATAAAATACTAAAGTAGTGGCACGTGAAGGACACTAACACATAACTGCAGTTGGCTTCGACTTCTAGAGAAGCAGATAGCTTCTAGGAGACTTGCGGACTTTTAAAGCTTCCCCATTATTTAGGGACACAACCAGGGCTTTACTTCAGTTCTCTTGATTCATAATTAAATTAAGCTTCCTTTTCCTCCTCAAAATATACATGCATGGCGAAGAGTGACGGCAAGTATGTGAGGGGAAACCATCTGATCCGTCCTCCGGGGTTTTCTGACCCCTAAACCATCTTCTGTTTTCATAAGGGTCATGTTCTCGGGCTGGTCTTTTCCAGGCAGGGGTAACTCCGAAATAGGCTACATGTCCCGCCTCCCCATTGTCGCCTGAGGCCTGGGGGGGCGGGGGAGCAGCGACCCACCCCGAGGTGCCGGCAGCGGTGCCAGCTGTGCAGGAGGATCTGAATTGTAGCTGCTCTTGACAAGAAGCCTCCCCTAAGTTCAGTAGCAGTGACAGTACTTGAAGGAAGGCTGGACGCGGAGAAATGGCCATACCCCTTCTATTGCCTTGTCAGCCCCGCAGGGGTGGCCCCATATGGCCGAACCCAAAACGTGGCCCGCACAGTCCGCAGGAGGCATTTCTGGCGCTCTCCCCGCGGCACACCCAGCAATCCAATGGACGGTCCACCTAACGTCCTGCGAGGTTTATTTTTTCGAAACACCACATCTGGGCTTCCGAGGCCTACAATCCCATCATGTCTAAATCTGGACGATCTAAAAAAAAATAAGTAAATAAATAAATCTGGACGATCGAATTGAAACCAAGAGCAAGTGGACAATAGCAGCTGTGATCATTCCTCATTCCTCTTTTTTTTTTTTTTTTTACTTTCGTCATGTCCTTTAGAGATCTGTTAGACTCAGCATAAAACAATATAAGTTGGGTTATGAGATAAAATGTAAGAGTCCAACCCGGAGAACCCCCGCCCCGTGACAGATGCTTACGCAGAAGCAGCATGGCGTAGTGCAGGTGTCCTCGTTACATGAGAAAATTATTTGCCGACACAGTGTAATAGGAATGGGTCTGGATTTACTCTTGGACAAACAGGTCATTTTTTTTTTCACTGAGCCGCCAAAAAGAAAAAACCTATAATCAGATTGATATGAGTTTATTATTCAAAACCAGGAACCTGAGGGGCTCAGGCCATCAAGCATCCAACCCTTGATTTCATCTCAGATCGTGATCCCAAGGTCTTGAGATCAAGCCCCATGTGGGGCTCGTGCAGAGCCAGCTTGTCCTCCTCCTTCCCCTTCACCCCCCGCCCCCCCACTCTCTGTCTCTCTCTCTCAAATAAGTAAATAAAATCTTTCCTTTTTTTAAAGAAGACTATTAGTTCTACTCTCTAATCACAGCCAGAAAAAAAAAGAAAAAGAAAAAAAAAAAAAAAAACGAAAACGGTTTCAGTTCAACTATTCCAAAACCAAGGCCTTTATTTTTGGCCAACATCTTACCGGGTCCATAATTGATGGCCTTATTAACCAAGTATCCTCAAACTCCCTGCTGCCCAGGATGCTCCCTTCCGGTGCAGAAGACACAGGATTTAAATCCAGAGGATAGGGCGGCCCGGGGGGCCCAGCGGTTTGGCACCGCCTCCAGCCCAGGGTGTGACCCTGGGGTCCTGGGATCGAGTCCCGTGTCAGGCTCCCTGCATGGAGCCTGCTTCTCCCTCTGCCTGGGTCTCTGCCTCTCTCTCTGTCTCTCATGAATGAATGAATAATAATAAAAAAAATCCAGAGGATATCTCTGGGTCAAGATGCCTATCGGAGCACACGTGTTTACCTCCCGAAACTCTTCGGTCCCCCTGTCACCTAGCGGGATGGAGAGTAAGCAGGATAGGTCTTCGGAAATAAAGAAGGCCTTTTCCCTGAAAATCTGAGTTGTAACATGAGTGAATTGTTTATTCTAGTATCAGAATTCTTTAAAAATCGGTCACACATGCATTGGTTGTAGGAAAACACTTGGTTTAAGCAGAGTATTGTTCTCCTCAACTCTAGGCCGTGAAGCAGCTGGGAAGAGACGGAGTGAAAGTCTTTGGAAGGAAATAAGCCCTGAATGTGGAACATCCATGAAAGAGAAACTTGTTAAAATTCTACGAAAAGAAGCTTTGGAAAAGACAAAAGAATTGCTAAGAGAGTCACAAAGGCAACCGCTTGAAAGAAACAAATTCTACTAGAATCTCCACTACGGCTTTTATGGTTACGGAGGTAAGGCAGTGAGCTTCTATGGCTCTTATTTTCTTCTCCATCAGGAAAACTGGAAGGATAACATCCCCATGTCCACTTAACAAAATATCAGGAAAATAACCAAGGTGACTATTTAGGAACCTTGCTCGAGATCTGTCAATAATAAGTAAAAAACAGACTTAAGGTCTGATAGAGGCATCAGAGGATTCCTCTGGAGCTTTCTTCAGTTGGGCACAGGGGAGCATTTTTAGGAGAGATTTCAGTGAAGGTAATTCTGGCCTTGGTTCCCAGCCGTCAGCGTTGATGGGTTAGAGGCCGGATGGGAAGACTGCCGCCTAGAACCACAGCTGGGTTCAATAGGCTATCGTGTGCGGACAACTGAGACTTTGACTCAGGCCTGGGTTCAAATTCAGGTTCTACCATAGGCAGTTACCTTTTCTTTTCCATTTCGTCATATTTTTTTTGTATTTTTTTTTATCGGAGCTCAGTTTGCCAGCATAGAGCATATCACCCTGGGCTCATCCCGTCCAGTGCCCCCGCAGGGTCCGTCACCCAGTCACCCCGTCCCCCCACCCACCTCCCCTTCCACTACCCCGTGTTCGTTTCCCAGAGTGAGGAGTCTCTTATGCTCTGTCTCCCTCACTGATGTCTCCCACTCAGGTTCCCTCCTTCCCCCTATAATCCCTTTCACTATTTCTTATATTCTCCGTATGAGTGAGACCATACGATGATTGTCCTTCTCCGACTGACTTCACTCAGTGTCATACCCTCCAGGTCCCTCCACATGGTGGGTGTTCGTCATGGCTGCCCCCACTCACCCCACAGCTACCGACGCAGCTTTCCACTGACTTTCACAGAAGCAATGCTCCCACGAGCGTCAGGGAGGATGCGGTGGCCGGGCCAGGCCAGGCCAGGTGGCCACGGGATCAGGGTGGGGGGCAGATGGGCCTGTCCCTGTCCCCACTGGCAGGTGCCAGGCCGGCCATGCAGGGGGGGCAGGGGGCCCAGGAGAGGCCAACAGACAGGCAACAGAAGCCCCAGGGGACCAGCAGGATGGGGTCCCCAGGAGGAGGGGGTCTGGGGCCACCGGCTTCCTGTGTCCCAAGCCCCCCTGTGCCCCGGGTCCCCCCCCCACCTTCTGCACCTGCAGGGCATGCAGGGCCCCCCAGGGAGGAGCCCCCTGTGCCCTGGGTCGCTGCCCCCCCGCCCCCCCCCCCGTCTCTGCACCTGCTGGGCACCCACGGTCTCCGGGGGGAGGAGCCACCCCCAGGCCCCTGCCTCTTCCCTGTCACTTGCTTTTCCCACTTTTAAAAGTCAACGGGGGGGGGGGTGGCTCCCAGGTGCGGGCTCGGGTCCCCCAAAAGCCCAGGGTCCCTCCGGCCGTCTCCCCCCCTCTGCCAGAGGCCCCGGCTCCACCAGGATGGGGGCGACAGCCTGGCCTGCAGGTGGACACCCACCCGGAGCCCCAGGATGGGGGGGCACCCTGGCCTGGGGGTGGACACCCACCTGGAACCCCAGGATGGGGGGGATGCCTGGCCTGAGGGTGGACAGCCGCCCGGAGCCTGGGGCCCGGCGCCATCGCTTCCTCCTCCACGCACTGGCCGCTGAGCCCCGGGGACGGAGGACCCCTGCCCTCGGGCCAGAGGAGCTGAGTGTCGCTGAAGGGAGTGAAGGGGTGCCGTGCTCTCCGCCGCCCCTTGCTCCTCAGCGTCCGCCACGGTCGTTTGCATGACGCCCGCAACACGCAGGCCTGAGCCTTGCTTCTGTTCACACAGTCCAGGGGCGGACACGGAAAACCCGAGCTCGGCCACCAGGAGGCTCCGCTGCCTCACGTCCTGGATCAGACGCGCGCCACCAGGGAGTTCCCCTAGACCAAGGGCTGCACTCCGGGCGCGCCCCCAACCACGTTGCCTCCCCCAGCACGGTCCTCCCGGTGCACGCTCCCTGCCTCCCAGCTCAGGAGCCCGGGAGGACCTGCAGCCTGAGGCTCCGCCGCCCCCATGTCCGGCACCCGCGGTGCGCCTCCCCCGAGCTCCTCCCTGTGCTCCTCCTGGGTGCGCCTCCTTGTGCTCCTCCCCGGTGCGCCTTCCTCGTGCTCCTCCTGGGTGCTCCTCCCCGGGGCTCCTCCCTGGTGCTCCTCCCCGGTGTTCCTCCCCGCACACCCCCGTGCCCCTCTCCGTGCTCCTCCTCGTGCTCCCCCCGGGGCTCCTCCCCACGCTCACCTCCACTGGTGTGTCCGGCCTCCTCGGCGTCCATGTGTCCGGGCGAGGCGGGGAGGGGTCCCTAACGTCCCGGGGCGGGAGCCTCGCAGGGCGTCGCAGCCGCAGCCCATCCAAGGCGCTTCGCGGGCGTCGGGCGTCGGGAGGCATTTCCCGCCTCGGGAGCCGGCCGGGCGGCCGCGAGGGGAGACAGTTTGCTTAGGGGCCTCGTGTCTGGAGGAACAAACTTGAAAAACGTCCTTGAGTGTTTGTGGATAGAGAAGCATGAAACAGACGTGCGCTCGGCGCAGGCTCGAGGGGAGGGCAGGGCCCCTGGGGCGCGGGGGCGGGGAGCCGCGGGGTCAGGAGGGCGCGGGGGGGGGGCCCGCGGGGTCAGGAGGGCGTGGGGGGGAGCCCGCGGCGTCTGGAGGGCTCAGGGTGGGGGGGCCCGCGGGGTCAGGAGGGCGGGGGCTTGGCGCGGGGGCTCCCGTCCCCGAACTCCTGGGTTGGGTTTCCTGCCTTGAGGCAGCAGCACCCGGGACAAGGGGGCGACGGGCGGGGGGTGGAGGGGGCGCGGAGCGCCCTGGGCGGCGGGCCTGGGGCAGGGCGGGGAGCGCGGCGGGGGCGGGGCCCGGGCCCCGCGGACACCCAGACCTCCAAGTGCCGCCGCCCCAGGGGCCGCCCCGCAGCTCCGCATCCCCGCACGGCTCCGCATCGCCCCCCGCCCGGCTCTGGACCCCCGCCCGCCGCAGCTCCGCACCTCCCCTACCCCGGCTTCGGTGCCCGCCACTGCCCGGCTCCGCACACCGCGCCCCCCCCCCCCCCGCTCCGGTGCCTCCCACAACCCTCTCCGCTCCGGTGCACCCCGCTCCCGCTGCTCCGCCCGGTGCACCCCGCCCCCCCCGCCCCGCTCCCTCCCCCCCCTCCCCCTTGCTCCTCTCTCTCACCCCCCTCCCGCTCGGCTCCCCCTGCTCTGGTGCACCAGGCTGCCCTGCTCCGCTCCCTCCCTCCCCCCGCCCCGCTCCCTCACCCGGCTCTCCTGCTCCGCTCCCTCACCCTGCTCCTCCTCCCCCATCCTCCCCCCCCCCCCCCCCCCCGCCTCCCGACCCGGCCGCGCAGCCGCCGGGCCGTGGCTGCTGGAGGCGCCGCCCGCAGGTGGGCGGCCGCGCGTGTCCGTGGCCCCCCGTCCCCCCCGGGCGGCGGACCCCGGACCCCGGGGCCCAGCCGCCCCGCCAGGCCCCCGAGCCCGCTGCCGGAGCCCCACGGGAAGCACCGGCTCTGAGCCCCCCGGAGCCCGCGGACTCAGGTAACAGGTGCGCCCGCGAACCCATCGCGCGGGGCTCGGGCGCGCCCCCGGAGCTGGGGGTCCCCGGGGCCGGAGAGCTCCGCGAGGCCCGCGGGCGGGGGGCACCCGGGACTCGACGAGCGAAGCAGGACAATAGGACTGAACCCGGGGCGGTCCCCGCATGTCTTAGGGCCGCGTGCCCAGGGGGTCCCCGGGCGAGGCGGTGGCTACGGCCTCGGGGAGGGGCTGGCGCAGGAGGACCCGGGGCACCCCGGCGGGCAGCAGCTGGGCGCGCCGTCCCCCGGGCCGGGCCCTTCCGCGCCCCCGAGGCCGCCGCCGCGCGGGGTGGGGACGACCTGGAGCAGCCCCGGGACCTGGAAGACGCGCATCCCGGCTTCTCGGCTCCTCCTGCCGCCAGACATCGCGGCCAGGACCGCCCGGGAGGCCGCTTCCCAACCCCACGCCGACCTCCGGTCGCCTTAGCATCCCCCACCCCCCCCCCAGCGGCCCTGCAGGGACTGAGCTCAGCACCCGGAGGGGCCCCGCCCTCCTGCCCCACCGAGGCCGACCCCGGACCCGCTCGTCCTCGGGCTCCCTCCGCCTCCCCGCGGCCTCCAACTAGTGAAATGACACGCAGAGTTGTCCGGCAGGAGGCTCCGAAACTTTGCTCCGTGTGAGGAGAGACAGTGACCCAAGAATAGTTAAGAAACGAGGAGTCTAAGGTGGTAGAGACTTAGGGCTTCCGTCCTCAGCCCCAGATGGAACTCAGTGATCCAGTCCCATCTGAGCAGGCAGAGCAGGCAGTTCCCATCCCCAAATAAAATCATCTAGGCCTAACTGCCTTCTAGGAGACACACCCCGGTTGGCTACAAACCTCAGCGCCCCCAGCCCCCCCCCCCCCACATGGCTACCAAGGTAGGCTTTACTCATCCTTTAATGATACAGTCAGAAATTTCTTGAACGTGAACATGTTTTCCTCTTCTGTTACTTTACGCCCCCCTCCAGCTTCCACCTTGCTGCTCTGTAGGGTTGCGTCTTAATTGTGGCTCTCTCGTACCAGCTGTACCTTCCCTTTTTTTAAATTTTTTTTTTTATTTACTTATGATAGTCGCAGAGAGAGAGAGAGGCAGAGACACAGGCAGAGGGAGAAGCAGGCTCCATGCACCGGTAGCCCGATGTGGGACTCGATCCCGAGTCTCCAGGATCGCGCCCCGGGCCAAAGACAGGCGCCAAACCGCTGCGCCACCCAGGGATCCCTGTACCTTCTCTTTTTATGTCCCCTGCGCGTTTGGTGAGTTTGTTCAGCAGACATTCAAGTTATTGATGATATAAGAAACGGATCCTTCTGCCATGGGAGCTTCTCTGGGCGAGTGGCACGGTGGAAAGTGCTCCTGAACTGTTGGAGACTGGTTTTGGAGCTTGGGGGTGATGCTCAGGAGCTTTGTGAGCTTGAGAAACTTATTTCCCAGATTAATAAAATAAGGGTAGGAACTTCTCCCTTTCGGGGTGCTTGTTAAAATTCAAAGTAATGTACCCAGGGAACCCAGTGCAGCCCTGGTTGGGGACGTACCTGGCCTTCGGGATGTGCTGCTGAGACAAACCAGTGCGCTGGCCTCCGTATTTATCAAACTATTCCAGCCTATAGGTCAGTCTTCTTCGTAAGACATTATGAGAAAAATGTTAATCAAATGTTTTGCTAAAAATAAACATCTTGAGTATCCCTAACCTATCACAAAAGTAAATGATGTTAGTTTAAAAATGACTAATTCTTAGTGAATTTGTAAGTATCTGAAATAGGAAGAGCCTTTACTTGTAGACTTAATTTATTGCTTATAAATTAAAAGTGAAATGAAGGATGTGTTAGGGAGGTGACTTTTTCCCCTAATCTTCTAGGTTTTTGGCTGATAAATTGATATAAGACAGATTGACAAATAAAAAATAAAAATAAACAGATTGACAGGAGAAAAACAAATTTAGTTATATCTGTACAAGAGGATGAGCACTGGGTGTTATACTGTATGTTGGCAAATTGAATTTATTTATTTTTTATATTTATTTATTTATTTATTTATTTATTTATTTATTTATTTATTTATTTATTTTTTCATTCATTCAGAGAGAGAAAGAGAGAGACAGAGACACAGGCAGAGGGAGAAGCAGGCTCCATGCAGGGAGCCCAACGTGGGACTCCATCCCGGGTCTCCAGGATCACACCCCGGGCTGTAGGCGGCGCTAAACCACTGCGCCACTGGGGCTGCCCAGCAAATTGAATTTAAATTTAAAAAAGTTTAAAAAATATCTGTACAGGAGCCACATAAGAGTACGACACCCAGTAATAAGTGGGGCAGGTGAGGCTATGTGCCATCCTGAGCTAAGGGATAGTATGGGGTCCGAGGTTAAAGGAGAGGTGGGTAATTGCCAGGTATTTGGCAATCAGATGTTTGATCTGTCCTATAGATAGAGTTATAGATATATGGAAGGGAACTTTTATCTGAATTACCCTTTTCTAAACCAGGCCCCTATCTCAATTCTTTTAAGTAGTTAAAGGAGAGATCAAAGTTTTCCTTGAATCCGCTGCGTCTTGATTGCCCTCAGCTCACAATTGTCTACAAGCCACAGTGGCCTAATTCAGTGTCGTGTGTTCTGCTCCCCTTCAGGTGTTTCACGAGGGACTTATGGTAACAAAAACTAAGGAAGCTGGGGAGGCGCTGGACCCGGGGAGTGACAGAGCCCTGTGACCTGGGGAATGAAGGCCCGGCCTAGACAGCTTCTAATTCACAACAGCTTAAGCACTGCACTGGCCAAACAGAACTCCAACCCAGCACTACCATGAGTGGCCTTTGCTTTCACGTGCCCCGAAAGAAATAGAGCTCTGTGTAGTTCGCAGCTTTATTCCCAACATCTAACACACTTTGAAGCACATGGATATTTAATAAATAGCTACAATTTATTTAGCATTTATTAAGCACCTTGATGTAAGAACTGTTCTGCACAAAATAACAAAAGGAGAAATGGCTACTGCTTTTGAGGAATATTTAATTAATCTCACTTGGGGAGACAGCACTTAGAAATTAGACCAAGTGGACATCACCTCAAGAAGAGAATTCTAAGGCTTGGAGGAATTCCAGGAGTCTGTGCACAGGAGATGGGGCTTCCCGAGCCATGAAGATAGTATGGATTTGGCTCAACAGGGAGGAGGGAGGGAGTGCTGGGGGAAGATGAGGGAGAGGCGGTGGGTTTTCACAAAAGGAAAGCTGGAAAGAGGAGAATGAACGTGGCCGTGTCAGTAAGGAGAGCAACTTGATGGGAGAGGAAATATCCTTGGATTAGTGAGAAATTGAATCCAGTAGGTAAAAAGAGGGCTTTAAAAATGTATAAATTAGATGTACCTCTGCCCCTGCCTCACCCCCCAGCCCCCACCCTGAAATAGTGTATCATCAGCTACAGAAAATAGGAACTCTACAATGACTCCTCAGGACTCATGATATATATACCATGAAAGAATGATCAGACTTTAAATAGCAAAACTTTCTGAATTCATGATCTTTTGACCTCGAGTCCAAGTGGATTAGTGTTTTCCCATGTCTCCACATAAGAATAATAGTTCTTGTAAGTATTCAGAAGTATGCATACTGCTATCTGGAATTTAATTCAGTGCATAGCACTTAACACAATTTATTATTTATGCCTCCTACTTGGTCTAAAATACTTGGTTCCACTATATAACATAGACTGATCTTGAATTTGAAGGGAAGGAGAAAAACTCTTCCTCTACCCTTTTAGGTTCATTCGCTGGGTCTGCAAATCAAACGGTTAATAGATTCACAGGAGAGAACAAAAACATTTAATTACCCATGTGCCCAAGGAAGTCGCAAAGAAATGTGCTTCAGGGAAACAGAGTTGGAGACTTATGTATCATCTTAAGAAAGGGTGATAAGTTGTGGGAAAGAGGCTAGGCCTTGGGGCTTGGGGCTCTTGAGGATAGACGTAAGTAATGGGAAAGTGACTAGGAAATGTATGATAAATAAGGATTGTTAAGCAGATAAACATTGTCTAATTATCTCTGGAGTAGCTCTCCTCTTTGTATAGGAGATGGAGACATCTTTACAAAGGGAAATTTATGCCCCGCTTTTTTACAAAAAGGGGGTGCAAAAACTAATTGCCTTTGGCTCAAAACAATCCTTATGCCACATTTTGGGATGGCAAACTGATCTCCTTCAAATTCCTCAATGGCATTTGAGGTAAATAAAATTTAATGACTCAGAAAAAATGTCACTTCAGATAATTTGATCCATTAAAGTGACTAAGATTTAGGTTTTTTGGGCCAACCTTGACTAGAAACTACTTATTAAAGTTCAGGCTTGAGAAAGGCAAAGTCTGTGCCCTCCGTGAATTCATAGGCATGTGAGGGACAAATATACCATCCATCCCAGTGGAAGCAGTGCATTCACATTGTAATAGAATTACAAGGATTGACATTTTTAGGATTATTTTGGAGTATATGGCTTCTACTTTTGAGATTGGGGAATCTCATATGTTTCTTGTGGGTTGGACTTTTGTGAATGGGATTAGGAGAACTGTTCAGAACCTGGAAGTATGAGTTTTCCAAAACAATCAGCTCAAATGCCAGTTTCTCCTTCCTTTTCAATTTTTCTTATTTCCTTTTACCTTATTATCAATTCAGTAATGATCTTATATTAATATAGTAGCAGAATAGCTACTGCATTTCTCTAATGCTTTCTGTTTTTCCTGACCACAATCGAAGGAGGAATTTGGGGCAGGAATTATTACCCTAGTTTAGAGACTAGAAAGCAGAGAAGCAAAGAAAAATGCCTGTGGTCACATTGCTAATTAAATTCCTCTACTCTTATCCAGTTAAAAGCCATTTGAAGAAATTTTATGAAAAAAATCATTGTTTTTTTTTCCCCCTGACTTTTCTGAGCTTTAAATACAGATTTGCTAAACATAGCTAATGTATAGCATCTACATATTTCTCTTCACCGGCCCAGTGAAGTTGAAAGAAAACTGTGAAAAACAGACTCAACCCACTGATTTTGAGTATAAACTCATTTTGTCTAGTGGAGCCTTTCTTTTGAGTTTGGTATTTTATGATATCAGGGAGTCATTTTCTTCAAAATTAGTTTTTAAATTCTAGTATAATTAATGTTTAGTGTTTTTTAAAGATTTTATTTATTTATTCATGAGAGACACAGAAGGAGAGACACACAGAAAGAAGAGCGTTTTCTTAGTTTCAGGGGTACCGTATAGTGATCCAACAATTTTATACATTAATCAGTGCTCATTGTGATACTTGTACTCTTAATACCCTTACCTATTTTACTCACCCCCTACCTCACCTCTGATAAGCATTAATTCTCTATAGTTAAGAGTCTGGTTTTCTGTATATGTTTGTTTTGTTTCTTGAATAGCACATATGTGTGAAATCACGTGTTGTCTTTCTCTAAATGCTTCATCTCACTTAGCATTATACTCTGTACATCCATTGATGTTGTTGCAAACGGCAAGATTTCACTCCTTTTTGTAGGGAGGTAATACTCCATTGTACGTACATACACCACATCTGCTTCATCCGCTCATCTATTGATGGACGCTGAGGTTGTTTCCATATCTTGGCTATTACAAGTAGCTATAAAATAGCAATAAACATACGAATGCATGTATCTTTACAAATTAGTGCTTTTGTATTATGTGGGTAAATACCCAGTAATGGTATTACTGAATCATATGGTAATAATAATTTTAATTTATTTTTGGTTTTATTTAAATTCCTGAGGAACTTCCATACTGTTTCCCAGAGTGGCTGTACCAGTTTGCACTCCTACCAACAGTGCACGAGGGTTCCTTTTACTCCACATCCTAACACTTGTTTCTTGTGTTTTTTATTTTAGTCATTCTGATAGGGGTGAGGTAGTTTTGATTTGCATTTCTCTGATGATGACTGATATTGAACATCTTTTCATATGTCTGTTCGCCATCTGTATGTCTTTGGAGAAATGTCTCTTTATGTCTTCCCGTTTTTTAAAAGGGATTTTTAGTTTTTGGTGTTGAATTGTGTAAGTTCTTTATGTATTTTTGATATAACCCCTTATCAAGTATGTCATTTGTAAATATCTACTCCCATTCAGTAGGTTCTTTTTTAGTTTTATTAATTTTTTTCCTTTGCTAAATAGAAGCTTTTTATTTTGACGTAGTCTCAGTAGTTTATTTTTGCTTTTGTTTCCCTTGGCTCAAGAGACCTATCATCTAGAAAGATGTTGTTATGGCCAATGTCAGACAAATTACCTCCTGTGCTCTTTCCTAGGATTTTACAGTTTCAGGTCTCACATTCAGGTCGTTAATCCATTTTGAGTTTATTTTTGTGTGGGGGGCAGGAAAGTGCTCCAGTTTCATTCTTTTGTATGTACCTATCCAGTTTTCCCAGCATCCTTTGTTGAAGAGACTGTCCTTTTCTCTTTGGATATTCTTGCCTTCTTTGTCAAAGATTAATTGACCATATATATGGATTTATTTCTGGGTTTTCTATCCTGTTGTATTGATCTATGTATCTGTTTTTGTGTCAAAATAGCACAGCTGTTATACTGTTATACAAGTTATACTACAGCTTTGTAATATAACTTGAAAACTGGGATTGTGATACCTCTAGTTTTGTTTTCCATTTTCAAGACTGCTGTGGCTTTTTGGAACCTTTTGTGATTCCATACAAATTTTAGGATTGTTCTAGTTCTGTGAAAAATGCTGTTGGTATTTTGATGGGGATTAAATCTACAGATCACTTTGGGTAGTGTAGATGTTTTAACGATATATGTTCTTCCAATCCATGAGCCTGGAATGTGTTTCTATTTGTATCATCTTCAATTTCTTTCATCAGTGTTTTATAGTTTTAAGAGTACAGGTCTTCCAAACCTGTTCAATTTATTCATAGGTATTTTATTATTTTTGATGGAATTGTAAATGTGATTGTTTTCTTAATTTCTCTTGCTGCTGCTTCATTATTAGCGTATGGAAATGCCCCAGATTTCTGTATGTTGATCTTGTATCCTGCAACCCCACTGAATTCATTTATCAGTTCCGATAGTTTTTTGGTGGAGTCCTTAGGGTTTCTATCTATACTATCATGTCATTTGCAAATAGCAAAAGTTTTATTTCTTCCTTACCAATCTGGATGCTTTTTATTCCTTCCTCTTGTCTAATTGCGGTGGCTAGGATTCCAGTAATATTTGAATAAAAGTGGTGAGAGTAGACGTCCTTTGTCTTGTTCCTGACCTTAGGGGAAAAGTTCTCCATTTTTCACCATTGAATTGTTAGCTGGGGATTCTTTTCAAAGAAACAGCTCCTGGTTTCATTGATCTGTTCTATTGGTTGTGGGTTGTTTTTTTTTTTTATTGTTTGTTTGTTTTTAGTTTCTATTTCACTTATTTCTGCTCTAATCTTTAAGATTTCCTTCTTTCAACTGGTTTTGTTTGTTCTCCTTTTCCTAGCTCCTTTAGGTGCAAAGTTAGTTCATTTGAGATTTTTCTTGCTTCATGAGGTAGGCCTGTATTGCTATAAACTTACCTCTTAGAACAGCTTTTGCTGTGTCTCAAAGATTTTGAACTGTTGTATTTTCATTCTCATTTGTTGATGGTTTCTTAAGAAGTTTAAAGCTATTCATTAATCTTTCCCCTACCCACCACATTTTGGGTATATGGTATCATCCTTTACAACTTTTTATTTTGTGATTCCCTTGGCTGATATTTATAGATATCCCTAATTTTGTTGCTTTTGTGCTTCCTACTTTTCCTATTCCTACTTATGGTCTTTTCTTTCTACTCAGTCTCTTTTAACAGTTCTTGTAGGGCTGGTTTAGTGGTCATGAATTCCTTTAACTTTTGTTTTTCTGGGAAACTCTTTATTTCTCTTATTCTCTTATTCTGAATGATGGCCTTGCTGAATATTCTTGGCTGCAGGACTTTTTCCTTTCAGCACTTTGAATATATCATCCATTCTCTTCTGACCTGCAAAGTTTTTGCTGAAAAATCAACTGATAGCTTTATGGGGTTTCCCTTACATGTAACTGTTTTCTTTCCTCTTGTTGCTTTTAAAATTCTCTGTCACTACTTTTTGCCATTTAAATTACCACATGTCTTGATGTGGACCCCCTTGGGTTGATTTTGTTGAAGGCTTTCTGTGCCTCTTGGATCTGGATTTCTGTCTCCTTCCCCAGATTCAGGAAGTTTCCAGCTATTATTTCTTCAAATAAATTTTCTGTCCCCTTCACTCTCCTGGAATTCCTATAATGCCAATGTTACACTTGATGGTGTTGCTAAATTCCTTTCATCTATCCTTGCTTTTCTTCTTTCTCTGTCCTGTTCAGCCTGATTGCTTTCCATTACTCTGTCCTCCGGGTCACTAATCCATTCTTCCGCTTCCTGCAGTCTACTATTTATTCCTACTAGTGTATTTTTAATTTAAGTTGATGAGTTCTTCACTCTGATTCATTCTTTTTTATGTTTTCTATCTCTGTTGTAGATCTCACTGAAATCTTCTCTTTTCTCAACTCCAATGGGTATCTTTATGACCATTACTTTAAATTTTCTATCACACATATTACTTATTTCCATTTCATTTAGTTATCTTGGTGTGATTTTATCTTGTTCTTTCATTTGATATATTCCTCTGTCTTCTCATTTTTTTTTTCTAAATCTCTGTGTCTATTTCTGTGTGTTAGGAAAGTCAGCTATGTCTCCTGGTCTTGAAAGTAGTGGCCTTATGAAGAAGAGGTCCTGGAGTGCCCTGCAGTGCAGTGTCCCCTGTTCACCACAACCTGGCACTCCTGGGATGCCTCCTATGTGTGTTGCATGCACCCTGCTATTGCGGCTGAACCACATTTGCCTTCAGTGCAGTAATCTGCAATGGGTCTCTTTCCCTGTTGTGGGCAGGGCTTGCTCCCTCTGTTATTAGTGCATCAGTCTGGGGCCACCTTGAGCTTGAATTGGGTCAGATCAGGCATTTACCAGGACTGCAGTAGCACCAAACTGCAGGGCTTTTGTTGGGAGGTGGGGCCTGCAGTCAGACCAGCCATCTGCCCCTAGTGCACTGCTGGTGTCCCAGTTAGACTGATGTGTGTGATAACTTCTTTTCTTCCCAGGGCAGAAGTCACTTTGGAGTAGAGCTGGCCCCTGTTGGGGCTGCTTGCACAATGCTTGGGGCTCTGCTTTATATGGACTCCTGCCCAGGGCAGGTCGGGTGGAGCAGGTCCATAGAAGTATGTGGGAATGGGATGGGTGGTGTTAGCAAGGTTTGCACTGGCCTGCTGTGGGAGGAGACCAGAGCTCCTTTTCAGAACTCCTGTGGAGGATGGGCTGAAGAGGGTGGAACTGCAGAAGAACGCAGGATTGGGACATGCTATTAGCAAGCTAGGTTAGAGAATGTTCATATAGGTCCCTGCAGGTGTCTGTGTGTCTGGGGGGGTGGGAGGAAAATGGTGCCTGCCAGCCCTTTTGTTCCTAGAGGAGCCTCCTGCAGATCCCTGCCCCTCCAGCACATGTTCTGAGATCAGTGTAAATAAACCTTCCTACGTACCTGAGGCACTTGGCAAGCTGCTGCTTCTGTGCTGTATGTCCAGACTGTCTGTTGTACTGTCTCTTTGGGGATGAGGACTCAGTGTCCTCCTTACTCCTGGGTTTCCCAGAGCCAGACCAGCTGATTTTTAAAGTTCTAGGTGTTAAGCCCCACTGATTGTAAGAACTTGCAAAGTTAAACCCCTCTGGCTTTCAAAGCCCGATGTTGTGAGGATTCGTCTTCCCAGTATGGATCCCCTTGCTTCGGGTGCCTGAAGACTCTTGCCTCTGCACACCTGTAGCGTCTCTCCCTCCTGTGGACAATCTTGTGGGTCAGCTTGGTTCCTGACCCTGTCTCCCTCCTTTCAACCATTTTTGATGTGGCCTCTTCCCTATGTGTGGCTGTGAAGAGTCTGTTCTGCTACTTTTTGGGTCATTTGGGGGGTTACTTTTATTGCTGTGGGTGCTATTTAAATGTATCCATGGGATGAAGTGAGCTTAGGATCCTCCTATCCTAAAAAAAAAAAAAAAAAAAAAAAAAAAAAAAAAAAAAAAAAAAGGATCCTCCTATCCTGTCATCTTCCCTGAAAGCCTCAAGGTGCCTTTTTTTTTTTTTTTTTTTAAGAACCTGGACCAGGATCTTGGATGACCTACCAGTCTACACTCAAAGAAATGAGAAATGGTTTCACAAAAAAAATAATTTTATCAAACCCTAAAATATCAAACAACTTCTCCCGTCCTCCTGTACATATAGTGTCAGGATTAAGAAGCCCACTTCACACTGCACATGGACAGCCCCGCCCCGAAGCTCATGGTGGTAGTGTAGGATGGAAGCCTCGGGAATACTTAGCTAAATCACAGATGATCGACACTGAATTTATGGGACATACAGGAGTTTCTCAGCTGTTTAATATTGTGATTTATCAACCTTGATCTTTAGGAACCCGTGCCATGGAAGGCATCTGCCATTTCTCCTCACAAACGTGTGCCTGGTTCT
This sequence comes from Nyctereutes procyonoides, assembly GCF_905146905.1. Lineage (NCBI taxonomy): Eukaryota > Metazoa > Chordata > Mammalia > Carnivora > Canidae > Nyctereutes > Nyctereutes procyonoides. The sequence continues at coordinate 873,953 of NW_026575132.1, forward strand.
GACGAAGTTGGCATTAGTTTAACTCTCTCACTTGACTTAGCCTAACGGCCTCTTAAAGACAAACCAACAAACTTAGATGTAGTACAGCCCTATTTCTTCTGCTAATTAAGTACTTGGATTGGTGGGTCCAGTGCTGCTCTATTCACAAAGTGGTGAATCTCAAGTTAGTGTTAAATCTGGGTTTGGAGCAGCTAAAAAGTATATTAAGTTTGACTTTTTAAAAAAGACATATTTCTGATAAGAGTAGTATGTGTATTTGAAAGCATTTGGGAAGAAGAACACTTAAATTACCTGTAATCCCACCATCCAAAGAGCAACTCTGTTTTCTTGTATTTAGTGATATTCTTTTTAAAGCCTATAAATCTTAAAAATTAGAATCGTATATGTGTATTTTCCTGCTTTTAAAAATGATCAATTCTGAAGACTTGGATAATCTGATCTTTGTAAACTTTTCTACCACATTTTATGAGGCAGGTTGTAATATTTTCCATGTTTGGTGTCTTTTTTTTAAGCTAATAATTATACTTAAAAATCATATGATATTACAAGATAGGTTTTATAACAGTCTTGAAAATATTTTCAGGGAATGGAAATGTAGGAAATTACTGCTTCAAATAACAAATATGTGAGTCCACAGTACATGTTTTTAAACAGTGTTTTTGTTATTAGAAGCCTAAGTTTTTTGTTTTGCCACGGATAAATAAACCACTTTACTAGTAATTTAAAAACTTAACATGAAATATGGAAATATATTTCCTCATGTTACTAAGTATTCTCTTTAAAAGTATTTATTTATTTATTTAGTTAGTTAGTTAGTTAGTTATCTATTTATTTGAGGCAGGTGGGGCAGAGGAAAGGGTGAGCCAGAGAGAGAGAGAGAGAGAGAGAGAGAGAGAGAGAGACTCTTAAGCAGGCTCCACACTGGGTGTAGAGCATGATGTGGGACTCAGTCTCAAAACCCTGAGATCATGACCTGAGCCAAAATCAAGAGTCAGATGCTTAGATGACTGAGCCACCTGGGCACCCCAGAAGCTACCATCAATATATTATGAAATACCCTAAAACTAAGTGGCTTAAAATAACAAACATACACAGTCTCTGTGGATCATGAATTTGGATGCAACTTAGCTGAGTGCCCCTCCATCAGAGCCTCACACAGTTGTCGGCTGGAGCTATGATCTCACTTGAAGGCTTAATTGGGTTCTATACCCACTGCTGTCCACAGATTTCCCTCAACTCCTTGCCTCATGGACCTCTCCACAGGGCTTCTCAAAACACAGAAGCTGGATTCCATCAAAGGAAGAGAAGTATAAGATAGGAGCCATGGTCTCCTTGAAATTTAATCTGGGAAATGACATCCCATCACTTTTGCTATACTCTGTTGTTAGAAGCGAATCATCAGTCCTACAAAGATAGGGAATTAAACAAGGGATGGGAATTCTAAGAGGTGGAGATTACTGGGGACCATTTTAGAGGCTATCTACCATAGTTATTTAATAGTTACCTAATATTCCAGGACGTAGGCCTGCGATAATAAATCTCATATCATTGTATATGTAAGTTATTTTCAATTGTTCTAATTATAAAAAGACTACCATGAAAAATTTTATGTATAAATTTTGGTTGTCAACTCTGATCATTTCTTTTAGATTTCTGAAAGTGGGATGTCTAGGCTAGAATTGTCATGCAACTGTTCAACCGGTTTACACTGCTGTGTTTGAGTGTTCATTGTATCCTATCCCCTTTAAGACAATTCTTTTGAAGAATGGGCTTGTAAAATCAATTATTCCATAAATACAGTTTATCTGATTCGGCACAGATCGTGAAATCTGAAAGGGAGGCAGTGTGATAGAGCCGTGAGATCCCTGAGGCCAGATTCAAAAGGTTTGAGTTCTAGAACCGGAGTGCAGTTGGTCTCTCCTCATCGCTATTAAGGACACATGTGTCCCTAGGCAGCATGTTTAACCTGCTTACATACAGCTCTACATTGATGTACTTTATAAAAGGTGGAAAAGTAATTCCTTTCTGTTGCATAAAATAACCATAAGACACCAGGGAAAGAGTAAAGGGCAAAGTGGAAATGAGATATGCTCAATGGAAACAGATAGATGGAGGTGCCCGGGGAGCTCAGTCCCTTGAGGGTCCAGATCTTGATTTCTGGCCCAGGTGGTGATCTCACCGTCATGGGATTAGGCCCTGCATCGGGGCCCTGCTCAGCAGGGAGCTTGCTTCTCTCCCTGCCTCTCTCCTTCTCCATTGCCCCTCCTCCATGCTCTAAAATAAATCTTTAAAAAGAGAGAGAGAGAGAATGAGAGAGAGAGAGAGAGAGAGAGAGATGGGCGCCTGGGTGGCTCAGCGGTTGAGTGCCTGCCTTTGGCCCAGGGCGTGATCCCAAGTCCCAGGATCAAGTCCCGCATCGGGCCCCCTGCAGGGAGCCTGCTTCTCTGCCTGTGTCTCTGCCTCTCCCTGTGTCTCTCATGAATAAATAAAATCTTTAAAAAAAAGAGAGAGAGATAGATGGACAATTCACTGTGAAAAGTTCCAGATACTTGGTTATGATTTGTAACCTACGGTCTACTCCGTCGCTGTCTGTAGGAGTCCACTGTGCTGTGCTTTATTGCACTTCGTAGAGCATCGTGATGTTCAGACTGCACTAAGTTTAGGCCTGAACAGTCATTTTTCATTCGTTTTGGTTTCATGTTCTAATTCAAGCTCAGATTCCTAGTTTCAGCTACAGGGTCTGCAGGATAGTCCAGCTGTGACAAAACAAGGACAATGGTCTGACCTTGTTGCCTTGCTCTTCAGGCCCACCTGCCTCCATTCAAGGACAGCTGCTTGAGCAACGAGCTTCAGGACTTACTGCGCCTGACTCATGTGTCACGAGTGCAGTTGCCCACCTGGCCGGGGCATGGCTGACAGGGAAGCAAGTACAAGGAACTTTCCTTTGTCTACGTGGGCCTGTGTGCGTTGGGGTCTGGGGAGTGAAGGAGAGGGTGTGGCAGGAGGAGAGGCCCCCTTATGTCTTATTCAGCTGCCTCAGGCATGAACAAAAAACGGCCACACCACCTGTGAAGGCAAAGATACATAAGGGCCTTCTCTGGAAATCTCCACTACTGACAGCCTGGGATAAATTGTCATCTTGTTCTGATTCTCTCTGTTTTGTTCAATAAGCTTGAGAGGACCTACAGACGCTGGCTCTGAACACATCGTAGAGGCTCTACAAACTGGCTGGATGGTTAAAGAATATTCTCACAGCTCTTTCTTTTAAAGACTTCGTTCATGCACTCATTCCTTCAGAGCCCTGAGTTGAAGGAGGAGCAAGGGGGGGGGGAGTCTCAAGCAGGCCCCACACTGAGGGGAACACGGGGCTCAGTCTCATGGCCCTGAGAGCATTGCCTGAGCCAAACACCAAGTTGGATGCGCCACCCAGGCAACCATCGCTGATAGCTCTTGATGCATCTGAAGATTCAGAAATATGAAAGGAGCGATTATTAATATTTTTATTGAAGTATGGTCAATGTTGTATTAGTTTCAGGTGTACGACACACGCATGCCGCCACGCTGCACATTGCTCAGTGCTCACCATTGTAAGAGTAGTGACAGTCACTACACAGTGTTATACATTAGGGACTGTATTCCTTATGCTGTGCCTTTCATCTCCATGACATCTCTCACTGGAGGTTTGTACCTTTTATTTATTTATTTATTTATTTATTTATTTATTTATTTATTTATTTATTTTATTTTTTATTTTTTATTTTATTTTATTTTATTTCATTTTTTTTAGGCTTGTACCTCCTAATGGCCTTTATCATTTCACCCACCCCCCCCCATCTCTCCTCTGGCAACCACCAACTTGTTCTCCATATTTGAGAGTCTGTTTTTTGTTTCTTCATTTGTTTCTAGGTCCCACATATAAGTGACCTCATATGGTACTTGTCTTTCTCTGACTTAATATTATAATACCCCCTACGTCCATGTACATCATTGCAGATGCCGAGGTTTCGTTTCTCTTTATGGCTGAATAATATTCCGTTGTGTATGTACTTATGCACGTATACACGTAAGTCACAGCTTCTTTATCCATTTACCTGCTGACGGACTTGGCTCTCTTCCATATTTGGCTATTGCAAACAATGCTGCAATAACATAGGGGTGCAGGGAGCTTTTCAAATTAGTGTTTTTGTATTCTCTGGGTAAATATCCAGCAGTGGAATAACTGGATCATGTGGCATTTCTAATTTTTTTAAGAATAGCCATGCTGTTTTCCGCAGTGGCTGCACCAGTTTACATTCCCACCAGCAGTGCACAGGGTTCCTTTTTCTTCACATCCTCACCAGCTCTTCTTTCTTTCTGGATTCTAGTCGTTCTCTAGTCATACATGGCAATATCTCCTTGTAGTTGTGATTTGCATTTCCCTGATGATTAGTGATGTTGAGCACCTTTCCGCATGTCCCTTGGCCTTGTGTGTGTGTCCTCTTTGGAAAAATATCTGTTCAGGTCCTCTGCTCCCTTTTTAATCACATTGTTTCTTTTGTGTTGGGTTGTGGAAGTTCTTTATATTTTTTGGGTGTTAACCCCTTTCCAGATATATCATTTGCAAATATCTTCTCCTATTGAGGAGGTTGCCTTTTCATTTTGTTGATGATTTCCTTTGCTGTGTAAAAGGTTTTTATTTTGATGTAGTTGCAGTATTTTGGTTTTGCTTTTGTTTTCTTGCCTTAGGAGACATACCAACAAAAATATGTTTCTGCAGCTGATATCAAAGAGATCACTGGCAGGGAGCCTGGGTGGTGCAGTCAGTAAAGCATCTGACTGTTGGTGTTAGCTCAGGTCATGATCTCAGGGTCACGAGATCAAGCCCTACGCTGGGCTTTACGCTCACCGTGGGGTCTGCTTGAGACTTTCTTCTCTCCCTCTGCCGCCCGCCCCCCCAGCATTCTCTCTCTCCTTCTCTAAAAATAAATAAGTCTTTCCTTTTGATGTCTTCTTTGCCCTGTGGGTTATTCAGAAAAGTTATAGTTTCTAAGTGTTTGGAGCTTTTCTGGGTATTTTATTACCAATTATTTCTAATTTAACTCTGTGGTGTTTGGAAAATATACTCTAAGGTTTCAAGCTTTTGAAATCTTTTGAGACTACCATGTAGTTCATCTTAGTAAATGTTCTATATGCACTTGATGGGAATATGTATCCTACAGTTGTTGGGTATATAGGCTTTTATAAATGTCAGTGAGGGATCCCTGGGTGGCGCAGCGGTTTGGCGCCTGCCTTTGGCCCAGGGCGCGATCCTGGAGACCCGGGATCGAATCCCACGTCGGGCTCCCGGTGCATGGGGCCTGCTTCTCCCTCTGCCTGTGTCTCTGCCTCTCTCTCTCTCTCTCTCTGTGTGTGACTATCATAAATAAAAAAAAAAAATTAAAAAAAAATGTCAGTGAGCTCAAGTTGAATCCTAGTGTTGTTCAAAACTTGAATTCCGCATTTTGTTCCTTTGGATATTCTCAGTTACTGAGAGAGCAATGTTAATTTCTCCCTTTAGCTCTGTCAGTTTTTCCTTCATGTATTTTGAAACTGTTAACAGTTACATATGCATTTATGATTATCACATCTTTCTCATTAACACATAAAAAATATCCCTCTTTATATCTGGTAATCCCCCTGGTCTTGAAGTCTACTTTGACATTCATATAATCACAGCGACTTTTTTATGCTTCCTATTTGCATAGTGTATCCTTTTTAACCTCTTGCTTGCAACCTTTAAAGCAGGTCTCTTATAGTTAGCATATAGTTGGAATTTTTAAAGAGACTTTTTTTTTAGAGAAGCTTTAGGGTCACAGCAAATTTGAGCAAGCAGTACAGATGTCCCCAAACATACAGCCTTACCCTCTATCGACGTCCCAGAGTGGTACATTTATTACATTAATATACATTCGTTACTCAAAGTCCATGGTTTACATTAGGGCTCACTCTTTGCTGTACATTCTATGGATTTTGACAAATCTATAACGGTATGTATCTACTACTGTAGTATCATCTGGAGCAGTTCACTGGCTTACAAATGCTCTATGGTCCACCTGTTCAACCCTCCCTCCTAACTCCTGGCAACAACCACTGGACTTTACGATCTCCATGATTTTACTCTTTTCAGAATATCAGAGAGTTGGAAAGACTGGCTTCTTGAACTTAGTTATAAGCATTATTTAAGGTTCCTCCTTTTCTTTCTATGACTTGATAACTCATTTCTTTTTAGCACTTAATAAAATTTCATTATCTGGATATACCACTGTTTATCTACTCACCTGAAGGACATTTTGGTTGCTTCCAACTTTTGGCAGTTATGAACAAAACTACTATAAGCATCCATGTGTTAGTTTTTGTGTGGACACGATTTTTCAATGCAACAAGGTAAATACCAAGGAGTATGACTACTGGTTCAGATGGTAAAATTAGGTCTAGTTTTATAAGAAACTGCCAAATTGCCTTCCAAAGTGCTTGTACTATTTTGCATTCTCAACAGCAGTGAATGAGTTCCTGCTGTTCCACATCCTTGCCAGCATTTGATGTCATCAGTGTTTGGATTTTCACCACTTTACTAAGTTATAATGATATCTCAATGTTGCTTTAATTTGCAGTTCCTTAAGGTAGAATTTGAACATCTTTTCATATGCTTATTTGCCATCTGTATGTTTCTTTGGTGAGATGTCTATTCAGATCTGTTGCCCATTTTTAAGGACAAACATTATATGGTCTCATTCATTTGGGGAATATAAAAAATAGTGAAAGGGAATAAGGGGAAAGGAGAAAAAATGAGTGGGAAATATCAGAAAGGGAGACAGAACATGAGAGACTCCTAACTCTGGGAAACGAACTAGGGGTGGTAGAAAGGGTGGGGGTGACTGGGTGACTGGCACTGAGGGGGGCACTTGATGGGATGAGCACTGGGTCTTATTCTATATGTTGGCAAATTGAACACTAATAAAAAATAAATTTATAAAAAAATAAATAAATCAGGTTGAGTTTTGTACATTATACATAACCTTTGTCAGATATGCTTTTGAATATTTTTCTTAGTCTCCTAGCTTCTCATTTTCTTAACAGTGCCTTACACAAAGCACAAGTTTTTAACTTGATGAAGTCCAAAATCTCAATTATTTCTTTCATGGCTCAGGCCTTTGGTGTTCTATCTGAAAAGTGATTGCCACACCCAAGTTCATCTACATTATCTAGATTTAACTCCTAGATGTTATCTTCTTAGGAGTCTTAGATCTGTGATCCATTTTGAGTTAATTTTTGTGAAAGGTGTAAGATCTGTGTGTATATATATATAACATTGTTCCAGCACCTATTGAAAAGACTATCTTTGCTATTTGCGTCACCTTCGCTCCTCTGGCAAAGATCTGTTGACTAGGTTTGTGTGGGTTGGATCTTTTTAACTAGTCGGCCTTTTAGCTGAAATTTTTAGTCCATTTCCTTCCAAATTTTTGAAATGTATTTAAGTGAGCCACTTTGCTATTCTCAAATTGTCGCATTTCCCTTTTTCTTCCTATATTATTCTTTTCCTGCTGCTTTCTGGGTTAAACATGTCTAATTCCTCATTAAGATATACTTTATCTTTTTGGTGGTTTCTCAGAATGTTCAGATTTTAAAAATCATTGTCCTGTTTTTCAGATTGGATATATCTATACTCATAAGTTCAAGTTCATTATTAGGTATCCATTAGCTCATATTTTCCTTTTAGTTCTTGAGTGTAGTTTCTGCTTTATAATTTCCATTTCTCTGATGAGATTCTCTACTTATTCACTCTTTATGATCATTTTGCCTTTGTTCTTGAACATATTTAAATAGCAGTTTTACAGTTCTATTAAATTGTGTTAACTGTCAAATGCTGGGCCATTTGGGGGTCTGTTTCTAGTAAGTTGGACACGGGACACATTTTCCTGCTTTGCCCCATTCATCTAGGATGGATATTGTGGATAATACCCTTGAAGGAGTCTGGATTATGTCACATATTCCCTTAAATGGTCTTGTTTTACTCTTTGTTGGAACTTAGTCCAGAATGGCCTATGGGGGGGCTAGCCTGTTTTTGTGAAGTTTTATTGGAATGCAGCCACTGTCCCCCCCCCCCTTTTTTTAGGATTTTATTTATTTATTCATGAGAGTCACAGAGAGAGAGAGAGGCAGAGACACAGACAGAGGGAGAACCAGGCTCCCTTGCAGGAGCCCGACGTGGGACTTGATCCCAGACCCCGGGGTCACGCCCTGAGTCAAAGGCAGCCGCTCAACCGCTGAGCCCCCCGGGCATCCCTGCCCACTAGTTTACATACTGTCTGTGTGCTTTTTATAGCTAGACTCCTTCCAATGGAGTCGCTTTGTATTTAGCTATCCTTAAGTCCTACCTTAAGAGAGGTTTATTCAGTGACAGCTCCCAGGTGCGAAGCTTCGAGGGCACAGAGAACACGGCAACCTACTTGCTGACCAGACATCAAACAAGAGTGAAACATTTAAGAGAGGAAATCTTTAATCTGATTTTAATCTGAGCTTTTCATATAGTTTGATAGAGAGCATCTAATTCAGAAGCAAAAAGAGGTGGCTTTGCCACATCTAACTTGTGCTGCCTAAAGGCTGTCATTCTGCTGAATTGCAGACATCTAACCAGGTGACAAGGCTTGACTTCAATAACAGTCCAAGACGTACTGAGGCTCCTGAGGTTGAGGCAGGAGTAAATGTTTTATAAGCTTGTTTCCCTCAACAGAACAAATCAGAGGTTGGCAAACATTTTCTATAAAGGGCCAGACAGTAATTATTTTAGGTATTTCAGGCCACATGGTCTCTGTCCAAGCACTCATCTCTGCCGCTGCAGCAGGAAAGGAGCCATAGACGACACATAAACAAATAGCATGGCCGTGTTCTAACACACTTAATTTACAAAAACAGGCAGCTAGAATTTGACCCAAAGTTTGCTGAACTCTGGTGTAACATAAATCAATCTAAGCTACCAAAAGTTTAACTGGGTTTTTAGTTTTATAAGATGTTCAATATCTTGAGAAAAAGATTTTCCTGTTTTGTAAATGGCCAGTGTCACTGAGTGGTCATCTTTTCTTCCTATCGATAGGACAACGCTGTTGTTACCTCACAATGCCTCCAAGTGACCCAAGTGGCAAAGAGGACTGTATCATACAGTAGTCTGCATTTGGTGACCTCAAAATGAAACTTTTCTTTTCACAGAAAACCACTACAGGTGAAGACTAGTAGAAAGAGACGTTTTCTGAAGCACCCGTGGAGGAGGAGCACTGGTTAGTGTCACAAGGACGAGCTCAGTCTTTGCCAAAGATGAAGTAGTCTTTGCTTCTGCTTCGCTTCCCGCAAAACTCTTCATAACATGGGCTGCATGAAATCAAAGCAAACTTTCCCATTTCCCACCACATTTGAGAGCGAGAAGCGACATGCAAGTGAAGAAAACTTCATGTCTGAAGAGAGATTCCTACCCAGGATGCCTTCCCCAGTTACCGTCAGAAAGGAAGCGAAGGAACCACCAGCGCCTAAAATTGTGGTTTTCGAATTTGCACACCGCCTATCCCAGGAGATCTTGAGTGACGCCTTGAAGCAGTGGGCAGGCGAGAACATCAAGTACTATGACATCCCATACATTGAGAGTGAAGGGCCCTGACGTCGTAGGAGAAGGAGGAGAACTTTCTTGAATTGTGGGTAAAGCTGGTGCTAGTTTAAATATGTGAAATAGCAAAAACTGGTACGAATAAATACAAATAACTCCATTGGGATGTAAAAAAAATGTCTATGATAATATCAAGAATATGGGAGTAACTAAAATGAAATATATTAAGCACTTTTAGGTTAATAGCAATTTCTATCTGCTTGGTCTTGGATTTTAGTCATTTAAAGGGCTAAACATAGGTCCTACGCCACAGTAATCCGCTGTATAGCGTATCACTTTCTTGCTGAGGCAGTAGTAGCATCACCAAAGAAATCAAATGGTCATTTTAAAGACACTCCTTTTAAAATAACTGTTTGTTAATTTACACACACACAAAAATAAGATATAGGAAGGATTTTTCTTGAGATGCCTTGGCAAGGAAATAGCACTTAAGGTACAGTAATTAGTAGTGGGTCATTTATCCAAACCATTTGTGTCAAGGATCCCGACTTAACACAAATGATGAAGCAGTAGAAAGCAACCCCTGTAGAAGGAGTCTACCTTGAAACCTATCCTTAAGATATTTTTGCAGATGAAAAGCATTACTATCACCTTGAACCTTAGGGTTCCAGCTGTTACTGGATGACTTGAGACTTCATACATAACCCATCTGGACAAGATACTATTTACAGAAGTCCTGACATTAATGTTTATGGTATTGAATTAAGCAGCCCAGTGATATAACAAAAAGCAAGGATTTTTACAAATAGCAATCCAGTAAATTTTAAAATAATAGAAGCCCTAGTCGAGGTAGAGAGCAGAGCCTGTTCTCAGTACTGCATGTGTATGAAGTTTTACAGCCTCGGAGGTGCAGAGGGTTGATATAATGGGCCCTCACCAGATTACTGTGGGACCAGTCTATGCACAAGGATGTACGGTTGTATTATATATAGCAGACGATTAGACACTCCTCCAAAGACAGTACTCATGTGGTTTTTCTATGGTATCAATGCCCGTAAGGCATTTACAGCCATATACTATTTTCTTAAGGTTGCCTACCTTTTTAGGGAAGCTTTTTTTTTTCTTTTTAAGAATTAAGTACTGTTTAAAATCAATGGTAACAAAATTTGAGAGAGGAAGAAGATAGAAAACATAACCTTTAGAAAAAATGGGGACTTGGTCTCTAGAATGGTCTTTTCATCAAGATTTGCTTCACATTGAATTTAGTTAGAAAGGGAATTATTTAAGTATGTGTGCATTAGATTCTTTTATTAAGATTCAAGAGACCCTTGTCACTGATAGCTAAAGGAAGGCAGAAGGTGACTTGTGACCTCTTTAATGAGATACATGCGTATTTGGCCTTGTAAGCAGGCAGAAATGCTACCTCTAATTTTAATACTTATACTTTGAAACCCACAATTGCATGGACAAAGGAAGTTCTTTGAAATGACTCATGTGCCATCTTTCAGTTGCCTTTGGACACCTGGTCATTCAACTTTCATTTCACTTAGTCCCAAGATCGGGACTATCCTGTTGTCCTTGCAATCTAGAAACTTACAAAGTAGAAAAACCACCACCACCACCATCCCCCGTTTATTATATAAAGATCTGAAGTCCTAAGGCTATGGAAACAAAACGTTTTCTGAAAGTCGTAAACCGTATTTCCAGCTCATGAAGAAAAAATTTAGGTTTTTGAGTATACTAATGACTCAGACAAAAGCCTACATGTTGCCATTTCTCATTCATTTTATATCTCCCATCAGGCCACTTTTGCTGCAAAGTCATTTACTATTTAAGAGATATAATCAAATATATAACATAACGTCATGGCGAGAACACGAAGCAATAGCCACGGTAACTACATACACAGGCACGTAGACTGTTGAGTTTTGTTACAGCTCAATATTTTAACCTCAGGTTCCTCCTGTCCCTGGGCCCCTAATTCCTGGGGGTGTAACAGGGATGCCAAATCCATGTCCAGCTAGAATTCTAATCTGACACCGTGACAGTATGGTTTTGTCACCAAGCATCAACCCCTTGCTTCTGAGTCATTTTAACAGAGCATAGACTTATCTCGGAAATACACACTGTTCTATGTCAAACATGGGTGAGGAACCACAAGGCTTGCATAATCGGGAGGTAGTAGGTAAACCAAGTTGGAGGCAGGCAGGAAAAGGAACTAGGTAAACAGATTTGTGCTGCATGTGATAATTATCAAGATCTAGTTTGACCTTGACGACACGACCGATGAGAACATCTCTGATAGGAGAGTTTCCTTCATGCCTTCCCATCTAAGTATTGGATTTACTTCATTTTGAACTTTCACGAACAGTAAAAGAATGGAAGATCGAACTGAGAAGGAAGGAACATAATAAAGCAGAAGACCAAAAGAGTAATTAGCTACTGGAAAGGGAAACATTTGTCCCAACTTAGATCACATAGACTGATGAAAATAAGAGTAGTGGCCAAATTGTAAGGGAAAAGAAACCAGGATAAAGAGGCCCACGAGCTCGCATTCAGGTCGGGCTCCATCAGGAGACACTGCAAAGACAAGTCTCCGATGCTCTCGACTGAGGAAAGGGACGGAGTAGCAAGTTCCCTTCTTTACCACGGTGACTCCTGCCCAACCATTGATCTTTGCCCTTGAGAACATCGAGGATAGGGCCCGATGAGCCGCCACCAGTGAGATGAAGAACTTGCAGATGGCAACTGTAGACGCAGCAGATAATGGGAGGAGATGCGCCAATTCCTCACTTAAGCCCACAAAAGTGCTTCACTGCTCCCTTCCGCAGGTAAAGGTCTCTTGTGGGCTATTACCTTCCAATTACAAGCTTCTGGTCCCAGAGTTCCCAATTTTCAGTTGCCTTACCTGTTCTTTGCAAACTACCTATGGTCGTTAGCACTCCGAGCACAATTTTGAAGGAGATGATTATCTTGGTTCCAAAGGAATAATTTGTGTCAAATTGCCTTATTAGTATTAAAAACAGACACAATGAATGAAGGAGGTAGCGTGACACTCCTATATCCTATTTAATATCATTGGCATTTTATGAGAAGAGGGAGCTATACTTTTGGATTATATAGTTTTAGAAAAAAGTTAGAGACATGTGATAATGTCAAGGAACAGTAATTTAAAAACAAAGTTCCAACAAGTATATTGTTTGCATAATCATAATGTGTGATTCATCCTGTATTTGTGTGACCAAATAGGACGTGTCTTCCCTGGAGCAGTGGCCACGGGCTCAGATGTACTCCCTATCTTAATTTGCAGAACTCAAGTTTTGTTAGCTAATTCTCTTCCCTGTAAGACTTCGCTATGAAATGGTATATTTTTGTGAAAACATTTTTTTCTAATCATTCAATAAAAGTCTAGTTGCAATTAACTAGCTGTGAGTTCTTACTAAAGCATGTTAACGCCTTTCTTTTTATTTTATTTTTTATTTTTTTATTGGAGTTCAATTTGCCAACATATAGCATATCACCCAGTGCTCATCCCATCGAGTACCCCCCTCAGTGATGTAAATGCCTTTCGATATTGAGTACTATCAAATTTTTTGACATAAAGAACATTTTCTGCATTTCTAATGAATACAAAGTTAATAAAAACCCACTGATACAATTTCTTAGATCATTCAGGTTCAATTTAAGAGCCTTAAGAATCTGAACGTAAACATGTCCATTATCATGCCATCTTTGTTCTAAATTTTTTCTTGGCATTTTTGGGGAAAAATGCTTCTTATTAAATATTTAGAAAATTCAAAGCAACTCCTAGATTGCAATTTGCTCATCTAAAAGAAGGGTTCAGAATATAATTTTTGACGTCTTTTTCAGTCCTGCCGCTTTGTTCTTAAAAGTTCAAAATTCCCAGTTTCTGAGTGGTTGGGAATGAAGGGAAAACTGGAATAAGTCATAAAACAAATTATAAGCCAACCATTAAGACTATTCTTACCTAGACTTTAATGTCCCAACTCTGGAACACCTAAACCTAAACCTAAAGTTCCTTGTGTACCTTAAGAAAAACTTATGTTGTCAACACCAATTATTGAAGGTATTTCTATTTTGAACAAAAGTCCTTGTTTTCAATTTTTTTCTCCTGATTTAAACTATGTAATGGCAAATTACTTATCACACACAAGTTTAATGTAAATTGCAGAAAGCAGGAACTAGGAAACTAATTCCTCATTCTTTAAGATTAACGAATCCTACAAAACAACCATCACTTTCACCATTGGAAGGGATTCTGGTTAACTTTGGGGAAGACCAAAGCTTGAGTCAATAGTACTAGAGAGACCACCTCATAAAACTCTTTTCGCTTTGCCTGAGATTTCTAATGTTATAAAAGGAACATTTTTTATAGTAACTTATAATTACTTTAAAACAGACTTATAGGGATGCCTGGGTGGCTCAGCAGTTTAGCACCTGCCTTTGGCCCAGGATGTGACCCCGGGGTCCCGGGATCGAGTCCCACATCTGGCTCCCTGCATGGAGCCTGCTTCTCCCTCTGCCTGTGTCTCTGCCTCTCTCTCGGTGTCTCTCATGAATAAATAAAATAAATATTTTTTAAAAACCCAGATTTATACATGCAGAAAATTCTCTGAAGCATTAACACGACAGCCAAAAACTTTCAGGGTTATTTTTTAATAATCTATACATAAATTTATTTAATCAACATACAAACTACTACCCAAAGCCAAAACACAAGATTCTCATTTCAATTAGATATTTCAACTCAATAGTCTCTTAAAGACCTTCAATTTTTTTTCCCATTTTGGAAAATGGGTTGGCAAACATTTTCTAAAAAGGATCAGATAGTAAATATTTTAGGCTTTGCAGGCCATACAATTGCTGTTGCAACTACTCAAAGCAGCCATAGATGTAAACAGAGGAGTCTATGTTCCATTAAACTTTATTTATAAACACCCATATTCAAATTTCATGTAATTTTCACATCATGTCATACTAGTCTTTGAGGTTTTTTTTCCCTCAACCATTTAAAAATGCAGAAACCATTCCTAGCTTGTGGGAAAATAAACAACAGGCAGCAGGCCGGATTTGGCCCATATACTATCCTTTGCCAACACTTGCTCCAAAACGATCCCTTGATAATCTAGTCACCTTAAAATTTCAAATCATTACTTCCCAGAGGTTTAAAGTAATTATTCAAGTCTTCATCAGTAACTTCTTTTAGATCCGCTGGTTTCCACTTTGGACTCTGGTCTTTATCTATTAAAACTGTTAAGTGAAGACATAGAAATGTTAGTACATTTCTTCCAGGTATTACCAGATTTTAATCACTGAATTGACAGAAAGTACCTTACACATGGCCTATCTTCTGTAGCACCTTTTTTTCCTGCAAAGTTTAAATTTTTGCATGTTTCCTTTTTTTTTCTTTAAATTAAGGCCCCTTAGGATTTGGACGGATAGCAATGAACTGATAATGACCCACGTGGTTCTTTCCCAACCTGCTAAGTCTGCAGCTTGAACGCAGCCTCTGAACTAATGGGGCTTAAACCTCAGCCTTCTTCAAACAAAATTGTAAATGAAATCTTCCTGTTCTAAAACAGCTAAAACCAGAGTTGGTATGGATTAGGGAAGGTAGGGGAGGGCGGAGGGCCCAGATCTGCCTTCTAACCTCCTCCACATGGAGCTGAGAGGAAAATTACTTAGAGGGAAGAGGATGCTGTTATGCATAATTAAATGTGGAGACTGCTGTTCTGCTGAATCCTCTAGCTCACACAGCCCTGAATTAAAACAGCAGAGCACATTCAGGTTATAAGAAGAAACGACTTCTCTGATTTCAGGGTAGTCATCATGTAATGTGGCCACTGAGCATCCCCAGCAGATCATGAGGATGAGGCAACTGGCAAAGCTCTCCCTTAGCAAGGAACGGGAGCGTCGCTCTCCTGCTTGTGACGTCGCTCCTGCTACATAAAGGCTGCCTTTGGGGAACATCTGATGAAGGGTACACAGGATCGCTCTGTGTCCCTGCTTACGACTGTATGTTACTCTACGATGACCTCGAAAAACTTTTTTTTTTTTAAAAAAAGACAGAGAAGGGGGCTACACTTAGTAAAGTCATGGTAGGGAATTGTAACCACGCTTAAGATGTGCAGAATTCCTGTGGATACTGGAGAGCTTTGTGTGTGTGTGTGTGTGTGTGTGTGTGTGTGTGTGTTTAAGATTTATTTGTTTGAGGGAGCGAGTGAGTGAGTGAGGAGAAGTCAAGGGAGAGGGAGAGAGAATCTCAAGGAGACTCCCTGCTGAGGGTGGGGCCCGATGCGGGGCTTGAGCTCATGGCCCTGAGATCTGACCTGAGCCAAAACCAAGAGCCAGGTGCCTTAAGGGATTGTGCCATCAATGGCCCAAGTCCATGCCTGCTGCAGGGTGCTGGCTACTATCAGATGAGGGAGAGCACTAATGTTCTGTTCCCTGCCACACTGACAGTTTTCTATTCCCTGAACAACATAAATAAAAACAATTCTGGAACCTTCTTTCAAAAATCTCTTCTGTTTTAAGCCCTTTGGCCAATGCTATCATTTTTCCCTACCTCCTTGATAGTCTGCTAAAGGGCAAAAGGAAAGAGTATTAATAAAATCTGTGTGTTCTTTTCAAAGTGACATCATTTTCTACTGAGCATAGATATAACAAGTTCCTGCCATGTAGACAGCTCAGGTTTTTTCAAGTCTCACAAGGCACCCACTCAAATTGCATTTGGTAACTCTCCAGCTCTGCTGAAATAATCGTTTTTAGTTTTTTTATAACCAGGAAGTGGCTTATTCTGGCTGTTAAGAATAAGAATTTTTTACAATCATTCCTCTAATTTACTAGTTTATTTTATCGTATTTGCTGACATATTTTATAATTAGCGAACCGCGGCAAACATTTGGTTATTAAGCAAGAACACCAAAGACTTTTACCCAGAATAGATACTTCTTGCAAAATAGGGAGGTCATAACCTCCCTAAACAATGAGGCAGTATACTTTTCTCTTCATTAAAAAGTAACATGATAAGCTCCTGCATTACGAATCAGAACTTTGATGCTGCCTGGTTCCAACTGTTACCTTAAAATAATTGACAGTATATATGAAAATAACACCTTTATTTTTTTAAGTTTAAGAGGGCTGCTATAACAACTAACAAATACATTAAAATCCAAGTAGCACACAGGTCTAGGCTCTGATCCACATGCAGCGAGAATCTGCAGGGGATCAGTGGGAAAAATGCATATCTTACTTGTTTCTATAAACATAGAGCCATCTCCTCTGATTCAACTCATGTCCTCTAAAAGGATCTGAACCCCTGCTTATTTCTGGTATTTCTCATGCCGTAAGTTAAGAGAGTTCTACGACAGTGCAGTGTTGATCAAAGCTTATAGCTCAGAGAACACAATCTTTTATTCAGATAAAGTATATGCAAAAGGAAACACATGCAAAGGGAAAACCTCATCTTATACAATATAAATAACAGCTATTTGTCGGGATATGGGCTTACACATGAACTGTTTGGCAAATTTGCTTAAAACAAAAAATAAGCCATTTCACTTGCTTGTTCTAAATATGCTGACTTCAGAGATGATGAAAACAAATTAATAAAGATGTTGCCAGAGCGTTACTAATTATGCCATATGGTTTTTCTCAATGTCAGGGTTGAACAGCTCAGGCGCAGGCAAAGAGGTGAGTAAGGTAGGGTTCAACACTTCTGGGACTTTGCAGGATGGGCAGGGGCTTGAGGGCTCCTTGCAAGGCAATAAATGCACCTTTCAAGGCTCCAGCAGCAGCAGGAGTTCTCAAGCCCAGCTCTACTCGGCAGAGACAGTCCACAGGACTGGAGAAGCAGGATTACCTCTTACATATAAATTAGGGAGCAATGACACAGGTTATATGAATTTTCCAAACAATACTAGTTTCAAAGACCGATCTTCCCTTATGTGCCCGTTGGTCATATAAAACAAGCAACGACTTTGCAATCTCTATGAAAGCCTAGTTTTCACTAATAAAACAACTATCATCTTTGATTAACAGGATATGCTCACAAATCCTAGTTCCACAATAGCCAGGAAGAAAAGAACCATCACTTACCTGCCCTAACACCTTCATGAAAGTCATGGCCTCCCTGAAAGAAAATCGAGATTAAATGATGAATTCCCAGGCACCCTTATTCCTGGTGATGATCTGTGTCCTCCCCCCACCTTAGCCTCCCACTCTGGAAACAAACACTCAGAGGTGGGGCCCCCTGTGTGACACAGCCTCTGGTCACTGCCTTGGGTTCTCATCTGCTGAGTACCTGCACTGCTGTGCCCCGATCCTACAACTCTGTCACCACTCACTTTATTGTGGCCACTTGCCCTTGGAAATGCCCTCATTTCCTTCAAGGCTTTCTCTCCCCTTGAGTCTGTCCTGGAAACTCCCAGCACCAGCTGCCCCTACCGCTTACCTCTGCCTGCCTTTGAGGAGCTAAATCCTGCTGCAGAAAAATCATACAACTGTGATTGGCTTCATTTAAAATCCAGGACCACGAATCTCAAACAGGCATGTTCAACAATGTATTGTTGCCTTGTCCAAACAAGGCATGGGCAACAATGCATGTTCTCTTCTCCACGTCCCAAGATAATGATTTTAACCGTCTTCTGCCTTCTCAGTCTCTTCCCCTAGCAAATTTTACTCTTTATTTCTCAGCTAATGACTTAACCTCCTATTTCGTTACAAAAAGAGAAGTGGCAAGACATGAACAGCCTCTTCTTCCCACCCCTAAACTACCTGTGGCCCAGCTGCACCCCTCAGTTCCATGCCTTCCCTTTCCTGATTACGGAGGGAGGGACCACCACATTCCCACTCATATCTCCCCTTCGCGAGAACGGTGCTTGAGTAGGGGGGCTATCTCTCTCTTTCCGCCCGGCGTCAGCCATGTAGGCCGCTTAATTCAGTGACTGACTGCAGTTCAAATGTGTGGGTCACCCACTGCCTCTATTACACAGTAACTACGTGACCTTGGGCTCGCAAACCCCCGATGCCGCATTTCCTCATACGAAACGGCAATATCAATATATCCATCACAGGATCATCTTCCCAGCATCCCAGTGCTGTGTGCAACACACAGTATGTCATGTGGTGGGTCAACATAGCCTTTTCTCTATTGAGTCATCCCCAATCATTTATAAACATGTTCTAGTGCCTTCCACCTTACAAAATAACAAGGAATCGCACTTGATTCCGCAGTCCCAGCTTCCACCCTATTTGTTTCCAGAAGAGAGTTGTGTACATACAGCCTACACTTCTCCGTATCCCACTCACTCACTGACTCTCCAACATACTACGCCCTACCTCTGGCCCAGCACTGCTCTGCAATGGCTTGCCCAAATCACCCGTGGTTTCAGTTTTGCCACATGCTAAAGACGCCTTCATCCTCCCCCACTGGATACTTTGGCAGTACTCCCTCCTCCTTGAGACTCTCATCTCTTGCTTTCATGACCCCCTCCCACCCTCCTGGTTCTCCTACTTCAGTCCTTTCTCTCTCCCACCACTGCTTTTTCTCCCCTACCCTACTTGGGGCTCAGGTCTGGCTCCCTCATTTTCCTTCTATATGATCTTATCCATTCTATATTTGACACATCAGCACCTGACTCACCAATTCCATTAAAATATAAGGTCATGTCACTCTTCTACTCAAAAACATCCAGTGGCTTCCCATTTTACTCAGAACAAAAGCCAAGGTTTTACAGAAACCTCCCAGGCTGTGTGTGCTCTGCACAGCCCTTCTCTACCCTGTTAACTCTCTCACTCACCAACCCCCCTCTGGCCCCTCCCGGGACAGGCAGGCACACTCCAGCCTCAGAGCTTTGCTCCTGCCTCCGCCTGGAGGCTCTTCCCCAGATACCTGCACAGCTCACTCCCTCATTTCCCTCAGGTTTTCACTCAAACCGCATCTTCTCAGTCAGGTCCTTTCCGCTCAGTCTACCCATAAGTCCAAACCCCTCGCCTCCATGCCATGTCCTCCTTCCCACTTTAGTTTTTCTCCTTAGTACTCATATGCTGTATATTTTACAATTTTATCTGTTTACAATCTATCTCCCCTGCTATAAAGTAAGTTCCATGAGGGCAGGGATTCGGTCTATTCTGTTTACCTATACATTCTTTGTGCCTCTAACAGTGTCTACCACATGTAACCATTCTTATTAAGGAAACAAAGCTCCATCTACAAAGTTTTATTTGTCTTTTTTTTTAAAGATTTTATTTATTCATGAGAGACCCACAGAGAGAGAGAGAGGCAGAGACAGAGGCAGAGGGAGAAGCAGGCTCCCTGCAGGGAGCCCAATGTGGGCTTAAGTGAGACCACCTGGGTTCACCCACCAAGTGTCTGCCACTTAATAGCTATAATACTACCTTAGGCAGATTATTTCCCTATGCCAGTTCCCACATCTGTCAAGTGGAGACAAGAATAGTGCCTATTACTCCAGAAATAGTGTAAAATTTAATGGAGAAGATACATATAAAGGGCCTTTCTCTTGAGACCTCAGCTGCTACTTACATTCTACTAGGACAGACTTTAAGATTAAAGAAGGGGCAGCCCGGGTGGCTCAGTGGTTTAGTGCTGCCTTCAGCCCAGGGTTTGATCTGGGAGTACCGGGATCGAGTTCCGCGTCAGGCTCCCTGCAGGGAGCCTAATTCTCCCTCTGCCTGTGTCTCTGCCTCTCTCTCTGTCTCTGTGTCTCTCATAAATAAATAAATAAAATCTTCTAAAAAAATATTAAAGTGACTAATTTACAATGCTAATCTATTATTTAAAACATGTAACAAACTAACAAAACCCATTCATACATTTTATATATACGTATACTCCTCATTTTACCAATAAGGGAATTCAGATTTACAGAGTTTTTACTTCTTGCCCCAAGGTCAGAGACTGTGCCTGAAAAATGTTTTTTTTCTATTTTTAATTCTACCTGAGATTAGAGGATTTCATACACTTACATGCAAATGTAACTGCTGTCTCATAAGGACTTAAGAACAATGTGAGAGTAATAGTTCCACATACCTTAAGCTAACTGGACTGTTGTGTTTCTACAGAGTAGATTTACAGGTAATTTTAAGATTTTTGTTTCTAGTTTTCTGTATTTTACAAGCTCTCCAATGAACATCAGTTGCTTTCATATATAGAAAATAAGCATATATTTTTAAAATTCTTACCACACAAGCTTGACTCAACCGATATTCCATAGTTAATACTTCCTGCAAGGTCTTTGAAGACCCCTCCATGAGTTGCCTTACTGTGATCTTTAGGGATGTTGGAGACATTTTATTAATTACCTACGAGAGAAAAAAAATGTTTTTACTAGTTTTAGCTCAAGAGTTCCTTTATATAACAAACTGACTTTTTATATAAATCTTACTAAAATTTGCTCCTTAAACAGTACTTTCACATGACAGTTTCATAAAGGTAAGATTATGCGTGATCCTGTCGAAGCACCAATCGTTTTCTAATCTACTGTAATAACAAAACAGATCATTCCACCAGTGGAATAAATGTACTCATAAATTAATAAAATAAATCTACATTTTGTAGCTGCCTGACATAAATTATGATCTCAATTAGGTAAGCAAAGAGTGATTATGCTTAAGTAAAATTAATACACATCTTACAAACAACTAATATATCAGAGAACATTTTACTTTATAATATAAAGAAGGTAGAGTAGAAATACAGTGGCTCTTTCCTTCCCATTTTGTGACTATGGAGAAATGTTTTAACTAAACGGTGGTCTTCATCTAGAAATAAATCTACTTACCTTAAAAGTAGGGAGAGAAAATAATTCAAGATACCATGAGGTGGTTTTCTACTGTATTTAAATATTTAATAAAATAAGAATTACATGCCTGACTTCTTGCCTACAGTGCTATGCACCCCTTCCTTTTGAATTTAAAGATGCTACTATCGTGTTCTGACACAGGTGTGTGGCTGTAAGCGACAGAAGCTACAAGAGGTCTCATTATATGCTCCGTAAATCTGATGCTCGCCTTTTCTTTATGATTGCAATATAGAGTTTTCAGGCTTGTTGTTGAGTGACTGTCTCAAAGCTATAAATTTCACTTTTTGAGTTAAAAGAATCTCCCACGTCAAGACTCCAGGGTCACTGTAGCATCCTCGAGGGTGGCACACAGATTCAGAGAACAGACTGAATGACTAGGGCAGTATCTTACCTTGTAAATGCTAAGACTTAAGTAGATGACTACATACAGGAGGTCAGGGAAGATCACTGTCCTACCTATAGTCACAATGCTGAAGAAAAGCTGAGAAAGGGAGAAAAGCAATGAAAGCTTTTACGCATCTAATTCATCTTCAAAAGAACTCGCCCTTCTGCCCTCGGTGCTATATTCACATGATTTCATTTAATGCTCCTGTAGCAATCCCCCTGCATGTTCTCGCCCTTCTGGTTGCAGGCCGTGGGAGGATGGCAAATGTACGACACTCTGCATGCTGTGCCAGGAGGCCCCTCCTTTACACAGGCAAGTAGACAAGGGGTCCATTTTGCTGACAAAACCACTGGTTTTCTCTAGCCAGAGCAATGCCCACATTATCACAGGTGAACATTTAGAAGAACTTCATTTACGATGCTGAAAGGTGTGCTTAAGGGAGGGATATAGCCACCTTCTAGCTTTTCTAGTCTACAAAGTCAATGAAACTATGATTCCCCTTTCAAAAGGGCTGTAGTGTATAAGCCCACAGTCATGTCCATCAGACCTACCATTATGGCTAATTGTCTGTGTCCTCTTTCTTGGTTTGTCACTTTATATGCAATCTAGAATTCTCAAAACACAAACTCTGTCTTTGCTATACCTCCTCAGTTAGCTACCAATTAATTTCATTAAAAAGGCCACCTTGGGATGCCTGGGTGGCTCAGCGGTTGAGCATCTGCCTTTGGCTCAGGGCGTGATCCTGGAGGTCTGGGATCGAGTCCTGCCTCGGGCTCCCTGCATGGAGCCTGCTTCTCCCTCTGCCTGTGTCTCTGTCTCTCTCTGTGTCTCTCACAAATAAACAAAATCTTAAAAAAAAACCAAAAACACCTAATAAGAAAATCATCCCATTTACAATTGCACCAAAAATGATGATACCTAGGAATAAACTAAACCAAGGAGGTGAAAGACCTGTACTCTGAAAACTATATAATACTGATGAAAGAAATTGAAGATGACATAAACAAGTGGAAAGATATTGCATGCTAATTGATAAGAGGAACAAATATTGTTAAAATGTCCATACCACCCAAAGCAATCTACAGATTTAATGCAATCCCTATCAAAATACCAACAGCATTTTCCACAGAACTAGAATAATACTAAAATTCATAGGGACCCACAAAAGACCTCAAATAGCCAAAGCCACATCTTGAGAAAGAATAAAGTGTGAGGTATTACATTCCCAGATTTGAAGATAATACTACAAAGCTCTAGTAATCAAAACAGTATGGTACTGGCACAAAAATAAACAGATTAATGGAAAAGAACAGAGACCCCAGAAATGAACTCACACTTATATGGTCAGTTAATCTACAAGGAAGGAGGCAAGAATATACAATGGGGAAAAGACAGGCTCTGGGAAAGCTGGACAGCCACATGCAAAATAAAGAAATTGGACTACTTTCTTAAAAATAAGCTCAAAATTAATCAAAGACCTAAATATGATACCTGAAAGCATAAAACTCATAGAAGAAAACAGGGGCAGTAAGTTTTTAAATAATTTTAAAGTAATTTAATAAATTGGAATGCAGTAAAACATAGCAGTATTAACACATTACAGAATGTTAGATGGAAATAAACTTGGAAGCTGACTTAATTTTTATCTGACAAATCATACTGAAAGAATCCCCAAATAGTAAATTTACAAAATTGATATATGAGTAGAAATATATATAAAGGCATTAAATCTTAAAAACATATTCACATGGCAAATTATATTGAGACAAAAAATTCAGTGAAAGCATGTATTTTACAAACAATTCTATTAATATAAAGCTCATGAAATTTTAAAAGTTCAAGTAAGTAAAGCCATAGGAATAAACTTTAAAGTCCTTTCGCTCAACTAAAGATATACATCAGAATGTCACAGACAGACAGGCAGGCATGTTATTGCAGAAGTGCCTATCAACACTACCATTTAATACAGTATAACTCTATCCACGTGATACCAAACACGAACATAGCCTTACCAGCTGTAGTATCCAGTAATACTATGGTATCATGAAGCAAGGACATATATACTCCTCCAAAGATGATGAAATACAGAGGTATATCATCAGGACTAAATTTTATATATGTTGGACAAAGGAATTGCTACTTCTAAAAATGGTACCATTTTATGTGCACATACCACGCAAAACTCTTATAAACACACATTTGCACTCCATCTTATAAGTAACTGTAACTGATAAATGGATTATGTTAGAATTCCTCTGGCAAATGGTGAACAAGGAGCTTTTTGTTTTTTTTCTCCCCAGCAAGCAGCTTTAATGAGGCTTACGACCCTACCCTCCGGATGAAAGTGAGTGTTTTGCCACCAGCTACAGGTCAGGTACTACTATTCCTGCTCACTAGAATTCCTGCTCCCAGATCATTAATTTTTTCCTAAATTTAAACTTTTTAACTTCCTTTGCTACTCAACAATAGGTAGACACTTTGGATATGTTATAAGAAACATTACCCTCTGCAATGAGCATTAAACATTTGCAAACACATTTTCAGAGAATCATAGAATTTTAGAGCTACAAGGAACTTTTGAAATCAAAGTGTCACATTCTATAGACTGAAGAGCTAAAGTCCTCACAGGTTAAAACATCTGCTGACAGCTATCATCCTGCTCAGGGTTAGGGTTGAGTCTGGAACCTCAGCTCCCGGTAGGCAGTAATTCTGACACTGACAGTAGAGATAGGTTTCTAGATATGTCTCCTAAGGCAAGGGAAACGAAAGCAGAAATAAATCAGTGGGACTATACCAAAATAAAAAGCTTTTGCACAATGAAAGAATGACAAGGCAACCTACTGAACCGGGGGAAAGACATCTGCAAATGATATATACAATAAGGGATGAATATTCAAAATATATAAAGAACTTATACAACTCGACACAAAAACAACCCAATTAAAAAACAGGCAAAAGACATGAACAGACATTTTTCCAAAGAAGACATACACATGGCCAACAAACACATGAAAATATACTCAACATCACCAATCAGTGGTGAAATGCAAATCAAAACCACCATGAGATATCACCATATACCTGTCAGAATGGCCAATACCAAAAAGACAAGAAATAAGTGCTGGCGAGGATGTGGAGAAAAAGGAACCCTCATGTACTGGTACAGCCATCATGGATAACATTATGGAGATTCCTCAAAAAATTAAAAATAGAATTACCATATAATCCAGTAATCCCACTACTAGGATTTACCCAAAGAAAGAAAACAAAAACACTAATTTGAAAAGACACATGCATCCCTATGTTTACTCTAGCATTATTTACAATAGCCAGTATATAGAAGCAACCCAAGGGTCCATCAGTAGATGAATGGATAAAAGACATGTGGTATGTATACACAATGGAGTGTTATCCAGCCATGAAAAAGATTGAGATCTTGACCTTTGTAACAACTTGGATGGACGTAGTGCCTATAATCCTAAATGAAATAAGTTCAGTCATAGAAAAAGAAATACCATATGATTTCACTCATGTGGAATTTAAGAAACAAAACCAGATGCTGAGTGAAATAAGTCAATTGGAGAAGGACAAACATTATATGGTCTCATTCATTTGGGGAATATAAAAAATAGTGAAAGGGAATAAAGGGGAAAGGAGAGAATATGAGTGGGAAATATAAGAAAGGGAGACAGAACATGAGAGACTCCTAACTCTGGGAAACGAACTAGGAGGGTGGAAGGGGAGGTGGGTAGGGCGGGGGGTGGGGGTGACTGGGTGACGGGCACTGAGGGGGGCACTTGATGGGATGAGCACTGGGTGTTGTTCTATATGTTAGCAAATTGAACACCAATACAAAATAAATTTATATATATATAGAAAACAACAGTAACAAAAAACAGTCTTAAATACAGAGAATTGGGGGATCCCTGGGTGTCTCAGTGGCTGAGCACCTGCCTTTGGCCTAGGGTGGATCCTGGGGTCCCGGGATCGAGTCCCACGTCGGGCTCCCTGCAAGGAGCCTGCTTCTCCCTCTGCCTGGGTCTCTGCCTCTGTGTGTGTGTGTGTGTCTCTCATGAATAAATAAATTTAAAAATCTTGAAAAAAAAATACAGAGAATTGGTGGGGAAAATCAGGGAGGAGGGTGGGTGAGGGAATGGATGAAACAGATGGGGGGCAGAGGAGAGGCCCACATAAGAGCTCCAGTTGTTTGTGCTCGTGTCACACCAGAAATACATAAAAATACACCAGAAAAAAAAAATGAAAGAAAATTTCATTTGAAAAGCTCTACTGGTTCAGACATTTCATAGTTAGTATTTACAATGTTTTTTTTTTTATTTTTATTTATTTATTTTTTTATGATAGTCACAGAGAGAGAGAGGCAGAGACACAGGCAGAGGGAGAAGCAGGCTCCATGCACCAGAGCCCGACGTGGGATTCGATCCCGGGTCTCCAGGATCGCGCCCTGGGCCAAAGGCAGGCGCTAAACCGCTGCGCCACCCAGGGATCCCTCATAGTTAGTATTTAAAGAGATTTCCTAAACAGACATCGTATTTAAAAAATAGTGCATTGCCATCCCAAAGAAAACTAGTTTCCAACAATTCTTAGTATACTGGCAATTTGGCATGGAGACGCAGGATTTGAGCTCTGGACTCCAACAACTCAGGGGTGGAATTCCAGCTTCACCACCTCCCCATGGCTGACCTTAGTTTCCTCATTTGTATAACGGAGGTTGTACTGCTACTCATCTCCTAAGTGAATAAGGCAAAGTGTTGGAAACCAAGTCAAATACGGAAGGGAAGGGATAGACTGTGCACCAAGCACGTTGCCCTTAGCTCTCAGTTACAGATGTTCTCACGCATGCACATTGCACAAATGAGGAAGCCAACCTGATACGAATTTATCCAAGGTCGCACAGAGAGGAATCCAAACCCAAGCCTGACAACTCCGAAGCTGACTTCTTTCTACACATAGCAAGGCTATAACGGTGATCAGTGCCAAAGGCTGATGAGAAGTCAAAAAGAACAAAGGTGAAGACACCACATCAGATGGTAGAAAGAAGTTAATAAAAGCTTGCTTGCATAATTTGGATGGAAAAAGGGAGGGGAAGACAAAGTCAAGATGGTAGCTTGAGGAAAAACTGTCGAAGGCTTTTTGTGAGAGCAGGAAAGCTTTTGGAAGTCACAGCAGAAGGAAATGTACACCTTCTTCACCCAAGAAGGTAAAATTTTGAAGATCACTGAAAGAGGGAGAGGACTGGTGCCAAGTAGTTCCTAAATGAGGCAGGAAAGGATGGAATGAAAGCACAGATGGGGATATTTCCCTTGGCAAGAAAGTACGACACGTTAGAGGAATCAAAAGGATGATGGAAGAGAGTTAAAGGAGCTCATATAATGTAGCCTCATTCATTAAAAGAGGAACAGAGAGACTATTCCAGAAAATTGGATAAATGATTAGGACTTGGATCTTCAACTGTGTCAGAAATGTGTATGGATATGATCCTACAACCACACAACCTAGGAAACCTATTTCTACTTCTTGGTAAAACATTGGTTAGTGTTGTAACCAAATTGTCTGACCCTTTGAAAACTAGCTGTCTCATATATACCAAAGAGCCAACTTCTTTTTTCCTTTATTTTTTTCAAATGATTCCCATTCTCAGTTCAGTATTAGTGAACATCTACTATGCGCTAAGACACTTCAGAGGAGACAACAGAGAGCAGGACATGGTCCTGGCACTCACAGAGTGTTCTCAGCATTAGAATCATTGCCTTTTGAGTAAGAAACCCACCAACCCTTCTTTCTTAAGTTTTATCAAATTCTGGGCAATTTCCAAACGCAGAAAAACCCAGGACACTGCTTCTGCCCCTCCCCTCAAAGTACCAGAATACCCAGTGACATACAGTTTGACATGCATTATCCAAGACGCCCATCTTGAGACAATTGAAAGAACAGTATTCAACAAGCCTATAATGATGCAACTAGAGGAATTCTACGAAGTAAACCTCAGGGTTCACTGAAGGGCTAATACAGACATATAAGCTCCAACTCCTTCTCTGATTTGGTGTACGTGATCTTGGCAAATGAGCTTTAGAGTTTTTTTCTTTTATTAAAAAAAAAAAGATGTCATTTATGACATTCTCTAAAAGTCTAGGCTCTGTCAGATTTAACTCCAAAAGAAGGAAACCCTAATAATTAGGAATCCATGTATATTTAGATCATTTGTATTTACTATGGTGTGAACTGTGGATACTTTTCTAAATAATCTTACATATTTTGTACTTATACCTACACATCTTTTTAGAAGTGTTCAGATTGATAATAAGCCAAAAGAAATATAAAACACCTGAACTAGAGCAGGTCAGTCTAATTCACAGTATACTGCAGTTTCACAGAAATATTTTTAAATATATTTTATCACTCTGGAGGGTCATATTATTATATAAAAAACAAATAGCACTTTAAAGGAAATGGGCACTGCTATTTCTTTTAACTAAAGCAAAGGCATAGAGCCAGTCCATCAGGAGTGCTTTTTGCAACCTTATCTAAAGGCTTTTCCAGTAATTTCTTAAAAGCCTTAACAATTTAAATAAAATGCAAAGATAATGTCTAAAGAATCAAGCACTGCTATTTCATGATACCCCAAATGCTCATGAGAGTGTTTTAGGGTCATCAGTGGACTGGAAAACTGTTTTCCCGTTTACATAAATTGATATATTTTCCCTTAAAGGTTTATTGCACTTCTTCCCCAAAGGCACAATGTATCCATAAAGACCTCCATTAAATTACCCTTACTGATAGCAATAAACAGCACAGTGTAACGGGTACCTTTAGCAGATATAATACCTACTTCTATAGGCCAAACTGCTTTTAGTATAATTTGGTATGTCATTTTTATTTTTTAATTTTTTATTTTTTTATAGTTTTTTTTAAATTTTTTTATTTATGATAGTCACACACACAGAGAGAGAGAGACAGGCAGAGGGAGAAGCAGGCTCCATGCACCGGGAGCCCGACGTGGGATTTGATCCCGGATCTCCAGGATCGCGCCCTGGGCCAAAGGCAGGCGCCAAACCGCTGCGCCACCCAGGGATCCCTATTTTTTAATTTTTTAAAGATAATTAGCCTAAGGGGTAACTTAGATATAAAATTGACTCATTTTCAGTGAAAAGTTCTGTAACTTGATAAACATATACAGTTGTGCAACTACCCCTACAATTGAGATATAAGAACATTTCCATCACCTCAAAGAGTTCTCCTTTCCCCAACTCTACCTGCAGGTAACTGATCCGTTTTCTATTCCTATAATTTTGTATTCTCTAGAATTTCATAAAAACGAAACCATAGACTAAGTAGTGCTGTGTGTCTGCTTCTGTCACTTGGCACAATGCTTCTGAGATTCATCCATGTTGTTTCATGTATCACTAACTCATCCTTCCTTGGAGTTGAGCAGTATTCCAGTTTTGGGCTATTATAATAAAGTTACTATGAACGTGTGAGTACAAGCATCTGTGTGGACATATGTTTACATTTTTCTTGGGTAAATCCATAGGGGTGGGACTGTTGGGTCTTACAGTAAATGCACATTTAACTTATAAGACACTGCCAAGCTGCTTTCCTGCCAGCAATGTGTGAGTTGTAGATGTTCCATATCCTTGGTGTCAAGCTTTTAAATTCTAGCCACTCTAATAGGTGCACAGTGACATCTCACTGTGGTTTAAATTTGCATTTTCCTAAGGATTAAAGATCCTGAGCATTTTTTCATGTGCTTAGTGGCCATTCATACATGTTCTGTGGGAAAGTGTCCAGATTCCCATTTTCTAGCTGCACTGTTTATATTCTCATTAACTTTTAAATGTTCTTTATATACAATGGACTAAAGTCCTGTTATCAGATACAAGTTTTGCAAATATATTTCTTTTCAGTCTGTGGTTTCTTTACTTTTTCTTCAGAGTGCCTTTCAAAGAAGAAAAGTATTTAATTATAATAAAGATCAATTTACCAATTTTTTTCTTTTGCAGTGCTTGCTTTTTGCATTAAAAAAATCTTGGCTAACCCAAAGTCACAAAGATTTTCTATATTTTCTTTTAGAAATGGTACTGCCTTAGCTCCTACATTTAGGTGCATAACCCATTTTGAATTGCAGATGATGGGAAGGAATTCAGAGCATGTTACCTCAAGATATGACACTTTTACATATTGATTATTTTGAGTTAAAGGCACTTGAGAAACAATATGACTCTCTTTTTCTTCCAGGAAATAAAACTCACATGTAAATGATGCCTTCCCTGTAGCAGGAGGAAGACATTCTTATCACCAGAGATAGGGAACGTGGGTTCAAGAAAGCCATACAAATAAACCTTGTTAAACTAACCCTTATCTTGCTGGTTACTTCTTCACCATTTACTACTCCTTTCTCTTGTCAATTCTTCACAAATTTGTTTGTTTAAAAGGTACAAAAGCTTCCTCCTCTGGTTATTTGTTCACATCTTCATTCCGCTTTACGTGTACATGTAGGCTCCCAATTTAGTAAAATGTGTATGTTAATTTGGCTTATGTTGGCTTCCTTCTTAGGCTGGGCTGGAGACCCTCAGAAGACAGAGGAGAATTTTCTCCTCCCCTACAGGTGCAAGGGAAGAGTCAAGTCCTTTTTTTCTCCTGCATACGGATATTCAATTGTTCCAGAACCATTTGTTGAAAAGTTTATCCTTTCCCAACTGAATTATCTCGGGAGTTCTGGGCAGCCTTTACTTGAGTATAAATTCCCCCTCACTACTCAAGTGTAAACCTTCTCAATGATGGCAACATGAACTCCTCCCAGACCTGTGTGAGTCTTGTTAACTATTCAGACTACTGCTTTCTTTTGGTCCTTTCCCTGGTCTTGTAGAGTTTTACCTAAAATATGTACACATCAATAGTCTGAAATGTTTTGCAAGAAAGAAGCCAAGTCAATCTTAGGGCCTTCCTGTTTGTTTCCTTCCTCTCAGGAATCACAGTTCTGTGCTGCCTGCATTGTCCAATGTTAACAGACACTTGTTTCATGTATTTTGTCCATGTTTCTAGTTGTTTACAACAGAGGAACAATTTCTACTTAATTTTTCATGAACATCTGCCACTTTATTTTTAAATAGTACAGCAAATGGCTAATTCTCAAAGCTTACAGAAAGATTAGTAATCTTTTAAATTTAATTTCTCTAATATTTTACACTCTTCTTTCTTAAAATCTATGCCTAATTATTCTTAGTTTTCCTTTTTCCCAAATTTTTCACATATATGATTTCTTTATAGAAGCTTGTCATATTCTTATATGTAAAACTGAGTTTGTTTTATTCTTCACAAAACAAACATTCAAAATCAAACAAATACATAAATCCCACACTGGTAATTAGAAAAAAGAAGTTTCAAAGAATTTTTATAGTTTTCTAATATTCAGAAAAGGAACTCATATGTCTTTTAGCCTTTAATAGGCTATCCTATTATATTATATTAATCATATCAGTAACTACAAAAACACCTAAAAGACAAGTCAAAAGCAACACTGGTTTTCTTGGCCATTTACCCAGGAACACCTTCCTGGACACCAATTGGACCCACTGTTCCTTGCTCTTATTTCTCTGTCTCTCTGGCCGCGGACTTCATACCCCAGCACTCCTAAGAATTAGTGACCCTACTGAAATGAAATACCTTTGCTTGGCTTAGGGTTCTTGGTGACACATTTGGGCTATAGGAGGGTGGGGTCTCAATCCTTCTATTCATATTTCTTTGATTATTGATATCACTTGCAATTCTAAAAAGACAAATACTTCTCTCATTGGCCCTGAAGAACTTTCTTTACTTTGGCAAGTCTACTAGTCTTATTACCAGAAAAGGGAGAGGAAACAGGATAGCATTTCCTACAGCTCAATCATATTTAAAAACCAAAAACCCAACTAAAAAATGGGCAAAGGACTTGAAATAGATATTTCCAAAAGAAGATAGAAACAGCCAACAAGCATACGAAAAGATATTCAGTATTCTAATCATTAGGGAAATGTAAATCAAAACCACGATGAGCTATCACCTCATAGCCCTTAGGATGGTTACCAACAAAAAGACAGAAAACGAGTCGGCAAAGATGTACAAAAATGGGGAACTTTATGCACTGCTGTTGGTGGGAATATAAAATGGTGCAACTGCTATAGAAATCAGTATGGAGGTTCTTCAAACAATTAAAAATAATTACCATATAACGCAGAAATTCCACTTCTGGGTATATATCCAAAAGGATTAAAAGCAGGGACTTGAAGAAATATTTGTATACCCATATTTATAGCAGCATTTTTCACAAAAGCAAAAAGATAGAAGCAACCCAAATTAAATGCCCATCAATGATGGATGAGCAAAATGTGTTATATACATACAATGGAATATTATTCAGCCTTAAAAAAGGAATAAATTCCTGGTACATGCTACAACATGTATGAACCTTGAAACATTATGCTAGGTGATATAGGCTAATCACAATAGGACAAATGCTGCATGATTCCACTTACGTGAGGTATCTAGAGTAGTCAAATTATAGCAACAGAAAGTAGAAGAGTGGTTGCCAGGAACTGGGGTAACAGAGAAATGAGGAATTGTTTTTTAATAGGTATAAAATTCAGTTTCGTAAGATGAAAATGTTCTGGAGATTGGCTGTACAACCATGTGTACAGTATACTCCACAAAACTGAACTATATACCTAAAAATGGTAAAGATGGAGAATTTTATGTTACATGTATTTTACCACAATTAAAATGTGCACACATGCAGGTGAGAGCCTGGCAGTTGGAGACTTTGGTTAAATTTTCCCTAATATAAGCTATGCACCACAACATTTAAATTATCCAAATAGCTTACATGGATTGTTTGGCATCATGAACAAACTATACCAAGAGAGGGATTAAAAGGAAATTAGAGGAATTCCAACCACAAACATTAAAAAAATAATAAAATAGGGGATTCCTTAGGTGGCTCAGCGGTTTAGTGCCTGCCTTTGGCCCAGGGCACGATCCTGGAGTCCCAGGATCGAGTCCCGCATCAGGCTCCCGGCATGAAGCCTGCTTCTCCCTCCTCCTGTGTCTCTGCACATCCCCCCATCATAAATCAATCAATCAATCTATCTTTAAAAAAATAAAAAATAATAAAATAATAAAATAAAAATAAAGGAAGTATTGAACTTTGAAGGAAAATCTAAAGAAAGGACACGAGAAGTCATAAAGTACTATGAAAATTGTGTCAGTTGTAAAGAATTTATGAGTTACTCAAATTTGTTATTTTTTTAACCCATGCTATCTTATGATGATTAGCAGTAAAAACTTTAGAAATTTAAAGAAAAGATTAAAAAACCACATTTTTATTTAATGATTAGCAAGCACATAGAAAAGATTACGTCCTTCCCCATGGGCAACTGTGGAAAGGAATCTTATACATGGAGCAGACGGTTGCAACTTGGAATATAAATAGACTAGGTCCTTGGGACCCACAGAAGGAAGACAGGAATCCCTGAAGAGCCCACAAGGCTTAAGAGCAATCCTGGAAGCGTACTGACACAAATATTAGAATCTTTTTTTTTAAATTGTTCAAATGTCTGATCTGCAAACCTTTCACTGGAGCACTAAAAGCTATTTTCTCCCTCAGGGCTGTTTTTCGGTCTATGTCTCTGAGTGAGATAATTAAAAGGAACCCTGTATCTTGCTCTATCAGGGAAGCCTCAGTTGGGACTTTTTGATCCTCACATCGTGTTGTTCCAGCAGAAACTAACATTCTGGAGCCACACTTGAGCTATAGATCAATGGAATAAATATGAAAACATGTTCTGACGAGCGTGCTGAGGTGATCCTAGCGTACAGTGATCCTGGCTGTGATGGGTAGCTTGCCAGGGACCCTCTTCTGGGTGCAAAATAATCACATGGCAGAAGGAAAGAAAGAAAGTTGAAAGAATATTTGAATTCCATCCCTTGGTTCTGGGGTAGACCAGTGGTTTTAAAATAACATGTCATCTTGCATAGCTGTATTACTTTAAAGTGACATCATTTAGCTTACGAGGTAATGTGCTGCATGACTATTTTCAAATGAAATAACTAAATGCTTACTTAATTGGGCCCTATTGCTGGGGTGGGGGGGTACCCAGGAATACTAGTTTCTATATTCTCTGAAAACAAGAGAACCAGCTTAACATCAGAATCCCTGAAACATACAATGATTATCTACATTTACTGGAGCATTCCTAAAAGTTAATACATTAATTTGCTTTTGTTGGTTAAGGAAACACATGACTGGTCTATCTCCTCTAATTTATGCCTCTCCTCAGAAGTTAACAGAATTCTAATTAAGACCCTAAGAGACGGATTTGGGACTCCCACCTTAAGAATATAGTAACAATGGGAGGGGCTCCCGGGTTGCTCAGTGGTTAAGCATCTGCCCTCTTTCTGCTCAGGTCACAGTGTCCTGGGATGGGGCCCTTGGGCTGTCAGGCTCCCTGCTCAGTGAACAGTCTGCTTATCCCTCTCCTCTGCCCTCCCTGCCATCCCCGCTCCATCCCTGTGTGCGAGGGTGGCTCTCAAATAAATAAAACCTTTAAAAAAGAGAGAGAGAGTATAGTAACGTGCGTTTTCATCTTCACAGGTGAAATTTTATATCTTTTGTCAGTTTATATTCCGACAACTGCAATGTGACAATGACACCTATACACTGAAAAATACTATCAGGTGAGGACAAGCTACAATCCCTCTGCTTTAAAGTAAAAGGAAACATACTTTGCCTTTCCTGTGTGTAGACATCTGCAAGCATTCCACGTCTCGTAATCATGCTATAGTTCCAAGCACATCAGTATCCAGTGTGCTCTCCTTTACACAAAAACAGCTTTTTTGCTGTTACCACTGGAGTCACATCTTAGAAAGATCAAAGTGTGCCTAACACTATGAAACACAGCTTAAAACTCAGTTATGGGTACAGATGGGGCCTCTTTCAAAAGACTCATTTTTTTTTTTAATTAAACTTACTGCTTAGAAAGACTGTTTTACTGATCTGTTGCATATTGAATTGAATTTATAGATTAATGGCACAATTACAATATATTATAAAAAGACTATTCTCCAGGAACCCAACCCTTCTAATAAAAATGTCCTTAAATGCTTCTCCACAGGGCAGGGAGGACTCCCGGGGGATGACCGCGTCTACTGAAGCCTCTCTTTTCTGCAGCCACAGGACCTAAAAACAGCTCAGCTTTGCTGTCAGCGTCCACTGGTAGACAAGGCACTTGAGTTCAGATAAAGGTTTTGTGAAAATGCTTCCTGAGACTCAAATGAGCTCGGAAAAATGCCTGCGAGCGGGCTCTGTCCCCACCTCGGAGTTCTGACACCTTCGGGGGCTTCCTTACCAAGAGCTCACCACACTTGGGTTGGGAATGGTTCGTATCTTACCTTCAACTGTTCTAAGGCAAAGGATGAGCCATCCTGCTGTAGATTTTCAATAATCTGTTCCACAGTATTGGCCGAGAACCAACTATAAAAAAAGAAACACATGATTTCACCAACCAGTAAGCGACCTCTTCTTTCCAAAATAGCGATGAATCTAGACACAGGCTTTCCCCAAACTCCACTTCTACAATGAAAAATTTTCCAGACTATTTTACAGGATGATGCAATAAAACCTTGCTTCTCTAGGTAAGTGTTTGCAGTCTACTTTTATTAATGCAAAATAAAACCTAAATTTTCTCTTAGGCTTTCTTGCATCTATTACATGTAAATAAATACCTTAACTGTGAAAAACTGCTGATTTTAAAATGTAGAGATAGTTGTCTTGTTTTCCAATAGTGTTCCTCCTCCTATGTTCCTTAAGCCAGTCTATCAATCTCTCAAATCACTGCACAAAAAAATCTTCTGATCAGCTTCGTAAGACCTTCATAAAAAATGACTTAATGAAGATAGAAGATAATTATTGTCTTCTAGCCTCTTTCCCATCAAAAAAAAAAAAGTTTGCACTAAAATGAATCAGCATGATTGATTATTTCTGTAAAATGGACTTATTTCCCCCTGAAAGAGTAGGCAAGAAGTTACTTTAAGAAATGAAAATAAAAGCACCAGGCTAGCTGATCTGAGAATTCAGTGCATTATTAAACATGATGTTAATTAGTGTTAGCAAATTCAATTTAATATCGTCCTTCCAAGAGAAGAGATGTACTGAGGCCTCTCTTTAAGTACCTGTTTATTTTGTCCATGTGTTCCTCAAGTATAAAAGACTTGTCTTGATCAATCTTGGACTGTTTGAAAAAGAAAAATCTTGTAATTAATTTGAAGTACTTGAAAAATCCCTTAAAATGTCATATTTAATCTTTGTGAAGATTATCACTTTCAAATTATATCCAACAGTTTCATAAATAGCTACCACATGTTCAAAATTCAGATGATGTTATTCCAGACTAGTGCTTAAAGTGCCAAAGGAAAAATATGTTCTTTTAATTTATATTTTATTATTATATATGCTACATCATCATTAAAGTAGGTCAATGAACTGAGGATTGTAAGGGACCTGAGAAGTCGTCCTGCCCAAATTTCCATTTGATACAGAACTCCTGCACCTCCCTGATATCTCTGTAGCACTGACCTCTAGGGAGAGAAAAAGTAGCGTGAAAGGAACTCACAGGGCTTGAATAAGTATAGTTGGGATCTTTTTTTTTTTTTAATTCTGGACCAAATCATCCCTCTCGTGTTTATAGTTCTAGTTCATCTGCTTCCACCTCCTTTCTCACAGTGTGGTTTCATGTCCCCTCACAGGCAGATCCTTCTTGTGCACAAGTCTCAGCTTATCAAGGTCCTTCCTAAAGTGTGGGATGTACACATTACCACAGGCATGACTGAATCGCAGCAAAGTGTATCGGGGCTCCATATATCCTTGTTTACTTTGAATACAATGCTTTTACTAAAAGGACTAAGTCTGAGTCCGTTTGGGGCCAGTTCTAGTATATTGCTTTTATTTATTTATTTATTTATTTATTTATTTATTTATTTATTTATTTATTTATTTATTTATTTATTTATTTATGGACCAGTGCCACCGTAGGCTACATTTCTCTTATTTTATAATAAATAAATTTATATTTGGTACTTTGGACTGAAATCCAAAATTTTCACTTATCTCTGTTGTAATTCTGTGACTTAAAATAAGAAATACAGCCGAGCCTGGCTGGCTCAATTAGTAGAGCATGTCACTCCTGATCTTGGGGTTGTAGGTTTGAGCCTCACATTGGTATAGAGATTTCTTAAAAATAAAAATCTTAAAAAATAAAATAAATACACATTTGGTCCTTGCCCATATATTTGTTCTTTGTTCTTGGCTCAAAGCTCCCCAAAACCTTGAAATTTCTTTAAGAAGAGCACCTTTTGTTATATTTGGTCTTCTGTCCTCAGTTCCTGAAATATTCCTAACAAGTCCCTTTTGATCACAGTTATGTTAATGAGATGACTTTTGGAAAGCTCACAAGAATGGGGCTGGTGCCCAGGGGAACCAACCAGTGATTCCATCACTGGGACATTCAATTCCCCCTTCCAATCAAGCCCCGCCCCAACACCACCACCACCTCCCCACCTCCCTCCCTCTGCCTCCAGTGAGAGAAAAGGGACTGGAGATTGAGTTCAATTACCAAAGCCTAACAGCCTGATCAGTAGTGACCATGTAATAAAGCTCCATCAGAATCCAAAAAGATGGAGTTTGGAGAGCGTCCAGGTTAATAATGAACACATCCACCAGAGGGGAGAGCAGTACATCCCAGCTTCATTAGGACAGAAGCTCCTGGGCTTGAGACCCTTCCAGATCTTGCCCTGTGTACCCCTCAATGGACTTTTCATTCATATCCTTTAATAATAAAACAACAAAACTCTAAGGGTTTCCTTGAGTTCTGTGAGAAATTCTAGCAAATTATTGAACCCAAGGAAGGAGTCATGAGAACGCTGATTTACGGCCAGTCAAGTACAGGTGGCAAGCTGGAACTTGCAACTGGCATCTGAAGTGGGGGCAGTCTTGTGGGACTGAGCTTTGAGACTGTGGGATCTGAGGCTCACCCCAGTGGATAGCTCACTACCAAAATGAGTTGCAGGACACCCAAGTGGTGTTGCAGAGAATTGCTCGATGTGTAGAAAACCCACACATCAGGGTCAGAGGTGTCATGGGTGTGATAGAAACGTGAGAATACTGGTAGTAGGTGGGAAACTTCCCACACATCTATTACCTTTCACATTGTTACTATTGAACAGGTCACTCTAAACTTGACGGGTTTTTTAAAACCCATATTCTTTTACCTATTTTCTTAGTTTCAAATCAATTCGATCAAAATGCTGTCAACAGTCTCATCCAACTCACTGAGAAAAAACTGAAAAAGGCCAAGATGACTTTATTTATAGACTAATACCCACACATTTAGCAGAACTCTTTGGTAGGGCCCTTCCACTCCCACCCACCACAATCCATGCTATATTTACCCAAAATGAGAGACTGTCAAACGCTTTGACAAAATGTGATGAAATCCACATGTGCTCTGCGTTCATATTCATTGCACAGATTCGGGGGCTCCATCAATCCCATATTCATGTTGTTCAGCTCTGAATAAATTTTTTATGCTATTTTTCTAAATATTTCCTCCCCTTTCCCTCCTGTAATGAATTCCTAATAATTAGATATTAGACCTCCTGGAATAATACCACTACTATTCCTTTCTCTCCATTTTCCATCTTATTATCCTTTTTGTCCTCTTACAGTTTTCCTCAAGCTTCAATTTTAATCTAATCTACTGTGCATTTTTCCCCCTTTTGTTATCACATTTATTTATTCTTTGACTATTTTATAACATCTGTTCTTATTTCACAGATGAAATATTTTCCTCTCATCTGAACAATTACAGTTTTAACAATTATAGTTTTTCTTTCTTCCTTTCTTTTTTTAAGTTTCCTCCTCCCTGCACTGTCTGCTTGCTTCAGGGGCCTTGTTTTGACCAATGTGTTTTTATGCTTGGATAAAAAAAATTTTAGCATGAAGTGCTGAAATTAAGTAGCTTTATGTGCAAAGTCAACCACAGTTATAGGATCATCAATATTCTGATACATTATAAAATGATTAGGCAAAGACCTGGATGTTTCATTGTTGGGGGAGGGCGGTATCCTCAAATGTCGACATCTACAGGTTTTTTCCTTTCTCTTCGAATATACTGTTTAGGTATGGGATGGTGCTATTGACTGTTTGTGTCACCCCAAAATTCATGTTCAAACTCTAATCCCCAAAGTGATGGTATCTGGAGGTGGAGCCTTGGGAGGTAATTATGTCAAGAGGGTAGAACCCCTATGATGGGATTAGTGCCCTTATAGAAGGGACCTGAGAGCTCACTTCACTGTGTGAGGATATGGCAAGAAGGTGTCTGTCCATCTGCAAACCAAAAATGGGGTCCTCACAAGAATCTGATGGTCTGACATCTGATCTTGGGGTTCCCAGCCTTCAGAACTGTGAAAAGTAGAGTTTCTACTGTTTAAGCCACCCAGCCTATGGTAGTTTTTTACAGTTGCCCAAACTATGATAGAGGATATTTAATAGTCTAGAAGCTAGAAAAAGAGGCTAGAGGTCTTCCTACTTGGTATGCTCTGCCTCTTTTCAGTAGAGGACCTCACTTCACTGTCCCTGCACCCAGTTAG
The DNA here is from genome assembly GCF_905146905.1 of Nyctereutes procyonoides. Classification (NCBI taxonomy): domain Eukaryota; kingdom Metazoa; phylum Chordata; class Mammalia; order Carnivora; family Canidae; genus Nyctereutes; species Nyctereutes procyonoides. Next base: position 913,485 of record NW_026575132.1, read on the forward strand.
GTCTGTCTGATTTGACCTAAAGAGTAAATTTCTACTCTTCAGCCAAGCTATGGAAGGGTAGCTGCTGCTACAGGAGAGAGACGTCTAAAGGTCTAACTGCTTCTTATACAAATGTGCAGGGATCCTCTGGTTTTTCTGCCCGCCTCCACATCCCAGACTTCAGAGAACTCTGGTACCTTACAGAGGATAGAGAGCAAGAACTGGCTTGCTTCTTACTGGCCTCCCCCGCTGAAGGATAAGATATTTCAGTGTTCCCAAATATAAAGTAGCTGCCCTCATTCTTCTCTTTTTAAGCTTCCAAAATATTGATATCTCATGCCTGCCACTGTCTCCTCTTCTGTTCTATTTGTCTTTGTGATTTTGTGCCTTTTTTATTCCTTTATTACAATTTTAGTGGGCTTTCAGAAGGGAGCATGTATTCAGCCCATCATCTTTTACTAGAAGTAACATTTTTGTAAACTTTTAGCTCCTAAAAGAAAACCTAAGTTACACAACATAAGTCAGGAATTAAAAGTGAATACTACGATATACTTTATCATTATATTGAGACATGTGCCAGAGTTTCACTGTGGCAGCTCAACAGCATCAACGCTGTAGAAGTGTCACGGTGCACCATGAGGGCCAATAACAAGGCTACACGCTCAAATTCACCAGCAGTGAGAAGATGTGTAGTTGTGCGCGAAGAAGTCATCTTCTTGGACAGCTGTCCTACCAGTCGTGAAGCTCTGATCCTTCCATCAAGCTTTCAAGTTAATAAATCCCAGCATCTTTATATTCACAAACTGTAACATTCACCAACAGCTAAGTTTTTCAATTATTTCCCCTTCCCCGTGAATTAAAATCTGAGGTTAGAGTCCTGACCAAATTACCTTTGTATGGTAAGCATCTAAGACATCTGCAATATTTTCTTTTGAAGGAGATTTTAGGGCTAACAGATCTTCTTCCAACATGTCCAACTAAAAGAGGGGGGAAAAAGGGAAAACAGATTTGAACCCCAATGCAAATACAGACTTTAAGAAACCTTATACTCTGGTTAAAAATACTTGTCTTAAAATTATGATGTGCTCTCTTCAGCTGAATCAGTGAAGGAACTTTTCTCTGAAGTTGAATGCACACACATTCCCACACAGCAAATGTTGCCTTGCAATTAGATAAAGATGGAAGAAACTAAAGAGGAGAGAGACATTTATCTTTGTTTCTATTAAACACTTGAAATGCAGTACTACCACCAAACACTTGAATTATAAATTTTATTTTAATTAATTTTAACTAAAATTTCCATGTGTGACTAATGGCTACTATAGTCAATGCACATCTCTATAATACAGCCACACTTAACTCTCCATCTATATCTCTCACATACTATTCAATGCTCAGCCAAATGGGACTTTTTATTGTTTTCAAAACATAACCAAGCTTTCCTGCCACTCACTTGCTCATTATATGTTTCCTTTATCCAGAATCGCTTGTCCTAATAATATTCATCTTAAGGCCCAGCTGAACTACAACCTCTGTAAGAAAACCTCCAGGCATTTCTTATAAGTTTTCTCCCCTTACAAGTCCACGGAGTCCTTTCTGCGTACTCTTTGTTTATACTTCTCATATTCTACTCTGTCAGATGAGTGACATGGTTATCTTTTATCTTTTGTACCCACCTCTAGTTTCATCTCCAACATTCATTACTCATTTCTATTATCCTCTACAGGCCCTGTGAATGGCAGTCTACACACTGCAGAATTTATTACTGGGCAGGTTGACAAAGAAGGGATTACACCGTGGATCAGCACTCTCCTCCATCCTTAACTAAATTCCACTCTCATCTCCAGAGTAGATAATGAAGTTCACGTTTGCCTCCTGTTACAGCTCAAGGGAAGGGTTGGACAGTCACCTACTCAATGTAACTACAGATGCCCCTAACATGGAGAAAGATCTGAAATTTCAAGCAATGTGATAGAAGGTTCTCATACTATATATATGTTATATATATATAACATTCCTTTTCCTACCCCAAAACACCCCTCCCTCAAGATCAGATATCCATTTGGAGATCTATGCACTTCCTGGAAAGCTAAGTTCACCCCATAGTTCCAGAAATGAAACACATTAGCAAGGTGAGTTAGCCAATGTAGGCTAACTGGCTCATGAGTTCACGCCAGTTCAAGGAGAGTGAACTCCCAGTTGAAGCAGAATAAATCCCAAATTTCTTGCTGAAAATTCTGAGGCAAAACCACTTTGAACTGGATTTTCTGTTACCTTTACCACAAAGAGATTCAACTACTATGGTAGCAACTGCCATCCTCATTTAGAGATGGGCAAACTAGGGGATAAAGAGACTAAATCTCAAGCTAGGATTTAAACCTAAGCTGTCTGTCTGTATGTTCTTTGCTACAATGCTATTCTGTGCTGAAAAAAAAATTGGCCACACTGTTTAAAAAAAAAAAAAAGACGAAGATAAGTAATAATACGTGTCCCTTGCAGCAGATATTCTTTAGAAAAGTTTTTAAGGCCATATTTTACAAATGTAACTCTTAAATGCACTAGTAGGGAAACTCACAACCAAGAGGACTTTTCAAAAATGTTTTTATAAAATAAAAGCCTATCTGTTTATATATAGATTTTTTTAACCAAAGTGTAATTATTCATGAAAAATATTCACTGAAGGTGCTAGGCAAAACAGCCCTGAATCCAGACATAATTATCTCCATTTTTCACATGAGGAAACATGATTGGAGAGCTTAACTACCTTCCCAAAGGTCACACAGCTTTAAACAGTAGATCCTGGATTTAGACCCATGTCTCACGAAAAGCCTATGACCTCAACCAATTATACTGCCTCCCCATGCAACGAGTTATTCCAACAACACAAAATGCAATAATCCAAGTAATTACCTTTTCAGAATCTACAAAATGTGTAGCAATTCCTGCTGCATACACATCTCTTCCTTTCAGCCTGAATCCTGTTAAGGCAAGGAAGTAACCAAGTTTTCCTTGAAGTCGTGGCAAGAAATAACCTCCACCCACATCAGGGAATAGTCCTGTAATTATATAATGAAATGAGATAACAATGATTCAAGTTAAAAAGATGAATATAATAACTCTTGAGATCAAATGGCCATTTCTTTCTGGAATTTGAATCTATACTAGAAATATTATTAAACTAAGTACTATCCAATGCAATCAATATTACAAAAGATTTGCTATTAAAATGTTCTAACTTGAGTATCTTTCAAAATTTTCATGTCTCATTTCTGTAGGAGTCAAAGTATTTGATGGCATAACTTTTTGTATTTAAGTAGTACTATTAAATATTGCCTAAAAAGTTCCTTATCACTATTTTTAATAATCTCCAAAATAGTAAAAACTGAGAAAATATTTTCTTTCCAAATAAGAAAAAATATGCATAATCTAAAGCTATATTATGTGAAAACTCATTATTACCAATCAAATCATAGTCTATTCTGTTAATCCATTATCTAATATTCAAGATATTTACAGTGATGCAATAACCTTTAGTCCTACCAAGAATAAGTTTATACCTAACAAAATCACTTGTATTTACTCTTATCTTAGCCATCTTTTTTAATTCCCTTATTCTCTCTACTGTAACAACCGAAAATAGTGTAAATGCGAATACTTGCCAGTACACTACTTTTTGATATTTAAGAGCTCCTTAAAAACTCTAGTTTTATAATAAAGATACCTATTCTAAGATTGCTTCATTTGATGAAGCTGAGATAAAAACACAAGCATTCAAATTCTTTCCAGTTCTACTTGACAAAAGTTTCCTAGACTTCAAAGAATTAGCATCATTCTACTGTAAATATCTCTTGGCACCTCTAACAAGGTAAGTCTAAAGTTGAATTCATGACATTCCCCGACTCCTGGAATGGAGTTCATCTCTTCCAGTATCACTCACCTCAATAAAGTGCACAACCATTCAGCCTTGACACCTTCTTTTCAGACCATCCCTTTAATGATCATCCTGAAAGTTCTCCATACAATAACCAGAATCTTTTGAATCTTTGAAAAGAGTTTTTTGCCTTCTACTGCTTAAAACTCTTCCATAACTCTCTTAGATTAAAACCAACACTTTATTAAAGTCTTCAAGACTCCCAATCACTTTTTCAAGTATATCTCTTACTACTCACTACATTCCAGCTGCTCTGTTCTTCTTTCAGTTCCCCAACATTCCACAGTTTACACTACTTGCCCCACAGCCTCAGCAGCACTCTGCTGTGAAAACACTGTCCTGAAGTACTTTGCTCTGTTCCAGGGTACCACATTCTCCCTTTTTGCTCCTGACTCAACAGCTGCTTCTTTCCATTCCCCCTTGCTGTCTACTTCCTTCGCTTGATCTCTACATGCTGCTGGGCCTAGGCTTGACTTCAGGCTATCCCTACATCTCTACTCATACATTTTCCTAGCACTTACAGCTCTAGATAACATCTATATGCTGATAAGTCCCTGTTATGAACTGAATTGTGGCACCCACAAAATTCTTAAACTGAAACACCGCCACCCACTCCAATGTGATAGTTTGGAGATAGGCATCTAAAAAAAAAAGAAGCAAAATACTACCCATAATGAAGTAATAATCAAAATTGACACAGAATTGACATAAACATAGGAATTTGTACAAGAGAACATTAACACAGAATAAATATATGTTCAGTTAAGAACACAGAAGATAAAAACTTAAATGATACTTCTAGAGACAAAAACTAAAATGAATATGTAAGTGGAAAACTACCTGAATGAGATTAAGGCAGATTAGACTTTGCAAAAGATTAGTGAACTTGAAGGCACAGGAATAGAAACTATCTAAAATTAAAAATGACAAAATTTTTAAGTGAACAATTCATGATCCTAATATAAGTTTAAATGGAGTTTCTGAAAAGGGAGTGAGGGGAAAGAAAAATACTTGAAGAAATCATGCCAAATTTGGAAAATTCAACAAAAACTATGAATCTAAGCTTAATAAACACAAGCATAAGAAAGATAAACTAGGGATCCCTGGGTGGCGCAGCGGTTTGGCGCCTGCCTTTGGCCCAGGGCGCGATCCTGGAGACCCGGGATCGAATCCCACATCGGGCTCCCGGTGCATGGAGCCTGCTTCTCCCTCTGCTTGTGTCTCTGCCCCTCTCTCTCTCTCTTTCTCTGTGACTATCATAAATAAATAAATTTTTAAAAAAAGAAAGATAAACTACACTAAGACACATTATAATCACATAAGCCTAAAACAAATGATCAGAAAAATCTTAAGAGCTGCAAGAGATAATAAAAACACACTTACAGAGGCACAAAGATGAAGAGGAAAGCAGATTTCTCATGGGAAACAACATGAGTGAGAAAACAGTGCAACAACATCTTTAAAGTACTAAAATTTAAAAATCAGAATAGAATAAAATTGTATACCGAGGAAGGTATACAAAGGTCAGTCAAATCACTGACCTTGGCTTTCACCTTAGGAGGTCAAAGAAGGGATGAAACCCCAAGTAGGAAAAGAAAGAAAAGAGTAGAAAACAATAAAAGAGAAAATAAATAAGACAAAGAAGATAGTTTTTGAGATCAATAAATAAACCTCTAATTAGACTGATCAGGGAAAAAATGCAATGACTCAAGAATGAAAGACAAATATCACTACAAATTCTAAACACAAATACTAAAAAGAACAGAAATTATGAAAAAACTTTATGCTAATAAATTGGACAAATTGCCTAAAAGATCCATCCCACCAAATTTTGTGCAAGAAATAGATCATTTGAATAACCCCACATGTATTAAAGTCTTTGAATTTGTAGTTGACAACCTTCCCACAAAGAAAACTTCAGGCTTTCATTCATGGATTCATTGATGAATTCTACCAAACACAGAAAAAATTCCAACTCTACAGAAACTCTTCCAGAAAATGAGGCCAGCATTACCCTTATTCCAGAAGGAAGGATATTACAAGAAAACCACAGACCAATGTCTTTCATGAACACAGATGCAAAAATTCCAAATAAAATTTTAGAATATCAAACCTGACAACATATAGAAAGGGTAACACCTCATACCACACTGAAATTTATCCTAGTAATGCAAGGGTAGTTTAATATTAAAAAAAAACAATCAGAGTTAATTCACCATTAACAAATTAAAAAGAAAAACCAATAATCATCTCAACTGATGGAGAAAAAGTTTTGGTTTTTTAGATTCAAAACCCATTCCTAATAAAAACCCTCAGCAATTTAGGAATAGAAAAAACATCTTTATCCTGATAAAGGGCACATATGAAAAAATTACACCTAACCTCTTACTTAATTGAAGGACTGAATGTTTTCCCTAAGATCAAGAAGGCAGCAAGAACGCCCACACCTAACACCTCTATTTAACATTGTTCTAGAGGTTCTATTGAGTGTAATAAGGCAAGAAAAATCAAGAGTATCCAGATTGGAAAGGAAAATGTAAAACTGACTTTATTTGTAAATGATGTAAAAATTTATACTAAAATTTATACCAATCTAATACAATCTACAAAAAAAATCTAGAATAAGTGAGTTTAGGAAGTTTGCAGGATACAAAGTCAATACAGAATCAATTGTACTTCAGATGGCAGTCCAAGATGGTGGCTTAGGAAGACCTTGAATTCACCTTCTTCCATAGACATACCAGATCTACATCTACAATATAAAATAATTCCTGCAGAAAAAGAACCAACTGAACAGCTTCTGGACAAAAAATGGTATGAGTAACCATATATAGAACAGTGGGAGGGACACAGACAGTAACAACAGGAACACCACTCCCAATGTGATGAGTTACAGTAAGGAGGGATATCACTGTGGAGCCCCTGCACAGACTTGTCCACCCTGGGCACAGCAGAAAAAGAAACCAAACAAAACAAACACAGTTGTTTAAAGAGCAACTAGCATGTAAGTGAAGGAAATCCACTTACTAACCCTACAGTATCCAGAAAATGGGCAGGGAACTACTGGAACTCTCTGGGATCAGAGGTGCCAACAAGTACCACATTTTATGGTCTCCCCTTCCTCCTCCACCATCACACTGTAAATGGGAGCATGTTCCAGTCACTGTAATCAACCTACTAGGGTTGCCCTAGCAGGTCCCAGCTTCCTAGTCCACACCAATTCCAGCTGTCCCCTGAAGGCATCCACCCCAGTCCCAGCTATCTTGTCAAGGTAACTCCAGAGCAGTGTACTCCTGGCCTATCTCTGCTCCAGCTCCAACCAGCCAAAGCTGCCAAGCATACCAGTCTACACAGAGGATGTTCTTACCCATGGCCACTCCTTCAAGACTAAGAGAGGTAAGTAGTCATTCTAATTAACAGAAACAACACAGAAAGTCAAACAAGATGAGAAGACAGAGGAATATGTTCTAAGCAAAAGAAGATAAAATCCTGGGGTTGAGGGGAACTTAATGAAACAGAGATAAGCAATTTATCAGGTAAATTACCTGATAAAGAGTTCAAAGTAATAGTCATAAAGATGCTCACTGCACTCAAGAAAAGAATGAAGGAACTTCAACAAAGAGAAAATATAAGAAGCAGAGCTGAAGAATAACTGAAATGATACAGAAAGACAGATCAGCATCTGGCAGACAGAACAGTAATTACCTAATCAGAATAGCAAAAAGAAAAAATAGTTTTAAAAAACAAGGGTAGATTTAGGAACCTCCAGGAAAACATCAAGTAACATAAATTCATATTATAGAAGTCCCAGAAGAAGAGAAAGGGGCAGAAAACTTATTTAAGAAAATAATGGCTGAAAAGTTCCCTAACCCAGGGAAGGAAACAGACATCCAGGTCCAAGAATCAAAGAAAGTCCCAAACAAGAGGAGTCCAAAGAGACCCACACCAAGACATTATAATTAAAAATAGAAAAACTTAAAAATAAAGAATCTTAAAGGCACCAAGAGAAAGATAAATAGTTACATTTGAGGGAAACTCCCTAAGACAATCAGCTGATTTTTCCCCAGAAATTCTGCAGGCCAGAAAGGAGTGGCAGGATATATTTAAAGTAACAAAAGGAAAAAATTTAAAACTAAGAATAGTCTATCCAGTTAAGGCTATCATTCAGAATTGAAGAGGAGTTAGAGTTTATCATACAAACTAAAGGAATTCATCACCATTAAACTGGCTTTACAAGTAATGTTAAGGGCTCTTTTTAGGAGAAAAAACTACAAATAAGAAAATATATGAAAGAAAATAATCTCACTGGTAAAGGCAAATATATAGTAAAGGCAGTGGGATCAGCCATTTGAAAAGCTAGTATGAAGATTAAAAGACAAAAATAGTAAAATCAACTGTAACTACAATAAATAATCAACTGATACACAAAATTAAAAAATGTAAAATATGACATCAAAAGGAGGGGAAGGAGTAAATATGTAGGGCTTTTAAATATGTTTGAACTTAAGTGACTATCAGCTTAAAACAGACTGCTATCTATATACAGGTTGATGTATGTGAACTTCATGGTAACCACAAACCAAAACCCGTAATAAATATACAAAAAATGAGGAGAAAGAAACCTAAACATAATACTAAAGAAAACCATCAAACCACAGGGAATACACCAATAAGAAAGGAACAGAGAAGAATCATAAAAACAACCAGAAAACAAAAGGACAATAAGTACTACCTATTAATAATTACTTTAAATGTAAATACCAAATGCTACGATCAAAAGATATAAGGTGGCTGGAGGGAATAAAAAAAAATTAAGACCCATCTATATGCTGCCTACTAAAGACTCACTTCAGATCTAAAGGCACACACAGACTGAAAATGAAATTCCATGCAAATGGAAAATAAGAGAAACATTGTGTAGTAATAGTCATGTAAGACAAAACAGACTTTAAAACAAAGTCTGTAACAAAAGACAAAGAAAAGCATTACATAATGATAAAGAGGTCAATCCAAGAAGTGAATATAACATGTATAAATATTTATGCACCTAACACAGAATTCTCTAAATATATAAAAAAATATTAACAAACATAAAGGCAGTAATACAGTAACAGTAAATAGTAGGGGACATTAATACACCACTTACATCAATGGATAGATAATCCACACAGAAAATCAACATATTAAACCAAATGGACTTAAAGGTGTAAACAGAATGTTTCTTTAAAAATGTACATGGAGTATTTTTCAGAATAGATCACAAGTTAGGCCACAAAACAAGTCCCAATAAATTCAAAGTGACTAGACCATAACAAGCCTTAATGGTATGAAACTTGAAATCAATTACAGGAAGAAAACAAGAAAAAAACACAAACACATAAAGACTAAACATGTTACTAAATAACCAATGGGTCAATGAAGAAATCAGAAAGGAAATTTAAAAAATACTTTGAGACAAAGTATTGGAAAGGAAAGGAAACACAACTTCACAAATCTATGGAATGCAGCAAAAGCAGAACTAAGAGGGATGTTCATAGAGATACAGGGTTACCTAAAAAAAAAAAAAAAAAAAAAAAAAAAAGAAAGAAAAGAAAAGAAAAAGAAAAATCCCCAAATAAACAGTCTACCTTTACACCTAAAGTAACTAGACTAAGAAAAAATAAAGGGCAAGGTTAGCAGAAGAAAGAAAATAATAAATATCAGAGGAGAAATAAATGAAATGCACTAAAAAAAATCAATGAAACTAAAATTTTGTTCTTTGGACAAACAAAATCGATAAAGCCATGGCCAGACTCATCAAGAAAAAAAGAAGGCTCAAATAAATAAAATCAGAAATGAAAGTAACAACTGACACCACAGAAATAAAGATTACTGTGTACATACTGTGTACATAACAGATTACTATGAACAATTATCATATGCCAACAAATTGGAAAACCTAGAAAAAAACAAGATAAATTTCTAGAAATGCACAACCCTTCAAGACTAATCACAAAAATATGAATAAACCAATTACAAGAAATGAAATTGATTCAGCATTTAAAAACTCCCAAAAAACAAGAGTCTCGAACCAGAGGACTTCACAGGTGAATTCTCTCAAACATTTAAAGAAAAGTTAATACCTATCCTTCTCAAATTACTCCAAAAAATATAACTTTCAAACTCATTTTATGAGCCTATTGTTACCCTAATATTGAAAGCAAACAAAGCCACCACTAAAACAAAAATTACAGCCCAATATCCCTGATAAATATAGATGCAAAAATCCTTAAAGTATTAGCAAACTAAATTCAACAATACAGTAAAATAATCATACACCACAATCACGTGGGATTTATTCCTGAAGTGCAAGATCAGAACAAAACAAGGATGTCTGCTCTTGATGCTTTTATTCAACATTGTACTAAAAGTCCTATCCATGGCAATAGGAAAGAAAAGGCATCCAAATTGGAAAGGAAGACAGAAAACTGTCACCTCTTGCAGATAACATGATACTATATGGAAAACAGTGAAGAGTCCACCAAAAAATTGTTAGAATAAATGAATTCAGTAAAATGCCACGATGCAAAATTAACATGCAGAAATAAACTGCTTCTACATCCTAATAAATGAGCTATCAGAAAGAGAAATTAAGAAAACAATCCAAAAAAAGAAAGAAATCCATTTACAACTGTATAAAAAATAAAATAACCTCCAAAATAACAAAAACACTAATTCAATAGGATATATGCACCCCTGCATTTACAGCAGCACTATTTACAATAGCCAAATTGTGAAGGCAGTCCTAATGCTCAACGATACAGGAATGGATAAAGAAGAGATGATACACACACACACACACACACACACACACACACACACACACACACACACGGATATTATTCAGTCATCAAAAAGAACGAAATCTCGCCATTTACAATGATGTGAATGGAGCTAGAGTATAATGCTAAGCAAAATAAGTCGCAGAAAGATAAATACCATATGATTTTTCTCCTATATGGAATTTAAGAAACAAATGGGCAAAGGAAAAAAAGCAAGAGAGACAAACCAAGAAACAGATTCTTAACTACAAAGAAGAAACTGGTAGTTACCAGAGAGGAGGTGGATGGGGGGATGGTGAAATAACCGACGAGGATTAAGGAGGATGCTTGTGATGAGTACTGGAATACTAGGTGATATATGGAAGTGTCGAATCAATATACTATATACCTATATACATTGTATGTCAATTATATTGGAATTAAAATTAAAACTTAATTTAAAAAATAAAATTTTAAAACCACAATGAGATATTACCTCACACCTTGCAGACTGGCTATTACCAGAAAGCCAAAAACTAGTATTGGCAAGGATGTGGACAAAAGGGAATCTCATGTACTGCTAGTGGAAACATAAATTGGTACAGCCACTGCGGAAAATATGGAGGTTCCTCAAAATCTTAGAAATCAGCAATTCCACTTCTGGGTATATATCAGAAAAATAAAAATAAAAACACCAATTCATGCACCCCTATGTTTGCTGCAGCATTATTTATAATAATAGCCAAGATACGAAGCAACCCAAGTGTCCATCAAGAGATGAATGGATAAAGAAGGTGTGGGAGACACACACACACACATATCCAATGGGATATTACTTTGCCATAAAAAAGAATGAAATCTTGCCATTTGTAACAGTATGGATAAACTTAGGGATATTATGCCAAGTGAAACAAATCACAGAAAGACTAATACTGTATGATTTATGTGTGCAATCTAAAAAAAAAAAAAAAAAGAAACAGACTAACACATAGAAGAAACAAACTTTTGGTTACCACAGTGGGGAGAGGTTGGGAGGCAAGCAAAATGACGGAGATTAAGAGTCACAAACTTCCATTTATAAAATAAAGACGTCACAGATATCTACAGCAGAGGAAATATAGTCAGTAATATAATAACTTTGTATGGAGACAGATGGCCACTAGACTTCTTGTTAGAATCATTCTGTGATGTATAAAATATCAGATCACTATGACGCACACCTGAAACTAAGACACTGCATGTCAATTATGCTTCATTAAAAAAATAAGAATAAACTATTTCTATATAAGGTAACTAAAAGTCAGAACTGAATTTTTTTTAATATTACTTACAATAGTAACAAACAGTATGTAATAGTTAAGGATAAATCTGACAAAGGATATGTAAAACCTATAAACTGAAAACTACAAAACCTGACTTAGAGAAATTAAAGATGCTCTAAACAAGTGGAGAGAGAGATACCTTCCTTGCTCTAAGGTCCTAAGACTCTCTATTGTTGTCAATTCTCCTTAAATTTTAGACAATCCTAGTCAAAATCCTAGCAGGCTTTTTAGTTGAAGTTGACAAGCTGACTCTAAAATCCACACAGAAATACAAAGGATCTTTATCTTGAAGAAAACAATAAAATAGGAGGTGTATTGCTACCTGATTCCTATTGTAAAGCAACAGCAATCAAGACAGTGAAGTGTTGACACCAATATAACACATAAAAAGATACAAAACCCATCAGTGGAGAAACAACAGCTCTTTCAAAATGTAGTGTGTGACCAACTATATCTCAATACGCAAAATAATAAATTTGATCTATACATTTGATCCATATTTCACATCATATATAAACATTTCAAAATGAGGGGGCATAGGTGGCTCAATCAGTTAAGTGTCTCTTGATTTTGGCTCAGGTCATGATCTCAAGGTCGTGAGACTGAGCCCTGCATCAGACTCCAAGCTGAGGATGGAGCTGGCTTGGGATTCTCTCTCTGCCCCTCTCTGCCCTTCCCCGCCCCCACTCAGGCACATTCTCTAAAAATAAAAAAAAAATAAAAATGGATCACAGATCTGAATACAAGACTATTGGGATCCCTGGGTGGCGCAGTGGTTTGGCGCCTGCCTTGGCCCAGGGCGCGATCCTGGAGACCTGGGATCGGGTCCCGCATCGGGCTCCCTGCATGGAGCCTGCTTCTCCCTCTGCCTTTGTCTCTGTCTCTCTCTCTCTCTCTCTGTGACTATCATGAATAAATAAAATCTTAAAAAAAAAAGAATACAAGACTATTTTCTCCTAATAATATTTTATCTAAAATTAACTGCTAGTGTGCTACTGTTGCCAGTTACATATCCTTGCTTTTGTGTTTTCAGATACAATTATTGAGCTAATATAACCTTCAGGCATCTTCCTATTCTAATTTCTTTGTTGTATCTCAGCAAGATTCCATCAATTCCTTTAACAGCACTGTAATCTGAAATGCATCTCAAGATAATTCTAAAAGTGACTGAGAAAAATTCAGGGCTTTTTTACCTATTGCTGTTTCTGGCATCGCAAAAAGAGATTTTTCGGTAGCCACTCGGAATTGCCCATGAACTGAGAGACCAACTCCCTAGGAAAATAAGGCAAAGAGTTGTTTAAAAATACTGTAAAAAATATAAACAAACTCATATACACACAAATATTGTAAACCAAATAAATTATCTTTATTTCTAAAATAATTTCTTTTAGGAGATACACTGTAGAAAAACCCTAAAACATATCATTTCAGGAGTACTGGACAAAAATACATATGAGTATGCCTGATATCTGGAATAGACTTGTTTTAGCTAAGATGTGTTCGATCAGTATTTTGTGTTATGCTTCATGTCCTCTTCCCCCATTCCCTGTCATTTCAAATCCGATACAGCATTATAGAAGAGGGACTGTTCCCAGAACCCCTGAGTGTTGTCATCAGTGGAACCAGTCATCAGAAGAGTGTAACGAAGCTATTCTAGCTCATTTCAGTGGCTTTGAATAGAATATTAACATATTTATTCACATATTTCATCATTTCATTTATTACATAGTTCATAAAAGTAGTAACATCATTTTTCTCAGTGTAACACTTAACAGGGCCAACTATATACCTCTTAAAAAACCAATTACTAAACATAAGTTTCATTTTTTATTTTTTTTTAAAGATTTTATTTATTTATTTATTCATGAGAGACAGAGAGAGAGAGGCAGACTCCATGCCAGGAGCCTGATGTGGGAGTCGATCCCGGGACTCCAGGACCGTGCCCTGGGCCAAAGGCAGGCGCTGAACCACTGAGCCACCCAGGGATCCCTAAACATAAGTTTTAGAAAATAAGATTTGGCTGAAAGTATCTCTAATTTGTTGAATGTCACTGAAAAGGGCAGTCACTTATATATTTGAAAAAGCAAAAAACGGGATCCCTGGGTGGAGCAGTGGTTTCGCGCCTGCCTTTGGCCCAGGGCGCGATCCTGGAGACCCGGGATCGAATCCCACGTCGGGCTCCCGGTGCATGGAGCCTGCTTCTCCCTCTGCCTGTGTCTCTGCCTCTCTCTCTCTCTCTGTGTGACTATCATAAATAAATAAAGAAAAAAATATTTAAAAAAAAAAAAGAAAAAGCAGACGTACTAAATAAAAGTAAGTATACATGTGATAACAAAGGATTCCGTTTTTATCGGTGCTCACACTATAACATATTTCCTGTGTTAGATTCTTTTCTCATTATTCAGAACTTCTGTTAGACTATTTTAGTTCCTCTCATTCTTGATCCTTTTTAATCAGTGTGCTGTATCTTTGTCAGCACAGTATTAAATGAGTTAAAACGTGAAGCATTTGGAACAACATCAGGCACTTAAGAATTCCGTAAGCATTAACTAAATAGAAAGGGCATTTCTGTCTGGTTCTTCTAATCCTTCATTACAATTTTTTAACTCTTTCAAGTGTTGTTTTTTTTTTCTTTCAAGTTTTTTCATACGTAGTTCAGCCATTTTAAAGTTCTTGAAACTTTTCCCACATCAGGTGTAGAGAATTTAAAAAACAAAATCCAAAAAAGAAAGAAAGAAAGAAAGAAAGAAAGAAAGAAAGAAAGAAAGAAAGAAAGAAAGAAAGAGAAAGAGAGAAAGAGAAAAAAAAAAAGACAGGACACGGGTGTCTGGCTGGCTCAGTCGGTAGGGCATGTGATCTTAATCTTGGGGTTGTGGGTTCAAGTCCCACGTTGGATACAGAAATTACTTAAAAATCTTTAAAAATTATGATCAAAAAATAAAAGTTCTTGAACTTTTAAACCTTAAGAAAACACTAAGAAACATATGCAATTTCTTATACATTTTACAGACTATATGCTAAGCTTAAATTTTAGAAGACCATATAAATAACATGAAAATGAATAAAATTCTTTAGCTACTACCTACATCTTTTGGTGTCAACATTTATAAGTTAAATCTACAATGTCTGATATTCCTTGTACAGGCAAATATCATGTTATGCATGTCCTATTATGACATAGTCAACTGACGTTACTGACTCAAACTCAATTGTATACATTTCAACATTATGAAATCTTACAAAATTTAATGAAAAGAGAGCATTACCATTTTTAATAACAATTTATTATTTTAGAAGTCCTTGCTTCATTGTCTATTCTCCGTTTTTTAAAATCACATTGTATCTGAAAGTTGTTAATGTTAAGGAATGTCTTGCTATCAACTTAGACTGGACTGTGTTCTCAGTTTTCTGACTGTTCTTTGGAGTCCTAGGGCTCAGAACTGCCTCCCTCTGGGGCCGCACAGTAGGTAGATCTACAGACCTCACAGACGGACTCTGCTTCAAACCACACTCCCCTGGTCACTGCCTCCTACCTCTTTTAATTAACTCTGAATTCCACAAACAGCAATGACTATATCCCTCTTTATCAAATATTTACATATTAAGGTAAAATCTGACCACAACCCCAATCCTAGTCTCCTCCCTCTTTCCAGAGAAATAGTTATTATTAATTTGATAACCCTTCAGATTTTTTCCCTATATATCTCTAATACATATTTGAACAAACATGGATACTCATCTGAGACACACACACAATTCAAACTCTGTTCCATGACATGCAACGCTCTCTGCAGTTTGGCCCAGCCTACTGGTAACTTCATCTCCCACCAGGCTTGCCATGCTTATTCCACGAAACACAAAGCCTCCAAAATTCCAAGCTTTTACAATTTCAATTAATCATATAATTTTAAAGAAAGGAAGACATACTAGAGAAAGCCACTGTCTGCGCCATCACTGCCCTTTCTCTACAGGAACCTTCTCTGCCCAAACACTTTGCCCTTCCCTGGGCAGTGGCTGAACTAGGGGTGGGCACCACAGGCAGGGCTTACGTCGAGGTAAACCAGAACTCCAAGGCCCAGGGAACAAAAGGAGAGAAAGGAAAGTGCATTAGACACGATTCTCACTCTTAGGTATTTAAACCAAAATACAGTGGGCAGCTGTGAGTTGATGACAGCCAAAGCTTAAAGGTCATTTGAAATTTAAGCCGAAGACGACATGATAGCCAAGTTAAAGCAGAAATTATAAGGAGTGATGACGAATAAACGGAGAAGGCTGCACACAGCCTGTACAGCACAGAGAAAAAAGCAAATGTACAAAAAGCAGCAGAGAGAGAGAGAAAAACAAATATGCCACTTAAAATCCTTAAGTCCATACTTGCAGTTCAATTTTGCAGGAAGACACGCTATGCTGAAAGTTTTGTCTATCAATTTCCATTTGATCCACGCATTTTTTCTAATAACTGCTCCATTCTTTTTTCTGGATCTGAGTCCATGTTCTTTTCAATTAAAAAAAAAAAAGCCTCTCACCACATTTTTAATTAGAACCATGTCTACATCCTGTCGTGCTTCAGCATCACAATATAAGCTGCCTTGTGTGACTTTTCCTGCTAACACTGCTTGTCCCCGACTAGTCACTCCCATTGTATCTTCTGAAATCCTCCTTGCTTGACAAGAGAACCACCTAACAGTCCAATTCTCTACAGAGGGCCTTTATAATCTTAAATCAACAGAGAAAGAAAGTTATGAGCCTCGTAGTCTTTGACATGGAAACTACAGATCCTGTGTTCACTGACTCCGTTCATAATTTTATTTCACCCATAGTATTAACGTGAATGAAATCAAAGACTTCAAGATTTTAAAAAGCACTAACGGCAAGCTTTCAAAATAAGAAATCCTTGATACAAGTACCATGAAGAGCCAGTTTTTAAAACCGTTCAATTAGGAGAAAGGCTGGGAAAATGCAAGCTGCCTCACTTGGAGATACTAAGAATATAAATGCTGATCAGCACTGAAAGAGATGCAGCACCTTCGTGGCAGATTCAGAACTAATTTTTTTATCTTAAAAAAAAAAAAGAATCCATTATAGGTTGCTTACAGGAAGTCTCCGTTGAAACTTTCAAAACTTACTGTTGCATACTTTTTAACCAACAACCTGCTAGACTTAAAAGGCTTCAAAGTCTTCAAATTTTATTGTATTAATGGTTATACTGTATAGCTTCATTCCCCAAACGTAAGATGTCATTCTAATTCCTAACTCTCCTCAAATACCCTCCCTGCATCCTACCAAACCCACTAGTCAGATCTCATTTCATATAACTGGTTATCTCAGTAGGGTCTCCCTACTTCAGGAAACCCTTCATTTGACTTTGAGACTCCATACTCTCTTGGTTTTCCTTCTATCTCATTAGTTGTTCTTTCTCTTCTCCTTGACATCCAACCCTAACCCTAACCCTCCCCACCATGATCACATGTCATCCCTCCACTTCATTTGCACTCTGTTCTTTCTACATTTGCTCCCTAGGTGACCTCTTCCAAGGGCTCCCGGAATTTAAGCACTGTATCATTAAAGACTGAACTTATTTCCCCATCCTGATTTCTCTAGACTTTTATTTCTAGCTGCCTAATGTCTCCACTTGAAATGTCTAATATTTTTCTCAATGTTCATACGTCCAAAGTAAATCTCTTGATATCTCCTTAAATGTGCTGTTCCCTCAGTAAATAGCACCACCACTTACCCAGCTTCTCAGGCCAAAACCTCAGTGGCATCCTTTTTCTTGCTGATCTCCCGATCTAATCTATGAACATGTCTTCACAGCTCTAACTTCAAAATATACTTTGGACTGGGTCACTGTTCACATTGCCACTGTTATGACCCTAGTTAAAGTCACTACTACCTCCTGCCTGCACTAGTCACTCTTGCTTCTGTTCTTACCACAATCCAGTCTCTACACAGCAGCCAAGTAAGCTTATTAAGTGTAATTCAGTTAAGGTTTTCTGCTGCCCAAAATTCTCCAGTGACTTCCCATTATATTAAAACATTACCAAAATTCCTCCTTCAGGTTGATAAGGCTCCTTTCTAGCTTCCTGATCTTGGAGTTTACCATTCCCCACTTTTCTCACTTTCATCCAGGTCAGCCACATCGGCTTTTAATTTTCTTAATTGACATTAATACACATTCAAAAATATACAAAATAGTAACAAATGGTAAGTATACAGGTCCAATGAACTATCTCAAAGTTAACACACCCATGTAACCAAAATGCAGATAAAAATTATCAGAAATTATTTTATGTACCCTGTCAGTCACTATTCCCTCTATCCTTCAGGCAACTACTATTCTGACTTCCAACAAAGTAAGATTTAGGTTTTCTGATTTTATTTTGATATAAATCGAATTAGTGTATATATTCATCTTTCAGTCAACACTACATGAGATTTATGTTATATACAATCTTTTTTTCATTGTACAGCATTCCTTTGTAGGAATAAACAATTTATTTATCTATTTTACTGTAAATAGCTAGTTAGGTTTTCTGGTTTGGGGCGACTGCAAACAAGGATTCAGTGACCATTCTTATGCACATGTTTTGGCGCATAAGTGCACACATATTGGTTGGGTATATACCAGGTAGTAAACTACTGGGTCAAAGTAAACTAATTCAATCAACTTTTACAAATCACAATTATTCAAAGCAGCAGTACCAGTTTTCTACTCTACCAGCATTATACGGGCTTGTTATTCCTCATCCTCATCAATACCTAAACTTATCTTTCATAATTTTAGTCATTCTAATGAGCCTGTGCTAGCATTTCACTGTGATTTCAATTTACATTTCCTTGACTAATGCAACTGAATGTTTGTTTTCTGGATATCTTTGTGATATGTCTACTCTCATCTATCGCTCATTATTCCATTGGATTATTGTATTGACAGTAGAAATTCTTTATACATTCCAGATAGGATTCCTTTGTCAGATATACGCATTTCAAGACTTATTTTCCAGTCCATGGTTTGTCTTTTCACACTTAATGATGTTGTAGAATGCACAAAAGTTCTTAGTTTTTAAGTCTAATATTTTAGTTTAGTTTATGGTGAATTTATGTACTATTTAGGTATGAATTTATGTACTATTTAGGTAATCCTTCCATGTCCACAAGATACAGCCATAAGTATATGTTCCAAACATTCAAATTTTGTTACTATTATTGATTGCTGGCTTAATTCCACTGAGGCCAGAGAACAGTCTATAAGATTAATCCTTTGAAATATGCTCAGACTGATTCTGTGGCCAATTTTGGTAAATGTTCAATGCATACATGAAATGAACATATCTGCAATTAATGAGTACATGTTAATTGAATCACTTATTGGACAATGTTCAAACCATGTATGTGTATGTGTGTGCATACACACATGCACACACTTATACTGAGTATCTGCTCCATTACTGAAAGAAGTTATGTTCACTCTTCTTGGATTATGGTTTTGTCTATTTTCCCTTTTAGGATTTTCTTATTTTTTTGCACACATCAAACTTTTTTTTTAAGATTTTATTTATTTATTTATTTATTAAAGACACGCAGAGAGAGGCAGAGACACAGGCAGAGGAAGAAGCAGGCTCCTCACAGGGAGCCCAAAGTGGAACTCCATCCCAGGACCCTGGGATCACAACCTGAGTCAAAGGCAGATGCTCAACCACTGAGCCACCCAGGCATCCCAGATCAAACATTTTTAAATGTTTGACAATATCACACCAATAAAGCTATTTCAGATAGACGTTTGTTCCCATAGTGTCTTAGTTTTAGCACTACTGTCATATTGTATGCTATAGAACTCATTAATTCAGTTCAGTTAGCTTCATATTCAGTTATAAATAGAGTTTTAATTTTTTAATTTTTAATTATTTATTTATTTATGATAGTCACAGAGAGAGACAGAGACAGAGAGAGAGACAGAGAGACAGAGACATAGGCAGAGGGAGAAGCAGGCTCCATGCACCGGGAGTCCGACCTGGGACTCAATCCCCGGTCTCCAGGATCACGCCCTGGGCCAAAGAAAGGCAGGCGCCAAACCGCTGCGCCACCCAGGGATCCCTATAAATAGAGTTTTAGACAAATATTTATAAAATATCTCTCTACAGTTGACTGAAGTCAATAGAATTTTCAGAATCTGTCCTTGGTGATCTTTTCTCTTTTCTTGGTTGGGGGGTGGGAGGAGGAGCAGAAGAAGAGGGAGAGAGAGAATCTTAAGCAAGTTCCATGCCCAGTGGGAATCCAACTCCAGTCTCTATCTCACCACCTGGAGAACATGACCTGAGCTGAAATCAAGAGTCAGATGCTTAACTGACTGAGCCACCCAGGTGCCCTGCCTCAATGATCTTAAGAGGGTGAAGATCTGAACAGAAGTAAACAGACTGAACGAAGTCCTACCTGCCCAGGGAACAAATAATGGAATTTAGGACTTGCCAAACTGGGTCACCAAATGCTACAGTCTAGGAGTTAGGATGCCCTGAATTCAGACTCCCCTTCACTTGGAGTGAAGTTCAGCTATAAATCCTTCCATTCTTGACTGGATCTAGATATCTGGAATTATTAGTGCCCTCAGCCTAGACACCTACTATAAACAAAGATTAATCTTCCTTGGAGGAAGAGATAATATCATCCTCGAGTTCAAATAATAGTCAATTAGAAATAACTAGCATCCAATTAGAAATAATCCAACATACACCACAGGTCTAACACCAAAGAGAAACAATACACAACAGACTTATAGGACATAAAAATTAGATTTATTATAACTGTTTTATAACCATGAAATGTTCTTCTATATCAAATGTTTGTCATAAAATTTACCTTATCTGTTATTAAAACATATCAGCTTTATTTTAGTTTAGTTTAGTGCTGATGTGGTATTTTTTTTCTATTTTACAATTAACCCTTCTGTGCCTTTTATTTATGATGTTCCAAGCACTCTGACATTCTTAACTTGTATTATTAGAAACAATCGTCATTGCAGTACTGAGCTGACATTGTACTGATAAAGTAAAATGAATTTAATCCATTTTTATAATCTGGTATAAAAATTCTAATATGGGTAAACAGAAAACTCCATATGAATGGAGTCAAACTCATACTATCACAAGAATGATAATGTGCTTAATTTTATAATCCTTAAAGGCAAAATTTAGGTAGTCTAAGACTGTTTTTTAATTAAGAGACATAGATGAGTTTTTAGGCTATTCAGTAAAGGGGAAAAGGCTGGCATAGCTTTATTTAAAGCTTTTAGATTTTATTACAATTAAAAAGCACAGTTAAATCTTTCAAAATGTAAATATGTTCATTAGCAACTAAAAATAAGCATCATTTCTATATTTCCAGATAAAATACTATTTGAGACAAAAAGCAACATTTCTAAAAATGGCTAATTATAAGGATTTTTTTTTTTTTTAAGATTTGAGAGAAAGAGAAAGAAAACATGAGCAGGGATAGAGGGAGAGAGAGAGAGGATCTCAAGCAGACTCCCCACAGAGCCCGATGTACAGCTCAATCCCATGACTCTGAGACCATGACCTGAGCCAAAATCAAAAGTGAGACACTTAACCTACTGAGCCACCCAGGTGCCCCAATAATTATAAGGATATTTAAAGTTAAGATATGGGGATCCCTGGGTGGCGCAGTGGTTTGGTGCCTGCCTTTGGCCCAGGGCGCGATCCTGGAATCCCGGGATCGAATCCCACGTCAGGCTCCCGGTGCATGGAGCCTGCTTCTCCCTCTGCCTGTGTCTCTGCCTCTCTCTCTCTCTCTGTATGACTATCGTAAATAAATAAATAAATAAATAAATAAATAAATAAATAAATAAATAAATAAATAAATAAAGTTAAGATATGGTCAACCACTCCATGAATTATATTAATGTCAAGATTAATCCCACACAAAACAAACAAGGACACATGTGGAAGGAACTATTTAACTTGGTGCTTAAAAAGGAAATGTCCCAGGTAATAGTATTGGATCAGTGTTAAATTTCTTGATTTTGGTGTTCTTATTCTTAGACAATACACACTGAACAATTTAGCAATAGTTATCACAACCTCAACTTTCTCTCAAATAGTTAAAAAGAAATCTTCATAGACAGATGTAGGAGAGAGGAAGAAAGAATGATAAAACAAATGTGGAAATAACAGGGAATATGAAGACTATATAGGAGTTCTCTGTACTATTATTGCATCTTTTCTGTAAATTTGAAGTTGTTTCACAAAAAGTTTTTAATTTAAAAAAAATCAATAAAAATTAAAAATAAATGTTACAAAGTAAATAGAGCTAAAATCCAGAGTTAAGAAAGCAACTAACTCAGAAAGGCATACAGTGGGGTAATGTGAGTAATGCTTACACAAAGAGTCATGGATTTAAATTTAAATTCTACTCAGGGAGAATGAGTAAGCTCCTGCCCAGAATGAACACTGTATCACAGCACCAGAGTATGTGAGAATCTTCCCTCATTGTCATTCAGGATTATAAATTGTGCTTTGAAATAGGTACATATTTTTGTAAGAAACTCAAGTAGGTTGTCAACATACATTATTTCACTATAGTATGAAAGTTAATATCATTACTATAAAATAAGTTTCATAATGTATCTCTGGGACCATATGCATTAGATTAGCAGTCTGATCAACAGTCTCCAGAGCAAGAACAAAGACTTTATTGTGTGTTTCACATTAATATTAATAGGTTAGTGTTACGTATTAATGATACTACTGTACTGATAATAAAATGTTCATGTATTTTAATAGATTGCAGAGATCAGTACTAAACAAAAATCCCCCCCCCCTTGCTTTGGATGCTTAATTCATATTATTTCTGGATGAAAATGATATTCAGTAAACAAATAATTGAGATAGAAATATTTAATTTATTTATATATTAATAGTCTACCATTCTTCAGGTATAGTTTTAAGTAAAAAAGCCAGGGGGATATTTAAAAAAATGTTAAAAGAATAAATCTTAAAAGCTCTCATCAGAAGAAAAGAAGATTTCTGTTAACCATGTGTGGTGAGATGTTAACTTATTGTGGTAATCACTTTGCAAGTATATACACATAGCAAATAATTATGTTGTATACCTAAGACTAATACAATGTTATTGGTCAATTATATTTTAATTTTTAAAACTCAGGGAATAGAAATATTCTGGTATATCATACATTAAAGCATAAATTTGAAATAACTTAAAAATACACACCTCCTAGATTCATTTTCAGGTTTGTTTGTTTTTTTTTTACTCATTGAGCACATCCTCCAATATACATGTTTATAATTATATATGTACATGTGTCCAACTATAACATATACATATCAACTATATTCAAATATATATTTAACATAAATCTTAAAAAGTTCTAAGAAGCCATTGCTTTATATCATATACTCAAACAAAAAGGGTCATTATAATAGGAGTATTCTTAATATCTGATTTACCAAAGATTTTCATTAACTCTGTATTGACTAGCTTCCTAAAAGCCATTCTCTGGCTACCTTTTTTTTTTAAAGATGTTATTTATTTATTTGCCAGAGAGAGAGAGAGAGAGAGAGAGAGAGAGAGAGAGAGAGAGAGAGAAAGGGTGCACTCGTGCACAGGCAGGGAGAAGGGCATGCTCCTCTCTTAGCAGGGAGCCCAAAGCGCGACTCGATCCCAGGACCCTGGGATCATGGGCAGACGCTTAACTGACTGAGCCACCCAGGCATCCCTCTGGCTTCTTTTTGATACAGCTTCATACTTTTCTGATCTGTTGAGTATAGAGTTTACCAAATGATACATGTATTTCCAATCCGTGCCAGTTGTACTTTTCATGGAATGTGCTTTAAATATTATTCATCATAAACTTATATGAGTATAAAAATAAGGGTTGTTTCTCTTACTGAATACTCCAGAAAAATATGAAAAGTCACTAAAAAAAATTGGTAGAGGGCAGAGAGCAATTATTTCAGTGGCTTTATCTTTAGTAATAATGCTGGTATCGTTAACCTAAAACTATTATCCACATTAGGACAAAGCAAATCTGTAACAGTGTTAATGTTATTTTTTTTTTTTTTAAAGTTTTCAACAGGGATCCCTGGGTGGCGCAGCAGTTTGGCGCCTGCCTTTGGCCCAGGGCGCGATCCTGGAGACCCGGGATCGAATCCCACGTCGGGCTCCGGGTGCATGGAGCCTGCTTCTCCCTCTGCCTGTGTCTCTGCCTCTCTCTCTCTCTCTCACTGTGTGCCTATCATAAATAAATAAAAATTAAAAAAAAAGTTTTCAACATTAAAAGATACAAATATCAAAGAAGTAAAAATCTAAATTTTAATGGGATGTATTAAACTTAGGATCTATCTTCTTTTAAAAACAAGATCTATATTCTTAGCTCTGTTCACTGAGAAGGTGTAGAAACAATTACCAAATTAACTAGTGCCTAGACTGTTATTGCTAATCACAATTTTCTACTAAAAGTAATCAGGGCTGTCTGGGAGAAACAGTGGACTTGTAGGTCTGGGGAATACAACATAGAAGAACCACCTAGGATATGTTCTTCACCACAAAGCAAAGAAACTGTCAAAGTCTTCCGGGGCACTGAAAACAACTTGAAGGTGCCCACTCTTCTGATTTGCCTCTTCTGGACCCCCTCCTACTCTGTCTTTTACAGGCTTCTTGTTCTGGCCAATAAATACTGGGTAGTTTGGGGTTTTTGTTTTTGTTTTTGGATGTTGTTGTTGTTGTTTCATTTTGTTTTTAGGATTCCATTCTGAACTTATTTTGGTTGTCACTATTTTTGTCACACTTCCTTGCATAATCTTTTCTACTGACAAATTTTCGATATAAGGCATCTCTGCTATAAGATAATGAATTCCTTAAAAAAAAAATCCTCAGGTTCTGCAAAATTGCACAGAGCTTATAGGAAAAATAGAGTTTGAGCAGTCTGCTCAAAACCTATATAATTTTGTAATCTGAATGCTAATAAAAACTATAATGGTCCCTGGCATCCAATTTAGGCCATCTAATCATGCATCTCATTATGAACAAAGGATACCACAGCAGATATTTAAAATGCATAAAAATAAAGTGGAAAGAATGGCAATACTTTAATCAGGGCAGGACCAGCATGTGCAGAGGCAAAGCAGGTAGATGTGCAGCTATAAGCCAGTGGGGTTCTGTCCTTAAGCAGGCAAGTAGCGAGTTCACCTTAGAGGTGCCCAAAGAACAGGCATTTGTTTAATTTTCTTAAAATACAGACAAGAGAATTCCTATTCATTGTACATCAACAGAGCTAAGTGCTTTCTTCCTTCCTAGTTGATCACATATTGCCACTTACCCTATCTCCCCTTGTCTAGAAAAAAATGCATATGAACCAACATTTTACATAATCCTAACATTATTTCACCATTTACCAAGCACTCAAGAGCTAATTCATGTTATAGAGGCACGCACTGTAGGGAATACTGTGCCTACATGAGTCCCAAAACTTCTTGCCCAGGCAACACCCTGAATTTCAGACTTGCATAACCAACACTTTTATTCAGATAAAACACACCGACATGGATAGTTCACAGGCATTTCACATTTAACAAACTCAAAATTAAACTCATCTCCCTTCACCCTTCCCAGCTCATACCCCCAGCCACTCTTCCTCTAAATCTAGTGAACAGTCCACCGTTCATTCCAGTGCTCAGTCTTGACCTGGAAGTCACACTTGCCTCCTTCTCCTCTTTGTCATCCATGTCCAATCCCTCATCAAACCCCAAGTTTCCTCCTAAACATCTCCCATAAACCCAATTTCTGGTACCTTCATTATCCCTACCTATTTCAAAATCACCATATTCTCTCACCTGGATCTCTGTAATAACTTCCTAAACAATCTCTAGTTTCAATCCTAAACCCCTTGAATCTGTTCTTCCCACAAAAGACATTCATTCTAAAATGCGAGTCTGTTCAAGCCATCTTCTCATCTAAAGCACTTAAAAGGCACTCTTAACTGATTTCAGGATAAACTACTAAACATATCTTATATAGGAGGACTGATCTGGTTTCTTGCTACCTTTCTGGCCTCAAACTTTAACCACTATCTCCTTCATACTCCAAAATCCAGGCATACTGAACTTTACCCAAACATGCATTCTCTCAGTTCATTTTCACATATGCCTCTACCTTCTCATTTGCACGTGGGCCTTCACACTGCATCAACCCCTTACACACTAGCAGCAAGCACATCCCATCTCTCCACAATTCCCAACTTGCTCTATCCTGGCTGCTTATATAACTTTCTCCAAGATGCTTCCCCTACACTACCCCCTTCACTCAAATACACAGTTGAGGCTGGTACTCCTTTGTGTATTTCCAGAACACCCTGTACCTGCCTCACTAGACAGGAAGCTCCATGAAGAAAGAAACATGTGCCTTGCTCACTATTTTATCCCCAGAGTCTACTCAGTATCTAGCACACAGCACGTATCTAGTAAGTTTTGATGGTTGGGTGAAACAGCTGTGAACAATCTCGAATAAGTGCTAAAATTGTAATGAACTTTTAGTTAGTATTAAACTTCTTCAGTCAATATATCTTTAGGAGAATGGGCTCATTTGAGGGGCAAGAGGAACTCCCCTCCTCCTTTCTTTTTTGTGCAATATGATGCCTCAATAAGGAAAAGAGCCCTCTAGATCACAAATTATTTAACCTGGCGTGCTGTATGGATGGCATGGTGGATGAAACAGGCAGGCTGAGGATGGCACAGGGAGGAGGTGCCTACCACTCGACCAAGAACCAAGGGGCTTTCAAAATTAAAAACAAAATGAACCCAAATCTTGACAACAAATCCACAGAAAAGGGCCCCCAAAATGGAAAATAAGTCCTTGTAGATCTAAGAATCTGCAAGTCTGAAAGTTGCCAAGAATACCCATAATCCTAGAAAGTCAAAGTTCTATTTCTCAGAACTCAACAACTTAAAATGGCAGGGGTGGGCGTGGGGGTAGGAGGAGGAGGAGGAGGCAGCAAAGCCAAGGTCCTAGTAGTAGGCAAATACAAGCACCTCCCAACTGTACTTAGTTATTCCTGGGCTCAAAGCCAAGGGGAAAAGAGTAAAGTAGAGAATCAAGAGCTCTATCTAATGAAACAGACAAGGAGTAAGATGGAGTTAAAAAGTACAGGAACATCTGTTAGAGGATAATCCATTGCAACTTCAAAAATATAACCCAATGCTTACCTATGAAAAAGGCTGAAAAACTGACCCTAAAAATTAAGTAGGGCATATGATGGAATTAGCACTGGGTATTATCACAACTAATGAATTATTGAAAGCTACATCTAAAACTAATGATACATTGGCTAATTGAATTTAAATTAAACAACCCATAAAAATAAAAATAATAAAAAATAATTTAAAAATATAAAAAATTAAAAAATAAATAAATATAAATAAAAAATAAACAACCCTAAAAATTTACTGTCAGAAATTGTGCAACTAAAAGTCATCCAACTCTCTCCTGCTAAAGCACAAGGAAATCACAGAGAGAATACCTATCAGAAGAGGGGGAGACCCTAACCCTCTCTATCAAGAAATATAACCATCCACACTTGGAAAAAATTCAACAGTGAACACAGACAAAATGAATGCAAATACACACATATTCTAAACACTTAGAAATCCAATGGAAATTTCCTCTCTAATTCTTCCTTTCACAGCTCCTGCAGTCTTACTAATATTTCAGTCTTGAAGGAGGCTCTTTTTCATATTCTCTTTTCTTTTTATTTTCCCACTCTTAGTATATTTTACTGCTTTTTCTGTAGACAAGTTCATCTGTCAATATAGTTCCTTTTATTTTTACTTCCCAGGGCAACTGCACTGCAGTACCTTTCTTTAGTCCTGATAATCATCCTTTATCTTTGCACATCAACTTCAAGCTAATTTCCTCACACCTTCAGCTGGCAGCTTCTACTTTAAACCCATGAAAGACAAGTAAGAATCAAAGAGCCCACTAGGTGATCATCCAAAGAGTACAAAAATAGTGATTCTAAGGGGCACACACACCTCAATGTTCACAATAGCTAAAATATAAGAGCCCAGATGTCTATAAACAAATGAATGGATTAAGAAGATGTGGTGTGTGTGTGTGTGTGTGTGTGTGTGTGTAATGGAATATTATTCAGCCATCACAAAGAATGAATTCTTGCCACTTGCAATGGTGTAGATGGAACTAGAGGGTATCATGCTAAGTGAAATAAGTAAGAGGAAGACAAATACCATGATTTCACTCATACATGGAATTTATGAACACAGGAACACAGGAAAACAGATGAACACAGAAAAAGGGAAGGAAAAATAAAAACAGAGAGAGGAGGAAACCATAAGAGACTCTTAACTATAGAAAACAAATTGAGGGTTTCTGGAGAAGAAATAGATAGAGAGATGGGGTAATTGGATGATGGGCTTTAAGGAGGGCATTTGACATAATGAGCAGTGAGTGTTATAATCAACTAATAAATCACTAAATTCTATCTTGAAACTAATAATATGCTATATGTTAAGTAAATTGAATTTTTAAAAACAGAGCCCAATTTGTATATGAGTTATAGTCATGTATCTGAAATCAGGTCACTTTGATGTATACAAGCAGACTTAGCAATGAGTATCATTATAAGAAAGCTACAAGAGGGATCCCTGAGTGGCGCAGCGGTTTGGCGCCTGCCTTTGGCCCAGGGCGCGATCCTGGAGAGCCCGGATCGAATCCCACGTCAGGCTCCCGGTGCATGGAGCCTGCTTCTCCCTCTGCCTGTGTCTCTGCCTCTCTCTCTCTCTCTCTCTCTCTCTCTCTCTCTGTGTGTGTGTGTGTGTGTGTGTGTGTGGGACTATCATAAATAAATAAAAAAAAAAAAGAAAGAAAGCTACAAGAAAAAAAAAAGAGGATGCTACAAGAAATGAAAATTACAAGTCAATACTTTTGATGAACAGTGCAAAAATCCTCAACAAAATATAAGCAAACTTAAATCAATATTACATTAAAAGAATCAGATACCACGATCCAGTAGGGTTTATTCCTGAGATTCAAGGATAGTTCAAAACGTGCAAATCAATCAATATGATATACCACATTAACAAAATGAAGGATAAAAATCATATGAACTCCATAGATAAAAATCTAAAAATGATCACTTCAATAGATACAGAAAAAGCATTTTGATATAATTCAACACTGTTTCATGATAAAAACCCTCAACAAATTAGGTATAGATGGAATGCACCTCAACATAATAAAGTCATACATGACAAACCCAAAGTTAACATCATACTCCACAGAGAAAAGCTCAAAGCTTTTCCTCTAAGATCAGGGACAAGACAAGGATATCCACTCTTGCCACTTTTTACTTATCACAGTATTAGAAGTCTTAACCCAAGCAATTAGGCAAGAAAAATAAATAAAAGGCATCCAAACTAGAAAGGAATAAAATTGTGTTTAAAAATGACACAATACTATATTTAGAAAACCCTAAAGACTCCTCCCTCCAAAAAGGTTGTTAGAATAAAATAATTCCATAAAGTTTCAGGATACAAAATTGATACATAAAAGTCAGTTGTGTTTATTCTACATAATAGCAAACTTTCAGAATGAGAAGAAAACAATCCCATTAAGAACAAAAAGAATAAAATACCTAGAAATAAGTTTAACCAAGAAGCCACAAGATCTATACACTGAAAACTGTAGGACATTAGCAAAAGGAATTAAGACACAAATAAATGGAATATTGTTCTGTGCTCATGGATTGGAAGAATATTGTTAAAATGTCCATACTATCCAAAGCAATGGACAGACACAATGCAATCCCTATCAAAATTCTGATGGCATTTTTCACAAAAATAGAACAATCTTAAACTTTAGAAGAATCTTAAAGAAATAGAACAATCTTAAAGAACCACAAAAAACCCTCAACAGCCAAAGTAAACTTGAGAAAGAAGGAAATGATGGAGACATCACCCTTCCTGATTTCAAACTATATTACTAAGCTGTAGTGATCAAAACACTACAATACTGTAAAAACAGCCACATAGGTCAAATGGAGAATAGAGAACCCAGAAATACAGACACATATATGATCAATTAATTTTCAACAAAGGAGCCAAAAATATACATGAAGAAAGAACAGTCACAATAAAAGGTGCTGGGAAAACTGGATAGCCAAATAGAAAAAAAAAATGAAACTGGGCCCCTATCTTACAGCATACACAAAAATTAACTCAAAATGGATTTAAAAATGTAAGATCTGAAACCATAAAACTCCTGGAAGAAAACATGGGTAAACTCCTTGATACTGATCTTGGCAAAGATTTTTTAGATGTGACACCAAAAGCAAAGGCAACGAAAGCAAAATAAATGAGTGAAATACTCAAACTAAAAGCTGCTTCTCAGCAAAGGAAACCACCAAGAAAATGAAAAGACAACCTATGGGCTGGAAGAAAATATTTGCAAACCATATATCCAATAGGGGGTTCATACCCAAAATATATAAGGAACCCCTACAACCTAACAGCAAAAAAAAAAAAAAAATCAACAATCTAATTTAAAAAACTGAAGGAGCATTTTTCCAAAGATGACATACAAAATGGCCTACAGGTACACAAAAAGGCATTCAATATCAGTAATTTCAGGAAAATACAAATCAATATCACACTGAAATATCATCTCACACCTGTTATAATGTCTATCATCAAAAAGACAAGGGATAATTAATGCTAGCAAGGATACAAGGAAAAGGGAACCCTAGTACATCGTTGGTGTGAATGCACAGGGGTACAGCCACCAAGGAAAATAGCAGAGGGGTTCCTTGAGAAGTTAAAAATAGAACTACCATATGATCCAGCAATTTCACTTCTGGACATATAGCCAAAGGAAATAAAATCATTATCCCTGAGAGTTATCTATACTCCTGTGCTCACTGCAGCATTATTCACAATAGTCAAGATATAACTCATAGACAAATGCATAAAGAAAATGTGGTTTGTGTATGTGTGTGTATATATTATATATATAATGAAATACTATTCAGACTTAAAAAGAACGAATTCCGCTATTTTTGACAACATGGTTGAAGCCTAGAGAGCATTATACTAAGTGAAATGAGCCAAACAGAAAAAGACAAATACTGAATGATATCACTTAAATGTGGAACATTTTTTTTTTTAAAAAAAAGTCTAACTCATAGAAATAGTAGAAAAGTGGTTGCTAGGGACTGGAGGAATGGGGAAAATATGAAGAGATTGGTAAAAGGGTCCAGACTTTCAGTTATAAAATGAATAAGATCTGAAGCAGGAGTCTTTTCACAATGTACTCCTATATCCAATCCTATATCCAATCATCACATCGCACACTTTAAATATACTACAACTTTACTTCTCAGTAATACTTCAATAAACCTGAAGAAAAAGAACATTAAACATCACGTCTAATCATAATAATAATTATGACTCTTACATCTATCATAAAAATATTCCCACTCACTGGACAAAGGCTGGTTCTAATATCATTCTTTCAGAGAGAGAGAGTGTAGCTTAGCACATTTATTAGCCTTTTTCCAGGCTTTGTTAATGACTTCATATTTGATCTTTTGAAAGCTTCTTGGATTTTCCATTTAAAAATGGCACGTGTATGGCTCAGTTGGTTGAGCACTGACTCTTGATTTTTGCTCAGGACATAATCTCAGGGTCATGAGAATCAAACCCCATGTTGGGCTCTGACCTGGGCATGGAGTCCACTTAAGGTTCTCCCACTGCCCCTTCTCTTTCTGCACATGCACGCTTTAAAAAAAAAAAAAAGAAAAAAAAAGGCATAGCCCATGCATGTCTCCATGTTTTCATTATATAGTGTAAACACATTAAAGAGTACTCTATTTTTTTTTTAAATCAAGAGATTTAAATGATTTTGGAGGAAGAAATATACCAAAGTAAGCTGAACTCAAAAGTCTCTTTAAAAAATCTTCTCTAACTTAGCAAATAAAATCACTGCATCTCTTCTTTCATAAGGTCTCAGTTAAGGTCTCTCTTAACTAAATAGTATTACAAAAAAATTAGTGTTATAATAAAAAATGGTTTCTTAAAATGTCACCTGTTCAATTGTCACTAAAACAGAATACTTATTAAAACTGAAGATGTAACTTTTATCTCACAGACCTTTGCAATACATTAATATAATTCAATCTTTGAGGACTGTTAATTCTTCTCATTAAAAAATGACATGTCTCAATGACATTCATCAGTGGTTAAATTTAATCTGATTCAGTAATGGAGCACTAGTCAATTTTCCATGTGGCTGGCATGTGTCCCACCAAGTCACATGGGTATTGTCTATTGACTTACTATTCCCACTCCAATGCCCACTTCTCTATTCATTAGAACATAGTCCTTTCTAAAGTATGCCTTAAAACTTTAAATTTTCCATTATTTTGATCACAAAACCTTTTGCTAGCACCATGTTAGGACACGTTGAGAAACACAACAATACCATATTGCACCCATATTCTGAGGTTGCTTGAGGGACCATTTATGTCTATTATAAAACGCATTGTAGGCAGAGAAGAGAAAAGAACTAAGGAAGAAAAGGAGAAGGAAGGAAGGGAGAAAAAAATTTGAAAGTTCTTTAAATCCAATTCAGTTGAGAGGGAGATAAGGGTGGTTTTACACATACAGAATAAAAATTTAAAAATTGTTCTGTTGTATATATCTACTTAAAATTAATATCAATTTTTAAGTATTTGTCTTTCTATATACATTAACTTTAGAAAATATGAATTCAGATATTTAAAAATAAAAGAGAAAAGAAAAATCTATCTTTCTGGGAACAGAATGAGATATTCTTTCACATTTTTATTCATAAAAAATTTTTCTCTTGCAGAAACACTGGAATGACATAACCTTAAATAATTTTGATCAACCAAATGAAGAAGCACTCAGAAACATTCATTTTTATTTTACCAAAAACCAAATTATTGAGTAATTAAATGTACAAATTTTTGAAATCTGAAACATAATGGAATATAGCCATCCCTTCTACCAAGTTCTGTGCTACTTACTCTTTATGATAGATAACAAAAGATGGCAAAACTGTTATTTTCCTGGATAGGGAAAAAAAAAAAAAACAAGCTCCGTGGTGCCATTTTTTGGACTGCTCAAGGTTTCCTAACACAATTCCTTCTTAAAATATAAGAAACAATTTATTGATCAGTATCAAGATAAAAACAGTTACTATTTGTACACCTTAAACCATATTTGCTGTATCTTGTTCTATACTTCCGTACTAGGATTTAAAATATATTTATATTAAACAATTTTATATAATACTAAAATTCTACTAACAATTCTGAAAATAAAGGCTTTTGAATAATAAACTACATGTTCTTAACACCTGATAGTGGTTCCTAAGGTAAGGTCCCCCCACTATCACCAGCAGGCAGCCTCCAGGAACTTGTTAGAATTGCAAATTCTTGGACTACACTTCAAACTGACTAAACTGGAATGAAGGTGGGAGGAGTCTGCATTTTAACAAGCCCTCCAAGTGAGTCAGATACAAGTTAACCTGTGAAAATAGGTGATTTCAGGGGATTCTGAAAAAGGTCCACAGGAAACACTGAACCACACTCTAGCTCAGAATCACTAGTAGATCAACAATTCATAACCCCTTAGCTACACAGTGGGATCAACAAAGAGCTTTGAAAATACCTGGGTCCCATTCCAGCACCTGTTTTAATAGTTCTGTGAGGTGAGTAAGCCTGGGCCCTGGGACTTTTAAGTCTCCCAGGTGATTCTAAAATGCAGCCAAGGTTGAATGCCAATATCCAGAGGATTATATTTTCAAAAGAAACAGTACACTAAGAGTCTTAGATTAAGCACAGTTTGAAATGAGACATGAAAAGATGAAAGTTAGCCTTCAAAACCAAGATACATTCAAAATATCATTACAAAAAAAGAGAGAGAACTGGTTCACTTCAAGTCTGTAAATTTTACACTTTCAAAGGCTACACAAAATGTTCATTATATAGAGTGGAATTGTTTTAATAAATACATAATGTAGTTATGAGAGAGTAAAAAAAAAAGAGGATGTGATAGCCTTTGCCCTTATAGACCATCTAATATATTTAGGCATATTTCATAATAAGTAACAATAAAGTATAAATCTCAAATTTGGAGTACAGATTGAATGCAGAAGTCAATGGAGTAAGAAATCACATCTAATCATAGTCGTATTTAAGACTGTCAAAAAAAATAAGTTAGAACTTCAGTCTTTAAGAATCAATTACATATAAAGTATATGTGAGGCATATACATGGGTAGACCTAATGGGAGAAAAGACACACAGAGATCGTTGGAATTTTTGGAGGGAAGAGGGGACTGATAACATGTAATATAAAAGAACTTGGCTCATTGAGGGACTTCTCATGATTTGACTATTTTGACAATTTTCCCAAGGATGGTACATAACTGGTATCATTATAGAAACACAAGACAGATGTGAGAGAAGTTAATTCATTATATACACTGGATGCCTTGTGGCATGGGTCTCACCCTTAACATGACCCAGAGTCACCTGGAGGGCTTGTTAAGACAACCTGCTGGGCCTCACCCTTAGGTTCGGACCTTGGGTTAGGGCCCCAGAATGTGTAATTCTAATAGATTTTTACATGCTGCTGATACTGCTAGTGTAAAAACAACACCTTGAAAACCACTGCCTTGGGGCACTAAGACTCAATTCTCTGGTAGGATTCTCATGAAGGCTCACATAAAGTATATTCTCATTTTTATTTTGAAAGTCGTTCATACATTTAAGTAAATACAGAAAACAGACCAGTAGAAGCAGCAGCATCACCCTTACTCCCTCTACTCAAGACATTATCTTGGTTTGTTTTACCGCAGTCTTCCCTTTAGAAATAAATGGAGTATTCTTAACTATAAATACATAGGAACGTATGCAAACATAACCAACTGATACATGTCATGGAGGCCAAAAGGCGCAGCCAGTTCCTCAGATGTAGTATACTAGGGCAATAATTCTTCTCAGGCTCCTATGAAAAGATGGAATTTCTGCTGAGAGTACAAAAGGCTGTTCACAATCCTTTCATATCAAAATTAGTCTTGTGTATTAAACTTCAATGATCTGGCCTGACCACTTACAGTTTTGTTTTGTTTTTTTTTTTTCTTAAAGCTTGTAATTTAGGGGCACCTGGGTGGTTCAGTAGGTTAAGAGACTGCCTTTGGCTCAGGTCATGATCCCAGGGTCCTGGGAGTAGGCCCCACTTCGGGCTCCCTGCTCGGTGGGGAGCCTACTTCTCCCTCTCCCCCTGCTTGTGCTCTCTGTCAAATGAATAAATAAAATGTTTTTAAATTTTTTTTAAAAGCTTGTAATTTAGAAAAATTTACCAGCTTTTATCTAAATGTGAATCTCTTTTCAATGATTTTATCTGAAAGAGTAATTTCAGGTAAAATCTTGATTATACATATTGCAGGTTTGAGAATTTTTTGTTTTTAATAAAAGAAAGTCATCTTTAACTATATTGGACCATTATTTTTGTTCCGAGTGTTTGATTTACTCTCCATGAAATATCATTCCTTTGTTGGGTTCCCAGTATCCTTCTTTTGCATTCATTACCTCAAAATGTTTCTTCTCATCATTAAAGACTTCTTTGTAATTACACAGACATAAAAGATATATTTGTCAATTGATAGGAGATGTAGTTTCAGAGAACTTCATAAAGTATCCAAACACTTTCCTTAAGGTGAGATTTTGAGCAACAGATACAATTTAGGCAAACACATCCCCAAGACTCAGTCTAAAAATCCCTTAACATTCCAGTTTCTTTTCTGAATCTGTTGAAAGCAATCAGTTCATTTATAAGTAGAAAAAGAGCTCCATGTAACAACAGTAACAAAAAATCCAATCCGTTCTGTTGGTTAAAAAGGTTTGCTAATTCAAGAAACTAAAATAGTATATATCGTAATTAAGAACATATTCCTTTGGGTGGAGATAGTCTAAAAGTGTACAAGCACATGCTATATTCTAAACCTGCAAGGCTCCAAAATCTAAAGAGGATTTCATTTCAATGAGTTTTGCTAAATCACTTTCATTGCCTCACTTCTGATTGACAATGATTAACTTATTTTTAAAAAACTCACATATCAATGATGGGAGTAACAGTCTACTTACTCCACCCATTGTAATTCCATGAATAAGTGCAACATATGGTTTCCGGCAAGAATCTAAAGAAGAAGAAGAAGAAAATTATGATGTTTAAGATACATTCACTTTTTCTAAATATCACATTACATGAACACTTAATATTTTCCTCAAGAAATTTTTGTAAGAAATATCAAACTAGTGATGCCTGGGTGGCTCAGTGGTTGAACATCTATCTGCCTTTGGCTCAGGGCATAATCCCAGGTCCCAGAGCAAGTCACATCGGGCTCCCCATGGGGAGCCTGCTTCTCCCTCTGCCTGTGTCTCTGCCTTTCTTTCTGTGTCTCTCATGAATAAATAAATAAAATCTTTTTTTTAAAAAAAGAAAAATATCAAAGTAGCTAAATATATGGCTTGTAAAATGTGTTCTTTTTAAAACGTTGATCTGTACACAATCCGATCATGTATTTATCATTTAACAACTCAACATTTCAATTTGAAACATATGAAAGCCTTTTATAGATCAGCTATGAAAAATATAATTAAAATTTACTTTCTAAACCATGGATGTTTATGTACACAGTTGTATTTTTAAGGAACGTAATTCGTTTTCAATATGTCTAAAGCATTTGGATACAAAGAGAAGTGCAGCATACAGTAAAAAGTAAGGACTGGGAGTTAGAAGACCCAGATTCTAGTCTCATATTTGTCATTAACTGGCAAATCAACTATATTCAATATACATACTAGCATTAGATACACACACACACCCCAATAATGCAAATTCAACATTTATCCTAGCATTAGGTATACGTACACATTTAAACATACCTGAGTCATGTGCATGTCATATATATGTGTAGGATATATAAGTAAGTTTCCTCAGCAATTAAATAACGAGATTTAATATATGGCCTCAGAAGTCCCTTTCATCTAAAAAACTCTATAAAATTTTACTCTGTTCCTTTCCTTTTTTCCTTTCTCCTCTGAGAAGGGGAGTTGCTTATAACAAAACAAAAATGTAAATCACTGAGCTTCTGTTACTGCTTGTTGTTGCCAATATTACTTCCTTACCAAAGACCAATATAAAAACTCAGTTTTTTTGGCTTCTGTTTTAGACCCTTTTTTGATTACAGTATTATAGACTGTAACAATACAATGTTACATTAGTTTCAGGTGTACAACACAGTGATTCAACAGGTTTATGTACATTATGTTACGCTCACCACAGTGTAGCTCTCATCTGTCACGATACAACACCATTACAATGCCATTGACTATATTCCCTGTGCTGTACCCTTTTATTCCTGCAAGTTATTCGTTCCATAACTGGAAAACTATTGTTCACACCCCCTTTCACCCAATTTACTTCTACCTCCACTCCCCTCCCCTCTGGCAACCATCAGTTTGTTCTCTGTATTTATGGGTATATTTCTGCTGTTTGTTTATTCATTTGTTTCCTAGATTCCACATATAAGTGAAATCATATAGTATTTGTATTTCTCTGATTTATTTTTTTTAAGATTTTATTTATTTATTCATGAGAGACACAGAGACAGAGAGAGAGAGGCAGAGACACAGGCAGAGGGAGAAGCAGGCTCCCTATGAGGACCCTGATGTGGGACTCGATCCCAGGACCCCATGATCACGCCCTGAGCCAAAGGCAGACGCTCAACCACTGAGCCACCCAGGTGTCCCTCTCTG
The DNA here is from genome assembly GCF_905146905.1 of Nyctereutes procyonoides. Taxonomy (NCBI): domain Eukaryota; kingdom Metazoa; phylum Chordata; class Mammalia; order Carnivora; family Canidae; genus Nyctereutes; species Nyctereutes procyonoides. The sequence goes on from NW_026575132.1 coordinate 951,401, forward strand.
ACTTATTTTATTTAGCACAATACCCTCCAGGGTCCATCCATATTGTCACAAATGACAAGATCTCATTCTTTTTTATAGCTGAGTAACATTCCATGCAACGTGGAAGGATAAAACTGCAGTTTCAACCCATCTAGCAGTTCTATAAGTATTTCTAATTTGCCAAATAAGCCATCAAGGCACAACTCTAGAGTTTCATTCTAATTTCATATTTGCAAGAACTTACATAGCCTTCAATCTTGAACTATAATTACCTTCAATCTTGAACTGTAAACTATAGGATACTATAATTCTCTAGAAACTATAAAAAAGAAATTTCTCGGGGCACCTGGGTGGCTCAGTGGTTGAGTGTCTGCCTTTGGCTCAGGGCGTGACCTCGGGGTCCTGAGATCAAGTCCGCATTGGGCTCCTACAAGGAGCCTGCTTCTCTTTCTGCCTGTGTCTCTGCCTCTCTCTGTGTATCTCTCATGAATAAAATAAAATAAAATCTTTTAAAAAATTTCTCTATTGATTGGGATGGAGATACACACACACACTCCATTTCAGCTGTATGTGTATATATATATATATATATATATATATATATATATATACACACACACACACATAAAATCACTATATATATATATATATATATATATATATATATATATATATATATATATATATATATATTTCAGCTATGTAATATTAGAAGCTACCTGATGCAGGGCATAAAGCCAGAATCTGTCAAATTCCTTACTAAACAAAATACATCATTACAATGTATTGATATTACACCTTGAAGGTTTTCTCTCTGTATATTAATATTTTACCAAACTCTTTAAACTGTTTAGAGATTTTCTCTCATATCCTTTTATTTAGTATAGAACTGCACTAATACAGTAGCCACTAGCCAAAAGCAGCTATTGAAATTATAATTAAGTAAAATTTAAAATTCAGGTTCTTGCTCACACCATTCCAAGTTCTCATTAGCCACAGGTGGCTCATGGCAATCGCACTGGACTGCACAGATATGAAATATTTTCATCACTGCAGAGGCCCTGGTATAAATTTTCAAAATGAATAAGCCATTCTAAGTAAATCTGATACACAGAAGTTCAGACTCAAAGAAGTGAGAGATGTCCATTCAACCTGGCTCACTAAGCTCAATCAAGAAATAGCCTTTTTTCCCCTACTCCTACTTTAAAGACATAGTAATTCCAGGGGTAAAAAAAAAAAAAAAAAAAAAAATGTACTCCAAATTCAAAGCCAAACAAAGGAAATCCACCAGTGCCAGAATAAGCTCAAAATCAATAGCTGAGTGAAGCTATAGCCAGTGATTGTAGTGAATATATATTTGAGTCAGAAATAAATTCTGGCCCACATATCTTATGAAATGGACTAACTGCATAAAAGCTCATCTTTATTAGTTTCACAAAATATGACTAGGAAAACTATCTGCTGGGCCAGGAAGTCAATAAATTCCTTCCAAGAAAGGAAGAGAAAAAGCCAGAGAAAGTGGATGCTCAAGCCCTAGATAATAAGGATTACCACTACCACTGAACAAAAACAAAACAAAACACCCCTAACAAATTTGTAATAGAACTAATACCTGTAACTTGGTTTTCAAAAGTGTCTACAAAAAGACTACACTAAAAATTAAAAGTTTAAATGCTTTCCCACGGACATCAGAAATAAGACAACACTATAATCATGCAATATTTTAATAGAGCTCCCAGCCAAAATATGAGAAAAATCATAACATAAAGACTGGAAAGATAGAGGTGAAAAAAATTATGTGCAGATGGTATAATTGCCTATGTAGAAAAGCCAAGAGAATCTACAGAAATATTAGAATAACAGATTTCAGCAGAGTTGGATATAAGAACCAAATTTAAAATCCAAAGCACTTTAATATACTAAAAATAGTAAATTACAAAAAATGTAACAGTAAAATTACCATTAATGTACTAATAATAATAAAAAAAAAGCATGCTACCTAAGAAAAAACTTTAAGAAATAAAAAAAAGGCACCAACATCTTTATGGGAAAGTTATAAAATATCATTAAAGGACATAAAAAGTGAAATCTGGGCAGCCCCGGTGGCTCAGTGGTTTAGCGCCGCCTTCGGCCCAGGGCCTGATTCTGGAGAACCGGGATCGAGTCCCACGTCGGGCTCCTTGCATGGAGCCTGCTTCTCCCTCTGCTGGTTTCTCTCTCTCTCTCTCTCTCTCTCTCTCTCTCCCTCTCTGTCTGTCTCTAATAAATAAAAAAATCTTTAAAAAAAAAAAAAGTGAAATCTGATGAAAAGTTCCAAACTGATTTAGAGTGATAGTTACACAAGTTTACTAAAAGTTACTGATTATATATTTGAAATGCATGAGTTTTATGGTATGTAATTATCATTCTGCAAGTTTTTAGGTCTGCATAAATAAGGAGATATGCCATATGCATAGATGGGAGGACTCAATATGAAAGGTGGTAGTTCACCCTAAATTAATCTATAATTGTCATTCAATCAAAACCTCAGTGGAATCTTCTGTGGAGCCAGACAAAATAATTTAAAAACTCATATGGAAGATCAAAAACCCAAGAGCAGCCAAGACAATTCTAAAAGAAAACTAGGGCAACTTATACTATCAGATAGAAACATACCTTAAAGCTGTAATAATTTTGACATTGTAGTCTCATAAGTATAAATAGACCAGTAAACAAAGTAGCCCAGAAACAGACCAGGTCACACATAAGAACTTGATATATGACAAAGGTATCATTAAAATCAGTGAAATAGGCATGAACTTTACAATAAAAGGCATTACAACATATCTGGCTTTCTAGCTGAAAAGTAAAAGTTAAATGATGTCACATGCAAAAAAGCAATTCCAACTACATTAAAGACAAGTATAAAGAAAACACTGAAGCTATTAAAAGAAAATATGAGAACATCTTAATAACATCAGTGTTATTAAGTGGATTTTTTAAATGCAAAAAAGCAGAAATCATATAAGAAAACAATGGATACATTTCAACTCATCAAATAAAAACTTGTGTATACCAAAAGATAAAGTAGCAGAGGGAAGTGTTCTTGCAGTATGTATAATCTACTGAGTAAGGAATCCAGAACATATAAAGACCTACACCATCAGTAAAAAAAAATCTAACAGAAAGATGAACAAAGAAAGGAAGAGAAGAAAACTTAAATGATTATTTATTTATTTTTAGAGATTTATTTATTTATGAGAGAGAGAGAGAGAGAGAGAGAGAGAGAGAGAGAGAGAGAGAGAGAGGCAGAGACACAGGAGGAAGGAGAAGCAGGCTCCATGCCGGGAGCCTGACGCGGGACTCGATCCCCGGACTCCAGGATCGCGCCCTGGGCCAAAGGCAGGCGCTAAACTGCTGAGCCACCCAGGGATCCCCCCTAAATGATTATTTAACACAAGAAAACACCTTCTATTTCACCAATATTCAATGAAATACAAACTAAAGTCACAATAAGATATCAGACATGCAAAGTTTAACACAAAAAAATGATGGAAAGGACATACAGAAAATAAGGTCTTATACTTTAGAATCTAGAAACAACTGAAGACATATAAACTATGATTCATCCATTCTGCTTCTATTATTTCTAGAGAAACTATTGTATATTCACTAAGGGAACATACATAACAATCTGTATTAGTAAAAATTTGAAATAAAATATCAATTAATGTAGAACAAATAAGTCCTGAGGAGATATTCATAATACTATGGAACAGTTACATTTCATGTTATTAAAAACTTTGAGTGATATATACAGTAAAATATTACTTACATCAATTTCAAAAACACAAAGTAATAACATTTGTGTTCATAAGTATGTAGTAAAAATATTAAGTATGGTCTAGTAAGATACACTAAAATTAAAAAAAAGTTAAAAAAAGACACTAAAAATTAATAACAATGGTTGCTTCTGGGGAGAGAAAAAAATGACACTGAGGAAGCAACAAACTGGACTAAAGTTTAAAACCTGTAGTATTCTTTTTCTTTCAAATAAATCTTAAAACAAGCAAAAATAAAATATTAATGTCTGTTAATCCTAGAAAGTGGGTATATAATTATATTATCCCCTGCAATTTAATAATTGAAACACATGTTTGATCAAAGTACTGCTTTCACTTCCAGTGAAATCTGGAACATCAACTATGAAGACACTTTCATCCCAGAGTTCCTTAAGAATTAAGAAATGGTACTTTATTTTATGTAGAAAACTGAAACCCAAGTTTTTTGTTTTCCAGAAAAGCCAATCATATGATCAGAATCCATGTGTTCATATTGGTCATAGGACAAATAGTAATTAAATACAGCTTACTAATATTAAAGTGTGAATTGTCCTGGAACGAGCAGAGTAGTTTAAGCAGCTTTATTTATGCCTGATATACAGTATATAAAAGAGTAAATAAGTGTCTACTGATACATCTTAACAATACTGTGCAGCTTATTTCTTGATTCCATTTTCAAAGCTCTCAGAGCATACCTACCAATGGCATTGTTCAGCACATATTCTTCTCTAAAGAAATCTTGAGCTATCTTCTGGTTTGCCTTTCCACCTTCGGAGATCACTACAAAAAAATTTTTTTTAATTTTAAAAACCTTTTGAAATTTTTAAAAAGTGCTTTCTAGTGGGGCACCTGTCTGGCTTAGTTAGTAGAGCATGAGATTCTTGATCTCAGGGTGTGAGTTCAAGCCCTACATTGGGCATAGGGATTACTTAAAAATTAAAAGAAAACTTTAAAAAAGTGTTTTCTAGTTAATAAAGCCAAAGAGAATAAATTTAAAATATTGTGATATTAAGTACTAGGGAAACTCTAGAATGGTTTATTAAGGTTTTGAACAGTCCTTGCCACAGGCACAATTAGTCCCAGATCTATGGGCCAATGTCAAAACTTAAAGGCAAAAATTCTTAAATACTTCTTACAAAGCGTTATACTTAATTTAGAACTTACTTATTGCTACAAAATTCATTTTGACTTTTTTCTGTAGCACCTGAATAAACAGTTGTTGGATATACATTTCCAATGGTAATATGTCTTAAAACAAGGTACATTATTCATACAAACAGAAATATAAGCACATGCATGCATGTACATACACAGTTCTAAAATATATACCATCTATTCAAATATTTCTGCCACATTCATTTCACCATGAAACATTTATTGAGCATCTACTGTACTCCTATTCCAGTCAATGGTAAGACTACCAAACCATTCTCTTCCATATATTGCAAGTTCATATGTCTTTCCTGTCTTTAAGTCTTATGAGACAATCTATTGTCTATTCAAATTCAAATTCAAATATAAACATATCTCTTCTTCTATGGGAAAGAGTTACATAAAAAGTATTGACTATAGATTTTTAGATTAATTTCAGAACTTTGATATATCTGCCTTCAAAATGTTTCAAATGTTCACTTCTTTTCCTGGTTTTTAAAAGAAAGATTTGGTGTCTATTTTTGTCATTCTGGGGCTTTCACTGATATATACCCACCTCCAAGCCCTCATCTATTGTTTCTTAGTCAATCCTTACCATTACTTAGCAGTTCTAAAAGGACAAGAGTACGAATTATATTGCCTATGGAATAAAGCTCTTTTACCTCAAAAGTCATCTTTGATTTCCTCTTTATTTTATTCTAATCAATTGCTAAGCTAAAATTAAATGACATTTATAATAGCATTTAATAAATTTTTTTCTAAGTGCCCACTTATCATTTTGGACTATGATCTTTAAAACAACTAAATTTCCTAGAATTGAAGATCACACCTTTATACATGTAAACTAAAATAAATCTGTCATTTATAACTGTATTTCCAAACATCAACATAAAGTTAGGCCTATATGCAAAAACAGTTCACAGTTAGAAGAAGCTAAAAATAATACATAAGGCTATGCCCATCTGTAAAATGACAAGACCACATGCCCAACTCCAGAAGATAGGTTAGCTCCATGCTGGAAAACAGTATTTTAAAAATATTCATGTTGCGGGCAAAACAAACACAATTCAGTTAACAAATCTATCTAAGCAACTGAAAAATTTAACAATTAAAAATAGAATAAAAACTAACAGAATTTAAAATTAAAATTAAGATTCAGACTTTAAATTTACTAGATATCTAAAATTATGCCCTAAATCGAGCTTGTTTCTTTCCATTCCAAATATAACGGTTTATGTAAACTTGCAAATTTGGTAAATAAATCAATCCGATAGCACTGCCTTTAACATAATACAAAAAACATATATATATGTATATATACACATATACACATAAAATAAAAACCCAAAGGAAAAACCATCCCTGGACTCCACCATTTCCATAACAAACAAAATACAAAATATGAAAACAGTTTTTCAGTATATATAAAATACTGACAACCAGTGGGGATAAGTACATGACTTTGATCCTGAGACCAAACATTTCTTCTCTTTAGTCTTTAATTGTTAACTATATACAGACAGAATAACTCAAAGAATTAGAAAGGAGAATTAATCTTTTTATCCTATCTCAGCATATTTATTTAAACACCTATAAAAATATATTGACAACTGGATAAATTCTATTAAGTATATTCTTGCTTTGGGATCATGAACTGGGGAAAAGCACAGGCAGTCAAGGTAAAATGTCAGAAAATGTCATATTTGGAGAATGACAAGTCACTCAACATGGCCAGATTGTCAGGCTATATGACGAACTGAACTGCTGAATATCAGCTAACCTAAAGTAAAAAAGTGGACTCCCACTGGACATTACCACAACTGGACATTTTATTTAGAATAATTCAGGAAGAAAAATAGGATATATGAAGAGTACATATGTAGTTTTTTTTAAAAAATGCTATTTTCATTTTTCTAATATTAGCTACAATAGCTAAGTTACAATATCAAAAAAAATTCTAAGATGAAAGCAAATTACGAAGTATTACAAAAATTTCCTATGAGTTTTATCAGTCTACTGGGGGGAGGAAGCATTTAGATTAGTTGGGGGGGATTAGTTTTTACCTCTGATATCACCCCCAGCACAGAAAGCCTTTCCACCAGCTCCTTTTATAATGATCAGGAAAGTTTCAGGATCTTGTTCCCAATTCTATCCAAATGCAAAAGAAGATGGTAAAAGCATATTATAAATACAAACTATAAAAAAAATCTATATGCATATATATGCATATACATACATATATACATCTGTACAACTAGATACGTATCAATACATATATAAAGCACAAGCTTTATAAAGTACATCCAAAAGAATGGATCCCAACTTCATTTTCCTTTCTGACATAAATTAGAGACTATTTCAACAAAGTTGCTAGATGAATACATTTTGTGATCCAAATTGCATGATGGGAAAAAAAAAACAAATTGCATGATGGCATCTGCAATCTTTGTCGTGACAACTCTGAGACCAAGATGAAAAAGTATGGGCTTAAAAATATGTTACAGAAGCTTATAAATCTGGTGAAAAAATAGAGCAAAACTTTTCTATTGTGGTGATATAAGGCTCTGTCCTGACACATTGATAAGCAATTGAGTGAAACCACTTGTAGTGATCAAATCTTGAAATGATTTGAGGTGGGTAAGGACAGCCAATAAATAAGATGAAAGAATCAAGAACCAACGGAAATTTAAAAAACAAAAATAGACTAAAAACTCAGTTAACCAGAGACAGAAAAATTAACAGGAGCTCTATAAATTCTACACATTTTAATCTTGAGTTTAAAAATATAAACACACGATGAAAGATGTAGCTGGACAGACATGGCTGCCCAAAAAGCTAATGCAGTATTGGACTACAATAATAGAAATATGGCATTCTAACATAGAAGATTCTACTTTCTTCCATTCTAGTCCAATTCCAATCTGAAACACTTGGTTTATCTCTTTTTATTAGAAATGTATTATACAGTGTCCCAAATAGATACAACAGTATAGAAGAGAGACTGATCAAATGAAAAATTAAGGAGCTGGTAACCAGGGGAGGATTAGTCTCTGTGGCTGACCATGTGAGGCACACTATTTAACTTCATCTCCACCGCAATCCTGTGAGATACTATCATCCCCATTTCACAGCGAGGAAAATGAAGGACAGAGAGATTACCACTGCCAGGCTACACAGTCAATAAACAGAAATCCAAGTTTCAAACAAAGTAGTTGGACTGTAAGTCATGCTTTTCCACTGCACCATGCATTCTAAAATAGAAAAGCTTAGGATGGGTGCCTGAGTAGCTCAGGGGTTGAGCGTCTGCCTTCAGCTTGGGTCGTGATCTGAGGGTCCCGGGATCGGGTCCCACGTCGGGCTCCCTGCGTGGAGCCTGCTTCTCCCTCTGCCTGTGTCTCTGCCTCTCTCTCTGTGTGTCTCATGAATGAATAAATAAAATCTAGAAAAAAAAAACTATTAACAAAAAATAGAAAAGCTTATGGCCTTCTCTAAGAATAGGCTAGCCAAGCAGCTCAAAAACAGTTGTCAAAACGCTGTCACATGTAAGATTAGACTTATATACTCCTATCCCAAGAGGTTCAAGGAGTACCCCTGCTTAAAGGTCAGAGAAGCGGAGTGGTAAAACACACCAGCCTAGAGGTATGTAAAAGTGGAAGGGGCTATCCCAGGAGGCCATGAACTCCTCGCCACTAGAAATGCTCCAGGATAATCGAATAGGGAAGACTCAAGAAATCAATGGGGCTTGGGTGCTGGTCCCATAGATTCTGCAGAAGAGAATACCAAAAATGCTCTTTTGAGATACGCTTTTAAAAGGATCCAGAAAATTTGTTTAAGGAAATTACAAACCTTTAGCTGTGGGTAAATGTGCCTAATCATATTAAGATTCAGTGCATTTAGGAACTTTGGTCTGTTTAGTGTTATCACTCCTGCACAACCTCTTCTTTCCAATAGTACTTCTCCTGCTGCATCTGTGTGCTTAGACATTCCCTGTATTAAAAAAAAATAAAAATAAAAATAAAAAATAACTTTAGGATAAAACTCATTAAGGTTTTGTCACAAGCCAACATAAACCACATACAGGTATACCTCAGAGTGGATTCAGTTTCAGACACCACAATAAAAGAAATATTGCAATAAAGTCAAACAATTTTTGTTTTGTTTTCCCAACGCATGTAACAGTTACTTTCACGCTATCCTGTAGTCTATTAGGTGTGGGACAGCATTATGTCTGAAAAGTCAACGTATGTATCTTCATTAAAAAGTAATTTATGGGGATCCCTGGGGGGGCTCAGTGGTTTAGTGCTGCCTTCAGCCCGGGGTGTGATCCTGGAGTCCCGGGATCGAGTCCCGCGTCGGGCCCCCTGCATGGAGCCTGCTTCTCCCTCTGCCTGGGTCTCTGCCTCTCGCTCTATCTCTGTGTCTCTCATGAATAAATAAATAAAATCTTATTTAAAAAAAAAAGTAACTTATGGAGGTCTTGGTGGTGCAGCAGGAGGGCCCTAGGCTCATCTTGTCCCACAAACATAACTAGATGACTATGAAATCATTCTAAACACCCCAGAAACCAACCTGACGACTGAATTCTACAACTAAGAGGCCACAATGAAGAAGCCAAGTTAAATACGTGGTAAAATGTCATTGACCGGGGATCCCTGGGTGGCTCAGCGGTTTTGCAACTGCCTTTGGCCCAGGGCGTGATCCTGGAGACCCGGGATCGAGTCCCGCGTCGGGCTCCTGGCATGCCTGCTTCTCCCTCTGCCTGTGTCTCTGCCTCTCTCTCTCTATCATAAATAAATAAATCTTTAAAAAAAATGCCATTGATCTTGGAAGCCTGGACCTGCTTGGTAATCATGTTAACCTCGCTTTTTTATGACTGAATAAAGCTGACATTGTGCAAAGAAAAAAAAACCTGTAATTTATTGCTAATAAGCGCTAAACACCATCTGCACTTTGAGTGAGTCGGGTTCTTTCTGCTGGTGGAGAGCTTGACTCCATGTTGATGGCTGCTGACTGGTTAGGGTGGAAGATGCTGAAGGTTGGGGTGGCTGTGGCAGCTTCTTAAAATAAGACAACAGTCAAGTTTGCTGTATCAATTGGCTCTTCCTTTCACAGTTTCTCTGCAGCATGCGACGCTGTTTGACAGCATTGTACCCACAGCAGAACTTCCAAAATTAGAGTCAAATCACTCAAAATGCTGCTGCTTTATCTACTAAGTTCACGTAGCAGTCTAGATCCTTGGTCATTCCAGCAATCCTCACGGGTAGACTCCATCTCAAGAAATCCCTTTCTTCGCTCATTCATAAGAAGCAACTTCTCACTTGCTAAAGTTTTATCACAAAATTACCAGCAATTCAGTCACATCCTCAGGTTCTACTTCTAATTCTAGCTCTCTTGCAATTTCCACCATCTCTGCAGTTACTTACTCCACTGAAGTCTTGAACCTTTCCAGTCATCCATGAGGGTTAGATGACTAACCCTCAACTTCTTCCAAATTCCTGTGAACGTTGATATTTTGACTTCTCCCCTGAATCACAAATGTTCTTAATGGGATCTATAGTGGTGAATCTTTTCCAGAAGCGTTTCAATTTCCTTTGCCTAGATCCATCAAAGAAATCACTCTCTGGGGGCACCTGGGTGGCTCAATGGTTGAGCATCTGCCTTTGGCTCAGGTCGTGATCCCGGGGTCCTGGGATGGAGTCCTGCGTTGGGCTCTCCGCAGGGAGCCTGCTTCTCCCTCTGCCTGTGTCTCTGCCTCTCTCTGGGTCTCTCATGAATAAATAAATAAAATCTTTCAAAAAAAATAGAAAAAGAAATCACTCTCTATACCAGCTATATAGCTGTATGAAATGTGTGTCTTAAATAGTAAGACTTGAAAATCAAAATTGCTCCTTGATCCAGGGTTGTAGAATAGACGCTGTGTGAGCAAGCTCCATGAGAGCTCTTGGCTGACCAAGTACATTGTCAGTTGGCAATACTTTGAAACACATCTTTTTTTCTGAGCAGTAGGTTTCAACAGTAGGCTTAAAATATTCAGTAAACCATATTGTAAGCAGATAAACTGTCATCGGGCTTTGTTATTCCATTTATAAAGCATAATTCTTTTTTTAAGATTTTATTTATTTATCCATGAGAGACAGAGAGAGAGAGGCAGAGACACAGGCAGACGGAGAAGCAGGCTCCATGCAGGGAGCCCAACGTGGGACTTGATCCCGGGTCTCCAGGATCAGACCCTGGGCTGAAGGCGGCGCTAAACCCTGAGCCACCCGGGCTGCCCTCTAGCTTTTGATTTAAAGTGAGAGGCATAGGATTCTTCTGTTCACTTGAGGCCATGGTAGATTAGTAACTGGCCTAATTTTAACACTGTTGGACCTAAGGGAGGCCTACAGAGAGGGGGACAAGAGAACAGCGGGTCGATGGCGCAGTCAGAACAGATATAACATTTACCAACTAAGTTCACCATCTTATATGGGCACAGTTCATGGTGCTCCCAAAACAACTAAACAGTAACATCAAAGATCACTGATCATTGTTCACCAAAACAATAGTGAAATTTTTTTAATCATTGTGAGAATTACTAAAATGTGACACAGAGACAGTGAGCAAATGCTGTTGGAAAAATAGCACCAATAGATTTGCTCTACTGATGCAGGGTCCCCACAAAACTTCAATTTGTAAAAAACAAAAACAAAAACAAAAAAAATACAGTATCTGCAAAATGCAATAATATGAGGTATGCCTGTACATCAATGCAAATCTTTCACACAATGGTAACTATCAAATGGATTACTAGGTACATGTGACAAAGCTTTCTAAAATTACTGAGGTTCGGGGGTCCTGGGATCAAGTCCTGCGTCGGGCTCCCTGCTCAGTGGGGAACCTGCTTCTGCCTCTCCCTATGTCTCTGCCTGTGTCTCTGTTCTGTGTCTCTCATGAATAAAAAAAATCTTTTTAAAAAATTACTGAGGTTCAGTAGATAAGCAAAATGTACATACCAAAAGCACATACGCAGTATATACAAATGTACATACCAAAAGCACATACACAGTAATTAAGTCTTTTAATTTTTAAGTGGAGTCAAGTGATTTAAATAGAACCTAGCCCTAGAGTTACTTGGGCCATGAACAGTGTGTTTATTTTTTAAAAAATATTTTTTAAAGATTTATTTATTTATGATAGACAGAGAGAGAGAGAGAGAAGCAGTGACACAGGCAGAGGAATAAGCAGGCTCCGTGCCAGGAGCCCAACGCGGGACTCGATCCTGGGACTCCAGGATCGCACCCTGGGCCAAAGGCAGGTGCTAAACCACTGAGCCACCCAGGGATCCCCCAATCAGTGTGTTTACAATACCACCCACCCACTCTGTACATGGACACATATATATTTATACATAGAATGTATCTCTAGATTGATACACAAGACAGCTAAAATGGTTGCCTCCAGGAATGAAAATCAGACATTTGAGAGAGGGGTGGAAAGAATTTTTGCTGTGTGGCCCCTTTGAACTCTTTCAATTTTGTACCATACATATTTACTACCTATTCAAACCAATATTTTAAGTAATTTTTTTTTAAAAAATAAGAATAATAGATTAGGTTTAAAAGGTGCTAAGCCTGGGATCCCTGGGTGGCGCAGCAGTTTGGCGCCTGCCTTTGGCCCAAGGCGTGGTCCTGGAGACCCGGGATCGAATCCCACGTCAGGCTCCCGGTGCATGGAGCCTGCTTCTCCCTCTGCCTGTGTCTCTGCCTCTCTCTCTCTGTGTGTGTGACTATCATAAAAAAAAAAAAAAAAAAAAAAAAAAAAAGGTGCTAAGCCATCTCCAGAAGGGAACTTCATTAATACACTTTATTCCAGAGGACTTTCTTGTTTGACTGTCCATCAGTCACCTGGACCCCAGTAATGATCCCATATGTGGAAGAATTGGGAAGACAGGACAACATGCATATATGTGTGCACGGACAGCAGCCCCTATTTCCTGCTAAAACCATACACTGACTTCATGGAGCGCTCCAGAAGGGTTTTAAGGAAGAGTTTTCATGAAAGAAGGGCCAGAGAGCCATGAGCATTTTTGTTCTCCCACTGGAAATTCAACTGGATATAAGGAAGAGCAAATGTTAAATCATTTAAAGAGAGCTATTTTTTGTAGTTTCCAGTATGTAAATGTTTTGGTACATGATATTGTAAAATAGTGTTTCTCCTTACATTCTTACACATCTGTTGTGGTGTTTACTCATCCTCTAAGTTCTGCCTTTTAGAAATAGCAATACATTTTTTTAATCTCAAAAAAAGTATTAAGTCATATGACTTGTTTTCATACCTTGTTGGTACTAAAAAAAAATTATGGTAAAAGAAAACTATACATAAAAATCACAAAAGAAAGCAGACCAAAAGGGATGCCAAGTCCACAAGCAGACACAGCCCTCCCCAGACTTCAGCTACTGCCTCTCCTTCGCAGTCTGACTCTAGCAGCTGGAAGTGCCCGGCTTCTCAGATTTTCTTCCAAGTACCTACTGATCCACTTGTGTTAGTAGGTGAGAAGGTAGATGGTGAGTAACTTTTCTGACCCTCCAACTCCTCCTCTAGGCCCTTTCATAGCTTCTGTCAGTACTGTGGAAGTTCTTATTCCCATAATCTTTTTATTTCACAAAACTGCAGGGGAGGAAAAATAATTTTCCCTCTACCCTTCCAGATTCTTAGCTAAGACTAATATAGACAGATTAACAGTAGAAAATTTTCATTTCTTACGGGGGCTCCACAAAGATGTGAGACCCAAAGGCAGCCAGGTAACTAAGGCTCATAAACCATCCTGACATTAGGAAAGAAACTGGGTCTGGTACTTCAAATGGGAAGGACAGCAATTCACCCGGAAGTAAAAAGAGCAAATGTCTGGTAAGCAAGTGTTTGCCCTGCCATGCAGATAAGTCTCAAATATAAGAAGTTATACTCCACGTATCTCTGCTCTGTTCCTAGTACAATCCTCCTTTCTAGTTTCTTTCAGGCAGTTGAGAGGGAGGTAAAAAGCTCTTCCTGAGGCTCCTGGATCTTGACTGCCTTCAGCTCAAAATAATTCACATGTCAATGTGATGTTTTTAAAGGTGGTATATTCTGCTCCCCTTTGACACTTTTCTCGCTTCCTGAGGTAGGCCTATATACTTCTCTCTTATGACCTCTTTTGCTGTACCCAAAGGTTTTGGACTGTCATGTTTTCATTTTCATTTGTTTCCATGTATTTTTCTTTATTTCTTCTTTAATTTCCTAGTTAACCCATTCATTATTTAGTAGGCTGTTCTTTAACCTTCATGTATTTGTGGTCTTTCCAAATTTTTTTCTTGTGGCTGACATCAAGTTTCACAGCATTATGGTTGGAAAATATGCATAGGATGGTCTCAGACTTTTTTGTACTTGTTGAGGCCTGATTCGTGACCCAGTATGTGATCGATTCTGGACAATGTTCCATGTGTGCTCAAAAAGAATGTGTATTCTGCTGCTTTGGGATAAAATGTTCTGAATATATCTGTTAGGTCCATCTGGCCCAGTGTGTCATTCAAAGTCCTTGAATGATTTTCCTTGTTGATTTTCTGCTTAGATGATCTGTCTATTGCTGTAAGGGTGTGTTAAAGTCTAGTATTGTATTATTATCAATGAGTTTATATTTGTTATTAATTGATTTACATATTTGGCTGCTCCCAAGTTGGGGCATAAATATTTGTTGTTAGATCATCTTGTTGGCCCATTTATTATGATATAATGTTCTTCTTCATCTCCCGTTACAGTGTTTGGTTTAAAATCTAGTCTGTCTGATATAAGTGGCTTTCTAATGTCCATTAGTGGGACAGATGGTTTTCTATCCCCTCACTTCCAATCTGCAAATGTCTTTAGGTCTAAAATGAGTCTCTTATAGGCAGTATGTAGGTGGGTCTTGGGTTTTTTTTTTTTTAATCCATTTTGATATCCTATGTCTGATTGGAGCATTTAGTCCATTTATATTCAGAGTGATTATTGATGGATATGAATTTAATGCCATTTTATTACCTGTAAAGTTGGTGTTTCTGGAGATTTTCTCTGTTCCTTTCCAGTCTTAGTTGCTTTTGGTCTTTCTTTCCCACTCAAAGAGTCCCGTTTAATATTTCTTACAGGGCTGGTCTAGTGGTCATGAATATCTTTAGTGTTTGGGAAACTCTTTATCTCTCCTTCTATTCTGAATGACAGCTTGGCTGGATGAAGTATTCCTGGCTGCATATTTTTCCCATTCAGCATATTGAATATATGCTGCCACTCCCTTCTGGCCTGCCAAATTTCTGTGGAGAGATCTGCTGCCCACCTTGTCTTCCAATGTAGGTTTGGGATTTCTTTTCTCTTGCTGCTTTCAGCATTCTTTCCTTATCTCTGTATTTTGCAAATTTTACTATGACATGTTTTGATGTTGGCCTACTTTTGATTTTGATGGGAGTTCTCTATATGTCCTGGATTTGGATGTCTGTTTCCTTCCCCAAATTAGGGAAACTTTCAGCTATATTTGCTCAAATAAACTCACTGATAATAATACAATAATAGGAGACTTTACACACCAGTTACAGAAACAGATAGATTAAGCAGAAAATCAACAAGGAAACAAGGGCTTTGAATGACACACTGGACCAGATGGACTTAATAGATATATTCAGAACACTTCACCCTAAAGAATACACATTCTTTTTGAGTGCACATGAACATTCTCCAGATAAACTTTTTTTTAATCTCTTTTCCCCTCTTCTTCTTCTTCTGGGACTCGTATGATACAAATGTTATTACCCTTTTGGGATTCGCTAAGTTCCCTAAATCTACACTTATGATCCAATATTTTTCTTTCCCTGAGTTCTTTTCAGCTTCATTCTTCTAAGATTTTATTTGAGAGAGAGAGGGTGAAGAGAGAGCATGCACACAACTGGGGTAAGGGCAGAGGCAGAGGGAGAAGTCTGAGGCAGGCCTGATCCCAGGGCCGGGAGATCATGACCTAAGCAGAAGGCAGCCACTTAAACAACTGAGCCACAAGGCATCTCTCAGCTTCATTATTTTCCATAATTTTATCTTGCAAATCTCTTATTTATTCCTCTGCCTCTTCTATCCTTTTGGTTATTACATCTACATCAGTTTTGCATCTTGGTTATGGCATTTTTTTTATACTGGCCTAACTAGTTTTTAGGCCTTTTATCTCTGTGGCAAGGGACTCCCTGGTGTCTTCTATACTTTTCTCAAACCCAGCTAATATCCTTATGATTGTTGTTTTAAATTCTGGTTCAGGCATATTACTTATATATGTTTTGATTAGATCCCTGGCCATGACCTCTTCTTGTTCTTTCTTTTGGGATGAATTCCTCCATCTTGGCATTTTGCCTAGGTATCTGTGTCAGGAAAGCCTGCTCTGTTTCCTGCTCCTGAGAGTAATGGCTTTATTAAGAAGAGGGCATAGACTGCCCAGGGCCTGACATTTCAGGAAGGATTTCTGGTGTACCCTGTCTGCAATCTGCTGTTGTGTTTTCACTGCTCTTTCCCTCAGGTCAATCCTCTGCAGAGTTTCTCCCTACCTGCAGTGGGAAATATCTGGACTTGTCCACTGTGTGGCAAGTTTTAACTCAATGTGTTTTGGTCAGCTTGTTAAAAAGAGGTGGGATCCTATTTCCCCTAGAGCTGAAGCTTTGCAGCACCCTATGGTCAGTGGAGGAGAGGGAGAGGTTGTGCTGGTCTTCTAGGGAAGGGGCTTGCTGCTGCTCTTTCAGGCACATTTGCCCTAGGAAAAAACAATAACACTGTACAGGGAGGCGAGGCTTGGTGTATGTGGCTCAAGCCCGACTGTGGGCATTGTGCTGCTCACAGAAGACCGTCTGTGCTGATGGGTGGGGGTAAAAATAATATCAGCCAGCTCTCTTGTCCCCAGAGAGCAGAGTTTCTGTCTGCCACTGCTCAGCAAGCCCTCACAAAAGAAAAAACAATCTCTCATTTGTCCCAGGCTTCTCTCAGATCCCTGACTTCATCCTGTCTCTGTCTGAGTTGTCTGCCCACCCGGTGGCTTAGTGCTTCTGTGTTTTATTTCAAGCACACTGGCTGGGTTTCAAAACTCCACATTTTAGGGACACATGGCACCAAACTGCACTGATCCTCTGGGGGAAGGTCTCACCAGGCTGTGGCTGGTGCCAGTTTGTCCCAGAAGGGCAGCTACACAAATGCACAGGGGCTTGGAGTTTATGGTAAAGCACAGCAAAAGGCTAGCATCTAGGTTAGCTGCCCTCAGCAGCTGCCTCTACTCCTATGATAATGAATAGGGTAACTGAATGGCACCCACTGGCTCTTTTGTTCCTGAAGAGGCAGTGCCATGTCTCCCAAATACTCTCCAAGAAGGGGAACTGCCTCTCCCAGTGCAACCCAGGGGATCCTCAGACCACGCTGTCGACTTCCAGGCTCCTGCCCTTCTTCTCTACAAAGCACCTCTATACATGCCAGGCTCCACCCCAGTACAGGCAGGGACTTCTAACATTTCAGACTTTGAGCTCTGCTGCTTGTAAAAACTTGCGATTATCAGCCCCTCTTGTTTTGGGGAAGTGCTCTTCTTGTGCATTGCCCTGCACTCTGTGTGCACAGTTGCATTTGCCCTTTGTCTCTTTCCTTTCTCTCTGATCAGGGCTCCCTCCTCTCTGAAGCACTCGTGATTCTTTATTCCTCCAAATGAGGTATCCACATCTCCTACATGACCTCTTTTCTCCCTCTAGTTGTGCAATTTGTTCTTCAGTCTTCAGATCGACTTCTGGGCACTCAGAACGATTTGATATTTATCTAGCTGTGTTCAAAGGACCAGACAACTGCTCCTCTTCAATACCCACAGTGGTTCTACTTCCTGGATGAACCCTTACTCAAATGAAAAGACAGATGATAGACTAAAAAAAGCCACAGTTTTAGATCCCCACATCATTCTAAATTTTAAAATACAAACATAAGTTTTAATATCATACAAACATGTTAAGTATTATTAAAATTTCTCCCCATACTAAATTTCTGTCTGAACCAAGTCAGGTTTACCAGCACCTACAAAACAATTTCATGATGATTTTCACTGAACAGATAATATAAATTATATAAAATACATAAATTAGCACCCAACACCAGAGGCCATCCTTCAAAACTTTAGTATTTGGTTTCAGCTCAGAGATGTTGAGAGCTGAAAAGATGCTCATCCTGACCTTGTAACAAGAAAGAAGGATGAGCAGATTGCAAAGTAATGGCTTCTGATAAGCTCAGATAACAGAGGTCACATGGCTGCAATAAAATCTGGAGAATAACAGGTGCTTCAATGAGACACAAGACCAGAATATTTGCTTATTTCAGGCAAAAGCTTTCAGGAAGATTAATTAGAATTTTTGATGACTTGCTAGAGGCCAAGTGTGGGCAAATCAAATAGTATGAAGCTCATGGGGGGGTTACAGTCATGCAGGGATTTCCATTCTGGCTAGCTTTTCCTCCTGGAACCCAACCAGGCTCTCTCAAGGAAGACTGGAGAAAGCTCCCCTGTGTGGTGCTGGCTGGAGTAGGGAAACAGCAAGTACACTAAATCCTTTCCTCTCATCTTCCATACAAAACAAAAGGCTAAATCTACAGAAGAGTGAGGAAGGACTTCTAAGCCTGCAGCCCAGGGTTCTGGTGGAGCCTCACTACAGTGGGGGAAGGAAATAGAGGCCTACATAATTAAAGCCTTAATCTCAAAGCCAAGGATTTCAGTGTTAACCAACCACAACTGGGGAAAAGACACGAGGGGAAAGGAAAAGGAGGAAAAAGCAGCCTATCCTTGGGGGAGGGACGAGAACACTTCTGAGAGTCACATCCCTTAAACTCTGGTTCACAGTGCTTCCCAAACATTAAGGTTTAATGAGATACAATATCAAAAGCATGATCCTTAAAAGAAAAACATTGATAAACATTAAAAATTTCTATTCTGCAAAAGAGACTATTAAGAAAATGAAAGGCCAGGAAGGGGAGGAGGGCGGGGGGTGGGGGTGAGTGGGTGACGGGTACTGAGGGGGACACTTGACGGGATGAGCACTGGGTGTTATTCTGTATGTTGGTAAATTGAACACCAATAAAAAATTAATTTATTAAAAAAAAACAAATAGAAAAAATCAAAAAAAAAAGAAAGAAAATGAAAGGCCAGAAATTGGAAGAAAATATTTGCATATTAACTGATAAAGGACTCACATCAAAAATATAAAACAACTCTTAAAACTCAGTAAGAAAAGGGCACCCAGGTGACTCAGGTAGACTTACCTGACATACCTAACATGGACTTACCACCCAACCAAGCTGTTGCATCCCTATGTATCCCATGATCTCAGGATCAAGAAATTGAGCCCCTTGCTGGGCTCCATGCTGAGCATGAAGACTGCTTAAGATTCTCTCTTCCTCTCCCTCTGCCCCTCCCCACAACCCACCCACACTCTCTCTCTCTCAAAACAAACAATAACAACAAAATCCTCAGTAAGAAAAATAATCCAATATTAAACTGGGCAAAAAAAATTTGAGTATCTTCACCAAAGACAGAGGGATGATAAACACAGGAAACGGTCAAAATCATCAGAAGATCATTACACCAAAATGCAAACCAAAACCACAACGAGAGGGACGCCTGGGTGGCTCAGCACTGGAGCATCTGCCTTCGGCCCAGGGCCGGATCCTGGAGTCCCAGGATCGCGTCCCACATCGGGCTCCCTGCATGGGGCCTGCTTCTCCCTCTGCCTGTGTCTCTGCCTCTCTCTCTCTCTCTCTCTCATGAATAAATAAATAAAATCTTAAAAAAAAAAAACCCACAATGAGATATCACTAAACATATTAAAATGGCTAAAATCCAAAAACAGATAATAACATGCTGCCAAAAAAACAGAACAACAGATTCTCATTATTTGTTGGTGAGAATGTAAAATGATATGACCACTTTGGGAGACAATTTAGCAAAATTTTTTTTGTCTTTATTTTTTTTTAAATTTATTTATGATAGACACACACAGAGAGAGGCAGAAGCAGACTCCATGCAGGGAGCCCGACGTGGGACTCGACCCCGGGACTCCAGGGTCATGCACTAGGCCAAAGGCAGGCGTTAAACCACTGAGCCACCCAGGGATCCCCGGCAAATTTTTATAAAGTTAAACATAGACTTACCATCCAACCCAGCTGTTGCATCCCTATGTATTTACCTAAGTGAATTAAAATTTTACTTTTATATAGAAACCTGTGGACAGAAGAGCCAAAATAAAGGAATTCCTAATGGGCAAAGCTAGTAGAATCTGAGTAACAACATAATGTAACATCAGAGTATAACCCAAAGTATAAAATAAGTGAGTCCACTCTGATATAAATAACTGAATAAATGCAGAATGATCTACCCTACAGAATAGGGACAGAACTTGCTTCCAAAGAATAGAATGTGAAAAGGAGAAAATGATAACTTTAGAGAGGAGAAACTCAACAAACACAACTTTAACCAAGTGATAAAGGTCAGCATCACCAGCTATGTTGTGTGACTGCCATGTATCGCTGGTGCATTTGTCAAAACCCACAGATATTCTCTGTTACAGCGTGATGAGAAGGGGGCTTTTCCTTTGCATTATTCTCTCCAAAAATAATTTTAACTGCAGTTTAATTATTAAAAACAAAACAAAAACACCCGACACCCCCCAGATTAGAGGATACGCTATAGGCTACCTGGCCAATACTCCCCAAATTTTCAAGGTCATAAAAAATAAGACTCAAACTATCATAGACCAGAAGAGACTAAGGAGACATGACAAGGAGATGCAATATAATATCCTGGATTGGATCCTGGAACAGAAAGTTAATGGAAAAATCCAGATAAGGTTTAAAATGAATAGTAATATATCAATGTTCTTAATTTTGAGGAAAGTACCACCGAAATTGTATTCATTTGCTAGGACTTTGTAACAAAGTACCACAAACTAAGTAGCTTCAACAACAGAAGCCTATTGTCTCACAGGTCTGGAGGCCAGAAGCCTGAGATGGAGATATCAGCAGGACCACACTTCCTTTAAAGGTAGCTATAGGGGAAGGATCTGTTCCAGGCTGGTGTAGCTTCGGGGTGTTCCTTGGCTTCTAGCGGCCCAGTTCCACTCTTCACGTGGCATTCTCCCGGTATACCTGTCTCCAAATTTTCCCTTTATACAAGGACAACAGTCATATTAGGTTGGTTCAGTAATCCCTAGTCAAGTATGACCTCGTTTTAATGATTTATGTCTGCAATGACCCTATTCCAACTTGGCTGTTAGAAGAAGCTATCTGCATGGGCCCTGCGGACTCCTTGCACCTTCATGCTGTCTATGCCATGAGCCTCACCCCTCTCTTTGCCTGGGTCATTTTCAGGGTTGCTACAAGCCAGCAGATGCCCCGTAGTCAACACTGCTGTCGTGTAATGCAACCCACCACATATGCAAGCATTCATCTGGGCCTCCCATGTCACCCCTGTGGAACGTGGGGAGCCAGGGAAACCAATACAAACGTGATGCTCAAGGCTGCTCAGTATGCCACTAATAACAGAATCCTTCATCTCTAACTCAAGAGTCTCTTATCTTCCACCAGCATCCATGAAATAGTAAAAGGCTAACTATTAGCTTGTAATTGGGGTAAAAATCAAATCCCAAACCCAGCGTTGTCCAGCCAGCCCCAAAAGCCCTTGGCCCTCCATCACAGCCTCTCCATCTCTATAAAAATATAACTATCCTGGTTTTTATAGTAAAAAAGAAAGCGTACATGCAGAAACACACTGTTTTTTTTTTTTAATGAATAGATTTTTCAAGTCTTTTTTTTTTTTTTAAGAGGAGATGGGGGGGTGGGGCGCAGAAGGAGCTGGGGAGAAAGAATCTTAAGCAGGCTCCGTGCCCAACACTGAGCCAAATGCAGGGCTTGATCTCACAACCCTGAGATCATGGCCTGAAACAAAATCAAGAGTCAGACATTTAACCAACTGAGCTGTCCAGGTACCCCTGTTTTCCAAGTCTTTTAATCCACAAAGTTCTCCCCTTATCCCTTTCTTTTCATTACAATTTCTGAAAACAACAGGCCACTTAACCTATAAAATTTCCCAAGATTTTGCTGATTGTGCATCCATGGTACCTACTTGCTTTTAACAGCTGTGCATTCTTACATATCAACTTCATCAGTCCCCTATTGATAAACATGGAGTAATTTTCGATTTTTGTTCTTACAGTGATGTGGGAACATTTTTAAGGCAAGAGTTTTTGTAGGACATTTACAGAGGATCAGATTTTGAGCAAAGAATATTATAGAATCTCTTGTTAATGCCACTGGAATGATGTAAATGAATGGATAGTTTTTTTTTTCCTACCTGAAAAATTCATAGCCTTCTCAAAACCTGAAAACAACTATTAGTCATTAATCAAAATTATTCAAGCAAAAGGGTGAAAGAAAAAAAGATGAAGTTTCCACTATTAGCATAATTTATGTACATAAAAAATTAAATCCCTTTTCCAAAAATGTCAAAAATTTTTACCTAAGTCCTAGAAAAGGTTTCTATGAAGAAAAATTTATCATTATAGAAAACATTATAGGGATCCCTGGGTGGCGCAGTGGTTTGGCGCCTGCCTTTGGCCCAGGGCGTGATCCTGGAGATCCGGGATCGAATCCCACGTCGGGCTTCCCGTGCATGGAGCCTGCTTCTCCCTCTGCCTGTGTCTCTGCCTCTCTCTCTGTGTGTGTGACTATCATAAATAAATAAAAATTAAAAAAAAAAAAAAAGAAAACATTATAGAGGCTAGAATCAGAAATGAAATTCTCATATAACCCAAAGTTGGGAGGGGAAAGGGGGAGACAAAAGAGATAAAGAGGAACAGAGAAGAGAAAGAAAAATGTTTCCAGCCAGAGCCATTATAAAGGAGGAAAAGTGATTTAAACCTTTTAAATGTTCTTAAACCTTTATGGTATATCTAGAAAAGACAAGAGGTTCACATTTACTTTTATTTTCAAATATTTTCTTAGGCAATCAGCAAAAGCTGTTCCTTATGGTTATCGTTTGCTATATAAAGTTTTCCGTGGAGACTAAATACTTGACTAAACTCTTCACTTAATCCTCAAAACTCCCCTAATGAGTTATATACTAAGAACTCCTTTCCACAGATAAGGAAGCTGAGGCCCAGAGAAGTTAGAACATTTGCCTAGAGTCACACAGCTCTGGGGCAGGACCAATATTCAAATCCAGGTTTATCTCATTCTAGAACGAAAGCTCTAACCATTATACCCCCTGAACTGACTCGGCCAATCATCTTCTTCAGATGACATATCATCTCGCCCACTTAAAACCACTCCACAGAACTTTTTCCACTCCTGTAAGGCCTACGTGACCCATTATTTACATCTGTTCAAAAGAGAAATGTGAAGGAAACTGGCTAAAATGTATGAACACCATCAACACACAGCTCTGTGCTGAATTGAATACATGAAGTCTCCCAAAATAAAACCCCTAAGACATTTACAACTTTAGAATATCTACTCTACTGGAACATGGAACTGTTCTGGTGAAATCCATAGTAGCAACATTTCCCAAGGTGTGCAAAAGGATGATTACTGCTACTATGTGGACTCAAAGTAGTTTGGGAAAAAACTTAAGCCAATGTAAATAAGTTTCATTCCTATAATACATTTTAGTATATACCATGCAAATATTAAACGTAAACTTTTAAAATACAATGAGCAGTTTTCTCGCTTGATTAAAAAAAAATTTTCACGGAATATTTGCCTCTTGGGACTTGTATTTTGCAGGCTACATTTTGGAAAACACGTTACAGCCTTCAAAAACATTGTGGGAGGGATGCACGGGTGGCTCAGAGGTTGAGCATCTGCCTTCGGCTCAGGGCATGACCCTGGGGTCCCTGAATTGAGTCCCATAACGGGCTCCCTGCATGGAGCCTGCTTCACCCTCTGCCTGTGTCTCTACCTCTCTCTGTGTCTCTCATGAATGAATAAATAAAATCTTTTTAAAAAATGGCCAATGATTCCCTATTAACTTTAAAGACATCCAAGTTACTTGGCATGGCCTTCAAGTCTCCCCACCCCCGATCCCAGGTACATAAGGCCCACCACTGCTCAGCACTCCTTATAATAGATACTCAGAAAGCCCTGAATGTAACCTCCATTCTCCTGTTTCACCATTCTTGCCACTTAGAACAAGCATATTGTGCAACAGAAAACAGATTTTAGAGTCTCAAACATTAGAGACTAAATAGTTGAGACTTTACAGACCCAAACATTAGTTTAGCCACTCAATACTGTACATCCAGTTATTCAAGGCAAGTTATTCTCAGAGCCTCAGAGTCTGCATTGTAAAACGGAGACAACAGAATCACCACAGCGTTACTATATGAACTTTCACTTACTCCCATCTCTATGTGTTGAAACCATAATTGTTCTTCAAAGCCCAGATGAAATGACTTTCCTCCAGTAAGCTTTCATTGGTTATAAAGTCAACATCAACCTATTCCACCTTTGTTCACACCTCTAATTTATTTGGCCTTTTTATCCCACTTTGTTAGTAAATATTTCTGTCTCTTTTTATTAGACTATTAATTTCTTGAGGTCAGGAATGGTCTTTTTCATAACAGTATCTCAAAGTACTGAGTTCTTTCATACAAAGGCAAGCAATAATGTACATCTGCTCAAGAAGCACAGACTATAAATTGGTTGACATGGATTCTAGATCATCTAAATAGAATAGGACCTGATTGCTGTCATGAAAATGAAATGTGTTGCATCATTTCATGCAGTCCAACCGGTATACCTTCATAGAGAAAAGAACTACTTTCAGAAAGAAAACCACAGTTTTCTCCATATCCAGGTCAAAATTATATGGAAGAAATGAGCTTCTGCACATAAACTGCTGTGTAAGAGTTTAAAATAGAACATTATGAAAAAATAAAATAAAATAAAATAGAACATTATGGAGGAAGAAAGAAAAAATCTTTGAATAGTTTTGCAAAAATACATCCACATCAGCCAATGGATGCAAATGAGACCTCATTAATAGGTTCCCCTAGTTTGCATTAGGTTGATAAACCCTACCTGCAGAAATGCAGAACTTTGCCCTCCTTTCCAGGTTCAGGTCTCCAACTAGAATCTTTGAAGAGTTACTAGGAATGTCATACTATTATCACAAATCAATCCTGTACACCTCTTATAACTCTGCCAACAGTTCTGCTATAATGGCATGTTTCCATTCCTTCATAATGAAATAATAAGGGCTCTTGTTCTACTGGCTTTCTTAGAGGGTCACAGAAGGCCTGCTTGGGATACAGCCTATCTCTGAAGCACATCTAAAAGCCAACACTGGGAGCGAAAACCATTCAGCCCTCAGACAGTGATGAAAGTTCAGTTTACCTTCCTTCCCTCAATGTGGTTTATGCCTTAAGTCGTGTCTTTCTGTTCTTCCTGTGGACATATGTGTAAATATGAATCAGCAACACTGTTTTAATTTTAACTCCTCAGCTCCCGTGTATATGGCTGACTAAAATAATTAAGGGTAGGAGGGGATACTCCAGTCTTCATTTGCCCATCTCTACTTAGGCTTAACTGAGACACATTCTGCAATAATTACTTAATGCCCACTCTGCCTTGGGCTGTATTGTGCAATAGCAAAGTCTGTGGAGCCAGACTGCATTCAAATGCCACCTTCTATTTACCAGCATATTACATAGTCTCTCTGTCCCTCAATTTCTGGCCCATTAAATAGGGATAAGGCCATAATCCCTTAACCAAAATCCCTTGGGTCCAGATGTGTTTTGAAATGCAGAAAATTTTCTAGATTTTAGAAAGGTAACACAATACATATGAGTACTATAAAAAACATCCCAAGTGGAATCTGATCAGTACATTGCAATAAAATGCTTTAACACTTCTGCACCAAACTATGAATATTTGTACTTGTTAGGTTAAAGAAAAATGAGCTTCAAGTACATTCAGGTCAGATTTTTTTTAAAAGATTTTATTCATTTATTCATGAGAGATACAGAGAAAGAGGGAGAGACACAGGCAGAGGGAGAAGCAGGCTCCATGCAGGGAGCCCGATATGGGACTAGATCCCAGGACTCTAGGATCATCACCTGAGCTAAAGGCAGACACTCAACCACTGAGCCACCCAAGTGTCCCTCAGGTCAGAGTTTTGTCACAAAATGCACTTATCACAAACTAATCACAAACATGGTTTTTGAGGTTTCAGAATTACAGATAAAAGATCTGTAGTATTACTCTGTAGGACCATAAGAAGAATCAACTGAGCTAATATGTATCAAGTAGTTGCAAGAGCACCTGGCATACAGGAAGTGCTATATCAGAGTGACTTATTTTTATGTGCAAGGTACTTGTCAGGCTATACAAGAGTATTTTAATCCATTTGGGCTGCTCTAACAAAAATATCACAGACCAGGTGGCTTATACAACACTTCTCACAACTCTAGAGTCCAAGATCAAGGCACAGGCAAATTCAGTGTCTCGTTAAGTCCCTTTTCCTGGTTCACAGAAGGCTGTCTTCTTGCTGTGTCCTCCCTCACAAGGCAAAAGAGATAAGAAAGCTCTCTGCAGTATCTCTCATAGGGACACTGATCCCATTCATAAGAATAGCACCTTCCTGACCTAATCATCCCTTAAAGGCCCCACCTCCAAACAGCATCACACTGGGGATTAGACTTCAATATATGAATTTTGGGATGATATAGAGATTCAGTCCATAGCACAGAGATACAAAAATGAATAAAAATTATTTCTTCCTTGCAAAATGGTAAACTAAAGACATCTAAGCTCTGAAAGAGTACTAAGGGCATCTAAGCTTTGGAAGCGTACTATTAGAGGTACAAACAGCAGCTAGCAAGTATAAAATGATTATATGCTAAGCACTGGTGCTACATTTTTGAATTATTTATTATTAATAAGCACTCTGAGATAGATGCTATTATCCCCCATTTTGCAATGTCTAAAAGGAAGCTGAGAGAGATGATGTAATCTACCCAAGATTAAGTAGTAGATTCACTACTGAAACCCAAGCATTCTGACTTAAAGGTCCATGCTCTAACTCATAACCTTAAACCATCTCCTACAAGTTGTGTCACTCTAAGATGGGGAACCGTGTTGCATGAAGGTCCCACAAAATCTGCCAGTATTCCTCTATTTCCTTAATAATGATGCTTTACATTACACGTCACAACCTAATAATGCCAACAAAACAAAATCCAAACTTACCAAATGTTGCAGTATGACATTAGTCCTTCTGAATGAATTAAACCTGAAACAGACGTAGAATACAATGAACACAGGAATGTGGGCAGTTAGGTCTCAATGTATAAATATCAAATTTCTTTCCTTTTATTTTAGCCTCTTCTTAAAGGTATTAGAAAAGAAGAGGTTTTCTTAAAGGTTTAATTCTCATTCATTGTGGTAAGAACACGAAATAGTACAGCCACTTTGAAAGACAATTTGACAGTTTCTTACGAAACTAAACATATTTTACCATATAATCCAGCAACTGCACTCCCTGGTATTTACCCAAGTGAATTGAAAATTTATGTACACAGAAAGCCGTGCACATGAATTTTTATGGAACTTTATTTATAATAGGCCAAAAGTGGAAGTAATCAGAGGTCCTCCAACAGGTGAGTGAACAAACTGGTGGTGTGCCCACATACTGGGATACCGCTCAGCAACAAAAAGAAAGCATCTATCATTCCACAAAAAGACATACAGAAATCTTAAATGCTGAGCAAAAGATGCCAATCTGAAAATTACATAAATGGTATGATTCCAACTACAGGACATTTTGAAAATGGCAAAACTGTGGAGACAAGACAGTAAAATGATGAGTGGTACCAGGGGCTTGGAAGTGGGAGAGAAGCACCGGCAGGACACGTGGGACGTTTAAAGTAGTGAAACTAGTCTGTGTGACTGTAACGGTAGAGACACGTCACACATTTGCCAATTTTCTGCTCAATATTTTGGTAAACCTAAAACTGCTCTAAAAAATAAAGTCTATTAATTTAAAAAAATGTGGGTAAAAATGAACAAGCATCCTCAGATAGTGCTGTGAAATATATAATTAGGACTGCCTTTCCAGCAGGCAATCTGTAAGTATACAGTTCCACAACCTTTAAAATGACCTTTCACCCAGTAATTTCAAAAGCATTTGTATAAGGATGTCACAGAGATTTGATCAAAGTTTGATTCATAAAAATGTTCATGACTATTTACATAAGGGAAAAACTGGAAATGAAGTAAATAATCTAATTGTGCACGTGCACATATTTAGTTTTCCTATAAGAAAACTACTTTGTACACTTTTAAAACTTTAAAACTGACAATCATCTTTCCTTTCCAGTAAAAATAAAAATAAACAAAAATGACAATAGAGAACGTCAATTCCAAATAAGGTCCTACAGGTTCTTCTAATTTTCCCATCAAGTGGCAGACCTCAGGTCATCATGGGAGAGAATTTTATTTTAAAAGCATTATCTTCAACTGCAAAGATGTCCATTAAACATCACAGGCATACCAAAGGAGAAGCCACGCTGTCAAAATGCCCACTTAACTCACCCAAACGTCTCAAACCCACCCTTTGCTGACCTTCTATAACCCTATTTTAAGTTTTTTTTCCTTTAAACGAGAAAATAGATATGTGTTGGGAGATGCTAACTTTCCATACAGAGACAGTGTATTTTCTAAGCCCAATATACAGAAAACAGAGGAAAAAAGCTAAAATTCTATGGACTACACTGGGGCCCAGCACCCTCCAGCTTCCAGCAGTGCTAGGGAGCTCAGGGTTTTTCTTTCCTCCCCCCACAGAACATGGCCGTGTTGATTCCATAAAGTTATAACAGGAAAGGATAAAAATGAATTTGGAACAAAAAGCGTTGGAGATTCTTTCCCCCACCATATTTTTCTCAAGTAGTTCCCTCCCAAATAAATCGACAACCATGGTATAAAGGAGAAGGGACCTCAAAAAACAGGGCAACTGAACCCGGGAAGACTGCAATTTGCCCCCAGGAGCTTGAGAAAAACCTAAGTACAACGAAGTTTCTTACCAGACTTTATATAATCATGTTAATTTTCTTTGTTCCAATTTCTACTCAACCATTATTTAAAATCTGCTGTTAACTTTTACATCTCAAAAATGTATTGTAGTATTCAGAGTCCCCAAATAATTCTGAATTGAAGGTCTCTCTCCTTCCTGTTGGCTCCAGAACTGCCACCTGGTGGAGGGGAAGAGGACACGCACATTCCAGCTATTGCTCATTTACTAAATCACTTTACCAGACTTCCTTCCTTCAGATGATGGTCAATTTATCTGCTTGGGACACCTGTTCTCAAAGTGTGGGTCCTGGACCAGCACCATCCACATCCCAGGGGCACGTGTTAGAAATGCAAGCTCCTGGCCCCGCCCCAGACCTACTGAACTAGGAACTGTGGAGTGAGCCCAGAAACCTGTGCTTAGCAAATCCTCCAGGCGATCCGGATACATGCTCAAGTTAAAAACAACGGTCTTAGAAGAGAACATTAGCATTTAGGAGTTATCCAATCCATCACACACGAGTTGACAAAACTAAATGACTTTTCATGGAACTGTCTGAAATAATGAAAATAGTGCTTAATGAAGATTACAGCAGAAGTAGGCAACGAAGAAGGTGAATAGAGCAGAAAATCAAGCCCAAGGTCAAGTAGTTCAGGCATGAACTGGTGAACAGCAGGTATAGAATCAAAGGAATGACTTATCAGGAGATATTATGAAGTTAAAACTCAATGGAAAAGAAAAGAACTTTGTCAACGACTCCAAGAGTTCAGGCTAGGATAGCTACGAGAATACAGGCAAGGAAAGGCTCCCGGCAAGGAAACTAGTTGGTTTGTACGACGCGATGGGAAGTCCATTTTCAGTTTCTTGAGCCTGTATCGGCATTAGTGGAGACGTTCAGCAGCAAGGAGAGAGGTTGGGGTCTGAAAGAAAAGTTAAAACTGAAGATATGGTACAAAGCCACATGCGAGACAATCACGGAGGCCTGAGACCCTCCTAGCCGTCCTCGAGGAACGAAGAAGCTGCACTAGAAAACCAGCGACCTGAGAGCTGCTGGATCTACCCATGTGTGCTGTCTGGCTGGCACTGGTTTAAAACTAGACATTTAAGGGCAACCTGGGGGGCTCGGCGGTTTCGGGCTGCCTTCAGCCCAGGGCGTGATCCTGGAGACCCAGGATCTCTCTCTCTCTCCTGTGTATTCTCATGAATAAATAAATAAAATCTTAAAAAAAATAAAATCAAGAAATTTCACCCAAAAATTCACTTTCCCAAAAAGACGTGTAATCATGGAAACTCGGGGCCTCCATTCTACAACGGCAGCAATGCCTGCCTGGGCTGCAGAGCCAGCTCCTGTGGACCGAGCACAGGCCCCACTGCTGCCATTTGGCCTGCGCTACTCCATGCTTCCTTCTTGGCCTCTGCCTTCTTGGCCTTGGGTCTGTGTTTCCTAACACAGAAAAATTTAACAGAGAAATAGTGAGTCTTTTGAAACAACTATGTAGCAAGAACAGAAACCCTAGGTCAGCCGAGTGTAGAGATGGAGAAGGCCGGGAGTACTACTAACAACTTGAAAGATCAGCCTATTTGAAGAGCCTCCCTGACCCCTCTCTCTTTCCTTCTAAATCTCTCTCCTACTTGAAGTTTCCCTTTAAGACACTTATCAGAGTTTGCAACTAAGTATTACTTGTTTGAATATTTGTTTCTTATCTGCTTTCCTTTGGGACTTCAAGGGCCTTAATAAGAAAACGTATCAAGATGTCCAGGTCAGCTACAGGGTAACAAGAGTGCCTAGAGCTCCCACAAGCTAGAATGTGACACTGAGTATTGTAGGACGCACCCAGCAAATTAGGGCCAAATCTTTGAAACTGGGAGGGGAAATTTTTATTCAATTCCGTAAGTAGGAAGACACCTTTAAGAACTTCTGGGCAGAAGAATGGCAGGCCCGGGAGTGAATTTAGCAAGACTAACCCTGCGGCCGCCTGCAGAAGCCATGCCCATGAGGAAGGAGGCAGCCAATCATATTTCTGCAAAATGAGCAACTGAAATATTTGGGGAGGAATATCCAACCTCTGAAGCAGCAGGAAGAGATACGGACTGGAGAGCATTAAAAATCTAGAAGAATGAGAGTTCCAAGGAGTTGGAAGTGCGGATGAGTACCGGTTACACTTAGGTGCAAATTGACAGGTGATGTGCAAAGAAGACGTCCAGGCGGTTGGGACCACACTAGCGTTTAGGATGAGTCAAGGTGAGGCACGCGCGTTGAAGGGTCATCTCCGGGGAGGTGCTTTACTTGGAAGGCCCCCTCTAAGGTGCCCAAGGGCCGTCAGGGAAGCCAAGGAGGCCGGAGCTCAAGAGGGCCCGTCCGGCCGGGCCAGCCACCACCCAGAGGCCCCCGCCCATCACCCGGAGGCCCCCGCGGCACCCTGCTCCTGAACGCACCTGCAGGTTAGGCTACCGCGGACCGGGTGACGCGGCCCCGGGCCCCTGCCCCGCTGGGGCGAGGGGGCTGCGGGCCCTGGAGAGGACCTCCGGCCAGAGCCCCAGCGAGCCGGGGCCACCCTGGCCAGCCTGCGCCTTGACCGAGGGGCGCAAGGGCGCCCTCCTGGGCTCTGGGGCGGCCATTCCGTTGGCGAACGGGCCTTCCCGAGCGGCGTCTCAGCCAGGGGGCAAGCAGGCCGGTGGCCGCCCGAGGGGTCGCAGCCGCCCCAGCCACGTGCGGCCGCAGCCCGCTTCCCGAGGCCGCGGCGGCCACAGTCCCTTGGCACGGCCCGAGCTGCGCTCCGCACACCGGCAGGGACCCCGCGGCCCCCAGGCGCCCCGCAGGTGCAGCGAGCGCCAGCCCCGGCGCCCGGCCGCGCACACGAGCCCCGAGGTCCCTCCGGGCTGGCCCCGCGCCAGCGGCCGCACGCAGACCCACGGCCCGCTCGGCTCCGCGGCGCCCCGGGTCGCTGCAAGCCTCAAGCCCGCAGGCCCCGCGCGCGACCCCGGCCGCCGCGCAGCCCGCCCGCTCACCCCGCCACGAACCTCCACACCTGCTGCAGCCCCATCGCGGCGACCGGGGCACGAGCCGCCGGGCACGCGAGACAGTCCTCCCGGCGGCCGGAGCGGCCCGCGACCGAGGCCTCCGCGCGGCGGACGCTGAGGGGCGGGGCGAGAACCCGCTGGAGGGCGGGGGCGGGGTGGGCGGGGCCTGAGCGGGGGCGGGGCTGAGAAGGCCGGGGGGCGGGGCTGGCGGGGAGGCCGAGCGGGAGGGGGCGGGGCTGACGGAGGAGGCCGAGGGTGAGGGGGCGGGGCTGACGGGGAGGCCGAGGGTGAGGGGGCGGGGCTGACGGGGGAGGCCGAGAGGGCGGGGCTGACGGACGAGGCCGAGGGTGAGGAGGCGGGGCTGACGGGGGAGGCCGAGGGTGAGGGGGCGGGGCGGACGGGGGAGGCCGAGCGGGAGGGGGCGGGGCTGACGGAGGAGGCCGAGGGTGACGGGGCGGGGCTGACGGAGGAGGCCGAGGGTGACGGGGCGGGGCTGACGGAGTTGGGGGCGGAAGCGGGGGCGGAAGCGGGGGCGGAAGCGGGAGCGGCGCTGACGGAGAAGGGTGAGGGCGGGGCGTTTGGAGTTGGGGGCGGAGCGGGGCGGAAGCGGGGCAGAGCGGGGAGGAAGCGGGGCGGAAGCGGGAGCGGCGCTGACGCAGAAGGCCGAGGGCGGGGCACGTGGAGCTGCGAGCGGAGCGGGCGGAGCGGGGCGGACGGGGCGGGGCCGGCGCGTGGCAGGGCAGAGCCCGCGGCGGGCGGGGAGCGGTTCGGTCCGAGGGGCGCTGGCGGCTCGTGGGCGCAACGTCCGAGTCCCGGTGGGGCGGTGCGGTCGCCCCCGCTGGGCTCCGGCTCGGGGTCCTCCCTCCTGGTTTTCCGTCTCCTCTGCCCTCAAATAAATGAGTAAACCCTTAACGTGGATAGACATGAAAGGCTGCATGAATTTTAAGGGTTTTTTACAGATTTTATTTACTTATTCCTGAGAGCCCCAGGCAGAGGGAGAGGCAGCTCCGTGCAGGGAGCCCGACGCGGGACTCGAACCCAGGACCCCGGGGTCACGCCCTGGGCCGGAGGCAGCTGCTCCACCGCCGAGCCCCCCGGGGCGTCCGAGATTTTAAGACTTTTGATTAAAAATATGAACTTAGTGTTCTCTTCTTTGAGACTCGGATCGGCACTTGGTAGCAGGCCGCTAACGTAGTTCAGTCCTAAGCTCGCTGCAGCAGAAGCTCCTTCCCCCCGGGACTGGAGTATTTCGGGGTTTGGGGAAAGGCTGTGGATTGGCCCCGTCTTCCTCAAGGGCGGACCTTCGCCTCGCGGACAGGCAGTGGCTGCGTCTTTGCGGACGAAGCTGAAGGTCACTGCTCCCACGAGGGCGGGACCCCATGCGGAAGGTGCCCCCAGGGCGACTCGGGGGTGCTGCCCTGTGCCCAGATGCATGCGGAAGTCCTCCTTGAAGGACTGACACATGGGTCACAAAGAAGGAATTTTAAAAAAATTTTAAAAGGGAGGTATTTCAGAGCGAGGCAAGTTCAAGGACTCAGTCTTAGCAACTTAGCGTCTAAGAAGATGCTATTATCAAGCCTTTGGTCGAGACTCACTTTTCTAACTTTGGTCCAATATAAGTACCAAGTGCTCCCCCGAATAGAAGACAAAGGGGCATCACCCGAGGTCACCACTAACTCCTGGCCTGTTTTTAAGCAGCTCTAGCACAGCAACATCTGATACTACCTCTGACCTCGCCGCCCTGCCTGGTGCCCTGGGGCACAAAGAATGGGCCCATTGTTCAGCCCCGTAGGGTTTTACAGTTTATTGGAAAGCATGAGCTTTTCCTGTTCTACAGTCTGAGATCCCACTCGGCCCTATTGCCACAGCCTCCTGAGCCTGCAGCCCATGTCTCACACAAGGCCTCATGCCTACAGGGGCCCTGCTCTTGGTTTCATGCTCTACTTTTAACAATTTTTAAACAAGATGCCCCACATTTTCCTTTTGCTGTAGGCAAGTCTCCTCATTACATAGTCAGTCTTGTCCGTAGCATCCTAATAGCTTGGAGCCTTGGGCGAGTTATGGAACCCAAGATGTTTTTCAAAAGTGTTCATATCATTTAGGACTAAGGAGTCTAGTTGCAGACAACCCACAGGATAGGGAAAAAAATTTTTTACAAATGGTATATTTATTTTTTTTAATTTTTATTTATTTATGATAGTCATACACACACAGAGAGAGGCAGAGACACAGGCAGAGGGAGAAGCAGGCTCCATGCACCGGGAGCCCGACGTGGGATTCGATCCCGGGTCTCCAGGATCATGCTCTGGGCCAAAGGCAGGCGCTAAACCGCTGCACCACCCAGGAATCCCTACAAATGGTATATTTAATAAGGATTTTGTACCTAGGGATCCCTGGGTGGCGCAGCGGTTTAGCGCCTGCCTTTGGCTCAGGGCACAATCCTGGAGACCCGGGATCGAATCCCACGTCGGGCTCCCGGTGCATGGAGCCTGCTTCTCCCTCTGCCTGTGTCTCTGCCTCTCTCTCTCTCTCTCTCTCTCTGTGACTATCATAAATAAATTAATTTTTTAAAAAAGGATTTTGTACCTAGAATATGTAAAGGACTACTACAACTTAATAATGATTTTTTAAAAATCATTCCAGGGCAGCCCAGGTGGCTCAGCAGTTTAGCGCCGCCTTCAGCCCAGGGCCTGATCCTGGAGGCAAGGGATCAAGGCCCAGGTCGGGCTCCCTGCATGGAGCCTGCTTCTCCTTCTGCCTGTGTCTCTGCCCCCCCTCCCCCCGTGTCTCTCATGAATAAATAAAATCTTTTTAAAAAATAAAATAAAAAAATAATAAACATCATTCCATTTAAAAGTGAGCAACGGATCTTAAGAGTTCTCCAAAGAAGATCTACAAATGATCAATAATCACATGAAAAGATACTCAACATGATTAGCCATCAAGGAAGTGCAAATCAAAACCATAATGAGATATGACTTCCTACCCGTGAAGATGGTTATAATCAAAAAGACAGAACATAACAAGTGTTGGTGAAGATGTAGAGAAATAGGGATTGTTATACACGGCTGGTGGGAATGTGAAATTTTATGGCCATTTTGGAAAAAATCTGGCAATCCTTCAACCGGTTAAATATATAGAGTCATCACGAGGCCTAGTAATTCCACTCCTATGTATTTACCCAAAAGTATAGTCCACACAAATGTTTATAGCTACTTACAATAACCAAAAAGTGGAAACAACTCAAATGTGGATCAACTGATGGATTTAAGAAAAGCCATATATCCATGTAATGAACAGTATTGGGCAATAAAAAAAAATGACATGCTGATACATGCTACAACATGGAAGAACCTCGAAAACACTGTGCTAAATGAGAGAAACCAAGCACAAAAGACCCCAGGTTGTATAATTTCACTAATATGAGTGTCCAGAATAAGCAAATATATAGACATAGAAAGTGGATGGGGTTCAGAGAGGCAGTGGAGTAATTGGAGGGAGCCAGCTAAGACGTACCGGATTTATTTTCGGAGTAATACAAATATTTTTAAATGTAGCAGTGGTTGCACTATACTAAAGCCATTGAATTGTGTACTTTCAGTGGATGAACTGCATGGTACATGGACTACATCTCAGTTTTAAAATAAAAAATTCTGGGGATCCCTGGGTGGCGCAGCGGTTTAGCGCCTGCCTTTGGCCCAGGGTGTGATCCTGGAGACCCGGGATCGAGTCCCACGTCGGGCTCCCGGTGCACAGAGCCTGCTTCTCCCTCTGCCTGTGTCTCTGCCTCTCTCTCTCTCTCTAACTGTGTGCCTATCATAAAAAAAAAAAAGAAAAAAAAAATTCTGGTAGCTCCACAACCTCATCAACCTTTTGTGCTGCCTGTCTTTAATTCCAGCCTGCTGACGGGTGTGTAGTTAGCTCCTGTGGGTTTAATTTGTATTTCCCAGGTGTCTAATGATGTTGAGCACTTGTTTGTATGCTTAGTACCTGCCTTGGCAAAGCGGCTATTCAATTATCTTGCCTATTTTAAATTCGGTTATCTTATTATTGTTCGATGCAGTCATCACCTAATGCCATTACAAATTCAGTAGCTTAAAACAAACATTTTCTGAGACTCAGGAATCAGGGAGAGGCCGAGTAGGGGTCCTGGCTGAGCCTCCCCCGAGGTCACAGTCATGGTGTTTGCCGGGGCCTAGTCATCCGACTGCTAGAGCAGGGCAGGAGGACCCCTTCCTTCCAGACTCACTCATGGGCTTGTTGGCAGGCTTTGGTTCCCGCCACGTGGTCCCCTCCATAAGGCTGCTCACGGTGTAGGGGCTCCATGTCTCCAGGGTCAATGATCCAAGAGAAAGAGCCACCAAGACATCTTTTTATAACCTAATCTTGGAAGTGACGAACCACCACTACACCCTTACTCTTTTTTTTTTTTTGTATTTTTTTTATTGGAGTTCCATTTGCCAACATATAGCATAACACCCAGTGCTCATCCCATCAAGTGCCCCCCTCAGTGCCCGTCACCCAGTCACCCCAACCCCCCACCCACCTTCCCTTCCACCACCCCTGTTCGTTTCCCAGAGTTAGGAGTCTCTCCTGGTTTGTCTCCATCTCTGATATTTCCCACTCATTTTCTCTTCTTTCCCTTTATTCCCTTTCATTATTTCTTATATTCTCCGATGAATGAGACCATATGTTTGTCCTTCTCCAACTGATTTACTTCACTCAGCATCATACCCTCCAGTTCTATCCATGTCGAAGCAAATGGTGGGTATTTGTCATTTCTAATGGCTGAGGAATATTCCATTGTATACATAGACCACAGCTTCTCTATCCATCATCTGTCGATGGACACTGAGGCTCCTCTCCCAGTGTGGCTATTGTGGACATTGCTGCTATAAACATCCGGGTGCAGGTGTTCCGGCGTTTCATTGCATCTGTATCTTTGGGGTAAATCCCCAGCAGTGCAATTGCTGGGTCATAGGGCAGGTCTATTTTCAACTCTTTGAGGAACCTCCACACAGTTTTCCAGAGTGACTGCACCAGTTCACATTCCAACCAACAGTGCAGAGGGCTCCCCTTTCTCCACATCCTCTCCGACATTTGTGGTTCCCCGTGTTGTTAATTTTGCCCATTCTCACTGGGGTGAGGTGACTACCCCCTTATTCTATCGGTCACACGCACCACACCTGGTACAGTGTGGGAGGGGACTGCACCAGGATGTGAACACTGGTAGCCAGGATCATTGAGAGCTGCTGGGAATCTGGCTACCACTCTTGAATATTCTTTCTTGTCTCATTTCCAATCACTCGACAAGGCACATCAGTTACTTCTTTGGAGCATCCCTCAGATTTGCCCTATCCTCTTAACACCCCACTGCTACCATTCTACTCCTTGCATGAGACTCTTTGCAGATCTCACTTCTCTCTTCTCCCACAATCACACCCTTCAATTCACTTTGCATTTCACTGAAAACAAATTGTCCTATGATAACACTTATCTTTGACTTATTACTCAGCTG
Source organism: Nyctereutes procyonoides (assembly GCF_905146905.1). NCBI lineage: Eukaryota > Metazoa > Chordata > Mammalia > Carnivora > Canidae > Nyctereutes > Nyctereutes procyonoides. Next base: position 988,977 of record NW_026575132.1, read on the forward strand.
CTAAATAATCTCACAGTTGTCTATGGTCATGTTGTCCAATGCTGGACACATGTGGCTGTTGAGCATTTGAAATGTGGTCCATGCAACTGGAGAACTAAATTTTACTTTATTTTAAATTTAACAACTGAAGCAGTGTAAGATTTTTTTTAATATTGATTACATGTCAAAATGGTAATATTTTAGATATATTGGGTTAGGGAAAATATTAAAATTAACTTCGCCCGTTTCATTTTATTTTTTTAGTGCGGCATAGGAAGTTTTAGATCACACACGTGGCATTATGATTGAGCAGCAGTGGTCTATACAGAATATTGAGTTCAGTCTGACCTTTGAGGAGAGAATCAGGGCTCCGCCTTAACTACCCATATTTATTTCCCATGTACCTACCCTCCTCATTCCTGTCACAACCTCTCCTGGATGTCCCTGAGCACATGGGATTGACTTCCTGCCTCTGGGCCTTGGCTCATGTGACTCTTCATGTCAGGAAAGCTGTTCTTGCGCTATCCCCTTTTAACATTTTTCTGTCCTGAAGACCTATCTTGAGTCTTCTCTTCCTGCAATAGTCTCTTATTCTAACTCGTACTGGGCTTTATTCCCCCCTGAATCTGAGTTATTCTTCTAATCAGCATCATAGTTCATCGCTCGTTTCTTGCTTAATTATCTGTTGAATGCTAATTTTCTCTCTCGAATTATACATTCCTCGAGGATAGAAACTGAATCTTATATGTTGTCTGAATTTTTCAAAAACCTAGTGTTGGAAACATGATAAACAGCCATACAAATTTGATATACTAATTAACTAATTAGGAGAGAGATTTTGCATACAAATAACTCTGTGTGTATTTTAATCAGTGTAAACCTGGCATTGGTATGGAAAAATAAGGTTGTAAAATGTATTTGTCAAAACACAGATGCTCTTTGAATTAAGTACCCACAACATGTGAAAGACTATCCAGAAGCCAACAGCAGGACCCAATGGCGGGGAAGGGACTCCTCCTGCTTCTCCCTGTTAGAAATCAGGGCCCCGCAATGTAGAGGGGCCCTGAAAAGCCAGCCACGAGGTCATCACTGTGGGGGTAGGGGCCCTCCCGTGCCCAGCCCCGCGCCTCGCCCCGGGCTCCCCACTAGTGCCAGGGATGAGCCGCTTCTAGGACTGTCCCAGGAGCCACTTGGGGAAAAGCCTCTGCGGCTGGGCCTTGTGTTCGCTGTCACCAGCCTGAGGCTGGCCGCCCAGCACCATCACCAGGGAGCGGGGGAGGAAGTCCTAAGGCTGAAACCTCCTCTCCCTTCTATCAGACCTCTTGGAACAGTACTGGAACCCATGAATTTCACCCTGTTTTTATACCTGAATTTCCCAAAATTCTGCAAAGCAGCCTTTGGTGGGAAGAGTGTTTTGAGCCAATTTGTTTTTGGTTTTGTTTTTATTTTTTGCCAAGCCCCAGGGGAAAAGCCTTACTTAGAATGATCTCATTGATCCTAACCCAAGGCTGTGTAAGTAGTGATCTCAGTATACCCCTTTGGCCAGCACCGACCACGGGATGCATAGAGCATAGACCACCTGCCCCGTCTCAGGTAATGTTCCCAAACAAAAGGAATTGAGTCATCCAACTGGAGGCCAAAAAGCAAAACATTACTCAACCATTACTAACAAGCAGAGCAGAAAACAGACTTTGATCCAATGATAATGTTGGTCTTATCCGTCCCCAAAAGGGTTTTAACACTCTGTCTTATATGTGGCTAGGTGAGCAGCATGAGATACAGTAGAGCCTGTGGCCCAAGAGCACATCTCTTAAGGTATTTACCATTTTCTGCCTTGTACTACAGGCAGAGCGAGTGGCCTTCTAGCCCCAGAGTTATGCAGATGCCCAAGGTTGAATAATGAAATCTGGATCCCTTCCATTTCCTCTTGCTCAGTGCCCAGGGCAAGTTAAAGAAACCCTTCTGCAGGGCTAATCAGTAAATAAGCATCAATATGGCCACATGATTGTTAAGATGTTGAAATACTTCTAAAGCAATCAAGAAATACCCACTGTCTGTGTCAGCCTGTCTGGTCAATCTGGCCCCAAGAAACCTAGGTGGGCACCACGGAGGAAACCAAGTTGGCTCCTGCCAGCGGGCAGGCCACAGCTGTCTACACTAGGCCACACTGCGATATGTTCATAGAGGACCAAGTCCTTTTAGGGAAGATAACCCTTCTGGCAACAGTCCTTGTACCAGAAGGCATGTGCCTGATGCCTATCAGGCTGCCCCTCCCTTGGTTGAGACCACATGCTGCAGGCCAACCCCAGGGATGCCCTCACAGCACTGCCTTGCACCATAGCTGTTCAATATTTTTTTAAAGACTTTATTTATTTAGTCATGAGAGACACACAGAGAGAGAGGCAGAGACACAGGCAGAGGGAGAAGCAGGCTCCGTGCAGGAGCCCAACGTGGGACTCGATCCTGGGTCTCCAGGGTCACACCCCAGGCCAAAGGCAGTGCTAAACCGCTGAGCTACCGGGGCTGCCCCAAAATTTTGAATATTACCCTCGCCCCTTTGTATGTTTGTGCTACTCACTGGGCGCCACCCAACCAACAGGGCTGGACTACATGCATTACGGTGCTGTTCCTGAAAGAACCACATACACCAAAGCTGGATCAGAAGAATCTCAGAAGTGGAAGCACATCTGGGTGCCCCTTCTTCTCTAGCTCCCTCTTTTCTCAGCCACGTGCAATCTCAGGCAGACTCGCAAAAAGCCTGCTTCGCTCTTCTCTTGGTGCTCTGTCTGGTGGTGGAGGCCCTATTATATAATCTGGGTACTATGTTAGGTGTTGGGCTCCGCAGCCTTGGAGCTTACCTGGTGCTACGGAAGCACAGAGCAAGGCCACCTGTCATAATCTAGAAATTAGAAGTGACTGTTTTGGACATAGGAAAACTCGCCTAGATAGAACGGAGCGTAGGACTCCGGTATTCTGAGAGTGGCACCAGAGAGGTAGGGTGGGATCAGATCACCAAGGGCCCACAAAGCCCCTCTTCAAGAGTATTTAGGTGGAAATATGACATAATCAGATTTTAATTCTATTAATATCACTTTGAAGTACAGCCAGTGGATCAGAGAAAATATGTCTGGCTCCCCACACCCCTCCCTATAGATTTCCTGCACGTTCATACTTACTTGCACAAAGTTTTGATTTGCCCTGGCTTGTCTGATCCCATCTGTATTTCATGACATCATCTCACAATATGGCTTTTAATAGTTATTTATTTAGATATTCCTTTTGCTTTTGTCATTTTTGCTAACTAGTCAATCTGGTTTTCATTTTCTGAACTCAGCAGAGCAAGCTACGTAGCCTACCTTAACTTTCCTGAGCTATGAATGTGCCACCTTGGATTAAGGGGCCATGGAGTTGAATCGTCTATTTGAACACTGGGGATTTTCATGTCTTCCAAGATTATGTGGGTTTGGCAGGGATGGATGGCTTATTTCTCAGATCATCAACCCGTATCCATGCCCAGAGTAGTGATTCAAATAGCAGCCCATAAAGATAGGAGCATTTATAAAATAGAAAAACCCCAAAACAAAAATGGTTCTGTAAGAAAAAAAATGTACACGGAAACTTTTCAGAAGAATATCTACCCCAAATGTTAAAGGCTATTATCCTTAGGTGGTGGTGAAAATATGGATGACTCAGTACTTCTCTATAGTTATTTCCATTTTCTATGGTTTCTCATTAGAATAGTTGTTTTGTTTTTAAAAAGTGCTTTTAAGGAAATAACAAATATTGCATAAAACCTACCATATTTTTCTTTATAAGTAATTCTCAAAATATTTTCTGGACAAGTTTTCTTTTTACTACATGCACTGGATTTTTAGTGAGTTGCCACCAGGTGGTGAATGTACCACATCAAAGAAGACTCAAAGGCTTAAAAAAAAATGCTGAAAGGCTTATGTTTTCTCCATAAAATAATCTCTCCAAATACAATTCTTAGCAAAGCTTTAATACACTGGGTCCAAAGATAGTGCATTATCCTGACTGTTTATAACCAAGTTACAAATCAAACTCTTTGTTTTACTCCTTCCCCCTCTTCTCATTACTGCATTTGACTAAAAAAAAGAGAAAAAAATTTAAAAAGAAGAAAAAGCTTTAAAATATTTCTTGATGCTGATATAGTGCATGTCAAATTATATCTCTAATTAAAAATACATGAGACACTAACTCTGGGAAACAAACAAAGGGTAGTGGAAGGGGAGGTGGGTGGGGGGATGGGGTGACTGGGGGATGGGCACTGAGGGGGGCACTTGATGGGATGAGCACGGGATGTTATACTGTAGTTGGCAAATTGAATTTAAATTTTTAAAAATGTAAAATAAATAAATAAATAAATAAATAAATAAATAAATAAATAAATAAAGGGCCTGGCCACTCTGATTAAAAGTTGGGATTGGCAGATTCGATTAAAAAAAATACATAAGACACATACAACATAAGCTGCAATACTAACATTGTAAAGGCTGCAAAAAACCTAGGCCTTGATACACAGGGATAGTACAGTGTCTGCTCGTAGATTTCTAACAACTGGCAATTCTTAATATGCAATGTCAAATTATCTTCATTATTTAAAAACATGTATATTATATAGGTCCGATCTTGAGTACCTGAGTTTAGCAATATATATTTAAAATTACATCCTCAAATGTGTAAATGAGTAAACCGATCTGTCCTACCAAGTTTGGTAAGTTGGGTTACAAATTCTGTGATGTTAGCAAGTCCCACAGGGAACTGTGTAATCAGGAAGATCTTTTGTAATAATTATGGCCTTTAAACTCTTCCGGATCTCCCTAAAACTGTTTGTGTGTATGTATATATAGCAATAACAATTACAAAAATGTAAATAGATTAAAATTTATTTTAAAGTATGCATAGACTTTCCTCTGATGAACATTAGATTCCTTAATATATGGTAGCTCTTTAAGGAGAAAAAATAAAATCGAATGAATGTCAAAGTAATATGCCACTCATACAGAAAAGCTTTGAGTCCTTTTCAGAGTCACTTTTGTGTTGTTCTGGTGCTCAATTGTTGAGACTTTCTATGTTCTTAATGCTACATTCACTTTCCCTAAAAGAGCTAAGGAAAGAAAATTGTAATTATCAGTACCCCGTGCAGCTACAATGCTCAAAAACCCTCCTTTGAGCCTCTTTCCTCCAAATCCCAAATCAAAAAAAACCAAAAATAACTCATCCCATGATATCAGGGGTAAAATCAATCAAACTGTGTGAAATTTCTGCCTATCTTTAGGAGCAAAAGAGCTGCTTAGAGCAAAAAGATAGTGGAAGGCAAGACAGCAATGTCCCGTGTGTGTTTTTAAGATTCTGAGTGGATGAATAGGAAATAATTTACAGCTGATCAAAGATTGGTGGAAAATGGCAATATGAAAGATTCCTTTTTTTTTTTTTTCGACTTTTAACTTGTGACTTCAAGGACAACAACAGCTGCTGCTGTGCGCTGAGCTCCTCCCGGACTCGAGGGTGGTGAGGACGGAACCTCCACGCTCGCTCTGAAGGGAAGATGAATAAAAGGTTGGAGAGCAGAGGCCAGAAATGGCTGGAGAAGTGCCCAGCGACTGGGAGTTCACTTCCTTTTCCTTATCTTGGTGTCAAGCAATGGTCTGCATCTTCCATTTAACTTATTGGTCCTCAAGGAAGCATTTGTTGAACTGGATTTACTATTATTTCCAAGATAAAATCTAACTGTGTTTGTCAGGTAATCTACATAACTTGTGGGAAAAGAGGGGAAAAAAACCTGTATGAAGAAAGAAACTGTGAAATAAATACAAAAAAAAAAAAAAAAGGAGACAATTTCTGACAAATTCCTGATTTTCCCAGGTTTTCTTTCCATTTGTAACATCTCTTTTGTGGAAACCCAAGATTCATCACAATAATCAAACATTTCGGTGTCAGCACATTCTGTAAAAACACTCGTGAAAGTCATTTGGGGTCAGATTTAATACTTGTGAAGGCATTTTAAAAGCTAAGATTATTTTTTTAAGTTGCAAGGTATTAGGAGTAATACCACAGTCCCAAGGACCAGATAGATGTCTCCAAATATTACCTAAATAATGAGGCACTTTAATATAAGAGAAAGAAGTTACTTAACAAATTAAAAACCCAGTATAATCAGCATATGACAGGATCCACTTCTTGTCTCCTTTGGTCTTTCCAGTTTCTCACTGGCTTAAGTTTTTACCAGAACGATTTGGTTATATGATGAATGGAACCGATAATATGGGTGTGGTTTAGGAAGAAGAACTTGATTCTCTGTGTTAGACATTTTAAAGAAGCCCCTTAAAGTTCTATTATGGAATGCCAAAGAAATTAAAAGATTTTTAATGTCTTATTATTCCCTATGAAATGAATGCCATAGTCATACTTGTCATGCAGTATCCAAAAGACAGATTATGAAATTGTTAGCAGTTCTAAAAATGAAGCTAAGCAAACTTATTCCAAAGTAAAATACACAAAAGGAATAAGCAATCAGGATGTAAATATTCTAAGATAACAACGTACGCCACAACATGATTTTACAAAGTGAAGAGTATCAGGGAGAATCCAACAATAAGTTGATTTTAGGGTCTTTTCTGGATAACTAAAGGAAACAGGAACATATCCAGGAAAGGCTAAAAATGGGAGGAAATGACTCATTGATAATATGCGTGCTCCGGGGAGCAACCTTTGTGCTGAACAGCAGAACCCTCTACACCTAATCAGCAGGCCTGGGCTGGGCAGTTTACTAAGAAATGTTCAGAGGCAGCCCAGTGTCCCTTCCCTGAACTTTTTGCTCTCAGATTCCAGCGTTTAATTTAATTTAATTTAATTTAATTTAATTTAATTTAATTTAATCCAGCATTAATTGAGACAGAAGGGAGCTCAGACCCTAAGGATCCACATACCTCAAGACTTGGGCATTTACTATATTTTACATCTAGGAACTCAGTAAGCAACATGTCTGCAGAAAAGTAAGTGGAAAAACATATAATTCCCATTTTATGAAGATATATATATACGCACACACACTCTGTGTGTGTGTGTGTGTGCAGTGTGATAGAATAAAGATAAATCCCTAACCCACTAGCATTGTGCCCAGATCCATTATAAGGAGTTAATCTGTATTGAATGAATAAAGAAATGGCCAAACATGCAAAGGTGGCTAAAGAAAGGGGGAAGGCAGAGGAGAAAAGGAAACACAAATGGTAAATGGACGCGAAACAATTCTCTCAGCAATACAATACAAAAAATGCAATTAAGACTATGATTAGAAATGAGGAAGGGCTCTTTGTGTGTATTTGGTGATAGACGCGGTACTGAGACAGGCAACGCGGCTCACAGGAGGAGTTGGGAGGGCTGAAGCCGTCCGTGGGCTGTGGGATTCTAGGCGTCTAACCAGAGAAGTCCACTAGGCACTGGAGATCTGTGAGGGCTCTCTCATCTAGGACTCTTGGACTTTGTATTTTATTTTGTTTTTTAAAAATATTTTATTTGTTTATTCATGAGGGACAGAGATTGAGAGGCAGGGACGTAGGCAGGCTCCCCGTGGGGCCCGAAGCGCCTGGACCCTGTGAGCCCCCCAGGCATCCCTAGAACTCCTGGACTCTTTACCTCTGTGCTCTCAAACTGTGTTCCAAAGCGTTCTGGGGTTCAGCAGGGAGGCCCCAGAGGACGCCGCAGAGGTGAGGAAGAAGCTTCCTTTAGCTCTGCGTCTTTTATTTATATGTTAGAGCTGATAGAAGAATATTTCCTTAAAGATCCCATTCAAGGGATCCCTGGGTGGCACAGCGGTTTGGCGCCTGCCTTTGGCCCAGGGCCCGATAATGGAGACCCAGGATTGAATCCCACGTCGGGCTCCCGGTGCATGGAGCCTGCTTCTCCCTCTGCCTATGTCTCTGCCTCTCTCTCTCTCTCTGTGTGTGTGTGACTATCATAAATAAATAAAAATTAAAAAAAAAAGATCCCATTCAAAACATAAAAGTTAGAGCCACACTAGGCGGTACCGATTCTGTCTTTAATGAAATGCAGCGGCACGTGACTTCTCAGGAGCTCCTGGAGAAGGGGACAAGCAAGACAGGTGTTGCATCCCCCCCAACCCCTGGCCTAGCCGATGGTAGTTTAAATTCCTGCTCTAGGAACCTATAAATCATTCTAGAATTACCTCGAAATAGGCAAAATCTCAGGTATAGAATCTGAGAATATCCAGGCCTGTCCCTTAAGAAATAGCAGAGTCATGTCTTATGATGTTCACTAGCTTCTTTAATGTGATCAGCGTGTCCTAACGAGAACCCACTTCCACTCCGATGTCTCAACAGAAGAGGCCTTCCTGGAGGGCCCCTCTGCAGAGAGAAGGTCTGGGCTGCGTTTAGGGGGGGCCCAGAAACTAATCATGACGTGGACATGCCAAGAGACAGGAAGGACCCCCGGCCCTTGCAACGTGGGGCGCCCTTACCACCACCAGGACTGAGGGGTCAAGAGGAGGAGATCTGACCTGCAGAGCTTGCTTAGAGGTGCAACTGGGAAAAGAAGGGGGAATAAGTACCCCAGCCTTTCTCCTCTTCCCCCTCCAACCTACGGTTGGTATCACCACTGGTCAATCCCACCTGCAGCTCGCTGGCAAAGAGCCAGGAGAAATTAGTTCTGCCTTCGGAGAGACAAGAATCCAGCCGAGAAGGATAGAAAATGGACCTGGCAGGGAGCTAGTGGAGAATAACCAACCCCCAGCCCCCGGGGGCTCAGAGGCTGAGCTTATTACAGAAGAATGCACACCCGCCATAGGAAGCACACGCGGAACAGGAGGCCAGGCCTCTAGCCCTCACCCGCCCCCCACGACCACCAAAGGCATCTTAGTGTATTTACACCTTTCCGGACCTTTTCCTTGGCCAGGTACACAGGATTGTGTTGTATTTGGGACAGAGAGCGAGAGTGAGCGGGAAAGAGTGCGCGGGGGGGGGGGGGGGCAGAGGGAGACTTGGCCCCCCCTGAGCGGGGAGCCCAGGACACTCAGTTGACTGAGCCACCCAGACGCCCCTAGATACGGTTTTCTTAACCGTATTTTTCCATGTGATAAACCACCTGTACTGTGCCATGCAGGAAATATCATTCTGTAACTTTTTAAAACATTTGAGACTTTTAAAATGCTCATTTCCTCGTATCCAATGTTACCAACTTCTATCCTTGGACGCTTGAATGCTCTCTTCGGGCCTCGGCCAATGCACCGGGACGAACCTTCTGGTCGCCTCTCCGCACACATCACTGCCCTCCCGCCAACTTCAGGCTGCAGCCGCCTCCCCGCAGCCCTCAAGCTAATACCTCTCGGGTGTGTAAAGGGTTTTAAAAACAAAAGTACACACGCAAGAAGAAAAGCGGCAGAGAGTGTGTGGCTTGCAAAACCCCCGGTATTTACTAGCCAGGCTTCTTACAGAGAACGCCTGTCAATTCCCGTATTATGAATATTCACAGAAATGCAGTTTTTGAGTCAAAGGGTGTGAACATTTTTGAGGCTTTTACTGCATTTGGGCCAAACTACCCTCCAGAAACACTGAAGCAATTTATGTCCTGCCCAGGACTGAGCTTGGTCGTCTGCGATGCATCCTGCCTCCGGCCTCCGGGCCCAACCCGCGGCTGTAGTCTCCGTCCACCTGCTGCTTGCCCGTTGCTGTCAGTTTTCACTTCCCTTAAAAATATGTTTGGCCGTTTACATTTTTCTGTCATGGCTTAACTAATTTACATTTTTGGCCATTTATTAACAGGATATTTATAGTTTCCTTGTAAGACCTCTTTTTTTTAAAAAAAGATTTTATTTATTTATTCATGAGAGACCCAGAGAGAGAGGCAGAGACACAGGCAGAGGGAGAAGCAGGCTCCCTGCAGGGAACCCGATGCGGGACTCGATCCCGGGACCCCGGGGTCCCGTTCTGGGCTGGAGGCAGAGCTAAACTGCTGAGCCCCCTGGGGCTGCCCAAGACCCCTGTTTTAAAAACTGTTGTGCTCCTATGTATATTGCAATTTTTTTGATAGTTTTTACTTGTTTTTAATGTTATGAGTGTTTTTGATGAAAGAAATGAAAAATTCTATAGCCAAGTCTGTCTGTCACTTTTCCTTTGTAATTTTGCCCTTTGTTCCAAGCTTACTTTCAGATTAAAAGCAATGCGGTTATATTTTCTCCTTGAACTCTTAAGACTTTTCTTTAAGACTTTATTTATTTGAGATAGAGCGGGAGAGTGCTGGAGCGCTTGGGCCCACACAGGCAGTGGAGGGCCGTCGGGAAGAGCCCATGTGGGGTTCCATCCCCAACCGGAGACCCTGACCGGAGCCCAGTGCAGACCCTCAACCACTGACCTGACTATGACGCTCAGGAGCCCCTAACTTTTAAGACTTATAAAAAATTCAAATCTTTTAATCTTTCTCAAATTTAACATCTGAGAAAGGCTTTTAAAGCATGAGTAGGTAATAGGATGGGAGTCCTGAAGTCATACGGCTGGGTTCAAATTTGGCCTTACCACGTGCCACACGTTTAAACGAACAGCCTAACTTCTTAAAGTCGGTTTTGTTCTTTATTAGGGAGATGACAGTAAGGCCCTCAGGGTGCCCGCGAGAAGGAGCAGCTGTAAACCTGGGGCATCGGCAGAGGGCCCTTGGCTGTGACTACTGGGCTGGAGTCCTCGACCAAGGGACCTGAGCTCTCTAACCTAGAGACCGCAGGAGGAAATGGGAGCAGAGAGAGGCAGTCTGGGACATGTAAGGTTCTTTTTTTTTTTTTTTAATAAAGATTTATTTAGTTGAGAAAGAGACAAAACAGGGAGAGTGAGAGGGGGAAGCAAAGGCCCGCTGGGCGGGGAGCCGAGGTGGCTCCATCCCCGGACCCCAGACCCTGACCCGGGGCTTCCCAGGGGCTGCGGTGTTCAGCCCCTCCCCCCTGCACCGGGTCGTGCTCGGCCTCCTGCTGCGGTGCTTGCTCCTGCTCCGGACGGGCGGGGGCAGCCTTGTGGACAGGCCTGGAAGGTACAGCGAAGAAGCTGCACAGCTCCCCCACGTCCCGCCATGGAGGGGGTGACAGGTGCACTGCCGTGGGGTCCCCGCGCTGCAGGCGGAGGGCCCGGACCAGGGGGGCGCAGGGCGCTCGCAGACCTCCGCTCCTCTCCCGACCCAGACGCCGCCTGTGGGGGACACTGGGCGCCACAGCCCAGAGGGTGTTAGAGACCCGCGGCCCCCCACGTGACCCCGCCGGGCGCCCGGGGACATCACGGGCTGGAACTGCGACCGGCGCACCTGACGCTTCTGCCCGCGGGACAAGACCCGGTCCACCCGCAGGAAGTCTTCACCGCCGCGGGGTCGCCCGCAGGCCCTTAGTCCCCAGAGGGTGACGATGGGGGACCCTCGAGACTACGTGGGGCGGCCACACGGAAGGCCAAGGAGCCGCAGAGGAGGGGGTAGGAGGAGGGGGTGGGGGTGGGGGGAGTAGGGGGAAGGGAGAGGGGAGGAAGGGGTGGGAGAGAGGAGGGGTGGGCGGAGGGGGGAGGGTAAGAGGGGGTGGGGTTGGGTGGGGTAGGAGGAGGTAGGAGGGGAGGGGGTGTTAGGAGGAGGTAGGGGGAGTTAGGAGGGGTACGGGGTGGAAGGTTAGGGGGGTTAGGGGGGGTTAGGAGAGGGTAGGAGGGGGTAGAGGGGGGTTAGGAGGGGGTGGAAGGGGGTAGGGGGTTTAGGAGGGGTTAGGGTTAGGAGGGGGGGTGGGGGGGAGGAGGCCCAGGAGGCCCAGGACCTTGGCTGCCCGGCGCCCCGCCCCCAGGCAGCACCTGTGACTTCGCGGCCGCCGGCCCCGCGTGGGTGCCCTGGCCTGGCCGCCCGGGAGCAGCCGAGGGGGGACCACGGCCAGGGCCAAGCGACCGGGAGCGCGACCGCCGCCGGGGTCGCCTTGCCCTGGGCCGCCTCCGCGGAGCCCCGTTGCCACCCCTCCCGCCGCATCCTCCACCTCCTCCTCCTCCCCCTCCCCCGCCCCTTCCGCTTCTGGAGGGAAAGGCCGCGGCCTCCCCGGCGCCGCATCCCGGCCGGGCGCGCAGGAGGGCTCTCTCCTTCCGCGGCCTCCACCCCCTGCCCCGCGGCCTCCAGCCCTCCCCGCCGCAACCCCCTGCCCTCCCTGCGGCCTGCCCCCTCCCCCCGGAGCCCCTCTGCCCGTCCCCCCGCCCCGCTCCTCGGCATCCCCTCTCCTCCTCCCCCCCTCCCGAGGCCTCCCCCTCCCCGCGGCCTTCCTGACTCCCCTCCCCGAGGACTCCCCTCCCCTCCCTTACCCCCTCCCCGCGGCCTCCCCCCTCCCCTCCCGAGGCCTCGCCCCTCCCCGCGGCCTCCCCTCCCCCCCTCCCCGCGGCCTCCCCTCCCCTCGGCTCGGGGCCCCCGGGGCTGCGCAGGCTGCAGGTGCGCCGCGGCTGGCGGAGCAGGTGAGTGAGGGCGGGGAGCTCGAGGTCCGGGGCCCCCGCGCGGCGGGACGGACCCGACGGGAGCGGAGGGGGAGGGTCGGCGGGAGGCGGCCCAGCGCGCGGCTCGGCCCCGGGAGACGCTGCGGGACCTGCGGGCGGGCCGGGTGGCGCTCCGGGGCGGCGGGCACCCCTGCGGCCCGGGCGGGGGGGCCCTTCCTGCGAACCCTGACGTTGAGGCCCGACAGGTCAGTCAGGATCCACTCGCCACGCCTCCTGATGAAAATAAGCCTCTCAACTACTACAGTGACCTCATTCTTGACCTTAAAAATAGAGAACATAAAGAAAAAAATAAAGGCAATGGCAGAGTTCGTTTTTCAGTACATTTGTCTGGATTCTAATGTAGAGGCTACTTTACTTTTAAGCTTTTGTGGATTTTTATGCTACCCTTGAAGTTAGATCTTGGTCACAAAGAGGATTTTATGTAAGTTAACACTTTTTGCACAGAATAAGCTGCCATTTCTTTTCATGCTTTTGGACCACACCACCGTGTGGTTGGGAATTGCAGCCTGGGCTTGCTGTTGGATGTGCAACATCTCATTATAGACTTAAATGGTAACTATGATTGTGGTAGTCCTGTAAAAAATAATGTCTTCTTGGATAGAGAAGAACCGTGAAGCAAAAGTTATAACGCTATTCATTATACATGTATTTCTCCTTTTATTGCTGTCTCTGATAACAATTAGGAAATGTCTTGTTCTATTTCATCTTGTAGATAAATTGTGTAAAATATAATTATGTTACATAAAATGATTAATAAAAACAAGTTATCTTCTTCATTTATTAAAGGTAACGATGGTATATATGAGCTTTTCTGGATGTGTGTCCTTCACAAATGTCCTGGTTAAAATATTTTAAATCTTGTCATGAAGCTAAGAAAACTCTGTAGATTGACGTTTTTGTTTGGTTTAGAGTTTGGAAATCAAAGCAGAGTTGACAGCGTTTTCTTTCCCATCTCTTATGATTAGTGTAGTGTTTCCCAAATTTGCCTAATTTAAAAAATTACCTCAGGCAGTGAGTACACTGGGGAGCGAGCGACAAAAGTGGTTTTAAAAGATTCTGGGTTGCAAAAAAAAAAATTAAAAAAAAAAAAAAAGATTCTGGGTTGCAACTTGGGACTTCCTGAATCAGAATCTCTAAAGTCAGGAGATGATACATCGAATAGGTCAAAATGATAAAATTAAAAAAAAAAAAAAAAAGGCAAGGTTGGGAAACACCTGGTGGGAAACAACTTGCTGGAATGAATAGCTGACATAATCTCTCTCATCCCTGTACATAAAATGTTCTTAAATGGAAGCTATGATTTTACTAATATGATTATGTCACCCATTTAAGAAATCTAAAACTTTTATATCCTTTTGTAGTCAAGTCTCCTGGTGATTGACCTAACAAACATTTCTGCATGTTCAGTCTCTTTTTATGTGGAATGCAATGTTAATTCAAGTCCTCTAGTGTTATAGGAACATTTCATTAATGGGCTTTTAATGCCAATTCCTGTGACTCGTAAACCATAGCAAAATACTGGGCTATATCTTTCATGTAACAGATTTATTTTCTACCCCTTTTGTGTTCCTAACTAGAGAAAACAAGCGTGTAAATTTTAATAATTTATTTATAGCTTTTATTAAAATGACCTAACCCCATCCAAAAAAGAAAAAAAAAAGTTGGGCATAAAATTTGGTCAATTATATATAAAACGAACTAACAAAATAGAGTATTGAACATCTATAAAAGAATTTAAGATGAATTACTATGATGGGAAGTATGAGAGTTTCCTTTTCTTCTCTCTCCATTCCTTTTCTCTATTTCTCTTGTTTTGTTTTTTTGAGGGGTGGAGAGGGTTGTTTGCTGGCTTGTTTTTATTTTTAATCATCTAAATATTTAAAACCTCCTAACTTAATTATCCAAGTTTAAATTAATGTGAATATTTGCTAACCTTACCAATAGATCCTTAAACTTATCCTTTTCTTTACAGAATGATGATGGTAGGTTTCCTGCAATGCTAATGAGAGTTCTAGTTAATAGCAAAGGGGTTAAATTTAAATGACCAAAAGAAACTGGTCTTTTAATATTGCTTAAGGAGGACTTAATTTAGTTACAGGGATGTCATAATTTTTCATTATCAGTTGCTTTTTAAATAGGATCTAATCTTCCAAATTCTAGAAAACTTCTCAGGGTTTGTTTTTTTTTTTTTATTCCCTTGGGAATTTGCAAGAATTACATACAATCACATATAATCCCAGTTTGATCTGGGAATAAGACAGGTCTGTTTTAAAAATATGGCTGATGGTAAGCATCATTAATAGCAAAGGATGGGGGAGGTAGAAATAAAGAATCAGGTCAAGAAGATAACCAGCTTAGACAGTAGCAGGATTAGCAAGAATGCAAGAGAATTTAGTATATTTACATATTGTTCTAATGAACCATTTATGTCTTTATTAATTTGAGCTTTTCAAGTAAAAGGACTATATTCTTTCTTATATATATTATTTATTTATTTATTCATGAGAGACACACAGAGAGAGGCAGAGACACAGGCAGAGAGAGAAGCAGGCTTCCTGCGGGAGGCCCTATTAAGGAATCCATCCTAGGACCCCAGGATCACGACCTGAGCTGAAAAGCCAGGCGCCCAAAAGAACTGTATTTTATTTGTGTTCCTTTAAAGGCAAATGTTCATTCAATATTGGGTATTGATTTATTCAACATTAGTAAATATCTCTTAAAAATCAATTTTTGCCTCTACAAAGTGAAAGTAGAATGACAGATATGCTACTAAATCCAGTCAGCAAAAAAATGATACATAACATGATCTATGATGTTTGCTTTCCTACTATAACATTCAGAGAATATATTTTGGTCATGTTATTTATTATTACAGTAATAAAAGCCATCTTCTAATAAGGTCTGTAAAGAACTCTTTTGAATTGTCTAACAGTTATAACCTGAAGATTTGCATAATGAATAATCTCTTACAAATTAATTTTGGTGGAAGAAAATCTTTTTAAACATGTTTATCGGCAGCTCCGGTGACTTAGTGGTTTAGCACCGCCTTCAGCCCCGGGCGTGATCCTGGAGACCTGGGATCGAGTCCCAGTCGGGCTCCCTGCATGGAGCCTGCTTCTCCCTCTGCCTGTGTCTCTGCCTCTGTGTGTGTGTGTGTTTCTCATGAATAAATAAATTCTTTGTAAAAAAAAAGATTTAAACATGTTTATCTCCAATGGAATGAAAATCAAACAATTAACTAACAGAACTCCCCCTGTGCGTCATTAGGAGATAGAAAAAAAAAAGTGTATCCTGTTCTCAAGGAATTTATAGCCCATTAGAGAATAATGGTGCTCTATGGGCTGGCTTGGATGAGGGCTTAGGTCCTCCTCATAATGTTCATTAACCCCTCCATCCACACCCTGACCACTATATATGAACATATAATCTAAGTATTAAAAATCAATGTGATTCCTGGAAAAAAATCAACTTTTTTTTAAATTACTTATTCATGATAGTCATAGAGAGAGGAGAGAGAGGCAGAGACACAGGAGGAGGGAGAAGCAGGCTCCGTGCACTGGGAGCCCGATGTGGGATTCGATCCCGGGACTCCAGGATCGTGCCCTGGGCCAAAGGCAGGCGCCAATCCACTGAGCCACCCAGGGATCCCCCAAAAAATCGACTTTAAGACAAATAGCCTAGTGCCCTTTCAACCTAATTTTCATGCCCCTCTCCCAGTCTCATTTTTTCCAGTCAATCAACAAGTATTTATTATGTCCTCGTTAGGTAGATGATAAATATCAACAGGTTTTAAGTGTGCATTTTTCAGATCTATAATTTCAATTTTTACTCTCTAAAAATTGTAAATATATATATATATATATAAACAAAATTTACTATTACTGTTATAACTATTTTCAAGTGTATAATTCACTGGTGTTAAGTACATTCCCACTGCTATGGAACCATCACCACTATCATTTCCAGAACCCTCTCCCTATCCCAAATTGGTAGTCTGGACCCATTAAACAATAACTCCCTATTCTCTCCCTCCAGCCTCAGTAAGCACCATTCTACTTTCTGTCTCTACAAATTTGACCTTTTTGGGTACCTCACATAAGTGGAATCATACAATACTTGTTCTTTTGAGTCGGCTCAGTTCACTTAGCATAATGTTTCCAAAGTTCATCCATGTCGTAGAATGTACCAGAATTTCATTCCTTTTTAAGGCTGGATAGTATTCGGCAACTTCTTTTATTTGGAAAACAGATACAAAAAAAAAAGGGGGGGGGAGTTTTGAACTGGAACAGACCATAGACATCATCTCCTTCAAGCTCTGTGTCCCTCCAAGGGAAACAAGACCCGGACAGCTTAAGTCATGAGGCCAAGGTCTCACACCTGTTTGGTTCAAGGCAAAGCCTAGCCTAGGAACTAGCTCTCCTGCGGCCTAACCCGAAGCCCTACTACCCACCCACAAAGCCCGCGCAGACAAAAAAAGGCAAATGTTAAGTGAGCTGGTGCGAAAGTAAGTGTTGCAGGTGTTCAGAAAGACAGAGAAGATGATTGCAAAATGTTACTTGTGAAGGAAAACATCAAAAGGGACTTGAAGATTAGTAAGACTAGATTCTGATGAACAATTATCACAACTATAATCTGCTACGGGAAGAGTCTACAAGCCATACATCCTGTGTCTTTTCTTTCTGCCTTGAATTATACATTACATTCGTATTCTTTAAAAAAAATTGTATTCTTTCCTATAGCTAAGACGGTTATACTGAATCTGCTTCTGTTTTTCATCTTCTATGGAATTTGTGACACCACGGTTGTTCTAAACACATCCTTGAGTGCATAAAAGTTGAAACATATGAAAACTATCCTCAGCAGCCATCCCCACCCTCTCCCCTCGCACTCGGGCCCAGGCCTGGGGGAGGCCGCCTCGCCCCAGCACCCTGGCTCCCGGCCTGGGTGGGCAGGAGGCCCGGGGGCACCCGCTGAGGCGATCTCTGGGGGAGCCCAGCTGTGCTTTGCGCGTCCCAAACTGAAGCAACGCGCATCGGGGCCCAGCAGCCGAGGCACAGCTCGCATGGATCAGAACCCAGGCCGGGCTGTTCATGTAGGTAGTTTTCATATGTTTCAACTACATGTTGCCCCCACGGAGGGCACACCCCTGCCTGTCTCTCTCTCTGTCTCTCTCTGTCTCTGTATCTCTGTTTCTGTGTGTGTGTCTCTCTGTCTCTCTCTGTCTCTCTGTGTCTCTCCACACACACACTTTTAAAACTGCTCCTCGTTGAACTAGAAACAGAGCAGCACGCAGGTCCCAGGCGCACTGCTGGGAGGGGTCTACAGAGGCCCTGTGGCGGCTGCACCCAGACCCAGGGCTACCGGCCCGCCGGGTCCCCGCCGACAGCCCCTCCTCTCCTGCAGGCCGGGCCTCCGCTGTGACTTCTGACATCCCAAGTCAGCATCGCCTGTTCTCAGACTTCAAGTAAATTGCCCGCTACATGGGTCTGTGGCTGACGTCTTTCCCTCAACAGCCTGTTTCTGTGACATGTGGCCACATTGTCGCCTACAGCAATTCGTCCATTCTCACTGCTGCATAGTAGGGTCTTTTTTTTTTTTTAAGATTTATCTATTTATTCATGAGACACACACACACACACACACACACACACACAGGGACCCAGGCCTAGGGAGAAGCAGGCTCCATGAGGGAGCCCAACGCGGGCCTCGATCCCAGGACCCCGGGTCACGCCCTGGGCAGAAGGAGACGCTCAGCCGCTGAGCCCCCGGGGGTCCCCATCCTGCACCTCTTAATGGATTCTGAGAAATGTTTGACAATCAAATACCTGAAAGCTGAACAAGGCTCATCCACTGGAAAGATAACTTAGTTCCAAGTGAGTTAAAAGGCAGTATTTAAACAGCCACCAGTGCTTCTGACATAGTCCCCCGCCTAGGTGATCAGGTGGGCAGGTGAAAGAGCCAGGTGGCACCCGTGAGGCTACTGTTAGCAGGTTGCACGTTAGCCCTGGCTGGTGCTCCAGCTGGGCCGGCTGAGCCCCCAGCAGAGTCCATGTGGGCCCAGGCCTGTCCCTGCACTCCTGCTGGGCGGCCACCTGTCCTCAGGCCAGTACCATGGAGGGGGAGCGAAGTCACGACTGCTCTGTGACTGCGGTGTGTGCCACATGAAGCCACGGCCGGCCCCTGGCTGGCCCACTAGAGACCCTCGGGCATTGGCGCCACCTTGAGAGGCCACCGGCCGCCTCCCCGTAGGACACCCAGGCGACCCGTGAAGCCTGGCCTCCTTCCCCGTGGCCGGGACCGTCGGACTCGGCCGCCACACGGCAGCTCCAAATTGTCCATCATCAGAGGATGAAAACCTGGGTTCAGCACGTGGGTGGGGGTGGAGGGAGTCCTCGAACGGCGCAAAGCTGCAGACGCCGTGGATTACCCACAGGAGGAAACGATGTCGACGGAAATGCTTTGACCTTCTTGCTCATTCAGGCGGGCAGTCCTGTCCGTCGAGGGCCCTCATTGTGTGGCCGCTGTGGCCGCGACCGCGAAGCAGGCCGGCTCGTGGCACCGCCAGGCTCGGCACAGAGCAGCTGCGCCCGGCCTGGGATCCCCATGGACCCCGAGGCCCCCCAACCCGGCCAGGCCGTCCCCCGGGAGCCAGGTCTTCAGTAAGACCCAGGCAGTCAGACCGGCCTGCAAAGGAAGCTTGTTGTGGGTCGTTCTTTTCCCGAAATCTCTCATTTGATCGTCACTAGTTCCTGGCAACTTGCGTATTATATTCCTGTTACAGAGGAGGGAGGCTCAGAAGGGGTAAGTAAATCACCTGGCGCCACACAGCTGTCCATGGCGAGGAGGCCACGTGTGTCCCCAAGGCCTGGGTCTTTCCTATTATACTACGCGTCACGTCCGAAATATGTGGATATTATTCAAATGTGATTTTTAAAACACTGGTGGTTTGCTGAAATTATCAGAATGTTTAGGGATTAAATGGAGTTTGGTCTGTGTAGAGACGTTTGGGCTTCCAGGAACAGTCTTAAGAGCATTTTTTTTCTTTTTTTCCCACTTCGATTTATTCACCATTTCTCCAACTGGAGATGAAAAACACCACGAAAATCTAAAGAGACTGTTTCTGACGTTGCGATGCACGTCTGTTAATGCACCTTTGGTTTGAGATGGTGACGAATGTAACCTCTTTAAACCCGTTCTGATGAAATATGCCTTGAAATGTGCTGTCCCCGAGTAAGGCTGATGAGCGCTAATCCCAGGTTCACTGCATCATTAATGACTTGGCTATTTTTTTTTTAAAGATTTATTTATTTATTTATTTATTTATTTATTTATTTATTTATTTATTTATTTATTTATTTATGATAGACACAGAGAGAGAGAGAGAGAGGCAGAAACACAGGCAGAGGGAGAAGCAGGCTCCATGCCAGGAGCCTGACGCGGGACTCGATCCCAAGACTCCAGGATCGCGCCCTGGGCTGAAGGCAGGTGCTAAACTGCTGAGCCACCCAGGGATCCCCAATGACTTGGCTATTAAAGTGAATGGCCAAAAACAAAAACAAAAACAAAAAATAAATAAATAAATAAACTGAATGGCCCCTAATAGGGAGATTGACCCACAGAACTAAATTTATTGGCCATATGAATGGGGAAGAGACCGCTACTCCATTTTTACTGTTTGGCCAGAAAACAAAAGACAAAGTAATAGACTTTGTTGATATCTGCTAAGATTACCAAGGTCTTTCTTTCAGGAGGGGTGTCAGGGGTAAGCTCCAGTCCCCCCACATCTGTGTATTAAGGCCCTAACCCCCAGTGCCCCGTACTGTGATTGTATTTGGAGACTGGGCCTTCAAGGAGGTGATTAGGGTTAACAAGGCCATATAGGTGAGCCCTAATCCAATCTGACTTGGTGTCTTCATAAAAAGAGGGAGAGACACCAGGGATGCTCTGCACAGAGGAAAAGCTGGGTGAGGACTTGGCAAGGAGGTGGCATCTGCGTGTCGAGGGGAGAGGCTTCAGGAGAAACCATGCCTGTGGACACCTCACTCTTGGAACTTCAGAACTGTGAGAAAAATAAACTGCTGCTGTTGAACCCCCCAGGCGGTGGTATTTTGTCTCAGCAGCCACAGCAAAGTAATCCAAGAGGATTTAGATGCGAGGCCTGAGCTAGGCCCTTCCCCGATGCCAAAGCCGCCAGTTAAGAAGGACTAAGAAGGATGTGATGGGTGGGATTTTACTCTCCAGCAAAGATGATTTACATGGAGGACCAGCTGGGAAAAAGGACTTTCTAGGAGGAGAAAGGAAGTCAAATGCCAGGTGGTGATTTTATTTTATTTTATTTTATTTTATATTTTATTTTATTTTATTATTTTATTTTATTTTCACATGGTGATTTTAATAGTCAAACTAGTGACTACTATCAGCTAGGTGTGTTTCTCTACTTTTTTTGCCCTATAACGCACCTATTTTTTTTTAAAGATTTTATTTATTTATTCATAGAGACACAGAAAGAGAGAGAGAGTGGCAGAAACACGGGCAGAGGGAGAAACAGGCTCCACATGGGGAGCCTGACATGGGTCTCGATCCCAGGTCCTCAGGATCACACCCCGGGCTGCAGGCGGCGCTAAACCACTGCACTACCGGGGCTGCCCTATAATGCACCTTTTAATAAAATGCTTATGATGATTTACCCAATAATTACTCCTCCCCTGAGTTAGCAGCTAAGATTTTATGAAAGAATTTTATTGGCTAGAGTGCTGGCTTACAGTGAGGACTTCTTCTGGTTTCTGGGGACTTGAATCTTGTCCCGGCCGCTTCCTAGCTGTGTGATTTGGGGCTGCTTAACCTCCCATGCCTCCGCTTCTTCATCTGGAAGGTAGAGATCGTAGTACCTTCCTCATAAAGTTGTGCAAAAGTTAAACGAATAATACACATAAAGTGCTTAGAAGGATCCCTGGCATACGGCAAGCACTGAGTACAGGTCAGCAACTTGGGCCTGTCTCTGCACGTGGACGACTGTCAGAACCAGGGCACCTACACGGTGCCCCACCTACACGTGGTCCGCCACCACGGGCCAGCTCCTGCAGACCGGCCACGCACGGTGCCAAAGAAGAATCGGGGCCTGGAGAACGGTAGCTGTTCCACCACGGTGCTTAGCGCCATCTGGGAGACTGACAGGACAGATCCCGGGCCCTGCCCCGCAGAGTCTGACTCAGCCAAGGTGGGATGCAGCCCAGGAGTCTTTATGTGATCCAGGTGGCTCCCGGGTCAACTATGAAGAAATACTAATCAAAAATAAGGGATCCCTGGGTGGCGCAGCGGTTTGGCGCCTGCCTTTGGCCCAGGGCGCGATCCTGGAGACCCAGGATCGAATCCCACGTCGGGATCCCGGTGCATGGAGCCTGCTTCTCCCTCTGCCTGTGTCTCTGCGCCTCTCTCTCTCTCTCTCTCTCTGTGACTATCATAAGTAAATAAAAATTTAAAAAAGTAACTAATCAAAAATAATTTCTTCTATATTCAAAGCTATTACATTTATGGTAAATGTCCTAACTTCCTAATCACAAGTCTATATAATACATTTCACTTAAAGTATTTGAAATGGGGCAGCCCCAGTGGCATAGCGGTTTAGCGGCACCTGCAGCCCAGGGCCTGATCCTGAAGACCCAGGATCGAGTCCCACATCAGGCTCCCTTCATGGGGCCTGCTTCTCCTTCTGCCTATGTCTCCGCCTCTCTCTCTCTCTGTCTCTCATGAATAAATAAGTAAAATCTTAAAAAAAAAAATAAAGTATTTGAAATGTTTCAGTAAAACTAACTTAGGTCAAAAAATGAATATGTAAATTTGCTTTTTAAAAAATCATGTAAGTGTGGGGCACCTGGGTGGCTCAGTCAGTTAAGCACCCAAGTCTTGATTTTTGGCTCAGGTCATGATCTCAGGACCATGAGATTGAGCCCCATGTTGGGCTCCGTGGTCCGCATAGAGTCTGCTTGAGTCTCTCTGTCTCTCTCTCTAAAATAAATCTTTTTTAAAAAAATCATCTGAAAGATAATTTTTACAAGTGTTAGAGTCATTGACAAATCTGAAGAAACTTGCCATTGAACATAGACCTCACGTTCTCCACAGGCAAGTTGAGTACTTTGAGTTGAGTCGTTCCGGGTGAGGATGACTTGACCTGCACACCCCTCAGGGTTGTGGACTTCATGAACTGAGGGGAGCACAGATGGAGGGAGGTAGTTTCTGGAGAAGCCGGGAGAATGGGGGTTCCACTTGTACGGAGGAAATGGTCCATTCGGCCAGAAAGTAGCAGCCTACTTGCGCAGGTCAATCAGAACGTTTTGCATGTAGATCATGAGAGCTGTGAGAGATTTGATTTGGTTTTTTTTTTTTGTTTTTGTTTTTTTTTTTTTTTTTTTTTTTTTTTTTTTTTAGGGAGCTAGGACCCTGAAGAAAGGCAAATAGTGCTGGGCTCTCGAGGATGGCTGGAGAGAGCTTCGTCCCAAGCTGAACCTGGGCATTCAGCCTGGAGCCTGACGAAATATGCTAGTGTTTCCCGGGGTCAGAATAGTGATTAAGGTCGGACTCCAGGATAACTTTGGAACTGAAAAGCCTGATAATTGGGTTATGATGAATTCCTAAAATCTGTACACCTGTTACCCTCAGGACTGAAGTTTGTAGCTGATACTTCTTTCCTACTGGTCAAGTAGCTGTGCCCAGGTTGTGGGAGAATATGGTCCTTATTGAGGAAATACAGGTCAAGCTCAAAGGGGAGAGATCGAGACCTCTGGGGCAGCGACGCAGAAACCCCTCGGCACTAAGCTGGTGAGCGTCCTGTGTGAGGGAAGGGCTGGTGCTGTTTCCTGGGGTTTGCAGTCTGCGTGAGTAGCTCGCCTCAGTGTTCTGAGGGCATCGCAGGCAAAGTTTCCTGGTCCTGCAACAGGGCAGTGGTGTGGTATTTCTTTAAAACAAAACCAAAACTGCTTTTAACAAAGTTGAGGAAAATAGAGAATACTGATATTCTTTATCCAGAAAGCTCTCAAACTAGACCCTTTAAAATCTTCCTGCTAAAAAAAAAAAAAAAATCTTCATGCTGCTTTTCAGGATACTATTGGTTCACTGATTATTTTCTCTTCCCTTATAATAGAATCACTTAGAACATTTACTAAGAAATCAAATTTGTCTAAGTTACTGAATTTATACTCCTGGGGCATGTGTACCCCAACATGTTTATGTGTACATCTTATGTATATTATCTATAATTTATACCATATACGTGTCATTATTTCTTTTTGGTATTGTAAATATTAATCCTTCTTTTGCAGAACTATTTTAACCCAACCCAACTCTTTCTGTTTGTTTTTTTGTTTTTTGGTTTTTTTGAAGACATATTAAGGCAAAATGGAATTACTGGTTAAAGGTAGTGACATCTCTAGGGATCTCAATACATTTTTCTCAGACGCCTTCTGGAATCCCACTTGTCTGCGTGCCTAAGAGCAGAGTATCCATACCTGTCTCACCATTCTTGCAAGAATGAATGCTAACTTACAACAGCTTGGTCTACCTAATAGTAAAGGAAGATGTCTCATTTTTATTCACTTTCCTTTTACTGGTGTTGAAGGTGGATATGGTTTCTCATGGTGTTTGACCCATAATCTTAAGAAAATAGCTTTTTGGGGGAGCAAACCTAAGACAAAGCAACTATGACCATTCCCAGTTAACCCCGTGACACTGATAGCTTTGTTGCATTGGTCCTCGGTCTTGTAGACTCTGTTAAGGAACTTTTGTTTTCTTTTTTTAAGAAGGTGAGTGTTGATTATGGTCATAGAGAGGGCCGAGCGTGTGTGTAGGACTGACTCAGGGCCCTGCCGCTTAGTCTTGTGTAAGCCTGAAGAAGTTACCTCCTCCCTCCAGGCTTCAAGGTCCCTTGACCATAAGACGAGGCTGACAGCCCTCCCGGTAATTCTCACGATGACACCATGTACCAGGCTTGGTGAGGCTTCCGGGGAAAGGTAGCTACAGTACTTGTGAAAGCTGCCCCCAAACTGATAGGATAAATCCTCCTCCACTGCTCTCCTGTTCCCCAATATGGTGAAAGAAAGCGCTACTTCCAGGGCCACTGAGCCTGAGCCACCACTCCAAGGTCACGACAAGACTTAGGCTTTCCTTCCAACCCTGCGGTTTTGTATCTGCCTGCCTGTCGCTCTAGGGATTAATAATGTAGATGTTCAAAGCTTTCTTTCACTGAGCATTCAATTTTTTGCATAATGGATTTTTGAGACTCCAGTATTTTTTGGAAGAATTTAAAAAATAAGTTTCAGATTTTAGATGCCATGTGGTCTTCCACGCCGGGATGTGCGTGGGCCACACCAGCCTGGCTGACCCCGCCGACCCCGGCGGGTGATGTAGTAGGCCGCACACCCCATCGTCGGCCCTGAACTGCTTTCTCTCCCACGTTCCTGGGCTTCCCAGCTGCCGGCCCAGGCCAGGCCCCATTCCGCCAGCGGCTGAGCTGCAGAGCCAGGTTCCGAAATGTCAGCCGTCCTGCGGGAGCTGCTCCGCGTCTCGGAGAAGGCTGCCAACATCGCCCGGGCCTGCAGGCAGCAGGAGGCCCTCTTCCAGCTCCTGATAGAAGAAAAGAAAGACGGAGAAAAGAACAAGAAGTTTGCTGTTGATTTCAAGACGCTGGCTGATGTCCTCGTACAGGAAGTCATAAAACAGAACATGGAGAACAAGGTAGGGAGGGTCACAGCCAAGGTAATCACAAAATCCTCACCCTGTGGTTTTTCCCAATACATAGCCTGCCTTTTTCTTTTCCTTCCCTACCTCAGAACACTAGCACCCAGGACTCTAATATAAACAACTTGGGATTTCCCCTCCTGTTTTGACTATAAAATGACTAAAATGTTCATTGCAGAAAAAAATTAAAAAATAGAAAAGCATATAAGGCAAAAAAGAAATCACAGTTCTGACAGCTAAAGAGAAATATTTGGATATGGAGCTTTTTATTTATTAATGAGTTTCTTTTTAATAAATAATACACATTCTCTGGAAAATAAGCAAAAATAAGAATCCTTAATCCTACCATTAGAGAGAACCACAGCTATGGTTTACTAAATATTGTCAGAACATTTTCCTTCAAAAAAAAAAAAAAAGAACATTTTCGCTTCGATGTGTATTTGTGTGCCTGGCACATAGAATTTATCTCAGTAGCAATGAGAACATACTATTTTATTGACTTTTTTTTTTTTTTTGATTCGACATATCCTGTCCTGCCTTTTGATATAATCTTTTATCAAATGGTTATCTAATCAGTTACGGGCTTGTACAGGCCTGAAGCCTGAAAATCCCCTTTTATTCTCATAGAAAATCATTGCTTATAACTAACAATGATCATGATTCTAGCTATCTGAAGCTGGCTGGGAAAAGAAACTATTCATAAGTAGTAATAATAAATAATAACACTAGCAGACACTTATAAGTCCTTACTGTGTGTCAGGCACTTCTAATGGCTCTAAATATACTAATTTATTTAACTATCATAATAATTTTATGAGATAAGAACTATTATTCCAACGGATCAGAAAAAAGAAGCACAGACAGGGTAAGTAATTTGCCCAAGATTACACAGCAAGTGAGTGGCAGGGCTGGCTTTTGAGCACTGGTTGACTGGCTCCAGAGTTTGCATTCTTTGCAATACTATGTTTGCTTTTGCATGATAATCTAATAATCAAACATTTTTTTAAGATTTGGGAGGATAGAACTTTATGACAGCACTACAAAATTTAGAATAGTTTCTATTGAAATTCTCAAAATATTTGGAATCATTTAAAGCATATTCTTGACCATAGGCAGGAAGAGAGAGTAAATGACCCCTTGAGATCTCTACAAACTCTACTTTTTCATGCCCTGTAATATCTGGCTCCAATAAATTATTTTCTTTTTTTTTTTTCTGATCAAGTAGTTGGGTACAAGGGATGGTTGAGCAATTATATGGATTAGAAACATATCAACATTAACTTTCATTAGCTAATATTTGCCCCAGAGCATTGTAACAGGCACTTGTTCATTCATAAAATATATGTCAGGACTTATGAACAAAGGAATGACATTCACTTTTTGCTAGATGCCTTTGTTTCATGACCCTTACATCCTGTAACCTCAGAAACGGGTCTTTAAGCAGTTGGGAGACCAAGCTGCAGCCGTGCATGAGTGGGCTCATTGGCAGCCCCTGTCGACTTGCGCTGTTCTTTAAAAGAGGAAAAACAAAACAAGATGTGGTGGGCACTATTAAAATTATTGGCCATCTGCAAATGACTGAATTCAAATATTTGAAGCATTTCCTTGCTTTTGCAGCCTGAGAACATCACGCAGATCATAATTCAGCACATAGTTTGAGAAAAATTCTCTTTACTACAGAAAGGATCAGAAGCAAAATGTATCTGAATGCTTCCTGGTCCTACAGAGAGAGAAAAGATTCTTACTTAGCTCCATGGGTTGTTTTTTTTTTTTTTTTTTTTTCATTCTATGGTGATGTATTATCCTTCAAGAAAATAGTTCCTTTTTTTTTTTTTTTCTCTCCTTGCCTGAAGTCCAAGGATACCTCCAACAGGTGCAGCAAACGCCTGAAGATGAAAGCAAACTCTCGTGTTATCCTCTAGTCCTAATTAGTAATGGTCTTGGGTACTTGGGCAGCACTGTTAACTCCATAAGCTAGCACGGTGCTGTTGATGAGCAACGGGTAAAATGTCTCCTTTGCAAATATTCTAGTTCTATGGCCCTTAAATGGAAGGACGAAGTTTCTAAAGTACTGCAGACTCCTACCATGATTTGGACTTCCTGGGGGGGCAGAGGAGCAGGAAAATATTAGAAAGTGAAGTACTGAATCAAGCTGACTTCACTTTTTCTACTTGGATTGATTTCTGGAATGATGAATTTCAGATCTAGTGCTATGTAATTTGAAGTACAAAATAAAAATATGTTAAGAATTAAACATGTACGTGGGATTGGGAGGGTTCTGTTTTTGTTTTGTCTTTGTTTTGTTTTTTGATTTCTTTGTCATACTCTGAATCATTCAGTTTCCAGGTTTGGGAAAAAAAATTTTGGGAGAAGAATCAAATGAGTTTACTAACGAATTGGGTAAGTATATGAATTTTACTGTATTTTTATGACTTAATCATCATATGGTATTCTAATTTTCAACAACATCATGGAATAAATGAGGGTTTGGGAGCCTTTCATGTAAATAACATTTGAATGTTAAGCTTCATTCAGTACCTGAGAATATCACGCCATTTAAGTTGGAGAATTAACTTGGAATTATTAGTATCTTGGAATTATTTAGCAAGTCTATGCGTATTATTTTAGATATAAATCTATAGCATTTAAAATAATATTTGATGACCTTTGGGGAAGTTGCATGGCCCTTTGAGAATCTAGCAGAAGTTACAGATGTTCTCAGAAAGATGCACATTACACAGCGGTATGGACAATTTTAGGTCCAAGTTTTAAACCCATTCATGAGCCTCCTGGGAAGCCCAGAGGCCTTGCCTGAGAATCTAGAGTGGCCCTATCTATCTATGAAATACTGTGTGCTCTTGAGCAAAGAAAACTTGTTCACCTCATCAGTTCTCTGGTCTCAGAATCTCTGTAAAAGGAGTTGGATTAAATAAAAGTTTCTTTTTAGTACCAAATTTTAAGTCTTCTTTAATTAGTTTCCTGCAGGCCAGATGCTCCATTGATGTACCTCCATGTTCCCTGATGGTAGAGAGAAAAAAAATCAAAATCTCTGATCCTTTACAGAGACACAAATTATTTTTAGTTTGGGTGTTTTGTTTGTTTAATGGTAGAAGATTAAAATAGTGAACTTTATCATTGATCATGTGGCCAATAGTCAAACATCCAGAGGCACAGTTACAAAGGAAAAACTAAGTTCTGGATTAACGCTGGAAGAGTGTCACCTGCGTGGGCTACGTACTAAGATGGGGTCAGTTCTGGGATGCTCAGAGAAATCTCCTGTAAACTTCGTAAGGTTAAAAACCACCTAATAAGTGATTAATATGAAATCCTGTGTTTGGCTACGTCAAAAATAGTTACTTTAACATTTCATTTACCTGGAGCTTTAGGGGCCACAAGAGCTGCCACTTACCTTTCCTGAGACCTGAGGAGGAGGAGGAACTTAGCGGGCCTGGGCCAGAGAAATGTGGAGCCTGGGATGGGGAGGTGAGCGCAGGCAGGAGCAGAAGTAGTTTGGTGGGAATTCACTGGAGAATCGTAAGCACAGGAGTAACGAGCCGGGTTTGCTCCTCGATGATCCCAGGACACCTCCCGAGCCCAGCGCAGGAGCTGGGGTGAGGGCCGTGTGGGGTGTTGTTGGGCCCCAACTCCATGGTCTAGTTTGAGTGTCGCTTCACTAAGTACAGCCAAGTGGGTCTTGCTGACCCAGAGTCATCCCCGTTCGGGGTCCTACTGTGCTTCCCAGGCCATAAGGGACACACGCAGCACCCAGGCCTCCGAAACTTGGCTGTGGGCAGGAGCCTGCGTCCCAAGTGTCCGACCCATGGGTGCTGCGGTCCCGCAGTGGCCTGGGGCCCAGGGGCACCTGTCGAGTCACCTGTGGCCCGGAATGCCGTGTCTTGTCCTGCTGGCCCTTGGGTCGCTGTCCGTCGGCCTCTGTCCTCCCGTGGGCCACGTGTCCAGGGCTACAGGGGAGCGTGTGCCGGGGCACTGTGGCCACGTCTGGAGCAGGGGCTCTGCTCGCATCTGCTCCCGGCCGCCTCCCTGAGGGGAGCCTTTGCCCAAGTGTCCTGTCACCACAGTTTGCCCCGTGGGAGCGTTCTGGCTGCTGCTGGCCTACCTCCTGGGCACAAGCGTCCTCACCTTCTGTGTGCTGCTCACAGCTCTGTGATCCTCCGTCCAAACTGTAACAGGCTGACCGAGTTATATTAAAAGGCAAAAGATAAAAATAAATACTATCAAGGACTCAGGGTCCAGGGGCCCCCAAGCCCCCGTAAGCTGTGCACAAAATTGTGCACGTGTGCCCACGTGGATGGTTTTTGGGAAGATGTTTCTTTGATACTTGGAATCCATCCCTCAAGTCACAGGAGGTAGATGAGTGACTCCTGGGCCGCTGTGGCCTCGTGAAGCCACCCAGTGCTTAGCAACCACAGTATGGACACGCTGCCCTCCCCTAATCTAAGGGGCGGCTCTTGCTCCTCCTCACCCTTCTGCTGCTGTTTCCTCCCCTGAAACTCTTGAGATGTAATAATGGCTTTTAGTTTGTCTTTATTCTAGGGGAAAAGATTATCTTGAGGCTGTGTCCGACGGAGGAAGAGACAGTAGAGCTTCTTAGCAAGGTCCTTAATGGGAACAAGCTGGCGTCTGAAGCACTAGCCAAGGTCGTTCATCAGGATGTCACCCTTACAGACCCAACTCTTGATTCGGTAGAGATCAACATTCCTCAGGACATTTTGGGAATCTGGGTGGATCCCATTGGTAAGTACAGGGGAGTGTTTGCTTTGATTTGTTCTTTTTAGAAATCCCTCTGTGGGGTGGGTACGCTTGGGAAAATAACAGTCGAGAGTGAAGTTGAATTCTCCTAGACGTCTTTAACATCTCAAGGCCCTAAGATGAGCGGTGAAGAGTGGAGGTGTATGTGTGACGGTGTGTTGTGGATTTGTGTGTCAACAGCTCTATAACGTGTGTTGGTGTGTATCTGTTGGTGGGTGTGTACACACGTACATCTATATCAAACTGAATCAAGTCTTCTTTGAAAGATTGCAAGGGCCAAACTGGTAAACAGGACGGAGTCATGAAGTGATAGGAGCGCGATTAGTGTGACGAAGGGAGCACACATGCCATTTAAGGAACACTCCGCTCCAGCGGATTGTTGCCACATGGAAGCACAGTCCAGATCTTCCAGTTTTTAAAGAGAAAATAAAATCCAGGTTTTTATGTGATACCGCCCCGATTTTGAAGCAGTGACCACTAATTCAATTAAGAGCCAAACCTCCGTCCGGGCCTACAAGGGGATCAGTACCGATCGTGACTCCCTGGCAGCTTGCGGCCTCGTACAGCTTCCTACTCTCTTGTCCGCGGGGCTGTAGCGCCGCAGCCTCTGGCCCCACATTTCTGGTCTATTCGGCGAGGCTGTCAGTGCAAGGCCCTGGGTACCGGCTTGCGTCTCTCCTTTGCTTCATGCCCACTTGCCGCGCAGGCTGTGCCAGCCCAGGTGGGGCCACCTCGGCAGATGCCCCTCGGCCCCGCCAGCTTCCGTCTTGCACGCGAGCCGGTATGACGTCATAAAAATGCCTCTAATAACCAGGGAATTATAGGACATTCATTCAGTGGATTACATCTGCAGACTAAGCATCTTTCCCAAAATCTTTTGTAACTCGATGGCAGATTAGCATTAGTTGAGGATTCTGAGGGAGAGGGCTCTCCCATTTCTTGGCTCTATCCTAAATGGATTCTGCAAGCCAGCTCTGTGGGTCCTGTGCGCCCACCCCCCGTAACAGGGTGCCGACCCACTAGATGCTGGCCGGCAGCTGCTGCCTGTATGTCTCTCGGGGAAACCTAGCACCTCGGCTTCTTTTTCACCGGAGCACCATCAATTTCTTCTTTTTTTGTGCCACATTTTGTGTCTCTTTCCTTCCTTGGCTTGGGAGACCAAAAAAAGAAAAGTGATTCCACCCCTGAGAGACTTCTGGAAGATTTTCCCATCCATCCGTCCATATTATACTTGTCTTCTGAGTAAGAGGAGCTCTAAAGAATCCCACCAGTTATCCTGAGTCATTAGCTTTTCAATGCTTTTGACATGTGATGGATATTTGAGTGCTTATCACATGCCACGTGCCATGCTAGGGGCCACAGGAACTATAAACGCATCCTCTCCCTTCAAGAGTTCCCGTAGGGTTGGGGAAAATGGAACACAGGCATCTTAAAAATGGAAGTACAAGAGATCCAAAAACAATTCAATGCAAGTGACACCCAGAGGTAAACCTTGATTGCTCCTGCAGTCTGTTCAGGCCGCTAAACGAAATACCATGGAGAGGGTAGCTCAGAAACAACAGAAACTTATTTTCAAGGTTCTGAAGGCTGCAAAGTCCAAGATCAAGGTGCTGGCATGGTAAGATGGAGGCTCGCTCCCGGCTTCAGAGCTGGCACCGCGTCCTTACATGGCACAAGGGACTAGGGCTGTCTCGGGATCCCCTTTTATAAGGCACCAATTGCATTAATGAGGGTTGCACCCTTATGACTTACTAATACCATCCCCCTTTTGGGGGTTAGAATTTGGGGAGGACACATGAGAACCACAGCAGCTGCCACATTAGTAAAAGACAAATTATACAGGACAGAGTGTATAGCTGTACCCGTCATTATTTTATTATTTTATTTTTTTCATTATTTTATTTTGTCTTTACCTTTCAAATAATTATTGCCTGAGTCCAACCAAATATGCTTCATTTTTTTTCAGATTCCACTTATCAGTATATAAAAGGTTCTACTGATATTAAATCCAACGAAGGAATCTTCCCCAGCGGGCTTCAGTGTGTCACCATTTTAATTGGTGTCTATGACCTACACACAGGGGTACCCCTAATGGGAGTCATCAACCAACCTTTCGTATCACAAGACCTAAACACCCTCAGGTAAAAAGATGAACATTTCTGGCATATTGTGGTTTGGGGGAACTTACAACCTCAGTTTTGCTTATTGTTGAGATTATCACTTGACATCACCACAACTTGATACACTGAGGAGTTCCTACTAAAGTCTGCAGGTGTGAATTAAAATTCTATTTTCAGTCTTAGATTAAAGATAATTTTAGTGAGGGCTAGGTGCATGCTGCCAGTAACTCGTAACGGGAAGTCTATCTTGGAGACGTAGTCGTCTTGCATTTGAAATACAGCGATCCCGTTCCTGTCCCCTGTCATTCAAAACCAGATTGATAGAACGGTGGTAACGCTGTCTTTTACTACCTTTGGAATGAGGTAGATGCTATCACTATTGTGGCCAAGTCACGCATTTATGTAATTTTAGAAGAAATTCAAAACAAATATGAAAATTTTCCAATGAAAAGATGAGTAGGTTTGGCAAAGATTAGACGGTGACTGTGGGGTGCTCCCCCTCCTGCCCGGGCGTGGACCGCACAGTCGGCATGGAGGTGGCAAGGCTGCCCATCGCCTCTGCTCCGTGGCCCACACTTTGGTTGACTCCGGGGCAAGGTAGGGTCCAAGTGGAAGCCAGCAGCTATTTTCTGGTGGTTTCAGTTTCGAAATAGGCCCTATTTTTCCATGTGAATGACTACACCTTCTTGAACTTTGAGTTGCTTCAGGCAACTAAGATTTGTTCTTTAGGGAACATAAACTGCACCTGTGCAATTTTGCCCTTTTTTCTCTACCCTGCCTTCTTGCAAACTGAAAGTGTATCCCCTGTTATCTTTAAAGAATTATTAAGAAATTAAGAATTGGGACTCGCTGCAGACATAATTATGGCCTAGAAATGATTGGCAGGGTAGTCACTGGGGAGCGGGGCTTCTGGAGCTGATGTGCGGATTCTACCACTGAGTGACACGCTCTCGGTTGTGGTCTCTAGGGCCCAACCCCCGCCTCTGTAAGTAGAGGAATCTGCAACCCGACCTAACAGAATAGTTAAACATTGAGAAAAAAGGGGCCCCTGGGTGGCCCAGTGGTTGAGCGTCTACCTTCGGCCCAGGGCATGACCCCGGGGTCCTGGGATCAGGCTCCCTGCAGGGAGTGCTTGCTTCTCCTTCTGCCCCTTTCTCCCTCTCTCATTGATAAATCTAAAAAAAAAAAAAAAAAAGAAAAAAAAAAGTGAGCAGTAAGCACTCCACAAATCCCGCGTCCCCGTTTCTGGGTGTTTAAGCCAAAGTGGAGCTCGGAAGAGGAAGGTGCTGAGGAAGACCCCAGTGAGGCTGCTAAGGGACCTGCAGGTGGAGGGGAGTGGTTTGTGTTCCTGTCTTGTGACCAGCGAGGTGGTGCGTGTCCTGGCAGCCGGCCCGGGTGCAGGTGCAGTTGAAGGTACAGGTGCAGGCGCAGGCCCTGGGCCCGTCGGGAGCCGTGGGGACACGCGTGCACTCTGTCCTGCTCTGTCTCGCAGGTGGCGAGGACGCTGCTACTGGGGCCTTTCCTACCTGGGAACCAACGTTCACTCCCTGCAGCGCGCCGGGCCCGTGGGGAGCAGCGGGGAGCCCCGGGCGGCGGGAGGCGCGGGCCCTGAGGCGGGGCAGCCGCGCGGGCTCTCAGCCGTCATCAGCACCAGTGAGGCGGCCACCGTGAAGGCCGCCGTGGGCCGCGTGTGCGGGGAGCGCGTGTTCCCTGCAGCCGGCGCGGGCTACAAGGGCCTGTGCGTGGTGCAGGGCCTGGCCGACGTCTACATCTTCTCGGAGGACACCACCTTCAAGTGGGACTGCTGCGCGGCGCACGCCATCCTGCGGGCCATGGGCGGCGGCGTGGCGGACCTGCAGGGCTGCCTGCGGGCCGGGCTGGGCGCAGGCCTGGAGCCGCCGCAGCTGCGCTACCACGCAGCTAACCGGGGCGCTGCGGGCGCCGAGCGCTGGGCCAACAAGGGCGGGCTGCTGGCCTACCGCTCCAGGGAGCGGCTGGACGCCTTCCTCGGCCTGCTCATCCCCAGCCTCGCGGCCGTGGGCACCCCCACCTAATGGGCCGCGACCCCCTGGGACCTAACGGGCCGCGACCCCCTGGGACCTAACGGGCCGCGACCCCCCCTGGGACCTAACGGGCTGCGACCCCCCTGGGACCTAATGGGCCGTGACCCCGCCTGGGACCTAACGGGGCACGACACCCTGGGACCTAACGGGCTGCAACCCCGCAGGGACCTAACGGACCACGACCCCCTGGAACCTAACGGGCACGACCCCCGCACCTAACGGGCCGCGACCCCCACACCTAATGGGCCGCAATTACCCTGGGACCTAACAGGCCGCAACCCCCCTGGGACCTAACGGGCACGACCCCCCCACCTAACAGGTGTGACCCCCGCACCTAATGGGCCGCAACCTCCTTGGGACCTAGCAGGCCGCGACCCTCCCCCTCCCGGGACTTAACGGGCCACGACCCACCCCCGGGACCAAATGGGCCGCAACCCCTGCACCTAATGGGCCACAACCCGCCTGGGACCTAACGGGCTGCGACCCCCGCACCTAACGGGCCGCAACCCACACCCCCCGGGACTTAACAGGCCGTGACCCCCACACCTAACGGGCTGCAACCCCCACCCCTGGGACTTAACGGGCTGCGACCCCCCCTGGGACCTAACGGGCCGCGATGCGCCCCCCGGGACTTAACGGGCCGCAACCCCCCTGGGACCTAATGGGCCATGAACCCCCTGGGACCTAACAGGCCACGACCCACCCCCGGGACTTAATGGGCCGCGACCCCCCTGGGACCTAATGGGCCATGGCCCCCCTGGGACCTAACGGGCCACGACCCCCGCACCTAACGGGCCACAACCTCCACACCTAACAGGCTGCTCCCCTCCCCGCACCTAGTGGGCCACGCCCCCCACCCCAAGGCGACACCCACGGGCTGCTACACCCTGGCCGGCTTGGCACTCGGCCCGTGGCCCGCAGCCCCGGCTGCTCACACCGAGGCCTCCACGGAGACCTTGGGCCAGCTACTCAGAGACCTCCGTGAGCCATCGAGCCAACACAGCCCTGCTCAGTGATGCCCCTCCAAGGACGCAGCCCTGCTCGGTGGCGGCCTTCCAAGGACCTGTCCCTGCTCCGCGGTGCCCCTTCAAGAGCCCAGCCCTGCCCCGCGGCCTCAGGTGGCCCGTACCCCTGCCGGGGTGCCGCGGCCAGTGTCCTCTGTGGGGCCGTGGGTCTCTCTGTTGTCTTCAGCAGCCCCAGTGAGGCCTGGGCTTTGCCGGGAGGGGTCCAAACCTCAGCCCTGGGGTCGCTCTGCCCGGCCCTCTGGGGGCAAGGGGCACTTCAGCAGCGTCTCCCAGGGGGCTGTAAGGACAGTCGAACCAACTACGCTTAAAACCACCACTGTGCTTGGTGATTGGCTGCTGGCGCCCGAGCTCCATATTCTTACCACTTACGTTGTCTTAAAGGTGGATTTAAAGAAAACTGAATTCATTCTTCACACATCACATTAAAAACAAAAGCCCAGAAACGGGTCCTGCTCTCTGATATGTGCCAGAACGGAGAGAACTAGAATATGGTTTAAGAGGGAGGCCAGGGGGCTCAGTGGTGGAGCGTCTGCCTTGGGCTCAGGGCGTGATCCCGGGGCCCTGGGTCGAGTCCCCATTGGGGTCCCCGCAGGGAGCCTGCTTCTCCCTCTGCCTGGGTCTCTGCCTCTCTCTGTTTCTCATGAATAAATAAATAAAATCTTTAAAAATAAAAAGAATATGGTTTAAGAAAAAGCATTGTCCACATGAACATTTTCAGAGCATGTAAATTATCAATAAAATGCAGTGAAAACAGTCCTCTTCAATGTGATCCAAACAAGCAGTTTATCAATGTATGAGAGAAGAAAAGCTAAGATAGGAAGTCATGTCCATTCTGGTAACATCTGCCATACACACTCCTCGCCAGCCTGCAGGAAAGCTGAGGCACTTCCTTAAGCATGTGTCTGAGGACAGGCCTGCACTTTGTCTTGCACAAACTACACCCATGGGAGAATGACCTTACTGATTTCTTTAGAAGAAAAAAACTTAAAAATACTTGCAAAGCAATCTGAGGACATATTCTGAATTTTAAACCTTTCCCTCTATTTTTTAACGATTGTCTCACACTATTTTTTTAAGACTCACCTTTATGAGGACACCTGGCTGGCTTGGTCGGTGGGGGATGTGACTCTTGATCTTTGGGTTGTAAGTTTGAGCCCCACGCCAGGTCTAGAGATGATTTGAAAAAAATAAAGTCTTCAAAAAAGAAAAGACTCCTCTTTAGGAACCCTTTCCAAAGCCTTTAATTCTTTGTTTTCAAAATCATATTCCATCATTTTATGTGTAACTAATCTATTTCAAGTATGCTCAGAATATATAGTTTTGGAAAGGAGTCCACAAGACTTGGCAAACATACAACTCCCCTGACAGGGATGGGACAGAGGGGGTGGAGGTAGTGATAGAGGGGATGTGCCAGAGTAGCCCGTTGGCCATGAGGGTCGGTGTCTGATGAATGAGCCAGCATATTTTACAGGAGACGGGGGAGAGCTCAATCTGCCAGCCCTGGATGGAGGGTGGTAAAAAGCTTCCGCTGCACAGCGGTGAGAGCAATCTCTGGGAAGCCAAGTTGCTTTTCCTCCACTATAGCATCGTTTCAATAGTGGGGCTGGACTGAGAGAGCTCCCAGCAGCTGGAATCTGAGGGAACCTGGCCACCTCTCTCTACGGTGAAAGCTAAGCCCTTTCAACTGGGTTTGGGGATCAGTACTGGAGATTCAGTGCTGTGTAGATGCGTCTGCCTCGAGCCAAGTATCTCAGCGAGCACAGAGTTCCATGCCAGGCTGGCCTACCAACCTCAGCCCTTCCAATGAGCCCAGCTATGCCCGTGGAGCCTTTGGTGTGTTAGGACAGCTTGCTGCAGGGGCAAGCTCATCATGCAGTTAGACTGATATACCAAGTCCTAGAGCAGAGAAGTAGGCAAAATAATGACAAGCCAGAGAGAGGTAATGTATTATTAACCTTGGGATCCAAGAAGAGTTCCATTACAGTGAGAAATTGGTAGCTTTGATGTTATTTCTCCCCCAGGATAAATATTTCTATCAATTTATCATACTAATCTATCACAAGCAAGGTCCTACATGTGAGAAGTTGTTTTTCAAAAATAAATTCTAATAGATTATAATTTCATTATCCAGATTATTTTGAGAATCATACTCTATAGGTAATCTAGGCTTACAATTCCCAAATGATATCTGCTAGCCTCGGGTGGCTATTGAGCCTGTGAAATGTGTCTATTCTGAATTGAGATGTGTTATCCATGGAAATACATATCTGGTTTTATGAAAAAAAGGTAAAATATTCACAATTTGTAATAGACCTCTCTATAATACAATTTTTTAAAAAAGATTTTATTTATTCACAAGAAACACAGGCAGAGGGAGAAGCAGGCTTCTTGCGGGGAGCCCGATGTGGGACTCGATCCCGGACCCTGGGGTCACAACCTGAGCTGAAGGCAGACTTTCAACCGCTGAGGCGCCCAGGCATCCCTATAATACAATTTTTCCAATGGGACAATACTTTTAAATTTGAGAACAAAATACCTTAACTTGCAACTTAGGGAATATTATAACAAAATGATAGTTCAGTAAGGCATTTACGTCACTATTAAAAGCAATTAGTAAATATTTAATAATGATGGTTTTATTTTCAAGGTCCTATCTGTAAGTTACTCATTTACATTTTATTGTTTTATTTCTCACATCTATATTGTAACTACTGATTTATCCCTTCTTTCATGCAATCATATGCTACTGTATCTTCAATAACTGATTTGAATTCCATTAAAAATAACATGTCTAGGGCAGCCCTGGTGGCTCAGCGGTTTAGCGCCACCTTCAGCCCAGGGCCTGATCTGGACACCTGGGATTGAGTCCCACTTTGGGCTCCCTGCATGGAGCCTGCTTCTCCCTCTGCCTGTGTCTCTGCCTCTCTCTGTCTCTGTGTCTCTCATGAATAAATAAATAAATAAAATAATAAGTAAGTAAATAAATAAATAAATAAATAAATAAATAAATAAATAAAACATCTCTAGGGGAAAATTCTTGTCCACCACTGGGTTTCAACAGGCCAAAGTGAACCACAAATAAAACATGACATACCTTGCTACCAAAGAAAGAGTGACCATTGGTACAAGGGGAAGAACGTGGGTTTTAGAGTAAGTGGACCTGGTTCACTGCTACTTACAATGTGATCTTAGATTGGATACTAAGCCACGTAACCTCTTTGATTCCCAGTTTCTTCATCTGGTAAAATGATTTATGCCGTCTCTCAGGAATATTCTAAGAAGCAAATGCAAGAATTATGTACATCTCTAACATGTAGATAGATGCTCAGTAACACATAGCTACGAATCCTTTTATTATTCACATACAATGCAGTCAACCTAACAATTATCAGGAAAGAAAAACATAAAAGTCACAAAATAAATTGAAAGAGAGACCTCACTTTTGTTTTTTTGGGTTTTTTTTGTCAGCAATTCAGTTTGTTACTGGAAACAGACTAATGTGCCAGGTCACTTGGATGGAGGGTGGTACGGAGACAGCCCCCCGCCCAGCGCTAAGGGCAGTCTCTGGGGAGCTTGCTCCTTTGCCGTAGTATAATGACACAATGTCGTGTTAGCAGGTAACATGCCGATCGTTACACTCCGAGTGCGTGTTACACATTTACTTGTATCTTTTAACAATTTTTTTTATTTTATTATTTTTATTTACTTATGATAGTCACAGAGAGAGAGAGAGAGAGAGGCGCAGAGACACAGGCAGACTTGTATCTTTTATTCAGAATAACGAGCAAGGGGATCCCCGGGTGGCTCAGCGGTTTAGCTCCTGCCTTTGGTCCAGGGCGCGATCCTGGAGTCCCAGGATCGAGTCCTGCGTCGGGCTCCCTGCATGGAGCCTGCTTCTCCCTCCGCCTGTGTCTCTGCCTCTCTCTCTCTCTATGTCTATCATGAATAAATAAATAAAACCTTAAAACAAAATAATGAGCAAGTGTGTGTATCCCTAGATGGCACGGTGTGACACTGTCTTTTCCTAAGTAGATATTTTGCTTACATTAAAAAGTTAAATTCATTAATTATTTTTCAAGATATTCTTTTAAAAACACTTTCTACAATTCCTTTCACCTGTTACTCTCTACAAGCCAATTGCTGGCTCCTATCATCACCCCAACTCAGCCCAACTGCTCTTAAGGATTGGCTCCCACACCGAGTAGAGTCCTAAAGATCACTGCCATTTTTTAATTTATGTATTTGAGGGAGACAGAGACAGAGCATGAGCAGCATAGGGGCAGAGGGAGACGCAGGCTCCCCACTGAGCGGGGAGTCCAACACGGGGCTCGATCCCAGGACCCTGGAGTCAGGACCCGAGCGGAAGGCAGACGCTCAACCGACTGAGCCGCCAACGTGCCCCAGGTCACTGGCTTTTAATGCACTTTATATGTGGCCAGTTTTCTGCCCTGGCTTCTGACCCCTTAGTTTTAGGTTCCCTGCATGAAATTTTGAAGTGCCAGCAGATGTGTGCTCTGTACAGGGCTTCCCGCTATAATGATGAGAGTATAAATACACAGACCTGTGCACCCACATGTAAAATCTGTAAGACGGCCCTCTGTCTGAAGACGTCGAGCCCCTGCACGCCTGCAGCAGTACTTCAGGTCACTTAGTATTAGCTTTAACTGTGAGTAGCAAAATGTCAAAATAACAATGGCTTAAATAAGATAAAGGGGGCAGCCCGGGTGGCTCAGCGGTTTAGCGCCGCCTTCCGCCCAGGCCGTGACCCCGGGGTCCCGGGATCGAGTCCCACATCGGGCTCCCTGCATGGAGCCTGCTTCTTCCTCTGCCCCTTTCTCTCTCTCTCTCTCTCTCTCTGAGTAAATAAATAAAATATTTTTAATAAATAAGATAAAGGTGGTTCCAAAAAAAAAAAAAAAGGTGGTTCCATAAAACATCCTCAGGGACTCTGGCCCTTGTTCTCCAGGCTAAGGCAACAGTATCTGCATTTTAGGCAGCAAGATAGAGGGAAAGACAGGAAGGAAAGAGTGGGTGATTTTACAGCTCATTGACCAGAACCGAGTCATGTGACTATGCTTATTTATAGGAAGCTGGAAATGTAGGCAGCCACGCAGCCAGCAGCCACTAGCCAGGCCAAAAACCAGGTCATCCTCGAAGGTAGGAAACAGGCCTTGGAGAACAACCAGCAACCTCTGCCACTCGGCCCGACGAAGCTGGCCAGCCTTCGGCCTTGGTCTGATCTCTGATCACATTCCCTCGCCCTCACCACCACCGTCTCATGACCCCTATGGCCCGATTGCCCGACCCTTAGCCCCACTCACTGTCTCCTTGTGCTGTACTTGTTTACTTCATCGTCTAAAGAATTAAAAGTGCCATAAATATAGACATTTGTCAAAGTGGTGAAGAAAGGAGACTTCCTGCCAGTACAAGCACAGGATGAAAGTACAGAATAAACATTAGCACTTATTCGTGTCCCAAGATCTGTGATAAACACCTGGGATTCGGGACTGAGCCGAGCCCCCTGCGCCCTCTAGTGCACTACACCCTGCTCCCGCCTGTTGAGCGCGCAGCGTGCAGCTGGGCTTGCGTCAAGGTGTCCCCTGTGCAGCCGGTGCCCAGACGCACCATGGGCTCCTGTCCTGCCTCCCCGGCCCCAGTGTGTCGCTGCAAGCAGCCTTACACGGCTGCACGCAAACCACACTGCCCTTTCCACAGCAGAGAAGGTCAAACAGAGATACACATTTGCCCTTTTCCCCAAAGGAGGAAAAAAAGCAAAAGCAAAAGGTTCCAGCCGCGCTCTTGTCCCCAGTTTTGTTTTCATTCTCTAAGAGCAAAGAGAGTAGAAATAGTCATTCGTTGCCTTTGCTCTCCCTTGGTAACAACTCTCATGATCGCATCTGCGGGGCAGAGGCTGGTAAAGCAAACCTAGCAACTGTGAACGTGCCCTTGGAATGGCAAGGAGCCCAGGCAGCCCTGGTTGGGGGAAGGTCAAAGTTGGAAACTGATCCCAGGGAGGTAGCTGCCTCGAGCACCCACAGCTCTTAAAAGGTTTTATTCACTATTTCTATCTGGTAATCAGACCACCCAAAATTCTGGCTCTGTAACAAAATGCCTACACTCTTACCACGATTTTCTTTTCCAGGCTGTACTTCCAATGCTCCTGATTCTGCAGGAGCCACGCTGGTGCAGGATTCGGGGCCTGCTTTCTTTACGAGGAAGGAGGGAGGGAGGGAGGAAGGGAGAGAAACCAGTGTTCCACTGCATGTTAACTAACGGGGATTTAAATAAAAATTTGGAGGAAATCAAATCAAATCTTCTTCTTACAAAAAAAAAAAAAATTATCTTGGAACTTGTACGTGAGGTCACAGGCCAGTGGAGCACAGCCGTTCCATTCACCTGATGCTCGCCGAGCCGGGGCACGGGGCTCCCGGGGCCCATGATGCTGGCCGTTGGGTGAGGCTCCCAGTGCCAACCAGTAAGTACATTCATGACTGAGGGGGGCACTGACAGCCCCCAAGAGCCAGACCTTGCTTCCAGTGCAGAAGGAGGGCGCTGGCGTTCCGAGAAACAGGGGTGGACAACCCAGTGGCCCTATCCCACCCTCTCTTACCCGCGTTATTTTTCTGAATTAGCAAGTCACATCGGCTGAAGATCAAGGCAGAGAAGCAATGGGAAGCTCGGTCACCCACAGCTCCTTCCCGTCCTAGGCCGTCCCAGCAGGACGTGTGAGTCTCAGGGCAAGAAATAAAAACAGCAGAGTCAGTTCTGTGGACTCTTTCCCCTGTTCTGGTAAGAAAACATGCATATTCCTGCACGAGCGGTGGATTGTGTCACTTGGGCGACTCCAGACGTGAGTTAAATGCTCTTATATCTGCATTTAGAACCGGCATCACCCAATATAAAGATGAATACAATTCATGCTAATGAGTTAAATTTTAAAATCTCCTTTATCTGGAATGACAGTAAACAGCAAGTAGCATCAGGACAGGTTGAGAGAGAGACGGTGGAGGAAAGGAATAATGTCTTACTTCAGGGCCATTAAGCACCTAAATACTGCAGCACTTCCCACCGCTGTTTGAGCAGAGGCCCCCACGTCGTGGGCGGCAGCAAGTGCCCTAAGTTACAGGCGGGCCCTGCACCTGTAACCTTGCACTGGGTGCTGGTCAGGCCCAGCGCGGCCCCCCGCTGCACGAGGGCCACCCCAACAGACAGCTGGAGGGCCTCCTTGTTGCTTATTCCTTAGATATTTTTAAAGATTTCATGTATTTATTCACGAGAGACATGAAGAGAAGCAGAGACCCAGGCAGAGAGAGAAGCAGCTCCCTGCGGGGAGCCCGATGCGGACTTGATACCAGGACTCTGGGGTCACGCCCCGGGCCGGAGGCACATGCCCAACCGCTGGGCCACCCAGGGGCCCCTTGAAGGGTGCTGTTAGTCATCCAAACACTGGGATGACAAGGGAAACAGCGCGTTTTGTCCTCATGTGTCCCCTGCTGGGGAGCGCCCCACGCTGTGCCCTCTCGGGTAGGTGCTGCCAACAGGTGCTTCCAGCAGGTGGGCCCACAGGTAGGCCAAGGCCACGCGCAGCCAGGTCCCTGCAGGGCTGACCTGTCACCTCCAGGCTGCTCCCCAACACGGAGCCCCGGCCGCAGGGTGCTCCTCCCTCTGCGTGGCCTTTCCTGGCCAGGGGTCCCCTTCCGCAGGCTTCCTAGGAACTGGAACATTTGGGGAACCCAACCACGCACTGTCAGCCCCTGGGGTGGGAGCGCTGGTAGACCGAGGTCACCATCACG
This sequence comes from Nyctereutes procyonoides, assembly GCF_905146905.1. Lineage (NCBI taxonomy): Eukaryota > Metazoa > Chordata > Mammalia > Carnivora > Canidae > Nyctereutes > Nyctereutes procyonoides. The sequence goes on from NW_026575132.1 coordinate 1,031,971, forward strand.
CAGCCTGAGGACGGACGAGATGGGGCTGTGGCAGGTGTATGTGCCCCTGGCACTCCAGGACACAGGCAGGCAGGTGCCTCTGCGTGGGAAGTGCCCCGGGCTCCGGCCCCCAGGCTGTTGGCTATGCAGGTCCCTGGAGCGGGCCCCCCCGTCCCCGGCCACCGTTACCCCGAAGTGAAGCCTGTCGCAGGGCGGCCCCTCCTGTGGACGCTGCAGCGGCGGCCAGAGCAGGTGTGTGGAGGATGCTCAGGATGCTCAGGATGCTGGCGGTGGCGATGGGGCTGCAGAGGGCACAGGTGTTCTCTGTGGGAGCAGCTGCCGCAGGCTGGCGACTGCTGGGCGACCCGGGCTCACCTCGGGGGGGCGCCCACTCCCCGGCTTGCAGGTTTGCTGAGCCCAAGGAGACAATGGGCTGCTGAGTTCCTGAATCTGCGGATGCCGCCACCGTGGACATGGGCTGCCAAGCCCACGCATGTTGAGAGTCTGATGATCCCCCGCTGGCGTTTGCCGCTCGGGACAGGGGACAGACCAGGCTGTGGTGGCATCACAGCGGTGATGGCCTCAGGGCAGCCATAAGGTCACCAAAGTGCCCTGAGCACTCAGAGGCTACATGGACGTGACCCGACACCTGTCGCCCAGTCTTGACCAGTGGTGGAAGCAGGTCTCGGAACCATTTGTGCCAATCGGTCACTTAAATTTCACAGTAAAAGACTGGTTACTGGTAACAATGCCTCGTAAAACCTTCAGAGAGAAAGGAAAATGTGTTTTTTGGTGGACCATTTGTTTTGTGTGTGTTTGGCAGTTTTAAGTTATTAATTTTTTAAACCACTACTTTTTAATGGAAACAACTTGACCGAAAATCTGTCACAGAATTTTGAGACCCATTAAAACAAAAGTTTAATGAGAAAAAATAAAAGAAAGAATGCCCACAAGACCCTTTATAAAAGAGAGTGTTTAAGGGGCCAGTAAGTGTATGAAAAGGTGCCCAACCTCACTAGTCACCAGGAAAATGCATTAAAACCACATGGACGTGCCACCACAGCCACCGGAATAACATGTATTAGTGAGAATCTGGAACAACTACAAATCTCTCACGTCACCCGTGGGAGCAGATATTTGTACAACTACTTTAGAAAACTATTCAACACATAGCTGAACAGACACTTCAGAAAAATATTTAAGACAGCTGAACATATGTTTATTCTATGACCTTTTCTAGGTGTATGCCCGACAGAAATGCCTGTAAATAAATATACGATGAGAGACACGTATGAGAATATCCACAGCAACAGTATTCATAATGGCCAAACCCTGAAAAACCAGCGGATGCAGCTACAGGAGGAGGAGATGTACCCGATACACCGAAATAGAACGGACAACGCAGTCCAACCTGACGCACATTATGCTGGGTGAAAGAGGGAACACAGGAAAGGCACGTACTACGTGATATGTTCATATGGTGTTCTGGAAAGCACCATCAAGATCCGTCTTCAGGAGTGGTCTTAGGAAATGCCTCAGCTGCCCCAAGATCACATTCCCAAGCCTGGGGCAGGACATGAAGGCCTTCCCTGAAATTTAGGGTATCTCTGAAGTGCCTTCCGTGCTTTAGAGCGCCTGTGGACGTGGCAACCCAACTCAACTTCTACCTCTGTCCAATCGTCTTTCTTTCCTTCCCTCTCTCCCACTCTCCCTTCTTCCTTCCCACAATAATTGGTCCCTGCGGCTGCACCGTAATTGGAGTCGGCTTCCCCGGGAACCTCATCTGAGACTAGTAGTAACCTTTGAGGAGGAAGTGACTGGAGGCTGCCAGGAGATAGCCTTGTGGGGTGCCAGTAATGTTCTACATCCCGATGGCAGATGCACAGGAACATTTACTTTGTAAAAATTCAGTGAGCTGTGTACATTTTGTTTATTTTACTACTTGTATATTATGCTTCAATTTTAAAAAGCCAATGAATATACTTGAACAATGTGCATATTTGAACATTTCTCTAATTGTGCCATTAAGAAAAATTCCCAGAAAAAAAAATTCCCAGAAGTGCAATTGCTAGATCAGAGGTGGACATTCTAAATCTGGGTGCCTACTGACAAGGGGTCATCCAAAAAAGGTCTACCAGCTGACACCTTATCAGCAGAGGATGAGAATGTTCATTTCCTACATCCTTGCCAACATTGGATAGCCACAATTTTCTATCTAATATGTGAAAAAAGTAGATAAGGCTGTTTTAATATTCTTTTGCTCTTCTTTAGGATGAATTACATGCTGATGCTTAGTTGGCCAATTTTATGTAATTAGTGACGTCTGCTATATTCCTTGATTTATACCATTTCATCGTGTGAAGTAGATAAAAAGCTTAAATATTTATATTGAAAAACCAATATGCCTTCACTGAAATTTATGCAGATATTATAGAGAGGCAATCTTGAACTCAATACAAGAAGCACTTTGAAGGATTCGAGATGTCCACCTATAGAAGGAACCGCATTCTAGCTACTATTTATCCTACAGGCATTGGACAGGGTCAAGTAAAATCTAGATGACCCTTTTTCTAGGATTTGAGGCATGAGATCTAGTTTTCATTATGAATCAGATTTTCTATATTGGGTTTTTTTTAAAAGATTTTATTTATTTATTCATGACAGACAGAGAAAGAGGCAGAGACACAGGCAGAGGGAGAAGAAGGCTCCATGCAGGGAGCGCAATGTGGGACTCGAACCCAAGACTCCGGGATCACGCCCTGAGTGTGAAGGCAGACGCTCCAGCGCTGAGCCACCCAGGCGTCCCTATATTGTTTTTTTTTTTTAATTATAAAATTCAAATATATCATGATTTTAAAAAAATCAATTTTTAAAGATTTATTTATTTATTTATTTATTTATTTATTTATTTATTTATTATTCATGAGAGAGAGAGAGAGAGAGAGAGAGAGAGAGAGAAAGGCAGAGACACAGGAGGAGGGAGAAGCAGGCTCCATGCAGGACCCTGATGCGGGACTCGATCCCTGGACTCCAGGATCACGCTCTGGGCCAAAGGCTGGCACCAAACCACTGAACCACCCAGGGATCCCCCCCAAAAAAATCTCATTCAACTTCAACTTCAACCACATATCTGATTCCCAAATTTATAAAAGACGGAAAAGAGGAGGGAATGGAGAAGGCCCTGGATTAAATAGGGCAAAGCTCTCATCTCTCCTTCAAACTCTAGACCTGTATCTCTAGTCACCTGCCAGACAGTTTCAGGGCCAGGTCTTGCCGGGCCATGGGAGTCAAGAGCTCCAGAAGTCATCACCTTTCCCCTCCTCTTCTCACCCTCTAATCTTCTGAATCTGGGCTCTTCTTCCATAGCCTGCCCTAAGGGAAAGCTCTGGGGCCTTGTTCTCTTAGACCTTGAGCTCTTTCTCCCCCTCCCTCCTCATTTCCTGGTCTCAGACATCCCGTCATCCTTCAAACTCCCAGGTCAGCACTGTTGGCCACACCTCCCTCTGCCTCTGCCTCCCCCTTACACACCAATGAGCTTGAGGAACCTGCAGAATTTAAGCAAACCTAGATTTGGGGTCACAGTGAAATCTGTGCACGGCGACACTCCCTGTGCCTCAGTCTCCTCATTGGCAGGACCGTCACAGGGGGCCCTTCCAATGCGTATATGTACAAATAATTCTAAGTCAGGCTCTCATTTCCCCCTAAACCCTCTGAGGACTTTCTACTACTCCCAGGCTTCGGCATACGAGGCCTTCCTCCTGCCGCTCGATGCCTGCCACCCACCTCCACAAAGGAAATAAAGAAAAATTGGTGAGGATGTCAAAATCTTTTCTTGGATTTTTTAAAAAAGATTTTATTTATTCATTCATGAGAGACACAGAGACATAGGCAGAGGGAGAAGCAGGCTCCCTGTGGGGCCCTGGGATCAGCTCCTGAGCCAGAGGCAGACACTCAACCACTGAGCCACCCAGGTGCCCCTCTTTTCTTAGATTTTGAGACACTTAGCCCCTAGGTGCTCTTCACGGGCTTCTCATCCTTTTACCCTCAGCATGTACAGTTTAGGAACTGCAAAAGGAAGCCTGAAGGGAAACTGCATGCAAAGCACTGAGCTCACTGCTCCAGATTCTTTTCTCTGGGACGTTAAGCCTTCAGATCCTGGCTGCCCAGTCTCTAAACTCCAATTTCTCTCTCCCTAGTCCAGTCAGGGCTGCAAGCTGGAGCTCTGTCTAGGTGCCACAATGTGAATTTGAGAATACCTTGGGGGTAAGCAAAGATCTCTTGAGCAAAACACTAGTCATAGTGGGAAAACTGGAGATAACCTCAATGATCATTAATGAATGAGAGGCTAAAATAACTTGCAGCCTATATACAATGGTATGTTATGCAACCAATGAACAGAAAGAATTGGGTCTAGATGCCCTGTTATGAAAACACACAGGGTACAGGGTGATGGTATATTGTGGGGGAAAAAAAAAGAACAATGTATAAAAGAGTGATTTCATTTGTAAATTCAAAAAGTTATTTTTTAAAAAAGTCTGTAAGCAGATACACCAAACTATTCATGGTGATTATGCCAATGGATAGGATTACAAAAGAATCTTCATTTTCTGTATCATTGTAGTTTGTTTCCATATATATATATGTATATATACATATACATATATATACACACACACACACATACATACAAGAATCTCTTTTATAACTAGGGAAAAGAGTGAAATAAAGTTGATACATTTCTTTAAGAAACAGGTAACATTTTGGGGGCACCCAGGTGGCTCAGGTGGGGTCATGATCTCGGGGTGGTGGGACTGAGTCCCACATCGGGCTCTGCACTCAGCACGAGTCTGCTTGTCCCTCTCCTTATACTTCTCCTTGCTCTCTCTCACTCTCTCTCAAATAAATAAAATCTTAAAAAAAAAAAAAAACACCCAGTAACGTTTGGGCTATAGGTTATATATACCCTCTGGGATGTCAGCTTGATGAGAGCAGGGACTTTTAGATATATGACTGTGTTCCCAGTACCCAGAACGGTGTGAGGTACAAGGTGGGCACTCAGTAGTAAATAGTGGTCAAATGAATGAATATGTCCAAAAGTCTTTGACGAGAATGTTAAGAATCTCCAAGAAGTAATACACATGGTATTATGGAAAAAAATATTTTAAGGGAGATCACTTGAGTAGACACAGTACTTTCCCTGAAATAACATATATTCCTAAAGTATGCTTTAAGTATATTTCTTTCTCTGCTAAGACTTCAAGCTCCCTAATATCATGGCCTGTTGTTTTTGTGTGTGCTCTGTATGACTTCATGAAGGACTGTGTCAGGACTTTGAGCACCTAATAAATATTAACTGAATAATTAATCAATATATATATAATTAATATATATAATAGTCCAATATATATAATATATAATGGACTATTAGTCATAAAAAGTCTTGCCGTTTGCACTGACATGGATAGAGCTAGATAGTATTATGCTAAGCAAAATAAGCCAGAGAAAGACAAATACCATATGATTTCACTCATTTGTGAGATTTAAGAAACAAGAGACCGAGAGAGGCAAACCAAGAAAGTCTTTTTCTTAAAGATTTTATTTATTATATATATATAGAGAGAGATAAATACAGATATAGAGATACAGATATATATAGATACAAATAGATATATAGTACCGATATATATATATAGAGAGATACAGATAAATATATATATAGATACAGATATATATAGATACAGATATATATAGAGATGTCAATATAGATATATATAGGGATATAGATATATAGAGAGATACAGATATATATATATAGATACATATATATATATAGAGAGAGAGAGAGAGAAAGAGAGTGCGAGTGTGCACAAGTGAGGGGAGGGGCAGAGGGAGAGGGGAAGCAGACTCCCCACTGAGTGGGGAGTGACACCCCACCCCCACCCTGGGCTGGATCTCAAGACCCTGAGATCATGACCTGGGCCAAAACCAAGAGTCAGATGCTCAGCCAACTGCTCAACCAAGGGAGCCATCCAGGCACCCCAAGAGACAGACTCTTAGCTATAGAAAACAAACTGATGGTTACCAGGGGGGAGGTCGGAGGGGGGATAGGTTAATTAGGTGATGGGGATTAAGGAGGGCACTTGTGATGAGCACTGGGTGATGTATGGAAGTGTTTAATCACTATTTGCACATCTGAAACAAGTATTATACTGCTTGTTAACTAAATGGGATTTGAATAAAGAAAAGAAAAAATCAACAGAAACAAAAAAATTACTATTTGACTTTAAATAATCAAGAAGAGTTTGTTTCATACTTTTGTTTTGACATCTATTCTAAAATACCATACAGAAGTTTGAAATTCTACTTGTACTAGTTAGTGAGCACGCAAATATGTATTTCCTTCTTGTTGTCTTTTAATTTAAATCCACAATTACAAACGTATGTTTTACCTACACAGCTCTCCTGAATTATATGAGTCCATCATCATATAGAAAAATATCCAATATGAAGGATCATTTTACATAAATTAACTCACTAGTAAATGCCTAGACCACCCAATGGTAGGATGGATCCGGCTGTGGCCTGTGTTAGGAAGAACATGGTTTTCAATTGATCTGTTGAATAAAACAGAGACCAAGGCATTCCACTGAATCAAGAGGAGATGATGACATACTGGATACCACAGCGATACCCTCTTGGGAAAGGCTTCATGGTCATAAATACATTCCAGTTGATTCCTAAGATAATACTTTGAGAAGAATACAGAAGTAGAAAATGTTCAGAAGTGACCAAGAAGTGAGAATTTTCTTGTTCTGACTGGTATCATTTTTTTTCCCATCCTACAGTGTTTGTTTTCTACATGATAACTTAGGATATACCGGATCCTGTATATTAATTTTGTACATTATCATATTACATAAACCTGTTTTTAGTTCTTAAAAAAAAAAGAGATTTATTTATTTGAGAGAGAGCGAGAGCGGGGTGAGGGGCAGAGGGAGCGGGCATCTAAGCACACACATGTGGACATTGAGCAGGGAGCCCGACGCAGGGCTCTGTCCCAGGACCTGAGATCATGCCCTGAGCCAAACCCAGGGTCGGCTGAGCTGACAGCCCGGCCCAGGCACCTCGACCTGGTTAGTTCCAGCAGTTTCGGAAGAAAGCTTCAGCAAGTACGTGGAGGATGAGGATAACTGGGGGCACTCCCCTGGTTCCTTGACATGCCCAGATCAGCCTTATGAGTGAGAGCTTATTATAAACATAAACAGTAACTTTAGGGGTACCCCGGGGGGCCCAGTGGTTGAGCCTCTGCCTGCGGCCCAGGGCATGACCCCGGGGTCCTGGGATCGAGTCCCACATCAGGCTTCCTGCGTGGAGCCTGCTTGTATGTTAGGGATATTGGCTTGTAGTTTTATTTTCTTATAATATTTTTGTCTGGGGATCCCTGGGTGGCGCAGCGGTTTGGCGCCTGCCTTTGGCCCAGGGCGCGATCCTGGAGACCCGGGATCGAATCCCACATCGGGCTTCCGGTGCATGGAGCCTGCTTCTCCCTCTGCCTGTGTCTCTGCCTCTCTCTCTCTCTCTCTCTCTGTGACTATCATAAATAAATAAAAATTAAAAAAAAAAGAATTTAATTTGTAAAAAAAAAAATATTTTTGTCTGGTTTTGGGATCAAGGTAATACTGGCCTCATAAATTGAGATGGGAATAGTTCTCTTCTCTTTGGTTCTGGAAGTAATTGTATAGAAGTGGTAATATTTCTTAGTTAAATGTTTGATAGGACTTAACCAGTGAAACGGTCAAGGCCTAGAATTCCTCTTGTGGAAAAATCTTAAAGTACAAATTCAATTTCTTTAATAGATATATGCCTATTTATATTATCTATTTCTTGTTTAAGTTGCTTTGTCTTTGAAGAAATTTGTGTACTTCATCTAAGTTGACAAATTTATTAGCATAAAATTGTTCATAATATTATTATCCTTTTAATAGGACTGCTAATGATATCCTCTCTTTTTTTGTACTGGTAACTTGTATGTTCTCTTTTTATTTCCTGTTCAATCTGATTCGAAGTTTATCAACTTCATTGATCTTTTCAAAGAACCAACGTTTAATTTTATTGATTTGGCAAAGACCTTTTAGATGTGACACCAAAAGTATAATATATAAAATTAAAAAGTTGATAAGTTGAATTTTATAAAAATTAAAAACTTTGTCCTGCAAAAGGCACTGTTAGGAGAATGAAAAGACAAGCTATAGACTTGGAGTAACACTTGCAAATCACATATCTAGTAGAGACTTCTATCCAGAATATATAAGGAACTCTCAAAACTCAGTAGGAATACAAACAACCCAATAAAAATGGGCAAAAGAAAGTGTCCCCCAATAGATGAATGGTTGAATTGAAAACTTTTCTTGACATGAAATTTGTACACAAATATTTATAGAAGTTTTATTAATAATAACCAATAACTGGAACTGGCCAGACACTGTTTAATCAGTGAGTGGGTAAAAAATTGTGCTATGCCTCTACAATTAAATACTACTCAACAATAAGAACAAGCAATTGATTCATATAATATCAGTGGATCTTAAACACATATTGCTAAGTGAAAAAAGTCAGACCTGAAAGGCTACATTTTGTATGAGTCCCTCTATATGACATTCTGGAAAAGGAAAACTATAGACTCTGCTATGATGAATGGCTGGCAGTAATTGGGGGGTTAACTACAAAGTGACACAGCACAAGGGAACTTTTAAGGTGATGGAACTGCTCTTTATGTTACTGAGCTGATAGGTACGTGACTCTATGCATCTTCTAAAAACCCACTGAAAAATACACTGAAATCCGTGAATTCTATTGTACAAGGGAAGGCAACTCAAGATAAAATGCAAAATGTTGGCAAGTGATTCTAGTCGCATTACAAATTGATCTAATTGCGTTACACATGGGTGACCACGCTGAAGGTTTAGGTGAGAAAGGAGAGGAGCTGACCCAAGGATCTTTGGAAAACAGTGTTTTGACTGTATATTGCAAGGCTAAACAAAAAGCTTCCAAAACACTGTACTTGTTAGTAAACTTAATTCCCTTGGGTATTAGTAAAACTACTTAAACTACTTGTCCTGCATCATGACTTTGAACAAATACGTAAATATCTTATAAAGCAAGCCAAGTTTCTCACTGGTAGAGAAAAGCTATAAATAAGCAAAGGGGAAATGCCAGAAGAAACCCTATAATGCTGGATTGGAGTTGAGAATATCAGCATGAACTCATGTGCTGTTTTGTTTTTATATTATATAGCAGTTAGGTAGGTTCAGTAATAAATACAGATATGTATGGATAAATGGGTTAGTAAACATACATATATTTCCTACTCTGTCCACTAGAAGAGCCTAGAAGCAGTGATATCCCAGTTATAATGAACACAATCAGCTGCTTCCTAAATACCATCTTCCAATGAAAAGAACCATAGCTCTTAGGAGAAAGATTTGATTCCAGTGTTGGAACATGTAAGACGGCCTAGAGCTTCTTGTGATGCCAAAGCTCCTAAAAATAAATAAATAGGCACAGAAATAAACACAGTGTGGTATATACACCTACAATGGAATAGTAGTCAATCTTATAAAGGAAAGAAATATTGACACACACCACAACGTGGATGAACCCTGAGAACATCATTCTAAGTGAACCAAGCCATACATAAAAAGCCAAATACTACATTTCACTTATATGGGATATCTAGAATCGTTAGACTCACAGGGAATGCAGAATGCTGGTTTCCAGCGCGTGGCGGGAGGAGAAGGTGGGAATTATTATTTAATGTGTATGTAGTTTCAGTTTGGGAAGACGAAGTAGTTATAAAGATGGATGATGATGATGATGGTTGCATAACAATGTGGACATACCTAATGCTACTGAACTAGACACTTAAAATGGTTACAATGGTAAATTTTATGTTATGTATCACCACAATTTTAAAAAGAGTCTGTGAAGCAATTAACATGAGGAGTGATTTTAGAAAATATTTTGGCAAAGTTCATGGCAAAATTATCCTGGTTATATACTTAAAATTCTGCTAAAAATAATAAATTATACTCAAATTCTGCCCTGAAAAATAAAGGCATGGAAGCCAACCTAAAAAGAATGCCCAATGGCTAAATATAGAACAATTTAAGAAAGAAAATAATGAAAATATTGAATTTTATTTTTTTTAAAGACTTTATTTGAGAAAGAGCAAGGACAGGGAGGGGCAGAAAGAGAATTCTAAGCAGGCTCCACACCCAGTGTGGAGCCCAACTCGGGGCTCAATTTCAGGACCCTAAGATCATGACCTGATCTGAAATCAAAAGTCAGACGCTTAATCAACTGAGCCACCCAGGTACCCTACTTTTTTTTTAAGATTTATTTATTTATTTCAGAGAGAGAAAGAGATTGCATTTTAAATCAAAGATTTAATACTGATATAAATAAATGATTAAGAAATAAGTAGAGAAAAAAAAAGAAATAAGTGGAGAAAAGTTTTCTCTACAAAAGAATTCCAGTTAATAATGTATAATTAATAAGGACAATACAAAATCTCCATTAGAATATCACAGTAATAGTAGCTGCCAGTAAGAACCGATGAGGCTAAAAGTAATGAATAAAAGTTTAAAAGGAAATGGCAAATTTGCACAAAGCATCAGTGTCTCCTTCCACATATTGTTCATCAGAAAGGGAAAGATCATGACTTGACAGTGGAGGAATCTAGTAGATTTCACCTTTCTCAAGGGATCCAGGTCAACATCACAGGTAATGGGACATAGCACGTGTGTGCTCCTGATATGATCTGAGAAGTGCCCTTCATACCTCAGTGACATTCTTCCCCCAAAGATGTGGTCTCTCTCTAACTACGAGTTATCCTATAAACTACCAGGACTAGTACCCTAGGCCTAGTAGCCACGTAAAGTAAAGGACAGGAAGACTGAGGCACAGTCACAGATAGGACGAGACCAGGGAGATGCGAGCTTTATGTGAAAGCCTGCATTAGACCCTGCAACAGGAGAAGGATGTTGGTGGAAAGACTGGCAAGATCCACGCAGGATCTGCATCAGGGTTTAGCAATGTCGAGGTCTTTGTTTTGATCATCGTACTATACTATGGCTGTGTAGGATGTAATACTGAAGGAAGCTGGGTGAGGGAGCTCTCTGTTCCATTTCTGCAACTTCTCTGTAATAATTTATTCAAAATAAAAGATTTTTTTAAAAAAAGAGAAGACTGTAAATACCAAGTCAGGGCAAGGATATTATATGAAACGAGAAAGGAGTATCAATACTTGCAACCCCCCTGGGAATTTGATACTAACTAATAAAGGTGAAAACTTACATAATTCTATGATCTAGCAATCATAATCCTAGGTACATACGATAGAAACTCATATATATGTGAACCAAAAGACAAGTACAGGAATGTTCATAGCATCATTACTGGTAATTGTCCAGGAATGTAAATAGTCCAAATGCCCAACAGAAGAATAAAAAAAATAATGTCATTTCTTTGTATGTTGGAAATGAAATAACTCTACACAGCTTGTACTTTTGAGCAAAGGAAATCAAGTATAAAAGACTATATCCTTTTGATTCCTTGTATATATAGCTTAAAAACAGGCAAAACTAATCTGCGAGCTTACAAAGCAGAATGATGCTTATCTTTTGGGAGAAGGGAGGAGGCGTAACTCGTAAGGGTCATAAGGGAACCTTCTGGGGGATTGGTAATATTCAACATCTTGCTGTTGTGGTGATTACACAGGTTTTATCAAATTTATTATAATTTATTGAATTTTGCCCCTTATGATTTCTCTACTGTTCTATATATCATACTCTAAGAAAAAGTGTTAAAGGTGAAGAAGTATATTTTTAAAAATTACATATCTGTGATCCATAGTAAGTGCCTTGGTCTGTATTGGCTCTCTCTGGGATCTCCTTGCAGATGGGGAGGCCCTTTTGGACACCTTCTCATGAAGACCTTAGGGCAGCGTGTGTAGAGGAGGGTAGGATGCGTCATCTTACAGAAGTGCCGAGGAGATAAAATTGGCAAGACTTAGTGTTTGAAAGTGGTGAAAACTTTGGAATTTTAGGCATTAAGCCATAAAAATCTAATGAATTTTTAAACGGATTTTATTTATTTATTCACGAGAGACCCAGAGAGAGAGGCAGAGACACAGGCAGAGGGAGAAGCAGGCTCCCTGCGGGGACCTCGATGCGGGACTCCATCCTGGGGCCCTGGGGTCATGACCTGAGGCAAAGAAGCCGCTCAACCACTGAGCCACCTAGATATCCCATGAATTTTTCTAAATAGGGGAGGAACATGATGGAAGTGATATTTCTGAAAAGTTAATCTGTGTGTGGCTCATAGCATATGCTACCTTCTATTATCCATCTATTTATAGCCCTGTCTCTCTTAGCAGGTCACAAGCCTTTTGATGGAAGGGACCTGATTTTATTCTTCCTTATATATCTGGGGGTTAACTACACTACACGCCAACTTACTGTTATCCAATAAACAGATAATGATGATGATGATGTGGGACTGGACTGCGAATGGACAAGAAAACATTTTAGGAAAATACATGAAGAAAATCACACTAAAACACTTATTCTTAATTTTTTAAACCCTTATTACATCAAAAGTTGTTTACACTTGCTAAATGTCTAGAGTGGTATTTTAGTAACCTAGTGAATTATCTCCCTCAAAACACCAGCTAGTCTTATTCAGTGGCGAAGCAAGAGGGGCACTCAAGGGGGAAAAAAAAAGTGATAACACAAGGGAACGACTATCGATCATCACGAATATTTATCATTGTCTTGTCAACGTAACCATATTTTGAAAGATAGATAATGAATATTGGAAAGGAGACCACAGTATTATTATTATTAGTTGATATGCTCGTCCCCCCGGAAAACTGCGGAGAAGCGAGCAAAGAGATACCAGAATAAAGGATTTCTGTAAGTTTGCCTTCTGTCCTCCTGTTTACAATTAAACGGTCTTTTGAATATGGTCAAAGTGGCACTTTCTCCATGAGGGCAACGCCCAGGGAAGAGGGGGTGGAGGAGGGGGTGGAGGACGGGGCTCTAGGGAACCGGCTCCCAGTTACTCCGGAGCTCAGCCGTTTACTGTCAACTATTCATTCAACAAACCTCTATCGCCGCCCTCGCGCCCTTTCCATCCCCCATATGAGGTCACCGACTCAGGAGCTTGGGGTTTGCCCCCCCTTCTCACCTAGGCCAGTTCCCCGTCAGGCTCTGGGACGCGTCACGGGGAAGACTCGGGCTGCTGGGGCGCCCCGCACCTGTTCGCTTGCACTTTCATAGTAGCAGAATAGTGCACTGTGTGCGCGGTGTGTGTGCGCACGGAGTGTGTGCGTGGTGTGCGCGCAGTGTGCGTGAGGTGTGCGTGGTGTGCGCGTGCGCGGAATCTGTGCGGTGTGAGTACGGTGTGCGTGGTGTGTGCAGGGTGTGCGTGCAGAGTGCGCGTGCAGAGTGCGCGGTGTGCGCGCGGTGTGCGCGCGGTGCGCGTGCGCGGGTGAATGCGTCGCGTGGACGTGGGGCCCGCCGAGAGACGCGACCGCCGGCTCCCGGGCCCTCCGGGGAGGAGCGGCGTGGGGGCCTGAGGCGCTGCGGAACTGTGAGTGGCTGTGGTGGCCCGGGGGCGGCGGGTGCAGGCTGCCAGCAGCGCACCCAGGGGCGCCCGGGTTTGGGCGGCAGCGAGCGGCCGCGGGGAGGCCTCTGGGTACCACAGGGAAGGCGGCCCTGAGGCGGCGGCGTCACGGGGAGCGAAGAGGCCGCGGCCGAGGGCGGCCCCCGACGGACTCTGCACCCCGAAAGCCAAAGCCGGACTCCAGGGGCCTGCGTCCCGGGACGCGCGGCCGGAAGGGCTCTCAGCGGAGAGGCTGAGCCGGGCCTCCGGAGGGCCTTGTGTGCTCAGCGGGCCGCCAGCGACCGGGTGGGGGAGGGGGCGACGGAATGGGGAAGGGGAGTGGGAGAGGGGGAGGAGCCGACCGAGGGGGGCAGAGCTGCCGCAGGTCCGCGTGCTCCGGGCCGGGGACAGCGTGCTGGACAGCTGGCCACGGACCCCAACGGCCCTGAAGGGAAGCGGCCCGAGGGAGGCGACCTACGACGGCCGAGGAGGAGGGCAGAGAGCAGAGAAGCTGCTAGAAGCAAGCAAGGCCGCGGACCGAGGCCAAGGGAAGCCTACAGAGGCCAGAGGAGCCACGAAGACCCCAGGCTCGAACGTCACAAGTCAGAGGAAGAGAGACTTTCAAGGGGGCTCCCTTCGGCCCAGGGCGTGACCCGGGGTCCCGGGATCGAGTTCCGCGTCGGGTTCCCCGTAGGAGCCTGCTCCTCCCTCTGCCTGGGTCTCTGCCTCTCTGTTTGTGTCTCACGAATAAATAAATTTTTTTATAAAAAGTAAAATCCCTAAGCCCCCATATGGGAATATGGAAGGGGCTGGTCCACGGGCGGTCCTGACGCCACGCTCCCTTGGTCTGAACGCGGATCCTGCTGCCGCTGAGCGAGGTGACCCTGCAAGCTGCTTACCTTTCACACGCAGCCGTGTTCGCATCCGTCGAATGGGAGAGTAACAGCACCCACTGGTACGGGGCTGTTGCGAGAATATGTGAAAGGCCCTGGCACAGGTAAGTCCCGTGAAGTGTCAGCTGCTGCTGCGACCACCGTCGTTACATACCGCGACGTCTTTGTTGGGTCGTTTAAGAACGACACGTTCTGCCAAGGGAAATAAGAGAAACAAGCAGTATAAGGAGGAAATAGGAAGTTAAAGTAGAAGCGAATAGTCTGCGACCTACAGTGATAGTGCGCACTGGAGCCAAGCGCACAGGAAGGGCTGAGAAGTCTGAGTGTGCACCAAATATTCTTGGTGCGTAAATGTTCGCGAAGCCCATGAGAATCATGAACCCATTCAGTTACAATGGCTACTCACGGGTGACACCTACGAAGCTTCCAGTCGTTCTTTGCCTGAGAAATGCCCACCGCACCCAAGCTCCTCAGCAGGGTAACGGGTGAGCTGGACCTGGGCTCCACGCATCTCCTGCCTGGGCTCCGTTGAGAAAGCATTCCTTGGCCCTGGCACCGGGCACGGTCTGTCAGGGCCCCTCCCCATCCCACCTGGGCTCCGGTCCTTGCACCCAGCCCAACGACCCAAGGAAGGCTGAATCAAGAAGAGCCGGGGGTGGGGTGGGGCACAGGTTGTATTCATATTTCATAACATAGACCACCTACTTGTACCTTATCCTTTTTTTCTTGTTTTTGAAAAACTTTATTTACAAAACTTCCACATCTTTAGACTTAGCCAGTGGGAGGTAGTTTGCTAAGGACCTGATTTTGAAAAAATCTTGATACCTTTAGACTAAAAGACAGTACAGATGAAGAAGGAAAGGAAGAAAAGGAAAAAGTAAAGGCTGGGTAATCCTTGTTTTTAGAACAGAAACAACAGAGCACCTGAATGTTTGCACCCTATCCTGTGTTCATCTACCCTCACTTTTCCCCCTGGCTTTTTTTTTAATTTTTTTTAATTGGAGTTCAATTTGCCAACATATAGCATAACACCCAGTGCTCATCCGGCCAAGTGCCTATCACCCAGTCACCCCAACCCCCCCGCCCACCTCCCTTTCCACTACCCCTTGTTCGTTTCACAGTTAGGTGTGTCTCATGTTTTGTCACCCTGATATTTTCACTCATTTTCTCTCCTTTCCCTTTATTCCCTTTCACTAATTCTTATATTTCCCCAAATGAATAAGACCATATAATATTTGTACTTCTCTGATTGACTTATTTCACTTTTCCCTGGCTTCTTACCCTGTGTTGTAAAATGATTCAAAAAGCAAGTGATTTCAACATCTTAATTTTGTTTGTGCATCTTTCTGTGCAGTGACCCCCGGGAGAGCCTGCCTGGCCGTCTGCTTGGAAGCTGAGCACCACACTCAGGAGTAGGGCGATGCAGGAGCAGCATCTAGTTTCTCCCGCTCCCTTCCCCTCTTTCCATATGCAGGAGGGAGCTTAAGCCATATTAGGTCTACAATCTGTTCACTTTCTTCTTTTTTTTAGGTTGCTTCTTTAATAGTTGGACAGGAAAGAATGAGGATTCTAGTAAGATAGCCACCCATTGGGTAGTTTGCGAGCGGTCAGTTCCAGTAATGCAGCAGGAAGCCACACTAGACCAAAACCTCATTCTCTGACAACCCACCTTCATCACTTTTTTTTTTTTTTATTTACGATAGTCATACAGAGAGAGAGAGAGGCAGAGACACAGGCAGAGGGAGAAGCAGGCTCCATGCACTGGGAGCCCGACGTGGGATTTGATCCCTGGTCTCCAGGATCGCGCCCTGGGCCAAAGGCAGGGCGCTGCGCCACCCAGGGATCCCCATCACTTTCGTTTGACGTTTTAGCATTCGCTGCCTTTGTCTTGATTTTGTACAAAAGTATTGCAGCTGGACTTACCGTGAGGCTAAGGTAACGTAAGATTCTGGGCCCTTCCTGGGCTTCGGAGGGCTACAGGGACTTTGTGATTTTGTTTCATTCTTCCTAAAGAGGGGTGTCAAATCCTAACGCTTCCAGGGCCTGTGGAATTGTCAGTAGGATTTCGTGGTTAGGACCTTAGTCCTGGAGATAAAGACTTGTCTCCCTTTCATTAATAATCGTGGATAGGCCACAGCAAGTCGCAGCCTCGGTTCTGTCCGTTGTCAGATGGGGTGGCACCTGCACCTCGAGGACTACGCTGACGGCAAGCGGGCCTTGGCGTCTCATCCGCGCGGGAATGTCCCTGTGAGTCGTTGCTGCACCGAGGGAAGGCCACCTTGCAGCAGCCACACCCCGCCCCCGCTTCGCGTCTGACCAGAAGGATGACGCCCATTGCGCTCCGGGGGCGCCACCCGCGCTCACGCGCACACTCGCCAGCACCTTCCCACATGCGAGGCTGCTCCGGCCTCGGCGCCCCCCCCCCCCCCCCCGCAGCTACCCTCCGCCGCTGCAGCCGGTGAGCACGGTCGGCCGCGTCTGCGCAGGCGGCCCCGAGGTACCGCGCCGGGCGGGGTGACGGGGGCGGGGGACGCAGACGACCCGCGAGCGGGCGCCCCCCCACGCGCCTCCCTCCCCGGGAGCCGGGCCCGCGCCGCCAGCTTGGGGAGGGCGCCGGGCGCTTTCCGCTCCTCCGCGCGTCCCCGTGGGGCAGGCCCCGGGGGCCCCGGGGCGGGCGGGAGGCCGGGAGGAGAGGCCCCGACGCATCCGCCGCCGCAGGAGGCGGAGCGCTGTACCTGGCGGCGGATCCTCGGCGCTCGGTCCCGACACGGGCGCAGCCGGCGGCGGGCGGCAGAGGCACCGGGCCGCGTAGACAGAGGGGAGACGGCCGCCGCGGGTTGCCCAGTCGGCACCGCCCTGCCCGCCGCAGCCGCGCCGAGCCCGAGATGATGCGCGCTGCCCCGCGCCAGGGGCAGAAGGCGCCCCGCACCCCGCGCAGCTGAGCGCCGGCGCCGCCCGCAGCAGGTGAGCCGGGCCGCGCGGGGAGGGGGCCTCGGCGGGCGGGGTGCTCCCTGCGGCGGCGCGCACCTGCGGGCGGGGGAAGGGGCTCGGCGGCGCGCACCTGCGGGCGGGGGGAGGGGGATCGGCGGCGCGTATCTGCGGGCGGGGGAGGGGGGCTCGGCGGCGCGCACCTGCGGGCGGGGAGGAGGCCTCCGCGGCCTGCACCTGCGAGCGGGGAGGGCATCTCGGCGGACTGCATCCGCGGGTGGGGAGGAGGCCGCGGCGGCGCGCACCTGCGGGCGGGGAGGGGGCCTCGGCGGCGCGCACCTGCGGGCTGGGGGGAGGAGGCCGCGGCGGCGCGCACCTGCAGGCAGGCTGGGTAGGAGCCTCGGCG
This sequence comes from Nyctereutes procyonoides, assembly GCF_905146905.1. Classification (NCBI taxonomy): domain Eukaryota; kingdom Metazoa; phylum Chordata; class Mammalia; order Carnivora; family Canidae; genus Nyctereutes; species Nyctereutes procyonoides. Next base: position 1,049,842 of record NW_026575132.1, read on the forward strand.
GCGCGCACCTGCGTTTGGCGGGGATCGGCAGCGCGGGTCCCTGCGTGGGCAGGTGTGCGCGTCCCCGCTCCCCCCACCCCAGCGGCCTCCGAGTTGCTCGTCCTCTTCTCGGGGCGCCGGGGAGGCTGCAGCTGGCACCCCGGGCGCCCGGCTCGGGCGGCACTTCCGTACACGTAATTGCGGGAGGGAAACAAAGGCACGGCCGGAGGGAGCGGTCGCCGGGCGGGGGCAGCGGCGGGGGGCGGGCTGTGCCCCGTGCGCCGAGGTCCAGGCCCTTGTTCGCCCAGGCCGCCCGGCGCGCGGGCCCTAAACATCCGCAGGGGGCGAGGAGCGAGGACCTCCGGGCGGCCCGGCGGCGGCAGCGCGACCGGCAGCGCGACCGGCAGCGTGAGTCCCCAGGTGAACACATAGGAGGTCTCCCCGGCCCTCCCCCAGGCCTGCGGGCGTCGCGCTGCTCCACCAAAGCCTAACGCGGTCTGACGCGTCCCTGAGCTCTTGAAGTACTAACGGGGGTCACCGGCCTTTCTGGGCCCCGTATAGCCCCCAGCCCCCTGTAGTTTTCCGGAGGAAGGCGAACATTTTCAAATGCAACTTACCCCCTCGTTTATCTCTCCCCACGCAGACAGGCAGGTGGATTGATTACCCTTAAGGCAGGCACACGGCGCAGCCTACCTCTCCCACACGCGTTCACAACCACGGGCTTTTCCTTTTTATCTAGAAATATTTAATCAACACCTTACAGACCTCCTGGAACAGGTAAAGCCTTGCCTAATGGTTTTGGCGAAAAAAATGTTCAAGAGTTGAGTTGTAATGACAGTTGGTGTCCAAAGAGTCGTGTGTCCTTGGGCTTGTCACACCTTGGGCCTCAGTTTTCTCACATGTAAAAAGAGATGGATGGATGGGAGAGCGGCCACCGTTCTCCTTAATTGTTCAAGAAGTTCCGGATTTTGTGGAAATCTGATGTCAACATAGATTACAGTTGACCAACCACAGCTGTGTATTTAGCAGATTGCTGGTGTCTGCAGAGCATCCTTCCCCCAAGACACTGGGAGCTAGCCAGCTAAACGTGTGCATCACTGACGGCCTTGCTAAGTAAGGGAGAGGACGGAGCCCTAGTCATTGGTAAGATTGGCTTTTGAGCAGCTGGCCATTAGCAGACATGCAGGATACCTCCAGTCATTGAGATAGCCAGATGTCTTGTGTTTATCGCAAGCTGGAAGGAAGTAAAATTTAGGATTGCTTAGGAGGAGGCTGGAACATTGCTGCTGAGGCCACTGCAAGACGCTGGGGGAGTAGCACAGAGGATCCAATTTCAATAATGCATTAAAGCTAACAAGCGTGTTTACAATAATTTATTCCTAAGGTCTTTTCAGTTTCTATACAGATAAGGCAAACTAAAACACAAAGACACAAGCCAGTTCTGCACGTTTGGTGGTATGAGGTGTTGGGTCACTAAGTCTGTCTGGAGTGTTGATAGTAATAAGGCATTTTTTTGAGTGCTTACTGTGTTCAAAACACCGTCTTCCACACTTAATTTCTAAGTCTCTGTGATAGAAGTCTTTCCCCCAGCATCGTGGATGATGAAAGGGAAGCTGAGAAGACTTAAAAGAGTTACACAAACCACATAATCTCAGTGAGAAGGGGAGTTAGATTTGACCCCATGTCTCTGGCTCCAAAGCCTAGGAAATTCCCACATGATGTTCCTCCTCATTCAGGGTCCATGGGCCTCACCACTTACACAGGTGGCCTCTTTTGCTTTTTGACTTTGAAAATTAGCTATATTTCAGTGTATGTATATTAGATATGTTAACATTTATCTATGTAAGGTAATCTATAGATTTATGTCGGGTGCATATTAATGCATGTATATTTACCCATTTGTTCTCACCATTTTTAGGTTGAAGGCAAGTGTAAGAAAAATGAAAATAACCAAGGACATATTTAGTATTAGGCTGATGGGTTTTTTTTTGGTTTTACTTCTTTCTATACTCCGTAAATCTTGATTTAGCAACTGAGCGTAAAGAAAGGGAGATATGCAATAAATGTAAATATCTCTGTTAGTCACTTTGGTACATTGGCTAGGGAAAAATCAAGATACAGTACATTAAAAAAAGGAAATTGAAAAAGAAATTTATATCTGTGTATTTTATGCAGGCACGCATACACCACATTGTCCCCAAACCATTCACATTGCCTACCTGAAGGAAGGGCGATGCGATGATAAGAGGGTGCTTTTACTTTTTTCTTTATGAAGTTAGGTTTGGACTTGTTTTTTAAGGGTCTGTGTCAGCCTGATTTGTTGCCCTAAATCCCGAACGGCACATAATGTGGTACTTTAGCCCCCAGTAACATTTACTCCCTAGCTGGTTTTTCTTCTTTATATCTAGAAGACACTTCTCTACTCTATTGTCAAATGGCACTGGCTTAGTTTAGTTGGCCAGGAAGCTTTTGGAAACTGTCAGGGTCGTTTGTTAAGACGATGATTTATTGGTGCAGAGCCCAAAAGAGAAAAGCAAAGCAAACCAAAATCTATAGGTGAAACACCTGAACCTTGATCCTATCTATCGATATGTGTTTGCTGTAGATATTGCAGCTGTCATGCTAGCTTGTGGGTATGTGCAGCTCCCATGCACACCCACACCCCCTGTCTCAGCACCCACGAAACCTTCCCAGAGTTTTGGATTAAAAGTAGCCTCCTCCTGCCTGGGTCCCGCGTGCCGGGCAGGATGTGGGGAGGACTGTTGAAAGGGGGTCTGAGGCTTGCATAGGTGCCTCAGGCCCTGGCAGCCCCGCCATGTTTTATGGAGGCTGGGGGTGCTGGGATGGGACAGGATGGGGCCATCGGGTTGAGATCCGGGCTCTGAGAAAGGTACCAAAGAGGATGGATAGAGGATGGCCCGGACACCTTTGTGGACCTGTGTTCCTGCGTGTGTTTGAGAAGGGACAAACAATTCAGGGTTGGCAAGTAGAAGACAGGCAGGTGCACCTTTGAATGACTCAGAGGAGGTGTTTGATCCGAGGCCCAAGCGGGGTGGGGGCCAAGTGGAGCCTGGCCCTGGTGAGTCAGCGGCTGAGGGACTGGCCTGGCTTCGGGGGGGCAACAGGAAAGCTGGAAGGGGGACCGAAGCTGTCCCAGCAGGCTTGCTGTGTGGCCCAACCGTGCCAGGGGTGGGGCGGGAGGGCGGGCACCGCGGCCCTGCCCTCCCTGGGCCTTGTCTGGGCCTTGCCCGGGTGCCGCAGGAGCAGGACGGACAGGTGGCCAGCCCCGAGCACGGGGACCAAGCTGGGCCGGGCATGCCTGGGGACAGGGTGACGGTGGCACTCACTCGGGCCGGAGGTGAGCAGGGCCCCTCAACGCTCGCAGCCCCGCTGACGACGGTGGCACGAGGTGGCCGCGCACACCTGTGGCCGGAGTAGCCCTGGCCTGCTCCCACGGGAAGCTTTCCAGCCTCTGGGCAGCCCCTTCTTCCTTCCATTGGGAAGTAGTTTCTGTGGAGCTGTGTCAACGAGCAAGTGAGACCCGAGTTCACCTTTATGAGGGAGTTTGAATAAAAGATTTTGTGGCCATACTTTCAGAGAGTAAAAATGAAGTGCACTTTAATTTTATTTACTATATGAACAGGTTCTCTATATTTTGAAGGTGTGACATCTTTTTTTAACATTTTTTATTAATATAGCAGAAGTGTAATGTTAAGTTAGTTGTAGGCCTGACGCAGCGGCTTGAGGAGGCCGTAGTCCTGGCATGCTTCCGCAGCGTTAGTTACCACGCGTCGCCTTACGGAGTTGGTGCCGTGGTACTGACTATTCCCTGTGCTGTGCTTTCCATCCCCATATTACCTGGCAGTTTCTACCTCTCAATCCCCTCTATCTGTTTTGTCGATTCTCTCAATGTCCCTCCCAGCTGGCAACAGTTCACTGTATTTATGAGTCTGATTATATTTTTTGTTTGTTCCTTCCCTTTGTTTTTCAGATTCCATAAGTGAAATCATATGGTATTTGTCTGTTTGACTTGTTTCATTTAGCCTCAGACCATGTGGGTCCATCCATATTGTTGCAAACGGCAAGATTTCATTGTTTTTTTATGGCTAATATTCCATTGTATGTGTATATACCGCCTCTTCTTTATCCACTCATCCGTGGGTGGATGCATGGGTTGCTTCCACAGCGTGGCTAGTGTAGCTAATACTGGAATAAACTGAGAGACATACACGTTTTCCAGTTTGTGTTTTCATCTTCTTTGGGTAAACACCCAGCAAACTGGATCCTGTGGTGGTTCCATTTTTAATTTTTTGAGGAGTCTCCATTGTGTTTTTCATAGTGTCTGCACCAATTTACATTCCATCAGCAGTGCACAGGGGTTCCTCTTTTTCCACATTCTTGCCATCATGAAGATAGAAAATCTTTTAAAAATGTCTAAAATTCTTAGACTTTTCAGTTGTCTCTACAAGTAAATGGGATCAGCCCTTTCAATATAGCAACTCCTGTGGCTTTTCAGGAACTCCAGGATCAAGGAGTGTCCTGATTGTAACCCAAATGCTTTGTTTTTAAAATAATGCCTCTTTTATATGCATTTTTTAAAGTGATAAATGCTCACTGGAGGAAAATCCAGTAAAGTATAAGAAATTAAAGTAACTCCTAACTTTTCAGAGATAGGCTACTAACATGATATTTTTTTCAAGTCTTTCTAAAACATATTTCACATGAAGTAGGCATTATCGTAAGTATAAACTCTTAGGATATATAGGGGTTTGCGTCCTGCTTTTTCTAGCTTAAAATAATGCAGAGATCATGAGCATTTCTCCATATTCTATATTAACTCAGTTCTTTTAAGTTCTGTTTTGCTCTCATAGGGCTGTACCACAACATCTGTAGCTTCTCCTATTGCTGATTGTATCCTGTGCTGCAGTTCTGATGATTATGAAAACTCCTGAAATGAATATCCCTGCACTTGAATCTTTGCATTCTAGAAAAGCTCTACTTCTCTCAGTGAATGAGAGAAACCTTGCCTACCATTCCATCTTTAGCAGGGCTGAATATTTTCATTTCCAAAGGTATTGGTAGGGCATGTGTGTATTTTCACTTGAATGGGCTGGGTAGTCAGTCTTTTCTGAAAGAAACTGGTAGCTCATGTTAACTCTCAAGTTAGCAGAGTTCTAACTGTATGAGAAGCTGTTTTAGATTACATATACTGGAATGTGCTGAGGTTATAAATTATTGTTTTAGATGATAGCTTTTAGGGGATGTAAGTAAAAATCATAGATCGTAGCTGCATGTCTGCAGAAAAATGTACTTTAAATGTTGAGGTTTGTATTTTGATCTAAATTATAAATTCAGGACACCTGGATGGCTCAGCGGTTGAGCACCTGCCCCTGGCTCAGGGCATGATCCGCGGTCTCGGGATCGAGTTCCGCATCGGGCTCCCTGCATGGAGCCTGCTTCTCCCTCTGCCTGTGTCTGTGCTTCTTTGTGTCTTTCATTAATAAGTAAATCTTTTAAAAAATTATAAATTCATGAAAGATGTATCTGAGCACCTATAAATTTCTGTTTAAAATGCCTTGTCTAATGGATAGACTGTAATTTCTTTGACTCTCTTCATGTCCTCAGTGTCTTAACAGTGTCAGAACGGCAAGTAGTAGCAGCAGTCTCCTACTGACCAGGCTTCGATCAAGTACCCGTGTGTGTGCGCGCGCACGTGCACAAACCTAGTGTTTTATTTTTTTAAAGATTTTATTTATATATTCATGAGAGAGAGAGAGAGAGAGGCAGAGACACGGGCAGAGGGAGAAGCAGGCTCCATGAGACTCAATCCTGGGACCCCAGGATTATGCCCTAGGCTGAAGGCAGACGCTCAACCGCTGAGCCACCCAGGGATCCCTCTGACCTAGTGTTTTATTACTAATAACCTAGAGTTGTGTTTTTATTTCTCCTTATAATTCCTATTTTGCACAGTCTGCTTGTCCTGTGTTCCTAGTGTTTTTAGATCTTGAATCCATTGTCCTATACTAATATATTTACCTGAGTCCTTTTCTGAAAAGACTTGAAAGTGTCTCTGTATGAAACAGATTCACATAACAAGGTTCAATGATAAACCAAAAAGCATTTGAATAGAATTGTAATTTAATTTTTTTTAATTAACGTATCTTCTATATGAATTGCTTCTCAGATATAGGAAACAAAAATTTATTGAGGAAAGGCTTTCTCTAAAACATTAAGCAAATAACTTCTTTCGGTATGAACCGTTTAAAAATCTTTCGTCTCACGGTTGGGAAAGTTAAGTCTAAGATTTTCTGTGTTGGCTTCTCAGCAAAGAAACAAAGCCTGCGTTTGTCTTCATTGGAACAGCGAATGATCAGGTGACAGCCCGTTCTCAGGAGTTGCGGGAGGACTCACGGGTCCCTGGCCGCTGTGGCCTGTGTCCAGGGTCCCCAGGCCGTCCTGCCCAGGAGGGCCTCTCCGGCAGGGCCTGTTCTGTTACCTGCAGGGGTTCTCAGGACGCCGGGTCAACGTTCATGGGTTTTCCAGGCTTTCAGGGGCAAAGCAGTGGCGCTGTTAGGGTCCCCGTCTGGGAGGAGACGCGTGATGGAAAGCCGGGAAGGGTCACAGTGACATTTGACAATGAGTAGAAGGCAACTGCGAGAGTCATCTGCTTCCTGCTCTCAAACACCTGGAGCCTCGGGGCTCCCGCCTGCACGTGTGGCCCCAGAGGAAGCCGTGACTGGGGGTCCGCGCCGGGCTGCGGGGGGTTCAGGAGGGGCCTCTGGGGCAGTTGTGCCGCAGGCCAGACCGCAGGAAGGGTTTCCTCTGATGTAGAGGCCAGTGGGCAGGTGCAGGAGGCTCCTGGCCGCGGGTTGTGAGCTCGAGCCCCATGGCGGCGGCATAGACGTTACTTAAAACCTGTGAGTGAGCCAGTGAACGCGCGCGCGCTGGCGCTTGGAGAGGAGCATGCTGAGGCGCTGGGGCCTGGGGCACCCTGACCCGGCCCCCGGGGATGCCGAGGTGCCTGGTCCCGGCCAGCTGCCTGCTCCATCCCCAGCCCTGTGCTGGTCACCGTGCTTGGGGAGCTGCTGGGCTCGGGCCTCTCCCGGGGCTGCCCCCGCCTCCCTTGGGTGCTGCCCTCGGGGGACCCGCTTGGGGCTCGAAAGGCCTGCTCGTGCTGTGACTTGAACCGTGTCCGTCCCTTGCCCCGGGCTTGTGTGAAGCGGGAAGTTGCGCAAAGCCGAAGAAGGGAGCGTGGCTCTGGGGCCTGCTTCGAGTTCCCAGAACGAGCCCCTGGCCCGGCACCCAGCCCGCGGCCTAAAACCAACGATGGGGAGTTTGCTCCCGTGATGCCTGATAGGGTCCAGTGACCTCAGCGACAGGCTCTAAATTATATTTAGTTGTGTCTTCCACAAAGTGAAAGTGAAAATCCCCGTGGCCCTTCTGACTAGAGCCACCTTCAGGGACCATTTCCTCCCCACAGCTGCACCCTGCGGCGGCCACAGGGCCTTGTTCCCTTCACACGCTCCGGCGGTGGGAAGGGGGCCCGGTTAGGATTTCAGCCCCTCTCCTTCGCGTTGAATATGTTACATACATAACTAGAATGTTCCTATGGGGGCCGGAGAGACCCGGAGAAGCCTGGTCACCCCTCCAGCCCCTGGGCCGCAGTGCAACCTCTAGGGAGGGGGCTTCCTCCCCAACCCCACGCCCCTCCCCTGCCCAGTAAAACAGGCTGAGGATGTGGAAATGAATATAAACATAAAGTCAGTCTCGCTCTTGCTCTCTCTAAAATAAAATAAGTCTTTAAGAACCGGAAAAGAAAAATGCTTTGTCATGCATTATTTCATTTGAGCCTTAGGATCCGATCCCTCTGAGTTAGTTGACTTGGGTTTGTGTTCTGCGCCCCGTTTCACAATATGAATAAAGAGGAAGCTCAAAGAGGCACTGATTTGTTAAAGCCAGGAGAGCAACTGGAGCTTCTCTCTGCACTTCCTAAAATTAATCTCCGTCACGTTACACTTTAGTAAAGTGATATATAGGTACATATACGTACGTATATGTATATAGACCACCGCCAGGCGCTTGTCAGTCTTTATTGAGACTTGCCCTTTGGCAAGTGTCAGCACAGCTCCGGTGTGAGAGCAGTCGAGTCAGAAAGATATGCTAAGTTTATTCTCTTCTCGGGTGTCCTAAAAGATTGCATTAGCTGCAGTTCCTAGAGTAAGTACTACGTAAGGTCATTGTAGGGGCAGCGGGGTGGCTCAGTAGGTTAAGCTGCTGCTTTGACTTCGCTCTTGGTCTCAGGGTCCCGCCATCCAGCTCCAAGTTGAGTCAGGCTCCTGCTCAGCGGGGAGCCTGCTGCTTCTCCGTCTCTGTCTCTCTCCTAAATAAATAAATCTTAAAAAACAAAATTCTATCACAGGATATTCGTGTTTATAATTAGTGTTAAGGCCAGTACACTAAAATAAAAGATCGGACGTTAGGAAATCTCAGGGGTTGCAGTAGCAAAATATTGCCGTTCTGTTTTCCACACTGAAGCTTCGATGATCTTCACAAAGTACAAATGTGGCCGTAGTCTCCTCCTCCATGGCTCCCCGTTGCGCCCAGAATAACTAATACGGAGTTGCACTGTGGATCAGGCGCTGCGCTAGGAGTTCGCGAGCCTCGGCTTGTCAGCCCCGCAGCTACCTAGTGGGCAGCGGCGTTCCTCAGCTTGTCGATGAGGAGACAGAAGTGGCTCCTGCCCCCGCCGGCCTCCGGCCCCCCTCAACTACGCCTCCGCAGTGGAGCCGCTCTTCTCCATCAGGCCCTCACCTGCTCCTCTTCTTGCGGCTACTCTCTCTCCCTCAAAGACTTCTTAATTCCCCCCCCCCCCCCCCCGCCCCGGGCCATGTCAGCTGTGCTTGCTCCTGTGTCAGCATGTCGCACACTGTGCGGCGGCCAGGCTTACCCCTCTCCCTTGCTACCCTGGATTGGCAGGGACTGGGCCTTCCCTCGCCATCGGAATCACCGCCCACCAAACATCCCGTCCAGTGCCTGGTGCTAAACTTATATTTGTTGGGTTAAAGATCATCTTTAGTTTTCTTTTTTAAAGATTCTATTTATTTATTCATGAGAGACGCAGAGGGAGAAGCAGGCTCCCTGCAGGGAGCCCGACGTGGACTCAATTCCGGGACCCCGGGGTCACACCCTGGGCCGAAGGCGGTGTGAGCCCCCCGGGCTGCCCCATCTTTAGTTTTCAATACAAGTCTCTAACGTATTGTTTTCTGTCCTGCCACCCTTCGCCCCATCCGTAGGGCCCTCTGTGATCTGTCGCTGTGCCCTAGCGTCGTGTCCTCAGCCCCAGGATTGACATTTTACGGATCTCCTGTGGTCTCTTATTTTCCCCTATCCTGGAATCGTTTACCCGTTCGTTTTCGCCCAAAGCAAATCCTACACATCTTCCAGGGTTCAAGTTAAGCCTCTCGTTCTCTTGACCCCCTCTATCTGAAGTCGGGGCTCTGGGCTTCAGAAGCACCCCATTGTCTAACATTCCCTGTTAATTACGCAGTGCCATGGAGCCTCTGCTCCGTCGTTCTTGGAACTTGTCATTTAAATCTTCCTAGTGAAAAAAAAATAAAAATAAAAAATAAATCTTCCTAGTGTTTTGGGCTCACCCTGTCCACCACAGAGCAAGTCTTTGAGGCCCACGACCACGTTTTGAACATCCCTGCCTCGTAGCTCCACGATGCGTTTATGAGACTTAGCACCTGTGAAGAGCCCACACTGTCTGGATCTGAATCCCAGCTCTGCAGTTGACTCCCTAGTGACCTTGAGCTAATCATCTACCTTCTCCGTGGCTCATTTTCCTCATCGTAAAGTTGGGAAAGTAATCTTCCTCCAGAGAGCTGTGGTGATGGTTACACAAGTTAATACGTCTTCAGCCTATAGCAGCGATTACTTAAGTGTTGTTGTACGGTGGTTAGTAGTAACCGTGATAATGATTTGAAAATACAGATATGTTGTCAGGATGGCCAGCCACAAGGTATGTATTAGCCACTGTTTGGATCAGTTTGTTTGTCACCCGGCAAACTGGTTTTGCTATGAGCTGGGAAAGGTCCACCAAGGGATGGCAGGTTCTGGGAGGAGTTTCAGTCCAGGTCGATGCTGTTGGCCTCAGCCGTGGGAAGCAGTGAGTGTCTGGAGAGCTCAGGCTGGACGTTGGAGGGTCAGGCTGGGCTGGCAGGACTAGAACCAGTTGTGACTTTTTCACGGTTTGGTTCAGCTATAAAGGAGCTCTGAGGGTTCAAAAAGTGGATTTTCCCCTTTTGCAGCTTCAGTACTGGTCTCGGGGCATTACTGAGTTATGATGGAAATGGCGCCAGGAGGACCGTCCTTTCTGTGTTATCCAGGGACTGGTTCCCTCCATCGCTGATAGTTATGTTGCTGCTACGTGATAGTGTCTGTAAATCTGACCTTTGGCAATTATTATTCCAAATGATATATTCAGGTTTACGGGTTTTTTCCTTCCTTGAAAAGCTGAATCCATTTCCATACTCATATATTCGTGGTTACCTCCATGTGCGTTTGAGCAGTTTCTATTTAAATGCATAATGAAGATAGCTATCAATTTTAACAAGAATGATTTCATCACCTGTCATCAATAATGCAGGAATACCTGCCAGTTGAATGACTCGGTGTAAGTACTGGTACGATGTCTTCCAGGTTTTAAGAGGTTGTGTTATATTTTCACAGTGTGGTGTTGATTACTGTCATTAGAGAGGGCTGGGTGAGAAAAATCTCTTGTCTAGTAAACAAAACCCCTTTTTATCCAAGTAGGATTAACTGCAAACCTACAGGAGAGATTTCTCAGAGAATTTCATAAATTTAATTCTGTGCATGACTTGAACTGTCTTCTCTCCTTTTAAAAGTTTCTTTAAAATTTTTTTTTTAAAAAAAGGCTCAGAGGTTTAAACAAAGCATTAGCTTAATGGGCTCCTGTTGTTAGACTCCTAAATAAACCAAATCTCTCCTCGGTTTGTAAACAGATTAAGTACTTCATCCAGCATATAAATATTTTTACTGCTTCTTTTTTGAGAGGTTTTATTTATTCAAGAGACACAGAGAGAGGGGGGCAGAGACACAGGCAGAGGGAGAAGTAGGCTTCCTGCAGGGAGCCCTATGCGGGACTGGATCCCGGGACCCTGGGGTCACAGCCTGAGCCCAAGGTAGACACTCACCCGCTGAGCCACCCAGGCGCCCCTTTTACTGCTCTTTATACTTGTTCTGTGAATCCTTATGGCAGATTAAATGTGATCGAAGTCAGCCGAAGCATGCCCTACTTTTGGGGCATATTTAAATTTTATTAAAATACAGAGGTGGTTTTGGTTTATTTGCTTCTTTTTGTCCCTGATCCTATGATTACACAGATAATTATAGTTAAATTGTATTTTGTCGCTGTATTAAATGTGACTGTTTAGTTTTTCTTTTCCCTCAAAATCTAAATATAACCTGAAAATATTAAGTCTAAACATTAATGTCCTGAATGGAAACTAAAAGTTTTTGTTTGTATTTTGAGAATTGGGATTCTTACAGAAGTTACTGGATGTGACATTCATACCAAGGTACCGAATGTTACAGGAGAGGAACCTTCCCTTGACTACTTTGCATTTGTTGATACTTCGAGAACTACTTGACATCTGGACTCATGGGACAAGGGAAACCTTGCATGACCATATGATAATCAAAAATCATTTGAATAAGATGGTGGGGAGTGAATGGTCTGGGAGAGAGTGACTCAAGGCCTAACTCAACGTCCTAACGTACGGTGTTTTGCAGCTTTGAATTAGCCTTTAGGCATCAGTTCTCATTGTCACTTGGACAAGCCAGAGACTTAGGCCCTTTGAAAAGGACCGTGTCCTTCTATGACCTACTTATTAAAGACTCGGCATTGATCTATGGAAGGTATTTAAATGCCATCTGAGTGAAATTCGTAGAGCTCGTTCTGTACAATTCTGAAAATTATTTTTAGTCTGTGATAGAGGAATACTGATAGCTGCTTTTAATTATTTTTAATTATTTTTTTAATTATTGTCTTTTATAAAGTTCATATGACTGCATATTTTTTAGTTTTGATTTTTATTTTTTTTAAAGCAGAGACAGGCATGTACAAAGTTCTTTAGAAGCATGAACAAGTTTATGAGGCTTGCTTAAAAGGAGAACCACAAGACTGTACCCGCCGCTCGCTTCCCCTGCCTTCCCGCTGCTGTTGGGATATTCGCAGCTGGTGTAGTTTTAGATCAAATGCTTGCGTTCCTAACTCCTGGTTTCTAAGTGTGCCCATTACTTGCTCCTTTCCTGCCCCAGCCCCCCCCCCCCCCCCCCCCGCCCCGGTTCAGCCGTCTTCTCGGACCTTCCCCGCTTGTGACGCAACAGCTGGGGGAGCCCTGGCCTCACTACTTGCGGGGTAAGACTGTGGTCACAGCTGAGTCACCTAGTAGACCGTGGCTAGTTCCCTTTCCCTATGCCACTTTCGGTTTTCTTGTGATGTTCTTGCTCCACTTCCGCTGTCCTCACCACTAACTCATCCCTGACTTCACCAGTGCCCGAACACACTCAGATGCGCTGCTACCCTGCAGTGTCCTTGTGCTGCGGGCCCCGGGAGCCTTCGGGCCGGCCCCGGACCCCCGCTGTCCTGTGTGTCAGGGGCACGCTGGCACTCGGGATCTCTGGCCACCAGCAAGCTCGTGCCCCTTTGCCTCTCGCCCACGCCGGGTCTTTTATGTCCTGTATCCCGTGTCTTCCTCTCCCTTGATTTAGTCCCGTGTTGGTGGCACACAGCCTGAGAAACAAGAGGTATATTTTTTGAGAAATCCCGTGTGTAAAGTGTCTTTATTTCACCTATAAACTTGAATAATGATTTGACGGGTTATAGCTTCTGCTGTCATTGTTGAGAAGTGTGGAGGCATCTCTGGTTCCCAATCCTTATTATGTGATGCATTTTATTCTCTGAGACTTTGTAGGGTCATCCGTTGGTCCTTGTGTTCCGAAATCTTAATGATGGCTTGGGTCTGTTTTATTCTCTGCATTGGACACTCAGTGGGTCATTGCAGTCACACAATTCATAGCTTTCAGTTCTGAGAAATATTTTTGGATCAAAAAATTTTCCTTTTCTTAATTTTCTGTTTTCTCTTCTTAGATTTCCAGTTTTTTAGACACCTTTCTGGATGATCCTGTATTTGCCTTGTCCTTTCTCTCCTACTCTCCTACTTTCATCTCTTTTCTTTTATTCTTCTTCATAGTTTAAGTTCTTAAGGTCTTTTTTTTTTTTGAAAAAAGTAATGTAAATCAGTGACCTTTTTATACATTGAACACATCCATACGATAAAGACCCAGATCAAAAAACCATAAAATTCTCAGCACTCTAGAAACCCCCATCTAGTCACTATCTGCTCCAAAGGGAACTACTATTCCAAAAATTTAGCTTTTTGTTTTGAGAGAACTGTAGAGTCACATACAGTTAAAAGAAATAACACCTATAGCCCAAGTATCCTGTGCTCATTTTTCCCCAGCGGTAGCATCTTGTAAAACTCTAGTACAACAGCGTAACCAGGATACTGACATGGATATGGCCAAGGTGCGGAACGTTTTGCCACCACCAGAATGTTTCATGTCTGTCTTCTGGGGCTACCACCACTTTCATCCTCTGTTCCCTATGGAACACCTGGCAATCCCTATGCGGCCTCCATTTCAGTAATTTTGTCACCCCAAGAATGACATGTGAATGGAATCCTACAGTATGTAATCTTTTAAGATTGGCTTTTTTCCCCACTCTTTACTTTTGTTCTCTGGAGATCTACCCAGGTTATCCTATGTACCTCTAGTTTGTGGTCTTTTATTGCTGCATAATATCCCGTAGTATGGATGTGCCACGGCTGTAGAGCCATCTGTCCACTGAACGATATCTGCTTTATTGCCAGTTAGGGGGTGTCACAAATGAAGCTGCTGTAAATATTTGTGTCTTGGTTTTTGTGTGAAGTTTTTATCATTTCTTTGAGATAAATGCCCAAAAGTATGAGTGCTGGGTCATAGAGTAGTCACATATTTAGATTAAGAAACTGCCAAAGTGCTTTCCAGAGTGGCTGTACCATTTTATATCCCCACTAACAATGTATGAGTGAACTAGGTTCTTCCTATCCTTGTCAGAATTTGGTGTTGTCATGATTTTTATTTTATTTTTTTTAATTTATTTTATTTTATATTTTATATTATTTTATATTTTATTTTATTATTTTATTTTATTTATTTTATTTTTTACGATTTCTACTTTAGCCATTGCTATACATGATCAAGACCTGAGCTAAGATGAAGTGTCAGATCCTTATTTGACTGAGCCAACCAGGTGCCCTGTCTGTCCACTTACTTAGATTTTTATTTCTTTCCTCAGCATGTTGTAGTTTTCAGCATATAGTCCTTTGCATTAATTTATATTTAAATATTTCTTCTTTCCAAGAGATTTTGTAGATTTCTTGAGATTTCCTACACAATCCAATAGAGACCGTTTATTTCTTTTTGAGCTATGTACCTTTCATTTTCTTTTATCGAAATGGCTAGAGCTTTCAATAGTCTTGCATAAGAGTGATAAGACCAGATGATCTTGCCTTGTTTCTTATTTTAGAAAAAAAGCATTTAGTCTTTCACTTCTAAGTATAATGTTATCTGTAGGTTTTTGTAGATCTTTATCCAATTAAAGAAGTTTCTATTCTTCTGAGACTTTTCATGAATGAGTGTTTAATTTTGTCAAAATCTTTTTTCTGCACTGATTAATAGGATTCTACTTTGTTTCTTTAGCTTGTTAATATGGTGGATCTTCAAGTATTGTACTAGCCTTGTATCCTTGGAATAGATCTCACTTGGTCAAAGTGTACAGTTCTTTTTATATATTGCTAAATTTTCTTTTCTAATATTTTGTTAAGGATTTTTATGTCTGTGTTTATAAGGGATATTGTTCTGTAGTTTTCTGGTTTTCTGTTGTTTGGACTGTCTTTCTTATGGATATAAGATTTTGGGTTGATAATTCTTTTTTTTTTTTTAAGATTATATCTATCTATTCATGAGAGACACAGAGAGATAGAAGCAGAGACACAGGCAGAGGGAGAAGCAGGCTTCATGCCGAAGCCAGACGTGGGACTTGATCCCGGGTCTCCAGGATCACGCCCTGGGCCAAAGGCAGACACTTTAACCCCTGAGCCACCCCGGCGTCCCTGGGTTGACAATTTTTATACCACTTTCTTCTGGTGTACATGGTTTCTGATGAGAAATCTGCTATCATTTGAATTCTTTTCCCATATTGGTTGTGACTCCTGTTTCACTGCTCTCAAGATTTTTTTGTTTTTGGTTTCCAAGTTTGACACGTGTATCCATGATGTGTCTTGGTGTGGATTTCTCTTGTTTGGAGTGCATTCACCTTCTTGAATCTGTAGATCTTTTGCCAATTTGAGAAATTTTCAGCTTTTACTTCTTTGAGTACTTCAGCCCTGCCCTTTTCTTCTCCTTTCAGGACTCTGATAACATGAATCTTCAGTCTTTTGTTATAGTCCCACAGGTCCTTGAGGCTCTGTTCATTTTTTTTTCCCAGTCTGTTTTCTCCCTGTTATTCAGTTGCATAATTTCTATATTCTATCTTTCAGTTTGCTCATTTCCCCCATCTCCTCCATTTTGCTGTAGAGTCCATCCATTGAGTTTTTTTATATTTTGGCCATTGTCTTTTCCAGTTGTAAAATTTCCATTTTGTTTCTTTTTATACATTATATCCCTTGCTGGGATTTTCTGTTTCTATTCTACAACTTTCTTCTTTCTTTCTTTTCATTTTTTTAAACATGTTTGTAATTGCTTGTTGAAGCATTTTTTGAAGTCTCACTGGCTCTTGGTATGCATTATTTTCATTGAAATTTGGGCATTTGGGATATTGTGAAACTCTGGGTTGCATTTAAGCCTTTTGATCTAGCTGGATTTTTCTGACGTGCTGTTGCAGGGGAATTGGAGATAACTGCCTCATTATGACACTCCGCCCCTCTTGACACCTGAGGATGAAGGAGCTCCTTATCACTGTGAGGTAGAGATGGGTGTTCTGGCTCACCACTAGGTATCCATTGATACCTCCCCGGCTGGAAGGAATGAGTGCCTCATTACTGCTCCCTGTGTGGCTTCCACTGATACCACAGTGGGGATGGGGGGAGTAACCTTGTTACTACTGGGTGGTAGTAAAAGTCCTGAGTCTCTACTAGGCCTCTTCTGACACCACCCCAGGTGGAAAGGTAGAGATGTCTTATTACTAACAGGTGGGGATGGAAGTCGAGAATCCCCCTGTGTTCTCCACTAATGATGTCTTGGAGATAAGGCCTCATTATCACCTAGCAGTGATGAAGGCCCTAGCTCCCTGCTCGGTGTTCTCCGATACCACCTCAGCTTAGGGGTTTGGGTGCCCTGTTAATAGCCTCTGAGTATGGAAGTCTAGGCTCCCCCTGTAGCCATTGCTGGTAGGGGTGGGAGTCAGGACACATTACCCCCCAACCCTAGACCCCATTCTGTGGTATTTGGCTGAAGGAGAGCAGTTATTATTATTACCTAAAGTTTTCTGTTTTTCTGGGCTGCATTTTTCTGCATCCTTTAGCCAGAGAGGACTTTGTGGGCTTTTGGGGTTTTTGTTTGTTTGTTTATTTGCTTGGGGTTGTTTTGGTCTGCACTCATGGATATTTCCAAGTTCTTTAGCCCCATTTATCCCCATGTTCTTTGGGTACCAAGGTCCCTAGCTAGTCTGCAGTCTTCTGTCTACCTTGCAGAGCCTTCTGCATTTGCCTTATATATGACGTCCAAGACTTTTAGTTGTCCTTTGCAGGAGCACTAGGGAAAAGTGTGTCTACTTGATCTCTTTGGAAGCAAAAATCTACCCTGACTTTCAATACCATAAGTTAGTTTTGCTTACTTTTGTGAGTCAATATAGAGGGAATCACTGGCATGTGCTCTTCTGCTCCTTGCTTTTCTCAGTCCATATTATGTTTGTGATACTCATCCATGTCATTGCATGAAATTATGATTTATTTTTACTGCTGTACAGTATTTCATTATCTGAATATAACATGTCTATGTATTCTGCTATAAATAGGTTGTTCCCAAAAGTTTTGAGCTATTAAAATTATTCTGTGAACATTTTTGTAGATGTCCTTTTGGTGAATACATTAGTATATATCTAGGAGTTGTCATCGGGTATATATTCAGGTTTGGTAGCTAGTCCCAAACGGTTATCAAAGTAGTGTATCAATTTACAGTCCTATCTGCAGTCTCTGAGCATTCCAGTCACTCTGCATCCTCACCAGCACTTGGTATTATCTATCCTATTTATTTTAGCCGTTTTGGGAATATGTTGTATTATTGCATTGTTTTAATTTGCTTTTACTGCTCACTTTAATCAAGTTGAGCATCTTTTTACATATTTATTTGGCATTTGCATAAGCTCTTTTGTGAAGTGACTGTTGAAGTTTTTTACTCATTTTTCCTGTTAGACTACCTGACATCTCTCTATAGATTTTTAAGAATTCTCTATATATCTGGATATACTCTTTTGTCTGTTATATATAATATGCATCCTCACCAGAATACCTTATTTTACTCTTGGGCTTGACATATCTATCTTTAATGTTGCCTTTTTATAAAAAGTTTTTAATTTTAATGTAGTCCAATTTATTTTTTCTCCCTTAATGCTTAGCACTTTTATATCCTATTTAATAAGTCGTCTTCTATCCTAAGATCTTCAAGATTATTTTTTTATGTTTACAATCCATCTGGAGTTGATTTTTATGATGTGAAGTAAAGGGTCTATTTATTGTTGTCATTGTCTTTTTTTATAAGTAGTTGCCTTAAATTTTTATTTTATATCATCCCTTACTTTATCCTTTATGCTTTTTTCCACGAAAAATTTCTATAACTTTTTCATTCAACCATTCGTTTTATACCTTCTCATCCTCCTCCTTCTTGAAAAATATGTATTATCTTATTTTTGTTTCATAGTTGCATTTCTTGTTTCTGAAAATAATATATTCTGGAAATAGCTTCTGTTTTCTCCATGTTGATTTTTGTTTGTTTGTTTTGGGTCTGTCTTTCATGTCCGGTACTTCCCTCATATGTCTCACAGTTCTGCTCATATTTACTGGCAAGGCTGGATGACTGAACTTCCACATAGAGTGATTTGGGGAGTATTTAGTTGGGAAGGCTTCAGTATCAGGATCCTCAGAGCAGAACTCAGTTTCCTGCCTGGAGGATGGAAGCCTTGTCAGCTTCTGTAAACCTTGTGAGGGAAGTGGGATGGGGGTTAGGGGAGGGGTTAAGGGTTGGAATCAGGATGTATATGTTCACTTAATGCCCTATTTTCAGTACGGTACCCCTACCCTCAACTCCGGCTGTTTCTGTCTGACAGCAGAGCCTCTGTGTTATTCTCTCCAGAGGAAAAAAAACCCTCTAGTTGTCTGGTTAGCTTTGTGGAATGCAGAAGGGAATTGAGTGTCCTTAGTTGGAGCTGAGACTTCAGTCAACTGTGTTAGCAGCAGCCTCCCTGCCCTGCCTACACACACACACACACACACACACACACACACACACACACACACACACACACACACACCCCAACCGAATATGGCCAACTCGTGAGCCTCTGAAGGATTCTGAGTAATCAATTGTATTATTACTGGCTTTCCCCACTGTCATCCAAGTTTTCAGTTTTCTCAGCTCTACTAAGTTATTTTCCAATTGTCTCATTTTATTCTGGCCTCCAGAATATAATCTGATTGCTCCATTTATGGGCCCTTTAGTTCTCCTAGCTTGGATTATGACTTTAAAAATGTGTGTTGTCTGTGTGTGTTGTCACGTTGGTGGGATTTAAGAATGGAGGTCAGATGTACTCAGATTACTCAATCTGCCATCTTCATCCAGAAGTGTCATGCAACGTTTATACGCTTTAAAAGCAACAGATATTTGAGTTCAGAAATGAGATTAATTTAGAAAATAAGTCCAAAGGGGGCACCTGAGTGGCTCAGTCGGTTAAGCATCTGCCTTCAGCTCAGGTCATGATCCCTGGGATCCTGGGTTCGAGCCCCGCATGGCAGGTTCCCTGCTCCTCAGGGAGCCTGCTTCTCCTCCCCCTGCCTGCCCTTCCCCCCTGCTTGTGCTCTCTCTCGATTGCTCTTGGTCAAATAAATAGATAAATCTTTAAAAAGGAGAGAAAGAAAGAAAGTAAATAAATAAATAATAAGTCCAAAGGAGAATTCTTGTTCTCTTCAGGTGGTGAGATGGAATTGGGGCTGCCGACTTGGATAGGTGAAGGTGCTAATGATAAGTATAGAAAAATCAGCTGGACAGCAAAAGATTGGATTTTGCTTTTCCCTGAAGTTTTGTGTGGAAAACAAGTTTTCCTTTCACTCTGAGGAAAACACGACTTGGGAACGAGGTAGAGTTGGGGGTTGCACAACATTGTGAATGCACTAAATTCCACTGAATTGTTTACTTCAAATGGTTACTTTTTTGTTGGGTGAATTTTACCTCAAATAAAAAAAGAATGCTTAAACCTAAAAATAAGAAACACAGGAACATTTTTAAAACTTACAGCTAATTGTTGACACCTGGCTGTGGGGGGGTAACAGAGCAGTTGAGATTACACGGGTCTCATTACGTTGTGTTTCCAGTGACTGCCTAGCAGTTCTTTTTAAAATGTTTGCAGGCCTGATTCTGGAAGAAGTTCAGCAAGTTAGTCTTTGTTTTGAGAAAAGGGAGAGCAAGATCTATTCCAAGGGATAGCAAGTGAGGTTCTTCCTCCTTGGTATACAAGGTGAGAGGAATTACTAGGTATTTAATGTGTGTACCTCCTCCATCAGAATATGTTGATGGCAGCTTGATGAATCTTGACCTAAGACCTTTGGACTCTTTAATTATCTGTATAATGGAAGAAAGGGGAATTCTGATGGAATATGGCACAGTTCCTATAAATTTATGCCATTTATTGCTTATCTTTCAGAAGAGACACCCTTATAAAAGGGCTTAATAGCATTTTATCGTCAAGGGTGTAGCATTTGGCGGTGTGTTGTGGTGCATTAGAGTATGCAGCTCAAAGCCACGATCTCTGGGTTTGGACCTTCACTCTGCCCCTTCTGAGTTGTTGAAGCTCACCGGGCCTCATTTTTCTCTTCTGTAACATAGAGGAGATAGTAGGGATTGTCATAAATATGAGCTTAACACATTAAGAATCGTTGAGCCTGGCACAGAGTAAGCACTCAGTGAATGGTATCTGGTCCTTTCTTCCTGATGCTTTGTTAAACTTCAATCCATAAAAGCACACGTTTGGAGTATAAACAACACAGAGGCCATTTCCTCACCAGGACATCCTTGTAACGGCTAGAGTGACCAACTCCAACTGCAAATGTGCAGCCGACTCCCTCTTTCATCACATTTGTGGTCGTGGTTAAAAGCTTGCTTCTATAGAAACTGAATGGTTTTAGCTGACCTTTATTTTTTAGAAGTTCTACACTTCAAACGTGCAGTGGATTTGTTTGAAAAGTAAAACCAAGAAACTGTAAATACTGTTTATTTTCAGTTCTCTATATTTGGTTTAGACATAATCTCTTTCGTTTGTACATTTTCACCAGGAATCAATGAAAAGATTTGAGAGTGAACCTGAGCTATAAACCTGCCATTAGAACATGTAATTAGTCAGTCGGTGGCCACAAAGAGTATTTGATTCTTTGAAAGCTGTTTTTCTGTTTTTAGTATTGTGTGGCTGCGAGTGATAAGTGGGAGAAGTCTCTCTCACAATTACTATTTTGAGCCACAGTTTGAGACTCCTTAGCTTCTTGCAAGATGGAGCTCTGGGCTTAAATGTTATTTTCATACTAAGCCATCTTTTAAATTTTACTTTCCAGGCCAACAGTCAAGATTCCGAAGGTCACAGACTTTCTGATGGTGGTGGGGAGCCATGGCGTCAGATGATAAAGTCGCCATCTTAACTGATGATGAGGAGGAGCAGAAGAGAAAGTACGTGCTCGCCGATCCCTTTAATGGTGTTTCCAGGGAACCGGAGCCACCTTCCAATGCAACACCCACCTCCACGGAAACAGCTGCTATTCCTGAGGAGGAGATAGACTGGATAGAGAAACACTGTGTCAAAATAAACAATGATCTTCTGATATCCAAGGTCTTCTATTTTTTCTTTTACTCTGCCTATGGCTCTCTTTACCCGCTGCTGCCTGTGTACTATAAACAGCTGGGAATGTCCCCCAGCCAGAGTGGATTGCTAGTAGGTATCCGATACTTCATTGAATTCTGCAGTGCCCCCTTTTGGGGTGTCGTCGCAGATCGCTTTAAAAAAGGCAAAATCGTCCTCCTCTTTTCTCTTTTGTGTTGGGTTTTGTTCAACCTGGGCATCGGATTTGTCAAACCTGCTACCTTGAGATGTGTACCAAAGATCCCCCCAACACCTCGTCCCACTAACTCAAGTCACCTGCTAACTCTCCCACCGACCAACTCTTCCATCACCACATCAGCACGAGCACGTGACAGGAGGAGCCTGCTCCTGTCCACCTGGCCAGCGATGTTAGAGCTGGGGCCCAATGTCACAGACGCTGTCATCTTTTCGACAGCTCCAAACAACACCAGTGCGCCCACTCTGCCACCCCAGACGGATGAGATTACTGGCCATGGTAGGGACTTTACCTCGAGTCCAAGCCCGGTGGCCCCCACCCTCCCAGGAGACGTAACCAGAGAGACAACCACTGCTGTCGTCACCACCAAGTCTTTACCTTCTGATCAAGTCACTCTTGTTTATGATCAGCAAGAGGTGGAGGCTATATTTTTGGTGATCTTGGTGGTCGTCATAATAGGAGAGTTTTTCAGTGCCTCTTCCGTCACCATCGTGGACACTGTAACCCTTCAGTATCTGGGGAAACACAGAGACCGCTACGGACTGCAGCGCATGTGGGGCTCCTTGGGCTGGGGCCTGGCGATGCTGTCGGTGGGCATCGGTATCGACTACACTCACCTAGAGGTGCTCATCGACGGAAGGGGCTGTAAGCCGCCCGAGTACCGCAACTACCAGGTCGTCTTCATCGTCTTTGGAGTTCTCATGACCCTGGCTTTGATTGTTGCCACTCAGTTCCGGTTCCGCTACAATCATTTCAAAAACAATGAGAGTAAAGGGAAAGAGGTGGAGATCCCGCAAGTGGAGGGGAATAGCTCCACAGAGTCCTCCGAGGAGGCGCCAGGCGCACCGGGCCACCCGCAGGCCTTCAGCTTCTGGGACCTGATCCGGCTGCTTTGCAGCGTGCAGTACGGCTCCGTGCTGTTCGTGGCCTGGTTTATGGGCTTTGGATACGGCTTCGTGTTCACCTTTCTCTACTGGCATCTGGAAGACTTGAATGGAACCACGACCCTCTTTGGGGTCTGTTCGGTCCTCAGTCATGTGTCTGAGCTCACAGCCTATTTTTTTAGCCACAAGCTCATTGAGTTGATCGGCCACATCAGGTAAGAACGCGATTACGACTGCTGCCTTCAGCGGGTGGGCCTCATCCTGTTGTACTTTCTAGCTCCTCTGGGCGCACCCAAGGAGGCGGGGGTGGTGTTTGGAGCCGCCCCGGAAGGGCCTTCTGCTGCTCCTCCGCCTCAAAATAGAAACTGAAGGAAGGAGGGAGCCTACTTGGGTTATCTAAGGCAAACAACGCACGTCTGTCTGTCTGCTGCTCCCAGGCATTTGTGAAGGAGAGTCTAGGTGCAGAAAGTGGATTAGGGTCTTTCAGCCTTCGGTTATTCTCAGCCGCTTGTTGACATAAGAGGAGCGTGAGTATATGGTCCGTGGAGGTGCCCGTTCTATTTAACGAAGCTGTGACCCCCGTAATGGCTAATCTGTGACACCACGTGGAGGAGATTCATACATGATGTGTTTTTTAAGATTTTATTTATTTATTCGTGAGAGACAGAGAGAGAGAGAGAGAGAGGCAGAGACCCAGGCAGAGGGAGAAGCAGGCTCCCTGCGGGGACCCTGATGTGGGACTTGATCCCCGGACCCCGGGGTCACGGCCTGGGCTGAAGACAGACGCTCAACCGCTGACACCCCCAGGCTGCCCTGTCCTTGCTTTTTATACTGCTTCCTGCCCCATCATTGCCTCTAAAATGTAGAGGCAGCTGCACGTCAGCGCTTTGACCTCAGAGACACGTGTGGCGTACCCCTCCCTAAACTGTGAACTTGCTGAAGCTGAAAGGAAGCAACCGTGCACATCTGTGTGTGGTACTCGTTGAATCTCTGAGAAAGTCAGAAGGAGAGATAGACACTGACGAGATTTAAGAGACAGCGATCCTTTTTTCCTTTCCTTTTCCTTAATAACTGAAGATTTTAATTAACTAGTAACGTGAATAATTTGATATAATTTTGAAGCTCAACCTAGAATCACTCTGTCCTCCAAACGAATATTAATATTTTGTCTTGTTTGGTTGGTTTTGCTTTGGGAGACTGCTTTGGTTTCTCAAATCTGTGACCCCTTTGTTGTCACTAAACAAAGTGAAGCATTGTGTACATGGTTCCCAGACCCACAAGGTCCCCGAGGCACATTCAGTGGGACCAGTTTGAAAAGTGTCTTGTGATATCCAGGACTTGGGATGTCCTGTCACTTTGTTCAGGTCAAGTTTGCATTCTCTGGCGTTGAGGGTCGACCTGGCTGCATTTAGACACTTCTCTTCAGCTGGAGTGTATGCATGCCTTCTGCCCTCAACCAAGCATCTTTGAATTCAGTCACTTATTCCCAGAAAGGCAGTTAGGGCCTCTAAGTGAGCCGAGTTCTAGGTGTCCTGCCTTAGTCATTGGCATTAATGGACTGTTGACTCTATACAGAGGCTGAGCATGCGTTCTACTTTCTTTTGTTTTTTAAAGATTTTATTTATTTATTCATGAGAGACACAGAGGGAGAGGCGGAGACACAGGCAGAGGGAGAAGCAGGCTCACTGCAGGGAGCCCGATGCGGGACACAATCCCGGGACCCCGGGGTCACGCCTAAACCGCTGAGCCCCCCAGGGCCCACAAGCATGCGTTCTATTTTCAAAGAAATTGTTATGTTCTCCTCACATGCTAAGAAAGAAGTTTCTATTCTGTCTTTGCCTTTTGTCTGAGGTATATATTTTCATGAAAAATCCTAGCAGTTTTACTACTGATTTTGGCAAATACATGAAGCGTACGTTGGCTGGGGGTCTGCCGTGGGCTCCGGTCATGATCTTAGGTCCTGCTCTCCAGCCGCCACACCTGCTTTGGGCTCCCTGCTCAGTGGGAGGTCTGCTTCTCCCTCTGCCCTTCCCCCTCCCCCCCCCCAGGTGGTCGCTCGCTCGCTGCTTGCTCGCTGCTCACTCTCTCTCTCAAATAAATAAAATCTTAAAAACCCTATAGCTCACCTTAACTTTCCAGTTTTGTTTTTAAATTTATTTATGATAGTCACAGAGAGAGAGAGGCAGAGACATAGGCAGAGGGAGAAGCAGGCTCCATGCACCGGGAGCCCGATATGGGATTTGATCCCGGGTCTCCAGGATCGCGCCCTGAGCCAAAGGCAGGTGCCAAACCTCTGCGCCACCCAGGGATCCCCGAACTTTCCAGTTTTATGTACAGAAAACGTCTTCCTTTCCTTATTTAATGATGTGATGGAAGAAAAAGACTCTTGTGGTCACATTGCTGTCCCAAGAGTCTACTGGGATTCCATTGGTTTGTGGCCATTTATCTCTTTTGGATTTTAATTCTGTCCATTAAATGTATTATCTTAACTACTTTTAAAAGATTCTAAGAGCTGGTGTGTGATGATGCCCACTATTCAAGCAGAACAGGTATATTTCTTTTGGTGAGATTTTGGGGAACCCGGTCAGGTGGTGGTGGTTGAGATTTGGGGGTCTGAGTGCACTGATGGCATCGCGAACCTCTCATTGGATGTCCATCATACATTAAATAGCTCACAAAGAGAAATTCTCTTTCCATGTGATAGTCTTTTATGTTTTTCTTATAGGATCGTAAGGAGGGATCTGTCTGGCTCTTATGTCCACGTCCATGTTTTTTTGATATTCTGTGACTGTGTTACTGGGAGTTTGTTTTCAGGAGTCAGCACTACCATAAAGATTGTAAATATCCTAATGTAGTCAGAAGTGGATTTTCCATAACTTTTTAAATATAAATTCATAATGGAGAAAAATTTATACCAGAAAAGCTTTTTTAAATAGCATGTCCAATTTTGAAGTACTTAGTATTTTATTTTATTTTTTATTTATTTTTAAGATTTTATTTATTTATTCATGAGACACACAGAGAGAGAGGCAGAGACACAGGCAGAGGGAGAAGCAGGCTCCATGCAGGGAGCCCGACGTGGGACTCGATCCCAGGGCCCCGGGGTCATGCCCTGGACTGAAGGCAGTGCTAAACCCCTGAGCCACCCAGGGGCCCCAAGTACTTAGTATTTTAATAGTTACACAGTTGATGCCCCGTTTTTCAGGGAATGAACTATAAGTCTAATCACCCACACACAGAGTAAATGATCTTTGGTTTTGATCTTGGATTTTGTCCGTCTCTAGAAAGTAGCTTTCTTAGGCAACTGGATAATGCTTAATATTTCCACTAAGAAAGATAAATTTTTTTTGATGTGAAATTGCAAGACTTCGGAATTTACAGCAAGTATATTTCTAGGCTAATTTATCTAGAGATGATGACTAGACTTTTTTTTATTTTAAAGATTTTATTTATTTATTCGAGAGAGAGAGGCAGAGACACAGGCAGAGGGGGAAGCAGGCTCCCTGCATGGATTTGATCCTGGGTCTCCAGGATCACGCTCTGGGTTGAAGGCGGCGCTTAACCGCTGAGCCACCCAGAGATTCTGATGACTAGACTTCTTTAAGTAGAAATGTAAATGTATCTTAAGGGTATGTTTATCCTGCTGGATGTTTTAACAGCCGTGAAGTGGGTTGTGATCAAAATGCATTACAATTAATCATTTATAAATTTGTAAATCATTACTGTCCAATATTAGGCCATCACGTATGTCGCTTGAAATTTATTTATATTTTAAGGGACACAAAAATCAACTCCATCGACTTTGACTCTGCCATAAGCTTCTTGCGCTCAGGGCCAGCTTTGCCAGGCGGGTGCTGCCAGCAGGGTGAGAGGAGCGCTGTGCGCCATGGGTTCCCCCAGAGGGCTGGCTGAGGGTCACCGAGAGCTAGCGGTCGGCTCGGGACAGGGGGGAATGCGTGATGCTGGGCAGCAAGGGGAGGAAAATAGGTTTTCCGGGTGAGGGAAGGCCGAGAATGGGAACAAGACACCGGCTGCAGTGGAGGACGCGGGGGTGTGGGGGTGGGACATGTCGATTGCACTGGAGGAGCAGCAGTCAGCACCGTGGAAGGAAGGAGCGCGGAGCGCGCTGGGCCCCGGGGTGAGCGCCTGCCCTGCACCCAGGGCGTGACCCCGCGGTCTGTGCAGGGAGTCTGCTTCTCCCTCCGCCTGGGTCTCGGCCTCTCTGTATCTCTCTCTGTGTCTCTCGTGAATAAGTAAATGAAATCTTTTTTAAAAATAGAAGGAAGGAACGAACTCACTCTGCTGCGGGGTGGCCCGGGAGGGCCTCAGGGGGAAGGGGCATTGGAGCCTGCCCGGCAGGCCTTCCAGAAACCTTCCAGAAACCTTGTTCACTCGCCTGGTCCTTCCGCTCCTGCTGGGCCTCGCGGCAGCCGCATCCACAAGACCCAGCCCTCGGGCCGCGCTCGGCCTCCGGGCCTCCTGCCTGTGGAGCCGCCACCAGCTGCCCGGGGAGACCGGCCTTTTCCGCCCTCCCCGTAGCTCACTGTGCAGGTGTCCCTGGGAGGGGCCTGTGGCCCTGGTGCCTTCGGGGGGGACCCCCTCCCACCTCGACACCTTGCTGGCACCTTGGTCAGGCGGGGTGCTGGGTGCAGGGGCTGTCTGTGCGGCCTCGGCCCCCTGTGGAGGGCTTGATCAAAGTGCAGAGACCCTGGGGAGCTGAGGCAGGTCCCCTCTCCTAGTATCACCCTCAGGGCTGGGTGCAGGGGAGACACAGGCCCTGAGCAGGCTTCGCGCCCAGCTCGGCCCACGTGGGCCCTCGTGCAGCCCCGAGCCCAAAACAGCCCTGAGCTGCCTAAGTGGTTGAGCCACCCAGCGCCCCAAGGAGTAGTAGTTCTTTTTAAAAAATGACTTTTACAGGGACTCCCGGGGGCTCAGTGGTGGAGCATCTGCCTTCGGCTCAGGCCGTGACCCCGGGGTCCCGGGATCAAGTCCCTCATCAGGCTTCCCGCAGGGAGCCTCTTCTCCCTCTGCCTGTGTCTCCGCCTCTCTCTCTGTGTCTCTCGGGAATACATAAATAAAGTCTTTTTAAAAAATGACTTTTGCCATAATAAAAGAATTTTCACAGTAAATTTGAAATTCTGTAATAAATTCTCTAACGGAGCCAGCATTAACAATAAGCTCAGTCTGTGCCTCTCCCTCTGCTGCTCCCTGTCCCCTACACCAGTGCGCTCTCTCCCTGAAAACAAATAAATAGAGCTCAGCAGCCGGCACATCTGTTCAGTTTAGGGGGCCAGTTATTTAGGCTTAGAGAACGCCAGGTTACGGGGCTACCGGGACCAGCACTACGGGGCCTGGTGGAAGGCAGGTGGCTGCTGGCATTCGGAACATGAACTTCATCCTGGAGGCAGGAGGGAGCCTTCACACGGTTCCCAGCAGGGAGGGCAACGCAGTGGGTGACTCTGATGCAGGAAACCCCCCTCAGGAGGTTCCGAAAATAGTCCAAGGGAGTCGTGATCTGGGGAGAGGTGATACCAGGAGCGGCAGATGGGGGGGCGGTGATACTGGGGAGAGGTGATGGGGGGAGGTGATCCAGGGAGAGGTGATAGGGGGTGGTGATCCAGGGAGAGGTGGTGATGGGGGGGGGCAGTGTTCCGGGGGGAGGGTGGTGATGGGGGGCAGTGATCCAGGGGGTGGTGATTCGGGGGAGATGATGGGGGTGGGTGATCCAGGGGGAGGTGATGGGGGAGTGACCCCGGGGGAAGTAATACAGGCCTGAGCTACAGCAGCACCAACAGCAGTTGAGGGAAGGGATGGATCCGGAAGTGAAGCTGAGGATGGCTTGGATGTGGGCAATGAGCTAGGGATCCCCGTGTTTCCAGCTGGGTGCAGTGGTTCCCCTCAAAGCAATAGGGAGTTCAGGAGGGTGCTAGGGATGTGGGGGAGGGGGACATGATGTGAATTCAGTATTGGGTTTATTTAGTTTGAAATTGGGGCGTCTAGATGTCTAGCAGCTGGAGAACATGACAGGCGGGGATTTGGGGCCAGACTGACCTGGGGAAGGAGCAACAAGGACACTTTGTGGTCCAAGAAGAGAAACGCGCTGAGGAGCATGGTTCCGTGGTCCCCAGGAGTTCGCTCTGCATTTCCTATCTGACTGGTGGTCCACGCTTTGTTGCTTAAAGTAATTACTTTCAGGTCTAAGAATGTTTCGTGGGGGGGACGTGTGGCGGGACGTGTGGCGGGGCTTCTGCTGTCACCTTTCTGTGTCTTGCTTTGGGAGGCGATGAGTCCCTGAGCCCCAAACTGTGGCCGAAGGGGGGGAGACAGACCTAGAGGGGGCACATGGGGGAGGAAGCGAAGCCGAGGAGGGGGGCCGGTGCTCTCCAGGGGGGCTCCGGGGTCCTGACCCGCCAGGGCGGCCCGGGGCTGCTGTGGGGCCTGGCTTGGCCACTGGCCTGTGTGGCCCTGATGGCTGCAGAGGTGTGGCCTCTCCGGTCCGTCCTCTGTGAACAGGGTCCTGCTAGTGCCTTCCACTCTGTTTTTGAGGTTTCTTGATAGAGACTAACGAGGTAAGATAGGGCAACTGCTTGGCACAGTGAATGGCGTATGTTAGGAGTTGATAAAATTATTACTGCTTTGTGCATCTTCAGACCTATTATGCTGCTTGTAACTGCAGGAGCCATTGATCATGATCGAAACCAGGGACTTAATACGATGTGGTGAGTGTCAAGATCATTAAGGCTGCAAAGTAAAAATGTGTGTGATTTTCAAATCTAACATTCTTCTCTAAAACATCTTGGTCTTGGGACACCTGAGTGGCTCAGCGGTTGAGCATCTGGCTTTGGCTCAGGCCATAATCCCGGAGTCCTGGGATCGAGTTCCACGTCGGGCTCCCTGCGTGGAGCCTGCTTCTCCCTCTGCCTGTGTCTCTGCCTCTCTCTCTCTCTCTGTGTCTCTCAGGAATAAGTAAATAAAATCTTAAAAAAAAAAATAAAACATCTTGGTCAAATTGAGTTTTTCTCCCCCGTTTTAGGATGACCGCATAATTTATATATCCCTCAGTGCCATTTTTCAGAACTGTAAGTAGCTGGCATACAGAATGGTTATAATCATAGCTGTCATTATTTATATGTGATAAATTAAAATTCTATTCATTTTCCTACTTTACCTTCAAAAACACCAATACCCATTTTTATGGGAAAAGCCTTTTAGAGCTATTTCAAGCAAGTATAGATGTTCATTATTAAAAAACTGTAAGCTGTAAATTCTCAGAAGTAGAAGACTTTATGATCAAGAGTTAAAAGGGAGTACTTTGGCTTTTATATAGTCCCTTGAAAAGAACAACTCTGTAAAGAAATATGTTACCATCTTACAGCTGCCGGCCAGCCGACTTGTTAACAGCCTTACAGGTAATTGAGCCACTCATAGTTCAGAACAAAGGGCCACATTGCAAGGTAGTATCAGTGAATCCAGGGCTTTTACTTATTGGTGGCATATTTGGTTCTCTTTTACCTTTGGGGCTGAGTTGGCTGAGACACTTGATGATTCAGATAGAACAGGACTGCATCCGTGGAACTGTGACTTGTGGTGGCAGGCAGTCCCCTATGCCGTCTCACAGGCCAAGCTGCAGGAGGCCAGGTGTGCACCTGCAAGAGGGAGGTCAGCTCCCATAGGGTGGTTACCTAGAAGGCACTTGGAGCCGGTGTGCTCGAGGTAGACGTTCCCCATGCGTGAAGAACGCACTGTCAGGTATACAGCTCTCTGAAAAGCCCACACACCTGCAGAAAGACATGCACGTGGATGCTTACTTGCTTATGCAGCTTTCTTACATGGACGGAGGGGATGATCTACCTATCAGTCAGTTGGAGAAGGAGTATGTTTGATACAGTCACAAGATAGGAGATTACACAGAAGTGAAAAGGAATGGCCTCGACCAACATGTCAGCGTGGGAAGCTCTCAAAAATGTTGAATGGATAAGAAAGTTTCAGAATGAGACATACTTTGGTACATTTATGCACATTTTAATGGTGCATTTTAAATTATGACATTTTCATGGTTACATTTATAGGTACAGAAAGATGTTTACATTTGGAGAGGAAAACATTCCAAATTCCCATGAGCCCTCATTCTCTGGACGGGATGTAGGAAGGAAGGGACTGGGATGTGGGATAAAGAGGGCAAGGAGAACCCCCCCTTTATCTCTAGCATTTTATTTCTTTAAGGAAATATGGAAAAGTATTCATAATTTTCCATTCTCGGTGCTGGATATATGTATTCTCTGCAGAATTTTTGGGGGGGATTTTCTCTTGGAAAATAGCTGAAAGCTTGTCTACTTGTAGTGACTAATATAATTATCCTCATGTAGAAGAAGTGTGTGTGTGTCTGAATATATTTTAGAGATATATTGTATCCAGATATATCAAACATTGAGAATTTGTAACCTCGATAGGTACATTGCCCCTGTATTATCCCCTAAATAGCATAAATGACTGAAAAGCTACTTTGCATTCATGGTCTCCAGTTTCTTCAAAATCAGATCGGGTGCAAATTTATAATATCTTATTGGGAATTCATACCAAAGTGCCCAACATTAAATATAAAGAAATATAGTAATTATATTATTACTAGAAATATAATAATCATATTCCTTTACACGTAAAAAAAGAAATCAAGGTACCAAAAGCCAAGTGATCATAAGCCCAAAGATTATAAAGTTTATTCCACGCAGTGAGTCTAATTATGGGCATTTGTACCAGCTGTTTAATTATCTTGAATCATGCATTGTCAATTTACTGCCTTTTTTGGTCCAAGTCAAAAACCTAAGTAATCTGGCTAATTATATTTCTACATATCCATGGAAATATTTGGCAGACTGCAATTCCATAATCGGGTAGGATACTTTGGAGAGCGGCAAAGCAGAGAGACTTTCTTAGAGGTTTGCTCCATAGCATACCTCCCCAGAGCCTTTCCAAAGAGTACCACTCCGTTCTGATTTCTGATGTATTTAGCATCTTTTCTTTACCTTTTCTCTACTAAACAACAGCATCTCTGAATAGTAATCTG
Organism: Nyctereutes procyonoides; assembly: GCF_905146905.1. Classification (NCBI taxonomy): domain Eukaryota; kingdom Metazoa; phylum Chordata; class Mammalia; order Carnivora; family Canidae; genus Nyctereutes; species Nyctereutes procyonoides. The sequence continues at coordinate 1,081,206 of NW_026575132.1, forward strand.
TAAGCAAACAGCAACTTACTAAACTTTTCCTGGAAAAGATAATTCATGGATTGAAGCTCAGACATCATCAAAAAGACCAAGTGTTCTGTTTGCCTAGGTTCGGGGCCTTGAACCTTGCCCCTGTGTGTCAGGTCCCGTGGGGAGTGCTCAGGGATGGATTGTTGGCGTCCGTCCTTGGCTGTGTCTGTGGCCTGTGGGCCAGACACTTCCTTCCCTTTAGAATGAGAAAGAGTTGGAGCAAATTGGTTTGGCCTTGATCTCACTCGTCTTCTTAAGCCTTGGTGGAAAAATTGTCGGGTAGGCTGGGAGCTATCCTGCTTCCTTTTATTCTTCTTTTTGCCAGTCTACCTATGAGGAGCGTGCGCGCACGTGTGTGTTTGTGTGTGTGTGTGTACACGTGTACGTGTGTGCATATCTGATCTAGGTTCAAATCCCACACTTACTGTATGTCTGGCCTTAGATGAGTCAGCAGGTAGCTTTGTTAAGCCTTTTAGGTTCCTCATTTACAAAAGAGGGTCAGTAATTGGGCTTCGTCGCATGGTTACTAAGGTGCAGTGAGATAATGGTTAGCAATACTAAGTGCTCAACCATAAGCAATAGCTAGTTTTATTACTGCCCTTATTAACTGACCCCCTCAGCGATAGTTACTAAGTACCCACTGGAGAACGGGCACTTTTCTAGACCCTGGGCTATATCGGGTGGGTGGCTCCTCACGGGACCACCATAGTGCTGGGGTGGACAATAAGCAGTAAAGAGACCCTGTTTTTTCCAGTGATGGTAAGTGACATATGGCAAAACAGTGCAGGCAGCGGATTCAGCGTGAGCAGGATGTGACTGCTCCAGCCCGGTGGGCTGGGAGGTGCCTCTGCGGAAGGGACAGCCAAGCAGTCCTGAGTAGGAGCTGCCCAGTGAGACCTGGGGCCCAGAGAAGACCACAAGTACGAACAGCCTGGGCAGGGGCGAGGCTCAATAGGTCAGCAAGGTGTGCGCGGTGCTGCAGGGCCCCGGGGGCCCCAGAAGACCCAGCAAGTTACCCGCCTGAGAAAAGTGGGAGTCATCGCACAGTTTGAGCAAGGGGTGACCCGAGCAGATTTCTGCTTCTATTGATTTTTTAAAAAACTGCCTATGTGGGTGATGGATCTGTCGTCATTACTTACCTTGCTCTGCTTTTGAAGGGGTCCGCTGTACTCATTCTCTGAGTTACAGAGAAGTTTTGAGCTGTTTTCTTCCTGAGTCATCAGCCGGCAGTTCACACGCTACCTTCGTTGACTGAATGCCTTCCACCGTCCAAACCAAGAGTTCATGCGTTGTTTGGTTGTTTTTTTGTGTTTGTTTGTTTTAGCAACTTGAAAATTTCAGAATAGCCATACAATCTAGGGGATAGACAGAAAATAAAAAATTGAAAATCAAAAATTAAAAATCTCCAACCTTAACCAAAAGTACAATTACAGAAAGGTGTAGAAAATAGCAGTGGCTGGTGTGCTGTCACTTGAGGGCTTCTTATGGGAAAGAGCCACATAAGGGCATGTGCTGCACGCGGTCGCTGCAGGTCCTCAGTCAGCACTTGTAGCGGCCCCCTGAGGGTGGCATTTGGGGTCTGCCTTGGAGAGAAGGGCTCAGAGGCGACCGGTTGCCCGTGGTGACACAGCCGGTAAACAGCAGAGGGGGGATCCCTACTCAACTACTCAGACTCCAGAGCTCAGGATCTCAGCTTCTTTTTTTTTTTTTTAATTTTTATTTATTTATGATAGTCACAGAGAGAGAGAGAGAGAGGCAGAGACACAGGCAGAGGGAGAAGCAGGCTCCATGCACCGGGAGCCCGATGTGGGATTCGATCCCGGGTCTCCAGGATCGCGCCCTGGGCCAAAGGCAGGCGCCAAACCACTGCGCCACCCAGGGATCCCTCTCAGCTTCTTTCTTTATGTAATTAGTTTTGATCGTAGCTAGTCTGTGGACTCATGGGCACAGGTTTAGTGTGTCCCTCTAAGCAACCCAGTCTCACCTCTTAGTCTTCCTTTTTTCTGTTCTGAGTGACCTGTGTCTGGTACACCTGTTTCACCTGTCTCAAGTGCCTCACACTCTCAAATTGGTTTTTACTCCCAATGAAATTCTTATTTCTCCAGATTAGCTGCTTTCAAGAAGTAGGAAGATGAGAGTACTATAAAACACTGAATATAAGTGGCAAAAACTGGTACCTCTGATGATGTCTGTATCATAGAGTTAATTCACAATTAAATATTTTATCACAATTACATATTATGCTCACTCAATTTTTTTTAAGGGAAACCTTTTATTAAAGATCAGGTTCCATTCTAGAATACAGTGTTGGACAAGGTAAGCATGGCACCTCTCTCATGGGGCTCACATGGCAGGAAGACCGTAAAACAAAAATATTGGGTGCTACAGAAATGTTAACTTAGGCACCTAAGACATTGGGAATGGAAAAAGAGTAAAGGAAATAAAAGTGAGAGTCCTTTTGGGTGGGAGTTGGGATGAATGGAGCAAGGGGAAAGTTATCTTATGAACTGGATACCAGATAGTGGTGGTGCTGCTCACCAAGGAAGCAAACAAGGGAGGGGGGAGAGGATATGGAGGATGGAACTTACAGAAATCTTAGGAGGCAGTGGCGATGCCCATTAGGAAGTTGTATTTATAAGTCTAAATCTTGGAAGAGAGGATGTGGCTGGAGACGTCTTTTGGGAAACATTAACGTGTACGTAGGACAGCTAGCTCCATCCCGTGACTTGAAGTTTTCTGTAACCAACTTCCTCCTCTCCATCCCTCCCTTCCCATCAGCTGGTAAATCCATTTTGGAAACTCATCTACCCCAAACTAGGAGCATGTTACTATCAGTGTGACCTGTTGAAAAGACACCAGTTCAGCGCTTCTAAGATGGGGATGAAAGCTATATCCTGACGTCAGAACACAAAGTCCTGATAAACGTATCTCGAATGTTCCCTCGATGTTATTCACTCATAACTCACGGCCTTCATCCTAGTGAGCCTCCGTTCACCCTTATGGGATAGTGGCCCCTGCATTTCTGTAGGACTGGAGAAACACAGTGCTTGGAGACAATGTGACGCTCAAAATAACCTCACGGCTTAGGTGTGATTTTCTGCACCCAGGGTTTATTTGATAAGTGCAGTGTAAACTAGGAAAGCAAACCAAGACCAGCACACAAATCAATTATTTTTTTAATACACATGCCTGCGTGTAGGATTATTTTTTATTGCCTTCCCTCAGGAATGTTACCGATAGGTGGAGGATACTTATTCCATGGAGAAGATTCTCAGTTTTTAAAGGGAACCATTTTATTCTGTTTCCTAATTAGGCTAAATCAGAAAATCAGTGTTTTCCATTTTTAATTTCTAGATCAGTAATAAAAATAAAGGGAAATAATACTATTTTAGGCTTTACAACTTAGAGTTTTCACAAATACTGTTACAGCCTCCCTACAAAACAAGTTTTGTTGTGTTCATTTTACAGTGACTCGATGAGAGCTGGATATCCTCCACTGGGGGAAAGACCATGTTGACTCCCTGGGGGCCTGGGGTGGAGCACCTGCCGCCAGGGCTCCCAGAGCCCCAGGATAGGTTCCTAATTGTGTCAGAGAGCATGGGTACTAAGAATAGAGGAGCCAGTTGCTATGGACTAGATTGTATCCCCCTGAAATCCATGTATTGGAGCCCTGACCCCCCGGATGCTGGTATTTGGGGATGGGGCCGTCACAAGGAAACTAAGGTTACATGAAATCATGAGGGTGGGGCCTTCATGATGGGATTAGTGCCCTTGGGGGACACCAGGAAGCGTGCTCTGGCTCTTTCCCTCAGCCAGGGCCAGACACGGTGAGAGCATGGGCCTTCCGCAAACAGGAGGACGGTCCTCAGCAGAATCTGATAGTGCTGGCATCCTGTTCTCAGTCTTCCAGCTTCCAGAGCTGTTAGGAAATACATTTCTGTTGTTTAAACTACCCATCTTGTAGTATTTTGTTAGGGTCACCTCAGGCAACGGGGACATGTACCCTAACAGAACAAGAAGAGTCTTAGGTGAGTAGAGATACTCGCAAAGGTTCTAAGAGTCCGAGGAGATTAGGAGGCACCTGCGGCTTGACATTGGGATGAGCGTGAGAATGAGTCAGGCCACGACACTTACTTTTTGCGTGTATAGCATTCCTGGTAGCATGGACGTGGTGGGGAGGAGAATACCACGCTAGCCTCGGAAGGAACCAATTTGCTGTGATTCGCCCAAGATCTGCCCTTCAGAGTGGTGGTGTGGAGACGGAGCCAGGGTCTCTCTGGCTGTAGATCTCGTACTCTTCGGTGATTCAGATAATAATGTTCATGTCCGCCAGAGTAGCTGAAGACGGGTTTCATTATTACTTCATTATTCTTAATCGAGTTACTCTTAATTACTAATACCCTGGCATTTAACTACTAAGTTATTAATATTACTCTTACTTCTATCAGCGAGATTTTGGTAGAAATCTAATATGTTTCAAATACAGGTAGGAGATTAGAGTAGGATCACAGCAATTTTTTGTGAAAGAAGATTTTTAAGGTAGAATGATCATTAATTTGTGTGTGTGTGTGTGTGTGTGTGTGTGTGTGAAAAAGAGCACCTTTTAAATTTCCCTCAGTTTGCCTCAAAGCCTTATGATCAGAAAAAAAAAAAAAAAGCCTTATGATCTCCTCCAGGGTGGAGGAGCTCTGCTGACCGTGGGAAAGCTGTGGGATTTGATAGAAGACCTCAAGTGGAGTCTTGGTTCTGTGATTGGTTTCCTTTGTGTTCCTGGCAACTTGGCTAACCTTTCAGGGCCTTGACTGTTCAGCTGTAGAGTAGGATTCACGATAACTCTTGCTCTTTCTATTTCAAAAGATTATTGGCAGGAATAAATGAGATACTAAGTGGGGAAAATGCTAAAGAATTGGAGAACATTATAGAAATTAGTAAGGGGGGTTCGGTGTGGTGAGGGGCCTATAGCAAGCAGAGATCTCAAGGCCACTGAGGTTGATACTCCTTCTTCCTTAGTGTCCCGGAGAGGGAGACAGGAGTGGGTTTGAACAAAATGTAATATTCAGTTAGAGTTCCATATTTTAAAAAAGAATAGAACAAAATTTGTAGTCATAAAGATGTATTAACAAGTGTGGGGCAGGAGTTTACTGTAATTGCTTTTGCACTATTTTCCCTTTCTTGAAAAACCCATAACCTAATTTTCTCTTCAGAGAAAGTGTTTAGCATTGTGAGTTGGATTCCATTGAGTTAAGTCTGAAAGCCAGTGAAAGTTCAAGAAAGAGAGGGTGATGACTCAGAACCAGTGCTGCCAGGGTAGCCGACTCATCCTGTGACTTCTGTGGAGCTATTTCGGGGACCAAGGAATGGCGAGGATCAGGGCTCCTGTCGGTCCCCCGGTGGGCTGAGTGCATCTCAGGGACCTGCCAGGCCTGTCTAGAGACCCGCGGCATTGGTGGGCATAGCGCATGCTGTGGTCGTGGTGACCCCAGGTGGACGCCCCTCGCAGCCCCCATATTCGCTTTCCCCTCATGCACCTGTTGGGGGGCGTACCCCCTAGTTCCTGTTCCTTGGCCGAATCCAGGTGGTCAGGTTCCGGTGAGTTGGCCTGCAGTCTGCCTGCCTGGGGCCGACGTCCTGGCTCACCCTGTGTCCCACCTCAGCACGGACACCTCCGCTCTCGGGCTCCCTCAGCAGAAACAGGCTTTTGGCCCATTTGATCTCATAACGGGAGTTTGGCTTCTCAGTGAACTTTCTTTTGTGTTCCGAGATCTTGGGCAGCCGCTGACCGGTGCTCGCCTTGCTGCTTGCCCAACGCTGTTCCTCCCAGTGCTCCGCCAGGTAACAGCGTGCGCCTAGAGCCAGCGTGAGCGCACATCCCGCCCGCTTGGCCACGCCAGGCCCTGTTGCTGCTCGGCGGGCCGCGGTCCAGGTGTGACCTCCCGTAGCAGCACAGCACGGTGTCGCTGTCTAGTAAGGGAGCCACCAGGCATGGGCAGGCCCGTGGTGGCCTCGTGCTGGCCGGCCGGCCCGGCGGCCCCGTCCTGCCTCGCTGTCCTCGGTGGCCTTGTCTGTGTGGGGGGTCGGACCAGATGCCGTGGCTTCGCTGAGGCCTGACGCCTATGGGGGACTGGTGCTGCGGCGGGTTCGCCCTGTGCTCCCTCCTCACCACCACAACCCCCCCCCCCCGACTCCACCTCCACGTGGTTTTTGCTGAGAAGCCAGAAATGGGCACAAAGCCACTTACGCAGACGGCCCGGCCATGCGTCCCCTGCTGTGGCCTGGCCCAGTGTCTTGGTCAGTAAGGTGGGGATTGGTAGCGGGTGGGGCCTGCAGAGGGGACTTGGGGAGCCGCAAGGGGAGCCCTTGGCCCTGGCCATCTTCCTGTCCCGGCTCACACAGACCTGGCGACACACTCGGCTGCCCTGCCCAGTGGTTTCAGAATCCCTGAGGTAGAGCTGGCGTGGCTGTGACTGTTCCTGAGAAGCGTCCACCTCCAGCACGTGTGTGCCCGGATTCCGCGTCGGGCCGCCGTGCCCCGCAGCGCCGCCGCCCGACAGACGGCTCCCTGGCCGCTGGGCACGACCCGGCCTCCACCGCAGCCCCTGGAAAAGCGAATGGCGATCCCCTGGGAAACCTCCCTGGGAGAGCGGACAGGATCAGGCTGGCAGGGGGCCCACAGCCCTTCCAGGAAGCGCAGACCCCAGCCCCGCCGGGACGGGGCAGGGCTCGGGGAGAACGCCTGCCGGCACTTGGGACCTCGGGTCGGTTGGAGCTGTTGGTGGCCTTGGAGGTGGTTTGGGGCCTGCGATGTGTCCCTTGGGAATTCCTACGTGGCGGTGTCTCCGCGTGGCTGCGTTTGGAGACAGCCTTCCCGCGGCAGTCAGTTGACCCGAGGTGATCTGGCGGCCCGCTCTGGCGTGACCCACAGCCGTGGGGAGGAGAGGCCGGGAGCACACACGCAGAGGGGAACACGTGAGGACACGGGAGGAAGGCGGCGGCCCCGCTGGGTAAGGGTCTCAGAGGAGCCCCATCACGAGCCAGCCGGCCCCGCTGGGCCCCCGCGCCACGTCCCCCCATCCTTGGCAGATGGTCCCTCAGCCCTGTTTGGCTGCTTCGGACGACGTGGAGCTCGCTCACCACCAGGGTAGCTGAGACCGCGGGTCGCCTCTGAGGGCGGTCCCCAGGTGCTGGGGCAGAGCAGGGACTGTGTTGTCTGACCCACAAGTCAACGGCCGTCCATGTCCTTTGACTGGGGCTCGGGGGATGCGGCCTGCAGCCGGTCCTTCAGCTCCGGGCCCTGCCGCCCGCGGGTCAGCGTCCTGGGGGTCCCTCCTCTGCCCCTGCCTGCCTCCTAACACCACCTCGGCTCGGACATGGGACACCGGGAACGCAGCCCCATCCTCCGCAGCAGGACAGGGTCTTACGCACTCGAGCGTCCTCCTCTTACCGCGTCACCTCCCGGGCGCTCACCGAGTCTCCACAGAGCGTCTTCTCCCGGACGCCCTCCTGTTCTTTGCCCTCCTGATTCTGGCTCCTTTGTCAACCGTCGTCCGCTTGTTCCCCTCTGCTGTGGCCTGGCGAGTCGACACCTGGGAGACTGTTGTCCCCTTTGGCTTCAGCCGGGATACTCCTTGAGCCTGCGTTTGATGAACTTGCTTAAATCCCTCAAACGTAGCGTAAGTCAACTAAAACTCTTGAGGCCTTTTTCAAATTCATTCCTGTACCAAATGCCAGTGATTCTTGTCAGGAAATGATAGGATTATTATAGGAAATATTTAGAGGCAACAAGGTAAAGAATGACTTAAGACCAACGGAGGCTCAGACTTCACTTTCACCTTTTCTTTTTCTAACAGAAAAAATGGAAGTATCGATAGCTGCACAAAATGTAGGTAAATGAAGTCTTCTTCCTCCTTTAGCTCTTCTGACATACGATATGGTTCTTACGCTCTATTGTACAGGGTGGGTCAGTGGGCAGCTACACTTGCATAGTGACAGAAGCTTAGTGACGCGGTGTCTCTCTTGGTGGTCCTCTGCCTGGGCTGGGTGGGTGCGTGAGTGCCGTTGGCTCTTTGAGCATGTGGCATGTGTGCTAACCCTTAGTCCCCTAGTGGGATAGGCCTGTGGGGACCCAAGAAGCCTGTTACCTGCTTGTGTGTATGTGTTGAAGATACATTGCATGATGTTGCAGGATGTCCCAAATAAACCACAGGCAGCTCTTCATTGAACTACTGCTTGGTCATAAATGACTTAATATGTATCTTCAACCATAGCCTATTAACATTAATCACAAAGGGCGCCAAATATGGGCAACCATTTTTTTTAGGATTTTATTTATTCATTTATAACATACACATAGAGAAAGAGAGAGAGGCAGAGACACAGGCAGAGGGAGAAGCAGGCTCCATGTGGGGAGCCTGACGTGGGACTCGATCCCCGGTCTCCAGGATCACACCCCGAGCCAAAAGCAGGCACTAAACCACTGAACCACCCAGAGATCCCCAGGCACCCATTTTTTTAACCATCTAGTTCTAAGTCCTTTTCGTGGGTCAGCTTATTCTTTCACATACCCATCTCTTATGTACACACACATAAAATTATAAGCATAACATGTGCGTAGTTCCTTCTTGTTCACCATCATACCCCTGGCACTTAGCGCAGTGTGTTCAGTATTAGTTGAGTGAGGTTCTATGTAGAGTATCCGTAGTTTCCCTCTAGGAAGTGAACGTTTATGGGCATGCAGCATATGCCAAACACTGGGGATCAGAACCAGCCAACGTGACAGGCAGCTGACCTCACCCGCGGCATGGAGCATGCGTAGCTGGAGGACAGAGAGCAGAGCACTGGGCCAGACAGGCTGCAAGAAAGATGTGCTAGAGTGTTGATTCCGGGATCCCTGGGTGGCGCAGCGGTTTGGCTCCTGCCTTTGGCCCGGGGCGCGATCCTGGAGACCCGGGATCGAATCCCACGTCGGGCTCCCGGTGCATGGAGCCTGCTTCTCCCTCTGCCTGTGTCTCTGCCTCTCTCTCTCTCTCTCTCTCTCTCTCTCTCTCTCCCTCTCTCTCTCTCTCTCTGTGACTAAGTAAATAAAAAAAATTTTTTAAAAAAAGAAGTGTTGATTCCAAGGCTCCCATTGTGTTACATACACTTTGTGATGAACCCCAAGTGGTCCTTGCCGCAAATAAGCACTTTTCATAAGGCTCTCTCTACAGACTGCCATTTCCTTTGTCCAGAAGAATACAGTAAGGGCAAAGCTGATTATTTTATGTGCTTTTCTTAACTGTTGATGTGTCTGTATGGTTTACTCTTTCCTGATTGCACAATTGAGTCTTTTGAATTCAAAAGATAGAAATGATACTGATTACTAGCCAGGATGTCATATTGTTTTTAAGCCAAAATAGAGATCCAGATAATGGACCCTTCAGGTTGGAGAACTATTGGTCAAACATCATACATCATTTACTGTTTATTTATCGCTACATGAGGCACAGTGCCTGAGTTCTATTCATTCTGTGAGAGAGTAGATAGACGCATGGGAAAATATGCAAGAAGTACTAAAGATCTCCGATTGCATCCGTCTCCCAGCCCTGGGACAGTTTCCCAGTCCTCCTCCCTAGAGACAGACCATCAGCGTCATGACATTCAGTGTGTCTTTCCAGAGATACTCTGTTCATACGTAAGTGCACACACACTTATATGACTCTCCTTCTCTGACATAAACGTTAGAATGCTCTGCTTACCAGTCTGTAGGGATTTCTAGCTTGCTTTAGATGGTGGCGTCAAGGAGTTTGCGGTCGGCTGATGATGAAATCTAAATATTATAAGACAAAAATAGAAAAGCATTTTGCTAAGTTTTTGATATAGGGTCAGACTCTTTTCTTTGAAAACATCCTTACTGATTGCGGTTAAACCAAATGCATACTCTGTGCTCTCGGTCAGTTTTGGCTTCTTTAATGTGGAACAGGAACTTCAAGATACTTTCAAAACAGCCTGAGAGCTGAATTCTTCTGGTTTTTTGTATTACTTTAACCCGGATTTTTTATAGTTGTCTTTCTTGTGTCTAATTTGACGGTTTCTCTTTTACCTTTTAAATCTTTATTGTTACATGATTATCAGAAATACATTAGCTGCACAGCCAAGGAAGCAACCCACAAAACTAGGAGACAACGTGGGGCCCGGGAGCAGATGCTGGTAAACGACGTGCCCAGTGAAGGGTCCGTGTCCAAACATGAAGAGCTCTCAGGCCTGACACCACACCGTCGGTAACGATCAGGAAATGGGCGGAGGCCGCCCCATGGCCGGCAGGAGATGCTCCCCTCATTCGGCGGCGGCGGCAGCACCATGTGGACCCGCCACCTGCCGTGTCGCTTGGCCTTGGGCTGACATCCAAAGCTCGGGAAGCAACGGATGTTGGTAGGCCCATGGAACGGGGGGGGGGAGGGGGGGCACCGCGGCCGCTGGGACCGGCCGGGCGCCCACGGGGACAGTGTGGGGCGTCCCCAGGCGGAAGCGGGCTCCCCATGCCCGCAGCAGGGCGGCCGTCTTCCCGCGCCTGCCGTAGTCCCCTCAGGTCGCGTCACCCTGTGCCCTCTGGGTGCGCTGACCTCTGCCAAGGCCGGGCCGCGGCCTTCGTGCCCGCATGTGGGCCCGAGGAGGTGGAGGCGGGTGGCCCTCAAGGCGGGACCCTCGCGGCCTCCCTCCCTCCCCGCAGGTGGGCAGGCCCCGAGGCGGCTGGACGGCCACTGCCGCGTTGCCGACGTTCGGGGCCACAGGGGCCGTGGGTGTGCGTCGGCGGCTGTGCCTCCTGCTGCGTCTCTTCCTGATGGGTGCCTGCGGCCGCGAGGCAAACACCCAGGAGGAGCCGAGGATACGCGGCCCGTGGAGAGCCCCGCCCCAGGCTTGGCCACGAGGTCTCCTGAGGGCCGCGAGGGCCACCAGGGCTCGTGAGGGGTGCGAGAGCTTGTTAAGGGCATGAGGACTGCGAGGGCTCCTGAGGGACGTGAGGGCTCCTGAGGGCCGCGAGGGCTCCTGAGGGGCGGCTGGGAGCGCCGGCTGAGGAGGCCGCCCGTTGCCGCCGGCCCTCCGCCCCCTCTCCCTCCTCCACCCCCTCTGCCCCGCCGCCCCCGCCGTCTGCAGCACCCTCTTTTCCTGCGGCGGTGGCTTCCTGGCCTGAGGAGCGCTGCGGGCCCAGGCCTGAGCGCCGCCCGCCGCAGTGGATGCGGCCCCGTCCCGCGGCGGCCTCGGTGTGTTGCCGGGTCCGTGGGTCGTGAGGCGGCGGGTGGTGCCCGAGGCCGACGGCGTCCGAGCCTCGCGGGCCTGGGCGCCCAGCGGGCCTCCATGTCTCCCAGGGAAGCGCTCGGAGCCCCGTGCGCGGAACATCCGGGACCCGAGCGCGCCGCTGTCCAGTGCGCGGACCCGGCTGTGCACGCGGGGGGAGAGGCCGGGGAGAGGCCGCGTCGGCGTGTCCCTGCCCCAGGCGTGCTGCCGGGCGCGAGGTCACCGGCTGGGCGTCCAGGACGTAGGTCCCCGCCGGTTGTGGAAGCCTCCAGCCTGGGGCCAAGGCGTGGGCGGGTGGCTCCTCCGCGACCCTCCTCCTGGGCTCACCTCCGGTGGTCGCGGGGTCGCCCTCCTTGGGGTCAGGCCCGCGGCACCGCCCGCCCCAGCACGTCAGCCGCGGAGGGCACTGGGCACCGATATGCCTGCATCCTGCCGCCTCGGTGCTTCGTGGGGCGCCGCGCCCGAGTCACCGCTGGATCCGCGCCGGGCGCAGGTGTCACTGTCCCTGCCCGTAGGAGGGGCCGGGGCACAGGCCGTGAAGTGACGCGCCTTGCACAGCTCCTGGTCTGCCTGTTCTCTAGGGCCCCGTGTGGCCCTGAAGGCCGTGAGCCATGAGGTTCGAGACGTGGGACGGAAGGGAAGGGCACCCAGCTGACAGCGCTTGGCTTCGGGGGCACCGTGAGCCTGAAGGGCCCCAGCAGCTGCGCGCAGGCACCGAGTTCCACGGGGCGAGGTCTGAAGGCTCAGCACAGCCTCTCCCTAGACTGTGCTGACCGGGCTTTTGGGCCTGGGCCTGCGTGCAGTGACGGTGGCCATGGCGACGGAGAGGGGTCTCAAAAGGTTCAGGACGTGCAATATGAACACAAGGAAGGTGTTTTACCAAAATTTTTGGAGAGTAGGATTATGGGAAAGTGGGCCTGGGAGCTGCCTGGACTGAGCTAGAGCAATGGCTCTTCACACCGGCTCCGGATCAGAATACACTGGGAAGTGTCCCAAGCGCGATGCCTGGGTTCCCACCAGAGACCTGGACTGCCGTCTGCAAGGCCTGGACGGCTGTTGTTTTTAATGGTTACCTAAGTGGATCTGACGTGTAGCCAAAGTCAACAAGAACTAATGAGCGTGTCAGGGGTCAGCACGCTGCAGCCCTTGGGCCAGATCTGCCCCACTACCTGTTTTTGTATGGCCCAGAACTAAGGACGGTTTCTGTACTCTTAAGTGGTTGAAAAAAAAAGGAATAATAATATTTTGTGATGCATAAAGATTACAGTTGACCCTTGAACAACGTGGGTTTCAACTGTGAGGCTCCACTAATAGATGTTTTTCCATACAGTACGGCAAATATATTTTCCTTTTGTTTTTCTTAATTTTTTTCTGTAGCTTATTTTAATAATGTAATATATAATAATATAACGTATAAAATATGTGTTAACTGTTTATGTTATTGGCAAGGCTTCTAGTCAATAGTAGACTTTCTATAGTTAAGTTTTGGGGGAGTCAGAAGTTACATGTGGATTTTCTACTGTGCAGGGGGGCATGAGCACCCCTAACCTCTGCATTGTTCAGAGGTCAGCTGTCTGTGAAATTTAAATTTCACTGTTCATAATTCAAATTGTACTGGAACACAGCCATCCCTGCTCATTCACGTGCGTACTATCTGCGGGTGCTTCTGCACTATGGTGGCAAGGGTGGGTAGCTGCAAGAGACCTGCAGATCCGAAACTTTACAGGAGCAGTTTACTGACCCGTGGGTTAGGCTGTGTCAAGGTCCTCAACAGAGCTAGGTTAGAGCCTAAGAAGACCTAGGTTTGTGGAACTTGTATGTTTGTGCAGTGTATCTTGCACTGTAATTCCCTGTGGGTTTTTGTTTTGGTCTTTGCTGTTGTTTCCTAGCAGAGGGACCCCACCCCGGTTGATGGATCTGTAGTAAGTCTGTTCAGGAAACTTTTTATTGGGATCCCTGGGTGGTGCAGTGGTTTAGCGCCTGCCTTAGGCTCAGGGCACGATCCTGGAGACCCGGGATCGAATCCCACGTCGGGCTCCCGGTGCGTGGAGCCTGCTTCTCCCTCTGCCTGTGTCTCTGCCCACCCCCCCCTTCTCTGTGTGTGTGACTATGGTAAATAAAAAAAAAAATTTTAAAAAATAAAAGGAAACTTTTTATCAAACAGGATTGAAACATAGACTTTTTTCCTTAAAACATGAAAGTACAAAGAATATAACATCCAGAGAATACTATAACCCAGACTTTTTTAATACTGAAGTTCCCCTAAATCCCTTTTAATATACATTTCCTATCTCATCTCTGCCCCTCAACCCTTTTTTGTTTTTCTCCCATTCTTCTGTTCCATATTTGCAGTTAATACAAGTTGGATGCCTCAGAGCTTTCCTTTCCTTGATTCAATGTTGGGAAAAGAGAACAATGTTTACTGGAATGATTTATTTTATTTTATTTTATTTTATTTATTTTATTTTATTTTATTTATTTTATTTTATTTTATTTTTATTTTATTTTATTTTATTTTATTTTATTTTATTTTATTTTATTTTATTTTATTTTTTAAGATTTTATTTATTTGTGAGAGACCCAGAGAGACAGATAGAGACACAGGCAGAGGGAGAAGCAGGCTCCATGCACCGGGAGCCCGACATGGGATTCGATCCCGGGTCTCCAGGATCGCGCCCTGAGCCTAAGGCAGACGCCAAACCTCTGAGCCACTCAGGGATCCCCTACTGGAATGATTTTAATATAAAAATATAGTTGAGCAAGATTAGGAAATTACCACTGTCATATTGGCTTATTTCTTTTACCTTCAAGTTTTCATCCATTTGAATTTTGAAACAAAGAAAAGCATTAAGATTAGGAAAATTAACAGAAAATGGAAAACAAACTAGAAAGGGAACTCCGTACCATCAGGCTGTGTCTTGTACAAAGCAGCAGGCACCATTTGCTTCTAAACCAGATTGTCCGGTTCAGAACGAGAATGTAACCCTATGCTTGGATGCACCCCTAAAGGCCTTTACTTTTTCTCATAATCTTGGTGGTGGTGCTTGTGAGGGGGGGAAGTGATGCTGATGTATATTTATTAGTTTGGTAAGCATAGGATTATATCATAGATTTATTTTTAAATAGTGAAGATGTATCAGTTGAACTGATAGGAACAAGTATTTGATTTCCAAATAGTTTATTATTCATCATTGGATGATAGTTTTCAACGACCTTGAGAGTCTCCTTGTAAAACTCCTTGCTGTTTTGGGGACTGCATGTGAGACCACATTCATATTCACATTCTCATTTTTATCCTGTCCTGCCCCCATCCTCGTGAAGCAGCTATAATCCCAGGCATATTTACCCTACAGCCACCTGGAAGGAGGCCACTAATGTCATTACAGATGGCAGTGTGCCCAGACTATCTTTAAAAAGCATTGGCTGTGCTACTAATTAAATTTCAGGAAGGGTGATGTTCACTTTTATATTAAGTATTCTGAAAAGACTGAGGGCAGATATGTTAGAAGCAGTTTTCTTATTTCTAAGAGTTCATGGTTAAATTTAGTTGTTCTTTAGCTTCCTGACTCCTACGTTTAAACGCTGCTGGATGATGGATGGTTTGGGCAGGGGAAATGTACGTAGTACTTGCATGTTTTATGTCTCCTACAGGGCCTCAACTTATTTCCCTTTGTTTTTTGTTTTTTGTTTAAAGAGTTCTTTACATTGGTCTGGCCTGCAATACAGCTCGCTATATTTATATTTCCTACCTGGAAAATGCCTGGACTGTTCTCCCCATGGAAGTTCTTCAAGGTAAGTTAACAGCTGGAATTATAATTATTTTTTCTACCTGACTGAGCTATGACTACATAAAAGCTTAGTGACCTTGAGCATCTGACTCTGAAAGGAAGGGCAGACCTACTGTTTTATATGATTTTGAAGTGGTTGTTAAGGAAGAAGTGATATCAGGGGGATTGGTTCTTTGGTTACTCTGAGTACTCTGTGTTTGTTGAGTCAAACAAAGCTGGACTTGTCCCACACCCCAGTGATTAAACAGAGAGAAAGGAACTCTGGAATAGACTTTATGTACAATTGTTAAGTATGTACATCCGAAGGTAGTTTTAAGTATAAAAGGATTTATTTTTTAAAGATTTTGGTGTTTGTAGGTTAACTGTATTCATCAACAAAAGGTTGTCAAAATTATTTTGTTCCTTCAGCTTCTTTTATCACATCTAGTGATTTACAACTAAAGCTTTACAGTCAAGGTATTCTTTTCCCATGAACCTTTCAAATAGGTTCACATATCCTAACCAGAGTTCTTTTCTTTGCTTCACTGGACTGTTTTCCCTTCAACAGATAACTTTGAAAAGAAATTTCTAGGAGGCTCTTGCCACGTGGCTTGAGGGCAAAAAAAAGCTGGATTTCTGTACAAAGCTCATTGCCATATTAGCTCATACATACAATCTAGACTATATACTGAGGACCTTTGTTAACTGCTTGGCTGAACCATTTGGTGGTTGGCAGGATGATTAAAATTAAGGTTCAGGACAAGATTATCAGAGTTGAGGTCTTCTGGGATGGCCCAGGATCCTTAATCATTAATTGTACTGAGCAGTCTGTGATGATACAGAATTTCATTAGCTTTACAGACGCCATTTTCATTTTCCCTAAACCTGAGGATACAAGTACAGCACAATCAACATAATTTCTCATCATGACATCTAAGATGACTCATTATCATAAATCTAAACAAAATATACACAATGCAGCCCATTCATCAAATCCCGTTGTAGCAATGGAAGAAAACTATCCTTTTTGAGAGGAGATACAATTTATATTCAGATTATAATTCTGAAATTTAAATATATACATACTCTAAATAAAGGTATTTTACCAGGCCTGATGCCATGGTATAATTGGTGAAAGGAGATTTCTGTTTATAATAGAAAATGGAAATTTAGTCTTATAATAAGTTATGGTTTATAATTATTAGAACTCTGGAAGAGCCCTGAGGTAGAGCGCATACTTCAGCACTGTGCCATTTAAGAGTAACAAAGCACTAAATAAGGACTATAGGAAAGAATGATGTGATAATAAGGTGAATGCAACACAGTTCTTAGGATTTCCCATCTCTGGTCCTATTTTATGAGGCAGGATCCTTGCCTTACTTAACTGCTTTATTTATTGGTGCCAGAGTGTGCAGAGTCTATGTTAAAAAACAAACCCACTAACTGTATGGCCACAGAAAAGAAAAGATATTGTAATAATATATACATACATCTTTTTCTTCTCTTAATTTAATACAAATTCCATGGAAGAGGACATATATGACTTAAGAGAGCAAAAGAGAGCTTTTTAAATGAAATGGTTAAAGGAACAACACATTTTATAAGAGGAAACAAATAAATGCTGTTATGAATCAAAAAAATTTTTTCCTATTATTTTATTCGAGATAAATAGCTACAAGAGTCAGGCAGTAGGCTGGGACTATCCTAAATGCAATAAAATGTAATAAAAAATAATATATTAACTTAGGCCCCAAGGCCCCACCGTGTGTCCTGGAAGCTGGATGTGTAACCACAAAATTACTAGTGTGTTAGAGTCAGAGAAATGTGCCAGGTGCAGAGAAGCAGCTCCCTGGCAGGAGTGGGGTGGGACGGGAGGTGCTGCCGAGGTTCCCCAGGGAGCTCACGTCCGGGCTGCGTGCTGAAGGACCCGCTGTGGCGCAGAGCAAGGCCAGGTGCTGGGGGCCGGGAGTGGGGGCTGCCACGGGGGGGGGGGGGGACGGTGGCTGCGGCCGGGGGCTGGCCGTGTGCCATCCACGCAGGAATTTGGCCTCCCGGGGGGCTGCGGCCTGTACCCCGGTGGCCTCTTTTCACCTGTGCCAGTGGAGGTCAAGTTCCTGGCCCGAGACCAGGAGGGCCCGGGGGTGTAGCGCCTGCGTCGCCGGGCCCGACCCCCGAGAGCCCCGGCTGAGCCTGGAGGACAAGTGCTCCCCAGGTCCCCAGCTTCGGGCATAACAGAAGTGAAGTCCTGGCCCTTGCTGCCCCACACGCACCGCCCAGAAGAGGGTGGTGCAGCCCCATGGGGTCAGCCCCGCACCCCGGGGCGGCTTCTGACCGGGGAGGCCTGGCCCGTCCGGATGCTCCCCCTGACACGTGTCGTCTGCACGACCTTAAAGCCTTGGGACGTCAGGCAGCTCTCCTGAGGCCGTGGAAGGACAGAGACCTGAGGACAGGCCACGCTACCAGAGCCCACTGTCTGACCGACCCTCCCCAGACCCTCGGTGGGAGCCCTTAGGACCATCACCAAGCCCCCAGCCCGGGGGAAGGGGGGAGGCTGGGAAGGCGGCCTTCGGGCCCCTGCGACGCCTGGCACCTGCACCCTTTGTTCCACCGGGGCCTCACAAGCCGCTCTTCTGGAGACCTCGTACACCCCGAGAACTAGTGTCCCCTCATGGACACAGAGGGGGAGACACCACCTCACCCCTCTGGCCCCCGCCCGCCTGTAACAGGAGGAGTCCTTGGCCCTCACTCCTCCGAGCTGCGCGCCTCTGCACTCACCTCCTGGCCTCCGGCCGCGGTGGCGACGCCGAGCGAAGGAGGCCGATGGAGCCTGTTTCCTCCTGCCTGGGCCTCTGCTGAGGCGGCTCCGCGGTACCCCCTGGGGCATCGAGGGGAAGCTGCTGCCTACTGCTGGGAACCGAGGCGGTGTTTCTTTCCCAGGGTCCTTCTCCCGTCGAGTGGCCGGTGTTCTCGCAGGCTCGGCTCTTTAGCAGTCAAGCCGCGATGGGCAGCAGGCACGTCCTCCAGGTAGCCGCCGGCACCGTGCGGGGCAGCAGCAGACACACCTGCCCGCGAGAGCCAGCAGTTTATTTTAGAGAGAGACAGGGAGTCTAAGTCCCTAGAAGTATTGCTGCGTGCAGTAGAGGAGGTGTGAGGGTTTATATTTATTTCTCAAGATCTCGTTTTCAAAAACCCATAGGAATTTTCTCTATTACTTTTGTATAAGAAGCATTTAAACATTCATGGTTATAATCGGGTATCCGTACTTCACTACATATAACGAATCAAACCCAGATTTGTTATGCTCCTCCCTATGCAGGTGTTGGTTGTGAAGCCTTACAAACGTTGAGACAAATATGACCAAAATTATTCTTGCTATTAAAATGCATGTAAGGGGCAGCCCGGGGGGCTCAGCGGTTGAGTGCCTCCGGCCCAGGGGGTGACCCCGGGGTCCTGGGATCGAGTCCCACAACAGGCTCCCCGCATGGAGCCTGCTTCTCCCTCTGCCTGTGTCTCTGCCTCTCTCTCTCTCTCTGTGTCTCTCATGAATAAATAAAATCTTTTTAAAAAATAAATTCATTCAAGGAGATTTAGGGCCAACCTGGGGCTGCTGTAACTAAAGAGATCTTTTTGAGGTACCTAAATGAATGATTCAAGCAGTGAAGGCTGAAAATGAGGTCTGTGTCAAGTCTTTCTCTGCAGGATGCTCAATGAGTGGGAGCTGGGTTAAGATTTTGATGAAAGGGGGTTTTCCAGGGTCAGCAGTAGGAGGACTTGAACTGGTGTATATGAAGCTTTGCTCTTACTTAGCATACCTATTCAGCCGGTAAGAACCATGTTTCCCCTCCTCGTATGTTCTGGAAGGTCATATAGGCATCATGAAAGGGTTACCACGCAGTCCTTATCTGCCAGTGGAAATCCGAGATGTGATTCCAATCCGTTAGCATCCATATTGGCAATTTTCTGTCTGGCTTAACGAAACACAAGTAGTTGGCCATGTGATTGTGCAGGATAGATATGCTCCAGGTTTAACATTGCGGTTGATAAACTGGCGTATAAAAGTCACTGGTGCTACTGTTAGAATCATGTTTTAATCAGAATAGTCTTATGAATTTTTAATAGAGCCATTTTGTTCTTTGTCACTCCCATGGTTTGCATGGTTTGTTTACAGTTACTAAAGTTCTTATATAACCTTTTCTTGAAAATGTGCAGGATTTTGTCCATGTAAAATTCACTTTAAATGCCTCTGCTTCAAGAATCCTGTTCTGGCAATTGCATCTCACACTTGGCTCTTTTCCGAACTGTTCTCAGATTTATGGACTATGTTTTACCATTTAGCACTTAATTGCTATCCAATTATTTTACAAATACTACTTTTACTTCCTTAGTTTTAACTCTTAAATGCAGAGACCATGCTTATGCTTTTTGAATTCTCCAAAGAAACATGCACATAGGAAAATACACTATAATTGCTTGTTTTATAGTCTCCTGCAAACTGTACTGTAATTGTATTTTCTAAATTTTAAAGGTTTTGAATAATACAGAAAATTTTATTTCAAAAATTAATATGCAAAAAAAATTGAAAACTAAATTTAAAAGCTGAACTTTCAATATAACTTTTTCCCCAAGATGTCATCCTTTCTCCACTCCACATCTGTAAAACATCAATGTGTTTTTAATCATTCACCTATGTTCCCACTTCATTCTATAAATTATTTAAGATAATCTACCAAAATATGCAATAATCTACAAACTATTAAGTGCTTAGGCTTGAATTAGATTGTCTTATATTCCAGCTCTGCCACCTACAATCTAGGTGTTTTAGGGCAAGATACTTAATACTTTGGGGCACTAGCATCTTGCCCCAAAACCTCAAAGGCCCCAGTTTCTTACACTGTAGAACAGCCTGATAGGAGTATTAAATAAACTAATCCATGCAAAGTATTTAGCGTATTAGCTGGGACACGGTTAGCCTTCCATAAATGTTAGATAATAAAACAATGAAAATAAAATTAAAAATTATAAATAAAAAGACCAAGGGAAATGTACTTTAAGAAATTCTGCTCTACAAGATTAAATTGCAGTAATGCATTAAAACCTGGCCATCAAATAACTAAGCGCACACTGTTCTTAAAAGTTCCTCTTTGGGAAGTGAAATTTTACTGTCTCTGATACAACTAGCAGTTCACGTGTGGCTTGATACGGGGACACTGAGCACGTAGCACACCCTGTGGGCAGGTGTCCACATTAGACACAGTTTGGACGGTAGTCTCCTGAGATTTCTTTTAAGGTATGTGAGGGCATGGTGCCAGTGTGGAAAATTCACAAGGGCCTGTAAAACATTGCTGTATCAGTTACATTTTGCTTTGGGTTTTTGTTTTTTTTTTTTTCTTAAGCAACTTTATCTTTTTTTTTTTTTTCATTTTACTTGTAAAGTGAAACTTATGGAAACTTACAGAAGTTTCATTTCCTCTGTTCACTTTTCTCCACCTTATGCAGGGCAGGGCGGGCACGTTTTGTCCCCGGATGCTTTCTTCCTCTCCCCCAGCACGCACACCATTCATTCCCTGCTTAGTTTTATCAGCATTCCTTTGCCCAGCTGCTGGTGTGTGTCAGGGTGCTGCTGGGTGTGTGTCCTCAAGGAGCTCGGTCTCTTTCAGTGAGATCCTGGCCCTTTTCACTCACTGGACTATAAACTCCATGGTGGTTTAGGATGGGTTTTGTACAGGACCACGTCCTCAAACAGCACGGGCACTGGCACCCAGTCCTAGGTGCTCATCAAGTCCTATTGAATGAATGCAGGAAGGTGCATACGGGAGTACTGGGGTTTTAACAATAAATGCATGTCTTAAAGTCTCTTTCATGCAACACAGATGCTTCGTGCAGGTGCCGCTAGGTCCGCTGTTCTTCGTAGCGTTCTTTGCTGTCACTGGAAGGCACATTGCTGCTGGCGGCCCTGACTTGGGCAGAGACACTGGGCTTGCAGTTCATGTGATGTTTCCTTTTCTTCATGGACACATAGTTGGACTCTCTTTCCCAGCCTCCTCTGCAGTTATGTGTGACCATCTGGCTAATTCTTTTCAGTGGAATGTGAGCAGGAATTATGTGTTACTTCTAGACCCAGACCATGGGGATCCCTGGGTGGCTCAGCAGTTTAGCGCCTGCCTTTGGCCCAGGGCGTGATCCTGGAGTCCCGGGATCGAGTCCCACGTCGGGCTCCTGGCATGGAGCCTGCTTCTCCCTCTGCCTGTGTCTCTCTGCCTCCCCCACCCATGTCTATCATGAATAAATAATTAATTAATCTTAAAGAAAAAAAATAAAATAGACCCAGATCGTAACATCTTTCATCTCTTCCCGCCTCTGCCAGCTGGATGTTGGCACCCAAGGTAACCAGCTGTCGAGGACGGCAGTCTCTGCCGCAGCCTGGATCCCTGAGTGACTAAATGGAGCACAGCTGCTACTCCTCCTGGCCCACGCCCACCGGACTTTATATGAGCAAGCGAAAAAAACCGCGTGTAATATAGGAGACCACTAGGATTCCAAGGCTCATCTGTTACAATAGCTATCATTACCTTAACCAATACAGACTCCTTTCATTGTGAGCCCAGTGGAGTTTTTTGGTTTTGTTTTGAGAAAGAACAGTATCTTTTCACTAGATTGATCTTTCAGAAGCTTTTTCTTTTCTTTTTTTTTTTTTTAATCCCAGCATTTGAGAGGTACCCCGAAGTAACTGAAATCTATGCTTTGGTTCATCAGTGCAAAAGGTTGGTCACCACTGATTTGGTGTGCCAGTGCCATGAGGATACTTACATTTTGTTTAGTGAGCTTAAGTCAGTGGCAGAGCAAGAAAAACAAAACAAAAAACCAGTACATTGTCAGAGTTCTTATCCCTCCCAGCCGCTATGATGTGATTTCCTCAAACCAAGCAGCATTTTACAAAGAGCAGCTGTCTATTGGGGAAGAAAGGATTTTTTTTTTCTTGCTCATCCCTGCATACGTATTTTTGCAATAGAGCATTCTTCCGGGCCAAGGCTGAACAACCTTGAAATTAATGTTACAGGATCAGAGACCGATATTAAATATACTATTGTTATAAGGTAAGTATAAGGTGAAGAGTTATTTGGGGTTTATAATATGTGTTTTTTAGAAAAGGAGGGGAAGTAGGTAGTAAGAATATCCTTTTTTTTTTTTTAAGAGAGTGTGCGCAGGGAGGGGCAGAGGGAGAAGAAAAAAGGAAATCCCAAGCAGGCTGCATGCTCAGTGCAGAGCCCAACATGGGGTTTGATCTCATGACCCTGAAATCGTGACGTGAGCTGACACCAAGAATCGGCTTCTTAACTGACTGAGCCAGCCAGGTGCCTCGAATGTAGTTTTTTAAATTGATAGACTGTTGGGCATGTTTATCAAAAAAACTCTCAAAGTAGATAGTTATAATTACTACATAATACTTTTTAATAGTTGGTAGGAGGCTGTATAGGATAGTACTTAAGCCCTGAAGTCCTGAACTTCCATATCTTAGCTTCAGACCCTGTTCTACTACCCTGTTGTCTATGTGACTTTGGACAAGGCACTTTAATCTCTCTGCGCCTAGTTTCCTTTTCTGGAAAAGGAAGGGAAAAAATAGTACTTATTACTGGGAGGAATAAATGAGATAAGCTACATAAAACAGCACAATTCCTGGTAAATCGCTATAATATTATTGATGAAAAAATTAAATGTTAGTCATAATTATTTCTAATGGTTCATGGTTATTCATATGTAGTGTGTTCCCGAACAGTAAGGTCTTGGCTGCAGGTGCTGTGAAACTCTCTCCGTGTCTCCGTTAGGCCTTGTAGGTAATCTTGAGGGCCCCCGTAAGGGTAAGGAAAGACCGAGAAGCGAAGTTTCTGTGACCTGTGCGGTCTCTGAGAGTCACTCATGGTCAGTTAACATAGGGTGTTGAGGAGCCACTCACAAATATCGGTATTTTCCTGACAAGTAGCCAAGGAAGGGTTAACACATATTGCAACGACAGTCAGTTCAAGTACCTTGTTACTATTATCAGCCAGGAGGGAGCATCTTTTTGGTCTTAGACTGTCTGATCCACCAACCTAGTTAGCTCGTACTAAAAGGTTTAAAAAGTTGTAGCCCTCGTGTGAAAACACTTTTGCCCGTGCCATGGAATCCATTTGCTTATTTCATCATCGTGCTTATTTTGAGGGGAATCTTACAGAAAATCTTACAGAAAAGTTGTTTCAGGTAGCACAGTTGTTAAGACTTTTTTGTCTTACAAGTATGAAAAAACGGTGGAGAGCTTTTAGGTTTCTAGATTGCTTTTTTATTATTTTAAAATTAGAGGACCAGAACACAACTGTAGTAAAAACACTGGAAGAGTTTCAGGTAACTAAAATGATTACTAG
Source organism: Nyctereutes procyonoides (assembly GCF_905146905.1). Taxonomy (NCBI): domain Eukaryota; kingdom Metazoa; phylum Chordata; class Mammalia; order Carnivora; family Canidae; genus Nyctereutes; species Nyctereutes procyonoides. The sequence continues at coordinate 1,104,655 of NW_026575132.1, forward strand.
AAGTTTCCATATTACCTCAAGGATAGGAACCACAACTCCACAATTGTGTTTTATATACAAAGGTGATATTAACCAACCCAATCCTATCTTGTGAATTTTTCAGTTTTGCTAGTTTCTTTTCTAGGAAGTGTATGGATTCTTGTATTTACAAATTTTGAAATAAGGTATCTCAGAGAAACTGATTTTTAATTCTTTACCTGCTCTGGAAGATATTGGAGCATACAAGCGGAGGGACTTTCATCCTTTTGCTACTGGTACCAAAGAAAACTTTTTACTAAATGCTTTACTATATTTTCCTTCAGTTAACACTCTGAGTTGCTTTAAGCAATGTAGTTCCCAATTATCTAATTAGTCCCAAAAATGAATAAGGAAATTCTAGAGATCTAACTGTAGAGCATCTAGTCCAACTGCCACATCCTACTAGCCCTCAAATTATAAGAATAGTTTAGAATCTTTAATAAGATACCCGACTTAGAGACACCTGGATGGTTCAGTTGGTCGAGTGTCTGCCTTCGGCTCAGGTAGTGATCTCGGGGTCCTGGGATCAGTCCCACATCTGCTTCCCCTCTGCCCCTACTTCTCCTCCTGCTGGTGCTCTCTCTGTCAAGTAAATAAATTAGAAAAAAAAAAAAAAGAATCTGACTTCAGTCATTCTGCTGAAAAATGCTTTATCTTGGAACTCAAGGTTTTAGAAAACCCTTAGAATTTTGAGAGAAAAAAAAAGGAATCCTGTTTACCGCTACAATTCTATTTGACCTGGAATTATAATAAAAATATATTTGTTATAGTTTTGATCACATAAATACATAGGCCTCCCTTTGTCTACTTGTAAATCCAGCAGTTGATTGCTCACACAAAGATATATCGCTGGATTTGGCTTCACTTTTAAAGTTAGTTTACAGTCATTTGGTGCAGTCTCAGATCTTTGATGATTCATCTTTTTTTTTAAGGATTTTATTTATTTATTCATGAGAGACACAGAGAGAAAGAGAGGCAGAGACACAGGCAGAGGGAGAAGCAGGCTCCCTGCGGGGAGGCCAATGTGGGACTCGATCCCGGGACCCTGGGGTTGCGCCCTGGGCCCAAGGCAGACTCTCAACCTCTTGGCCCCCCAGGCGCCCCTTAATGATTCATCTTTAAGAAATGATTTCCACACCTATGTTGGATTTCACTTTGAATATATTCATCTTATTTCTTAGAACATTTGATTTTTCCCCTTAGTGTTGCTAATGAAGAAATATACAGATCTGAAAAGAAATGGAGTCAGCAGCATCTTTAATGACATAAAGGGGAACACCTGACATTTCCATCGTGTACTAACTACTGTGTCGCCACTCACCAATGCAGATCACGGGGCCGCTGGGTGGCGCCGTCGGTTGAGTGGCCACCTCCTAGTTTCCCCAGGCCGCCATCTCGGGGTCCTGGGGTCGAGCCCCGGTGCATCCACACTCAGCGGGCAGCGGGCCTGGGATTCTCGCCGCCTCCCTCTGCCCTTCTCCCTGCTCAGGTGCCACTGTGCTCGCTCGCTCTCAAATAAATAAATCTTTAAAAAAGAGCGACTACCCAGGAATTACTCAGCTCTGAGAAAGCTGGCACATCTAAGGTATTGCAGTTTGCTCAGATAAAGCAAATACTTTAACTTCTGTGGAAATTAAGTGTACATACTACTTCTAATCTAGTCCATTTTTCTAGGTAAAAAATAACCTACTTGAAATGATTACCAAAACCTATATAAACCTCATAAAAATTTTTATTCAACTATAGGGCCTATAATCTAAGGTGTGCAGTGGAACACTGTTGATTCATTATTGGACCCTCTAGCTCATCCCTGGTAACTGAACCCTATGCTAGACGTTGTGCATTTTACTGTGTTGAGTGCTGGACAGTTCAGTTCTTTCTACAAATATTCCTGTGCTTTGTACCAGGATACAGAGAAGTTACATGGAAACAGTACGATCCTTTGGAGTTTTGAAGCGCCCAGGGCGGCTTTCAGACTAATTCTTTCATAATACAAACACAAGACCCCTGGGAGGACTCTCCCAATCCCAGGAATCGGGAGTTTTCCAGTTTGGCGGAAGCAGGTAGTGTCGAGGCCCTGTATGGGATTGGAGTATCAGAGTACTGTTCTCTGTGATGCTTTTGGATGCTGCTTTCCCTGGTCGTGGAGACTGTACCCGTGGTTCTGCCGCGACATGCGGGTACCCCGTAAGGGCGACCACCTGCAGATCCCTGCGGCTTCTCTCTGTAAAGCTCTCTCCTCTCTGGTACTCGCCCCTGGAACTCCAGCTGCCTGGGTCTCCTCAACTCAGTGGCTCCCCCTCTAGGCCCCGCAGCTTTCAACCCTACTGGTGGGGGGGTGGGCAGCGCAGGTGGCTCAGTGGTTGAGCGTCTGCCTTGGGCTGAGGGCATGATCCTGGGGACTGGGATCAAGTCCCACATTGGGCTCCCTGCAGGGAGCCTGCTTCTCCCTCTGCCTGTGTCTCTGCCTCTCTGTCTCTCTCATGAATAAATAAGTAAAACCTTAAAAAACCAAACCTCTAATCAGGCAGCAAGGTGCGGCTCATTTGTTTCCCATCAGTCAGAGATCACTGTCCTTACTATTGATGTTCAGCATCTTGGGAACAAGATGTTTTATATATTGTGTCCAGTTTTTTATTGTTTCAGAAGGGTGGCAAATTAGTCCAGTATTCCATTTTGGTCAGAAGCAGACTAATGTCAGATTAAATCTTAAATGAATATTAATCTTTTTATTTTTCCAAACATAAGTTAGGAGTTTCTGATGCTGTTCTCTCCAAATGATATTATTTTTCAGGGAGAAAGCTCATGAGTTAATCTAGGCAGAACTACATGATTTCTATACCCCTTCCAGTTATAAAACCTATTGTGACAATATCTTTTTATTACTTTTAAGGCAGTACTCTAATAAAGATTTAAAATCAGACAATGCAGTTTGCCAAAACAAAAGTATTTTTAATCTGTTATTTTTATCCTTCCTTCCCTCCCAACAAATGGTGAAAATATAACGAAATGGATATTGAGGCACTGTAAATAGTCTCTATTCGCTTTTGGAAAACAAATTAGAACTATATACTAAAAAGGCATCCTTGGAGTCAGTAAGCATATTTGTAGAATTATTGCCAAATAAATAATCTCAGATATGTAAAAAGCTGTATCTCTAGAAATGTTAATCATGGTGCTAATTATAATGGGAAAAATTAGAAATAACCTTAAGTCAAAATAGGTGTCCAATAAGGGGTTAAAATCCAAAATTATAAAGAACTCCTACAACTCAACAGCAAAAACCTCCAAAGAACCAAAAATGGACAAAGGACTTAAGTAAACATGTCTCCAAAGATGATATACAAGTAGCCAGTAAACAAAGAAAAAAATGCTCCTCATCACTAGCCACTAGAGAATGCAGATCAAAACCATGAGATACCACTTTATACCCTTTAGGAGTGCTATTATAAAAAAATATAGTGACAAGTGCTGGTCACTGTTGTGGAGAAAATGGACCTAACTCTTGTGCATCTCTCATGGGAATGTAAAATGGTACAACTACTGTGGAAAACAGGCAGTTCCCAAAGTGTTGGACGGCTCTTAGTATCTAACCCAGTAATTCCACCTCTACGTGTACACACCAAAGAACTGACAGCAGGGGACCCAGCAGATGCTGGAGCACCACATATACACAGCAGCAGTATTCACAATAGCCAGAAGGTGGACACAATGGAAATGTCCATCAAAAGATGAATGAAAAATGTTATCTCCGTGCAAGAGAATATTCCAAAGGAGGGAAATTCTGGTACATGCTACAACTTGGATGAACTCTGAAGACATTATACTAAGTGAATAAACCCGACCCAAAAGGACAAGTTCCAATTCCGCTTATATGAGGGACCCAGAGGAATCAAATTCAGAGAAAGTAGAATGGTGGCTTCCAGGGCCTAAGTGGAGTTATTGCTTAATGAGTAGGAGTTTCAGTTTGAGAGGATAAAATTCTGGAGATGGATGGTTGTAGTGTCACTCTGAATGTACCTAATGCTACTGAACTATGCACTTAAAAATCGTTAAGATGGTAAATTTTATGTTATGCATATTTTTCTAGAAATCAAGCGTATGTCTTTATTAGGTATGCGTGTGTGTGTGTGTGTGTGTGATTAAATATCTTGCATTCCAAAAAAGAGTAACCTAAGGAACGCTCATCAGACACCCCCACTCTTCTTCCTCTCCAGGAGTGACGCACGCAGCCATCTGGGCTGCATGCATTTCTTACCTCAGTGCGGCAGTTCCCCCTGAGCTGAGGACCTCTGCTCAGGGCATCCTGCAGGGCCTGCACCTGGGCTTGGGGAGAGGTTGTGGTGCCATGATCGGAGGCGTATTAGTCAATTATTTTGGTAAGAACAGCTTTCTCCTCTTCTCCTCCTTCTTTGTTGAAAATTAAGATTTTTCAGCAACACCTCCGTTAACAGGTTACTACTGGATTGCCAGGAGCTAAACTCCAGTGTCCAGGTTACCTTTCTCACACGATGGTAGCCGTAGTTGTAAAGCAGTGTGCTTAAGTCATCAGGATTATTAGAGCCGGCCTGTCCCTGTGCACGCTGACAGCCTAGTGGGATGCTACTCCGGTCCCTCAAAGGAGCCAAACAAGAGTAAGCACATGTACTTTTGGTTTGAAGCAAGGCGCCCCAAACCTGCTGATAATGACGCTAGAGGAAAGAGAATTCATTATTGTTATTCCAGAAAACTCTAGTGATTTGCCGCCTTTGGTAACGTCCCCACGTCTCTGTTGACACCACCTGTCTGCAGTGTCGGTGTCGGATCTCCCTCGTTGGAGATCCAGGGTTTGGGGCGAGGAGACTACCCTGCCCCCGGTCTCTGCCATTCCAATTCCTGTACAGTAGGGCTGCTGAACCCTACTGGGGGTTCAGGAAGAAATGGGCTTTAGGAAGAAGAGAGCACCACGGACCTTTATGGTAAGAGGCTCAGAGATAATCATTTGTAAATGTAGTTTTGAACTTTGATGAATGACCAACCCAACCCCAGCATCGGGGGCTCCTGGCATGTAGCAGGCCTGTGTTTTTCCACCATATGAAGCCACTGGCTATTCATTGTTCTATGGTTTATCCCAAGCTCTGCTGCCTTCCCTGCACTTCAGCACTTTGACAATTTGGGATGGAGGCCATCTGCACTTCCTGGAATTACTCTATTCAGTGCTCTGGTTGTTGTTCTCACAGGGGCTGCTGCGACTTTTCGGGGGATCGGCATGGCCTGCCTGGTGATCCTCCTGCTTTTTGCCCTGATCCAGTGGCTGGCAGTGCCAGATGAAGAAGAAGGTAAACCTGTCCATTATTTCTTACTGGTTCTAAAGATTGAAGCCATGGAGAATTCTACACACACCCCTCAGAAGCCCGGAGGTAGTAACAGCACACAGCCCAGCTGCCTGGCTGCATTTTCCCCGTGGTCTGTCCATGAACTTCTGTGCACCACTGCTAAGAGAAGCTGTGCTGAAACCAGTACTGGCCATTTTAAGTAGCTTAAAGTTCTTGGTTTTGTTTTGTTCTATAGTACGAGGTAATACAGGAAGTAACCGGTTTTAAATTCTTCTGATATTCTAAGGGATTTCAAATTTGAATCAAATACATATAAAGTTATACAGTAATTTTACAATAGAGAGTGGTACTGTTATGCTTTTACATTCCTTTGAAAAAAGTGTCTTAAAAAAACTTAATTTTGAAGTTTTCCTTACCCAGGCATGGCCTTCATTAAAATTGTTACATAGAAAGGAGGTTCTATCAAATAGAATATACAAGTTGAATCAACTTTTTTTAATGAAGAAAACCAACCAGCAGAATGGAAATATTCTTGCTTAGCTCTTATGTCCCAGAACAAGGCTCATCATCTTTGATGTTCTGTTCTTTAAGCAGCATTTGCCTTAAGTAGCTTAAGTGCTTCTGTTAGGGAAAAACTAATTTGTTACAGAAAATCCCAGAGGCAGATTTTAATGCTAACAAGTTACACAGAAAGGAGGACCAATGCTGATTTTTCTCACTTTTTTTTAAATCCTAAGTGGATGACACAGTGTTGGTCCTTGCCTTCAGTAAAAGACCAATAAAATCAACTATTACTGTTTTGATGCTTATCTTTAAAAACTCAGCCCTATAAATGGACGTAAGGCCACATTCACTATAAGCCATGTCCCCAGATTAAGTGATATCTAAGTTTAATGAAAAAATACATTTCGTAAATAAATGTAAGTTTATGTATAGACATAAAGAGGTCCTGGAAGATCAACATCACATCGATCGTTCAGTCCTTGCACCAAGCAGCCCTCAATACACAGCTAGTTACTGATGTTGCCAAGTACATAGAATGGTCTTACAGGATTGTCTGCTTATTTTTGTTTGTTCAAATATGTAGAAAACTGAAAAATGATTTAAACGTGATTTTCTCTCCAGACAAGACAATGTTGGCAGAAAGGATTCCTGTTCCCTCTAGTCCTGTTCCCATAGCAACCATTGACTTGGTACAGCAACAGACAGAGGATGTCCTGCCACGCATTGAGCCCAGACTTCCACCCAAGAAAACCAAGCACCAGGAAGAACAGGAGGATGTGAACAAGCCAGCCTGGGGGGTCAGTTCCTCTCCCTGGGTGACCTTTGTCTATGCACTCTACCAAATTAAAGAGATGATGCAGCTGACGAGAGACAACCGAGCTCCTGAGATACAGCCTTTGCAGGTAAATTCGCTCCCGTAAGTGGGCTCAGCTGTGTGATTCACTCAGCAAGATTTAGGGAAGGTCTAGTGGGCAAAAGAGACAGGCGGACAATTTCAGTATTCTGGGACAGTGCATTATAGAGGTGTATTACACAGTTCTGCAGAGGGAAAATTCTGCCTTAAGGAGTTCAGGAAGGCTTCTTAGAGAAGATGTTTCTTGAAAGAAAGAAAATAAATCCAAGAAATTGTATATTTCTTTGAAATTTCAGTGTTGACAGATACCAGTTCCAGTGAGGATATATGGTTCTTGCCACGGGAGACCATTATTTATTAATCTCCGTAATTCAAAAAAGCTGGTGGGGACATTATAGATATAATGAGACTTCAGTAAATATCTGATACATTAGTACACTGAGCCAAAGTAGGAGTCTGATGGGAAATGGGTTGTTTTGCTGGTGGACTCACATGAGAAATAAAAAGTGTGTTTGGTTTTGTTTTTTGTCCCTAGAGATGTGGTCTCTCTTGGGTCGATAAAATAGTGTGGGTAATTGTTAACTAGAGCTATATATGGTCTTTGGAAATGATCAAGTGTGACTTCTATGAATAGTTGGGTTAAAGTAATGAGTCTACTTCCCTGTTTATATTAATCACATCCTTATACTCAGTGAGTCACACACATCAGGTCTTATCTAGAGTAGCTTCAAAGGACACATAAGAAAGACAAAAATAAGGAGTAACTGGATAATTTCCTTTTTAGAAAATTTGAGCTACCTTAATTAAATTTATCATGACTGTAAACATGTAATATTTCTATAATTTAAACCAAATCTGATTCTTCACCCAATCTCACAATGCATCGTGGCCCATGCATGATCTTACTCATTTATCAAGATTATAAACTCACATGAATGTCCCTGCTCAGTCAAAAAGGAGCATCTTGGGGTGGGAAGAGCATATAAGAGAGGTGAAGCAGAAAAAAGGATGAGATTTCTGCTCGAATAGCAGTGTTTTCATTACTTTGGGTACTCCTCCTATTAGGCTTATGTCACATTACATTTCTTTGGCTGGCATGGCAGGACTAATAAACACTGGCTGGTATGGCTTAGTTATTCTTATGAATAAGAAGTCATTACATTGGGCAGCCCGGGTGGCTCGGTGGTTGAGCCTCTGCCTTCAGCCCAGGCCATGACCCCAAGGTCCTGGGACCACGGGGTCCTGGGATCGAGTCCCACGTCGGGCTCCCCGCAGGGAGCCTGCTTCTCCCTCTGCCTGTGTCTCTGCCTCTCTGTCTCTCATGAATAAATAAAATCTCTAAAAAAAAAAAAAAAAGGTCATTATATTAAGATTTCTTTACATTTTAGAATCAGTCACAGAAATAAAACTTTTTCTTTGGTGGTCAGCTTTTTGAAGTGATATATATAAGAGGAAAATTCATTCTAAAAAAAAAAAAAAAAACATGTTTCTTGATTTGTATCAATCAAGAATGTATCATGGAATGTGCCCCCGTGGCATTTCACAGACTTGATGGGGGTGATGTGCTGGAGTATGCGGAACTCGCAGCTACTTACAGTTGGTGACCCTAAGAACTTATTTCCATTCCCCCTTTTTATGCAGCTGTTCGGTCTTAACTTTTAGTATGTACTTCAAATTACTTCAAATCCCAAATATTCATCAGGACTCGTAATTCCAGGACAGTCTTTTCCTGGCCTTGTCCCTGAGGCTGCTTCCTGCTCTTGGATCCTGTGGTCTCAGGAAATGACCCGAGTTTCATTTCATGCTGCTTGCTCTGTGACCTGTCACGATGGTGGAGGCTCAGTACACATATTTGCTGATGTAGATTGTTTTCCGAGTAGTCACCAGCATCTTGGTAGAGTTGTTCCTTTACCCACAAGATGTGTCTGCTTATAGTGTTTGTGTTTTTCATGCGGCTTTGGCAGTTGCACATAGGAAAGGAGATAAAAGGTAAGACATTCTATCTTTATTCTTCTATTATTTGTTCCCTGAAGTTACTTCAGAGTGATCTCCCCATGTTTCTTAGATCTTACTTGAAGGCATATAAAACGTGTTGGGTTTCTTTGCTAGTAGCACTAACTACAGAACATCTTCCCTTTTGTCCTTCCAGGGGACCAATGAGAATCGGGGTGATTCTCTAGCTGGTGGAGCCCGGCCTGTCCCACGTGAGACTCAGTCTGACCCATCTAGAAACCAGCCATCCCCTCCAGCAGCAGCACCTCAGACGCAGAGCAGCCCCACCCACTCCAGTGTGGACCAGCGTGTGGAGAAGTGGGAGGACCAGCAGGCTCAGCCCGCCGCTGGGGGACACTGAGGGCTCCCACTCATCTCACACCCTGCATGGAACCGGCCCCTCTGCCAGGACACAGGGAGAGGCTCCCTGAACCTAAGACCTGCCTCACCTTGAGAAGCATAGCATTATACACGCTTCTAAATACCTGGACTCATCAACATGGAAACACACATACACACACAGGAGCTACAGTACATGTTGGCAGAAACAGGTAAACTTCCATAATCCCCCTGGGAAGCACAGAGGGGAAATGGGAGTTTGGGGAGGACTTCCAGTTCTGCAATTGGTTAGGTTAGGGACCACAGGACTTCTTTGCCAATGCAGTAGGGTTGGGAGCAGCAGTTACACTAAGTAAGTGGAGGGAAAAAAAGTGTTTCAAGGTGAATGCTGATGCAATTTCCCTCTTCTGATTATTTATTCTAATTATTTGGTTCTTAATGCAAACTGGGAAGAAATAAAATAGATCTATAATTTTGTTTCTCTTGAAGGGAACTATTTAAAAAAATTACATATTTAAGAAAAGTAGCCAGATAAAAGTTACTAGCTTATAAGCTTTTGTTAAAAAAAAAAAAAAAAAGAAAAAGTTTCATCAGAAACTTGGCATATCTCTAGCAAATATATTTTTATATGTATATGGTATATAATGAAAATAGTCAATCCTCTGAGCAGCAAAAGCCGTTATTGACTACTGCAAACTAAGCTGAGCTTTAAAATGCCTTTTGTTTTAAATGGGCTTTAAGACCAGAGGAGGGAATAATTCAAATCAACCAACCAACTCAGTATCCTATGGCTTGACAGACAAGAGTTTACTAAATATAGTGATACTGTAAATAGCCTCTATCACTATTTAACAGTTTTATAGTGATTTGGGCTCTAAGTAGCTGATGGAATTTTTTAAAAATCACTGGATTCCTAAGGGTTTCTCGAATTAAGCAGTACTATTTACAAATAACAGTATAAGATTTAAGTGCCTGGGAGAGGGATACAATTTTTAAGATTTACACAATGGGTAAATTTTTGTTTTTGGTGAGGGGAAAAGTTGGTGAATAGGAGGCCAGGAATGGAAAAGACCAGAATAAGAAGTAACTATATTTTCCAATGACTAAAGAAACAAATCTCAGCATATTCTTTTCCACGAAGATCCCGTCAGACACCGGGGATCAGATAGGGGTGTGCTACTGTAAATAGTACAGCTACGGCCAGGACAGTGGCTCGGTGACTCATGGGTCAAGCCTGCTGCTGAAAATGAAAAGCTGAGAATAGGAGGAAGCCGGGGGGGGGGGGGGGGGTGTAGAAAAGGGAATGCTGCTTTCACTGAGTGAAGGTCCACGATGGTGTGTGTAGGAACTGTGAGTGAGCACAGGAGAGAGAGGAAGGAGGTGAGCAGAGTGAAAAACAAGCAACTCACCTTATTAGGATGAGTTGTGGACTGAAGGCTTCTCCACGACACCATCCTTCTGCCCAATACTGCATCCGGGAGGAGAGATTCTATATTTGGATGTCTAGCTTTGCCACAAAACACGCTTAAAAATAAAATAATGGAAAGGAATAGAATTAAGCAAATAGTTTATTTTTGCACTTGAACTGAAACGTACTGTACTGTAAATTATCATGACTCATTTTAAGTGACCTTTAAAATCAGATGATTTATTATGCTTATGTAATTAGAGAAATAAAGAAATGGACGACAGGCTGAACCTCACCTGTGAATGTACAGTATGTGGGTTTGTGAAACTGACTTTAGGAAGTCAAAAACTTATACTGTGTCTTGTGTTTACAGTTCTGATTTATTCCTTTGAAAAGCCTGCTGTTTTGGAAATGCACAGTTGACATGTTGAAATAAAAATAAATATCATTTTTAAAAATTTCTTAAATGATAAAGATGTGACCAAACAAAAGCCCTTTACTCTGTAATGATGGAGGCCAAATTCAACAGGCCTTTGTCATGGAACATTCACTTTGAGAGCTGATTCAGTAATGCAGGACTTTGTAGCCTTTTAGGGCAGACACCTTCATGGGTTCGTGGACTTCTTGACTTCCTACTGTCGCTAAAGCACCCACCGGCATCTTACTGTTTTATTTTCTATTTATTTATCTGCTTTTTAAGTAGGCTTCATGCTCAACACGGGGCTTGAACTCAGGGCCTGAGAGCAAGAGTCATGCGCTCTACTGACTGAGCCAGCCAGGCACCCCTTAGAAAATATTAAAGTGGGTGCAAATTAAATTTTGAGAATTTCATAACCCCACTTGCAACTTCCTGGAAGTCTCCCTGGAAGACTCCCCAGAGTTGTCACAAAGCCTGGGCTGATGTCTTCCTTCACACTCTTTCTGTTGTAGAAAGGGTGAATTAGCTGAGCGCTGAGCTTATCTGGATCCAAAGAGGTTAGCTGCCAATTCTTAAACTATTGCCCAAAGCCTTAAGTAGACTATTAAGTAGACCATGATCGTAATACACGTAGATCCACTAGCTCACAAACCTCACGAACAGCCCAGGCTAACTCACAGGAAGAGGATGCTGCCTTCCTGGCTCACTACTCTTGCTGTGGGCACAAAGTGGTCGGCTAGGCAGCTCCGGGTGGGCACTTACCCAGGACGGGGCGGGGGTGGGGGGCTGGTGCTCCTGGGACCATTATTTAAGCAGCGCTCCTCTAAGCAACCTGGAGCTAAGCAGTCCTTGGAAAAGGACGGCCACATCCGCAGTTCCTGAGTGATGGCTGTGAACAGAGATTACCTCTTGTCCCCTAACAACCCAGCGTGGTAAGTACAGCTCACCTCCCCCACCCCATATATGGGAGTAGCTCCCCTCCTAGGATAGAGTCTGCAGCTAGCAGACCCCCTCACAGGACCACGAGCACAAAGCCAGGATACAAATGATGCAACTTCAAACCTGCTTGATGCCAAGGCTCAGGTCCACCGGCACCTTCCCCGGGACGCGTAGGCCACTGCATGCTTCTGTTGTGCTGGAACAGGCTCTAAGCAGCCAGGCCTACACGTGTGCCTGACATGCACGTGTGTGGTTCTAGTCCCAGCAGGATTTCTAGATACTCCCAGATGCCTAGCACTGCAGCACCTCCCCACTCCTGGAACTTTGTTAGTCAGGAGGGTCGGACCCCTTGCACTCCGGAGAGGCTCTGTGTGGTCTGGCAACCCTATGGAGACCGCCTGGGAGGTGGGCAGGGACCCTGAAGGCCCGTGTCACACAAGGGCAAGGACCGGCAGACAGCCGTGCCACCGGCACCCAGGAGCAATCGCTCTGGCTTCAGCAGAGCTGCGTGGTCTGGGGTGGGAGCCGCTGGCCACGGGGGCCAGTAAGCACTTGTACCCTGACGAGCGCAGCCAAAGAAGCTGGATCTCTCACTGTATTCAAACAGCCACATGAGGCTCACGGACGGCTACCAAACTGGACAGTGTAGTTACAGAGAGATTACTTTGGGGAGCCGTCTGGGCCTCAGTTTCCTCATCTCAGGGCGAGAGGCTGGATCCTAGAATCAATCCTCCTATTCTGTGAAGGTGAGGTATGCCATGACAGCTGACTAGGGAAGTAAAGGTGATTTCCCTTCCAGAAGGTCTCCCATCCTCTGGTGCATGGGGACAAGACAACGCGATTTCTGAAGCCCCAAACACTCCTGTGCCATCCCAGCAAAGCTCTAGGAATGGCTGGCTCAGGAATTCCAAACCACCAAGCGGGTGGAGAGAACCTGGGGCAGAATAAAGGGGTGAGAGAAAGGAAATCAGAAAGGAAGTGACCCAATGCCAGGGCAAACTGTGCCTGAGAGTAACCGGAAACACGGTGAGCCCGTCCGGGGGCGCCTGCCTCTCACTCAACTCTCCCCGCTTCGGGCGGCTAACGCAGGACCGCCTGCCCCGCTGTGGCTCCAGGGAGATTTTTAGATGGACACCCAGGACCTCACAGCGACGGGGGCGAAGTGCAGGCTCTGGAGCCCCAAGTCTGGATCTCCCACACTACAGTGCTATGTTAAAAGGGTTGCCTACACCACCAAGCATTCAGCTCCCATATGCACTATAATCATCAAGTTGCGTGTAGGTACAAGTTAACTGACAAAATTAAGCAAAATATAAATTGAAGAGCTGAGAAAAATGACAAGTAACAAAGGTAATTCTATAGTGTGTAAAAACCAGACAGGAGAGCTTATAAGACATTTGTTCCACAGTTTCAATATTTTTCTTCTAAAGGGTGTCAAAAAAAATGTAAGCAAGAATTTTATGATCATTTAACAAGTTACATCCCCTACTCTTTGCCAGATAGTCAGCTGAGGATCTTCTCTTTGTAAACTTGTATTTTGAAAAGGTTAGGAACTTTTGGTTCGCTAAGAGAGCAATGGAAGTCTCAAAAAATAACATGTGGACCAGTGCTACTCAACTTAATTCTCATTCATTTTTAGGGTACAAAAGTCCTGTCTGTGGTTGATGGAAGGCAGGGGAACTGGTCTGTTGCCCCAGAACTGGCATGAACCAAACATCAGACACAGTCATCTCTTCAACTGATTAACCACAGAGCCACTTACTTGACTTTGTTTTTTAAAGACGGCTGTACAGGCGACACCAAGAGCATACGGCCCCGCACAGGCTCACATTCTGATTCACTTTAGCAACTTTTCCGAGTCTGTCCTCATTTGAAAAATGGAAACCACGCTAAAGAGATTAGAGTGATAAGAAGTCCAAATGAAGAGGCATAGAAAGGGTCTATATGGCACTTGATAGATGGCCAATAAATGCTGGTACTCCTCCCCTTTCTGCTTTGATTACTGCCTTGTTGGAAAATGGACCAAATCTAAAAAAGATCCCTCCAAATAATTTAAACAAGAGACAAAGAGCAGCTACCCCACTGAATGTGTCTTCCAAGATCTATCCTAGTAAATATACACTCAACCACACTCTCTGGTGACCTAGTAAGGTATCACATTCAGGGGTCATAGCAAAAATAAGCATAGGGACCCGAAGAACGTAATTAGACTCCTCGGCCAGAAAAATACCGCAGATTTTAACAACATATCTGAATGAAGAACATGCCCAGTAGAAGGGGGTGGAGATGCCAGTCAACGACAGAAAAATTACAAAAACAACCATCACAGAAAGGTAAAGCTGGCAGGGCCTGCCTAAAGGAAGGGTGGTCTTTAACAACAGATTGAATCTCTCATGATATTAGCAACGGTGGCCCCACGGAGGTGGTTGCATTAGATTTTGGTCTGGTGACATTACGCATGGGAATTATACAACAAACTCCCTTTGTTCTCTTTCTGCTCAAGCAACCTTCTTACCACCATTTGAACCCTTCAAAGGGGTCTTCTGGGAGAGAATCTGCTGGTTTTATCAATTCAAGCGTTTTTTTTTTTTTTTAATTCAAGCGTTTTTAATCCTGCCGGTTTTATTTTTAGCTGTGAATCCCTAAATAGACTCTATGAATTGGCTGATGTGAGGTAGGTCTTCCTATGCGCAAGGACAAAAATCAGGGTTCTGAATCAAATAAGGTCAAGATCCACACCCGCATGGTTAAGTCCTCAATGTCATTATCACCAGTGGGTGACTCAGAAGGCAGCTTACTCTTGGGGTCACCTATAAACACCTCTGTCTTACTGCAGGCTTTAAAATCATACATCTATTATGTTATTTATGCATAACAGCTGGACAAAAACTGATTTTTTTCTCTTTTCTCTCAAATTCTACCTCACTAACTGGGAAATAATCACATACAGGATAATGCTTTTTCTTTTCTTGACAGAACTGCAGATAACATATAACACCCACATATTAAATATATTGGTATAATCCATCATCTATTCCAAGCCTCTTAAAATCTGAAATCTCTTAAATTTCTAGATTAAAAAAAAAAAGGTCTTAAATTCAAATATTGTCCTAAACATCAGATGGACACTCCCCTCTAATTCAGCCCTTAGCAAATTGTATGACCAATTCACAAAGCATTTTTTGTGATACGTAAAATGTGTTTTAAAACCTTTAAAAAATAACATTTGAATGATACAATTGTTTAAGCACGACTACCTACACTAAATGTCACCCACACATTTTGGTGTCAAACAGTCCCAACTTGCTAACACAATAAGCTTTCATGAGGCACCTTGCATAAGCAATAACGCAAAGGGTTCAGTTATGCTCCGTAATTGCGCACCTATGGTGGTATGAGCACGAGGCCAACTTTCAACCACCTGTGAAAGGCAGAACCATTTTACTGAATGGTCACTTAAACAGTTTAAAGGCCTTTAAATAAAGGAGGGAGGAGGGTGGGGAAGGGAAAGAAAAAGAGAGAAAGGAAGGAGAGAAAAACGAATCTCCTATGGGAGCCATCTACGTACGGTTCCATGGGGATTAGAACTGTGATCAGCACTGTAATAAGGCCCAAATCAAAAGAACACGACAGAAATACACCAAATGTATCACAAGTAATGCTTGTAATTGTTTAGCTTCTCACAGTCATCACACCACAGAAACTCACAAATCCATGATTTCCTCTAAAAATAAACATAAACAACAGTACCCCAAAAGACTCTTGTTCTTTTCCCTTCTTTAGCTTTTTTCATTGTGATGGTCACACCTAGCTTGACCCCCGAGGAGGTGCTTCCTTCTGTAGTCAGCACCTCTTCAACCTGGAATGACAGGTGAAGGCCGCGGAGGCCTGGCTGGGATGGGCCCTGGGAACTCCAGCTGACACATTCTGTCAAAAACTGCCTTCTGGGAGGTGAATGTAGTGAGCACAAGCAGCAACACATCTGATACATTTATGTCAGGAATAAACTTAATTCTAAAAAAATCAGATTAAACTATAACAAAAATGATGTTGGAACCATTTATACTTACAAAACATTAACATCATAATCAACATAAATTTGAGTGGAAGATTCCTTGATATTTGAAATCAGCTTATGTGAAAGCACAGACTGAATTTAGATTTTACAAAAATTGCAAAGCTCCTAATATTAAAAGGTGTCTGGCAAAAAGAGAAACCTGTAAAACACTGATAAACTGGGGATCCCTGGGTGGCTCAGCGGTTTGGCACCTGCCTGTGGCCCAGGCCGTGATCCTGGAGTCCCGGGATCGAGTCCCATGTCGGGCTCCCTGCGTGGAGCCTGCTTCTCCCTCCACCTGTGTCTCTGCCTCTCTCTCTCTCTCTCTCCCCCATTAATAAATAAATAAAATCTTTAAGAACACTGAAAACTGTTTCAAAGAGAAATATCATTTGAAAATCAGCCTAGAAAGTTCCAAATGGGAACCATGCTTACTCAATTTAGAAACGTGCTACTGAACTTGGCTCAGGAAAGCACCTCCTATGTGTCCCTCTTCTAGTAAAAAAAGAGTCTTCATTCTCTAGGCCTCTATCCTTTAAGAACCCATCACAGAAAGAGAGAAAAAAAAAAAAAAAGCCTGTATTTGATTCTTAAAGTGATTCAGTTTAGCAGATCTTAACCCTAGGAATGTTTTGCCATGTTCACATCTTTTCTCAGCTCTTCGGTTTTGGCCTCCTTTCCCCTGGGTCAAAGTTCAGAGTGTTTCATTTCACTCTGGAGAATCAAGAAAAAAAGATCTGTCCTCTGAAGAAAGATCACAGATCTGTTTTGTAGGAAACTGTTAAAAATATATATAAACTAAATTTTTAAAATGGACTAGTCAACTCAAAATGTCACAAAAAGTTAAATGTCTTCAATTTCAACATACCAAAAAACCACAGAAAATAATTCTCATTTCTAATTTTTATTTAAGTCTATAAAAATTTTTTCAAGGTTGAAAATACAATCTTAGGAAATGCTTCTCTGTCATAGGTATCAAAATAGCTATTTGTCCATTAAAAAATAAAAAATAGTCAGTAATACTGTGAGACCCAGACCCAGGTGGTAGGGAGATGGCCTCTCCGCTCACCTTTGAAGGTCTCTTTCTAACCCTGAGTTGTCGGAACCATTAGGCCCGGAGTCCCAGCGCGGCCTCTAAATGGTTTCGTAGTTTTGGACAAGATTTTATAATCTCCTCAAACCTCAATTCCACCATCACTAGCACTTCGCAAACTGTTCCACGGAGCATTAATCTCATGAGAGAGGTTCTCTGATCAGTCAGTCAGAGAGCGCTGCACCGGTTTCTCCTGAGGAGATGCACTGTAGGGCAGCAGCGGCATCCCTCACGGCGGGAGCAGCCCTGGGGTGCGTTGACCTCTGCCCCATGCCAGCCAGCCTCCCAGTCCCTTCACAGACTGGCACTTAGGGACACCTGCGGGTGATACTTATGAGAACACCGGCTGGGGCACCCCGCGTCTCTTCCAGCCCGTAAACTGGTAACGCGCAGGAAGAGCAAGTCAGTCTTCTGGCGCAGGTCCTGGGGGTGAGACAGGACTTGGCCTCTGGTGCGGAGGAGGCAGCCGTTGGCGGGCTCCCTGCGGAGCCGCGGGCCCTCCCTGGTCCTGGTGACAGTCGGGGCGACTCTGTCAGTCTTGCTGGCGCCTACAGTGCAGCGCAGCCGAACTTACCAGGAGGAGAAGTTCGCGCCCCTACAGTCCTGTTTTCCTCCCGGGAGGACTCGTTCCCACAGTCCAGGGTTTGGGCAGCGCTCCCCAGGCGGGCCTGCCCAGGGTCGGGGATCCCTGCTCTGACCTGCGTCCCTGGCCAGAAGGAAGCCCGCGGCGGCTTCACGCGGTCGTCGGGTTAAACAGCTGCTCCTCCAAGAACGTGCCCCCGAAGCCATATTGCTCTTCGTGCAGGCGGATTTCCTCCAGCGACAAGTGGCTTCCGCCCAGAACAAACTCTGCGAATCTAAGAAGCAGTTTTTTGTTTTAAATGAAGTTAATGTTGTCACAGAAAGGTCTGGAAGGCAGCATGTTCTCTCGCGGTCTATCCTCCGACCACGCTGGAGTCTGTCCCCCGAGAAGAGCCTTTACACGAGATGTAGGAGCGGGAGGGGCTCGGTCGCCGTCTCAGGGCTCCGGGGGGGCAGCGGAGGGCCACCCCCCGACGCCTGTGTAAGGGCAGGCGGCCGGAAGGGCTCTGCGCGGCACAGTCGCCTCAGCTGACCCCCCCCCCACCCCGTCGTGGTAGCCGGTGGCCGGAGCCCCAGGCGCTCCCCGCCTCACCCCCCGCCCCTGGGGCGCTCACTCACCTGCCGGGGGCCCGCAGCCGGGAGACCAGCAGCCAGGCGGGGAAGCCGGGCTGGCGGCAGGCGCTGCGCAGCTCCTCCAGGGCGCGGCGCGTCTCGGCGGCCGCCTGCTCCCCGTACTCCTCCTCGCTGAGGCGCCCGGCCGCCCGCTCCGCCCTCGGCCACCTCCGGAGCCTCCTGCGACACGCGCAAGGGTTGTGAGTGTCCGGCTGGGCTGGCGCCGCCCGACCCAGGCCAGCAGCCCCGCCTCTCCCCCTCCCCCACGCTCGGCTGCCGCGGCGTCTCCACGGCCTCCGGCTCCTCGCTGGGCCCAGCTCCCCGGCTCCCTGTCCCTGGGGCGCCCTCTTGGGGCACCTGCCCAGCAGGGGAGCCCGGCACGGGGGCCGCGGGGGCCGAGGCCCCGGGAGGAGGAGCCGCCGCCGCCTCTGCGGACCGAGGGGCTCGGCCCGAAACTGCTCCAGTCAAGAAAGCCCAAGGGGAGGCTCATGAAGACGGTGCCGACACGAGGACACGAGGTCCCCCGCGGACGTGGCGCTGTGAACGAGCCCGACGGCATCCCGGCGGCTGAGGCCTCCCCACAGCCGGGCGAGTTGCGAGCGTGGATCCTCCGCGGGGTCGGCGGCGGCGAGGAGGCTGCGGGCCACACGGCGGACGGGCCCCCTTCCTGTGCCTCCCCGAAGGCCGCCCACACCCGGACGCCGGCACGTGCACGGCCAGCCGCGGGCCTGGCGGAACCGCTGCGCCTCACTTCCTCACACGAGCGAGCAACGGGAGGCGGGGGCGCGTCCCTCGGGTCAAATGAGCTGCTCGTGGAGAGCTGAGCGCAGTGAGCGGCCCATGGAGTGTCCCCGGGGAAACCCAGAGCGCCGCTGGGCAGTCGGACATAGTGCAGCAGCTCCCGGTCAGACTAACCCACCACACGGACCCCGGCTCGGGGCATGAGGCGCGGCGTGGCCCCCAGCACCCGCACCAGGACGCTCTGGGCAGCAGGCGGAGAGGCGGACCGCCCGCGCCTGGCTCCCGGCCCCCTGTGCCCCGGCCATTGCCGGCTCCCTGACGAGGCCTGTGAAGGCCCCTACCCCGGCCAGTGCGCCCTCCCTCCCCTGCCTCCTGGCCTTCCTCCCTCTCAGGAAACTCCTTTCTACACTTATGCACCTCGTTGTTTCAATTCACAGAGATTCAGCCTAGTAATTTCTTCTTCAGGAAAGTTCCTGAACTCTCTGTCCCTGCGCAGGCGTATCTTAACGCTTCAGAGATACAGCAACTTTTGCTGATGTGTCAGCAAGTACACCTCAAGGGTAGGAGCATCTCCTTCTCTGTGCACCTGACGCAAAAAACAGGTGATCAGACTCCGTGACTAAGGAGAACCGCAGCAAAGCTGAGACCACAGAGGCTGCCTCATCTCTGTATTTTTAAGGGCTTAAATACCTAAAAAAAACCTCCTAAACATAAATAATACCTTCACTTCTCTAGCTCTATCTCATAAGGACAACAAATGTCTTTAAAGCAATCTTGGGCCCTAATGAAAGGAACTGTAGGATGAAAGTAGAAATTTTAGGTGACCCAGACTGCAACTGACTCCGCCACTGATTTTAGTGAATTCTGGGGGAGCTAGGATTACCTCGTAATCGAGGGAAGTCCTCTGAAAAACAAAGACTAGAAACGGAGATGGGATTCAATGCTCAAGTTCTCCGTCCTCTCGCAGACCTCCAGATGAAACGTGCTAGTTAATTATGAGACTAAATATGACACGTGCAAGAAACTTCCCAAAACAATAAAACCAGAGCTCAAAATGTCAAATTTACAAAGCAAAAAAAGATAGGCACCACCTCATATAACTGAATGCTTTCAATGGGTAGCAGAGACTCTTGGAGGACAGGATGAGGATCATAACCGCATAGGCGCACTGGGGCACAGTGACACCACAGTAGATCAGAAGCAGCGCCAGGAGCCGCAGAGTCCACGTCAGAAGATTCACATTCCTTTCGTCAACAAGGGGCCCGTGTTTGTAACAAACAGCAAAGCTGAGAAATCCCACCATTAGGACATAGCCTGTAGAAAAGCAGAAGAATTTGAAAATTTGAACTTGAATAGCTTTATGAAAAATCCTGACAGAGCCTTGACTTAAGCTAACAACCTATCAGAAAGCCTTCATTTCTGTCTTCTTTTTCTAAAGAAGTAAGGTTGAAAAACATATACAGGGCTATTTATTCCTTCCATGTAAGATACTATGCTGTCTTTTGTAATAATTAGGTATATTTAATAATAAATTACAATGATATATACCTGTTTTTTAGTCCAGAGTCCTAGATGGGCAAATGCTATCATGGTTGCTTTGGTCAGGAATAAGTCTCAACATATGTCACAGCTGGCTACAGACCCTACTTTTTATTGTCACTTTCTAGTTAAAAAAGGAAAATATAATTTAAGAGTGGCGGGACCAGGCTGCACCCCTGATCCAGTGCTCAGCTTCTGCGTTAGTAATGGTGGGATGCTGAGCTGTTCTGCGTCTCCAGCTGGGATCCACTGTGAAACACACATAACTTACGTAATCCACCAAGTGTTTCACCAAAAGTGCTATATTTTTCAGCTTTAGCAATAATGGGATTTTTTAAAAAATTACCTACCTAATATATATATTCTGTTTTCATCCCATAGCCACTTCAGATCCTCCGTGAATCGGCACACAAAATAAACTGAAGCAAACGAACAACCAACCATTAGAGCCCAAAAGGTGCTATACTGTGTATGGAAGAAAATAAATGACACAGTTTTTGGTTCATTCACTCTCACAAAATAGGAGCAAACAAATAAACGCTTTGTATTAGAAACTTCTACATCAAATTGCATTGAAGTCAATTCAAGATACTCTCTAGAGTCTTGTTAAAGTTATGGTCCATGAACCAGCAGCATCAGTATCAGCTGGGAGCTTGCTGGAATGCAGACTCTTGAGTCCCACGGTAGACTCCTAGTCAGATCTGCATTTCAACAGGATTCTTGGTAACTCATATGTACACTAAAGTGGGAGAAGCACTTCTTTAAAGAAAATAAATTTATCTCAAAATATGCCAGTGTTGTAAGCTTTAACCAAGTATCTGCAACATGATCATCATGAACTAATATTTATTCCTCAGTACAGAGCATTCTTTCATTAAATGTGTTTTGGGGAACAAATAATAATGAAGAAATCCCCAGATGTAGCAATGTAGTTATTCAAGGCCTTGACGGTTCAGCATCATGACATTCCTCAGCTCTGCTAAGACCAAGACAAATTTCTACTCAGCATAGATCAGTCCCTGGCCACTCATAAGAAAAATGTATTACCCAAAAAGTAAAAAGGTCTCAAAAAAAGGATCACCAAAACTTAATACTTGAGGATATATACAGTAACAAATAAAAATGGAATCTCTAGAAAAAGATTCATTTTAAAGTCAGTTTATACAATGTAGAAATACAGTTTGAATCAGGAACCATAATCAGTGTGAATTAACTTGGATCAATTTTTCATGTCTATGAGATGATGGTTTCCCTCTTCCATTCATTTATACACAGTATGCCTACCTTGGGAATTAACCTTTTCACCAGCAGCAGGACAAAGACTAATGTCATTAGAACACCTAGCACGGTCCCAGAAGAGTAATAGAAAATAGGACTTCTGTCAAGACAAGCAGATAAAAGCCATTTAAATGCTACACGGCACTTTCAGTGTTAAAACCATGCTTAACCTGATGACAGTAGCCAGGAAGAATACCAAGGAGAAAAACTCAGATGGTAGCTTTAATTACATGCTATACTCTTATAAAATGAAGTCTGTACTTGCAATTTATGGTAAATAGCTGGCCACTAACTCAAAACAAAATGTCGGCGTTACCTTCTATGTTTAGTATCTGATGCCAGAAAAATTACTGAGCACCTATCATGTAGCAGGCACTGGTCTGCAAGCTGGGCACGCATTCACGACGGCCCTGTGAGACGGCTATCCATGTCTAAATTTCACAGAGGAGAAAACGAAGGCACTGAGAAGTTAAAGACCTTCCCCAAGTCGGTATCTGCCAACCGAAGGGCACAGGCTTGCAGTCTGGTTCCTGGGGAGTCCAAGCTTTACTCCTCAGGCTACGTAACTAACATTGGGTTTCTAAAGGTCATGCCTTACATTAAACACAATTATACGACAAGGAAGATAAACAATATTAGGAATAAAAAGCTTAAGAAATAAAATGTTATTGGAAAAAAGTGCCTTTTCGTGAGAGAAGTTGTAATATACAGAATATCAGGATAACACGTTTATGCAAGAGTCAGGTACTTGGTAAATTCAACCTTCTGGGGCAGCTCCGGTGGCTCAGCGGTTTAGAGCTGCCTATAGCCCGGGGTATGATCCTGGAGACCTGGGATCAAGTCCCACATCGGGTTCCCTGCATGGAGCCTGCTTCTCCCTCTGCCTGTGTCTCTGCCTCTCTCTCTGTGTGTGTGTGTGTCTCTATGAATAAATAAATAAAATCTTAAAAAAAAAAAATTCAACCTTCTGTACCAGAGCCACAAATCTTGGAAGCAGCCTGAATCTAAGAGAGAGAGCAGCATCTGGCATCAGAAGACCTGAGTATAAATCTCAGTCCTAGCAAGAGCTAGTCATGTCATGATGAATGTTGGTTTTCTCATCTATAAAATGAGAACAATAATACAGAACTTACGTAATTGTTAGGAGGATCAAATAAAAAAAATGTGTATTAACACCTGACACAGAATAATGCATGTAAACACACTCTGTAATATACACATACATATCACGTGTACTGCTATGGGTTTTTAAAGGCCTTTCTGGCACCATCTTCAGACCTACTGTCTGTACAATCTAAAGCAAGAACTATAAGCTAGTGTGGAAATATTTATTAGCATAGGGTCAAAACTGTGCTAGCCCCTTTTTAATTCACAAAATTAAGAAAGCAAAAAATGCATACTTACTGACTCAAGGTCTTTGCATAAAAGAAGAGGAAAATGCCTGCCACAAACACAAAGCAGAGTTGGAAATCTACAACTGGAGTAAAAAAGGCACACAACAAACAAAGATTTTGTGTCAGTGTAGTTAGTGAAACAAGTCGATCTATTGAAATGTCACTCCAGAAAAGCTAAATCAAATATAATGAAAACAGACTTACGATTTCGATTCACACTAATTGTATACATAAATATCTTCCTGACAGGCGTCACAGAGAAGCACATGGTCTCTCCATATGGATTGATGATTATGGTTATTTCATTAGACATCTTTGGTGTCCAAAAATTATGAATCATACACTTGATTAAAGATAGAATGGTTTCTGGATACTGACAATTATATTTTTCTGTGATGTATACAATATTAAACAGGCCTGAACTGGTAATTTTCACCTATAAAGTAAGAGCAAACAAATCTATAAACACAGAAGTTAAAACGTCTCTGAAGTTCCTTAAAGTCATGAGCAGGTGAATAGAGAGAGCCCAAGATAACTGACTAAAGAATGACATCTGAGTAGATGTCCCACAGTCCCAGGGATCCCAGCCGTGGACCTACAGATCTCTGTTTAGTTCGAACATACTGGAGCATAGACTTTTTAAAGTGGATGTTTCTTCCCCTGAGTTGTAGGTGATTCAACTCCCTTCTAGCAAGTTGCTGTGGCCAAGGGACATGTGAAAAAGGACGACAGAAAGTAATAGGTGGCAAACTCCTTGGTTTATCACAAGGTTTATATTTCTATCATTTTCTACTGTGTTTGAGGAAAAGCACTTCCTCCGGATCAGCCGAGCATACGTGATTCAGGCTTCTCTCCTCGTGCCCTCCGAAGAAGAATCCAATCACAGATCCCACTTAGGTCTCACAAAAAAGCACTAAGCAGACAGTGACACCAAGCAGACAGTGACAATCCAGTGATTGATTTTTTTTTTTTTTGTAGTTTATAATCTTTACTTAATCACACAACATCAAGAATTGGTTAGTTCCAAGGGAGCGCACCAGTTCATCACCTGGGCCCCTCCTCCCCCCACCCCCTGACATGCTCCACAACGCAGTACAACCACATGGTGTGTTCAGCTAGAATAGAAGGTTTAAATGATACCTGTCCAGTAACTGCCCTTGCTTCTCTGTGCTGTTGGGCAAGAAAAAAAAAAAGAAGAAAACAAGAAGCAACACAATCCAAACACTTGGCACACCAGCAGGTGCCTGTGTTCCCAGGGCATTTTCAGTGGAATTTCTGCTGAGCCTGGGCCCCCACCGCAGCAGTAAGGAAGGAGGCGGCAGGACAGGTTTGGACATCTAGAAAGAAACCAAACACAAGTTGGGCCACAGGTAGATTCTGGCACACTTTTAGATAAGATTAAAAATGTCATGGTGTGCACAGGAAGCAGGCAAAGGAGTTCTGAGGGAGGTAATACCCAGAGGCAGAACGAACCATCCGGTCTACTCTTGGGCAGGAGCTCTGAACGACACAGGAGCTAGGGGGCCTCGAGGAAGGTGTTGGTTTGGAAGATGGAGGAGACAGTCTTGCCAGTGGCGTCGATAGTGCCTTCACTGTCTGAGCTGGACTCAGAGTCACTGCTCCCGGAGGAGGCGCCCAAGCCTGGGAGGAAGCCGATGCAGACTGCAGCGGACGGGCAGTGGATGGAAGGGGCACTCAGGGATGTGCTGCCAAGAGACACGCAGGACGGGGCTTCTTGACTCTTGTCCATGAGTAAGGCAAGCCAGAAAACCAGGCATCAGGTGCTATAACCCAATACCTACCCTCACTTCTCATGGACTTTGGCTCCTGGCTCACCATTGCTCTACTACTATTTCCTGTCATACCTCTCAAGGGATCAATATGCACAATACACCAAACTCCTTCCAATTCTCTGACTCTCGGCATCTTGAGCTTCTCCCCTAACACTCTCTGCCTGACCTCAGCTAACCACTCCCATGGCCACACTCTGGACCTTATCATTACCAAACAACAGCCCCTCTACAGGTTGTTTCAGGCATCCTGCTGGCTGGCCACCAACTCCTACCTTTCCAGCATGCCCCTTATAGTACCTTGACCCCAGGAAGTCTTTAAGCCCACCATGGGTCAAAGCATTTTTCCCTGCTCCTCACCCCTCTGATGTCCTTAGCCCCTTCTTATCCAGCGAAATTCCATGATTAATCGTTATAAATCATTCTCTTGCAGGTACTCCTGACTCCTTTACACCACTCTTGCTTTGTCACACCTACCTGCAAAATCCAACTCTGCCCATTCCACTCTTGCCTTTGCACCACCAAATGGTGCTAGATAAATGCATAGCAGTCTGACTTCACACCCATGAGCGTGAAACTGAAGTGGGACCTGAAGCTACAGGTGATCATACCATACATTCCTATCTACCCTCCAATCTGTATAACAAATATTTAACAGCTTTTTATTCCTCAATACCAACACCTCCTCCCCACCCGCACTTTTGGCTGAAAATGGAAGAAGGCAATGTCAACAGGCTTCTGTCCCCATACTCAACAACTGGAGGGCACCGGCAGGCACGTGCTCTGTTTCCTACCTGTGGGGAGGAACTTTCTGCCACACAGGAGATTTAGAGGAGATTTTAAAGGCACTGAATCAGATCACCTTTATCTACTCAAGGACATCCTACCAATACTTCTTCTTCCCTCTCTACTGGACCATTCCTATTGATACGGGAAAAAAAGGCAAAAGAAAAATTTAATTTCCTTACTACCTATAGCCCATTGAGAAGTCCTCGAAAGCAGCAGAGTAACATTCTTCTAGAAACTCAGCTTCCTTAATGTTAACATTTTGCTAAAGGCAAAGGCAATCTTAGCCCGACCCCCAGGACCCTGTAAGTCTACTTTAACATATAAAAATTCCTTCAGAAATTTCCTTTATCTCTAAACCCCCAAGATACATGTTGGCTGGCAATCATGCCCCTCACATATGACCCACCGATATACATCTGAAGGGTCTCATGAGTAAGGTTTTATTAGACAGTAACATATGACCTTTCCCCAACAATAGTAGCCTCCTCAAGGTCCTGGAAACCTTGCTTCCAAAATTCCTTAGAGACTTACGCTGTCCCTAACCCCCTCCCAACTTGAAAGTATAGAATGGGCCACTCCTCACGACCCCAGTGCATGCAGCTCATTCTGCCCAGGGGTCCTGTCCTTGTGCTTTAATAAAACCACCTTTTGCACCAAAGACATCTCAAGAATTCTTTCTTGGTCACTGGCTTTGAACCTCAACATCTTTCCTACAACACTATCAGCATACAAACATGTTGATATTTTTCCCATTGGGGGAAAAAAGCCTTCTATTGACTCCATTTTCCCTTCTAGCTATCCCCTTGTTTCCCACTACAATCAAATTCTTTTAAAATGTTGCCATACCTGCAGTCTTAAGTTCCCTTTCTCCCATTTTCTCTTTAAACTTCTTCAATCATTGTTTCATTCCCAACAGGCTGTCCCTGACAAGGTCAACAGTGGCCTACATGTTGCTAAATCAAATGGCCAATTCGTTCTCAGTCATCATTTTTGATCCATCAACAGCATTTAGCACTGCTGATCACTCCCTTTTCCTTGTAACACCTTCTTCCCACAGTTTCCTGGACATCTTCACTTTGTGTTCCTTCTCTCTCTCCTCTGCTGGCTCCTTTCTCCCTTCCTATATATAAGGCGGATCCAGGCTCAGCTATTGGTCCTCCATCTAAACTCACTTCCTCTACTGTCTATAAACATGCATCACTGTTTACTTTTGCAAAAAGAAACACAGGAAAGACATTGAGAAGCTAGTAAGACTAACTACTCACAAGGGGTGGGCAGGAAGAGGTAGAGGAAAGAGGGGGAGTGACACTTTTCTGAGAATACTTCTGTACATTAAACCATATTGATACCATACACACTAAAAAAAAATGACAATAAAATCAATTAGGATGGGGAAAACCCTGAAAACAAATTAAAAAAACAAATATATTTCAAATGGAAATGGAAACAAAACTAAATATATTTCAAATGAAAAATACAACTATGTTAAAGGGGGGTGGGTAGTAATTTGTAATTTGTAAGTAATTTTGGAGCATAGCATGTAGTCTATATACTCTTAAACTAGAGATAAAAAAACACTCTAAACAAATATTAACAAATAAATAACAAATTACTATTCAAGCATTAGGCAAATAAATCAATATACTGAGAATAATGAAAATTAAGTTCCCCACTATCAGAGAAGAAAGTTACAAATATGTCAAGGAGAGAAATTAGAATGAACCCATAGTATGGAAGATATCAGAACTCATGGTTTTCAACAGATAGAGAATCACAAATAGATTTGTACACATGTGTATGTATATATATGTCTATGTGTGTACACATGTGACAGTGGTATCCCAGCACTAATAAACACACCTAACTCTGAGTATCTCTTAAAAAAAAAAAAAAAAAAAAAGTATGATTCCAGAGCTGGGTTTCAGAAATCACAAAATAAGCCCGGAACATCTTGTTTGCCAGAAGATGCTCAAATGATAGGCACAAATTAAAAGGACAAATGAGCTACTTTGAAGGGGCTCCTATTGGTCAAATCCAGGACAATCTGAATATCAAAATAAACCATGAAGTAATAGATTATAATCCACTGAATGAAATGGCAATCCATAACACTATGTGGATATAAATAACCTGGAGAAGGAAAAACTCTCCCCTATTGAAGAATACTGATGAATGTAGAAAGAATAAGGGAATTAGAAAATGACCATTTGATTAACGTCATGATGATATCTGATTCATGCAAGCATCATCAATGGATGATAAAACTAGAGAGTGAAAAATTGATGAGGAAAAGGATATCTACATAGTTTTATTTTTTTTCTACATAGTTTTAAATTATCTCCTCAAAAATCATTTATTACAAAGGGTACAATGGTTACTTCATAGTGGTAAAACTGTGAATTGCCAGATACCACCTTAACCAGGTGGCCAAAGTGGTGCCTACAACCAGCAACAGTACAAATCAACGTCATGTTCCTTCTGATATGCTGTCCTATCTTTTCCCTCAGGCTAGACTACTCTTTCTTGGTAATATTATCTTGATAACTCACTAACTTCTTTAAAATCTTTCTCAAATACCACCTTCTCAACAAGAACTACCCTGGCCACCCTTTTTATACTGTTAACTTCCCTACCTCCCTCATTCTGCCTCCCTTGCTCTACATTTTCTTTTTTTTTTCATAGCACTTACTAGTTTTATAATTTTCCTCTCTATTACATTTATGGCCTATTCCCTATACTCCTACACCCCTAAGAGTATAAACATAGGAGCAGGGATCTTTTGTTCACTGATGTATCCTAAAAGCCTACGCTCCTGGCACTAAGCAAGTGTTTAATAAATATGTTAAGTGCTGAATGAAGGAAAGTACTAAGCTACTGAGAAAAACTACTCTTGGCCATACCTGGGATCAGAGAGTGAGTGGCTTGGGATAGCAATTATTTTGGTAAGTAGAAGACAGGGTGTTGTCCTGAGTTGTGTCTGAACAGCGAGCACACCGTGGTCACTTAGATATCATATTTATTTAGAGTGGTTTGGAGAAGGGCTCACGGAAAGTATGAAGAGTTAATATTCCCTTCCATACATTCCTTTCCCTTAGGCCATTCTATGTGATTCCCAAGTCACCTTTCATACCGATACACTGCTCTGTGTCATATAAAAGATATTTTTAATTCTTGAAATAGTACATTTTAATTCTCAGCTCTCAAGACGTGATTTAAACATAGGCTCTTACCTGCACAGTCGACCACATGTATTTCCACTCCATTTGGGAATTTCGATTGTAGCAGTAACAGTCTGAGTTGGAAGTCTTAACAAAATCCATTTCCTTCAGGGCTTTACACCTTGCAACTGAGAGATGAAACAGAAAATATATTTCTGAAAGATTTAATTTCCCAGAATCATACCCTTTTTTTTTTCCTTTTTAATTCACAAGAATAATGCTATTTTTACATTCTCTGACCAATGGATTCTTCTACATTGTTATTACAGTCCTATAGTCTTTCCAACCTACAATAGACAGACAAAAAATTACAGTCCAGCATCAATACTCTTATGACACATGGAAGGTAGTCTAAGAACACAGAGAATAGGTACTTCAGTCTTGGGAGTAGAGGGCAAGAATTGGGGGCAGCTTCCTAGAGAAGAGGAAATGTGGGTGGAGCACTGAAGGATAAGTTGGAGGCCACGAGACAGAGAAGAAAGGTTAGAGCGTGGCAAGTGTGTACAAAACCAAGATTAGGGAAATCATAGAAGTGGTTCAGTTGTTCACTGAAGACGGAGTGTGGGGAATTATGACGGAATTTAAGGAGTATGGACTTGAGCATTGAAGAATTCTAGGTGAGCATCAAAGTCTCAGCAGGTAACTGCTGACACTCAGGAAGGCTTTACTGAAGAGGTCGGGGAGTGTGTGGGCAGAGTTAAGGCATCAACACTGTCAACTAAGACACCGTGAACTTCCTAGACTTCAACGACAGCAAGAAGTCTTCAACATCCCTAGGCCTGAAATGGCAAAGGGAGGACCTGGTGTTATTTGTTGGAGCTACTAAAACCCGGAGGACAGTCTGATGGATGCAATCCCTGACAAAACATACAATGGCGGACGGAGATATGACTACTTCAACCTCTCTCCTGCCCTCCCATCAGGGCTCCTCACTGGCCAAACCCAAGGGGAACCAAAGGACAAAGAAGCCCAGGTGACTCAGGCCACAGATGTCAGCTTTCAGATACTGAGCCGGGGAGGGAAGGACAGAGAATGATCTGGGATCCATATGTAACATACAAATAATATACAACACAATACAGTACACAGAAGAGGAGAGCGAGGTGCCTTATTAGACGGTAAATACCGTAAGAAACATGTAAAGTAATGGGATTCATTTTATCTGTGGCTCCCTCTGAATTTAAAATAAAGTAAGACGCCCTCTTCCCCTGAGTCAGGGCTGGAGGCCAAGATCAGTCCTTGAGGATCAGCGTTGGTGCCACAAGCTGGCAGGCTTGTTTTCCGGCCTCAGGCATCTAGAGCTGCTGGGAGCCCCACCTGCTCTACTCCAGGCCTGCTGACTGCCCCCCAGCCTGGGGCCTTGAGTGCCCCCCCCCCCCGGCTCCTTGAACAGTGCCGGGCTTCCGTGGGCCGCTCCTGGCCTGAGCTGCCACGTCCGTAGCTTGGCCTTTGCCTGCCCCACAGGAATCGCCTACGCACATCTAGACGGGCAGGCGTCTACCATAAAGATGCCCGTGAGGGAGTGCAGCCTCTCACCTCCTGCTCTCCCACCAAACGTTGGCTTTGGCCCCAGGGGGATCACTGGGGGAGGAGAGGGTGTCCAGAGTGGGGAATTCTGCTGCGGACGGGACAACCGAGGCCACCGAGCTCGGGGAGGATTACCACTCCTCCCTGCTGGGTGAGGCCGGGTGCCAGCCAGGCCACTCCATCCTTCACTCAGCTGGGTCTCCCGCACGGGATCCCCTACAGGCCGTGAGGTGGGAGCAAGAGCTGGGAATGGGGGGGGCCCTCTGCATGCACCCGGGCAGGTCAGACGCGACCCTCGGAACAGTGGCCACGAGCACAAGCCCTGCCTCTAAGTGGTTAGTGTATCGAACCCCACAGCTCTGGTTCCACACGGTTGCAAGCAGGAAGTTCTCTATGTTGAAGTGCTTACTTCCATCAACTGACAAATGTTTTAGAAAAGTTTTCATGTTCTAACAGTTTTTTTTCACTAACAAAAGTTCTGGAAGCATCTTCTTTTGTTCTAAAAGCAATAAGCCACTTTCTGTGGGAAAAAAATAAAATAAATTGAACTGAGATGAAAGTCATAAATTCTTCTGGATCCAGGATAGGGTGTCATCACTGTGTCTGTCAACAGGAAGCAGGCACAGAGAATGCTATGGGCACACAGAAAACTGGGCCTTATGCCCATCCCCAACTTTTTTTTTAAAGATTTTATTTATTTATTCATGAGAGACACAGAGAGGCAGAGACACAGGCAGAGGGAGAAGCAGACTCCATGCAAGGAGTCTGATGCGGGACTCGATCCCAGGACCCCGGGGTCATGCCCTGAGCCAAAGGCAGATGCTCAACCCCTGAGCCCCTGGGAGCTCCCCAACTTTTCTATGGGAAGTGTGGTCAGCTGCTCCAGAAAAACCTGAAATGAAGCTAGAACAACCTGCTGCACCAAAGTTAGGGAAGGATTGAGTAACTAATAACTGGTCAACAGTCACAGCCATTTAGGGAATAATACTGAAGAAGCCCATGTAGGTCTGTGCCCAAGCTAGATGCATCCTAAGCATTGAGCCCGAGAGAGTGGAGACACACTTGAGAAGATGCAGAGAATATGGCCAATGTGACTGCATAAAGGTCACAAAGTTACACAAAGTAGGAAAGTCACGGGAGAATACAGTATTTTCCAATGTGACACCATCAAATCACTTAAAATTGACTCTTAACATTGGGAGGAAATGCTTACATTTTTAAATATACCAACACATTTGCAGAGTTTGAGAGTCAAGATGCAAATACAAAATTCTAAGAGACAGGTCTCAAAAAGGCCCGTGAAGGAGGCTCTAGAGGTGCTCTGCTAAATATGGGAGACTAAAAATTAAAAATCCATCCCCCAGTACGGCATGTTCATATACGAGACCAAAAGGAGGATGCAGAGCCAGTGCTGAGGGAGCCGTTGGGTTACCCCCGGCCCAGGGATACGCAGGGGAGAGGGCCCTCCGGACATCAAAGGGCTGGCAGCTGGCTGTGGAAATGACGTCAGAGGCAAGAGAACCTGGGGGCACCTGAGTAACCAAACATGGTGAGAGCCTCCAGGCAGTGAGAGCAGAGGGAGGACGGGGAGGAGGCTGTGGACGGCCTTCGGCGAGCAGCCCACCACGTTCTGCCTCTGCAGAGCCTCCCGGCTAAACCAGGAGGCGGGGTCCACAACTTGACCCCGGGGCCTCAATAAAAGACAGGAACTCCTACCTGTGTTGGAAAGGGAGCGCATTCCAGCAGGACAGGTGAGGGAGGGCGGGGCCAAGGTCCACAGACCCCAGCAGCCCCGAACCACTGTAAGAAAGGTCACTGGCGGCCAGTTCTTTGGGTTTACTCCCAACATGGCCGGTGCTCCAGGCCAGGGGCTTTTCTGCAGGGTGGCTCCGGGGCCGAAGCACAGAGAACTAACTACTGCTCTTGTTCGTGGTTTGAGGGAACATCCTCTTTCCGGGTCCAAGCTTTGCAAACAAATGCTGCCTTCCAATGAGTTTGTTTCCACTTGGTCCTAAGACCATCTCCTAAATCATTTGAGATTTCTAACTCTTAAGAGCAAGATGGTGTAACATAAGTATAGTGCAATAATCTGAATTTAGAAGTAAATGCTTCTTTGTCATCCAAGCCAGTCTCCTTGCACTAGGATTACTGGTTTCCCTGCTTCTGGAATTGCCCTAAATATCAATTCCCCTCCAACCTATTCTCCAATCAGCATGAAGATCTTTTAAAAACATCAATCAGAGCACATCATTTACCTGCTCAAAACCAATGACTTCACACTGCACCTGTAATAAAAATCCACCCTCCCTTCCACGATCTAGCACTGTGACCCTCTCTCCTCTACTCCTCATCCTCGCAGCTGCTCAGGCCACACCAACCCTCCTGTCCTCGAGATGCTGAGCCATTCCTGCCTCAAGTTTTCCTACTTGCCCATTCCTTGACATGCAATCTGCTCCCCAGATTTTGGCAGAGCTTGCTCCTTTTGGTAATTTAGGTTTGCCCAAAAGTCACCTTCTTAGGAAAGCCTTCTCTGACCCCACTGTCTAAAATGGCACATTCCAACCCCTTTCACCCACTTGCTTCTCACTCTGCTTTATTTTTTCCTCATATTTTTATCAGCTTATACTCTGTCTCTCCACGAAGTTAGAGGCAGCATGTTCTTTACTGTACCCCCGGCCTTTAAAAATCTGTCTTCTGGGATCCCTGGGTGGCGCAGCGGTTTGGCGCCTGCCTTTGGCCCAGGGCGCGATCCTGGAGACCCGGGATCGAGTCCCACATCGGGCTCCCGGTGCATGGAGCCTGCTTCTCCCTCTGCCTGTGTCTCTGCCTCTCTCTCTCTCTCTCTGTGTGACTATCATTAAAAAAAAAAATCTGTCTTCTGTGTATGTGTTTAATCTGGGAGGGTCAGTGGGTTATTCGGGCATGCACAGCTGAGGCAATGAAAGCCTGACCAATCTTTGTAAAAGGCTGCCTGGCACTAGTCAGCACCATAAAGGGAAGCGCACCCCAGCCCTCCCCTTGAAGCAATCTGATGTAATCCGACATCCTATCCAGCCTGTGTCCCTGCCATCCCACCACAGAACCCGTGGACTCCATTTCCCCCTTACTCTACTCCATCATCCACATACCTTAACTACGGGGCTGGGGCTGAAAGCTGTAAACCTTAAGATCCCTTGGGCTAGGGATCTTCTTCTTTATCCTCCTGGGATAAAGAAGGGCAGAGAGAAGCAAGAGACAACAAGCTTGCATCAGTGCGTTCTGCATAAGGGACCTCCCAGTTAGAAGAAAGGAACACGCTCTGAGTTTCTCTTCGCTCCCCTACAGGATTAAGTATAGATGCGTAGACTGCTCTGCTACTGATACCTATGGAAACTACTAAAGGCACGTTGTAAAGTATTCCACCTGGAATTCTCCAGAGTGCTCTCTGGCTTTTGAAGTGAAGTTGATGTCAAATTCACACAATATACGAGACATAACAGGCCAGGTGTTAGCGTTTCATGGTGTGCTCTGGCTACCCTCAGTGTTAACTCCCTCATTCAACCCCCAAGAGGACTCCTAACTAAGGAACTAGAAACTCACAGCTACAAGAAACTACAGATCTAGCTTCACGTGAGTTCCTGTAAACCTGAAGCCACCGGCTAGTTAGGCCAAGCCTAAGACAATGACCGTAAGGATCAAGACTGTTATCTAGGCTTCTTCTAGAAACACTTTACACTTCACTATTTACTTCCTCCACCTCCACCTAAGGGTGGGAAAGAGAAGACCTAGCCAGATGGACTGCTTATCTGAACTCCATCAGCTGTTGAAGGAGCTGCCCAGCCAGCCCTGAGGTCTGGGAAGCTGCCTGCATGTCTGCAGGTGTCACTTATTCACGGGGCCTCAGTCTTTGCTGGTTCATCTCTCCAAGATGGAACTTCTTGGAGGTCGCTGTAGGCAAACCCAAAGACATCACACTGATAATCAACAAAACTCCCTCTTAGTGCAATCGAGAAAACAAAAGGGAATTTCTAGGGATTCAGAAAAATGTTAATAATAATCATTCATTTGATCAGAAGAGAACAATTCCTGCCTAGGGACAGCTACAGCTTCCCTTGAGGCCGAGTATGTTTCTGCCCTACAAGGTGCCCCGTAGCCTAGGTATTCACTTCCTCAAACCTGATTCCGGATCCGGACATAAATCTGAAGTGTGGGGTATCCCAGCTCTGCCTCACCTCCTAAGCACTTAGGAATATCTGCAGGGCCAGCCCTGAATGCCATCCTTACTAATAAGCTGCCCCAGCAAGGCTGCACCTCTGAGCCATGAAAGGATCCTATCCTCACGGTAACGCCCTGTAGGCCTCAAAAGGTTTGCTTGATTCTGCAATAACCCTGCCTTCTGACTTTCTGGATAGTGGTGCCCAAACCACTAAGACAAAGCACAATCATTCACATTACCAAAGCACTTGAGTCAGGCTTATCCTACCCAATGACATTCCTTAGTTCACTTAAATAGCACTCAATTTATAAATATTCAATTAATCTAAGACTATGTAGCTTATATAAAAAAGGGACAGATGGGTTATCACCTGCTTTCACTAATAAATTACATTTAAAATTACTTTGTACCACTTTTGTCATTTATTAGTTTTCCTAAATGTAAAAGGATATATTTAAGTTAAAGAATTTAGTCATACATAAGGTAAAAACATTCAGTCAAAATTTCAGAAAAGGGCAGGTAGTACTTAAACCTACTTATAGAATATGCTAAAAATAAAAAGCACAAACGCTCCTCAAATCTTAGCAGATCTTAAACAACCTCCAACATAAAAATATTTCAGCAACGTTCCTTCTAAAAATTTAACCTTTACATGGCCCCCATATGGAAAGAAAATAACTTCAGGTGAAACTATAATAAAATTTTAAAAGCCACCTATTAAATTAGACTGCTATTTTCTTCATTTGGCCTATAACTGCTTTTCTTTTGGAAAAGGGGAAAGGGAAAAAAACAAGAAAAACAAAAAGCAAAAACCAACAAAACTTAGCTCCTGAAAGTTCGAAGAAGAAGGATTTTTCTGGGTATTATTTGCTAATTGACATTTTCAAAGGGGTTAGCATGGAGCACCAAAATTAGAAAGTAACTTCTCTGTTCTAACCCTAGTTTTTTTTTTTTAAAACCAGACTTGAATATAAATCTTGATTTTTGTTTCTCTGAGAATGTGCATAGAGAATAAATCTGAAGTTAGCACATGCTGATACACAATCAGGCTGATTCTAACTTTGAGGACTGTTTTTTCTTCTCCATAGATGATCACAGGCCGTGGCCTATCACCGTACAGTTCACTATGAATAACTCTTCCTTCCAGCCAGACAACTACCTGCCTCTCCCATGTCACCTGCCTCTGACTTTCCTCCAAACAGGGTGACAGAAAGCCGTCCTGGCTCCAGATATTCTCTATTTTACGGAAGGGTGTGTACATTCGAGAGAGAACTTTACAACAGTATCATCTAATGCAAGCTTCTTCTGTGACTTCTTCTGTGACTTCTGTGACTTCTGTGACAGGCCCTATTGTGAAAGGAAGCACCAGCTGTTCGATCTCAGTTCACAGAACCACTTTTAGAGCAGCAACGTTCCTCAGACCTAGTCCAGTCCAGAGGTTCCAACGTGGTGTCACCTGCACACACAGGACCCAGGATGCTCCACAGCCTGTGCTGTAAGACGTACCCGGGATGGCAAGAGTTGCCATAAAGCTGCACAACTTGCCATTTTTCTTGGCTCTGGGCTAGAATTTTATCAACTCAGTGTACATCCTGCATCTCTTGGGCAGAACAGTAGCTCTGAAAAGCATTTAGCCCTTTGGTTAACAAAACAGAAGTCACAGTGGACACTAAATGTTGTAACACAAACATGCGAAATATTGGGTTATGTTGTAAACCATTCTGCGATAGAACAACTTTGTTTTAGTGATGAGAAAACCATGGTGCATAAAGATGCTGTGCCTGGACCAAGGTACTTCTACAAGTGTGTGTGTGTGGGGGGGGGAAGGTCATGAATGTCTAGAAGTCAAGGTTCCGGGGGTTGGTTCAGGGCTACTGACACTTTCCTGGCTGCTGCCATGCTCAGAAACCCTCCTTCTCAGGCGTATTTGTGATTTATGTTTCCATCTCATGTATAGACGGCTTACATTTCTTACTACGAAGCCCACCTCTCTTTATTCATCTATAAGATGGGTACGTAGGGGGTACTTACCCTCACAGGGCTACTAGGCTATCACCTAAGAGAGCACATCGAGAGCCCTGTTAACACTGCCAGCCCTTAGTGAGCACTCCACAAACGTCTGTGCAATGAAAACTGGCAGAGAACGGATCCCCGACGCGACGGGCGACAAGCTGGCAGCTGGGGCAGGTGCTCCGGGTCTCTAACCTCAGACAAGCCCTGCCCTCCCTGGAGGGGGCGCTAAGCCCGGCTTACAGCACACCCGGCGACTCCACGCGGAGAGGCGGCCAAGGAGGCGGCGACGGGTTGGTGGGCAACGGCTGCCTTCCGGGGCGGGGACCGGAACCCGGGGAGCCTGACCCGACCAGGAGGCGCCCCGCCCCCTGCTCGCTCCCGGGTTCCTCGCCCCGCCCTTCGCCCCGCCCCCTGCTCGCTCCCAGGACCCTCGCCCCGCCCTTCGCCCCGCCCCTTGCTCGCTCCCAGGTTCTCCCCCACTCGCCCCCTTCCCCCTCCCTCCCCACTCCCCGCCCCCCCCGCCCCGCTCCGCTCCCCCCGCCGCCGCCGAGCTGGGCCCGCGGCCTCAGGGCGTCGGGGCAGCGCAGCCGGGAGCCGGGGCCCGTGTGCGCCTGCGTGCGCCGCCGCCAGAGCCCGCCGTTACCTGACAGCTCCGCCGCCTCTCCGCGCACCGCGCCCGCGGGCAGCGAGGACAGAGGCGGCAGCCAGAGCAGCAGCCACCACCGCCCCGGCCGCGGCCGCATCCCGCCCGGGACCAGCTCCGCGCCCGCGGGCCCGGCTCGGCCGTCGGGACGGAAACAGCGGGGCCCGCGGGGGGGCAGCGAGGCTTCTGCGTCGGCCTGGGGGCGCTCCCGGCAGCGCTCCGCCCGCTCCGCTCGCCCAGTCCGCTCCTCCCGCCTCGGGGCTTCCGGGCCTCGCCGTCCGGGGACGCCTGGGCCGCGCAGTCCCGGCAGCCTCTGCGCGGGGCCGCCGGGGGAGGGGCGCTGCTCGGCCGCGGCCTGGGGCTTCCGGGACCCCGGCGGGACCCGCGGGCTTCGGGCCTGGGGCGGGGAAGAGGGGGAAGGAGGGGGAGGGGGCGCTCCAGGAGGGGGGAGGGTGCTCCAGGGGGAGGGGAAGGGGGCGCCCCAGGAGGGGGGGGTCCTGGGGCTCCAGGAGGGGCCCGGGGGGGTGCTCCAGGAGCGGGGAGGGCGCTGGGGCTGCCTGGGACCCGCGGGCTTGGGGCCTGGGGTGGGGGGAAAGGGAGGAGGGGAAGGGGGCGCTCCAGGATGGGGGGTCCTGGGGCTCCAGGAGGGGGATGTGCTCCAGGAGGGGGGCGGGGGGGTGCTCCAGGAGGGGAGCTGGCGCTCCAGGAGGAGGGAGGGTCCCGGTGCTCCAGGAGGAGGGGCGCTCCTGGAGGTGGGAGCTGGTGCTCCACGGGGGAGGGGAGCCTGTGCTGCAGGAACCCCCCCTTTTTTTTTTACAATGCAGAGAAAAGGATGATTTATTATCTTAAACCATAAATTATAATTCTTATAAAAGTTATATAAATGCAGACTGATCATCTTTAAACTCTCAAAAAGCCAAAGAAAAATAAAGCACAGAAAATTGAATTGAGAAAGTTCTGACATAATTCTTCCACATGTTATGTATCATCAGGAGGAATCACTGCAATAGTCACCCAAAGTAGTATTAAAGGTAACAAAAGAGAGGTTTGGTCTTAAACATAAATTCAAATGTATAGTATATCTACAATAACAGATCAAAGAGGAAGTATATCTGCAATTTCTAACGGTAATAAATAGTTTGCAAATACTGTATTCTTGAGTGAAATAAGAAAGCAGATCAGGGTTAAAATGTTGGACAGTCTTAACAACCAGGCCACCTTTCAGGACCATTTCTCATGGTACATAGTGCTCTACCTGTAACTAAACCGTGTGTTATTATTCTAGAAGCAGTACTTTATTTGCAGAGTACGCATATCAATAGGTAACAAATGATTAGACATCAGGATTGGTAGGGATACCAAGTATTATTTCACAACTGCCACTATGTGTTTCTTCTTCTCTGGGACAATCGACACAGATCCGGGCTTGCTGTGTTTGAGACGATTCACCTCCTTTCTTCGGCGAGCTTCCTTCATGATGCGCTGTTCCTGGATCTGGCTGTAGATGGATTTTGGTAGGTGCCGGTGACGAGCAATGCGTTTTATGTGAGGATGATGTTGAAATTTCTCCTTCAACTTCTGGTTATAATCTTTGGCTGCTTTTTCTCGTGATGTAAGCACACCCAATTTTTCAGAAGCATTAGCTTTCCATAGACAAATGTTCATTTCATCAGATCCACACATAATATATTTGCTGTCAGAAGTCCATTTCACACAGATAACATCTTGCATTCTCTTTGTGTGATAGACCTCCCTGCTTCTACTTTTGTCCACAGGAAAGATACGAATAGATTTATCAAAACTAGCTGACACAAACTCTTTCCCAGTGGGAGAATAATCCACATCAAGCACCGCAGATACATGATCCATATGTACCATTACGGGAGTGTCCAGTGCACGCATATCAAAAGTATATAAGTTGTAATCTTCATTTGCTGCAGTAAAAATGAAAGCTTCTATAGGGTTCCAACATATTGTATTTGTTCTCATATCTAAGATGAACTTTTTCAGGGGAGTAGCTTGCCTCATATCATATAGTACTATATTTCTGTCAGAAGCACAACTTCCCAAGAGAAATGTCTCAATTGGATTAAATTTAACACTACTTTTACTGTCGAATTCCCAGGTCATTGAACATATAGGACTTGTTCTTTGCTCATCCCAAATGTCTACTTGCTGTCCGCATGTGGCAAAAACAGCTTCTTTCCAGTGATGATCAATTCCTATATACACTGTCTTTCCTAGTATTGTATACAATGGTTCCTCCTCTTCTCCATAGCCCGGTCCATCTATTTTCCACTGCTTCACAGTTTTGTCATCACCAACAGTAAAAAAAGAAGTCCCACAAAATTGAGTACATATTCCTCGTACAAAACCTTCATGTGCTTGTATTGTGCGGATACATTTTCGTTTAGTCAAATTTCAAATTCTAACCTCTCCATCACATGCCCCAGAAAGGACAGTAGCCAGGCTCTTTGGATGCTTTGCCAAGCAATTGACTTCATCTTGGTGACCATCCAGGGAAGCAAGAAATGGTTTTTCAAATACCTGTTCCAGTTTGGTAGCATTTAAAGCTCTTACGTACTCTCGTGGGACCTCAAAAGGATGTAAGGTAGGATCATAGTTTCTTGGAACTCGTTGTAAGTCCAGCTTGGTTTCGTGGACATAGTTGTCCGGGTTCCGGCTCAGCATCTTCACCTTCATTTTGGCTGCTCGGCGTCCCCGACTCCCCAAACTTTACCTCCGAGATTGGGCGCAGGAACCCCCTTTTAACAATAAACCTTTTTCCTGTTTTCCATTTTCCTTGCTGTTGTAAGGACAGACTGGCAGTTCAGTTGCTCAAGTAACACGGACTTGGGTGTCTCAGCTCCTGAACACATTTCAGTACAAAGAGGCTGTAAAACATTCCCTCACCAGTAGAACACA
The DNA here is from genome assembly GCF_905146905.1 of Nyctereutes procyonoides. Taxonomy (NCBI): domain Eukaryota; kingdom Metazoa; phylum Chordata; class Mammalia; order Carnivora; family Canidae; genus Nyctereutes; species Nyctereutes procyonoides. Next base: position 1,144,837 of record NW_026575132.1, read on the forward strand.
TGTTAAAATTAACTTGCATTAAAAAAAAAAAATACAGAAAGCTGATTGGTGGTGGCCAGGGGGACGGAGTGGGGGAAGGTGGGCAAAATGGGCAAAGGAGGTCAAAAAGTACAAACTTAGAATTACAAACATGTCCTGGTGATGTACAGTACGGTGACTAGGTGACTAAGGTCAAGACCGTAACATAGACTTGAAAGCTGTCAAGAAAATAAACCACAAAAAAATTGTATGATTATGTGAGGTGATGGATCGACGGATGTAATGCCCATTTTGCGATATACACACGTCATGTTGTACACCTAAACCTAACACAACGTTAAATGTCAGTTACATCTCAATAAAACTGGGAAAAATACCTTGAGTGGCCTTAATATTGATAATTAGTATAGAAGTTGCAGACTTAAGTCAGTTATATTGCCTTTTTTAAAAAAACATCTTCCTCAGGCTCTGAAAACTCGTTAATGTGATTTCATATTTCATACTGAACATTTACTGGAACAAAAGTTCATTTCCCCTTTTCTAATTCTGGTCTTCTGCTTAGGTGCCTCAGAGAAGCCATTTGTGACAGAAATCATCCTCTAAAAATAACTTGGCTTCATTTTCCCCACAGGTATGAGTAGGACTAAATAACTAGACTTTCCCTGGCTTCAAAGTAAGGTTTAACCAACTGTCCTCAAATCCCTGGCACCATGTGTGCTCCCGCAGATGTCTGTAAGGTCAGAAATCTCCTTATAAGGAACTGTTCAAGGTGATAAGTTTTACAAATAAGCTGCTATTAAACGTCTACCTTGTATGGCCCTGCGGACAGTCTCCAGAGAGCAGAGCTCTGGGTCCAAGGGTGAGGTATGCACTAGCCTCTCACACAACAGCTTTTTTTTTTCTTTTTTTTTTTCTTTTTTCTTTTTTTTTTGTCATTCATTTTGACAGAGTTTAACTTTGGGTGGCACTATGAAAAGTAGCTAGAAAAAAAATAGCTAGAAGAAACAGATTATTGAGAGACAAATGTTTTCCTGCAGCAGCGTCTGGTAAACAGCAGGCAGCAGGATAATAGATTAATATTTAAATTACTATTTGTGTGTCATATCTTTAGTAAATAGCTGTAAAGAAGCTAAGTCAAAACACCACATTCCTTTCTATAGGATAGCAATAAATATTTTTCCAGAGATGAGGAGAGTCTTTGAAGGTGGTAGTTCGGTCACTAGGGGACAACCTTGAGACCTCCCCTGACTTCCCCAAACCTTCCTCTGATATGAGAAGAGATACTGAGGAAGGAGCATAAAACACTACTACCGCAGGACCCTGGCAAAGACTCTTCTGGGGGAGAGACAGAAGTGCAAACTTTCTGCCCCTGGGGAGCAGCAGGACACCCTGGGGTTCAAGGGCTTGAACTGAACTAACACAGAGTAGAAGTTGGCAACTTCTGGGAAACTCTTTTATTGAAGACGTACCACAGAAACAAGGCAGGATTTGTCAGCTTCGGGGGAAGGGGAAGAAATCCTGAGAAAGCCCCCACCTCGAAGGCTGAGCTATACACGACTTAACCTAAGACCAAAGCTGAGCAGGAGAATGGAGAAGCCTGTTGCACCACAAGCCAAGCACTAGCAATAAGCAACCCTACTCCGTACTGAGGAGGAAAAAGAACGTGGGGAGAGGTCCCTCCATAACACAGGCATGCAAGGACTGCTGAAAACTAAGCAGCAAGAAGAAAAATCCTCAGCACTCCAGCTTCCATACCCGTGTGGTACAGGCCACCTGCGTGGCTCAGTTAGTTAAGCATCTGCCCTCAGCTCAGGTCATCATCTGGGTCCTGGGATCAAGCCCTGGGTCCCTGCTCCCTGCTATTTCTCCTTCTCCCTCTGCCCCTCCCTCCTGTTTGTGTGTGCTCTCTTTCTCTCTCTTTAATAAATAAATAATCTTTAATAAAAAAATCCTGTGGTACACCAACAGATTTGTTGTTATAATAACAATAAAACTCAAACTCAGCTCAAATCCTAGATTGATTCAATCACCTACATTTCTAATCCAACAGAAAGAGAGGCATACTTGTTTTTGGTATAAATATTTTTTACCTCAGTTTTTACTACTCTTCTACAAGGAATATCCATCATTCAATAAAAAATTACAGGACATTCAAAACAGCAAAGGAAAAAATCCATTATAAAGAGTTTAAAGCAATCAACAGAACCAGATTGAAAAATGACCCAGATGTTGGGCTATGATTATTATGTTAAAGGATCTAGTGAAAAGGTAGACAACCTGTGTGAACATACAGGAAATCTCAGCAGAGAGATGGAAATGCTAGAAAGTAAAAGCACATTATTAGAGATGAATAATTCCTTCGACAGGCTTAGAACACTGGACATGGCAAGGAAAAAAAACCAATGAATTAGAATATAGGTAAGTAGAAATTATCCATGCTGAAATACTTGGAAAAAAAATTTTAAAAAAGAAAGAAATAACAGAATATCCAAGATCTGCGAAATAATGTCAAGTGGTTTAATAAATACAGGTTGAAATCCCAAAAGGAGGGGAGAGGAAGAATGAGACAGGAGAAATATTTTAAGATATAAAGCTGAGAATTTTCCAAAATTAATGAAAACAGAAGATAAAATCTTAAAGACAGAGAAAAATGATACACTGCAGAGAGCTAAAACTTGCAGAAGACTTCTTGTTAGAAACTGCATAAGCCAGAAGATAATGGAGTGACATTTTTTAAGTAGTAGAAGAAAGAATACTGTCAATCCAGAATTCTATACCCAGTTATAATATCTTTCAAAAATTGAAGGCAAATGAAGCTTTTTTCTTTTTTTTTTTTTTTCATTTCCAGTCATATAGACTTTCACTATAAAAAGTGTTAAAAGAAGTTCTTCAGGCAGGAAGAGTATTATAGCAGATGAAAATCTGGATCTACACAAAGAAATAAATTGCTCTAGAAATGATAAAAGTGAAAGTAAATATTAAAGTTTTTATTATTGTAATCACTTAAAAAGATATATCTAAAGCAAAAATAGTTGCAGTGCACTATGGGGCTTATACGTAGAATTAGAATGAATGACAGTACCACAGAAGATGAGAGAAAAGAAAATGGAAGTATACTATCATAAAGTTTTCACCATACCTAATGTGATATAGTAATCTTTGAAATTAGACTGTGATAAACTAAAGACATACGTTGTAAACCTTAGATCAACCACTAAAATATTTTAAAAAGGGCGATAACTAGTTAGGCAACAATGGAGATAAAATAGTACAATAAAATTTCCCAAAGAAGACAAATATAAGGGGGGGGGGGAAATGGATAAAGAACAAATTGACAAATATAAAACAACTTAAAAAATAATAGGTCTAGGGGATCCCTGGGTGGCTCAGTGGTTTAGCGCCTGCCTTTGGCTCAGGGCGCGATCCTGGAGTCCCGGGATCGAGTCGCACGTCATGCTCCCGGCATGGAGCCTGCTTCTCCCTCTGCCTGTCTCTCTGCCTGCCTCTCTCTCTCTCTCTCTCTCTCTCTCTCTCTCTGTCTATGATAAATAAATAAATAAATCTTTTAAAAAAAATAATAGGTCTAAATCCAACCATATCAATAATCACATTAAATATAAGTGCCTCAACATCTAATAAAAGGGCAGATGTTGTCAGACTGAATAAATAAGCAAAAGCTTATTTACATGCTATTTACTAGAAAAATACCTTAAATTTAGGGATATACTTAAATAGGCTAAAAAGAAAGAGATGGGAAATTATATGCCATTTAAAAAAACCCACCAATCAAAAGAAAGTTGAGTGCCTATATTAATATCAGGTGAGGTAGACTCAAGAATAAGTAATACTGCCAGTAATTCAGTAGGTCTAGAGTAGGGCCTGAGATTCTGCATTTTTAACAAACTTACTAGTGGGCTGAGGACATCTTAAACAGTAAGTTCTTAGAACACAAGGCCCATATTGACAGAATGAGGACAGATGGAAGGAATCCAAGTTCAAATAGTTTGGAAAATCCAGCATACTGTATTAGCCCTTGTAGACAGTCACAATGACAAACAGCATATTAAGTCCTTAAAAATTCCTATAATAAAGAAATTGGCAGTAGGCAGTGTTTAGGATGACACTCCTCCAAAGAGCCCCTCCATTTCTTGGTATTCATGCCCTTGTATAAGCTCCTCTCTAGGAGTGTGGCCTGGAAGTACTGACTTGCTTCTAATGAATAGTATATGGCCTATATGGTATGTCATTTCCAAGATTAGGTTATAAAAAGATTGCAGCTTCTATCTTGAGCATTCTGTCTCTCTTCCTCTGGGATCACTCTTGCTAGAGAAGCCAGGTACCATGTTGTGAGGCAGCACTATGGAGAGTGAATGAGCAGATATTTCCCAACAGAACTTTGAGATGTTTGTAGTGCTGGCCAATGCCTTGGTTGTAGTCCTCAAGAGACCTTGAACCAGAACCACCTAGTTAAGCTGCCCCTATATTCCTGACCCTCAAAAGCTATGATATATTAAATTATACTAGGTTAATTTTTACCCTACTAATGCTGTGTTGTTTCCATCATGATCTCTCTTGGATTGAAGAATTCTGGGTGAGACATTTGATTTACACATATACTGCACCCAAATTGAAGCCTGATAATTCTTTTTCTCAAAAAAAACCTGTTAATATCCATGCACACACAGTTTAGAAAACACTACACTTAATCTATTATAATAGGTTCTTTAACATCATCATAGAACATTGTTTCCTTCTCATGAAAAGCAGATGCTATTAACAAACCACGATCATTGCAGTGTATTATTCCTAAATTACACCAACATTTGTGTGCATCCCTCTAGGAGATGAAATATACTCATTAGTCAAGCCAAACCAAACCAATCCAAAACAAACCCCCCTATAAACAGGACACCAGCAGAATCTTCTGTTCAAAGCTGCCTGGGATATTATGCAGGCTTGCTTTCTATCTTTCCATTAGAAAATAGAGAAAAAATTTGTCAATCAGTGAGTCAGTGAAGTGAGAAAGTTGTAGTTGGAATCACCACTAAACTTCGCAGAAGAATGTAAAACAATTGTCACTGGATAATAGGACCAGCCCCAAAGCTTCTACACCAGGAGGGATTATTGAAAAAGGACAAAATTCATTGCCTCTTGGAGCAGTTGCCCTGTTGTGCCACAGATCTTAGCTGTGGACTTCTGGAAACAGCCCATATCCACCTCTAAGATGGAATGAAGCACGGCAGCTTGGGGGATCTGGATCTCACAGATGATGATGAAGTTGGCACTTTTGCCAGAATGCTATCAGCGTGGGTATAAGGAAACATTTAGCATTGTAAATGCAGATTCCCAAGACACACCCTCTAGAGACTGACTCAGTTCATCCAGGAAAAGCCCAAAATGTACCTTCTTGATATATATGCCAAGTGATTCAAAATCATTAGAACTAAACGTTGAGTTTTACAAGTTTTATGCGTGACAGGAAGTGGCTTTTTCAGCAAATTTGTAACAGCTAAGATACTGTGTGTACTTTATATAATTCATTTTGCTATAATATGGTATATTTTTGAAAAAAAAGGTATAATAAAGAGCTTCTTGAGGAAGCTTATTATTATTTTAGTGGCCTGAGTTTTTTAAATTCCGACTATTTCCATATGGTGTGAAAAAGATGGTAATTCAATTTTCAGCCTCTGCATTTTTGTTTCTAGAGTTCTTGTTCTTCATAACTAATTAATTTTTTATAACTGTCATAGGGTTATAATCAGTCATTATGAATCAGATGTAAAATTTAGCTCATATCAGAAATTACTTAGGAACTTTCACTTGGTTTCTAGGTAGGTAGAACATTTAATTAAATGAATTAGAATAAAACAAAGTTCTACTATTTTGTGTTTTTTCATAAAGAAAGATTTAGTCTGCTATTGCATGACACCTGCCAATGCCATAGAGATTATAGAAGCTGTATGTGATAAAGTCTTCTTTTTAAAAATTCCCATTTTTGAATTTTACATAAAAGGAGAGAGAAAAAAACAACAGCAGGCTGTTCAAGACCTCTTCATAAAGGAAAAAAATAAAAATAGAAATTGACTCGTTGGATCATGTTTTTCTTAGCATATTTCATTTAAGAAATATTTTTAAATTGACTTGCCATATACTGGTTCAGTAATTTTAGTAATAAAAATTCATGTCAAAACTAAAAGAGAGCTTTTCAGTATGAATGAATGATGTTGGGAAGGATTAGAATAATTATAATTTATAATAAAGATAATATGTGCTCTGTATTAAATTAGCAAAGTTATAAAAAATAATTGGTCAAATTCAATTCAAATCTTTCAATTCAAATAGAGACTGTGGAATTCTTTAAAGTAGTGGTTGTCAAATTTTAGTGTGGGTAAGAATACCATTTCCAAACATTCTTACTGAGTAGGTGCAGTGTATGCCCTAGGAATCGATATCAGTAATTCTGAGGCAAACCGTCTTGACTATTGTATTATTGGTGGAAAAAATATTCAAAAGTGATTAATGATTTGTTGATAATGGCTAGAAAATAGTACCTAGGGGGAAAAAAATGGATGTATTTGGTTAATCTGAAAAAAAAGAAGATTGAAGAGTTATAGCTTTCTAAGAGTTAATTTAAGAGACTAGGATACAGAAAACCAGTAACCGGTTATTATGTTTTCAAAGAGAAGAGTGATCTTTCACCTGGATATCATCCAATCCTATCATTCCACATTACCTGATTCCTAAAGAAATTCTATCAAAGTTTACATTGCGGCCAACACACCCTTGGGAAGCATTTTTAATCAGCCATTCTCTATAATCTAGGTCTTTTTCCCCTGCTGCATTAATTCCTATTAAAATAATTATAGTGAAATAATTATATTTCAAAATCCATTTTTCTTTCATGGAAAGCTGTAAACTGCAGATGTTCTTTGAGTTTAAATGCCTTAACTGTCTTTGTTGATCATTTATTGACGAAAAAGATTTGTCTATTATTCGGGAGCCCTTTGATTCAGTTAAAACAGGAATTTTGTCTTCCTGCTCTCAGTTCTTTTCTTTAAGATTTTATTTATTCATTCATAAGAAAGAGAGAGAGGTAGAGACACAGGCAGAGAGAGAAGCAGACTCCCTGCAGGGAGCCTGACGTGGGACTCGATACTGGGTCTCCAGGATCACGCCCTGGGCAGAAGGCAGCTTTAAACCACTAAGCCACGGGGGCTGCCCCTATTTTGTCTTTAGAGTCTATATGCCTAAAATTAGATATCAAAGTCTACAAAGCTAAATGAAAAAAAATATTATTATTTAGTACTTTTTGGTAACTTTCCCCCTCACTCATTTATATTTCTTTCCTGTGATTTATAGGCCCTGTCCTTACTGACAGGGTCAAAAACTCTACCTGTATTATCAGAGTATCTATTCATTAGGATATTTCCAACTAATTTCCAACTAAACATGTCTTAAATAATGAAGACATTTATTATGTTGCCTGGAAGTAAGTCCCAAGGCAGGTTAATTCAGCAGCTTAAGCATGCTATCAAGGTCTCAGACTGTTTCCAGCTTTCTACTTCCCAACTCTTGGCTTGTTGGGTTTTGTCTGCAAGCTCTTGTTCTCATAGCACAAAAAGGCTGCCATTGCTTCCAATACTGGTTTCCCACACAACTGCAACCCAAGGCAGGGGCCTTCCATCTCTCAAATAGGGAAGTAAAGCCATTCTTAGAAGCTCCTGCCTTCACCCTCTCAGCCGACTCCCTTGCTGGTCCTGTTAGAAGTGAACTACCCTGTACCCTGGCTAAATGGGGTGACTGAGTATCTGGCATTTTCAGTCTCCATGGTGGGAAGTAATAGCAATAGATAGAGAAAAAAATCACTATGGTGATATTTCTGACAGCTCCCAAAAGCCTTCGGCGGCTTCTGAAAATGGCAGTTGAAATTTAGGCTGACTTGATAGATGAGTTTTGTTCATTATCCTAAACTTTGATTAATGTATTTTCTTTTAGAAATTTACACATTGACTCAAAATGGGAGTTGCTTCTATATCAAGTGAGTATTTTTCTTTCTATTCTCTTGTTTAGCAGGTTTACGGGACATCTTTATTCTAAAACAATGAATTCCCTAAATAGCAAATACTTCCTGGGTTATAACTGGAGAAGTAAGGAGACAGTAGTAGGAATGGTAGAAAAAGCAAAAGATAAGGAACAAAAGGAAAGAGTAGACTGAGCAGTGACTGTTCTGGATGGTCTAACGTGAGGGAGTTCAGTTAACTAGGCCACTGGCCACCTGGAATGATGGGCAGGATAAAACATTAAGACTCCGGAGCAAACAGAATGCAGGAGGAGGGAGTTCACTGCTTTTTCAGGAATGCATCCTGCAAGTTAGAATTTGTCTGTCCTAACCACAAAGGACAGGTGTGTCCTTGGAAGGACATGTTCATATAGGTTGGCACTCCTTTTTCGCTCCTTTTTTCACTTAAAGATAGTTTGCCTAACAACGATGCTTAGAATAATCCATCTAAATATTTAAGCTCTTAACTTGTTTCAGTAATTATCAAAGCTAAACCCACTAATATTCCTTGGATTTGTTTTAGGATTAAGAGGTTACTCTTCCTCCTTTGCATTCTCCCATTTCACCTGGTTCTTCACTGCCTTTTCCTAGTTTTCCCCCTTTTTACTCTTTGCCAAATAGTATAATCCCCAGAAATATTATAGATTCTTTTTAACACTTCCTCAATCTTGAATAATACACGAGAGAATCTTGTTGAAATTCTCCCTTTGTTGTTACAGGTATCCTTTATGTTAAATCGATTTTTGTTGTTTTAATCCTTATATCTATTGTAAAATAAAAGTATAGAAAGCAATATACAATGAATGTATACCCTAATGAGTTATTTACCATAAGGCAAACGTTCTTGTAGCCAGCACTCAAAGCAAGAAATAGTTTTCCAGCTATTCCAGAAGCTCTCCATGTACTTCTCCAATTTCAAACCACCTATCTGCCCCCGAAGCACTCGCCATCCTAATTTTTATAGTAATTATTTCCATGTGTTTCTTTATAATTAAAGAGGAGTGCACATCCACAAACCTTATATTTCTGCCCATTAAGTATTTTTTTAATGTATCTTTTAAATCTCATTCTACAGGTTCATCCTTTCACCATCGGGAGGTTTGCTGTTTTCATATTCATGATGCAGTGTGGCATATTCCTCTGTCCTGGGCATTTCCTGAGAACTGGCAGCTGGATTCAGAAGCTTCATTGAACTCAGGTTTCATCACTTGGGGTAAGATGATAGGTTGTGTTGTGTTCTTTCATGAGAGGTATATGACATTTGGTTGAGTCTCCTTTTGTGATATTATTAACAGTTGATGTCTGGATCCGTTAATTCACTGGGAGGTTGCAAATTGGTGATATTCAAATTTCATTATTTTTTTAGTTTATTGGTTGGAATGCTTTCATAAGGAGATGCTTGTCCTTATTTATTACTTGATTACTTAGTGGTACACAGTTCATAAAGAAAAGATAGGATAAGTATTTGGTTCTTCTATTTACTAGTTTTTAAGAGAATAAATTGTTTTTTTAGTCTTCTCTGAAGATGACTTTTTTTTTTAAGATTTTATTAATCTATTTTGAGAGAGCACAAGCAGGGAGAGGGGCAGAGGGAGAGGGAGAAGCAAGCTCCCCACTGAGCAGGGAACCCGACATGGGCCTCGATCCCAGGACCTTGGGATCACAACCTGAGCTGAAGGCAGATGCTTAACTGACTGAGCCACTCAGGACCCCCTATTTGTTTGTTTTTAAAGAATCCTTTTTAATTTCATATTGTTTACTGTAACAAGTTGAAAGTTGTGATAACTTTAGTGGCTTAAAACATCAGAAATTTATTCTCTTGGAACGCCTGGGTGGCTCAGTGGTGGAGTGCCTGACTTCGGCCCAGGGCATGATCCTGGGATCCCGGGATTGAGTCCCACATCGGGCTCCCTGCATGAAGCCTGCTTCTCTCTCTGCCTGTGTCTCTACCTCTCTCTCAGTCTCTCATGAATAAATAAATTCTAAAAAAAAAATAAAAAAAGAAAGAAAGAAAGAAAGAAAGAAAGAAAGAAAGAAAGAAAGAAAGAAAGAAAGAAAGAAAAAGAAATTTATTCTCTTGTACTTTTGGAGCCCAGAAGTCCAAAACAGGTTTCACTAGGTTGACACCACAATACTGGCAAGGCCATGCTTCCTCTGTAGTCTCTAGGGGAGAACTAATTTCCTTGCTTTTTCTAGCTTCTAGTGGTTACTTCTATTCCTTGGCTTCTGACCTTTTCCTCCATCTTTATTTTTCTTTAAATTTAAATTCAATTAATTAGCATATAGTATATTATTATTTCAGAGGTAGAGTTAAGTGATTCATCAGTCTTATATAACACCCAGTGTTCATTGCACCATGTGCCCTCCTTAATATCCATCACCCACTTACCCCTTCCCCTCCCCTCTCCCCTCCAGTGATCCTCAGTTTGTTTCCTATGATTAAGAGGGTGACTCTTGGCTTTTAAAAATATTATCATGAACTGATGATTTCAACATATTTGATAAGGTTTCAATCAATGGCAATTACTTCTTTCTTGAAGCTCTAATTGTCCTATCTTTGGCCAATAGAATTCTTTTCAGGTTGGTTTCTGAGCCCCTTTGACATACGATACTAATTTTTGATAACTTCTTTGATATTTGATATCAGCTATCCAGGTTCATCCTGTGCTCAGACATGGAATCAGTCATATTAAAAGTCCTGATTTCTTTTACAATTTCAAGATCACAATCTAGGTGCTAACGCTTATTGCTCCAGGGATGCTTATTGTTTCTGGGCCTTTGCAGTGGCAAAGCTAGGAAATAGATCTATCTATTGATAATTATACTTATAGATATCATTTTACAAATAAATATACCTAGTATGCCAATATTTCCAATTAAAATCCAGAACCATAGAGTTTTTTACTTAGCCCTTTTTATGCTTTTACTATATCTGTATCTCTTTTCCTCCATAACAAGATTCCGGTTCCCAAGGATACAGGAGATGACGGAATTAGAATATCTCATAATTACTCATCCACATTGTACACATGACAGGCTCAGAATAACAACACACATATTACGACTGTAATATAATTACAAAGAACAGCTTAAAATATTTTTATATGCTCTCCCCATTCTCAGTAATTTTTACAGTTGTACTATGTCTACATTATGCAAGAATATAGCTTTTACATATTTATCCTCTTTAAACTCTCATTTAATATTATTTCTTCAGATAACTATGTTTTACTATATACCACCAGTCGTTATATAGATGTCTCTCAAATCATTTTGTCTAAAACTCATCCTCTACTAGATTCTTCAGGAGGGGCTAATGAAAATAATATTCTTGGAGTTCTTGCATGTTGGTAACTGTTGTCCATGCCTTTTATGGTTGCAAGTCAGTTTTGCAGGATATAAAACGCTCAGTTCACATTTTACTTCTTGTGTCTCTTAAATATGTTATTTTATTTTCCTCTGGCATAAAGTATAGCTGTCAAAAAAGCCCCAACCATGATGAAAATCTAATGTTCTTACCCCATAAGGTACTTGGTGGCTTTGACTGCATACTCAATGGAATATTTTCATTTTCTTTAAAGTTCATCCATTTTACTAGAAATATGTCTTGGTGTTGATTATTTTGGGTCAGTCTTCTCAGCTACATAGTGTGGTTTTTCAATATGTAGTTTCACACTGTTTCTTATTTAAGGAAAGTTCTCTTTTTGTTTTTAGTATTTGTTTTGCATTTCTTCTTCAAAGATTCTGGTTACTTATGCTTGAATCTTCTTTTGTCCGTCTTCACTATTTGTTACTTTCTCTCAAATATTTTTTAAACTTATTTTGTCCTTTTGTTTTGTCATTTTTAAGTTATTTAGTCCCTTTATTTTTTTATCCTTTTAAATTTATTTTGTCCTTTTTATGTTTTATTTCTCTTAAGGCGTAATCTGTTTAATTACATTTGTTCTTGTGTTCCTTCTAGTTGAGTGTCACTTTTGAATTTTTTTTTATTTTTTATTTTTTTAGTTTCTACTTGCCCCCTAAGGTCTACCTCCTCAGTGGCAGTTTTTAAAATTTTATGAGTTTTAACAATGTTGATTAATGTTTTCATTTCATGTCATATCATTTTATTAATGTAGTTTAGCTTCTTTTAAAATAGGAAGTTATAGGGGATCCCTGGGTGGCTCAGCGGTTTCGCGCCTGCCTTTGGCCCAGGGCACAATCCTGGGGTCCTGGGATCGGGTCCCGCCTGGGGCTCCCAGCGTGGAGCCTGCTTCTCCCTCTGTCTGTGTCTCTGTCTCTCTCTCTCTCTCTATGTCTATCATAAATAAATAAATAAATCTTTTTAAAAAATAGGAAGTTATAGTTTTGATTTGTTCTCTGCTCTTTCTGATATAGGGATATTATTCTACTATGTTTCTTAGAAATAACTTTGCAAAGGATTTAGCCTCAATACTGTTTTCTCATTTTTATGGGAAAATGGTCTACAATTTTTAGTAGGAGGTGTGGTTTCAAGTAAGCTTCTCTACCTTCACAAACTCCCTCTTCTGCTATTTTCCTGTAGTTAGGAAGGGTTGACTTACCAGATTTCCTGGTCCTGTTGCCTCTCCCCAACACACTTTTTTTTTTGGGGGGGGTCTCCTTCTATCTTTATTCTACTGTCTAGCTCAATCCTGATTCCACTCTCGGCATTTCTCTTCCATGTGACACTCTGTCCTTGGAAGCAAGCTCTGACAGGTCAGTGTGTAGTGAGAGTTCATACACTCCTTACACTGCTTAAATACCTTCAGTCTTTGTAACAGACCTGGTGTGCTCACTATCTGCTGGATTGGGCAAGACCTACCCACATTTTCCAGGAAATAGTCATTGCTAATTTGGGCTTCTCCTCTTTTCAAGTCTGTCAAAGTCTGTCAAGCTTCACTGCTTCTCTCTGCTTTTCCTGCTCAGATGCTGATATGATTCAGGACCTGTGGCTGTTGGTGGTTTGTCCGTACTTACATGCATTTTGAAGCCTTCGTGGATGCCCTGTTAACTAGTGTCAGTGTAAATGTTGTCCATGGGTTTTTTATTTTATTGGGTAGCTCTGTGTTTCTACATTGAGATGTGGATTCAAAATTACCTTGCCACTGTAGTCATTTTCCTAGAATCCACCAAATTGATTTAAAATATTTAAGTAGAAAAAAAAATAAAAATAAAATATTTAAGTAGAATCCACATTTTCACAGGAATTGGAAATGGCAAATCGCTAATAACTTCCTTAGCTGGGATAATTTTATTATAATTTCAGCAAAGTTTAGGAAACGTTTTCTCAATGTTATAAAATCCTCTGAGAGCTTTTAGAGATGTGTATTTTTCAGTCTATGTATGGCACAATTAAAGAGAAAATTTATGTGTCCTCAAACCAGTGTTCCAGGTATTAATGGGAAAACCAACTTCATATGAAACTTAGGTGCAAAGCAGGTTACAAGCTGAAAATAATAAAAGTAATCATTCTTATTGTTGTATAAGAGGAGGTATGTTTACACAGTGTTTTCACATAAATTATCTCATCTCATCCTCAAAATAACCTTAGCAAGGTATTGTTATTATGAGTCCTACTCCTCAGAAGAAATTGAGCTTAGAGGACTTAAATGACTTAAGATTTTAGCAGGGAGGACTCCATGTGTTAAAGGTTTACTCTTCCACCAAGGGCTCAGCTTTGGAGAGATTCCTGCATAGCTCATGGCAGGCAGTGAAACTTGCCTAGCCAGCTCTATCAATCACATATATACATATTTTTAAGATTTATTTATTTACTTGAGAAAGAGAGTGAGAGAGAGAAAGAGAGAGAGAGAGAGAGAGAAAGTGGGGGGAGGGGCAGAGGCAGAGAATCTTCCAGCAGACTCCCCACTGAGCATGGAGCCCAGTGTGGGGCTTACTCTCTTGATCCATGAGATCATGCCCTGAGCTGAAACCAAGCCCGAATGCTTAATGCTTAATGACTGAGCCACCCTGGTGCCCCATATCAATCACATATTTCTTGAGGACCCGTGGGGGACAGGTGCTGCAGCCGGATCTCTCACAGTCTGGTTGAGAGCCATGTCTAGCACCTCAGAGCTGTAAGTGACAGAATGGCACCTGAAGGGGAAAGAAGAAAAAATGAATGGGAAATATCAGAAAGGGAGACAGAACACGAGAGACTCCTAACTCTGGGAAACGAACAAGGGGTGGTGGAAAGGGAGGTGGGTGGGGGGTGGGGGTGACTGGGTGACGGGCACTGAGGGGGGCACTTGATGGGATGAGCACTGGGTGTTATGCTATATGTTGGCAAATTGAACTCCAATTTTAAAAAAATATGTTAAGAATTTTTTAAAAATAAAAAATAATATGTAATAATAATAATAATAATAAGAGTGGCACCTGAACCTAGGACTCTAGACCCGTTGGTTTGCTTCTCTCCCACTAGCTAACATCAGTTTCCGCAGTTGCTTTGTGTGACCTGCAGCACATTGAGCACCTCTGGTGGCATCACTATCCCTGCATGTCGCTGGATATGAGTAACTTTGATTCATGGTGAAGGTGAAAGGACAGTGTGCCAGGGCATTTCCGATGCTTGGGGCAATGCTTCTCCAACATTTACAGGAGAACCTTGTCCCCAACCTTCAGGGATTCTTTCATTACATCCTAATATTTTACCTTAAAACTCATGCAACTTTTAAATTTTACTTTGCAATACGTCTGTGCTTTTGAATGCAAAAAGAGCATTTACCATACTTGCTAGCAGGTAAAATTATTGCTATAGGGGAGGATCTAAACTGTTGTTCCAGTGGCTCTCTTAGTATCTAAAGTTCCCCAGTTTGAAAGCTTGATAGGGAGTGGAGGTAGGCTGCAGCTCTATCATGGGCGTGCGAAGATTTTGCTAAATATTTGAACATTATTCGCTAAACACTGAGAATCCAATGAAGTATTTTAAAAAAGAAGCTGACCTAGTCAATTTTGTGTCTTAGGGAATGGCTTTGAACTTTTATGATCATCATCTATATTAAGAAATACTTTTTACATGGCGATACATATACACAGTATATATATGAGTGTGTGTAATATATAATATATATATGTATGTATGTATGTGTAATATGCATCTGCCTTCAGCTCAAGTCATGGTCCCCAGGTCCTGGGATGGAGCCCCACATCAGGCACCCTGCTCAAGGAGTCTGCTCCTCCCTCTCCCTCGGCCCCTCCCCCTCCACTTGTGCGCTCTCTCTCTCTCTCTCTCTCTCTCTCTCTCGTGTTCTCTATCTCTATCTCAAATTAACAAATAAAATCTTAAAAATTAAAACAAAAAAAAAAACAAGTTGCAGAATTGTCTGCTCTGGGACTTAGGGGCCAGTCACCAGTTTCTGAAGAGGAGGATGCTGACAAGGAGGCAGGAACTGAACCGTAGGGGGTGACAATCATAGCCAGTCTCCACTTGTGGCTGAGGCACAGAGATTAAGGCAGCTACTAACTCTGTATATTGTGTGGACCAGACTCAGGACAGAGGGCAGGATATTCAGAGCAAAATGAGAAGTCAGGTGACTTAATTGCTGAGTTCTAAGAGTGTTCAGACAAGAGCTGCTGCCATTTTTCTTTAGCCCAGAAGGAACACTGAATTAGTTGGAGCCTGCAGGTGAGGGTCAAGCAGTTCCCGCTGCTGGGACAGGAATGCTCTAGAGGGTTGGGAGCAGTAGGCAGAGGCAGGTAAGGAATGCAGTGGCTGCGGGCTAGGGCCACCATCAGGTCACACTCGCCCCTCTCTTACTCAACTGCCTACATACACCTCCCTCCTCAACTGCTCATAGAACTGGCTTGAGCATCATACTGCTCTCTCGTTTTTATCATATTGAATAAAATCTTTCTACATACTCACTATTTGCATGTTAGTCATCTTCTCCTTTTTGAAAATTGTATCCTAACAGTATACATAACTCAAAATTAAAGAAATCTCATTAAAAAAATTTAATGGACTGAGTTCTGGGTAGAATTAGGGATCCAAATATCAGTTTTCATATTCCAAGTGATTTTGTTTTAATTTTTATTTATTTATGATAGTCACAGAGAGAGGGAGAGAGGCAGAGACACAGGCAGAGGGAGAAGCAGGCTCCATGCACCGGGAGCCCGACGCGGGATTCGATCCCGGGTCTCCAGGATCGCGCCCTGGGCCAAAGGCAGGCGCCAAACCACTGCGCCACCCAGGGATTCCCCCCCCCCAAGTGATTTTTAAGTATTGAAATACTGTATTTGTTTGTTACAATGTGGTTAGTATTTTTTAAAAAATAAGAAATCTGAATCATTTATGACAAGTATCCAGAGAATTCATACACTGCATTACTATTGCAAATGGAACAGAGCTGTACTCATTAAGAACATTTTAATTCTTTTTCCAGGAGGATTAGAAGTTGTTACTGGGCAGAAAGAGGAGGGGATGTTCCCACATCTCATTGCCACCATTTTCCCAGGGGCTGGATTCTCTCTGCTTCCTTCAGTCTGTTTATTCTCTGGCAGCCTGTCCCTTTCT
The DNA here is from genome assembly GCF_905146905.1 of Nyctereutes procyonoides. Classification (NCBI taxonomy): domain Eukaryota; kingdom Metazoa; phylum Chordata; class Mammalia; order Carnivora; family Canidae; genus Nyctereutes; species Nyctereutes procyonoides. The sequence continues at coordinate 1,161,390 of NW_026575132.1, forward strand.
CCAATCACCCTTCTTGAGAAAACTCAAGAAGAAGAGAGGATAATCTTTGCCTTGAACCACCATGTCTCTCAGAACACTCTCGGGGCTCCATCCCAGGATCCCAGGACCATGACCTGAGCCAAAGGCAGACACCTAGCCGACTGAGCTACCCAGATGCTCCTGTTTCTTAAAAATCAAATACAGGTATTTAAATATTAAAAAAATGTTTTTAATGTCAAAATACCCCTATTACAAATAACATCACAGCTGTTCTCATAATATAATGAGTTAAGTTACTTCATTATATTGTAGATAGATTTTCAATTTTAGTGGCCCCTAGTCTCAGAGGCTATTAACTTAATTAAAAACAAACAAACAAACAAGATCTTAATTTTATTTTACTGTATAGTTATTGCTGCTCCTCTGTTTCATCTTGCCCTTGACTGGATGTCCTCAACACATAGAAAAATTTTGCATGAAAAGCTAGTTGTTAAAAGATATCAGTAAAATTGGGATCCCTGGGTGGTGCAGCGGTTTAGCGCCTGCCTTTGGCCCAGGGCGCGATCCTGGAGACCCGGGATCGAATCCCACGTAGGGCTCCCGGTGCATGGAGCCTGCTTCTCCCTCTGCCTATGTCTCTGCCTCTCTCTCTCTCTCTCTCTCTCTCTCTCTCTCTCTCTCTCTCTCTCTCTCTCTCTCCCTCTGTGTGTGTGTGTGTGTGACTATCATAAATAAATACAAATTAAAAAAAATAAAAATAAAAAATAAAAGATATCAGTAAAATAAAAGAGAAAGATGAGGTATCTTTGAACTGGGATTCAGTGGACTGACTGAAAAGATTCAAACAGTCCTTTCCCTCTTTGGGAAGCTGAGCGAGAAGCAGGCCCAGCAGCCCTGACTTAGCTCCAAGGGAAAACACAGGCAAAAGCCAGTAGGAAGGGGATGCGGACTCCCAGGCAAGCTGGTCTGAGCAGGCCGCTTCCTGGCCAGGAGGCTCCCATGACAGGGGCCTGGGGCTCCTGTCCTCTCCCAGATGCTGGCCCGGAGCACCCGTGGGCACCCCCACTGCGCGTCCCACTCGGCCGTCCTCGTGCCTCAGGCGTCACATGCATCCAGGAGGCTGCTCCATGCGGGGCCAGTACCTGGTCAGGAGTGAGGTGGCCGGTCAGGTGGCCGGGGTCCCCAGCAGGAGACCACCGAGCCGGGCCGGCTCCCGGGAACCTGCGTGTCCCGCAGCTGGGACAGGACCCCCCGACACTCTGCTTTGCAGCCTCTGCAGAAACGACTTGTGCCAAACACCCCCAAACAAGACAAAGAACCGTAAAAGCATTTGTCAGTGTCCGGGGCAAGGGGCAGTCAGGCCCAGCCCCGGGTGTCAGCAAAAGGGACCTCACATGTGCACATGGACCTAGCAGGTAGGCAGATTCATGATCAGAGCCCACTCAGCACCACAGGATTGCTTAGGAAGGTTCCACAAAAGAGCTCGCAAGGGCCCCTAAACCCAGGAACCCTGGGGGCCACCCCCTTGGGCCTCCCTCCCCGGGAGCTTTATACTCTTGCTCAGTTAACTTGGCGTAGCTGCCCCCCCCCCCTTCGTCTACCCCTTCATCCTCCCAAGAGGTGTGACCGAGACCCGGGCCCTAAGGCGACACCAGTCCTGTACCACCCTTCAACCGCTCTTGTCTGCTGACTGACTGATTTATCCCGCATCAGCCACCCCCCAGCCCCCTGGGCTGCCAGGCGTGTGCGGCTGAGTGTGCTTAGCGCCTCCCCGAGCGAGGCTTGGCTGTTCATGAGGCTGAGCTGCAGGATCCGTCTTCACCCAAATAGTACAGGATCCGTGCTTCACGTTCAGACTTTAATGTAAATGTTTTTTAAAAAATCCCAAGCACAGTTTTAAAAGAAACCTAATGTAAATGCTTTCAGCTAACAAAAAAAGGAGGAAAAGCATCCCTTTCTTCCTCAGGTTTTCAGCCTTATTTTAGATGGAAAATTTAAGCTCACCTCAATCACGAACCTTCGACTGGTTCCTCTGCTCCGCTTTGGGCCACTTTTGTTTATGGAGGTAACTCTGAGATCACTCCTCAAGCTACATATAAACGGAAACACTCTTAGAAAAGAATAATTTTTAAAATTGAAAATGACTACCTGTAAGATGACATTATCAACAAGCTTTGCTTTTTAAAATTAGAATTGCTAATGAATTGTTTCCTAGTGTTCTCTTCACCATCCTATGGATATTTTCTTAAAAGTTCATGTTTGTAAAATGGCTTGATTTTCTCAGTCGGCCCCCTCATCACCCACACAAACCTGGCCTCCTACTCCTTGCTGACTCAGGGGCCCAGCCTCTTCCCACAGAAGTGCTCAGTGACCCGGGCCCACACCACCCTCTCCTTTGTTCTCCCACAAACCCACCCCCTCACCTTCTCTCCTTCATCCAGGTAGACATTTTCATACTCCCACTGCTCAGCCGCCAAACCACAATAATGGCCTGGGCGTGAGGAAGAAGAATACTTTTTCTAATGGCCCTTATGGGTTTCTTTTTTTAAATTAATAAGCTCTATCCACAAATGACTAGTTGAGAAACAATTCTTTTATTCTTGGATTATTTTCTCAAAAACTCCCTCATACACAATAATTGGATTTTCTATTTTTGAAATATCTACCAAAATGTGCATGCACTTTGATTGTTGTGACTTTTTTTCAGTGGAAACAGATGCTCTTATCTTTTGTCCAAATTAAAACATTTTACTCATATTTTGAAGTGAACGAGTGTACCAATGAAACAATAGCTCCCTGGAATGTTTATTTGCCGTAACAGTGTCTGAGCTATAGCTGAAACCAATAGGCACCCTGACAAGATTAATTGGCTGTGAATATGCTTGAACTATTCCGAAGCCAACACCAGAAATAAGGGCAGGCCCACTCGTCAAAACCGTGCTAAGGACTCCCCACCCTGTGGGGCCAGCCATGGGCGGGGAGACAGAAAGGCCAGCCTCTGTGTGTTTCAAGATTTATTTATTTTAGAGGAAAGGAGACCAGGCAGGAGCAGGAAGGGCAGGGGGGTGGGGGGAGAGAATCTCAAGCAGACTCCATGCTCAGCACAGAGCCCAACGAAGGGCTGGCTCGATCTCACGACCCTGAGATCACGACCAGAGCCAAAACCTAGAGTCGGACACTCAACTGACTGCACCACCCCAGCACCTCTACCTATGTGTGTTTTTAAGGCTACCAGAAAGGCTTTCCCCAAATCATCCTCACCTTTATGTTGCTATGCTTAAAATTCCAGCATTAAAGAGTCATTCCTGAATCTTCTCAGTATTTATAGTATGAAGAATCAGAAATATGCTGGATTTTCTTCCATTCATGACAACTATTTTCATCTTTCCACAGAGTTCAGATTATATACTACGTTTCGTGAACAAAATCTATTCTGGAATATCACAAATCCACTCTTTAATAGGAAAAGTGAATATAATAGTGGGTTTCAATGAGTGCACAATTGAATTTGTGTTGGTATGGTTTGTTTTCTTTTGTTGTGTGGCTTTTTCAACATTATAATTGATGTGAACTCCTTAAAGGAAGGCTGAGACCATTTCTCCTTTTCATTAATCTCTCTGAGGTGTAGCACCATATCTGACATATAGTGGCACTCAGTTCATGACTGGAAAATTGCTTCCTGTCCCTAGTAATTTCTCTTGTCATTACTAAGACCTAGGGGCAATTTTATTGTACATTATTTTTAAGACTTTATTTATTTATTTTATAGAGCACACAGCTGGGGGAGGGTAGAGGGAGGAGCAGGCTCCCCACGGAGCAGGGAGCCTGACTAGAGGCTCAATAATCCCTGAGATCATGACCCCAGCCGAAGGCAGACCCTTAACTGACTGAGCCACCTAGGCACCCCATTCTACTTTATTTATTTATATGTTTAAGATTTTATTTATTTATCCATGAGAGACACATAGAGAGAGGCAGAAACATAGGCAGAGGGAGAAGCAGGCTACTTGAGGGGAGCCTGAAGTGGGACTTGATCCCAGGACCCTGGGATCATGACCCGAGCCAAAGGCAGATGCTCAACCACTGAGCGACCCAGGTGCCCCCCATTTTACTTTATATATACCATTAACTTTTTATTTTGAATATAACAACTCTTTCCTTTAAATTTTCACAACACTGCCTCTGCTTTTTCATATATTCATCACCTTCTCTAGTATCATTTTTAATTTTAGAGCTCTTCACGGCTCATAAGGACTTTTAAGTTACAGCTCTCTATGATTTAATTGTATATCCTCACAAAAAGCAAGATTCCTTACATGAAAAGCTCCTTGCACAAAAAGATGCAAGCAAGGTGAAAACAATCAAGAAACATACACCTCCCTGCCCATCCTGTAGCCACAGTGGTGATACGATTGTCACTAAGTTTCTAATTGCTGGTTTCAAGCTAAAGATGGTAAATGACCCACCCCTAGGCATGTAGAGCCCAGAAGGGAGGACAGGAATAGATGAAATATCTATTTCAACAGATATTTGATGGAAAGAAAATGATGAAGGATAAAATGGCCCAATGGGAGAGGAAACCAAAATCAAAAGTGTGAAAAAAGGAGCATACTGAAGATAAGCCAGATATTTCACCTTGAAGAACCAGAAAGAGGCCGAGGACTTGGGGTGATGAGATTTGGTAGAGTGGGAGTGAACTGTGCCATGTAAAGCAGGAGATAAGATGAAAGCGTGAAAAGGAAGTCAACTACCTACTTTGTACCCTCAGGCACAGAAAATCAGCAGCCACACTACTCCCAGGAGGAAATAGAAGGTTTATTTCCTCAGGCAAGGCATAAGTCTCAAAATTGAAAGTGCCCATAAGTATTCAGCACATCATTGAGAAGTGTCAACCACTGGGAATAAAGAATCCCAAAAGCTTCCAGAAAAAGAAAAACAAATGACTGTAAAGTAGGATTCAGTATGCATGAGACTTCTCAACAAAACGTTGGACTGGAAAAAAAAAGAAAACAATGGAACAATGCCTTAAGAATTATGATGTATAATTTTTTAAAATCTCTAATGAAATACCCTGTCAAACTATCAAAGTTTGAGGACAGAATGAACACCTTGTCAGATACAGAAGAATTCGGAAAACTTACCTCTTCTGTATCGTTTGTAGGAAACTAATACAAGGACTGATATAGAAAAATAAGGGGAGGAAAACAAGAAAGATAAAGGCATGTGATCTAAGAAATAGGGGCTCCATCACACTTGAGATGAAAAGGGAACCCGCATGGTCGTTGTGAAGGTGATTTGGGTGCAGCACCTCTTCAGAAGCTTAAAGAGCAACAGGTTCAGATTGATGCAAGAGGACAAAGGGCTGCAGGACAGAGGCCTCCAAGAAAATGGAGAGATTTATAGAATCTTTTATAAATATGAATTTATTAAGAGATTTACATTTCTGGAAGAGAATAGGGTAATTCTTTTTTTTTTAGTTTTTTTGTTTTAACTCCAGTGTAGTTAACATACAGTGTTATATTAGTTTCAAGTGTGCTATCTAGTGATTCAACAATTCTCTACATTAATCACTGCTCACCATAAGTGGTACTCTTTAATCCCCATCACCTATTTCACCCATTCCCCCTCCCCTCTGCTAACCATCAGTTTGTTCTCCATAGGTAAGAGCCCATTTCTTGGTTTATCTCTCTCTGTTTTTTTTTTTTTCCTTTCTTAAATTCCACATGAGTTAAAAAAAAAATTCCACATGAGTGAAATCATATGGTATTTGTTTTTCTCTGATTGACTTATTTCACTTAGCATAATAATCTGTAGCTCCACCCACTTGCTATAAATGGCAAGATTTCATTCTTTATGGCTGAATAATATTCCATTATATATATATATATATATATATATATATATATATATATATATATATATACCACTTCTTCATCCATTCATCTATCAATGGGCCCTTGGGCTACTTCCATAATTTGCTGTTGTACATAATGCTGCTATAAACATGGGGGTGCATATGTCTCTTTGAATTAGTGTTTTTGTGGGGGGTAAATACCCAGTAATTACTGGAATGTAAGCTAGTTCTATTTTTAACTTTTTGAGGAAACTCCATACTGTTTTCCACAGTGGCTGCACCAGTTTACCTTCCCACCAACAGTGCACAAGAGTTTCTTTCTTCTCCACAATCTTGCCAAAACCTGTTGATTCTTGCATTGTTGATTTTAGTCATTCTGATGGGTAGGAGATGATAACTTGTAGTTTTGATTTGCATGTCCCTGATGATGAGTGATGTTGAGCATCCTTTCATGTCTGTTGGCCATCTGGATGTTTTCTTTAGAGAAATGTTTGTTCATTTCTTCTGCCCACTCTTTAATTGTATTATTTGTTTTTTGGGAGTTGAGTTGTATAAGTTCTTTATATATATATATGTTTTTTCTTATATATAATTCTTATATAATTATATATATATATATATATATATATATATATATATATATATATAGCCAAATATACAGGCAGAGGGAGAAGCAGGCTCCCTGTAGGGAGGCTGACGTGGGACTCGATCCCAGGTCTCCAGGACCACGTCCTGGGCCGAAGGCGGCACTAAACCACTGAGCCACCCGGGCTGCCCTATATTTTGGATAATAACCCTTTATCAGATATGTCTATTGGCAAATAGCTTTTCCCATTCCGTAGGTTGCCTTTTAGTTTGGTTGATGTTCCTTCACTGTGCAGAGCTTTTTATTTTGATGTAGTCCCAATAGTTTATATTTGCTTGTATTTCCCTTACCTCAGGAGACACATCTAGAGAAATGTTGCTACAGTCCATGTCAGAGACATTACTGCCTGTGCTCCCTTCTAGGATTGTTATGGTTTCAGGTTTCACAGTTAGGTCTTTAATCCATTTTGAGTTGATTTTTGTGTATGGTATAAGAAAGTGGTCCAGTTTCATTCTTTTGCATGTTGCTGCTTAGTGTTCCGATACCATGTGTTGAAGAGACTGTTTCCATTGCATATTCTTTCCTCCTCTGTTGAAGACTAACTGATGATATAATTATGGTTTTATTTCTGGATTTTCTATTCTGTTCCATTGATCTAGGTGTGGATTTTTGTGCCAGTACCCTACTGTTTTTTGTTTTTTGTTGGTTTTTTTTTTTTTTTAGTATCACACTGTTTGGATTACTACAGCTTTGAAATATAACTTGAAGTCTAGAATTGTGATATATCTCATTTTGTTTTCCCTTTTCAAGATTGCTTTGGCTATATAGGGTCTTTTGTGGTTCCATACAAATTTTAGGATTGTTTGTTCTACTTCTACGAAAAACACTGTTGGTATTTTGATGGGGAATGCATTGTATGTGTATAGATTGGTTTGCTCAGTATAAACATTTTTAAAATATCTGTTCTTCCAATCCATGATCATGGAATGTCTCCATTTTTTTGTGTCATCTTCAACTTTTTTCATCAAAGTTTTATAGTCTTCAGAATAACAGTTCTTTCACCTCCTTGGTTAAGTTTATTTATGAGTATTTTATTATTCTTGGTGCAATTGTAAATGGAATTGTTTTCTAAATTTCTCTTTCTGTTGCTTCATTATTAGTGTATAGGAATGCAACAGATTTTCGTACATTGATTTTGTATCCTATGACTTTACTGAATTAATTCAATTATCAGTTCTGGTAAGTTTTTTGGTTGGAGTCTTTAGGGCTTTCTACATACAGTATCATATCATTTGCAGATTGCAAAAGTTTTACTTCTTCTTTACCAGTTTGGATGCCTTTTATTTCTTTTTGTTGTCTGACTGCTGTGGTTAGGAATTCTAGTACTATGTTGAATAAAAGTGTATATTATATCTTCATTATCCATTCATGTATTTACGGACACTTGGACTATCTTCCATAATTTTGCTTTTGTAAACAAGGCTGCAATAAAAAATATAGAAGTGCATATTATCCTTGTGAATTAATATTTTTGTTTTCTTAAAGAATTACTTTTGATAGGTATGTTAAAAAAATAAGCATACAAATAAAATGAGGTAATCATCAATTATAGGAATTCCAATTTGTACCTAAAGAAGCAATATAATCATAGTAGGTTACATGCCTCAGCCTTAAATAATACTTATATCATCTTGATCATGTAAAAACTAATCAATGATCTGAGAAAAACATTATAATATAACTATATTAGGAGAATTAGAGGAAAGCATAAGGGACTAAATCCATTATCTTTCCTAGAAGAGAGTCACAGATAATATAGGAAGCTTTGAAAAATCAAGAAATAGCAGTAGAAATGTGGAGATAAGTACCAGATGAAATGGCTGAAAGAGTTGAGTGTGGTTGCTTTTAAGAATGGAAATAGAACCAGATCTTGCAGGTTAGAAGGGACAGAGGCTGCTTTTTTCTCCTGTAGACTCTGAAGAGATATTTAGCTATTAAAACTCTCTACATTTATAATTTAGATAAAAGTACACACAATTTCAAAAAGAAAAATGACGATATAGTCATATTATTTTTGAGATATGGAGGCAACCATCCTAAAAGCTAAGGAAAAGTTTGAAAGTGGTTTCCTTGGGATCCCTGGGTGGCGCAGCGGTTTGGCGCCTGCCTTTGGCCCAGGGTGCGATCCTGGAGACCCCAGATCGAATCCCATGTCAGGCTCCCGGTGCATGGAGCCTGCTTCTCCCTCTGCCTGTGTCTCTGCCTCTCTCTCTCTCTCTCTCTCTCTCTCTGTGACTATCATAAATAAAAAAATTTAAAAAAATGTTTAAAAAAAAAAAAAAGAAAGTGGTTTCCTTTGAAGGAGCAGAACTGGATTTGATTTTCACTGTAAGCCCTATTTGGTTTTTTAGACTTGTGAGGAGGCTGCATTGACGAAATATTTTAAATAAAAACAATTCATTTGCAAGAATAATTCCAGGCATGTAGACACTTAGGAAGAATTTTGAATTTTAGCTCTGCTACTTGCTTAAGTTCCTACTTTTTAAAATCTGTAATGTCTTCCTTACAAAGGGTAAGGAATTCATGAGAAAACACATTTGGAAGCTCCTGATAGATTGAAAATGATCAATAAACATTCCCTTTTCTCCTCTCACAGATAAAACCAAGTTTTCAATAGTATCAGCTCATTCTTTGAAACCTCTCTTTCCTGGACTCACAAGGACCCTTCCACTCACTATCCCTTGGATGCAAAAGAAATAGTGACATGTGCATAATGAAGTCATTTTTTAAAAATCCTATGTGAAGGAGTGCCTGGATGGCTCAGTCGGTTAAGCCTCTGGCTCTTGATTTCAGGAGTGATGATTGATTTCAGCTCAGGTCATGATCTCAGGGTCATGTGACAGAGCCCCATGCCAGGCTCCACACTCAGTGGTTTCTCTCTGAGAATCTTAAGGTTCTCTCTCTCTCTCTCCCCCTCCTCATCCTCCCCCACACACACTGTCTCTCTAAAAAAAAAAAAAGTAAAAGATCCTAAGTGAAATAAGAAATGCCCTTTCTGTAATCTGACTAATCTTACAATCCATCCATTATTTCAACAATAAAGTGCAATATATGGTTTACCCACTTTTCTGGAGCCCTAATGATTTTTGAATGGGTTGCAGATTCAAATTTTATCTAATAGTAAATAGAACCAATCTGTCCATTGTGGAATGACATTAAAGCTGGGCTGTGGTGAACAGATTAGGAGTGAAGGATCGAGAAAATGATCCTCATATTTCTTTGGGGTAGGCAGGACTCCTGGGTCAGTAACCTCTGGCTAAGATTAGCCTAATCGTTTCATATAGTACAGTGCAATTATTATGATTTTTCTTTGAAAGCCATGTCATGAAAAAGGTTGGGAAGTACTGCCTTAAACAGGTGCCATAAAAATACAATATAAGGATGGACAGTCATTTAGGTAGTCTTTTTTCAGTTGCTTCCTTATGAAGTTAGTAAGAGAAGTAGTTAAATTAACATGTCTTTAAATGATTTTCTGTTGCCCCCCCCCAATTCTGAATGGAAATTACTTAACATTATTAGGTTTATGTAGGAGTTTGGATTATTAAATTTAGCTATAAGTAACTTACTAGAGACCTCCAAGATAGTCATTTAAACAATTAGATCATTACTCTGTCCTGTAAAAAGAATTCTGTAGAAAGTTAGCCCAAGGCTAGCAAGATGGCTTCATCATCATCAAAGATCTGGAGGCTTTTAGCTTTTGGTCTTACACTGTTAAGGCATGAATCTCAGCTCAGGGAGTACAAACAAGCACATCCACACTGCAAAAAGTAAGACGAAGTAGGAGAAGAAGAGTGTGCCCTTTTCCTTTTATGAAGACTTCCCAGAAGTTACTATCCTATTTCCATTTAGGTCTCATTGTGAGGACCTTAGTCACATGACCAACATAGCTGCAAGCATGGTTGCAAACTGATCTTTTAACTAGTTGGCAATATGTCGAGCTTAAAACGAGTTTTATGAGTTAGAGAAGAATGATTATTTGGTAGGCAAATAACAGCCATCACATGTTTTAGTAACTTCCATGTAATTAATTTCAAACAAAAACCATCTGTCAAGTAGTTATTTAATATATACTGCAAGAAAGGCTGACATAAGCATTAAGGAAGACTAATTAGCAAATTCATTATTTGAAGTCTTGATTACTTATTTTTTCTGGATTTAATAATTCATGATTAAGACAGTGTAGCTGGGGATAAAAATGCAGATTCTGAAGTAGACTGCCTGGCTCCCATTTATTAGTTGTGTGACCTTGAGAAAATTGCTTAAGTGCTCCGTGTTTTTACCTAAAATGAAATCTTTTTCTTTAAAATCATACATAGTTATGACAATCTGATTCTCTATTAAGAATTTCCAGGTGTGCAATATTTTCTTGATCTTACATTTGCAGACACTTACAAAATGGTGATTCTTGGAGTGAGGCCATAGGGTTTTACTTGAGTTAATAAATATTATATTGCATAGTAGTGTTAAAAAAGACAAAGGAGGGGCACCAGGGTAGTTCAGTTGGTTGAGCATCTGACTCTTAGTTTCAGTTCCGGTCATGCTCTTGAGATTGCTCCACACTGAGCACAGGGTCTGCTGGAGATTCTCTCCCTCTAGCCCTCTTGCTCATGCTCTTTCTCTCTTAAATCAATCAATCTTTTAAAAAGAAAGAGAGAGAGAGAGAGAGAGAGAGAGAGAGAGAGAGAAAGTATTTAGGTATTGGTCAAACTGAGCCATATTTGGTTTGTCTCCTTTCTCCTCCCACTCTTTTTTTTTAAGATTTTATTTATCTATTCATGAGAGACAGAGAGAGAGGCAGAGACACAGGCAGAGGGAGAAGCAGGCTCCATGCATGGAGCCTGATGTGGGACTCGATCCTGGGTCTCCAGGATCACACCCTAGGCCAAAGGCAGGCGCTAAACTGCTGAGCCACCTGGGCTGCCCTCTCCTCCCACTCTTACTTCTTCCTTTTAGTGGACTGTATTGATGATGGCCCACCCTGACAGCCCCATAGTCGGCTGGTCTCCTATTGCCACAGGCCTGTACAGATTCTTGCTATCCTTATTCCCACCACTACAGCATACCTTGCCCAACTACAGTTCTTCCAAGTCACAGTCCCTAATAATTGCTGGTTGTTTAAAAGTATAAATTGCCCAGATTAGGGCAAAAATGTCATTTATATGGGTATCCCTATTATTTTCTGGGTTGTTTTTTTGTCCCCAGATTTTCTTCAAACATTGCCACAAATATGAAAGGATTTATTTTCCTTTTATTTATTTTTTAAAAGATTTTATTTATTTATTCATGAGAGACACAAAGAGAGAAGCAGAGACATAGGCAGAGGGAGAAGCAGGCTCTGTGCAGGAAGCCTGATGCTGGACTCGATCCCAGGACCCTGGGATCAGGACCTGAGCCAAAGGCAGATGCTCAACCACTGAACTACCCAGGTGTCCCCCCTATTTTCCTTTTAGAAAAACAATCTTTAAGTGAAATTTTGATGATTAGTTGCATTAAAACTATGCTAAAACACTTTCTCATATTTTTTTAATAATAAAAGTATATTAAGGAAGTTTTAGAAAAATAAAAATTTCATATTTCCATTAACATATGGTTTTCATGTTTGGTCCTAAGACAACTGCTTCAGTGGGTGCCATTTCTTTTCTAGTAGGAAGGGATAAATAATCCATGGAGGGGGTTCCTGGGTCAGTTGGTTAAGCATCTGACTGTTGCTCTCAGGGTTGTGAGTTCAAGTCCCATGTTGAGCTCTACATTGGGCTCTATGTTGGGTGTGGAGTCTACTTTAAAAAAATAAATAAATGAGGCATGGAGAACATGCACCCCAGTACTTTTCTGGGTAAGAGTGAGAAACTGCATACATTCTTCCTGCTTCTATTCTATTGGCAAGAACCTACTCATATGGTGATACCTGGATTCAAGAGAGGCTGGGAAATGCAGTCCATAGCTGAGTGTCTCTCTGACAGGCTAAAATTAGAGGTGGGGTTCTATTACTTAAAAAAGGAAGGAGAAAACAAAGATGGAGTATATTAGTCTTTGTCACAAATTCATCACATACTTGCAATACAGCAAAAACAATTGTATTTTGCTTTTTACTTAACATTACATCATAAGCTTTTTTATACAATTTTATTTATTTATTCATTCATTCATTCATTCATTCATTCATGAGAAACAGAGAGAGAGAGAGAGAGAGAGGCAGAGACACAGGCAGAGGGAGAAGCAGGCTCCATGCAGGGAGGCCAATGTGGGACTCAATCCCGGGTCTCCAGGATCACGCCCTGGGCTGAAGGCAGGTGCTAACCTGCTGAGCCACCCAGGCCGCCCTCAAAAGCCTTTTTTTTTTTTTATGTCAGTACGTAATCTTCATAATTATAAAGCAACAAATGGCATAACAATTTATTGAATGTATAATCAATAAATTCTTTAACTCTTCCTATCAGTGAAAATGTAGATTCTTTACAGTTCTTCACTGTTACAAACAATGTCACGATAAATCTTTCCATGACTATGATTTCTTCATCTTATTGAGATGATTCCCTTAGGATGAATTCCCGGAACTAGGATTACCAGGTCAAAAGAGTGTGTGAACAGTCTATGATTCTTAATGTTTTCATTCCAAACTGGTTTCTGAGAAGGCAATACCAATCTGTTCCCAAAGGAAATGCGCACATTTTTTTTTTTCTATGAATGTGGAGAGAGAGACATAGTCACATATCCTTGGAGGTAGGATAGTTTCAGTTTTGGCTGGAACGATCAGGAGACAATGGTTAGTGTTTTACCCAAAACATCATCCAGCAAGAAACTTGCAGAGCTGGGATTCAAACCTGGTGTACTTCTTCCCACTTTTATCTTTTTTCCTTGTCTTTGGAATTTTGGGGCATTATTTTATTATTATCATCATCACTATTTATAGCTCTGTGTGAGTTTCTCTACAATCTTTATGAACTTTGCATTTATTCCTGCAACAAAATCTCTATTTTCTTAAACTTGTTGTAAGAGAAACAGAAATTGACTCAAAGGTTCAGTAGCTTGCTATTCAAGCCCCTGCTGGTTCCCCAGAAGAAAACTCATGAACCCCAGTAACTTTTACATTTTTCTTGGCTTGATTTTACCTGAGAGTAGTTCCGACTTACGTGTTTATGAAAGGAAAAAAAATGGTTTTAAAATTGGAATGAATGAGTCAGATTAGAATGAGTTAGATTAGATGAAGCAAATTCTAAAACCTAACATTTTTGGACTCTGTCTCTTTTTCTTTCAACAGCTTAAGATATAATTCACATACCACACAATTCAACCGTGTAAAGTTACAATTCAGTGGCATTGAGTATATTCACAGAGATGTGCATCCATAACCCCCATCAATTTTGGAATATTTTTATTATCTCAAAAAGAAACCCCACACCCCTTAGCTGGCACTCCCAAGCTCCCCTCCATCCCCCACTCCACCCTCCAGCCCTAGGCAACTACTGATTTACTTCCTGGGCTCTTCCTCTTATTACAGTGGCTCCCAAATGTCCGAATGTCCGTTTCCCACCAGCTCCAACAAATGGTCCTTCTCTCCACCCATCCCAGCCCCACTCCCAACTCAGCAAAGCTGAGCTCAATTATCTTTAATTCAAAGCTCAAATTCTGAAGTATCTGGTCTAATAAACTAATTTTTTTTCTAAAACCCTTTTTGCTTTACTCTATTAAACTTAGAATTTCCTTGCAATGTAATACTCAAGGTTAAAAAAAAAGGTACTTTTTTTTAAAGCTTTCATCTTCATGACTTTATTATCCAGTTTGTGGAGCTTTCAAAATCTTTTGTCTTTCATTGTTGTCTTATGAGTCATTTCACAGCTTGTTAGTACCTCTAACTCTTTGCATGAAATGGTCAAGTAGAGATTAAATTAAAATTGCTCTCTTATATGACTCTGGTTTTTAAAAAGTGTTGGTTAGGAGAAAGGCAAAACTTGAAATTAATGGTTAAAAAGAGTATTAAGGAACATCTGTGAATTTTAGTGACTTGTATTCACAATTACTATAGGGAATATGTGATTTACTTTTTATAAAGGTCATTGCCATGGCAAATTATTGACAACTTGTTGATTCAGGTTGTATTTATTACCATAAGACTCTTAAACTGTTTGAATCATAAGGATGAAAACAATGATTTCTAGAACTAGCACCAACTTCCAAGGTTTGTTGACGGAAAGTAGTCCTGATGCTGATACATTTTACTGATGTTAATAAAACAGGAAGCAAGAAAAGGCAGTTAAACATTAGCAGGATGGGAGATGGGAGTTATTCCCGAGGAGGGAAGAAATTAATGAAACATGTAAATATGCTTACACACCCCTGGTGACAACATTTCTTCAATGTACTGAAACTAATGTGAATTAGCTAGTGTATGCGGGGGAGGGTCTAATTCTAGTCTCTACTTGTGCTGACTTGCTTTTTGTGGTCTGGATATGTGTGGTGACAGCAACCTCTTAGTCTCCGGTAACATCCAGCCAGAGATAAATGTGAAACCTGGACATGCGAGTGTGAGTGGGCACATCCCAGAGACACGAGCTACGCTAACGTGGTAGGGCAGGAGAGGCTACACAGGGAGCAGTGTCGAAGGACAAGGACACTCAAAAGGGCGGTAGCTTCACATAGGGAAGAAGCAGGTACTTTATGAGCAAGGAGGACTCGACCTACCTTTCCTCTACTCAGTGAGCTTTGCACAGTCTAGGTCTGCCCTCCTTAGAAGGGCCCTGTTCTCACGGAGCTACCACACCATGCATAAGTCACTGGTCTAGCAGCTGTGAGGGACACCACACATGGCAGGAGTCCCGGCCTCGGGACTGCGGGGAAGGTACACGCGTGTCTGGGAGGCAGAGTCCGTGTGTAGATCGCGACACGGGTGGGGAAAATGGGGACAGAGATGCAGCGGGGTAGAGGCCTCACGCCAGTAGCTTCCTGAGGCCAAATCTATGTTAGGACGTTGTTCTTTGGAAAGCAGAGATTCACTGATTTCCTTGTTTTGTTTTTTAACATGGGAAAAAAATGATCAGAGCTGTTTCTGGCTATTTATTCATATATATATATGTGTGTGTATATATATATCACTATATATATGTATATATTTGTCCCTCTGATCTCATCCTTCCTGAGACGGTACATGTTCAGTGAGGAAAGAACCGTATCCGTCTTGTTTAACACCCGGCGCAGTGTGGCAGGCTATGCTTAATATTTAGTTCATGTAAACAGCAGCTGTTATTAAAGATTCATGTGTTCTTAGAATGGGAGCAATAAAGGACCCCCATTGTTCTTAACATTTATTTAACTAAACTAGAGAAAAATTCCCCTCTCCAAGGAAAAATAAGAAACCCAGGCAACGTGGCATATCATTTGCCTAGGAAGAGCCCTTCTAAATCCCAGGGGAGCTGTCAGGTGCTATGCATCACGGAAACACTATAAATCCCTATGTTCTATATTCCATTGATTCAGCAGTTTTTTCAATCTTACATCTGCAGGTAGATTCCAGGTGATTAACATATATTTAAACTGTCTAAGGCTCTGGTTAAACAGAATCAGTCATATTCCCATCTTTTACCGTCCTCTGTGTCATCTGTGGGTCTGGGCGTCCCCTGGCCCCAAGGCACTTGCCAGAAGGAGCAGGTCGCCAGGGATGCCCCATGGGTGCCCTGCAGGGAGAACATCCGCAGGGAGGACAGGGCAGCCTGGCCCAGAAGGAGGGAGGAGTGGTGGGGGCTACTCTAGAGCCAGCCTGGCTCCGCCGGGGCCTGGAGAGGGGAAACAAGGGTCCCTGTAGTTTCCAGACCCAGGGTGCACAGCTGCCGCTTTCCACCCTGTGGGCCGGGCTGGGGGAGAAGGCAGGCGGGCCATGCAGCTGCCCTCCCTCCTGCGAAGGCTCCAGACTACAGGGCTGCAGAGCAAGATCGCAGCACCGGCATTTCCCAGGCCCAGGCAGCAAAGTGGGGTGACCTGGGATCAGGTGAAGGAAAATCAAAATAAAGGGAAACACAGGAGAAATGAGCCGAAGAGGAAGTTGGGTGGTGGATACGGGCTCAGGTGGGGGTGAGGCTGAGGGCCTGGGACAGAAATCTTGCACTGCCTGGGTGTGTGTCTGAGAGACGGGTGGGTGTGTTTGCAGGGGAAGTTGTGGGGGCATGTGTGCATGCACAGTGTACGGTAGGGAGGGGTTTTATTGATGTAGGAGTGGGAGGGTGTGTGCAGCAGGGTGTGGAGTGCGGGGGTGGAGAGAAAAGGGTGAGGAGCAAGGAAGGACTTTTATGGAATGCCAGGAACACCCCATCCACAAAGGCAAACTGCCAGCTGCCAGACAGTCAAATCTCCTTTATGGGAAGGGATCAGCTCCCCGCAGTGGATTTTGGCCACAGAATGTGTGCCAGATGTTTGACCCATGAAGGGAGGAACATGGTTTCTGGGTTTTTACCACACCCTGATCCATGAGCTTTCCCAGGGACCGATGTTTTTGCTTGGGTATTATGATAGTGTTGGTCTTGGAGCAGCCTGGCTTGGCAGACAGTTGAGTGCACAGAACAGTAAATTAGAAAGAAATACTTAAAAAAAAAAAAAGAAAGAAATACTTTCTAGTCTTGATTTCATCATGTGCTTTTTTTTAAGTTTTTTTTTTAATTTTTATTTATTTATGATAGTCACACACACACACAGGGAGAGAGAGAGGCAGAGACATAGGCAGAGGGAGAAGCAGGCTCCATGCACCAGAAGCCCGACATGGGATTCGATCCCGGGTCTCCAGGATCGGGCCCTGGGCCAAAGGCAGGCGCTAAATCGCTGCGCCACCCAGGGATCCCCCATCATGTGCTTTTTTGATGGCCTTTGGAACCCTACCATAATATCTCTGTGCTTGGCTCCAGATTTTCCTTGTAACAAGGAAGACTGTATCAACCAGTTGAGGAAAATGTGATGTAGAATTAGTAATTGCAATGACTGAATAATTATAAAGACCAATGGATAACCAATTTTAATCCAGTATGAAAAAGAATTTGTACCACTTAGAATTGTTCAAAACTAGAAGATACTGACATAGAAGGAAGTCTGTGTCGTGTCATTAGAAGTCTCTAAACAGAGGAAAGATCACCAACTGCTGGGTGCGTAGGAACCCAGCAGCAAATAAGAGGTGTACTTAAGATACTCTGAAGAGTCATGCAAAAACTCTGAGATATTGTAATTCTAGAATTATACAGTACTTTAAGCAACACAGAATTATTTCAAACATTAAGGTGACTTAGATGTGAAATAACCAAGGTATTAAATGATCAACTAACAAAGACAATCCCTGTATCTTTAGACAGACTGTAGGTATAGCCTAGAGACAGAGAGACCTTGAGGCCCAAGTCTTCCACAGTAGCCCCCAAATT
This sequence comes from Nyctereutes procyonoides, assembly GCF_905146905.1. Lineage (NCBI taxonomy): Eukaryota > Metazoa > Chordata > Mammalia > Carnivora > Canidae > Nyctereutes > Nyctereutes procyonoides. The sequence goes on from NW_026575132.1 coordinate 1,179,259, forward strand.
AAATACAGAGAAGGCTATGCCATATGCCAAGAAGTGCTCAATGAAAACAGGCTAGAACTTTTTTTTAAAGATATTTATTTATTTATTTATTTATTTATTTATTTATTTATTTATTTATTTGAGAGAGAGAGCAACCACATGTGATGCAGACTCAATGCTAAGTGCGGGGCCCTTGGGGTTGGGGGGCTCGAGATCATGACCTGAGCCGAAACCATGAGTCTGATGCTCAACGTATTGAGACGCTCAGGCACCCAAGCAGGCTGGGACTCTTATCCATCATTCCTGAGTAGCCTCTGTTTCTATGGGCGATCCAGTCCACCTTCGAGTAGTACTGAAAGAAGGCTAGTAGTTCTCTTTTCGGTGATAAAAACTTTCAGATGTTCGCTGACCACCCAGTTGAGATGCGTGCTAGGTGCTTGGTGGAGAGACAGAAGTCTTCAGAGCTGCCTTAGCTTCCAAGTACTGTTGATAAGTTTGCTCAAAGGTTAATGTGCATTTTAATCACATGGGGACCTAGTAAAATGCAGACTTTAATTCAGCAGGTCTGGGGGGAGTCCTAAGATTCTCTGTTTCTAAGAGATGCTGATGGTATTTGTCCAAAGACATCTCAAAGACGCAAGGCTGTAGAAGACGACTATCCAGAATTCTAGGTACTTACATATTTTCTTGGGCAAGGGCACACAATGCATCAGAGGGACAAGATTCAATACCATCCCATTGACAGAATTACAAAATCAATAGGATAAAAGGAGTGAAGCCTTGTGATGCCCTCTAAAAACCAAACTTCGGCTCTTTTTACTGGCCCAAAATTCATTATGTGAGGAAGGATGAGATCTGTGTGGGCTAGACTGAGGTCTCCATAGGTGGTGATAATATGACCTATAGGATAAATGCCAGCGACTTCTTGGGAATTCTACACTACACTGCCAAGTAGATGAAGTCGGACTTAGTCTGCTCTTACCAGTTTGTCTCTCTCTTAATCATCATTTGGTATCACTCATATGGGGAATATAAAATATAGTGAAAGGGATCATAGGGGAAAGGAGAGAAAATGAGTGGGAAATATCAGAAAGGGTGCGAAACCATGAGAGACTCCTAACTCTGGGAAACGAACAAGGGGTAGTGGAAGGGGAGGTAGGCGGGGGGATGGGGTGACTGGGTGACGGGCACTGAGGGGGGCACTTGGCGGGATGAGTACTGGGTGTTATACCATATATGGCAAATCGAACTTCAATTATATATATATATATATATATATATATATATATACACATACACACACACACACACATATAAAATAAAAAAGAACATGACTTTCCCAAAATGGGAACTTGGGCCTTTTCTCTCAGGACTTTAACCTCAACTAATTTTCTTAATCTCCTATAAGGAATCAGAGGGTAAAGAATTTAAGGTGTGACCTTCCCAGGCAACTCTAGAATTTCAAGACACAAAAGGATAAGGTCTATCAGCAATATGTCAGACCCCATGGCAGGTATAAAAGTGTATTTTGATAGAGGGCTAATTTAAGCAGCCTTCTGCTTCCTCCCTGAGCCAACCTTGCATAGGATGAAAGGAGGGGGGAAGTGGCCGTGTTAGGAGGAGTCCTGAGGACAGTCTCATCCTAACTTAACAGGATTGAGAAGGTCATAGGGTGAAAGTCTTGGTCCAAAGGAAAAACATTTGAGGACGTGAATCAGCTAAGACGGTTAACCATTCTCTGAACGGTTACTTACTTTGCATCAATGAATGGGAAATAATTGGATTCCACCCTGTTTCTCACCTCAGTTAGATAATAACTAATGTGATACCATATATTTTTTAAAGATGTTATTTATTTATTTGAGAGAGAGCGTGAGCAGAGGGAGGGGTGGAGGAACAGGGGTAGTGGACTCCTCGCTGAGCAGGGAGCCTGATGCGGGGCCATGACCCTGAGGTCACAACCTGAGCCCAAGGCAGACGCTTCACCGACGGAGCCACCCCACGCCCCGTGCATCTTTACTTCTACCAGAAATGTAAGAATTATTTGCTTCAACCATTCACCACTTAGCTCTCTGGCAATACTGTCCATGCAGAACACAATTACAGTCCAAGAATTATGCAAAAAGTTCTCCAAGCAGGCAAAACGGATATCATTAAATTCACACGTGAGAGCTCATGAGGCCAAAGTTCTTAGTCTTCACATAATCAACGTCTCCCACTTAATGTCAGTAATTCATTACTAGAAATCAGATGTTCTATATAAACAAAACTGACGGGAAGGCTATTGCTCATTATTTTAAATGGGAAAAATTATAATGTGTTACACATCAGCCCTAAGCCTCCAACAAATTTCTTCAAAGGTAATGAAAACAGTAAAATGTGTATAGTACATGTTATGATGTAAAGTGACTAAACTAGGTTTGCTGATCATCATAGTTTTTTTAATTTTTATTTATTTATGATAGTCACACACACACACAGAGAGAGAGAGAGAGAGAGAGGCAGAGACACAGGCAGAGGGAGAAGCAGGCTCCACGCAGGGAGCCCGATGCGGGACTCGATCCCGGGACTCCAGGATCACGCCCTGGGCCAAAGGCAGGTGCCAAACCACTGAGCCACCCAGGGATCCCAACTTTCTATCAATTATATTTCTTTTCCTATATACTGCCTTTTTAAAATGTTCTACTGAGTTTTGAGTATGTAAATATACATTTTCCCCAAAAAAATCATCCAAAAACTATATATATATATATTTGTAATCTATATATAATATATATGTAAGACATAATATGAAAATTTTTTAAAGATTTTATTTATTCATGAGACACACACACAGAGAGAGAGAGAGAGAGAGAGAGAGAGAGAGAGAGAGAGAGGCAGAGACACAGGCAGAGGGAGAAGCAGTCTCCATGCCGGGAGCCCGACGTGGGACTCGATCCCGGGTCTCCAGGATCAGGCCCTGGGCTGAAGGCAGCGCTAAACCGCTGAGCCACCCGGGCTGCCCAAATTATTTTTATATATACATGTATATGTATATATGTTCTATGAAGTTGGATATCAAAAACTAAGAGAGAACTCTACAAGAAAAATGTTAACTGGGGACGTGTTCGTGGCATACATCTAGTGGTACGCTGGCGTCTGCTTATAGTGGTTCACAAGAACCAACTGTTAAATTTTCAGGAATTTAGCAAAGTGACTGATACCACATTGGTAGCTTAAAATTGGCCATGGTGGGACTATTTATACCACAAAAGTAGGCAAATGATACAAATCAGGGACTCCTCCCATTCCCAAGAGAGCTGGTTGCTGAGCATTGACCAGCTGAGTTACCACTAAGACTGTCTATACAGTATTTCATCAAATGTAATAAGCTACCACTGGTTGTTGGGTGGATTCCAGGATTGTTGTAAGGATATGCTAGGTTATGTCATAGTAAAAATAATCCCCAAACATCACTGGCTTACACAATGAAAGTTTATTTCATGCTACAATGAGGGTCGCTCATAAGCAGATCAAGTCTCCATCACCTCCATAAGAGGCTCCAGGGTTTACTGTGCAGAGAGAGAAATCATTTGAAAGTCAAGACCTGGTTTTTATATGCTCTGCTACCGAAATAACACAGGTCACTTTCTACTCATATCCCTCTGGCCAGATCTAGTCACATGCCACAACCACCTTTAAAAAGCACCTGGAAGTATAGGGAACAGATTACTTCAGCACCCCCCCCCCCGGGACAAGTCATATACACCATGACATTATACGTTTCTGAGGGAAAAAACCTACCAGCAATTAAACTATGACTTAAGGTTTTTCTTTTAACACAGAATGAGTTACTTGGACATAGATTTTAAAAAATCATTTATCAGGTAGCCCGGGTGGCTCAGCGGTTTAGCGCTGCCTTTGGCCCAGGGCGTGATCCTGGAGACCTGGGATCGAGTCCTGCGTTGGGCTCCCTGCATGGAGCCTGCTGCTCCCTCTGCCTGTATCTCTGCCTCTCTCTCTGTGTCTCTCATGAATAAATAAATAAAAACTTTAAAAAAATCATTTATCATGCATATAGGGTAAATCATTCAAAACAAATTGGTTAGTCTCTTAAATATTTATTTATTTATTTATTTATTTATTTATTTATTTATTTATTTATTTATTTATTTATTTATTTTAAAGATTTTATTTGTTTGAAAGAGAGCGAGAGCAAGAGAAAGAACATGAGCAGGCCGGGGGCGGGGGGAGCAGAGGGAAAGGGAGGAGCAGACTCCCCACTGAGGTGGGAGCCCAGCTCGGCTCAGGGCTCTATCCCAGGACCCTGAGGTCATGACCTGAGCTGAAGGCAGATTTAACCAATTAAGCCACCCAGGCGCCCCGAAAACTTCTGCACATTTAGAAGCTGGCTCTTCTGAAGCACTTGGATTCAGAGTCCTTGGTATCTCTATAGAGTATTAAACACTGTCACCAAGAGCACAAATGAGGTGGCGTTTCTTAAAAGAGTGGTCTATTACTGTCCCTAATACTTGTTTGCAAACCACTGGCACCAATTATGCAAGTTTTAATTCTGGAACTTTATGGATCCTACTGGAAGTTGTTCATGGAAGTTTTCAGACAACAGGTTTATACTCCCACCTTAAATATCCTCAAATGACCTGTTGTCTGGAGCTTTGTCATCCGGGTCAGCCTTGACAGGAACAACCGAGTCACTGTACTTCCAGCAAGCTTAGTTTTAGTCGACTAATTTCTCATGGATGCAGGCAATTGTGTCACGAATGCTGCTTGGCTCAGTGTGATTGTGAGAAGCTGTGGGTTGTAAGATGTGTCCTGATTTCAGAGATGTTGAAATATGAAAAATAAGATAAACAAAATAAGTGCATTTTAGAACCTATTAAATATCATACTTAACTAAGGGGAGCTTGGACTAAAATTCACCCTTAAAGATTTTTGAAAACTTGATGAGCAGAAAGGAGAAAAGCACAGTGAATTCAAAGCTTTAAGAGTTTTTTTTTTTCCTCTCAAGAGATGGCAGCTGGAATTCACCTTCAGGGCAGAATGTTATTTTATTTGGAGAAAATAGTCAGAATGAGTCGTTTAGATGTTCAAACTTAAGCGAAGGCCTCGTTTTAAATTGGTGACTCTGAGTCGCTAAATATCTCTATATTCTAACTCAACGACAAATGCCTGTTTTATAATCTGCAGAACTGCATCTCTGCACACTCGATTTCCCTTAGGTAAGTATTTTTCTTTAAAACATGGATTTAGACGATATTGAGCCTGAGAAGCATCACTTATTCATTTAGAGATTTGTGTGCATTCTTGTTCAGGAGCAAAATCTGGAGACTGCATGAAGGATGAGCACGCAAGACCTCACGCGAGGACACAGACCACACAGAGGAGCTCGGCCCGACTATTGAGGCCTGTGGGCAATATAAGGTTGAGTGATCCAGAATGTACTGAAGGTGCACCACTGTTTTGATGTATCACCCTACTGGGAACCACGGGACAAGCTCTGCTGCTCCGTCGTCTTAGGGAAAGCAGCAAGATACTGGGAACAGTAAGTGATAACTGGAGAAGTTGGCCTTGAACCGGAGGGAGGAAACATCTCCTTCCCATCTCTGGAGCTTGCCTGGGCTTGTGACTGGAGCTGTGGATATCTCTGTCCTGCCTCTACCTGCAGCTGGGGTGAGCTGGGCGGGGTTGGGAACAAAAGAGGCATAAACTCAGAATGGGTCTGGGCCCCCCCTGAGTTCAGGGGTAGGCCCCTGTGCTTCTCTTCTGTTACTCCAACCTTCAGTCAAGCTTGTTAATAGTACAGCCTGGTCTCCAGCTGAGATGACAGGCTGCGGATGAGAGTGGGGCACTTTCCTCCAAAGTCACAGAGGCGAGAGCAGCAGATTAGGAACGAAAGGGTTCTCCGCGGAAGCCCACTCACAGTCGTGGGAACAGAAGCCTGGAGTACAGGGAAGAAGATCAAAAATGCTAAAGTAAAGCACGAATACTCAAAGAAGTGCAAGGAATGAACACGATAGCTCCGTGGGACCGGTGACAGGAAAACAGTGCAGCCCATCCCATTGGACGCCCTGGCTCCTGAGGTATCCGCGTCTTATAGCCCAGGACAGTATTGTGTGTTGGACGTGAAAACTCCAAGTTCTCAAATTAAGAGGTTAAGTTTGTTAAGCTCCATGTAAGATCACATCACAGTTCATGCCACCATCGAGAGAGACTTTTACACAATTTGTTAATGCAAAGAATATACTTAGGATATAGTAGCTTAACTCTCAGCTACTTGGAAAACTTGGGTGTTATGGATGTTGACTTTCTTGAGAAACCTGGACAGAGACTCGCTTATTCAATTCGTGGCAATGGCTCTGTAGGACATCGGTATTTTCCCTGAAAGCATTTGGAGACGTTCCCTGTGTGTTTCTAACAATGCTCTAACAGCTCATATGAATCTAACAAGCATGAATTTATCTAAATCTTTCTTTATCCTATTTATATTTGTGGACTACGCAACATCTTGAGGATAATGAGTTCCATATGTTTACTACCCACTGTATAAAGTAATGCCATCTTTTATTTATCTTTAAACTACTTTCATAGAATTTCAATGGGTGCCCTTGAGTTTTAGCATTCCAGCATTTGAGGATGTTCTCCTTCCAGGGCCGCAGCTTGCACAAACGGGGCTCTACGCAGATAAGAAAAAAGCGCCCCCTGTGGCGCTCAGTTTGGGAATGGGTGCAAATGGGTGCTCTGTCTTTCCGGCTCCGTGTGGCCTCAGTCCAGGTTCATGGTTCAGTGAGCAGAACATGGCGGGGCTTCAGGGCCAGTGTGGCCACCACCCGGCCCTCCTCCTCACCACACGGCCGGTGCCCTGGCAACACCCGGCAGCGCTGGGCCTCCCCACACACATCCTCTAAGGAGTTGGCAGATTTGGGTAATAACCTCTCAGATGCTCCCTTCCTGAGGTATCTTGGTCTTCTCGTTTGCTCCCACGTCAGAGCTATTGACCCCACTCAACTTTTCTTGGGATTGGGTCTCCAGCTGAGGAGCAGCTCAGGCACTTCCTGCCTTCCCCTGGGGACCCCCGGATCAGGTGAGAGTCACAGGCTGGGCACTGGGGTCGCTACAAGACAAAGGCCGGAGGAATAAGTCAATACAAATTCCATTTCCAGGGCACCTGCGTGGCTCAGGTGGTCACACGTCTGTCCTCAGCTCAGGTCATGATCCCAGGGTCCTGAGACTGAGTCCTGCATTGGGCTCCCTCATTGGGGAGCCTGCTTCTACCTCTACCCCTCACCTCTCCTTGTGATCTCTCTCTATCTCTATCTCTCAAATAAAGAAATAAAATCTTTTTTAAAAACCCAAAAAATTCTACTTCTAGGGTTTCATATGGATAATTCAGAGATGATCATCTCATAATCATAGTTTAGATTAATTTGCCCTTACTGTCTGCTTGTAGCCCATATAGAGAGTTCCTGGATACTTTTCCATTCCATTTTTGGCGATGAGGTCTCTCCTCATTTCATCTGTATCAGCCCGGAGTTGTGCCACCTGTATCTGTCACTTTTTCAGATTTCATTCTATATTTCCTTTCCAAAAATATATTCAAGTCCTAAGTAATACAAGAATTAATAATAAGGATAATAAAGCTTAAAAAAAAAAAACCTCAAAACTGAAGACCATGAGTTTATTTCCCTTCTCCTTCAAACAAACAAACAACCTCTTTAGACCAGTCGTCCAGTCACCCTGCCCCTGCCTGCTTGACACTTGGTTGACACTCAGTAAAAGAATGAATGACTAGATTCCCCTTAAAGTCAGTTTTGTGTTGGTTTCATTTGTTGTTCTATAGAAGCAACCTCTGCTGTCCACACTGGCAAGGCCCTCAGTCCTTGTTCTACTCAGCGAACACTGGAACTTCAGTGACGCATGAGTTATGTAATTAAATCCTTTTAGTATGTTGGATATAGCACTTAGTCATCCAGTGAAATTTAATTTTCTAGCTTTCTTTCATTCCAGGTCTTCCTTCCCATATTTAAAATATATCACGCATTTCTAAAACTAACATTTCCATTTCAATTGTATCTGTAGATTAAATGCTTACCTATTTTCCCCACTTCTACTACAGAAGTTTTCTGGGGAGAAACTATTTTTTTTTTAAGATTTTATTTATTTATCCATGAGAGACACACAGAGCGAGAGGCAGAGGCCCAGACAGAAGGAAAAGCAGGCTCACTGCGGGGAGCCCTACGCGGGACTTGATCCCGGGACCCCGGGGTTACACCCTGGGCCAAAGGCAGATGCTCCACCGCGGAGCCCCACCCCAGGCGTCCCAACATGCCTTGATTTCTATTGTCCCTTCTACTCCTGAAATTCTTAGCTTCTTCCTCCTCTTGTGGGGATTTTTATTTTAACTTTTTGTAGCAGGTTGAAAACGCATTTATGTAATCATAAGCTCCCAACACCTCTCCACGTATATCATCCATAGAATGACGTAAGCCACGGACTTCCTAGTCACGGGGTGTTTGAGTGTCGTTCCTATAGTGTTTGTTGCTGGAGATTTCTCTATCTGCCACCTTGGGAGCAAAGCACTGACTTGCCCTTTGTTCCTTGCAAGGATGTTTATATAGTAGCAAAAGCCTGGAAAGTGCGAGGTAGCGGGCATATTCACTGACCATTATGGAAAGTTCTGGCTCCCTGAGCTCAGGGTTCACCTCCTGCAACATAGCCTATTGCATGGGTTGACGTCACCTCGCCTGTCCTCATCATCCTGTGGGGCTTGGGACTTGAGGAACTGATGCAAAAATGCAAAAACTAGAGCTGTTGCTTTCGCTGAGCAATGACTCCTTCATTTCTGGTCTTTCTCCTCCATGTGTGACGCGGTGGCACACTAACGTGCTGGCTTGCAAGTAGGGCAAATGCCACACCCAGCACAGTGCTTGACAGTTTTGGCAAAGCTGGTGGGGTGCTGACAAAGTTCTCTTCCTGGAAGAGAACAGAGGAGTGCCTCACAGGATTTGAGGGAAATCCATGGGAATCCCCAGTGAATGGGTTAAATGTTATGGCCAACTAGGAAACAGCTGTCTGTGTTTGTTGTCTGATAATAACAAGGAATGCGCAAGGTGGCTGAGGCTGAGTACCAGTAGGTAGTCTCAGAGACCGTTTCCTGGCTAGTGCCTGCTTGCTGCTACCTCGCCTCTGGAGGGGGACACTTGCTCATCAACGGAGGTGCTAACCCCAGTCTCCTTCACTCGAACAGACAGTACTAAGATTTATCCTGGGTGGGCAGATGCCACCCCCGCGCAGACAAGCTACCTAGACATATATCCACACAGAGCATGAGAGGAAGGGAATTTGCTACGACCATGGGCAAAAACCAGACAAGCCATTAGAGCCACGCCTGGTAACTCAGGGGATGAGGGCTCGGGTTTGTAATGGTTATCAAGGGAGAATGTGACAGCTGTGCCTTCCTATAGCTCAAACCCTCCTGCAATCTATAATGCTAAATCTAGATCCATGTGGAGATGACAACAGAAGGCCTCAGAATCTTTTTGCATTCAATCCTGGCTACAAGGGAACCTTGGCCTTCTTCGGGAGGTTTCTCTGAGACAGGAAAACACTTGTGGAAAACCACTTATGAAACACTGACTAGAATCCAAGCTCTTATTACTTTGGGTTGGGTTTATAATGTTGATGAATGAGAAAATGATCTCTCTCTACCCTCTCTGACCTCAGCCACACTAAGGAGAAACCATTAGAGGTGAGGGCTGACATTTTCTTATCCCCCAAAGGAGGATTAAAGGCCATACATATCCATTTCAGTAAATCGGGGAACCTTGGAGCGAATTAAAACTTTTATGGCTCTGTTGGATACGAAAGCCTAAGTCACTATCCTACCTGCATGGGTGGAAGGAAAAGGCAAGCAGACTCAGCTAATGGAGTTTGGATAGGGTTCCCAGTGGGGAAAGAAGGCTAGCCTAATTTTGTGGTGGGGCCCTTTGAGCCAATTCAGTGCACTGTTGTTGTTGCTTCCCCATCTTAACGTCAATAAGAATTGATGCTTGTACTTCTCTGTTCCCTAAGTACTGAGAGAGGATTTTCCCCAACTGAGAAGAACCACGTGCAGAGAATACTAATGCGACCCACAAGCATTTTCAGCGATGCCTAGGGAATTTAGGTACCCCTGGAGGAGCACTAAAAACATACTGGAGGCCTTGTCATGAGAATGAGACTGATCTTGCTCTTCGAGGGCCGGTGGTAAGATGGGCCACGTCTGTGAAGTGGGTTCAGCTGCAGTCACAACAAATGGTACAGCTGGTGGAGTGGAAGCAACAACTGAATTCAGTTGCCCGCACATGTGTCAGCATTTAGTGAGTGCCTCTACCCTCTAACGCCCTAGGCTTTCATTTCATAATGTTCTGTCAACTGGCAAGTCAGATGGCTCAGTTCAACCACTGTGACTGCGGTATTATCATATCTCCATTATCAGAGGTTGAAAACCCTGACAAAATTCAGGGGCCTACTGACTAAGTAGTTTCTTGAAACTGTGTGGGTGGATTCACATACTCAGTTTTTCTGTCAGTCAAGGAAAAACTGCTATCTCTTTGACAACCTACCACCGAAAGGATACCCGTATTGGATACTTTGAGCGTTGGAGACAGCTGTGCTGTGTTTGGGGATTCTATTTGATTCTTCACATGGGCTAACTTGCAAACCAACATCCTTTGAGTGGGGCCCGGATGAACAGGCCGCATCTGTAGCCACCTGGAGAGTCATAACACATCCTCTCAGTTGGGAACCCATAACTCTAATGACCCCTCTGAGTTACAAGTCGCTGTGACTGACAAATTTGTTAACTAGAGCCTCTAGCAAAGGGAGGCAGCCTCCACCCAGAGATGCTCCTTTAGGGTTTTAGAGTCATTACCTTCATGATACGATGATCAGGAAAACTCCCTTTAACAAATACCTACCAGCTTGCTACTGTGCTCTTATCAAAACTGAATGTCTGACCCATGGAGCCTTGTGATTCTCTGACATGAAAGTCCTAGTTTGGGGTGAGTCAACTCAGATTCAGTGATTAACAAAGGGGACAGGCCCAACAAGCCTCACTTGTCATGTGAAAATGGTATAGTCAGGAGCATGACCAGCTTGGCCTCAACAGCTTCTAGGCTTTTACATATAAAAGTGCCTACTGTTTTGGGGGAAACTGTCCCCTACTAGGCCAGCTGAGGCAAAGTCATTGGCTCTACAGGGCCTTAATTCACAGCAGTTTCCCTCAATGCCTGGACTTGATTATGTCATTAGGCTGTAACCCGGTGTTGTTCACAGGACCATCATGGTTGTTCATTTTCAGTGCCAGTGGTGCAAACCCAAAATAAATGGAGTTGCTCTACTCGTTGGGCTGAACTCAAGGCTGTTCTTATAGCTCTGGACGATACTATCCCTGAAGAACTTTGCTATATTATTTATTTATTATTTATTCTTGGGCCATTGTCAATGGTTTAGCTATTCGATCTGCCACTTAGAAGCTAAAGACTGGTAGATTAAAAACACCCCTCTTTGGGGTTGCAAACTGTGGAAATAGACTGGCTGCTGATAGAACTGTCTGGATTAAGCTCAGGCTAAGAGTCTGTTCTCTGCTGAGACTGACTGGATTCAAGTCGCTAAGGCTGTACTGCCCAGATTTCTACCATCCCTGCCTGGACCTGGACCCATCACCACACTAGTCAGGGACGCACATCTACTCTCACAGAGGGGCATAAATTAAAGGCCTCTATAGGTCTGATGCAGAGGCTACAGCTGCATGCCACACTTGGAACTCCTGCCAAAAGTTGACTCATTTGTCTTGTAATGAGGGAGGGCACACACCTGGGGCATCAACCCCACCCACATCTGGTAGAATGACTACATTTGACCTTTCATTTCCTCCCAGACCTATCCATAGGACCCCGCTTCTATGACAATTTTGCAGTCGATGGTGGATGGTGTTTCTGTTCTAGTCTGGTCAACCAATTCTGGCCACACTGCTGTGACCCCTGAAACCAATTCATGTCAAGTTTTTGAGTGTCTGGACCATTTGCAGTCTGACAATGGTGTGCCTTTTTATCACAAGCCATTCAACAGTGAGCTGATTGTCAAGGCATGTGATGGGCCTTCCATGCTCTCTGCCATCTTGCGTCTGGTATTGTTGAACCCTGGAATGGCCTCAATAACTGGCTCACTAATACCTCCGACTCTATCTCCTTCATCTCCTTCCAGTCCCCACACATTAGTGAGACAATTTGATCACTGAACACAACTCTCCCTGGAAGGAGATCATTTTCTCTCAGCTGCTTCCTGGGTAATGATTAGGATGCAAGGGGTAGGAAGTTATATAGTCCTAATATGAAAATTTAGGACTCTACTCTGGCCATTCCTAGTTAAGATACTTTTACTTTTCTCCTAATGGCAACTCCAGGTCAGCCTGGTTGGTTTACCTACCCTTGCTGTAAATGAGAAACTGTCTTTTGTCTCTTATTTCTTATTTTATCATTTCTTCTACTAGAATAAACAAAATTATGGTAGGCTAACTTGTTGGCTTGCAAGTAGGGTACAGTATCAGACTATTCATCGTTCTTGACACTATCCCTACACTGAACAGCAGTCTGCATTGTAAAACAACACTCACAGCACAGAACTCTAAAGAAATAATGCTTGCTTTTTACCTTTCTGCCTTGCGTTGTCAAACTGATAGTGATAACTGTTAAATGCTCTTATGGACTCAGCAAGATTATGCTAAGAACATTTTGACAAAAAAAATGGAAACAAGTAGGATTCGGGGACTATTTGTTTCCTTTATATTACCACGCAGGGGAAAAAAACTGTGTCTTTTCTTTGCCAGTTGCCATCATATTTATAGAGTGCAAGGTGTGATTATCTACGTGAGAGTGTGCTTCTTAATGACCTTTCCTCAGTGGTGACACAATGCGTACAACAAAGAATCTAATTGCAGTAAAGATTGTACGCGGCTCAGATCGGGGTTGCCTAATTGAATCTTTAATATCGGTGCTGATAGCCATGAATATGTTTAAAGAATTTGTTGTGAAAGCTCCTCTTATGTTTACTATTGTGATTCAGCCTCCATGCTGTGAGATTAGGGTTCAGGAGGTTCCTGATACAGTAGGGATAATGCTAGCTCACGCCGGGTGCGTGTGTGCACACGTACTGCCCCTCAGAACATTTTAATGCACTCAAACCCAGGAAAAGTGAAAGGGCTGTTCTCTCATTTACTAAGAAAGGCTTCTGCAGTCACCATAAAGCACAGCCTCAAAAGGGCTTTATGTTGGCACGTGACAGGTGCGATGCAGAGCGCTCCACATGGTTTCAGACATGTGTGATAGCTGTTGCTCATGGAAACTTCATGAAGCTTAGGGGTCTGGACACTGAAGATGGTGCAAAGATGGCCTTGGAAATGATCATGAGCAAATGGACTGCGGTACGTTACTGCTGTGGGGGATTTGTGCCTGATTCGAGAAACATTTACCGAGTGCCCACTACGTGCGGGTGTTGTACTAGACAAAAAGAGTGCACGGACGCCAGTGTCTGTCCACAGAAAGCTGTCAGTCTGGTGGAGGTGCCATGAAAAGGCCTCTGCCTCAGGAATTCAGGTGTAGATGTGTATGTGACACAGAGGGACCCAGAGGAGGAAATGATTAATTCTGCCTGGGAAGAAAACGAGAAAGCGGAGAGAGGAAAGTGGTTTTGAGGAAAGTGGTCCCTGCTGTGTTGGGGGGCATCTGACACCCCCCCCAGCCTGGATCCCTCGGAGGTGCAGCCAGGATGGGGCGCTGGGGTGGGGGTCGCTCGGCCCTGGGGTGAACTTCAGCTCCACCGCTAACCACTTACTAGTTCTGTGGCTGAGCAAGAAGCTTAACTTTGCTAAATCTGGGGTACTGTCAAAATGAGGGTGATAGTATTAATATACTTTTTGTGGTGGTGGTGGTGGAGGTGAGGTCCGGAGCCGACAGCCAAGAAATAATTCTTTAGCCGTCTTTGGTGCAAAAAAAGGGGATTTCATTAAAGCCTGGGGACAGGACCCAAGGGCAGAAAGAGCCGCTGCCCCGGGGGGGAGAGGAATGGTTGGTTCTCTACCTGCCCAAGAGGTAGAGAACGTGTCCAAGAGGACTTTCACGTGCTAAAGCCGTGCAGGATACTGGAGGCCTGGCTTTGTCGAGCTGAGGTTGTTTTCCCTTCTAGTGAGGCGTTAACTTTGAGCCGGTTGGGAGTTGCCCGAGGACTGTCACAGTATCTGCCCTGCCTGGGAGTCTGAGTCCTGGAGGGGACGGTGGTGTGGTGTCAGCTTGTGCTTTGTCCTCAGCTTGCCTCCTGCTCCCTCACCAGGATCCCACACTGAATTAGGATCAAAGGAGAAAAGCAATCTACAGTGTCCACAGAGTTAGTCTCCCTTCCCTCTCACTTTCAGACCTTAGTCCCGCAGTAAGTGCTGTGGAAAAGCCCAATTACCAGTTCACCGGGAGTGATCACATGGTCGTTCTCGCAGGGACTTGCGGCAGATTCCAGAGTATCTTGGAGTTTGAAAACCAAATAATTGGGACGCTTGGGTGGCTCAGCGGTTGAGCATCTGCCTTCGGTTCAGGGCGTGATCCCATGGGCTCAGGGCGTGATCCCACGGTCCTGGGATCAAGTCCCACATCGGGCTCCCTGCATGGAGCCTACTTCTCCCTCTGCCTGTGTCTCTGCCTCTCTCTCTCTGTGTCTCTCATGAATAAATAAATAAAATCTTAGAAAAAAAAAGAAATAAAACCAAATAATTGAATATAAGAAGATGAGAAACAACAATAACAATACTTTTTACGGGTTACTTTACATAATTCTCTTTCATAATCCTCTAAACAACCGTGTAAGGGAGGTCGTGTTTCCCCCGTATTGGAGATTGTTCTCTTACCCACTTTAATATTTAATATTTAGTCTTACTTAATTCACTTTGTTTTGTGTATGCATTACCCTTCAAAAGCTTGAGATAGGCTTTTTTTTTTTTTTTTAATTAGTAAGGGTCCCAAATGGCGGTACACAGCCAGCAGATGAGGATAGCTGACTGGAGCCACTCTACACACAGAACAAGGCCTCATGTATGAATGTGCTCAATTGGCTGAGAGTTTGGTGCATTTTCTATGTATTTGTAGTATATACATACTTCTTCATTAAGAGTAATGATTAATTTACATCAAAATGAACGTTTCTTTAAACTAATGGGTAAAGAAAACAAATCTATGTTACCTTTTGGTTTCTTTTTTATCAGCATATCACAAACTTAATGTGATGCAGATCTCACAACTGGAATGTTCCCTTATCTCTCACCCGGAATCTTAGCTGGAGGTCAGAACTCTCCCAAGGGTTGGGTATGGCCCAGGGCTTTGGAGTAGATTTACAGTGTCAAAATAATTTTTCTGTCAGTTGGCTATGCTCTTATATCAGACGAGAGGGCACCAAAGAGAAGACGTTAGCTTATCTTTTTAAAACCCCTGATCAACCCCAAAGTCATCTGCCTGCCCTGGTTCTTCCTCTGCTGTCAGTCTGCTTTTGGCTTTCCCAAAGCTCCTCATATTACTTAGGGTATGGAATAAGCAGTTCTAACCAAGAGACTCTGAAACAGCATAGTTCTAAAAAAAGTTTATTTTTCTCTTGTGATATGGACTAAAGAGGAACACCGAGGCCGGCCAGAGGGCCGTCCCATGAGGTCTTTCAAGGAAGTCTGTCTCTCCATCTCGCTGCTCCACCATGCCCCGGGGGGCACGTTCTCATGCCCCAGGGTCAAAGCTGGCTTGCTCCAGGCCTGAGGCTCAGCTGGAGGGAAGAGTAGAGAAAGCCTCAATGGCCTGAATTTAGTCACAAGGTCACTCCCAGTAGCCACGGAGCCCGAGGAATGTGGTTTAGGACCTAGCGGCTGCGTGCCTAGCCAGAGCTCCGAGCTCTATTATGGTGGCTGCGGGACACTAGCTTAGGGACAGTCCGAAGGCCAGAGTTGAAAGAGGAGCAGCTGCGAGACAGAGCAGGCCGGCTCCCCTCCCTTTTTCCGGGTCCCCTAGCTGGACATACTCTTCCATTTTAGTCTTTAGTGCGTGTCCCCCGCTATCGTCCCAGTGGGGCAGCCTCCAGCCACATCCTCACTAGCGGGCCTCGCTGGCCTCCCTGCCTCTTCGCTTCCTCCTGCAGGCCCACAGTTGACAGCAGTCAGCAGGCTCCCTGCCCCTCCACCTGGACCCCCCCCCCCCCACCCGCAGCCTCCCCTGACGAAGCCACCTGCACGGGCTGTGGCCTGGAAGTGCGTGGCCCTGCTGGCTTGGCTCACGTCCTTCTCTGCGCTCGGCCGGGCTCGGCCTCGTAGTCGTGCTGTCCTTTGAATATGCTGAACTTGCTCTCATCTTGTTCTTTCCTTCTTGCTGCTCCTTCTGCTTGAGGCCGGATCTTCACGGAGTCGGCTCCTTCTAAAATTCAGGCTTCAGCCTCTTTAGTGAGATCTTTCATGAACATTCCAGCGAAAGCCCTCCTCTGGCAGTCACTATCTGTGACATCGCCCCAAATGTCTCCTTCGTAACATGCATCGTAGCCACTATTATTTATTATTTATTTACATGTTTATAGTATGTTAGCGCCAGGACATGGGCCTCTACCTGTTCACCGCTGTGTTCCAGAACTCCTAGCACGTGGCTATGAACACATAGCAGGCAGCTTGCGAATATCTGTTAGCAGACAGGCTTGATTTTTGTAAAATAGTAAAACTATTTATCTAATAGCCATTAGTTAGTACAGGTACTTACGCATTGTAAGCATTCAGTTAATTTTTATTAAACGAATAGAGGGCAGCCCCGGTGGCTCAGCGGCTTAGCACTGCCTTCAGCACAGGGAGTGACCCCGGGGTCCCGGGATCGAGTCCCATGTTGGGCTCCCTGCGTGGAGCCTCTTCTCCCTCCGCCTGTGTCTCTGCCTCTCTCTCTCTCTCTCTCTCTCTCTCTCTCTCTCTCTCTATATATATATATATATATATATATATATATATATATATATATATGTCTCTCATGAATAAATAAATAAAATCTTTAATAAAAATAAAATAAAATAAATGAATAGACCCTAACTACAAATCAAGTGAATCAGAGAGACAAGAAGGGCCATTTGAAAGGCTTTACATAAATATTTTTTACATAAATATTTTGTTTTTAGTGAATATTTTTCTAAATATTAAAGAATTCAATAAGCTTCGAAAAATATACAGATAAGTATAAAGGAAAGTCTTACCACTGAAAGAAAATCATTATTAACACCTTGGTAAATACTTACAAAGACTTTATTCCTATATGCGTGTACACACACAATTTTTAAAGATTGGTATACCATATACCAGCATATCTTTTCACTTTACTATACTTCTCAGCTATTACATTTTTTACAAATTCAAGGTTTGTGGCAACCCTGCATTGAGCAAGTCTATTGCCACCATTTTTCCAATAGCATTTGTTCACTTTATGTCCTCATCACATCTTGGTAACTCTTGGAATATTTCAAACATTTTCATTAATTATAACAAATATATGTCATGGTAATCTGTGACCAATGATCTTTGATGTTACTATTATAATTCTTTTGGGGCACCATGAGCCATGCCTGTATGATAATGAACTTAACTGATGAACGTCGTGTGTGTTCTGACCGTTCCACTGACCAGCCGTTGCCCCTTCCCTGAGGCACAATACTGAAATCAGGCCAATCAATAACCCCATAGTGGCCTCTAAGTGTTTAATTGAAAGGAAGAGTTGCACATTTCTCACTTTATATCAAAAGCTAGAAATTATTAGTCTTAATGAGGAAACTTAACAACAGAAGCTTAATGCCAAAAGCTGAGATAGGCTAAAAGCTAGGCCTCTTGTGCCAGTTGGCCAGGTTGTGAATGCAAAGGAAAAGTTCTTTTTGTTTTGTTTTGTTTTTTAATAAATTAATTTTTTATTGGTGTTCAATTTACCAACATACAGAATAACACCCAGTGCTCATCCCGTCAAGTGGAAAAGTTCTTGAAGGAAATTAAAAGTGCCACTCCTGTGAACACATGAATAAGAAAGTGAAAGGGCCTTATTGCTAATATGGAAAAAGTTTTAGTGGTTTAGATGGAAGATCAAACCAGCCACAACACTCCCTTGAGCCAAAGCCTAATCAGGAGCAAGGCCCTAACTCTTTTCAATTCTATGAAGCCTGGGACAGGTGAGAAAGCTGCAAAAGAAAAGTTTGAAGCTAGCTCAGGTTGGTTCATGAGGTTTCAGGAAAGAAGCCACCTCCATAACATAAAAAGGGCAAGGAAACAGCAAGTACTGATGTAGAAGTTGTGGCAAGTTATCCAGAAGATCCAGCTAAGATAACTGATAGAGGTGGTTACACTAAGCAACAGGTTTTCTATGTAAACGGAACAGCCTTACGCTGGAGGAAGATGCCATCTGGGACTTGCATAGCCAGAGAAGAGAAGTCAGTGCTTGCCTTCAAGACAAAGGACAGGCTGACTCTTGTTAGGGCTGATGCAGCCGGTGACTTTAGGTTGACGCTGATGCTCACTGACCATACTGAAAATCCTAGGGCCATTAAGAACTATGCTAAATCTACTCTGTGTGCTCTATAATGGAACAACAGAGCCTGGATGTGGACACATCTGTTTACAACATAATTTACTGAATATTTTAAGCCCACTGTTGAGACCTACAGCTTAGAAAAAGATTCCTTTCCAAACCATTCTACTCATTAAAAATGTACCTGCTCACCCAAGAGCTAGGACAGGATGTACAACGAGATTAATGTTGCTCTCATGAGCCTGTTAACGCAACTCCCATTCTGCATCCCACGGACCAAGGAGTAATTTCAACTTTCAAGTCTTATTATTTAAGAAATACATTTCATAAAGTTATAGCTACCATAGATAGTGATTCCTCTGATGGATCTGGGCAAAGTAAATTGAAAACTTTCTGGAAAGGATTCACCATCCTAGGTGCCAGTAAGCACATTCATGATTCATGAGCAGAAGTCAAAATATCAATATTAATAGGAGTTTAGAAGAAGTTGATTCCAACCCTCATGGGTGACTTTGAGGGGTTCAAGACCTGAGTTGAGAGAGTAACTGCAGATATGGTGGGAATAGCAAAAGAACTGGAATTAGAGGTGAAGCCTGAAGATGGGATTGAATTGCTGCAATCCCATGATAAAACTTTATCGGATGAGGAGTTGCTTCTTACGAGCAAAGAGAGTAGTTTTTGAGATAGAATCTACTCCTGGTGAAGATACTATAAAGGTTGTTGAGATGACAACAAAAGATTGAAAATACTCCATAAACTTAGTTGATAAAGCAGCGGTAGGGTTTGAGATGAATAACTCCAATTTGGAAGAAAGTTCTACTGTGGATAAAAATGCTGTAAAACCACATCATAGGCTACAGAGAAATTATTCATGAGAGGAAGAGTTGATCAATGCATCAAACTTCACTGTTGTCTTATTTTAAGAAATTTCCAGTTACCCCAACTTCAGCAACCACCACCTTGATGAGCAGTCACCAACCTCAAGGCAAGAACTTCCAACAGCAAAAAAGGTTGCGACCCAATGAATGCACAGATGATGGGATGGTTGGCATTTTCTAACAATAAAGTATTTCTTTTTAATTTATTTATTTGAGAGAGAGCGCGATTATGAGCAGGGGTAGGGGTGGGACAGAGGGAGAGAAGCAGACTCCCTTAGAGCCCAGGCCAGGCTGGATCCCATGTCCCTAAGATCATGACTTGAGCCAAAATCAAGAGTCAGAAGCTTAACTGACTGAGCCACTCAGGTGTCCTCCAATAAAGTATTTTTTAAAAGTATATATATTGTTTTTTAAGACACAAGGCTATTGCACACTTAAGAGACAACAGTATAGTGTAAACATAACTTATATATATATATTTATATATACATATATTTATATATATACACATACACTGGAAAACCAAAAAATTCCATTTAACTTGCTTTATTGCAATAGTTGCTTTATAGAGGTGATCTGGAACCGAACTCATATCTCCAATGTATATGTATATGCAGTTTGTTTATTTTTAGCTGTGAGATGTATTTATTTTATTTTAATTTTGTAATTTAAGTATAGTTAACACACAGTGTTATGTTAGTGTCAGATGTACAAAACAATGATTCAACAATTCTCATCACGTTGAGTGTACTCTCAATCCCCTTTATCAGTGCTTATCACGGTTACGTATATTGTCAATCCCCTTTATCTATCTCACCCATCCTCCTACCCACCTCCCCTCTGGCAATCACCAATTTGTTCTCTGCTCTTGAGTCTAGGTTTTTGTTTTGTTTTCCTTTGCCTCTGCTTATATGCAATTTAAACAGAAAACTTGCCAATATACTCACAAGAAAGAACGCTTTATTTATTTATTTATTTATTTATTTATTTATTTATTTATTTATTTTTACACTGGACGGGTAATTTGCCCAGGACGTAACAAAGTTTGAGGGAGACACATGTCATACAACATCCAGAACACCCGATCCTAATGCTTATGAACTACACGAGGTTTCAAAATCATGCTTAAAGTATGAGGATGAACATTAAGATAAATTAGATTGTGTGCTTTAGTTACGTTTCAGGTGGTGATTAGAGCAAGCACAGAGTAAGTTTTGCATGGACATATCTATTAGTTGGTAGACCCAAGCCCCGTCCTAGGGGCTTTTTGCAGAGTGGGGAAAATATAATTCTCTAGAAAAGCATTCTGAGATGCTGCTTATTTTTATTTAGATCTAACTCTTCTCTTCCTTTCCACAGAAGAGCATTGATAGCTTTTCTTTTCATCTTTCCTAGCAAAAGTTGGCAAATATCACAGGAAGAAAACTATCAGGATTTATTTTTACTTTTACCACAAACGAATGCATAAGGCAAGCTCCCATGATGGAACTGTGTAGCTAAGGCTATGCTAGCAACATATCAGGGATGCTGTCTTTCTGGGAGGTGAGGGAAAGCAAATAGATTTGGAAATCTGGTATACGAATGTCTATGAATATACAAATGACATTCATAGACCCAGAGATACCCATCTACCCATAAGTATATGGAGTTGGCATTGAGTCACTAAGCATAAAAAAATGTTGTGGGTGTTTACATCTTTTTTTAAAAAGGCATTATTTGCATTAAAAATATGTTTCCTAATTTCCAAAATAGTCTGTGTAAGAAGTTGGGAAATTTGGGTGAAAAGATACAAGTGGGGGAAGGAAAGTACTAGGAAAAAATTGGAAACATATGCGTGTGAACATCATGATCTTTCGTGTTTCCAGCTTTTTACGTATGTGGAAGAAGGTGCACCTCCTGTTTCTAGGTCTGACTTTGCCCAGCAACCAGTATGAGTTTGGCCAAGTCACTTCCCCTCCTTGACCCTTTGTTTTTTTGTCACCAAAACAAAAGAGGAGAGAAAAAAAGCAAGAAGCGGCCCTAGTGTATCGTGTAGCTCCCCTAAGCAGTACAGGACTGGCACTGGGTGAGCGTTCCCGTGAGTACAGTCATTGCATTATTTTGCACAGATGGATTATCTGGGTTATGGCGATTTTTTTTTTCTTTTGCCTTTTTGTTTGTTGGTTTGAAGGGTGTTGGTAGGTCGTTTTGCTAAATGGAGCTTCACCTGCCTACCATTTCCCTGTGGCATCTCTACCAACGTGACCGACATGGCCAGGGCTGTCAGTTGTGTCTAAAGCCTCTGATGCTGGCTGAAGTTTTGTTGAGCCCAAGGCCTCCTCATGTGGGTTTACGATAGATGGTTACTGTTCACAAAAGGGGGTGGCTGGTGACTTGGCCCCAGAGGCCTGTGGTGAGCGGTGGCCAGTGAGAAGGGGGCTAGAAGAGGAAAGGGCAGTGGCAGCAGTGCTTTCAAGAGCGGACAGGTACTTGCCATAAATGACTGTGGTGTGTGAAAGCAAACAGACGCCCAAATCCGCTAAAGCTTGTGAATACTGAAGACTTCAGTCCCATCCATAGACCAACTCTTGAGAAGAACACACGCTACCTGAAAACTTCCTCCTGCCCTGGACAAGGGCTTCGAAAGCAAGAAGGAAAGGCCAACAGCTAACCTGACAGAGTAGCACAAACAACGCTGCGCGGCGGGCACACCTGCGACACAGTTCAACCACCCAGGGCAGGAAGCAAGGCCGCACAGAGGTGACCGCACAGGGGTCAGGAGTCCAGGCTGAGGCTCAGCCACAATTCTAAGACCTTAGAATAAAATCAACAATCCCTCTAATTGTTTATCACAATGGTTCCTTTAGAAATTTTACTTGAGGAGTTGGGGTGGAGCAAAGAATAAAAAAATCCTTTCTGAGCTTGTCTCACATCTAGTTTGAAAGTAGAATTTCTTTACTGGAACTGCTGATCTGTGGAGCCACCAGTGTACGTGGGTTTCAAAGGGCCCTTAGAGTCCAAGGGCGGGTGTGCTGAGCCGGGGCAGGCCGCGCACGGCCCCAGCGCCCTGCGTGCATCTCCGGGCCGGCCTCCCTCCGTCTCTATTCATATTTTGGGTCAGTTAATTCTTTATTCTGGCGCTGGCCTACGTATTGTAGGACGTTCAGTTGCATCCCTGGCCCCCCTGCCAGAAGCCAGCACCATTCTCCTCCCGCCTCACCTCCACCCCATCCTCTCCCGACAGCCAAAAATGTGGCCCAATGTCTTCTGAGGGACAGAATCTCCCCTGGTTGAAAATCACTGCTTCCGGCTGAGATGAGGAGCTTTAGTGAGGGGGATCGGAGGACAGAGGTTGAGGAACATGAGGCTTTTCTCCAGGATGCAGGTATTTATTCTCAAAGTTATTTCTATTTACGGAAATTACTCAAAGATGCTTTTCAGGAAGTACTTTGTTTTTATTCAAAATACTTTTTAGGAAGCTGATTTCATTCCAAGCAAGCCAAATATCACAAATATCATTTTAAACTGTGACTTATAACTGCTTTTCTACAGAATGTCTTAAGGGATTCAAGCATTTGCCTTGAAGAATGCTATCGACTCATTCACTGTTTTCCTAACTTGTGGCAGTGCCGGCCTTCCACTTGAAGTAGCATCAAATACTATTTTGCTTCCCCCCCCCCCAAACTTTGCAAACCACCTTGATACACTGCTGAAAATGCATACTAGCAGAATAAGCTATTTTTTCTGCAATTCTCAAAGAATCCATGTTGTCTACTTTGCTAGGAGAGCAATTATTTTTCATCTGAACCTAACTGAGGCAATAGTTACCTAGTTCCACTTTACCATGTTGCCACACAGGCTTAAAATATTTTGCTACCAGCAGAACTGTAGTTTGCATACAACACTGAGCTTACTGGGTGACTTTATGACGGAAGCTCATAGCTGAAGAGTGACTAGGAATTAATATACCTTAGGGTGAAGCTTAAGGAATGCCTTTATTCGGTGTTTACATCTTTTTTTTTTTAAGATTTATTTATTTATTTGAGAGAGAGAGAGAGCAGGCAGGGGGCAGGGCAGAGGGAGAGGGAGAGAGAGAATCCTGAAGCCCAATTCCTACTGAGTGCAGAGTCTGAAGCAGTGCTTGATCCCAAGACCCTGAGATCATGACCTGAGTCAAAATCAAGAGTTGGGTGCTCAACTGACGGAGCCACGCAGGCACCTCTTCCTTCGGTGTTTATAGCTTATCTTGACTTGTATTTTACTCCCAAAGAATAGGAGAATAGAACAAATGGTGAGGGTTTTGTGTGTGTGTGTGTGTGTGTGTGTGTGTGTGTGTGCCTTTGGGTTTTGGTGGTAGCACTCCAGGACTTTCCTTCTACAATTTATTTCAACATGATTTATTGAACACTGACTGTAAGCAAGTCTTTATGCCAATTTTTAGCGATTTTATTTTTGCAGTAAAATCAGATGTATTTCTTTTAAAATTGTGCTGTAATGAGCCTTTTCTCTATCCTTTTGATGTCAGTGAAGATTAACTATGACAAAAGTTAATGTTTTCTCTATCTATAAATGCAAGACTAGAATCAAGGAATAGAAGAAATCTACAAAAGGTAGGTTAGGTTTTTTTTTAACATATAATAAGATTAAAATATGTGGTAAGATTCTGTTTCTTATCACTTTACTATTTGGCATCAAGTAGACAAAAAAACAGACACTCTCAGACTAAACTTTTATTTTCATCTGGGGAGATGGCAGGCCCAGAACATCACAGTTTGAATACTTGAAACGTCTGTAATTTCAGATGAGTTCTGGGAAAAATAAATACTTTCTGACCTATAAACTGTCTGCCATATTTTTCCATATCTGCTACTGATTTATTATAATATGTTAAATATCAGTAAATAGGAATAGCATAAATATTACTGCATTTAAAGACTTTAGTTCTTACTTGCTTTTAGATTCTGTATCTTTTCTGTTAGGTGCTGGGTCTCTAATTTGGCGCTGATTTACTTGGCTGTGTGGGAGTTATGTAAAATTACCCAACTGATATAAGCCAGGTGTTCACAGCTCTTTATGCATCAGGGACCACACTGGAAGCTTTCCAAGAGTAGGTGTCTGTGACCTACATAGCAGCATGACAAAGATGGCACATGGACCTATTTTCAGTGTCCCTCAGCAAGCTGTCCCCTCAAACTCACTGACCTCCTTGAAGGTCCTCACTTCCCTAATACCAGTTCCTCTCCCCAACCACTTGGGAGAGCTGTCTTTGGCAACAGTCAGATCCATGGCGCATTCCTGAACCCACACAGAGACTTTGCGGCAGCCCAGTGGCTTCCACCCTCTCCCATGGCCCAGCACCATCTTCACACCTCTGCATCCTATACCTCCGGCTGGTCTGAATGGTACAAAGCACCTAGAACCCTAGAAAATTACTCTTCAAAGGCTTCTAACCTCAGCTCTAGAAGTCACAGAAAACAATACATTTGCCATCTTTGGCAAAAAAATGTTATTTTAAAAGCACATTCTCTCTTGCTCTTCCTCTCATTCTTTTCTATTTAGGTGCTTTCTAATTCTTGTTCCTTGATTATTCATTTCAAAGAGGGAGAAGAAATAGGTTAAAAAGCAACCAGAAGATGGAGAAGGAAAAGAGACTCACTAGTGGAGGGTGCGTGGGGAGGATTATCAGCATTCGTTTTAGGGCAAGACTGGTGCTGGGGGAACAGAAATTCCCTGCTTGGTATAGTGATGTATGGCAGCAGTCATGGAACCAAGTGGCTAGCACCTGAGCAGTGTGTCCCTGGCTCTGCAGTGCAGCCAGTATTCCTGCTCTCCTGCTGCTCATAGCTCTGGAGTCTTCCTGTGAAGGCTGCTCAGGAATGAGTTGAGGGAATACAAACAACTGTTACTGGTTGGTTGTGTCCCCCCACATCCATATAGGTTGAAGTCCTAACCCACCCACTCCCACCTCAGAATCCAATCTTATTTTGGAAATATGGTCATTGCAGAGATAATTAGTTAAGATGAGGTCGTTCTGCTGAGGCGGGTAATACAATATGATGAGGGTCCTTATAAAAAGGGGAAATTTGGGTGCAGAAGCATACAAGAATCCATACAAAGATTGGAGGTTTGCTGCCATGAGCCAAGGGACTATCGGAAGCTAGAAGAGAAGCCTGGAATGATTTTTAGTGCCTTCAGAGGGATTAAAGCCCTACCAACAAATAAATACATAAAATCTTTAAAAGGGAGGGGAGAGGTGGTTCCTGGGTGGCTCAGTCAGGTAAGCGTCTGCCTTCAGCTCAGGCCATGATCCCGGGGTCCTGGGATGGAGCCCTGCGTGTGGCTCCAGGCTCAGTGGGGAGCCTGCCTCCCTCTCTCCCTCTGCCTGTCATTCCCCCTGCTTGTGCTCTCTCTTTGTCAAATAAATAAAATCTTTAAAGCCCTACCAATATCTTGATATTGGACTTCCTGTTTCCAGAATTATAAGACAATAGATTCCTGTTGTTCAAGCCGCTCAGTCTGTGGTAATTTGTTAAAACAGGCCAAGCAAACTACTATAATAAGGTGGCAATGATGGAGCTTTCCTGGTCTTGACCAGGTCTTGAGTGTCCCTGCAGAGGTGCTGGTTTGATGAAGCAAAGAAGCTAAGCATGGTCTAATCCAAACATCTAATTTTTTTTTATTTATTCATGATAGTCACAGAGAGAGAGAGAGAGAGAGAGAGAGAGAGAGAGAGAGAGAGAGGCAGAGACATAGGCAGAGGGAGAAGCAGGCTCCATGCACCGGGAGCCCAACGTGGGATTCGATCCCGGGTCTCCAGGATCGCGCCCTGGGCCAAAGGCAGGTGCCAAACCGCTGCGCCACCCAGGGATCCCTAATCCAAACATCTAAAGGAAACCTGTAAAAAATTTTAAAAAAATAAAAAAAAAGGAAACCTGTGTTTATCGATAATTGATGTGTATAGATAAGGACTCATGTATGAATAAAAACACATTGCAACGATTTCTAAGCAATTCCATGAAAATAGTACTTGCTAAAGCTTCCTGTTAACATCACTTACTCACTCGTGGGCTTCCTACATGTCAGAGGAGCTGTACCTCAGCTACAGGTAATTCCAGGAGCTGAGCCCTCTAGGCCAACCTCCTTCTGCAATTCAACTCAACCAACATTTATTAACTCAAGTGCCAGGAATTCCAAGCAATGGCAGTAGAATAAAACTTCAGACACAATTCTGGCCCTTATGTAGTTTGTCATATAGTAATTAATAACATCAGGTAGATTCTGCAAGAATCTTTATTTATTTATTTATTTTGAATCTTTCAATTATTAACCTCTATGGACTTTTCCCACTCACACTCAGGAGTGCCCAAGACTCATAGTCACAGGTGACAGAAACACAACTCAAGCTGGCTTGAAGCAACACACAAACAAAACCCTGAGCAATCCAAAGGTCCAAGTATGATTTGCTTAGTGTATTGGTCAAGGTTCTTCAGGGAAACAGAACCCACACGAGAGAAGGAAGGAGAGAAGGTAGGGGAGAGAGGGAGGGAGGGGAGGAGAAAAAAACAGAGAGAGACATAAAAGAGAGAAAAGAGATTGTAAGAAATTTGCTCACACAGTTGTGGGGCAATGTGTAGGGCAGACTGGCAGGCTAGAAATTTAGGTATGACTTGACATTGCAGTCTTGAGTGTGCATTCTCCAGGGCAGCAGGCTGCAAACTCAGGCAGCGTCTCAGTACTGTCCTCTTGAGAAGACGTCCTTAACTGGAAAAACCTGTCTTTGCGCTTAAGGTCTTCAAATGATTCCAGGAGGCTGCCCACATTATGGAGGGTAACTGCTTTACCCAAACTCCAATTTGAATGTCAATCTCATCAGAAAAGTACCCTTATATACAAACATTGAGATTAGTGTTTGACCAAATGACTGGGCACCACAGCCTAGCCAAGGTGACACATAGAGGTAGCCACTACAAGCAGTATGGAATCCAGAGAGTGCCCCCAAATCATCAGAAATCCACCCCTCCCCAATCTCCTTGATGAAGACTTTACATGACCCATCTTCCAGTCCATGCCCTGGTGAACAAACAAGGTGGCTAAGGGAATGCAGTTCCCTTGACTGGGGCCTAAAACGGGGGTGGGGGGGTTGTTGGGGGGAGAGGTGGAGGGGAGGTGGGTTGCGTTACTTAAGGGATGTCATGCAGTCATCCAGAGCCTTTCAGTTAGAGGGATCCCACCAACCAACAGCAAGAGATAGGGGAGTGTCACTAGGAAAGAAAAGGAAACATTTTGTGCACAACCAGTCCTTGAGTCCTTAAAGGTGGGAAACAGAAGGGTGAAAGGAGAGGTCCTTTGGGAGAAATGAAGGGCTCTTGCTGGAATGTCCTATACGCTCGTGCAGCTGGAGGGTGGCAGTTATGCCAGTGGTCACATCAGACCATACACAGCTGATGGGCTTACATCACATTAGCTTGGTTTAAATGACCTCTGAATCTCATGAAATATTGCTTTGAAGAAAATTTATTTTTTCTCATTGACTTAAAGTCAGTAATTTCTGTTCCTCTGAACACGGAATTGCTTTTAATTATAAATGCATGACATTTAAAATTATTTAAATACAAATATTTTTACACCAACGGGTGTGGAATGTGGGGTGTGGGATGTGGGGATGGAAGCAATGAATTTTTTCCTGTACAGAAACCCTGCTAGAAAAATATTTTCCCTTAGTCATCGTTACAAAAATCATCCCTCTCAGGGATGCTTGTTATTTAGAATTAAATGGAATTGGCATTTGGATATTTTTGAATAATTTAGATGGACTTATTTCAGTGATTACATAATGGCTACAAATGGGTCAAGGCTCCCCCCAGTCATGTCAGGGAAGTAAGTAACCGATTGTTTCTATGGCCCCCGTTCCTCTGCCTTCCCCCCACCTTGGGCTTCCATCCCCACGGCTGCTCCCCACTTTTCTCACACTGGAAGCTCCCTTGCTGTGTGCTGACTTGCACTGAACATCGGCACCTGGGGACCCGGGCGTGCAGGAAGGGGGTCCTGTCCGCTCCCCCCAAGCACAGCTCCTCTACGCAAAGTTACCAATGTCACAGCAGCAGCAGCTCTGGAGCTTCTGGAGGTAGCGGCAGTGGCTTCAACCAAACTCTTCCTGGCAGCTAATGCCTGTCATATACTGAAAGCCAACTCTAGGCAAAATCTGAAATATCTTTTATACATCCCCGCTATTCACCTTTTTTGAACTTCCCTTTTCTTATGTTTCTCTTTTTATAATAAAATGAAAAAATGTGTTACACCCTGAAAGGAAATCCAGGTCCGAGTAAGTAGATGGGATGGCCCTTCTGCTCATCGACAGGTGCCTCCTGTCTTCTCTCCATCTCTGATTTCTTCCTGGGGGGCAGGTGGGAAAGAGGGACCCAGAGATGGGGTCACCCCGAAGAGCACCGCTAACAGGGCAATGATTTCAATCCATCGAGGGTGTCCAGCAGGGCCTGCTCTAAAACATGGCCAGGCTTTTATCCTACTCCCAACACCTACTTCTGGGACCTGAGCAGGCCCTGGATGGCGAGTCCGCTCTGAATCCACCTTGCCTTACCCCTGCCACTCAGGCAGACAAGCTTTCTTTCCTTTGAACACAGGCCAGGCCCCTCCCCCAGCTTTAACTGAACTCTTTTCTATCCATGTGCTGTAACAAAAAGTACCAGGTGCCAGCTCAGCGCATGGATAGGAGGTCGCATACGTTAATACTGAACTGAACACAGCCGAGCCAGACAGGTGACCTGTGCCCATCAGAGAAGCCAGTTAATATCCTCAAGGCCTTGCATTCAGTGGCCAAATCAGAAGCCTGGGTCTCTCCAGCAGTAAAGCCCGTGTCTTCTCCCAGATGGGTTTTAATGTCGTCTGGCATTCACTTGTTTAAAAATGGACAATTTCACTCCCCTGCCTCCCCAACCTGAAATCTCGGGTCACCTCCGACGAATGTCTTTTGGGAATTTCATGTTCCACGTGATCAGAACTGGAGGCCAAACCATCCCTACATTCCTGGTCTTTCAGTCAAGATAGCTACTGACACTAGAAACCTGGACCCCCTGACTTCCCCCTTTTTGCTATTCTCTCTCTCTCTCTTTTTTTTAATAATAAATTCATTTTTTATTGG
Organism: Nyctereutes procyonoides; assembly: GCF_905146905.1. Classification (NCBI taxonomy): domain Eukaryota; kingdom Metazoa; phylum Chordata; class Mammalia; order Carnivora; family Canidae; genus Nyctereutes; species Nyctereutes procyonoides. The sequence continues at coordinate 1,208,847 of NW_026575132.1, forward strand.
TGTTCAATTTGCCAACGTACAGAATAACACCCAGTGTCCATCCCATCAAGTGCCCCCCTCGGTGCCCGTCACCCATTCACCCCCACCCCCCGCCCTCCTCCCCTTCCATCACCCCTAGTTCATTTCCCAGAGTTAGGAGTCTTCATGTTCTGTCTCCCTTTCTGATATTTCCCACACATTTCTTCTCCCTTCCCTTCTATTCCCTTTCACTAGCTATTCTCTTGCTATTTTCTTTTTTTTTAAAAAGTGGGCCACCAAGTCCTATAGATTCTTTCTCCCACATATACATACAAATACATGTATTCTGCTGTAAAATCCTCCTTGACTTCTCTGGAAACCTTGGTCCCTCCGCACTTCCACTGCTGTCGATACCCTGATTGTCAGGAGTCAGGACACATGCCTCTGTACCTGGAGGGTCTGCTGACAGAGGACACGTCACCTCCCCCAGAGAGAGAGCTCTACATTGGCAAAGATCTCATCTTGCCTGTGCTTGGGACACGGGATCGTTCGGGTTTCTGGTACACGGTAGATCCTCAATAAATACCGACGGGTGAATTTAATTGGAGTGCATCTGAGGAACGAGGAGGTCACAGTGCTGATTCTTGTGACGTAAATACCGCCTTAACAATCAAGCTGGGGCATGAGCAAAATACGTGAGATTTCCAAGTTTATCTTTTATGTCTGTGACTTCTTACGTCTGTTCCTTTTTGCTATCAGTAGCGGCCCCTCTCCTTTTTTAGATTCTCAGTGACCATTGACATTTCTGCTCTGTCCCTTTCCCCAACTCAGGAAGGAACCAGAATCATCATCACTTGTGTCACAACTGAAGTGACACTAGCTCCACCGCACACTAGCTGGGATCCTGAGTGAGTTCTTACCTTATCTGAAATTGTTTCCTCATTTATAACACAGATATGAAAATACCTGCCTCCTAGTGTTGCCATGGAAATTAAAAAAAAAACAAAAAACTCTAAAGAATTAGACATCCTAAGCATATAATAATGGCCCAATTAATGTTTAAAAGAAAAGTGCCTTATTTATTCCAATGTGCTAATTCTCCCCGATATATTTACTTGAATAATTGCTATTTAATTGTATAATGTATTATCTCTTATTAAAGAAATCTCTTTGTTCAACTAATATCTATTGAAACTTCCCCGGTGCCCGGCTTCACATCTGGGAACGCAGGAAAAAAGACTGGATCTTGGCCCTGGGAAGTGGAACTTCCCACTTTTGTGATAAGGTCAGCAGTGTGTAAGGACTTACACACGAAGTGTTTCCAGAGTTCAGAGGAAGGCCTAGGGCACAGCCTAGTGAGGGGTGCTGAGGGAATTTCCCTAAGGGTTCCCCTAGGTCTGAAATCAGAGGAGGGCAAACTTGTCAGAGGAAACATGAACAAAGGGTCAGAAGTCACACTAGGTTTGACAAGAGAGGACAAATGACAAATCCTCTGGTTCAGCTGTAGCTTGGGTGTGTGTAGGAGGGGGCAGGGGAGTCGGAAAGATGAGGCTAGAAAAGACCAGAAGGCAGCCAAATCCTCGGGGGCAATAGCAAATAGGTGGGAAAGGTGTAGGCTGGGGTTCTTTGGGCCAGGAAATCTCAGCTATGTTTTGCGTACAGCAATCACTGGGAGCTTTTAAAAGTACTGAAGCCTAGGTCCCCTGACAATTACACAGAAACCACTATGGGAGGAACTGAAGCATCGTTTGTTTTCAAAGCTCCCCGAATGATTCTAATATGCAGCTGAATGTGAGAACTGCTATATAATCCAGTCTTCAAAATCACATCAATCCAAATTTGGCTGTGAAGGTAACAGTGTAATAATCATTGACCTCTAGAATGGGGGGAAGAAGGAGGGAGCTGTATTTTAAAAAATTATTTAATGTCTCATTGTGGTAAAATATACATAACGTAAAACTGACCATTTAAACAGTTTTCAAGTGTAAGTTCGGTGCCGCTAAGTACACTCACACTGTTGTACAACCATCACTACCCATCTCCAGAACTATTCTGTTATCTCAAAAAATGAAACTCTGTGCCCAGTAAACACTAGTTCCCCACCCATTCGTCCCTCCCCCAGCCTCTGGCAGCCACCATTCTACTTTCTGTCTGTAAATCTGACTACACTGGGTACTTCATGGAAGTGGCACCATACAGTACCTGTCCTTCTGTGCCTGGCTTATTTCATTCAACATGATGTCCTCTAGGTTCACCCATGCGGTAGAATGTATCAAAATTTCCTTTCAAGGTTTAATAATAATCCATTGCATGTGTATACCACATTTTTATCCATTCATCCATCAACAGAAACTTAGGTTGTTCCTACATTTTGGCTGTTGTAAAAAATTCTGCTATGAATTTATGGGTGTACAAATACCTATTTGAGCTCTTGTCAGTTTTTTGAATTTTATTTTGGTAAATACCCGGAAATGGAATTGCTGGATCATATGGTGATTTTATTTTAAAATTTTTTAAGGAACTTCCATACTGTTTTCCACAGTATCTGCACCATATCACATTCCAATCAGCAATGCACAAGGGTTTCAACTCCTCCACTTCCTTACCAATGCTTGTTATTTTATTTTGTGGGTGTTTGTTTTTAATAATAGCCATCCCAGTGGGTGTGAAATAGCATCTCATGGTTTTGATTTGCATTTCACTAATGATTGGTATATTGAACATTTTTTATATGTTTATTAGCCATTTGTATATCTTCTTCAGAAAAAATGTCTAAGTATTTTCCAATTTTTAATTGGGTGTTTTTTGTAGAAGTTCTTTATATATTATGGATATAAATCCTTTATCAGATATACAATTTGCAAACATTTTCTTCCATTTCATTGGTTGCCTTTTCACCCTGTTCACAGTATCCTTTGATGAACAAAAGTTTTTAATTCTGATGAAGTTCAATTCATCTATTTTTTTCTTTTAAAGATTTTATTTAGCTATTCATTGGAGACACAGAGAAGCATAAACAGGCAAAGGGAGAAGCCCTGTGGGGAGACTGATGGCAGGACTCAATCCCATGACCCCAGGATGATGACCTGAGCCAAAAGGCAGACATTCAACCACTGAGCCACCCAGGTGCCCCCATCTATTTTTTTCTTGTGTTGCCTGTACTTTTAGTGTCATACCCCTGGGTTTTACAGATGTGTACACAAAGTCCTGCAGGTTGGGCTTCTCTTCACAGAGAAGACTGAAATGGACCCTGGTATACAGAGTATATTAGGCAGAGCTCTTGGCATCACCACCTGTGGAAGGGAAGGGCAAAGGAGCATGGGCTAGGGAGAAATTGGGCTGTGACAAAATCTCAAGGAAAGCCTCAACTGATCACCAGAGTGAATTCTAAAGTTGAGGAGGACCTCAGAGATGTCCCTCATTTGGGTGAAGGGAATAGCCTTTATATTTGACCAGTCATTGGATAAGGGGTGATATCAGAAGGGGCTATGACCAAGGGTAAGGCAGTTCTCCTGAGCCCAGGCAACTCCAAAGAAGGCTAAGAACTGAGGACTATTGGCTCCGAGCACTCCCAGCATCTGGGGAAAGAGGCCTTTATTATTGGAAGGGGATCTGGGTGACATATCATATCATCTACTATATTCCCAAAGAGGCCCCCTGTTGCTTGCTTTGATGCTCCTAGCTCACTGACACTTTACTATAGTTTAGGGAGGCATAAGGTGACCAAAAATCCCCAGCCTATTATTGCTAGGCCCACCCTTTCCTTTCCATTCTTCACTCTTCATTTTTCAATTCCTAGTCTTTCTCTTCCCCACCTACAACACAGTAACATTACCATTGTACTTCTACCGAAGACTGCAGTTTAATGTCATGGCCCAGAGTTCTTACCACCTCAAGCCTTTTACTACTCAAGATATAATGAGCAGGAATGGAAGTAGAAAGTAGTTGCTTAAATCCTGAAGTATGGGTGGATGGGATGAGGGAATATAGAAATGCTGGGATCAAATACTTACACATAGAGAATCTCAGGATGGGAGCTCAGGTACTGAGGGGGTGGAAAGTGAATCATATAAGCAAGTACAGGATAAGAAAATTAAAAAGAAAAAGGATGATAGCTAAATAATACTTGACATTAGGGACATAATAAACACTGATATTAGTTTTAGATGTTGAAAAAATGACAAAATGGGAAGAAAAAAATATAAAGTTAATATTTATGTCTAATTGTTATGCAGTACAATAATTCAGTATATAATAAAATGTGTTAAAACTTAAATGTATTAAAATCCTATCTCAAATTGTATTTGATTAAACTCTTACATACAAATATGGGGCTTCATAAATTGTAATTCACATTGTATGGAGGTCTGCTCACAAGCCCAAATCATTGGAGGGGATGCTCACTGCAATGCCTCCTCTTTTGCATGGAAGGAAACTACTTCGGGATCCTTCCCGCAGCCCGTTGCTCTCACAAATACAAAACCTATGTGCTGAGTTCCTAATCCTAAACTCGGAGACTTGCTTCTCATAAAAACTTCTCCTTAATCTTATCTGTGTTCTGTAACTATGTTTTATGACTTTTTCCTAAAAATAATTTTTAGAATATATGAATAATTAGATTTATGAACATGTCTATTCCTAGCCCCTAGGTAACCCACTCTTCTTCAGTTTTAATTAAAGTCCACTCAAGACCGTTATGTCATCTGAAGTCAGGCTCTATTTGGAGGTTCAGTAAATTTTTTTTTTCTAAGTACTCCTGAGAAAGCATTATCTGTTTGGAAATGGTTTAGGGCAATCCAGATGGAGAAACAAAATGTAGATTTTATATTCTTCTTTTTCCTTTTCTAGTTCTATGGCTCTAAGGATACCAGAATTTCTCTGCAATGCCACCCTAGCACATCCCGCCCAAAACTAGATTACCCTTATCAGAAAGATAACGAATATACACTGATTGAAAATGCTTTACCTGCACAGAATTTCCACTCGGTCTCTATTTAATTTCTGAGTGTCATTTCCAATACTTGCTCTGACCCTATTTGTACTCCAGTCTACATATTCAGACTAAGAGAACACAACATTTCTCTAGGGAAATTTACTCTGAATAAACCCCCAAATGCAAATTCTCTGGGAAATAACAAGATTATACATTCTTTAAAAACAAGTTTTTATATTTCCTTTATACTAGAGCCTCATTTCTCTTAGGACAGCCACGTGGGAATTGAATGATTTCTATAGTTGCATTACAATTTTCTTTATCCTTATCACCATGATTATTGCTATTAAGTTTTGAGCCTACATTTTTATGATTCAATCTTGGAGATGGTTTTTAGAGTTTCATTATCATTTCCTTAATTGTTTCCGTTTTTCAGGCTTTTACTATGACATTTGCTATTGTCCCTTCTTTAAATTGCCTGAAAACCAGGATTTAAATTTTATTATCAAGTAGCTAAATGGAAAATCCCTCTCCTGGGATTCTTAGTGAGGCCACATGACAAGCTTCCCAGGATATGCTATCTCATCATAGAGCTAGGTTACAAGCTCAAGAACATAGAACTAGGTTAGAAAACCCAAGACTTGAGCAGGTTCTCCACTCTGCTCACAATTTTATCAGTGTGATAACTCATCAAGGCTTTAGCAAAATCATCCTGTCTTTCTGTTGCTTTGTTCCTGCTGTCTGCTTAGTGCAGTTCAAATCACAAAATCAGTCTTATCTCCTTTTGTCTATCAGTTCTTCACTCTTTGCCAGGTGTTCTAAGTAGTTCCTAGTTCTTATCATCGGTTTCTAGCAGTTCTTAGATTTTCCAAGCCAGAATGGAGCACTACAAACATATCTCTTAGGGAATCAATGGAACTTCATGAGAAACACCAAAACATCCCCACTGAGATTCAAAAAAGGTATAGAACTACTGTAATTTTTGTGTATCCTAATCCTTTCTTGTACCATCACTCCTTTCCTCCTTTCCACCAAGCAGAAGTTATTAGGAATAAATAATCTCATCTTCGACAAAAGAGATAATTCCCAATTACTAACTTCTAACTTACTCTATGATTGAGTTATAGTGTCTGAAAACAAAGGAAGATTCTTTGTTTTTTTTTTTTTTTAAAGTTATTATCCCCATAATTCTTGCCTAAAATGTTGGGAGTTGGTGGAATGAAAATAAGCAAAGAATAATCTCTCTTCTATCAGAGTAGCAAAGCTGGTTCTTAATTCAAAGAATAGAATTGGTCTTGCTATTAAGACTAATAGCAACCCATTTGTTGCTTGGATCTGAATGCACATGAAATGGACTTAAAAATTTTTTTTAATGTTATGATTTGCTTTTCAGATTGTAGTTGTCATATACAAATAATGCAAGGCTGAACAAGTGTCAAACCTGGGATGTTTGCAGGGTCAGTTCCTGAAACATAAGACAGGTGGTATTTCTATTTTGCTATCTAAGGGAGAGGTTCAGGAGGCAGCCAAGGGCAGGACTGATTGGTCCTTGGGCATTACACAGAACTAGGAGCAAGTACTAAAAGTTGAGTGAGAGATGAATAATGGGCATTGGGGAAAATGGCAAGCTAAGAGGCAAAAGGAAGTTGGAAAACAGAGAATAGAAGTTAGAAAATAGAACAAAAAAGAGAGAAAAAAAAGAAAGAAAGAAAGAAAGAAAGAAAGAAAGAAAGAAAGAAAAGAAAATAGAACCAAAGCCATTCAACTAATTCTGTCATTCTGTGTCTTCCTTGAGTGCTGTCATTACATGGGCACTCAATCCTGCATTGGCTCTTGGACCTCAGCTTGCTTGCTTATTTATTTATTTATTTATTTATTTATTTATTTATTTATTTATGAGAGAGAGAGAGAGAGGCAGAGGCACAGGCAGAGGGAGAAGCAGGCTCCACGCAGGGAGCCCGACGTGGGACTAAATCCCAGGACCCCAGGATCACACCCTGGGCCAAAGGCAGGCGCTAAACCCCTGAGCCACCCAGGGATCCCCTGGACCTCAGCTTCTTTTCTTTTTTTTTTTTTTAATTATTTATTTATTTATGATAGTCACACAGAATGAGAGAGAGAGGCAGAGACATAGGCAGAGGGAGAAGCAGGCTCCATGCACCGGGAGCCTGACGTGGGATTCGATCCTGGGTCTCCAGGATCGCGCCCTCGGCCAAAGGCAGGCGCTAAACCGCTGCGCCACCCAGGGATCCCTGGACCTCAGCTTCTTAAAGGTACTACTTGGCGCCTGGCATCATTATCACCATCAAATCAGCACTTATTTTCCCAGGATGCAGAGCAAGTCTTAATTTGCCAGATCCTCTGAAAACTAAACTCTTAGTTGGATTTGATAATATCTTTTCTTTTCAGAAGTTTTTTGAGAAGGTTTTCTGATGTTAACACCATTACTGACTTCCTACAGTTTATTTTATATAACATCCATGGCATATGTGTTATTGAAATTTGTGCACAAATGTACTGTATCCTTACAAGCATAAGAATAATGTGGAAAGAAGCTATTATATTAATCTACCACAACCATTTGTTTGCTTTCATGTTGGGGGAGACAAGAAAGAATGCTTGAAGGACAGGAAAAGAGAGAGACATAAAATTTCCTTTTGCAATACTCAGCCTTTTCCAGAAAAAAAAAATTACGATCTATCTCTAGTAGGCATTGTTTCCACATCTTATTACAATATTGAAAAGGACAAGAATTCCCCAAAGAACTTCTAGATCTCATTAGTGTTAGCAACTGAGCCCTGCCCATCAATGGAATTTAAAGAGAGTTATTGAGGGAACTTCCTGAACCTGATAAAGGTCAACTACAAAAAATTCAGAGCTAACATCATACATGATAGTGAAAGACTGGATGCTTTCCCCCTCAGATTAGGACAAGGATAAGGATATCCACTCTTGTCACTCTTGTTTGACACTGTACTGGAGGACCTAGATAGAGCACGTAGGCAAGGAAAAAAACAAAACAAAACCAGAAGGCATCATATTGGTAAGAAAAAAGTAAAACTCTCTATTTCTAGATAACATGATCATGTATATAGAAAATTCTAAGGAACAACTAAAAAATATTAGAATTAATAAACAGTGTTGAAGGTTGCAAGACATAAGATCAATATACAAGTATCAATGTATTTCAATATGCTAGCAATTAATAATATGAATGAAAGAAAATAATTTAAAGTAGCATCAAAGAGAATAAAATAGGAATAAATTTAACAAAATCTATATAACATTTGTACACTGAAGACTCTACTCTAAAAAACATCGAAAGAAATTAAAGAAGATCTAAATAAATGGGAAGACGCTCCAGGTTCATAGACTAGAAGACTTGATATTGTTAAAATGGTGATACTCCCCAAATTGGTCTGCAGATTTGATATAGTACATACCAGAATTCCAGCTGGCTCTTTTTGCAGAAATTGTCTCACACTTCCCTGTTTCAAAATTTACTGCAAAGCCTTAGTAAACAAGACAGTGTAGTAGTGGCATAAAGATAAACATATAAATCAGTGGAATAAAATTGAGTCCAAAAATAAACCCTCACATTTACAGCCAGTTAGAGAGGCAGCCAAGACAATTCAAGGGGACAACTAGATATCTACATGCAGAAGAATGAAGTTGGATGCTGATCCTGAATTGTATAGAATAACTACCTCAAAATGGATCAAAGACCTAAATGTAAAAGCTAAAATTATAAAAGTCTTAGAAGAAAATATAGGAATAAAATTTTGTGACCTTGAATTAAGTTTCTCAGATATGACACCAAAAGCCCAAAGCATCAGCAAGAGAAGATTAAATTGGACATCATCAAAATGAAAAACTTTTGTGCTGAATTTTAAGAAAATAAAAAGACAACCTATAAAATTAGACAAAATATTTGTAAATTGAACACCTGATAAGGGACTTGTACTAGACTACATAAGGAATTCTTAAAATTCAACAATAAGGGATCCCTGGGTGGCGCAGCGGTTTGGCGCCTGCCTTTGGCCCAGGGCGCGATCCTGGAGACCCGGGATCGAATCCCACATCAGGCTCCCGGTGCATGGAGCCTGCTTCTCTCTCTGCCTGTGTCTCTGCCTCTCTCTCTCTCTGTGTGTGACTATCATAAATAAATAAAAATTTAAAAAAATTTTCAACAATAAAAAGAGAAATGGCCCAATTAAAAATAGGGAACAGGCTTGAACAGATATTTCATCAAAGATATACATGTCCAACAATCACATGGAAAAAATGCTAATCATCCTTAGTCATTAGGGAAATGTGAATCAAAACCACAATGAGATACTACCTCACACCTACTAGGATAGCTATCATCAAAAATTTGGATAATAACAAGTGTTGACAAGACATGGAGAAATTTGTACTCTTTTTCTTTGTTGGTGGGAATGTAAAATGACATAGTCACTTTGGAGGACAGTTTCAGTTCCTCAAAAAGTTAAATACAGAGCTACTGTTGACCTAGTAATTCTAGTTTTAGGTATATGTCCAAGAGAATTGAAAACATGTCCACAAAAAACTTGTATACTAATATCCATAGCAGCATTATTCATTATAGCTAAAAAGGAGAAACAACCCAAATGTCCACCAACAGATGAACAGGCAAACAAAATGCAGTATATCCATACAATGGGATATTATTTGGCCATAAAAAGGAATACCAATGGGTGAAATTTGAAAGCATTATTCTGAGTGAAAGAAGGCAGCTATTAAAGGCCACATATGGGAAGATTCCTTTTATATAAAATGTCGAGAATCTATAGGGACATGAGATCTATGGCAACCTCACAGACAGAAAATACATTGGTAGTTGCCAGGGCTTGGGAGAGGGGGAATGAAGAGTGACTGTTAATGGATTCAGGGTTTCTTTTTGGGGTGATGAAAATATCCTGGAATCTGTGATCATTATGCAACTTTGTGAATATACTGAAAACACTGAACTGCACACTTTGAAAGGGTACATTTTTTGGCATGTGAATTACAACTCAATAAACTTATACGAAGGGAGGGAGGATAAAATGAAGAAAGAAAAATAAAGTGACCTGTACAGAAACTAATCTGCAATGGTTTATTTTTTTTGCAATGGTTTATTTAGGTTAACATCATCCCTTACAACTTCAATGCTGTCAGGTATTTGCATTTATTAGCTTGTGTTTAGTTGTGTTTGTTTCTTTCTCTCTTCTCTTCTTTTGAAGCTTCAATCCAAGTCATCCAGCTAAGTGGATTCTCAAACACGTGTTTCCACATATCTGAGTCCATGGCCAAGAGATCCAGATTCAGGTAGGAAATTATGACCAAATTCATTTTAGTCATGGATTATCAGATAGGGGGCCTCTAGAGACCCAAATACGTCTCTCTTTCATGGTGACATAAAATTATTAAATTAATCATAGGTTCCTTTTAGTGCAAGGTTAATACCTGAAAATAATAATCAGTTTAAAAGTTAAAATGAATAACAAATGTAATGAAACACACATTCAAATGTACCCTGAGAAATGCCCTTTTATATTATCATATTAAGAATATATTTTTTAAAAAAGAGCTGTACCTGTAGGTGTATAATGACTTTGCGTAGTTATGTAGCCCCCTTCTTTTGAATTGCTCAGAATGCTTTATAGCATTTACTTCAGCAATTGTCACAACATCCTTGTGGGTGGCAAGCGTTGTGCTAACAAGTACAGTACAACTGCAGGTCAGACAACCAAAGGACATGTAGTCATCACATGAGGTCTAGAGCACAGGGAGGTGTGAAATCCAGATGGTCCATCTAATAATGTCTCACCTACATACAGCCAAAGTGGCATTTCCTTGGACTCATACCCTTTTAACCAATGATGGTTCTGAGTTTCCATTATTCTGTATATTCCAAGTGTGTCAGCCATATACTAAACAGATGGTCACTATCACACAATATGATTGCTTTTGCTGTTAATAAGAATCACATGGCTAACACTTCCTAAAAAAAAAACTGGATTAGATATTGAAAATTGGGCCTCAGGGTTTTTGTTTGATTTCCTGTTTTATTTCCAGAAAATCATAGGAATATTCAAAATTTACAAGGAGTATTCTGAAATGGATTAATACCTACATTTGTTATATGTCAGACAATCTGGGAACGTTAGAAGGCTCTATGAAACAAGAAATGCTTTTTTGGATAGCAAAAATTGAGAAACTAAGAGCACAGACAGTTACTTAACATTTTGGGCCTTGGTTTCCTCATTTGTAAAATAAAACTTTGGACTAACTGATCTCTTAGGTTCCCTGCAGCTATCTGACTTGGTGGTTATAATTTCCTGGTCATCTCAAAGCTTGGGCAGGGTCATGCGTGTAGGTACAGAATTCATCTTATTTACCAGTATATTCCTCATGCTTATTATTAGCATAGTGCTTGGCACATAGTACATGCTCAAAAATATTTTTTGAATTAGCAAATGTCTATGGTATTGTTTTATAAGATTTTCTTTGACTGTGAGGCACTACAGTTGAAATTAAAGTTATCATAACAACCTTTCTCAGGAATATATCTCCTGTATTGACCATGTGTTTTTATTTTTCCAGATTTTTTTTTTCTCTCTCTCTCTCTCTCTCTTTTTGGGTTCCAGATTTCTTTCATTCCTAATGTACTGAGTGACCATTCACAAAAGGATATTACTAAGCTTTGAAGATTTCCAAAAACCTCTCGTGAAGGCATTTCTGTAAGTGTTCACATGTTTTTCATTAATTTGAAAGGTTTATTTATACCTGCAGTATTTTTGGTATTTAAAAAATAATAACATATTTACATGGCCTCAACACTTATTTCATTGTTTTTTTCCTTAAAAGTATTTTTTTAAAAACCTTTTTTTCAACAATCTTTCCTGGTTTTATTTCCCTCATGACCATTAGTTAGCAGAGCTGACTTTCTTCTTTTGATTACTTAGAGGAGATGACCTATTTGTCTTTGATTTTTGCTTCCAAAGATGCACCACTGAAGAATAGGAACTTCTTGTAGAATGCATATGCTTTAGGGGCATCTGTCTCTAACTTGACAAAAATAAAATAATAAAGTTATGTGTTTCCTTCACACATTTAGAAGCCAGAAATAGATTCAGACGTACATTTTTCGATCTGTGTGCCAACCTAGTAAGCGGAGAGAAACCGCCTGCAGAGAGGAGGCCTCCGCCCTGCCCCCGCCCCGGAGCTCTTCCTCCTCCTGGGCCAAGCTGTCCACACCCTGCCAGCTGCTCCCCTGCCAGCTGTACGTTCTCCTTGGGGGCTGTCACGCTGCCCGGTGGTGCTGGGTGTCATGGAAATCGCAGTCGCACAGTGTGGGAGCTCCGGCACTTTGGACTGGCTCCTTCTACGCCACTGAACGTTTGCTGATTATTGACTCCATTTTAGATTCTTCACGTTTCACCATCCAAAAGGGCTTGGAGAAGGGACCGGGACCAGCAGACTCTGCTGCAATATCTTGCGGTCAGTCTCCTCAAAGCAGAGGTTAAGAAGAGAAGGTTCTAGGTGCCCAGAGAGACAGGGCTAGTGGGGAAGGCCTATGTGTTAGGCTCTTCACCCTTCAAGGAAGAAAATCTCAGAGATTCCTGAGAGTATAGATCCCATCAGTATAACAGGGTTTTGGCTAACAGTATATGCAGTATGCATTCTTCCTTAGAAAATATTAAACCAGTTTTGTAATGCCTTTACCCCCAACCCTGCTATCTCACAAAATACTGGGTAAAGCGTGTAGCCCTAGCCTGAGCTGGGCAGATCAGTCCCTCTCACTGGAGTTTGGAACTGAAACAGAAATGCTCATCTGTCTGTGCACTGGGGAGCTGCGGGGCCATGTGGGGCCATGTGGGGAGCAGTGTCTGGGGCTATGTGCACCGAGGCAGTGAAAACATCTGCGGAAAGAGAGTGGGAAAGAAAAATAAATTTACAGAGAGAAAAGCAGAGAGGAGAACAAGAGAGAGCATGCTTCCTGGCTTCCTACAGGCTTCCTGGATCTTAGGTCTAGTCCCTTAGGATACTGGGCTGCCTCCAACATTTGGCCTGAAGTTCACCTCTCTTATATGCAACAAAAAGCTTTTCCTAAGATACTGACTTCACAAGTGTTTTTGACAACAAAGCACAATCATAATCCTTTTATCAAGTTCAATTATCCAAACTCTCAAGAATCTGAACTACACTTAAGATCCCAGAAGTAATCATACCACATATCCAAGTAGTACAAGCTGTGTTTTTGGTCCAGAATGGTGCAGAGTATCACTCCTAGCGGTGCCTGACACTGCTAACTATCCTCTCCTCAAAAAACAGTAATTCACCATGTATCTACTGAGGGGCTGCTACATATTCTATATGGGGCCAAATGCTGAAGGTTTGAAGCCAAGACACAGCCTCTGCTTCCCAGGAGCCTTCAATCTAATAGAGAAATTGGAGAAGTGGAATGTGCCATATTTTCCAGATGTAAACTGGTGAAAGAATTCAGCCTTCTCTAATACCGCTCTCAACGAAAACCTCAAGTGTTAAATGAGAAATAATAAAACTATGCAGATGTTATTTGTTTAGTAGTTCAAGAAGCCAAGTGTGAGCATTAGCTACAAAAATCTAAAAAATTTTGAAGGTATGACTAACAAATTCTTTTGAAGATTTTGGGTGAATGTTGTAGAGTTCTCGATGAAGAAGAAACAATGTCTTTCAAGATGCTTACGTATCTAAACCAATGAAGCAGATTACACACAATTTAACTTCTTTCTATTGGCTGCATGAATTTGATAAGATCATGTTGGATTTCTGACCGGCTTCCCTATGTAGGTAGTATAGCAAAGTCCTTATCGTCAAGGAAACAAATCTTACATAGATACTGTCAGAGATCAGTTATGTCAACTGGATTTATAAGATTAAATCTCTTTATTAATATTTTACTACTTTGATTATGCATCAGATAATATGTTAATATGGTACTCAGAATAAGACTTCTGAAAGTAACTTTTATCTGACTACAAGTTAACACATATTTATTGCAGAATATTTAGATAATAGACTAATATGGTATGACTTAATCCACAAAACCATTTTATTGCTATAATAGAACTTTCATATTTTTAATTTTTTAGATCCTTCCTTCCTCTATCAGCAGAAAGTCTAATACAGACTCTCCCCAGATTGTCTAAAGGCTCCAGGGATTTAGTCCAAAGGCGGAAAAGGCTGAGTTATGTTTCCAGTACCAGGTCGAGGGAATTGGTCTAGACCCTTTCAGTAGTACATATGCTGTGGGAATGCCCACGATGGTTCTGGCCATTGTCCAGATGTTGTGGGGTCTGACCTGGGCCTTTGCAGTTATAGCTCTCAGAGCCCCTCACATACTCACACACTGGGCCGGGATGGCTGTGTCCCAAGGAGCTTCCAGCTTAGCTGTGTCCCAGGCTTCCTCCAATAATGCCTCGGCCCTTATGTTTAAGCCAGAACACTAACTTAGGTCTGCCTAGTTTTCTTCCTTTCTTCTTCTTCTTTTTTTTAAGTTGATTTTATTTTAAAGATTTTATTTATTTATTCATGAGAGACACAGGGAGAGAGCCAGAGACACAGGCAGAGGGAGAAGCAGGCTCCCTGTGGGGAGCCGGACGCAGGACTCCATCCCAGGACCTGGGGGTCCTGACCTGAGCCCAAGGCAGATGCTCAACCAGTGAGCCATCTGGGTGTCCCAGGTATGCCCATTTCTAAAGATAATTTTATTTCAGGGTTTTGTTATTCTTCTCTAATAATGACCTTTAGCTAGGCTACCCTGATAAATCTCAAAAAGAGCAGGGATGAGTATTTGTCCCTGCTTTTACAGGCAAAGCTCTATACTCAAACTGTTTAATCATTTCATCAGGAATCAATTGTAAGGTCACTGTACCATAGAATAAGTTGACAGTAAGTTGAGGGAATATTACAAGGAAAAAAGTCAAAAGTACCCATAATCCCAACCATAGGTAACCTCTGTCGTATCGAAGGATTCTTGTCCTAACTTCCCTTCCTAACCCCCCCTTGTGCCGCTCTCCCAAAGCCACTATTGACACAATAATTTGGACAAGTTGCTGCTCTTTGAACACTCCCTACTTTCTCTGTCCACTGTGTCTCCTTCTCCTGGAATGCTTTCCTTACTGTTTCCCCCATTGACATCTACTTTCGAGGCCCACATTGAATGTCTCTTCTCTCTGATCTCATCCTCTGGTGGAAGCTCCACCTACTTGGACCCACCCCAATCTGTACCTTTCTAGAGTCCCGTATATTATGTCTCTGTATTGTTCTTACTTTTGCTCTCAAGTAAGAACTTATTGTTTTGTTTTTTTTTTAAGAACTTTGTTTTACTCAAATTTTCATGCTCCATGTCAACTATGGCAAGGCCTTCCTTGCAAATGGTGCATACTTGACAAGTTATTTGTTGGAAATGTATGTATGCACAAGCTATAGAAGGAGGACATACCAACTTAGTCCGCCCAAGTTCTTTAACTTTATTAAAATCAAAATGAGGGGGCAGCCCGGTGGCTCAGTGGTTTAGTGCCGCCTTCAGCCCAGGGCCTGATCCTGGAGACCCAGGATCAAGTCCCACATCGGGCTCCCTGCATGGAGCCTGCTTCTCCCTCTGCCTGTGTCTCTGTCTCTATCTGTGTCTCTCATGAGTGAATAAATAAAATCTTAAAAAAAATCAAATCAAAATGATAAATATCAAGTACTTACTATATGTAAGACACCAGGGATTTACTATTTCAAATTTTCCTAAAATTTACATGGAAAAAGTACAGATGTGAAAAATTATGAACATAATAAATACCCATATATCCATCACCCATATTAAGAAAGAACACTGGGGGTTGTTCTTTCCAGGCATTTATGTTTGAACATATTACACATTATTTATAATGTTTGTTTGCTGAATTGTTTAAGAATATTAGATTCTGATATAGAAAATCAGAGAAGTAAATGCATAAGGAAAAAGAATGAAACTAAGAATTGAAGCAAATAGTTTAAGAGGCAAGCAAAATTTGTAATATATGTTGAATAAGTTAGTAGCCTATAAGATATGTTAGACATAGATAAAGTAAGCCGAGCATTTGTGTAATGAACATAATTAGGAAAGGATGGACAGAGTAAGAGACTCCTAAGAGTAATAATACATGAAATATACGTGAGGCATGAATCATCAAGTATTCATGACACACTGAAGATACACGAGGAATATGGGGCATTCGCTATCAACAAGGTCTTACTTCAAGGCACCGTTGGCTCCTCATATCCTCTGTACAAGGAATGCAAAATAAAATCCATAGCTGTCCATCGGCTTACAAAGCTGTGAGCTACAGCTATCAGCCAGAGGCACTTGATTCTAAGCCTGTAGAGCAACTGTGTGTTTTGACTCCAGACTCCAGTTGACCCTTCTAAGTGTAGGGTCAACTTTGTTCAAAGTCTCAATTCTGGTCCTTGCAAACATACCCTTATCAAGGAAGATAGAAAGGACTGAGGAACAGGTAGTGTCATATTTCCACCTAGCCTACATCATGTTTTAAATTTATCTTTTCACCTTGCTCCTCGCTATGTGTTTTCAAATGATTTAATAAACCATATGATTTAAGCATCTCATTTTGGTCCATAAGCCTTCCTGTTTTGTGATCTCTTGGGTAGCTTACTTGTTACTGAACTTAAAGACTTCCATTGTGCAAAGCTAATTTCCCAGAAACAACAGTATTTACAAGTTTTAACCTGGATATACATGGCATCATATTGTACATACTCATCTGCAACTTGCTTTTTCACTCTCATATTTGTTAGAATGTTCCAGAGACACACACAGATCTATTTATTTTCACACTATATCCACTATATGAATATATTACAATTTGTTCGTGAATTCTTCTGCTCATCTAATGTAGGTTGTTTCCAATTTTTTAAAAAGATTTATTTATTTATTCATGACAGAGAGAGAGAGAGGCAGAGACACAGGAGGAGGGAGAAGCAGGCTCCATGCTGGGAGCCTGACGCGGGACTCGATCCCGGGACTCCAGGATCACGCCCTGGGCCAAAGGCAGGCGCCAAACCACTGAGCCACCCAGGGATCCCCCGTTTCCAATTTTTTACTATTGCTATCAAGACTGCCTTGGATATTCTTGGATGTATCTCCTTCAGCTCATAACTCCTTAGGATGATCTCAGAATATACCCAAGAGAGCAAATTTCTGGGTCAAAGAGTATGCATACCTTTAATTTGACTAAATATTGCCAATTGCTCTGCAAAGTGATTGCTTCAATTTACACTCTTAACAGAAGTACATGGGTCCCTATGTTCTTAATCCTAGTCAACAGTTTGTATTGTCATACTTTAAATTTTTTGCTAATCCAATGAACGGATGCACTCTGCTTACAAAGAAGTAATAACTGTGATAATAAAAAAAACCCTTATGGTATTTCCTCACTTCAATTATGAGGAAAAAAATACGTGCAAATTTTGTCTCAGATTTTTGAACTTTCTCATTTTCTGTTTAAAGCTAAGTTTCCCCCTTTTCTTTCCAAATCCATGAACACAAAAGAAAACAACAACCTAGCAGCAAAATTTGCCAATTTTTTCCTGTAGGGGCGTAGGGCTGGGAAGAATATCGTGTTGGTTGCTTTATGTCACAAAAATATCCCTCTGATTATAAAGGAGCGCAGGAAAAAGAATTTCACGGTATCCATTCAAATCAGTCATCCCTAAGCACATGCCACAGTGATGCTGGGTCCGTAGCTGAACAAGTATAACTCATAAGCTGATAATGCATTCACTTACAAAATTCTAGAAGGTTGCCCCTTCCCCCACTAGATCTATCACACGGGCTTCTTTGACGCCTTAATTTCGACTATTGTACGTTAATGTACTGGGAGTCAAAATTTTCCTATTTAAGAAAGCTCTCAAAGAAACTACATCTCAAAAAACATATTTGGTACTTAGAATCAGCAGCGCCTCACTTGTCACACCTCTTTCGAAAGCACCGATGATTAGGACATAGGACCTGGAAGTTCTATCGGATACGAGATGGAGACCACCCTCAAGATCTTCCTCTCTCTAAACTCACGCTTTCAGACAGGCGAATCTTTGTTCTTAATTTCTTGCTTAAACCTTCTGGGTCACTCCCCAAAAGCTCTACCACTCTAAATGTGATCTAGGAGTCCTTTTGCCTTTGATCCTCTAACATAACTGTTTAAAAACTGCAGATTCATCAGTCCCAGCCCAGGCCTACTCAGTCAGAATACCTCAGCCCTGGAATCGCGTTTTCTATAAATTATCTAGCTTGATTTTTTTTTCTTTTTTTGCAATTGAGAAATAACATACATTAAGTACTAAAAACAGAAATATGCAGTTCCATACATTATTACAAAGTGAATATTCACGTAAGTGCCTTGCCGGCACCTCAGAAGACCCCCTTGGGGTGCCTGGGTGGCTCAGTCCGTTAAGCATCTGACGCTTGGTTACAGCTCAGGTCATGATCTCAAGGTCTTGGGATCGAGTCCTGCATTGGCCTCCGTGCGCAGCGGGAAGCCTGCTTGGGATTCTCTCGTCCCCTCTCCCTCTGGGCCTCCCCCCACTCACACGTGTTCTTGTTCTCTCTCTCTCTCTCTAATAAATACATCTTTTAAAATAAAGAAGCCCCTCTTGCTCCCCTACCGGGGACCTCCTTCTGTAACTACTACCCTGATGTCCAGCACTGCCAGCTTGACTCCTACGGTCAGTGGAGCAAGAACTACAGTGACGGATAGATCCACGCTGCTCCGTGCACAGGGTTTGGTCACACAGTGTCGTCCTCTGCATCCGCCCTCTTCACATGTCGTTCTCAAGTCAGTTGGAACCAGTTTCATTTTACATTTACTGCCCTAATTCACCACTCATGCTTCACACTGTTTCGCTGCCCCCATGACCTCTGGGGACTCCTGTACTTCCTGGGTCTTTCCAGTAAACTCATCCTTCAAGACCTGTGCACCTGTCACCTTCTAGTAAGCCTCATGCTGGTGGGCCCTGCCCACCCAAGGCAGAACCAATGCTTCTCTGCACTGTGTGACCAGGGCCTCTTGTATGTGGAGCAGCTACTCTTTCACAGGCCTAGTCCCCTTCCTACACCAGGAGTTAGAGCACAGACATTTTTTAATCCCCTCGAGCTTGTAGGCTTGGTGTGCGTGCCTCAGTAGGTGCTTAACTGTTGAGCAAATAAGTGACCTCCAGGTGTGAACGTTTGTGGAAAAGGAGCACACCACAGTCTAACTCCTCCAGGGAGATCCGGATCAGAACCCCTTCTTCCTTGTCGGGAAACAGACGTCAGGAGAATCCCGGGTGCCACAGGGAGGCGGGAGCAAGTGAAAGCAGTGGGATGAAATGCAAAGGGGGAGCGGGAGCTAGAGGGGCGCTGCCTGCAGAGCCTGCGAGTAAGGGGCAGTCGGAGCCCTGCAGGCGGCTGAGGGCGCCATGGGGGGGGGCAGGGGGACGCTCCCGCCCTACCTGAGTCCCCCCTTTCTTCTCAGGACTTCTGGTTGTTAGACTGTTGTGCTGCGGGGGCGGGGAGGGGGAAGCCTGGGCTGTCAGGCTTCTTCACAAGGCCCCTTCCTGCCTCTAACTGGCCCAGACTGTCCACCTGCTTCTGGGTGTCCATCCTTGCTTGAGAAATGCCACCTCACGAGTAACCTGCCTTTTCCTGACCTTGGCATACGAGGAAGGTAGAGCATTCAGCTCTTCAAAACTCCTACCCATCCGCAGTATGTGTGAGTAGGAGTGTGGGGGGAAACGGGACACACAGAGGGGCCTTGTGTAACTGCCCTGGTGTCCAGAGGATCTGGATCATAAGCATCTGGGCAGCCTGCCCCGGGAACCTTCGCAGCAATGTAAATAGTCCTTACACTAACGAACCTCAGCTGCTAGGCACACTGAGCGGTCAGAAGAGCAGGAATGAGAAGAAGGACTCCAAATTTATATAATTCAGAAAAGATACTGTAAAATAAAATTAAAATCTTTTTTTAAAATTATTTTTATTTACTCATGAGAGACACAGAGAGAGACAGAGAGGCAGAGACACAGGCAGAGGGGGAAGCAGGCTCCCTGCATGGATCCCCATGTGGGACTCGATCCTGGGACCCCAGGGTCATGACCTGAGCCGAAGGCAGACATTTAAAATCTATCCAAAAGTCTGACAAAGAGTCAATGCCATGGGTTAAGGGTAGGGGTGGCTTTAAGCTTGGAGGTGATCAAGACCACAGAGCTAGCACTCTTGGCAGATGGCTGTGTCTGTGAAATGAAGGAAGATGGAGCCCTGCAAACTGTACTCTTGGAGACAGTGGGCTCCACTGTCCTCCCCTAAAGACCCCCAGTGGCCTCCAGCAGAGTCCCCAGCAGCACCGGCCAAGTTTTCTGCAGCAAAACGGGTAATGAGAGATAGTGACATCAGAGGCCGCTCAGACAGCAAGTCTGCCATTCTGCGGAAGCCCAAATGAAAGAAATGAATACCACTCTTTGACTTACTGTACGAGAGCCCTGGGACCGTGTAAGTCTCGGTAGTAGGGGCAGCCACAAGTAGACGCATGCTCGGATGAGAAAAAACCGAAGAGATATGACTGTATTTGTAATATGAGACTACAGCAGTTCAAGCAAGCTAAACCAGACCTCTGTATCCATCGGACACAGGCTAGACTCTCCAGACATAATTATACAGGATGGATTACATACAAAGAGCTCAATACATATTTGCTAAATAAGTTCCTGATTTTTGTCGCCCCCTCTTCAATTTAATTTTAATTTTTATTTCATTGTACCCTGCTTCTGAAGCAGAATCTTTGTTAAAAATTACATTTAAATTTCCCCCCTGATTTTCAAAGTAATGCATGTTTGTTGCTGAAATTTTTGAAAATTAAAAAAGCATAAAAAATAAAAATCATCTACAATACCAACACCCAGAGATAACTATGCTAACACTTGGTAAACTTTGTCCCCTCTTTATTTAGGTAGAGAGATAATGGATTGTTCTGCTCTATTTTGACTGGTAACATTACATCATGAGTATTTCCCAATATTCTTAAATATTAATTGAATATTTCCCACCATATTGATGTGATACCACTTAACTGATCCATTATTTTGCTTTTCAAATCTACAAATAATGTTGTGATAAATATCCTCTCAAGTGTTTTGTTTTTTAAGATTTTATTTATTCCTTCATGACAGACACAGAGAGAGGCATAGATACAGGCAGAGGGGAG
This sequence comes from Nyctereutes procyonoides, assembly GCF_905146905.1. Lineage (NCBI taxonomy): Eukaryota > Metazoa > Chordata > Mammalia > Carnivora > Canidae > Nyctereutes > Nyctereutes procyonoides. Next base: position 1,230,012 of record NW_026575132.1, read on the forward strand.
GCAGGCTCCCTGTGGGGAGCCTGATGCGGGACTTGATCCCATGACCCTGGGGTCACACCCTGAGCCAAAGGCAGATGCTCAACCACAGAGCCACCCAGGCATCCCTTCTTAAGTGTTTATAAACTTAGGATAATATCCTAGAAGTGAATCTGTTTGATCAAATAAAAAGAACACTTTGAAACTATTGGTTCAATTTTGCTAAATCACCCTTCTAAAAAGTTGTTTACCTTTTTACCAGAAATCTGCGTAAGAACTGTTAACCTTACCAAGAGCAGGATGATATGGAAAACTCTATTTAAAGAATATTATTTTATAGCTGGGAACAACTGTCACGTTGTCACTATTAGAGATGTTGTTTCAGTAGGAAATGAAAAAAAAAATACAGCAATAGATAGAAAATGAGGAATTCCTTATTTTTTGACGACCCTGAATTATCGCCAATTCCGGGCAAGCTGATGGTCACAACGTAGGAATTTGGGTGTGCACAACAATATAATTCACGCTATAAAGCTGTGAAAATTACATGTGTACAGAACCACGTGTGACTTACTTTTATATCAATAGCTTTAAATCTCTCGGTGTTCAATACCCGCATTGCCCTTTCAAAGTGTCTGCTCCTACAAGGCAGTTAGTGTTGAGAAATCTGTTGTGACAAGTAGCCCCACTCGTTCACACATTCAATTTATTGACGTTTGAATAGCGCATGGTGGATATTTTTTTAACCTGTTCTGCTTTTCTTTCCTTCTTCAGATACATACCTGATAATGCCCTCCCCCTCTCCCAATCCAACTGAAAGGGGACACGAGGCCCTCTTTAAGCGAAGAGAGCAGGAGAGCCACTGTTTCCCTGTCCCTTCTTCCCGAGGTCTATCCCAAACTCTCCATCCCATTACTGCCATTTGTCCCAGGCCAAGAGCACACTTCGGTGGAATTTATGTTACGATGATCTCTTCTCTGTCTCTTCATTTTGCCTCTTCGGGAGAGCCGCGTGCTTGGGGAGTTTTTCTTTGTCCGTTGTCTCTACTTCTTTCAGAATAGTTATGTCCGCTGTAGTCAGCTTCTCCTAAGGGCACATTTACTCTCTTTTTGTCTCTTCCTCTCCCTCTATTTTTTTCCAACTCATTTATTCAAGAAGGGCTCTCTACCTCGACACGCTATTTCTATTCTCTTTCTCCTTTTATGTGCTAGAAAAAGTCACGCACCTTGGCTGACAAGTCACACACTTTAGGAAAGGAGAAAAACAGAATCTTTCATCCACCTTCCCGTGTCAGGCTTCACAGTAGTGCTCTAGCTGGTGGGCCCTGGGCCTGCAGGAGGAGAGAAGCTCAGAGAAAGGTGGGAGCATGGGGCGCGTTGGTGGCTCAGTTGGCAGAGCGTCGGCCTTCGGCTCAGATTATGATCCCAGGGTTCTGGGATCGAGTCCTGGATCAAGCTCCTTGCTTAGCCGGGGGTGAGGGTGAGGGTGGGGGTGGGGGGGTTGTTGCTTCTCCCTCTATTCCTACCCCCTGCTCATGCCCTCTCTGTCTCACACACACTCTCTTTGTCAAAGAGATAAATAAAATCTAAAAGAGGGAGAGTGAGCATAGACTTGCTGTCAATTTTAGCCAACTGCATAGAGAACAAAAGCCAAACATGGGACTGTGAGGAGCAAGAAAGCCCAGAGGAAGGTGTGCAAATGGAAGACGATCTGGATAAATTCCAGATAGAGCGAGCAGAGTATTTTTCACCTACTCTCCACCCTCTGCTTTGTGTAGTGGCTGAGAATCATCAGTGGCCAGGGTCTTGGTTCATTCAGGCTGCCGTAACAGAAATGCCACACACGGAGTGGCTTGAACAACAGACATTTATTTCTTCACAATCCAGAAGTCCAAGATCAAACTAGGGGCCCTGACAGATGATTTGGGGTCTTGTAAGGAACCACTTCCTGGTTCACAGATACTATCTTCTCGCTATGTCCTCGCGTGTTAGAAGGGGCAAGAGAACTCTCTGGGGTCTCTTGAATAAGGACATTCCCACTGATGAGGACTACCCTCAAGACCCACTTCCTGACAGTGGGGATTAGCATTTCCACCAATGATCCAGAGGGCGGGGGACACAAACATTCAGTTCATCAGAGCCGGGCCTAGGCGGGCGGTAGTCAGCATTGGTGAGGCCTCAAACAGTGTTACGGAACAGCTAACTACACAAGTCCTGCTCGCTGGATGCCAGAGAAGGAGAGAGGCGGGAAGGGAAGAGAAAGAGTAGCTGAGTTGTGACCCCTGCCGCCAGAGAGGACAAAGGAGGAAGCAAAACCAGACCCAGTTCCTTCAAAAGTATCCAGAAATTATCTTTGGAAAGGCTTCTCAAAATTTTCTTTACAATCTCTTCTGTTTTAAACAGAATTTTTTGGGCAGTTTAGCGCCACCTTCGGCCCAGGGTGTGATCCTGGAGACCAGGAATCAAGTCCCAAATAGGGCTCCCTGCAGGGAGCCTGCTTCTCCCTCTGCCTGTGTCTCTGCCTCTCTCTCTCTCTGTGTGTGTGTCTCCCATGAATAATAAATAAGATCTTTAAAAAATAAAAAAATAAACACAAAATTTTAAAGTACAACCAAAATTACTCTTCATTCAATTAAATGGTTATATTTACTGTTTAATATTATATTAGTATTTTTCTGCTGTTCATATTAGCAACGTAGAATGTAAATGTCTTTATCTGTAGAAATCAATTGTTTTTAAGATTTTATTTACTTGTAAGAAAGTGCACATGAGCAAGGAGAGGGGTTAACAAGAAAGGAAGAAGCGGACTCCCTTCTGAGCAGGGCTCCGAGGACTCCCTAGATCCCAGGAACCTGACCATGATCCCATGACCTGAGCCTAAGGCAGAGGAAGGCAGACTAACCAACTGAGCCACCCAGGCACCCCTGTAGAAGTCAATTGTGTCAGATGAATTCCAAGATCCTAAGCACCCCACCAAAGTCTGTAATTCTGTATCTTCACTTGCATTTTATAAGCATTTGTAGTTTTGTGCCAGGAATCTATTTCATCCTCCCCCTTTTTTTACCCCACTAGGCATGGCAGTACAAGTTAAAATAATTAACTTATAAATAAGCTATTAGAACTAAACTAGTTGTATGTCGAATTTTTGCAAAGTATTTGAACTATTTTGAATATACACAAGAGGTTGAGTTAGGTGAACATCATGAGACTTTTTTTTTATCATGAGCCTTTACAACTTAAAATTCTAGTGTCTTAAAATGCAATGTATGAAGATATGCCTATTTTTCTTTTAGAAGAGCAAGTAGCTTTAGTCATGAGTCTTGAAATGATCAGTTATTAAATATATTCTTCTTAGCTTACCTTTAAGAAGCTTATTTATAATTTCAGTATTTGAAAATATTCAAATCTCTATACACTTAAAAATCTAGTCTGCAACACACATCCAAAGCTTTAAATTTCATATTGCAAAATAAGGGTAATTTTAATTACATTTCTGGTAATACAAATATTACACATGCCTCGGTTAATTGTAAGGCCACCACCACATTGAGTGGAAAATTCGTTAAGTATAGAGTTGTTCTGAGGCAATAATAGGAGAACTGGAGGACAGCACTACATTGTATCTTAAATCTTGTAGGTCATAAACCATAATGTTATTCTTTCCTCTAAGAATATTTTAAATCTATTATGAATTCTTTTGTTTTGAATCACTGAGGCTTTTTAAACTAAGAAATCTTTTTTTTTTATAAATTAATTTTTATTGGTGTTCAATTTACCAACATACAGAATAACACCCAGTGCTCATCCCGTCAAGTGTCCCCCTCCGTGCCCGTCACCCATTCACCCCCACCCCCCGCCCTCCTCCCCTTCCACCACCCCTAGTTCGTTTCCCAGAGTTAGGAGTCTTTATGTTCTGTGTCCCCCTCTGATATCTCCCACACATTTCTTCTCCCTTCCCTTATATTCCCCTTCACTATTATCTAAGAAATCTTTTTAAAAGTAATAAATAATGCTCTTACTCTGAAATTTTCACTCAGATGTCTGAACCACTATCAAATTTCTACTTTTCTTTCTTTCTCTCTTCTTCCTTTTTCTTTTTTTTCTAAAACCCTTTTTAGTTTCAGTGTGAAAAAGGTTTTGTCCAAAGAACTCCTTATTTCTGCAAATGTACTAATCACTGAAGTTTTTTTTTTTTTTTTAAGATTTTATTTACTTGAGATAGAGCACAACAGAGAGCACCAGGGGAGGAGGGGGGGGGAGTGCAGAAGCAGAGGGAGAAGCCGACTTCCCACTGAGCAGGGAAGCCAATGTGGGGCTCAATCTCAGGACCCTGAGATCATGACTGGAGCCGAAGGCACACAGACATTCAGCCAACTGAGCCACCCGGGTGCCCCTAAACTAATAATAATATTTTTAAAGTCCTCTTAGACACACATGTATGTACCACATTCAAGAGATGTATAAGGGACACTTACAGGATGGAATGGAATATGGAACAATCAGAACCTGTGATTGTCACTTTATGGGATGGAGTGTCTTTCCTTCACAAACCACCAGGGCCTGACAATGGGAAATAATTGTGTGTGCCCAGGGTGTGGAATGGGGGTGGGGGGTAGCAGCTGGTTTTGGAGCGGGATGGGGGACAAAAGTGGTGAGGAGGTAAATAAGAATCATGCTTCTTTATCTGAATTGTCTCAGATACAGACAAATACCTCAATTCTCCTCGTGAGCAGCCATACTGACTGTAGTGCTGTCGTATAGACACTGCAGAGAAAACTGGATGCCTAAAAGCTTAAAAATTTATCTTTTCTTCATTTTCCTTCCTCCCACTACTTCCCCCAGCACCACAGTGTGTTTAAGGCAATGCAAAGTGGGCCAAAAATACCATTCTTAATGTGGGAAGAATATACTATCTAAACGTTCCTCAGAAAACAAACAAGGGACTTTAGTGTTTTACTGTAGAAAATCAGTAGTCCCAGATTTCACTTTCCGTGGTTTGAGCAGCCCAGGGTCCTGGAGTAGATGATCCTCCTTCTGACATAGCATCATTAGGCCGACAGTGGGCTAACACCGTGGCAATGCCGAGACATTCACCTCACTTCATCTCATCACCACCAGAAGGGTTAGTACAGCACAGTAAGATATTCTGAGAAAAAGAGTCACATATCTTTCATTATAGTATATTATTATAATTGTTCTACTTTATTATGAGCTATTGTTACTCTCTTACTATGGCTAATTTATAAATTTATCCTAGATACATACAGGAAAAACATAGTATATATAGGATTTGGTACTATTTGTGGTTCAAGACATTCACTGGAGGTGTTAAATGTGCCCCCCATGGAACTACTCTATCTAGTTACAAGGCAGAAAAAAAATATATCTGCCCTAACTTATTTCCTTTTCAGCATTACGTTCAATACTGGCCAAACAAAAACAGGTTCAGGAAGAGGATTTAATGGCCTTCAGGCCAATTCTGACAACAATTCTACTGGGAGACTCAATAGTCCAGGTTAAGACTGCTCATTTCACGACTTGTGAAACACTAATTGTACAAATTTATGGACGAAAGTTCTTTTTTTTCTAGTGGTTCAGAACCAACACATTTGCAAAACATCAAGATTCCAGAGAGAAATCGGAACTTTGCAGATTTCAATTGCTCGAAACTCTGTTAACCTGTACCTTTCCAAGAAATGGTCTGTAAGTTATGATACTTTGTTGATGGTCTCTTTAGCAGAACAAGGTCCACAGCAGCAAAAACCATGACACTTAGGCTAAGACGAACTTCCAGTAGTGATTTCTTCAGTTGAAGGATTTGAGGAAGCAAGCATTGCTTATTCATTTGATAACATCAACACGACGACTTCATACAGAACCTTTCCCTCACCCTGGAAAAAGGATTAATTATATATACCCTGTCGTGGTATTACTCATTCTTTCAACATGTTTTTGAAAAAAAAGGGAAAAAAAAAGTCCAGTACTTTCAAAAGGTCTTTTTCTTTCGATGTTATCATCCCATCCAGTGCTACAACATAAAGACGTGGTAGGGAAGAATTTTCCCATCTCAAAGGCGGCCTTGTGTGCCAGCAGCAGAGGAGGCCCCTCTGGGAGCCCGGCCAGGACGCGTCCGGCTTCCCCTACAACTGGATCTTTAGATGTACGTGAAGACCGGATCCTACCTGCACTGGCGGTAGTTGCAGGTTTAGTAAATGCGTTCTGTCCCTGCAGAGCACGTTGCTCAAATTGGGGGAATGCTTTCATTTTCCCATTTTTGTAAAGAGAATAGATCCTAAAACAAATTTCCGATTTTTTTCTTTTTTTTTTTCTTTTTGCAATAGTTGAAGTGCATTTATGGAGGTTTCAAGACTTCCTTTGGGTAGAAAAGTTTATGCACACGGAACTCCGAGGTGCCCCGGCGCCCCGGGAGCTGGGCGTTCGGGTCCCGGGCCTGTTCTGGAGAGCGGAGGCGGTGCGGGAGGGTGCGAAGGGGCGCCCCCCGCCGGGGGTCCCCGCGAACGGCTGCGCGGGGGTCCCCGGGGCCGCGGGTGGGCCGGCCCGCACCTGCCGCCCCCGCGCCGCGCGCCCGGGACCCACGCGAGGGCCGCACCTGGCGCCCCCGCCCCCGCCGGCTTCCGCGGCGGCCTGGGGGCAGGGCAGGGCAGAGCCGGGCGGGCTCCGCTCCTGAAATACCAGCTCGGGGACCTCGGGGACCTCGGGGACCTCGCAAGTTGGATGGGAGACATTTTTTTTAATTGCAAATCTTCCCGGGGCGGCAGGCGGCTGGAGAGCAGGCCCGAGGCGGCGGCCCCCTCCCCTCCCCCTCCTCCCTCCTCCTCCTTCCCATCCCTCCCTCCCCCTCTGCCCCTCCCTCTCCTTTCCTGCCTCCCCTCCTCCCCTCCTCCCCTCCCCATCCCTCCACCCTCCCCTCCTCCCCCTCCTCCCCTCCCCTCCTTCCCGCCCCCGCCCGGGTCCTCCCAGCTGCCAGCGGGACGGGCCGCCCTCCGGATTCCGCGGCGGGGGCGGCGGCGAGGGGCCGAGCCCGGGCCGCGCCGCCCCCGCCCCCGCCCCGCGGCCCACGCCGGGATCTGCGTCACTCGGCCGCGCGTGGGCGGGAGCCGCAGCGGCGAATGTAGCAAGAGCGGAATCTCCCGATGTGACAGCGCGCGGGGGGGCGGGGGCGGGGGCGGGGGGATGGGGAGGGGAGCGGCGCGGCGGGAGGAGCGGGGCGGGGGCGCGGGGTGCGGGGTGCGGCGGGAGGAGCGGGGGGGCGGAGCGGAGGCGGGGAGGGGTGCCGCGCGCAGGGAGGACGGGGGCGGCGGGGGGAGCGGGGCGGGGGCGGGGTGTAGCGCGCCCGGAGCAGCGGGGGGAGGGGAGCGGCGCGGCGGGAGGAGCGGGGGGAGCGGGCGGGGGCGGGGTGCGGCGCGGCGGGGGCGGGGAGGGGGAGGGGAGCGGGGGCGGGCGGGGAGGGGGAGGAGGGCGGGGGCGGGGCTGCGGCCTCCGCCCGCGCTGGGGAGCCGGGCCGGCGCGGCGTTGGCGGCGAGCGGAGCGCCGTCGGGGCCGGCGGCGGGGGCGGGGAGCCGGGAGAGCGCGCCCACCAGCGTCCCTTCCCCCCGATGGCGCGGGGGCGTCGGGGCCGCCGCAGCCGCCGGAGCGGGGAGAGCGGGCGGCCGCCACTCCGGAGTTGGCGCTGAGCGGCGCCGGCGGGAGACGGGCCGAGGCCGCCGAGGCCGCCGCAGCCGCGCCGCGGGCCGGGTACGTACCTGCTCGCGGGCCCAGGGGTCGGGGCGCGGGGCGGCGTCCAGGCCGGAGGGGGCGGCCCCGGCGCGCGTGGGCGACCCCGGGGGGGGGGCCGGAGCGCGGGGAGGGCGCGCGGGGTGCACGGGCCGGGAGGCCGGGGTGCACGGGGCGCACGGGGCCAGGGCGCACGGGGTTGGCGGCGGGCGGCGCGCGCCGCTGGCCCTGGGCAGGCGGACTCCCGGGGCGCCCGCGGCCGGAGCCCCCCTCCGCCCCTCCCCCCCGCCCCGAGGCCGCCGAGGGCGGAAGCCGCGTCCCGCTGCAGGAGCTCGCGGACACCTGCCGGGCGCGCGGGGATGCTCGCTCGCCGGGGTCGCGTCTCAGGTGCGCCGGCTCGGGCCGGGGGCCTCAGGGTCGCAAGGCCGAGCCCTGAAACGACGCTCCCGGCGGCCTGGGTCCGGCTCGAAGGCCCCGGGACACGGAGCTTGGGCCGGAAGGTGCGCGGACGGGCCCGCAGACCAAGTTTGCAGCAGGTGATAGGACCCCTCGACTCTCACGTGCCCCCCCTCCCGCCCCTGGAGATCCGGCGGGCGTGGAAAATTGGGTGGGGGGGGTAGCTGTCAGTTTAAACTCTCCTCCGAAAGAGTTGACTCAGGGTAACCTGTCACCACCAGTCGGCTCGTCTGCAAACTCCAGGAGTGCAAAGATCAGGAGCTGCGAGGGAAATTCTCAGATCTTGTTTAAAAATATTTTGGCACTTTTAATAGATGATATTAGATTGCATAGGAACAGGAACGGAATTTAAAATAGATTAGTCACGTAGGAAATGCTAGGCTGTTTTGTCGGAAAAGTGTGCACACGGGGAATTACGTTTTTAGGTTTTTCACTTTTTTTTGAGAATTTTCTCTTGTAAAACATAACAAATTATGACACATCGTGATTTATATGTGGGTTTCAAGAAGAAATACTGGAAAAGGATGCTTAGGATTTACTTACTTTATTTTGGGTGGAGGCTGATATTTTCCTGAAGACTTCAAAGAGCTGCTCTCAGTCTCAGTGCCAGTACAAGTGGCTCTTAGATTCAAGGGTATCCATTTTCCTCCGTTTTCCAGTACTGAGACATTTTAGTATTGTTTTTTAAACTTCAAAGTTATGTTGTCCTTACAGGTATTGATACACATATAAAGATTCTCTTAAGAATGTATGGCTGTCTGGCAAGGTCAGCCTTCATTATTCTTGTTTGGGTGTTGGATGCCAGAGGTCTTGAAAGAAAATTTCAAGGAATCATTGGAAACTTTCTTGTTTTGATTTTACTAGTTTGGCATCTTGCAGGAAAGTTAATATGCCATCCTGGTATTGGAAACATTTCATATTCTTTGGCTCTGGTGATTCCCGGTTAATATGTGGATGAACCAATGGTAATAAAAACACTGAGGCGTTGTAGATTTTTAAATTTTATCTCACTTTGCCTGCTAACTGTGGATGTAATTAAAATGACAAATTCTTAGGAATGCCATACCTGATAAAAAGGAAATTTAATGAGTTTATATGTCTAATAAATAATTTGATGTATTTAATAATGTACATCTTGTTCTTTTTCACAATTATGAATACAACTTAATTTCAAATTGATTGAAAATTTTCCCTTTTTGTGACTACTAAATAACACCCATTGTCTACAGTGAAGTTCATGTATTTTCATCCCCCTGGTTGTTAGAAAATCTGTTAAAGCATTTGGTATTTTAATCACACTTTAAGGACATAATGGTTTATTAAAGATTTGGGGGGTTTGCACTTTGGATGCTTTGGAAGAAGAAATGTATTACAAAGTGGGAGAGACCTTTGAAGAATCTATTGTTTAAACTAAATATTTGAAGTAAAAGGGTAGTTGGATGGAAACAACTATGTCAGGTTTTTGTGTCTCTTGACCTAAACTCTAAGACTTGGACCTCATCTGTTCGGTTAGAAGTCTGTTTTTGTTGGTGCAATTCATGTGCATTATGTATATAATGTTTTATGTTATTTTCGTGGAATTGAGCATTTTATAATCTGTTTTGAACAGTTTAAGATCTCGCTGTTTAATTGTCTTTCATATGCGTTATTTCATTGTGGAGTTTATGAAATATATTAAGTAATAAATAATACCCTTTCAAGCATAGTAGAAGATTCTTAGCCCTTTTGTTTCGGATTTAGTTCTGTCTTTTCTGCTTCTTTCGTTCTTCTTAGTGGAATGAAGAATACTACAGTTACGATATTAAATACAGATTTCCTTTTTGATCTGACATGTTCAAAACTATTACAATAATGCAGAATATACTCTCTTATACTTAATAATGGAACGAGTGAGAAATCAGAAGTTGGTGCTGGAAAAAAATAGTGATCCTCATCTTGTCAATTTTCAGCTAAAACGTGGCATTAAGCTTTCAAATAGTTTGTCGTTTCTCAATACCTTGTATTTAGGGGGCTGCACAGTTAGTTTGCACAGTATGTTAATTTAATTTTAAAGAAATTTCTGGAAAAAGCATGCATTCTACATGCTCAGATAATATGAATGCTTATTGAATGGCTTGACTGTTAGTTGACTGAAAACTTCCCAGCCATAGCCTATGAAGATTATTTATTTATTTATTTATTTATTTATTTATTTATTTATTTAAGATTCATTTATTTATTTATTTATTTATTTATTTAAGATTTATTTATTTATCCACTCAGAGCGAGAGAGAGGCAGAGACACAAGCAGAGGGAGAAACAGGCTCCATGCAGGAAGCCCGATGTGGGACTCGATCCCGGGTCTCCAGGATCACACCGCGGGCTGCAGGCGGTGCCAAACCGCTGCGCCACCGGGGCTGCCCTATTTTTTTTAATTTTTTTTTTATGAAGGGGTCTGTAGGACATTTTTTCTCCGGGCTTTATTCAGAATTTAAAAAAAAAAATCAATAGGAGGGAACGTTTAAGTTCCCCAGGTTACCATTAACACATTAGGACTACATGTTTAGTTCATAGCTATGAAAATAATAAGATCCCAAATATTTTAAGATCGCTGAATGCTTACTAAGAAACGTGCCGAGGTGGATCACTTGGTGCTTGGAACATACACAGAGTTATTTAGTGCCTAGGCCAACTCTGCGATTGAAGCCACAGTTAATTATTTTAGCTCGAGTTCCAGCACTAGGACCAAAGTTAGAGGAATTCACTTCCTAGACTTCAAGGCTCGTCTTTCCCTAAGCCACCCTCTGGCCTGGCATACACCTTTTCCGTTTCAGCCCGTAGTGTACCCAGTGCACCCTCCTCACCAGGCCCTTAAACTTCAGGCCACAGTCTTCCAAACTTGATGGTGCTTCAGGGACCTTAAATGCAGTCTCTGCCCCCAGGTCTCCTCTTCCTTCCTTACCATTTCCAGTCCCCGTCTTTCATTCCTGTAGCCGGCACTGGATCTGCAGCTAGATGTTAAGAGGAAAACAGTCTGGTGGAACTAATTCACCTTAATCTGTAAATGACTCATGAGCTGACTCTTCCCCAGTTCTTTCACATTTTGTGTAAGTCTGTAAGACGCTGCTGTTAATTTAGACAGTTCTAAAGTAAAAATTTCAGGCTGTGTTGGGAGGAAGGAATTTATAGTCCTTTGCATACAAAAGAAGTCCCATCTTACTGGGGTCCTGCCCTTGTTTCTCCTCACTCTGAGGAGTCTCCACTCCTTGCGTTGCCACAGACCTCATACAAGTGTGCACGTGCTGGGAGTGTGTTTCCTACCCCAGAATAGGAAGATTCAAGAGTAGTGATTACGAGTCCACTTGATATTTGTTATTTGAGGATAACTTACGTTGCATTTTAATTTACAGAGTCAAAGAGGGAAAAGACCTAGAATCTTTCATGACCTTTTGAAATGATGGTGTTGGGACTGGACTAACACAGGAAGTACTTATTAATTCCGGTGTTGGGAACACATCCTTAGATCTCTTGGAAAAATAGCTATGTTATGGGAATCCAAAGACAGCCTTATAAGAAAGAAGAATATTGAGGGTGAGAGAAGGTAAAAAATTATAGGGAAAGCAGTAATACTTAACCTACGTGATAGGTCATTGGGCACCAGTGTACGCAGAGAGCATAATGTGGAATGTGAAGAGGCTGCTAATCAGATTCTTTCTCAAATGTTGGGTTTCATTCAACAGGAGCCTTTATAGAGATGTCACTGTACATTCAACACTTGGCTAGAAGTAAGGGGTAAAAGCTGAAATGAGACCCAGTTCCTCCCCTCAGGGAGCTTATGACATGTTGTGCAGAGCCCGGTGAAGTTGCTTCTTTATTCCATGGCTCCTCACGTATGACACTTAGCATAGCGTTTATCACAGTGTTTGTCTGCCTATTTGTCTTCTTTCACCCTCACAACTCATTCTGCATGAAGGGTCCTCTTTCCTCCAGATCCCCAGGACTGGGTTAGTAACTGGCATATTTGAACAAGTGGGGGAAGAATGAGAGATCAAGTAGTGTAGGGTTCAGAGAAGGAAGAGGACACCTCGCCCAGGGAGTGTGGGCAAGGCTTTGTGGAGAAGGCCCGTGGAGGTGGGCCGGAGGGGGTATGGCTGGCACAGGGGCAGGGGAGTGGGAGGCACATTCAAGGAATGCCCGGTGTATCTGTTTGGCCTGAGAACAGGGACATACTAGGGACCAGAGAGAAGGCTGGGTTTGGGACTGGGATGCCTATATGAGTAGTTTGAATTTCTTTTTCTTTGCAATGGGGAAATTTGTAGAGGTGGGTAAAGAGCCACACCTGTACTTTAGGAAGATAAAGTTGATACGGTAGTGTGGGATGATGTATCAAAGGCAAGGCAGCTGTTTTCAGAGTCGAAGTAGGGAAATGTAGAATTAGGTGCTTTTGAGGCAGAGAAAGAAAAAGGGTGGTGTGGCTTAAGGAGATGAAGATTTGAGGAATGAAGAGGAAAGCACAAAGATGAAAGAGTAGTGGCGCAACTACAGAAGTAAGAGAGTTGGGAAGAGTGGATTTGGGAATCTGGAAGAAGGGAGGAAAATGGATGCTTGATTTTGGACCTAGAAAATTCGAGATTTTTGACAATCTCCAGGTGGTAGTTGAAATGAAAAATTAACAGAAAAATGATTTGTGCTGATGGTTCTCAAACTGGTCAGTTTTGAAGATCATTTTTTTAAATTAAAAAATTACAAATGTTCATTGATAATTTTACTTTAGTGTTGATCGAGAATAGTATACTGTAATGACAACAGCTACTATGAATTGGGATGCCCTTTTAAAGAGTTTATATTTTATTAAATCACTAGGTGTTTATTTACGTTCATTTGCAAAGTAGACCTGTGTGAGAGGCATGTTTCTTACTTACCAGCCAGTGCGTGCTGTGCATCTGCCAGTCACTGTGGCCTCCAGTCCAAGCTACAGACAGCAGTTTGGAGGTCAGTCTGCTGCTATATGTGATCGTTGGGAGTGGTATGGAAACCTGGGAGTGGTTGAGATCATCAAAGGAGAAAATGGAAAGACAACAGAAAAGAGATTTAATATGAAAGTTTAGAAAGCTTAGGGAAGTCAGGGAAGAGAGCATAATATGCCATTATCCAAGTCCAGTAGTGAGCACTTCAGGGAGTTAGGGCAAGCTGCAGAGACATTAGAGGGAGAGGTCAGCGATAACTCAGTAGGTACTCGAGAGTTTTGATAGAGTCATGGGCTCTAAGAAAGAAGCTTCTTGGAATGGATTGAGGCAGGGTTAAGGGATGCTGCTGCTTTCCCCTAGTGACTAGTAAAGGCCTTCTGTCCCGCACTGAATCCCCACATTACCAACTTGAAGAATGTCAAAGTTTTGCTTTTCATAGCCACACTGAGTGTTTCATTGTGGTTCAAGGACAAAATAAGAGTTGATTAGTCAAGTTTTCTGGTCCAAGCTAACCCCTTATTTCATTTAGCGTGGTTTGAATCTGGCAGATGATTGATCCTCCCTTGTGAGGAGGCAAAGCAAGTTTTGTTTTGCTTTATTTTTAAGGTTCTGGAACAATCATTACCATTTAAAATAGATTAATGAATAACAAATGACAACAAATGGCCTTAAACGAATCCATTGTTGTTTAATTCCCCATCCTCTGGAACTGACCGGGCTGAGCAAGGTTTAAGCTAGTGCGAGTGGAGATTGCTGTGTATAGGCAGCAGGCCTTTGATTGGATTTTGAAGGCAGTAAAAATTAGTAACTAGTTTCTCTTAACTGTGAAATTCACGGAAACGTCAGACTCGGCGTGGTTGTCCCAGCATCCTGGAAAGGCCAGGTAGCAGTAGTTTTCAGCTGAGTAGATTTACTATACTGTTAGCTACCCGTTTATAGTGTTGTTAGGATCTCTCTATTTACTTCACATTGGAGAGCTACAGCTAGAAGCTTGCTCCTAATTTGTTTGACCTTCATGTTGAAGCATGAATAGATACAGCGTTTGTAAAAACAGAAAATCTCATAAGAATTTTCTTTTAAATCAAATCAAGTTAATGTATGAAGTGGTGGGTGTTTAAATGATCACAACAGGCTTTTGTAGGAAACTGAAACATTCTTCTAAAGCAAAAGCTTAAGGAGAAAACTCCTTTCCCAGCAGTAAGTGTGGGCCCTTTAGAAGCCTCCTGGGACTCCAGCTAGCTCACATATTTCTTTCATCTGGTATCTTGACTTTGGAAATGCACACTTGGTCCTATCAGTCATTACGGAGATAGTGTAATAATTACTACTTTCTTACTGGTACTGCTTTCTTACCCACTTAGGAACTAGGCAACTTTCCTTTCTGGGTAAAGATGAGAAAGGATAAAAATATGAAATGAATATTTTCTAAAACTATTGACTGTGTTAGAAGAGTAAACTTAAGTTTGGGTCTTCAGTTCTCCTTAAGTTTCCTTTTATGTTTGTCTAACAGATTTTTTTCTAATTGCTAATCAAAAAGCTTCAAAAGCTATTCCTACAGTCACTTTCTCACGTAGTCTTCTATTCCATAATTTTGGGGAGCACAGATATCTGATATCTGCAGGTTTATAGCCCTCTTAAAACGATTGTGTGTGCAATGTGTGGTTTTGTGTGTGTGTGTGTGTGTATATATATATATATTTTTAATTCTTGAGTTGAAAGTGTTTGAAGCTGTTGTATTAGGTGTGTGATGGGAAAGAAAGTTTCCTTTCTTCTCCCTCAGACACTTTCTAGAAGTACTTTTACTTGGTATAATGCAGTTCATTTAACTTTTTTTTTTATTTATTTATGATAGTCACAGAGAGAGAGAGAGAGAGAGAGGCAGAGACACAGGCAGAGGGAGAAGCAGGCTCCATGCACCGGGAGCCCGACGTGGGATTCGATCCCGGGACTCCAGGATCGCGCCCTGGGCCAAAGGCAGGCGCCAAACCGCTGCGCCACCCAGGGATCCCAAGGAAACCACTTTCAAACTTTTCCTTAGCTTTTAGGATGGTTGCCTCCATATCTCAAAAATAATATGACTATATCGTCATTTTTCTTTTTGAAATTGTGTGTACTTTTATCTAAGTTATAAATGTAGAGAGTTTTAATAGCTAGAAGTACTAGCTAGTACTTTAAGTTCTAGAAGTACTTTTACTTGGTATAATGCAGTTCAATACAGACTTTTAAGTTGTGTCTGTAATTCCCAAGAGCTGTGTTTTTGTGGCTTAATGTCCAGCTGGATGATTCACACCCTCCCTGGAGAGTCTCCCTGGAGTGGGAGGACAAGTGGATCCTCTTGCGGGTGATTTAGAAGATGCAAGAATGTTTTTATCCAGAGGGGTAAAGTGGCATGAACCTGAAGGTAGACTTAAGGAATCTGAATGATTACAAAACATGTAGGAGTTTGTGGTGCCCAGAAGGTATACTAAATAGGAATCTTCTAGTGGAGTTTGCCAAACTTGCCAAATCATGGGAGCCTCCTAAGATACAACTCAGTGACCTGGGAAGTTGTATTTTTATTAGCACTCCAAGTGATGGTCCTGGATGTTAGCAGAAAGCTGCTGCTCCCCGGTTCAGTCTTTTTTTGTATCTTTTGGAAAGTCATCAAGTCACTAGGCAATATGTTTGTAATAAAATATAAAATAAAATAAAAAATATAAACATAGAAATATAAAAATATAAATATAAAAAAATATATATAATATAAAATAAAACATAAAATTTGAGGTCACTAGTTGATCAAAGCAGATTGTGGGTGACACAGAGATTCCTGAAGATGGGGCTTCCCAGAAGTCAGTCCTTAGGGTAGTAGGGAGATGCATTCTCCTTGAATGGGAGGACTGAGACTAGAATTTTGATAGCATTCTGGTTGATGGCATAAAGCACAAGTCCCAGATTTGGGGACCTCCTGGCCTTTAAAGATATTCCTAATATTGCTCTGTTTGCCTTATCTCCCAGTTAAGTGTTGCTCTGTACTATTTTGAATTGAGAGTGGAGCTCCCATATTCCTCCAGTGTGCATATTCTTTTACCCTTCTGTCCTTTTCTCCATAGAGGGCTACAGGGTCCTTTTTAATGCTGAAGGTACAAGTTGATTACAACATGTTTGTTTCTCTAAAATGGAAGTACTTGGCCAACTCCTCTTTGTATGTGGGAGGTCTCCAGGCAACTGTGAATAACTTTTAAAGGCTGCTAAGAGGTCAAGAAGTGCTTTGCCTGTTGTGTCTTTTAAAAGCAGGCTCCTTGGTCTTGATTGGGCCCTAAAAGTATGTTTCTTCTTTGACTCTGTCTTGGGCTCTTAAACCCTCCTCTGTCGCATGCTGTATCTCTGACCCTTACACACACCAAGATTCACCTAGATTCACGTCTGTTACTTTACACCCAGGGCAGATCTATTGAAGCACTCTATCTTACGCCATTTCCAGGTGCCATATATTTGAAAAAGAATCCCATCCTGATTTTTCCGTATCCCCAAAGCCCGTAGCCATTTTCTTAACTTCATCCCTTACACCTAGTGATCACCAAATCTTGTCTTTTATTTGTTGAATTTTTCCTTCTTTTTTCTTCCGTTCTTAAATAGACCACCTCTTACCTCCAGTTCATGCTGAAATCCATTTTCCCCTGCCTGCCAAACTAATCTTGATATTTTTCTTTTTCTAAAATGGCAAGTACTATACCAGTCTTGCAGAGCTGCCGCAAGAACGACCAATCTTCCTTGACTTACAATTGGGGTTACATTCCAATAAACCTGTCATACGTTAAAAAAAAAATGTCAGGAGTTGCTGTTAATGCACCTAACTTCATAGCTTAGCCTAGCCGGTCTTCAGTGCGCTCAGAACGCTTAGTTAGTTTACGTGTGGGCCAAATCACTAACACAAGGCCTATTTTATAATAACGTTGTTGAGTATCCTATGTAATTTATGGAATACTGTTCTGAAAGTGAAAAACAATGGTTGGTACAGGGCAGGGTGGTTGTAACCGCATCGGTGGTTAGCCGCCTGGCCTCCTTGTGGGGCTGACTGGAAGCCGTGGTCACTGCTGCTGCCCGGCCTGACGAGAGAGCCGCGCTCGCCCAGGAAAGGATCCCCATTCAAAACGGAATCCTGTGGCTCCTGTGGCTCTCGCACCATCATAAAGTCGAAAAATAGGGCAGCCCGTCGGGCTCAGCCGTTTAGCACCTGCCTTCGGCCTAGGGCGTGGCCCAGGGATCCTGGGATCCAGTCATGGAGCCTGCTTCTCCCTCTGCCTGTGTCTCTGCCTCTCTCTCTCTCTCTGTGGGTCTCTCATGAATAAGTAAATAAAATCTTAAAAAAAAAATAAATTGAACCTGTAAGTTGGGGACCATTTGTAGGTGTAAAGTGTTTATCGGTATTGTCTGATGCAAAAGCAGCCTTCCGGGTCGGATTATGCTTCACCTGGCCTGTGTGCCGGTGCCCTGGAAGCCGTAACGGAATAGTCAGAAGTCGGGGCCCTGTGAGCCCTGGTTTGGTGCTTAGGGTCTGCGTAACCAGCCGCGAGCCTGCAGGCAAGTCACTTGTTATTTTTTATGTTTTTCACCTTGAACCGGCAGCAGCTCTGCGGATGCCTGGGCCTGAGCCGCGACGAGTGCCGGGCCCTCGCGTGGGGTGGGGGTGGGGGACCGGGGCTGGAGCGTCTCCTCGGCCTGCCCCCCCCCCCCCCCCCCCCGCGCTGCATCTGGGAGTCTCGCGGTTGCCGCCCGGGGGGGCGGGGGGCGGCGGCGTGCTGAGCGTACTGTCTCCTCTCGCAGGTCCCGCGCTTCGCCGGGGATGGCCGCGGCCTTGCCCAGGACGCTGGGGGAGCTGCAGCTCTACCGCATACTGCAGAGGGCCAACCTGCTCTCGTACTTCGACGCCTTCATCCAGCAAGGTGGGGATGACGTGCAGCAGCTGTGCGAGGCCGGGGAGGAGGAGTTCCTGGAGATCATGGCGCTCGTGGGCATGGCCAGCAAGCCGCTGCACGTCCGGAGGCTGCAGAAGGCCCTGCGGGACTGGGTCACCAACCCTGGCCTCTTCAACCAGCCGCTGACGTCGCTGCCCGTGAGCAGCATCCCCGTGTACAAGGTGCCCGACGGCTCCGCGGCGTGGCTCGGGGTGCCGTGCAGCGGCCTTGACCGGGGCAGCGGCGCGCGCGAGCCCCACGCGCAGGCCCCCAAGTGCGCCGCGGCCACGTGCGTGCAGGGCGCGGGCCCCGGGCGGCCGGCGGCGCCGGGCGGCCTCGTGCTGCCGGCCGTGGGCGAGCCGCGGCTGTGGACGGGCCCGCGCGGCCCCGACAGCGAGCCCAGCCTGTCCCCCGGCGACCTGGGCTCCCCCGCGTCCCCGAGGGAGGGCGGCGAGGCGCTGGACGCGGCCGCCGCGCTCTCTGTGGCCGAGTGCGTGGAGCGCCTGGCCGCCACGCTGCCCCGCAGCGACCTGGGCGAGGTGCGGGAGCTGCTCAGGAGCAACAAGAAGCTGGCCAAGATGGTCGGCCACATCTTCGACATGAGCGCCGACGACCCGCACAAGGAGGAGGAGATCCGCAAGTACAGCGCCATCTACGGCCGCTTCGACTCCAAGCGGAAGGACGGGAAGCACCTGACGCTGCACGAGGTAAGGGCCCGCGCGCTCCCCCGGGCGGCGCTGAGGCGGGGCTGGGCGGGCTGGGGCGGGGCCGGGGCGGTGGCTCTGAGGTCTGAGGCGGGGCTATGCGGGGCTGTGCAGGGCGGGGGGTGGTGGTGCGTGGCTGAGGTGGTGGCTCTGAGTGAGGCGGGGCTGCCGGGGGTTGCTGAGGCGGTGTCTGAGGTGGGGCTGAGGCAGGGCGGTGCGGGGCTGTGCGGGGCCGAGGCGGTGTCTGAGGCAGGGCTGTGCGGGGGGGGGGGGGGCGGGGGGGGCTGAGGCGGGGCGGTGCGGGGCTCTGCGGGCCCGAGGTGGGGCTGAGGCGGCGCTGTGCAGGGCTGTGCAGGCGTGGCGGGGGCTGAGGCGGCTTCTGAGGCGGGGCCGTGCGGCCCGAGGAGACTCCGCCCCAAGGGCCGCAACCTGGAAACCTCCCCTCGGTCCGGCCGTGCCGCCTGCGTGGCGTGGGGCGTGTCTGCGCCTGGCCCGGGTGTCGAGCAGGGCAACCGCGGCGTAGGGCGACCTCTACAAACCTGCCGGGCGCGGGCCCCAAGCCTTGCGGCAACGTGACGTATCTTGGCACGTGACGCGGTGTGGGTTTGTTTTGTTTTTTTGTCAGAGTCTTTGACGGTGCGCTCAGGAATTTGTATCTGTTTTATTGATTTTATTCATGAGAGACACGGGGGGGGGGGGGGCAGAGACCCAGGCAGAGGGAGCAGCAGGCCCCACACAGGGAGCCCCACGCCCACGCGGCCTCGATCCCGGGACCCCGGGCCGTAGGCGGCGGGCGCTAAACGCTGAGCCCCCCCAGGCCGCCCTCGTTTGTTTTTCAATCAGGAAATAAAATGGGACTTGCGGTAGGACCATTCATTTAAAAAGCCCCTGGGGTCCCGGTGGTGTCAGCTGAGCCTGGATCTTGCCTCAGGTGAGGGTCTCAGGATTGAGAGATGACTCCCCCCCCCCCCAGGTGGGCTCCCTGCGGGCCTGGAGCCGCCTTAGCCCCCCCCTTTAGGAAAATAAATAAGCAGTTTTGTAGACATTTTTTGACCAAAAAAATTTTGTGAAGAATAACCGGCACCTGAAAGTAATTCTCAGCCAGCACAGACAGTGAGACGGTGTCCGGTGAAGTATTTTACAGGGCTGGAGATGCTTTCGGTTTGACCTTTGACATCGGTTTGACCTTTGACATGGAGTCCTCACCACTGGGCATTTGTAGGCCTCCATCGAGAAACAGTCTCCCGGAGTAGAAGGCCGCGGGTCTCTCTCTCCTGGTCCGTCTGCTCGGCTCGTCCTTAGGACTCAGCTCCAGGACAAGCTCCAGTCTGTTCTGCTGCGTTCCCGGTGGGACGACCCTCCCGTCCCTCTCCCAGTAACTCCACATTGGCGGCTTACCTGCGTGGCAGGCTGTCCCCGCCTCACGCTGTGGGCTTCTTGGGGCAGAGATCACGTCTCGTGCATTTTTATGTCCTCAGAATCTAACATACCTCCACATGCTTGGAAAACAAATGCTTTTTTTTTTTTTTTAAGTTAAAAAGGCTATTTTATTGCTGAATTTCTTAGAGTGTTTATCTTGTAGAAATAAAGCCTGTGGAAGAAATAAATGTCCAGCTGACTGTAGCGTTCCATGTTAGAACCTGGGATCTTCCCCTGGACGTGTACGGCAACACAGAAGAGAATAGACGCCTACTGCCAAAGATTCAGTTCTTACATGAGGATGTAAAGTAACGAAACCTATAAACTTTCAGATAGTTTTCTTTACGTATATAAGTAAGGGATCACATTTGGCACACTGTCCTCTGAATTTCCTCTTTTTTAAAAGAAATTTTAGCAGTATACTCCCAGTACAGTATACTGTCAGATAGCTTTCCGAGGGAATACACATAGAGCTACCTTTTTTATTTCTGGGTTGCACTGTTTTCCATTATATGAATGTGCGATTTTTAATTTATCTGAATCATTCACTTGGTGTCCTTTAAGGCCTTTCTATTTTTTTGGATACTAGTATATGGTGGTACCTGGACGTTATATACGTGGTTCTCTACAGACAGACTTGGGCACGTTTACCTATAGAATAGATTCCAACATGTAAAATTACAGGACCAAAGAATATATACATTTAATATTTTGGTCGATACTGCTAAACTGCATTCTAAAACAGTAAAACAGCTTCTTCTGTGCTTTCATTATTACATACAAGCGTCCATTTCTCCACACTCTTCCTAATGCAGCATTTATCATTCTTTTTAATCTTTGCCAATCTAAGACATGACAAATTTTCATTGCTCAAATTTGCTTTCCTTACTGAGGATGAATATCTTTTATATCTATAACAGACATCCAATTTTATGTCCTTACCCTTTGTTTTAATGTTGAGGTTTTTCTTACCTGTAAAAAATTTGATTTGTTAGAATATTTTATATTTTAAGGATATTAACCTTTTGTCTTATGTTGTAAACATTTTCCCAGATTATCATTTGTCCCTTGACCTTTGGACTCATTTGCCATGTGGAAGTTTAATTTTATGTAGTAATATTTATTTATTGATCTTACCGTATTGGTTTCATTAGTCTAATTCTCTATTCCTTTACCAGTATAGGATTACTTTAATTACTATAGCTGAATAATATATTTTGATATCTGGAAAGGCTGTAGTCTTGTTTTGTATCTTCTGTTTCTTTAGGTGGTCATTTATTTCTCCTTTCAACAGAAATTTTTATTTATTTATTAAAAGATTGTGTTTGAGAGCAAGTGAGAGCACAAGCAAGGGGAGGTCCAGGGGGAGAGGGATGAGCAGACTCCCCACAGCTGGGAGCCAGACGTGGGGCACACAATCCCAGGACCCCCCAAAATGAAATTTTTAATGCATAGGTTAAATTTCCCCCAATTTCTATTGGTATTTTTATTACAAATTGCTTAAAGGTGTGGATTAATTTGGGAAAAACTGACATAGTTACAGTAACAAAAACTCCCATACAGTAGTATAGTGTATATATTTAGATCTTTTATATTCCTCAGTAATTTTATAGTTCTTTATTCATATATCATATAGATTTTGTATATTTCTTAATAGGTTAAATACTGTGTAGTATATATATGCATATTTAATGTCTATTACATATATTTAAGCTTATTTTAATGCAGGATATGCAAATATATGATTTAAAGAGGATAAAATTGGGGGCACCTGGGTGACTCAGTTAGTTGGGCAGCTGCCTTTGACTCAGGTCATGATCCTGGCATCCTTGGCATCAAACTTCACATGGGGCTCCCTGCTTAGCAGGGGGTCTGCTTCTTCCTCCTCCTGCTTTTGTGCTCTTGCTTGTTCTCTTCCTCTGTCCCTCTCAAATAAAATCTTCAAAAGGGATAGGGGGGATATAATTGTAAATTAAGTTTTTCCACTTTTTCTCAAATTATTATCACTGGTTGATTTTTGTACATGAATCTTGTTTTCAGCAATTCCATTATTTCCTCTTTTTAAATGTATGCTTTTAGATGTGAATGCTTATTGGAGCTCAAAATAAGGAAATTGGTTAGTAAATGTCTTAAGTAACAGTGAATCTTTGATCTATTTCGGGCATATCCTTTTGCAATTGTTGTATGTATTGTTGCCGTACAATGACTGACTGACAAGAATTTAGGAATCGATCTAGAAAATACACTTAGCATTATAATTCAGATATACTTTGATGCTTTTCATGACCCCTGAATTAATAAGCAGAATCTACTAAAAGGCCATTATAGTGGTCATCAATAGAAAACAAAGGGCAAAACATGTTGGCAATTTTAGTTTCATGCTTTAATCTAGTTTCATATAATTTTTAAAATATAACAGATGAAATACAAAGTTGAGTCAGTATTTTTATGAAAGTGTAAGTATGTTACAGAGATGACTTTAATAAACCAAATCAACCTCGCTTTTTTTCCCCTTTTTTAAGGCCTAACCTACTTTTAAAAAATAGAAAAATTATTTCACACTTGGCTTATGCTAAAGGGTTCTTTGCTTCTTTGGATAAATAGGTACAGATGGTATTTAGGTAATGAGATTATCATGAGTTTCCCAAAATAAGAGAACTCTCAAAACGCTAGTAGGCTGAGATATGGGGGTGGGGGCTTTAGAATATGTGGCTTGTATTTTTGAAACTTAGACCACTTGTTATTTGTAACTAAAGTATGAATCTGGTCCAAAAGTAGAGTTTAGGATAGGTGTTTATGAATCAGGACGCTTCATTCAAACTAGTAACCATTCAACAGCTTCATGGAAATTATGAAATCTTGAGATAATTAAAGAAGGCACTACATTAAATGCACCTTCTAGATACTATTTTATATTTTCTTACTTGACTATTTAAAATGAGTAAATATATGAGTTTTTCTAAATTTCTAAGATTAAAGAACAATATAGATTTGTCTTCAATTTCCAAACAAAATATAGGACTCATTGTTAATTCACTGTTAGTATTTGAGGATT
Organism: Nyctereutes procyonoides; assembly: GCF_905146905.1. NCBI lineage: Eukaryota > Metazoa > Chordata > Mammalia > Carnivora > Canidae > Nyctereutes > Nyctereutes procyonoides. The sequence continues at coordinate 1,253,238 of NW_026575132.1, forward strand.
TTCTTCATATACACTTTGTGGACACTGTTCTTTTGATTTTTCTTTTCTTTCTTTTTTTTTTTTTTTTCAATCTTTCAAGACACATAGCTGTAATACATAGGTTTGTGGATGAAAATTAAGAAGTTATCTACACCTGAAAACATTTTTTCAACTCTGACAAACTACATAAAATTCTCTTTCTTGTATGCATTGTTGTACTTGTTTCCAAAGGTACTGTATGTCAGGCAGTAAAGAATTACGAAATTAATCATTGTTATAATAAACACTTTTTTAAGCTAACGAATCAGCCATGGTCTTAAGACCTGGCTGGGGGGCAGCCTGGGTGGCTCAGTAGTTTAGCGCCGCCTTCAGCCAGGGCATGATCCTGGAGACCCGGGATCGAGTCTCACATCGGGCTCCCTCTCACATCGGGAGCCTGCTTTTCCCTCTGCCTGTTTCTCTGCCTCTCTCTCTCTGTGTGTCTCATGATTAAATAAATAAAATCTTAAAAAAAAAAAAAAAGACCTGGCTGGGTATGGCCTGGTGTATAGGGGTCAGACCATTAAGATAGTGTGAGTGGCTGGGCCTAAAACCACACTTATTTTTGGTGTGAGGCAGGTTCTAAGGGGCAAACCCCCAAAGTATTAGGAATAGGACCAGCAGGCAGGATGTTTCCTCTCTCCAAAGATGTGTTATGTGGTAAGCTAGACGAGCAGCAGGCGTTGTCTGATCTTTCATCAGTGAATGGATGAGGAGAGAGAAGCTAAAAGTTGGGAATAGCAAGGAAGTGGAGAACGTAGGAGCTTAGAATATTCAGAAATATAAGCAGGTAGGGACTGCGGCATTATAGAATATGTGTCAGATAGCAACTTCCAACCAAAGAGTTCTGGAACTCAAAAGGTGCAAACAGGAGGATGTGGAATCAATCAGTGGGTGAGTTGTAGACTTCCTAGAAATCCTACAGGAACTGAAGTGCATGTGTTAACCAAGAGAAGGACCTGGGCTCACAGAATATCCCACTTTTAAGGTCAGTTTTCCTTGTAGTGTTGAGAAGTCAAGGCTGAAGCTCTCAGAGTAGTCCCGCAGTCTTAGTTCTAAGAGGGGAGAACTGTTGAATCAGAGAACCCCATAGACCCGAACACATTATGAATAAGTTATGGTGCTTTATTCTAACCTCTTAGAATGCACAGATTTCAGCATCAAATACTAGAAATGTTGTGATTTTTGTTATTTTAAAAAATGGGTTATAGGATTATTAGGGTAGTCTGTTTTTGAGTCAGTCTTGGTAAGATGTGCATTTCATCTAAGTTTTCAAACTTACTATCGTAAAGTTATTTATAGTTTTTAAGACCTAACATGATTTGTACATTTATCTCTTATTTTTAAAGATGTATTTGCTTGAGAGAGTGCGTAAGCACGAGTAGGGGGAGGGGCAGAGGGAGAAAATCTTCCAGCACATTCCTATTTAGCACAGAGTGTGATGTAGGGCTCAATCCCCAAAACCATAAGATAAGGATCTGAGCCAAAACAAAGAGTTGGATGCTTAACTGACTGAGCCACCCAGGCGCCCCCATTTATCTCTCTCTCTCTCTCTCTCTCTCTTTTTTTTTACCTGATCAATTTTGCCAGAGGTTTGTCTGTTTTATTTATCTTCTCAGGGGTCTGCAAACTATAGCCTGTGGGCCGAATGTTGCCCACCTCTGGATTTTGATGATAAGTTTGTATTAGAACACAGCCAGGCCAGTTTGTTGCTGTATTGCCCGAGGCTGCTGTTGAGCTATAACTTCAGAGTTCAGTAGTTATAGCAAAGACAGTTTGGCCTGTTAAGCCTAAAATATTTACTCTCTGATCTTTTACAGAAAAAGCTTTCCAACCCCTGATGTTTTTGAAGGAGGAACTTTAGGCTTAGCTGATATTCTTAGTTGTGCTGTGTGCATGTGTGTGTTCATTGATACTTTTCTTACAGTTCGTTTTATTGTTCTTTTCTAACTTAAGTCAGGTGCTTATTGTTTTTTTTTTTAGCTGTTCTTATTTATTTATTTATTTTTATTTTAGCTGTTCTTTTTTAATGTAAGCAATCAAGGCTATAAATTCTCACTATATGTTGATTGAGTGTAATTCCCAGTGTTTTGGGATGAAGTTGTTTTTTTCCCCCCAATTCTGATTACTTCTCTTTTTATGATTTATTACCCATGATTTATTTGAAGTGTTTTTTAACTTCCAAGTATAAGGGCTTTTCTTAATTATTTTTCTAACGATTTTTAACTGAATTAATTGTGGTCAGAGCACATGGTTTGCATAATGCCAAGACTTTAAAATTTGTTGAGATTTTAGTTATGGCTCAGTATATGGTCAGTGTTTTCTATGTGTTTCTGCAGATAGAATGTTCTGTATTTGTCTGTTTTAACAAGCTTTTTATAACAGCTTTTTTTGTCTGCTCTATCAGGAAGAGTTGTGTATGAAGATCAACTACTGTGATTATGGAGTTGTCCATTTCTCTTTGTAATTTGCAGTTACTGTATTAATCTTTAATAACCCATTTTGCTCAATAGCCTCTTTTGTTTGATACTGATATAAGTACATGTGTTTTCTATTTGTTAGTAATTATGCTTGTTACATCTTTTTACCATCTTTTTTACTTTCAGTTTTTCTGAGTCCATTTTACATACATCTCTCATAAATACCAGTAGTTGAATTATAAAAACTCTAGGCAAATTTTGTGTTTTAACTGGAACATTTGGCTTATTTATGGCTAATATTTTGAATTCATCTCCCTTATTTTATTTTGTATTAGTATCACTGTCTTTAGATCTGATTTACTGTCTGGGATTAGTTTCTTTTAGCCTGAAGTACATGTAGAATATTCTTTTTTATTTTTTATTTTATTTTATTTTATTTTGTTTTATTATTTTCTTCTTTATTTTATTTTAATTCAATTTGCCAACAGGAAGTGTAGCACCCAGTGCTCATCACATCACATGCCCTCAATGCCCGATATAGAATTTTCTTAATGAAGGCCTACTGATGGCAAAATCTGTCCTGTCCCAACCCGCTGAAAAATATCTTTATTTTGCCTTCATTCTTAATTGCTGTTCATTTTGGGTATCAAATTCTATATTGTCAGTTATCTTATTAATTGAAGGTATTTCCTTGGCTTTTGGTTTTCATTGTTGGGTTTACAAGTCAATGTTAACTGACTGTTGTCTGCTTTTGAAATCTTATGTTTGCCTCCACCCCAATTTTTTCTCTCTTGCTTTCTCAGTTTTTCTTGGTCTTTTTTCCTGTATTATTCTTTCATCATATTTTCAACTTTTTTTATATTTCTCTAAAAGAAGTCTTTGAGGGTTTTATTCTGCTGTTACTTCTTTTTTTGTTCTGTTTTTAAAAAAATTTTTTTTTATTTCTACTGGTTTTTACTTTTGATGCCTTATTTCTTTGGATGTTTTATGATTTCTGTCTATAACTCCTATTTCCTGGAACTGTGGGAATGTTTTGAGGCCTAGGAAGAAGATGGATTCTCCTAGAGATTATTTGCTTTTGCTTCTACCAGGCGCCTGACTTCTGCACAATACAACTCTGAAACCCTGTGAAAGAAATCCTCAGCCCACTTAGTGTGAATTAGGGTTGAAAATCATGTGAGGGCTGATTTGGGGTTTATGAAATCTCAAGGGAGTATCTTGTTTTCTCCTACTCCGTAACAGGGTTTAAGACAGGTAATTTCCCTTGAATTCTCCTGGGAGTACAAGTGTATTTCTAATTCAGGCTTACAGTGGGTATGTAGTGGTTTGGGATTTTAGCTTTGTGGAAGGAGGCGGTCTTAGACTCTTCACCTTTGGTAGATCTTAGGTTTTTCCTCCCTATTCGCTTTCCATATTAACCAGCCCTGTGAGGTTGTGAAGTCTGGAGCTCAGGGTCATCTGGTTTTAGCAACTGTCCTCAACTTACTCCTTTGGAGATACCATCTTGATTCATTTTAGCCAGAATAGTCCTTAACTGTTGTCTTGCCGTCTTATTGATGCTTTTAAGATATTTTTCCCTTCCCAATTTTATCCAGCGTTTTTAGTTGTTTTCTGTGAGAAAGCCAGTCATTCCCTCCATATGCTGGAAAGGAAAGCCTTGATTGCCTTTTGAGCCTCCCTTTCACACAGCATTCTTATTGCATTTTTATGCTAACAAGACTAAATGGAAAGTCACAATCATTTGATTGTTAAAGATTATAATTTTAACTACCGTAAAGAAAACTTTAAGTCTAGTTATAACTAACTTTAAGAACTGTTTAACATAAAAATATGAAAGGAATTTTGATATTTTTAGCCACAAAAAGGAGGACTAGGAGGAAGTAAGCCAATTAGAATATTTTATATTTTTAACAAAACTAGAAACAGAGGCACCTTCAGTTGGTTAAGCATCTGATTCTTGGTCTCAGCTCAGGTCTTGATCTCAGGGTCAAGTTCAAGCCCCATCTTGGGTTCCATACTGGGGATGGAGCCTACTTATAAAAAATAAAAAACCCAGAAATTTAGAATTTTTTCTTAAAAAAAAAATCTTAAGTAGGCTCCCACACTGGGGCTCAAACTCATGGGCCCTGGGATCAAGACTCAACTCCACCACTGAGCCAGCCAGGTGCCCCTAGAAACTCACAATTTTTTTTCCAAAGATTTTATTTACTTAATCACAAGAGACACAGAGAAAGAGGCAGAGACACAGGCCAGAGAGAGAAGCAGGCTCCCTGTGGGGAACCTGATGTGGGACTCCATCCCAAGACCCCAGGATCATGACCTGAGCCAAAGGCAGACATTCAACCACTGAGCCACCGAGGTGCCCCAAAACTTAGAATTTTTAGAAAGCTAGTATGGTACTCCAGTAACTACTGTATTAGAGTATTTGTATAATTTTAAAAAAAATTCTTCATAATAGTTACTGATTTAATTTTTAACAATTTGGAGCATGAAATACAGGAAACACATTTTTGAGGGAGAACCCTGATAAGTCAGCTGCTTATTGCAACTTGAGGTGAGCTATAGTTATTTTTGCAGCCTCAGTTTTAATACCAGAAGTTTCCCTAAGGGCTTGGAGAGCTTAGTCTACTTTTTTGATGTTTGGAAGCCTGAATACATACAGTAACAAAGGTTGTGTTTTGGGTTTCTGGTAGGATGATGGAAGGAATACTAGAACACTATTTTTCGGTTTATGTTGAGTCTTTTCTGTGGTTGTGCCAAAGGGAACACCTCTGAAATGTCTGTTAAAATACCTTACTGACAATCTGAAGTTCTCCATGCTAATTTTAGGGTATGAGTACAAGAAAGAAAAGGCTACATAAAAAGGTGCTTGAGAAGGTCTTCAAGGTCATTGTAGCTACTGTTAAGCTGAAATTGAAATTTATTTAGAAAATCATTCTTTAAAGTACATTTCAGGGCAGCCCCGGTGGTAGCGCCGCCTTCAGCCCAGGGCGTGATCCTGGAGTCCCGGATCGAGACCCACGTCAGGCTCCCCGCATGGAGCCTGCTTCTCCCTCTGTTTCTCTCTCTCTCTCTGTCTCTAATAAATAAATAAATCTTAAAAAAAAAATAAATACATTTCACTTTTAGCTCCAGTAACATTGTGCCTTTCAAAAGCACTTAGAGATTGATCTATTGATGATTCTTTAGGAAAAGGAGAGAGGACTGAAAATACATTGTTCCTCTTATGCTTTCATATTCAGTTGTGGGTTTAAAATAGAAGCCCTGGGTTTATTTTAACCTTGTCTGTAGCAAGATTATTTGAGAATTAGCCACTATAAATTACAGGTGGAAATCTGAAAAGGGGGATGTTAGATATATGATGATATCATATAATACATTTTAAATGGTTTCAGTAGTTAAGTGAAAAAATAAAACTATTAGGATAAATTAGAGGAGAACCTTTATATTTTATTAGGGTGAGAAGGGAGTTTCTGTGCATGGCACCCAAGACAAAAACTGTAAGGCTAATGATAAACTATGAAAAAGAAAACTGCTGCATATATTAGTGCTCCTAATGCATAAAGAATTCATAAAGTCGGTAAGAAACAAAATGGTGCAATAGAAGAAACCGGCAACTGCCATGAACAAGCAGATTTTAAAATAATTTAAAAATATAAGAAAAAGGTCAAGGAAAGGAAATGTAAATTATAACCAGATATTACTGAAAATACATGAGATTTCTAAAGCTTTTAAGATAAAATAATCAGTGTTGCTTGATTCTGGATAATGGATCTTCATATAATTGTTGGTAGTGTTATGATTCGGAGCAATTTTCCTGGAGAGTAACTTGGTGAAATACATGAATCTTTTACAATTTAGTGTGTTCTGTGACCTAACAAGTCTATTCTTAGGAGTTTATTCCAAGAAAATAATTCAATATGTGTGCAAAGACACAGTTAAGAATTCAACCAAAGAAGTTTCTACCTTAACACATGATAAAAGTAAAAAATACAGCATACATAAGTAAAAAAGGCAATTGCAAACTATATTCACATGTATGTTTCTATGTACATAGAGATATTAGAATAATATACATTAAAAATATTAACAGATGGAAGGCTTGCATTCTGCATTTCTTTGCTTTTTTTTGCTTCTCTGTACTTCTGAAAATTTTAAATACAGAACATTTTTGGGAACCATGTGGGATGCCTGGGTAGGGAGAAAGTAAATACTTGGTTTTTTTATGAAAGGAAAATAACTAATACTGAAGAACAACTTTGTGCCAGGTGTGTCTCCTCATTTATTTCTTGTTAGTCCCTTGAGGTAGTTCCCGTTTTGTTATCCTATTTTTGCCTCTGAGAACACTGAGGCTCAGAAGTTTTTACATGCCAGAGTCACACAGATGGTAAATGATGGAGCAAGACTCCCCTCAGCTCTGTCTGCCATCAAATCCCTTTCTCTTTTTGCTGTTAATCATGCCTAGAACGAGTATGTTTCTTATTTAAAAAAAAAACAATGGCAATTCCCTACATCTATTTAAATTGGCAAAATTATGTGAAAAAAGCCTTTTCTGATTTATTAAACAATTCGGGTTTTGAATATCAGATAACATTTGCTATTTTGAATTTCAGTACAAGGTGTTCTGTTAAGTAGCAACTCTATTCCATTATTTAATACTTAAATAAAAGAGTGGAATTAGATGAATTTAGAGAATTAGTGACTCCAAGACCTTGATTTTCCTTTATAGTTCTAATTTGCGATAACCCCCTTTTTTTAACTAATTTGATAAATATTTAACTCAAATCATCAAATTTTTATTCCTTCCTATGAATTTTCAAGTCAGTTCACATTGAAAAAAAAGTATCTGTCAGACCATGTGTACTCACTTTTAGTTAGGGAAGTATTACCAACAAACATACCAAATCCTTGACTTTTCATAAAACAGATACAGAACATTTTTTTACTTTATTTTTATTTTGCTTATTTTCAATAAACTCATACCTAAACAAAAATAAATTAAGTATATAAATAAAACCAAGATGACTATTTTGGTTAATTTGAGTTCTGAGAGATGGTAGGTGATGTGATTTTTCTTCTGAAATTAGGCATTAGGACTAATAAGGAATAAAGAAAGACGCATCCTGATTTTCATAAACTATGCTCCCATTGTATAATTATGTGACATTTTTATATCCTTAAGTGAAATGTTTTTCCTATTGATGAAATAAAGATGTTTATAAGCTTTAAATTTTGTTTTGGATACACAGCTCACTGTTAATGAAGCGGCTGCTCAGCTCTGTGTGAAGGATAATGCCCTGCTGACAAGAAGAGATGAACTGTTTGCCCTGGCGAGGCAGATTTCTCGAGAAGTCACCTACAAATATACCTACAGAACCACCAAGTAAGTGTGTAACTAATTGACAGTATCGCTTGATAGAAGTAGAACTTACAACACTACCCAGTTAGAATATAATAAGCATTTTTCAAAAGTAGAAGTGTAATGTGATGATGGTTCTGTAAAATTTTAAAGAGTGAAGGGACTTTTCAAAACATTGCTAATGTGGTTTTTGTTGTTTTGTTTAATTCTCTTTTCTTTCTTTTGAAAGACAGTTCCCTAGCACTACAGCATTGTTCTGGTGGTGGTTGTAAACCTTCTTCTCACAACAGAAGCTTTGGTTTTGAGTGTGATGATGGGATTTAGTTAGTCAGCATGTATAGATTTATTTGTATACCCACTAACTATATGAACTTGTTGAACTCTTTGAGGAAGCAAAGTGGTTCCTTTTGCAAGGTGTTTGCAATCTAATGAAGTTAGTTCAATAGATGAAAAGACTCCATTGACCCGTGTTTAAGGGAAAATTGGAAGATGCCAGATTACATGGACTATGGACATATGTTTGAAATACGGAAGTGGAATATGGAATATTTGAAGTAAAAAACCTACATGTTGAAAAGCAGTGGTGATTTTAAAGTTTAATATAAATACATCTTATTCCTCATCTCATCTTCACTTAAATCCTAAGCCAAATTGTGTTTTACTATTTTGATTTTGTTCTCTTCTTCCACATGGACCCTGATTTCTAGTTTGCCGTCAGTTGTGTGTCCCACTGCTTCTCCGAGAAGATGCAGATGACCCTTTGCATTAGAGTCGTTGAATGTGTGTTGAAAAGCCACATCCTGAGTACCCTCCCCAGCCCTAATAACTCACAATTTCTGGGGACGGAGTCTTGCAATCCAAATTTTCACAAGTGTCCCAAATTATTCTGTTCCTATTAAAGTTTGGAAAGCCACTGTTGAGGCCTTTGCTGTCATCATGATTTCCCCTAACTCATAGCAGCTTCCTGGGCCACCCTGCCTAAAGGGTCCACATATTTACAAACTGCCACAAAGTAAAAATATGCATACTAAATGAACAGGCTCAGAATATACAGCAATATTATGGAATTATTTATAATATTTTTTTAAGTTAGGTAATTAGGAGCAGATGTAGTGATTTTTTTATTTTTTTCACTCTATTACACATCTTCTGACTGCTTTATTTAAATAATCTAATCAAAGTTATACATGATTTAAGGAGACATATAGTACACAGAGCTTATAATGAAACTCAGCAGTTTCCCCACTCCACCCTTTTCCCCTTCTGAATACCACACCCCAGAGGCAACTGCTTTCAACAATTTTTAGCTGTTTCTTGTAGTATTTACATTTATGTACTTTTTAAGTTAAATATATTTTTAAATATGTAACGTGTTTACATAATTTAGAAGCCAAAGCTCTGTGAATACATAATATAAAAAGTTACATTCCTCTTCTGGTCTCTTTTTAACTTCTTCTCCTCAATGTAAATAGTTTTACTAGTTTCTTTTTCATCTTTCCAATGTATGTTTATACATTTGCAGATAAAAATATGTTTTCTCATTTTTACCTTTTTTCCAAAAAACAATAGGTAGTATGTATGCACTTATTCTGTATTTTGCTTTTAACATATCTTGGAGATCTCGTCATAGATAGATACATACACACCTTGCTCACTATTTTTTTACAGCTTCATGGTATTGCATTGTGTGGATTTCTATGATTTTTTAAAAAATATTATTTATTTGAGAGAGGGAGCGAGCATGAGCAGGGGGAGGGGCAGAGGCGAGGGAGAGAAACAGGGATTCCCCATGTGAGGCTTGATCCCAGAACCCTGGGATCATGACCTGAGCTGAAGGCAGATGCTTAACAAACTGAGCCACCAGGTGCTCCCAGCATGGTTTATTTAACCAGTCTTTTGTTGGTGGATACTTGAGTTATTTCTAGTCTTTTATCATTATAAATAGCACCATAATAAATAACACCATACGTATTGTGTTGATTCTGAAATGTACTTTTTTTGACATTTTAACATCTTTTGAGGGATAACTTATAATTTAACATCTTTTGAGGGATAGCTTATTACAGTTTAATTGGCAGTAGTATTTCATATATCTGTAGGTATCTTTGGGATAGAGTCCCAGCAGAGGGATCTCTAGGTCAAGGGAAAGTGGATCTGTACTTTCACTAGGCAGACAAAATGCATTTTGATCCTACATAGCCCTGGGATTCCCCGGGTGGCTCAGCGGTTGAGCATCTGCCTTCAGCTCAGGGTGTAATCCCAGGGTCCCAGGATCAAGTCCCATATCGGGTTCCCTGCAGGGAGCCTGCTTCTCCCTCTGCCTGTGTCTCTGCCTCTCTCTCTGTGTGTCTCATGAATAAATAAATAAAATCTTTAAAAATATGTATATATATGTGTGTGTGTGTACACACACACACACACACACACACACACACATACATATAATCTTACATAACCCTAAGCATTCATCTTAAATGACCACTTTGGTCATTTTATTCTGAAGTGTTCCTACTGATCCATAAAAAGATAATCATGCAATACAATCCTCCTTGATTTTTTTTTTCCTTTTTCATTATGTGATGATCATTGCATGTTTATTGAGTATTTTCTTTGTAGGGAATTCTTAGATAGTGGGTCTTTTAAAATGTTTAATTGTGTCTGCATATTTCCCTAATGTTAAGTAGAAATAATGAAAAGTCTGTTTTGTTATGTCAGTGTTCATTATGAATGTCTTACTTTCTGGTATTAGGGTTTCAGGGCTATATGTTTGGGCGGAAGTTTATAGATTGAGATGTCTTTAGAATAAGACTTGTTACCTTCTCAAGTTTTTCTCTTTTCCCATTCCATCCAGGTCAAAATGTGGAGAAAGAGATGAATTGTCCCCAAAAAGAATTAAAGTGGAGGTAAGATTATGCATTATATTTTCTTATGCTAATAATGTTTACTTACTAGTTCAAACTGGAAAAGGACCATAAACAAATGAAAAAGGTGAATTGTGGAATCTTTAAAACAATATAGAATTGTGTTGCCTTGAGGTATCTAATTTGAAGTAGGATACTAAAGAAATTCTTAGAAGGAAACAGTAGTGAGATTGATGTCCAGTCAGTTTATCACAGGTTGATTTGTCAATAGGTATTTCTTACAGATTTAAGATTTTGCTGGTTAAATGATTTGTTTTATGATCTTATATCATTAGTCATCAAATACATTTAGAGGAGTTAGAGGGCGGAGGGGAAGGGAGGCAAGAAGACTCTCCACTGAGTTGGGACCCCAAGCTTGGACTTGGGCTTGATCTCAGGACACTGAGATCATGACCTGAGCTGAAACCAAGAGTCAGATGCTAAACTGACTGAGCCACCCAGGTACCCTGAGGCTGTCCTGATTGTAGGCCTCCAAGAGGTAAGGTGAGCAACAACAAAAAAAAGTGCTTTTCTTAAGGCTGTCAGAACTGTAGAATGGTTTCAAAAGTACTGTTCCTTAATTTGGATTGAATGTTTTTTTTAAAAGGCCAGTCTGCAGCAAGCAGTGTAGAAATTTGAAGTTTGACAGCTCCTTCCTTTTTTTTCTTGGGCAAGGGATGAAGGTCCTTATTACTCTCTTAGTCATCTGTTACTTAATTTCAAGTTAGAGCAAATAAGCTATGTTTGACTACCCTAAACTATTCTCATTTTAATGAAGCGTCTGTGTGGACTAATCTTTCATTCATACCGAAGTCACAGTGCTCTTTTAAAAACATAAATCCCTTTCTCACTTAAATCTTTCCAATGGCTTACTACTATACCTAGTGTAAAATCTACACTTTTTCCCAAGACATCTAAGACCTAACATGATTTGACTCTAACCTTGTATCTCTAACCTCATCTCCTTCCACACTTCCCCCTTCTTTCTGTGTCTCAGCTACACTGACCCACTTTCTGTTGCTGGAATATGCCACACTCATTTGTGCCTCAGCGCTTACTGTTTGTTGCCCTGCCTAGATCTTCCCATGGCTTCAGCTCATAGCCGAGAGCTTCCTTGACTTTCACGCCTCCCTTTGTAAAAGGGCACCCTTACCTCCAAATCAGCTTTAGGCTCATTCTCCTGGTTTGTTGTGTTTTCATAGTACTTAACTGGTATCTGAAATTATATATATTTGTTTTTATTATAAGTCTGCCCCATTAGATAAGACTCCAGCTCTTACCTGTCCACTACTTTATAGTCAGATTTGATAATAGTGCCTTGTACTTAATAGGCACTTAATAAAATCTGTTGGGTGAAATAATCAATGGCTATGATGAAGCATCTTTGACTTCTTGAGAACTTTAGCCTAAAGCAGTGGCTTTCAAAGAAGAGAAGAGTTTTGTCCAAAAAAGGCCACACTTTAAAAAATTGTGCTTATATTTTTATTTTTAATCAACCTCACTGTTAGCTCTTTGTAATGTTTAAGATGGTTTAACCTCAGATATGCAAAAAACTTGCTGAAATTATCCAAAAGGCCATTAGAGGATAATCTAACTAGTGAAGTAGTTTCCATCCTATTGCATCCCAAGATCATGAACAAGAGAGGATCCCAGCGACTCTGCCCCTGAAGGGATGGCAGGTGAACATAGACACCGCTAAGAAGGCATGTGCCATTGAAGGATTTAGAGGAAAGACGGTATAAAATGTGCCTACAGACCAGGAAAAGTAATCACCTGCTAGCCTACAAATTCTGTCCACCTCTCTTTCTGTCCACCATTGGCTCTCTGTGTGACCCTGACTCGCACTCTTGTCACATTTAGGCCCTGGTTTCCTTTGTTGTCTGTGTTCAGAGATCACTGTTGTACATTGAAGTTTGAGATCATGAATCTCATGGCCTGTTTGAGCTGTCATTTTTTTCTTGTTAGGCTGTATTGGTAAGTCTTTCTGACCTTCTCATTGGCCCTTATCTGAAATTTAAGCAAAGTGTTTTTTGTATCCAGTCATAACGTTTTGAGTTTCCTTTTAGTAGCTCAGAATGTTGGGTTACTAGCATTAGATGTCACCTTTAAATATGTTCCACTAGAGATAATTGAATGATGGTTCTGTTTGGTTAGTTTATTGTTTTACTAGCATTCACAAAGCCACTTGAACAGTTCTGGACTTAGAATTAAGATAATCGCTGTTGCCTTTTCTGTGAATAACAGTTTTAACCCTTCCTAAATAAGACAAGTGTGACTCATCAACTCAGGCTACTTTAAACGCTCTTATAAACACTAAATTCTTGATTTTTGTTTCCCAGAAATAAATAGGGATTTGAGCTTTGAATTTAGGACAATAGTTTACTTCTCTTGCTGGTTTTTTCTAAATGTTTTGTTTTTGCTTGTTTTTTTAAAAGCACTCATGTATGGTTGGGCAACAGTATCTTCAGAGTATGTGTGTGTTTTGCATATGTGTACCTACACATGTAGCCAGTGTAATCCTTTGCAAAATATACAGTATTGGCATCAATCCTTGTTTAAGTTCTCTGGTGTACTCTAATTCAGATCGAGATACCAGAGCTACTCATTCAGTTCTGGAAGCTGATTCTGAGGCAGGTAGTGAGTGATGTGTAGGATTGTAAACTCCCTTAATGACATTTCATCAAGTATTAGTGCATTGTTTATACCTCCTTTCTATGTGGCTCCCAGCGAGGGGGAGAATTCCTGGCAAGAGGAGAGATTAAGGGAGGCTCTGTTGAGGGTATAAAAGACGGGTAGAGTTTCAGAAGGTAAAGGTGTGGGGTCGAGGGGTATCACAAAGATACACTAGCATGGGCAGAGACAGAGCTAAGAAAATAACTACGCATGTTCAGAGAACAATGAGACCAGTTTGTTCGGAATTTATAACTGATTCCAAGGATTTCATAAGTAAAACTAGAAGGATTTTAGAATTCTTTGAACATCCTGTTTCTTATTTCATTTGAATTACTAATTCTCCATTAAAAGAAAATCCTATAAAGATAAGCTTAATGCATTATAAATTATAGCAGATTACTAATTACTAGGCCCAAATTAATGAGAATTTTTCTTTCATTTTCTTTTTTATTTTTCTAAAATCCATGATAATAACCAATTAACACACATGCCAAGTTACTGACTTTTTTATCTCAAAAAAATTAGTTTTTCTAGTGAACAAAAAGAAATGTAATATCCAGTAGACAAAATAGAAATCACATAAAAAATAGACATGTAAGGGAAAGAAACATTTTCTTGCATGCCATTACCAGTACATTAGGACACTCATAAAACTAGCACTTTGTTCAAGCTTGGTAAGATGTTTTCTTCTTGCTAAATGCTGTGATTTCCTGATCTGTTTTTGGAAGTCTGGGTAGAAGTTTTAAAATCCTTGTGTGATTTTTTTTTCCCCTCTTATTGTGTAGTAGGCTGTTTCCTTTTAAGGATAGTTAGCTAATTTTTTTTTGTTTTTGTTGTTATTTAATACAGGATACGAATTTTAGTGAAGTACTCAGAATAATCTGTTGTCCTTAAATAGCATTCCTTTCTATAGGGAATATTAGACATTAAAAAACAAGAGATTTTGAACCTTCTATAATTCTGAGACTAATGCAGTAGACAATGGAGGAAAAAGCCTGCTAGCTTGGAAAGGCCTTAGGGTAACCCATCATTTGGAATGAAGCCTCTAAGGAAGGCACCTTTTCAACCTTTTATGTTAGTAAGTGAGGTTTGGGAGTATTTCTCCTGTCCTGGCTGGATAAATAGCTTGCCCACCTGGAATACAACCCTTTGTATGGATCCACTTTCAGCTAAAATGGAAATGAATTATGTTTATTGCTTGCTTTTTCTTCAGAGACCTCAAATCTAGCTCTGGGACACTTGCAAAAATAACTTTTTTATTGAATCTGTTAATGCCTGTCCCTGCTAGGCATTTGAAATTCATTATCACAAACCTTCTTGTTTATCCTTATGTGGAAGCTTTATGATTTCCATTTATAGCCAAAGAAACACCAAGAAAGTCTCAGTAACTTGCTCAAGTTGCCACATTGCTATCTAGTGGCAGAGCCAGGGCTTCAAATCTGGGTCTGACTCCTAAACTGCAAAGCAATACTACCTTCCTGGGTGCTGATGAGCATTCATAAAGCACCTTCCGTGTAAAAAGCACTGTTAGAATTAGAAGGCCGAGTGTGTGCAGAATTGGTAGTCTTTAAAGAGGGGGGAAGGAGTGGCATTTACCAGTTTCTATTTCAAGGAGGTATACCCAAACATTATTAAGTTTTGAGTGGAAAATTTAACAATATAAATTACAAAATGTATTTAAATTTAAGACATTACCATTTGACAGTGTAGGATGAAGAAAAGCACTGTTGGAAAGAGAGTAAGTCAAGAAAAATTAGTTTGACTTATTTATATTGTACCTGTGACAATATGTTTAAGACAACTTGACAGCTAGTTAAAGGAGATGAAAAACCAACACCCGAAGTCCCTGGTACTCTTGTCTTTTAAAAACATTAATTAAAAGTGGATTCAGTTGATAGCCTTTCTTTTTCATTAAGAACATAACGTGTTGTACGAACAAATCCTGTCATTACCTCCAGTGTTGTAAGTAATATCTTGGAAGAGAGGAAGAATATGTAAGAGCACCTGTCTTGGGACTGGCCACGGGAGCTGACTAAATGGGCTGTTAGTGATCAGATCTCATCTGTAGAATTTCTTCGTTCACTGAAATTGCTAAAGACTAGGCAAAGAGATGGGAGGTGACAGCATTCTTGATCCTGTGTGGGCTGGGAGTGCAAAGCAATCAGAGATAACTGGATGAAAGAAATGCAGTTTGTTAATAGAGACCAGAAAGTCAGAGAATTGGGGCTTGAAGAAGAAAGACTTAGAGGAAACATCTGCTAGCAGTTCCAGTGGGATGGGGGTGGAAGGAGGAGGCAGGGGGAGGGAAGAGGGTCAGAACATCCACCTACGCTGTTACTAAGTTTGTTGAAAGAAAGCTGGTCTAATTTGATGTAGACTCTTCCCCTCTGGATCAGAAAAACAGAAGCATTACAATCTGCTATTCATATAGAAAGTGTGAGTAAAAAAAAAAAAAAGAAAATGCACGTGTGAGGCTGAGAACATCTGGTGGAACAAACCATTTTAAAGACAGCTAAGCAGTGGCTTTAAAGTAGCTTGCTGGTATTTGGTGGCAAGGTTGGGGAGGAATGGGGGTGGAGACCAATGGGATGAGAGTAATTAGGTCATGAACAGCATCCCACCCTGTGTCTTTTATTTTCTCAGTGCTTAGAATCAGAGTCTCCCCAGTATGGGAACACTATGATTAATGGCAGTAGCCAAGAATATGACATGAAGATAAATTGCTCATAGCAATGGTACAGCTGGTTTTGGAGAAAAAAGCTTGAGACATAACAAAAGTCCTGCACCAAACATCATGTGAAAGAGACCAGTTTCTTGGGAATGTTCTCACTCTTGTTTCTAAGCCATATATTTTGGGGTACCTGAAAATGTAGCACCTTAGTCCTGTAGTTTCCCATAATGAACTATCAGAGACTGTGGAAGCAAATCAGAATGACTAATGTACTCCAGTCTCAGAGAGACCACTGATTACTTGGATATTGTCGTTTATTGCTTATTGCATGTTTTTACTTCTCTTTATTAACAAAGGAGCAGTGTCTTATTTCCCAGAATTTTTCACATGTAGAGTTTGAAGTCCTCCCCTTCCAGCTTTTCCATATTCTCATGGTTGAATAATCCAGACAATGGTGCCATCATATGTTTGTATAGCAGTGTGTACTTTGCCAAGAGTTACCATTTGCATTACTTCATTTAATCTCCACTGGGTGGATAAAGCAGATGGTTTCATCTCCATCTAAAACTTGGGAACACTGGAAATAAGGAGGTTAACTTTCCTGCCTGGTATCACACATCTAGTTCTCAACACAAGACTAGAACAGCACTGGAATATTGGAGGTTCTGGCTTGGGCACACTCCACCCAGGGCATGTTGAGAAGCCGGAACTGTATATTGTCCCCCTCACATTCATATTGGGCTTTAAGAAACGCAGATCTGGTTAGTTTCTTCCCCGAGACCTTCAGTGGCTTCTCTCTGATTTTAAGACAAAATCTACAGTTTTTATTTTTTTTTTTAAATCTACAGTTCTTAACATGGCTTTCAAGGCCTTACAGAATTTGGCCCTGCGTATCCAACTTCTCTCACCACTCCTTTCTCGGTGTATTCCCTTGTTAGCTATATTAAATATTGTCTGGCTTCCCCAGTGTGTTGTCCTGTTCTTTTTGCCTCCAGGACAACAGGCTTTTCTTTTGTTTCTTTCTCCATCTCTCTCTCTTTCTTTCTCTTTCTTTCTTTCTTTCTTTCTTCTTTCTTTCTTTCTTTCTTTCTTTCTTTCTTTCTTTCATTTATTTTAAAGATTTATTTATTTATTCATGAGAGTCACAGAGAGAGAGAGAGGCAGAGACACAGGCAGAGGCAGAAGCAGGCTCCACGCAGGGAGCCCAACGTGGGACTCGATCCCAGGACCCCAGTATCACGCCCTGAGCCAAAGGCAAAAGCTCAACCACTGAGCCACCCAGCTGTCCACCTCCAGGCTTTTCTATAAGCTTCTGTCTTTGCCTAGAGTTCTCTTCTTTCAAGTCTTAGCCTAGACATCATGCCCTCTCAGAAGACTTCCCTGACACAGTGTCCTCCACTATGTTCTGGATCTCTTTGTCCTTTTCTCTCAGGAGTCATTGAATCCCTAGCATTGAGTACAAAGTCTAGAACTTATTAGGCAAACGAGGGATTTTTGATTAATGAATAAACAAGTGTTTCCAAATTTTCATTGTTCTTTCCACTAAAACAGTTCCTACCAAAATAGTATTGCTGATTTTATTAATACCCAAGATTTCTTATACCGTGTAAGTAATCTCTAAGATGTCTATACTATGTAAATATCCCTAACGTTTATCTTATTCCCCCTGTATCATAGAGATGCAGCAAGTCACTCATAGCATGCTATTTTACTGTGATTAAATCTGGTAGCATTTTGCAGAACGGGAGATGGGTGGGGGAATGGGGTAACTGGGGGACAGGCAGTGAGGAGGCACTTGATGGGATGAGCACTGGGTGTTCTTTTTTTTTTTTTTTAATTTACTTATTTATGATAGTCACAGAGAGAGAGAGAGAGAGGCAGAGACATAGGCAGAGGGAGAAGCAGGCTCCATGCACCGGGAGCCCGATATGGGATTCGATCCCGGGTCTCCAGGATCGCGCCCTGAGCCAAAGGCAGGCGCCAAACCGCTGCGCCACCCAGGGATCCCTGGGTGTTCTGATATATGTTGGCAAATTGAATTTAAATTTTAAAAAGTAAAAAAATAAAAATCTGGTAGCATTTAAGGGGAACTTAATAAATATCAATAGCAAACATCTATGGGTTAATATCTATGTGCCAGTCGTTGTGCTAAGTGTTCTTCATGAATTTTTTTGGTTTCTTTAAACAGTTCTTTTTTTTTTTTAATTTTTAATTATTTATTTATTTATGATAGTCACACACAGAGAGAGAGAGAGAGAGGCAGAGACATAGGCAGAGGGAGAAGCAGGCTCCATGCACCGGGAGCCCGACGTGGGATTCGATCCCGGGTCTCCAGGATCGCGCCCTGGGCCAGAGGCAGGCGCCAAACCGCTGCGCCACCCAGGGATCCCTTGGTTTCTTAAAATGGTTCTAAAGTTAGCTGAGTAGACACAAAAAGATGAAATAGTCTTTCTAGTATCAAAGTAAGTAAGTAGTAGAATTGAGTTTTGAACTCATTGTAAATCTAAATCAGTTCAGCTTATGAAAATCAGAGCTGTAAAGGATGTGATGTACCTCTGTTTACGGCTGTGAATTTCATAAATGTGGTAACTCTGTGATTTTATACTTTGAGCAGAGGCTTTGAAGCCAGTGTCTGTAGCTGTAAAATGAAAGGAATCTAGGGCTGTGGTAGACATTAAATGAGATAGTATGTATAAAATACAGAAACATAGTTGGAACTGGTGGTGTGGGTAGTCACCTGGAAAGTGATAGCTTCTCTTGTTTTCCAGATCTTCTCCTAGCTTCCCTCATTGAATTTCCCTCGTTGAACAACCCCAACAGATAGGTGCTCTTAACGCAAAAGAGAGATTGCTAAAGAGAAAGTTAGATTTGTAGGTCTAAATAAGTTCTTAGAGAAAAATGGAATGACGAAACAAGTGTACTTTTGACTTGGATTTAGATTGTATCCACTTGTATAAAGTTCATTCTAGCTCAGTCAATGATTATATTCCATACATTCCTCTGAACCCAGAGTCCTTGGTTTTTGTGGGGTCCTGGAAAGGCAACTATTTTCATTACTTTAAAAATGCTGATTGTCTGTTGACCCACCATAGAGCTCTCTGAACTATCTCAAGATGTCAAATTTATTTGCCCTTGACTCTATTTCATTGCATGTCTTTGAATTTAAAAACGGCAAATTATTAAGAAATGAATTTTTTAGATGAAATCTTTGAAAACACGAGATCTACAGGGGAGAAATAAGACCCTGATGGAGAAAAACTTTTGAATCAGTATCTATTTCAAATAAGATAAGATATTTTGTTATTATTACATCTCTTTCTGCTATGTTACTATAAGAATTTTGGTTTTTTAATAATTTACTCTTTGCTACAAATAATTAGCTCATGAAACTAAGGGTGAAATATTTTGGAGATCAATGACCATTTCGGTGAGGAGTTCTTTAGTAGCTTTTAGTAAAGTTACTAAAACCATGCTATTGTGATATTTGTAGATATAAATTCACGTGGAGCAATAAATGAGAAAAAAAAAAGCTGGAAAAAAGTAGTAGGTGGATTGGCACTATATATATATATATATGTATGTATGTATACAGTGAAAATCATTTAAGTTGATGTATTGTCCAAGGGGAGAGTGCCCCCAAGTTAGTTCTGTTTAGTAGAAGTTCTGTTTCGTATGTATTGATAGACTTACTTAGCAGTGATTACATGCTAAAGGCAATGTCTCATCTGCTCCTCACAACAACCCTAACAGATAGGTGATCTTATCTGTATTTCTTTTAAAGATTTTATTAATTTGTTTGTTTATGAGAGAGAAAGAGAGAGCAAGTGCACGCACAAGTAGCAGAGAGAGGGAGAGAGCCAATGCAGGGCTCCATCCCAGGACCCTGGGATCATAACCTGAGCTGAAGGCAGATGCTTAACTGACTGAGCCACCCAAGTGTCCATCTCTATTTTTTATGTGATAGAAACTAAGGTTCTGGAAGGTGGAGTTACTCCTCCAGTGTTACATCGCGAATAAGTGATAGAATTGGAACATGGAAAGCAGATCTTTCTTCCTTTTTTTTTTTTAAGATTTATTTATTTTAGAAAGGGTGTATGTGTGAGCAAAGGGGTACAGGGTGAACAGGGGGAGGGAGGGAGAGAATCCTGAAGCAGATTCCCCACTGAGCAGGGAGCCTGACATGGGGCCTCATCCCAGGACCTTGAGCTTGTGACCTGAGCTGAAATCAGGAGTCAGCTTCTTAACCAACTGTGCCAACCCAGGCGCCGTGAGTGCAGGTCATTCTGATTCAGTCCCCATTGCCTGTCAATGAAATGCTGAAGGAGAAATGACACATCAGCAGAATTCTTTAGAAATTCAGGTTGGGATTCTTGGGTAGCGCTTTGAAGAAAATTTTCATTGGTTCTTTATCCCATTATATAAAACAGAATAAATTTCTGATGGGTGGTTAGAGAGTTAAATTTAAAAAACAAAGCAAACAATGAAATAAAGCTTTAGAAAAATTAGAGGGGAGGATCCCTGGGTGGCTCAGCAGTTTGGCACCTGCCTTTGGCCCAGGGCGTGATCCTGGAGTCCCGGGATCGAGTCCCATGTCGGGCTCCCTGCATGGAGCCTGCTTCTCCCTCTGCCTGTGTCTCTGCCTCTCTTTCTCTCTCTCTATGTCTATCATTCATAAATAAATAAATAAATTAATTAATTAATTAATTAATCTTTAAAAAAATTAGAGGGTAGGTTTGAGTATCAAATCTCTAAAGCAGGATACCTTTTTGAAGCTTATAATGATAGAAGAATTTATAAAATATATATAACTACAGTATATAAAAATTTTTTTTTAATTTTTATTTATTTATGATAGTCACAGAGAGAGAGAGAGAGGCAGAGACATAGGCAGAGGGAGAAGCAGGCTCCATGCACCAGGAGCCCGATGTGGGATTCGATCCCGGGTCTCCAGGATCGCGCCCTGGGCCAGAGGCAGGCGCCAAACCGCTGCGCCACCCAGGGATCCCCAGTATATAAAATTTTTAAAAATTTTGAATCTCATTACAAAAATATGAATTGGCAAAAATGAAGAAAACAACACCACCCAGTCCTGGCAAGAAAAACTTAGGGTTTGATTAACTAGTAAAGGCCCTTGGGGGAAGTAGTGAATGAAAAATGTTCATAAAAATGTTCATCCCTCTGCAGTAATTGAACTTCTAGGAATCGACTGTATTGGGTAATCTAAGCTATGGAAAATACTATTTCTATGAAAATATTTTTGGAGTGTTTTTCAATCTAAGAATAAGAAAAAGAATCTAAACATCTGATTGAATATAGTGGTTATTACTAATTGAACCACTAGGTGAAATGCTATATGAAATGTTATATAACCATTATTATTCACAAATGCTTGTGAAGTCTGTATTCCAGTGATGTATAAGTCTTACTATCTTTCTCATTTGTATTATTGTGAGGTTACAGCTGTAGAAATAGGGTAATTGTAGATAAAAGACTGAAAAGAAGTATTGTACATTAAAATCTTAATCATGAAAAAAAATCAATCATGATTACTCGGGTAGTAGGATTAACGTGGTTTTCTTTGCCGTTTTCTGAGTTGTTGATATTTTTTTTTAATTTATTTATTTATGATAGTCACAGAGAGAGAGAGAGGCAGAGACACAGGCAGAGGGAGAAGCAGGCTCCATGCACCGGAAGCCCGATGTGGGATTCGATCCCTGGTCTCCAGGATCGCGCCCTGGGCCAAAGGCAGGCGCCAAACCGCTGTGCCACCCAGGGATCCCCGAGTTGTTGATATTTTATTTACAAACTCTAAGTAAAAAAGGACTTATTCTTTGACCCATAGGATGGATTTCCAGATTTCCAGGACTCTATGCAAACACTCTTCCAGCAAGCTAAAGCTAAGAGTGAAGAACTCGCTGCTCTTGGTTCACAGGTAATGTAAACCACCAGTTAACATTCCATATTATTTATCTGTAGATTGAAAAATAAATGACTGCTTCAGCTAGAGTCCATTTTAAGCATCCAAGGACTGGATTTGTGTTGTTTTTGAAATGTCATTTGATCCACAGCTGTATCAACAAGATAGCAATAATAACGGAATGAGTAAAATCTGATACAGTGTTACTTATTCTTTGTAGTTTTATAGGAAGAAAGACAGATTCTCTACTTAAGAAAACTTAAAAGAAGCAATTTGCTACCAGGAAAATAGCTATGTTGACTATGGCTGTGTGTAATACAACTCTGGATACAGTAGTACTAGTTCTCAATAAAAACATTAATCATCAACATTGTAGCTATGGCTAAATCATTTTGATTCATGTATGAGAAAAAATAGTTACGTTTAATAGGTAGCTTCAGGCGCTTTCGCTATTATTTAATTGTCCTGTGCTGAAATTAACATTTAAAAAAGTCATTTCTGCAAATGCCACCTTTTAGAAAGCACCATAGGTTTTATGCCTGTGGATCTTCTGGCTAGTGATTGCTCTTGGCCAACTCAGTAGTGCCAAGTTTTGTTTCTTCTTCTGAAGACAATGAAAAACACATTTCCTCCTTGGAAATCTTGCTGAAATTTTATCAATTAATTAGTAATAAGTTCAAATGAAGTTACAAGCTCCTTTTGATCTGGTTTATGTGCATTCAGAAAAATAGTATAAGATTTTATCCTCTTCTGTGAATTAATACTTTTCATTTATTGTTTTTTTTTCTATTGTGAATCGAGATTTTTTTGTAACTAATTTTATATAGCTACTTCCCTATACTATTCTTTTATGTAGCATGGCAGTGATTCATATCTGCATTTTGACTATTAACGTCCTTGGCAAAATAACACAAATGCACTGCTTTGAACATCATATAAAAGTAATTTAAAACAATACATAAAGAAAGAACTTATAAAATACATGCAAAGATGAATTTCTATTTACTTGTGTATTTTAAGCGTGTCTTTTTATGATTGGTTGGGAAATACTGCAGTTTCATTCCATGATGAAGGGGAAGAGTCTTGTTGGCACTGGTGTTTTTCCTGCATAATTTGCATTGTTTAATTTTGGTGGGAGGTGTGTTTGTCTTGTTCTTCTAGACAGCCATTTTACACCTTTCCTCCCCCAACATACTGTCATCATATCAGAGTAGATATAGTGCCAAATCCTAAAATAAAAATGCCAAGATCTCACCCTGTGTGTTAGAAGCAGTTTATAGCAGATGTTGCTGTTGCTCTGAGGTTCCTTTTTAAAAAAATATTTTAAAGGACTCCGTACTTGGGGAAACAAAGCTAAGGTTATTTTGCCTTTGAGCTGAAATGGAATTCTCTTTAAAGGATGTGCAGGAAGATTTTTTTTCTTTTGCACAGACTCCAACATTTTATGTTTTAACATGATAGAGACATCTAAGCGTATTTATGGAACGTGTATACCACATGAAGTGTGAACTAATTTAATGAATACTAAATATATTTGCCTGGAGTCTGAAATAGGCATCTTTAAACCATTAAAAAAAATGTAGAATGTTTTAGTTACTGATTTTATTTTTGCTTTACTTACTAGCAGCCTGAAAAGGTGATGGCAAAGCAGATGGAGTTCCTTTGCACCCCAGCTGGCTATGAGAGACTGCAGCATGCTGAGAGAAGACTCTCTGCAGGACTTTACAGGCAAACCTCAGAAGAGCACAGCCCTAATGGCGTGACTTCTGATAATTCTGATGGACAAGGTATATCTTAGAGTGACCTACATTTTGAGAGCCAGTTACTATGTGCACTTTAAAGAGAAACAAAAGTTAGCTTATTTTTAAATACTGATATTTTATAGATTGTTATACATTCTTTATAAAAATTAGTTTTTAAATTGTCTTTTTCAAAAGAAAAATTTGATCCTGCAGATTTAATTAGCAGAGTTTGGTTTATATGTTTGTGTTTTACCTCATCCCTAAATTAGCTGACATACACAGTTGACACTTATTTTGTAAAGGGTGAGTGGGAATGGGACGTGTAAACAGTGTAGATCCTTCTCCCCAAAGAAACTGATTCCATGGGAGACATTTATCATTTTTTAAAAGATCACAATTTCATATTTTATTAGACTTCACAAACAAATTTTTCTATGATGTTTATAATATTTGATTCCTAAGAGAGTACAGTAAGTACTTCTAAAGTACTATGATAAGAATACAGAGATTTGTAGAGATATTATAAGAATGGAAGAGAGAAGAAATTTTATGTGCTTTCAGGCTTTAGACTGGCCTACATTCCCTATGAAAATATTTTATGTGGGACATTGGAAATTGTTCTCTTGAATTCTTAAGTTTAGAAAGCTATGATTGATGAATATTTTCATCATTTAAAAAAACTATTTTCTTTCTTTTTTTTTTTGTTTTTGTATTCACACATGAAGAAAATCTCAAATCATCATCATTTACTCCTAGTATCTCTTGTGTGCCAGGTGCTCTTCTAGGCACCAAAGATACATCAGTGGCTTGGAGCTTACACCCTAATGGAGGAAAATGTACAATATATAATATAGAAGTATATCCTCTAGTTCCAAGTAATGATACGTGTTTGAAAAAAAAATAATGTTGTTGTTTTACATATTATTATTATTATTATTTTAAGATTTTATTTATTTATTCATGAGACACACAGAGAGAGCCAGAGACACAGGCAGAGGGAGAAGCAGGCTCCATGTGGGGAGCCCAGCCCGATGTGGGACTCAATCCCAGGACTCCAGGATCATGCCCTGGGCCGAGGGCAGATATTCAACCGCTGAGCCACCCAGGCATCCCGATGTTTTACATATTATTGTTATACTTTTCTAGAGAGTGGCTGCCATTGTCAAAAAAAAAAAAAAGATTTCTCTCTAAGTGAGAACACCATCTTAACAAGCATTTTCTAAGTGTTGGATAAAATATGTCAGCAGATCAGAGTGCTGGAGGAGAAGAGCATTCTTCCTTTTTAAAAATATTACAGAAACTGTTTAGTTGAGCTCTTGTTTAACTTCTCTAGTCATCCTTGACGGTTATGACTTAAAAGAGTTAAGAAGCAAAACCAAAATTAAAGATTGGATGACTTTAATTTGTGAAACCAGGATAATGCAGTTTGGGGTGGCAGTCAGCTGAGTATGTAGATTTAGGTTCATGAGAGAGATGATTTGGCGTGTAAAACATTTTTACCATATCTGTGCTAATTCTGTTTTAATGGATTTGCTATAGGTTTTGTTCTTGCTGTTTAGGAATAGGCAATTGTTTGAAGCCATCTCTGTCTTTGATATTTGTTATTATGTGGTTAATGATATGTCTTGGTAAAATGATTGCACTGGTAAGAGAATGCCTTACAGAGGGGATGAGGATGTTACCATATGCCAGAATTGGAGTACTTACTGGAAAAATCTGTCTTTAGTTTACGTATCCCTCTTAAAAAAATGTCCTGATAGAATTGTAAAACCTTGGAACTAGCATGAATTGCCATTTTCCTTCTCAATTATTATTTAAAATATTCCTCTAGCTATTATTTAAATTCTTCGGTACCTGTTGCCTTTCCTTACTTCTTCCCTAAGGAGTGTTT
Organism: Nyctereutes procyonoides; assembly: GCF_905146905.1. Lineage (NCBI taxonomy): Eukaryota > Metazoa > Chordata > Mammalia > Carnivora > Canidae > Nyctereutes > Nyctereutes procyonoides. Next base: position 1,278,829 of record NW_026575132.1, read on the forward strand.
AGGAAATTTGTGAAAACATGTTTTTAAGAAAAACCAATAGTGTGTTTTTAATATTATTCATATTCGGTTTTTTCTTCCTTTTCATTAGGAGAAAGACCTTTGAATCTCCGAATGCCTAATTTACAGAACAGACAACCGCATCATTTTGTGGTGGATGGAGAGCTGAGTAGACTTTACTCCAGTGAGGCAAAGTCCCAGTCAGGTAAGAATATGGGATGTGATGAGAGACAGTAACACTTGAATAAAACATCTTTAAATTCTACTTTCCAATCTTCCACATCTCCACCACCCCCCTGTGCCCCCTCCCCCCAGTCAAAAAAAAGTCATTACAATGCTACTAGTCAGTTTTTCTCCCCTTGGAAATAAGATTGCCCTAATAATAGCCAGTCTTTTTTAGAACATAGTATTCCAAAGATTTGACAGGGGAAAACTCATAAAGGTTGATACAGTTTTGATTATCTATTACACAAATGGTGACTTTTATACAGATTTCTAAAAATTTATTTATTTATTTATTTATTTATTTATTTATTCATTCATTCATTCATTCATTCATTCATTCATTCATTCATTCATTCATGAGAGACAGAGAGAGAGGTGGAGGCACAGACAGAGGGAGAAGCAGGCTCCTTGCCAGGAGCCCGACGTGGGACTCGATCCTGGGTCTCCAGGTTCACGGCCTGGGCTGAAGGCGGCGCTAAACCACTGAGCCACCCGGGCTGCCCTTATACAGAATTAATTAATTAATTTATTTATTTATTTTTTTATTTTTATTTTTTTATTTAATTTCAGAATTTTAAACCAAATAATCCATGGCTGATTTGAGTTATGCTGTTGCCTTTTTCCAGCCTTTCATACTGTGAAAATGATGGATTATGTGTTTGCTCTCCCACTAAGAAACCTTATATACCAAAATCTAAACTTTTCTTGCAGATGCATGTTGGGGATGATATTTATATTACAGAAGTAAACTGAACTCCATAAAAGGATAAGCTCTTCTTTATTATAGTTAGATGTCTGCCTATTTTTCCCCAAGAGAAAGTGAGTTAGACACTAAGTAGTAGAAACCACCATTTGAAAGTATCTAGTATCATTCCGTCTTTGAGTTAAAGTGAGTAACTTTAGGAGTCACTTGAAGTCTGTTGCTTCATCTGTAAAACAGACATAATTTCTCCTGCATAGAGTAGTTATAAGCATTGAACAGGGTAGCATATATGAATTGCCTGGCTGATAGGAATTCAGTAAATTGTAGCTACTTTTTTTATACTCTTGCTAAATTTAAAATCCATTTTTGCATAGAGTGAGTAAATTCATAAATTGAACTGATTTCAGATAAGGCTTTAGTTTTGGTTACACTTCTAGAATCCTTTTCAAAGTGTGTTTTGTGTATAGGTATCTGTCTTCCAGTATTTCACATAGAAACTACATTTTGTTGTCATTCTGTAGTGTTTTCGTGAGGTTGAGATAACTATATACACATAACTCCAAGGAATGATTCCTTATGAAAGTAGTCTTATCCCTGTTTCTCCCACCCTAATGTATCATGGATAGAACTTTTAAACACAGTTCCATATTTAAATATGGAAGATGTTTTTTTTTATTTTTTTAAGATTTTATTTATTTATTCATAAAAGACAGAGAAGCAGAGACAGAGGCAGAGGGAGAAGCAGGCTCCCTTCAGGGAGCCTGATGGGGTACTTGATCCCAGGACTCCAGGATCATGCCCTGTGCTCAACCACTGAGCCACCCAGGTGTCCCAGAAGATGTTTTCTGTCTCATTTTTTCATTGATAGTAATTAAATATTTTAGCTAGTAACTTTGTTGTATATGCATGACCAGTTTTAGTTTACATGGTTTTTTATCATGTTGAACTAAGCATTAAATAAAAATATGGTCTATGTGCTAAGTGGTTTTTTGTGTCTTTCAGAATTTGACTCTCATGCCACCTTATATAGGTACTATCCCCCATTTTATAGATGAAGAAAGATACTAAGGCCTAGAGAGGTGTGTAAGTTGTCTAGAGATGTATATAGGTACTAATTGGCAAAGATGGAATTTAAATCCAGAATCCAAGCTCTTAACTGCAGCTCTATAAACATAAAATTTTTGTATGGAATCGCAGAATTATGAATAGTTGATACTGTTTGCTATGGAGTTTAGGGGTTTGTTTCATAAGCTGGAATTTGTTTTTTTGTGATCCATTGATTTAAAGTATCTGCACTCTTTGTGTTTCCATTTTTATGCAGAGAGTCTTGGGATTTTAAAAGACTACCCTCACTCAGCTTTTACTTTAGAAAAAAAAGTCATCAAAACAGAGCCTGAAGATTCAAGATAGCTGTGATTCTCCCACTATTCTCTGGAAACGGCATTCGATTTAAGGATAATGCTCCATCATAGACATAAGCCTTAATAACCAACGTTGCCTCATTCAGCTCAAACAGATTCATAGCCAAAGCATAAGGACTGATACGGTAGTCTGCGGAAACCAGGAAGACAAAACAACAGCCACAAAAGAGAAAATTGAGAGAATGTTGCAGTCTGTAACAGAAATATTGATCCATTCACATTCCTGTGTAAGTCGTTTTATGTAGAAAAGCTTACAAATTAATATTGTAAGCATTCATTATTTAAGAATGTACAATGTATTTGTCTAATTTATAGAAGTAAAATCTAGATGTGGAGGCCTTTTGGTCCAATAAAGGTGGAAACAGTTTATTTTACTTGAAATTTCACTGTCTACTTTTAAGTGTGTTTAGCATAAATATTATTATATGTTAGTTTAGAATCTTTGCAGTCATAAAGAAAGTTTAAGTGATGTAGTTATTGGCAGGGTTGCAGTGACTTTGGAAAAATGGAAAGCAAATGCTCAATTTAAACCAAGGAAAATATATTGTGGATTTAATATTTGATAAAACTGATTTTGTTTAACGGGAAATGTGTCATTTTTAGTCGTAAAATGTCACTTTTGCTGGCTTAGTCAGGCACATTTATGCAATTAATAAATACTAAAGTAAAGTTAAAAAGATGAGCAATAGAGTAGAAATCTCTTTTACTTAGTTGACTCAGAATGCTTATATCATTATATCATAAAAATAGGAAGCTACTACTTGGACAGAGAACTTGAAACAACTGAACTGATGTGCAAAAGCCGTGACTTAAATATTGCTATTTAAGACGGTGTTGAATGGATTAAGACATATGTAAGTTAACCCCAAATGTGAAAAGGATGGTGACTGTTAAAAAGGCTCTAATAATATAATAGAGTGAGAACCATTTTATAGGTTGAAATTCTTCTTTATGTCCTGGATGGAGTCAGAGAAAGTCGGGGCTCGCCCAGACCATACAGGTGTGGACAATCACTACCCCACATTTGCAGGCATAATTCTGAGGAGGTTTAGTTGACACCTGGATTCGTTATTTATTTCACAGCCTTGTATGCCTTTCATATATGTGTATGCAGTTTTTTCTTAAGATCCATTTTAGCTTGAAAGTATGTTTTCATCCCTTCCCCCTATTTAATTAATAGGCTGTGTGCATATTTGGGGGTGTGTGTGTGACTAAATGTTAATAATGTCCTTGCATACTTATGAGAATTACACATTGGAATCCATGGTTTAAAAAAAAAATACTATTTCTGCCAATTTACATTTTTTCTTTTGGTTTAAGAGAAGATATTTGACAGCTTACCTACTTCCTCCAGATTCATCTAAACCCAGGTATTGCTGAGAACAGCATACTGAACTGGAATATGTGGTTTTTTGGTTTTTAGTTATGCTCTAGGTCATAACTGCATAAAAAAAAATTAAGTCATAATCTGTTATACTAAAATTCATCAGCCACATGTTAGATGAAATGTCTGGACTGTAGTCTCTGATCACTGTCACATATATAATTGCTTTTTCATTTTGATTTGTAGACTAGCTTTACGATAGAAACACCAGTAAACAACTTTTATACTATTGAAAGGCTCTTTTTCCTACCTAAATGTTTTAATTGTACCATAGTGTTTTGCCCCCTGAAGAAGCTTTTTATGGACCTTGCAACTTTGTTGCTAGCTTGAGGTTGATTATTGTGGTTGTATTGTTCACTGTGTGTAGAAATAGTATGAGTACAATTTAAATAGATTGTTCAGTTTTTAATATTAGCCATAGAACTGGTTAGTATCTCAGTAGTTTCATGAAACGTTTCCTGTATTCTAATCTATTTTGAGAAATTTTGTGGGTTTTTTTTTAATTGTGTCTTACAGTTCAAGTTTGTAGATTTTAATAAGCAACAATTTTTAAAGATGCGGTAATCTTCCAGTTAATATTTATCTGTCTTTCATGGACCCACACACTGCATCTGCATCTTTAAATCCATAAATAAGTTTCCTTAAGTATCATACTTTCCTGGTCTTTCAAGCGTAATGATAAGGGGGAAGCACAAGAAAAATTTCAGTAGAATACAGTTTTTATTTTGTAAACACTAATGTATTAAATTTGCTATACATTGAAGCAAATAATATATATTTTTATTTGAATTGTATATATGAATTGGATGTTATAACTAGTTGATTTTTTTCATTGTGTTGGAGGTATTTTCACTGAACAAGGTCAATTGGTTACCTCAGTATTACAGCCAATATAGTCCAAGGGACCATATCTCCCCAAGTCTGTGTTGTACTTTACTATGTGAAGTCTGCGTTTCTGTGACTCTTAAATCTGTTGGTGAGGTGGGACGAGTGCACTTGCTTCCTGTGGCAATAAAGATTTTCTGTGCCTCACACATTTATGTGTATAGAACTTTCTGCAAAGCACTTTTCACAGTAAGTAATACTGCCCCCCCCCTGCCCCGCCTCCCCTCAATGGTTATTAGGGCTAGGGTTAGGTGTAAGGGGCCAGGCCCAGGACTTATGTCCAGGATGAAGCATTATTATCAACTACCTTCATTTCTAGGAAGTTATTTGGCAAACAGGTACTCTGTTGACTCTGGCCTTGTTGGGGGATATGGTTTGGTTTGGTTTGTGTCATTCTCACATGAGAGAGGTTCACAAAGACATTGTAAAAGTGACCCACCATATCTAACCAACTAAATTAATAAAAGGAGGGACGTTAGGATTTAACATTTATCATATATTTTGAAAGTGTTAATGTGATTTGGCCTCAGTATTACCACTAATGATAAGATACTGAGCTCACCTAGGACAGAGATTAGCAGAAGCTTTGCAATGAAGGTGGTTTTGTTTTGTTTTGTTTTGTTTTGAGAGAGTGAAGTCGAGAGAGAGAGAGAGAGAGAGAGAGAGAGAGAGAGAGAGAGAGAGAACGCTGGGGAGAGGTGAGGGAGGGGCAGAGGGAGAGAATTTCAAGCAGGCCTCACCCCCAGTGTGGAGTCTGATGAGAGTTCAGGCTTGGCCTCACCACCTGAGATCACAACTCGAGCTGAAATCAACAGTTGAATGCTTTAACCCACCAAGCCACCCAAGCACCCCTGCAGTGAAGTTAATCGATGAGTTTAGTAGATGAACTGAGGGCTTCACTGGTCCCTACACTGTGCTAGACAGTGGGATGCAGGCGGGGACCACAGAGGAAGCAAGGCATGATCCTTGTCCCTTGTGAATCCCATACCTAGTTGAATGGGAACTAATACCACTCAGATAAAATGCAGATCCCAATGTGTTACAGAGTTGGAATAAATAAGGAGCTGACATGTAAGTGTATCCTGTGTGTTTAGTAGGTATTTTACAGGTGAAAGAAAACATTCTGTGATTGAGATGCAGAAGAGATCAGCCAGGTCTAGGATAGTTCACAGAAAGGGGTGAGATGTGCTCGAAAGCCATTGTAGTGTGAATGTTTTTTAGACTTTGAGACTACATAGACAAAAAAAAAAAAAAGTTGTTTTTGATGCTGAATGCCAGTTAGATCTGCTTAGATCAGGATAAGAATTATTTTTTGACAGTCCCATTGAACCTACAAAAAGCAGGGGGGACGTGTGCTTTTTCTTGCCCTTAATAAGTAAAACCACTTGGGTAAAAGCTTTAGGATTTGGTGATTATGAGGCTCCTCGCACCTAGTGTACATTTACAGTTACAGGTGGTGGTATTGCAACCTACATATGCGTGCAAGGAATTTTCTCACATATAGTCTGTTCACTTGGTTACTCAAATGTTAAAGTATTACTGACATAGTTGACCTCTTTTGCTTGTATTCTTGTAACTTCACTTAATACTGATGCACTGAGTCTTCAAAAGAAAATCAACCGACATATTAACCTAATGCAACTAGGAGGAGGTCTATCTTTTATAGGAAATGATTTGGTTAGTAAACAGCTAAAGTTAGAATTGAGTAAATGTTTTGTTTGTAACAGGTTACAGCATATAACCATATATGGTAGCTGCTACTTAACTAAAAACCACCTTATGGTCCAGCTGTGTGTGCATGGGGGTGTTGTTTCAGGGAATCTAAGCTTTATTCATTATTATCTGTGGGTGTCCTCATAAATGAGATTCTCACATGGGCCTCCAAAATTAATAAAAGAATGATCCAATGTCCAGAAATATATTTTTATTGTGAATGTTTAATCTTAAACCAGAAACCTTACCGTTAACTATTTCCTGATTGACTCTGTAAGATGATTCTTATTTTACATAGAATTGATCAAAAGCTAAATGCTAGAGCTAGGGGTTTTTTTTTTTCTCCTCAAAATAATATATTTATTCTCTAAGTTTTAATAATAAAAAATTTCAAACAAAAGAAAAGTTTTTAAGTACAATGAATAACCATATTCCTAACACTTAGATTTAATAATTATTAACTATCTATATTTGCTTTACCTATTTATATATTTTTTTCTGAATCATTTTAAAATCAGCAGAAGACATCATGCAATCTTTACCCCTATACATTTCACATGCTATCCTCTGAGAATATGGGCATTGTCGTATATAATATGTGTGTGCAGTTTGTATGTTTGTCATAGGTGGCAGAGCATTGATAGGTTAATACTGTGTATTTTTTCCATTTTATACATGTATTATAATTGGTTAAATTAGTTTCTTTAGATACTATAAACATCAGGTACGCTGGTAACTTTCATCTTCTGAGATTTTTGTAGGGCCAGGGCTTTTCTTACTTTTTTGAGTAGGCAATGGTTAAAGCTTTAAAACCTCTGACTTAGTGTCTGCTGACCTGTGAAAATTAAAAAAAAGTAAATACCTTGAAGGTCTTTTTATCTTTTGTATGCAGAAAAAGCTAATCAAAACTTTATTTTTTAATTTGAACTTGTAAATCTTTCTCTAAGTTTAACAAATTTTAACAAACACTTTTAAGGGAGCTATGAACAATGATAGGTTCTTTTTACAGAATTGGTTAACTAAGCTCCTTTATTTCTTTATTCTTTCATATTCTCCCTGTCTTTTAAAGGCCACAAAATTTTCAAGTATGAAAACAACACAACATCCTATTGAATTCTAGGTCTCCTGGTTGTATCTATTTGGTCACAATTTCCAAGGTTATTTTTCTGACAGCTAAATTACTTCCAACATATCACTCCAGTAATGTTAAAGTTTTAGTCTTTACAAGTTCATCTTCAATTAAAAGGAATTTTTATAGCAATTGGTTAAAACTCTCAAGGAACATCAGAAATGAATCAGATAAAATCCTAGTCTTGGGGTTTTTTTCAACATAAATATGAAATGTTTAATTATCCTTTTTCTTTCTTTTTTTTTTAAGATTTTATTTATTTATTCATAGGGATGCAAAGACACAGGCAGAGGGAGAAGCAGGCTCCATGCAGAGAGCCTGACGTGGGACTCCATCCGGGGTCTCCAGGATCATGCCCTCCCTGGGCTGCAGGCGGCGCTAAACCTCTGCACCACCGGGGCTGCCCTTATGATCCTTTTTCTATTTTATTTTTTTCCCCATGTTATTATCGCCTGGTTCCAGACACTTCAGTGAGAAATTTCCTCTATTTAATTATTTTACTTTATTGTGCAACTGCTGTCTATTTAAGTTTTCCAGTGCAACTTCTCCAAAACATTGACTTCTTCACAAACTCAGAGTTAATTGAGTGCTGCCATCAAACATGTTGAAAATGCAGATGAAATAAATAGAACACTTGTTCGAGACAAGTTGGTAGTGCCACACAAGTGTTAACCTCAGCTGAGAATTTTCCTCATCAATTTATGAAAAGTGGCAAAGTTTATGAGTGTCCTAGCAGTCCGAGCAATTTGGTAAACAGCTTAGTTTAGCTGTGGGTGAGCACCAATGATGGTGTAAGTTAGATTGTGCTTCATATTTACACATTCTGAAACTTTATGAGTCATCTTTGCATTAAAAGTTTGCACCTCATAAATTTGTTTTTAAAGTGCCATGTTCAACACCCACACAAAATCCTAAGCAAGCAGGACCATTCTCTTATAACTGTCACAGATACCCTCTGCTGACAGGTCACTTGGGCTCAAGTATGTAGGAAGATAATTAAGTAGTACATACGTAGGTGGAGTCTTACCGGTAACTGGCTCAGCAGAAGCATTTTAAAATTTTCTGAGACTACGTACCACGTACCACTTTCAACTGTGAACTGTTAAACCAGACACCTGTGGTCTAGTCCCATACCCTGCTACTGATTATCCTTCCCAGAAGACAGTGATTTCTTTGGTAGCACACTCTTATACTGTAGGGGCATTCAGAGTATCCTCATTTTAGTTATGGGTTTGTTTTTTTTTTTTTTTAAGATTTTATTTATTCATGAGAAACAGAGAGAAAGGCAGAGACACAGGCAGAGGGAGAAGTAGGCTCCATGCAGGGAGCTCGACACAGGACTTGATCCCGGGACCCCAGGGTCACGCCGTGGGCCGAAGGCAGGTGCTCAACCACTGAGCCACCCAGGGATCCCCTAGTTAGGTTTTTTAGAACACACTCTTTCTGCCTTCAGGTTCCCAATGACACAATGTAAGGATGTTTTCCACCAAAAGTTAAAATGGACTAGGTTGTCCTTTTTCTTCCTGGAGTCAGCCAGTTTTTCTGTCGTCAGAATGTGCCCATATATTTATTGGGTGGATTTTTTTGTATGCATTGGCTCTCAGAGTGGACCACATACATCTTTGATTTTTTTTTTTTTTTTGGATGAGAAGACAAGACAACTTGTATGATGAGAAAAATACCACAGATATAGATAGGTACTTAACTCCAGCTGTTACTATTAAAAAGGCATTTTGCACTTATTTTAAAAATTAGCATTTCAAGGTGAGATAGATTTGAGGTTACCTAATTTCAACTGTTAGTATTAAAAAAGCATTTTGCAGTTATTTTAAAAATTAGAATTTCAAGGTGAGATAGATTTGAGGTTACCTAATTTATTCTGAGAATAAAAAATTAATGTTGTAATATTTAAAGGTGAGTAGAAAGATCTTATTTCCCAAGACCTTAAACAGGAGAAATAAATCACTTTCTCCTATGTCCCCTTATTAAAAAACAACTAGTTCTGCTTTGTAAAGCAAATGATCTAAAACAGGCTTATTTAATCTAACAGTTGTGTTACTGCCATGTAGCAAATTTACCATTTCCCAGCATTGGACCAACTGCCCTACATTTAATCCTCTGCAAGTCCAGGAGGTTATTGTTGACCCATTTTGCAGATCACGCTGCTAGGAAATAGTAACCTGGGCCAGTCTGTCTGATGGCAAAGTGCCCCCATCCTGCCACATTTCCTTTGAACCAAGTGGCTGGCCTGTGCTGTTGTAAGCCTTTTGCTTTCTAGCACAATAAACACTTTAAAATGCGGATGAAACTTCACTAAACACACAAACAACTAGGCTATGAGTATTGATCAGCTCTTTAGTTGTTAGTGGTGTCTAGATTCCAGCAGAAGCTTCCTGGAAGTGAATATCAAGCCATTCTGAAGGCAAGTATTTAAGCAGAGAAGTAAAAGGATGTTGCACTGCCTTGGGACAGGCCCAGATCAGGTAGTGGGAAAATCACGTTCAGGTACCATTAGGAAATGTAAGGGACTAGAGCAAAGAATTCAAGCAAAAATTTAATTAGATTTAATTAGAGATGAAACATCTAGAAAAGAGAATGCCCATTAAATGAAATCTTTTGAAACTCATGACATTCTCACTTAATTTGAAAAGTTAACTAGAAGCTTTTCAGGAGGGTAGTTAAATAGTCCGAAAAAATGTTTGGAACACAAAAAGAAAAACAAATGGGATCCTTAAAAAGTAAGACGTTCCAAGGAGCCCCCAAGGGGCTGATTCTGGCTCTGAGGTATGGAAGGAGTGACAGGTACTGTTGCAGGTGTCTGACACTCAGGTGGCCAAAGTGAGCAATGAGAATAAGGACCGAAGTGAACAAGAACGAAGGCCGCCCAGTCACACAATAATTCATTCTTAGCAAACATTTGTTAAGCCATGTGCCTACAAGTAACCAGGCACAATGTTAGGAGCTAGGAACACAAAGATCTTAAGACATTGTCCCTGCCTTTGTGGGGCACTTACTATCCAGGAGAGCAAGATAGCGATCGAGACCATTGATGATAAAGTGGCAGGACCTGTTAACAGACCAAACTAAATGTCTGGCTCCTGCTAAAGGAACTTACTGACCAAGTAGATGAAAAATATCCATGACCCTGGGAAAAGGAGGGAATAGTAGTGTCACTTTTCCAAAAAAGAATTTAGGAAAGAGTTTGGTGTTCGATGACATTTTCTTCCACACACGTTCTGTTTTGGAATTGTTGATATATGTGAGTAGGACTGCCATGCAAGCGATAAATATAAACAAAGGTAGTGCAGAAAGTCCAAGCTGAGGTTAAGGATTCTTGAGAATTTGAAGTTGTTTTCCTAGAAGACTCCACCAAGAGCAAAGCTTGTTAGAGAAAACTGATAATCCACAAATAAACCTTAACACCATGATGGAAGATTAAGGTGTATTTTTGGTATGTTGTTGAAAGGAAGAAGAAACAGGGGATTCAGTGAAAGAAACAGATTTAGAACCAGCGTTCATTTGACTTCATTTATATCTCCAAATGTCACCCACAAATTATTAATTACAAAGAAAAAGCTAATTTTACAATTGTGAAATCTAGTGTATTCTTTGCCGAACTGAGTGAAAAAAATTCTAGAAATAGCACTTAAAGCTTGCAGTTGTGACCTAATTAATCCTTTTTTATCATTACAGTTGTGACCTAATTAATCCTTTTCACACCCTGCAAATTTGGAATTATTTTCCTTGTTTTATGAAAGAAAAAACTGCTCCAAGAGATGTAGGAACTCATTGATACCTAGAGAAGGAATCTGTTTACAGGTAATAATTGCTTCTGCTTGGGTTTCTGTCCTTAACAAGGAAGGAAAATTAGACTGTACATTTAAAAAATGCAGGTTGCCTCCAGCTCCTCTATGTGAGCCAATGTGAGAGCTCTAATGAAACAATTATGGAAGGGTTGGGAAAGAAGCAGCATGGGCACTGATGGCTTAAGATAAATTCAAGATCCAATATGTAAGTATTGTACTTTATTTCTTAAATCAAAGGTCTTTTTCTGAGATAGAGAAAGCATGTTTTGTTAAAACATTCTTTAAAAACTCAAAGGTAAAAAAAAAAAAACCTCAAGGGTTTTCTAAGTACAACAAAAATGACCATCATTGACATTTTTTAGGCACATCTAAGGACATAAGAACACATAAGAATAAATTAAGGTATAATTCTTATTCCAAACATTTATGACCTAAACAGTGTTATTCTGAACAAATGCAAGGAGTAAGAACTATAGACTGTGCCCACAACCCACACCCGTTCTCTACTGTCACTCAAGGGCATGAGGACCAAAACACGGATGTCACTGTGGGCCGTGGTGGCAGCTGCTTCCACGGTGAGCTCTGTTTGACGTGAATTTGAAGCTCTCACTTGGTCTTAGTGGAGCTATCTAGGATTTGCCTGGAAACAAAAGCCGAGACACTGAATACTCTAGAGCTCAGGTCAAGACTGGCGTCATAGATTTGGGAGTTACTGGGGTCTCACAAATTCTGGTTGCAGCCATGAGAGTGGATGAGAGAAGGAACATAGAAGATAGTGAAAGATAATCGCAGGAACTCTTGGTGCATATGGAGCCGCTGGAATGACCAGAGCCACCAAAGAGAACCCCGAGCCAACAGCAGAACTAAGAGGATACTGTCCTAGGGGCCACTGGGTAGAGGTCAGCCGTCGTGGCAGATTGGACAGGAGTCCCGTCGCTGAGAACGGTTTGAATTTGACTCTTGAGAAGCTGGTCACTGTTGACCTCTCAGTGCCACCAAGCAGGCTAACTGGGGGGATTAATGGATGCAACTCTTTATAATGCAATCCAAGTAAAACGCAACATGCTACTTAAACAGAGTATGAAGGTTACCAGCTGGCCAGATACAGGCATTTACTCAGATGGCAGGATCGCCGGTTCCTTGATAAACGCCGCGTCCTTCCCTCGTCACAGAGACTTAGATTTGCTTCAAGCTGTTTGCCACAGCCAAGCGTCCTGTGCACCCAGAGTGCAGTGCCCCTGGGACCCGAAAGCTTCTATCCCCAGCTCTCGCCCAGAGTCTCCATCTCAAAAGGCTGAAGTAGAAATCTGGAACAACTCATTGGGAACCCCAAACTTTAGAGCGGAACAGATTTGTGTACAAGAAAACATTTGTTTTCTTTTTTCTATGTGTTTCATTCAGCAAAATAACATTTTAACAGTAAAATACTGATGAATCTTAATCAACCCATGATGCCAGGCCACCATCACAATCATCTGGCTATTTATAATAATCTTGTATTTGTTTTAAAACACTACTTTTATTTTATCAACTGCTTATTTACAGTTTTTAAGGCCTCAAAACCAGGTAGCAAATATCAAAAGGGATGTTTAGAAGAAGACGGTAATACTTCACCAATGAATATATTTTTTTACAGATCTGAAATATGTTTTAACCTCTCGAATGTCCTTGTTTTCCTCATGCTAAAGGTAGCTTGGAGGTAGGATTAGAACACTCTAATAGCTGTAGTTCAGCCTAAACACACTGTCCCTGATCTCACAGAAATGATGAACCCTGGTGACTTTAATTCCATGAAAGGGAATCTGACACATCTGCTCTTGGCTTCTGCCACCAAAGGGAGTGGAAGTGTACCTAATAGAGCTAAAAAGGAATATGTCCCCAACCACATCCTGGCAGTTTGGAAAGATGGGCCTGCCCAAACTCAAAGAAAATGAGAATCGAGAGTAAAGAGCTATAAAAATCCAAATTTTAGTAGTCTACAAGGTAATTAACTTTTAAAAAACCTCTGAGTTAAGGAAATTAGCCTTTTTGAAATTCGCTGTTTTTAACTTAATAAAAGCAGCTTTTACAATTCACTTGATTCTCTCAAAATCTCTCATGGGATGTCCATTTCATATTTGTCTGACTATGGGTTGGGCACCAGAATTCTGATATGGTGAGCGTTACCTCGTGGATGGTGGTACCCATGCACAGATGGAAGCATCTAGGGAACTCTTCCCGTTGGAGGATGTACAGTGTTGAGATCAGGTGCCCTGTTCTCAAAATGAACCTAGGCCCACCTGTTGAGTGACTTGTTAAAGGTCTCACAGCCCCCAAGTGACAGAGCCAGGGCGACACCCTCCCCGGTCTAGTGCTCTTTCCCCTGCACCACTTTGCTTCTCCACCAGGGAAGACTCGTCTTACTTCCCCGAACAAAAAACTTCTTACTATCGGTGGTTGGAAACAATTCAGGAAACATGAACCTGAGTCCTGGTGCGTCTACCATTTGTTTGACTTCCTACCACCAAGTCCCTTTATATCTCGTATCTAAAGCTACATTATTGGGGTTCCTGGGTGGCTCAGTTAAGTGTCTGCCTTCGACTCAGGTCATCAACCCTGGGATCGAGCCCTGTTATCAGGCTCCCTGCTCAGCAGGGAATCTCCTTCTCTCTCTGCTCCCCCCACCCTGCCCCACTTGTGTTTTCTTACTCTCAAATAAAAAATAAATAAATTAATTAATTAATTAAAATAAATACCTTAAAAAAAAAAGGCTACATTTCCCTTATCCAGAGAAGTACACTTTGGCAGTTCAAAGCCAAGTGCTACAGATCGAAGGACTGGCTCCTTTTATAACTGGCTTTATCTTCAGGTGATGAGACTTTTAAACAAGTCATTAAAGCTTTTTGACCTTCAGTTTTCTCATTTGTAAAATGTAAACCCTAAGAGGTGCTCTCGAAATTCCAGGATTATGGTGAGATTATGGAATATTAAAAAACATAAAGGTGCTCTAAAGCAAAGGTGCTGGAAACCTTACGTGATTCTGTGATATCCTGATAATCCATGAGGTTGTTTTACAGTGTTTAAGCTATTGCTAATAGTTACTAAGGAAAAAGAATTCTTGGAGTCTGCAATTTTTCTTCCCATTAAAGAACATGCTTTAGTTTTTTGTTACAATCCTACTTTAAAAAATGAAGGGACTTTTTGAAAACGTAATAAAGGGACTTTTTTATTTGAATATTTAGGAGTTGCTGTGATGCAGCAAAAGAATATTGACTACGGTTCAGGACACCAAGATTCTAGTCCTTGGCTCTGCCATTGTCTTTATTATTTTTTTAATATTTCTTTTTTAATTTTTTTTAAGATTTTACTTATTTATTCATGAGTCACAGAAAGAGAGAGGCAGAGACACAGGTAGAGGGAGAAGCAGGCTCCCTCCAGGGAGCCCGACGTGGGACCCAATCCCAGGACTTGGGGTCACGGCCTGGGCCAAAGGCAGATGCCCAACTTCTGAGCCCCCTGGGTGTCCCTGCCATTGCCTTTATATGTGGCTCCCTGAGTCACATCTTTGCGATGCTGGAATTCCTCATCGTCTGTATAAAGAGGGGGTGGGCTTTCACGGGCTTCCCCAGCACGTGCCCTTTGATAATCTGAAGTATATTGACCCCGTCCTTGTACACAGGCCTTTTGCACAGATTTCAGTGGACTCAGCCTCACCCAATGCATAATGGACTCCAGGTTAAGAAGCCCTACCTCATTGATCTCTTCTAGCTTTAATCCTCCAGAAGGCTACAACGAAGCTGTCTGAAGCTATTTTGGACAAAGATGGCATTTCATTTCCAGCTATTTATTCATCAGAGTTCAACCTGAATCTTACATATGGCAGGAGATTTCTGGCACCAGGCCACCCCACAAACAGTGGAAATTTATAAGAAAATGATCTGATGGCCTCAGTATTATTAAAAATGAGAACTCCTGAATCTATCATCTCATATCTTAGGCATCGATCGATGACTTGGCTCGCACATCCAGGCCTACGACTAAAATAAAATGGCATTTGGTAAAACAAGGTCTTAATCTCTGTTCACATTGAAAAGCAAATTCAAGAAGCTGAAATACCTCTTGCTGCTTGAAAATGTACACGGCGGGGGGGGGGGGGGAAGACAGCTGGGTGGCCCAGGGGTTGGGCAGTCTCTGCACCAGGGCCCATTCAGGTCAGCATAAGCGCACGGGAGGGGGTTTTCTGGAAGGGTACGAGGATATTTCAGGGAATCACAGACAGGAAGGCAGTGCAGCTTCGGAAAGAACCGGAGCCTGGGAAGTTGGGAATCAGGCAAGCGTTCTCTTCTCTTGCTGTAGCACAGGAGCTAAGTGCTTCCCACTTGGCCTTTCCCTCCATGTGTCTGTCATGAAAACGATGGGAAAGGACCCCCCCTCTCCTCCCCAAGGCGCTGCCCAGGCCCAGGCCCAGGCCTGCGCTACCAGGGGCCTCCTGCGGCCTTGTGGCCCGGGGCTCAGGGCCAGCCCTCATCCTGGGAAGGCAAGCCTGGCCAGCAATGCAGGGCCATGTGGAAGCTGGGTGTCCTCCTGTCCTCTCTGTCCTGACGGACGCCAACGCCGGAGGCTGCCCGCGGCCACCGCACCCCATGTCCTCGGCAGGAGGGTTGGCACAGTCGCAGCACATGGCACAGGTTTTCGTGCTAGAAGTTCTGGGCCATGGAACCACCTATTAATCTCTATAGAGCTTTTCCAGGACAGTTGGGAAAATGTCGATTAGCTTTGCAACTGCAGAACTGTATTCGTCAGCGCCGTCCTGGCTGCAGGACAGGTGAGCACCCTTGGGCCACCTGAAGGGCAAGCAGAAGCCAGGTCAGAAGCGCGCTGGTGTTTAAGGGCAGGAGGGCGACAGGCCTCTAGTTGGGCCTAAACCGGGAACCCCAACACCTGTCCCCCAGTCTTCTCGGTTCATCCCCGCTATTGTCCCTGCCAACTGGCGTCACTTGCTCCCAGTTCACCGGGGGGCAAGGACTGCCAGCGACAGTGAGCGTACCCGCTTGGCCAGGTGGTTTCTTGAGCTACTAACTTGCACGTATGTCCCTGCTGTGCACTCCTGCGCCCCCGGAGCCGTCCGCATAGACTAAAAGGGAATTAGGGAACTTCCAGCCAGTGGGCAAAGATAAACAGTCAAAGCTTGCTTGCTTTTTCTGTTTTTCTATTTAAAAAGGAGGCTCTTTTGTAAGAGTCTATCAGAAACAATAGTTCTGGAAGCCAAACTTTTTTTTTTTAAAAAAAGAGCCAAATTTAGGTTCACAGCCAAATTAAGGGGAACTTACAGAGATTTCCCAGATATTGCCGGCCCCAGACATGCATAGAAGCCAAGGCTTTTGATCTGAATGAGGTGGGTTTTTATAGAGGAGAGAAAAGGATTGTGAGAAGTGAAAGGAAAGGCCTTCAAGGATGTAGGGCATAAAATTTGTGTTGTAATAATAATGATACACTGGGATGAGGGTGAAAGAAAACTCTGATGGTAATTACCCCCTCCGCAGGGAGAAGGAGGTGAGGTCTGGTGAGATCAGTAGAGCCAGGATGTTAGGGGAGCCACGTGGAGGGAGGCAGAGTTGGTCTAGGGAGGCTCTGGGTACCAACACCGGGGTTGGGAGCCACGTGGGGAAGCCCATGGGGCCACTATGAGAGTAAGGCCTACCAACACCGGGGTTGGGAGCCACGTGGGGAAGCCCATGGGGCCACTATGAGAGTAAGGCCCTGCTTGCCATGGTCCTCCGTGCCAGGGAGCCACGATGATCTGGGCTTAGTTGCCTTGCGACCTGTTGAAGCCCTTCCGCTGATGGCAGCGAGCCCATCACATCCCCTGGCCCTTCCAGCAGAAGGGGCCCCCCAGACTCCGGAATTTGAGGACCTCCCTCTCAGCTTCCCATGTTGATAATTGGCCTTTCTGACAGAACAGGACATCTGTCCACCACAGAAGGTGGCTCCTGACCTCAGAGGTGGGTAGTGGTCTGGACAAAGGTTGCCACTGGCCCTGTTCCTGGCTGGTACTAGACAGTGGAGAACGTGACCTTGTCACGGAGGCACACGGATTGCGGCCCTCTACCTCCAAGTCCAATTCCCAGTTGCCAGGGAGGAGGTTCTAACCGGCTTAGCCTGGGTCTTGTGTACACACCAGTTTAACCAACTGTGGAAAGAGGAGTGGGGATTCATGTGCCTTAGGTGGTGGGATGTTGCAGGGGGATGTCACAGACAGGGTATATATTCCAGAGCGCTTTCATAGGAAACTCTTTACACAGTTGTAATTCGTACAATCGGATCATTACATGTATGTTGCTCTCAAACTAACAACATTTAATGAACTATTATATCATCTTGGATATGACATCTTTGTGCCCCAGTTTTTTCACTTAAACCACAAAGACACTGGTAAAAGTATCTCGAATGTTTCTTAAACTCTTGACTTAAGGTTGCATGATTCTATCTCACCATATGTGTAGAAGGCCACGGGCTGATCGTTCAGACAGCCAGGAGGAAAAATCAAATCCTCTGCTAAAATAACCAACACCTTCTGTACATGCAAACACACGAGGTAGGTCCTCCCCACCGGCACACTGTGTCACTACCAACCCAGCCACCTGCCCACTCTCCCCAGGCGCATGTACACTCATCTACCACAGGTTGCTCGTTCCCACTCTTCAGGATTAAAATCCTTGTCCTGAAACTGTGAGGGGAGAGAGGACGTTTTGTAGGACAGATGGGCTGAGGTAGAGGGAGGAGAAGGCTGGACAGGGCAGAGTCACGTCTCTCCTCTTGGCCTGATGTGAGGTCCTCTGTGCAGTGAGGAGTTGGAGGCTGGAGTGGAGTGAGTTAGTCAGGAAGACTCTGAAATTTTGAGTACAGGCAGAGCTGCTTCAGGATCCCAGGTGACGAGGGGCCGAGACACCCCAAAGACTGGCAGCAGGGGGAACAGACCCACAACCCTGGACCAAGACTCTGGAGCCCTTGCAGGCTGGTGGCCACAGTGAGCCTTCTCCCTACCGCCTTCTGAGGAGCAGATGCCACCAAGCTGGAGCTAAAGCAAAAGAAGAGGAAGAAAGGACGCCGTGGGTGCATGTCCAGCAGGGTGCTGGCATGGTTTGGGAGTGCCACGTACTTGGGACTCACTTTCCCAGAAAGCCAATGTGCTGCATTGACTCAAAACTTTGTTTCCAGACATTACAGGGTGAGTTATATCCCCCTAAGAGGTCATATGTTGAAGTTTTAACTCCCCGGTACTTCAGAATGTAACCGTATTTGGAGACAAGGTCTTGAAAGAGCTAATTAAATTAAAATGAGGTCGTATGGATGGGCCCTAATCTAATATGATCGGTGCCCTTACAGAAAGAGGAAATTTAGGCCGCAGCACATACAGAGGGCAGATGAAGTGAAGACACAGGAAGAAGATGGCCATGGATAAGACGATGAGAGAGGTTGGAACGGGTCCTTCCCTCACAGCCCTCAGAAGGAACCATCTCGATTTTGGACTTCTAGACTCTAGAATTGTAAGAAAATTAAGTTCTGTTTTTTAAGCCACTGGGTTCGTGGTACTTTGTTACAGCAGTCCTAGAAAAATAATACCGGGACATTATTTTCCAAAGAAAGTGTCTTGATTTCTGCATTTTATAAACTTCTTAATAAAACAGACTAAAAGATTCATTGAAATATAACTGGTTTTTTTGTTTTGTTGTTTTGTTTTGTTTTTTAGGAACACGGAGAAGACATTAATATTATCCATGTAAATAAAACATGTCACTGCAGAACAACAACAGCAAAAGCTATCCCTTCAGCCCAGCTAGTGACTAATGACATCACTAATAGCGAAACAGTTTCAAATGATTCCATAACAATGTTCTCTGAAAAAGACCAATGAACTGCTTCCATCATGGAGTCCCATGGGATTTCCCACAAAAGGAATTCTTTTAAACTCAGAGCTGGTTTAGAAGGTGACTAGCCTGACGTTGTCTGTCCTGGTCCTCCAGGCTCTAGGAAGACATGGACACACTGGAGTGAACCGGGGGCATGGTGATGGGGAGCTGCCCACCAGGCTGGAAGGTGGTGGTTCTGCTCCTCTGGTATTTGAGTAGAAATATCAAACAATCTCCAGTGAGTATCTCGCAACACATGAATGCCCTATTGGGTACTGCAATTTAGGTTGAGTACCAAGCATGAGATCCGCTGCTGGTTTCCTGAAGTCTTGACCAGCTAAAATTACGACCCCGGGGGCACCTGAGTGGTTCCACCAATTAAGCATCCAGCTCTTGGTTTCGGCTCAGGTTGTGATCTCAGGCTGGTGGGATTGAGCCTCCGTGTAGGGCTCCGGCCTTAGCACGGAGTCTGCTGAAGAATCTCTCCTTTGCCCCTCCCCCGGTACGCATTCTCTCTCAAATAAATAAATCTTTAAAAAATAAATAGAATAAAATTATGACACCAGGTATGACGAGGCATGATGCTATTTACTGGAAACAAGTGATCTGTCTTATTACCTACATTTTGAGCATTTACAGGGTACCCATGAAGTTTCCTATATCAAAAAACTGCAAAATAAAACCGAAAAAAGAGAAAAACAGAGGAACAGAGAGAGAATTATACATATGTTGGATCTTTTGGCCAAATTGTTTTAGTTTTCACTTTGGGCTAGAGGAGTTAATCTCTAAATGAAGGTGACTTCCTCTTATTTCTGTAAAAGTTTTCTTGCACAGAATACATTTCACTTTCCAAGTCTCATATATAAAAAAAAAATTAAATAGAACAGTTTTGGCTATCTGCTGGGTCAGATAATTATGATTCTGTAGTTGAAAACTAATTGAAACTGAGGCAGTATTCTTTTCCAAATGAAGCAAATTCCAGTGGGTTCAGCAAAATAGAATTTGATTGATATTAGTGACAGCAGTGATAGAAAAACTGAAAAGTGAAAATACTGTGTTACATTCAGGTCATGTAATAAGTCAAATCTTTTGAACATAAAGAAGTATATGGCTTTCATTAATAAAATATCCGTTTATCCCCAACCATATTAAACACATGTGGAACAATATTTAAAGAAGACTGGCTTGAATTTATTATATATTTGTTAGGTTCTGCTTGTATTATCTCTTCTATATCATTAGAAGAACTTTGTAATTAGGAAACAGTTGGATTCTTTCTTTCTCTTCTCAAATTACCTGATTCAAATATTTTTAGCCTATCAACTTTCATAAGATGAGCTGTTTTCACCAAAATATGCTTAGGCAAAATTTGAAGGGGAGAACCAAGAAAGGGTAATTAGTCTGACTTCTGATTGGTGCCAATAGTTTTCTTTTACTTAAATTTGAAACCTGAGTCATTTTTGAAACTTCTTTTTCTCTATCCTTTATATTCGGTCAGATACCAAGTCCTGTTAATTCTTCATTTGTATTTTCTCACACAGATATCCATTTCTTTCTAGCCTTATTGTTACTCTTTAGTTCAGTACATTTTCATCTCATGCAATTTCAACCTGTCTTTTCTATCCTCCAATCCATTCTGTATATTGTTTCCAGAATAATTCCCCCCAAAACTATTTTCCTCATTCATTGCCTTGCTAAAGAAAACACAACAATTTCAATGACTCTCTAGTGCTAATAGAACAAAATCCAAATTCCTTAGGCAAGCATTTTTTAGGCTAAGTCAGTACCATAAAGAATTCTCTCCCTATCTTAATGCCAATGCCCCTGACTCACTAAAAGCAAACAAACAAACAAAGTATATGCTTTGGCTTACATGACCTTACTTACCATCTGGTACTTCAAATTTTTTATCATGTGTCTCATCACCAGATTTCTCATTGCCTGGCCCCTTCAGATTAATAGTGAGTTTGGATTCCTGCTTGGCTTTGGGTTGAACTTCTTCCCGAAAGGGGCTTCTGAAAGCCAGTGATATCCTCTGACAAATCTGACTCAGTGGGGGAGCAACACCCTAGCCTTCACCAGCTGGGAAAAGGAGCTCAGATAGCCTTTAATGCTGTCTTCAATATGGCCTCCACATATGCCTTCTTTCCCTCTGTAAATGATTTATTTCAGCAAAGAGTCCATTTATGGAACCCTAAATCTCTACTCATCCACTTTGAGTCCCCAACTATGAAAGTCCAAAGGGAGATTTCATATCAGAATCCCTATTACTCATCACCAGAGAATGATAAGGCCCCCCTCCTATTTGTTTTTTTAGGATATTTTCTACTAACATGGATATCGTCTGGGAATCCAGCATGACCATCTCTATGTTTCATCTTGTTCTTTGTTTCTGTAGACAGTAGGTCTCCTCCTCATTGCCATTAACCAGGTATGACCAGCTCTAGTAATCTGCTTGAGGGCAGAGTCCCCTCCAGCTCTGTCTCTGCGTGATCCCTTGGCTTGCCATTCCCTACTTGATGAAATAAATAGAGCCTCAGTGAAATGGTTTTTCGGTGGTGGTGGTGTTATTGGTTTTTTTTCCCATGGGAGTGTCAGATCCCAGAATAGAGGGCAGTGTGAAAGAAACACTGACTGGGTTTCTATCCGAGGTATTCCCTTGTCCCATCTTAGAAAAAGCCATTCCCAACTTGGGCTTTAAAGGAAAGATGTCTTCTGTAGATCCATCTTCCTGTTCTTTCCTCCCTCTACTCCCCCAACTCCTCACTTAGGGGTTCATCCTCTGGGAAAATTCCTTCCATAGGAGGAAGAGAAGGCACTGTCCAAGGAAGCCTTTTCCATTCCTGAAACTTGAGGTCCTCAGGCTTTGACAAGGTGTTCTTTGAGGGCACTGATGCTGGTTTGGTCAGCTCTCGAGGAAAGGGACAGACTCCAGGCCCCTGAATGAGGGTGAAATAGGATGTTTTATTACCAGTTTCATCTCCCCACCATGAGAACTGCAATCAGTTTCCCTTGCTGGTAACCTAGAAGTAATCAGACTTCACCAATGCAAGCATTACGTTTTGTCTAAGACAACACAATCTAAACTCACATTGAAGAAAGGATGTCTCTATTAGCTGTGTTTTTTTCTTATTCTTTTCAGAAAAGTGGAACCTACTGTTGTTTTTTTTTTTTGTTTTGTTTTTGTTTTTAATTTGAATCTACTGTTTTTAAGGGCAAGAAACAATTGTTTCTTTACTGGGCCCAACTTGAAGATTTGAGTCGCCACACTAGCTATCCAAAAGGGGTAGCTCAGGCTTCACTCAGATTCTTTGGATTCCAAGTTTACCCTAAATAGGACTGTGACAATGAGGAGGATATTCTAGTTTATTCCATCTCTCTGTATTGTGCTCATATAGCAATGATTTAACTTCTCCTTTACAACTTATGCGGAGGAAATACATATGGACTTTGTGGGATATGCAAAGATAAATGAGCAATCTGAATTCCAGGAGTGTAGAAACTAACAAGTGATCTAAGTATGTTAGCAACTGGTCATGATATAAAAAAAATGAAATAACTTTTTTAATAGGTTGCAAATGAGTATGGAGGGGTGTGGTTTTAACTGGGGAGGGTTGATTTTGATCAAAAAAGCTTTCTTGGGAGTGGTGTCATTTAATATCCTTCAGTATGAGTGGGATCTTGGTAAGTGAACAATGGCATTGAGGTCAGATGAAATAACGTACAAAGGCCTAGAGTACTAGAGAATATGGCACTGTTGGGGAACAGTATGGATAAACAACAAAAATGCATTTCCAGCTTTGAGAAAAAAGAATATTCTTATCTAATTTTTGGTTGAGAAATATAATTCTCTGTTAATGGGAAGATTGGATTGGAAAGTCATATATCAAATACTTGATAGGGCTGGTGAGCTTTGCTTGGACATATGATGCTTCCTTAAGGTCATCTGTAGCTAGCAGAAATCCAGGCATGTCATTTCTATGCCTTAGAGTATCTTTTCTGTTCCTTGAGGCCTTGCGTCTCCCCATCAGTGCTATTAACCAATTTTTAATTCTCCTGGTAACACATAGAGAGGGTCAAAGTCCCTCTTTGTATCGTATTACACTAGAAATACCCTTGGAAGTACATAGTAGAAATATAGGTGACTTCAGGGGATCCCTGGATGGCGCAGCGGTTTAGTGCCTGCCTTTGGCCCAGGGCGCGATCCTGGAGACCCGGGATCGAATCCCACGTCGGGCTCCCTGCATGGAGCCTGCTTCTCCCTCTGCCTGTGTCTCTGCCTCTGTCTCTCTCTCTCTCTGTGTGACTATCATAAATAAATAAAAAATTAAAAAAATAGGTGACTTCATAGTTAGAAAAGAAAAACCATTAAAGTAAATAATGTGTTAATATCACTTTAATATTTACCTTATTATTCATAATGGTTATTATGTATGTTTGAAGATCCATAAAATTGATTTTCTACCCACTGGGGAATAAATGGGCTATTTAAAACTAGAGGCTCACAAACAAATCCCCTGAGGTGCATGAGAGCACATTTCCCTCCTGATAATCACCCACAATTAGAACCGATTCTTGCAGATACATAAATTAAAGCAATAAAATGAGATAACTATAAATAGCGCTGCTTATTCACTCTGAAGGAATCGAGCTGTAAACTACAAATCTTTGCTCAGAATAACTTTGTTCTGTAGTTGCAAGCACTGATAAGAATAGGTTATGGAATCACCAGATGGGAAGAAATCCTAGTCTTTTCTTCCAAACTAGACTAGATCAAAGGCACAAGAATCTGCCCGGCTCTGATCAGCTGTATCGATGAGCATCCAGATTAGGCTGAAACAGCATTGAGAGTTCCAATGGGTGTTCTTACCTACTGCTCACACCTAACAGTATTCGTCTCTCAAGAGGTGAGACCTGGGCAGATGTCACATGCTGTGCCGGTGCTCAGGGACAGAGCACCCCTTCTTATCTAGGGGTGGGTTGGTTGAGAACCCTGTCCTGAAGAGGCTTCTGAGTTACTGTGTCTGAAATCAGGATATCCACGTGAATGTGTCTGTGGGGAGACCACGGGCCAAGGTATGGAACTATAGCAGGACAAAGATTCAAAATCACCGATTCTGAAGGGCTTGGAGTGGATGGGTTGGGTCCCTTTAAAAGATTTGAAATGCGGTGGGCCACACTTCCATTCCTGGATATTAAGTACAGACACTATCTCCTCAGAGCAAGTTTCCTTAACATGAACTGCTTGAAAGACAATTGACTAATTAAAGAACATGTTTTGCATAACCCAAATTTCCTACAATTATAATCAAGAACTAGCACCAAAATAAGAAAAATAAAAATGCTATGGCTCACTCAGGCTAGGAATACATTGCTGCTTTGTGTGGCTGGCTGGTCATTTAACTCTTTCTTTTGTTACACTAGTTTTGTGTTTTGTTTGTAATAACAATGAAAGTGATAATAATTGTGTTTAAGAGACTCTAGATGCTAACCCCATCTTCCATGGCATAGTCACGTTTATAACAGATTTTTTGATAATGTGAGCTTTCCATAGTAGTATAATTTATGCTCTATGGCAGATGCAAAGTTGGGAAAAATTATGGGAGAAATAGTTGTTTCTTCAGCTTTTATACTCATTTTAAGATAAATTTTTTTATTTACTTATTTTTTATGCTCTTCAGCAGAGTCTTCAGGATCCTCACAATGAAACCCTGCTCAACTAACCTAATCATTTCTTATAAATTAAAACGCAATATTCCTGTTGTCTCAATATCACCCAGAGACTATCTTTTATGAAACCCTGCAAAAACAGAACATCTACAAAAAAAGAAATTTAATCTGTCTTCTTTTAAAAGATAACACTAAATTTATTAATTTAATCTTCTGACATTTCAAAACACAAATCATTTTTATTACAAAACAATATATTCACATTATATTTTAAAAGTATAGAAACAGGGATCCCTGGGTGGCGCAGCGGTTTGGCGCCTGACTTTGGCCCAGGGCGCGGTCCTGGAGACCCAGGATCGAATCCCACGTCGGGCTCCCGGTGCATGGAGCCTGCTTCTCCCTCTGCCTGTGTCTCAGCCTCTCTTTCTCTCTGTTTGTGACTATCATAAAAATTTTTTTAAAATCCTTAAAAGTATAGAAACAGAGATGAAAGAAATAAATTCTAACTCCATTGAACTAAAAAGGCAACTGCTTGCATGTTGTCATGACTTTTAAATTTCATAGTTTTTTCTTATGCATATTATTAATATATTATTATGCCTATTATTAATATATAGTTTTTAAAGTTTTTTTTCATTTTTATTTATTTATGAGAGACACAGAGACAGAGGGAGAGGGGGAAGCAAGCTCCCTGCAGGGAATCTGATGTGGGACTCAGTCCCAGGACCCTGGGATCACGACCTGAGCCAAAGGCAAATGCTCAACCACTTAGCCAGCTGGGCATCCCTTATTAATATATTATGAATTCAGAATATCCCCTTTTCACTTGTTAACCTTAATATCTAAGAATTGGTTGTTTAACCTTGACTCTTTTGTTAAAGCAAATAAGACTAGAAAGAGTGAGTAGAAAGAAAAAGAACAGAAAGAATGAATAAAAGCTTCCTTCAGCCCTTACTGTGTTGAATTCTAATTTTTCTGAAGGCCTCATCCCATCCTCAAGTAGTAAGTGGGCATAAATATCTTAGTTATAAGCTCAGGTGGCTATAACAAAATGCCATAGACTGAATGGCTTCAACAGTATTTATTTCTCAGAGTTCTGGAGATGGGAAGTCCAAGATCCAGGGGCTGGCCGATTATTCTGTGTCTGGTGAGGACCTGCTTCCTGGGTTGCAGACCACCACTTGCATGGCCTTGATGCATGCACATGGAGAGAGGGAGCTCTCTGTCTTCCTCGTCTTATAAGGGCACTAATCTCATCATGGGGCCATTCCTTCATGGCTTCACCTAAACCTAATTACCTATTAAAGGCCTCATCTCCAAATATCATCACTTGGGAAATAGGCTTCAATATATGAATTTTGGGAGGACACAAATATTCAGCCCAAAATAATAAGAAAACTATAGTTTAACACAGTAAAAGCCCATCCTAGTGCTGAAAGCAGAGTCCAAAAAGTTCAACCAAGGAAAATGGGGCCAGTGTTACGGTGAGGTTAGTGAATGACCTGGGTGATGGAAAACTGTCACTAGTTACGTCACATCTGAACTTGAGCTATCACAGGGCATGCTATCTTTCGGTTTTGAAGGACCCTTATAAGGATGGGTATAAAGAAAGGAAATGAGTTCGTGAAGATGATGCCCCTCGTCTTCCCTTGTTGGATATTATGATAGCCATTTTAAACTGTGTGTTTAAGGCTGATAAGTTCCATTTTCAACCTGCCAGCTCTAATGAGTTAGTGACGCCCACTTGAGCACTGCATTGAAGGGAAAGAAGAGGCCGTACCTTGGCTGAGAGGAATCGAAAGCCTGATCGATTAGTATTGTCCAGAATGACTGTGGGAGGGAAGGATGTAGGTGTGTATACTGTAAATTGGCCTTCCTGGGTTTCAGGCATGTCAGTTTTACTACTAATGAGGACATTCAGGGAGATCCTTCCAGAGAGGGTGAAGAAGAGAGGGAAAGTTGCCTGAAAGGATTGCCAGAGAATCTGAGAGAGTAAACAAAGCTGGTGACCTGAGTCAGGAAGAACATGATTATTCCATGGGCTCAGAATAAGCCAATCACGAATGCCCTATAAATATGAAGAACATTGCTCTCTCTCCAACTGGAAATTAGCGGACAGTTTAAGAAGGGGCTGGAACAGGAAGTGTCTCAGGTCCACTGTGGTGATCTTTAAGAGCAGACAAGCCTGTGGAATAGATACCCACCATCAAAAAAAAAAAAAAAAAAGATACCCACCATCAGTGCCACACAGCTGGGAGTGGGATGAAGCTGAGTGGTTGAACTTCACCTACCGCAGTAGCTCTCAGTGCTGACTGCATCTCAGATTTACCTGGGGAGCTTTACAACTATACATCTGCCTGAGATTCACCCTAGAGAAGTGAAGTAATTATCTTCTGGGGGTATTTTAGCCCAGGTATTTTAGCTTAAGAGCTTCCTAGAATACGTGGACCACTGGCCTAAAGGAAGAAGACCCAGTATACTGGAATTCCCAGTTACTGAGAAGGATCTGAAAGCTATTGTGGAAGAGAAGGATCAAGAATGGAGCATGGTGAAAGAATTTGAGAAGCCCTCCATCCTTCCTACCAACTTGTAGCCCACTGCACTCCATCTTGAGCTATACTGAGAGCTCTGGGGCCTAAGGGGAGGACTTCATTCAGTAGCTTCTCTACCAAGTCTGGAACTGAATGGAGAGAGTGAGGAGAAAGTAGGAGCTGGAAGAAGAATAGGAAAAAGGGAAAGAGAAACATGGAGAAATAGCAAGGAAGCCAAGAGTTCTCCCAGTCTTTAATATGTTTGTAAAATTCTACTCAGGGTGTGGATGTCTGAGAGAATCAGGCGCTTAGCTTGGAGGAAAGCAGCCACAGGGACCATGCTAACTGTGTTTAAATGTTTGAATGAAAAGTCCTAAGTAGGGGATCCCTGGGTGGCGCAGCGGTTTGGCGCCTGCCTTTGGCTCAGGGCGCGATCCTGGAGACCCGGGATCGAGTCCCATATCGGGTTCCCGGTGCATGGAGCCTGCTTCTCCCTCTGCCTATGTCTCTGCCTCTCTCTCTCTCTCTCTCTCTGTGTGTGTGTGTGTGTGACTATCAAAAATAAATAAATTAAAAGAAAAAAAAAAGAAAAGTCCTAAGTGCCCAATTTTCTACTAAAGCCAGCCATGTGCCAAATTCGAGAGTAAGCAACATCCAAAATTCTTGGCATGTAGAGAGGGTTAGACTTCCTTAATGTGGCTCTAAAAGCAAAATTAGGGTTGAGGGATTTAAAGTTCCAAGATGCAGATTTCAGCTTGACCACAGGAAGAACTTTCTATATGAGGGACATTTTATAAAGGTAAAAAGACTTTAAAAGGGCTTTAATCTGATGCACAGAGTCTAAGTTCTAGGTCCACCGTTATTAGCTGTGTGATCGTGAGAAATGTACTTAAGCTCTCTGAGTATTTCCTTGGCAACAAAATATAGGCAATAATATAGTTTTGAGGCTCATATGTGATTACATATATAAAGGCCAAAATATAACATACAGCATTGAGAAGGTAAACAGAAGATTCATGGGAAGCTTTCTTGTTGCCCTAACCCTAACTGGATCCAAAGATGAGGGCAAATATGTCAAAGACAAACAATAAATAATAAGTGAATAGGAATCAGACATTCCTTCCAAGATTTATCAAGAAGTGCGTGAACTGGGCTTGCTTCTCTAAACCTGCTCCCAGTCCCTGTAAGCAGGCAGGAGCCAGGGGGAGAGAATTCTGGAAAGTCCTTTGTTCCAAGGAGGAGGGGGCCTACATTGTGATGGGAGTTTTTCCTGCTCCCTCCTCATTTACCAGCCAGGCCTGTGCCGCAGATGGGTTGGCCTCCCTCTGCCTAATGTGGTGAGTGGAAAAGAGCATGGGAAGGAGGGCGGGAGCTTCAGTGACCAGGATCTAGCCCTTGGTGATGGATTGGTGATTTCAGCTGGGGTCAAAGCCTTGCTGTGGGGTGGGGGGGGGGGCAGGCCTAAGCTGGTCTCCCCAGCATCACACCCAGGAAGGGACCCTGGCCACAAGGAAGTGGGGGGAAGCACCAGGAGCAGGAGCACATGGTAGAAATGGTGAAGTGGGGGGCCTCCTCTGGGGCCCTGGTGGTTCCCGGAGACGTGGACGTGGCCGCAGAGGGGGGCCACCACCAGGCCTTGCAGAGAGAAGCTCTCTGAGCTTCCTTCCCCGGGCTCACACAGGACGAGGCGTGTGCAGGAGCGGAGGGTGGCCCAGGTGGCTTACAGCAGCGGGTGGGCCTGGGCTGCCTTGGGAGCTGGGGCTCTGGGACCTGGACATGTGGGGACCCAACTCCCGGGGGGGGCACCTCCAAGGCCTGGGGCGCCCCGAGATCAGGCTGCCGGCGGGACCCACTTCCCTGGAGGGGAGGGAGCTCCGGCTCCTTCCCTGGGCCCCCTTCCCTGTCATGGGCCCTGACATTCAGGAAGCTCCCATCAGCCTCTTGCCTGTTTTGCTTCTGGTGTCCTGAGGGTTAAGGGACCAGGTCTGCGGCCTCACCTGGGGCAAAGCAGCAGAGGGGAGGGCGGTGATCCCCGCTCCCCGGGGACTTGGCAGGGGTTCGGCGCCCCACAGGCCCTCTTAGGAGCCAGGTTCACAGATGAGGGACCGAAGCCTAGAAGTTACGGAAGAGGCCTGAGATCCTCAGGGCCAAGGAGCACCAGAGGCGGTCTGTGACCATCTCCGGCCCCCAGGCCACAGGTGAGCAGGCCCAGTACACGGCCGGTTGGGGAGGCCGTGACCCGCCGATTGGTGATGCACGTACGGCCCCTAACATGGCGGAAGTGGAGGAGAGAAGGCGGAGGAGGTCAGGAGTGGCTTCCTACAGGATGTGTGGTCACCACCGAGTCTTGGATGACGTGTGGGAGTGGGGAGAGGGCGGGAGCACAGGGGTGGGTGAGAGGAGGCTGACATTCCAGACACGGGGGCCAGGGAAGTGATTCTCTCCCAAGGCTGGTTCAATAAACACCGGTTGAGAAGCTGAAGGACAGCGTGGACAAGCCAAGACAGAACATGGCTGTTAGGGGACCACAGTGGGGACACTCTAAGCACATCAGCAGGTCATGCACAGGGCCAGCCGGGCATGTCAGTGAGTCTACGGCCGTCCTGGAAGGC
The DNA here is from genome assembly GCF_905146905.1 of Nyctereutes procyonoides. Classification (NCBI taxonomy): domain Eukaryota; kingdom Metazoa; phylum Chordata; class Mammalia; order Carnivora; family Canidae; genus Nyctereutes; species Nyctereutes procyonoides. The sequence continues at coordinate 1,308,794 of NW_026575132.1, forward strand.
CATGAGCCTGATGGGGTGGAGGGGAGCAGCTGGGGCAGTGGAAATGTTAGGAGGTGGTTTTCCAAGAGTAGATTCTGGAATCTCCGGTTTCCGAGGCAGAGGACCTCGGGTGATGGGAAGGTGCAGGGGGCATGGGGTCACCGCAGCGGGGGCGGCTGCAATAACCCGGCGCTAAAGACCATTGGACTTTGAAGAACATCCCAGCATTCCGCAGCTCAGGGCATGCCTTGCGACGTCAGGAATCTCTTGCCGTTAGTCACCTGGCTTTTCCTGGGCTGAGGGTGTTTGCAAAGTGCTTTAGTATCATTGTGCAAAGGCCGCTGCCTAATTAAAAGTTGCTGTTTCCTCAGCTTTCTCAAGCACACCGCCAGGGCGTTGGTCAAAGCCTGTGCTTTTTGTGATAATTCCCAATTAAGCGTCTCAGGTTCGTGACGTGTGGACAGAGCATTGATTTTGTGACCCTGACACCCCATAACCTGGCACAATGAAAACACGGAGGTCCAGTGCACTGGTTTGCGTGCAGCTTGGCCGGTCCCCATACGCATGACCTTACAACACAAGCCGTCCACAGAAGCTTAAGGGGAGAGCAAGCAGCCGAGCAGAGGGCGGCAAAAGCCTGAGCCGCCGAAGGCATCTCTGGTGTTTGTAGGAATCTTGAGCAGCTTCCCCCCATCCTGTACCTCCTCTCCTCCAACCCCTGGCCGGTGTGCGAGGCTCAGGTGCTAACTCTCCACCTGACAAGTCACATCTGCACGTGGTTACAGAAACAGAGCGCCTCCCAGCACGCGGGAGCTTTCAGCTCTGAGCTTGCAGAGGTTGGGGCTCCTTGCCACATGAGCCCCTACCACACCTGCTGCTCTTCTGGTCACAAAAGCGACAAAGGTCCCAACAACGTCTGAGAAGCTGGTTTTAAAGGGTTCGCTGCCAACTGTAGACATTGACGCTTGCCTTTCCCCTTCTCCCCGGTGAGAAGACAGCACAGACGCACACACACATCATTTGAGTCAAACTGAGAAGACTAATTTTGATCATCAGAAGAGGCAACGTGGCAGAAATGGGAGATGCTCTTTGACAACCAGAGTGAAGACTGACTTTATCAACTGCTACCTGCTGCTTCATGGCTACAAGGCTTCCGGGGAAAAGATGGTTCTGGGCCTACAGAGTCCTCATAAGTCTATGTTCTGGGTGAAACTCAAAGGGGTGGTCCCTACGGGACATGATCCCTACTTGATCTCAGTCTTGGAGGTAGGACCCTGCACTGTGTGTGCGTCTCAAGGCCACACTCCTTCCCTGCCGCTCACTGCGAAAGATCATGTCGATCTCAACTCTGTCATTTGAGAAAAAAAATTCCCAACCTTAAAAAAAAAAAAAAAAAGAAAGAAAGAAAGAAAAAAAGGCCTCACATTTCAGCTTATGAATTTTTATGGTTGACGTAGAAAGGGCTAAGGACGGAGGGGGGAGCATGGGAGGGTTGGAATGGAAATACTGACTGGTTCTGACTTTACTGATGCTGACAAGCATCTACAGCACTTAAATCTCACAGACACAAACACGAGTCTTGCACTATGAGTTTCTTGCGGGGTTGTTGGGAGACCGCACGCCTGCTGACTTCACTGGAAATTCCCTGCTGGAAGGACCCTTGCTAATATTCTGAACAGTGGGCCTCGGGGCTCTGATCCTCTCACCACCGGGCAGAGTAACCAGCCCTGCCCAGCGTAGCAGAGACCAGAGAGAACAAATCCCCCTCAACCGCAGGACCTGCCGAGGAGGAGGAGGACGGCCCTGCGGGTACGAGCTCTCCCCACGGGCGCCCAGGGGATACGCAGAAAGGTCCAGGCCCGCCCGGGGCACAGCGAGGCCTCTACACTCGGCCTGCGCTCCCGAGTGTCTTCCGCCTTTACACAACATTTCTTGGAAACTTGGACTGAAAGGCCTCCATTATTTTGTTCCTTCAGGAAATGATTCACAGTATTTCCAAAACCAACAGAATCCCTCTCGTACAGCGGAATGTGTGAATTCCCAGAGCAGGAATTGCTCTCTGCAGGCCTCCACAGTCTCCTTGCTCATTACGTGTGGGCCTGCTGGTCTTCCACGCTGATGACTCTGGCCCCTGAGCCCCAAACAAGATGAAGAATGTATCTTCTAAAGGTTAATTTTTTAATTAAAAAAAAAATCTCCAGTCTCCCTGAAGCACATCCAGGCTCTGGTTCTGTTTTCTAGGAGAGGGATTTTATGATGCAGAGGAGACGTGTGTGGGGTAGTGGAAAGAACACCGAAGATCAGACTCATCAGATCTCGGGCCTGCATCTGTTACTTACTGGCAGTGGAGCTCTGGGCTCATCCTGTAACCCCTAAGCCTCAATTTCCTCAATTAGAAGAATTGTCACGCTGCCCGCTGGGGCTCACGTGAGATCAGGCTTAGTGTTTGTAAAAAGAGATGCGAAGGACGAGATATCAAGCAACATGATGTCTGAATATTGTGGCTCTTATTGTCTGAATGTTATTCTGAATATTATAATGACTTGGAGGCTGGACCCCTCCTCACTGAAGGGATCTGCTCTGTGTCTGCCCATGGGGCACATCCCAGAGCCCGGGGGAAGGCACTGCAGCGCGTGGTCCCTCCAAGTAGCTGGCGGCGCTGGCAATAGGATTTAGGCCCGTGTCAGCGCCTGGTCAGTAGAGCTCCCCATCTGGTTTTCTGGAGAAAAGTCAGAGCTGCACTGAGGGCCCCGAGTTGCCAAGATGCTTTAGAAATATTCCATCCTGGGGATCCCTGGGGAGCTCAACAGTTTGGCACCTGCCTTTGGCCCAGGGCATGATCCTGGAGTCCCGGGATCGAGTCCCACGTCGGGCTCTCTGCATGGAGCCTGCTTCTCCCTCTGCCTGTGTCTCTGCCTCTCTCTCTCTCTCTCTCTCTCTCTCTCTCTCTCTCTTTCTCTCTGTGTCTATCATGAATAAATAAATAATAAATCTTAAAAAAAGGAAATATTCCATCCTCTGTGCCCTATGAATTCTTACAGCTCGCCATATATACCTATGCATCCTTATTGCTTGAATTTAGACACCCTGGAAAGTGAATTCCTGCCACTAGAATTCCAGCATCTTCAATGTGACTGGATCAAATTAGCCAGGAAGCAGCAGGGCCACTTATACCACAACTGCATGCATCACGCCCTCCGAGGTGGATGCTGAAGCGCTCACTGACCCAGCCCTCCTTCCCCACCACGAACTGCTCTCCCCTGAAAGGAGCTGGATGCCTCGTCCATGAGGGCAGAGGGAGGTGTGGCCCCCTGGGCTCCATTTAGGGCATCTCTGAAGGACCACCCAGCTCCAGAGCTCTCGGGGGAATTGCCCGAGGCCTTCCCTGCAACTGCTTCACAGGGTGGTACGACTTCTCTCCCCACCCAGTCCTGCCTCCCTTCCCTCCGTACAGGTCCTGTCCCTCCCACGCAGAGGGAGCGAGCCTGGCAGCCCAAGGCTGTTCTCTTTTGAAACACCTGCTGGTAAGTGTGGCCCTTGACTGGCCTGGGAACTTGGGTTTCGGTGGGCTTTACACCTTTCCCGGACTGAGAAGAGCAGCTCACTGTCCCCAAATTGTTATAAAAAGAATGTGATCTATGGTAGACGCCTCCTCTCCTTCTGGGAGTCCTGGGTCTGGTCTGTGGGAGGCCCGGGATACCTGTGACCGGTCCCCGGGAAAAGCCTGGCACCGAATCTCTAACACGCTTCCCTAGTGGATCCACCCTGCATGTGTGGCTCCAGGGGCAGCAGAGGCCCCGACGCTCGTGCGTGGTTTCTTCAGGCCTTCACCCCCCTGCCTTTTCCCCTCGCTGGCTTTTCTTTAAATCCCTTCGTTGTAATAACATCTGTGAGTACAGCTATGTGCCAAGCCTGTCAGTCCTCCAGCGAAGCACCCAATGCCCCGAAAGACTTTCTACGTGCAGATCTCCGTTATCCCAGAAAACCTGGCCTAAGCGAGCCCCTTCCTCGCGGCTCCCCAGGACCGACCTTTCCCAGCAGTTTTATCTATTTCAGTTGACTGTACCACCATTCTTCCAGGCTGCTGACCTCATGATCTCAGAATCAAACTCTCCCATCCAACTGCCTGATTGTCCTTCCAGATTCATCTTTGTTATCAAACATAATCTGCATATTCACATCCCCCGAGTGTGTCCTCTGCATTGTCACCACCATCACTGCCATCGTTTAGGCCATGGTATTTTCCATCTAGATAATCACATCAGTTCCTTAATTGTTCTCTTCCCAATCGCACTGGTATACATGGCTGCCCAGTTCATCTTTCTAATGTTAATCTTGGAATAAGTGAGCTTTTCACTCCTTTTTCTTTTTTTAAGATTTTATTTATCTATTTGAGAGAGAGAGAGCACGAGCTGGGGAGGGGCAGAGGGAGAGGGAGAAGCAGACTCCCGACTGAGCAGGGAGCTGGATGCCGGGCTCCATCCCAGGACCCCAGGATCATGACCTGAGCCGAAGGCAAATGCTTAACTGCCTGAGCCACCCAGGCATCCCCTCCATGTGAGTTTTTCACTTTGAAGCCAAACTGAAACAGAACAACTTCGGTTTTTTCTGACTTCAGAATACCGTTCCACTTCTTAGCAAGGCGTTCAAGGCCCCAAGAAGCTGGCCTCAGCCACCCAGCAGGCCTCCTCCTTCCCCTCTCATTGGGCTACACCTTTTGGCCTTTCAGAACCTCATGCTGCCTTACTGAGCAAGCGTTGCCTTTTTGCCTCTTTCCCTTTGTTTATGCTCCTAACTCCATCTCACAAGGTCCCTCACCTGTCTTCTCTCATCAAGGTCCTTGCACCATTTTAAATGCTGAACTTCTTTTGAGACCTCAGCCGTGCAGCCTTCCAGGCTGCCTGCTTAAGGCTAGTTCAAGTCTCCTCCTGGGCTCTTCTACAGCAAAATAGCTTCCTGTGCCTCCGACCCCTCTGATGCGCATCTCTGGCAGTAACACCAAGGCTTCTCCTCCCTCCTCCCTGAGCTGCATTGGGAGATCTGGCTCAACGAGGCCGAGAGCAGCGCTGAGCAAGAGCTGCTGTTCCTCACGGGGGACGGTACGCGGCCTAGAGACTCTGTGCCCTGGGCCAGTGGCCGGCCAAGGTTCTGGTTTATATGCCCCACGCCTTTGGGCAAGTATTTTCTACCTCAGATGCACTTGTGTGTGTCGTGTACGTGTACATTGTGCCAGCATCTTCTGGACCTCACAGAACGGGCATAAATGGTGATGCGCAAAGGATGAGATAAAAAGTAGGTGTAGAAGGTTCTGATGTTTCCACACCACACCCGGGGACTCCTGATGCATGAGGTGTGTACACTCCTTGGAGGACCCTGCTTCCTGCTCCTGGGACTCTGTGCTTAGTTTCGCCTTTGAGACCTCTGCCTTGAATTAAAAGATCCTTTTTTTTTTTTTCAGTTGTGTTACAAGCAAAGCTAGGAAATATGATTTTTCTGTGGCTGCGGTGCAAAAGGTTTATCTTTTGCAAGCTAAAGATGGATTTCACCCGCAGTGAAGGTCTTGGTGGTTGAGCTGCCCTTCGTAGCCAGAGATTATTCAAAGAACATCTGAGTCTTATTTTTATTAAAGGAGGTAGCTATTCACACAGTCCCTGAAGGCTTTTGGCTTTGTCGTTGTTGGGTGGTGTGTGTTCAAACCACACCTCTGATATGTTGTATGATTACAAAGTCTTGTTGGGCTTGCAGGCAGGTTGAGGCAATGTTTTTCCCTTTAGTAATGACAGATCCAGCTTGATAATGCACATCTTTAAGTGGCAGTGACCTTAAAAATGTGAAGCTCTCAGCTCACTTTGCTGTCACAACAGACTTTTGAGCAATCCAAGCAGAAAAAAAAAAACGCAAGTGCAAGAAATATGTAAAGGGGGTGTGTGGCATAAAAATAACCATAGAAGGTTTTTGGAAAATAGAGTCAAATGCATATTAGCATCAAGCATAAACTTGAGAATATGACACAGAGTGAGGTTCAAAAAACAAGCATAGTATAGAAGAACATTTCCGTAACTTTGAACTAGATAAGATCTTTGAACTTGAATTATTATGGAAAGAGAGCCCCAGAAGACAGAAAATTGCTGTTGTATGATAAATCTTTGGGCTGTTATTCTGGAAACTTTCTCCACATAACTCTAAAGTGATTGCATTAATATTGACATCACTTGAGACTTTTATAGTTACAAATGGACTCTCTCTCTGCTGCTACAAACAAGGCTTATTAGAAACCCCGTCAGCGAAAGTCACTGAGACATAGTCCCCTGCCACCATGACTCCAAACGGCAAGCTGAGCATCATTCATTGCCGGTTCACACACATCCCACGCACCCCGCGCAACAGGGGTCAGGATGGGCTGCTGTCCACACTCCAGCTCTGAGTCTGATGTTTCAAATCCAATCACCAGTCCACCGCGAGGAATGGACAGTTTGGGGTTTAAAGCAAAATGCACATTTCCCTGGGGAAGACTCATTTCATCGAAGGTCAAAATAAATGAGGCAGAAAGAGAATATAATTAATTACTTTCTTCTCCTCAGTTGGGCTGGTATATTCTCCATCCACCCGGTTCCCCGGGCACTAGACTTTGCTTCATACACCGCTCGACCCTCACACTCTCCAGGGGAGGCAGGAGCACAATCACCCCAGTGTACCGTGATGTAGACGCCGACTCTGGGCCCCAGTTGGAGGCTTCTAGGCCGTGGCCTTCTCCTACAGCAAAGCTGGGGTACACACCAACAAATGTACAGCAAGTTGTGCAGGTAGTTAATAGGGATGTACCTGCCTTTTCTGCAAGGACTTGAGGAATTTAAGAGTGAAATACAACTCATGCAACAGTTTATACAATAGTTGACGATTCTGGAAAAGCCACAGATATCTCGGAATGCAACTAGTCAGTTAATACAGAAAAAGTCCAAAAAAGAAATGATTTTTATGTGTCTCTAGAGTGGAGGTATAGTGTGTATTTTAAGATCTTCTGTTCTGTTGATCTTAGATCAAATCCGGAATGAAGAAAGCACCTCACTTACTCAGTAGTGTGTGAACCAGGAGAAGGGACACACTGAGATTTATAAGTTTTTCCCTAATTCTAGGAAAATAGTAATATTTGATATTTGTAATTTAGGCTGTCTGGATAAATGGTTCGACATTCAATTTCCTAATAGGACGCAAAGCCGCTAATAATACCAAATAAGGAAACACCCAACAGAAGTATAAATTGTAACTGAGAGGTGAGATCGCAACTAAGAGAGACCAGCAATATGGAAATATTTTTTTTTGACACTAACATAAATTTTGGCACAGAAGTCCCCACCCAGCCGGTCAGAATTTGCTGGTGACCCTTAAGATCCAGTCGGTGGACCTTGCAAGCCATGCGTTGTCACTGCGCTGCCTTCGTTATTCGCTGCCCATCCCCGATACCCTGTCTCTGCGCCTTAGGGAAGAGGAGACGACTTCAAATACTCTTCAGGGACATACACTGGCCCAACTCAAGTTCCACATCTCCTTCCCCAGGGGCTGTTAGAGCCTTTGAGGAAAGAAAAGTAATTCCTCTTCACACAAAACTCCATTTACTATTCTGATTTCAGTTGGAAAACAGAAACCGGGGTCAGTATGTCAAACACGAAGGATTTAATACAGGGAATTGCTTGTAAAGTGTCGGAAGGACAGGAGAAGAGGAGATTCGCAGAGTTCAGAAACTGAACAATCCAAGCAGAATTCTAAGGCTTCTAAGCTAACACCCTCCAGGACTGGACCCGTCCGAAGCCTCCCTCCCTGACTAGGGCTGTACACAAAAGGGCTTCTGGTGAGGCCTGCAGCTGCGGCCCCTCCTGCTGGTGCTGGGTTTGGGCCTAGAACACTTCTCCCTTCCTCCAACCGCTGCTTGTCCCAGTGTCTGCCATTGGCAGATGCTAACAGGAAGGCCCGGCAGGGAGTCTGAGAAATGTAATTTGCTGACTCCAGCCCCCAAGGAATTCAGAGCAGATTACAAAAGGTTAAGTATAAAGCTGAAAAACAAGAGAGAAATAATCCCCACAGTCACACAACTTACTCTAAACCAAAGCTTCCTAAACTTCCTTTCAGTTCATAGCATATGCAGAAATTGGGATAAACTGGAGGAGATTTGAGGGCCTCTGCATGGGGCTTGGTAAAACCATACATTACATTTTATTTATTTTGTAATTATGATGAATAAGTACGATGCAAAGTATAAGGGAAGATATTAGATATTGAATTTGTCTGAAATTTAAATAAAATATGTTTAATTTGATAAAACAGGAGTTTGCCCCCTTAAAAATTTGTGATTTATACTTGAAATGGTTACAGGTAATTCTTCTCAATGCTCTTCATTTTCTTTTTTTTTTTTTTTTAGATTTTTAAAAATTTTATTTATTCATTCATGATAGACAGAGAGAGAGAGGCAGAGACACAGGCAGAGGGAGAAGCAGGCTCCATGCAGGGAGCCTGATGCGGGACTAGATTCCGGGTCTCCAGGGTCACGCCCTGGGCCAAAGGCAGGCACCAAACCACTGAGCCACCCAGGGATCCCCCTATCAATGCTCTTCAATAAAGAGCTCTTCAAATTGTTGATAGTCACTATTAATAAATTGTTTGCAAATGGACAGAAATTTTTTTTTAAAATTTAGAGTAACAATTCAGAAATTCACTACTGTTGAAAACTTAAAAATGAACAGCTCTTCCTTTTCTTCACTGACAAACACAATGTTAACATTTCTTCTGATGACATGGTTTTTGAATTCTATAAAAAATTTTCAAATTCCCCTCATGTGTTTCTAATCACACACGCATTTTCAGTATAGTTACTCTGCAGCTAGCTTGGATGTCCCTAAAATGACACGTCGGTCGCAAATAGACAAGAGCATTAAATAAATGTGAAAATAGAAGTATAGGGCAAATGCCGGGTCGGGAGCTACACTGGTGAGAAGCCCCTGCCCTAGCTGCTCCATTCCACCTTCTCTGTCTCTTGGGCACCCACAGCACAAACTTCCCCAGCAGGATCAGAGCCTCTTCGTTCACGTTAGTCCATTTCGGTGTGCTCTATGTGGCCGACTGACGGAGGTGCCAGATGGTAAAGCACCACCCTGACTGCAATCCCTGCATCTTGGCAGAGTGGAGGTAAAAGATATTATTCTGCTTGCCATCTGCAGGAGTCTTGGGCACACTGTCACAGCCCCCTCCACTAAGGAACCAGTGTCTCGAATATAATTAGATCCATTTGCAGGGCACAAATTAGGCGGCTCTATCCTCAACACCAGGAAGAAACACATGGTTTTACCTACTGCGGGTTTCAAAAATTTATTTGAGTCTAGCTCTCCTTGGAACTCCTTTCACTGATTCCTAAAAACCTACGTTTATTCTCAATATACAGAGACATACGTTGACAAGAATTCTGGACAGATTTCTAGCAGAATTTTGCATTGCAGCTTTGAAATAAGAATGCTGGGAGACCATCCATTGGTTAGTGTGGTTGGCAGCTCTAACTTGGCTCCCAGTGGTCCCTCCTCCTATATTCATGCCTGTGGTTTGCTTCTAATGAATAGAATCAGCAAAGAGTGATGGGATGTCACCACCAGGATTAGGCAACAACAGGACACTTGCTTGCATTTTGTTTTCTTTCTTTTGGTCTCTCACTTGCTGGGTCTGATTGAAACCAGTTGCTGTGTTATCAACTGCCCTAGGGGAGGCCCTTATGGCAAGAAGCCAAGAGAGATTCTCAGTCAACAGCCTGAGAAGATCTGAGATGCTTGGTCCAAGAGCCTGGAGGAACTGAATCCAGTCAACAATCATATGAGTGAATTTGGAAGTAGATCTTCCCCATTTGAACCTGGGAATGACTCTAGTCCTAGTTGATGACTTGAAGAAACCCTGAGCCAGGAGATCTGAGCTAAGCTGTACCCAGATTCCTGACCATAGAAATTGTGAGATAATATTTGTTGCTTTAAATTGCTAAGTTTGGGAGGAGGGGCAAGATGGCAGAGGAGTAGGGTCCCCAAATCACCTGTCCCCACCACATTACCTAGATAACCTTCAAATCATCCTGAAAATCTACAAATTTGGCCTGAGATTTAAAGAGAGACCAGCTGGAACGCTACAGAGAGAAGAGTTCGCGCTTCTATCAAGGTAAGAAGACGGGGAAAAAGAAATAAAGAAACAAAAGGCCTCCAAGGGGGAGGGGCCCTGCGAGGAGCCGGGCTGAGGCCGGGGCGAGTGTCCCCAGGACAGGAGAGCCCGTCCCGGAGAAGCAGGAGCTGCACCAACCTTCCCGGGCAGAAAGGCCTCGCAGAGGGTTGGAGCAGGACCCAGGAGGGCGGGGATGCCCTCGGGCTCCCTGGGACACTAACAGGGACCTGCGCCCCGGGATAGTGCGCCGAGCTCCCTAAGGCTGCAGCGCGCACAGCGGGACCCGGAGTAGCGCGGAGGGGGCTGTGGGGCGGGAGCGCGAATCCAACAGCGCAGGCTCCGGAGCACAGGGCGCTGGGACACAGCCCAGGATCCGGCCTCCCCCCGGGACAGGAAGAGGCTGGGAGGGCCCAGGACAGCAAGGACGCTCCTGCCCCGAGCTGAGCAGATCAGCGGCCCCGCCCCGGAGCCTCCAGGCTCTGCAGACCGAGAGCTCTAGAGCTACTGCGGGAGCTGACTCCAGGGCTGCAGAGCTTGCCCCGCCACTGCGGTTGTTCCTCCTGGGGCCTCACGGAGTAAACCCCCCTCCCCACTGAGCCCTGCACCAGGCAGGGGGCAGAGCAGCTCCTCCAAGTGCTAACACCTGAGAATCAGCACAACAGGCCCCTCCCTTGCTAGACCAGCTAGAGGGACCCGTTCCAGGGGAAGTCAAGGAACTTAAAGTATGCAGAATCAGAGGATACTCCCCTGTGGTTTCTTTCTTTCTTTCTTTCTTTCTTTCTTTCTTTCTTTCTTTCTTTCTTTCTTTCTTTCTTTTTTCTTTCTTTCTTTTCTTTCTTTCTTTCTTTCTTTCTTTCTTTCTTTCTTTCTTTCTTTCTTTCTTTCTTTCTTTCTTATTTCTGATTGCTTCCCCCACCCTTTTCCCCCTTTCTTTCTTTTTCTTTCTCTTTTCTTCTCTTTTTTCTTTTTTCTTCCTTTTTTTCTTTTTTCTTCTTCTCTTTTCTTTCCTTCTTTCTCTCCTCTCTTTTTCTCCTTTTCCCAATACAACTTGCTTTTGGCCACTCTGCACTGAGCAAAATGACTAGAAGGAAAACCTCACCTCAAAAGAAAGAATCAGAAACAGTCCTCTCTCCCACAGAGTTAGAAAATCTGGATTACAATTCAATGTCAGAAAGCCAATTCAGAAGCACTATTATACAGCTACTGGTGACTCTAGAAAAAAGCTTAAAGGACTCAAGAGACTTCATGACTGCAGAATTTAGATCCAATCAGGCAGAAATTAAAAATCAATTGAATGAGATGCAATCCAAACTAGAAGTCCTAACGACGAGGGTTAACGAGGTGGAAGAACGAGTGAGTGACATAGAAGACAAGTTGATGGCAAAGAGGGAAACTGAGGAAAAAAGAGACAGACAATTAAAAGACCATGAAGACAGATTAAGGGAAATAAACGACAGCCTGAGGAAGAAAAACCTACGTTTAATTGGGGTTCCCGAGGGCACTGAAAGGGACAGAGGGCCAGAATATGTATTTGAACAAATCATAGCTGAAAACTTTCCTAATATGGGAAGGGAAACAGGTATACAGATCCAGGAAATAGAGAGATTCCCCCCTAAAATCAATAAAAACCGTTCAACACCTCGACATTTAATAGTGAAGCTTGCAAATTCCAAAGATAAAGAGAAGATCCTTAAAGCAGCAAGAGACAAGAAATCCCTGACATTTATGGGGAGGAGCATTAGGGTAACAGCAGACCTCTCCACAGAGACCTGGCAGGCCAGAAAGGGCTGGCAGGATATATACAGGGTCCTAAATGAGAAGAACATGCAACCAAGAATACTTTATCCAGCAAGGCTCTCATTCAAAATGGAAGGAGAGATAAAGAGCTTCCAAGACAGGCAGGAACTGAAAGAATATGTGACCTCCAAACCAGCTCTGCAAGAAATTTTAAGGGGAACTCTTAAAATTCCCCTTTAAGAAGAAGTTCAGTGGAACAATCCACAAAAACAAGGACTGAATAGATATCATGGTGACACTAAACTCATATATCTGTCAATAGTAACTCTGAACGTGAATGGGTTTAATGACCCCTTCAAAAGGCACAGGGTTTCAGACTGGATAAAAAAGCAGGACCCATCTATTTGCTGTCTACAAGAGACTCATTTTAGACAGAAGGACACCTACAACCTGTCCAACAAGACGATTTAACAATCCTCAATATATATGCCCCGAATGTGGGAGCTGCCAAATATATAAACCAATTAATAACCAAAGTGAAGAAATACTTAGATAATAATACACTTATACTTGGTGACTTCAATCTAGCTCTTTCCATACTCGATAGTTCTTCGAAGCATAACATCTCCAAAGAAACGAGAGCTTTAAAGATACACTGGACCAGATGGATTTCACAGATATCTACAGAACTTTACATCCAAACTCAACTGAATACACATTCTTCTCAAGTGCACATGGAACTTTCTCCAGAATAGACCACATACTGGGTCACAAATCGGGTCTGAACTGATACCAAAAGATTGGGATTGTCCCCTGCATATTCTCAGACCATAATGCCTTGAAATTAGAACTAAATCACAACAAGAAGTTTGGAAGGACTTCAAACACGTGGAGGTTAAGAACCATCCTGCTAAAAGATGAAAGGGTCAACCAGGAAATTAAGGAAGAATTAAAAAGATTCATGGAAACTAATGAGAATGAAGATACAACCGTTCAAAATCTTTGGGATGCAGCAAAAGCAGCCCTAAGGGGGAAATACGTCACAATGCAAGCATCCATTCAAAAACTGAAAAGAACTCAAATACAAAAGCTAACCTTACACCTAAAGGAGCTAGAGAAAAAACAGCAGATAGATCCTACACCCAGCAGAAGAAGAGAGTTAATTAAGATTCGAGCAGAACTCAACGAAATCGAGACCAGAAGAACTGTGGAACAGATCAACAGAACCAGGAGTTGGTTCTTTGAAAGAATTAATAAGATAGATAAACCATTAGCCAATCTTATTAAAAAGAAGAGAGAGAAGACTCAAATTAATAAAATCATGAATGAGAAAGGAGAGATCACTACCAACACCAAGGAAATACAAACGATTTTAAAAACATATTATGAACAGCTCTACGCCAATAAATTAGGCAATCTAGAAGAAATGGACGCATTCCTGGAAAGCCACAAACTACCAAAACTGGAACAGGAAGAAATAGAAAACCTGAACAGGCCAATAACCAGGGAGGAAATTGAAGTAGTCATCAAAAACCTCCCAAGACACAAGAGTCCAGGGCCAGATGGCTTCCCAGGGGAATTCTATCAAACGTTTAAAGAAGAAACCATACCTATTCTACTAAAGTTGTTTGGAAAGATAGAAAGAGATGGAGTACTTCCAAATTCGTTCTATGAGGCCAGCATCACCTTAATTCCAAAACCAGACAAAGACCCCACCAAAAAGGAGAATTACAGACCAATATCCCTGATGAACATGGATGCAAAAATTCTCAACAAGATACTAGCCAATAGGATCCAACAATACATTAAGAAAATTATTCACCATGACCAAGTAGGATTTATCCCTGGGATGCAAGGCTGGTTCAACACTCGTAAAACAATCAATGTGATTCATCATATCAGCAAGAGAAAAACCAAGAACCATATGATCCTCTCAATAGATGCAGAGAAAGCATTTGACAAAATACAGCATCCATTCCTGATCAAAACGCTTCAGAATGTAGGGATAGAGGAAACATTTCTCAACATCTTACAAGCCATCTACAAAAAGCCCACAGCAAATATCATTCTCAAAGGGGAAGCACTGGGAGCCTTTCCCCTAAGATCAGGAACAAGACAGGGATGTCCACTCTCACCACTGCTATTCAACATAGTACTGGAAGTCCTAGCCTCAGCAATCAGACAACAAAAAGACATAAAAGGCATTCAAATTGGTAAAGAAGAAGTCAAACCCTCCCTCTTCGCCGATGACGTGATACTCTACATAGAAAACCCAAAAGCCTCCACCCCAGGATTGCTAGAACTCATACAGCAATTTGGTAGCGTGGCAGGATACAAAATCAATGCCCAGAAATCAATGGCATTTCTATACACTAACAATGAAATTGAAGAAAGAGAAATTAAGGAGTCAATCCCATTTACAATTGCACCCAAAAGCATAAGATACCTAGGAATAAACCTAACCAAAGTGGTAAAGGATCTATACCCTAAAAACTATAGAACACTTCTGAAAGAAATTGAGGAAGACACAAAGAGCTGGAAAAATATTCCATGCTCATGGATTGGCAGAATTAATATTGTGAAAATGTCAATGTTACCCAGGGCAATTTACACGTTTAATGCAATCCCTATCAAAATACCATGGACTTTCTTCAGAGAGTTAGAACAAATTATTTTAAGATTTGTGTGGAATCAGAAAAGACCCTGAATAGCCAGGGGAATTTTAAAAAAGAAAACCATATCTGGAGGCATCACAATGCCAGATTTCAGGTTGTACTACAAAGCTGTGGTCACCAAGACAGTGTGGTCCTGGCACAAAAACAGACACATAGATCAATGGAACAGAATAGAGAACCCAGAAGTGGACCCTGAACTTTATGGTCAACTAATATTTGATAAAGGAGGAAAGACCATCCATTGGAAGAAGACAGTCTCTTCAGTAAATGGTGCTGGGAAAATTGGACAACCACATGCAGAAGAATGAAACTAGACCACTCTCTTGCACCATACACAAAGATAAACTCAAAATGGATGAAAGATCTAAATGTGAGACAAGATTCCATCAAAATCCTGGAGGAGAACACAGGCAACACCCTTTTTGAACTTGGCCACAGTAACTTCTTGCAAGATACATCCACAAAGGCAAAAGAAACAAAAGCAAAAATGAACTATTGGGACTTAATCAAGATAAGAAGCTTTTGCACAGCAAAGGATACAGTCAATAAAACTAAAAGACAACCTACAGAATGGGAGAAGATATTTGCAAATAACCTATCAGATAAAGGGCTAGTTTCCAAGATCTATAAAGAACTTCTTAAACTCAACAGCAAAGAAACAAACAATCCAATCATGAAATGGGCAAAAGACATGAACAGAAATCTCACAGAGGAAGACCTAGACATGGCCAACACGCACGTGAGAAAATGCTCTGCATCACTTGCCATCAGGGAAATACAAATCAAAACCACAATGAGATACCACCTCACACCAGTGAGAATGGGGAAAATTAACAAGGCAGGAAACCACAAATATTGGAGAGGATGCGGAGAAAAGGGAACCCTCCTGCACTGTTGGTGGGAATGTGAACTGGTGCAGCCACTCTGGAAAACTGTGTGGAGGCTCCTCAAAGAGTTAAAAATAGACCTGCCCTACGACCCAGCAATTTCACTGTTGGGGATTTACCCCAAAGATTCAGATGCATTGAAACGCCAGGACACCTGCACCCCGATGTTTCTAGCAGCAATGTCCACAATAGCCAAACTGTGGAAGGAGCCTCGGTGTCCATCCAAAGATGAATGGATAAAGAAGATGTGGTTTATGTATACAATGGAATATTACTCAGCCATTAGAAACGACAAATACCCACCATTTGCTTCAACGTGGATGCAACTGGAGGGTATTATGCTGAGTGAAGTAAGTCAATCGGAGAAGGACAAACATTATATGTTCTCATTCATTTAGCTCCATGAGCATTATTAAAAAAATAAATAAATTGCTAAGTTTGGGGCTCATTTGTTCCTCTGCAGAGTAGTTGGGAAAGACATCTAGAAGAGCACCTATTTGCGGGGAAGGGCATAATCAGTTTGTGAGTGTACTTTCTCTCTGTCATTTCTCTTGCTCTTGGGTGAAAAGTATGCAGACCTGATGGTTAGAGTTCTGGCAACCGTCTCCGAGCATACAGATGAGTGTCTCATTGTAAGAATGGCATGAACATCATTTCTCAATATCATAATCACTCTAGTGCTTAAACACATGGAGTAGAATGGAAAACAGAATTACTCTCACTAAGTAAACCTTTCTTTCTTTGCCCCTTGCCTGCTGTCTTATAGCTGAGTTTGCATAAGCTAAAGGTACATTAAGATACAGCCCTCTGCATTGAACCTGTCTTCGTCTTTATTTATTTTTTTAAATGAATTAATTTTTATTGGTGTTCAGTTTACCAACATACAGAATAACACCCAGTGCTCATCCCGTCAAGTGTCCCCCTCAGTGCCCGTCACCCATTCACCCCCACCCCCCGCCCTCCTCCCCCTCCACCACCCCTAGTTCATTTCCCAGAGTTAGAAGTCTTTATGTTCTGTCTCCCTTTCTGATATTTCCCACACATTTCTTCTCCCTTCCCTTATATTCCCTTTCACTATTATTCACAGTCCCCAAATGAATGAGAACATACACTGTTTGTCCTTCTCCGATTGACTTACTTCACTCAGCATAATACCCTCCAGTTCCATCCACATTGAAGCAAATGGTGGGTATTTGTCGTTTCTAATGGCTGAGTAATATTCCATTGTATACATAAACCACATCTTCTTTATCCATTCATCTTTGGATGGACACCGAGGCTCCTTCCACAGTTTGGCTATTGTGGACATTGCTGCTAGAAACATCGGGGTGCAGGTGTCCCAGCGTTTCATTGCATCTGAATCTTTGGGGTAAATCCCTAACACTGCAATTGCTGGGTCATAGGGCAGGTCTATTTTTAATTCTTTGAGGAACCTCCACACAGTTTTCCAGAGTGGCTGCACCAGTTCACATTCCCACCAACAGTGTAAGAGGGTTCCCTTTTCTCCGCATCCTCTCCAACATTTGTTGTTTCCTGCCTTGTTAATTTTCCCCATTCTCACTGGTGTGAGGTGGTATCTCATTGTGGTTTTGATTTGTATAACACCACTTTAGAAAGCTGTCAATTTCTATTCTATTCCTACATGACCAGAGGTTTCTTTAAAACAGTTAAAAATTCCCAAAGCCAATGGTAATTTGCATGGTAGTCCTATGAATTAAGAGTATTTTTTTTTTTTTTGCACTTTATGTAGGATGTTTTCTTATGTGTGCTAGGCAGTGAAAGATAGAAGTAGGGAGGGGTTACCTTACTACCAGTGGCTCTATCCATCCTTGAACTCCTTAACTATTGGCTTCGATTCATGGAGTTTGCCAGGTTAATTCAACTGTGATAACCTGATCCAGCCATAGGTGAGTCATATTGTCCAGGTACATCATGACACTAAGGGTACATTTAAGAGGCATAGCAAGTTATTTAAGCATCAGGTGACTGTTTAGGTGAAGCAAGAATGGCTCCGGAAGCATGAGACTGTGAGGAAAGGTGTCCCAGTCTCAAGCTAAAGTTGGGACTACCCACACAATTTTAGAACTCAGAGGCATCATTGAGAGAACATCTCAGAAGTGAGCAATATTTACTTGGGAATTCAAGGAATATAAAATAGTTTATAGGTTTCAGTTTCCCCCTTTCAAAATGAAAAGGTTCTTTTTTTAGGTCTCATGGAGAAATGTAAAATCTTAGAATTTACATCACCCAGTTCACTGAATTGAAAAACATCAATCAGAGAGTGATACTGCTTTTTAGCCACTAAAATGTTAATACATAGGCATATTTAGGAAGCCACTCACTAAAGGCAGGTTTATAATTTTTCATCTTGAAATTATGCTTCAAGCTGTAGTGCAAAGATGGTAAGGACTCCTGGATTGGACCTAATTATCACTGAAGATGGTCATTTCGCGAGGGAGAAAACTGAGGATGAGAAAGACCCAGAGATTTGCCCAAGGTCTTGGTGCCTGTTGATATTTCTAGGCCTGTAACCAACTCTCTTGACTCCCAAAGTCAAGGCTTCCCAGCACTGTTTTAGGAAATTTAGGAGGGGGTCAGCGTTGACTGGTTTAGAACTTAAGTGACTATTATTTGCCCATAAACTGTGTTGTACTGGACAATTGTTTTCACTTAATTGTGACAGCAACTACTTTTAATTCCCTTTTTAAAAATTAAGTTAAAACTGGTAAACTTAATGCTTCATATGGTCTTCATTCCAACAGTCATGGGCTCAGAAGTTCCTAAGGAAGGAAGAAGAATGGACCTTGAAGATAACTCACTGTTTTTGCCACAACACACTTGGCTGTCTGGAATGTTTTTATTTCCTTCTCCGCTGAGCAAACTCTAGTTCATCCCTATAGGTTTAGCTCAATTATCATCTTTCCTGCAAAGCCTTCTCTCTGTTTTCTCACTGGGTTTTATAAATCCTTCCATCTTGACACTTCCTTATTATTCATTTAGCAAGTTTTAAGTCCCTCCATATGTTAGGCATTATTCTGGGAACTGGGGATTTAGCAGTGACCAAAACGAAGTCCTTTCCTTTGCAAAGCTTATTGCATCATAGCTATTTAGTATCCTTCGTACTCTAAGGCTGTCTCAAATCGAGATAAGAGGGACAATGTTCAAACTTTAAGCATTTTTATTCCCAACTAAATGTATAAATCTATTATCCAGGATTAAGATAAAATAATTAGATAAGGCTTCAAAAGTACTTCAGATTCTTTCCTATTAACCACAAAGGTAGTATTTGTGATTTATAAATCATGTCTCTTTTAGGGAGTCATGGGCCTTGAAAGGACTTTGGAGATTATTTAATTAACTACTTCAGTTCAGATGAGAAATCTGAGTATTGAGTCACAAGATTTTATTAGCTCAGGATTATGTGCCCAAGTCAACATCAGGGCTAGAAGTAGAATCTAAGAATATTGATTCTTATACAGGTTCCTTTGATGTGCTGCATTTTGTGAAAAAGTATCACACTGAAAAATATGATTTAATTATGTTTATAAAATTATCCTTTCCAAAAATTATAGCATTAAAATTCAGGTAAAAAAAAAAAAAAGCACTACAACAATCGGGATATGGTGGTGTGTGTGATAGTCTTAAGGACATTTTCTAGTTCCAATACATGGGGGGAAAAAAGAGATATAAATAATCTGAATAAAAACATATTGGAGAATGGTAATACAGAGTTGAAAAATGTCAAGTTGCATTGTAAGTGTGACAAATGACATATCACAAGTTCTACACAGCCCTTTTCTAAAATTTTAAGGATTCCATTACAAATCTTCTTTATGTTAATTTGGGATCTGTGATAGTGCACACACACACTCAGAAACCTGAAAATCAGAGTTTTAATGGAAAACTGATAGAAAAATAAAGCCATTATGCACAGTTTTTAGCAACCACTGAATTCTAGCACACATTCTTGCTCTTTGAACCTTTGCTCTCACACACCAGCAGTCTAAGTCTAACCCCCCCCTTTCACACCTACACATTCAGCCTCTCACCTGCCCCTCACACACAGTTCTGACACATTATTCCATCTCCTTTATCTTTGGGAGATAGTGTGAGGGAGAAACAAAAGTCAGGAGCACAGATGCATGATGTACAAATGTGTGCATTACACAAAGCCTGTGGAAAAAAGCTTTGAATGAAATAGTAATAATTTATTTCAGAATAATTAACTTTAGTAAAATCAGTGAAAATATAGCCAGCTCCTCCAGCTTAATTTCATAAGGTTAGAAAGGAAGATTGTGATTCAGAGTTTAATCCTCCATTTTTTATAACAATATATCTAAACAAATACATTGATAATTTCCTGAGGATAAGGGCTTAAAACAGTAATATTAAATTAGTTTTAATCATACTAAAAAGAAGAAAATAATAGCTTTATTTCTTCTTCTGAAGTTTTTTTGGGTTTTCTTATATCTTTTATTTTTTTTCATTGTAAGTGTACTCAATCCTCATTTCCTGTTTCCCACATTCCCCACCCAACTCCTCTTTGGTAACCATCAATTTGTTCTTTATAGTCTAAGAGTCTGTTTCTTGGTTTGCTCGTTTCTCTCTCTTTTTTTCCCTTTCCTCATTTGTTTCACTTCTTAAATTCCGCATATAAGTCAGATTATATTTGTCCTTCTCTGACTGACTTATTTCATTTAACATAATACTTTATCTCCATCTCTGTTGTTGCAAATGGCAAGATCGTATTCTTTTATATGGCCAAATAATATTTCATTATATATATATATATATATATATATATATATATATATTAATGCACTACCTCTTCTTTATCCATTCATCAGTTGATGGACATTTGGACTGCTTCTATAATTTGGCTATTATAAATAATGCTGCTGTAGACATAGGGTGCGTGTGGCCCTTTGAATTAATAACGTTTTTGTACTTTGGGGATAAATACCACTAGTGTGATTACTGGATAATAGAGTAGTTCTATTTTTAACTTTTTAAGGTACTTCCAACTGTTTTCCATAGTGGCTGCCATGGTTTGTAGTCCCACCAATAGTGCGCGAGGGTTCCTTTTTCTCCAAACACTTGCTGTTCGAGTTTTTGATTTTAGTCATTCTGACAGGTATGAGGTGATATCTTATTATAGTTTTGATTTGCATTTCCCTGATGATGAGTGATGTTGAGCATCTTTTCATGTGTCTGTTGGCCATCTATCTATAGGTGTTCTTTGGAAAAATGTCTGTTCATGTCTTCTGCTCATTTTTAAATTGGCTTATTTATTTTTGAGTATTGAGTTGTGTCAGTTATTTATATATTTCGGATACAAACCCTTTCTCGGATATGTCATTTGCAAATATCTTCTCCCATTCAGTAGATCTTTTAGTTTTGTTGGCTGTTTTCTTTGCTGTGCAGAGGCTTATTTTGATATAGTCCCAATAGTTTATTTTTCCTTTTATTTCCTTTGACTCAAGACATATATCTAGAAAAATGTTGCTACAGTCCTGTCAGAGATTACTGCTTGTGCTATCTTCAAGGATTTCTATAGTTTCAGGTCTCACTTTTAAGTATTTAATCCATTTTGAGTTTATGCTTGTTTATGGTGAAAGAAAGTGGTCCAGTATCATTTTTTTGCGTGTAGCTATTCAGTTTTCCCAACACCACTTATTCGAAGACTGTCTTTTTCCAGTTGTATATTCATTCCTCCTTTGTTGAAGATTACTTGACCATACAGTTGTGGAATTATTTCTGTTTTTTCTGTTCTATTCTGTTGATCTATGTGTCTATTTTTATGCCAGTACCATACTGGTTTAATCACTACTTCTGTATAATATAACTTGAAATCTGGAATTGTAATACATCCAGTTTTTTTCTTTTTCAAGGTTGCTTTGGCTAATTGAGGTCCTTTGTGGTTCCACACAAATTTGACGATTATTTAGTTCTAGTTCTGTGAAAGATGCTATTGGTAGTTTGATAGAGATTGAATTAAATCTGTAGATTGCTTTAGGTAGTATAGGCACTTCAACAATATTTGTTCTTCCAACCCATGAGCATAGAATGTCTTTCCATTGTCTTGATTTTTTTCCATCAGTGTTTTATAGTTTTCAGAGTACAAGTCTTTCACCTTTTTTTTTTAAAGATTTTTTATTTGTTTATTCATGAGAGACACACAGAGAGAGGTAGAGACACAGGCAGAGAGAGAAGCAGACTCCATGCAGGGAGCCTGATGTGAGACTTGATCCCGGGACTCCAGGACCACGCCCCGGGCCGAAGGCAGATGCTTAACCACTGAGGCATCCAAGGATCCCCCTCTTTCACCTTTTGGATTAAGTTTATTCCTAGATATTTTATTGTATCTGGTGTAATTGTAAATGGAATTGTTTTCTTAATTTCACTTTCTGCTACTTTATTATTAGTGTATAGGAATGCAACAGATTTCTGCACAATGATCTTGTATCCTGCAACTTTACTGAATTCATTTATTGGTTTTAATAGTTTTTTGGTGTGGTCTTTAGGATTTTCTATACCATATCCTGTCATCTGCAAGTAGTGAGAGTTTTATTTCTTCTTTAGCAATTTGGATGCCTTTTATTTCTTTAGGTTGTCTAATTGTTGTGGCTAGGACTTCCAGCAACATGTTGAATAAAAAGTGGTGAGAGTGGATATCCTTGTCTTGTTCCTGTCTTTAGGGGAAAAGCTCTCAGTTTTTCACCATTGAGTATGATGTTGGCTGTGGGTTTTTCATATAAGGCCTTTATTATGTTGACGTAAACCTACTTTGCTGAGTGTTTTTTATCATGAATGGATGTTGTACTGTGTCAAATGTTTTGTCTGCATCTATTGAAATGATCATATTGTTTGTATCCTTTCTCTTATTGATGTGACTTATATTGATTGTTTTGGGAATATTGAACCTCTGTTGCATCCTGGGAATACATCTCATTTGATCGTGGTATATGATTTTTTTAATGTATTGTTGGATTCAGTTTGCTAATATTGATGATTTCTCCTTCTATAACCATGATATTGGCAAATATTTCTCTTTTTTTGTGGTGTCTTTATCTGGTATTGGTATCAGGATGATACTGGCCTCCTACAATGAATTTGGAAGTTTTCCTGACTCTTGTATTTTTTGTGATAGTTTGAGAAGAATAAGTATTAACTCTTCTTTCAATGTTTCGTAGAATTAACCTATGAACCTATCTGGTCCTGACTTTTGTTTTTTGAGTTTTTATTCTTGATTACTGATTCAATTGCATTGCTGGTAATTGGCCTGTTCAAATTCTCTTTCTCTTCCTGCTTTAGGTTTGGTAGTTTATATGCTTCTAGGAGTTTATCCACTTCTTCTAAGTTGTCCAATATGTTGGCATATTCGTTTTCATAAGATTCTGTTATAATTATTTATATTCCTTGCTGTTGGTTGTTATTTTTCCTGTTTTATTTGTGATTTTGTTTATTTAGGTCCTCTCTCTCTCTCTCTCTCTCTTTTTTTTTTTGGTGGGTCTGGCTAGAGGTTTATCAATTTTGTTGATCTTTTCCAAGGACCAGCTCCTAATTTCATTGATTTTTTCTATTGTTTTTGTTTCTATATCATTTATTTCTGCTCTAATATTTATTATTTCCTTCCTTCTATTGGTCTTTGGGTTTCGTTTATTGTTCTTTTTCTAGCTCCTTTAGGTGTAAAGTTAGGTTGTTTATTTGAGATTTTTTTTTTTTTTTGCTTCTTGAGGTAGGCCTGTATTTTTTTTTTAATTTTAAAGATTGTATTTATTCACTCATGAGAGAGACAGAGAGAGAGGCAGAAACACAGGTAGAGGGAGAAGCAGGCTCCTCCCGGGATTCCAGGATCATGCCCTGGGCCAAAGGCAGGGGCCAAACCCCTGAGCCACCCAGGATGCCCGAGGTAGGCCTGTATTATGATAAACTTCCCTCTTAAAATCACTTTTGCTGCATCCCAAAGATTTGGGACCATTGTGTTTTCATTTTCATTTGTTTCCATGTAATTTTTTATTTCTTCTTTGATTTCTTGGTTGACCCATTCACTGTTAGTAACATACTACTTAATCTCCATTTATTTGTGGTCTTTCCAGATTTTTTCTTGTGGTTGGTTTCTAGTTTCATAGTATTGTGGTAAGAAAAGATGCATAGTATGACTTTGATTTTTAAAAATTTGTTGAACTTGACGGGATGAGCACTGGGTGTTATTCTGTATGTTGGTAAATTGAACACCAATAAAAATTAATTTATTAAAAAATAAAAATAAAAAAATAAAAATTTGTTGAAACTTGTTCAACAAATAAAGAAATAAAAAGCATCCAAATTGCTAAGGAAGAAGCAAATGTATTCTGGAGTGTTCCATTGTACTTGAAAGGAATGTACATTCCGCTGTTTCAGGATGGAATATTCAGAATATGTCTGTTAAAACTATCTGGTCCAGTGTGTCATTCAAAGCCACTGTTTCCTCGATAATTTTCTGTTTGGATGATCTGTCCTTAATGTGAATGGGGTATAAAAGTTCCCTGTCCCCAGAAAAAAAAAATAAAGTTCCCTGCTATTATTGTGTTACTATTGATTATTTCATTTCTATTGTTTTTAGCTGTTTTATGTATTTGGGTGCTGCCATGTTGGGTGCATAAGTATTCACAATTGTTATATCCTCTTGTAGGATTGTTCCCTTTATAGAGCATCCTTCTTTGCCTCTTGTTACAGTCTTTGTTTTAAAGTCTATTTTGTCCAATATAGTAAGTATTGCTACTCTGGCTTTCTTCTGACATCCATTTACATGATAAATGTTTCTCTATCTCCTCACTTTCAATCTGCAAGTGACTTTAGGTCTGAAATGAGTCTCCTGTTGGCAGTATAGAGATGGGACTTGTTTTTTTTAATCCATTCTGTCACCTTATGTCATTTTATTTTTCTTTTCTTTTTTTAGAGAGAGAGAGAGAGCATGAGCAGGGGTGAGAGGCAGAGGGAAAAGAAGAGAGAGAATCTTAAGTAGGCTCCACACTCAGTGAAGGGTCCAGTGAGGGGCTCATTCCCACAACCCTGAGATCATGACCTGAGGTGAAATCAGGAACCAGATGCTTAACTGACTGAGCCACCCATGTGCCCCTGTCACCGCATGTCTTTTGATTGGAGCATTTAGTCCATTTAAATTCACAGTAATTACTGAAAGTATATACTTATTGCCATTTTGTTATTTGTTTTGTGGCTATAGTTTTTCTCTTTTGCTTTTTCTCTTCTCTCACAGTTAGTTGGCTTTTGGTAGTGATAAACTTAGATTCCTTTCTCTTTACTTTTTGCAGTTTGGTTTTTACTTTTTGCAGACTGGTTTTTAATTTGTGGTTACCAGTATGTTGTATATAACATCTTCTACAGATAGAGTCTATATTAAGTTGATGGTTGCTTAAGTTTAAACCCATTCTTTACTCCTCTCCCCCACCATGTTTTAGATGTGTGGTATCACATATTTTACATCCTTTTATGAATCTCTTGACTGATTTTTATAGAAATACTTATTTTTACTGCTTTTGTGTTTTTTTTTCTTTTCATACTTTCACATTTGGTCTTTCCTTTCCACTCAAAGGGTCCCCTTTAATATTTCTTGTAGGGCTGGTTTAGTGGTCATGAAATCCTTTAGTTTTTGTTTGAGAAACTCTTTCTCTCTCCTTCTATTCTGAATGATAGCCTTGCAAGGTAGAGTACTCTTGGCTGCAGATTTTTCTCTTTCAGTACTTTTAATATATCATGCCACTCTCTTCTGGCCTGCAAAGTTTCTGCTAAATAATCTGCTGATAGCCTAATGGAGTTTCCCTCATACGTAACTATCTTTTCTCTTGCTTCTTTTAATTTTTTTCTTTATCACTACTTTTTGCCATTTTGATTACTTTGTATCTTGGTGTGGACCTCTTTGTGCTATTTTTGGTGGGATTTCTGTGCCTCCTTGGTCTGAATATCTATTTCCTTCCCCAAATTAGGGACATTTTCAGCTACTACCTCTTAAATTTTCTGTCCCCTTTTCTCTTTCTTCTTCTGAGATCTGTGTAACAGGAATGTTATTATGCTTGATGGAGTCACTGAGTTCCCTAAGACTATGCTCAATTTGCATAATTTTCTTTCCTCTCATTTGTTCAGCTTGATTGCTTTCCATTACTCTGTCTTCCAGGTTGTTAATTCATTCTTTTGCTTCATCTAGGCTGCTATTTATTCCATCAAATGTATTTTTTTTAAATGTTCTTTTTTTTAATTTTTTAATTTATTTATTATAGTCACAGAGAGAGAGAGAGAGAGAGAGAGGCAGAGACACAGGCAGAGGGAGAAGCAGGCTCCATGCACCGGGAGCCTGATGTGGGATTCGATCCCGGGTCTCCAGAATCGCGCCCCGGGCCAAAGGCAGGCGCCAAACCGCTGCGCCACGCAGGGATCCCCATCAAATGTATTTTTAATTTCATTTATTGTGTTTTTAATCCCTTATTGGTTCTCTTAAGTGTGTTAAGGGTTTCACTGCTGTCTTCCATTCTTTTCTCAAGTCCAGTGAGTATCTTTATGAACATTACTTTAAATTTTCTTTTTTTTAATTTTTTTTAATTTACCACATTTATTTATTTTTATTTTATGATAGTCACACACACACACACACACACACAGAGAGAGAGAGAGAGAGAGAGAGAGAGAGAGAGAGAGAGAGAGAGAGGAGAGGCAGAGACACAGGCAGAGGGAGAAACAGGCTCCATCCCGACGTGGGATTCGATCCGGGGTCTCCAGAATCGCGCCCTGGGCCAAAGGCAGGCGCCAAACCGCTGCGCCACCCAGGGATCCCTACTTTAAATTTTCTACCAGGCATGTTACTTATATCCATTTTGCCTTAGTCTCTTGCTGTGATTTCGTTCTGTTTTTTCATTTGGGAAATATTTCCCTGTCTCTCATTTTGTCTGACTTTCCACATCTGTCCCTGTGTGTTAGGAAAGTGAGCTGCTTCTCTTGCTCTTAATGATAATAGCCTCATGAAGAAGTAGTCCTGGTGGTGCAGGAAAACTCTAAATTTAACTTTCTACTTGTTTTGCCCTGCAGGCTGAACTCTTTCTGATTGTGTACTATATTTAGATTTAGGAAGATATAATTAGGTGAAATATTAAATTTTTAAAACACACAAATATGGTAAACCATCAATGCCAAAATTACCCAAGCCAGACACCATGGCAAATCCAAAACTACCAAGTAAAATAGATGTTATAAAATCTCTCTGAAAGTGGTGGCCTTTGACTCTGCATTACTGTCCCTGACAAAGCATTTGTATTTTACATAATAAATTTTTGTTTATCAAAAATCTTGGATGTTCTAGCAAGTAATACAATTATGAGCAACAGTATAGAAAGATGTATGCTTTCTCCAGAAATAGCTCACCTTCAGCACAGGTTGCAACTCTAAAAAATAAGTGGGATTCTTTTCGTTACTAGTGGCAGGAAAACTGACCCAATCTGGCTTAAAAGGAAACTTAATTGTTTTGTCTGACTAGAAAGCCCAAGTATAGGTCCCAAGGCTTCAAGTAGTAAAGCTGGATTCAAGCAAAACAATTCACTAGTGCTCCTGCCATTAATTCTCCTTCCACATGGTTCATGATCAGGTTCCATACAGTAGTGCTCTAGTCCTTCCATCCTCTTAGGTTCATGACGAAAAAGCAAGAGCAAGTTGGCTTTCCCAAGAACTCAAATTTACTGACTTGAGTCTCGTTTTCATCCCTGAGTCAATCACTGTGGCTAAGGGAAATGATGCACTGACTGGCTTAAGCCTAAGGAGTATGTTTCACTTTTAGGTAAGAACAGAGGTATAGCCTGCTCAAGCACATGGACTGAAGGGAGAGTAAGGAAAGACTAAAACTTAGTATGAAAATTGGGAGCTGTCGCTGGAAGATGGAATGGATGGGATTCTAGAATAAAAGTCACATATGCCTATTTTATGAGGAATCTCAATTGTGGCCATGGAGGTATAGTTTTACTGGCTCTATCAGTACCAATTAAAAAATGGTCTTACATCAAAGGTGATGATAAAAATGCATAGTGGGTCCACCATTTATAAGGCAGATGTGCCACTGGATTGTCAGTTTACATGGCTGTACAAAGACAGTTTACCACTTACAACTCATTTTTTGGGTGAGGATTGATAAACCAATGCATGTGAAAACATAGGTCGTTAACAAAGGTCAATAGTCTTCCCATTTTTCCTTGGACTCAAAATTTCTTTTCTTAGGTTTGGA
This sequence comes from Nyctereutes procyonoides, assembly GCF_905146905.1. NCBI lineage: Eukaryota > Metazoa > Chordata > Mammalia > Carnivora > Canidae > Nyctereutes > Nyctereutes procyonoides. The sequence continues at coordinate 1,336,516 of NW_026575132.1, forward strand.
ATTATTCAAAGTAGGAAGTATACCTGATTCATTTTTTAAAAAATCTTTAGAACCTAAGACAATAGCTTAGTATAGTAAAAACTTAACATGTGCTGAAAAACTAAATGGGTGTATTAGGTTATAGGATAGGCTGCTGTAACAGAGAACATAATATATAATGGAGCAGACAAGATAAATGTTTATTTCTCTTTCACAGAGCAGTCTGGAGCTTTTGGGCAGTTTTTGGTAGGAAGGCAGCTCTGCTCCTATAGATCATACGGCCTTCTTCTGTCTCATTTCATCTCTCCCTTGTTTTCTTTGTGAGCAAGGTTGAGACTTGCTGACCGTCATCACCACTGTGTTCCAGCCCATGGGAAGTGGGAAGAAGATACAATGGGCAAAGAGCTTCCTTTCAAGAAAGTGATACAAATATTGTGCACATCTTTCTAGTCACATTCTCTCAGACATTAGTCATATGGCTACAGTGAGCTACAAAGAATGTTGAGAAGGATAGCTTCTAACAAGGCAATCATAAGCCAGCTAAGGGGTATCCATTACAAAAAAAAAAAAAAAAGATGAGGAGATAGGAGATCAATGAGTGGCTTCTGTCACATGCAGCCATGTGAAGATCAGAGACACTGCAGCAGTGGGTACCAGTTTTCTTGCAATGTCACTGACAATGAAAAAGCAAAGGAAAGGCCACTTGGAGAGAACTGGGTGTCACAGTTTCAGAGTGTCATATGTAAATGTGCCTCTGTGTGTTAGAGCTAAAGATGGAAGTTAAATTAATGGAATTTTATGCTTAGCAAATTGACTAAGTATAATCTTAAATGAATTTTAGAAAGCACTCACTGTTTTTCATTCAGTTCACTTAATTGTATTAGGTTCAGAGTATAAACACAGAATTTATTTATTGGATTTTACTGCTAAAGGGTTACTTTTCTAAGAATGATTAGCCCTCATTTGATCACTTCTCCATATGAAAGTTCTAAGGAATGTAGGAAGCATTATTTGAGCTAAGAATTATGTTTTTAACTAAAGATATATAAAAGAATCTTAATTGATGAATTACAGTCTGTTCCATGTTGAAGAGAGCTGTCCTAAATCAAATATGACATATTTAGGCAATTAGATGTCCCAGAAAATCTGGAGCAGTCTAATTTTAGATATCTGGTGTTGTCACCAATTTTATAAAACATTTTTGAGCATATATCACCAATATATGTATATTTATATATCCGGGCGCTTATATATGAACTGACATGTGCATATTATAAAACATATCCCAAAAAAGAAAAAAATTTAGAAGATCTTATTTACTTAAGACAGACAGAGAGAGTGCACTTGAGTGAGGGGAGGGGTAGAAGGAGAGAATCTTAAGGAGACACCACACTGAACATGGAGCCTGATGTGGGGCCTAATCTCAAGACCTTGAGATCATAACTGGAGCCAAAACCAAGAATTGGATGCTTAACTGAGTGCCCCCCAAAAAGTTTTTAAAAGATGAGCTAAACTAATTGCAAATAGAAGTTTTAATACTCACTTCTTATATCCTCCTAGGGCTCATGCATATACAACATGAAAATCATTGCCTAGTCAGTACTAGAGTCTAGACCAGAACCCAGGTCTAACTTAGTTAGTTAGTTCAGTGGTCTTTCCTCTTCACTGCATTACCTTTCATCTTTCTAATGTCCCATGTAACTAAAGTTCTGTTCCAGACAAGATGGAGTAAGTGTATCCCATTTTACACCTCCTGTTAATAACAACAACAATACCAAAAAAACCCGAACAAATATACAAGTCATTTACCAGAAGATCTGAAAAGTGGGAGAAAAGTGAATTAGCTAGACATCTTGAGACTTGAGGAATGACCTGGTAGTGAACTTCCTGTTTTTTTTTTTTCTTGCCCTCTATATATCCAGGTCTATATGCTAAAAATATCTGTAACCTGGAAACAACAGTGGGCAGAGATAAAAAAACAAAAACAAATAAACAAAACAACAAAATTAAAAAACCTTATTTCTCTAGCCAAAGGACTGGGACAGGGGAAGCCCAGTGGAACAGAAACTTCTTAACTATATGTGGTAGGCAGAATTTTAAGTTGTACCCCCAGCCCCTCCCCACCTCCCCCCAAGGTTCCTACCATTGAGTACATGCCCTGACCTAGAACTGTGAGTTTGAAGGACATGACGTCTGTGGTTAGGCTATGTTATACGGCATGGTGGAAAATCAGATATGGATACCAGGTGCTCCTGGTATAATCATATGAGCCCTTTAGAAGTCAAGAGTTTTCTTTGCCTGGTAGTGGAAGGGGGAGAAGTCAGAGAGACTGAAGCGTGAGAAGCATTTGACATGAGGGTGGTCTTCTGTCGCTAAGATGGAGGAGTCTACATGGCAAAGATCTGAGAGTTTGGGAGCTGAGTGTAGACCCCTGCTGACAGGTAGTAAGACTCAGTGACCTCAGTCTAATGACCGGGAGGAAATAAATTCTGCCAGCGATATGAAAGAGGTAGACGTGGAGCTTTCCCTAGTTGAACCTCCAGGAGGGGATGGAGTGGGCCTATATCTTGATTTTAGCCTTATGAGACATTGAGCTATAGGACTCTTAACTAAGGAAACCTTGAGCTAATATATTTTTGTTGTTTTAAACCACTAAGTTATTGGTAATTTCCTTGTTCTCAAGACAAACCCTATGAAAAAGCCTTGTACTCCCTCATCCCTACAGTGCTGCAGGAGTGGGGCTGGTTGTCAGAATTCTGACTTCCACCATGTATTAGTTTCCTGTTGCTATAATAAAAAATTCCCAAAAATTAGTGGCTTAAAACAACACAAATTTATTATCTTACAGTTCTGGAGATCAGAAGGCCAAAATGGCTCTTGCTGGCTAAAATCAAGGTGTCCATAGAGCTGCCTTCTTTCTGGAAGCCTTTCTGAGGCTTTGGGGAGAATCCATTTCCTCTCCTTTTCCAGTTTTTAGAGGCTGCTTGCATGCCTTGGCTTACGGCCCCTTTCTCTATCTTTAAAGCATAACTCCAATCTCTACTTCTGTGATCACATCTCCCCTTTTTTTTTGATCCTTTTGCCTTCATTTTATAAAGACACTTGTGATTACATTGGGCTCACCTTGATAATCCAGGGTAATCTTCCCATATGAAGATCCTTAACTAATCACATTTGTAAAGTCTCTTACCATGGAAGGTAACATATTCACAGGTTCGAAGGATTAGGTTGTAGACACTGGGGAGCGAGGGTGGTCATTGTTCTGTCACAGCAACTCCCACTGAAAAACACTGTAGAAGCTTTATAAACCAAATTGACATTTGAATCACAGCCACAAAAGTGGGCTAGAATTGCTCAGTTAGGATATCTTTTTTCAGAGAGAGAGAGAAAGAGCAAGTGGGGGGGGGGCAGAATGCAAGGGAGAGAGAGAATCCCAAGCAAGCTCCACACCCAGTACAGAGCCCAACATGGAGCTATATCCTATAACCCTGAGATCATGACCCGAGCCAAAATTCAGAGTCAGACACCTAACCACCTGAGCCACCCAAGTGCCCCTCAATTAGGATATTTAAATAGGAACCAGAGTCTTATGATAGTCAACTGTCCAGGATATATAAATACAGAATTGCTCACCGTATTAGGCAAATTTCAACTCCAGTAAGAAAATATAATAAAAAAAGAAAGAAAGAAAGAAAGAAAGAAAGAAAGAAAGAAAGAAAGAAAGAAAATATAATCAACAGATGCCAACACCAAGATGACAAAGATGTTGGAATTATCAGACAAGGATTTTAAAAAGCTATTATAAAAGCGTTCCTTAAATAAACAATTATAAATACTCTTGAATGAAATAAAAATAAATAGAAAATCTTAGGAAATATTTATAGAAGATATAAAGATAAACCAAATGGAAATTTTAGAATTTAAAAATATAAAATTTAAATAAAAAAATTCATTAGATGGGTGTTTTATTTTTTATTATTTATTTTTTTAAAAGATTTTATTCGTGAGAGACACACAGAGAGAGAGAGAGGCAGAGACACAGGCAGAGGAACAAGTAGGCTCCATGCAGGGAGCACGACGTGGGACTCGATCCCAAGACCCCAGGATCACACCCTGGGCTGAAGGCAGCACTAAACCGCTGAGCCACCTAGGCTGCCCTAGATGGGTGTTTTAATTGAACCTATGATTTAATTTCTAAAAGTGACTAAATGATAACACTGCCAGGTCAGTGCCATTGAAAGAAGGGTTTATTAAGAGGCATGCCGTACCATGCACAGCTACATGAGGAAGTACCAGGGTCAGTCCTGAGGCAGGAGGAGCAAGAGGAAAGCACAGCCACAAGCCTTTATTTGGAAACCAAAAGAAAGAATGACTGAGGCAGGATAGTCAAGTTTGAGCAAGTTTAGGAATGAATAGTTTGAATAATTTCAGCAGGCTCTGGGCTATGGTGGTGATCTCTAGTTGTTCAGTACCTGACCCCACTGTGATTCAGAGCAGGGGAAATATTGGCTTGGTGTGTGAAAGTTAGTTAGAGTTGGTGGTTGAGGTAGAGCTCTGGATTGGTAGGTTTGTATGTAGTAGACAGAGTCATTTACTACCTCCGGGAATTAGTTAGCTCTGGGCGGGGCACTCTTTCCCTAGCCAGCAAGACTCCCAATATGTGAAAGCATCGTAAATATGGAAAATAAAAACATAATTAAGATAATGAGTTCAATAGCAAAATCAACAAGCCAGAAGAGTCCGTGAACTTGAAGGTAGAGCAGTAGAAATTACCAATATGAACAACAGATGGAAAAGAGATATTTTAAAAACTGAATGGATCCCCAAGGACTTGTGGGATAGTAACAGAAAATTTAACATTCATGTTATCAAAGTTTCAGAAGAAGGAAAAGAACACTGAGCTGAAAAACACCAGAAGAAATAATGGCTCAAACTTCTCAACTTTGGTGAGAGACACAAACTTACAGATTCAAGAAACTGAATATACCCCCAAACAGAATAAGCTTAAAAGTTCACACGCAGACATGTTATAATCAAATCCCTGAAAAACAACACCAACCAACTTTCAAAAGCAGCCAGAGCCAGAGAGAAAGCAGGCATTACCAACTGGGAAACAACGAATCACATGCTAGCAGATTTCTCCTCAGAAACTCATTGAAGGACAAAAGAAAGAGGCAAACATTTTCCAAGCCCTGAAAGAAAAGCACTGTCAACCCAGAGTTCTATATTCAGCAAAAAATATCCCTCAAGAAAGAAGGTGAAGAAACACTCAGAGGATTTGTCACCCAGCAGACTTGCTCTGAAAGAATGACTTAAAAAAGCTATTCAGACAGAAAGGAAATGACAATGAAAGGACTCTTGGGACATCATGAATGGAAAAAAAAAGCAGTGGAATTATATAGATTGCATACTATAGAACATTCTTGAAGTGACAAAATTGTACTGAAGGAGACTAGGTTGGTGGTTGCATGGTTTGGGGCCAGGAAAAGGTGTGATTATTAAAGTGTAACACAAAGAAGTTTCTTTCTGGTGATATGGTGATAGAACTGCTTCGGATTCTCCTTGTGGTAACTGTTACAGGAATCTACACATGTGATAAGATTTCAAATTTCACCCTTAAAAAGAATATATGTAAAGAAAGACTGGTGAAATCCAAATAAAATCTGTATCTGAATGGACACCATTAAATTTCCTGGTTTTGACATTTTATTATGGTTATAGAAAATAGTATCCATGGGGCAAGTCTGGGTGCCCAGAAACTCTCTCTCTCTCTCTATATATATATATATATATATATATATATATATATATATTTACAATTTCTTATCTTAACTAATTTCAAAATAAAATATTGTAATAAAAAATAGGACCTATTTTAGTTTTTTAAAATTTAATAATTGAGAAGGTAGGATAAGAGCAGATAGATAAATGTGGGATTTGGGGAAAATTAGCTGAATTGGCAATTGGTGTAGGATAGATTTTGGTTGGTTCAGTGAGATCATTCTTTGCACACATGTCCACCGATCTATACACACATATGTGCATATGTACACTCGCAGACACACACAAACACAATTATACTCACCTAGGTTTCAATGTTCCCCTATTATCCTTCTACCATTCTCTTTCCAGCCAGCTTAGATTTCTCTGTGCTTAGCATTAGGAAAGATCTCTCAGGAGATCATCCCTCCTCCTGTTGGTGGTCTGACCCATTTAACTCCTCTGTGCACCCACTTCTGCTTCATCTTCTAACCCTTTTGGAGACCCTTTTAGTCCTTGTTGTCATGAAATTCTAGCTTCTGTCTCTAACAATTATGTTGCCATCAGTCTGCTTACCATCGCGGTGTTTGCCAAACCTTATTAGATATGACGGAGTGAGAAGACACAGACCTGACTCAGAGGCCTGGCTCAGCACTAAGTGAGGTCAAAGGAGTCACTATAGAGGTGCCACAGTCTCACCATCACATTCCTGAGGCCCATATGCCCTTTGGGGGGTACAGGTTGAAGGAGAACTGCTCCATAAAAGTCTGAGGAAAGTACAGCAGGTGAGTAGGAAGTTGGAGGAGAGGAAGAAAGCAGTGAGAAGCTGGTTTATGTAGGAGAATGTTATCCAGCTCAATCTGATGATCATTCAGGGTAGGACTGAGAAAGGAGAAGAGAAGTCAAGAAAACAGAAGGGGCATAAACTTTCGGATAGCCAGACTCTATTGCCATCTCGTTCTGAGGGAAAGGAATGGTCAAGGATGGTAGACCCAGGTCTGAGGCCACTGGGATAGGGAATGGAGAGAGCTCAGTTGCTGTGGATGACTTTGCGGATCCAGTCTGTATAGCGGGAAACCTTGGTGTAGTAGCCGACATCACCTCTCAGAATGCACCCTGCTGACCAAGATAGGATGCCTTGGAGCTGATTTTGGCACAAGACTGGGGCAGCTGCTAATTCCTGTTAGAAGAAGAACAGATGGGGCAGGCAGGATAGCCAAAGCAAAGTGACCTTTGCTCAGTGCCTCATGCCAAGTCCCATGTGAGGAGTCCAGGATGGAAAGACTTAGGTGGTGGAAGGGGCGATTGGGGCACATCGGATCTGCTTAGGGGGTTAAAGAAAACAAAAGAAAGAAAGACTTAGGTGGTAAGGGCTGGGAGAAACATCTGGAGGACATCTTGGGTCCATCCCACCACTCATTCCAGGGCACATCAGAGTTAGCCATAAAGAACTAAGAACACTCTGAGCTGCTTCCGCCCTAGCATCTATTTTCCTTCATTATTAGAAGGACACATTGTTTCCTGGATCCCATTGACCTTGATCTCATTTGCCTGGATCCCATTTACTATTGAATGTAGAGACAGGAAATTGGCTTGGTCGAGGAAGATATGTGGACCCCAAAACAGTGTCCTAGACTGAACTCAAAGGGGGCAGAGGGAAAAGAGTTACCTTACACATGTGTTTGTTCTCCAGAGATGATCCTGCACAGAACATGTTCTCCGTGATTTGAACAGGAATTTGTCTTACAGGGGACTCCTTGCAGTCATCATTAGAGAACCAAAAGACGGTCTGGTTTATCTGGACGTCAGGCTCTGAGCCTGAGCACACGAGTGTATGTGTGCATGCGCACACACAGAAGGGGAGAGAGAGAGAGAGAGAAAAGGCTTTGTTTCTCTTTGATCCTCACATATTCATCTCCCTTTCTTCTTCCCTTCCCTCCCTCTTTTTCTGTTATTAACCTCTCCATCATTCAATGAAAGAAAAACACAAAATGAAAAGTAACCAGAGAAAAATAAACATAGTGAAATGAGAAAACCAAGGTCTGGTCCCAGTGTCATAAACTGCGTAACTTGGGCTTGTGTGTGCATGCTTTCATTAGTGAATGCTGGTCTCTCAGTTTCTGATGAATGAACCACACTCAGCATCCAGTGGGATTACCTGCAAACTCCCTCCCCACCCAGATACCTTTTCACCCTCACCTGGGGGAAAAGGGAGGCAAGAACGCTGGATTTCAGCGATCTCCAGCCATAAGCAGTCATGTTACAAGTTTGGGCCTCAATTTCCAAATGAATAAAACTAGAGGTTAAGCTATAAGTTCTCGGGCTTCTTCCAGTTCTCATGATCTACAATAATAATTGTGTGATAATCCTCTGTGAGTGGCTGCTTAAGGAGCACTAAGTTCTGTCTTGAGGGCCACTCACTGGAATCCTTCCATTCCCAGCCCCAGCCAGAGACAGTGCACTTTTCCCCTCTTCTGTCATCTGTGGTGTTGGGCAGGGCCACCAGCTTCACCTGATCGTTGAGCTTTTGGGGATGACTCAGCTTGATGAGCATGAGGTCATGCTCAGCAGAATTCCGGGTAAAATCTGGGTGTTGGACAGTAAGCATGGGCCTTAGGTTTTCAATCTTGTTTTGGAAACTGTCTTTTGAAGTAGCAATGTTTATCTCAAGAAATCTGGAACAGGCCACGAAGGATTAGTAGAGGCAGGAGATATCAGTCTATCGTCACCTTGTATCCTTTCTCCCCCAACTTGCTTTCTGACTTTGCATGAGTCCCTTCCATAACTTGCCAAGACCTCCATTTCCTTGTCTGGCAAGTGAGAAGTTTCTATTGCAGTTCTGTTATTCTGACCTGTACCACACTGGATATAGGCTTTTCTTCCTTATTGATTCATCCCCTGGTCTTCCACTTCCCCAGTTCCCCTGTCTACATCACCCCGCCCAGAAATCTAACTCACAACCACTTATTTCCTGACTCCTTCCAATCACTTCTCAGGCTTGAGAGCCCTTGGGCAAGTCTCTTTAGGGCTGAGCCTCAGTTCCCCTTAGCAATCCCAGGGACCAAGGGGGGAGTGCTTCTCCTGCTAGGACCCCCATTACTCACGGTAAGAAGCAGTGGGCTGCAGTGATAACCCACTGTTTATGGATCAGGGTCCCCAGACAAGCCTCATATTCTGAGTTCAGGAAAACCAAAAAGGTTGGTGCCATTTTGCTGTATATCTGACTGAACTGCTGGGCTAACTTTACTTGTGTCGGTGTTGCTTTTAGAGTTTTTGTTGTTACTACAGTCGGGAAAGGAGGACAGAATATTAGAGACAGGCAGACATTCCAGAAGACAAAAGTCTGAAACATTTTATGTGGAAGTGCTTTGAGATGGTCAATGTATTATTGATATTTGAGGTGTTGTTGAACCATTTCGGGGTCCTTCTGTTAATTTCCCCTTAGGCTTCCCTCTGTATTGGTAGCTTCATTTTTTCCACTCCCCGTCTCCTTCCTTCCTTCAGCTTGATTCTTCTCTCTTTTCTTCAAGCTTCCTTCCTAGCTATATTAGCAAAATCACAAAATTTTGCCAATACCCACCATCCATTGTGTCAAGTCTTACTGTCCCAGTCTGCATCTTCTCTTATAGCCATGCAGCCAGAGGAAAATCAGTGGGCTCTAGACAGCTGAGTGTGCTAGGAAACTTCCAATCACCGGGATCCTAAAGTCTTATCTTTTTTATCTTTCTAATGTGCTCTTCACCCATCTTATCTAGACCCATTTCCTACACTTTTCTCCAATATGACATTTTCAAAGTTTTAAGCCAAAAACGGGAACCTGCACTCACCAGCCACTGCCAGAATGCTGAAGATTAGAAAGAGGTGGTTCATGTCTCTGATCTCCATGCCCTCTTGCAGGGGAGACCTGGAAAGGGAATAAACTACCAAAAAGCCTGATCTCCTGGAAGTTTTGCAAAGGGAGAAATATAAAGGTGGGGTGGGGATATTCAAGGGGGCCAAGTGCTCTGAACCAAGGGAGGATGGCGCCAAAGGGAGGAAGGACAGCCAGACCCCATCTCTCTAGGTGTCTGCCCTCCCATTGTAGTCTGGGAAATTTTTCTAAATGAAATGCCTGACCACAGAGGCATGTCCTATAAGCCAAGAGCTTTGCTCACCTTATTAGCAAAGAGAAATCTCAAATGGCCAGCTGTGTCTGCCTTATTCCACAGTCGGCAGTAATACGTCAGCCCCGGCCCCCTTCTGTTTACTCACCTGTCCTCACTCAGCGTGGCTGATCTTCACCCCTGTGTGTGACATTTACTGGCCTTCAGCTTCAAAATAAACTCCCTCTTCTCTGGGCCACAGACCCCTCTCACCTAACAAACTGAGCCTTCCCCCATGTCACACTGACTCTTGCCCTAATGTCACACTGGCTCCACCGCATGGCATCCTCTCATGTCACACTGTCCCTAAATCATGTCATCATCCCTCTCACCCCCAGATACCACTGGTCTCTCCCTGAAACTTTGCAGAGGCACATGGAGACAGGGCTCAGCATGGAGTCCCTTGGAATGGAGTCAAAGGCATACCTAGTAGAATGTATCAGTTGGCTTCTGCTGCAGGGCAAATTTCCTAACTTAGTGGCTTGAAATGGTAGCCAATTGTTTGGTCATAATTCTGCAGGTTGCCCATTTAGGATGGGCTTAGCTGGGCAATTTTTCTCTCAGCAGGGCTCACTGATACAGCTGTGATCAGCTGGCAGTCAATGGTTCCACAAACATGTCCGGAGATTGGCTGGTTGTTGACTAGAGTGATGAGGATAACTAGGCCATAGTCTATCATCACGTAACAGGCTGGTCCAAGATCATCTATACGATGCTAATTGCAAAGTTCCCAAGATCAGAAAAATGGTAAATCCCAATGCTCTTCAAGCCTTTTCATACGTCATATTTGCTAATGTCTCACACTGGCCAAATCAAGTTGCGTGATCAATTCAGATTCACAGAGCAGAAGAGACCCACTATCCGACAAGAGAATGTGTAAAATCATAATACAAGGGCCCAGGTAGAAAAAGGGGCATAGTTTTGGGTCACTTTTTCTTGCCTTTTTATTGTATAAATTTTTAAACATACAAACAGTTTAAAGGCACTATATGCACTGTGAATCCTGCCATGGCCCACAACCGATTTTCTCCAATTAACGCTTGACTATATTTGTGTTATTATATAGTATCCACCTACAGTTCGGGCACTTGTTAGTCTACCACAGAGGCAACCAGCTCATCTCTTTCTTAATCTCCTACAACCCCACTTCCTCTCCCACCTCTCTGATAGCAACTGCTTTTCCTATAGCTGCCACCGTCACCTGTAACCCGAGATGCTGTGACAGCTTTCTGAGTGGCCTTCTTTGACAAGCTATCTCTTTCTCTATCTAATTTGACAGATTGATTTTTTTTTTCATTTGTTGTGCTTCTTGCTTAAAAGCTTGTAGTTGTTCTTCATGCCTATTACTTCATGCTTAAACTCCTCTGCTTGGCTGTGAAGGCCCCCAGTAATCTGCTACTAACACATGACTCTGTAGGAATATGACATAATGGGCAGAGTCAGTTCCTGGGCAATCGCAAAAGCAGCCTCTGTCCTTGAAAGATCTATTGATAAACTTCTTATCTCTCTGACCCACTCTAGTCCCTGCGTGTTATAACCTCTTTTAAAATTGGCTATAATCTTTGGCTTTTAGCCCTCTTAGCATGACCCCAGGTGAACATCTCCCATCAGCACCCCACAGGCACCGATTTCTGCTCTGACCTGGATATCTTCTTCTCCTTGGCTCCTTGTAAAAAATTCCTTGACTTTCACTCTTCTACCATCATCTGTGTCCCTACTGGTGAGTGAGGGCTGGTTCCTCCTTCTGGCATGTGGTCTAACAGTGGCCTTCTTCTGATTGGCTGTGGGTCCTTGGCTGTATTTCCTGGGTTCACATAAGAAAGGATTCCCATCCATCCTCTGCTCCCTATCTGTGCGAATCCTTGTCTGGCACCTACTGAGCTCCACTTGTTCAGACTGGGTTGTAGGAGCCTCTCAGATTCCAGTTTGTGTCCACCGTCCCTCCCACCCAACTGTTTCCCAGTGCATTTTTTGTCTCTCTTCTCTACTGTAGACTTTTTGCTCTGAGCCAGCTACTTTCTTCGGTATTCTTCACATTGATCATTTCCCTACATGCTTCCTTTCTTTCTTTGGTTTACTCCACAGACATATTTGGGGGGAATCTATCTCACCTTAACCCTTGTCAGGAAGTCTGCTCCTAGCCCACAACCCTTGCTAAGTGACTCAAGCTTGGATGTCAAAGGGCCAGAATGTGGATCCTCAGAAACACCTCTTGGATCAATGTAACTCTACTTCAATGCCCGAACCCGGCTGTCTGATCGAAGGCTGACCCTTCCATGTTCACAGCTCATCCTGTCAGACCCTCACGTGCTTCTGGATGGTCTCAGGCTTAAGAAGCTCCATTTACCTCCAAGCTTCATAACCCTGACTTCAGAGAGAATTTGCATCAGATTCAACTCTGTCTCCAGATCCTAAAATAATATCTGGCGCCACATAGTAGATATTACACACACACACACTCAGACATACAAATACACTTTTTTTTTTCAGATGAATGAGTGAATACCGCTTATCTCCTGACTTAAAACTCCCAACAACCTGCCACATTCACCTGCCCTCCAGATGGCATAAGCTCCTTGGCTTGCTTCAGGTCACTCTCTTGTGAGTTAATGGGAATAACATTTCCAGATTATGGTCTTTGAGCCCAGGGATTTGAGATTTAATCTTTTTTTTTCTTTTAAAAACTTAATTGAAGTATAATGACATACAATAAGTTGCACATTTTCAACATGTACAATTTGGTAAATTAATGAGCATATTCTCAAAAGATTCCTTATGCCCCTTTGTAATTCCTCCTCTTTCCCTCCAACCTGCTACCCTATCAGTAGGCAACCACTAATCTCTTTCTGTCACGATATATTAATTTGTATTTTATAGAATATTAGATAAATAGACTCATGACAGTAAGTTTTCTTTTTTGGTCTGCTTACTTTCACTCAGTATAATTAATTTGGATTCATACATGTTGTCGTGTGACTCTAGAGTTCATTTATTTTCACTGCCGAGTAGTATTCCATTGTATTGATTTATGAAATTTGTTTACAGCTGAAGGATATTTGGGTTGTTTGCAGTTTTGGATTTTATAAGTAGAGCTTCTGGGAACACTTTCTACATGTGGGTCTTTATGTAGGCACATCTGTGATATATGTCTTTATGTTAACATATGCTTCCTTTTCTCTTGGGTAAATGACTAGAGATGAAATGGCCGAATTATATCTAGTTAGTATACATGTAACTTGTAAAGAAACTGCCAACTTGTTTTCCAAAGTATTTCACATTCTTGGGAGCCCCTGGGTGACCCAGTCGGTTGAGCTTCCAACTCTTGGTTTTGGCCCAGGTCATGATCTCAGGGTTGTGAGACTAAACCCCTCATCAGGCTCTAAGCTCAACAAAGAGTCTGCTAAAATTCCTCTTTCCCTCTCCCTCTACCCCTCTCCATTCTCTTTTTCTAAAGTTAATAAATAAATCTTTTTTTAAAAAGTATTTTACATTCTCACCAGAAGTCCGAGAACGAGAACGAGTTTCAGTTCCTCTATATCGAGAACCAGAACGAGTTTCAGTTCCTCTATATCTTCACCAACATTTGGCATGCTTGGTCTTTTAAAAATTTTTAAAATTGAGATATAATTGACATATAACATTGTATTAATTTTAGGTGTACAGTGTGTTCAGTCTTTTTAATTTCAACTATTCTCCTAACCACAAAATAGTGTTTCAGTTTGGTTTTAATTTGCATTTCTCTATGCCTAATGATGTTGAACATCTTCTTGTGTGCTTATTTGTCATCCATATATCTTCTTTGATAAAGTGTCTGTTCAAATCTTTTGCCCATTTTTAAATTGAGTTATTTCATTCCTTGTAATTGAGATGTGAAGGGTTTCTAATATAATCTGGATAGGAGTTCTGCAATACTTCAGGAGCTGGAGGAATGGACTCCCATAAGTCTATCCACATGCCTCTTCTCTAGACCTGCTTGTTCCCAATTTTTTAATCTTTCTCCTTCCAAACCCCTGACTAACCAGCTACACTATTCATCACACAAGTCTTATATTTTTATTTCAGGCTACTTTTCTTTCCATACAATGTAGATGACCAGACGTACCACCAACGCTCTTCCCATCACTGCTGTCTCCCACGGCCATCTTTGGTTGGGGATTATAATATAGTGGTTCATTTCTGGCTTCACCACATACCAAGCTGATCCAGTTGTGTATCGAGACAGGTTTTTTTCCTTTTCCATGAGTTGATTATAAGGGAACTTGCCTGGGCCCCCCAACTCCCCTCCACCCCCAAAACCACAAATGTAAGCTGAGAGGCAGGCAATGGTGCCATAGTGGTGGATGAAAGAGGAGTCTAAGCCACCTACACACGCAGCTTGCTTGTCCTCTAATATGCCACTTCCATCTCACAGTGGACTTCTGTTAGGCTCACGTGACCTTACAACTTAGTGGATCTGAAAGATCACAAACAGTGCCGGCTGCATAGCCCCTGGATGTCCCAGGATCAAGTGGTCTGCATCTACCAGGGCCTCGTAGCTCATCAGGATCTATATTTTGAATGGTATCTGCAATAGATCGTGTAACATTGTCCAGAACGCTAACCCCTACAGAGTGATTCTCTTACTAGGGCTGCTGTACTCCAGGAAGCGTCTTTCATCATCACAGAGGCCTCCAACAGCATAGGTCGGCCAGGGAGTTCAGCTGAGGTCTCTTAGGAGCTTAGAGGAAAGATGCTGTCCAGGGCTGCAGTCATCTGGAGGCTTGACGAGGGCTGCAGGGTCTGCTTCTGAGATGGCTCCTTCACATGGCTTTTGGCAGGAGGCCTCTGCGCCTTTCCACATCAATCTCTCTGAAAGAGCTGCGTCAGTGTCCTTATCCTATGGTACCTGACCCCCCTCACAGTCGGTGATCCAAGAGAGAGCAAAGAGTGAAGCTGTAATGTCTTAGAAGTCCTATATCATCACCTCTGCAATGTTCTATTTGTTACAAGTAAGTCACTAAGGCCAGTCCACACTCAAGGGGACAGGAATTGAGCTCTGTCTCTTGAAGGAAGAAATTTCAAAGAATTTGTGGGCATACTTAAAGACCACCACACATGGTATCTTCAATATAGTGGATCATTGTGATGATGCGTAGAACGGTCAGGCAGTCTAGGGTCCTTTCGGTTACATAATGACAGGGCCAAAGACTTAATCCTGCTCAAGACTGTAAACATCTCTGTCATTCACATACTCCCATTCCCTTTCCTTGATAGGGATGGAAACGAATGCATTTGCTCATCAATGCAAGGTACCTGAGGCCATATTAATCTTTTCCAGCAGACATTACTTCTGGCATAGTCACTGCAATCAGGGCAACTGTTTGTTTGACTTTATTATTTCCCAGGATCAGGCATTTTTGTAAGGGCCAGACTGGTGAATTAAATGGGGATAAATGAGGGCCACCACCCCATATCCTTTAGGTCTTTTTTTTTTTCCTTTAGGTCTTTTTTTTTTTTTTCCTTTAGGTCTTAAATGGTGGCACCACACTCTGCCACTTGCCCCAGGACATGCTACTGTTTTTCATTTACTATCATGTGAGGGGCAAATTGATTTCAGATATTTCACTTTGTCTTCCCCACTTATACAGCTTTTATCCCATAGTACTAGAAACCAGTGTGGAAGGTCTGCCAGTTAGCAAGTATTTCCATTCCAGTTACACATCAGGGGACCAGAGATATTACTCTATCCCAGTTTAGTTTTCTCCATAGCACTTATCACCATCTATCAATAGTACTTATTAGGTATAACTTAATATACTTAATTCATTTTAATATACCTAATGTACTTATTCATTATATTATTTGTCTCCCCAATCAATCTAATTTCCATAAGGATGAGCCTTTTTTTTTCTTTTTTAAAAAAATGGATATATTTCCAATGCCTACAAATTGCCTAAGACATCCCAGAAACATAGTTCTAGCACACAACAGGCATTCGGTAAATACTCGTTAAGTGAAAGAATAAATAGTGCCTGATTCTCAACATAAGTTTATTATTGTTATTGTTATAATTACCCTAAGATTTTTCCATCAATCCCAGCAAGTATGAATTCAAGTGTGAAGCATTCACTCTAGAGCAAGTCGGGGAAATGTTTCTGTAAGAGGATCAGGATGACTGATATACCTCAAGTGTCCTATGATACAGTAGGTGTGTTGGTGGTTGGCTGAGAGGCCGAAGGCCCACCATGGGGGAAACCACTTCCAGATTCTCAGCACCTCTGATCTCTCTCCCCTTCTCTAATGTGAAGTACATATATTTAATCTCTCAACCTTCCAGTGGTAATTGTTGGTGTTTTTGGCCTCTTAAAATGGAATTTCTTGTTTTTAAAGCACTGAGCCATAAAATATTTAAATATTTTCAGGTTTTCTCTTGAAGAGTTGAAAGATGGCTATTGCCATATGTACTGGTGCCTAGAAGTGGATTCTTATCTCAAAGAGGGCATGTGCCTTTCTATTTTATCACAGTTTTCACCACTCTTCACTGCCTCTCTCACATGAAGGCTAAGGGACAGTTATCAGTCACCAGTGTATGAATCAGACCATTTTTTTAAAAGCGAAGAAAAAGTGATATCATTTTTATATCCAAGACCATATAAAAATTGGGAAGAATAAAATGTAAACAGAGAGAAATACACATTTCAAGAAAAATGGGAAGAGTATTTTGGGGAGGCAAGAGAGAACAAAAATCATTCCTAAGCATTTAAAATGTAATATGCAAACAAAGTATGACTAGACGCATAGGGTGTAATTCAAGATATAAGGACCTGAGTTTGCAACCCTTCCTCTAATCCAGTGAAGAGGAATACACAATATATTCTACTTACTGTATAATTTGCAAGGTACTTATTTCCTTTTTTTTTTAAAATCTGTAATTCACATTTTCATGCTTGACAATTTTAGGGTTTTTTCATATTGACTTCTTACCCCCAAGATACATACTGTGCTCAAGATACAACTCCCAAATTTTTCCCTTTAGGAATGGAAATAGAGATTCATTACTAATTCATATGTTTTATCACTGTGGCTTCCTCATTTACATAAAAGTTCTGTAATTCTAGCTGAAGAAAGATTTAATTAAAATCTTAACTAAGGACCTCATTCTTTTCCATTTAAATATGAGGAAGGGTAATTTATTCTTCCAGTTGCTTTTAGTTGATGGTTTTAGGATCCAATAACTGTAATTACTACAGTAAAAGTAAAATTGCATATTATAATTTGGATTCTGGGGTGTCCTTAAGCTAACAAATACACATGATGACTAAAAAAAGTAGCAACATCAGGTATAATCATCTGGATGTTTTTTAAAAGGCCAAACACAAATCCATCACAATCCCAACATTAAGCTAAGTTCAAATGTAGTTAGGGTATTGGTGCATATTTGTCAAACTCTGGTAAGGAGCCAAGAACATTCTTAAATTTATCATAACGTCTTTCTCCCTCTACCACCTTTATCATCTTCATTCAAGCCAATTATTAAAATAAGGCAGCTACTGAGCCCAATATTCACTGATAGCCAAGCAGGAAGCTTCTGGGTGTGAACCAGACTGGGGATGACTCATTGAAAGCCAAATGTTTGTATGGAAAGCTCCCTCTAAAATGGCACAAAAGCAAATATTTATAAATACGTTAAAAAAATCATTTTGGAACTCTTGGAAGGAGGGGTTAAAATATTGCCATCCATTCCTAATTACACCTTTTTGATAAAACATTGCTTTGCTACCATTGTGCTGACCCAGGTTCTAAGCCTTTCGGAAACAGGGTTGCTATAATTGGTAGGACTGTCCTGACTCACAGTATTTCTTTTTTTTTTTTTTTCACAGTATTTCTTATTTTGAAATATGATTCTATTTTGATAACTTCAGTCCAATCTGTATTTTGAATGCATCAGAAATTCATGTGCAACTTGTGAGAATTGTGAGTTTCCTATAGCTATGTCTCAATTGCAACCTATACAGAGTTCCTGAGAAAAGAGTGGTTACAAATGGAAATTTGTTTCTTGCTGAGTAAACTTTGACCTCAAATGGTTTAAGCATATTTTTAATTCTGTACCCTAATGTTATCTATTGTTTTAAACACCCTTCTCTACCCCTCAAGCAAATAAGAAATGGTTGTTTTCATTCTGACAGATATTTTTGGTGCACATCAGTTTCTGCTTAGACTTAATCAGGCCTTTGCTTGATAAGCCTATGACTGAGACTATTCAGGGCCTGGGGAAGTCAGCTCCTATTAGAAACTATGTCTGAAAATGAGGTGATGGTAGTGGTGGAAGTTTGGTGCTTTTTTCCATCTGGTCCAGGCTTAAAAAGGAATGGGGTGGGGGATGGGGGACAGGAAGTGGTCAGGCCAAAAGGTCAGCACAGCCCTCCTGCTCAATCAAGCTTCCTAACTCTTTTTCTGTGACACTCTACAGGTGTTGTTAGGTTTGTTGGCTGATTTTATTTTATTTTATTTTATTTTATTTTATTTTATTTTATTTTATTTTATTTTATTTTATTATTTTATTTTATTTTATTATTTTTGAATATGGAACACTCCACAAATTTGTGTCTTCCTTGTGTGGGAGCCATGCTAATCTGTTCTGTATCATTCCAATTTTAGTGTATGTGCTGCTGAAGGGTGCACTTGTTGGCATATTTTAAAAAGGATGTTGAGCCATCAGGCATTGATGACTGAACTCCTTGAGCTAAGCAGCGGTACTCCTTTAGAATTTTATCTTGTATCCAAAAAAACCAATGAGAAGTTAGAATAGTGGCTATAGAGAGATGTGAATAGAAAGGCTAGTATCAAGGAGAGATAATATCCTCTTTGACCTCCATTTTGGAACTGGTGTTATCTTTTTCTGTAGCAAAAACATCCTGACCAGATTAGTGTATAGGGACTGAGTTATAGATATAGCCCTGCTTCTTTTAGCAGAGATTATAAGAAAATAGTTTCTCCAGATAAATGAATTTCCTAGATTTCTGGAGTTTCCCCCATTGAGTACCAAATGTAAAAAAAAAAAAAAAAAAAAAAAATCTCAACTACCCGAAATGGAGGGACTTCTGTGGAATTTGATTGAAGGGGTAGGAGCAGTTACGTGAAAGTTTTTATTTCTCTCTTTATGCTCTTCTAATAAAGAGTACATTTTTAAATAAAATTAATACATATTATTTTATTTTATTAAAGATTTACTTGAAACTGTTTTTATACAAATAAATGGGTTACATATTTTGAACTCTCAGAGCCAAACTGAGTTTTCTTGTGATGATTATCATCATTAAAAAACTCCATTCTTCTCCGTACTACAATACCCTCAGGTAGTCCTGGCATGTTCTAAATGGTTTATTCCTACAAAATGTCCTCAGATTTCATATTTATTTCTCAGAAATGTTTTGCTGAGATTGTTAGCTGTCATTCATATTGACAGAACTCCATCTATCTTTAGCAGATAGATAGCAGATAACTCCATCTCTCTTTTGAATTTGTCCTAATTTGATGCTCTCCAATTGGCTGACTGGTTGGTAAGTCACATAAACAAACTTGTTAATAGTCTATGTAAAATTAAATCAAATGAGCATAGAGTGTATGCTCAAGGGTCACTCCTATGAGCAATGTACAAAAAAAAAGCTTTAGTACATTTATTTGGAGATTTGTCTTATCCTTTATATTTGGATCCCAGCTGTGATTCAGATTCAGATATTAGATGACACTGGATAAAAGAGTTCTATATCTAAGCGAAATGATGGTCTGCTGTCATGGAATAAAATGAGTTGCATCCTTTTTTCCTTCCCTTGTGAAATTGCTTAATAGCAATCCAGGTAGATGCTTATGATATTAAGTTGTAGTTATTCTCTTTCTTCAGGCTAATTGAAATGACAGCCCTACACACGTTGCCAGTTCTAGAATAATATTTTAAATTAGAAATAATTGCCAGAATTTGGATAAGAATTCATTTATAGTAAATGTTCCCAAATGTGATACTGTACATTTGGTCTTTGTCTCTGGTTCCTGACACAGAGTTTCTACCCTTAGAATTTCCTGAAAGAGTGTTAGGGGCACCTTCTTTCTCATTCATAATCAGACCCTTTCAATCACATCAGAATTGTATACGCTAAGAGGACTGTGGGTGGGCCCCTAGGTAGCTTTAGGACATGGGCTGGTTGCCTGAGGAGCCAACCTTGTTAGTGAGTTAGAACTTCCAGCCCCATTCTCCCAAATTCCCTGGAGTGGGGAGGTGGGGGGTTGGGGAGTGGGGGGGAGAAGCTGGAGATTGACTTAATCACCAATGGTCAATGATTTACTCACTCATGCCTATGT
This sequence comes from Nyctereutes procyonoides, assembly GCF_905146905.1. NCBI lineage: Eukaryota > Metazoa > Chordata > Mammalia > Carnivora > Canidae > Nyctereutes > Nyctereutes procyonoides. The sequence continues at coordinate 1,356,732 of NW_026575132.1, forward strand.
GAGGCAACCACCTAAAAGTCACTAAATGATGAGGTTCAGAGAGCTTCCTGGTGGGCGAACATGTCAAGGTGTTGGGAGGCTGATATGCCCGAAGAGGCATGGGAGCTCTTTGCCCCCATCCCACTTATATTTTGCTCAAACAGCCTTTTGTCTGTTCCTGAGTTGTATCCTTTGTAAAAACCAGTAAATAATAAGTAAACTGTTTCTGAGTTCTGTGAGCCATTCTAACAAATTATGGAACCTGGGGGGGGGGGGTCATGGGAACCATTAACTTATAACCTGTCCGTCAGAAATATGGTTGGCCTGGGATTTGTGATTGGTGTCTGAAGTGGGGGCAGTTTCATGGGAAGGAGCCCTTAACCTATCTACCAACTGTGGGAGTTGGTGCCAGAATTGAATTGTAGGACACACAGTTGGTGCCTGGGGAGTTGTAAGATTGGTCGGTATGAGGAAAAAGCCCACACATTTGATGTCAAAAGTGTTGGGAGTAAAAAACTGCTCACCAGGCTTTTAGGATCCCAAATGCTTGAATATGTATCAGGTTTGCCAAATCCATATTGAAAAAAACATACATGTAGGCTCTCGTCTACTGGGTAGATGAGACAAGACTCAGCTGACTCACAGATACATGGAAATAGATCAAACGAATAGCATGTGTAAGGAACATTTTAGTTAGGGAGTGGGGATTTTTTGACAATCCTTCTGAATGTGAGTCACAGAGTAGGTTTGCGTGGGTGAGTGGGGGTGGATGCATCTGTGGGTGTCAGAAAGAGGTAGCCAGAGCGACTTGGCTGGAGTTTTGGAGCTAGTAAAATGATGGTAATAGTAAAGTAAATGTAAAGACAGAGAGCTTCATGGAGGCTTTAAAACAGTTTTAGCTAAATTGGATTTAAATAAAATAAAACAAATATTTTTAGCTAAACAATGTCAACAGAAGGTTTATTCAAAATGCCAATCGCTTCCCACAAAGAGTTTAAATTACCTTACGCAGTAACAGGCAATTTTCATTTACCACTTACTTGAAATTTGGTTTATCACAACTGAAATCTTATCTTATATTGCTGGTAGCCAAAACTTTTTAAAAATGGGAAAATTGAAATAAATTGGCTGAATTGCTTATCTAGAAAATGACCTTCAGCTGTGCATAGAATAAGGAATGAGAATAAATAACTTGCAAAGGAAAAAGGAGCCAAACTGCTCCTTTTGTTAATAGGATAACAAAATTTTATCTACAGCTGTAACAAGATGATTTCTGATATACTTATCTACAAGCAGTAATTGGGCAATATCAAAGTATGAAAAGATAGGGAATTGGTATTATAATTGCTTGGTTTTTTTTTTTTTTATTTACTTATGATAGTCACACAGAGAGAGAGAGAGAGGCAGAGACACAGGCAGAGGGAGAAGCAGGCTCCATGCACCGGGAGCCCGATGTGGGATTCGATCCCGGGTCTCCAGGATCACGCCCCGGGCCAAAGACAGGCGCCAAACCGCTGCGCCACCCAGGGATCCCTGCTTGCTTGGTTTTATCCAGGAGAGTAATGATGCCAGTAAAGTGGAGTCTATGCACAGAGGTTTCTGTTTAACAAGAAATTCAGATCATATTTTTGGCAATTCCATTATTTCACCCCTGGATCCTGCTAAGTGTCACCTTATGGGCAAGTCCAGAGCCCACAAAGCTGTTTGGAATATCACTTGAACCTAAAACGAATAATTTCAGAATGAAAGAGATGATGGACAAATATTCACAGCATAGGTAGGGTCATTCAATATGCAGCTCACATATTTGAGCCTCTAGGATGTGCCTCCTCGCTGAAATTACAGCTCTGCACCTGCCCTCCAGGAGCTCAGCCCTTGAATTACACAGTTAAAGAAACTGAGAAGCGTTGTGTTAGCTGCTGTTACCTACAAGTCATGGAGGAAAGTTATTAATTCTTCATTCACTAACGGTGATTTTTCTTTCCAAAATAGAAACACATTTTTCTAATTATAAAAATAATATAAGTTCATTATAAGAAAATTCAGATAGGATAGAAAATTACCATTCATTGATGTAAGGAGATTCATTTAAAGCTATCAGACGCCAAAGGAGCAAAGGGTCTGTGCTTCATTTTATAGTCTCTCTTTGTAAACTAACTTCTCAACTCCTTACCATGTATCACTTTTCATTATCAACTAGTGGAAAATAAGTGATACATGTGCTTGCCCAGCAGGGCAAGAAACCTGACTTCCTCTTTGTCATTACTACCTTTATGTCTATACACCATTATTGGTGTTCACATAGTGTGAGTGTAATTTAAATTTATTTCATAAGCTACTTGGGGCCAGAAAAAAAAAGCAAACTCTATATCTGCCCCTTATTAGTGTTGGTAAGACCTCTCCTGCACCACAAGAAGGAAACTCTTCCCTCTCTCTAAAGTCCTATTCTTTACCTCACCTTTTCCTTCATAACTGGAAAGTCAAATCCCATGTAACCAGTCTGAGGATGATTAATGGTAGCTTTGAGCTGCTGATGTGGAGGGTGCAGAGAATTGTGTGAGCCTTGTTTTAGGACAAGATGGGTTAATGGTGCTGCTATCCAATTAACCTGAAGTCCCAGTGCTTAACGCAAGAAAGGTTGGATTCTTGCTTGGGCCACACACATACGCATTACAGAGGAAGAGGATTATGGAGGCTCTCCGACTTGTGGCTGCACCAGCCCCCTGGTAACTGCAACAGGGACACGGACGAGAGAATCTCAGGTGGGCTTTTCACTGCTTCCCCCCAGAAGAAATACCTGGGGCTTCTGCTCACACTTCTGCCTAACTTCGAAGGAGCTAGGAATTTGGGGAACAGATGGAATGACTGGTTACAACTGTCGCTCCCTTAAATGGAAGTGTGCATTTCTGACCACAGGCTGACATCATCCAAAATCAAAGAAGATTAAGTTATTTACTTAAGTTAATTTCCTACCCCTTTGGCATGAATATTTACATGGGAGATGTATGTAGAGAAGAATACACCTTACACATAAACACAGTTTTCTATGTACATATATAATCACTGTATACATAAGAGCTTATTATTTTCCACAGCAGGTATCTAAAAAGGAGGACGATATTGTGAAAGAGAAAATAATACCAAGCCCTAATTTTTTTTACCACTAATTCCAATGTGGGTTGACTAAAAGCAGCAACATGTCTGGATTTGTCAGGGTAGACTGCTTTCTGTAACAATTAGTTAACCTCTGGGCTTTAGAATCTGGGTGATTTTTTCTTTTGTTTATCTGAATTTTACTGTTTTTCTATACTCTCGGTGGTTTAAGACAACAGAATTTATTAATTGCATATGTTAATAATTTGGTATTGGGGTTTGACAAATGGCCTTCCATTTAGGGACCTGGGCTCCTCCTTCCTGAGACTTTGCCATCCTCCAAGGTTTTAGAGGCCTCAGCGTTGAGCAAAGGAGGAGAACAGCAGGGAGGATCAGGGGCCAGGCTCCACAGCATATTATCATTCCACCCATATGGCGTTAGCCAAAAAAAATCACAATCACATTTAGCCTCAGGGGGCCTGGGATATGTAGTGTTGCTGTGTGCAGAGGAAGAAAAGAAAGCAATTTGGCGAGTGTCTACTACAACGTCCCTCACATGACCTGAATAAATATATACGGAAGAAAAACTAGGCAATCTGATTAGAGTTAGAGGTATCTGGGGGAAAAATATTATTTCTCTTGCCTTATCCTTATTTCCTTCATTTATAGTTTTATGTTGCTCTCCACAAGCTCTTCATCTTATTTTTTTAAAAACCAGTTTTTAAGAACTTTAATATTCTGCTTTGTTGAGAGTATACAGAAGTGAACATGATAACACTCAGCTGGTTGGAATGTAAGCTGATAACCTTACTGAAGGGAAAATTATCTAAATGAATCAAAACCCTAAAAAAAGTATAGTTAATAATTCTACTTCTAGAATTTTAGCCAGGAGAAATAAACAGATATAAACAGACACCGGGTACAAGTGTCTTTAGCATAGCATTGCTAATAATGGTGAAACACTTCTATGACACATGTCCAGCAATGGAAGGTAACTTAATACTACTTCTAATAAAATATCATGTGGCCAAGAATGATGCCGCAAATGTCTATATAGTAGTATCAAACAATGTCCCGTATACATTCAAAAATATCAGTTTATAAATCTCTATGTCTGGGACACAGAGACCCATTCTGATTTTTTTAAATGATTATATACACACACACTATATATTAAATCAAAATCAAAATGGAAATATTTGAGGCATAGGTTTATAAACTAACGATTTTATATATATAAAATTGTTTTGCTTATGTTTTCTAATTTTCCAACAAAAACAAGTAATATTCTCTAAAAAAGAAATTTAGTTTTTATCTTATTTACTTTCTAAAAGATTTATTTATTTGAGAGAGAGAAAGAGAGCTCGCAGGAGTAGGGGGAGGCGAAGAGGGAGAAGGAGAGACAGAAGCAGGGAGCGGTAAGCAGGGAGCCTATGTGGGGCTAATCCCAGGACCCTGGGATCATGACCTGAGCTGAAGGCAGATAATTGACTGAGCCACCGAGGTGTCCCTAGTTTTTTTATTTTATAGCAAAAAAAAAATGAAAACCCCTAATATTTAAAACAGAAACACAGGTGTAGTTTTTATCCATGTACACCTCAAAGAAAAAACACAAAACAAAATGCCACCTGGTTACCCACACGGGCTCTATCTTCAGGCCCCCAAGCCCAAGCACCTGGAGCAGTCCTAGCTCTCAGGGTGGGTGGGTGGGTACGGGGTTGGGGAACCAAGTTCTGGGTAGGCCCTTGTCTCAGTGCTCGGCTTAGACAAACCGTGGAGTCCACGCATAGCTGCTGCTCTTCATTCCTCACCTCCCTCTTCTGACAATGGTCTGCTTTCTTTCCTCTGAGTAGGAAACCTGCAGAGGCAGCTGGCTTGTGATATTTTGTGTAGGCATGTGAGTTATATGCAAATCACATGGAAAGACAGTCAGAATCTTTTCTCAGATGGTCCAAGTCAAGAATATTTGTCTAGTTGCCTTGAGTCTGTATTATACCTAAAAGAGGCCACATACTTCTGATATTTCGCCTACTTAATTTCTTCCAGAATTAAGTTGCTGTCAGAAGAGGTTCCAGCTTTTTGCAGTTCACTATTCATTTTGGAGTTATCCATGCATGCATGCTTACGAAAGTTAAATTATTTTCAAAGATAGAATAATTTTTCTACCACAATTGAATTCAGAATAAGTGAAGAGCCAGAACATGATAATTTCATCCAAGAATCAAAATCTTTATCTTCAAATAATTTGTAATATGGACTTATATAACAGCCAAGTGACAAAAACATTTGTAATTACTTCAGGTATTGAGAATAGTGATTTTATGAACTGTAGACTTCACTCAGTAAAGTCATGTATCTCTGTCACAGACACACATCCCAAATATTATTAATATCTGTTAAAATTATAGCAGTTATACTTAAAGATTAATTGAAAGCAGTGTACTTTTTTTTTATTTATTTATGATAGTCACAGAGAGAGAGAGAGAGAGAGAGAGAGGCAGAGACACAGGCAGAGGGAGAAGCAGGCTCCATGCACCGGGAGCCCGACGTGGGACTCGATCCCGGGTCTCCAGGATCGCGCCCTGGGCCAAAGGCAGGCGCCAAACTGCTGCGCCACCCGGGGATCCCGAAAGCAGTGTACTTTTTAAAAATATAATACCTATAATCAAACATCAAAGCCTATCTTGGTTTTCTATTAAAGACCAACGTCTGGGATGTCTGGGTGGCTCAGTGGTTGAGCGTCTGCCTTTGGCTCCAGATGTGATCCTGGGGTCCCGGGATCGAGTCCTGCATCAGGCTCCCCACATGGAGCCTGCTTCTCCCTCTGCCTGCGTCTCTGCCTCTCTCTCTCTCTCTGTGTCTCTCATGAATGGATGAATGAAATCTTAAAAAAAAAAAAAAAACTTTTATTCAATCAGTAAGTTTACTCTCTTCAGAAATCACTGTATTATGGAACTCAGGAAAAAACAGAACACACCAAGATGTCGCTTGGTTTGCTAAACTGTAACATCTTGTGCCAGCCTAGGCTATTTTATGGTTTTTCAAAAACAGGTTGAAAAAGGGGAAGTACTGATAATTCCATGTTACGCATTCTGACTTTACTGGTTGGCAGTGAGAATTCTCTTTCCTGACAGAGAAGAGGAAGATGTTAACTCTTACAGTCATTCAGGATTCTCATGGGAGGTAAAAGGGAATTAGCCCCCCAACGGGAGAGAGAATAAAGAGCTAGCGCTGAGGTGGAAAAGCCCAGGGAGGAGACTAGAGACAGGGCCCCTCTGCCTCCTCTGGGAGCTCCCTGGTGGACTCCTGCCAAGTGTTGCCATAAGCCACTGTCTGCTAAGGTGCAGCTTTTGCAACCACAAAGGACACCAGGAGCAACCCAAAAGATATGTCCTGGGGGAGACCTTGCACTCGGTCCTCAATGTTCCTGCTCCCCTTTAAAGATCTTGTCTGTCTCCTCATCACTGGCTATGCCCTTGGGAGAACCTGCTCTAAATTCTGGTCATTGGCTCCTGACTCACCATGCCCAGCATCTCACTTCCTCAGCTTGATCATTGGTCAAAAGATGTTGGTCAGCCTGGAACTTCCTTCCCCAACCACAGTCCCCAGCCCCGGGCCAATGGGCACAGCACCTTCCCTGTTGAACTCAGAGTGTGAGGAGGTTCACTGTATTGGGGCCGGAAGAAGAGACAGAAAGAAGCTCACTGAACTCACCTGAGAATTCCCCCAGAATTGTGTTGGAAGCAGCTGGAAGGGCTGGTGTAATTACAAGGCAATCAAGTGTATAGCATGTTCTCTAATAACCAGAGATCATACAGTAAAAGGTGAGAGAAAAGTAAAATTTGGCAACTCAAGCTTGTTCTGATTTGAATCTCTTTGACAAAGAAACTGTATGATGTTTTCTTATGACAGCCATCATGTTCCCACCCACTCATTTCACCCATCCTCTAATGTCCTCCCTTCCGGACAACTCTTCGCTTCCAACACTTACCTTGTTGCTCTTACCCTGATTCTCCCACCTATCAATCAGTGAATCCATTTACATGCCCTTGAACCCGTTCACTGTTACATCAGGCACCATGGTCTCTGCATGCATTTCAGTAGGTGAACAGGTTCTTTGGTCAACCTGTGTAGCTGTATTATCACATGATGTACTGTGTAGGTGCATGCACCTCTACTGTGTGGATGGTTGAATTCTGATGGTGGTTGAAAATCAACCATCTTTATATACAAAGTACAGACTGTAGGTTTGTAGGTGTGTATATACCAAGAGGTAGGTAACACTTGCCTTTATCTGGGTATCTGTGTTTAGGTACCTGGGTTGTGTTTATGCATGTATAAGTCTACATCTGCATACATCTGCATGCATGTCTCAAGGCATAGCCAATGGCTTCCCATAAAGGAAGCTGTCTCCGAATCTTCCTGCCTAGCTATGTCACCTTCTAATTTTGGTGGGGGAGGGGGGAAGGGATTTCTATTACGGTTAAAATATATGTAACATAACATTTACCATTTCAATTGATTTTAAGTATACAATTCAGTGGCATTAATTACATTCACACCATCAGACGAATAATCACCACTTCCTATTCCCTCCATTTTTCACCCAAACAGAAACTCCGTGACCATTAATCAATAACTCCCTTCTCTCAACCCTGATAACTTCTAATCTATTTTCTGTCTCTTTGAATTTGCTTATTCTAGATATTTCATATTCTTACATAAAGTGGACAATTATATAATTTTTGTGCCTGGCTTATGTTACTTAGCATAACGTTTTCTTTTTTTTTTTTTCGAGGCAAAAACATTTATTTACTTTTGTGTTGCACAAGGGTAAGAACCACATTATCTAGATTCACTTTAGGTAATAAAAATAATTTAAAAGACAGCCACCGTTACAGAAATTTTTAAATGGACTATTTGACAATTTATACAATAAATGAAGAAAACTGACAAAAGAACAGGTCAGTGATCACCCAACACAAAAAGGTTAACAAATGTGGCCAAAGGATCAGTGTGTATCATCCACCACCTTCTCATAACCTCCTGGCTGTTTTTTTTTTTTTTTTTTTTGATGGGGAGGGAGAAAGTAGGGGTAACACAAAGGCAGGTTGATTCAAACTAATCCTATTAAGTATATTATTTTATACTTCTTTCTAAAATTACTGTGTAAACAGAACATGTATTAATATAGCTCATGCAACTCTAGTTTTCTACTGCAGGTCAGGAATCCAACAAGGTAATGCTCAGATTGAGGCAAATGCTGGAATTAAGTGCCCTGAAGACTATCTGCTCCAATCATGAACTGCACTAACTGAGCAATTATTTCAAAATATGAACCAGATATAAAAGAACAAAAAACAGAAAAAATATCTAATTGAAAAACATGTAGTAGACACAAATAGATTAGGTCAACATTACCTACTTACAAATTAGACCAAATCAGAGAAAATGCTCAACTTTCCAGGGAACCAATTTCAGTTCTGGTTGTGCCACTTAATTGGAGCAAGATCCTAAGTGGGTCAATTCGTGCAAGGATGATTTCAAAATCAATTCACAATATTATCTCAGACCCTATAGCTAAGGATCTAAGGATCTTCTATAAGAACTCAAGGTGGGGGAAAATGTGATTTGAGAAATAAAAGGATGCTGCTCCTCACACACCCCCAGGCGACCAGCAGTCAGCCTACATCACACTTCAAACTCTAATGATTTAAGAATTAGAACCTCTTTCCCCTCTTATTCCACAATACTTGACCTGGCCTCCAAAATATAAAATGCAACCTGCGTTTCTTCATGGCACCAAGTGACTAATACCTAGGTATATGAAGGATTTACTTTAAAGTTGATTAAAGAGAACATCAATTCATTATAGAAAATAAACAGATATAACATGCTTGATTCACACAGGTTTTACGGACTTTTTGGTTACCTAGTAAATTGCAAACTGGCTCCCATTAGTGGTCAATAGAATGCTCTGCATTTGGGCTAGAAACCAGATTAAGTTAAATCAAGCCTTTATTTCAACAGTACAAACTATGTTTATTTGTGTGTAAAGTGCCAGTTTTATATAAAAATCGGTACATAAACTTAAAAATCTGCTTTGAAGCACAGAGGCTGACACCGCCCAAGGGTCTTAGAGTAACTGATTAATCGTGCTAGTTCAGACTCACTTGAGTCCCCACACTTTTGAGACCTGACTGCCACCGAGAGCCATTGTGAAGTCACTGGACAGCCAGCCTGCCCGCAAAAGCCAAACACAGCCAATATCTTTCATTAAGAATCCGAGTAGCTTTTTGTCTATGCTTCTTTCTGGGGAGACGACTGGCATTAACTGATCAACAGGCTTGCTTATGAGGTAGCTACACAGTTTTAACAATACTATTAATGAACGTTATGGATGATTCATGGTGTAGCTCGTTTGATACACTTCAAGTAGCTGATTTTTTTTTTTTGGATGAGAAAGGGGAAAAAAAAATCAGCAAAGAGCACATCTTCATTCACTTAGAAGTCAGCATCCAAGGTAAAAGAATTCTCTGTTGGACTTGACATCCCTCCCATCCTCTGATACTTGCCTACTCTCTTCTCAAAGAAGTTAGTCTTCCCTTCCAGTGAAATATTCTCCATAAAGTCAAATGGATTTTATACTCTGAAAACCTTGCTAAAACCGAGCTCCAGCATAAGTTGGTCTGCCACGACTTCACTTTTCTGTGAATCAAACCATAATCATTATTTGCCAAGATTCTGTCTGCTGGAGTAAATAAATGGATGTGTTTATAAACTTGGATGCTTATGTGTGGATTTGGAGGTTTTTCACTATCTAATTCTCTACTCTCTGAAATGAATCTTAAATAATTGGGGTACCTACAAAAGTAGCTTACATTTAAGACCAAAGAATAATGAAATGAATAGTGTCTGTATTTCACAAATGAGGTTATTCAAATGGACATGTAGCTGAGTTAATGATTACTTGGAGATATGAGGGTGTCACATATGAAAGTCTTTATGAGTGTCTGTGTGTGTGTGTGTGTTTGTGTGTGTGTTAGATGAGATGGCTGAATGTCACCGTTTTGGAAATGAATTTAGCCCATTAGAGCTTTCCATGCTGAGAACAGATGATCTTCTACTAGACTTTATCTCCTAAAGAAGTTTTTTTCATTATAGAATTATGTCCACTTAGAGAAAAAAATGGAGAAAAGAGAAAAGATATGATAAGAACTATGTCTTTGTTAATAAACTAAGGCATTCCTTGATGTGTGTGTGTGTGTGTGTGTGTGTGTGTGTGTGTGTGTGTTTTCTTAAAAAAAGAACTGCTTTTTAGCTCTTTGGCTGTCTGCTGAGATAAGGGTCAATCAGCCTGGAACAAAGTTTAGTCTTGCTTTATTCTGGCCCTTTTCCATAGTTGGTCAGACCCTCTGTTACTTTCTTACCTCTCCTGATATAGGATCCTCCAAGGACCTCCCAAAGATGGTCAATAGTCATGGATCTGAGAATTGTCTCTGAGTCAATGGTGCAAGACCAACAATTCTCTGGCTCTGGAATTTGGGAGCTGTGGAAGAGAATTGTTAGTGCCTACTCAATAGCCTTTTCCTTATTAATAGCTCCCCAATTTTGTTGTGGGCAATAAGGTACTTAGGAAAAACAAACAGAAATCTCCAAATGAACAAAAACTACATTTCCCATTTTTCCTTGCAGCTAGAGATTATCACTCACCCAGCTCTGAATTAGTCATAAGCAAAAGTTTTTGGATGGGGCTTTCAGTAAAGATCTTTAAAATGAAGTTGGAAAAAAAAATAAAAATTAGGAAGAAAAAAAATTTAAAAAAAATTAAAATAAATAAAATAAAATGAAGTTGGCAGCTAACAAATGCCTTTTGCCCTGTGTACTCTGTCCTTCTTCCTGGCTGGATTCTAGAAGTAATGTTAGAAGCCCTCTTATAACTATAGCAGCCGTAAGGGAAAGGTTAAGATGTCACAGAGGTATAAATACGGATATCACTCTGCTGCTGCACCAATGCTCACTACCATCTACCTCTTTTTACACAAGAAAAACCCCTAATTTGTTTAAGCCATTGGCCTTGGAGTCTCCTCAACCAGCGGCCCAACTGAATTCTCACTGATACAGAAGCTTCAAGATGAAATAATTTGAGCCAATGCACTTCTACATATCTTGTTGGTAAATTATATTTAGGGTAAATATTATAAAGGAATTCTAGGTAGCCAACATAACAGTGGTGGTATAAATCTGAATCTCCCACCTTACTCCCCCACAGAAAACACAAAGAACAAGATCAAATAACACTATATAATGCCCATGTCTTCACAATAACTAGAAAACATAGAATGTCTAAATTTCAAATTAACTGTAAATAGAAAAACAAACACTGAACCCCAGCAAGGTGCCCCCACATTCCTGATGCAAGTCCCTCTCAGAAAAACAAAATTTGAGAAAAACTGTACAGAATATAGAAAAGGGGAGCTAGTGGTGGACTTAAGATTGATCTAAAACCACCACCCGAAAGAGGAAGTCCACCCTAATTTTGAAAATACTGAAAAAACGTGCTGGTAGATCAGAACACTTACAACAGGAAAGGTACTTAGCCACGTGTGTGAGGTGCAAGGAGGCAGTCTTGGGAATATAAAGTTTTGGGCAGAGGGGTGAAAATACCGTAGAGGTGACTCTCAGAAATTATGCACAATAAGTGGAAAAGACATGAGGGGCAAATTTAGGAACCTATCAGATCCTCTAGCCCTCTAAAATGGAAATAAATAAATAAATAAATAAATAAATAAATAAATAAATAAATAAATAAATAAATAAATAAATAATAAATTGAAAGAAGCATAATCTCTTTTCCTATCATTCCTCTTCCATAAAATAATAATTAATTAATCATTAAAAAGAAAAAAGAAAATCATACTTTACTACACTGACAGAAGAGGGCACTCTTGATCCAGAAATCTTGCAACCACCCCACACCATTCAGCCCTATCCTTGGAGATGCAGATCAGTCTTCATCCAAGCAAAATCATTAAAATAAAAATAAAAATAAAAGGAATCTGAAGAACAAATAAACTAAATAAATAAAGGAATCCAAACAATTCAACTCATTAAAAACTCCTCTTGCAAATAATGGCAAAGTGGGAGAAAACTCACCAAATGTCCAAACTGAATTATATATCCTCAAGCAAGTATTTGGGAATATGAGAAATGTCTTGAATCATGAATTCAAAAACTATGTACAGGAACAGACGAAAATCCAGGAAGAAATGAGATGAGAGTTGACTGAACTCAGGAAAGAAACAGAATAAGCATTACACTGTGTTACCTATAAGATTTGAGAATACTAAGATATTTTATATATGTACATACATATACATCCATCCTTCAGGGTACATTCTGGTGATTTCTCCACTGTTTAGCTTTTCAGAATTCATCCTGGTTGGGCATGACCTTTGAGACATGCAATAAATTGTGTCTGCTATTATTGCTGTTATCATCATTATTGGCAATTGATTGCTTAAGAACAGCAGGGGAGGGGAGGGAATCCTAAGAAATATGTCCAGGGCAAAATTGTAGAGTTGATCATACTCTAGTGCCCACTGAGGCCTAGGCTTGACTTTATGGATAAGAAGACTGAGATTTAGGGAGGTTTTCAGAGTGGCCCGAAGCCGTTAGTGACAGGGCAATGGAAAAAGCCTTCCTTTCCTCCTCTCTCCTCTTTTCTTCCTCTTGCTTCAGAAGAAAAAAAGGACTGCCTCCTCTCTGAATCCACCTTCCAACACCCTCCAGATGCTAGGACCTCATCCTTTAAAGCAGGATCTCTCTTTTATATTCACTTTCTCCTTTTCCTCTGACCCATCACCCCAAACTGAAGCTAAGTTGGTTAAGCATCCAACTCCTGATTTTGGCTCGGGTCATGATCTCAGGGTCACGGGATTGAGCCCTGCGTTGTCCTCTGTGCTCAGCACAGAGTTTGCTTGAGAGTCTCTCTCTCTCTCCCTCTCCCATAGCCCCTCCCCTGCTCATGCACACACACACTCTCTCTCTCTAAAATAAATAAAAATAAAATCTTTAAAACTTCCAAAAGTGAACAATACTAGCTGTCAGTTCTTCCCCCTACTCACTCCTAAAAGTCTTACTCTCTGTTTCTTGCCTCATTCTCTCTGAAAACTATCTTGTTCAACAACCGTTAGCTACTCTCTTTTAGACACTTTTATTCTCTGCCTTCTTGGATCCACAATCTTCTTTCTCTAGGCAATTCTACAACTAGTCGTTCTCCTTTTCTGGCTTGTCTTCCTCTTACATGTAAGCATTACCGAAGGTTCTCCACTACCTTCTTTTTTCTGCCCTCACAGCTACAAATTGCAAATAAACCTTTCCAGGCTCATCAACTTCTTGGGTGCCTCTCCCAAGTGACCTACTAGACATCATCCCTGGGTTCTAGGAGGTACCTGGAGCTCAACATGTCTGAATCTAAATTTTGTACCTTCTTCAATTCTGGACCTCCTCCCAATCTCCAATCCAGCCTCAAGTGGCTCATATCATCCTTTACCCTATCTTCTGCACTAAACCATTCACAAATTCAACTAAAAACACTGAATATTTAGTACATGCAGGCACTGGTTATGGGACTGGGGCTAGAAAGTGAATAAACACATTTTCTACAATTGTGCTTAAAGACTCAGTGAAGGGATCCCTGGGTGGCGCAGTGGTTTAGTGCCTGCCTTTGGCCCAGGGCGCGATCCTGGAGACCCGGGCTCGAATCCCACGTCGGGCTCCCGGTGCATGGAGCCTGCTTCTCCCTCTGCCTATGTCTCTCTCTCTCTCTCTCTCTCTCTCTCTCTCTCTGTGTGTGTGTGTGTGTGTGTGTGTGTGTGTGACTATCATAAATAAATTAAAAAAAAATTTTTAAAGACTCAGTGAAAACCTGTCCAATGAGCATATACAACTTTCCTTCCATCCTCACTGTCATCCTTTTCACCTCCATTGTCACCCTTCAAGATCAAATTAGCATCACTTCTTTCCTACACTAATAAATCAGCCCCTCTGAAACTCAGCCTTGGTTGAGTTGAGTTGATCTCTGTACTCCTTGTACATTTTTTTAGTTTAACATATCTAGTCCTGTTTCGATGTTTCCCTCTAGATAGAATGCTCCCCTTGATCTCTCCATGATATGCCTTATCTGTCTTTTAAGGCCCATTTCAAATTCCAGGCACTCTTTGATGCTTTCCCTGACTTCCTGAGATGGGGTTATCTTCCTCCGAACTCATGCGGACTTGCTCTCTGTACCTATGCCTTGCCAGCCAGGCCTCTTGCCCGAGCTGCTTTTCTCACAAATTATGATTAGAATGCAGAAACCTGCTTTATGTGATAGGAACGTACATTAGGATTGAGCCCTGATCAACTGAGTGATCAACTTCAAGAGTAATTATTCCACCATTAGTTTATGTATATGATTTTTTTTTTTCTGGAGATTTGACTACTACCAGAGAAGCTGAATGTGGTAAGGTCGCTTTTGTCTAGTGCCTCAAAGGAAATAATGTGGGACTTCAAGAAAGTCACATGAGTTCTCTGGACCTCAGTTTTATTATCTAGAAAATGGAAAACCTGTACTAGATGATTTTCAGTGCTCTTTCAGATCTAATATTCTATAATTAAGGCTTTGAGGGGATTTGACTGGGGGAACAGTCTGTTGATAGACTAATCCAACATCTATTCCCAGCCCCTCTCCTTTTCTTATCTTCTCAATAGAAGTTGGAAAAGCCAGATGTCCTCTTTACCAGCCTTCCTTGCAGTTAGTAACAGCTATGTAACCTAGTTCTGGCCAATGAGTCATAAGCAGAACTCTAGTATGGGGAAATCTAAGAAGCCATTTGCTTTTCGAAGGAAAGAAGTGACATCACTCCTGTGGTAGGCAGAGTTCTCAGATGGCCTCTGGTGTGCATGCCCTGTAGGATCCCCTCCCTTGAGTATGGGTAGAAACTCCATGATTATGTTACTAATCGGTTGACTTTGAGTCAATCAAAAAAGATTATCCTGGTGGGCCTACCTAATCAGGCAAACTTTTCAAAAGAGATCATTTCCTGCTGGCCTCTTAAAAGAAAGCAGCCAGCCATGTTTTGAACCACTGCGGAGCATTCTCTAGCAGGTGAGAGCCTCAGCCCAAGGAACTGAACTCTACCACTATCAGTGAGCTTCAGAGAGGACCCTGGGCCTCCGAATGACAGGCCCCAGCTGACATCTTGACTGCAGTCTGGTGACTCCTTGAGCAGAGAATTCAATTAACCACTGACCAGACTCTTGACCCATAGAAACTGTGAGATAACAAATTTGTGTTAAGTTCCTATGTTTGTGGTAATTTGTAACACAACAAAAGAAAACTAATACAACTCCTTTCCACTTAATCTCAAAAGCTGAGCACTTAAAAAACCATCTCGTTATCATAAAGGAAAAGTCAAATATATCACAGAATCTCTGGCTTAGACCTCTTGCCTGTCTATACCATGGTCAGTAGCCGCTTTTTCCAAACCTTTTTTTTTATACCAGAAAAAGAAATGTCTACTTGTATAAGCCAATACAAGTTACCAAGGCATTTTTTTTACTTGCATTTGAAATCATTTCCAACTAATACAGCAAACTTCTGAAAGTAGCATGAGCAAATTTTTATTGGTTACATAACCAATAAAAATTGGCAAACATTTATAAGGACTCTATAATGTTATAGATAGAAAACACACACACACCAGAAATTAAAAAAACAAAAAACAAAAAAACTTTGCTCTCAGTAGGCTCATAACTTAGTGTTGGAGGAGGGGGTGGTGAGGAACAGCAGGAGGGGGTGGACAAAGAAATCTGGGTACAATTAAAATACAGAGTGATTTAGGTGAGTTAGGCTATGAGAAGTGTAAGAAGGTATTTGGAAAGCTCAAAGAAGGGATACCTAGGATAGACTTTAGGGCTGGCCTGGAAGGGAAGCCCTCGATCTGGAGGTTCAGAACATGGAGCAGAACTACGAGGGGTGACTGTATGTCCCTCAGGAGGGAAATCCTAGGAGTAGAGGTCAGTCGGTCATATAATTGACAGCTACCAAGTACCTAGTGTGAGGCTGGGGAATGTGCCAGATGCTCTAGGCAAATAGAGACATGGAGCACATGGTGCTGGCCCCAGGTCAGTGTAACCATACCTCATTCCCTGATGGAGCAGCATGAGAGCCCTCCCTTGTCCAAGGAAATGGAAATGACACCTGATACTGCATCCTGGCATCTGCTCCTCAGGTTAGTGCCTTTGGCAGCTGCCCCAGATCTAACCACATCCAGAGAGCAGCTTACCCTCGGAAGAAACGGGGACAAGTTTCTTCAGGAATGTGTTGTGCACAGAGAATTCAAGAAAATGGATATGGGTTTGACAGGGAAGACAAGCCCTCCAGCTTTCGAAGTAGAATCTTGGAGGTGTTCAGGCTTCATCAAACCACATCATCTCTCCTCTCAACTTATGCTTCTTACAGCTTAGGATTTTGCTTGGAAATTAGACAGCCCCTATAAATATCCTTTAAATAAGTAAAAGAATATGTCAAAATAATAAAATGTGAATTCTGAAATAGGGCCTAGAGAAAAACACTGGAGGTAAAAAGACTTAAGGCAGATACCGTTGTAGGAAGTTGAGAAGAGCAACAAAACAAATCTTATTTCATCCTTGACCTGTTTTCATCATGTTTGAGGAGCAAAGATGATTTGGAATGTTAAAATAAGAGGTAACTCAGGGGCAAGGGGAACTATGTGTTTTTATCTGGGAGGACATCCAGTCAAGCCTCCCTTGGTTTTCTTAGGATGCTGAAGAAGCTTCCTGTGTGGCAGCAGGTAAGGATCTTGCCTGGGGCCTAGAGGTTTGATTTTTTTTTCAATTTTTTAAAATATCAGATTGACTGAGGTTTAATATATATAAAAATATATTGTATATACATATGTAATATATAATACAATAAGATTCATCCTTTTTGTGTGTATGTACTGTTTGATGATATTTGACAAATGTGTACCGTAATGTAATCCACCATGAAGAAGACAGAGGACATTACCATCACCCCACAAAGCTCCCTCCTACACCTTTGTAGTCAGCTACCCCCATCATAACCTCCAACCCTACAACTATGGACTTAATTTCTATCCATATAGTTTCGTCTTTTCCAGAATGTCTTACAAATGGAATCATACAGTGTATGGCCTTGTATGTCTGGCTTCTTGCACTTAGCATAATGTAAGGCCAATCTTTAAAAGCTTTAATGTTGTCTGCCAAGGTCATCTTTCCTTGTGATCTAAGACTAAGTGGGTAAGCATCAATGTGCACACTTGCCTTAACAAATTCACTGGAGTATGACTGTAGGCCCTGAATCAAACCTTCGGAATACTAAGCTGTTTCTCTTTGTTATCTATTTGGATGTGTGTCAAGCTACACTTTTACAGTGCAAACACTATGGTGGCAGTGAATTTATACACTAATGTTGCTCTACTTATTAGCATTTAGAAACACATAATTGCATGCTAATCAGTCAAGAGCATGTATAGGCCTATACTATTGGCCTCAAGGAACTTGCAAAGATAATTAAAAAGATAGCATATAACTGAATCTACAGAATTTTATTGCTGAAAGTTTTAGGGATCATCTAGTCAGAGCACCACAGAATTTCACAGGTGGCAGTGACCTTTAAGGTCTCCTAGACCCATCCATCATCTCAGATTTGAATTTCCTCCAGGGCAGCAAAGTCTAAGAGCAGTCAAATAATGCAAATGTGTGAAACTAACAGTAGAGAGTATGGGGCTTGAAAAGAAGGCATGGTAGGAGCTGTGGTCATTTAAATTCAATTTAAAAAATCAACACTGAAAAACCAATCACTATACATCTCTCTGCTTGAGTCAGTCCTTGGGTTGTCATATTGCAGTCTCTTCTCTACCATAGCTTCTCAAATTTTTAGCTAGTGTAACCTAGTGAGACCCTGACATATTCTCATTCTTACCAGTTCATTGTGTGCCAGCCTGGCTTTCAACTGCCAGCCTAGCACCAGGTAGGCAGAAAGTGGCAGAGGACTAATGGTTTCCTGGAGTAGTTTTCAACCTCAACTGATGGAAATTTGTGTATGAATATCCCAGCTCTCAGTTTGTTGAAAGGATAAATGAGGTGAGTATTTTACACTAGCCTCCAGAATTTCCAAGTGCAATTAGAGTTCCTGTTTCTACATTGGACTCTTGTGTGAACAGTATATCCTTCACTTCCAGCCTCCTTTTCTTGTCTTACATCCATATTTCCTGTCACTCTTTCCTGGGAATACCCACTGGATAAGCTACTCATGTGGATCCTCATCTTAGGGTTTACTTCTATAAGAAAATCTCAAGTTAATGTAGCCAGTAAATACTCAAACACCTCCAGAGATGAGGGACTCACTGCATCCCCAGACCCTTGAGACTGTCTTGGGAAATCTCTGACCCACAGAAATATCTTCCCCTTACTAAAGTAAACTGACTTTCTACGACCGGCTAATGGTTCATTCATGGGATGAGAAATATTCCTCTTTAGAAAAAAACCATTCGACCCAATTCCTAAATTGTTTAATCATTCTTGAATATATTCTACATTTCACTCATTTATCTATGAAAGAAAAATTGTTAATTGGTATACAAAACCAGGAATAAGAATCTGGAGTGAAAAATGCCCAGGAGGGGGAAGGTTGGAAGAAGATAATGGACTTTCCTTATTACATGAGATGGAAACTAGATCCATAGTTAGTTAAATGTTAAAGGAATCCAGAAGACTGGAGAACATGAGATCCTTTGTTTACATGGATAGCACATGTATTAGATATAATTTATGGTCTTAGTTTTTCACTTGGGGAAGGGTCATGAAAAATGTGCTATGTCTTCATGTTCACCCTGACAGTTCTCAGGCACTGAAATTCTTTTCCCAGTCAAATGTCTGTTCCCATATGTAGTACCTAGTAGGGCATCGAACACTTGGTAAAGGTGCTCGTGTGGCATTAAGTTCTCACCTTCCTTCCAAGAGGAATCTTTTGGGTTTAAAAGGTAGGTTTTGAATTGTCTGATAGCATCTCCCTATTCCTTCCCACCTTAAGAGAGAAAGGAAGAGCTTCAGGAGAGCAAGGAGCTAGGTGAAATGGGGTGCAATAGACTTCAGCGCCCTGATGAACATCCCTTCTGACATTCTGTTTTTGAAATAAAATGCTTCCTGAAGAGTTCAATGTATCAGTTTCCAAAGCTTGAGAGTACTTTGAGGACATACATGGCCATGTTTTCACAATCGATTTCTGGGATACACTGAAAGGACCGATCACTTGTTAATATGCTTTTTCTTATACAAGACTATTCTGTGAATATGCATTCCTGAGTGTTTATGAATAGTTTTTCTTTGAAATTTTTCAAGGAGAGATAAACAAGTAATTACTGAATTCAAGGCTACACCTATTCCTCCCACTTCTCCATCTGATATAATTACAATAAGTCTGGGTTGCGCATATCTGAACATTTTCTGGGTTTGATTGTCAAGCAATCAAACAGCATTTCTCGCCCCCATTCAGACCCATAATTTAGAAGCTTCTCTACAGTGACACTTGGTGCGGTTTAATTATAATGCTCTTCAATCCAGAAAGCTATTTAAAGGACGATGGAAGCTGTGCATTTTCAGTCCTTTCTCTTAAAAACGATTCAGAAATGTATGTGTAGCTAATCCCAAATTGAAACTTGATACTCGTGTTGCGCATGACTTTGAGCAGCACTGCTTTTTCCTTTATGGAATGGCTGATATTTTAAAATACATGCTCCTTTCCACGAAGGAGTACCCCGCACAGTTATATCATTTTGAAACTTCTTCACCACAACAACTAGAAGCAAGCATGTAAAATTTCAAATTAATCTTCTGCATTCTGTTTTCAGCAAATACTTTTTCATTTCAAAATGAAATTCTCAAGCCCCAAATGGGTAGGTGTTTTAATTCAGCATTAAAATAAAGAACTGCTTTTTCTGGACATATTCTCTTCCCTTCCCTGGCAGTTACTGGTACCAACTTGCTCTTAATTATCTCCCATTCAATGCTAGTCATAACTGCCCGCCTACTTCACACTGGGTCAGGCCCGCCCACAGTACTCACCCCAGCCCCCTCCAGCTGAATCATCTTCTTCCACCCACGTCCTTTCCCACTGCCATTTCCTTTCTCACTTCAGTGCTCTTTTCAGAGGGACATTCTTGCTTTTCCAAAGCTTTTTTTCTTCATTCTATGTTATATCCCCATTATATTCTAGAAAACCGCAACTTGAAGGGACTTTTCTTCCCATCACTGAAGACAAATCATGCTTACTACATCATAGAATCAATGCTTATTAGCTACCGATTAATTCTTGCGCACCTTAGAGAAAAGGAGGATTTGACATTCATTACCTCTAACATGCAAAAGATAAAACAGAGACAGTTTGGGAAGTGTCTACCTTCGCAGAGACAAAGGAAATCCCAGGCCTGGGCAATTTAAGCAGTCACCCTACATTTGACATTCCTGTTTTCAATACTCAACTCTCACTGATTTTTTGTTTTTTGTTTTTTGTTTTTTTTTTATTCTACACTAAAGTCCTTTCAAATCATTAACTCTCAAGTCTCCATTTTTTTGTTAGGCATAAATGCTGACTGAATGGCTTCTACAAAGTGTGGGAACCTGGAGGCACAAGGATTTGATACCTGAAGGTATCCAAGCTCTGACCAACTGACAGAAACTTTGTGCTTATACTAGCCCAGACCATGAAAGCACAATTAAATGTTTCATCTGCATGTATTACCTACTTAGGAATCTCAACATTTTTTAGAAGGTATCCATGCATGAAGATAAATCCTGGGTATGTACAAGGACAAGTCACTTGCCATTATCTCACAAAGGTTCCTAACACAGATCCTGCAGTGACCCAACAAGCAAAGGGAGAAAAGAGGAAGCCAAGGTCAAATGCTCAGTGATGGCCTCAACAGGGGGTCCCTATTCATTAAGCAGTTTACAGTTAAAAGAGATACCCTTGGCCCAACTCCTCATTTTATATGAGAAAAATGAGCTTCAAAGGCCTGACTTGTCCAAAGACATTAGGGAATTAGTTAAAAAAAAAAAAATTAGAAATAGGACCCAAGAATTGCCACTGACAAAAGGAAATCTGTCTCTGGAGAGCCTGGAACAGTGCCTTTCCCTTTTATCATTTCACCAAATCCTCACAATTACCCCACAGAAAGGCATCATTATTCCCATTTGACAGATAAAAAACTGAGAGTCAAGAAGGTAATTATCTCAAGTTCACACGCACACCGGGTGCCACTTCTTTTTTTTTATATATATAAATTAATTTTTTATTGGTGTTCAATTTACCAACATACAGAATAACACCCAGTGCTCATCCCGTCAAGTGTCCCCCTCAGTGCCCGTCACCCACTCACCCCCACCCCCCGCCCTCCTCCCCTTCCACCACCCCTAGTTCGTTTCCCAGAGTTAGGAGTCTTATGTTCTGTCTCCCTTTATGATATTTCCCACACATTTCCTCTCTCTTCCCTTATATTCCTTTTCACTATTATTCATATTCCCCAAATGAATGAGAACATACACTGTTTGTCCTTCTCCGATTGACTTACTTCACTCAGCATAATACCCTCCATGATACTCTACATAGAAAACCCAAAAGCCTCCACCCCAGGATTGCTAGAACTCATATAGCAATTTGGTAGCATGGCAGGATACAAAATAAATGCCCAGAAATCAATGGCATTTCTATACACTAACAATGAGAGTGAAGAAAGAGAAATTAAGGAGTCAATCCCATTTACAATTGCACCCAAAAGCATAAGATACCTAGGAATAAACCTAACCAAAGAGGTAAATGATCTATACCCTAAAAACTGTAGAACACTTCTGAAAGAAATTGAGGAAGACACAAAGAGATGGAAAAATATTCCATGCTCATGGATTGGCAGAATTAATATTGTGAAAATGTCAATGTTACCCAGGGCAATTTACACGTTTAATGCAATCCCTATCAAAATACCATGGACTTTCTTCAGAGAGTTAGAACAAATTATTTTAAGATTTGTGTGAAATCAGAAAAGACCCCGAATAGCTAGGGGAATTTTAAAAAAGAAAACCATAGCTGGGGACATCACAATGCCAGATTTCAGGTTGTACTACAAAGCTGTGGTCATCAAGACAGTGTGGTCCTGGCACAAAAACAGACACATAGATCAATGGAACAGAATAGAGAGCCCAGAAGTGAACCCTGAACTTTATGGTCAACTAATATTCGATAAAGGAGGAAAGACTATCCACTGGAAGAAAGACAGTCTCTTCAGTAAATGGTGCTGGGAAAATTGGACATCCACATGCAGAAGAATGAAACTAGACCACTCTCTTGCACCATACACAAAGATAAACTCAAAATGGATGAAAGATCTAAATGTGAGACAAGATTCCATCAAAATCCTAGAGGAGAACACAGGCAACACCCTTTTTGAACTTGGCCACAGTAATTTCTTGCAAGATACATCCACGAAGGCAAAAGAAACAAAAGCAAAAATGAACTATTGGGACTTCATCAAGATAAGAAGATTTGCACAGCAAAGGACACAGTCCATAAAACTAAAAGACAACCTACAGAATGGGAGAAGATATTTGCAAATGACATATCAGATAACGGGTGCCACTTCTTGCCGAAGCTCACAGCTTGTGTGCGCTCACCCGGGAGAGCCAGGCAGTGACCTGAGCTCCTCACCGTATCCTCTGCGTGAAGGCTCACAGCCCCTCCTGCACTGTTTTTTTTAAACTTTTTTTAATTTTTATTTATTTTTGATAGTCGCACAGAGAGAGAGAGAGAGAGAGAGAGAGAGAGAGAGACAGGCAGAGGGAGAAGCAGGCTCCATGCACCGGGAGCCCGATGTGGGACTCGACCCCAGGTCTCCAGGATCAGGCCCCGGGCCAAAGGCAGGCGCCAAACCGCTGCGTCACCCAGGGATCCCCCCTCCTGCACTGTTATTCATGTGTTGATAACGTTATCATCTCTGTCTCCATAACTGAGAGCATGGGATTTTAGCCTTCTTTTGTGCCTTCTCTGCTATTTTGTTGTTGCCACTATTTTTTATTTCCTTTGTCTCTTTAGACACAAAGACCATTGCAAAAAACAGATGGCAAACGGGTCCTTTCACGTGTTATTGCCTGGAGTCCAACTGCCAGTGTGTTTTAGGAGACAAGAAAGTAATCCTGCTCTTAAAACCCTTAGCATTTTCCCCTAAGGACTGAATGGAAAGTCTTCCTTTTTCTTTTTCTTTTTCTTCTTTTTCTTTTTTTTTTTTTTAGAGATTCATTCATTTATTTGAGAGAGAGAGTGGGGGAGGGGGCCGAGGGAGAGCCAGAGAATCCTCAAGCAGGCTCCACACTCAGCATGGAGCCCAACATGGGGCTTGATCCCATGACCCTGAGATCATGACCTGAGCTGAAATCAGGAGTCAGCTGCTTAACCAAGGGAGCCTCCCAGGAACCTCAATGAATGGAAAGTATTTATGAGGGAAGATGGATGAGGAATCAAAGATGGCAGCCCTGCCAGCGGGAAATGAACTGGGAGGAGGTGCTTAAGATTTTGGTTCTTACTCTAGGTTTGATTGGGTGGGAAAACCAAGATGAGGAGAAATGTGCTTTTATTATTTTAATTTATCTGCAGTCACACACAGCGGAATTCTAACTCAGAAAATAAAGGAATCTACATTTAAATAAAGTTCTGACTTGTGTCACTAACAACCTCTGCATCAAAAACTAGGTAGGGAAAATGAAGAGATACAGATAATAAAAACAATAACATTTTCATTTGTAGTTTCTTTGAATATTTGTGAAAAGACCTTCTAAATCACAATAATATATTTTAGATGTGCACACATTAACCTGGTACTCACTTTATTCAGTCATCCCCCTCTGTCTGTGAACCTTCTCGATGCCCCACCCAGATGCCTTGAACACATTCCCCTTCTCAGCTCTATGAGCTCATGCCTTTCCAATTGTTCAATCATCCCTAAAATTATTACCTTTCAAGATGTTTTTTTGTACTAACAGAAGTGTGGTGGTGACTTCCTTTGGACTATCTGTCTGAAACAACCTTTTATTCACTATAAAATGAAAGTCTAGACTAGATTATCATTAAGGTGTCTTCCAGGTCTTAAATTCTATGTGTTTCTAGTGTAATAATGTATTAGATCAACTAGCACATATTGAGCACCTACTAAATGTCAGGCCCTGTACCAGAAATTGGGGGAATCAGTTTGTGGTCCATCAGCCACCTTATTCTCTGGCAAGGGAGAGGGGATCGGAAATGACTACTTATCACTCAATATTAAAAATGATAAAATCAAGGTATGTGCACAGGGATCCAGTGGCTAATTCTGTCTGGATGGTTGGTTAAGTAAAACACAGAGGAGATGGCATCTGAGCTGAACCTTGAGAAATGAGTTAATAGGTCCAGACAAGAAGGAAGGAACAGCTTGGGCGATAGAAACATGTGAATATCTGGGTAGAGCAAAGGGAGCATAGGTGAGCATACTTGGGGGGCAGGAGGACTAAGACCATATGCTCTGAGAAGTCAGTTATCCAGTATATTAGTAATTTAGGGCTGCCGTACAAAATACTACAGACGGAGTGGCTAAAATAACAAAAATTTATTTTCTCACAGTTCTGGAGGCTGGAAGTCCAACATCAAGGTGTTGGCAGGTCTGGTTTCTCCCCAGGCCTTTCTCCCTGGCTTGCACGCACCCGCCTTCTTGCTGCATCCTCTCATAACTTTCTTCTGTGTGTGCACCCCTATTGTTTCTTCCTTTATTTCTTTTTTTTAGAGAGCACAAGTGGGGAGAGGAGCGGAGGGAGAGGGAGAGGGGGAGGAAGCATCTCAAGCACACTCCATACTGAGTGCGGAGCCTCATGCAGGGCTCGGTGTCAAGACCCCAAGATCATAACCTGAGCCGAAATTAAGAGTCAGGTACTTATCCAACTGAGCCACCTAGGCACCCCTCTTCCTTTTCTTAAAGAACTCCAGTAGGAATGGATTAGAACTCTACCCTTATGACCTCATTTAGCCTTAATTACCTCCTTAAAAGCCCTAACTCCAAATAGTCACACTGGGGGTTAGGGCTTCAATGTACACATTTGGGAGGGAGCACGATTCAGTCCATAATGTCCAACCACCTGCACTATAGGCATATCTCATTTTATTGCACTTTGCTTTCTTGTGTTTTGCAGATAATTACTTTTTTTTTTATGATTTGAAGGTTTTCCAGGTACCCTGCATTGTGCAAATCTATTGGTACCATTTTCCCAGCAGCTCTTGCTTACTTCATTGGTACTTCTTACAATAGTTCAAATATTTTCATTATTATGATATGTATTTGTTATAGTGACCTGTGATCGGTGATTATGACTTGCTGAAAGCTCAGATGATAGTGTTGTTTAGCAATAAAGTCTTTTTAAATTAAGGTATGCACGCTGTTTTTTTAGACATAATGATATTGGACACCTAACAGACTAAAATATAGTATATATATATATATATATATATATATATATATATATATATAATATATACTGAGAAACCAAAAAAATTAATTTGACTTGCTTCATTGCAGTGGTCTGGAACCAAACCCACAATATCTCTGAGGTATGCCTGTATTTAGAAAATGGTGTTGGCAGGTCTGGTTTCTCCCCAGGCCTTTCTCCCTGGCTCACAGACAGCTGCCTTCTTGCTGCATCTTCCCATGGCCTCATAGCAGCCAGGTAGCTGACCTGACCAGCTACCTCAGGTCAGTGTACTAAAACTCAGTCACCCCATTCATAAGAGAACCCTTAGGCTTCACCCAAGTGACTGCATACTCTGATTTTACATTTAATTTTTAAAAGATGGTTTTCTGTTTTGCTACTTTAGAACTGAAACTGTACACTAATTATGTGGGAATCCTAGAGGGAGAAGATACTGTCGATAGCAGTAACAAGTGGTTGCTGACAGACTGTGTTTTCCAAAGATAGGGTCTCTCCCATCCCTCATGTTCTCTTCCCGAGTAACCTTGCCATGGCCCCATCAAGAAGTGGAGTCTAAGTCTCGTCCCCTTGAATCTGGGGCTGACCTTAGGACTCACTTGTTACTAATACAACGGCACTGCATGATTTCTGAGGCCATGAGATAAGGCCATGAAACTTGCACTTGTTCCTCTTGGAACACTCGCCTCCTGGGAGCCCCTCCTTGGGACCTTCCCTCTCAGAACGCCATCACTGAGCTGTGAACAGCGCAAGCCATGTGAAGAGGCCCTGTGTAGGTGTTCCGGTCAATGATCCCAGCTCAACCCAGCCTTGAGGTGTTCAAGCCCAGGCGCCAGACAGTGAATGAGATGCCATCATGAAACTAGATCCTCCAGTCCCAGATATTCCAGATGTGATCTATTGAAGTCACTCCTGCTCATCTGAGTCTTCCTAGCTGAGGGGCCAGACAGAGCAAATAAGAGCTGTCCTTACTTGCTTATACTTAATTCCTGACCCACAGAATCTAACAGCATAATAAAACGATCTTTTCCATGCTGCTAGGTTTGGGGTGACTTATTACATAGCAGTTGTAACTGACTCAGACAGTTAAACCACAAAGGGAACAAGATTTTTGAAAAAATACTTAGAATTGTCAAATAACTGTATTGTACATCCCAATATTGTTCCTGAAAAGTTCCCTATTTATAATACAGCATGCTATTTGATGTTCACAATAATATCCCAGTCTCATTAAGAAAATGTTAAATTTGGTTTGGGATACATACTTTTAGAAGAGAAGAGAAATAGATCATACATTTTAGAACGATATAGCCTAAATTGGTTAGTATTTAAAATGCTTCGATGCTTTAAAAGGAATGTAAATTTCCATTATCAGGAAAATTAAAATGCCTAAACATTTTCTTTCCTCCAATATGGAAAAATTAGGCTTTACTATAATTTTAATTGAATGTATTTCATATTTATTGGTGTTTGTTTTGTTTGTCACGAGTAAGTCTTGGGAACTAGCATATTATTATTTATGTATATACATTCTCTTTTTCAACAAAAGGTCTGAGCAGGCTTTGATGTTTGCTTAGCTAGCTTCATCCCCCATTAGGCATACCACATATGATAGAATCACCATTAAGAAATACACTTTGATGATGGCAATGGTGTTAAAGTATTACTTCTCTAGAGACCAGGGACCATGCACTATTATTCATTTGTGTATCTCTGACATTGCCTTAGCTCAGTGCTTTGTATGTAATAGAAGCTCAGAAGCAATTTAATGAATTAAATTAATTTGACATGATTATGATGAGATCTTTAAATCACTTATGTCTAAAATTTTTCTCCAGAACAATATAGAGATATCAGGAAAAGATCTGAAATAATTATTCTCAAGTAATACAAAATAGCATGTAAAGTACATGCTAAAATGGATATACTCATGCATAACAATAAACACACTGCATGACAGATTTCTCTAATTTTACTTCCATACACTTTCACACCATTAATGTGGTATTATAAAGAACCCAACTGCAGTCCAGGCCAGGACTAACATTGAATGAGGATTGTGCATATGGTTACATATGGTTGTGTATATGTGTATGTATGTGTGCCTGTGTGGGTATGTTTAGAAGGAGAGCAGATTTATTAAGCAGATATAGAACTTCAGGTATCATAATCCCTTCACAAATATTCTTTGCAAAGAGCAGACAGTGATTGGCGCAAAACAGGGTCTGTGGATGGCTGTAAGGAGGCACAGGGCGCAAGCAACACGTTAACATCAAGAGTGCTAGCTTTCCTCCTGGAGACCAGCAAAGCCAAAGTACTCTTACCACCACAACCACCACCACCACCACCACCCTTTTTTTTTTTTTAAGATTTTGTTTATTTATTCATGAGAGACAGAGAGAGAGAGGCAGAGACACAAGCAGAGGGAGAGGCAGGCTTCTCTCAGGGAGCCCGATATGGTACTTGATCCCAGGACCCTGGGATCACGTCCTGAGCTGAAGGAAGATGCTCAACCACTGAGCTACCCAGGCGTCTCTCTTACGACCCCTTGAAGGCCTCACCCTGAAGCTCAGTATAGGAGCCCCACCAGCATTCATCCTAGGAGACCTGGGCTCCTAACTAGAGACAAGTCAGGTAGAGGTTCTCTCTCAGCTGTTCTTTTGTACAACTCAGTATTGCAGGGAGAAACTGTTGACTGAAATTTTATCTTTGCTGGTAATTTAACTACATGCAGACAATATAATTGCAGTGGGGATGCAGTTAAAATTCAACTCAAAATATATGGTCCCCATCCTCCAGAATTTATAATCCAATGAGTAAGATAGGCTCAGACATTTCTGGCTAGCTCTAGTCATTTCTAGCTGTAGAAGTAGATGCTAGTCTATGAAATTAGTAACATGCTACATGGGGAATCTGAGGAGGGAAGGTATAGCCCCTGATATTGTAGAGAAAGATACAGACATCACTTGACTCTCACTTTTGGTAAATGGTTCTGATTAAAGCAACTAGCACTATGAATTTGTAAAATACTTTTAATAAAACAATAAAATCATTTAATTTAATCAATATATACAAAGTCCAAGATATTAGCATGGTGCTATGCACTCAACTGCATTCCTCATTTTATTTTATTTTTATTTATTTATTTATTTTAAAACATTCCTCATTTTAGACCTAGAAGTAAGTACTGTTATTATCCTTATTCACAAATAAAGGAACTGGAGTTTAGAGAATCACCTTACCTAAGGTCATGACAGAAAATGACAGAGCCAGGACAGCAGTCCACACCATTCTGACCCCAGAGCTCAAGATTTAATTACCATGAAATGTATATCTTTTTCCTTCTCCCTGGTCCCCACGCCCACGCATGCATGTGTGTGTGAATTTTATTTTATAAATGAAGAAACTGAGATTGGCAAAAGTCATATGACTTCCCTATTTATCACTAGAATTTTTGACAAAGAAAGCCAAAAGACATTAAACAAAAAACATAGAACATATAATCTTCATGGATTATATCCACAGAGATCAGGGAATTTCAAACTAAATTTTGCACTGCTCAGTATCCGTAAAATATCTGTGATCTTTGTCACCGCAATATATGATTGATGTTCAAAAATATTTCTGTGTTCTGATTTTCCCTTGCCCTTAAGAAAGAAAAGAAATTTAATACAGGACTTAATTTGTAACTCAAGATTTTATCTGCATTTATCTACCCAAGAGTATTATTTGTCTCACAGCTTTTCCAGTTATTTCCTAATTAATTATATATTTCAAGTTGTTTGTAATATGTTTCTTTAAAAGAGTAGAAAGATTTATTGGCAGGTTACAATTATAAGATTATGCAACTCCCACAACTAATTTAAAAGTAATTAATGAATTCTCAAGTTTCAAAATGGCAGGAACAATATTTCAAAAATGTTAATTTCCAGCTCATTGGGGGCAGCAAGAACCTCTTCCAATATTTATCTTCAAAAGTATCAACATTTCCTATACCAAAATACATAGACCACAATTTTTGAAAAAGGTTTCTATGGCATTCTAGTGGCATAATGAGTTATATATACCATATCAACCATTCTACCCACCTGGAATAGGAGCAAGAATATTTCTGTAGCTTGTCTTATTCCCTTTGAAGCCCAGGAGGCCATAATTCCTATCCACCTGAGAACAGAATTAGAGCCTTCAACCAGGAAATTAGTTTGTCAACAGATCCCTGGTTTACAAATTAATCAAAAAGTATACAAGTAGGGCACAATGCTAAAGAAAATGTACAGGGGCACCTGGGTGGCTTAGTTGGCTAAGAGATCATGACCTGACTGGCCTGACATCATGACCTGATTTTGGCTCAGGTCATGATCTCAGGGTCCTAGAATCAAGCTCATGTCTGACTTCGTGCTCATCGGAGAGTCTGTTCTGAAGATTCTCTCTCTCCCTTTGCCTCTCCCCCTGCTCATGCTCTTTCTTTCTCTCTCTCCCTTTCAAATAAATCTTGATAAAGAAATGCTAAAATAAACCTAAAAAAAAAAAAGGAAAATGTATTAATGGACACTTGGTATCCCAGATTGGAATAAGCAAAGAGGAAACTTAAGCATGTGCTTAGGATACCACAAAATGCCAAAACAGGTTATAAGTAGTCATTAGGGGGTGAAAGTAGCTTTAATGAACTACATTACGCTGACTTATCAAATCATATAAAATACTTTTTTGAATACGTATATGAGAGGTTGAGGGGTGGGGAAGGCATCATGACCTTTTCAGTGGTTGGGCAAACAATCCTTTATATCTCAAAATAGAACAGTTTCATATAATGTACAATTGATTAGCAAGAATTCTCAACCAAGTCTTTATTTGTGACAAATATTGGAAACTTTTAATTCAGTTCATAAAACGCTTCTAGTCAACAACAGAGCCTATTTCTAAGTTATTGTCTTCATGTGACTGTTTCAACAATGAGTTGTTTAAACTGAGGTTTCAATACAGATTGCAGACATACTTCAGTGGATGTTTACTGAATGCATAAATGAACAAATGAAGTAGGAGCAATGAACCTAGATTCAAAACTCGCTTTTTTTTTTTCATTTCTAATCTGTGACCTTGGGTCACTTACCTTGAGCTTAGTTTTCTACAACCATAAAATAAAAATCACATGCTATATATACTTCATGGATCTATATATCCATCATTGTTGAGATGATTAAATGATAAACTACCTCATTAAGGTAGTTAGATCTTTTATTTAGGTATTGGAGAATTAAAAATGAGATACCTATTTGAGGAATTGTATTAAAATCCTTCATAACCTTCCCATACTCATCCATTCATCAGATAGATATAGAATACTACAGGCATGGTATTAGGTACAGAGAGGATTTTGTGATAAAGCCTCAGGAAATAAGATGTTTTATGTCCATTTTGACATAGTCTACACACTATGTAGTCTTTGACATAGTCTACAACAAATCATTGTACTTTCAACCTAGCCACCTCTCCCAGGTACCCTTCCATCTTTGAGAATAAGAGAGGAGGTGAGAGTGCTTGTTTTACAAATTGCCTAGTGATTTTCAAAAATTGATGTTTAATGATTTGGGATTTTTAGAGTCATGAAATAGGTGTGAATGTCAAAACTGCCCAACCAAAAGGTCACGTCCTCCATGACTCTGCAACCAAAATGTCATCCCCTCCATTGCCTCACAACCAAAATGTCACCTGCTCTTGAAGGCACCCTCCTCCTCTCTGGTCTCTAGGATTTCACAAATGTTGTTCTATCTGTCCGGATCACTGTGTTCTGGCCTCCCTGCTCCAACTTACTTGACTCCTAACCTACCTTTGGCATTGTCTTCAGTCATTCCCCATGCTGGACAGCTTCTCCATCCACACTCCCTCCTGCCTCCAGTCTGGATAAGGGGCCTTTCTCACCCTTGGAGTAGGGTATTCAATGAAATCAAGTTTGGTTTTTTTCTTAACTGGAAAGACATCTCAATGTGTTAGTGGAAGCATTAATTCACCTTTGGAGCAGATTCTTTTGCTTTAGTAAAATCACCAGAATACTTTTATAAACACAACAACCACCTATTATTCTTAGAGAAAAATGTTAAGTCACCATTAATCTGAAAGCTAGCACTTCAGACAAACAGGTTAAATGTGCCGTTGATCAATGTACATTGTGCTATCTTTAGCATTAAAACACCTTTGCAGAGACAGAGACAGAATTTTTTTCCCCTGAATACAGATTTAGTCTTATGCCTGAAAATTGCCCTCCTCTCTTTGGAAGATATGAATGTCTTTTTTTTTTTTTTATGAATGTCTTTTATACAAGACTTTTCTCACAGATTGGTTTAGAATAGTCTATATCAGGAGCTAGGTCTTACTTTCCCTTAATATCTTGCTGCAGTGAAAACCTAGAATGGCCTTGGAACAGTTTTACCCTGGCTGAACTGTTGGCAACCCACCCATGGATTTTTTTAATGACCCAGATTTTGAAGTATGTCTTTTAAACAGTTACTATCACCTTGCCTATTTTCCTAA
Source organism: Nyctereutes procyonoides (assembly GCF_905146905.1). Classification (NCBI taxonomy): domain Eukaryota; kingdom Metazoa; phylum Chordata; class Mammalia; order Carnivora; family Canidae; genus Nyctereutes; species Nyctereutes procyonoides. The sequence goes on from NW_026575132.1 coordinate 1,388,916, forward strand.
GGTGTAGACTTGGTGGATGACATCGAAGGAATTGGACGTTTCCATGGTCAATCATCCAAGGGTGAGGCAAGCCCTGGGAATGGACTTGAGGAGGGTAGATTTCTTCCTAGTTACAGACAAAGGAGAGGTTTAAGTATAAGAATTCTACATGCAAAGATGCCTGGAGGACCTGCCACATGGAACACTCTCCAACACACAATGTCAGTTTATTTACATTTAATATTAATGGAAGAACCTAAGAGTAGCAAGTAACTTTTAGGGGCAGCTGAGTTACAAGGTACTTTCTGTATGGTGTTTGAGTTATCCTGAAGCCTTCAGTTAAGTCTTAAGTGTCATGATGGGCTTGGCTGTGCTCTAGGAATTTTTTTTTTTAAATCAAGCCTCTTTGAGGCTAAATCTTTTTTTTTTTTAATTTATGATAGTCACACACACACACAGAGAGAGAGAGAGGCAGAGACACAGGCAGAGGGAGAAGCAGGCTCCATGCACCGGGAGCCCGAAGTGGGATTCGATCTCTGGTCTCCAGGATCGCGCCCTGGGCCAAAGGCAGGCGCTAAACCGCTGCGCCACCCAGGGATCCCTGTGCTCTAGGAATTAATGGAAAACTCTGTGTGTACATCTAGTATGAAATAGAAAAGAGCAACAACAGGATGGAAGGGAATTCACAGGACATCAAAAAAACAAGTTGTAGGATCTGAAGCTATAACATCTAGATCAGGATGGCTGGTCAGTTGATCAGTGACCGCTTGGATAGACTGTGGAACATGGAAGTTATCTTTGGGGATTTATAGAAATTATTCAGGAAGTGAATCCAGTAACAGATTTCTCACAGTTTTGAGGGCTATTACTATTGTTTTGAAGATAATTGATGCAAGAGCATGTGCCTCTTAAAGGTTAAAAGAATTTGGATTCCATTTTCAAATTCACTTTGTCTTTTTTTTACAAAACCATCAGCTTGTTGATAATAAGGACTGTGTCTTCTTTACCTTTGCATCATCACAGTTTTTAGAACAGTGTCTAGAACACAATAGTTGCTCAAAAAATGTTTGCTGAGTTACACATGGAAAAAGTCTTACACTACATTGTCTTCAACTTGATGATCTGACTTAAGTCAATAGTCTTATTTAAAACTGGTTATGAAAAATACACTGAAATAGAATTAGTAAGATGCCTTGATCCTCTTTATTGCTATAAATTTAAAGTTGGAAAATATGTTTTAGGCACAGATTCCTATAAAAGATCTGTACAATCATATTGCTAGATAACCAGGAAAACCAGTGGTGACCTGAAGGTCATGTGTTTCCTTTCACTTTACACACAAGGAAATCAAAGCCCCAGGTGATAAAGTAACTTGCCCAATGTCACACACCTCACAAACTATGAATAAGGGCTAGGATGTACCTGTTCTGACTCATCGCTCTTCTTAGTACTATATCATATGCTTTCACTAAATTCCATCATTCATAGGTCTGTTACTCTGAAACAATCGTTCGTATAGAGATTTTTTTCTCATCATACTTTGCTTAATTTTATGAGCATCACAGATCTTAAAAATCTGCAAAAAGACCTATGCTGGTATCCTACCCTAAGCCAACAGGACTCGAACACTGGTATTAAAAACAACTAACATAGTTTGTTCAATGTCCTTATCTATTTTCCAACACCTTTGTCCACCTCTCCCAATTTCTCCTTCACACTACACTCTATGATTAACTAGGAGACACAGAATGCACAGTCTTCATTCTGGTTTCACTACTGACCGGTAGGAGCTTCCTAAATTAGTTAAGTTTAATGCTAAAAATATTTAATTTTACATTAAACACAAAAAACATCACCACATGTGTCGGACAACTTGGTATTGCATTATTTTAGAGAATAGGCTTCCATAGAATCATGCCAGCAAGAAGAATATAATTCATATTTCAGTCACCAGGGAAATCTTTACCAATAGATATATGTCCTCTTTGTTAAAAGTCTTCAAGGAGAAGAATTCCATATTTTCCTTCGTCATTCTTAGTCACACTGCCAAGAATGTTTTTTATTTAACCAATTTAAGCTGCTGTCTTTAGTGGCAATGAAGAACAACAAATAGATCGCTTCTTTACTTATCTTTTGTTTAGTTGTAGACTGGAATTCACAACTTAGCCTTTTTTCCTTCAGGGTAATAGTAAATAACGTAACCTGTCATTATGGCCTATATTTTATAACCACTTGATTTTTCTTTCCTCTTCTCTGAACATAATCAGACCACTGTATGATACAGTATTTACCTGTACTTTGACATGTCATTTGAAGGTGAAAAATGCAATGAGGTCATCATTTTTTAAAAAGATTTATTTATTTATTTTAGAGAAAGAGAGAGAGAGAGAGTTCATATGAGTGGGGGGGGGGAGAGGCAAAAGGGAGAGAATCTCAAGAAGAGTTCCTGCTGAGCTTGGAGCCTGATGGGTACGGGGCTCAATCTCAGGACCCATGATATCATGACCTGAGCTGAAAATAAGAGTCTGACACTTAATCCACTGAGCCACCCAGATGCCCCTAGCAATGAGGTCATCATTTTTAGGTATTATTACATTCATACTCCAGCACTTTCCATTTTCCCCCTTATTTTTCAGTTTTAAGACATAATATATAGTCACCAGGTCATAAATTACAATTACCTTGCTTAGTGTCTGAAAGCAGAATGCAAACATAATGCTTTCTTCCCTTGGTAATTTCTATAATTTACACATAGCATTAATAAAGCTCTGGGTATAATTCAAATGTACAGATTGCATTCACAATGCCATAAACATATGCTTTTCTCAGAGCAAACTGTCACTGAAGCACCGACTCAAATAACAGAATTAGTCATGAACTCTTCAAGCAGACTTTACATTTTCTTTATGGAATATTTTCTATGCCCGTCGTAATATTGTGCCATTTTTACCAACTAGTTAAGATTTCATTGTATAAACAGTAGCTGAATATATTCATGTCAAAGATAATCATTCCTTTAAAAGGTTTCTTTGTCAGGTATTCATTAAAGTAGGTTTCACTTCAAAATGATAGTCACTAATATAGGGCAAACATCTTATCCATTTGGCAGGTTTTTAAAAAATAATTTAATTTTATTAGCACTGTTATCAAATCCTCGGCCCATACGAGGCCTCCTATATTAACAGCACAGAGATTTGTTCTATGAATGCACGCAACTGGTGGGCATACAAAGGGAGATAATCTGTGTATCATATTAAAACCCCAAAACAGGGATCCTTGGGTGGCGCAGCGGTTTGGTGCCTGCCTTTGGCCCAGGGCGCGATCCTGGAGACCCGGGATCGAATCCCACGTCGGGCTCCCGGTGCATGGAGCCTGCTTCTCCCCCTGCCTGTGTCTCTGCCTCTCTCTCTCTCTCTCTCTCTCTCTCTCTGTGACTATCATAAATAAATAAAAAAGAAATTAAAAAAAATAAAACCCCAAAACAGGAAACCACAAAAGAGACGATGGTCCTGGGTATATCAGAAATTAATGAGTGGACATACAAATGCACCAACACTATACTTTGTAAGCAGTGCTTCCACTTTCTTATATTGGCCTTCAGAAATTCATTTTGTGATCAATTCCCTAAATAAAAGCTTCTCCCAGCTGATGTTTACCATCCAGGCTGCAGGAAGCACTGGCATTTAGCTTCAAGACAGGAGGTAACAGGAATAAATACAGTGCCAGCTACGTTTCCTCCAGATCAGATATGTGAATGTTATGAGCATTGTAATGGGTAGCGTGGGTGACACAGAATTTCACAGAAGCGCCTACACAGAGAGCAGCCCTTCTTCAGAAGGCACAGCAGACACCATTTTGTCTCATTCCAAAGCAGTTCACAGTCTTCTCCAGGTTTTCAGTTGAAGCTTTCAGATACAGTTTTTTTTTTTTATCTAAACCTGATATAATATCATGAAGGCAATTTTTAGGAAGGAATTTGATTTCCAGAGAGTGGGAGAGGGAATAGAAACGTATAAGAATTGAGGCCACGGCTTGTAAATATATCTGAATTCTCTGAAGGAGTAAATGGAAGGGGGAGTAGCCTTTATGGACAGTCACATGGACACTGAGAATCATTAAATTAAAACCAGTATAAAAAATAAACTTCCATCCTTAGATTACTTCATAGGAGAAACCCGTATAGGCCTGGGCCTCGGTGACAGGGGTGGGGCAGGGAAGTTAGGGTTAGGAACCCCACTCCCAGACAGGAGAAACCAGCTGTGCACAGCTGCTAGGAGCCCACACCACATGAACTGACCTACTGGGACTCCGGCCTACCCATGAATGCAGCGCTCTAGCTGTTTATCAGGAGATTTAGGTGATCATTAACTCTGTGCGCTTTTGTGGTTTTTTGTGGGGGAGGAGGTTGTTGTTGATTTGTTGTTGTGTTGGCAAGCCAAAGCGTCTATCTAAATCAAAGTTGGCTTTCAACATTGTAACTTGACATTTTACCAGATTTAGTGTCACCTCTTAAACTATTTTGGGGTATATACTTTAGAATTCCCTCCAGCACCAGTGGCACATTCTTTTCCACATCCTCATCCCTTGAGGGAACATTTTATTCTACTTAATTGTGTATCTGTGTTATGTATACACATAAAATTTACCATTTTAAAGCATACAATTCAGTGGTATTCACAATGTTGTACGACCATTATCACAATCTAGTCCAGGAACATTTTCATCATTCTAATTTTTTTTTTTTTTGCATTTTCATATTGAGCTTTTTGGTTTTTTTTCCCCCAATTTTTTATTTAAATTCTCATTAGTTAACATGTAAGGTGATATTTGTTGCAGGAGTAGAATTTAGTGATTCATGACTTACATGTAACACTCAGTGCTCATCACAACAAGTGCATTCATTACTACCCATCACCCATTTAGCCTATTTCCCACCCAACATTTTCATCATTTTAAAACGAAACCCCCTACTCATTAAACAGTCAGTCTACATTACCTCCTCTCCTAGGCCCTCTCAACCAGTAATCTGCTTTCTATTTCGATGGATTTGCCAATTCTGGTGGATATTTCATATAAGTGGAACCGTACAACATGTGTCCTTTTGTGTCTGACTTCTTTCACTTATAGTGTTTACCAGCATCATCCATGTTGTATCTGTATCTATTTTGAGGCAACAGAAAGTCATATGGAGCCTAGTCTAGTTAATAAGCTAGATATAAATTATTTGAAAAAAGTATAAGTGATATTATAAAGCAATGATATTAATTTTCCTATGTGTCTCACATTTTGTTTTTGTCTTTGAGTATACAGGTTCTATCTACACTAAAGAAAGTACACACAATAAACATGACAAAACATTATTACCTATACTCAGAGTATAAGTCTTGCTTGGTTATTGTCAAGTAGACTTGTACAGGGTTCTCTTCACAGGAGGCAGGGGTTGGCTAAAGGATGTTACACTGAAGGTGTTATACTGGAACTATGACATCTCCCTAATGATAATGGGAGGCATCCATAAATCATATCTCAGAGGCAAAGCACCCAAATTAGGCTTTTGTAGTCTCTCTTTGTAACATCCCTCCTGTTTAACTATTCCCTTATCTAGATCTCCTACAAAGATGAAGTACCTAGTTAACAAAAAAATATTTAAAATATTTATGACTTAATGAACTTAGAAACTAATGGAAATAACCTTACTTAATTCTTTAAAATTAATTGACTTCTGAGGAAGAAGTAGAGAAAAATATTGAGAGCACTATCTTTCCTAGTCCTCTCAAATCATACCATATGGATCAGTGTGGTCCTCAAACTTCTATGTGTCTAAGAATCACTGAGATATTCATAAAAAAATATAAATTTCTGGGCCCCAGAGATTCTGATTCAATCTGGGTGAGGATCCAAAATCTACATTATTTTTAGGGATGCCTGGGGGGGGCTCAGCCATTGACCCCATTGCCTTTGGCTCAATGTGTGATCCCGTGGTGTGGGATTGAGTCCCACCTCGGGCTCCCTGCAGGGATCCTGCTTCTCCCTCTTTCTGTGTCTCTGCCTCTCTCTGTGTCTCTCATGAATAAATAAATAAAATCTTTTTAAAAAAGAGAAATCTACATTTTTTTTTTAAAAAAGATGTATTTATTTGAGAGAGCAAGCACTTGAGTGCATGTGCAGAAGCAGGGGGAGGGACAGAAAAAGAGAGAATCTCAAAAGACTCCCCGCTGAGCTGAGAGCCCGATGCAGTGCTTGATCTCAGGAACTTGAGATCATGACCTGAGTCAAAATCAAGTGTCGGCTGCTCAACCTACTGAGCCACCCAGGCACCCCAGAAATCTACATGTTTAATAACCATTCTAAACTGGTGGTTTCCAAACTTCAGTGTGCCTCAGAATCACCCTGAGGACCAGTTAAAACACAGATTTCTGGACTCTACTCCCAGAGGTTTTGATTTAGTAGGTCTGGAGCCACACCTGTGAATTTACCTAACAAGATCCCAAATGATGTTGTGCTGCATGTTGAGGACCATATTTTGTGAATCACTGTCTTTGATGATTCTCAAATAACTGTGCCTTGGCACACCTGGAGACATACTGATAAACTAATCATCCTTCGGTAAATAAGGCTGAGCTATGTGGCAGCCTGTGATAACATAGCATGACTCTCATGACGATGGAATAAAATAAAGCTCTGTCCCTGGCTGGGAAGCACCAATAAGTTGCACAATTTTAATATGGTACTATTTTAATATTAAAAATCAGTTAAGGACCAAAAACATGGTCCAAAAACATGAGAAGCAATATTTTTTATGTTCATGTGCACATATAGAAAATTTTAAATTATTGTTGTAGATTTCATCCAAAAACATCCAAAAAACATCCAAAAAACACCTGAAGCTCTAACAAAGTCACTGTTTGATGGCTTTCAGTTTCAACTAGAAAACTGATTCAGGAGTACAGCCTACTGGATGTTTCTGATATTGCAAAGGAAAAAACTGTCATGAAAGTTTTAATATTTAATATCTTTCTTTTATGTATTAATTTATTTTTCTGTTTCTTTATAAGCATGGTATAATGGAAATGAACTTTGTAAGGTTCAAAATCTTTCTTAGCCTTGTGAGCTTCTTTGCTATGTCACCTTGAGCAAATTATTTAAGCTTTAGGTTCCTACTCTGTATAACAGGGTAACATAATAACTACCACTCAGCAGAACAGTTGTGAAGATCAGTGGAATAAAACATTTAAATACCCAGTACTATGCTGGACTTGTTTTGGAACCTATGACCTTTATACAGATACACGTATACATGTGTATATGTATGTATCACCAAACAGAAAAGATTTGTTTAAAAATCCCTTTCTGATTTTTCTATATAAGTTCCCCAAACTTAATTCTACCTCAAAGCAACAACTTTTACTGGGACATGGGGGGACTCCATGTCAGTGCTTCTCTGCATTTTGATTCCTGATAGTTGTACGCATTAATGAATTAGGGCAAACGAGGCCCTGGTAAAGTCACATTATTTTTACTGGTATTAAAACTTAATAGTGAAGTGGAACATTCCAGATAACTTCCTATTAATAAGTTATTTAAGTAGAATCCATACACAGTGCCTTCAGTCAATTAATTCTCTGATATTTCCCTAGGAGAAGACATTTGTAAGCTGTCCTTAGCTAAGATAAGCAGTAAGAAATGACATCACATTGACATCAAGGCCCCAAGTGTGATGTCTCAAGACCCTCATTGTGCTTAGGAACTTATTACATCTTGAGACCCCCTCATCTATCTCCCTTTCGGTTCATAGAGTGTCCATGGTGGTTTCAGATGTCCTTGGCAATTGTTCCATTCATGCTTTCTGCTGTAACCTCCCGGCCAGGAAATCCAGAGATAATGATTTGGTAACCAACAGTAGGGCTCCAGGATATTCATTAAAAACAAGTGATTCAGGAGATTCGGGTGAAAGGCATCCAAGGGGTTATACGATGCAGAAAAAAAAAAAAAATCCTACATTGAGAGCATTGCTCTAGGAACCAGCAGGAGTTGGTTTCTGCTTCTGCTTGCTGTAAGTTTTGGAATAGAGTCAAGCAGTACTTCTACATTCAATAAGGATTCTCATTATTTGAATAGAGTATCAGTTATGATTACCAGGGGGCACTGTGTTTCAAGTTAAGTGTCCTTTTGATCCTAGTGTTGCAAACCACCATGATTTATGAGGCAATAAAAGAGCATTACTGAAAGTGATACTATTCTAGCCTCCTTAACTGCTGTCCCAATATTACAGTCAGATTGTTAAAGCTAGCTCAGGGCCCGGCCCAGAATGTGGCACAAAGAAGGCACTCAATAAATACGTGTTGAATGGAATCCGTGTGGTGCCCCAGTGCCAGTTACATCAAAGATTGGGGCTTATTCGGAAGATAAGTCCTGGTGTGCCCAGAAAAGATGAACTACATAGATAGCTCTGGCTCCCCATCATTCATTTATGGGAGCTAATAAAAAATCACAGTCCTTCAACTTTCTTTTTTTTTTTTCTTCAACTTTCTTAAAATAGAGTTAGACTAGGCTTGTATGAAGTTCACAGGGAGAGAAAATTAATTGTGACTCAAGGTTTTGAATAATTAACATGGGGATTAGATGGGTTCTGTTATTAAAGGTCAAGTGTTAGCATCCAGCTGCCTGTATGGAGCCTGCTTCTCCCTCTGCCTGTGTTTCTGCCTGTGTGTGTGTGTGTGTGTGTGTGTGTGTGTGTGTGTGATGAATAAATAAATAAAATCTTTAAAAAAATAAAGGTCAAGTGTTAGACAAGTAAGTAGGATTTCTTTTTGCTTTGGGTAATACTTATTTGTGTTCTTAAAGTAATGTGGATTTACTTACACAGGTCACGTGATAGTTTCCTGTTACTCCTAATCAGTAAATATGGATTCCTTCCTTTTTAATTGCTCTATAAAATCTGTGGCTGGTAGATGACTAGACTTTGTGCCTTGTCTACCTGGGTCACAAGAATACAGAATTATTAACTTTTATTTCCTTCCCCAAGTCAGGAATCTCTGAGAGTGGTATCACTAAGATAAACCCTTAATTGGGCTCCAAGACCCTATATGGAAAAAGCCTGGAAAAATTAAAAATGAACAAAAAGTAGCTTGATGAAAAAAGAATGGTTTTAATCTGTTTAAGAAAGAGTTTAATAAATTCTCACCATAGTCTCCTATTTACTACGAATTTTAAACCACACACATTTATTACTGCTTTAAAATAAATCATTGTTAAAGAAGAAACATAATTACAAAATTATTACTTATAGAGTATTTGCTTTTAATAGAAAATACTCAGAATCAGGCTATAGATATAGAAACTCCTCTTTATTGTGTCTAACCTGAGAATTAGGTATTATGTTATTCTAGGTTCTTCCTATGCCATCTAGTGGGAGATTCAAATGGTTTTATCTGAGTTTTGTGTAGATTATTTACCATCATTTTTTTCAACTTTTCATTAGTAGCAAATCAACCTCATTATACCTAGTGAACAGTACATGTCAAATTACAGATTGAAAATGAAACTAAAGCAGACAAAACAGAGTGTAAACCCTGCCTTATGTTACAAATAACTTTACGATAGAATATGCTCAAGTTTCCAGCTCACATCACTAACGATACCAGCAAGAGATTCTATGGTTACAATACGGGCCGTTACCGTCGTTAGTAAGTCATCATATCCTGGTGTTGTGATGCATTCTGATTTATTCAGCCGAGAATATCCTCAGGACACATTTCTACTTAGAGTATAAAGCCTTTTCACATGCTTTTTCCTATCTTTCCTCTCCTCAGCCTTTCTCCCTTCACTGCATGATGAAATCTTACCCATCCTTCAAGATCGCTCTGATATCACGTCCTCTGCAAAATTTGTCCTTTGTCAAGTCTGCCCGCGTACGCGCAGACATAAACACTCAAGAGACCTGTGAGACTAATTGGTCCTCCTGTTGTATCTAGAGTTCTTTGTTCTCACACTTCTGTTATCCCATTAACTCGTATTTTTATTTTTACAAATAGAGCTCCCAGAGGACAAGGGCTGTATCTTTTTCATCTTTGGATCAGACACCATGAATGAATGAATCAGTGAATGAATGAATGAATGAATGAAAACAAACGCATAGAGTCATCACTACTGCTCATTTCTCTCACCCAGTTGGTTGCAGAAACCACTCATATTCAATTCCCACTTACTGGGCTGGAAACAGATGGAGAATTGTAGGGTGTGTGTGAAGGCATGGCTGGGGGGGAGAGTGGGAACTGATGGATCTACAAGAATAGCTTTTCAAGGGATATGTAATGAACGTTCCCCTTCTCCCTTCACCCTCAGTCCCCTTCTCCCCTAAGACTGAAGAGACACCTCACAGCTGGGGACTTGGCTTAGTTTCACCGATGCACACTTATGGATGGCAGTGAGAGTCACAGAAAACTCAAGTGCTAATAGTGACAGTTCGGTTGGAAGGGAAGGGAAAAAACCACAGTACTTCCCCTAAACCATTATGCATATTCCTAGGCAAAGCCTACCTCTTGAGTCTGGCCTTACCTTTCTGGAGATTTCCTTTTGCTTGCCCCAAATAGACACTAGAGCTTCTCCTACGACCTTGTTTGAGGAAATAACCACCTCTCCGGGGAGCCAAAGGGAGAATCACCACTGGGCGACCACTGTAGCCTGAGCAGGTTCATCTCCAACCCCCACAGTGCTTAGAGAATCTTGCCCTGGAGATACCGTGACTCCCAGTGGACTCGCATTCAGAGGACACAGAGAGGAAAGGAAGCAATAAACATAACTCTCACCAGAACTAGATGGTTACAAGGTGTTTGTAACTGTACACCAGATCAAGGTCAGCCCAGAACTATGGAAACTTGTAATTAAGATCATCGCCTTTTGGCAGGCGATGATCTTAATTACAGACATAATTGCAGACATAAAATATACAATCCTTCTTTTTCTGTCCTCTAACTTGGTGACAATGAGAAAAGCAACTTAAATCCATCTGAGGTTAAAATTGCCATTTTTCATATTTATGACTTTCATTTTATCAGATGTTCAGGCTGAGAGACTGTAGGCCAAGTTTTTTTCTGAGCATTAACATGTGAAGTACATACAGGATCTGTAGCAGATGGATGAGGTCACAAATGATGAATAATGGGGTCTAAGGGCCACAGCTAAGAGATCATTGAGGACAAATGGAGCTAACTGGGGGAACTGCAGTTAAGGGACGATTTTGAATGTCCTGGTCTCCATCTCAGAAAATGGCAGTGAGTTCAAGCCAAACATCTCGCAGTCCCTGATTTCTCTCCCCTGTCACCTTCAGCATCCACTGCATTCGTGTGTCTTGCTGGTTTCATTAAAAAAATTTCCCAAGTATATCTAGTATGTCTACTTCATGGCACTCCAGTGCCACTAACCTAATCTAAGACACAATCAACCCCATTAGAACCACCTAACTTGTTTTCCTGCTCCTATCCTTGCTGCCACCCCCTTCCACCAGTGTAGACGATTGTCCACACTGTAGCTGACATGATCTCAGCAAAGCATAAGTCATATGACTTGCATCATTTAAGGTAACAGTAGCTACTGTAACAAAGAAACCTCCATATCTGAGTAATATGGAGTTTACTTCTCACTTGCCTAATAGTCCCATATAGGGGATTCTTTGTCAGGGCCAGACTAGCACAGGGTAAAGCCTACTTATCTTTAATACGTGCAGTTAACACCCATCTAGCTGACAGAAGGGGGAAGAAAAAGTGAAGCTGGCACATCTCTTTCTCTGGTACTTTTCCCCAAGAGGGACACATAAATGACTCCTTCTCACATTCCAATTGCAAAAATTCATCCATGGCCTCTCTTGATGCAAGGAGATGCCCTGGCTGGGCAGCTGTGTCCCTGAGACAACTCCACGACTCTACAACTCTTAAGTAGGCAGCTGCCATCTGTTAAAATGTAAGCCAGAGCTTATTCATCTGCTTACAACTGTACTAGAGCGTCCTATCTAACTGTATCCAATGCTTGGAGATCCTCATGATCGGACCCTTTCTACCCGCTCTGGTCTCACCATGCTCCAGCTTCCTAGCTTTTATTCTGATCCTTGCTTATTATCATCTCAGCATTTGTTGTTCTGTTTGTCTAGAAGATTCTTTCATTAGATCATCATATAACTGATTCCTTTTCATCATTTACATAGATGTGTGGTGAGACTCGGGAATCTGCACTTTACATGGCACCCAGGTGACTCTGGTGCAGGTGGTCAATGGCCTAAATTCTGAGAAACATGGGACAGTGGTTGACAATATGGATTCTGAGAACAGAGATACCTAGTTCAAACATTCCTGAGATCCTTGCCAAGCCTATAACTTTGGGCCACTTACTCAGGTCAAACTAAGTACATATGGAGTCTGAGACATAGTAAGTGGCATGAAGGAGTGGTTGTAAATGCATCATGCAGTTTTAGAAAAAGCAGGGATAGAATTAGACAAAAGGGGATTTGAGCAAGTGAATCTTAAATAAGGAAATGATGTGACTCCTGGAAAAGGGTTTGGATGGGTTTGTGGGATTATGCAAGGCTCCTACAGGGTCGTAAGAGGTGGAGTGATATCTGGTGAGTGGCTTGAGATGCCCACGTTTACAGTCACTCTGGGCAGTAATCAAGGAAGGTCAGATCTGGAGGACAGAGCCTGATCAAGCCATGTACCCCTGCTCTGGGTAAAAGAAGACCCTACTGTATGGACTGAGCAGGGAAATGGATTAGAGAGAGGTGAAAACAGAAAGAAGGAGCAAAGAAGGTTTGGCAATGTGAAAGCTGAGGAGAAAAGATGAAAGGGAGACATGTGTGATCTCAGTATGGGCAGAGCTAATCTAATAGGGCAGTGATTCTGAGCCTAGATTACACACACGAGAAAAAAGACTAAGGAACTCCAATAGACGTAGAAACTGGTAAAATGCAATCCTCAAAGCAAAGGATCCCATAGAGGCCAGGGGTCAGAGGTCACGCTAGTCACAGCTGAAAGGAGAACTGGTGCACCTGTAAGGCGCCAAGTCGGAAAGTGCAATGACAACGCTGGGAATTGTCCTTTGACTTTTCCATGGAGTTGCAATATCCTAGCAGAGGGGCAGCTTCGAGGGGTGAAAGGGGTGTAGAGGGAAGGGAAATGAGGTTGGTGAAGTAGCCCCCGAGCCCGAGATGATGTTAAGAGGTAGGTACATCTTATATAAAGTGTGTGTTCAAGGAACACCACTGCGGAGAGAGATGGAGCAGCAGCCACAAGGTGGCAAAGACTAAACTTCGGTTTCTTTCTTTCTTTCTTTTTTTTTTTTTTTTTTTTTTACTTTTTTTTAAACTTCGGTTTCTTGATGCCTGTTTGCTAGTAGATAGGAGCCATTCTTTTTTCACAGAAACAACCTACACGGGTGCTCTTTCTCTCTCGTGAATAAACTTTCCACTGTTCACATGTAAAATCCCTTTGATTCTCCTTTCCAAAGCCATTCACACTCCTACATTCTGAATGGACTGCTGACCTCGTTTGAGAATAATGAAAATTCCACGTAGGTAAGGTGCGTCCAGGTTTTACGAGGGCTAACGCTTGTCTTACTTGGTTGATCCTTCTTCAGAAGGAGAATATAAAATATAAAATACAAAGTTAGGTATGAAAAAAAAGCAATATTTATTAAGGATAAGGAGAGGATTCATGACAAATTACCTTGGAGTTTTGGGGAGGCCAGACCTCTTTCTTGTGACACTTTCCTAGTAAATTTATTAGAAATGCTTACAAAGAAGTACAATCTGGGGGCACCTGGGTGGCTCAGGGGTTGAGCATCTGCCTTCAGCCCAGGCCGTGATCCTGGGGTCCTGGGGTCGAGTCCTGTGTCGGGTCCCTGCATGGAGCCTGCTTCTCCCTCCACCTGTGTCTCTGCCTCTCTCTCTGTCTCTCATGAATAAATAAATAAAATCTTTTTTAAAAAAGTACAATCTGACTTCCCTCCCCACTTAGAACATCCTACAATTCCCAGAAACTCCCAACATTCACAGAGATCCCAGCAAGTAAAAGGTCCCCAAAGCTTCTAGTACTTGGCAGCAAGACGGCCTTTCCGTGTAGATGTTTCTCTCTCTGCTCCAAGACAGGGGAGCTCGATACCGAACCAAAATGAAGGCCTTCTACATGTCCTCTTTTTAATAATGTTACTAGCGATGCTTTCCTTGAAAGTGGAGGGGACTAAACGTGGGCCCCTGGAGGAACCCTGCAGAGAGCCCTGACCCGGCAGGGTCCGAGGCTCCAGGCTCCTCCTCCCCGATGCACAAATACTGCTCAAGCCATGTCCCTTAGGGACGGATTTGCTTTTTGTGGTTTCTTCCATTAGCCTCTTCGGACTCTCTCCTCCCAGTTCTGTGTGGCCTTGTGCCCCAGGAGGGTGACCCATGGTGTCAGTGGGCTCCCCTCGTGCCAGCTCATGGTCAGGTCTGGCAGCAAGAGGCACCAGCGGAAGAAAAGTGAGGTTAGGTTATTTTCCCCTGGCTCTCTTGCTGTATGTTGGCCACAGGTTCTCCTTTCAGGCAGGCCTCTCCTACAACTACCCTCTCCAGGACCTGGAAACGGCTCCGTATCTTCCATCTTCAGGCCTAGGGTAGCATGTGTCCCCATCACAAGCCCTGGGAGACGGTGCCATCCCTTGTTGGTTTCTGTAAACACTGTCCCCACCTTTGTGAACTGTTCCTTTATTAACTCTCCTCGAATTACTCAGTTTGAATGCGTATCTGTTTTCTGCTTGGACTCGGACTGGTTTCATGTTCTAATTAACAAAGAGAAAAAGCCTTCAAAAACTTTTCTTTGGGGGTCTAGAATTAATAACAAGAAGCAGCAAAAACCAGTAGCTGACCCTGAATGTATCAGCCAGTAGATTGTGCCAAAAGGATGGTCACCAAAGTCTGTCCGGCTTCCCTTCCTCTTGGCAGGGGGGGTGTTGGGGAAGCAGCTCCCCCATCGAAGATCAAAGTGCAGCATCCGAGCTGTGAGGCCCTGAGTCCACTGCCTGCAAATCACGGGTTCCTCCCTGCAGAAAGGGCCTTATAAGGCAAAAGAAACCATTCGATTAGCTGGTCTAGTTATTGAATATTTTCCACTCGAATTCTTGCAAAGATGGGAAGCGTCACGAACAACGGCCCTTCCGTGGCGGGGGCATGTCTACTTGTCAGAACATTACGGTACAAGCACAACCTGCCTCCCTTTACCTTTCCTTGGGTCTAGTTCTTTCTTTCAAACAATATAGAGCCAAATGCGATTTTTCTTCCTTATGGGGGACCTACGGATATCTGAGGAGAGCTGCCATTTCTCACCAGCCTGATGTCTTGACTGGCCTCTAGTTCATCAGGGCTCCGGTGAAAGTATGGGGTCCAAAAATGGATATAATACACTATGTGGAATCTTGCTTGAAATAGCCATATAACACCCAACTAGGCTTTGCTCATCAGCCTTTACCCACCCCTTAAAAATATTTCTTTTACTTCTGGGACACATTTAAAATTAATCCTCTCTCTTAGCACCCATAGCTGCTACTTCCTTTAACTGTACTAAAATTATCTTCTCATCTCACATCATTTCCTATTTCAAATGCCTCTTTTATAACTACCCATGGCTTTTTCCATCATATTCAAGTTTCTTGATTTTACTGGTACTGACTGACCCCAATCATTATTTTTACTGCTTGCTGATTTTCTTTTTCTCCTTTCTCCCCCACATCTTTGTTCTCCGTCACCTCTACTGAATATACTACTGATTTCACACTGAACTTTGTTTGAAATGTTCAGCCCATTTTTGTCATCCTTTTCTATTTTAGAAGTCCCTTTTATGTAACCACCTCATAAAACATAGAGAAAAATATACACATAGATACTAAATCCAAATGATCTTTTATTCCTTCAAAGTTCATGAGCACCCTCATTTTAACTTATTTTTATTTTTCAAGAGAGGGAGGGGGAGGAGTAGAAGAGGAGGAAGGAGAGAAGGAATCTTACGCAGGCTCCATGTATAGCACAGAGCCTGATGCAGCTCTATCCCACAACCCTGAGATCACGATCTGAGTCGAAATCAAGAGTCAGTTGCTTAACTCACTGAGCCACCCGGGGACTCCACGAGAATCCTCATTTTAGTGTCTTGATCTCATTCTCTGAATTAAATACTGGTGTCAAGGATAAACTATTAGAAACAAAGTCATATCTTAGAGTGTGCCATTAAAATGTTAAGCCCTTTATAATTACATGAAGCCTATAGAAACTGAAGTAACATAGGAATAACACTTGAAATAAGACTGATTGACAATCATTTTATTGAAAGACGCATGATATCAATGATTCAAACTATGCATAAAGTTCTTGTTAAATTTGTCACACAAGACCCACCTATACTTAGCTTTACTTCTCATTGTGAGGGAGGCTCACAGTTCAGGTCCCTGAGCTCTGAAGAAAACCTACTCCCTGCCTTTATTTTAAAGGAAGGGATTGAGTTAAATTCCCAGTACTGAGCATCTTCTATCTATAACCATGCATACTTCTGGACACAAGCCCAGTTAAAAAAAAAAATCTGGATATAGATAACAGAGACTGATACACAATCTTGCAATGTTTGTCTACCAGAATTCCTTCGGTTATGTTTATACATTTTTATTGAAGGAGCTCAAAGTCCTCTCCAGATAGTATCTTTAGAATCCTCATAACATATTCTTTAAACAAGAAGAAACCAGAGAGGATTGCTTTTTTTTTTTTTTTTTTTTTTTTTTTTTTTAGAATAGTCCTTTAAGTGGAGGCAGCAGGGCTTTACTCCTGGGGTCATTCCTCTTGACAAGTTGATGGCTAGCCTTAGATCAAGGTCACACATTAAGGTACTTAGTTCTTAGAACTAAGAAAAGAATTCTAGTTTAATGATCCACCCACAAGATCTGGCTGACTTCCATATGTCCAAAGTCAGTCCTAAAACACTGCAGAGTAAGATATTGACTAAAGCTCTGTCTATGAAATGCACTACATTTTCTATTAAAACATTTCTGGAAGAAGAATCAAACTTATAGGTTATATATGAGTGCTTGTCACATAGTCATGACCCCTCCGGCCCCATCCTTCTATGGTATTAAGCTCTCATGGATTCTCTACCTTCTCCGCTCTAGACTTCTGAATACGTACCCTCATCTTACTATTCTATTAACTTTGGACTTAGCTTTTCCTTGGGCTACCAGTGTTTGCCCAGAATGAGTCTGAATGTGTTACTCTCTTCTTAGGACTTGCTCTTGGAAAGCTAACCTTCTCCATGAGTACTGCAGCCACCATCCCCACTTGGCTCAAGGTCCTGTTAATTTCTTACTAACCCCTCTTTCTCCTGACTTGCTTTCTCTTCCTCCCTGCTCCCCAAATGCCCTGTCACAAGTGCCAGAAAAGCATATTGTACTCTGCTGATGGGCCAGAGAGTTGCCCCCATATTATGCATGGTGGGCTATTCATGCACTGCAAGTGGTGCTCCCTTAGCCAAAGTTTATAAAGAACCATGGCTGGGCAAGAGCCTTTACCCCAGAATGAGGCTCATAATTCAGCATTCTCATGGCTGACATGTTGCCCTAAGTTACTCAGTTGCCTGGATTTGGGACCTCTTGTCTCTTTTGAACTCAGGTATTTCCTACTTAAGAACTGCTTCTTTACTGGGGAAAAGAAGATTTTCAAAATACATATCTGACAAAGGACTTCTATCAAGAATATTTAAAGAACTCATAGCTTAATAAAGGCAAAGAACCCAATTAAGAAATGGACAAGAAAAAAAAAAAAGAAATGGACAAGAGCCCAGATGTCCACCAACAGATGAATGGATAAAGATGTGGCAGATTTGCTCACTGATTCCCCCTATTTTCAGAATATACTCTTTTTTTAAAGATTTTATTTATTTTTTCATAGAGAGAGAGAGAGAGAGAGAGGCAGAGACACAGGCAGAGGGAGAAGCAGGCTTCATGCAGGGAGCGCGACGTGGGACTCGATCCCGGATCTCAGGATCACACCCTGGGCTGCAGGTGGCTCTAAACTGCTGTGCCACCAGGGCTGCCCTCAGGATATACTCTTAATGACACTTGAGCAAAAATCCACTTCACAATTATATTTGTAGGGATTAATATAACCTTTTTTCCTCAACACTTCCTTGGACTATCTGCATATATACAATGGAATATTACTTAGCCAAAAAAAAAAAGAATGAAATCTTGCCATTTGCAATGATGTGGATGGAACTAGAGGGTATTATGCTAAGTGAAATAAGTCAGTCAGAGAAAGACAAATACCATATGATTTCATTCATACGTGGAATTTAAGAAACAAAACAGATGAACAAAGGGGAAGGGAAGGAAAAATAAAACAAAATGAAAACAGAGGGAGACAAACCATAAAAGATGCTTAACTCTAGGAAATAAACGGAGGGTTGCTGGAGGGGAAGTGGGTGGGGGGGATGGGGTAACTGGGTGATGGGCATTAAAGAGGGCAGTGGATGTAATGAGCACTGGGTGTTACATTAAACTAATAATACACAGAATACCCTGAGTTTGGCACCTGCCTTCGGCCCAGGGCGTGATCCCCAAGTCCCAGGTTTGAGTCCCACGTAGGGCTCCCTGCATGGAGCCTGCTTCTCCCTCTGCCTGTGTCTCTGCCTCTCTCTCTCTGTCTCTATCTCTCATGAATAAATAAATAAAATCTTTATTAAAAAAAGAAACTAATAATACAATGTATGTTAACCAAATTGAATTTAAATTAAAAAATTTTTAAGAAAAAATGGACTAATGAATAGATTTCACAAAAGAAGATATTCAAATGTAAAATAAGTATATAAAAAAGACGCTCAACGTCCTTAGTCATTAGGGAAATGCAAATTAAAACCACAATGAGGCGCCACGACACATGCATCAGAATGCCTAAGTTAAAAGACAAAAAATACTGAGTCTTGTCAATGATGCAGAGTCTTTGGAACTCTCACACATTGCTGTGGAAATGCAAAATGGTGCGACTACTTTGGAAAACAATTTGACAACTTCATGTAAGATTAAACATGCATGTAATACATGAGCTAGAAATCTCACTCTTAGGTATCTATTCAAGGTAAAAGAAAAAAATATGTTCCATGTCAAGATTTGTACTCCAATGCTCATAGTAGCTTTATTCACAATAGCCCCAAACTAGAAACAATCCAAACCCTCATTAATAGGTGAATGGACAAATAAGTTGCGGCATAGCCATTTCTTGGTATACTACACAGCAATAAAGAGCAATGAGCTGTTGATACAAGCAACAAAATCAGTTAATCTCAAAAAGTGTAATTATGCTCATTGCAAAAAGCCAGAAAGAAAAGATCACATACAATTTATATGAAATTCTAGAATAGGCAAAACTTTAGTGATGGAAAGCTGACCAGCAGTTTCCAGGAGGCAGATGGGGAGAATGGGATTGGCTGTAAGGGGATATGAGGAAATTCTTTTAGGTAACATAAATGCTCTATATTGTGATTGTGGTGGTAGTTTTTAACAGGGTTTTCATTTTTTGTTTCACAAAACTCAATTGTATACTTAAAATTGGTGAATTTTATTGAAAGTAAATTATATTTCAATAAAGATTTAAAAAAAAAACAAACAAAATGCATCAAATAAGATGAATGGATGGTGTTTAAATTCAGTTTTTTTTATTATTATTCAGTATGATGAGGCCAATAATGAAATCAATGAGGTCAATGATGAGATCAAGAAATGGTTGCCACTAAAAAGATAGTTTGCTCCTCACAGTTCCTAAGAGGGAGGGGCATCCTTGCCACAGAAGGCACGTGGAGAAGTACCAGGGCTTGTTAGGAGGCAGAGAGAACCAGGGGGAAATGTGGGCAAGAGCTTTTATTGTGGCTTCCATGGGATGGCAAGGCAAGGTGAGGGTAAACAGGTTTAGGACTGGCTAGTGTGAGTAATTTCAGCAGGTTCTAAGGTATAGAATTGTCTTCAGTTGCCTGATACATGGCCCTGGGGTGATTACAACAGAGAAATAGTGTCCCTGAGTGTGAAAGCCCCTTAGCAAGGGAAGTGGGGATGTGGGCTCTGGAACGATTAGGCAACAAATGAAAGGCATGTTTGCAGGCAAGTCACTTACTATCTCTAGGATTGGCTAGCCCTGGGAGGAGCAGTCTCTCTAGGGTCAGCAAGGTATACCCCAGATGCCAAAACATCAGAAAATATAAAATAAAAAGGCAGATATGTGATAAGATATGTGATAAAAGGGATCCCTGGGTGGCGCAGCGGTTTGGCGCCTGCCTTTGGCCCAGGGCACGATCCTGGAGACCCGGGATCAAATCCCATGTCGGGCTCCCGGTGCATGGAGCCTGCTTCTCCCTTTGCCTATGTCTCTGCCTCTCTCTCTCTCTCTCTCTCTCTCTCTCTCTGTGTGTGACTATCATAAATAAATAAAAAAATTTTAAAAAAAGATATGTGATAAAATAAATATACCAAAATGTTCATCATAGAGTCTAGGTATTGCATATATAGGTGTTTGCTGTATAATTCTTTCAAGTTTTCAGTTTACCTAAACATTTTCATAATAAAGGTTGAGGGCGAAAAAAAGGTGCTTCATTAGGTATCTAGTCTCTTATCTCGTCATGGCTTCTAAGAGCCTGTTTCTCCACCTGTCTTACCCGCCTACATTCTTGACTTCCTGCTTGGTCTGAACATTAATGTTGCCTGACTCTTAGTTATGAAATTCAGCTGATTCTCCTTATCAGCCAACTTTTTTGATTCTAGAAGTCACACCTGAACTAGCCAAGACTTTTTTTTTTAAGATTTATTTACTTATTTATTTATTTATTTATTTATTTATTTATTTATTTGTGATAGACCTAGAGAGAGAGAGAGGCAGAGACACAGGCAGAGGGAGAAGCAGGCTCCATGCCGGGAGCCCTATGTGGAACCCGATCCCGGGACTCCAGGATCGCGCCCTGGGCCAAAGGCAGGCGCCAAACCGCTGAGCCACCCAGGGATCCCCCTAGCCAAGACTTCTTAATGCACAAAGTCCCTAAATAGGCAAGGCCAGCCCAGGGCACAATGTGAATTAGATAAGTTCTATTTTCAAGCGCCTTATATACTTTCTTCCTCAGACCCCTGCCCGACACATACACACAGCTCTGTTATAGATTGAACTGTATCCCTCCCTACATTCATATGATGGAGTCTTTACCCCTGTCCCTCAGAATGTGACCTAATTTATGAAGACAAGAGCTATAGAAGTAATAGAGTAAAACGAGTTCATTATTAGGTTAGGGCCTAATCCAACATGACTAGCGTCATTGTAAAAATTGGAAATTTGGACACAGAGATACAAAGGGAAGATGATATGAAGAGAATAGGGAGAGATAGAGACCTATAATCTAAGGAACACCTGAGGATACCAGAAGCTAGAAGAGAGCCCAGAACAGATGCACCCCGAGCATCTTCTGAAGACTGCACAGTCTTGTCAACACCTTGATTTTAAACTCTGTCTTCCAGAACTGTGAGACGAATAACGTTTTGTACTAAGCCACCTGGTTGTGGCCGTTTTGTTATTGCAGTGCTAGAAAACTAATACAACGGCTATGGCTCTCTTCCTCTTTTCCTAGTCACCCAGTGCCCTTGTATCCTCAAAGGTGCCTCACCCAGACTTGCAGTGTCTCAAGTACCCACTCATAAAAACTCTAATTTCCAAAGTGCCTGTACCATGGAAAGTTACCAGGGAAGAACTAAGATCTGATAAGCTAAAGTGAGGCCGAAGAGTGTGGACACGGTTACAACGTGCCATAGCTCTGTGGGGATTGGTCCAGAGGCTTGTTAATTCATAGGAATAAATCTGTAAAAACACACTCTCAGGCAATATGAGAGGTGGGCAAGGTGTAGGAAGCATATCGTAGTTTCTCAAATCACACCAGTTAGATGGCCATGCATTTTTACTCGGAAGTGTCCATGCTGACAAAGAGACAACTTCTCATCCAGAAAAAATGTGCAGGTTAATGCACAGGTCAACAAATTAAATGCCTGATTGCCTCCAGGGTGGCGCACAGTGTGCAAAGGTATTCTAATCTGTGGTAAACCATCCAAAAAATCCATATTGTCATTAGCCAACCTCTTACCCCCTTTGCTTGTATGCTAACACTGGAAACGCTGAGACCAGAATGACAAGTGTAAAGATGCTTTTCCGGTTCTATTTGCCAAGGGAAGGGGAAAGTCAAAGGACTGATCTTGTCTCAGCTTGCAGAGAGCTGAAAAGTGTCTGCACGGAGGATTGGGGACACATTTGTCACACATGGCCAAGAGAAAGCATTTGGCAGAAACAAGCAAAAAAAGTGAGAAAATATAGAAATGACTGTTTTCTGTAGATTAAAAAAAATTAGTGAGGACTGACATCCAATCTCAGATAAAGTACCCATCATTTCCAATTAAAAAAATTGCGGGGGGATCCCTGGGTGGCTCAGCGGTTTGGCGCCTGCCTTTGGCCCAGGGCATGATCCTGGAGTCCCGGGATCAAGTCCCATGTTGGGCTCCCGGCATGGAGCCTGCTTCTCCCTCTGCCTGTGTCTCTGCCTCTCTCTCTCTCTCTCTCTCTCTGTATGTCTATCATAAATAAATAAATAAATCTTTAAAAAAAATTTTTTAAAGCAATGCTTTAGTTAAAGAAACATGGTGAGTTTTTAATCTACCACTTTGCTTCAATCAAGGGGTTTGCCCTTTTGGCTAAGTGGGGAGAGAATAAGAGGCAATTCTTGGTCATTTGGGTGGCCATATTATATTTGGATATTGGCTTTTACGGGTTCCCAGGACAGATCTGTGAATGAGACATGTTATGGTCTAAGAAGAGCGAAAGGAAGACATGTTGAAAGAATATGGCTAGATTTAATTAATCTAAGTATGTTGTTTCCATCATTAATCCCTTTGCTTTTTCAACACCTCATCATTTAAACATTATTCAACACTTTAATGTTTCCAAGATAATAGTTTTGTCATTTCAGTAATCTTATTGTTTAATTTTACACCAACTTCTATTTGACACTATTCTCCTCGTTGAGGATGTAGTGTCAACTCACAACGGAAAGGTAATTTGTTGATCATTTGCATGCATTCTTTTGTTACTCATTAGATGTGACCACATTCCATTCTAAATGAAGTGCAGAACTTGGGTGCTTGTAATTCAATGAGGTCACCAAGAGTGAGCAACCAGAGGTCAGTCGGCATTTATGTCCTTTCTCACTAGAGATCAGAATGACTGGCTTCTCTCTTCCTTCCATCCTTCTTCCCTCTCTCATTTCAGTTTGTGCCTGGCATGGGAATATGTGATCATGTAAGACACAAAGTCCCTGCTTTATAATCACTTATTGTTTGAGCTTCCAATCCACCCCCAGAATTTAGTTAAAAGAGTTCAGTCTTTCTCCCCAACTTCATGTGTTGCAATCCTACCCTACCTTCAGTGTCCTTTCAAGTTAAGCTAAAAGCTAAAAGTTTTTCTTCCCCACCTAAGTTCCCCTTGGAACAATGATGGTTACTAGTTGTATTACTTTGTACCATCATCTACTCTTGTGTCTTGTTTTGCAGTCTTTAATCTTGTCTCTCATACTTACATTGAGTTCCTAGGGGACAAGATTCATCTTCAGATCCTCCCAATGGCTATTATATTTCTTTCTGCATGGTAGGTGCTTAAGAATACTTTTGAATGATTGCATCCATCCAAAAATTAAGTATTGGAAAACAACATATAATTTTTTTGATAGACTACATTTTTAAAAAAGATTTTATTTATTTATTCATGAGAGACACACAGAGAGAGGCAGAGACATAGGCAGAAGGGGAAGCAGGCTCCCTGCAGGGAGCCCAATGTAAGATTCAGTCCCAGGGCCAGGAATATGGCCTGAGCCAAAGGCAGACACTCAACCAGTGAGTCACCCAGGCGTCCAGATAGATTACATCTTTTGTCCAACAATTTGCTCATTCCTAGAAGTCCCTGAATGAAAAGCACCTGGTAAAAAAAGGTTTCTTACTATTGGTGTATAGTAATTGCAATGCCAACAAAAGTCCAGTACTTTGGGTTCACTTTCTGGAATTGGGTCAACTATGGAGCTCTTGAGCTCCTGAGCAGGGATGGAGAGTCGTAAAATTCAAACTTGGAGTGATTCAAGTCAGTGTAAATGTAGTCTTCTAAAAATCAATAGTTAACTAAGACTAGTTTGCAGACATATAATAGTGAGAAACATATTTGATTATAAGAAGTTCTTCAAAGTCACTCAATCCTAACAAAGTTTTAGTTACTCCTTTATTCTTCAGAGAATAATGTTTCAGTTAACAGATCAAACTTAGCATTATGCTTTACTAGTTAAACCTTAAGCTCTTTTCATTAAAGACAAATTTATACAATATTATCCTGCTGCTAAATATTTTGCTAATCCAGCAACAGGAAGCACATTGTATTCCGTTGCATAGTTAACTCTGGCAAACAAAGATGAAGTTTAGTGTTTAAGCCTCATAGACTCTGAAGCCTTGTTGCTTGGATTCATATCCTGCTCTCCAGTCCTCCAGGTCTGTAATCTTTATAATCTAGTCAGCCTCTCTGTCTCAATCTTTTCGTGTTTAAAATAGACATAATTATCTGTCAACCTGTGCCGAAGATTAAGTGAGTTTATGTAGCTAAAGCTCTTGCTGGAGCAGTGCTGGAGCATAGTAAACACCGTGTGAGTTAGTGTTCAAGGGCTAGACAGCAAGGATTTGAATCCGTTCTCTTTCAATTGGAGGGATGATTCCGACGAAGTTGAATCTCATTTTAGGGTAGGTTAGTGGCCTTTGGTTAGGCTTTATCCTTTTTCTGACATCTGAGCAAAGCTACCCCTAAGGCCTAAAAGCTATTTCAGCCAATGGAAGTCTCATCACTGGTCTCTTTCCCTACTTCCTTTTAGCCCTCTCTATGACACCTCTCTTCAGAGTGCTGTGCTCCCCCAGGGAACATAAATTTGTGTCCAGAGAAAGCAGAACTTCAGTATCACATAACAGACTATAAACCTACGTAACATATTACCTCCCTGGTCTCCTGTGACTCCCCTTCACAGGTGAAGAACAAAATTGTAGCTATTTCTTGATTAGTAATACTCATAGGGCTTAAGTGGAATTAGCAGGATCTTTTAATATTCCAACAATCCACTCCATATGTTTGGCATATAAAAAGAAGCAAATTAATGGCGATATTAACTAACTTTAAAAATATTAAATAAAGAGGTTTAGAGATAGAAGTAACAGATGGCAACCAAGGTGTCTATCGTAGCTTATGGGCACAGGACAGAAAAGGGCCCCTGATTTCTTATGGGTGACTAGTTTCCAGAGACTGCCAGTGTTTTTCAATTGCTTGGCATGCTTCTGTAAAATGTTGATTCCCAGGGCTCACCCATGCAAATAGGATTCCTGGAGGTAGGACCTAGCTTCTCCATTTAAAACATGTTCCCCCCAAGGAAAATGTTTTTAGTGCCCCTCAGCTCTCCTGCTGCTGCCTCATTTCTCAGAGTGATGAATAGGACACAAGAAATTTGGGATAAGAGGAGGTCTTGGAGGTTATCTAGGGTACCTCCCCTTCACACAGGACAAGGAGGTTCATAGAAGTCAAAGGACTGGTCCAGTGTTGTTCAGATTGAATATTGTTAGCATTTCTGAAGGGTTCCAAGAACTAAAGAATTGTGCACTCACAAAACCTGATTGAAGTGCGAATTATTTGTTTTGCTAACACGCATACCATTTCCCAAAATAGCAAGACAATAATGTTGTTTTAACAGACTGCCACTGCCATGCATATATCTACATAATTCAGACCTCCCATAACTCGTATGTCTTAGGAGTTTTCTAATTAGCTTTCTTTCCTTTTTATAAAAAATCAACATAATTTTATACTCTCTTTTGGTTTCTATATGTCAGGATTATGGGGAGGGTTCATGTGGATAACTCAGGATCAGTGTCTATCTTTTCAAAAATATCTTTATTGAAATGTAATTCACATATCATAAAATTCAGACATTTAAAGTATAATTTCAATGGTTTTTAATGTATCCACCAAAATGTGCAAGAATCATCACAATCTAAGTTTACATTTTCAACATCTCAAAAGGAAACCCTATATCCATTAAGTCAGGAACCCATTCCTCCCCAACCCATCCCATATCCCCAACCCTATGACCCTCTACCATGTCCTAGGAAACCACTAATTTACTTTCTGTTTCTATAGATTTGTCTATTGTGGGCATGTCATATAGATAGAATCATACAATATGTGGCCTTTTATAACTGGCTTCTTTCACTTAGCATAACATTTCCTTGTCTTTTTTTAAGATTATTCATTTATTCATGAGAGACACAGAGAGAGGCAGAGACACAGGCAGAGGGAGAAGCAGGCTCCCCGCAGGGAGCCCAGTGTGGGACTCGATCCCGGAACCCCAGGATCACACCCTGAGCTAAAGGCAGATACTCAACCACTGAGCCACCCAGGCGTCCCAAGCATAGCATTTTCAAGGGTCATCCATGTTGTAGCATGCATCAGTACTTCATTTCTATGGTTTAATAATATACCATTGTATGGATGTACTACATTTTGCTTATTTACCCATTATTTGATGAACACTTGGCTTGTTTCCATCTTTTGGCTATTTTGAATAATGCTGCTATTGTTTGTTTAAACATCCATTTTCGGGGGCACCTGGGTGGCTCAGTTATTTAAGTGTCCTACTCTTGATTTTGGTTGAGGTCATGATCTCAGGGTTGTGAGATGAAGCTTCACGTCGGGCTCACACTGGGCGTGGAGCTTGAGATTCTCTCTCTCTCTTCCTCTGCCCCTACCCCCTTCAAAAAAAAATAAACACTGTTTTTCAGTTCTCTTGGGTATATACCTAACAGAGGAATTACCAAGTCAGATGGTAACTGGATAACATTTTGAGGGACTGCCAAATTATTTCTCTAAAAGACTGCACTTCACATTCCACATTCTCACCAATGTTTATTATTATTGGTGTTTCCATTATACCAGATGTAATTTTCATTAGGGTTGCTGTAAAAAAGTACCATACAGTGGCTAAAACAGAAATTCTCTCACAGTTCTGGAGGCTAGAATTTTAAGATCAAGGTGTGCACAGGACCATGCTGCCTCTGAGGATCCTAGAGAATTATCTGTTCCAGACCTTTCTTCTAGCTTCTGGCAGGGCCTTGGTTAGTGGAAGTATATATCTAATTTTCACATGGTGTTTTCCCTGTGTGCATGTCTGTGTCTAAATTCCCCCTTTTTATAAGAACATTGGCCATATTGGATTTGGGGCCATTCTATCCTAGGATGATCTTATCTAAACTACCTACATCTACATTGACCCTACTTCCAAATAAGGTCATATTCTGGGATTAGGACTTCAACGTAGAATTTTAGGAGGACACAATTCAACCCATAACACCATACTCATAGATCTGAAAGGATATTTAATTGTGGTTTTGATTTACATTTTCCTGTGACTAATAATATTGAACATCTTTCTATGGGCTTATTTGCTACTTGTGTATCTTCCTCGGAGAAATGTCTGCTCAAATCTTCTGTTCACTTAAAAAACTGGATTATTTATCTTCTTATTATTGAGTTTCAAGAATTCTTTATAAATTCTGGATATAAAACTGGTCTATGACTTGGAAAGATTTCTCAGGTATATATTTGCAAAGATTTTTTCCTATTCTGTAGGTCTTTTCATTTTCTTGATAGTATCTGTTCATGTAGAAAAGATTTTAATTTCAATGAAATTCAGTTTACCTTTTGTTGTTTGTGCTTTTGGAGTCATTTATAAGAAATCTGCTAAATCCAAAGATCCTAAGATTTTTCCTGTATTTTATTCTAAGACTTTTATAGTCTTAGCATTTTAGTTTTCATTTTGAGTTAAATTTTATATGTGGTGTGAGGTAGGAGTCCAACCTCTTTCTTTTACTTGTGATTTCTAGTTGTGCCAGCACATTTGACGAAAAGGCTATTATTCTTTCTCCCATTTAATTATCTTGATATGCTTGTTGAAAAAGAACCACAAAATAAAGATTAATTTCTGGCCTCTCATTTCTATTCCAAAGATCTATATTCTATGTTTATGTCACATTGTCTTGATTACTGTATCTTTGTAGTATGTCCTCTATTTTTTGTTTTTTCTTAAGATTGCTTTGGCTATTTTGGGCTTCTTCGATTCCCATATGAATTTTAGGATCACACGGTCAATTTCTGCATGAAATTTACAGAGATTGGATTGAATCTGTGGACAATTTGGAGAGCATTGCCACTTTAACAATAAGTTTATGATACAGGAAAATGAATTGTCTATATTTATTTTAGATTTTCCTTAATCTCTTTCAACAAGTTTTTGCAGTTTTCAGTGTACAAGCCTTGCACTTAACTTTGTTAAATTTATAATTTTCTTATTGTTATTGATGCTTTTGCAAATGGAATTGTTTTCTTAATTTCCTTTTCAGATTATTTATTGCTACTGTAGAAATTAAATTTATTTTTAATATTAATATTGTATCCTGAAACTCTACCAAACTTTTTTAATTCTAATGGTCTTTTGATGGATTACTAATGTGGATATAATAAAAATATATGTATTTGGCCTTTGCCCCTGGTTCTCGGTACAGAGCTCAAAAACTCACAGAATTTCCTGTGTGATAGGAGTGTCTTCTATTATTCATAATTATATCTGAGTTTATGATAACAAGGTGGCTCATGGTGGGCCCTCAGATAGTTTCAAGGAAAGAGCTGGCCACACACAATTAGAAGGTTGGAACTTTCAGCCCACTCCCCAATATCTGGAGACAGGACGGAGGCTGGTCATTGAATTCAATCATGTGGCCAATGATTTAATCAACCGTGCCAACATAATGAAATCTCAATAAAAATTATTGAATAATGAGATCTGGAAAGGCTCTGGATTCACAAAAATGTTGATGTGCTGGGCAGGTGGTGCTCCTGCCAAGAGCATGGAAGCTCTCTATCCCCATTTCCATACTTTGTCTAATGCATCCTTTCCATTTGTGAGTTATATCATTTATCACAAAAGCATAATTACAAGTATAGTGCTTTTCTGAGTTCGGTGAGAGTTGTTCTAACAAATTATTAAACCCGAGTGGGGATCATGGTAACCCCCACATTTTCGTCTTCTGGGCAGAAGTGTATGTAGTCTGAAGCCCCCCTTAGGGCTGGTGTCTAAAGTAGGCGCAGTCCTGTGGGAGTGAACTGTTAACTTGTGAGGTTTGCACTAATTCTGGTTAGTTAGTGCCAGTATTGAATTAAATTGTTGGACGCTCAGTTCATGTCAGGGAATGATTACAGGAAGAATGTACCTATTAAACTTGTTAATTCTAAGTTTTTTAATGGATTCCATTGGATTTTCTACATTTAAGATCATGTGATTTGCAGATAGAGATAGTTTTACTTCTTCCTTTCCAATCTGGATGTCTTTTTTTTTTTCTTGCCTAATTGCTTTATATAGAACCTCCAGTGCAATGTTCAATGGAAGTGGCAAGAGTGGACATCCTTATCTTTTTCCAAATCAGAGTATGATGCTAGCTGTAGGATTTTTGAGGAAACTCTTAATCAGGTGGAGAACATTCCTTTTTATTCCAACTTTATCATTAAAAGATGCTGGTTTTGTAAAATGCTTTTTCTGCATCTATTGAGATGATTGATTTTTGTCCTTCATTCTATTGCTATCATGTATTACACTAATTGATATTCAGATGTTAAACCACCCATACCTGAAATAAATCTCACTTGGTCATGAGGTGTAATTATTTTTATGTGTCACTGGGCTTGGTTTGCTGGTATTCTGTGAGGACTTTAGTGACTACATTCATAAGGAATATTGATAAGCAGTTTTCTTTTTGTGTAGTTGTGGGACCCAGGAAATTTAACAAAAATCCCCTACCCCAGGACAAGCAGAGCAGGACTGATTCCATTTTGTGCTACACCTGCCACTCCTGTATGACCCCCACATAACCTGCTTATTGCTTAAGGCGCTGCCCCACCCTAGTCAGGCCGCTGGGCACACCCTAATCGGAAATCGGCTCATAACAATGTAACCCTGCTTTGTGCCCGCCAAAACTGCGCCCCAATTCTGACCGAAGTAATAGGCCAGCTCAAGTGGATACTATAGGGTAAGGTGTAATTCAATCGGCCACCTGCGTGTGGACCGACATGACTGTGCAACTTTCTGTGTATCCCATTGGCCACTGGCCCCTATAAAGCTGCTACGCCTCTTAGTCTCGGGGTCCAAGTCCTTGCTCCGTTGTGTGGGGTGCACTTGGACCCAAGCTCCAGCTTGTAAAGAAACCCTCGTGTGTTGGCATCGGTGTCGGCTCCTCGTGGTTTCTCGGATTCGCAATCTTGGGCACAACATAGTATCTTCCTCTATGTTTGTTATTAGGCTAAAACTGGCTTCATACAATTATTTGGGATGTATTCCCTCATCTTTCTTTTTTGGAAGTGTTTATGAGGGATTAGCATTAATCCTTTTATAAATGTTTGGTAGTACTTACTGGCAAAGCTATCTGGTTCTGAACTTTCCTTTGTGGAAAGTTTTTTTTATAACTAATGCAATCTTTTCTTATAGATCTATTCAGATTTTCAATTTCTACTTAAGATAGTTTCAGTAGTTTGCGTCTTTTCATTTGTTACCTAATTTGTTGGCATATGCTTGTTCATAGTTTGATTTTCATTGTTCTCAAAGATTTTCTCACTACCTTTGTGATTACTCTCTCGACTCATTCGTTATTTAGGAGTGTGTTATTTAGTGTCCACATATTTATGAATTTCCCAAATTTCCTTGCTATTGATTCCTAATTTCTTGTTTCATTTCACTTCGGTTGGAGAACATACTTTGTGTGATTTTAATCCTTTTACGTTTATTGAGCCTTATTTTATGGTCTATCATATAATATATCTTAGAAAATGTTCCATGTGCCCTTAAGGAAAAAAACATCTGTTGTTGGATAGAATGTTCTATAGACTCATTCATATTCATGATTATATTTT
Organism: Nyctereutes procyonoides; assembly: GCF_905146905.1. Lineage (NCBI taxonomy): Eukaryota > Metazoa > Chordata > Mammalia > Carnivora > Canidae > Nyctereutes > Nyctereutes procyonoides. The sequence continues at coordinate 1,419,985 of NW_026575132.1, forward strand.
ATGTTAGGTATGTTTAGATTCACATCTACAACTGTGCTTTCTTTTTTAAATTTCATTTGTCTTTCTGTTCCTCTCTTCCTCCTTATGTTTTCCTTTGTATTAAGTGGATATGTTTATAATATAACATTTTAATTCCTTTAATGACTTTTTAAATTATATTTTTGAGTTATTTTCTTAATGGTTATTCCACAGATTACAACATACTTCTTAAAATCTACTTCAGATTTTTACTAAACAAATTCTAGTTAATAAGAAAATGTGCTGTCATAACTACTATATAGCTTCATGCCCCACCCCTTTTTTGCACTATTTTTTATAGCTGTTGTGTTTGCTGGTTAATACCAGTGTCACGGGGCTGAAAGCACCTCTCTCTTTTTTTCCCCAAAAATAAACAAATAAGTACTTATTTATTATTTTACATTTTTTAATTTAAATTCAATTTGCCAACATATAGTATAACACCCAGTGCTCATCCCTTCAAGTGCCCTCCTCAGTGCCTGTCCCGCAGTTACACCATCTTCCCACCTACCCCCCATTTCTGCAACCCTTTGTTTCCCAGAGTTAGAGGTCTCTCATGGTTTGTCTCCCTCTCTCATTTTTCCCCCTGAGTTTCCCTCCTTTCCCTTTTAGTCCCTTTCACTATTTCTTATATTCCCCTTATGAGTGAGACCATATGATGATTGTCCTTCTCCGACTTACTCACTTCACTCAGCATCATACCCTAAATTCCATCCACGTCGAAGCAAATGGTGGGGATTTGTCCTTCCTGATGGCTGAGGAATATTCCATTGTTTATAGACCACATCTTCTTTATCCATTCATCTGACAGTACCTTCTCAATTGTTCTCCACAAAAATCTTCTTTGTTTTGGACAATATCCTTAAGCATGGAATTTCCGCATTCTGTTCCAAATAAATTCAGTCCCCTCAGGCAGAGATGTGGGGCCCTTTGTCCTTATGGCTCGTTACTCCTCATGAACAGAATCTCTGAACCACTGCACAGTAGCTGGGAGCAGGGACAGTACCTGATTCTCCCAGAATGACATCCAATAATATGTGCAAATACTGGACGGGTGGTAGCCTCTGGTCTTTGCCCTTGCCAGTGTGGAACCTCTCTAGGAGTGGTTCAAGTAGCAGAGGCAGGAGTAAGCAAGGCCCCAGTATTTTGGACTTGCCAAACCTAGGTTAAAGGTTCTGCCCTTAGGAAAATTTCAAGAGATATTAGATGATTTTTAAAAATGATTTTCACTAGTTCTATAGTTGTTTTCTTGGAGAGTTTGCAGAGCTCCTCATTCTGGAAGTCCCAATCCCCAATTTGCTTTTTTTTTTTTTTTTTAAGATTATTTATTCATTTAAGGGGGGTGGTGTGCACACATGAAAGGGAGGAGGAGCAAAGGAAGAAGGAGAGAAAGCTCCACAAGAGACTCCCTGCTGAGTATGGAACCCAACACGGGCTCAATCCCAGGACCCTGAGACCATGATCTGAGCTGAAATCAAGAGTCTGCCACTCAATCTACTCAGCCACCCAGGTACACACACCCACACCTCCCCTGCCAATTTGCTTTTAAAGAGGTACATTTCATACCTTCATTAGCCTGGGAAGTTTCTCCTATATCCTATACTCTTCCAACAACATTTACTGCAAATCTTATAAAATAACACCATTGAGCAGAAAAAAAATATTACCTGCACTTAGGAGGAGAGGGAGAACTGGCTAAGGCCCGGGGTGGGCCATTGCCCCTGGGGACACATCAGGCATCATGAAGAAGAATCCAACTGCAAATGAGTGAATAACTATCTAGGTAGAACATGATGTACAGAGTATAGTGAAAAGCAACAGGAGGTAACCCAAATAGGGTTTAGTATCAGAGTAGTCCCAAGACGTACATGTGTGAAATGATCTAAGAATATGTAATTCGTGCAAATCCAGAAAAGAAAATATTATGTAGCAGCAGTACCCATAGACACATAAGAGGCAGGGTTCTAGAAGAAGAAAAGAAAGAAAGAAGGAAAGAAAGAGAGGAAAGAAGGATAAGATGGGGCACTTTGTGTTGGGAAAAAGGTAGAAGTCCAGTTTTTGGAATTGAAGAATGAGGTAAGAACCAGCAAAGTCAGTGTGCTCTGAACCAGAAGTCATTTTAATTCTAAGCTTAAATTGTCCCAAAGCCATGTGCAGTGCTTAGTCCCTGGCTGCGCATTAGAATCATCAGGGGAGATTTGAAAACATCCCAATCACAAACCAATTACTTCAGAACTTCTGGAGTAGGCCACAGGAATGAGTAGTTTTAAAGATCTCCAGATTATTTCAATGTACAGCCAATTTAAGAATTACTATATGTGGGTGGGCAGGGAGTTCAGCTGCAATCAAAGGAATATTAGAATGGGAGGGAGACTGGCAAATATTACGTGGTTTTTTTCTTTTTGAAAATCTCACCCAAGGATTGTCTGAACTTCCTGCTTTAGATTAATAAATTTCTATGTATGTATGCTGGCCTTCTAAATTGATTGTGTAGTTACCTTATATCTCATAGTCTGCTTACTTTGAATATTTACTTTTCCATTAGACCACAAGCTATAATTTCTAACATTGTAATTTTCATTTCAAATAATTGTGACTTTATTATGTACATATTTTATTGACATACCCTACCATACAGCTATCCAGCAAGGATTTCAGAAGAAATTTAGGCATATATGGAGATGGCTGTTAAATCAGTGAGGATGGCCTACGCCAACAAATTGGACAACCTAGAAGAAATGGATAAATTTCTAGAAACATACAATCTCCCAAAACTGAATCAGGAAGAAATAGTAAATCTGAACAGATCAATTACTAGTAACAGAATTGAATTGGTAATTAAAAAGCCACCGAAAAACCTAAGTTCAGGACTAGATGGATTGACAGGTGAATTTCACCAAACATTTAAAGAAGAGTTAATATTTATTCTCCTCAAACTATTCTAAAAAATAGAAGAGGAAGGAAATATTCTAAATACATTATATAAGGCCAGTATTATTACCCTGATATAAAAACCAGACAAAGGCACCACAGACCCACACAAATCTATAAGCCAGAATCCCTGATAAACAATGATGTAAAATTTTTTTTACAAAATATTAGCAAATCACATTCAAAAATACACTAAAAGGGTCATTTACCGTGATCGAATGAGATTTATTCAGAGATACAAGGGTGGTTCAATATTCATAAAGTAATGTGATACAGGACACCTGGATGGCTCAGCGGTTAAGCTCTGCTTTTGGCTCAGGGCCTGATCCTGGAGACCTGGGATCGAGTCCCACATCAGGCTCCTTGAGGGGAGCCTGCTTCTCCCTCTCCCTCTGCCTATGTCTCTGCATCTCCTTCTCTGTCATGAATAAATAAATAGAACCTTTAAAAAATTAATGTGATACACCACATAAGCAAAACAAATGATAAAAATCATATGATCATTTAAATAGATGAAGAAAAAGCATTTGACAAAATTCAGCATCCATTCATGATAAAAACTCTAAACAAAGTGGGATTAGAGGGGACATATTTCAATGTAATAAAGTCCATATTTGAAACCCACAGCATCATATTCAATGGTGAAACACTAAGCCTTTCCTCTAATATCAGAAGCAAGACAACGATGTCTACTTTCACCACTTTTATTCATCATAGTATAGAAGTTCTAGCTCCAGCAGAGACAAGAAAAAAAAAAAGCATCTTTATTAGTAAGAAAGAAGTTAATCTGTCACCATTTGCAGATGATATGATACTATACATAGAGATCCTAAAGACTCCATATAAAACCTATTAGAAGTAATAAATGACTTCAGTAAAATTGCAGAATAAAAAATCAATATGCGGAAATTGGTTGCATTTCTGTATATTAATAACAGCACAAAGAGAAATCAAGAAAACAATTCCATTTACAGTTGCACCAAAAATAATGAAATATCTAGGAATAAACTTAGTCAAAAGAATAAGGGGCTTGTACCCTGAAAACTAAAAAACATTGATGAAAGAAATTGAAGACAACATACCCATACCATGCTCATGGATTGGAAGAAATAATATTGTCAAAATGTCCGTATCCAAAGCAATCTACAAGTTTAATGCAATCCCTACCAAAATACCAACAGGATATTTCACAGAACTAGAACAAATAATACTAAAACTTGTATTTGGTCATAAAAGATGTGAATACCAAAGTAATTTTGAGAAGGAAGAACAAAGCTAGAGGTATCACAATTCCAGATTTAAGACACAACATAAAGCTGTAGTAATCAAATCACCTATGGTACTGGCACAAAAATAGACACACAGATCAATAGAACAGAATAGAAACCCCAGAAATAAACCTGAAATTATATGATCTTTTAATATACAATAAACGAGGCAAGAATATACAAGGCAAAGAAGACAGTCTCTTTAATAAGTACTGCTGAGAAAACTAAACAGCTCTATGCAAAAGAATGAACCTGGAGCCCTTTCTTACACCACACACAAAAATAAATCCAAAATGGATTAAAGATCTACACATGATAGTTGAAACCATAAGACTCCTAGAAGAAAACTAAGGCAGTAATTTCTTTGATATTGGACATAGTAACATTTTTCTAGAGAAAGGGAAACGAAAATGAAAACAAAAGCAAACTATTGGGACTGCACGAAGATAAAAAGCTATTGCACAGTGAAGGATACCAACAACAAAACAAAAAGGCAACCTGAATGGGAGAAGATATTTGCAAATAATACATCCAATAAGAGGCTAATAACCAAAATATATAAAAGACTTACTTATACAACTCAACACCAAAAAAACAAAAACAACCCCCCCAAAAAAACAATTAAAAATGGACAGATAACCTAAATAGACATTTTTCCAAAGGAGACATAAAATGGCAAACAGATACATGAAAAGATACTCAATATCACTTATCATCAGGGAAATGCAAATCAAAACCACAAGGAGATAGCACCTTACACCTGTCAGAATGGGTAGGATAAACAGACAAGAAATAACAAATGTTAGTGAGGATGTGGAGAAAGAGGAACCCTTCAGGCAATGTTGGTGGGAATGTAAATTGGTGCAGCCATTGTGGAGGTTCCTCAGTATGGAGGTTCCTCAAAAAATTAAAAGATAGAAATACTGTATGATCTAGTATTCACTGGGTATTTACCCCCCCCAAAATGAAAACACTAATTAGAAAAGATATATGCAGCCCTATACTTATTGCAGCATTATTTACAATAACTGAGACATAGAAGTAACACAAGTGCTCACTGATAAAAGAATGGATAAAGAATATGTGCTATATATACAATGGAATATTACTTGATCATAAAAAAAGAATAAGATCTTACCATTTGTAACAACAGGGAAGAACCTAGAGGGTATTTTGGTAAGTAAAATAAGTCAGATAGAGGAAGAAAAACACCATATGATTTCACATATATGTGGAATCTAAAAAGCAAAACAAGCAAACAAAAAAGCAGAAATAGACCCATAATTAAGGAGAATGAACTGATGGTTGCCAGAAGGGAGGCCAGGCCAGCAGAGGGACGGGAAAAATGGGTGAAGGGAAATGGGAAACAGGCTTCCAGCTATAAAATGAATAAGTCATGAGAATTAAAAAAGAGAGAATAAAAGGTACAGTCTAGGGAATATAGTCGATGATATAGTAATAGTGTTGTGTGATGATAGATGGGAGGTAACCTTGCGGTGAGCACAGCATAATGTATGAACTTGTCTAATTAATATGTTGCACCTGAAACTAATGCCATATTGTGTGACGACTACACTTCAATAAAAAAAATTGGTGAGGGGGCTCCCTGGGTGGCTCAGCGGTTTGGCGCCTGCCTTCGGCCCAGGGCATAATCCTGGAGTCCCGGGATCAAGTCCCATGTCGGGCTCCCTGCATGGAGCTGCTTCTCCCTCTGCCTATGTCTCTGCCTCTCTCTCTCTCTCTCTGTGTCTATCATGAATAAATAAATATTTTTTTTTAAATTGGTGAGGATGGTCTAAATGAAGTCTGCTCAAGGGGAGTAAGAATTTCTTGGAGAGAGCCTACCCTTAGCAAGGAAATGCTGTGGGTAAATTTAAATATTAAATATTGACATATTTGTTAGTATTTGATATGTAAATATGTCTTGAAAATTAATTAAAGATTGAATACCCCAATCTAAATGGCCCAAACATATGAACAGGCAGATTACAGAATTAAATTGGAAATGTCTAAAAATTTTTTTAAATTCCAATTAAGGAAAGAATGAAGAATCATTTTTTAAGCCTTTAAGCCTGGCAAAGATAAAAAAAAAAAAAGTTGTAATATGGACATTACTTAATGAAGGTGAGGGAAAATAGCTAGCTTATTTACATCTGACAGAGAGTCTCAGGCCTTCCTAACCAGTCCTCTACACTGGTACAAACTCTAGACAATTGTCTCTTGTATCCATCAAAATCATAATGTTTATTCACCATTGATTCACAAATTCTTTAAATCTTTTTTTTAAATTTTTTTTTATTTATTTATGATAGTCACAGAGAGAGAGAGAGAGAGAGGCAGAGACATAGGCAGAGGGAGAAGCAGGCTCCATGCACCAGGAGCCCGAAGTGGGATTCGATCCCGGGTCTCCAGGATCGCACCCTGGGCCAAAGGCAGGCGCCAAACCGTTGCGCCACCCAGGGATCCCGATTCACCAATTCTTCTAAGAATTTCTCCTAAGGAACTAGTAGATGCATGTACAAGATGTTTGCAATAGCATTGTTTATATTAGGCAACTATAAACAACATAGAAGTCCATTAAAAATGATCTGGCTAATTAAGTTATGGCATATTCAACAGCAGAATAACAGAATACTATGACCATGCAAAAAATAGTAAGTATACTTTAATTTGAGATAAGTTTATGAAATATGTGATTCCGTTTATATAAAAACTATAAATACATGTTTTTATAGACACTTAAGTGTGTGCCACATTATTAGTCCATTTTCACTATATTAGTTTAATGTTTTTTCTATGTTCGCATATAATCAACAAAAAGGAGTAATGAGGGAAGAGGTGATTCTGAGCCATTTATCCCCGGCCAAGGCACTCGGATTCCCATCTATTAAAGCTGAGAAGAGTTTTTTCACTAACTGACAGTATGACATTCAGACACAGGCAGCTCCTTCTCATACAAAAGGGTCAGGTAAGATAAAGAGAGGTGTCCTCCCCTACTTTGCTCCAGATCATGGTGTAAATCTGATCTCTTGTGGGAAGAAAACTGAATTAGTCTGTGTTCTCCAGAGAAACAGAACCAATAAGATATAGTCAGATATATATGAGAAGACTTATTGTGGAAATTGGCTCATGCAGTTATGGAAGCTGGGAAGTCCCACAGTCTGTAAGCTACAACCGGGAAAGCCAATGGTATATTTTACTCTGAGTCTGAAGACCCAAGAACCAGGAACTCAGGAGTCCAAGGGCAGTAGAAGATGGATAATCTCAGCTCAAGGAGAGAGAGCATGAATTTGCCCTTCCTCTGCCCTTCTATTGAAAATCTCAGTGGATTGGATGATGACCCACTTTGGTGAGGGTGGATGCTCTTTATTCATTCTAATTCAAATGCAAATCTCCTCCATAGACACCCTCAGAGACACATCCAGAAATCATGTTTCACCAGCTCTTTAGGTATCCTTTAGCCCAATCGAGTTGACACATAAAATAATCATCGCAGAGACTCGGGTGCTGACCAGGAAGTGGTGGTGCAATGGAGAAGCAGTGGTGGAAATTGGCCATGAGTGGCAGAGAATGAGGCAACACCAATGGAAACAGCCATCCTGCCCAGAGGAAGAACCCAGCAGAAGAATGCCTTATAGCTGATCAGATGCAGTATAGATTCTCAGAGATTCTTTAGAAGAAACCTTTCAGGAATCTGAGATCCTACATGACCCATTGGGGTAAATATTGAGTACTATACTTTTATTTTTATTTTTTTTAAAGAACTATTTTTTAATTTTTATTTATTTATGATAGTCACAGAGAGAGAGAGGCAGAGACACAGGCAGAGGGAGAAGCAGGCTCCATGCACCGGGAGCCCGACGTGGGATTCGATCCCGGGTCTCCAGGATCGCGCCCTGGGCCAAAGGCAGGCGCCAAACCGCTGCGCCGTCCAGGGATCCCGAGTACTATACTTTTAAAAATGCAGAATGTACTTTTAATTTAACTCCATTTGTATATACTACAGGCAGGTAAAGCCTGCAGCAATTTAAGTTGTAGAAGACTGTGTGGTTAAATAAATTGATTATTAAAAATCCATGCACCAGTCAACACATTCCTAATAAAACAAGTTCCTTTTACCTTGTAATTCATAAGATAAATTGTTATTTATCAAATATAAAAAAAGTTATCGAAGTTATCAATCTTCCTAAGTTCTTCCATGTCTTTCTAACTTCTACCTCTGACTTCTGACCTGGCATACAGGCTTTCAAAGGCTGAATCCATTTATAGATAAATTATGGTGTCAAACAATGCCAGGAGCTAACCCTCAACTTGGTCCATGTCTACACATAGGGCTACAAACATCTGTCCTTTGAAATAAACAATAAGCAGAAAGGGTCCTCTCCATTCAATGTCCCCCATCTCCTCTCTCTATGTTTAAGATTCCATTATCCAAACTATGGAAGGAGCCAACAGTTTCACCCACTATATCCTGTAGTAGAGTCCCTTACAAACTTCGATGTCTTTAAGTTTGGAAGGGCAACACTGACTTACCCAGCCTGTGCTTAAAGAGTGACTTCCTCTGTGAGCAATATCAGAACAACCAAGGTCTGATAGTAAGAACTATAGCTTCCTAGGAAAGGGATATGGGAGGATACATACCCTTAGAGAAAGGCCAAAGAAAGAAACCAAGAAAACAAAAGGGAAACAGGGGGGAAATGAAGGATGGAAAAGGAGGGAAAAAAGGATGGAAGAGGGAAGGAGCAAAAAAGAGGAGCACAGAGATAGAATATTTAAAGAAATAGAAATGTAGGGATAAACAAATCTTCATATTACACCAGCATATGGATATTATTCCCATTTCCAAACCCAGACATTTGGAACTTCTTCCTTGGAGCCAATATTTAAGAGTCCAACCCTGTAGTTCAGTCTTTTTCTGAATTTCTTTAGTTCCCTCAGCTATATAACCCCAGGTAAGAACTTTAAATATATTAATTATAGAAGTAGTATATATGCTTGTCGGAAAATGATAAAACACTGACAAAACAGTGAAAACATAATATTCTATTAAAGTATACACTTTAAAACCTAAAACTGTATATCCTGTTTGTAAAAAAAATTACTAAGATATAATTCACATAACATAACAGTCACCATTTTAGCAATTTTCAAGTGCTAGATTCAGTGACTTTTAGTACATTCACAATATTGTGTAACCAACACCACTAATTCCAATACTTCCATTGCCCCAAAAAGAAACCCAATGATTCCAAATATTTTCTTTCCCCATCCTTTGGCAACATAATCTACTTTCTGTTTCTATGAATTTACCTGTTCTGGACGCATAATATAAATGGAATCATACAGTATGTAATCTTTTGTTTTTGTATCTGTCTTTTTTCACATAGCATGATGTTTTCAAGGTTCATTCATGTTGTATGGATCAGCATGTATCAGCACTTGTTACATTTAATCATTGAATAATATTGCATTGCACCACATTGTGTTTATCCATTCATCAACTAATGGACATTTCATTTGTTTTCACTTTTTGGCTATTATGAGTAATGTTGACATGAACATTCCTATATACACTTTTTTAAGTGAACAAAAGTTTTCGGTTATCTAGAGTATATATCTAGGAGTGGAATTGCTGGTTCACATGATAACTGGATCTTTGAGAAACTGGCAAATTGTTTTCCACAGATGTATGAGGATTCCAATTTTTCTACATCCTCATCAACCCTTGTTATTTTCCATTTAAAAAAATTACATTCAGGCAGCCCCAGTGGCCCAGTGGTTTGGTGCCGCCTGCAGCCTGGGGTGTGATCCTGGAGACCCGGGATTGAGTCCCACGTCGGGGTCCCTGCATGGAGCCTGCTTCTCCCTCTGCCTGTGTCTCTGCTTCTCTCTCTATCTCTCTCTCTCTCTCTCTCTGTGTGTGTGTGTGTGTGTGTCTCTCATGAATAAATAAATAAAATCTTAAAAAAAGACATATAGTTATCAAAATGGCAAAAAGTAGAAATAAAGAAAAAAACTTTAAAAGCAGCAAGAGAAAAGAAGACAGTTACGTACAATGGAAACTCCATAAGGCTATCAGCAGATTTTTCAGGAGGGATTTTTGCAGGCCAGAAGGGAGTGACATGATATTTTAAAGTGCTGAAAGGGAAAATTCTGCAGCCAAGAATACTCTATCTAGCAAGGCTAATCATTCAGAATAGAAGGAGAGAGAAAGAATTTCTCAAACAAAAATGAAAGGAATTCATGACCACTAAACCAGTCCTACAAGAAATATGAAAGGAGACTCTGAGTGGAAAGAAAGGCCTGAGAATATGAAAAGTAGGACACACATATGCAGGAAAAATAAGTATTTCTGCAAAAAGTCAGTCAAAGTACTCACAAAATAAAAGAATGTAAAATATGATAACATATACCTAAAAAGTGTCAGGGGCAGAGAAGGAGAGTCTTAAGGAATGGATTTAAACTTAAGCAACCATTAATTTAATATAGACTGCTATGTGCAGAAATATGTGATATAAAATCTAACGGTAACCACAAATCAAAAAACACTAATAGATATGCAAAGAATAAAGAAACAGGAATCCAAGTATATCATTAAAGAAAAGTGGCAAACCATGAAAGAGAAGAAAGAAGAAAGGATCAGAAAAAAAAATGACAGAAACCATCTCAAAACAAACAACAAAATGGCAATAAATACATTTCTATCGATAATTATTTTGAGTGTAAATGGACTAAATGCTCCAATCAAAAGACATAGAGTGACAGAATGTATGAAAAAACAAGACCCATCTATATGCTGCCTAAAAGAGACTCATCTCAGACCTACAGACACTTGCAGATTGAAAATGAGGGGATAGAGAAATATTTATTATGCAAATGGATGTCAAAATAAAGCCAACGTACAGAAATGCCACTGATTTCTGTGCATTGATTTTGTATCCTGCCACACTGCTGAATTGCTGTAAGAGTTCTAGCAATCTTGGGGGCTATGCTACTCAGGGCAATTTACACGTTCAGTGCAATTCCTATCAAAATACCATGAACTTTCTTCACAGAGGAACAAGTAATCTTAAGATTTGTGTGGAATCAGAAAATACCCCAAACAGCCAGGGGCATCACAATGCCAGATTTCAAGCTGTATTATAAAGCTGTGATCATCAAGACAGTGTGGTACTGGTGCAAAAACAGACACATTGATCAATGGAACAGAATAGAGAACCCAGAAATGGACCCTCAACTTTATGGCTAATATTCGACAAAGCAGGAAAGACTATCCACTGGAAAAAGGACAGTCTCTTCAATAAACGGTGCTGGGAAAGTTGGACAGCCACGTGCAGAAGAATGAAAATAGACCATTCTATTACACCAGACACAAAGATAAACTCAAAATGGACGAAAGATCTAAATGTGGGACAAGAATCCATTAAAATCCTAGAGGAGAACACAGGCAACACCCTTTTTGAACTTGGCCACAGCAACTTCTTGCAAGATACATCCATGAAGGCAAGAGAAACAAAAGCAAAAATGAACTATTGGGACTTAATCAAGATAAAAAGGTCTGCACAGCAAAGGAAACAGTCAACAAAACTAAAAGACAACCTACAGAATGAGAGAAGATATTTGCAAATGACATATTAGATAAAGGGCTAGTACCCAAGACCTATAAAGAACTTCTTAAACTCAACAGCAAAGAAACAAACAATCCAATCATGAAATGGGCAAAAGACATGAACAGAAATCTCACAGAGAAGACCTAGACATGACCAACAAGCACATGAGAAAATGCTCCACATCACTTGCCATCAGGGAAATATAAATCAAAACCACAATGAGATCCCACCTCACACGAGTGAGAATGGGGAAAATTAACAAGACAGGAAACAACACATTTTGGAGAGAATGTGGAAAAAGGGGAACCCTCCTGCAGTGTTGGTGGGAATGTGAACTGGTGCAGCCACTCTGGAAACTCTGTGGAGGTTCCTCAAAGAGTTAAAAATAGAGCTACCCTACCATCCAGCAATTGCACTGCTGAGGATTTACCCCAAAGATACAGATGCAGTGAAACGCCGGGACACCTGCACCCGGATGTTTCTAGCAGCAATATCCACAATAGCCACACTGTGGGAGGAGCCTCAGTGTCCATCAACAGATGATGGATAGAGAAGCTGTGGTCTAGGTATACAGTGGAATATTCCTCAGCCATCAGAAAAGACAATACCCACCATTTGCTTCGACGTGGATGGAACTGGAGGGTATGATGCTGAGTGAAGTAAGTCAATCAGAGAAGGACAATCATCATATAGTTTTACTCATACGGGGAATGTAAGAAATAGTGAAAGGGATTATAGGGGAAAGGAGAGAAAATGAGTGGGAAAAATTAGAGAGGGTGACAAACCATGAGAGACTGCTAACTCTGGGAAACAAACAAAGGGTTGCCGAAAGGGAAGTGGGTGGGGAGATAGGGTAACTTAGTGACAGGCACTGAGATGGGCACTTGATGGGATGAGCACTGGGTGTTATACTATATGTTGGCAAATTGAACTTAGATAGAAGGAAAGGAAAGGAAAGGAAAGGAAAGGAAAGGAAAGGAAAGGAAAGGAAAGGAAAGGAAGAAAGAAAGAAAGAAAGAAAGAAAGAAAGAAAGAAAGAAAGAAAGAAAGAAAGCAAGCCAAGGTTGTAACACTTATATTGGACAAAAAAGACTTTAAAGCAAAGACTGTAACAAGAGACAAAAAGGATGCTCTATAAAGGGGACAATCCAATGAGAGGATATACCAACTGTAATTATCTGTGCATCTTATATGAGATACATACATATCAAATACATAAAACAGTTAATAACAAAGAAAGGAAATAATTGATAGTAATACAATAATAGTGGAGACTTTAACATCCCACTTACATCATTGGTAGATGACCCAAACAGAAAATTAACTAGGAAACAGTGGTTTTGAATTATACACTAGACCAAGTGGATTTAACAGATATATTCAGAACATTCCATCCTACAACAACAGAATACATATTCTTTTCAAGTGCACACAGAACACTCTTTGGAATAGATCACGTTAGGCCACAAAACGTATCTCAAAAATATGAAAAGATTCAAGTCATATCATGCATCTTTTCTCATCATAATGCTATGAAACTAGAAATTAACCACAAGAAAACATCTGAAAAGACCACCAATACATGGAGGTTAAATAGCTTGCTATTAAACAATGAATGAGGGCAGCCCCGGTGGCTCAGCGGTTTAGCGCCCTCTTCAGCCCAGGCGGTGATCCCGGAGTCCCAGGATGGAGTCTCGCATCAGGTTCCCTGCATGGAGCCTGCTTCTCCCTCTGCCTGTGTCTCTGCCTCTCTCTCTCTCTGTCTCTCTCTCTCTCTCTTTCTGTGTGTGTGTGTCTCTCATGAATAAATAAATAAAATCTTCTTTTTTTAAAAAAAGAATGACTTAAACAATAAATGAATGAGTCAACCAAGAAATCAAAGAAATCAAAAAGTACATGGAGTCTTTATGTTCTGTCTCCCTTTCTGATATTTCCCCCACATTTCTTCTCCCTAAGACTCCAAACTCTGGGAAATGAACTAGGGGTGGTGGAAGGGGAGGAGGGCGGGGGGTGGGGGTGAATGGGTGACGGGCACTGAAGGAGACACTTGACGGGATGAGCACTGGGTGTTATTCTGTATGTTGGTAAATCGAACACCAATAAAAATTAATTTATTAAAAAAATAAAATAAAATAAAATAAAAAAGTACATGGGAACAGATGGAAAATGAAAACAAAATGGTTCAAAAAACTTTCGATGTAACAAAAACAGTTCTAAGAGGGGGAACACAAAAAAAGCAAGAAAAATCTCAAATAAACAACCTAATCTTACACCTAAAGGATCTATAAAAAGGGCAACAAGCAAAACCCAAAAACAGCAGAAGGAAGGAAATAATGAAGATTAGAGCAGAAATAAGTGGTACAGAAACACACACACACACAAAACAAAAAACAATAAAATAGATCAATGAAATAAGGAGCTGGTTCTTTAAAAAGATCAACAAAACTGATCAAGCTATAGACATAAAAAGAGGGGGGGGAGAGAAAGGACTCAAATAAACAAGAGGACAAATGAAAGAGGAGAAATAACAACCAATACTACAGAAATACAAACAATTGTAAGAGAACATTATGAAAAAATATATGCCTACAAATTAGACAGTCTAGAGGAAAATAGTTAAATTCCTAGAAACATACAGCTTACTAAAACTGAAGCAGAAAGAAACAGGAAATTTGAACAGACTGTTTACTACCAAGGAGATTGAATCAGTAATCAAAAACCTCCCAAAAAACAAAAGTCCAGGGCAAGATGGCTTCACAGGCAAATTCTACTAAACAATTAAAGAAGAGTTAGTGCCTATCCTTAAACCATTCCAAAAAATACAAGAAGGGAAACCCTCAAATTCATTCTTTGAGGTATCACCCTGATAACAAAACCAGATGAAGACACCACAAAAAATGTAACTATAGGCAAATACCTCTGATGAACATAGATGCAAAAATCCACAAAATATAGCAAACTGAATATAGCAAACTGAATCCAACAACCCATTTAAAAAAACCATTCACCACCATCAAATGGGATTTATTCCTGGGATGCAAGTGTGGCTTAGTATTCACAAATCAGCAAGTGTCGCTTAGTATTCACAAATCAATCAACATGATATATGACATCAATAAGAGAAAGGATAAATATCATATGATCATTTCAGTAGAGGTAGAAAAAGCATTTGACAAAGTATAACTTCCATTTGATAAAAGCCCTCAACAATGTAGGTTTAGAGGGAACATATCTCAACATAATAAAAGCCATGTATGAAAAATCCACAATCAACATAATACTCAATGGTGAAAAACTGAGAGCTTCTCCCTTAAGGACAGGAAAAAGGCAAGGATATCCACTCTTACCACTTTTATTGGACATATTATTGGAAGTCCTAGCCACAGCAATCAGAAAACAAAAAGAAATAAAATGCATCTAAATTGGTAAGGAAGAAATAAAACTTTTACTATTTGCAGATGACATGATACTCTATACAGAAAGCCCTAAAGAAGTCACCAAAAAACTACTGGAATTGATAAATGAATTCAGTAAAGTCACAGCAGGATACAAAATCTGTTTGATTTTGCAAAGATCTGTTTCATTTCTATACAATAATAATGAAGTAGCAGAAAGAGAGATTAAGAAAACATATTTACAATTGCACCAAAAATAATAAAGTATCGAGGAATAAAGCTAACTAAAGAGGTGAAAATCATGTACTCTGAAAACTGTAAAACATTGATAAAAGAAATTGAAGACAACACAAAGTAATGGAAAGACATTCCATGCTCATGGACTGGAAGAACAAATACTGTTAAAATGTCTGTACTACCCAAAGCAACCTAAAGATTTAATGCAATCTCTATCAAATTACCAATAGCATCTTTCACAGAACTAAAAGAAACAATTCTAAAATTTGTATGGACCACAAAAGACCTCGAATAGCCAAAGCAATCCTGAAAAAGGAAACAAAGATGGAGATATCACAATTCCGAACATCAAGTTATATTACAAAGCTAAAGTATGGTAGTGGCACAAAAATAGGCACATGGACATGTAGAACAGAAAATCCAGAAAAAAATCCACAATTATATGGTCAATTAAACTTCAGCAAAGTAGGAAAGAATATGCAATGGGAAAAAGACAGTCTTTTCCACAAGTGATGTTGGGAAAACTGAACAGCTACAGGCAAAAGAATGAAACTGGACCACTTTTTACAGCACACCACAGAAATTAACTCAAAATGAATTAAGGACCTAAATGTGATACCTAAACCCATAAAATTCCTAGAAAAGAGCACAGGCGGTAATGTCTCGGACATTGGCCATAGCAGTATGTCTCCTGAGGCAAGGAAAATAAAAGCAAAAATAAACTATTGGGACTATATCAAAATAAAAAGTTTCCACACAGTGAAGAAAACAACAAAACTAAAAGGCAACCCACTGAATGGGAGGAGATATTTGCAAATGACATATCCAATAAAGGGCTAGTATCCAAAATATATAAAGAACTGATTAATTCAATACCCAAAAAAACAAATGATCCAATAAAAAAATGGACAGAAGACGTGAACAGACATTTCTTTTTTTTAATAATAAATTTATTTTTTATTGGTGTTCAATTTGGCAACATACAGAATAACACCCAGTGCTCATCCTGTCAAGTGCCCCCCTCAGTGCCCGTCACCCATTCACCCCCACCCCCGCCCTCCTCCCCTTCCACCACCCCTAGTTCATTTCCCAGAGTTAGGAGTCTTCATGTTCTGTCTCCCTTTCTGATATTTCCTACCCATTTCTTCTCCCTTCCCTTCAATTCCCTTTCACCATTATTTATATTCCCCAAATGAATGAGACCATATAATGTTTGTCCTTCTCCGATTGACTTACTTCACTCAGCATAATACCCTCCAGTTCCATCCATGTCGAAGCAAATGGTGGGTATTTGTCGTTTCTAATGGCTGAGGAATATTCCATTGCATACATAAACCACATCTTCTTTATCCATCATCTTTCAATGGACACCGAGGCTCCTCCCACAGTTTGGCCATTGTGGACATTGCTGCTAGAAACATTGGGGTGCAGGTGTACAGATTGCATCTGTATCTTTGGGGTAAATCCCCAACAGTGCAATTGCTGGGTCGTAGGGCAGGTCTATTTTTAACTCTTTGAGGAACCTCCACACAGTTTTCCAGAGTGGCTGCACCAGTTCACATTCCCATCAACACTGCAGGAGGGTTCCCCTTTCTCCCCATCCTCTCCAACATTTGTGGTTTCCTGCCTTGTTAATTTTCCCCATTCTCACTGGTGTGAGGTGGGATCTCACTGTGGTTTTGATTTGTATTTCCCTGATGGCAAGTGATGCGGAGCATTTTCTCATGTGCATGTTGGCCATGTCTAGGTCTTCCTCTGTGAGATTTCTGTTCATGTCTTTTGCCCATTTCATGATTGGATTGTTTGTTTCTTTGGTGTTGAGTTTAATAAGTTCTTTATAGATCTTGGAAACTAGCCCTTTATCCGATATGTCATTTGCAAATACCTTCTCCCATTCTGTAGGTTGTCTTTTAGTTTTGTTGACTGTATCCTTTGCTGTGAAAAAGATTCTTATCTTGATTAAGTCCCAATAGTTCATTTTTGCTTTTGTTTCTTTTGCCTTCGTGCATGTATCTTGCAAGAAGTTACTGTGGCCGAGTTCAAAAAGGGTGTTGCCTGTGTTCTCCTCTAGGATTTTGATGGAATCTTGTCTCACATTTAGATCTTTCATCCATTTTGAATTTATCTTTGTATATGGTGAAAGAGAGTGGTCTAGTTTCATTCTTCTGCATGTGGATGTCCAATTTTCCCAGCACCATTTATTGAAGAGACTGTCTTTCTTCCAGTGGATAGTCTTTCCTCTTTTATCGAATATTAGTTGACCATAAAGTTCAGGGTCCACTTCTGGATTCTCTATTCTGTTCCATTGATCTATGTGGCTGTTTTTGTGCCAGGACCACACTGTCTTGATAACCATAGCTTTGTAGTCCAACCTGAAATCTGGCATTGTGATGCCCCCAGATACGGTTTTCTTTTTTAAAATTCCCCTGGCTGTTCGGGGTCTTTTCTGATTCCACACAAATCTTAAAATAATTTGTTCTAACTCTCTGAAGAAAGTCCATGGTATTTTGATAGGGATTGCATTAAACGTGTAAATTGCCCTGGGTAACATTGACATTTTCACAATATTAATTCTGCCAATCCATGAGCATGGAATATTTTTCCATCTCTTTGTGTTTTCCTCAATTTCTTTCAGAAGTGTTCTATAGTTTTTAGGGTATAGATCCTTTACTTCTTTGGTTAGGTTTATTCCTAGGTATCTTATGCTTTTGGGTGCAATTGTAAATGGGATTGACTCCTTAATTTCTCTTTCTTCAGTCTCATTGTTAGTGTATAGGAATGCCACTGACTTCTGGGCATTGACTTTGTATCCTGCCACACTACCAAATTGCTGTATGAGTTCTAGCAATCTTGGGGTGGAGGCTTTCTATGGGTTTTCTGTGTAGAGTATCATGTCATCAGCGAAGAGGGAGAGTTTGACTTCTTCTTTGCCAATTTGAATGCCTTTAATGTCTTTTTGTTGTCTGATTGCTGAGGCTAGGACTTCCAGTACTATGTTGAATAGCAGTGGTGAGAGTGGACATCCCTGTCTTGTTCCTGATCTTAGGGAAAAGGCTCCCAGTGCTTCCCCATTGAGAATTATATTGGCTGTGGGCTTTTCGTAGATGGCTTTTAAGATGTTGAGGAATGTTCCCTCTATCCCTATACTCTGAAGAGTTTTGATCAGGAATGGATGCTGTATTTTGTCAAATGCTTTCTCTGCATCTATTGAGAGGATCATATGGTTCTTGGTTTTTCTCTTGCTGATATGATGAATCACATTGATTGTTTTACGAGTGTTGAACCAGCCTTATGTCCTGGGAATAAATCCTACTTGGTCATGGTGAATAATTTTCTTAATGTATTGTTGGATCCTATTGGCTAGTATCTTGTTGAGAATTTTTGCATCCATTGAACAGACATTTCTCCAAAGAAGACATACACATGGTCAACAAACATATGAAAAGATGCTCAACATCACTCGTCATCAGAGAAATGCAAATTAAAACAACAATGAGATATCACTTCACACCTGTCCTCATGGCTAAAATAAAAAACTCAAGATACAGTAAGTATTGGGAGGATGTAGAGAAAAAAGGAATCCTCGTGTGCTGTTAGTGGGAATGCAAACTGGTGAAGCCACCGTGGAAAACAGTATGAAGTTTCCTCAGTCCTACCCTATGGTCCAGTTACTGGGTATTTTACCCAAGAAATACAGAAACACTAATTCAAAGGGATATATGCACTCTAATGTTTATAGCAGCATTATTCACAATAGCCAAATTATGGAAGCAGTTGTGTCCATTGATAGATGAATGGATAAAAGAGAAATAGTACATATTTGTGTGTGTGTGCATATATTCATTCAGCTATAAAAAAGAATGAAATCTTGCCATTTGCACTGACATAGATGGGGCTAGAGAATATATTAAATGAAATAAGTCAGTCAGAGAAAGACAAATAGCATATGATTTTACTCATATGTGGAATTCAAGAAACAAAACCCTCAAGCCAAGGGAAACAAAAGAAAGGAGGAAACAAACCAAGAAACAGACTCTTAACAATAGAGAACGAGTAGATGCTTATCAGGGGGGAAGTGGGTGGGGAAGTGAGTGAAATAGGAAATGGGTATTAGACCGGGAACGCGCTCTTTAACCGGATCGCTACCTAACCGGCGTTCCAGGGCACGTCTTCGTTTCATGTTCTGATGCCACACCTCTGTTGCGAGGGGCCGTTCACAGCAGGCCCGCGAGGATGCCCCGCCTCGGACCTGCTGTCTCCACACCAGGAAGCTATCCTTTGAGATTTGTGCACTGACCCCACTGACCCCAATTTGATCAAATTATGTATAAAATTCTTTTTACAAGAGATGGCTCATCAACAGGGAGGAGACCGCTGTACTGCGGTGTAAGACTAGCCTTAGGCGTTTAGCTTTTTTAAATATATATGATAGGGAGGACCAGCCATCGCCGGGTGTGAAGCCCGAGGACACCACGCGGCGTCCGTCGTCAGTCTTTTTTTTTTTTTTTTTTTTGTCAGAGTCTTTTAACAATGATCTCTCTTCAGAAGTTTTGCTTCCACATCTAGAGAAGGGTTCGTCTTCTTATTTCAAACCCATTAAATACTCTGGATGAAACAAGTCACTCATTTGCCTATGACCTTTTAGAAAAGTTGTTTTGTTAAAAAAAAAACTGTAGCTGTTATTAATCTGGATTTGCACTGACTATGTTTTAGTGTATTTATAAATGGTGAACTTGGGATCCCTGGGTGGCGCAGCGGTTTGGCGCCTGCCTTTGGCCCAGGGCGCGATCCGCGATCCTGGAGACCCGGGATCGAATCCCACGTCAGGCTCCCAGTGCATGGAGCCTGCTTCTCCCTCTGCCTGTGTCTCTGCCTCTCTCTCTCTGTGTGTGTGTGTGTGTGTGTGTGTGTGTAACTATCATAAATAAATAAAAATTTTAAAAAAAATGGTGAACTCAGTTTCTGAAATTAAACTTTTTATTTGCAATTTTCTAAAAAAAAAGGGGGGGGGAATGGGTATTAAGGAGTGTCCTTGTCCTACTGGGCAATGTGTGGGATTCTTGAGTCACTATATTGTACACCTAAAGCTAATACAACACTGTATGTTAACTATATTGGAATTAAAGTTTAAAAAAAGAAAATAATCTGTTTGGTGTTAATCTGGCAATATGGGAATGTCTAGTCATCCATCGACTATTCTTCTAATGGTATTAGCAAATAATTTTACTCATCATCATCACCAAGCAGTTGCCTGGTCTATAAAATGGGCTTAGATAAGATCATCTTAAAGATCGCTTTAAGCTTGAATGTTATTTTATTCTCTAAAAGAGTCTAAATGTCAACTTTATTTGAATCAAGCCATACCCTTTTTTCAGTTTTATTGAAAAATAATTGACATACATAGACTGCTGTGCAAGTTTGAGGTATACAGCATGATGGGTTCATTTTTATATATTGTGAAATGATTACAATAGGTTTAACATCCATCATCTCATAAAAATACAATAAAAAGAAAAGCCTTAAAAATCTCCTTATGATGAGAACTCTCAGGGTCAACTCTCATAACTTCCTCTGTATCATACAGCAGTGTGAACTACAGTCATATTGTACATTACCTCTCTAGTACAGATTTACTTTATAAGTAGATGTCTGTGCATTTTGACCACCTTCTTTCAATCCCTCCAAACACAAATTTGTCTCTTTTTCTATTAGTTTTTTTGTTTTTGTTTGTTTTGATTCTACATATAAATGCGATCGTACAGTAGTCTGACATTTTATTCAGCATACTGCCTTCAAGGTCCATCCGTGTTGCCACAAATGGTAGGATTTTTATCATTTTTTATTGCTGAACTGTATTCCATTGGCTATTATAAATAATGCAGCTATGACCATGAGGGTGCAGATATCTTTTCCAGTTACTGTTTTCATTTCCTTTGAATATATTCCCAGAAGTGGTGTTTCTGGATCATTTAGTAATTCTAAGTTTAATTTTTTGAGGAACTTCTATACCGTTTTCTATACTGACTGTACCAATTTGCAATCCCAACGATAGTGCACAAGGGTTCTCTTTTTTCCACATCCATACAAACATTTGTTACCACTTGTTTTTTTATGATGGCCGTTCCAACAGTAAAGCCATACCTTCTTTTCATCTGCAGTCAAAAAACAAGACTGTTGCTTCAAATGACTATTCAGACCACTTCAAATGACCACTCGGTGAGAGAGTTTCACATTTTAAGGTCATGGCACTAAACACTTGTGGCAACAACGCCAACCTCGGGAAAAATGTGAAAAGCTGCCTTTTTCAAATGTCAGCATTAAGACAGATAGAGAATTTGTCAGGATTTTCCTGGAGCATTAAAAATATTTTGAAGGAAGAAGAAAGGAGAAGACTACGGAGAGATAAAATAGCTGTTCTAAGAACTTAGAGGGGCAGACCTAGACCAAAGAAAACAGACCTAGTCTCTGCAGAATTAAGAGCACTGGATGGAATTTAAGGGCAGGGAGATATCAGGACAATGTAAAGAAGCTCTCTCTAAAATCCAAGCTGTCCAAATTGAAGCAGGCTGCTGCCTGTGAGTAAGACAGCTCCCATGCCTGGAAGGGTTCCAACAGAGTCTAGTGAGCCATCATTTGGAAATGTGTGAACAAGATTCCTGTATTTAGTCAAAGGTGGGACTAAACAGTATCTAAACCTCTTTCTATTCCAAGAGACCTGGGATCATCTCCATCTTCTTCCACATTATTAAGCTCTAACTATCATTTCACTTCTTCAACATCTCTCATATTTCCATTTTTTCCCTTTGTTACCACTGAAGCTAAAAATCTACTAGACCTTTTCATGAGCTCCGTGCTCAAGGAAAACTTTACTAGAGTCAGTGCTCATGCCTCCCTCTTTGTTGTACATTCCATTATTTCTCATCACTCAGCTCAAAATCTCTTCCCCAGTGAGCTTTTCCTACCCCAGCCTAGCAGAATCCTTGACTACCATTTAACAAATGGTAGTTTACACATATTCCATTATGCACTTATCATTCTATATTACAATCTTATATTTACACAACGGGTTTCCCTACTAGATGATAACCTCCTCCAGGGCCAAGATCATGCCTTACCTTGTATTACCAGCACTTGGAAGAGTCTTTCCCCTAGAAGTTGCTCAACAAATATTTAGTAAGTAAATCAATGAATTAATAATCATTGAGATTCCATATTTCTGTTAAGAGTTCTTAAGAATGAAAATAGAGGAAAAAAAGAAAGAAAATAGAATGGTAATTGAAATCAGTATTTTTATATCTAAAGTACCTTTCAGCTTTAAAATTTTTATGTTCTTCATCTTTCCTTCTGAAGGAGTGAGTTTTGTTACAGATGACTAAAGGGAAGTACTGACTACAACGTGAAGAGAAAAGTGAAAAGTTATTGCCATAAACTTTTGGCTCTGACAATATCCCACCTGAAGGGTTAATTAACATTGATGAGGAAGAGGAGAACTCAGAAGGTAGAAAGAAGAAAGGAAAAGGAAAGGAAGAAAAGGAAGACAGTGAAGAACACACATGGGCAGGAAAATGTCACCATTGGAGGACAGAGTGAATGAACCACAATTTTGGATTATATATATCAGTGGCATTTGTGACACTCTGCTTAAAAAGTGATGCTTGGAAGATCCTGGAAGTCCTCAGTCTGTGGTCAAGAATAGAGCAGAAAGGAGTACAACACTGCTCCTGGGAAGGTTTATGATGGCAAATGAAGATGAACCTAGAGCTATGTGCTAAAGAGTGATGTTCAGCCCCCGATGCGGGGTCTTTCCTCCCTGTAGCATGAGAGCTGCTTGTTGGCTATCTTGGCTAGCACCAGCCTGAGGGAAATTTGAGAAGTAGACCAAATTTGACATTTATCCACTCTCTTATTACAGTGTCTTTCTTTTTATACCCCCTGCCATTATCTCCAGTTCTCTATTTCCCCATTGCCTCTTGCTTGCATGTGCCTATCTGGCCCTCTCCCCCACCTGTGACACCCCATCAGGGCACCCCAGTTATTTCATTCTCTGAGTTTGTTCTCCCAAGGCAGCCATAATACCATGTCCATTCTCTCTGGCAAAACTGAGTGGCCAGTCTGAGCTAAACTGTTAATGACTGACAATTGATTGACTTTGATTCCCAATATGTTGCTCTCCCCACACATGGATTCTGTTAGAGATTTTTAGTGGCTTAATCAAAAGGTAGAATAAATATTGAATACTAAATAAAGGAAACCATTTAAAACAAGAGCCCACACTATGCCTCAAAATGAAGGTCTCATCCTCAAGAAGCTTGAGATCCTTAAGAAATAGATTTTGTATTTCACTGAAATAAACAGGACACACAGTACTTAAGACTTTCATTTCATGCTAGCGATTTTTGATAGCAGCTGCTGTTAATAAGGGAGGAGTATATTTGTCAAAGCAGCTAAGCATCTTGTATTAAAAAAAAAAAAAACAGAATGTAACCGGAATTTGGAAATCTGCCCAGTATGCTTTTTGAAAAATGGATGGCAATGGTTGACATCTCTTTTTTGTGCGTCTTCCAGACTCTCCCTCACAGGGGCACACCCTGCCTATTCTTGGGGTGACTCTAAAGACAATGTTGTCTAATACTTTAATGACACAGAAATGTGTTGTCTCCAAACTACACTGAAGGAGAATCAAATGAGGCAACTATAAATTATTAATGGCTGCTCTTATCAACCTGTTCTTCAATAATACTGGTTGCTTTTATTTGCGCCTAAAAATTCTTTCCTCTGTGTTAAAAGCAAAAGAAAAAAAAAAGAGGAAGAGGAGGGAAACAATGAGGGAAGGAATGTTCCCAGCTCTTTCCTGATGAACAGTTCTACATCTTTGAGATGTCAACATTTTTTTTAAAGATTTTATTTTTTTGAGAGAAAGAGTGAGAGAGAGAGAGAGAGAACATGAGCAGAGAGAGAGGGAGAGGGAGAAGCAGACTCCTCACTGAGCCAGATGCGGGGCCCAATCCTAGGATCCTGAGATCATGACCTGAGCTGAAGGCAGATGTTTCACCAACTAAGCCACCCAGGCACCCAGAACTGTCAACATTTTGAAATGAACGGTTCTTGGAATATTTATTTTTCTTCCCAAGATTTCGCTAACATGGGTTTTGATTAGAAGTACATGCTTACTTTATTTCCTATATATTTTTCAATAATTATGTACATATTTCCATGTTTCATTTTATTCTTTGCAGTGACTCTGGGTTGGACATCTGAAATAACTATTTCAAATATTTGTTTTTCCTCTCTAATGAAGGATATTTCCAATTTTGTTTTGCTTTTGCCCACATTCTTTTGACATTAAAAAGAAGACGTGATAAAGAGCTTTTGAGGAGATGAACCTCAGAAATGGCCTAGGATTCAGGGGTCAGGATGTTATGCCCACAAACCAAAGTAGCTGGCTGCCTGTCTTACAAATAGCTTTATTGGAACGACCCCATTCATTTATATATCATCTACGGTGGCTTCCTTGCTCTAATGACAAAGTTGACAGAGACTATATGACCCTAAATTTTTTATTACCTGGCCCTTTATGTAATAAAAGATTTGTTGACTTCTAAGCCTTAGTTCTTGCTACCAGAAGCTTGGTTCACAGACTGCAACTGGAAACCAAATATGTCATTATACACACCATTGAATTCAGCTGTTGTCCTTTTTGCAGACAGTCTTTCTTATTGGAGGAAGTAGTGTATAGATTTACATTCCGGTGCAAACTCTGTAGATGAGCATATTCAGTGGCAGTGGCTTAGGTGACTCTATAAAACTTTAGCTTACTTTGAAGAAGTATTTATTTTGTAACATTTTTTAACTGTGTGGCTCCTAGAGATATGCACAACTACCAGTTAGTTTTTGCTGCTTAATAAATTACCCCCCAAACTTTGTGACTTAAGTTATAGGTTGGCAGTTTGGGTAGAGCTCAGCTGATAGGGCAGTTGAGCTTGCCCATGTGTCTATGGTCAGCTGGTGGGTCAGCTGGGGTTGGCTGGTCTAAGATGATTCAAATAGAAAAGCCTTCTGCAGGGCCCCTGGGGGGCTCAGCGGTTGAGCATCTGTCTTCGGCTCAGGTCGTGATCCGGGAGTCCTGGGATCGATCCCTGCATTGGGATCTCTGTTCAGCAGGGAATCTGCTTCTTCCTCTCCTCCCCACTTGTGCTATCTCAGCTGCTCTCTCTCTCTCTCTCTCTCTCATAAATAAATCTTAAAAAAAAATGGTGATGGAGAAAGAGCCTCAACTCACCTCCTCTCCTCCCTCAGACACAAGTCGATAGCTACACATGGAACAACTTCCTCTGGAGAAAACCTAAAGGCTGGCTGAGCAAATGAGAAGAAACATCAGGCAAATGAGAAGAAAACCATATCGAAAGGGGCAGGAGAGGCCAGAACACAATCTCACCGTAAATCCCAGTCCCAGCACAGTGACCCATATTGGAAAGGAACTCAAAACCCAGAGCTTCTCCTTGAAGAGTGAGGGCTTTGAACCCCACATCAGGCACCCCCAACTTTTAAGACCTGCACCTGAGAGATGAGCCTCCAAAACATCTAGCTTTGAAAACCAACAAGGCTTGCATCCATGAGACCCACAAGACGGTAGCCATCTGAGGAAGAGTTTTTCAAGGACTCATGTGGTGGGACTCAACTGCCCCCGGACCCAGCCCAGGGGCAGCATTCTGCTCAGATTTTAAGGGAAAGAGCCTCATTTGCATATTTTGAAGTGTAGGCCTGAGGGGCAAGTTTGTAACTTAACACGCACACCTAAGAGCCTGCAGGAACACACCCTGGGGCAGAGGTGACTGTAGCTGCCACCTTCTTGCTCTCCTCGGCCTTGCTCTAGCCAAAAGGTGCCATCTCTCACTTTTTTCTTAAAATAAATTTTCCAGTGGGTGCCATCTTTATGCCCCCTTCTTCCTTGATACAGCCAAAGGGCCTTCTTGTGCTGGCCATCTGCAGTGCTCCAGGATGCCAGTATCTCCCACGGGGAGCTCGTCCATGTATCTTGTATCCTGTTTTTTTTGTTTTGTTTTGTTTTGTTCTTGTTTTTTTGTCTGGTGTCCTAGTTTTTGAAGCTGCTGCTCAGGGGATGTTCCTCCACCGCCTGGCTCTGATGGCCATGTGGGGCTGTGTTCTGGATCCCACAGCCCTATCACAATGGGAGAGTAGTTCTTGGTAGCTGCCACCCCCAGGGCACTGCACGGAAAGTGGATTGAAGCACATGCCCAGTCTTTCTGTGAAAGAGGCCCATTTGCATGTGCAGGAGTTTTGGCCCAAGGCTTTCGAATGGTGCACACCTAGGGGTCTACTGAGTTGTTCTCAAGGAATATAGGCCAACGATGCAATCCTTGGGCTCTCCCTCTACCTTACTACAGCTGGGTGTTATCTTCCAGAAAAGAGCTTATGCACTTGTCTGGAGTCCTGATTTTTGCCGCCCAGGGGACACCTCCAGGTCATCTGGTTCAGGTCGCCATCAGGGCTTATGCTTGTGATTCCACAGGACTGTATACATTTGCAAACTTAAAAAACTGGTGCCTGAGGGTCTGTTTCCAGGCGACCCGAATGAGTGTAAGTGCTGACTGAGATTCTCTCCTTTGGGACACTGACAGGTCTTAGCAAATCCTCAACTACTGGGAGCTATTAAAAATATCATAGGCTACTTAGACAATCACAAGGTTTAAGAGACAACCAAGAACTAGGGCAGGGTTGAATGATATGATTCATTTCCCACCCAAGCCCAACCCTTTAAGATTGGGGGAGGTAGCTGTTTCATCTAGTGCGTAGACAGGCAAAATGAAGAAACAGAGGAATATATTCCAGATGAAGGAACAGATAAAACTTTAGGAAAAAAACCTTAATGAAGTGGAGATTACTAATTTCCCTGAAAACGAGTTTCAAGTAAAGGTCATAAAGATGTTCGCTGAATTTAGGAGAATGGATGAACACAGTGAGAACTTCAACAAAGAGACAGAAAACATAAGAACGTACCACTCCACCCAAAGACATTCAAAGAGGTCACTCCTGATTCCCCAGATAATTATAATTTCTCTCTTTTTTAATCCTTCTTGAAGCCCGTGCATCATTTGATTCTATTGATCTTCTTTCTATAAACTTTTTCCTTCACTGGCTTCTGAGACCACTACCTCTCTGACTTCTATCCCTTGGCTTAATACTCTGACTTAATTGATTTAAAAAAGGCCAGGAGGAGGAGCAAGTCTCACCTCTATTTAAGTGTTAAAGATGAATTTACCATGGAGTGTAAGATCCCTGAAAATTTGGACAAACTTGACATATTGATAGAAAACATATTTTATTTCATTAAGGGGAAATCATCTAGGTGATATGCTTCGCTTCTTTGAGAGTAAAATTAAATATCTTAATGAGGGCATGCCAATAAATGTGATGTTTGTATTAGTCTTTGATAAAATTCTATACTAAAAACTCTTAATAAAAAATCATCACAAAAAAATTTTATGGGTAAAGAACTGCTCTAAAAGCCCTAAATAAAAGATAGGGATTAATGGCCACTTGCATTTATAATTGGTGCATCGAATAAGCCCTGTCTTATAGGATGTACTCAGAAAAACAACTTTTTCCCTTTCGTTGTCCACTTATATTTACTCAGTGGGTCTGGTCCTTCCCCTGCTTCTCTGAAAAAACTGAGTTTTCTTCTTACCCTTACATAAGAAAAGTTTATTTTGCTGGTTTAATTTAAGATTCACTCTTGACTTGAGATAAAGAAGGTGGGGTTGATACTTCACAACTCTCTCGAAAAGAAGAGAAAAGAAAAGAAAAAGAAAGAAAAAATAAATTCTTCAAATGCCCAGTAAAACCACCTTTATGCCCCTGACATGGGTAAGGACGCTAAGAGCATTGTAACTCTAAAATCAGTAAGTCTGCGCTTAGCTTAGGCACCTGATACCTTAGGACATCGGCTGAAACTTGGACTTAACATTCCATTCCCCTTGAATGAAGGGATTTAAACGGTGAGGTACACCAGGGATTGGCCCTAAGGCGTTCTTATGAATCAGTTTGGTAAACGATTCAGAGGTGAGCATATGTGTCAAAGCTCCAAAAAGGCATATGACATGAAACTTCCAGTTAGTAAAATGCCATGTGCAGGATAACCTACAGGAAAACAGCACCAGCCTGGGCAAGTGGGCAGAGAACTGGCAGATGGATAGTCAAGGATAAGGTAGAAGATGCTTTCAGGACAAATAATTCAAGTGCCATTCTCAGGTGGTCTCCAGGGTATCAGCCATGACCCCCTGGAAGGACGGCCTTCAGAAAGGTACAAACCTGGACACAAAATGAAGCTCCTATTTACAGTTCTTAAGTTACTGCAATCTTTTGCATGTTTCAACTAAGGTTTTTTTATAATCATTAAAGTCTTTCTTTTCAGTGAAAGACAAGGTGCTTGAATTGTGAAATTGAATTTCAGACTGCATTGGATAGCAGGAATTTGCTTTGGTCTTTATTTCCATATATATTTGTAATTAATATAGGGCTCTAAAACCTAAATTCAATCTTCTTCATGTATAACTACATAGAAGATCTTTATTATGAATGTCCTAATAAATTTCTTTTTGTCTATGTGAAGATGTGTTTGTATATCTTTATCCACATAGTTTCTGTTGTGCATGTGTGTATGTACATTCTGTAATGCAAGTATGTAATTACTTGAATTGTAATTAAAAGTCTTTATGAGACTCTCTCAAGATCTTTTTTTTCCTCCACTGAGAAGTTGAGGCATTGGGTAGCTGTACAATTTCCACTATTAAAAATAAATGTCCTTCAGACAGGAATTAGATAAGCAGGTTGTTTCTGCAAGAGTTGAATAGCAGCCAGTTTTACACTAACTCATTTCATAAATATTTCTCTCTTCCAAAAAAAAATTGAGAAGATGGATGGATTCAAAATTTTCCAGGAAGGTGCTAAGGATTCTGCTCAGGATTATCTCAGGGGGAAGCTTCCATCTGTTCTCTCTAATAGGTTAACTTGCTCTGCTCTAAATTTCTTTAACAGGACTTTGGAGCTTCTGCATAAGATCAAATATTTTTCTCATTTTCCTGTTTTTATTAAAACACATTAATCTGAAAAATCATTACCCTGCTCTATTGCTTATAGTATTACCTTAGGGTAGAGAAAATATTTTGTCAAGGAGAAAGATTTCATGACATCCCTATGGCTGCATAAATACTCATGTATCTTTTTAAGTGCCTTGATTGATTTTAGATTGTCTCAGATTCCATCACATTTCTCTGCCTCCCTAATCATCCTTCTTCAATCCCTGGATAACTTCCTATTTAATCCTGCTGGTTGGCCCACAAAGGTCATGTTCAAAATCTTAATCACCTTTATGTAATGATCACATACAAACCCTAACCTTCCCTAAATTATTTCAATATGAACATGACCATAAACCAATGTGAATAATTTTCAAAGTGAACAGGATTTTAAAATAGTTCAATAAGAGGAATTCCACAAATCCTAGCATTAGAACAAGCACAGAACTTTTTTCTGCTGAGTCCTTTGAATATATAAGTGCTATAATGTTTATCTATAAAGTCATTCACACTTTTTATACTCTCACTTTGTATTTGGTATTAATATGCTATACTGTGTATTTTCTTCTTGCTTTAATATTTATGTTAATAGCTCTCAAAACAGAAGTGGGTAGATTTTAATTTTTAGCAGTGCTTTTTTATCTTTAATACATTCTCACATTTAAATATGAAAAAGACATGAAAGTGAATGTCTAAAGATTTTTTAATTACAGGAATTTCTTGTATTATATTTGTTTGCCAAAAAACTCTTGGGTCCAATAAATTCACAGTTTTAAATGATTTGTTTGGAACCTTAGGGACTTTTCTACTGTTTCAGTCTCCCAATTAAAAAAAAAGAAGAAGAAGTAAGCAAAATCCATATGAAGGCACTCACCACTCCCCTGTGAAAGGTAGTACTTTATAATAATACCTTCCTCATGGACTCCTGTAATTTTCCATCACAAATTAGTATTCAAGTTCCTTTCAAGCAGATACTACTGTAATGTGCTCTAATACATGGTTGACTTTGGGGTAGAAATGGAAACTGCCCCAAATCACATTGTACTCTCCCACTTTCTGCTCCAAACACTTTTATATGGGAACATCGGGTTAAAAGCAATTAACCTTAAAAGAGAATGAGGAAGCCCCAGAAAAGCCACACCCAGTCTGGGCAGAGGGTGAACATAGAAGATAAGACAGTCTTACCTGCCTGCCTTGCTGACCAAGGGTATGGCAGTAGATTGGACACTACATTCATGTATAAGAAATACCCACCCTGAAGTGTGCTGAGAACACTGAGTTTTTATAGCCCTATAAGGCAGGTAGTATTATTATCCCCATATTTTACAGATGAGAAAACTATCTTTTAGGTCATTTTTAGCACCAGTTGGGGAATTGGCTAACTGCCTGACTGAGTCATGGTCCAGATGCTCAATCCTACAACCATGAGAGCCTAAGACGATTACCCAGTGTTTTTGGCACTCTTTGCTTTAGCTGTGCCCAGCACACACTCTGAATATTTGATAGTATGTGCTTAAAAAATAACTCCACATTGCACTGATGATCATTCAAATCTGTGTTAACAAATACTTATTTTCAGTATTTGAATCATCAACTCGCATTTCAATACTAATTTTCACCTTGGCCATTTGCGCCAATATAAGGGAGCATTGGCATGGATATTGGAAGTGGGCAATTTGCCCACTCAGCAGGACCACGCTCTTCACACAAATGAGCCAAACACTGATATTCACTGTCACTTCATTCCTTAAAATTAAAGCTAGAATTGAGGAAAGTTACCACCAGGGGGCAATAAATATCTTATCATGTGGTCAGAACCAGCAGCCATATTTTGTTAAAATGACATGGCAGCATCAAGGAATACAATAATTGAGCACCAATACAGAGATCAACATAATTTTAAATGACAAAATCTTAGATTTAACTAGATATATTTTTAGACTAATGCTTAACTGCTTTAAATTAGCTTATTCTAACTCAGTTCTTATCATCTAGCTGAAACAGAAATTTGAATATTTGTCCTAAATCCACATCCTGAAGGGATCAGGTCCTTTCTAGAGAGGCTATACATTTTGTTACTTCAAACAAATTTGGTATCTGCTCATTCTCTTCTTCTTATTATTATTTTTTTATTTTGCTCATTCTCTTAGTTGCAGGTACAAGCAAGAATTGTATAGCTGCCATGAGAAACTTGCTTAGATGGAGTTTCCCAACTTCTTACTCATCTTGTTCTCTCTCTAGCAGGTGCAAGAAACTGCTGGAGGGGATAAGAAAGACACCCTCCTCTTCCTTTCTTGCTTTCTCACTCTTTTGTGAGTCATTCACAATCAGAACAGGCAGAGAGAGCAACTGATGGTCCCCAAGGTCAAGGATGGCTTTGGCTGTGATGATATTTCTCACTTCAGACTCCTAGACTGTTATCATTGTTCAGGGTCAAACTTTCTGGTATAGTAGAGAAATTATTATTGCTCTCTAGAGGCAGTTGGGGGTGGCAGACAGAACTCTAGCTTTGGGAGAGAAATGCTTGATTTGAGTTATTGCTCTATCACTCACTGAGTATCCTTTACTATTTACTGTAGTCTGTAGCTCTCAATTTTCTTGACTGTAAGAGGTGGATAATATTATTTGCCCTTACAATTCCTCCCCTCATGTTTTTGTAAAGAATCAAAACAATCCACGTGATGAAAACAAAGTATAGAACACCATATAATACAAGGTATTAAAATTTTGAAAATGCCTGCGAGGCAAACCGACCAAAGATGGCTATTTTTATAATCCTGAGGCAAGAGTCATTGGGGAAGACAGCAGAATATAAAGCATAGGAATCTGTCTCCCCACCTAAAAAACAATTGCACTTACACGATATGTCTGATGTAACTATTTTGAAATTCTAAAATCTATTGAAGGCTTACAAATTCCAGGGGAAAGCTTGAATGATAAATTGTGGTTGATTTCAGACAACTTCAGATCTTAGCACAGTCGCAGCTTCCCATCTTCCACCCCTCAGACCTGTGGCAGGCAACTGTACACATGTTCTAGAACAGCTTGTGTGAAGCTTGCCAGAGCCAGCCTGGGGGGAATAAAAAAAACAAACCATGTCCTCCAAATGTGTGGGATCTGTTGTCTGATTGCTGGTTGTTGTTTCTGACCATAGAGGCACAAGCAAAGAGGCAGTGATCATTGTTGCTACACCTTCCTCATTTTTGCAAGTCTCTCTCACTTCAGTTGAAAGGACTTCTGGGGATTTAAAGAACTGACACCCCCTTTTTCCTTTCATTTTTCTCTTTTCCCCCTTTCAGAACCATACACTAAAGACTAGGATATTCAAAAGCAGTCACATATTTAGGAGAAATTAAAAAGTCAACACACATACCTAGGCAGAGGTACAGGCTCAGAAAAGACCTGAAAAGACCTTACATTTACATGTCAGACTGATTTCCCAGCACAGACATAGCCTACAACAAACCAAAATAGCAAACCTTGCAGGAGATGAGGGACAATCTTATTTTCCAGAGTTACCAAATTATTAGATTCTAATGTCCATTTTTCAACAACAAAAAAATCACAAAGAATACAAAGAAACAGGAAAGTATGGCCCATTCAAAGGAAAAATTAAACCAACAGAAGCTGTCCTTGGAAAAGAAGTGATGGTGGATCTATTAGATAAAGACTTTAAAACAACTGTCTTAATAATGCTCGAAGAACTAAAGGAAGATGTAGAGAAGGTTAAGAAAATGACATATGATAAAATGGAAATATTAATCAAGATAAAACCTAAAAGAAACAAAAAAGAAACTCTGGAGCTGAAAAGTATAATAACTGAAATGGAAAATTCACTACAGGGATTCAAAGGCATTTTTGAGCAACAGAAGAATCAGCAAACTTGAAAATAAGACAATGGAAATTATTGAGCCTGAGGTACATAAAGAAAAAGATTGAAGAAAGTGAACAGGGCGTAAGGGACCCATGAGATACCATCAAGCAGACCAACCTACAGAGAGTGGAAGTCCCAGAAGGAGTAGAAAGAGACAAAAGGGCAGAGACAATACTTGAAGAAACAATGTCCCCAAACTCATCAAATTTGGTGAAAGACATGAACATAAACATCCAAGAAGTTCCAAGACCCAAGTAGGATGAATTCAGAGATGCACACTGAGACACATTATAATTAAACTGTTGAAGGCCAAAGACATATTTTTGAAAGCAGCAAGACAGAAGCAACTCTTCAGAAACTTTGGAGACCAGAAGACAGTGGCCTGATATATTCAAAGTGCTAAAGAAAAAAAAAGTCAACCAAGAATATTATATTTGGCAAAACTACTTCAAAAGTGAGAGAGAAATTAAGACATTCCTAGATAAATGAAAGCTGAAGGAGTTCATGACCACTACACTTAACCTGCAAGAAATGTTCTAGGGAATGCTGCAAATTGAAATGAATAAACACTAGATGGTAACTTGAAGCCAAATGGGGAAATAAACATGTCAGTAAAGGTAAATACATGGGCAATTATGAAAACTGGTGCTATTGTTGCAATGATTTGTAACTCCACCTTTTTCTACATTGTTTAAGAGACTAATATACTTTAAAAATGTTTAAGTTTATGTTTTAAAAACAATGTATAAAGATATAATTTTGTGACATCAACAACTGAAAGGCGTGGAGATGGAAATGTAAAGGAGAAGAGCCACTGTATGTTATTGAAGTTAAACTGGCATAAATCCAAATTAGAGTGTTATAACTAGAATACTAAAGGTAATCCCTATGGTAACTACAAATAAAATGATGTAGAATATATATTAAAGGAAATGAGGAAGGAATTTAAACACTTCATTACAAAAAAATCAACTAAACACAAAAGAAGCTAGTAATGCAGGATATGAGGCACACACACACAAAAGCCATAAAGCATATAGAAGGAAAGTAGCAAAATGACACAGTAAGTCCCTTATCAATCAGCCTTAAAAAAACTTCTGACACATGCTACAGCACGGGTGAAACTTGGGGACACTATGCTAAGTAACATAAGCCCGTCATAAAAGGACAAACATGATTATTTTGTTCATTTCTCTATATGTTTATTGATGTTTCTACCTCTGTACAGTGTAAGCTCTGTAAGAGTGGGATCTTTCTGTTTTGGTGACCGCTGTTTCTGTACCATAGAGAACATAATGGCATATGATAGAGTTCAAAGAATTATTTGCTGATGAATAAATGGAATTTTTTTTTTAATTTGAGAGAGAGAGAGAGAGAGAGCACATGCAAGCAAGCAGGGGAGAGGCAGAGGGAGATGGAGAGAGAGAATCTCATGCAGACTCCATGCCGAGCGCAAGGCCCGACATGGCTCTGTCTCAGGACCTTGGGATCATGACCTGAGCTGAACCAAGAACTGGACGCCCCACTGACTGAGCCACCCAAGCGCTCCATGAGAACAGAATTTGATGCTGTTTTTAAGATGTAATATCTCTCAATTTCATCCAAAACTTAAAGACTAGACTCCTGGGTGGCTCAGCAGTTGAGCATCTGTCTTCAGCTCTGGGAGTGATCCCAGGGTCCCGGGATCGAGTCCAGCATTGGGCTCCCTGCCTGGAGCCTGCTTCTCCCTCTGCCTGTGTCTCTGCCTCTCTCTTTGTGTGTGTCTCTCATGAATAAATAAATAAAATCTTAAAAAATAAAAAAACACTTAAAGACCCAATGACTGACTCATCACTTTGTTCTCTATTCTTGGTTTAGGGTTAAAAAAAAGTGTTTTATAACAAATCCATATTTTACCAAATCCCATATATTTTTATATTAAAATCCCTTACCTATAGTCCCAGCCTCCATATAACATTTTTAATCAACTACTGGCTCTTCCAATTTATTGATTATGAACCTATGAAATACTTGAAAGAAAAATACAAAAAGCATCCATATACTCTTCATGTAGACTCAATACTTTTTAATATCTTGTCATATTTGCAATCTCTCCCTGTCTCCATACACACACACACACACACACACACACCTCTAAATAAGTTATTACAGTGATAACTATAAAATGTTAACTTTCTTTTTCTGTCATTCCTTGCATATTTATTACCTAGTATTTGTCATAACCAAAAACTTCTTGACACTGGATCATATGAGGGGATATTTGTATTAACAGTGAAGTAGATTCAGAAAAAATATTTTAGTGGTCTTGATGTACTTTTGAGTCAACCCCATTTAGTGTAGTCCCCAAACAGAGAAAGTATGAAATTCTGAAATATTCATTTTCCCTCTTTCAGTACAAGTGTAAAAGTGTCCCTGTATTGTTGTTATTGTCATTGAACCATCTAATCCACAGACATTTTATTTTATTTTTTTTTCAATTTTTTTTTATTTATTTATGATAGTCACACAGGGAGAGAGAGAGAGGCAGAGACATAGGCAGAGGGAGAAGCAGGCTCCATGCACCGGGAGCCTGACGTGGGATTCGATCCCGAGTCTCCAGGATCGCGCCCTGGGCCAAAGGCAGGCGCCAAACCGCTGCGCCACCCAGGGATCCCTCCACAGACATTTTAAACTATTTTGCTATTAACATTAAACCAAAAGGAAATAAATTGATGATATGTGTTTGAGATGTGAAAAACATTTTGAAATTGCAAGAAAGCTCATTCTAAATGTGTATAACATTTTCAAATGGACCCAGAGAATTAAAGAGGAAAATTCAGAGCCAACATTTATTGACACTAATTCTGTGAGGCACTATTGCATTATTGCCATGATGCAGTCCAATTATTCCCAACGTAATTTCTTAAGTTTAATTATATTAAATGGAATTTTTCCTCCAGCAGTTTGATTAACTAGTTTTTATGGGTTACTATTGCAACTAGTTTGATGGAGGAGGTGGTCTGGAAGAGGAGTCAGGAAAAAGCAGTTTGGAATTTGAATCCTCTACATGTAATCTACAAGAATAGTATGGAAATTACTAATTTTCAGGGTTTTGCCACTAGTCAAATTACATGAACCTTAACTGGTGAGATAATATTTAGTTCTAAAATGTATTCAATTCATTTGTGCACTCATCAAACATTAGCAGAGTTCCTCTGCATGCTAGCTACATGCTAGATCCTGGGAATCCCTGGGTGAACACAGCTCCTGCCATCAACTGTCATCAGTCTCCTCGGGCTCTAAGGAAGTATCTCTTTGGGGAAGTAGGTGGAAGTAAGTGTAAGAAAGGATAAAAGGGGGACGGAAGAGGCCCCTGGATGACTCAGGCGGTTAAGCAAATAAGCCTCTGCTTTGGGCTCAGGTCATGATCCCAGGAGCCTCGCGTGAGGATTAACCTCAGAGGTGAGCAGTCTTGAAGTGAGAGGTAAGTAGGGCTTGCCACAGACAGCTCTGTAGTCTGGGCGTCATGCAGACGCTGGATGGAGAGCCCAGGCCAACTGAAACCCAGACTCAGTTTCACTTGTCAAACTTCATGCTTGGGAAGGCGAGGGAAGGACTTGACCTGCCCCTAAAAACAGGCAACTTTTTCCAATTTACAAAGAGACACTATATAAGCTATCTAGTCCTTAGATCCAAAGTCGTGCCTTTGAAACTAAAAATATTAAAGAGAGTGACAGTTGGCAGTGCTGATGCTCTGTACTCAATCAAGCGTCTTCCTAACAATTTTCTCAAGTGTACAGCATTCAACTGTATATTTTCAAGACTTCTAGCTGTACGTCTTGGGCTTATAATAAGCTCTGGTGATAGATTTCGTCACATGAAGCTTAAGTTCTTCATTTACTTTAGGAGTATAGCTTAAGAATATTTGATATGTAATATGTTAAAACAAAATACTCGTGCACGTTTACTTTTGTATTATAACATTTTAAGAATCCTCTTGTTATTACTATTATTATATAACTCAAGAAAAACTCAAGTTTCAGTGTAAACCATGGTCATTTGCTATCTGAACAAGATTATTTTCATTTATGTTACTTCAAATCTTAAAATGTGTGGTTCTATATAAAAGAAGAGGAAGTGGTCTAATCTTTTTAAATATAGAATGTTGACATGGAGTTTAAAGTCTATTTTTATCCAATTTCAATTTTCTCTGAAACACCTAGAAAAATTCCTTGTGCTTAAAGAAAATACGTACTCATGCTCTTAAAAATTGTACTGTGAACCTAAAACACAAAACAAAACATGTGTACAAATACACAGCCATCGTGTGGGTGTGTATTTTATTGGGCCTAGAATCTAATAGCTTCTAGGCAAGTCAATCTACGACATAGTATTTTAGATTCCTTATGTGTCAAAAATTATTAAGAGTTCACTGTGCAAAGCTTCATGGAATTAAGCAGATAATAGAAAAGATACTGTTTCTGCCTGTTTCTGCCTTCAAAGGGATCAGGTGAGGGATGCCTGGGTGGCTCAGCAGTTGAGCATCTGCTTTTGGCTCAGGACATGATCCCGAAGTTCCAGGATTGAGGCCCTCATCGGGCTCCTGCAGGGAGCCTGCTTCTTCCTCTGCCTGTGTCTCTGCCTCTTTCTCTGTGTCTCTCACGAATAAATGAAATCCTTAAAAAACAAAAACAAAACATAAGGATAAGGTTATTTTGGCATTGAAATATTTCTTTTCAGAACGATGATAGCAGTAGCAATATGGGTCGAATATGGGCAAAATTGTGTGGGTGATGTCTCCTGTTTTGATCTCTCCTTGAGGCACCCAGTTGTTCTCTTGGTCTCTCAGAGTCCTTTGTGCTTCGCCTCTGGAAATTCTCCCCTTTCCAATTCCTTCTTTTTTATGGCTATATCAAAATTATTTGCTTATGATCTATTTTCTTAGGAATTAGTTGCCACAGTGACAGCTAACCTCATGAACTAATCCATGCTAAGGTATATTCTAGTTTTATCCATTTGGGTAACATATTTATGTTTTACTCTCATTTTAGAGACAATACCTTAATGCATAAAAGTGACTTTACTGGTCAGGATTTCTACATGTATTATGTATGGGTTTTTTGGTGTCTCTGAAATAAATCATTTGAGGAGCTGCCAACATCGTTTCCCTGTCCTGAGGGTGGAGGAAAAAAAATGGGCTAAGTCTTTGAATTGCTTGGAGGAGGTCCTAATGACATGCTTACCAAAACCCATGAGGGGCAGGTGGTTTCTTCCCCACCTTTGTGGGACCCTCTGTTTCAACAAGCTCAGCCCAGTTTCCCACAATTTCTATTGGAAGAAAATATATTTCTCAAAATAAGGGTGCAAGTGGCATTCCGGACAGGACAATTCTTTGTATTATAAAATGGTATTGTATGTGGCAGGAAATGTTAGCATCCCTGGTCCCAACCCACTAGCATCTCTGCCCTGCTACCCCACCTGCCCCGTCATGTGACAACAAACATGCCTCTGACATATTTCGAAATGTGTAGAAAAGCACCGGTGATGGCTTTTAGCCAACCCTCTTAGAGCCATTAGAACCTTCCCTGCAGAAGGCACAAAATACTCCATCAGCCACACCCTCACGGGAGGGGAGCAGCCTTGAACCTGTACTGATCATATCTCTGTTCAGGAGTACAGTGTATGAATGGGAAAAGGCAGATGTGAACTTTCCCCTCAACATCCTCAAACTAATTCCAGTCAACTGTCTTACTGAAGTCAGGAAGTCAGACTAAAAGGATGGGATATTTTTCTGAAAGTAAAGGCTTTCTTCAGATGGCAGGTTAATAAGGAATCATTTGGCAGTTTGACGTTGAGCTTTCTAATATTGTGACAGTATCCCTGAATGAAACTATTCCCTTTGGGGGTAACATAACTTAGAATTTCATTTATTTTTAGAGTCACATTTGGTCTTATGCAAAAGATTTTTTAAAGAATCAGTACATGAAGAAAGATGAGAACAGAAGTCTCATGTCTCAAAGCCATGGTAACACACTAAAATACTGATTTTTTTTAAACAATTGCTCACTTGACACAATTGCCAGTAAGTCAATTTGTTTTAATTTTATTAATTATTCATAGCCTTAGGATTAAATTACTTAAAGATATAGGTAAGAATAAGAACTATATAACATCATAGCAAAACATGTTTCAGTTTGTGGTGAGTAGATCAAAGTTTCCGGGGCCATAAAGAGTTTTACTGGGGGAGCAAAGTCCTTTTGTTTCTTTTAAATAAGGCATGGTAATAGTGCTGTTTTATTAAATAATGCTCAAAGAACATGACTGACAAGAAAATTATGTGAAAATAAATTTTAAGACAATTTATTTAAAAGAAAACTATGCGAGAAAAAAATTTTGGAATGATTTATTTAAAAGTCTGTGGTGACTCTAAGAGGATGGAAGGTAGGGAACATGACTTTTGAAAATATGAATATGTGTTTGCAGTATTAATGGTTTTCCCCAAAGTAAGGGTTAAGATGGACTTGTATTTTAAATATTGAACATTTGGTACAAACTGATGCTGACTTGGTATTATACAGGTGGTTACATTATTGGCTACATTGATAAGAAAGCCAATTATATTTCATCCCTAATGGTCTATGTGTTGGTTAGATGCCAATTTAGGAAAATGGTCTCTCTACTTCAAGTTCCAGGAATGCAGGGGCCTGTTAACACTGTTATATCTCCAGCGCCTGAGCAGAATGCCTAGCACATAGAAAGCCCTCAAAGGCCTGGATGAGTTGAAAAATATTCACTCCTTTTTTTCTAGTGTAACAGAAACAACCTTGATGATTCTCTACTTGAGCCATTTTCAATACAACTTCTCATTGGTAATAGTAACTCTCCTCATTATGCATTTATTGTGTGCCCAGCAGTAATGACCATTATTTCAATTAATTATTAAACCAATTTCATGGCATAAGCATTATTGTCGACATTTTCAGATAAAGGAGCTGGATCTTAGGTCAGTAATTTGCTCAGGATTACATGCAAATCAAAATGCAAATCCAGGTCTCCAAGACCTGGGTCTATTTATGGAGTCGCTGTTGTGAGTGAGACGCTGGGGTAGGAGATAGATTTTATAAGATAAGCTTCTGCCCTCTAGTGAGAAAGAGGGTCGTGTCAACAAGTCATTCCACTCACTATTAAAAGAGCTGAAATAGGGAAAGTTATAAGGCAGCAACTAATAAAATTTAAGGGGAGAAGTAATTTAAATTACCTGAATTTAAAGATGTTGCTAATCACATGATGATTGAATGACAGGATTTATATGTTGGTCTCCGATTCCGGGAGGCAAGCAAGTTATGTAAGATGAGGAAAATTATCCCAATTCTGTCCCTAGGTCCCACTTCTCTTCAGGCAGCTCTGCACCGTGGGTCAACCCATGTACGTTGACCAGAGCTGTGGTGCCTACTGATGCTTACCTCAAAGGTCCCAGTGCAATTCTTACAGTTCACACCACTTGCACCAATGTGAAAGGTGTCTCCCTTTACTTCTGAGAGTTACTGAAGGGGTGCCTTACACAAAGAGACAAAGCAAGTCCTTCTTCTACTGGGGATCCTTCTTGCAATGTCCGCTGCAGCTGAAGCTTGCTTAAGAAACCTGCTGGCATCTCTGCTGAGGACGGTTCAGCAACCCGTGCCCCACGACCCACTCGTGTTCTGACTTTATCCAGCAAAGCCATGGTAGGTGGAAGGACGCCCCTTCTGCAGGCCACTGGCCTCCAGGGCCCCACTGCCAGCCCCCCGCTGTAGCTCACAGGAGAATTTCTTACCCTCTTTATCACCTTAAGCAAAAATTTCGCCCAACAGAAAGGAGAAGCAGTTTTCTGTGTATTCCCTATGCTGTTTAAGTTCTTCCAAGAAAAATAGAATTTTCCCCCTACTACCGAAATACAAGTAAATGCACACACACTCACACTCACATAGGGTACTCGGAGACAGAAATCTAGTCCAAAGCTACACCATCAGCCATTTCCCTTACCAAACTGGAACACTTAGTACCCTGTTCAGATTAAGGGTACTTGCCTTCTATTTGTGTGGTTAATAGAAACCACTCTGGGTTCCCCCCCCCTAAAATGGAGGAGCAGTTTACATTAAATATGAATTAATATTTACTTGTAGAGACAAAAAAAAAACCACACAAAATTCCACAAATTTTAAATTTCAATCTCAGCCAAGACACCCTATTACATAGAGGTGAAGAAATCAGGAGTCAAGAATATGAAGTTTGAGGGTTACAATCATACAGGTAATGGCAGAGCCAGGGTTAGAATCTGGGATTTTCAATTCCCAGTCTAGTGCTCTTTCTTTGGGGAGGGAGGGAGGAGGAGGTTAAGAGAGGTGTAGTTTGATACTTTTTCCTCTCTGGGAGAAAGAAGAATGGATTTCTCTGTTTCCCTCAGCTAGTTTTGGTCAGTTTTTGGTCATCTGCTAGGTATGTGTCATTTCTGGCTCTTGCATTTTCAACACAGCCGACTCTTGTGTACTGAGCTCTGAGCCTCTGTGGTTTTATGGAATGCTCAACATGAGCCTCCTCCAAAGGGAGACTTGTGCAGCACTCCTCATTCTAAAAATATGCTGTTTTGGTTGAAATGGTTAAATCACTAAGGCCCATTTTATTATAGCTTGAATTGTGCCTACATTCCTTTCAGTGTTCCTTTTCAAATTCTTGTCTTATAATCTGCCTCTCCAATCTTTATGTTTTTATCTTTTGAACAAGCTGATCACGACATGCTCCACATAGCCTAAAATCAGTTACTTATGTTTCCTAATAAATTGGTTTCTCTAATTGTCATTAATGTTCAGTCACTCTCCCTTAGTGCGGTTGCTAGATATACTGCTGGGGGCCTGGAACATATTTCACCAGGACCAGGTGTAGTATTAATATTTCT
Source organism: Nyctereutes procyonoides (assembly GCF_905146905.1). Lineage (NCBI taxonomy): Eukaryota > Metazoa > Chordata > Mammalia > Carnivora > Canidae > Nyctereutes > Nyctereutes procyonoides. The sequence goes on from NW_026575132.1 coordinate 1,462,325, forward strand.
ATTCTGACTCCCTCTCCCTGGTGCAAGGAACAGCTCCTGTTCTTCATCTTCATCAGAAAGTAGAAACCTATGCATCTGCCACGTTCATAATGCTTTTGGCTTCTCTAAGTGAGATGTGGGGGAAAAAATGTTGGGGGTGAGTTTGTAGCAGCTGTTTTACCACATTCCTGTGAAAATGCCTGCAGGCACAGACTGCTCCACTCAAGCCATAAAAAGACCTTGGGCCCTGGTAAATCTGCCTTGGCTGATCTCTGTCAGAATGCAGGGTCGCAGACCTAGTGTGCATGAGAAACACCTGGGGGTGCAGGTTGCTGGAATGTACCCCAGACCCTAGGAGCCTGTCCATCTAGAGTAGGGCCCAAGGACCCTTTAGCAACATCCTGGTGATTCCGATGCAGGCTGTATCGGAGCATTCTTTGGGTTTTAGAATTAGTCTCATTTCATCAAAACAAATCTTTTTCTTAAAATTGTGGCTGGAGAGCCAGTTTTAAGGACTGCTGTATAGAGGGGATTAACAAACAGATGGGGGAGCAGGCCAGATTTCTCAAGTCTTTTCCTTCTCACCTCTTTGATTCTATGATTCTGCATTTTTTTTGGATTATATATAATACATCTGAATCCATGGAATTTAGGCTCAGTACAGAGAGATTTCTTGGCATCTTTTTCTCCCTACTAAAGATCCTGCAAAACGAAGGGTTGTGTTAAAATGTAGAAAATATGTGTTAGACGCTTTGGTGACTTTCTGGAGTTATTCTTTGCTAACTAAATAAAACCTCAGTCCACAGTCTATGGTCTCTCCTCATTCATATCTTCTGGGCACAGTTTGCTTGACTTTACAAGATTAGGACCAAAGTGGGTTAGTTTCTGTAAATAGGAGCAAATGAAGAATGTGTCCTGAGAATTGAGGTAAGCCTTGGAAACTGAAGGGGAGGGCTTGGAACATTGGGGGACACAGCAGGCTTACTTATGGGGGGAGCACACAGACCTTTTGTGATGTGGCTTTAGAGGAGACAAGGGCAAATTTCTTTAGTGGGCTCATGATGGCTGAAGCCAAAGCCTACACTGTGTAAAGAAGACACTTAAGAATATACCTGGAAGATATTTCCTTAAATTCACTTTATTATATATAAAGGATCTCCATGAATGTTTCCAGAAAGCTGTTTTAACACAGAGGGGGGAAACTGCCATAGAAAGTTGGAGTGAGGGAAGTCTGGGGGGGGGGTGTTGTCGTTTAAGTGTTTTGGCTTAGGTCATGATTTCAGGGTTGTGAGGTCGAGGCCCACATCAAGCTCCACACTGAGCACAGGGTCTGCTGGAGTTTCTCTCTTCCTCTCCATCTCCCTCTGCCCCTTCCCTCCCCCGAGCTTGCTCTCTATCTCAAGTAAATAAATAAATCTTTAAAGAAGAAAGTCGGAGTGAGGGGAAAAATAATGTAAATGAGGCAGACAGCATAAACATAGTTGGCACCATGACTGTTCTTATTCCATTTATCTTATTTAATAGGCAAGACACACCATAAAATTCTGGAGAAAAATACCTATGTGGCAACCTAAGCTAATGAAAGAATAGAAATTTCATGTAAGGTTAAAGCACAGAGGGCCCTGATGAAGCAATCGCCACTGTGTCCTCATTCTTTAGAGGGAGGGCCTCAGGTCTGGCTATTAAATGGTAAATATACATTTAAATACCCACACAGAAACCTCTCAGAGAACTTCCCTGAGACCTGCCTTCCACATTGGGGGTTTCCAAACAGGGATAGTGTAAAGGAGGATGTCAGACCAGCACGGAGAGAGGAATCTTAAAGAAATTCCAAGCCAAATAGGAAAGAAGACTCAAGTGGACAAGAAACTTCAGGAGAGACTGCCGATCTAGACAGATGACAAAGGTCAGATAACACAGAAGGGATGGTACCTAGCACAGTGCTTGGCACCTAGAGACATTTCGTAAATTGGAAGGAAGGGAGGAAGGGAGAGAAGACAGGGTTTCCTAGTAAAAGCTTTCTAAGTTATTGGAAGAGGTGGGGTGGGCTATGAAGTGTGCTGCCATGACTAAAAAGGGTAACTGGGTCTAAATCTCTAAACCAAACAGAAAAGGGTATTGGTACCTCCTTCCAGAGACCTATGCAGAAGCACAACTCAGGAAGCTAAAGCAGGGGACTTAGCCCATCGGTAAATGACCCGAAGATAACGTGACTCAGATTAGAAACAAAGTACGAGGATGTGCCTGACAGGAACATTTCTGCTGAGAGCTTGGACAGGGAGGGCCTTGAGGGATACTTGTAGTTCATCTCTTCTTTCATAGTGAGTGGGCCCTGCACTTCCTCTTTCTCAAATCCCTCTTTCTACATAAAGTTTAATTTTACTCCAGAACCATTTGTGAATGTTGAAATGCAGCAAACAGGGTGAGAGAGAGGAAGTGAAATAAAGAGGAAGTAGGAAGAGGCCAGGATACAAAGGTCTTGGATGGATGCATTTTCTTTCTCTTGATTCCTGCATGTGGCTCGAGGAGGACCCCCACATTTGACATCAGGTTGGCCCAAGTAAGGTTCTCCAATTTTCCATGGGCAGTGGGGATGGGGTATCCTCAGATCTTTCACTGTATCCCAGATCTTTCACTGTATCTTTGGGTGGACTTTATTGGTTAATAAATCTTGAACTCCAGCAGCAAGCATTTCCTGCATATGCTTTCTCCAAGCCAGACTGTGGCCATGAGGGAAATGCCCACACTACCTGGCCCTTAGAAACTTGGAGTCTGGTAGGGCAGAAATAGTCATACAGGATTATTTATTCACTTGAAAGAAAAGAACATGGTGCTATGAGAGTTCTTAAGAAGGAAGCATATTTGAGGAGATGATGTTGAAGCTGAGACCTGAAAAGTAAAGATTTTGCCAGTAATAAAGAGAAAAGGTGAGAGTTTCAGGCAGAGAGAACTGCATGTGCAGAAGCAGTGATGGTTTCCAAATTACTATATAGGAAAAGGCCTTAGAGGCAGCAATTTGAGTTGTGGGCTAGAAATTATTTTCTTTTTTACTTATTTCTTTATTTGAGAGTGAGCAAGAGAGAAAGAGAGAGAGAGAGTGAGAGACATAGCTCAAGCACGAGTAGGGGCAGGGGCAGAGGAAGAAGCAGACTCCCCATAGAGCAGGGAGCCTGACATCCGGCTGGATCCCGGGACCCTGGGATCATGACCTGAGCCTAAGGCAGACCCTTAACTGACCGAATCATCCAGGTGCCCCGGTCTAGAAACTATTTTCACATGGCATTTTGCATAAGATTTATAAGATATCAATTGTGCATCTCAAAGGAAAGACGGGCTCAATGCATATTATGAGAGAGAAAGCACCCCAAATCTCCTTTTGGGCTACTACCATGCAGGAGCCATGAGATAGGTCAGGCCTATCTGAAGACCTGAAACAAAGCAATTGTGGCCCGAACATAAACGTCAGGGGCAGACTGACTGAAGATGGAGCTGCAATTCAGATAGAGCTAAGGAGATTCGTTGGGAAGGTTACAAATTGCTAATTTTACCCTAAATGTAATGGGAAGCCATTAATGGTTTTAAACTGGAGAGTAACATGATCTGATTTTAGAGTTTAAGATCATTCCAGCTTGATAGAAACGAATTGGAAGGGACAAGGAGCTAACAGTTGTTGAGTTTTTGTATGGACCTGTCCCGGAGCAAGACATAAGCATTACTCATTTAATTCTTACAGAGGCCTCCAGAGGCGGGGGAACTGAGGCCCGTCAAGGTTACATAAATTGCCCAGCGTTAACAGTAGGAGAAGAAAAAAAAAAGCGTACGATTCATTTTATTATTGTGCAGTTAATGCATGGGGCATACCAATAAAATCTCAATGATTGTTTTGTCACAAAATTCTGTAGATAGGTGATGGTCACATCCAGAATGTAGTGAACCACAAAAGGGTTTATATGTCTTTTTGCAGCAGGAAGTCCCTGGCCCTGGCTGCTCATCCAAGAGATGGTGGATGTAGCCATCTATGATTAAAGCTGTTATAGGATTTTGCTCTTAAAACCTTTCTTAATCATTGTTAAATGTGCAAAAGACCTCTTTCACTGTTTTGATCTTTTTGTCAGGTTGTTTTCCAGGTAGTGGTTGCTAGGAGTGAAAGAGCTAAGTGGAGCCTAGATGTCCCATACCCTTATAAAGTACAAAAAAAAAAAAACACACAAAAAAACTCACCTTATGGTAATTGACATGAAATTTATTTTTGCAACTCCATTTGTACTAGTCCATCTGCTTTTTATTTACTTGTGGCTATCTCTTTTTGCTAATGATTCTCTGAAAGCACACACTAAGTCCTGGAGACGGTTGGAGGAGTCTGACTGGCAGGGCTCTTCAGAGCCAACAGTTGCTTCTCGTAACAGTGAGCATGTGAGTGCTGAGTGACCACAGGTCCCCACCATAAGCCTGAGTACCAGCCACGCAGGATGGCCCGATGCATGAATGACCCTTGATAGGGTTGCCTGTATAGTCTGCTAATGTTTACCACTGCGGGAAACCCCACTGAGACTGAAGTTGTTATCGACCAGGTTACAGAGACATGGCTCCACATCTGGGACCAGTTCCCCGCCAGCCCTGAGGTTCTAGGCTGGGAACCCTGTGCCCCTTCTCACATCGCCCCTTAACAGTATCTTTGATTATTAACCTAATGGCGTGTGTATCCTTTTGCTCTTGCAAAACTGCCGCGCGCAAGGCCATTAATAGCTTTTGTCTAGCTACTAAACTTAAAACATTGTTTAATCTTGTTTGATTTTTACAACGGGTCACCTGCAATTCATATAGTATCTGTTGGAAACAGACATGAGACCCCATCAGTAAACGTCTAATAATCTCCAGATAGAAGTCACAACTGCATATAGCCAGAAGCACATGCTCAGAATCACACTTCAGATCCACGTGGCACCTTTGAGGTCACTTAAGCCAAGCTTCTGTTTAATTGATGAGGGAACTGAGCCATTGACAGGTCAAGGGATTTACCCAGGTCAACCAGTAGGATAATGGCCGGGCTGGAGCTAGAATTCCAGTAGCCTCATTCTCGGTTCAGAAAGCATTTAGAGATCTATATCCATTATTAAACTCTTTAATACCTAAACATAAATTTAGTCCTCAGAATTAGACTTAAAATTTATTTATTGGATCTCTTCCTGTACAGGACTTGGTTTTCCTCTCAATATTTGGGCAGATACTAGGGAGTATACACACTTCAGGCACTTCCATTGGCCCAAATCACAAATTATCAAGAGCGAACTGTAATTACAAAGGAGACTAAGTCTATCTCCCGAATGTCCACCTTTGTTTCCCATCCTTTCTCTTCTCCTCTTTCTTTGAATTCCTCCCAGTGTTGCTGGTATCTTAAGATATGTATCCCAACCTATTCATCAGCCCGTGGCCTTCCATGCTTACCATTTAGGGTAACCCTTCATGTCTAGACATTTCCTACCTCATTTCCTCTTCTGTCTACATAAACTTACCTGTACAGTGTATCCTACCCTCTTGGTCTCTCCTCTCAGGTATGATGTTAGCAAAGCTAGTGTGCTAATCAATATACATGCACACTCCTGTCTTTGCCTATTATGAGATGTCAAGTTATCACTACTTCTGTCACTCTCTTGGATTAAGATATTATTTCTAGAAAACTCGATTAAAATATAATCAATGTTAGCTTGGAGGTAAAATCCATGAAGGCAGTACTATGTGAAAGCAATATACTCGGCTAGAATTAAAATCTAAGCTTGTCTCTCCCCAAGTTAAGCATTTTCATTTGTTCCATGCCTCTTTCAAATGTAGAAATGTAATAGCATCTGTTGCTCAATGCAAGCGTAGCTAATATATACTGAGGCTATAGATGACTCTGAATATTTTTTCTCCATCTGGAACACATTGGTCAGTGACTATGTAACTGTAAAACTGACTTAGGATGGATTAGGAAGACTTTTTCTTTTTTTTTCTTGACTTACCAACTTTGGAGTTAGTTGTGAAAATAAGAACTGCTGGTCAGAAATGGCATTAATTTAAAAGGCATAAAATAGGCTTATTTGAAGTCATGTATTCAAATATATTAGACATACACTTTTGGGTAAATGGTCATTTTATGGGCTGACCTTTATGTGTGCAGCTAATAGGATTGGCTTCTCTATGATCCAATGCTCTTTATCCCACCTTCCTCTCACCTCAAACTACATAGAATAATTAGGATAGAATGTTTTGCTCTGGTAAAAATAGACCACAAATCACAGAAGCTTAAAATGACAAGCTTTCTTTCTCTTACCCCAGAGACCAAGGTAGACAGAGGAGCCACCAGCTTTAAGTATTAACATTTATAGTCGCATAGGGAAAGAGACAGTAGAAGATCATGCATTGGCTTTTTAAGCTTATAACATTTTCCATGGCCAAAGCAAGTTGCATGGATACATCCAACTTTAAGGGAGCAGAGACATGAAATCCAACATAGGTGGATACTAGAAATATTTAGTAGAGAGTGCTAATACCACTTAGGATTACTTGTAATTCCCTGAACTTACCATTTAATGTATTTCTTTTCTGTTCTCGAAAGCATGCCCTTGTCAACCTTGTGCACCTGGATTTTTGCCTAGTAAATGCCACCTCCTTTTTAGAATATTTTGTAATCTCCCTGATAGAATTCATTTCTATATCATCTTTATCCATTGAATATACACATATATGTAATGTTTATAGCATCAAATATTAGATATATACATATATCCACATCAAATATTATATATATATATATATCCAGACTAAGATATAGATAGATAGATAGATAGATAGATAGATAGATAGATAGATAGATATACGGATATATTTGACAGAGTAAGAGAGAGAGAGAGTGCGCATAAGCAGAGTGGCAGACAGAGGGAGAGGGAGATGCAGGCTCCCTGCTGAGCAAGGAGCCATATATGCAGCTCTCTATCCCAGGACCCAGGGATTATGACCTCTGCTGAAGGCAGATGCTTAACCAATTGAGCCACCCAGGCATCCTGGAGACTAATATATTTTAATTAGGAGTTTGTCTATCTGTCATCTACCTCTTCCAACCAAAAAGCAATGCCTTCCTCATTCATCTCCATTAATTTTAGCTCCCACAGTGGTGGTTGATGCCGGTACATAGTCACTAAAAAGAAGATGTCCGTAAGGTCCTTCTGCAGTTTGAATTTTTTTAAAGATTTTTATTTATTTATTCATGAAAGACACACACACACACACACACACACACACAGAGGCAGAGACACAGGCAGAGGGAGAAGCAGGCTCCACATAGGGAGCCCGAAGCGTGACTCGATCCTGGGTCTCTAGGACCAGGCCCTGGGCTGAAGGTGGTGTTAAACCACTGAGCCACTGGGCTGCCCTGCAGTTTGAATTTTTAATGAATTTCTTCTTCTTTGTGAAATACAATAGAGGAGTAATTTACTCAAGATTCAAATAAAATTGTGAAAGGTTCATTTTTAAAATATATTTCCCTTATTTTCTAGTTAATAAACTCCTATATTACATTAATTAACACTCAATTCAGTTATTTAAAATGATGTTATTTAAAATGATGGTGGAAATGTTGAAAGTTAAAAGATCTATATCTTTCTGTCTAGCTGGGAGAATGATGTACACAAATAATCAGAGTAATGCAATAAATATATTACCAAGCAAGCCTTGATAATGGAGAGGAAGAACCCTTTAACTCTACTTAGAGAGGTTGGGGCAGGCTTCCCCCAGGAGATGACATTTGAGCTGAGTTCTTAGAAAAGGCAAGGGATATCCAGATGGGACTAGTAAGAGACAATGGTGGTGTAAAACCCATATCATCAAGAAATATGTGCTACTTTTAAGGCAACTCACTGAAATATTGAAAAGATTATTTAACATTTCTGTGTCAATTTTCTCATGTGCACAATAAGATCATACCTACTTGCCAATCTCAAATGGCTGTTAGGAGGGTAACAACTGTTATGAGGATAAATGTGCAGTCATATGAGAAATTAGCATCATGAAGATGTAAGACGGAGACCTTGAGAGATCAGTGGAATTTGGATGGGTTGAGGGAAAGTGGCTTAGGACATACAAGATGGTAAGAATGATGTAAGCAGACTCCAAGGAGAAAAATCGGTTAGGTGAAGGAAAACTGGTAATTTCGGCAAGAATGGATGATAAAAAGTTAAGGCACAAACCCATAAGGCACAAGTACAGAAGTCTAGTTTAGACAAAAAACAAAGCTGGTTGCTTAATATGACTCAATATTTTTTTGTTGTGTGAAGGGAAGCAAATCTAGAGTTGCAGAAATGTCCAAACTGTGACAAGCTTTTTAATGCTCATTGTATCTCCAACTCCATCCTTTAAATCATGCAAGGCTGTTATATGTGGCCCTCAAACAATATGCAAACAGGTTAAACATAGATATATAATTTAGTGGGGCTAAAAAAATGAAAAAAGGGGATCTGATAAATTGTAACTCAAGGCAAAGAGAAAGACACAGAAAGAATCTTCTAGAGTGTGATTTTGAATCAATCATGATGTCTTAATGGAAATCCAGATTCCAAATGATTTAAGTAATAAGGAAATGTATCATAAATGTATAATAAAGAGGGCAGGCATCAGAATTGGTTGCTCATGAATGTCAGTAGCTCATGAATGTCATGGAGACTCCAGACTCTTTCCACTTTTCCACTCTGTTGGCCTTGGTATGTTGGGTTTGTCTTATGCAAGCTCCTCTTCTCAGGAGCAAGATAGCTGCGGCGGTTTCATGGGGAATGGAATTTCCATGGCTGGTTAGGACTAATCATCTGGAGTAGGATGTGTGCTGGGGAAGAAAGTTACATTGCTATCATTGCTATCAGGACAGGGCTGGAAACATGGTGGCCCACGGGCCAAATTATTCTTGCAGATGTTTTGTTTAACTAGTATGGTGTTAAAGAAACTGAACGAGCTGCTTACTCTTATAAGTCAAAAGATTTTATTTATTTTAAAAAATCATATTTATGTATTATCTTAAAGAATCCAAAGGTCTAGCTAACTGTGCCTGCATTCCACTTAGTTAAAGCTGGCTGGAGTACATTAGTTACTTCCCCTTTAGGCAGGATATTCCAATTCTAATTTACTGGATCCTCATCATTCTCTAATACATTATAACATGGTCTGCTTTACTCAAGTTACTTACTAGCCTTTTACTACGGCAGGGGATTATTTTTAAGAGCTTTGTGATGCTTTTGTATCCATAAACATATCTCTTGTAGGCATTTGTCCAAAGGCTCAAGAGAGCAGAAGACAAGGACCACATCTAGGTGGAGAGTGTCTTTGCCAACTCCACTGTATTAGTTGAGTGACTTTATTAACTTATAATTTGCATAGCCATAAAATTTAGCAACTGACAACTGTCCCAAGTAGGAATGTTATAAAGATAAATAGTTTAACTTCAGAGGAAGGAAGGATATATTTTTATTCATATTTTATTAATAGAAGAATTCCTTTCATATTTATGTTTGAGGTAGCCAAGAGCCAAAAAATTCTTTCTGTAAGGTTTTCAGTTAAATATTAGCCATTCTCATCTTTTGTAAAGCTTTAGTTCAAGGATATTGTCTGATGTTGCATTCTTCAAGTGTATTTACAGAATAGCTATATTACTTACTAGTTGTATCACTCATCACTGATGAGTCAAAATTAAATAAAGTTTAAAAGGAATCATTAAAATGTGAAAATTGGATTTGTAATATTTTCTACAGTTATCATTGTTAGATAAAAGAAACAGCTTTCAACATTATAATAAAGCTTTTTCTCTTTAATTATAAAATATTTCAGACTTAGAACAAGAGGGAGAATATAACAAACACCTGCATATCAACCGCCTGGCTACCATATTTCCTTCAAATTTTTAAAATTATTTTTTAAAAAATCAATCATTACAGATACGTGTGAAGCTCTCTGTGTACATCTCTTCAATCCCATTTCTCATTATAAATAACCAGAAATAATAGCCACTACAATGAATTTGATGTTTATCATTCCTATGCACATTTCAAACTTAAATGACACACATATAAATCTATAAATAATATATTTTTCCATGATATACCAATTTTGCAACCATAGTATCCTAATATACATATTTGGCTGAAACTTGTTTTTTCTCAACATTGTTTTTGAGGCTTATCTTCTTTAATACATTATTAAAGAATGTATTTGATACATTCGTTATATGTATCGTTATATGTAAATATCACATTATTTTAATTCATTCTCCTACTGATACATATTTAGACTGTTTCTATAGAGAATTTTTAAAAATATATTAATTTGTTGTACTATTGGGGGTGCATATGAATAAGGCTCTGCCTCAGAACATATCATATGGTATTGTTACTGTGAGAAGCAGCTTAATCACAAATCAAGCTTTCTTTTGTAGGGTTGCTTCTTTGGTCTTATAATTAGACAGAGGGAATCACAGTAACTGTAAATGTCAGGTGCTTAAAAAGTATAAATATATTTGAAGGAATCAATTCTATATAAAAGATAAATACTGATTTCTTTTACTCCAGAACATCAAAATACATTACTGTGGATTCTTATGGTTTAAAAAAAAGTCTGAATTTTGTATTTAGCTCCATACTTCAGTGGAATTCAGTAATTGGTTTCTGGATTAGCAATATGATTTTACCATTTGGATGAGATAAATATACAAAAATCCAGGCTCATTTTTCTTTTTCAGAACTTAGAAAATGTGGCAAATTTCAGATGTTGAATCAACATTTGATTTCATAGCATAAAACCAACATATCACAATGGATATAAAAGTCATATTTCAAACCACTAATTTTCCCTAATTAAATCCAAATATATATGACAGATTGAAATATCACTCAAACATTTCCTACCTGAACTTTGATTTTAATCATCCTTGAAAGAGAATGCCTATTCTGATGGTCCCTTCAGTGATACTCAGCTTCCGCTGCTCTAGAGGTTGACTGCCTATCTTTTAGAGTTCTCAAATATTTTCTGTAATCCATATTAGTCTCATGGTGACCAAGTTATCTTTATTCAAGTTGGATGATATATCAGTCAACCTAAGTTAAATTATTCTATGGTAATAATCCCTAAATTGGAATTACTTACAGGAAGGTTTCTTTCTCTTCATGTTATTTGTCAATCACAGTCATCTTCAACTTTGTTTCATCATTCTGGGACAAGGTGATGGGGTGTCCCCTCTTTGGGACATGCCATTCTTGTCACACAAGGAAAAGAGAGATGTTAGAGCTAAGTGATGACTATTAAAGTTCCTGTCCAATGTAGCACATATCACTTCCTTTCATATTTCACTGAACAAATCAAGGCAAAAGGCCAAGCCTGCCAGACAGTTGGGTTGGAGGTAAAGTCTTCCCATTGGAAGGGACATAAGTATTTGGGAACAGTAATTTGATTCACCACAGAGGTTTTTTTCATTCTCAAGAAAGTATCTTTTTGATTGACTTGGAATATTTATAAAATATTATTTTTTAGATTTTTACTGAGTATACAAGGAAAACTTTCTTATCTCTGAGATGGGGTTTAGTCCAATTTAATATTCTCTATTATGTTACAAAAAATAAGAATTAAAATTACTTTGAAAAATCAATAAATATCTAGATAACCCATGCATATAATTGTGATCTAAGTATAACCAATATTAACTTTATAAATTGAACTAATTTAAATCTTTACCATATCACTACAAATGACAGAAAATAACTGATTACCATCCCACTCTTGTTCCAGCCAACAGGGGACCCACATGAGAAAAGAATTTCATGTAATTAGTATTTTGGATGAGACCATTCAAGTAGTCTCTTCAAATCTGATGAAAATCTGTCTTACCATTTTTGTGTGATATCACAAGGAAAAGAGGTTTAATTTACATAGGTGGCAAATAATAGATTTTTAGATTTAATTATATAGACACGTACATTTTCTTTTCAATCCAGCAATTCTTCTTTCTGTAGTACTTTAAAAAATTTATTTGTAAATAGCTGGTACCTTGGGCAGTGAGTCCAACTTTGCTTAATCTTATTGTCTTTGCAGCAGCCTATTTTTATTTTAAGATACTTTGGTAATTATTGGTTTGTTTTCTAAAAATGGAGCAAATGATCCCATTTCGGGGAGCTAGCTTCCTCTTAAATGGTATTTTACGATTAGATGGTTTAAAACAACTCTGTCTGGCTTTTCAATAACAGATGTGGCAACTAATGACATTGTACAACAAAATTTATTCACTAATGGAATAATAACAATAATATTTATAGTTAGTACTTATAAAATGCTACTGGTATTGTTCTAAGTGGTGTACATGTATTGCTTTATTTAATCTTAACGACCCTGTGAGATAAGATATTAATATTATCCCCATTGTATAGCTGAAGGATCTATAATACTTCAATACAGATCTAAATTCAGCTTTAGAATATAAGTCATATTTGACAGGGTTTATCAGCAAGACTAGGAAGTTGGCCAGCTAAAGCAGGAAACCAACAGAAGAAAGGGAAGTAGTAGCAGAAGCTGTTTAGAGGTTTCCTGAATCTTACTCTATTCTCTTAATAGAAGAGTTTCAAACAAACAAACAAACAAACAAAAAACTTACTCAATTCTTTTCAGCTGTTAGGCAAAGGAGAATTATTCTCTACTTAGCTTTAGGTCAACAAATAATAACCTCTTAGATTTTGTGAAAGGCAAAATCTGGAACTTATACATAATGATTTTGAAACATTAGCCTTTTTTAATCTTCAAAGGAACACCGGAACATAGGAATTGTTCTTCTAGTTAGAACAGAAACAAAGTGCATAAATTCCAGTTTTTCCTTTGGATGGTTCATTACCTTCCCAATGACATCCCCGCCTCTTGGGGGATGGCTGCACTTATCTAGTAGCAAAGAGGAAGTCTATGAGTAGCTCTGACAATCCAACCACCTGTTCATCTGGAGACCCATTTTCTATTTGTGGATGTTTTGGTGGACTGCTGTGTGGGTGTAAAATGTTTTTATAGGCATAGATTTTGTTTTATATAATGATATAATTTAACATGTAAATGATTAATCTAATGGAAATAATAATTAACTCCAATTCATGGTTACCCAGTTGTCTTTGATTAAAAAACATAACGAGATTAAAAACAATAAAGAATCAAATGAGAGTATGAATGAGTCACATTTTATTTATAGTAGTTTTAAATTGCTGTCTGTAACTTTTTCACGGTTTTCGCAAAGAGGGAATTAAATTTCATCAGACTCTAAGTTCTTCTAAATATTAGGAGTAACGTGTCCATTTTTATCAGCTCATCTCTGAAAGTAGACACTGTAGAAAACAATCAATTACTAAGTTTGCTTTCCATGTTTGTTAAGTATACTCTAAAGTGTTTAAACTTTTAAACATTAGAAAGCAATTTCATAGGAAAATTAGAGAAACTAAGAGAAAAACCAGAAGGAAAATAATAACTGGATTTGTCAACAGCTTCGAGGTGGTTGAGAGAAAGGAGACAATCAAAACGGATATATCCAGTTATAGCTAAGAGGTCACACAACATTCAGGTGTATGCCATTGGCAAGTCCGATGGAAAGGCTAGGCATGGCTGCTGTTTGTCACCTTTCCTTCAGAAGTTCGTGTTCCTTTTCCTGAATATATTATTGCTTAACTCTTCAAATTTTAGTGACAGGTGACAAGTAGTAATAAAAGTCCTCCAGGTAATTCCCAGTTGTTTTGACTTCTTTTCTTAAAGGTAATTAAGTAAAAAAAAAAAAAAATCAAAAAAATTTTTTAAAAAGGTAACTAAGTGATTTATGCATCATTATTTTTTCCAGGTTCCTTCCGGTTAAAGAGCAGACCAAAAACTTTAACCATGGCAAGACTGTGACACGCCAAAGGTCACATAACCTGTAGGTACAGCCAGATTTCCTACTAATTCAGTGCTGTATTTTAAGGTTCACTACATCACTGAATCCGGCGATCAGGGAATGACACCTGCCCCCCCCTCCCCACACACACTTCCTGTCTCTTAAAAATCATCCCATCACCGTTTGGGGATCCAGGCATCTAAACGTGATTCTTTCAAGAAATCTTCCAACCACGTTTTGTCGTGGAGCCGGATGCGAGGCAGGCCCGGGGAGGGGGAGAAACTCAGTTCATGACCTTCCGCAGGCCCAAACGGGGTGAGTGGCGGCCTGGAAGCAGGCCGAGACGACTTAGAGACCCGGTGTTCCGAGGCTCCCTAAGAGGATGGAGCAGGGCAGCCCAGGTGGCTCAGCGGTTTAGCGCCGCCTGCAGCCCGGGGCCCTATCTTAGAGACGCGGGATCTTAGAGACCCAGGATCTTAGAGACCCGGGATCTTAGAGACCCGGGATCTTAGAGACCTGGGATCGAGTCCCGCGTCCGGCTCCCTGCATGGAGCCTGCTTCTCCCTCTGCCTGGGTCTCTGCCTCTCTCTCTGCAATAAATAAATAAAACCCTTAAAAAAGAGGATGAAGCAGCTTTTAAGATAGAAAACTTTCTGCGATTCTGAGTCAGGGACTCATTGCCGTGTAGAAGTCTCGAGACGCCAGTGTACAGAAAAAAAAAATAATTGTTTTCAAAAGGGAAGCAGCCGCGCTGTGGCATTTCTGCCGGCCTCGCCCGATCCCCAGCCCTCCCGATGGCTAAGTCGCATAGCTCAAAGGATTTCGCTCATTTTTTCCAAAACACTTCACATCTGGGGAGGAGCCAAGCATGGAAAGTTTCAAGCAAACGTAACATTCGGGAGGGAGACGAGGCTCCCCGGCGCCGCCGTCCCGGGCCCGCGGCCATCGGAGGTGCTGCAGCCCGGCCCCGCCGCGCTCCGCCCGCCCCGCCGCCGGCGTGCTCCGCACCGCAGCCGCCGCGCCCCGCCACGGTCGCGCCCCCGGGGCCCCGGCACCGAACAGCGCAGCCTCGCGGCCGCCGCGGCCACACCCCGCCCGGCTCCCACGCCCCGCACGTCACCAGGCCCCGCCCCCGCCCCTGCCCGCCTCCTGACGCAGCGGCGCCCAGGGAACTTGACTGCGGCCGCAGCCAATCAGAGGCGGGGTCGAGGATCCCAGCCAATAGGAGCGGGCGGAGGGGGAGGGCGCGCGCGTCCTCCCGCCCCCCCCAGCGGGCGAGCGCGGAATGTCTCGGGCCCTCCCCTGCGCTTCAGCCTCAGTGCGGAGTCGGCGGCGGCGGCTGGAGGAGCAGCAGCGGCGGGAGGAGCGGCGGCGGCGGCGGCGGCGGCGGCGGCGGCGGCGACGACCGCGGGACCGGAACCGAGACCACACCCACGTCGCCGCTCGCGTCGTCTCCTGCGCTCTAGGCGGCCGGCGGCCCCCGAGCATCCTCCGCTGCCGAGCCGGCGGCATGATGCGGCTGCGGGGCTCGGCGATGCTGCGAGACCTGCTCCTGCGGCCTCCCGCCGCCGCCTGCGCCGCCCTGAGGCGGCCACAGCCGCTCGCCGCGCAGTGCCGGCGTGCCCGGGGCGGGGGCCCGGCGGCCGCGCGGCTGCTCCCGCGGTGGGGCGGGGGCGGCGGCGGCGGCGTCCGGCCGGCGGGGCCCCCCGCGCGGGGCCTGTCGGGCTCCCCGTCGGAGATCCTGCAGGAGCTGGGCAAGGGCGGCCCGCAGCCCCCGCAGCCCCCGCAGCCCGGGGCGTCGCCGCCCGCCGCGCCGTCGGCTCCCGGCCCCCAGGACGGCCCCGGGGAGGCGGACGCGTTCGGCAACAGCGAGGGCAAGGAGCTCGCGGCCTCGGGCGAAAAGTGAGTGTCCCCGCGGGGCGGACGGGGACCCCGGTCGGCGCCGCGGCGGGCGGGATGGGAGCGCGGCGTCGAGGCAGAGGAAGAAAGGGATGCCGGCGGCCTGCGCGGCGCGCGCCACGTGAGGAGCCGCCCCGCCCGCCCGCCCGCCGGGCCCGCTGCCCTTCCCCCTCCCCCGCCTGCCTCAGTGCGGCTGCCCGGCCGCGCCGCGCGCTCCCCCGCCCCCCCCGCGGGGATGCCGCCTGCCGTGGGGGCCCGCGCTTCCTGTGGGGAGGGCCGGGCGGCTCGCCCCGAGCGGGAGGGAGCGCGGTGCCGCGTGGCCCGGGAGTCGCGGCGGGAAGTGCGGGGGCTGCGGCGGCGGACGGCGCCCCACGCGGGCCCGGGCTGAGGCGACTGACTGGGTCTCGCCTCCCCGTGGGTCCCCCGGGAACCGTCTCTCCATCGCTGCGCCGCGAGGCTCAGGCCCGCGGAACGTGTCCTGTGATTGAAACGGGCGCCTTCCTCAAGGCGTTCCAGCCGCGGGCCTTCCCGACTGAGCCGGGTCCCCTCGGGAGACCGCCTGGTGCGGCGGGCCGGGCCCCCGGGGGCGTCGGGGCGGCTTCCCTCAGGAGACGGTGGACGCCGCGGGAGCGACACTCGCGGAAGGTGCTTCCTGTCGCGTCTGTCGGGGCCTGGAGCGCGCGCGCTCGGGGTCGTCGGGTCCGCGGGGCCTCAGCCCGGGGCCCCGGAGTTGCAAGACGCGACCGCCAGTGTTCAGGAGTCGCCCTCCGGCGCCCCCGGGGGGCCCGGCGCTTGAGCGCCCGCCTTGGGCCCAGGGCGTGACCCCGGGATGAGTCCCCATCGGGGTCCCCGCAGGGAGCCTGCTTCTCCCTCGGTCTGGGCCTCTGCCTCTCTCTCCGCGTCTCTCATGAATGAATAAATAAAATCTTTAAAAAAAAAAAAAAGTCGCCCTCAAAGGGCTGTATTCTCTCGATGACCCCTTCCAGTCGGTGTCTCCGCACTGGCTTTGCCGTCCCCCTTTTACACTTTTTTTTTTTTTTTTTTTTTATCACATAGGAAACTGAGCCTTTGTGATTTACACGTCTCCCAGAAATTTCTAGCTCCTTTGCCCTTGAATAAGAAATCCTCTCCTAGCAATCACTTTGAAATACTTGAGCTCATGCTAATAACAAGGATGTGTTAAAAAAAAAAAATTAAAAAAGAGGTTCTGTGCTGTACCCTAACCAGCGAAGAAAACGGGTCTAGAAAAGGGCGTCCTTCAAGGAGTATTTGCTCAGATGCCCTGGGCGTTTGAATGGCCAGTAAGCTAATGTTGTTTACGTTCAAAGGAGTTTATTCTTCTGCCACTGAAATTTGGAGTAATAGCTAGACTGGCTCAGGAGCCATTGGGGTACATGAGAATCCTGAGGGCTTTCAGTCCACCATTTAAAGAGTGAACCCCAGCTGCCTCCAGGCCACATAAAGTTGAAGAGCACTGGCCTGGAGATTGCCAACAAATTTTTAAGTCTTGTTAAAGATGCTATTTCCTGAGTGCTCTGGTTTCCAAATGTAGCTTTCCTCCTCTGACTCCTTTTTGCTTCCGTGCGGTAAACATTTCTTTCGTTCTGAGAGGTCAGGTCCAGTTGATCCTGTTATCCTTTCTAATGCTCAGCTTCCGAAGCATAGTTCATCCCTCCCTCAGCAAGCCATCTGGAATGCCAGGACTCAGGACTCTGCCAGGTTTTATGGAGGATTATTAAAAGAAATAACCATGTGATATAATTAAATGAATTGACATTTTGCAAAAGGCTTATTTGATATGTGTTAAATGCTACCTATCTGTTAAATAACCTGGCAACGAAATTGGTCTCTGAATTTTAGGCTCACACGTGAGAAATTTGCTTTCCTGCTTCACTTGTTCTATTTTTTTTACCCTTACCATATTATATTCTGGAAAGAGCCAGTTACCTACGTATCTTTTTCCTGTAGTCAGATTCTTTGAACCAGCGTCATCCTAGGCTGTGCTTGCTTGCTTGCTTCTCTTCCTTTCCTTTCTTTTTTTTTTTTTAAAAGATTTTATTTATTTATTCATGAGAGACAGAGAGGCAGAGACACAGGCTGAGGGGAGAAGCAGGCTCCATGTGGGGAACCCGATGCAGGACTCGATCCCGGAACTCCAGGATCACACCCTGGGCTGAAGGCAGGCGCTAAACCACTGAGCTACCGGACTCTCTCTTTACAGTCAAGAGAGCTTGACTCTCTTCTTTTTTTAAATTGTTCTCTTTGCTTCCCTGGCTCTTTTTTGGGATTGTTCATTGAGTAAACTGTGAGGCTAAAAGCCTTAGCTTCTTTCCCACTTGTCTGTCTTCTCAACAGCATGTGCCTTCTCTCAGCTTTGACTCTTATGGTGATATTTGATCTTTTATCCAGATTCTTTTCTCATATTTATCTCTACACGTTTGATGACCCAAATTTAAAATCTGTATCCCCATAGTCATTCTTCTGTCCCATTTCAATCTATTTTGTATAATGTTTTGAAGTTAATTCTAGAGTTCAATTTCAAACTACTATTGTTCTTCCAGAATACCAATACAGATTGGAACGAGCACTATATCAAAATCACAAACCATGCTGTAGCATTCAGTATTCTTGATTAACCTTTATGCCAAGTGCTTGCCCAACATGGACATTTTATACACTTCTCCATCAAGCATGCCATGCTTTCATTTCTGTAAAGTTCAGAAATGTGTATCCTCTCTTAGTCCCTGAAAAGGACTAGCAGGTGGGGATGAGGGACATTTTTGTTACTTTTGCTTGGGCCTATGACAGAAAGGACTAGGCTGGGAAAACATCAGCACATGTAGGCTCTTTAGTAAGCAGGTAATTTACACAGAGTACAGTATTGACAATACAGGATACAGTATTCATTAAAACAAGATCATTTTTCCCCTATCAGATTGGGAGATGTTAGGTTAAATGATGCGGAGGGTGTGGGCAATAAGAACTCTTACATTGCTAGTGGGTGTATAAATTAGTTCAGCTAATTTTGGAGGATGGTTTGATGGTATCTGTCAAAAACTGCATATCCATGATGCAGTCAGTAATTGAATGTTGGCTCATCTACACAAAGTCCTGGCACTTAAAAATATATTTTAAATTAAATGTGCATAATTAAAGACCTATCAAGGGGCGCCTGGATGGCTCAGTGGGTTAAGCGTCTGCCGTTGGCTCAGGTCATGATCTCAGAGTCCTGGGATCCAACTCAGAGCTCTCAGTCCTGAGTTGGACTCCCTGCTCAGCAGGGTATCTGCTTCTCCCTCACTCGCTGCCTTTTCCCCCCTGCATGCTCTTGCTCTCTAAATAAAATGAAATCTTTAATATATATATTATACCTAATATATTTCTATTAATCTCTAATATGTATTTATATATAGATAATTCTTCACTATATAAGTATGTATATAGTGAAAGCAAATATTTTCAGCTAGCTTCAGATTGTGTGGCTTATTTTGGTAGTTCATATTTATTAAAGGGAAAGTGAGGGACAAAAGGGAAAGTGAGGGGAAAAGAATCATTATATTGTATGCTGTGATAATTGGATCTCAAAGTAAGATTAAATGCATTTCAGCAAACACTGAATTGGGTCTATACAACAGTACTGATAATGAAGTTGAGACACTATTTGACAGATACAGATAATTTCAAAGTGAAAGAGCCTCTGGAAATAGGTGACAAATTATCTCATTCTTTAATAATGCATTTGCTTTTAATTTGTAAAAGTGAACATATTTCCAATTCACTTAATGTCAGGATTGAGAGTATATTTAATGGGGGGCTTCTCAGTGAACCCCTCTGATTTTATTTGTGATTCTATTAAAATTTTTTTGTAGGTTACAGTTTATTAGTGAGTTTTTGTTTATTTTTAATGGCTAGTTGTAATGTATACCACAGTATTTTGGCAGCCTAATGTTTATATTAAACCACACACATCTATTTAGTCATAGAAATATCTGTGGTGATCTGTAATTAATAAACTGCATGCTTCTTATTTTTAGATGAAGTTCACTGAAAGTGTGAATTAGATCTCGAACTTTAGTTTCTTTGAGTTTTAGCTGCTGCTTTTCAGGCCTTACTGTTTACAAAGAAGTCTGCCTGCCTCAAAATCAGCTAACTCAGGAAATGACTACCGAATTTAATTCAGTTTTTAAATGAGGCAGTAGGTAGGGAAAAGTAATGGGTGGGTGGGGCACTATTTTAGTCTAAAAAACCTAAATGTCATCTTGAAGAGAACTTAGCTGAAAATGTTTGTAGGTTTGAGTTTTTAAAAATTACTTGAAATATGTAAAAAGATATATTACTTCCTTGTGATTGTGAAGAAAAGTTATGGCTATAGAAACTGAAAGTCTGATTGTAGGATTTGCATTTCTTTCAGGCGCTCAGTCTTTAAATCCTGTATAAATCAAGGAGTTGCCTGTCTGCCCTTAACACCTTTTAAGTCATTTGCTAGTAAGAGGAATGCTTAAGAAAGTTGAGTAAGCATGAATTAATAAAAATAGTTACTAACTATTGATAGCTCTAAGTGAGTTAAATAGCTTGCAGGTAGACACTTATGTTATCCTGGCATCTACTCAGGTATAAAATTGCTTTGGTTATGAGACACGGTGCAAATGACTAATTATTGTGCTTAGTGATTTTCCTGGCTACCTACAATGGCAGTAAAAGCATGTTAATTTGTCCTCTGGCTTCCTTTTGGGAAGTATTCTCTGGTTGGTATGTAACATTATTGCTTACTAAAGAAAACTTTATAGTGAATGCTAATTTTAAAGCATGAACTATTGATATTGCATAATGAACAATAAGTTGACGGCTTTCAGGATTTGGATATATGTATATTTTTTTGCCTACTAATTTCCATTACAGACCTCTAAAGATTTTTTTTTAAGATTTATTTATTTTAGAGTGGGGAGAGGTAGAGGGAAGGGAAAAGAGAATCTCGAGCAGATTCTGCACTGAGTGTGAAGCTCCATCCCACAACCCTGACATCATGACCTCAGTAAAAACCAAGAACCAGACACTTAACCCAGTGTGCCACCCAGGTGCCCCTAAACAAATATATTTTTAAAATATATGATTTATTTGAGAGAGGGAAAGGGAGAAGCAGATTCCCCTGTCAAGCAGGGAGCCCACCTCAGGGCTTAATCCCAGGACCTGGAAGTCATGACCTGAGCTGAAGGCAGATGCTCAACCCAAGTGAGGCACCCAGGTGCCCCTAAAAAAGATTTTTAAGTTATCATCTTCATGAGGGTATTCTGAGTGACACAGGCACTTAAATCCTTGGTTGGAGTTCTTAAAAGTAGAGACTTTTTGAGAACAGTTTTTAAATTATATGAAACTTTATATATACATACAAACTGAGTTGTGGAAAGATTTATTCACTAATATTTTTTAGCACAGCATTATGCATACTAGTGAAGAGTGGAGAAAAACTTGTGTTCAACATTAGTGGAATGGTTAAGTAAATTAGGGTACGTCCATCTGAGTCCCTTATTTAGTCATTTAAAATGTATATGGAGGGGATCCCTGAGTGGCGCAGCGATTTGGCGCCTGCCTTTGGCCCAGGGCGCGATCCTGGAGACCCGGGATCGAGTCCCACATCGGGCTCCCGGTGCATGGAGTCTGTTTCTCCCTCTGCCTATGTCTCTGCCTCTCTCTCTCTCTCTGTGACTATCATAAATAAAAAAAAAATTTAAAAAAATTAAAAAATAAAAATAAAATAAAATGTATATGGATACTTTTGGGGGTATAAGAAAATGGTAAGCCAAAAGTTAGAATACAAAATATTCTGTGTAGTATGATCTCAAGTGATACTTAAAAAATAGTGATACTTTAAAAAAAATGCTTAGAAAAAGTATTCAAGGAAAATAAACTGAAATGACATAAGCAGTTGTAGATGGACATTGTTTTTCCTGCCTCTTTAGAGTTATTAAGATTTCTCCTTATAAGTATAATTGACCCTTGAATAATGGGGAGGTTAGGGTGTCAAGGTGTCGAGCCTTGCCCTGGCCTAACTTAATTACTGATAGCCTGCTATTGACTGGAAACCTCACCAATAACTTAAACAGTCAATTAATACATATTATGTTTTATGTGTTATATGCTATATTCTTACAATAAAATAAACAGGAGAAAAAATGTATTTTTTTTGTTTTATAACAAATTAAAAGAATTCAGATAATTAGGCTTTATGTGTAAAATGTGTGAATATAGGTGCTGTGTGTGTGTGTGTGTGTGTACAAATATATCCTAAGTGAGTAAAGTTTAAAGTCTTTAGGAGGACATCTATTTTTAGCAGCTCAAAACTGAGAATTAGAATAGGAAGTGACTTTAAAGACATCTAATTCCACCAGATTTTACGTATTTTAAAAGTTGGCCACATATACTAAATAGCCTAACTAAATGACTAAAGTTCATACAATATTAAGACTTAGTTTTTTCATCCCCAATTAGCTCAACAAAATACTGTACTGAATTGATTACTTTTTTAGGTACAAGATTGGAAGAAACCTGAAAACCTCATCTCTCCAGCTGATGTTTTTTCTCTTCTGTTATATACCCTGCAAATTGTTATTCATCTCTGCCTGTTTCCTTGACTAGAATTCTTTACCTTAGAATATAGCACTTTCCATTTTCGGAGCTGTTTTGTTTTTGTATAGCTAAAGTCAGCCTTTCATTAACTTATACCTATATATTTTAGTTATTTCAAGACATCATTTCTAGTATTGCATTAAAGTGATTACAGTAACAATTCACATAATATCTGTATTTTTACAACTAGAGTGATATATTAAAGGACACTTGACTGAAAGAGTAGGTGGTTAGACATCAGGGACAGCCTGGCCACTTCCTCACAGAAAGATAGCTTTGGTGCTTCTTAACTTTGGCATGCTCTTGAGTATGGTTCAGTAAAGTCCAACAGAACAGCAGCCCTAATTTAATACAGTCTCATCCTCACTTATTGTACAGGATGCAGTTTTAACAAGGTGGAACAACAGTTTAGTTATCTAGCATAGTTCCCCTATTAACATTTTGGTTAGAAATTCTTCAATATGTAAGGAGTCTTATCTTTCATTATTCTGAATGAACTCCAGGTATTCCTCCTAAAATGGAGGGCTGATTACTGAGTGTAGTTGGTGTGGTATACCAGGAAGTATCCAGGACTGGAAACCAAAGACCAGATTTCCAGGACTAATTCTGGTCCAGCCGCTTAAGAATTGTGTGACATTAGACATGTTGCTTGGCTTTGAGACTCTATCCTTATCTGTAAACCTTATTTTAGCACATAGGTTTTAAGATAGGAGGAGATTCTTTCCTAAAGGTAAAGCCTTACAGGATGTAAGGTTTTGTTTTTAAATTACACCATTAATTAGCCTTGAGGCAAAATGATGTGGAGAATAAGCAGAATTCATCACTTTGTCAGACTTATACATGGTCAATTCCCATCAGTTCACCTTTCAATCCCATAGGTTTATTTAATTAATTACTTTTTTGAAGTATGATTGACATGCAGTATTATATGTGTGTACAACCTAGGGATTCCATGTTTGTATGAATTGGGAGCTGATGGCAAGAAGTCTAGTTGCCATGTGTCACCTTACAGAGTTGATACAATATTATTGAAGATGTTCCCCAGGCTGTAAGTTACATCCTCATAGCTTATTTATTTTATAACTGGAAGTTTGTACCTCTCAATTCCTTTCACCCATTTTGGCCTCCACCTCCCAATCCCTCTGGCAGCCACTACTGTTCTCCGTATCTATGAGTCTCAACTGGTTTAATCTGCTAATTTCCTGGTGTTGATGGACACTTACCAGTCAGATTACTTTAAATTCAAAATGATAAGCTAAAAACAACTCCAAGTTTTTTTAAAGGTCATTGTTTTAAAATGACAACATAAGTAAAAATACCATTCTTTTGGATTCTGTTGATTTTTTTTTTAAACCTAGTTGTGGGGGGATAAAAAGGTTTTGATTATCTAAAAGGTTTAGCAGACCATACTATGTATTTGAGTTACATGGGGTTGACCCCCATAAAAAAAAAAAATTAAGGAAGGTAATACACCAGCCTTGAAGGTTTATAGTTTAGAGAAGTCAGATAATACAAAACATAATTTAACAAAAAAGAACAATATAGTTGGTTTCAATTTTTTCTTCTCATTTTGTAGTTTTTAGTAAAGACTTGCTTTTTATTTTTCTTCTTTAATTTGATACTAGAGTTTTTAACTTAAAATTTTAAACTGGTGAGGGAGAGTTGCAGTATTCCTCCTAGTTACAAAGTATACTTCCTTGATTTCCCCAATCCATCAACACAAAATTAAATGATTAGGGCAGCCTCACTGGCTCAGCGGTTTGGCGCTGCCTTCAGCCCAGGGTGTGATCCTGGAGACCCCGGATTGGGTCCTGCATCGGGCTCCCTGCATGGAGCCTGCTTCTCCCTCTGCCTGTGTCACTGCCTCTCTTTCTGTTTCTTATGCATAAATAAATAAAATCTTAAAAAAAATTAAATGCCTACTTTTACTTCCTAATACTTTTCTTGTGCTTCTGTCACAGTACTTGCCACACTGCTGTAGTCTTGGCTCTCCTGGATAGCATCCTTACTCTTATTCATTTTTATATCCCCAATGCTTAGTACATAATAGGCTGTATAAGAAAAGTACCAAACAAACTTAGTGATGCAGCCCAGTTCATGCTAAAAAGAATGGAAAATCTGGTTGGGGGAAGCCCTCTAAAATGATTGATTAAAAGGATCATTGATGGCCTAAAGGGTTAGGAAAAGGAGGTTCATAAACAGAAGGCTTCTATAGAAAAAAAAATTAAAGATGAGATAGGATTTATTTACAGGTTTGTGAGTCTAATTAAAAATAAGTTGGGGCTCCTGGGTGGCTCAGTTGGTTAAGCACCTGCCTTAGGCTTGGGTCATGATCCCAGGGTCCTGGGGTTAAGCCCTGGTTTAGACTCCCTGCTGACACTCTCCCTCTCCCTCTACTGCTCTCCCTGCTTGTCTGCTCTGTATCTCCCAAATTAATAAATCTTAAAAAAGTAATTAAAAGTGATAAGTTAAGAATAGGTAGTGCAAAGCCAAATCTAGGGAACTGAATACCAGACTGGGGAGCTTAAATTACTCCCAAAGTAGTAATTTCTTCCTGTTTGAAAGTTTGGGGAGAATCTTGCCATTCGTTTTTTCACCAGAGTGTTGAAGCTAACTTATTCTCAGATCAGAGTCAGAGGATTTAAATGCTGAGATAGGCAGTACATTTTTTAAAAATCAATTTTGACCCATTTATTTTGTGAGCACATCTTTTTAGAGATGACTTTAATCTCTCTTATATGGATAAAAATTAGTCTCATCCAAAAGCAAGTAAATATTAACCTTTTTCTAGCTGTGACAATAACATGGTCATTGAAATTTTTTTGTGCTCTGTACCATAAGCTAAAGAAGAGTATATGTTACTTACTTAGCTTTTAGGTAAAGCAAATACCATTTACTGGTGTGGTAGATACATAGAAAGCTTATTCTGCAGTTTTTTAAAATGACAAACTACCGTTATCTGAAGTTTATTTGACAAACCATTTTCTGTAAATAATTGGTATGTTCTTTTCCACTGATGTTTTGATGGCTAGCTCAGTTTTTTAAAAAATATTAAGCCATCAGAATTGTTAAATGCTGTTTAATGATTTTGGATCAGGGTAAGATCTAGAAAAATTGAACCTTATGAAAATAATAACTAGCTAATAAATTTGAGAGCCAGTATACTGTAATGGTGAATAATTTGGACTCTGGATTCAGGGAACTAGTTTCTAAACCCATTTTTGCCACTGTGTAGTCTTGGAAGCTTCTTGACCTATCTGAACCTCTGTTTCCATTATATATATAGAAATTCAAATTGAACTCCAATAAAAAATTTAAAAAATTCATATTTCCCGGATATGTCATTAAGTTATGATAATCCTATGTGTTAGTTTTTAAAAACTTTGGCATGAAATTGTTACATTTTAAAGGTCACTCTAAAAACTAAAAGTTGTGACAGCTTTTATTATTATTTATTTTATTTTTAAGATTTTATTTATTTTTTCATGAGAAACACAGAGAGAGAGAGAGGCAGAGGCAGAGGGAGAAGCATGCTCCACACAGGGAGCCCGATGTGGAACTCGATCCCGAGTCTCCAGGATCATACCCTGGGCTGACAGCAGCACTAAACCGCTGAGCCACCTGGGCTGCCCTATAACAGCTTTTAAAGCAAGTTTAAATGATGTTAATACCAACATTAATGTTTCTTTCAGGAGAAATTTTATATGTGCATGTAACACTGTTGATGTTCTGTGAGCCAACATTATACTGTTGTCTTTTAAGATAGAACTATATGGACTGCTAATAATAGGGAAGTAATTACATTAGGAAATAAGTACATATGGTCTTACTCAAGTATGGAACAATTAAGTAATTGGGTAATCCAGGAAATATTTAGATACCTAGAAAAGTTCTTTTTAACAGTACAAAAACACTTTTAAACAGACTTGAGTTGTGTAACAGTTTATCTTACAAAAGTAATATATACAGTTTTACCGTGAAACTTGATATTATACCTATGGCGAGTACAGAATTGTTCTCCATTAAGTTCTAAAATTAAGAAAATGAGTATTCCATTCCTCCTTTTTCTTTAATTTTCTCTCTTTCTTGAAATACAGATTAAAGTTTTCCAGAATATTTTACACACACAGACACACGTATTTGTATTTCTCTCTCCTGTTTTAATAAATACTGATAGGTGAGGAGGAGATCATTTAACCTTAGATTTGTAATCCTTGTAACATCACTATAATATTTAGTAATTGATATTTAGAATATTGGAATGTGTTGATTATAGTCTCAGAGCTAAAAGAAAACCCCCCACATTCTATAAGTTCATTATAATTTGTTTACTTGAAAGCTTTTCAATGGATAGGAAATAATTTCTTATTGAATTGTTTGGTTAATTATGATATCTTAAACTAGTTTATTAGTTAATTAAGATTTTAATTTTAATGTATTTAATGTATTTAATGTATTTTTTATGGTAAAAAATTTTATTCTAACAGTTGTCTTTGTGATTTGTGGCATTTAGTCTGTATATGTAAGCCTAGATCACTTTAGATTTAGATTCACTACAATTACCATCAATTGAGTACTTATTCTCTGCCAGTCAGCATTCTAAATGTATTGAACGTTTGAGTCAGCTGATCCTCACAAAGACCCTGAGATAAGCACTATTATCTCCTCTCAGATGAGGAAACTGAATCATGAAAAGGTACTTTAATTTATCCAAGGTAACTCCGCTAGTAAGTATTCTAGCTAGGATTCAAAAACTGAATTTATTGTCCAGTACGTAATTGCTGTCTCTCCCAGATTTTACAATTAGGTTAACTATTTTAATATATAAATATAGTCATTGGGGACATCTGCGTAGCTCAGTGGTTGAGTGTCTGCCTTTAGTTCAGGGCATGATCCCGGATTCCCGGGATCAAGTCCCGCATTGGGCTCCTTGCATGGAGCCTGCTTCTCCTCCCTCTGCCTATGTTTCTGCCTGTCTCTGTCTCTCATGAATAAATGAAATGTTTAAAAAATTAAAAAAAAATAAATATAGTCATCATATTTAAAAAAAATAAAAACAGAAGAAAGTGTTGACTCTTCTTACCTGAACATTTCCTGAGCTCTATAATTAATATGGAGTGTTGTGTTAGGCTATACAGAGGGTAGCACCGTAACAGATGACTAGGCATTAGTACCATTAGATATGGTAATCAAGATTTTAAGACCTGGGATTAAAAATATCTGTATTCATGAATAAATCCTCTTTTACTTTTTCAGTGTGATTTCAGTAATAACTGGTTTGATTTTGGTAAATTTGCATTTATCATGACAGTAGTCTTGATGATTAGATTAGCTCAGCTGTAGTCTGATTCAGTGATTGATTGTTCAGTGATGAATATACCTAAAATCCATTAGACGGTTCACACATGGATTAATTTTGTTTTCTTTTCTCCCCTTTAGTAAAATAAAACAGGGTCTATTACCTAGCTTGGAAGATTTGCTGTTCTATACAATTGCAGAAGGACAAGAGAAAATACCTGTTCATAAATTTATTACAGTAAGTTTTTATATTTTTCTATCCTAAACTTTTTAAAAATAGTAATACGGAATAAAAAATACAGTGATATTGAAATGTAGTTTTAAAGGTCATCTGACACGTAGATTCTGGCTGACACTGTTTCTCTTACTATGTTTTTAAATTTTCATCATGCTCATTTCAAGGTAATCAGTGAAAGAAAATGAAAGAAACAATGACAAACTTGTCCAGAAAGTGGGTAATAGTGACACTAAAATGCCCATATACATATTCAGGTCCTGGGTAGAAGTTTTTATATACAGGAATAAAAACTTGTAGTTGGAATAAGCATATACATTATTTGCACTATGTATTTACAAACTCTTATTTTTTTAAAAACAGGCACTCAAATCTACAGGATTGCGAACGTCTGATCCCAGGTTGAAAGAGTGTATGGATATGTTAAGATTAACTCTTCAAACAACATCAGATGGTGTCATGCTAGACAAAGATCTTTTTAAAAAGTAAAAATTTCTGCCAAACCTTTAATGGTGATTTGCTATGCTATATGCTGATTTTTCTTTTAAAACAAAATTGCATTTTTGAAGGCCAGTGCTTCCTGTGTAACTGAAAAAAGGGGGAATTTATAAACATCAGTTGCTTGAAGAACATGGTGCGCATAACGTTCTACATTACACAGGGGCTAAAAGACTTCCTTGAAACTGCTCTGAGGCAATGTAGGCATGGATGTTTCCAATTTACAGTATCTGGAGATTGCATTCAGTTTGAAGAGAGCACATTCTTGTAATAGCTTAAATTGATCCTCCAGTTCATCTGCATGTCTTAATAGGCTTTTTCAGTAGGGTCTCTGTTTCTTTCCTACAAGGTGACTTAGATGACATCATAAAATGAGAAGGCTTCAGACAGCATGTATTCCTTAGATTTACATATCTCCAGTGTCTGCTTCTCTCCTCTCTTCAGACATATTAATACATAAGCTTTTGACTACTTTTTTTTTCCCCTTCAAAATATTTAAAAACTGAAGATACTTTGGATATTAATGCCTTGATTTGATTGGATGAGCATGCTTTTTTTGATTTTCTTGTATTTGCTTATTTATGATTTATCTTCATTAAGGTAATCCTACTTGTCTGACTTCTTAATGATTTAAAAGATAATATGTTTATAATGAATCCCAAAGAGGTAGTAAATCATATTTTAAACTTCTAAGAGTTAGGTAAAAACCAGTATAAAACTATAAACACTACTTTAACACTAGCCTTTTTCTAGACCATGGGGTAAGTTGAGGTAGATCCAAAGAATTCCAGCATCTACCTTGAAAATGAATTTTCATGTATATGTGTATTTTTACTTATTTTTCTTTTATTTTCTTTTGGGGACTTGATTTGTCCGAGATATCTCCTAGGATATCCTAGAATATTAAGTCATTTGAAGGTATAAGTATTCAACTGAGGTCCTTCACAGTTTCCTGGCCTGCTTTGAAGCACTGCTGATAGTTTTGGATTCTTATCTTTTCACCACAAGACTCTTGATCCTGGGAACCCTGGGTGGCGCAGCGGTTTAGTGCCTGCCTTTGGCCCAGGGCGCGATCCTGGAGACCCGGGATCGAATCCCACGTCGGGCTCCCAGTGAATGGAGCCTGCTTCTCCCTCTGCCTGTGTCTCTGCCTCTCTCTCTCTCTGTGACTATCATAAATAAATAAAATTTAAAAAAAAATAAATAAAATAAAATAAAATGTTTAAAAAAAAAAAAAAAAAAAAAAAGACTCTTGATCCTGCTCCTCAGCTGATCTTATAAAGTATAGATTTTAGGTTAATGTTGGAATTCATGTTAGGAATTTTGAATCCTCAAAATATGTTTCTTTGTGGAGGGGAGGAAATAATTTATGGTTAGCTATGCCTTTGCAATAAGTATTATTTTTAGTGTTCGTGAACTGTCTGAGCAAAGTATTCTTGATTATGGTGCCTTCTGAAGAGTTATTTTAGTGTATCTGAGAATGAGGTTGTCAAAGAGATGGGTGGTAAATCTGTTGATAATAGGTATGAGGAATTGCTTTGGAATTTTAAATGAAAGCGGTATTTTATACCTTTTTAGTACTGTTTAAAATTTTTTATGCTTTATAAACACATTGTTTAAATATGAAATTAAAAGTAACTTAAATATACTGATCATGAAGCTAGAAAACAAGCATAAAGTTTTCTCCCCATAATTACATAAAAGAATAGCAATTACCATATTTTAAATACTAATCAATTTTTAAAAATTGATGATTGTGATATAGGCAGTTCCCAACTTGACAAATGCTTAGTGTTTTATATGAACAGGCAGTGGAAAAATCTCAGTGTATAGGCGTAATTCTTTTCATCTCTAGAATGAATTCAAAACATCTGACTTGGTTGAAGTCAGTATTTTGATATTTTACCTAAAAAACCTAAAAAACATTGTTGGTTAATATATTTAGCCTTCGAGGGTAATCTGAGAAACAATTGTTACATATGACTTTTTTTTTTTTTTAAGGGAAAGTTAGTTCTAAGCATACTGTTTGGAGCATAATCTATTTGAAAGTTGGAGACTGCCTGTACCCATTTAGTTAATTAATTGTTTTTAATGCTAATAATCCTTAAAACTAATCGAACTGGAAAATTGTGTTGAAAATGAATGCCTTATTTATTTATGCATTTTTAACCATACAAATATTAGAACTATTTTTATGTGTGATAATAATTCTTTTGGTCTTTTCTGTTTCGGAGGAAAATGAATGATAGTCTTTGCATTTGTATACTGCTTGATTTTTCTATTATGTTATTTTACTGATGAAAAATTGTGAGATACTCTGTAAAACATGTGCATTATAGTTAATCATAAACTTTTAAGATGAAAAGATGATTATTATTTCCAGTTTACTGATGAACAAATTAAACAAAGCATGAGAAAGTTGTGACTTGCTGAAAAATATGAGCCCTTCCTTCTCAGAATTCATTTTTGTATAGGACTTCTAATTTTCTAGTTCCATTCATGACATCTGTATTCACATAACTCCCAATGAAAAACATTGACTACCTGTAATTTCCATCAGTTTGCAGTAGACACTGAATGGTTACATTGCTTGTGTTGGCCACAGTAATTCACCTGAAGTCAGTTACCACAGCTTTACCAGCACCTTCTGATAGAGGGCTAAAAAACAGCAAACCAGTTTCACTGACTGTACACTTTTGTTAATTATAAAGCTTCCTTTTAAAAGTGCTGATTAATTTTAAATAGTTAGTTAGTAGTAAGTTAATAATTTTAAGTTTGTTTGGCAGTCCTCATGTTTTTTTCACGTTTAGCTTTTTGAAAAATTGGGATTTAGGTTTGATACAGATAGAATGATCTAAGATTAGGAATTGTCTTCTTTTCTTTTGAGAAATGTGTTCTTTAGTGTATATTTCTTACAACTCTCATGTCCAAATTGAATTGCTATTTATTTTTTAAATTTTTTTGAATTGCTATTTAAACATCAAATATTAAATCAGTGGCACACTTAATTTTTAGATTAACATTGGAACTATGAGAAAATTTATCAAAGTTTATTGAAGTAAATATTTGTTATCTCTAGAATGTCCCATTATTTCTCTATTGGTTAATAATGGAAAGTAGGACTATAGTTTTTTCATGCTGTATTTGGGGCACATCTTCATCATTGGAAATAACCTGTATTATTTTAAATCAATAATTTTATACTGACCAAGTGAGTATATTCTCTGATTTTTAAATTAATAGTTTAAAATGAAATCTGGCTTTTAATTTTAATTTGATGTTTCATTTAGAACAATTAAAATACTGAGATATGAAAATTTCTCATTCACCACAAACTAAAAAATATTGAGTGTCTCGTTCTTCTTTCTTCATTTATCTATTTATAATTGATGCAAGTTATTTACTTGCAGGTACAGTTTTCATACCCATAAAGTAAGGAAATCATCTTTCTCAAAATGTTGATGTTTTCAGGGTTGAACAGATGAATAGTATTTCAAACTCACTTAAAAAAAAAAAAAGCCAATTTGGATGTTTTTTTTCTTCCCAAAGAAGCTAATATAGTATCACATCATTGACCTTTGAGGAATCCAGTTACATAACTTCCCATAGTTAGTGGCTTGAGTTTCTCTTACTGAATTACTGAGACTGTTAAGAAGATGAGCTTAGAAGACGGTTCGCTGTAACATTACAAAGCTCTTCTTTATGGTTAGATTAATATACTGGTTTTCTGGCTTAAGCACTTTCTAGAACAAAGCAGAATGTTTGTTCAAATCATTAGATTTGAATCAAGCTCTCCCATCCACATGGTTTACCATATCTTTTAAAATAGATTTTAACAATGAGACCTTTTTATTTTACAATATATTATATATCTTATAGTGAAAAAAAACAGTATGATTCCATGTTTTTGGGTATTCATATGAAGTGAATTACTGTACTACATATATAATTTTATTTAAAATTATACATTACTTTTTACTTATAATAAATTATAAGCAATTTAATAGGTATTTTATTCTAATCTAAAGTTGATCTTATCTCCATTTGTTAGCTTGGAAATAGAAATTTTTCAAACTAATTCAGGGAAAATATGTTAAAATATAAAAAGTTTAATTTTTTTATGAAATACTACTAATAGTTATATAGGAACTAAGGAATATATGCCTGAGGTTACCTAATGGATAAACAAGATTTCAACTATAACATTATTACAGTCCAGTTTTTGTTAACCAGATGTCATACTGAATGCTTGTCAACCTTGGTGGGCTTAAGAAACTTGTCTTTGGATGCTCTTGATATTTACCCTGGTAGATGCTCTGCTATTTTAATCTTTGACACAATTTTTAGGCAATTTATTTCTTTAACTTGTTCACAGCTTACAAGCAACTACATGAAAGACCGCTTGAAGGGAAGAAAATAATACAGAAAGTATAATTTATAGATTTTTAGTTACATAAAATGAGTATTTTCTTTATTGTTTAATACTCTCCTAAGTAATACTGTTATTACCTAGTACTAATATTTGAAAGGCACCTAGTCAATTAATGTTTTTCTCACATTCCACAGATGTGTTCAGAGCAACATTGTTTTGTTGACACAAGCCTTTAGAAGAAAGTTTGTCATTCCTGACTTTATGTCTTTTACCTCTCACATTGATGAGTTATTTGAAAGTGCTAAAAAGCAGTCTGGAGGAAAGGTAACATTTTTGATGTGAATATTTTCCTAAACCAGTCAATTTATTTAGCTTAACTTGTATAGAAATTCAAGTTGTAGAGTTTTCTTGTCCTTTGCTAGTTAAGAAATTTAAGTCAAGCGAAACTACTGGATTAAATACTTTAAAAGTATTTTAAATATTCAGCTTTGTTGTTTGGGCTACAAAGAAGTCTTAAGAATTCTTTTTGATTTTCAGATGATGGAAATGGCTTTTACCTCTTTCATTAATAAGAGTATTTTAAGAATTTCTATGGATGTGATATTCTCGAGCATTAAATTTTAAAAATTCTCTAAATAAAATACTAAGGACTATTTTATTTTTTCTTTGTATTGAAGGTGCTTAGATAATGAAACCCTGCTACCATGACTTTGATTAAAGAAGTTTTCTATTTCTTTAACTTTAAAAAAAAAGTCAAATCTTAGTTCTTTTTTTAGACTGTGCTTTCGTAGGAATTGAGAATACATTGGAAAACATACAGGGTGATGGAGACTGGCAGAAATCAGTTAGATCTTATCTGTAATCCTCAAGTCTTTGTTGCCCTTAGTTTTTATGAATGTTATTATAAAAGACCCACAAACCCACTCCGTGCTATAAAATAATTCTTCATTAGTGGAAGCTAACTTAAATTTTTTGGTAGAAGAAATATTATCTGCCTATATTCTGTTAATTTTTTCCCAATATTTTGTATAGGTTGCAGATTATATTCCTCAGCTAGCCAAGTTCAGTCCTGATTTGTGGGGTGTGTCTGTGTGTACAGTAGATGGACAGAGGTGAGTTTATTTTAAATTCATGAAAACCAACTTGAAGCCTTAAATTTTGTGTAACAGTGAGCATGAGGGAAAATGGAACATCTTCTGTGGTGGGAATTAGCCGTAACATAGGAATTCAAGAAAGAAAAAAAGTTTAGATTTTAATTTAATTTTTAAAAACTCAAATGAAATAGTCTATACTAAATTTTATGAGGCATATCATCTCATTCACAGTTGTAGTCTTGTTGTTTGAGTATTTATTGTTCAAGTACCTGCAATTATAATTTCATTAGGAAAAGCAGACTTGTCAGAACATGAAATTTTTCACTAATGTATTGACCACTAATAAAATTGGTTTCCATTTTTCAGCTTAACATTAGTTACTCAGCCTCCCACTACCTTTGTTGCTCATGCTCCTGATATAAGTGCCATGATTGTTAAGACAGTACAATATGATAATGGGGTATTTCTGTCTGTCATTTGCAAAGTAAAAAGTCATTTTCAAATTTGCAGGATCTCATAAATCCATGAAAGCAATCTTTGGGAAGTGCTTATACTATAGGCAGAGCTACTGACAAATGACGTCCTAGTAGCAGAATTATAAAAAGGATAATGATGTGAAGGCACTTCAAAGAGAATGATTTGGTTTTAAAATCAGTGAATTACGTGAGGCCCTTGAAAAATTGATGAAATTCTGGAGTATTTTTTTTTTCAAGAATGACTCTTTATTATGCTGTGAGTCGGGTATTAGGATTTATTATCATGTTATAATTTGGTTTTGTCAAGTCAGAAAAATTATGCCAAAAAATAAAAATCCATTTTTTAAATTAATTTGAAGACTTAGCTCAGAATTATAATTTTTTATTCCTTTTATGTTTTCTTACTAAGGTATTATCTCTTTTTAAGTAAAATGTTACTTACATAAAATAAGGTATAAACTCCTAAATGTATACTGCTTGATGAATCCTATGTCAGTGATGAAATTTTATCCTAAATTTTGTTAAAACTACAAGTCATTTAGCCTTATAATTCTGTCTTCAATACCTTCCAAGTGATCTTTTTATTTTTACTAATCATCTTCTTCAAATAATACAATAAAAACACACATGGCTTAGCCCATTCATTCTTAAGGTATCTTGAGGTTCAAAATTCATCTAATACTGGCAGAGGTAAAATTAATACCTGAGTCTCTTGTAGTTTGCCGTTCTCTCCATTGTGACAGACTTCTGTTCTCATCTGGGCTTGTAAAATGTACAAACCACTCCTCGTGTGTTGAATTAAATGTTGGGTGATATGTAAGGACATAAATACATGAGAAGACATGGCTTTGTTCTTATGAACCAAATTCTAATAGGGAGTGAGTCCTGTTTTTGTATTTGGAGGAAATGATAATGCAAGGCTTGCACGTGATTTTTCTCTTAAACATTCTCTGTGTGTAGAGATGATTTCTTAGGTTACTTATCTAGAGAATTTTAGAAGTTGACTTTGGATTAGAACATACATATATTTTTTAATCCAAAGGTAATAAGGCAGGTACTTGCCAGATTTTAGAATGATGGTCAAGTTGAAGTCAACAGTCTGAATTAGAAATTATTTATAAATATGATAGGAAGAACATATAGTTTCCTTACCTATACATTCGTATTTATATTCCATAACATACTTAGAAGTAAGGTTGCCCTCTGATGTTTCTTTGCCCTTTGATACCTCCTCTAACCCCATTTTGCCCAGGGGTGGTTATCAGTAGTACCCAGTTTCACTATGAATGAATTTCACTCTGAATGAATGAATGTTTGGTCTGTATTGGGACATAGTCCAGGGTACTTGGGATGCCAGTGAATAAAACAAAGATCTCTGCCCCTGTGAAGCTTACATTATAATAGGGTCAGTCATTTTTTCCATTTTTAAACCTATTCTGTACTTCAGGTGCATTCCAATTTGGAAACATAAAGCTCTCTTTTTGTTCCATTGTTTAGATACATGGTAATAATGGTGCCATTCATGCCAGCTCCAATACAGTTTATAAAACTGGGTGCTGTTTATTTTGAACAGGACTGGAATGTGGATAGATATGGTTCGTAGGATGAAGCATTTATAGACAAGGTCTCAGAGCACGGTCACTCTGAGAATGCTATTGAATCCAAACTGAGCTGTTTAAAAACTAACTGGTGTAGCCATGGTTGAAGCTGAGTGAGAAAGTGGTGACTCACTGATTTCTAAAAGGTCCAGTTCATTTTATATGATTGAATTCAGGTAGGCATAGGGAGAGCTGTACCCCTCTTGCCCTCTGAGGAAAATTTTCATACTGCTTATTTATTTTCTAATTCTGAACCATGTTATTACCTGAGTACCTTTAAGCTTTTGCCCTTTTTGCAGTATTCTTAAAATTTATATTTATTCTTTGATAGCCAAGTAAACTTGTGGTCAAACTATGGGAAAACCTTTGTAAATTAGAATTAAAATGTAAAAATAACTCCAGTTATTCAAACATTTTTTTCTAGTTGATTTTAATTATTTTTTAAATCTACTTTTAAATAGGCATTCTATTGGAGATACCAAAGTTCCATTTTGTCTTCAGTCCTGTGTAAAACCTTTGAAATATGCCATTGCTGTTAATGATCTTGGAACAGAATATGTGCATCGATATGTTGGGAAAGAGCCAAGTGGATTAAGATTCAACAAACTGTTTTTAAATGAAGATGGTAAGAATTATGTAAAAAAAAAAGAAATACCTGATTTTCCTATTTAAGTCTAAGAAGTTTTTAATTTTTTGAAGAAAAAAACACTCATACTTTTTTTATTTTCATTTCCCATGGAAATTCTGTGAAACCCATAAACATAGTTTGTTTAATCACCTACTTTAAATTTTTTTTTTTTTTTTTTTTTTTTTTTTGTGGGGCTTCTCATATTATTATTGGAAAGTGAGCTGGGGAGAAGATGGGACAAGGAGTAAGAGTTTCCTTTCACTTTATGACCACACAGAATATTCTGTGGTAAAATCTCTTAGTGTCTGGGATTTGCTATAAAATTGAATTATTTTTGAATTCAGGGATACTGAATTGTGAGTATAGCTAGGGAGTGCTGGGTGTGATTATTAACTATATGTTAGTAATTATTGAGGCTGATGGCTACATGGGTATTTGTATTCTATTCTACTTTTTGCATATTATATATATTTGAAAACTTCCATCATAAATTTTTATGGTGGCTGTGGTTGAAATAATGAGTGTTTTTGCTTTTTCTCTTTAATAACATTTAAAATTTGAAAAAAAAAATCTTGCATTAAATGATTGGATAGCTAACAAATATTACTACTTAACAGGAATACAAAAGCAAAAGGGGAAGACAATGGTAGTTAGTACTTTTGTTCTGATAGAGGTTTTATTTATTTATTTTAAAAAGATTTTATTCATTTATTTATTAGAACACGAGCAGGGAGGGGACAGGAGGACAGAGAGAAGCAGACCCCCACACACACTGGGCAGGGAGCCCAATGTGGGCTCAATTCCCATTGAGCCACCCAGGTGCCCTGATCTACCAGAGGTTTTAAATCTAAACAGCAACCTATACATTGGTTTCTGTTCAGTCTTTATGACATTTATGTTCCTCATTTTGTGATGAGTTTATAATTCAAAGAAAGTGCGGAAGTCTGTGGTTGCAGTAATGGTTGTGAGAAATATAAATATACGTTTTGTATTTTTTGTTAGTACTGGATAAAAAATGAAATATGCCTTACACTTATTGTTTTTTACAATGATGTTGTAAGAATGATATTTTCTTAAGGCACGTGGGTATGGCTCAGTCAGTTAAGTGTCCAGCTCTTGATTTTGGCTCAGATAATGATCTCAGGGTCCTGGAATTGAGCCCTACATGGGTCTCTGAGCTCAGTAGGGAGTCTGCTTGAGATTCTCTGCCTCTCCTTTGCTCCTCCTCAATGTGCTCTCTTTTTTTCTCTAAATTAAATGAATCAGCCTCTTAAAAAAAAAATAGTATTTTCTTGTGCTTTTCTATTTGTTTTGAGAGCAATTATATTTTCTTACCTATTTTACCATAATCTTTCTGTCCTGATACTGCATTTGATTTTATGGAGATCACCCCCCTTGTGATCTCTCTCTCTCAAGTAAAATCTTTTAAAAAATTGAGAAATTTTTAACATTGTTATTGGGACATAGTTCACATGTCATATTATTCACCCATTTAGAGTATATAGTTCAGTGGGTTTTAGTATATTCATAGAGTTATGCAACCATCACCACAATCCACTTTGGGACACTTTTGTCACCCCAAAAAGATACCCTGTACCCATTAGCAATGAGTATCCATTTCTCTACTACTTCTGGCAATTAGTGATCTAGTTTCTGTCTCTGTAGATTCCTGTTCTGGGGGGACCTGGGTGGCTCAGTCAGTTAAGTATCCAACTCTTAATTTTGGCTCAGGTCTTATCTCAGGGTTCTGAGATCCAGCCCTGTGTGCTTAAGTTAAGATTCTTTCTGTCCCTCTGTTCTCCCCCCCCGCCCACCTCCTGGCTTATGCATGTGTGCACTCTCTCTCTTAAAAGTTATTTGGCTCTTCTGGGCATTTTATATAAATGAAATCATAGGATATTTGGTGTTTTATGACAGGCCTATTTTATTTTTAAAGTACTTGCATGCAGTGGCATGCATCAGTATTTCACTTTTTATTTATTTATTCATAAGAGACACAGAGAGAGGCAGAGACCTAGGCAGAGGGAGAAGCAGGCTCCCTGCAGGAGCCACATATGGGACTGGATTCCGGAACTCCAGCATCATGCCATGGGTCAAAGGCAGACGCTTAACAGCTGAGCCCCCCAGGCATCCCAGTACTTCACTTTTTTAAAATTGCTGAATAACATTGCGCTGTATGGGTAATAATACCACAGTAATTATACCACATGGTGTACAGCCGATAATCAGTTGGCAGGATGTTTGAGTTGTTTTTCTCCTTTTGACTATTATCTATAATGCTTCTGTGATCAATGGTGTGCAAGTTTTTGTGTGCACATATGTATTTATTTCTATTTCTGTTGGTTATATACCTGGTAAATGAAATTGCTGGGTCACATGGAAACTTGAACAGTTGAAGAACTGTCAGGCTGTTTTCCAGAGGTCAGAGCTATTTAGTTATAGGTTCATCTTACAGAAGATACCTTGCTTAAAATTTAAGAAACTAATAATGTAGTAGTGACATAGTGAATTCTGCTGGATTTGTCAAGTTAGATATGAACTTGTTCCCTCCAAAATAAATCACTACCACAAACAAATAAATGAGGAATTTTGCTATCAGATAACTGTTTTCAGTGTCCTGAGAGGTTCATTTGGTGTTTGTGCCATGCCATGAATGATAATGCAATCAGTTGAGATTTGAAATTCTATTTATTTTAAGAATAGGATAGGAAAAAAGATATGTTTTTGGATGAACTTAAATTCTAAGTAATTTTTAAAGTAAATACATCTTCATTGTCAGGGAGTATGGAAAGAATAGAGAATATAATTTAAATCCCCTGTAATATTTTTATTATATGTATATCCCTTTATAGTGTTCATGTTTTCTTTTTCTACATGGGTAAATACATAAAAAAAAGAAAGCACTTTAAAAAGCAAAAATGGTTTCATATTAGATGTGCTTATTTTCAAGGTTAATTTTTAATAGTAATATTTGAGTGTTTAAGGGTGTGCCATATACATTTAAGCATTTCATTTGTTTTAATTAATTCAAGCATTAGGACTCGCTCAAGTGTTGGTGCTATTTGTTACTCCCAATATAGAGTGGGGAGATTGAAGCACAGGGAAATTCAGTTACTTTCCCAAGGTCAAATAGCTAGTAAATGTGATAGAGTTAGGAAATTTCGATGTAGTATTATACTACTATTCACGGTCTTTCAGTACATGAGTCTTTGTTTTCCTGTATAATTATTATAGAAGTATATTACTGGTTTGACAAGTAAATGACTTCAGTGCATTCTTCTACCCTCTCTTCCCCCCCAAAAATAACTGTAACAGTATTTTACATAAGGAAAATAGATATATATTCACGGGAAATACTTGTGCACCACAGAAAATGATATCAAGTATTTGAAATAATGCTATCATTTTTATATTTTGCAGATAAGCCACACAATCCTATGGTAAATGCTGGAGCAATTGTTGTGACTTCATTAATAAAGGTAAAATGTTGACAATTCCTTTTAACCTAGTAAGTTTTTAAAAATGAGACATAAAGATGAATCTTGGAATATTTATGTAGAATTGTGAAAAGTTTTGGTGTTAAAAAAATTAATCTTATGGTATAAAGCTAAATTCCTACTTATTTAAAAATAAATGTAATTTCAAAGTCAAAATTAAAAACAGATGACTCATTCTAAGTGTTACTCAGTTACTCTTGACCTGAAGATCTGGCAAAAATTCAAAAAGAAGTCTCTGCTCACCAATAGGCACAGAGGTTATTCTTCCTAAAGTTTGGATATTTTTTTCTTCCTTCTCCTTTTGGTTCTTTGAAAATGAACAGATGTAACCGCAAGTAAAAGCATTTTATTGTTAACTTTGTCATTAGCATATGTAGGAACAAATATTCTGGTACTTTGTCTTAAAACAAAGTACATTTACCCTTGAATATCTGAAGTCCTTTCTACTCTCAGGAACTACATTCATGATTTTCATTTGAACTTCTTTCATTTGTTTTGCTTATTCTCATAACTAAAATAAGTAAGACTTATTCCAATTATTAAGTTCTATTATTTTTCTTATGCATTGTTTCACATTGTGTGTTTTGATTGTT
Source organism: Nyctereutes procyonoides (assembly GCF_905146905.1). Classification (NCBI taxonomy): domain Eukaryota; kingdom Metazoa; phylum Chordata; class Mammalia; order Carnivora; family Canidae; genus Nyctereutes; species Nyctereutes procyonoides. The sequence goes on from NW_026575132.1 coordinate 1,503,016, forward strand.
TTAGTGTCTGGTTTTCCTTAATAATTGGAAACTAATGTTGTTTGGAATAAATATTTGAAAATGATTCAATTGTATGATACTATTTAGATTTTTAATTTCTAATTATAAATTCATTTGTTCAAATAAATTTCATTTATGTTTAGAACATTTATATACTTTCTTCAGTAAATCTGTGCCTACCTTTTCCAAGAATGAAAAAAACCTAACTACATACATTAGTGAGGATGGGATTCCCTGATTACACAAAGGATGTTTGGATATAAATTACGCCCTTGGCCCAATTAATAAAGATTTAGCTAATTTGTATACTAGAAATTCTCTCTTTCATGAATTTTATATGTTCATGAGAAAAGGGTTTAAAATGGAAGACTACTACCATAAAAATTATATATGTTGTTATTTTAGGGCAAATACTTTGTTACATCTAGCTGTTCATGACTGTTATACTTCAGATAAAAGTTGTGAATTTGAGGTGAAAGAATATTTGTTTATTGTAGAAAATTATACAGATCTGTGCTAGGCAGTCCTTCCTTCAGTCCTTGCCTTGTAGTGTGAGGTGGACACAAGTATAAATGGGTCCTTACAGTGAAATTTAGTAAACATTGCGATGAGAGAAAAGTCTCATTAACTACTGTTTAGATTTGAACAAGTAGTAAATTAGAGGTGAGGAAAATTACGATAATACAACCTATATATTAGTGCTTGATGAGAAAACTACTAGAATGGTTCCAGACCTTTTTTGGGTCTTCCCAGAAAAATGTTCATGTATAATGATTTTATATAAACTTTAAGGAGTTCACAGACCCTTTGAAGCTGATCCATCATCTTATACTGGAGAAAGAGTAACGTAGCACACCAATACTATTTTCAGGAAAGGGTATTTATAGATGATTTAAAAAAGCCTTCCTTAACTGCATGCAATTAAACATCTTTTGTTTATACGGGTTTCATATACTCTGCTGAAATGCTGCATGTGAGAAATGCATGTCTGGTCATATCACACCATCACTTCATCAGTTTCACTTCCCATGTTCAGTCAGGAGCCATAAAAGTCACATGGAGCCACATTAACATAAACACAAACAGTGAAAGAAATACGTATACACAACATAAGTGTGGTTCAGTGTTCAACAGTGCAAAAATTTAACTGAGTCATCTGGTATTTATAAATTTGATCAGTGATTTTATTTTTATTTTTTATTATTTTTTTAGTGATTTTAAATATATAAACAGTTTTAATTTACTGGCACAGTTGAAAAATGAGGCTTTGGGATATAGTTTATTTTTAAGGTCACTTTCTTGGAATTTTTGTTTTGTTTTTAGAAGTGTTTCACAAGTTTCTTTTTCTTAAATGACGTTCATCCTAAGTGTTGGAGGGGTAAGCTTCATCTCCCTCTGTAAAACTGACTGCCCTAGAACATAATACTTTCTTTAGGCTGTTTTAAAAAAAATTCAGAACTCCTCTAAAAATTTGTATGTGATCTGTGCAAGTTGTATGATCACGTATTTATGAATTGGTAATCGAAATTGAGGTAACAGAACCGTAGCAGAAGGGTCTTCAAGTCCAGCCTTCTTACTTTACACAGATGCAGTGAGAAACTGAGCCTTAGACAGGGACTGACAGCAAGTAGAGCCAGGCTTGAGCTAAATCTGATTTGTTTGCTCTTCATTAGAATCCGCTGTGCATATTTAATGTAGGTGTTTGCTGTTTCTCTAGATGACATCTTTGTGTTACCCAGCATGGTTATATTGTCCAAAAAGCAGAAATTTTATTTTCTTAATTTTAACTTGTACAAAAGATAACAATTTATTGGCTTAAAAGTCCCATCTGATTTTTAGTGGGTGTAATATGGCATTCTTTGGACATTAGTCAGTCCCTACTATCTGTAAGGAACTAACCCTTTTCTCAAGGAGCTTGCATTTGAGTACACAAAGCGTGGATATATTTTACCATGGCTAAATAGATGTGAATTTTATTTAGCTCTTTGAGTTAATGACCTTAAGGCTATTTTTTCTTTCAAACTTCAACTTTATTTAATGCTATCAAAACATTCTCTTCATGTTATTAGTCTTCTCTCATCTCCCCCCAAAAATTAAGTAGAGTCTTTAGTAAGACTCTTTATTTCTTAATTTTGTAGTATTGATATTTTTTCCTTGTAGGATTGGAGGTGATCCTCAGGAAATGGGGGAAGAGGCAGAGCAAATGTTCAAAAGGATTAGCAGATTGTGGAAAAAAGGAGGATTTGGACAGAAGGAACCTGTTGCATAAATTCTTAACTACTAAACTTGTAGGAAAACTCCAAAATTTAAAATTTTAAACAAAGCTTATATAGGTAAATACCTTCAAAAAAACCAAATGTCATTTTGTACTTAAAATGCACATAATTTTAAAACTATAAACTATCCTTTCTTTTTCTTTGTGGTAACTATTAAGTTTAAAGGAATACTTTTTGATGAAGTTTGTTTTATATGATGATATGGTTACTTGATTTAAAGGGAAGAGTAAAAAATTTGAAAGCACAGTTAACTCTGGATGAAATAGTATACATACATAATTTTTTTCTTTGCAGTGGTAAAGCTTTACCTAGTTTTAGTTTAAAAGTGAAGATTTCCGGATGACTTCAGGATTAGGGTGGAAAATGAGGACAACATATTACAAGATAATTGCTATACTTCTGCCTTTTTATTTTAAAGATAAAGAATAAATTTCATTGTCTTCTCTGCTTCTGTCTCTCTTTATGCTAGTGGTAGTTTCCAGTTTTTGTTTTTTGAAGAAGCTCAATTTTATTTTTACATCAGAACTATTTTTAAATTTTAAAAAATCAGACTTTCTCTTTTTAAAAGACAGTTTAATCTTACTCCATGAAAATAAGATGAGTTTAGTTTGCATGTATGTATATAATGCTCAGTTTGGTTATGTTAGCAGTAACCTGTTGGATGCACTTAAGCCACACTTTTAAGTGGTTTGTGGCTCTGGGGAGAACTGGCTGATGCCTTTCGACTTAGTGATTTTATTGTTACTGTTTTATTTACTCCATGTTTATGTCAGTTGAATTGTTTGAGTTTTTTTTTAATGAAAGGCAGATAATTCATTGCCAACAGAATTCACTTTTCCCTTTATATTTAGGATTAATCTATAAAATACTACATTTAGAACCTTATTTTTTACCTGTAATATCTATTTTAAGTTTTCCAAGTATTTTTTAGCTTTAAGGCATTTTCTGTGGCAAGATTAAACTAAGTAATTCTATAAAATCATTTTTGGTTACTTCTTCTTGCCTCTTTTTTATGCCTCTTTCCTGTGTGATCTCTAATTTTCAGTTGGCTTTTACACTCCATACTTTATGAATGGAATCAAGTGATTTCTTTACAAACTAAATGATTAATGCACTGACTTCAAATGAATCATTTTTTTATTTTATTAGATGTTCCTGTTGACTGTAATATTTTCACCAATGTTTTAATGTAAAATACATAATTCATTTTAGGAGTATGTTATAAAAAGCTATAAAAACACTCCAGTATATTTATATTAATTCTTTGAACAGCCAATGTTCACAAGTCTCTGCTTTTTTATCACTTTTTCTTTCATAAAGTTTTCTTCAGTGAAATGGAAATTCTTTAACTTGGTGTAGGTATGTTTACGGAGAAATTAATTTGTATGATTTTCCAGTCTCCGGATCTAATTACTACCCTTTTCAAACAAAATGTGCTTTGCTTTTTAAAAGTCATTTGATCTCCAGGATCCTGTAAGTCTTCTTTAACATATGAAAATCCTTTTAGAAATGTCCTTTATCTCTACTCCTCCAATTTAAATGTATATATAATCAGTCATTCCTTACAATCACAGTGCAGCTCATTCTGCCCATTGGTCCTTGCTCTAATACACACTTTTTCATACAAAAAATAAAAATCATTTAGAATAAAAATAAAAATATTTTGGCAAATGGATTTGATAAGTCATTTGGTAAATATATTTGCTCCAATTTATTTTTTTAAGCTTTCCTACTGTACTTACTACTTATCACTATAACTTTTTCTAAGATTAAAATAGCATATCTTTTTTTTTTTATATATTTATTTATTCATGAGAGACAGAGGGAGAGAGGCAGGCAGAGACACAGGCAGAGGGAGAAGCAGGCTCCAAGCAGGGAGCCCAACGTGGGACTTGATCCTGGAACTCCAGGATCACACCCTGGGCTGAAGGCAGCACTAAACCACTGAGCCACCTGGGCTGCCCCTAAAATAACATCTAATAATGGTTGTACAGTGATTTAAAACTGGGATAAATGTATCCCTGGTTATGGGAATTTTTTTCCAAGAGATAAAGGGGCATTTGATATTTTTAAGACTATCAGTTTCCAAATCTCAGTTTCCATGTGTGTCTTTTTAAAAATTAGTCTACCATTGGTCCAAATTTCCTCCCATTTTTCATAAAAAGGCATACTTCTCATATGTCCCAAATTTTACTATGGTGCACTGCTTCAGGTTGTAAAAACCTCTGGGGCAACAATAGAAGAGAACATTTTTGAATTAGAGTCAGTGGTATTGAGGATATGAATCATAACGAGGGGAAAAAGCTCTCTGGTACTAGGTTGTTTTAGGTCTTTGGTTTCAAGAAAATGGACGGAGAATCTAATCAAGTTGTTAGAGCATTATAATTTCTAAGGATGGATTACTGTGTGACTTTTATATATAATATGGTAGATATGTAAAGAACTGAGTGGTATTGCTATAACAAAACCCTTTCTATTTCTATCCAATTCTGTTTCAACAAGATTTCTCCACTCACACATCTGTCAAAATTTTAAATAGATTTATTTCCTTATTCTAGCAGTAGAAAATATTTACTTATACATGAACTAATTAAAAATCAATTACTTAAAAAAAATCAATTACTATGTCAAAGAGAAAAACCTATTCTAAAGTAACCATTGTAAATTAACATGAGACATTAACATTTTTCTTTAACTTTTTATGAAATATTTCAAACATACAAAATAAACATGATAGTGGAACTTAGCCCCCATTTACCTGGCTTCTGATTTTCATAACCTCTCTTCCTCTACCCTCTGTACCCTACTATTAGATAATGATAATGGATATTTTTTTACAGTTTATATTTTTGCTTATGGGGGGTTTACTCTAGTTAATTTTGTAATGTGTGCTTTTTTCCTAACGTTATGCAAATAAACTTTATACAGTTATTTTTTTAGGAATTATAATAACTTGACATTTTGTAATGATTATTAGAGCTCACATATCCCTGAGGTACACAGAATCTTCCCAAGAGATATGGGGGCAAATATATTTTATTAACTTGAGTTAAATACTATTTTCAGAGTAGATAGTAAGAACAAACGTTAATCAAGTGCTTTCACATTTAAATTTTGGGGTGAGACCTTCTTGGGTCAAGAAAAATCAGTTAAACACTTTATTTTGCTTGTTTATATAATCTGCCTAGGACATTTCAAGTAGCTTATCCAAAATGTTATATAATGATTGACATTAGTAAATATCAATTGTTTTTAAAGACAGCATAGAAGCAAAATTTAATTGTGCTTTAATGTAGAAAGTTACAAAGTAGACCAAGCATGTGACCATAGCCTGGAGTTGAAACAGTTTTTTTTTTTTTTATTCTTTTTATTAACCATGACAGCTAAATAAAGAAAATTTGTATTTGTTCTGTAGGGCACAGTTTAGGTCAGAGAATGAAAGTTCAGTATAACTTGTTTATTTTACATTGATTAATTGTATAATGGTAATTATCCATGTAACATCCCAATACAAATGCTGAGATCCTTTTCCAAAAGAGTTGCTTCTTCTTTTTTTTTTCTTTTTTTTCTTTTTCAAAGGTTAAAAAGGTTTTTGTGGTTTAAATGTTGTTACATATTTTACAGCATTAGGATCTATGGAATATTTTGACAACTGCAACAGTTCAATGAAGTTGGTAATTTCTTCTTTTAATTATTTTTCATTGAACAGCTTTGGAGTTACATTTCTACATTTTGAATTCTGGTGTATTATAAGGAAAGAAAACTTAAAATATGTCAAAGGGTACTTTAGAGAAAATACATAGATAGTGATTACAATATGGCGGTAGCTAAATTATTCTTACCTTGTTTAAGCTTTGCTAATGCCTAATTTTGATGATACAGTCTGTTCTTTTCAGCTACTGATTGTATATGTGATTGACATCCTTTCTTAAATAAGTTGATTTGTAAGGTTTCACAGATCAGTCACATTCCAGTCCATTTGTAAAGTGGATGAACCTGGCTTTATTCAGTTAAATAAGTCTCTGGTACAGTTTTCCCCCTCATAGTAAAATTTTAAAATGTAATGTTTTGGAATTTTTGAGAGCTAAGAAATTTGTTTTTAAATTTTTAGTTGTCAAATTTTATTTTAAGCCTGTTTTAAAAATTAGAGATGTATTGTTTCTATTGGGTGCACATCACCAATTAATACGTTTGATTTCAGATCTACATCTTACTGCTTTGTAAACTTCGCCGAGGTAAAATGAAACCATTTGGCTACTTGAACTGATCTACGTTACATAGGTTTTTCCTATTGACATTTGCAGTAGCTAACATGTCAGAAATAGAAGTGATGAAACAATACATCTTCCATGCTTTGAATTGGCATAATGCTAAATTCATATGTAGCTAATTTTTTAGAGACTGCGGAATATATATTTTTTTAGTTCAAGTATTGTTAAAACAAATGAGATATTAAAGGTAGAGCTTTCTTTACACTAGCAAAATGTATTCAGAATGTTTGCATATACTAGAATTATAAAAGATTAGTTTTGCAACATAACTCATTCTTCTAACTCTAATGCTGGTTTAAGGTTATTTTAAAAATATGAGTAGATTGTTCTTAATTGAAAACCATAATTTATAAATACTCAGTTCTTTCCTAAGGGTGAAACTTTATTTTAAGTTTTTTTTTTAAATATGAAATTAAATGACATGTTCTAGAATATTTTATGTTGTCATGAAAGATAAGGGAATTTGGGGTAACTAAAATTTTTTAACTTTGGGTTGGGTAAAGATACTTAAAATAAAGCATTCCCTTCCATTATCAACATATTGGTGTTAATAAAAGAACATGTAAAAAGTTTATGTAAATATTAAATTATTTTAGAAGTATTTCCTAGTCTTAAAAGTACTAATGCACAGTATATTAATTATAATGATAGCACTTTGAAATTTTGATATTATATTCACTTAAAACTGTGGGGTGATATCTATATTAATATATTTGTCTCATTTCTTTGCAGCAAGGAGTGAATAATGCTGAAAAATTTGACTATGTAAGTGCAATGTGGAATTGTTTTCAAACTGTATTTATATTCCTTATTTGTTTTTTGACTATTACTTTCTAATTTTGGTTTATAGGTGATGCAGTTTTTGAATAAGATGGCTGGCAATGAATATGTTGGATTCAGTAATGCAACGTGAGTCTGATTTGTGACATACGGTTTTTATAAATAGGCCAAGCCTCTTTAACAAAAATATCTGGATTATAGAATTCTATTTTAAATACTGTTTTGTCCCTCCTCTCTCCTTCCCTTTTCCCCTCCCTCTATATTATAATACACAGTATACTTAGAATTCATCTATTTTCCTTTGTTGGTCCTAGAGCTTACTTCAGTGAATAAATACTTAAAATTTGGTCATTAGAGGGAAATTAATTCTAAATTACCTGAGGGGGGGAAAAAAATAAATTACCTGAGGGAGAACCCTTAAATTCTTTTCAGTAGTTTTGATAAACTTCTTGTGAGTAATTATAGAATTAGAAGGGACCCCAACTTTACATTAAATTAGTGATATTTAGTTTTCTCTTTCTACTACATGTCTTCTCTCTTTTTTTTAAAGATTTTATTTATTTATTTTGAGAAGGAGGGAGCCAATGTGCCTGAGTTGGGGGAGGGGAATGCAGAGAGAGAAGGACAAGCTGACTCCAAGCTGAGTTGTGGAGCCTGAAACCGGGCTCCATCCTTAGACCCTGAGATCATGACCTGGCTGAAACCAAGAAAGCAGAGACTTAACTGACTGAGCTACCCAGGCACCCCTATCTTACCTGTCCTTGGCTAATGACTTTCACCCCAATTTTTTATTTTGAAATTTGCCAGTCTACAGAAAAGTTGAAAGAATAAGCAATGAATATTTGGATATCTTTCATCCATATTTTCTGATTAATATTTTGTCTCATCTGCTTTTCTTTGAACTCTTTAAATAGAGGCATTTAAAAACGTATATCTCTCTGTATATGTACATATATGTAAATAAATATACATGTAAGTGATAGATTTTTTTCCTGAACTAATAGAAATAGTTATAGATACCATAATATTTCACTCTTAAATAACTCAACATGTGTATTCTAGGAATAAGGATATTCTACAGAACCACAATACTGTCAACATACTTAAGATCATTAAATTTAATTTAAAAGTACTATTAATATGTAAATGTCCTCAATTGTCCCCTAATTGCCTATTCTGGCCTTTTTTCCCCAGGAATTAATCAAAGCTCATGCAATACATTTATGTCTGTTTTGCTTTATTAAAATAGAAGAGTTCCCCTGCCCTACACCCTTGCTTTATAAAATTTTATTAAATGGCTTTCTTTCAGGAGTGCCAATCACTTGTCTTACAAAGCAGGAATTAACTCACTTTCTGTGAAGGACCAGAGAATAAATCTATTAGACTTGTGGGCTATATAGACTGTGTTGCAGCTACTCGTTCTACTGTTTTAGTAGGAAAGCAGCCAGAGACCATATGAGATGGTATTCCAAAAAACTATTTATAAAAATAGGCAGCATCTGCCCCATGGGCTATAGTGGATATTCATTCCCCATGTTGAGTAGGTCTGGTTGTTTCCTATGGTTAAAGTTGAAACAGTTTTGGCATGAATACTAACCTGGGTAATACTTTGTACTACATGTTTCAGGAGGGGAAAAGTTTCAGGTTTGTCTCCAACTTTTATTCATCAGCTTAAATATCTTTTCTAGGAAGTTTTTCATGAATCTCATCTCACCTCTCTTATGTGCTCTCATATTACCATATTTAATTGTGCTTAATCTATGTCTTTCTGCCTTATCACCACTATTAGATTCTGATCTTCTTTATACCTGGATAGAATATGTTCCAGTTCACACTGTATTTCTGTTTTTTGGCAGATAATAGACACTTGATATGGTGTTTGATGAACAGAGCTATATGCTAGGTGCTGTGATAATTGCTTAGTACATTATGTTGATTTTTTTTTAAAGGTATGGCAAGTTGACAAGTTTATTTTCAAGAGCTTTTCCACATCCAGCATTGTTTTTCTAACCAGGGAAACCTTAAAATGCGTAGTTAGGGGGGACTGCCACCTCCCACTCCATGATCAGCCATACAGAGTGTCATGCTCAGCTTTTTTGTCAGCAGCCATCTAGACCCTTGTAGGTAGATTTCTTAAATGTACTGCCAATGAATTAAATTAAAACTTTCTTTCTTCTCAAACTCCTCTTTGTTCCAGGTTCCCATCAGTTGGTATCATGATCCTTTCAGTAGACTGCATTAAAAATCTAGACTTTTGTACCAGACTTCATTCACCCTGTTTCTCCTCTTTCCCATCAGGTTTGAAGACTTGCCAAACTATTCTTGTGTTTGATCATACATCTCCTTCCATTCCTATCATCACTACTTAAGTTTAGGCTTTTGGTGGCTCTTTACTACTCCAGTCTCCTAATAACATCATTCATCCTTTCTTTTTTTCCTTTCCCAAATGATGTCATAGTTCTCCTTCTAAAATGCAGTTCTGACAAGATAATTTGATTGAAAGCCCTTAAGCTTTCATTTTTTTGGCAATCAGGAGCCATTTTTAGCATCTATTAGTCTTGATAATGTCCTAGTCCCCTTTGCTAGTTTGATGTTTCTCCACTCTTCTCCATGAACCCTATTTCCCAGATATGTCAGAATATGTGTCATTCTATTCAGTGAAGTCCTGCCTTTTATACTTGTAACTTTGTTTATGCTGCATGGAATTTGCCACTACCTAGGCTTACCTCTGAGATCTGTTAATCCAACAAATAACTAAAGGCCCATTTCATGTATCCCTCTCTCAGTGAAATTTCCATGGATTCCCTCAGTTGGAATTAATTATTGTACTTTTGGAGGATCCAGAAGATGTTGCAACTTTTTAGTATATTGTTTAAATTTATTTTTTTTTTTATTTATGATAGTCACAGAGAGAGAGAGAGAGAGGCAGAGACACAGGCAGAGGGAGAAGCAGGCTCCATGCACCAGGAACCCGATATGGGATTCGATCCCGGGTCTCCAGGATCGCGCCCTGAGCCAAAGGCAGGCACCAAACCACTGCGCCACCCAGGGATCCCAGTATATTGTTTAATAGTGGAATATTTAATAATTTTTAAATTAGCTTCTTTATTCACAAAATGTGAAGACTTCAAAGAGCCTTAGCTCATTTAAGTCCTTTTACAGCTGAGGAAGTTAAGATTGAAAGAATTGTCACTTAAATGACTTCCCCAAGACACATAGCTTATTGACAGAACTGGGACTGGAACCCAGAAGTCTTGACTCTTAGATCAGTGTTCTTTATACTGTACTTTGCTATACAAATTAAACTACGGTATAGTCATACTCGTACAGAAAATAAATAAATAAAGCTATTTTCTTTTCCTCCTAGGTTTCAGTCTGAAAGAGAAAGTGGAGATAGAAATTTTGCAATAGGATATTACCTGAAAGAAAAAAAGGTTTTTGAATTTTGTTTCTATTTTAACTTATTTTATTAAATAAAACATATAAAGATGTATGTTAAGAACTCAACAATAGCTTTTAAGCAACTTACTACTATTTAAGGTGCAGAAGTTTTTACAAGATACTCTTGAGTTAATGGTATCAAAATGTTAGTTTTAAATTGATTTGCTATCTGGCAGTATTCAAGTATTTGACTAGTTATATTAATGCAAGTTTTGCTTAAGGATTAGCCCATTTTTCCAAAAGTGTAATGCCAGACTTGCTGATTATATTTACTTTTTAAATTTTAAGAGGGTAGTCCAGTAGTTTAGTTTATAAATTATGAATCAGCATATCATTGTTAAACTAGTATCTAGAAATCTGTATGTGATATAGTTTTACTTTATCATTCTTCATATTTCACATTTACACTCTTTTATAGATTATGTGCTTTTTTGTTCTTAAGATGAAATATTTGTGTACATTTTAAATTTAATCTTTATGTATGTTTTATGTGCGTATATTCTTATTTTTAATTGTCTTTCTTTTTTTCCAGTGTTTTCCAGAAGGCACAGACATGGTTGGTATATTAGACTTCTATTTCCAGGTAACGTACTTTAACTCTTTGAATTAGAAGTGAGTCTGTGACATTTTGCAGAATATAGGTGTCTGTGAAATCATGGCTCCAGCTTAAGATAAAATATATTTATCATTGACATTCAAAAAGAAAAGCCTTCATGAAAGACAATTTCATGTCTTTTTCTCCTAAAATATATTATGCCTCAAGATATAGGGAAAGTTTTTTTCTATACAAACATTATATTAAAACAACAACAATTATATTTAAGAAGTGTCAAAAATGATGTGTAACTCCAGAAATTGGCTTATCCTTATTATGACTAAGTTGATTTCTTAACTTTTCAATATTGTTTGGAGGATTTATTTGTTTTTTTTTTTATCAGAGGGTTCATAGCATCTTAAAGTAGTTTTTCTTTCAGTTAATTCATTTTTGCAGTATCATATGATGGGTTTTTTCTAAGTTAAAGTAGCTCTCTACATTCAGGAAGGAGGTGGGCCACTCCCATAGATTGCTGTGGTTATAGAACTCACTTATGTTTTCTGGGTTTTTTTAAGATTTTAATTTATTTGAGAGAGAGACAGAGCATGAGTGGGGATGGAGGAGCAGAGAGAGAGAGGGAGAAGTAGGCTCCCCACTGAGGAGGGAGCCCAATGTGGGGGCTCCATCCCAGGATGGATCATGACCTGAGCTGAAGTCAGAAGCTTAACCAACGGAGTCACCTAGGTGCTCCAGAACTCAGTTTTAAATAGCCTCCCTGGACATCCCTCTTTTCTCCTTGTGTTTTCAGTTCAGTTCATTCAGTTCATTATTAAATCTGTAATTTAATAAATTGGTGCCTCTGATGGACCAATGTAAACTACGTAGTAACTAATTAATTAGTATCGATTTCTAGTTAACCTTACATTTGTCTGTCATTACTTTTAAAGAAGTACTTGAATTTCAATTTTGTAATAATCTTAAAAAATATATAGGAGAGGTTGATAATGCAATAGATTTTGATGGCAGTTTTTCACCTGCTGATGTGAAGACCTGTGAGTCAAGAATACAGGCTATTAATATAAAATCAAGGCCTAATCTGGCCACTTTTTAGCCATATGACCTAATTTCAGTTACTTAGACCTAGTTTGATTATGTATAGCACATGCTTGTCCTAACATTCTGCATTACCTTGAAGACAACCTGAGTTAATGTGTGTGAAATTTCTTTGAAGCTATAAAGTGTTAAATAAAATATAGCATCATAGTTACTTTTATCCCGTAGCCCTTATTTTTCCTCCAGCCCATATGAATTTCTTCTATACACATAATGTTTCTTTTCCTTTGGTATACATACTTTGGCTGTTACAGCCTAGATGCTATTAATGTGAAATGTCTGCACTTCTGGGCAAAAGTCAAGAGAAGGCCATAGAAGCCTTATATTTTTGGAGAAAGGCTGTATGTAATTGAACATTTGTCAGGGTATCAGGAAGTGCTCTCAAATTGGGATTTGTCAAATTAGTATATCATCTTATGACAAAATTCCAATTAATACTAAGTATAAATTAGGAAATGATCATAGGAATTTAAATCTTACTGATTTTAGAAAGCCTTTCATGATTAGATCTCCTATAAGTCTTTGCTGTCTGGTTAAGTATAGTAAGTAGGTTTGGTAGTTTTGAAGAAAAAGGGAAGAGATTTTAATATAGATAAGCAAAAGTAAAAGCCATAAGTGGTTCCCAGTTTCCTAATGCTACGTAGTGAATTAGTTTTCCTTCCTGCTGTTTCCAAACACCTTTGGGCCTCTTGTAAAACTTGCAAATTGAGAATCCAGTCTTTTCTTCTCCCCTTATCCTCTTTCTCCTCTCCTTCCTCCTCCAGCCCCCACAGTTTTGGTTGCTGTTGAGGAAAACTAAAATGGAGCATAATTATTGTTTCAGTTTTATGAGTAAATTTGGATTTGCTATGGTAAACCATGCATTATTTTGCACAATCAAAACTTCACATTATTTTGATTTTATTTATGTATTTATTTATGTATTTATGTATTTATTTATTTATTTATTTTAAAATATTTTATTTATTCATGAGAGACACAGAGAGAGGCAGAGACATAGGCAGAGGGAGGAGCAGGCTCCATGCAGGGAGCCTGATGTGGGACTTGATCCCGGGACCCCAGGATCACGCCCTGGGCCAAAGGCAGGTGCTAAACCACTGAGCCACCCAGGGATCCCCTTGATTACATTTAAATGCAAAATTTTCAAACTGTACTGTACCTGGACTTTGCCTTTTTTAATTCATCATAGTTTATCCATCACCCATAATCAATATCAAATAAATATTTGATAATAAATGGTTTAAAAGGTAGCATTTTGATTTAGGCACACTGAGTATCCAGGCTAGAGCTGTCTTAGAGTTATCTTCCCTTAATTTTTTGCATATTGCTATGTGGAGATGCTGAGCTTTGTTATAGTGTGAAATGTCAGGCATTTTAGCATTTCTTTTTCTTAAAGTGACAATTTTCATGTAGATGCTATCATAATACTAATGTATGTTGCTTTATCTTAAAAATATATCATGACTCCTGCTTTTTCTTTTGATTTAAAAAATAATTGTTAGTGTATCCAATAGTAAGTATTAATATTTAAGCAACTTTGAATATCTCTTGGGGCAATTACAAATCTTAGTGCTTAGGGGCTGGCTCTTTGATTGTTTTGCCTAGTCTAAAAGACTAGATAACTGGGCAAATCAGTAAACCTTAGAGGGGCTTGAACTTTGTTCAAACTAAAATCTTTGGAATGTTATCAAGTTATATTAAAATTTTTCTTGGAAGAAAGATTACAGATCTGTATGAGATACCAAAAAAACCCAGATTTCCTTAAAAGTCAACTGTAGTATGAAAAATAATGTGAACCTAAATTTTTAGAATTCAGTTTTTTCTTCCTTTTAGCTATGCTCCATTGAAGTAACTTGTGAATCAGCCAGCGTGATGGCTGCAACACTGGCTAATGGTGGTTTCTGTCCAATTACTGGTGAGAGAGTACTGAGCCCTGAAGCAGTTCGAAATACTCTAAGTTTGATGCATTCCTGTGGCATGTATGATTTCTCAGGGCAGTTTGCCTTCCATGTAAGTAATTGTTTAATCTTAATTTTCTCTTGCTAGAAACTAGTCTGGACTAGTTCTTTTAAAAATACTGTTTGAACTTTGGTTCTCAAGCAGACATTAATTTTTGAGAGAGAGAGACACTTTTTCAAGGTTAATTTGTTACAGACTTGGTAAGGAATAGAGTTAAGCAGTCTGCCGGATATTCTAAAGAACTTGAAGTTTAATTTATAGAACCTCATCACTTGTACTTACAAGGCATTCCAATGTAACAGGGTTGGTACAGACATTATCTGCTTTTTCTTGTTAAATATTTAGCATTACGGCGATTACATACCTCAAGAATTCCTTAAGTTCAGAAGGAACGCATAATTGTAATGTTTAATATCTTTGGTTATGTTATAGATTTTTTAAAGCACTTAAAGTATATTTAAGTTAATAAAATATACTCCTTTAGTCTCTGTTGTACACTTGTGAACATTTGTGTATGCGTGTGCAATGAATGTATAGACTTTCTTACCTCATTCTGCCTATGTGAAGACATAATGCCCTAAAAAAATTTTTTTTGAGATTTTATTTATTTATTCATGAGAGACACACACAGATAGGGGCAGAGACACAGGCAGAGGGAAAAAAGCAGGCTCCCTGCTGAGTATGGAGCCCAATGTGGGACTCGATCCTGGAGTTCTGGGAACACGCCCTGAGCCAAAGGCAGACGTTCAACCACTGAGCCACCCAGGGTCCCAAAAAAATTTTATTTGAAAATTTTAAAGCAAAAATAGAGAAATGCATTTAACATTACCCACTACTCAACCTTGATAATTATCATTATATGACCAATATTGTTTATCTTTATTCCCCACCCCTCCATAGTTTAATATGTAATTCTAAATAAGGACTTAAAAAAAAAACATAGCATTATTACATTTTTAAAAAGATAACATCTTAATCTTTAACATCATCAAGAATTTAGTGTTCAGAAGATCCGGATTGATTATTTTATAATTTCCTCGACTTGGCAAATATGGGCCATATGCTATGATAGTTGTATCTCCTCTTATTATTATTTTTTAACTATGGTTTCCCCCTTGATGTTTTTACTTGTTATTTTTAGTTGAAAAAACTAGGTCGTTTATCCTGTAGTTTCTCACAGTCTAGATTTGGTTTATTATATTCATACCATTGTCCCTTGTATCTTGTATTCCTTATAAATTGGTATATCCCATTCAGATGATTTTTTTTTCTTTCTTAGATTCTGTGCAAAATTACTTCTAGCAATAGGTATTTAGTAGCTGAATGTTAGTAAGCCATTAGTGAATACTACTATCCTGATGATACTGATTTTGTCTTTTATCATAATTATTGTCAAGTGTTCCATAATGTGAACTTAAAAGTTTTGAAGAGGATTAATTTGAATTAATCTTCTCTATTCCTCAGACAATTCTCTGACAGTATGCAGAGAATCTTTTTTTTTTTTAGAATCTTTTAAGAAGTTATAATTTCTCATTGTTTTCTAGTCATAGAATATTTTTTGAAAGTAATGTTTTATACTTTATTACATATTTATTATAGAATTAAAAAATATAGTCCAAAAGAGTAAAATAAAGACAAGCATACCCCACAATTTAGATATAATCTACTTTAATATTAGAGTATATCTTTTCAGATTTTTTTTCCATATTCAAATATATCTCAACCGTTCCATAGTGTTTTCTCATTCATTGTATTATAAACATGTCGAAAAATACGTACATTTGTAATGTTGGAATTCTACTGTGTATATGTAAACCATAGTAAGTTTAAGTTCCCTTATTATTGGGTATAACTTTTCTTTTTTTTTTAAATATTCACATCTATATCCTTTTTTTCAAATTATTTTCAGGTTGGTCTTCCTGCAAAATCTGGAGTTGCTGGGGGCATTCTTTTAGTTGTCCCCAATGTCATGGGCATGATGTGCTGGTCTCCTCCTCTGGATAAGATGGGCAACAGTGTCAAGGGAATTCACTTCTGTCATGTAAGCATATTTTCTTAATGAAAATAATGGTCATAGAATGAAACCATCCAGTGATTCAATGTTTTAAATTTAATTCCAATATAGTTAACATACAATAATGATATATTAGTTTCAGGTGTACAATATAAGTGACTCAGCAATTCTCTACATTACCCAGTGTTGATCATCATCATCCCCCTCACTTATTTCACCCATACCCCCACTTACCTCTCCTCTGGTAACCAGCAGTTTGTTCTCTGTAGCTGAGTCTGTTTTTTGATTTATTTCTTTTTTGCCTCTCTATTTATTCTGTTTCTTAAATTCCACATACGAGTGAAACCATATAGTATTTGTCTTTTTCTGACTGGCTTATTACTTCACTTAGCATTATACTCTCTAGATCCATGCATGTTGCAGCAAATGGCAAGATTTCATTCTTTTTTATGGCTGAATAATATTGCATTGTGTGAATATGTATATGTGAGTGTGTGTATGTGTGTATATATATATATATATCTATTCATCTGTTGATGGACATGAGCTATTTCCATAGTTTGGCTATTGTAGATAATGCTCCAGCAAACATAGAGGTGTATGTCCCTCAAATCAGTGTTTTCATATTCTTTGGGTAAATGTGAAATTGTGTGATTACTGGATCATAGGGTAACTTTTTTTTTTTTTTTTTAACTTTTTAAGAAACCATACTGTTTTCCATAGTGGCTGCACCAGTTTGCATTCCCATCAACAGTGGTTTTGATTTGCATTACCCTGATGATGAGTGATGTTGAACTTTCATGTGTTGACCATCTGCATGTCTTTGGAGAAATGTTTGTTCGTGTCTTCTATCCATTTATTAATCGGATAATTTGTTTTTTGGATGTTGAGTTGTATCAATTTTGGATACTTACCCTTTATCAGATATGTCATTTGGAAGTATCTTCTTCCATATAGGTTGTTTTTTGGTTTAGTTGATTGTTTCCTTTGCTATGCATAAGCTCTTTATTTTGATTTGGTCTCAATACTTTGTTTTTGCTTTTGTTTTCCTTGGCTCAGGAGACCTACCTAGAAAGATGTTGGCTATAGCCAGTGCCGAGGAGTTACTGCCTATGATCTCTTCTAGGATTTTTATGGTTTTTAGGTCTCACATTTAGGTCCTTAATCCATTTTAAGTTGAGTTTTGTGTATGATGTAAGAAAATGATGCGCTTTCATTTCTTCTGCATGTAACTTTCCAGTTTTCTCAACACCACTTCTTGAAGAGACTATCTTTTTCAGCCATTGTATGTTGTTTCCTACTTTGTCAAAGATTTATTGACCATATAATTGTGAGTTTATTTCTGGATTTTCTCTTCTGTTTCACTGATCTATATGTCTGGGTTTTTGTTGTTGTTGATGTTTTTAAGATTTTATTTTGAGAGCGAGAGAACACAGCAGGGAGAGTGGCAGACAGTGGGAGAGGGAGAAGCAGGCTCCCAGATGATCACAGAGCCTGATGTGGGGCTCAATCCCAGGACTCTGGGATCATGACCTGAACTGAAGGCAGATACTCAGCTGACTGAGCCAACCAGGCGCCACTGTATGTCTGTTTTTGTGCCTGTACCATTCTGTTTTGATTACTATAGCTTTGTAATATAACTTGAAGTCTGGAATTGTGATACCTCTGGTTTTTTCTTTTTCAAGATCGCTTTGGCTATTTAGAGTCTTTTCGGTTTTATACAAATTTTAGGATTATTCTAGTTCTGTGAAAAATGCTTTTAGTATTTTGATAGAAATTGCATTAAATCTGTAGATTGCTTTGGATAGTATAGACATTTTAATAATATTTGTTCTAATCCATGAGCATGGAGTGTCTTCTATTCCATTGCTTTGTATCATCTTCAGTTTTTTTCAGCAGCGTTTTATAGTTCAAAGTACAGGTCTTTCACCTCTTTGGTTAAGTTTATTACTAGATATTTTATTATTTTTGGTGCAATTATAAATGAGATTGTTGGGACTCCTGGGTGGTTCCGTGGTTGAGTGTCTGCCTTCGGCTCAGGGCATGACCCCAGGGTCCTGGGATCGAGTTCTGCACTGGGCTCCTTGTAAGGAGCCTGCTTCTCCCTCTGCCTGTGTCTCTGCCTCTCTCTCTCTCTGTGTGTGTGTGTGTCTCATGAATAAATAAATAAAATCTTTTCGAAAATAAATAAATGGGATTATTTTCTTAATTTCTCTTTGTGATTTATTATTAATGTATAGAAATGTATTGGATTTCTCTATATTGATTTTGTATCCTGTGACTTTACTGAATTCATTTATCAATTCCAGTAGTTTTTGGGTGGAGTCTTTAGGGTTTTCTATATATAGTGTCATGACATCTGCAAATAGAGAAAATTTTCTTCTTTACCAGTTTGTATGCCTTTTATTTCTTTTGTTGTCTGATTGGTGTGGCTAGGACTTCCAGTACTATGTAGAATAAAAGTAGTGAGAGTGGACATCTTGTTCTTGACCTTAGGGTAAAAGTTCCCAAGTTTTTTCCCATAGAGTATGATGTTAGTTGTGGGTTTTTCGTGGATGTTGTATAATAATGTCATGTAAGTGGTACCATCCAGTGATTCCATTTCTTTACTCACTTCAGTGGTCTTTTGATGGTTGGCATTCTCCCTACCTACCAGTTACTCATCGAGTAGCTTTCAACTGCTTCATCAGATAGCTGCCATATACTCAGAAAATTGCATTTGTTGAATGCTGATGTTTTACTTGTCATGGTTTTAAAAAGTTTTGTTTTCAAAAGTTGAACTAAAGTTATTAAACTTGGAAAGGTTTAAGTTTAAAGCACAACACAATTTATTATAGTTTAATATATCATTGTTAATATGCATGTTTATCCATAAACTACCATGAAAGTCTCTTTTTTGAGGACATAAGCACTGGTAAAGTAAAATTGTTACTACTGTTGATTAGTTCAATATTTTATGTTGCTCCCCAAGTCTTGCTAATATTTCAGCTCTTGGTTTTATGTACATTTATTACTTTTTAGACTCTATATTGAATGCCATAATTTTTCTGAAAACTTTCTCAATTAAAATTCTGATTTATTTTTCAGTTTTTTGTATTTTAGAAAAACTAGAAGACATTGGATTGCTTATAGATTACAATAGATTATAACTAGAATAATTATTTTTATTTTTGTGATGCTTTATGGTTATTTGATAGAATAGTTCTTTCATATGGCCTGTTGGTATAGTGCCTATTTTATAGGAAATGAAAATTAAACAATTTGATGGTATAACCCCCAGGGTCATACTAGTAAGCAGTGTTCTCAAGATTTTATCCATGTCTTCTCGTTTTGATTTCAGTTCCCTTCTTGATGTATCATGCTGCTTTATTAACATACAGTGGTATTTTCCATGAGATAGTAGTTAGGTTAGGTTAGTATTAGTGTGATTTTTTTTTTTTAATATGAAAATCAATAGCCATTGAAGAGACAACCTCTTAACTTGTTCTGTTTATTTATAGGATCTTGTTTCTCTCTGTAATTTCCATAACTATGATAATCTGAGACACTTTGCAAAAAAACTTGATCCTCGAAGAGAAGGTGGTGATCAAAGGGTAAGCAAAATTCTTATTTAGATTATTATGATTTTTCTAAGAACATGAGATTCACCTGTTTGAATAGAACTTTGTTAGTGGCCTCATATATTTGCTGATCACAAAGGACTGTACACAAATTGTTGACATTTTTATCCTGGAAACAGTGATAAAGATATTGTTTCATTTAAATTTCAACTGGTTAGCTTAGCAGCAGTGTTTCCCTCCCCACCACCCATTTTCCTATTTTAAGCGATATTTTTAAGAATTGATTCTGTTAAAAAAATAAAGAATTGATTCTGTTCCAAGAAAACATTAGAAAGTGCTACATGCTATTTAAAAAAAAAAAAAAGCCTTGTTTTTACTCTTAATATTTGTTAGCTTATAGTCTTGAAGTTTATTTTGATGTGGATGGATATATAAATGGAAAAGGATTATACTACTAGTGAATGACCTTTGAAAGCCACATAGTAAGTTTTATTGGCCACTATAGTTGAGATACTTTCCTATAAAAAATGTTTAATGCAGAATTCTTGAAACTCTTACTTTAAACTAATATTGTTTATCAGTGTGTTTGGCTTCATATTATTGCATATACCTGCTTTTTTAGAGCTGATATTTAAGAGTTGGGACTTAAATTTTAGGAACAAGATTTTTTTGTCTTCATAGTTATTCACTGGAACAAGGACTTGTTTTTGAGTTTTAATTAAATTCCTTTACATCCCATCTATAAAATGTTTTATAGTAATAAATACCTAACTAGACTTGAAGCTAATAGAAATAGAAATTATTTTTAATGCATACCAAGAAAATTTTCCTATTGTTAGTTCCAATCAAAGTAACTTCTAACATATATGAGAATTATGCAAAGCCAAAAGAATAGAAACTTCCATGAGAGTCAACATGAGTAACATGGAACAAAACATCAAATGGTGGTGGGTGAAAATGTTAACAGATTTTAATAACATTCATTGAAAAATGCCGTTTTATAGCTTGGACCTTTCTTCACTCAAGTGCACTAATAAATTATGTATGTTGCTTGAACAACTAGCATTCCTTTGGACCATTGGACTATGAAAGTCTCCAACAAGAACTTGCTTTAAAAGAGACAGTGTGGAAAAAAGTGTCACCTGAGTCAAATGAGGACATCTCTACAACTGTAGTATATAGAATGGAAAGTCTGGGAGAGAAAAGCTAAAGAAATGGGTTCTAGTTTCAGAATGTTCTTCATTTAACCTTTCAAACATCTTTAGCTTTTTGCATACTATAAATATTTATTTGAGTTTTTTTTGTGTTCTCATCCTTGGGTGCTGGAGCCATAAAGCTTTTTAATCTTTGTATAAAGATAATAGATTAAAAAGTGGATTTGTTGGTCTTTAAAAAAGTATTTATAAATAAGTAAAGCATATTTGCTTTATCTTTAATGATGCAGAACGGAAAAATTCCTTTAAATTTTTCATGGTATAATTAAAATTTTAACAATCTTCATTTTAAAATATTAACAAATATGTAATTTTTGGTTCTAAAACCCACACATTGAACTCATAAGTTTCATTACATTTTGTTTTTTCTTTCCCAGTTTTACAACTGACATAATGTCTGTAGGAGCAATAGAAAGTTATTTCATTGCTAAATTCAAAACTAAAAAGGCAAAATTAATCCCAAATTATTTAATATAGCAGTAGATCATAAAATTAGCTTAAGGTTTACATTTTATGCCATTTTTTAGTGATAGATTGGCTTTAAATTTTTAAAACTTCATTTTAAATTTTATGAAACACTTTAAAATATAATCATGTCTTTGCTTTTTTTACTTTGCAATTCTTCTTTGTTCTGTCAAAATTGTCATGTACAGGAGTGTCTTATGTTACTAAAACATTCCAGCCAAAGAATCTCAGAAGTAAGATAATGACGTTTCACTGTTAAAAAGCTATAATGGTTACTCAGAAGGAGCAACAGTGAGTGTCTTCAAGTGAAATGTTTACCTGAACAATTTTATTTTCGTATTATCCACATTACTTTTTCTATGTTATATTTAAGTATGAATGGTGAAATCTTGGGTTTTAGCTTTTAATATTTTTATTATAATTTCACAAATGCTAATCTTTTATGATAAATTATAACATCTCAAAGTTAGCTTTATTTGAACTCTTAGAGTACTTAAATGAATTCAGTCTGATAGTAGTAAGTAAGCTACTAAAATGTTAGATCTGAATCCTTTTGTTTGGTTATAAAAATGCAATATTGAGAATCAAAACTTGTTTTTAAAAGGATTATTTTGAATAATTTACAATGTTTAAAGTTTGTCTTGGCAAAGTGGTTGTAAAATTCTGTAGGACCTATTCACACTTCTTCCTTCTTCCAGATATCTCTGCTTTTTCCCCACAATTTCTTTATCATAGCTGCAAGGAGTTTTTTGTTTCTATTTTATTTATTTTTAAGCTTAACAGATTTTGGAGGGCAGTGATGGTCTAGAAGGAGAACTTGATAGTTTTTAAGTGTCATGGCAAATATGTGATAACATCTATGAAAGTAAATAATGTAGTAAAAAAGGTTTCACTGAGTAATTTAGATACTGTTGCAAATATGCAGAAAACTTGATCATATGATGTCTGGTGTTTGGGGACTATGACATTAGAAAAAGAAGTTCCCTTCCAAAGGTGTTGGTTAAAAGCTTTTTGGGCTAAGTTAAGTATTAAATTTAAATATTTAAATATATGTTAAGTTTTAGAGGATTTTTTCAAGGATTTATGGTTACTTGAATACATCTCTAATGTACAAATGCATATCTCACTGGATGCTTCTGGTTTGGTTTGGCCATTTATAGAGCAGTGGGTTTTTTTTTTTTTTTTTTTTTTTAAGGCCTTGCTTGTTTCTCCAACACCTTTAAACAGTATCATTTGTACTGTGACTTCCACCAGAGCCATTTGCAGTTTGGGGAATGTCTTAATTGATAGATCAGAAAAAAGGCTTTATTTTTCCTTTATGCTCTAAAGTGTTAACTTTTACTATTTGGAGAGTGGTTTTACTTTATAAAATGAAAATTTAATGTTTCCCATTGTATCCATATGTATAGATTTCAAAATTATGTTGTTAATTTATGGTACTTATGTTGGTAAAGAGCAAATGCACACTTAACAGTGAAGTAGTATTAACCTAACCTGTGTGTATAGAATCTTGTGAAGGATGAGCATCCAGAAATTTTGGGGGTATCCATATGGAAGAAGGGGGAAGGTACTGTGAATAGGCCTCCAAACTTTACTTAAAAAAAAAAAAAAGAAGAAAAATCTTTGCCAGATTTAAAGACATTCTTTTAAATTGATTCCTTCAGTATTTTTAATACCTTTTCAAATAAAGTTCTTGAAAAGTACCCAGTATTGTGGATTTAACATTTCATGCCATTACTGATTCTTGATATTCAAGCATTTAGGAGTTAGCACATCTGTTTTTCTTTTTTTTTTTTTTCATTATTAACATTTCATTTGAAATGCATATCCTTCCTGAATTACTTTATTTTTAGCATAAATGTTGTGCATTTTATCCTTAGTGTTTGGATTAAAACATTTGTGTTATTTAGCTTTCTTTCATTTGCTTTGTATATTTAAAAATGTACCTTTTATTTTCAAGTATGCCTACTTTTTGTATTGTACAATAAATTTATTTTAAGCTGATTTTATTGTTTTTTTTTTGTTTTGTTTTGTTTTTGATGAAAGCAACTCTAGCATTTTGAATATAAAACAAGTATTTGGAATTTTAGCATAAAAATTTCTTTTATGAAGATACTATTAAAATGCTTTATATTTTTAATTCTGAGGCTGTTGAGATATTAGAAATACTCAAGGGCTTTGATTTTTTTTTTTTTTTTTTTTTTTTTAAGCAAAGTAGAGTTGGTGGGGTTTTTTGAGGGATAGGTTGCTTTCCTGTTGGATGTACTAGAATTATTTGAATAAAGACTTTCCTCCCAAATTTTTTTGGGGTGTTGTTCCATTTGACAACATAAAAAAAAAGTATACCCTATTTACTATTTCTGCTTTCTGAGGAAGAGTATCACTGATTTTAATGGACTCTCAACTATCTGTTGTCCAGCATAGGAAAAATATATTGTTAAATAAAATGAAGAGTATCAGTCATACTACTACTATAAAATTGTCATTCACAGAGTTATGTTGAGTGCAAGAACTATAATATAGAAATTTACCTTAACTACTTTTTAAGGATTTAAGGAATTTAATTCATTTTTAAGGAATTTTTCAGAAGGAACTTAGTTCTTCTGTATATTTACACAGCATAGTTGGTCAAATATAGTACAGTTGACTCTCAAACACAGGGTCGAACTGCATGAGACCACTTATATAACTTAATTTTAGGCCAGTACTGTAATGTATTTTATCTTCCTTATGATTTTCTTAATGACCTTTTTCTTTCCTAGTGTACTATGTATGTTTTAGTGTACTGCTTATATTCTTGGTCAGTGTAGGCTGTTAGTAGTTAAGTTTTGGGGGAGTCAAAAATTATGTGCAGATTTTCAACTACACAAGGAGCCGGTATCCCTAGTTCCCACCACAACATTGTTCAGGGTCAGCTGCACTTTTCCACCCCAACATTGTTCAAGGTCAACTGCACTTTAAATATTTCTATTTGATCAGATCTATCATTTGCATCCAGAGATATCCCAAATATATTAGAGAATTTTAAAACTATTTGAAGGGGAAATACCATTGTTTATAAGAATTTGTATTTGTGGGATTTTTGATAAAATTCTTTGGGGGCTAGTAAATAAGGAGTTCAAGTGTCATAATATATTCAATATGTAATGATTGCTTACTTTTAAAGATACAGTTGGAATTTTTTGTTACTATTTTTAATCCATTTAAAGCAAAGGGAGAGGTGACTCAAAAGATCTTGGTGATCTTGGTCTGACAGTGTAGAGTTTTATAGGCATGCATGTAATGTGGAAAGAAACACTGATAGATACCGGTCTGTATCCTGGTAATTTATGTGTAATGTGTGGGTGTTACATGTGTATGTTTGTAAGTATATATATATATCTGTATATGTCTGTCTATCCATCCATCTATCCATTTATCAGTCCATCCATCTTCTGAAAATTAGCAGCAGTTCTTTACACATAGTGTCTTATGTATCAATGGTTCGTTGCTTCATTCCTATCCCAAGTTTTGTCATAGAAGAATTCTTTTTAATTTATTTTTTATTTTTTTCATAGAACTCTTAACGTTTTTGCTGCCCCCACAATTTATAAAATATAACATATTTCCCTTGTTAAATTTAACTCTAAAAGATTGTGATTCCTTTTGTTGTGCCATTCACTACCTGCACTGTCAGGGCAAGGGGGTAACAGTATTGGGAAACTCTGTAAGAGGCAAAGGAAGAACTATAAATTTCATGTGGAAGTTGAATTTAAGGCAGTCTCCAAAATTTTTTACATGGAAGGATTATATTCAACTGAAAGTAATGTACTCATTTTGAACACCTTATGTAATAGATTTATTCCAAAAACTGCACAATTTTTATATTTATTTTTTTTAATTTTTTAATTTATTTATGATAGAGAGAGGCAGAGACATAGGCAGAGTGAGAAGCAGGCTCCATGCACCGGGAGCCCGACGTGGGATTCGATCCCGGGTCTCCAGGATCGCGCCCTGGGCCAAAGGCAGGCGCTAAACTGCTGCTCCACCCAGGGATCCCCAATTTTTATTTTTTAAGAATGTGCTTTGCTATTCTCTTGTGAAAATGTGGGTGTTTGTTCTAACTACTCTTAAATTCTAGAATGCAATTTTTAAAAAAGGGTAGCATGATTTCTGCCTAGTTCCTTTACTATTTTATAGTAAATGTTCTGTTTACATTGTATAATAAAACCAAAGCCAGATGTTGGAGATACAGCTGCTATGATGCATCGTGACCTATCCTTCAGTTTTCACCTAGATTTATTCAGAAGAGACTTTTACTTAGTGTTTTTTGCATTCTCTGTCATGGAGTTCAAAGGCAAAATAAAGCAGGAAAATATATTCAAATAAACTAAGTTCAACCACTTTTATTTCATATTGTAGCATAGTTAAAAACATTTGTTTCTTACACAGATAGAAATGGAAGGAATTTAATTGGACTGGGAGAGGTTCTGTTACCCCTCTTCTCTCTTCCCTGCCCAAGTAGTTTATCAAAGTGAATTCCATACAGACCTGAAGAAATTTAGAGTTCTACTTAGTCTCTTTTACTTTAGTTTTTAAAACTACTATAAAAGGCATCTTAGAGGGACGCCTGGGTGGCTCAGTGGTTGAGCGTCTGCCCTCAGCTCAGGGTGTGATCCCACTTCCGGAATCGAGTCCCGCATCAGGCTCCCCGTGAGGGGCCTGCTTCTCCCTCTGCCTGTTTCTCTGCCTCTCTCTGTGTGTCTCTCTCGAATAAATAAATGAAATATTTTAAAAATAATAAAAATAAAGGCATCTAGAGCAAAATCTGCAACATAAAACAGCTGGCAAAAATGACGTTAAAGGGTCCTTAAATATAGAAAAGGTACTTACTTTTTAAATAGAAGATGTTAAGGAGAATGATCATAAATCCTTAATGAAGTGATTCTATTATATTGTAATTTTAAAATGTTCTTTATATTTTGAAATATGAAAGATTATTAATTTTAAGGTTTACTTTACCATTTGTTTTGTAGATTGTAGTTCCACTTTAGTGGTCTTTATAAGTTGTAGCTGTAGAGATTTTTAAGATCAGCAAAATGGGGGACCCCTGGGTGGCTCAGCAGTGTAGCTCTCATGAATAAATAAATAAAATCTTTAAAAAATAAAATATGCCAAATGTATAATTTGTTGATTAAACTTTGTTTAAACTTTTGTTGATTAAACTTTTATAATGGCTTTCTAATCAATTAGATTAACCTTTAACCAAAATGAGTGATAGAAAATAGCACTTGAGTGTACTGCCTTTTTTGGTGGTGTCTGGTATTTTTTGCATAAATTTTTATTCAGAACTGTTGTGTATGGGATAAAAAAAGAACAAATTATGATTCTTGGTGCCAAATGCTGTGATGATACAGTTCAGTTTGGAGGTTCACAAGAAAAAGTAATGAAATGACAAGTTTTGGCAATTGATCTCATAACACTGTTATTAGATTTTCAACTCTAAATCTCATTTACTAAGTCAGAAATATTTAGTTAAATCTCAGTGATAAAGAACGACTTGGTATATCTACTTTTAAGCCAAATTTTAATATCTGAGGATGTGAGTTTTCTGGACATGGTATTATTAAAAATATTGTTTTTTTTTCATTATTTACCTTCTGAAATACTTCCAATGCTAATACCCCAGATGATTGAAATTATCTGTCAGGAAGGCTTAGCATTTTCTTTTTCTTTCTTTCTTTCTTTCTTTCTTTCTTTCTTTCTTTCTTTCTTTCTTTCTTTCTTTCTTTCTTTTTTTTTTTAAAGATTTTATTTATTTGACAGAGCGAGCGCACAATCAGGGCGCGGCAGGCAGAGAGAGAAGGAGAAGCGGGCTCCTAGCAGGTGTGGAATCTGATATAGGGCTCCATCCCAGGACCCTGGGATCAGGACCTGAGCCGAAGGCAGGCACTTCACTGACTGAGCCACCCAGGTACCCCTGGAAGGCTTAACTTTTAAAAGGAAAAGTTCTTGAACAGTTTTAGATTTGTTTCCATATTAACATGTCTGGTAATTTTTGTTTATATAATGAAAATCTCTGTCCCGTAATTCCACTTTGGAACCCTGAGTTACGGTTTTAGTTCATATTCTCTAAACAGCTGAAGAATTTTTTATTTTTAAAACATAGTTCAACCTTTCTAGATCTTTGATGTTCTTTCATTTATCATAATCTCATAATATTTTAGAATTTGATAATTGAGGGTCACCAGGGTGACTCAGTTGTGTCCAACTCTTGATTTCGGCTCTGGTGTCATGATCTCAGGGTCATGAGATCAAGCTCCAAGGTCGGCTCTACCCAGGGCATAGAGCCTGCTTAAGATTCTCTCTCTCCTACCCCCTGCCCTTCCCACAGTTGCACGTAAGCAAGCTCTCTCTCTAAGAAATAATATAAATAAGAATCCCATAACTGTGCTTGAAAGTTAAATAAATCCTAAAGTTTATCTGGTGCAAACTCCGACTTCAGCCAACCCCCTTTTCCAGATTTCTTAGCACCTTGCTTTCTCAGTTAACATATGTAGAATATTTTTTTTCTCTGTCTTCATGGAGTTTGGTCTGTTTTGTGTTTTGTTATGACAGCCGTTTGTTTATTGGTTATTTCTAATGAAAAGCATAATTGGCAATAGTTAAAGTGACTAAGTTATTTGGCAAACTGTCCCATCAGTGTTTGTTAAAACTACTTAATTGTATTTTTCTAGTAAACAGTCTTATGCCACAATTTATAAAGACTAGTAAAGTTAGAAGTGAATGTTACAATTCTAAATATAAAACATTACCCTGGAACCTTTGAAAGAAAAGTAAGTGTAGCAAAAATGTGATTCTAAATATAGATGTTGCACCATTTGCTTTTTAAAAGAAGTTCCTTTGGGGTTAGGTTATATATTTAAGTAAAAAGGTCAAATAAGCAAAAGGTTATGGGAGTTCTAAACAAATGTTTTCTAGAAGAAAAAATCTTTTTCTCTGCAAATTAGCTTTTCTCAGCACATACTATACAAAATATCTAGCTTATTTCCTTTATTTTTAGTTTACATATTGGGATCTCTGGGTGGCTTCAGAACAAGGCACCTCATTTGTCAGTGTATTATTCTATCGTGTATATTGTCCTTAGCACCATTTTCCATTTCATAGTTCTGGATTGATTGATTTTTTAAAGGAAACTTCTATTGCTGTTCTTGAAAAGCATTACTTTTTAAAAGCCTTTGTTGACTTAGAAATGTTACAACTTAAAATATTATTTTTAAAAAAGTATGAATTTCTTCCCCAAATTTAAACTTGGCTAATAGGTAGCTCTTTTTCCCACAAGTTTATGTAGATAAAAACCTGAACTTTTAGGAGACTGGCTCTTACTGAGTATAATCTGCTTGTTTTCACATTATACTTACTAAAGTAGAATGGCCTTGAAGTACTCCCATCAGTTATACTAGTATAACTATTCATATTTGGACTATTCCATTGCAAAAATCAAATTGAAATGATAACTGTTAGCCTTTCGTTAAACTTCTCTTTCTAATTACTAGTTTTCATGATTTTGTATGTGCCTTTCACAAATCATCACTAAGGGGCAATTATTACAAATTATCCTTTGAGGGATTCATTTAATTCCATTAAATGAGATTAATTATGTTGTATAAAACCATGATGTAAATTATTCATTGGACTCCATCCACATTTTGTTGTTTTGTTCTTTTGCATAGTCACTCACAATTAAAGATCCTAATTGAAAAATTCAAAGTATATTAATTTCAAGTATTCTTTTTTAAGCTTTTTTCCCTCATAACTCATTTTTGGCTGAAAATGAGGTGACATAAAAATTATGTCAAAGTTACTCATAAAAATGGGGTTTCATTTCAAGCCTTGTATTGCTGATATGTTCATTTCCAAATCTTGTTGACATTTGCTATTCTAGGGTTTACTTTCTTTAAAAAGTTAAAAACATAAGTGTTAAAATTCAAACTTTTTTCATTATAATAAAGTTTGTTGGTAATTTATTATTTTACCTTCAACTTTGAATGCATACATCTGTGTGTCCAGGTCTATGCACAAGATTTATAATATAAATAAATAAATGAACTAAATGATGTTTCTACTTCTAATTGAAATGAATGTTGCAGTTTTTGAACAATGAAAGTTTATTAACATCTCTTGATGAAATTATAGAACAAGTGATTTTGTTAAAATTCTATGATGACTAATACTAATAACCCTTTTAAATCATTCCAATAAAATATTCCTGCATTAATGTCTCTTCTTTTTACCTAAAAGAGAAACTTTAGAGAATGGTTTTAAGGAGGTGGGGAAGTAAAGCTTAACTTTCTATTGAGGGGTTTGTGAAGTGTTTCAACTAAAACAGGATATTAAAACAAAACTTTTTAATAATAGTATGTATGATTTTTTTTTCACCTGAAGGAGAAACAAAGGAGAAAGAAAACTAACTTGCTGTTTTTAGCCAAGTAATAAAAACTTGAGAAGCTTTAATTTTTATTTTGTCTCTGTTGTGCAATTTTATTTTACATCCACCATATATGTCTGCCACAGAATCAGCACTGCTATTTATTTGGTATTCCTTATGTTTTGGGCTTTGTCATGTATTAGTGCATTTACCTCATATTTAGGGACTCTGGATAAAGGGCTGTTGCTATGTTTGCCTCTTGAGTTTTGTAGTTTTTGCTTTGCAAAAATTCCCATTCATTGCTGTCATGAATTTTAGAATTTTTTTTTTAGTTAAGAATTTGCAATCTTAAAAAAAAAAAGAGTTTGCAATCTTCTGCAAAAGTTCTTAATAGATTGAAACTTGTGGTTTACCTAGTGTTTTTTGGACTTAAATAGGATCAGTGAATACTGGAAAGTTGGGGACATAGAAACCTAATGTGATACAAGGCATGAAGTTTTTTTTTTTTTTTTTTCTGGCATGAACTTCTGATTCTTGTTTTCTAACTTAAAAATGCATATAAATTTTCTTCTCTGTTACCTACTTTATTATTTTTTAAAACATAGTATTTACTACAAGTTCTGACTTTTTCTCCAGAGTTGGGGTAAAATTGGCTTCAGGAACATGTACCATTCTCATTCATTTTAACATAGACAGTAATGGTTAGTCTTAATCACAGGCTTGAAGTTACCATTTGTTCCTAAAATTGGCAGTGATTTTAAAAAGGATGTCTCATTTATACCTGCTGCCAGAGACCTTGGAAGTCTAGAGTTCCTGTCTCAGTCCCTTATCACAAGAAGCTTAACCGATTAAGACTGAATATACAGTGATGAGCCCTCCAAATTGTGGGCCAAAATTTAGATAATCTGTTTGCTCAGATCCTGCAGTTTTCTGTAGACTTCCCCTTTTGCTTTCAGTATCAGTAAATTTCAGTCCGCTCTAGCAACTGCCCAATACACCACCAGCAAAAACCTGACATCAAATCTTGAATAGCATGACTTTTAACCAGTGCAGTGCTTTGAGAATTTTTTTAATCCTTCTAAAGTCTAAGTAGGAACTATTATTACCTCTATGGATCTGTATAGATCTTGTAAGTTCCCTAAAATCACAGAACTTTTATATCTATAGCATTAGGATTTGTACCCAGACAGTTTTGCTTCCAGAGCTCATTGTTTTGACCATAGACTATATTATTTCCCATTGCAAAATGTAAGTGGAGCAACTTTTGTCTCCTTGTTAATAAAATTGGGCTATTCTATGGGAACATAAGGACAATAACAGTTTCAGAGTGCTTTGATAGAACAAAAGGAATTTCATGTCAAACAAGGTTATCCTGTAATAATTTCAATTTTCATTGTATGTAATGCAGGCAATGTCTCCATCACATGTCCCCAGTATCCTATGATCGTCATATGTGCATGTATTTATTTCATTCATAGAGAAGAACTTTCTATTTCCAAAGATACTTTTTTGTGATGGGAGGTTATTATTGGCGGGGGGCGGGGGGGGCCTTTCAGCAGACAGCACATTTGTTCTAAAATGTTTGTGTAAGTGGGAAAGTTAAGTCCAATATTACTTAACCACAGCAGATAACAGATCAGCCCTAAATACTACAGTGAAATCGTTTTTTAATTTAGCTTTCTTATAAGTGCTTTTCATTACTTAAAAAGTTTCCTCGTTGTATATTTCTACAGCACTAAATATAAATTGGTATATTAGCACTAAAAGCTGATGTTTGTTGTAACTCTTTAAAACTTGTAAGATTCATTTTTAAATCGTTTTAAATCTTTTTGTTTGTCTCCTCTAAATGTCTGTCAGCTAACCTTAATTTTAAAACTTTTGTAAACTGTGACTCCATAAAGCTTTTCTTAAAGCTCAGTTGTAGGGGTTTTCATTAATCTTACATAGAAGAATTCTATGATCTGGAACCTTAACATCCAAAAGTGAATTTTTCTTCGTTCACTTACTTTTAGGGTAAAATGTATTTTGAGACTAGAATGATTCAGTGATTAAAAACAAAACAGTTTGTATTTTCATCTACCATCATTTGTAGTTCTTGTATATGTGTTTTATTTTAATAAGGTTTGAAACAAAATCACAGAAACATGCCATGTGTACTGGAATATGAAGAAACACAATTCTACTATTAAATTATATCTAAAAAATGAATTCTGCCTAATTCTAATGCCCTTACTCAGGGAAGCTGGTAGTAAACGTACCTATTTTCCAATTAAATTGTTCCTCCAATATTGCTTTTATAATTAGTAGGATACAAGAGTAGTCAAGTAGTTCCTTCTTTATATGATGCTGCTCATCCACTAAAGTGGCTATAAGAAAAGTAGGATTGTTCTGGTTTCTAGGCCTCCCAATTAATTATTATTAGCCCCAGTTTACTTAGTTAACAGCTTTTCATTTATAATACCAAGAATTTTATTTTCCTCTTGTGTGAGTTTTTTTCTCTTCACTTCAGGTAGTACATATAGCTCACCTACCAATATGTCTAATAGATCCCGCTATTTAAGTGCAAATGTGTAACTTTTCCTTTTTTTTTTTTTTTTGCTTTTTTCCTACTAAGAACTAGTTGTCTCTCCATATTTCACAGGTTTTTGTTTAAGCAGCACACAATTAGTTTAAGATATTTAGTAAATTTAAATTGATGGAGTAGTTCAGATTTTATAAAAAATAGCTTTAGCATTATCCTATTGTTCATTCACTAATTACTTCTTCAACCAATATTTATTTGTCTCTTGCCTGTTACATGTTAGATACTGCAGAGTGCTTAGGATGTGTGGTAGTGAATGAGTGATCAAGCCCTTGATGTTTGCAACCTAGAAGGGGATGCAGGTCTTGAATAACTAATAAAATAGCTAAAATGGTAATAAGTGATTTGTTCAAACTGACCCATTTAGATCTAGAATTTTTTTTTAAATCTAGAACTTTTTAGCTTATTAAGGAGGTGAGACGGTATATAGCAAATGGCACTTTTTATACACCTATACAATAGACTTCATGAGATGAATGTACAGTGTAGTTAAAGAACATGCACACTGGTCTTCAGTAAAACTTACAATGTTTTTTTTAAGAAATACACGAATATAATAAATGACAGAAAAGTACAAAGTGCCAGCAGAGGGTATAGCAAAAGACTTCATTTTGTCTGGATGAATAGGTATGGTTGGTTTCCCCTCAAAGGTGATAATTAAGTTTTGAATGAGTTAGAGGAAGGGTGAGGATTATAGGACAGTCTGCCTTGGAGGGACAGGAAGGAGCTCATTTGTAAAAGTGAAAGCAAAAATGATAGAAGAGTGAGGCAAAGTGAATGGAGATTGGCAAGATCACATGATGTAGGGTACTGTGTCCTAACTTTAAGGTACAGAATCCTAGGGCACAACCTCAGAGATTGGTTTAAGCATCTACATTTTTAAATAAGCACCCCAGGTGCTTCTGCTGCAGATAGTCCCCTGAACACAGTTTGGGAAATAATTTACATAGGATCTTACACACCACATTAAGAGTTTTGGACTATGTAAAATGCAATGGGAAACTTTAGGGCTTCTAAGAAAGGGGAATGACATGATTTGGCTTTAAAACCCTGCTTTGTGGGCAATTGATCAGAGGCAGACAAAAGTCGAAGTTCTGGGCCTCAGGTGGGACGTGATAGTGGCTTAGAATAGGGAAATAGACATGAGAAAAGTGAGCAGGAGACACATACAGGAGATGCAGTTGGCAGCACTGAGTGGTAGCATTTGGTGGGTGAAAAGGAGATGTCAAATGGACAACCAGGTTTTAGTATAAGTGATAGGGGAGATGGAGCTGTGTTTCTAAGATAGAGAACACCGGAGAAGCAAACCTTGGGAGTACGGGGAGAAATTAATTTTGATTGTTTAACAATTAAAGGGTATATTTGACTAAATAGATACCAAGAGGATCATTAATAGGGACTTAGATGAATGGGGTTATTTTTCTAATATAACAAGTTGGGGTAGAAAATCCAGGAAGTGTGCCAGCAATAAGATATACTTAGGCTCCAGCCACCCTTAATGTGTTGACGTTAGGCCTCCTGCCTGTCCCCTTAAAGTTACAAGGTAACTGTTCACTTTAGCCTCACTTGTGTGGTCAAAGTGGAAGAAGAAAAGGAGGAGGGATACCTAACTAAGTCAGACGAGTTTCCTAGAAACCCATCTGACCTGTACTGACCACAGCAGCAGCTACAAGACGATCTAGGGAAGGATTTTTAGATGCCACATCCTGTGCCTAACTAGCAGAGATTCACTTAGCATGAATGGGGTAGGAAATAGGTGATAGGTAGGCACTTGGCAGTGTGAGAAAACTAACTTCTATTTGGCGTATTTGTGAGATTCCCAAGTAGCAATGTTGGGGTATCAGATGTAGGCCTAAACCTTAAGAAAGTGGTCCCCGTGGGAGAGTACATTTGAGACTGTCAAGCCTTGTAGATTGCTCCAGGAGACAGTGCAGAATGAGAAGGAACCTTAAGGAACTCCCATTTTAAAAGTAGGATAGGGGGCACCTGGGTGGCTCAGTGGTTGAGCATCTGCCTTGGGCTCAGGGCATGACCCGGGGGTCCCGGGATCGAGTCCCACGTCGGGCTCCCTGCAGGGAGCCTGCTTCTCCCTCTGCCTGTGTCTCTGCTTCTCTTTCTCTCTCTGTGTCTCTCATGATTAAATAAATAAAACCTTAAAAAAATACAATAAAAGGCTAGAACAGTAGGTCTCCCACTAGGGAAAAATGTCCCATTAGGAGGAAATCCAGCATATCCTAGTAGAACTCAAGGAAAGAGCAGATAGGCGTGAAGTATGATGAGGGATGTCTATTTACATAATCTCTAATTTTCTTTTCGTGTGAAAGTGTCCTTTTATTTTAGTGAATGATAGTAGTAGTTGGTAGGGTTTTTATTTTATGTGCTCAGAAAATAAAAAAATTGGCAGCCCGTATTGGTAACCTCTTCCCCACAGTTAAAATTTCCTTGGCTTTGCGATCTAAAGTCCAAGAACTATTGGAGTGGAGTGAGTGTGGCTGCTGGTAGAAAAGACCCAGTTAAGAAGGTGAACCTGAGATAGATACAGGAGAGTGGAAACGGCCGATAAAGCACTGTCTCTGGAAAGAAACGGAGCTCTCAGCACAAGTGGAGGATTAGGTTTGGTGGGAGGAAAAGCATCTCTTCTAATAAAATAGGACATCTAGAGGCAGGCAGGCAGGTTTGCAGACCTGGAGGGAGAAGTTGAAATTTGTCTGTTGGTTCCCACTTTCCTGAAGAGTATAAAAGGAGGTTTTCAAAAAAAAAAAAAAAAGGCTTTCTGGGGAGAATGAGTTGGGGTTGGAGGGAGCCTGGTTTCAGGGCATATAGAAGCTAGGAAGGGGTGTTCTCGGAGAGCGGGGCAGAGCTGAAGGAAATGGGGAGCATTATCAGACTACAGCTGAGGTTGGTAACTGGATTTGCAGTGGTGCTAATCTGTCCGTTGCCACCTGCCTCCCTCCACCCGTTACCCTAGGTCTGCATTCCAAATTTAGGTTCAGGAGCTGCAGAAGATCAGGCAAGGGATTTTAGAGCATTTACCAGATAGTGATTTTAACAGCAGGCTTTGGAATCTACTTTGGATTGAAATCCATTTGGGCTTTCTTTGTTTAGAATTTGATTCTGCTTAAAGAATATTTTATTTTATTATTTTTTAAGATTTTATTTATATATTCACAAGAGAGAGGCAGAGGGAGAAGCAGACTGCATGCAGGGAGCCCGATGCGGGACTCGATCCCAGGTCTCCAGGATCACGCCCTGGGCTGAAGGCAGCGCTCAACTGCTGAGCCACCGAGGGATCCCCTGCTTAAAGAATTTTAAACTAGGATAGATTACACGAACAGGGGAGTTGTGTGTATTACTTTGCCACGGCCATCTTCCTTGCTTCACATAAAATAGTGCTGAAAAGAATTACAACTGTTAAAATACGGATACATGCTAAGCGGTCTCCTGATAAAGGCCCTGAGAATGGTGCTGGAGTGATTTTTTTGGCCGGGGGGGATTGGAGGTGGCTATTGGTACATATTTTTTCGTATAGTGTTACACTGCATTATGTTTAAGGGTCTTAAAAAATATCCTATTCTCTAGCAGCCTCCTGTGTTACGTGCTGGAGGAACCTGTTTGATGATATCACAGTGTCTAGGAAAGTGCTCTGAAAAGTGCACAGCACTAGAGAAACCTGCTGTCGTGCCTGTTTCGGGTGCTGCCGTAGAGCCAGCCTGTCGGACAATCCGTAGTAGAATTGTAAAATTAACATTAACGAATGTAGAGAATGAAGCATGGCTCTCTGGAGATGAGAAGTTTCTAAAACCAAAGCAGTAAGAGTGTACTGTGGACTGTCCGCGTCCCTGTGCCTTGCTTTGTTGTAGCAACGTTTAGGGCATGCAAAGGGGAGAGCGGTCCTTTAAATTGACCTAATTCTGCCTCTACTGCTGCCGAATCTTTGTTTTGTTTCTTGGCAGGAAGAGAAGCCCACCTCTTTTCAGGGACCTCATGTATATATATATTTTTTTATTTCTACCAGACAGCAAGAATCTTTTGATTCTGTTTGCTCCGATCCTGGTTTGTTTGTTTATTTGTTCGTTCTTTGGTTTTTGTTTAAAGTATTGTGTACAAGAATTTGGTGACCGGTTTCTTCTCTTTCTTATTCTTTGCTTTTAGTTTCTTTGACTCTTTGGGGTTTTACCTACTTGTCTTTTTAGTTAATCATCATTGTAAATGAACATGGTACTTGCCCCTGCCGGAAGTGTGGCACCTTGTCCTCTCTATCTGAGCACCCTGATGTAATCTTACCTGCTCTTTACGGTGTTTCACGAATATTTGTATAAAAGAAAGAGAGCGGAGAAGACCGTGAATATGAGCCTTTGATAGCTGTCCGTGCTATATAAATACTCCTAGGTTTGCCACATGGAAAATGCACTTCTGTTCTTCAGAGAAGTAACTGCCTTCTCCCTTGCTCGTTTCAAGTTTCCTCCTCTGTTTGTGGCTGACTTGTTAATTAGGATGCCCTTTGTCATTGCCACACAGAGCTACACCGCTAGCTCCTTGTATGCTTGGACCTAAAAGGGTCGCTAATGGGTTTTGTTAGGGAATCTCCTGGCCCCGTAGATAGAGCCTAGTGGTTGGGAGCACTGACCGGAGCCCCAGTCAGGCTGACTGGGGATGAGCTCCCACTGTGCCGCTCACCAGCATGATTACTCTGCTCAAGTTAATTTGAATGCATTACCCTTCATTCTCTCTCTTGAATAATAGCAGATAGTCCTGTTGAAAGCACTTAAAGCTCAGTCCAGAGAGAGTAGGTACTTCCTATTAGCTGTTTTTTTCCTAAATAATGTATAATCTGAATTTTTGTCTTCATGGGTCATGATACAATCATGAGTTCTTATTTCTTTGATACAATCATGAGTTCTTAT
The DNA here is from genome assembly GCF_905146905.1 of Nyctereutes procyonoides. Classification (NCBI taxonomy): domain Eukaryota; kingdom Metazoa; phylum Chordata; class Mammalia; order Carnivora; family Canidae; genus Nyctereutes; species Nyctereutes procyonoides. The sequence goes on from NW_026575132.1 coordinate 1,540,536, forward strand.
TTAAGAATAAGTAGAATTATTTAAGGTTAATCTGTTCATTGAGAAATGTTGAAAATGGTGTGCTTAGGAGAGTTTATTCGTTAATGAAGCAGAATGCAGTTATTTGGAGCTGCCATTTAGAGGCTGTATTTTGTAAGTGTAATTTCTATGCTCTTCTTTAGAGTAAATTTTACTGTTCAGTTTCCTCTCTATTAAAACGTCTGTATGAGAACCTCCTGCGTTCATGTAAAAATTTGGAAATGTCATGAAATTGCTGAACTGTTACTTCCTTAAAGGATTTTCTCTAATCCTCTGGTCATGTCAGTTTGGATTAATTTTGTCTATATATAGTAGATTAATTGTGTCTAAATAAGTCAGTGGGAGACATTAGTAGCCTATAGCCTCATACTCATCTTCAACTTTCTAATTATGAAAGTACTATGGTTTTGTTTTACATGTCCGTATGATATTAAATAAGCTCGTATTAAATATTTGTATGAATATTAAAAAGGGAAAGGAAATATCTTTGGTCACATACACATTGCTCAGGCTTATATTTCCACCCTTGTTGGTAAGAGATTAATTTACATTTGCTGACAACTTAAAATTTGTCTTCAGCTATACTATAAGAGGTTTGTATTTCTTAATCTGACCTTAAGAAAATTATTTATGAAAGAAGGCTAAAAACTTACTTTCACTTAAAGTCTCTACAAGGCCAAGTTGGCATGAAGTTTTTAAAACAAAATTGGATCTGGAATGATGATGGTTTATTTAACAGATGAAGAAGAGTATCTGTTCCATGGCAACAGATACTATAGTGAGTTGGAAATGAGAGAGCAGCTTACGTCAAGCTGGAAGTGGTAGGAACGGAAGGATGGTTTTTCAGTCACCTCCTTTTTCTTCATTAAAGCCTTTCCAAAAGGGCTGCATTAGTTTTTGTATGAAGACAGAAATTAATGATGAAAAACGAGGGTAACCACCCTGGTGCAGTTGCTGACGGAGTTGGAAGTAAAATACTTGGAGTAAAGCTAATGAATCGGTCTTCCTTTCCTTCTTCCCTCTTCGTCTCTCGTCTCTGACCCATCCCTTCCAAACCGCCCTCCATCCTTCTGATATTTAGCAAAGGACCTTTATGGATCAGAGCAAAATTGCTATTTAATCCTTTGGTTTCCTTCTGTCCTTTGGATAACAGTTTGAGCTCTGTTAAGGGCTCACATCACCACGGTCTGGTTGTAGGAATTAAGAATGCAACCCAACTACATTACTAATTCATTTGCCATATGACCTTGAGCCAAGGCCCTCCACTCCAGTGGTAGTAATAAATAAAATATACCTATAATTTTATTTTACAACCAGCCTGTCAGAAGTGTTTAAAAACAATTGCAACTTTTTAAAATGCTGATTTTTTTTCAAGGTGGTTCACCATAGAAATGCAAAGAGATCTTACATAATTCTAACTGCTGCTTGTAGAGAATTAAGACATTGGGGAGGAGGAGACAAAAGTCACACAACTCAACTTCTAACCAGCCTTAAAATGATAGGATTGGAGAGTTAGGAATACCTTGTTTTAGAATTGTAAAATTGAAAGAATCTCCAGCTACTTCTAGCTGTTTTTTTGGGGGAAAAAAAAGTATGGTTTTGATATGCCAAGCATGCTAGTGCTAAATGAACTCCTGTGAACTGTAGCATTTTTGCCCTACTGTTGTCATGACTTCGTATAAATAAACGAAGATAAGGTTGTCTGGTTCTGACAGGCTCCAACACAGATTTGATAAGGAAAATGTAGTAGTACTAGAAAACGTGCAGTATAAAGGGAAAACTGGTTAACCTTTAATTTATAGATATGTAGTGGCTACCTGCCCAAGTGAAGCTTCTCTTTACTGTGGAGAGGCATACGTTAGACCCCGGGGCCCTTCATGTACGTGGGCTCCTGTTGACCTGCGGAAGCTCTGCTGCTTTGTACCGAGGAGCGTCCTCGAAGCAGACCCCTGCCTGTGTCTCGACAATTACTGTTAACTGTTTCCTACACTGGCTGCCGCCGCCACCTTCTTTTTGTTCTGTTATTTAAATTCAACTTGCCAATGTATAGTACAACACCCAGTGCTCATCCCATCAAGTGCCCTCCTCCGTGTCCATCCACTGGCCTTCTTGACGGCATTTTAGAAAGTAGCGTAACGCAAGTATCCGTTAGGGAGGCAGGGGGCTGAGCCTTCCTCCAGGGCTGGCACCCCCCCCCCATTCTTTGCAAGGGTTGGGTAGCTGTTGGCACGAGTCCTCTCCTCCAGTTTGATTCACGATGCTTCTCATTCCCGAGGCTCTGCCAGTGCAGCTGGCAAGATTTGCGGGACCCTTTTAACCAAGACCAGGAAGTGAACTGTCCGCAAATGAAGTCATGTTCCTTCCATCCGCTGTCTTAAAACTGTTAAAAGCTGTTGCATTTTTCTTTCTTGGCATTCTACCCATGGCTTGTTCCGTGATTTATGCCAGCCTTAAAACTACAGGTGGCTATTTGCTGGAGATAAATGTGGTTTTCATTTTCAATGGTGCCAGTGTCTGTGCTGCTTCCTGGCGTTTTTCTGTCCAGAAGTAAGCGGCACTCGCTGTGTGACCAGGCTCCTTTTCTTGATCTGTGACTGGGACCAAATTGAGCCCTGCAGCTAGCCTTTTGTTCTTATGGGAAGAGTACTAAGCTTCCATGCTACCCTTTAATAATTTTTTTTAAGGCAAGCTAGTGTATTTTCCCCCTGATACATCACAAAGCCTTTTTTTTTTAAAAAGGGATTTTATTTATTTATGAGAGACACACAGAGAGAGAGAGAGAGGTAGAGGGAGTAGCAGGCTCCATGCAGGGAGCCCGGTGTGGGACTCGATCCGGGATCTCCAGGATCATGCCCTGGGCTGAAGGCGGCGCTAAACCGCTGAGCCACCCCGGCTGCCCTCACAAAGCCTTTGTACATTACAGTTTCCTGGATTTCTCTGAGCTGAAACATGCTTGTGAATAAAGTACTTTTATGCTCTCAGTGAACTGGTTCTATTCTTAAAATCAGCCTGTCCTGGGACTTATTTAATAAGGAGTTTTAGAACTTTGGAAATACTGAATAAGTGACACAACATATTTTTAAAGAATCTCTTCAAACTAGCTTGGTCTAAATTCAAAATTGTAAAAAGGGCTGTCGTTCATGCACGCAGTCACAGAAATACATCGAGTTACCGCTCGGAAGGACTCATAGACCATAAAGAATAAGAACTATGGGTGGTTAACATATTAATGGTACCCATGTTGGAATTCTGGATTTCTCTTGAGTAGTAGAGGAGATAGGAGATACGTAGACCTACTGAGTGTGGTGGTGTCCTCGGCAAACACAGGAGGAAGAGAGGGCTTGTGATTGAAGGGACGGGAGTAGAGCTCCTGGAGGAGGGCTGGGAATAGCGCCACAGTGGAAGCCGGTGGGGGAAGGCGGCTGTCGGCCAGTAACAAGGATGTCATGTGGCTCAGTAGGAGCAAGGGTACACTTGGGGGGTAGTGGGAGCCGTGTCTGGGTGAGGACTCCCCAGCACCCGCTGTCACAGACACTGTGCAGACAACTGGCAGCCAGTGACCCGGGTGATGAGTGTTGGATGGGGTGGGAGGAGGTGTGGCAGCCACCAAGGGGCTTTCCCAGGCTCTCTGGCTAGCCCTCGAGGGAATGGAAGGGTCTGACTAGGAATCTAGATGTTCCCAAAAGGAGGAAAAGGAGCACAGACACAAGGATACAAACGAACAGTAACTAAGGCCAGTTTTGCTCTGTTTGGGGTTGAGAGAGAGAAAAGCAAGGAGGGAGCCAGAGCGAAGAATCTTGAATGCAAGCATAAAGGACTTAAATTTTATCGGGAATGACTTGGGGATTTTTGACCCCCCCGCCCCCACACTGACAAACCTTTAATGATCAGAGCAGTATTTTGAGAAGATGAGCAGAAATATGTGGGAAAGTTGCAGCAGGTGGAAGGACCAGAAGCAGAGGCAGCAGGGAGGAAGACAACCAATCTGGTAGTGATCTTTGAAGTAAAAGTCAAAGGAGGGAGAAGAACTAACTAATAAGGATTAAAATGTAATGCCCCAGGTGGTGGCAACAATTTGAATATTTTATGCTTTGGGAGAGAATATGGATTAGTCTGTGAACACATTATTTTAATTATGGTATAATTGGTGTAGAGCCTTGTGTAAGTCCACGGTGTACGATGTGTTGATTGACGTCCACGCGTGTTTAATGAGCACCTGTTCTGTGTGGTAGGCCCTAGGGCAAAGATACGGTCTCTGCCCCATGTGGAGCTCACAGTTAATGGGGGAAGGGGCCGAGAAATAAATCTGAAGATACATATATAACAAAGATTTATATATATACACACACACATAGATATATGATGTGAAACTAATGAAATACATGTATGTATGGTGTCAGATAATGGTACGTGCTCTGAAGAGAAAAAGCAAGTTAAGGGCTAAGGGATGATGAAAGAGGGCAGTATCTTAGGACCTGAGATGACATGTGATAGAGACCTGGACGAGGTGAGGCGGGCATCCTGCCGTCGGGGGGAGAGCGTGCCAGGCAGCAGAGCACGGGGAGAAGGGGAGCCCCGAGGACCCACAGGGGCCCACCTGGCTGGAGGAGACTGGCGGGCTGAGCGGGAGGGAAGCAGGTGCGCGGTGCAGCTGGGGAGCAGGGCAGTCGGCGCCCTGACGTGCACGGGAGGGAAGCCCCTGGGGGTGCTGTGGTCTGGGTTTTCAGGAGAAAGCCTCTGCGGTGGCAGCAGAGGGCTGAGGAATGAGGAGTTAGGGGGCCGGGCAGTCCTGCAGGTGGGGGGGGGGGACATGGCGGTGGGTTCCACGCGCATCCGCAGGCAGAGCAAACGTGTTGACGAGCTGGCCGTGGGTTGTGGGAAACGGCAGCAAGGGACGTCGCCAGGGCCTACGTGGTGGGTTTGTGTGATTAGGGAAAAGGCCGGTTCCCAGCTCTGCCTTGGCAGGAGCAAACCTTCGGCGCGTCTGTCTGAAGAAGGCCCCCTTGTCCCACCAGGTGGACGTGGAGCACGGGCTGGGAACCCTGCCTCGGCGGCCTGGGGGGCTCGGCCGGGCCCTGATGGTCCCTGAGCTCCCGGCCTGAGCGACTGGGTGGACTGAGGCGTTGCCCCCAAATGAGGGAGCCTGGGGGGAGCTGCTGGCTGGGGGCTGGGGATGCAGCTGCACTCTGTGAGTCGGGATGCCTGGGGAGCGTTCTGAGGCGGCAGCAAGCAGGTGGCGGCCGTGGCCTCCGTGGGAGCCCCCGGAGCGGCAGAGACGCCGCGTGACAAGCAGGCGGAGCTGTTGGGTCCAAGCTCAGGGACAAGAAGCAGGTTCAGGATGTGGGCTGGGCGGTCCGTGGGATGAGGGGCGCATGAGGCCTCACAGGAGAGCCGAGCTGCGCAGGGAGGGGGTGCCTTGGGGGCACCTCCGCAGAGGGAAGCAGGGAGGACTGTAGCGCAGGCTCGGGGATCTGGGGGAGCCAGGTCCCTGGGAGGCCAGGCTTGGGTGGTCCTCCAGGGAGGGCATTGGGAGGCCGCTGGGCCAGAGGAGGGTGATGGGGGGGGGAGGCGTGCAGGGAGCTAGAGGGGCCGACTGCGGAGACGTGCCCGGAGAGGGGCCGTGGAGTGCTGGGCGAAGCTGTGTCCGACGGCAGAAGTGAGGGGACCAGCGGGGGAGGGAGAGGGCGAAGGTGCTGGCGGCCCCCAGCAAGGCCGAGGGCCGGTTAGGCAACGGGGAGGACGCGGGTCTAAAGGAATAGGTGAAGGAGCCTCAGCAGTGGAAGCGGGGAGCTGGGGAGTGGGGTGCGGGGCCCGGGGCGCAGGCCCGAGCTGGTGGGGACGTGGCGGGGGCAGGAGGCCCTGGGGACCCGAGGGCGCGGGGGCTCGGGGGTCCCGGGGTCCAGCTGGAGAAGGCGAAGGGCCCTTGGGACGCCTCACACCCAGGAGAGCCCGTCAGAGTCTCCGGTGACACTTCCTGGGGGACCACTTTTCCCTGAGATGCACCAAACCGGCACGGGAACCGGAGGGGAGACGCTTCCGTAGCCCCTTGGAGCACCGGCTGGTTCCACGGAGCTGCCCTCGGCTGGGGGTGTGGGGGGAGTGGGGCGGGGGTTCCGGGGGTCCCGGCCATGCTGCTCTAGGACCTGGGAGGCCGTGCAGCACGCCAACCCCGACGGGGCGCACACGCCCGATGCCGGGCCTCCATCGTGACGCTGGCCCGAGTCCCGGCAGCGGCTCCTTCAGTTTGATGTCCCAGGAAAGCCAGGGCCTTGGGGGGGCTCGGGGCGTGACCCGGGTCCCGGGATCGAGTACCGCCTCGGGCCCCCGCACGGAGCCTGCTTCTCCCTCTGCTGCGTCTCTCGTGAATGGACGAATAAAAACTCTTAAGAAATAATAAAAGGGAGGCAAGCCGCCGGCCACGAACCTTCCCTCCGCCCAAGTCCTGCTTGCTGCCATCGAGGCCCACTCGGCTGGATCACCCCTGTGCCTGCAGAGGGTCCAAGGTCAGAGTGGGACCTGATGAGATGTGAACACCGCATTTTCAAGAGTTTCCCAGAAACTGGCTGGACACGGTGCGTGAAAGCAGGCCGCGGTCTCAGGACCTCTCAGGACCACAAGCCCTCTTGCTCATCGGAAGGACACCCGTCAAGAGCAGACACGCCTTGAAGTCTCGGAGCGGGGCACTCGTTAGCAGGGACTTCACGTCCGGAGGGTTGGCGCAGCTTTGAGCGGACAAGGTCCCTTCGAGGACGTCCCAGCGTCCTCACCCCGACCTTGACCACCCGGGCCATGGCCACCTGGACCTTGGCCACCCGGACCTTGACCACCCGGGCCGTGGCCACCTGGGCCTTGGCCACCCGGACCTTGGCCCACTGGGCCTTGGCCACCTGGACCTTGACCACCTGGGCCGTGGCCACCTGGACCTTGGCCACCCAGACCTTGGCCCACTGGGCCTTGGCCACCCGGACCTTGGCTACCGGGCCTTGACCCCTGGGTCTTGGCCACCTGGACCTTGGCCATCAGGCCTTGACCACTGGACCACTGGGGTCTTGGCCACCGGGCCTTGACCACTGGGGTCTTGGCCACCCGGATGTTGGCCCACTGGGCCTTTGCTCCCTCCGGGCCTTGGCTACCAGATCTTGACCCCCAGGTCTTGACCACCGGGCATTGGCCACCTGGGCATTGGCCACCTGGACCTTGGCCCACTGGGCCTTGGCCACCGGACCTTGGCCCACTGGGCCTTGACCCCTGGGTCTTGGCCACCAGGCCTTGGCCACCTGGGCATTGGCCCCCTGGGCCTTGGCCTGGAGCCGGTCGTTCTGAGGGAGTGCCGTCCTGGAGCTGAGGGGTTAGCACTGAGCTTGGTCTCCGAGGGCCCCCGATGCCAGGGGCCAGGGAGGCAGCGGTCCCTGGCCGGGGGAGGCCCCCCATGACATGGTTTAGTTGTCAGCAGGATGTGGTGTGAGGCTTGTGAGGACGCGAGTCCCCACACGGCACTGAGGCTGGGTTTAAGGAAGGTTCCCGAGGATCATCCCTGGCCCCGACGGCTGCCCAGGCCCCGAGTGTCCCGCCTGTGCCACATCAGTGCGCGGTCTCCTCCACGCAGCGCACCTCGACTGGTGGACTTTCTCCCCCAACCCGCTTCGCGACCGCCATGAGTGTTCTTCAGTTTGGGGAGGTGCTTGTGGGAGCTCCTGCTTGTGGCCCAGCGGAGGTGTCCGCGCGCACTGGCGTTGATGCGGCGAGTGACACGCCCTGTCCCTGCGTTGTGGCTGCTTGAACTCTGTTGTCTTCACAGGTGAAGTCAGTGATAAACCTTTTGTTTGCCGCGTACACCGGGGACGTGTCTGCACTGCGAAGGTACGTGGACGCGGTGGTGTGTGGCGTGGCACGTGGCCTGCGGCCCTCGGGGTGGGGCTCACCGGTGGCGGCCATCTGTAACGGCTCGAGGCTCCCCCCTCTGTGTCTAGTGGAGATGGCCCAGATCCCCGGGGAGCCCCTTGCCAGTGCCGCGGGCCCCCTGAGCAGTCCCCAGAGCGCCCAGACATCTGCTCCCCCATGGGCAGTGGCCACCGTCCGCTTCGTGTGTCCTTGGAGGGGAGTGCGGTCCCCTCAGGCCGGGGGGTGGGGGGGCGACCGGGCTCCTCGCTCGGCGCAGGGAGAAGGGCCATGCGGGCTGCGCCTTCACCCTGGGCTGCCCGTGGGGCATGGCCGCAGCCGCGTGGGAAGGAGCCGATGCCCTGTCCCTGGGGGTGGCTCCTAGTGACACACACGGGCCTCAATAGCTGGCTCTGCACACACCTGCACACACACCTGCACGCGCACCTGCACACACCCACATGCACCTGCACACACCTGCACATGCACCTGCACACCTGCACGCACACTTGCATGCACCTGCACGCGCACCTGCATGCGCCTGCACGCGCACCTGCACACGCACCTGCACACACCCACACGCGCCCACACCTCCCATCCCATGGGCCTCAGCGTTGCCGGGATGCAGGTGCCTGGCGTCTGTCTGCACACGGCCGGTGACAGACGTGCCCAGAGCTGGGGTCCTGGTCCGGCCGAGGCGCGCTGTCGCGGGGCCCTGAGCAGGGGCGGCCGGGCCCACGGGGACGGGGCCACGCGGGGCTGAAGGGCCGCCGTCCCCCACTTTCAGGTTCGCTCTGTCGGCCATGGACATGGAGCAGCGGGACTACGACTCGAGGACGGCGCTGCACGTCGCGGCCGCAGAGGGTAAGCCGCCACCCCGGCCGCTTGCTTTTCTTTTCTTTTTTTTTTATTTTCCAGACGGAACCTCAGCTTTATACTAAGTGCTGGCGTCTGCTTGTGTTGTTTTGGGTACAGGTCACGTCGAAGTCGTCAAATTCCTGCTGGAAGCGTGCAAGGTGAACCCGTTCCCCAAGGACAGGTGAGGACGCCACCGGCGACGCGGGCCCGCAGCTCGGGGCTCCGCTGTCCCGGGCTGAGCCGCCTCGTGCCTGGTGCGCCCAGAGCCGCCGTGTGGGGACCCTCTGCAGCCTCCATGGCGCCCAGAGGCCGCGGGGAGGGCCCCCCACCCCCACCCTGTGTCCTCAGAGGCCCCACTCCGTGGCACCGCCGGGCTAGGGGGTGGGCCCCCCGGCACGAGGGACGCCAGGCTCTGTGCTGGGGAAGAACCAGGCACCTGGTCCTGGCGGGGCCTTAATCTCCCGGGACAGACCCTAGAGGAGCGAGAAGACCCCCGTCGCAGGACGCGGACGGCCGTGGACCAGGTGCTCTCGAAGCTGCTGCCCGTCCTCGGGGGCCCCGCGGGGGCCGGCTTCCAACCACTGCTCTGGGCCCTGAGGGCACAGGAGGGCGCCTGGCACTGGGAGGCACCAGCCCGGCACCCATCTCCCCCTCCATCCCCAGGCCAACCCGCTCCAAAGTGGACGGCCTGGGGGGGCGTTGGGGGGGCCCGGGGGGCAGCTGCACCTGAGTCCACTGTGCCTGGGCACTGTGCCGCATGCACGTGGGGTGGGGAGCTGGTGTGGAGCATGAGGTGGAGGGGAAGGAGGAGGGGGAGGAGGAGGACAGGGAGAAGGGGGAGAGGCTCGCCAGAGGAGGGAGAAGAGGAGGAAGAGGGGAGGAGTGGGATGATGGAGAGGGGAGGAGGAGGGGGGAGGAGGAGGAAGGGGGAGGAGGAGAGGCTCACCAGAGGAGGAAGAGGAGGAGGGGAGGGAGAGGGGGAGGAGGAGGGAGAGGAGGAGGGGGGAGGATGGAGAGGGGGGAGGAGGAGGGGGAGAGAGAAGGGGCAGAGGGGGAGGGAGAGGGGGAGGAGGAGGGGGAGGATGGAGGGGGGAGGAGGAGGGGGAGGAAGGGAGGGGGAGGATGGAGGGGGGGAGGAGGAGGATGGAGAGGGGGAGGGGGAGGAGAAGGGGGAGGAGAATGGGGGAGGAGGGGGAGGATGGAGAGGGGAGAGGAGGACGGGGGGAGGAGGAGGGGGGAAGAGGAGGAGGACAGAGAGAAGGGGGAGAGGCTCACTAGAGGAGGGAGAAGAGGAGGAAGAGGGGAGGAGGAGTGGGAGGATGGAGAGGGGGGAGGAGGAGGAAGGGGGAGGAGGAGAGGCTGGCCAGAGGAGGAAGAGGAGGAGGGGGAGGAGGAGAGGCTTGCCAGGAGGGAGAAGAGGAGGAGGGGGAGGATGGAGAGGACGAGGGGGAGGACAGGCTCGCCAGAGGTTCACAGGCACGACCAGGAGGTGGGACTGGACACGAGAGGACATGTCAGGAAGTCTGCGCGGAGCAGATTAGCCCCTCGCTATTCAATCTTCGTTTCACTGTTTTTTCTTTAATTAGAAGTTTGGGTTTTATTAGTTCGCTGCTTGCAAGAAATGCAGAAAAGTCACGAGACGTGCTAGCAGGGCTGTCGGGCTGGGGCGCTCTGCTTATCCCCCAGTGACCCGCATAGGCCAGACTGTAAAGCCTCAGGCCGGGAGAGGTCCCCCGTCCCTGCAGGTGTCCTGTCACCGCCTCGCTTCCTGGAGTAAGTCAAGAGCCCTCAGCCCTGGCCTTGGGCCGCGGGTCTGTGATGCCAGCGGAGGACATGTGCTGGGAACCTTCACGGTGCTTTTCTGTTTTATCCTTCATATTTGAAGGTTGAAAGGTTTTGGCCTTTGTTCTCTTTTTGCATGACACCGGCCTCCAGGAGCCTGGGAGTGCAAGTGCCGGAGCAGGCAGGGGCAGGCAGGCGTCCGCTGGACGACCCCAGTGACCACCGCGCAGCCAAGGCCACTCTGCCCCGTGGGATCGGTGTCTCTCCAGTTGCAGGACAGGCCTGGGTGGTGTGGGGAGTGTGTGTTGGTTCACGGAGGAGGGGGCTTGGGGGCCTTGCCGTGAACACTCACTCGCTAAGGCGGAGTGTCTGTGCTGCGGCACCTGAGAGCCCCCCGTCCCCCGTCCCCGGGCCATCGACTCCCCAACCCGGGGAGGCCAGTATGGAGAGGAAGCGGCTTTCGGACACACGCCTGTAAAGTGTTACTTACCTGACGTAAAGAATGACGGTTACCGAATCCTACCCCGAAAGATCTGAGGCTATTTGAGGAGCCTTTCGGCTCCATCCCGTGGCCCCACAGAGGAGGCAAGAGGTGGAAGGCAGAGCTGGACAGTCGGGGCGGCAGGAGGTGGGGCCGGGCGCCCCGTCCTGCACGTCCTCGCCTCATGCCCGTGGCCGGCCGAGCCCAGTCCGCTCTCCACTCGGCACCGGCCGCTGCGGGGTGCGCCCCACGACACCGGCAATGGGGAAGGCGCCGTTCCTGCCTGAGGCGCGGTGGCCCGTGGGAGCCCCTGGGTTCCCGCCCTTACCTGAGAGGACTGTGTCCATCCCTCTGGGGTGTGGGACTCCCCGAGGTCACCATCCCTTCCAGACCTCTGAGCTGTCGTGACTCCCACAGGACGGGGTGACGGGTGACTCTTCCTCGAATGCTTTACTTGGGGGGGATCCTGTGGGCTTTTCGCGAAATTACCGTTTGGGAACCCGAGGGGCCCGCCGTAGCTGTCCACGCCAGGATGCCCCTCCGTGGTACGCACGGGGACACGTGGGCAAGGCCCATGTGGACAAGAGCCTCTCCCTGCCCCCGTGTCTCACCCTGCCCATAAGACCACGTTTTGGGCGAGGAACCCCTTTCTGTATCTCAGTATTTACTTGTGACGTTGCTGAAACGGCTGAGTCTGAAAGGCCCCAAAACCCACGTGAGCATCTCCGCTCACCGCGGGACCGTCTCCGCACAGAAACCCCCTCACGGTCGGGCCGGGTTGTGCTTGTCGTTTCAGGTGGAACAACACTCCCATGGATGAGGCGCTGCACTTCGGGCACCACGACGTGTTTAAGATTCTCCAGGAGTACCAAGTGCAGTACACGCCCCAGGGGGACGCCGACGACGGGAAGGAAAACCAGACGGTCCACAAGAACCTGGACGGGCTCCTGTAACCGCCCCAGGCCCGAGCACAAGCCGCTTACCTACTCAGTCGTGCAAAACGATTATGAAGAGCACGTGTATTCCCACCCGGTGCGGTGTCTGTTTTACAACCCGTCATCTCCGTGTTGCTGGAGTCCTCTTCATCGTACACGCAGGACAAATCTGATCTCTTTGGGGAAACAGAAATAAAACAATCTCCCTCCACAACGTGAGCAATATTTACCTCGTGCGCTGTGTCATTTGACGTAAGAGGCTTAGTTACCAACGCTGGCTTAGCTGTGCGGTCCTCCCCTTTGATTTTTGTGTGTTTTGTGAACTTTCAATTTGTACGATACGCTTAAGGCATTCATAGAGTAAGTTCTGTCGTACGGTCCATCCAGGTGGGTCAAGGCCGTGTTTTAGAAGTGAAAGAGTGCGATTTCAGGACTTCTGGTGTAGATTTAGTTTGAGCGACTGAACAACTGTATGCTCTTGGGGTCACGTGTGTTGTCTCCCATCACCCGAGCTTTGTGACTAGACTCCTTAAAAAATTAAAATGGTTCGCAGCTGTTCGTGGCGTAGGCCGATTCTGATGAGACTTCATCAGGGAATCTGTTTAAGATGTTTGGTGACCAAAACACATATGTGAATGTAGTTCTGTGACACTTTTGAAAAAACCCCCATTTCCATCCCAGTGGCCCAGCGGCTCGTCTGGACCCCAAGCCGTCGGCCTGGCTTGGCTACGAGCGCGGGCACGCCCCCCGGGAGGTGGGGGCAGGTCGTCCCCTCTGACCGGGAGAGGTGTGCGGGGGCTGCAGGCCGCGGCCTGGGCCGGGGACACCGAGACGCCGCTGAGCCGCTGCGGCCACCGCCGAGGGTGGGGGACCTGCAATGTGCTGGAGCCCGTAGGGGCATCGATGGTCTGTTGGGGCCAGCGAACCACTCGTGTTCCGACCCTCGAGGGCGGGCGTCTGCCGGGCTGCAGCCTGTCCCACCTCGGGAGCCGTGGGGGCCGTGGGGTCTGCTCAGGAGGCCGGGGGCTGAGTACATGCACACGCACGCTCGGGGACCTCGAGGCCGCGTCTGGGGACACGAGCTCCTGCACCGCGGGAAGCCACCGCTCCGGGCCCAGCCCCGCGCCCTGCACGGCCCTCCCGGCGGCTCCTGGCCATGTCCCTTGTGCGGGCCTCGTGGGGACGGTGGGGACAACAGGGCCGGGGACAGCTGTGCCCGCCAGCAGCTGCGAGGCTGGGATGGAAAGCAGGGCGGACTGCTCCTTGGAAGCCGCTTTCATCGTTTGTCAGATGGGAGGGACGTGACCCTCGCCTCCAGGGGGCGCGCCCTTCCGTCGGCCCCGTGACCGTGACCCCCTCCGCCCGTCCTGCACCCCAGAGAGCTCTGGGTCTTGGCTCCGGGCCGCGGGGCTGCCTCTGTACGCGGGAGCTCAAGCTGCTCGTGTTTGTGCGAAGCTGCTTACGCGCTGCCGCCGTTTCTGGGGGCCTCACCCGTGACCCCAGGCTGGGGGTCGTGGGCCGCCCCCACCCCCGCCCCATGCTGCTCCCGGCTGCCCGCCTGGCACTGAACCACCTCACGTCGGACTGACCTCCCTCCTTCCCGAGGACTGTACAGCCATGAATGTATTTGCTTCCAGAACCTCCCAAAGTGAATCTAGTCTTAAAAATCAAGTTGTAAGCGTTCCGAAATTGGGAAATATTAATTTTAAATCAAATCAGGTAGTGTTGCTTTTTACGGCATAATAAATACGTGTATCAAAAAAAATCTGTAAAAATGAATTTTTTAAGACAACTAAGCTCCCTTACGTCCCTGGGTTGTGGAGTCTGCTGAGCATGTAGACTGTACCTGGTCGGCTCAAGGGTGATGCCCTCGATACTATGCACACACGCGCGCACACGCGTGCACCCGCACACCAGTGCACTCCCCGAGGTCGCATCTAGGGGCACGGGCAGACTCTGGGAGTCCGGGCCGCCCGCTGCTGCCGCTGCTGTGCAGGGGGAGCAGCTCGGCCTCGCGGGCGCACGGCAGGCCTGTTGGCAGCGCCCGGGGGCGGCCACCGTCCACAGCAAGTCGGGGCCCAGCCGCCAAGCGCCAGCCCCGCAGCCGGAGGGCCGCTGACCCCCATCCTGAGAGACAGGTCGCTCTCCCGAGGCCCTGCCCTCCCCCGGGAGCCGGATCTCCTGCCGCCCCACAAGCGTCTGCGGGGCACCGGCCGGTTCGCGGGCGGGCGGGCGGCATCTCCTTCAGCCCAGAAGCCCCTGCCTGGTGTGGGCCCGGGGTCAGCCCGTGGTCTTCCAGCCACGGGGCCGGTGGGCGGCTGCCACGCCTGCCACCTCCAGCCGGGAAGGAACCTGTGTCACCAGGTGACCTGCTTTGCACCAGCAGCTGGGCAGCGTGGTCCGCGTCACTGACCCATGGCCTGAACAGACGTGGGACACCCCAGTCTTGTCCCGCCGTCCCGGATGCAGCGCAGACCCGGGCCTAGCAGGCCCCCGCCCCCTTCTCCACGGCCTGCCACACGATCCGCACAGACCCCGGCGCCCCGCCACCAGCGAGCCCCCATGTGGGCTAAGGACGAGGTGTCCTGCCACGCGTGGCGGCATGAGCTGCGCACAGACTCCACGGAAGCGGGGATGTGGCCAACACCGACCACGCTGTCACTACCACATGACGCCTTACCTGCGCGGGGCTGTCCTGGGGGCCTGTCCCCTTCCTACTGTCACTCATGAACCCCCCTGGCGGGAGGGGGGCCCTGCACACCCCAGACCTGAGAGGGCGGGGAGGCAGCCTGCGCCGAGTGGCCGGTGCCCTCATGAAGGCGCTGGGGGGCGCAGCGGGGACGTGAGCGGCCAGCAGGCAGGGTAGGCGAACGCTAGGGAGGGGACGCCCTGGACAGTCACGCCCGCGGCACGAGGGAGCGAAGCCTGGGCACCTGACTTCTATCCCAGAGCCTGCACCCCTCCAGGCCTCCTGCGCCCCAGCCTCGCCCCTTGCCGCCTCCCCACGGGTCTAACATTTCCAAAGCTCCAAAAAGTAAATAAATTTGGCAGAGAGCCTAGGAGCACGGGCCGGGGGAGTGGCCGGGGGAGCGGACCGGCTCACACCTGAGGTGAGGCAGGTGCCCACGGGCTCCGACAGCCCCTGCGAACAGTCCCCTAGGACGGAGCCCAACAAGCAGGGCCACCAACAGGAACGGCTCGGCCACGTACAGGGGGTGGGGGAGGGGAGGCTGCCAACAAGGCATGGCAGGGGGGGCAACGGCCCGAGCTCGGCGCCAGCTCCCGACGGTGCGCGTAAGCACTTGCACACCTGCGCCCAATGCAAACTTAACACGTTTCAAGCCGCGTAAGTGCGGCACTTTGTTCCCTCCAGTCAGGGCAGAAGGGCCTTTCCTGCATGGAGCACGCGCAGCCTGAGGCCGGGTCAGCGCAACGTGGAAGCCGAGCGGGACGGTCCTTTAGGGCCCGGACTACGTCGATCGGCTTTGAAGGGTCCGAAAACCATAGTCTTCGGCCTCCGCAGCTCCGAGCGCCATTTCCTGGAGGCCGTGCATGGTTTCATAGAACAGTTAAGTTCTCTGCAGCTCTTGGCTGCTCGTGTCACAAAGTCTAACGTTTTCGTGAGACGTCTGGAGCGTACAACCCAGTAGCTGAAGACTCCTGGGGCTCTGACGGGCAGGGCTCCTTGTTGCCAGCGTTTCCCAGACGCCGAGAGGAGGGCCAGGCCGCGGCAGGTGCTCACCGCGCACGTGATCCATTCGTGAGCAAACGGGGGCTGAGCGGGAGCAGCACTCAGCACACGCCCCTGGTGTGGAGCAGCACCCCACTCCGGGCAGCTTTCAAGACCATCTCCCGTTCTTTCCTGTTTTCCCCGGGATAGGAGGGCAGACGGGAAAGGGCCGCCTCGCTGGTGGAGACATGACGCTCACTTTAGCTTACAGGCCCGGAGCGGGTGCCGGTCCCTTCACACTGCAGGAGTAGCTCAATCCTTGACTGCCCACCCGGGATCCCGGGATCTCTTCTTAGTGAGGGGAAAGGTTTCCTGAGTGGCACATAAAGGGTTTGTGCTTCTCGAACCCTCTACAGACACTACTCCAGTGCTGTTACGACGCACAAACATCCCCGAGCCGGGGCCCATGTGGGGCCTGCGGTGACAATGGGTCACACAGCGCGGGCCGCCGGGTCAGTCTCAGCCCCCCCAGGACACAGGGGACCATGTCCGGGTGCAAGAGGGCGCGGCACCTGGTATGACGCAGGGTTCAGGCCCACCCCCCACCCTCCCGTCAGCCCCTCCAACGAGCGTCCAGGCTAGCCCGTCGGGGTCCCATCTCGGTGGCAGCTGGGCTGTTGTGACATGATTTTCCCTGCACACGGGGCCTGTTCCCTTGAGGCGACCATGGCCAGCCGGGTCATGGCGGGTCTGCAGGGAGCGGGGCCGTCTTGGCAAGGGCAGGCCGCCACCTCGGGCAGGGCTCCTCTCCTCCCGGGCGTCTGCACTGGAGCCGGGCCTCGACCCAGGACACAGCCCCATGTATGTACGTGCATTCTGGAGGCAGGGCCTCAATCAGCACCAAAATGCGCTTCGAGCCACTGCCTGCCCCGGGGGCACCGGGGGCCGCTGCAGGTGGGACCCACCCGCCCATGTCGCCCATTGGCTGGGGCAGCGCTCCCGTGGAAGGCTGCACCCTAGGGTTGGGTCATCGGCGAGGAAGAGGCCAGGCACACCGGCGACGGGAGCGGGACGCCTGTAGTGCTCAGAATCCGCGCCGAGTCTGCTCGGAGGGCTCGGGCGGGGCTTCAAGGCGGGCAGAAGCAGCGGCCGGCCGGTGGGCGGCGGGGGCGTGGGGGCCTCGGGTGTGCAGGCCTCGGGCCATGCAGGTACTACCTGAAACCCGACGATCACAGACTGGATGTTCCTACCTTCCCTTCCCCGGTCCTTCCTCGCTTCTATTGAAAGTCACTGCGCAGCCGGTCAGGCTCCGTGGCCCCATGGGCACAGGCATTTCGCGGATACACGCACCTTCAGTTTGCACTTCACGACAGGCTGCAGGCCACGTTTATCCCCGCCCGGGAGGCGCGGCCCGACCCAGTAACGGGGCCGCGGGTTGGCAGTGGGCCGTCGACGGTGGCCGCCATGCAAGCCCCGGCCCCTGGGCTCCCGTGGCCCGGCCACCCGCCCACACCCGGGAGGCGTGGGAAGCACAACACACTCCTCGGAACACCGCAGAGCAGTCTAGAAAAAGCACAGCAGAGATAATGGAACCGTTTTTGCAAATGTATTTGTCAGAGACACACAGTTATCAGTGAGAAACATGCCGCGGTCAGTGCGGGTACACAGGATGGGGGCTTGAACTGCTGGGTCTTCCCACGGTCTCAGGTCGGCTACTCATCACTGTTTTTTCTTCTCAGCCTGGAAATCCTATGATGAAGACTAACTACTAGCCACTGACAATAAAGACGCATTAACCCATTTAAGAGACACAAATTAAGTTTCTGGGTCGGTCTAGATCTACAATTGATGTTAACATCTTGAAAAACAGCAGGAGTGTGGCCTTGAGGGAGCCGTCGTCAACCTGGCTCCCTCGGCAGACGGAGGGAGACCGTTTCGGTTGCCAGCGACCACGATGAAGGCACAAGGTACTGGGCTCTGGGCATCAGGGTTTAAACACAAGGACCTACTCACAGGCTGGAAACGCACTTCCCTGTGCTGACGTCAGCGGCATCGTAAACCCGTCAGACAGCAAAGCTACGTCTCCCACGAGAGGGCATTTGCTTGTGGCTTTGAATGGCCGGTGTGCAAAACGCTGCCAGGTACAGAACTCTGCTCCCGACCCTGACGCGGCCAGACACCACCTCTGGTAACAGCTGATGTGATTCTACATAACTTGGCTTTGAACTAGGTCGCAAGTAAACCAATGGGAAAACCTGCAGCCACACGTGAAGCAGAGGGAATGAGTTCTGCAGGACAGACACATGCCGACCCTACAGGAGCGGCAGAGGGGTCCCCAGGTGGCCGTGTGATCTGTCCGGCGGCCTGCGGCAGCTGTGCACCAACATCGGGCACGGCGTGTCTTAAGCTCCACTTCTCACCATTCCCAAAGGAGTCTCGTTCTCGCCTGGGGGTTTCGGGGTTATCTGGGAGTTTTTCGTGCCCAACACCCACTCTGCGGAGAGGGCCTTTCAGCGTTACCTTTCACAAGGTGCACGAGGCCCTTCGCAGTAACAGATGTTCCTGAATTAGGGGAAAACCCGCTTGCTATCCACGGGCTGCGGCAAATGTGCTCATCTTTGTTTCCCTAGAAACACAGGAGGTGAAGGAAGAGTAGCAGGAGGGAGTCACAGGTGGGAAGGAGACACGTCGCCAGGGGAAACGTTCACGCTCTACACCGCGTGCATCTGTAAGAGAGACGAGACGTGGTTAAGCTTCCTCCCCGGGGTACAGACCCGCGTCCTCAGCAGCACCGCCTGCCCTCTGACGGGGGAAGGGCGACACTGCCCGCAGCACGTCCGCCCACGGAACCGGGGCCTTCAGCATGTGCTATTCATCCTTTCTGTGGGGCGGATGGAGGCCTTTTCTATCCCCTAAGCTGACGGATTACTCCTCTGCTGCCTGCAGGCTTAACTCGGTCAGTTCACGCAGGACAGACAAAGCTTTCTGCTGTTCTGCACGTCTGGGGCAGAGCCACGTGGCAAATGTGCTTCTGTGCAACACGCAGGAGGCAACGCAGAGCTGCAAGCGGGGGGAAGGGCTGGGCACCTGCTGAGTCTTCCTTAAAGGCCACGCAGTGGGATGCCGTGGGGGTCTTGCAGGTACAGGCTAGGCCGGCGGCCCCGGTGGGACACCCTGTAGGCGCTAAGTGCGCGGCCAGGGGACGGTGGCCTGCCTACTTGCCCCCAGCCCCCTTCTAGGCCGGGCTCTCCCCTTAGACCAGGGCTCTCCACGGGGCTGACCCCGCCCCCAGCAGCGTCTAGAGGCCTGACAGCCACCACTGGGCTCAGGAGTGGGTGCCACTGGTGCCCGGCAGGTGGTGGCCAGGGACGTTGCAAAGTACTGTCCAAGGCACACAGCAGCCGCCGGGCACAGAACGGCCTGGGTCCCCGACACTGAGCCTCTCGAGAACTGGGCTAAACCTTAAGGTCTCAGAGGATTCCTGCAAGATCTAAGGAGCCACACGGTGACCAGGTGACAGAGTCAGAGCTCGTAAGAATTCATAGCTCTTTCCCTAACGAGTCCCGTTATTTTTAATCCTGGGTGCCTGCTGGCCAACAGCCCGTGGGCTCCTCCACACGCTATGCAGGGTCACGGCGCAATGGAGGCTCCCGCCTGATGCTTCAGCGTGTGCCTGGGACGTGTTTTCCAGGGAGTAGACACGGGGGGAGGGGGACAGAAAGCCCGGATCCCACCCCCTGGCACCACCTAGGACCCCTCCGCCTGCAGCCCGAGGTCTCCGTCCCCCAGACGGGCTCCCGGTGCTGAGCAGAGGACGGCGGGAGTGAGTCACGAGAGACCACGCACGCCACCTGGCACGGAAGGCAGACGGGAACAGAGGGTCAAGGGACGCGCCTGTCACCCTCTGCCCTGGCCGAGGCCACAGGGAGCAGGCCGGCCTCACGGGCCCCGGGGAAGCCACCGATGGTCCAGGGCATGCAGACCGACCACAGCGAGGCAGCCCGCAGGAGACACGGGGCTCGGGGTCGGGGGACAGTGTGCTCAGGGGCCTTTGGCCCTTCTGTCCCTGCACCTGGGCCACAGCCGCCACCTCTGCGTGTGGCTGGACCCATGGACAAGGCCAAGGGCAGGGACACTGGGACAAAGTCGAGCCCACCCAATCTGGGAGCAAACCCAACTTTTATCTCGCCCGGCTCGTGTCTTGCCCGGATCTTTGTCCTTTGGGCTCTGACCCGGAGGCGTGTGCACAGCGAGCAACAACTTCTGCCCTGCAAGTGGCGCGGGTGCAGGGTGCGGGCAGGAGGGCAGTGGGCGCGTCCACGGGCGCTCACGCAGGGCAGTCCCACGGCATTGCAGGACCGGCCCAGGAGCCCAGGGAAGGGCTGTACCGCCTCATTCCCCCAAGCCAAGGGGGATGGTGCTGATGACGCAGCCGGACTCCCACTTCCAAATCCCAAACACTGGCGTCTCCATGGAGGCCGCCCTGCCCCCGCCCTAACACGCTGACTAAATGCTACTGAGTCCCGTGCA
This sequence comes from Nyctereutes procyonoides, assembly GCF_905146905.1. Taxonomy (NCBI): domain Eukaryota; kingdom Metazoa; phylum Chordata; class Mammalia; order Carnivora; family Canidae; genus Nyctereutes; species Nyctereutes procyonoides. The sequence goes on from NW_026575132.1 coordinate 1,560,688, forward strand.
GACGGTTTCTGTGGGGTGGGGGTTTAGGATGAAACAAAGCTCGGCTCTTCCCGGGCAGCGTTCTAGGAGTGGGGATGAGCAGGGATGAGTGGGGCGCGCCGGCTGGATTCTGATGGACCCACTGCTCCCTGGGCTGGCAGCCGCTCTCAGTCATGTCACACGGCTTGGGGCGGGGACACCCGGGCCTCACCATGAAGCCCAGAATAGTGGTCACGCTTGCCGGGAGGCGGCCACGAGGAGGGGCCACTGGCGGCAGGTGCCCGCACACGGCAAGCCTCACCCGCAGGGGGCTGGGGACTGTGAGGGCAGCGTGACGCCTGGGACGGCGAAGAAGGAACAGAAGAAGGTCCGCCATCCTGCGGTTCTAGCAGCGGATGTCACATTCGTGGAGTGACAGGGCTTCACGTTGCTCCCATTTTTGCGATGGGCTCCTAAAGCACTTTCGGGCCGACTGGGGCCGCCGTCCAACAAGGACGCACCCTCGCACCCAGAAGGGCTCGCGCGACACATGCACAGGGCGGAAGGGCCCTCTCTCCGTTCTCAACCGTGAGGAAGGCGGAAGGGTCACATTTCTGAAGGTCTGAGCCTGGGCTTCCTCAGGTGACAAAAAGGGACCAAGAAAAGGGTACATGCCGGAAACCCAGCTCTCAACAGGCGCTGCTGAGGTCAGGGCTGAGGCCAGGGCACGCACCCCAGGGCCTGAGGGCTGGCACCCCGCGTCCGCCTGTCCCTTCCCACGGGGCTGCCTCAGCCCGGGACGTCTCCGGGCCGCGCGCCAGTACACCGCCATGAGGAGAGGGCAGGAAGAACTCAGGGAGGGTCTTTTTTTTTTTAAAGATTAAACAAATTTTAACGAATTAACTGGAATAGCATCATGTGGAAAAAGAGCCTAAAATTAAACAGTGTCACCAAGATTCCAACCAACCAAAAAAAGTCTTCCAGAGGAGGGACTGCGGCCTGGCAGGCAAATGATGCTACTTGGTAATTTTGAAAAATATTTCCCTGGGCCACCTGGGAGCTCCGCTGGCTAAGCCCCTGCCTTCAGCTCGGGTCGCAATCGGGGCTCCCGGGACCGAACCCCACACCTGGCTCCCTGCTCAGCAGGCGTCTGCTGCTCCCTCTTCCTGCCGCTCGCTCATCCTCACGCGCTCTCTCGCGCGGTCTCTGTCTCTCCCTCAAACAAATAAAATCTTAAAAAAAAAAAAAAAAAAAAAACCAAAAAAACAAAAAGAAGAAAACCATCCTCCCAAAGGGAACATGTGGACGATCCTGCTCCTACCCTGGTCATGACACTCGCGGCGACGCCCTGGGTGGGAGGGAGCAGGACCACCAGTCATCAAGCGTGAAGCAGGTGGACGTGCTTCCCGGTCGCTGGGGAGGGCTCGTAGGATGCCCGCTGCCCAGCATCCGTCCTCTCTGCCTGCTCCCCCCCGCGCCCAGACCCAGAGCGGAAACGACGGCCGAGGGAGAGCACCTCTGTGTGGCAGAAGCCCGAGTTCCTTAGTACGTGACATTTCTCCAAGGACGACTTGCAGAGGGCGGAGGGGGAACTTGTGAAATACCAGCCACGTCACTGAGTTTTTGCAAGGGGCTGACGGGGTCTCGGCACTGGGGAGACACTGCCTGTGGGGGCTGTGCCCGAGCGAGCCCCCCCCGCTCCCCCCATGCCCCCCACGCCCGGTGGGCGCCCCCCAGCGCCGCCTACTTACCATGCTGTCGAACTCCACGGAGCCCACTATGCGAGACACCTCATCAAACTCCTCAGGAGACATGGGCAGAAGGTTATCTGTCGTCTGGAGTCGGGAGGGGTGGCTGAAACGGGGAGAGAGGAAAGGACACGTTGGCACCAGATCCCGGGGGCAGCGGTATGACCTCCACGTCGTCGCTTTAGACTCTGATCTCCGCTACGGTGCACACACTTGTGCGGTACGTTCTGGAACAGAACGGATCACGGGGGTTCCTGTCCCCAGCCCGGCCCCTCGGGAAACGTCCAGGGCTCTAGAGATGCGAGAAATAGCCAGCCTGGAACCTGCGCCGCTCCTGCCTGTTCGACCTGCGTGCGAGCTTGTGCAGCGGGTCGCCCTGCGGTGGGGACGCCTCGGGGCTGAGCCTGGCCCGAGAAGCTCCAGAGAAATGTCTGGGGAGTCCCTCCCTCATCCCTACCTTGAGGTTTGTATGCAGATAAAGCTGCTCCAGTGTTTTTACATGAAGGCTACATCCATTCACCCCAAGACAGTGCTGCAGGCCAAATAACTGACAATGACTTTTCCAAATTTTTTTCTACCTTTTATAAAATGAAACAACAAAATAAAAGCAAGCGAGAAGAATGTATCTCAACCATCACTTTGGCCTTTCCTCGATTGAAAAGAACTTTTTTCCCACTCTGATCAATTTTTGTTTATTTTATTTATACTTTTTCAAAGTATCAGTTGGGCGGGGGAGGGGATCTTAAATACAACCTTGCATGCTGGTGGGTTTTTTTTGCTTTTTGTTTTGTTTTTTTTTATAAAGGCAGTAAAATTCTGAAAGGCAGTGACACCAGGATCTCTAGTTAGGATCTTTCCAAAGAGTCCAACTGCGGCGGCAGCAGCAGCAATTATAATGAGAAAGCAAAGTACGAGCATCTTCAACAGGCCCTGGCCAGGAGCGGGGCTGGCTGCAGGGTTTTAAACACGGCTCTCTTCCGTGTTCACTTACACTTCAGACACAGAAATCAACTCAGTCTTGATGTATCCAGTTCCCTTAGGGCCATCAAGTTCCATCGGTTCTGGTGCTAGAAGCAAACACACCGGGTACAACTTTCTGTTAGCAGGCCATCCACAGAGACACACCCAATGTTCTCTTTCACCAAATTTTTACTATTTTGCTGTTATAAACCCTGGGGTGCAGATGGCCATCGACCGGTCAATGGATATAGCAGATGTGGTGTGCACATGTAAACAACGGAATATTACTCAGCCATCAAAGAGAATGAAATCTTGCCATTTGCAACGACGTGGATGGAACTAGAGGGCGTTACGATAAGTGAAGTAAGTCGATCAGAGAAAGACGTTGATCATGGGATCTCACCCATGTGTGCAATTTAAGAAACAAAACAGGATCATAAGGGAAGGGAGGAAAAATAAGACGAAATCAGAGTGAGACAAACCATAAGGACTCTTAGCTACAGGAAACAAACTGAGGATTGCTGGAGGGGGGAGGAGGTAAGTGCGTGATGGACATTAAGGAGGCACGTGATGGAACGAGCACTGGGTGTGATAGAAGACGGATGAATCACTGACCTCGATCTAGGGAACTACTAATATACACTGTACGTTAATTAATGAAATTTAAATATAATTAGTTAATTATTTTTACCGTTTTCCCTGACAGTCAGGTTAGAGTCCTATAACCTTACGGGGCTGTGACACTCGTCTGGGTCACCTGAAATTCTGGTGGGAATGCAGAAACAACTCAGAGGGAAGGGAGGAGGGCTCAGCATGGAACTGAAGTGGAGAGGGTTCTCCTTCCCAGCCTTGAAATCCTACAGAAGTTGGAGCACAAAATGTGCACAGTTGTGTGGGTTTGTGGTGTGGCCAGGGCCTGGCTGGTATGACTCAGCCAGTCGTCAAGGTGACACTGGGGCGTCTTCTTCCCTAAGCAGCCTAACTTGAATGTTCTCAAATGCAATTTGGTAAAGACACAGAAGCAGGGAACCTGCGTTCTAAGCCTACGTCCGCTCTTAACAGTCATCACTAGAAATAATATGATCTCATAAATTACTGAGATCACCCTCAATGAACCATTTGCTTCCCTGGGCCTTAGTTCTCTCAATTTTAAAAGGAACAGGCTGGTATAAATCAGTTGGCCACGGTGTTCCTGCCTTTTACCACTTTGCATGTGGAAAAGGTAATAATGTGATCGATACACAAGACCAGAAATGACTTTTTCAACACGCCTAAAATAAATTCTTTGTTCATCTGTTTGTACCAGGCAGGTAACACGTTATATGTCCACTATGCTGGGTTTACACCATCTTTGGAAAGGCTGCTTACAGCAATTCAAAAGGGGTAGGTTAATGCTCAGCATGGGTGAGGTTTGTGCAGGAGCCTTGCAGTCACGGAAAGCCAAAAGCCCTGTGTAGTCTTTTTCTTTTTTTTTTTTTAGATTTTATTTATTGGGCAGCCCGGGTGGCTCAGCGGTTTAGCGCCGCTTTTGGCCCAGGGTGTGATCCTGAAGACCCAGGATTGAGTGCCACGTCGGGCTCCCTGCATGGAGCCTGCTTCTCCCTCTACCTATGTCTCTGCCTCTCTGTCTCTCATGAATAAATAAATATTTTAAATAAATATATTTACATTTAAAATATAAATATATTTCTTATTATAACATATATTATAATAACATACATTAAATATTATACAATAGTATTTATGTTAGAAATATATTTTAAATAAATATATTTATATTTAATATAAATAAATATTTATTATTTATGAGACACACAGAAAGAGAGGCAGAGACACAGGCAGAGGGAGAAGGAGGCTCCATGCAGGGAGCCCGACGCAGGACTCGATCCTGAGAATCTGGGACCAGGCCGAGCCAAAGGCAGACGCTTGACCGTGGAGGCACCCAGGCGTCCCCCCGTGTGTTACTAAACCCCATCTCCAGCAAACCTTTGGACGATGATAAAATGAGAACATAATCACAGCAGATAGGACTTGTGTTATTACTCATCAGGGCAATGATCCTTCGCTTTCCCCACCTACCTTCCTTTGGCCTGGAGTAATACTTCCCGAAGGCATGGTCTTTATCAATATTCGGGTACAGAAACTTCAAGGGATTCTCTGGAATATTTTCAGCAGCCATGACTTTGTAATTGCGAATAATATCGGGGAATGTAACAGCAGACAGTTCTTTCTTCGTGTAGGGCTCAACTGCATGGAAGTAAGGTTCTAAAAAGAAGGAGATCTCAGTGAGTCCCTTGGACTGTCCCCAAACAATAGGAGAAACAAAACACTGCAGAGTTAACGGGCTTGAGTGAGCCTGCTAAGAACTAATCACGATATAGGCTTTATAACACAGTGTGCTGCGTCATTTCTAAATGAATCATAATCCTTTCTTAAAAACAGGAAAAATAAAGGCAGCCACTACTTGTTACTAATGCAACAGTGCTGCACTCATTGTTTGCTTAGGTCTGTAAATCTGGCAAGAAGAGGTTACTAAACATTTTTAGCAGCCTGCATCTTGAAGGAGGGACCCACCCACAGGTAGCTATTAAATAAGTACTAAGCAGGTCATTTTGGCTCAGGTCACAGATTAATAAAAAATGAGGTTTCCGTTGCTTTTCTTTTCAGATTGAAGAATGTAACTTATTACAATAAATAATGACAATACATGGAAAACAACTTTTTAAACAACAAAAAGATCCCATTCGCTTTTTCTTCCAGTCCTTATGCAGTACACCAGGGTGATTCACTCGTGGTCCTTCTCCCAGACATCACTTGCATCCTGCTTCCTGACCGACCCAGAAGCCCGCGCTGGCGCACACACCCAGGCACTGCTCTGCTACTGCACCCTATGCAGGCCTCCTGGGCTGGCGCTGGCCCTGCCCCATCTCCCCATCTCTGCCCCCTGCTTTGCTAGCTCCACCTCCCACTCCACAGGAAGGGCACTGCCTGGGGGACTGACACTACTGACCCCTGGGCCCTAATTCCAGCTTTCTTGAGTTCTCCTTTGGAGAAAAAAAAAAAACTACATAAATAGGATAAGTATCCCATGTTTTTTTGCATCTTTGCTCTGAAAGCAGGAAAGTCACTGGATCCCTCCAGCCCCTTGAACAGCAACCACGAGCAGCAATTACGAAACGGCGTTTGTCTTTAGCATTGGCTCAGCTCTGCTGTTCTACCTCCGCCCCGGGTGCAGGGGTGTGGGGGGACACACGGGCCTGCGACCCCATGGTCAGGGGCGAGGACGACACACACGGGGCCGGGGACCCCAGGTCGGGGGGTGGGGCACACACGGGGCCTGCAACCCCAGGTCGGGGGTGGGGGGGACACACATGGGGCTGGGGACCCCAGGTCGGGGGGGACACACAGGGCCTGCAACTCCACGGTCGGGGTGGGGTTGGGCAGGGGACCTGTGACCCCATGGTCAGAGTGGGGGACACACACGGGGCCGGGAACCCCAGGTTGGGGGGGGACATACATGGGGCTGGGGACCCCACGGTCGGGGGTGGGGAACACACAGGGCCGGGAACCCCAGGTTGTGGTGGGGACACACACGGGGCCGGGGACCCCAGGTTGGGGGGTGGGGCACCACGGGGCCCGCATCCCCAGGTTGGGGTGGAGGACACACAGGGCTGGGGACCCCAGGTCGGGGGGTGGTGACACACGGGGCCGGGGACCCCATGGTCGGGGGGGTCACACGGGGCCTGTGACCCCATGGTCGGGGGGGGGGACACACACGGGGTCATGGACCCCAGGTCACAGGGTGGGGCACACACAGGGCCTGTGACCCCAGATTGGGAAGGGGGACACACATGAGGCTGGGGACCCCAGGTTGGGGGGAAACACACAGGGCTTGTGACCCCAGGAGGGGGGACACACACGGGGCCGGGGACCCCAGGTCAGGGAGCACACGCAGGGCTGCTTACCGCCTCCTCCCTGCGCCCGCTCCACCCAGGTGAACGTGATGGCCCCCTCCCGGCAGCTCTCGCTGAAGCGCAGCAGGAAGGTGCCTGGCTGCTGGTCCTTGAGCAGCGCGCGTTCGCGCTCCTTGCTGATGAAGCCCACGATGCACCTGCGGCCCAAGTCAGCGGCTGTGAGGCCCGGCGTGCTGGCAGCTCGCACGCTGGCTCCCGAATGGACGCGATTACCGAAACTCGACGGGAGCCCCCCGGGTGTGCAGGCCTTTTCAGAGGCCCTGAATTTAACTGACCCTTCAGGCAGCATTTCGCCTGTATGTGCGCACACTCAGGTCCACACAAGCCAGTAACGTGGTGACAAGGAGATGCACAGATGATCGATAAATACTCGCTGGATTCACGAGCCTTTCATACTTATTTGATGACCTTTTTTTTCACTTGATGATTTTTAAAAGGACATGAGAATGTCTGAATTTCTGCATCTTTTCTACTGGAGGGGAAGGCTCCCACAACATAGCCCCATGTCCTGGCCCTTCCGGGAAGTTAAAGCCTTTGTTGAAATAGCAACTGACCCCGGGAACAACTCAGATAAAAACAATTCACTGAATTGAAAGGGTTTTCTTCTTTCCTAGCAGCAATATAATAAGTAAGGGCTTAGGAAATTTTTATCAAATGAGTGAATGCATGAGCAGCACTCAAAATATCTTAATTAAGAGTTGAAAACCTATATCCACAGGCTATGAAAGTGGAAGTCTGGTCCTCGGAGGTTCCACGATCACGAAGCCCTGGTGGACGGCCCGTAAGTGTCCATTTCTGTGAGGGGCACACAAGTCTTGTCAAAGAAGAACGTCTGTCCAGTCAGGCCAGGCTCAGCCCCGCAGCAAGAGGCGTACGCTAAAATTATGTCTTGAAAATAAATCTATCAAAGGCCCTTACCCATCATTCCAGAGGGAGAGCAGGTGTTTTTTAATGAGTTCAAGGATGCTTTCAATCCAAAGCCAGAAAGGAAAATTTTTATCATTTATATTTTCCTGGAAGTGTAGAAAACAGACACATTAGGAGCAGAGGAATGCAACAAAGTGACTTACCAAGCCTCTTCCCACCGTCAGATTTGTTTGTGAAGCCGCCCTGCTGCCCCCACATGCACTATCCCCCGAGGAGCCACTGCCTCCTTGGCAGCAGGTGGATGCCAGGCGGACGCCGGGCTCCCCGCTTCCGGGCCCAGGCTCTGCTTCTCTCTGCAAACTGGTGAACCAGCCCAGGAATGGCCTCGGCTCGATCGCGGAACCAAAGCTGCCCTCCCGCTAGTGAAATCCAGCTGTGTGGCTCGTCCACACGGTCTGGGGACCCCAGCAGGTCTGGTCATTCCCCCCAGCGGGCCCTGGGCGGAGCAGGCCGGGGAACGTCCTGGGCCGTCCAAGGCGGCACAGAGCTCACATGTGTCCTTGCCCGAGGAGCGGCGAGGCTGAGGGAAAGGCAGGCTCACTAGGGTAGGAAGACCGTTATCACACCTGCGGGTGATTCCCACAAGACGCGCTTGGAGACTAGCCTCCCACACCCAAGAGAGCGACCAACTGGCCCCAGGGCTCCGGGGCCAGGGCCAGGCGCTAGCACGCTGCAGCACAGGGCAGAGCGGCTGGCACAACAGAGCCCCGGGGAACCTCCACGGACAGCGAGAGCTCGGAGGCAGACCGAGGTGGCACCCACCTTACAGAACCTCGTCCACGGGATGAGGCCATCGGGGCCGGCGTTGGGACCTAAGCAAGCAAACACAGGCTTTTTCAGGAAACAGGAGTGGATTCTGAAGCTTTGGCTGGACGGGTGGCTCCTGTATTTCCTCTCAAAGAGCCAACACCCAGCAGAGGAAGGCCGATATTCTCAGACACGTGGGCGCTAACTAACGGCGCCCTGGAGAGGCCTCCCCTTGGTCCCTGTCGGTGCAGCATCACCCCCCCCCCGCCACCGCCTCCTTCCTCAGCAGCCTCCTCTCCCACTCGTCCTCCAGAGCCTCTTCAAACTGCAGACTAAGGCCAAGGTCACCCCTAGGTGATCCACTGCACGGACGCTTGGCTCTCCAGGCTTACTTCGGGTAGGATCTGGCCATTTCCCTCCACCCTCCTCCAAACAGGACACGGGCTCGGGGAGCCTGATGCAAATCAAAAGCCAAGCGAGAGAGAGGAGAGCAGGGAAGGAAGCCTGGTGGTTATCACTGCACAAATTAAAGCAGCCCAGGCCGTGCAGGTGCTGAGGCCGCCATCTCTGTAGGAACCACAAACAAGCCTGTCCAGGCAGAAAGGGCATCTGTCTTCATTGTCACCAAATAAGGAGCCAGGACAAGGTGAGTTCATACACCTTACTGAGCAGCGTAAGACCCCTACCCTGACGGCTGTACGGCCACAAGAAGACACCCGAAGAGCTATCGGGTGAGCGAGGCTCTCCTGGCATTTGCAGTATGTGTGATCCTGCTGTACAGAAGCAAACCTGGAGGAAAGGTGCCTGTGGATGTTTAAATTGCTCATTCTTTGAAGACCTGACCTCGAGACTAGTAGGTCTCCAATCTCCTTACGTAAATGACTAATAAATCCATGACGTTAGCTACTGAAAGGGAATTCTCATGGACTGGACCCTGCCGAGCTGTCAGGGACATCACCCTAGTGGGGCTGCGTCTCCATGCACCTCAGCCCCCTGAGGCCGGAGCCCGGGGTGTACGCTATGTGGTGGGCGTCCCCAGGCCCTTCTTAGTCTACTAATGTTGGGGACTTACGTTTTCCTCCCCAAGGTTAATAAGACTTCATCTTTCTCATCAAAGCATTTCTTTTACCCACAAATAATATATTTTACGGAATTCAAACATATTTCCCTTAGGCAACCTGCTCAGAGATGCTAATGTGAGATAATCAGGAAATGATTCATTCGTTTTATCAGGGGTATACCTACTTCCAAGGTGAACTGTCTTTTTTTTTTTTTTTTAAGATTTTATTTATTTATTGATGAGACACACAGAGAGAGGCCAAGGGAGAAGCAGGCCCCATGCAGGGAGCCCGATGCAGGACTCGATCCCAGGACCCCGGGGTCACACCCTGGGCTGAAGGTGGCGCTAAACCGCTTAGCCACCCAGGGATCCCCTGAACTGTAATTCTCATTTAGCCATAACAAGCTGCAGCTGGAAAAGCCAACAGATTTTTTTTTTTTTTTTTTACCATTCTCCTACCTTGAACAAAATAGAGAGCAAAGAGGGAAAGGAGCAAGTGGAGATATTTTGTGTGAATTTCAATTTTCACAGACATGCAGCCCATACCGAGTAGCTTCTCTCCCAGCATGTTCAGTTGGTCCACATTGAGACCTCTTTTGGTGACAGAAGAAAACTGCCAACTGAGCACCTCCGAGAGCTGGGACCATCGTGCACAAGGCGGGTTCAGGAAGAAGGACAGGTTCTAGAGAAAAAACACCCGAAAGCTCAGGCCGTCGGTTGTAGGCAAGGCACTCAAACACTTGGGGACCTGCACCAAAGTTCGGTTCTAGTTTCTGTGACACACGGAAGCTGTCACACAAGAGAAACACAGTGGATTCTCGTTATTTGCAGGTTCACCTTTGTGAATTCAATCTACTCACGGAAAGCTACTTTACCCCTCAAATCGCTCCTCAGGGCACTTCTGGAGCTTTCTGTAGACGTTCCCGGGAACAGAGCGCGAGCGGAGTCGCCCACATGTGTTTCCAGGAGAGGCCAACAGAGCGACTGCCTTTTCGCTTCAGCTCTCCTACTGCAAACCACTGTCCTTTTTGAGGTCTATTTAGTGCCGTGTCTTTTGCCTTTTTGTGGGTTGTTTTTAAAAAATTTCATTTTTAACGTGATCCCAGGAAGAGCACTGAGGCGTCGCCTGATGTTCCTACGTGCAAGATGGCCCCATGGGGAAGATACGTGTGCTTAGGTGAGCGTCGTTTGGCCATGAGGTACCGTGCCGCTGGCCCTGAGCTCAATGCTGATAGACCAACAAATAAATTAGATAAAGTGTCTTTAAACAGAAGCACACACAAGCAAGGCCGTGCCCTGACAGGTGTGCGGGCAATCGTTCAGTGCTCGCTGTGGCAGCGTGCACGGGCCCAACGAGCTGTGATTAATCAGCAGGGAGCATCCATGCTTACGAGTGAGCTGAGCACGCCTGTTTAGCAGATAGATATGCTATTTTTTTTTTTTTTTAAGAAAAGCAATACATGAACTCTTCCACAGTAAGAGTCCCAGGAAAGCTACTGCCTGAGCTTATTCCCTCAGAAGGAAAACCGTAATCCTCATTTCTAATACACATATACGCTTCCCTTTCCTAGAATTACTCCATATTCTTGACGAAGCCACTGGAGTCCTGTCCCTTTTCTCTGCACATCCGGCCCTGAGGGGCTTGGCAGGAGCCACACAACGGGGTCTCTGTCTAGCCCTGGTACAAAAGCAGATGTGTCTTCCGTACCCTGGGTTCTGTCACCAGCATGTTGTACCACAGGATGGAGGCCCAACCGCTCGGGAGCTGGCTGACATTGGAGATCACCACGACGGGCAGAGAGGTCGTCTGAAAGAGGACAAAGACCGTGAAGTCGTCAGAACCACAGAAATACCGCCTGCAGACCCTGGGTGGCCTCCAGACCAAGCAAGCGGTGGTTTGTAAACTTGCGCGTTTTTGTATTTGAGCACAAAAGATGTAAAGTTAAGTTCTTTTGTTTCTAGTTTTTCATTATAGCTTTCAGTTAAGAAATAAGTCTCCCTGCTTCGTATAAAAAAATTAACATACGACACCTCAACCAGAACATTTTACAAACATTTCGTTTGTAGCATTTAAATGGGAGTTCAGTTCTCTAGCTTCCCAAACCATTCAATTAATGTCAAGACAGCATTAGCTAAAAAGGATTGTCTTTTTTGGCAATTACCACATCTAAAACAAAACCTGACAAAGAAAAATACAGGTAACATTGAAAGGTAAAAATAAAGATGTCCATGTCTGAACCACGAAGTCTCACCTCGAGGTCGATGACCAAACCAGGCTGGCACAACTGGGTCTCAAAACTAAGGGAGTGGAGCTCTTCGGTGACGATCAGAGGGCCCTTCGAAGAGAAGGGGGGAGTTCAGTGATTCATCCAAGCGCCCTGCAACTTCCAGGGGTCGGATAAGCCCTGCGGCAGCTGCAGAAAGCCTGACCCCCAACCAAGTGCAATCCAGAAAAAATATTCCACTTTTCAGGAACAATCTCAGATGTAATTATCGTACCTCAGTGTTCTCTGTCTTAAAGGTACGATTTCTGGAGCCATGGCAAGGGCTACAGATTAACAGAAAGACCAGCCCACAGGAAAACAGCAGCTTCTAAGGGGTTTACTGGCCATGCCGGGCTTCCGGCTCTCAGCCCCCTCGGCCTGCTGGCCTTCTCCAGCCCCGGCTGACCCTGCCCGCTGGAAAGCACCCGTGTCCCCGTGGGATTACCTCCTGGGGGACCGATTCGCATAAGCCTGGTGGGTCACAAAGTCCTGGGCTAACGCGGAAACCTAACAGTTTCCAAGCGCCTTCACACCACTATCAGGTGGGAGCATCACGGCCACTCGGCAGGACAGGCGGCTCTGGTGGCAGGCAGGGAGGAGAGGAAGCCCCAGGAGGCCGCGGGGGGAGCAGGGGTGAAAGCAGGGCCAGGCAGCGCGGGCGCACCCAGCCCACCCGGCCACCCTGTGTCCACCTGGCGGGAAAGGACGGCTCGCTGCAGGCCGCGGGGGCCCAACACACCCTGCACGAGAGCAAGTGCATAGGGTCTGCTGTTCAACCAGTTCCCTTTTTAACACATCACAAATTTTAACTCCTGCCCCAAGGACCTGGCTGTAAAATGGAAACCGACGGGACGACGATGCTACTGGGCGGTGAGAAAGCCCTCGGGTCCCGTAATTTTCAGCATGGCCGTCCCGAGTCTGAGTCGTCCCCGAGCCGGCCGCTGGCTCCAGCCCAGAGAGTAATTCCCGTGACCCCTAGCTGAATCCCACACGCTTCCCGTGAGCCACGCTCTTCGCCTGTGAAACGTGAGTAGTGCAGGAGCCCGTTGCACCCCCTCCGCCGCGACGGCCATAGAGCGTGAACGTGTTTTTGCCGTCACCCCAGACACGCTGGGTCCTCAAGCTCACCCCCGGCTCTTCCCTGCTGGGTCTGAACCTCTCCCACAAGTGTCCCTGGCCCTTGGGCTGCTGAGCCAACCTGCCTGGACACACCTGCTGGGTAGACACCATTCAAAACAGAGGGAGACTCACCTCATTTGTTCTGGTGCCAGCATTTTTCTGTTCCTTCAGTTGCTGGGGAACAAGAGACTGTGTTAGGCAACAGCACGATAGTGCTCACGGCCATAGGTCGTCTATGAGCAAAACCCAGGGCAGGGTTTATAAAGGATAAAGGGCGTGAAATGATCTTCAGAGGGCCGGACGGGACGGGACAGGACCCGTGTGGGCTTCCCGGGCCTCGGTGCCTTTTGGCAGCAGCTTGACACCAGGCAAACGGCAGAGTCTGCACGGGTCCTGCACGGGTCCCATCCTGCTCCCTCCCCCGCGAGGTCCCCCATAATCTTCATGACCGGCCTCATGCTCCCCAGGCGTAGGGCGCCGCTGATGCTGCCCTCGGAAGGATCGAGCCCTGAGGCTCTAAGGAAGCCTGGGGCGCAGAGCGGCCTGGGTGGATGGGCTCTCGTGGAAGCGCTGACTTCACTAACCAGGGTTCACTGGCTTACAGAAGGGCTGCCACCGAAGCTGCCCACGGCTCCCGCTCCCGCCGGGCTCTGTGCCCGCGCTCCAGATCCACCAGCAGCCCCCACTTTCCACGGACGCAGGCCAAAGGCACCACCTGCTTGCCACCCCTGCTGGGCTTCTACGGCTGCTGGAACGGGCCCACTCCCCGGGAGACAAGGCAGGAGACGTGGTGGTCGTGGGCAAGGTGGCTGGCAAGGGATGGTGACCTCCTGGGGTCGGCCACGCCGGGAGCCCAGAGAAGCCAGGGGACTGCAAGGCTCTGGAGCGAGGGGCCACACATTCCTTCTGTGCACGCCGGCTCAGGGGGTACCCCACCCAGACTGCTGCACCCTGGGAGGTGGTCTCGGGCAGAGGCAGCACGAGGAGCAGCAGGGTTTCCCAAGGGCTGCCTGGGTCCTGGCCACGAGCTGCAGAAAGCCACCTCCCGGGGCTGTGTCCCTGTCACACAGGGAGCCGAGCGCTCGGTCCTGATGTGCCCGACCCAAGGCCGAGAAGGGGAAACTGGTGTCCCTACCAGGTGCCGGAACTCTGCCGCCAGGCTTCCGTTGGTGGACTCCTCCATGTTCATCACTTTCGTATGCGTGCCCAAAATGTTGAACTTTCTAAACCTAGACAATACAGGGTAGAGACACCTCAGAGGCTCAGAACCGTTAAACAGACAGACAAAGACAGTACAACCCGGTGCAAAGTGGCTGACATACCCTTTTACTGTATTCCTCTCACTCACATCTCTGGGGAAAAAAAAAAGAAATACACAGATCAATAAAGTCATACACACGCATATTGAAGTTTTGACATGAGCTTTAACAAAGATGTAAAAACCAAGTCGAAGATCAACATGGAATCTACACCTGTCACTTCACTCCCTCCTGCTCCCCCACCCCGAGTCAAGCAGCACCAGCTCTGCCAAGGAGCCAAGGACGCCCGTGACCCTGGGCAGGTGCACCACCCAGGCCCCCATCTCTCGTCCAGCGCGCTGTGGAGAGCACCAAAAGCATGGGATGCCATAAGTGGCGAGCTGGCTATGTGCTGTGACCACCGCGAGGCTACACTTCTGGCCACTTCCTGCATGCCCTCAGGCCCCGGGAGGCTGCGCAGCCACGGGGCAGCAGAGCCCACGTCTGCAGTCAGGCTGGGGAGCTCCCAGGTGATGGCTAAATGCTCTCTACTATCTTTAAGGCTCTCGTGAAAGTATTGGAAGAGTCAATGATTTGAGGAAGCTTTCAAGTTTTAAATCTGAGGTTAAATCTTGAGCAGCCCTGGTGGCTCAGAGGTTTAGCGCCACCTTCGGCTCAGGGCCTGGTCCTGGAGACCGGGATGGAGTCCCGCGTCGGGCTCCCTGCGTTGAGCCTGCTTCTCCCTCTGCCTGTGTCTCTGCCTCTCTCTCTCTGTGTCTCATGAATAAATAAATAAATAAAATCTTTAAAAAAATCTTGAGCAGCCTCACCTCTAACGTAAGTTCAGTGACTACGCGGTCATGTTCTGGACTCGCAAGAATCTGTCGGGTGGAGGCGCAGACTGGACGCCATTAGCCACCCACAGGGACGCAGCCGGCTTCCTTTCCTACCTCAACCAGAAGTCCAACATCTCTGTGAATGACAATCACCACCAGCTACGCGGGTGACCAACACTTCGGGGCGGGTGGGCAGGGCGCGGGGTGTTGGAGAAAAGAAAAGGAATAGCGTGACGCAAAGACACAAAGGTGCCCTTTCAGAGCTAAGAAGAAAACCCAGAGCTGGAACAGAGGAGAAACCAAAGAGCTGAACAAACCAGAAGAGAGACCGCGGTAGACAAAGTGTAACAGCCATGAAATCTCTGCTGCTCTTCCCTCCGAGAGACGAGTGTCTCCCCGTCCCTGGGGGCGCAGGTGACTCAGGTCGGCCAACAGAGTGGATGGGAGGATGCATCCACACCAGGAGCTCCAAGCCTCGCCTCCACGGGCCTAGCACGCCGCCCTTCTCACCCACCTGGGGTGCTGTCACCATGCAGGAAGGCCGGGCGGGCTCCTGAGAGGCCCACGGATGGGGCCCGGTCGTCCCAGCCAGGACCTCAGACCTGCCATGAGCCCAGGCTGACCCCGACCAGAGGACTACCTAGAGCTCAGACGGGGACGAGCCAAGCAGCTTCGGGTTCTATTAGGTTTCCAGGTGAATCATTAAGCAGCAAGAGCTGATACACAGAGAAACCACAGCTGATGGCAAGAAAGGCACAGAGTCCGAGGAAGAACATTGTTTCAGGCTGGAGACAAGACACCAGAGGAAAATGGCCCGGATCATCACCTACAGTCTTGGCTAAGCCAGTTGGTTACATGCAAAACAGAACACGGACTGTATCAGGGGCCGGGGCCACGAGGGAGCCAAGACTTAGGTCAGGCCTAGTCCAGGTCCAGGACCTAAAGACAAAATGCGGTGGGACTGCCCCATTCAGGCCCCCGTGAGAGCCTGGCAGTCCTGGGGGTCCCTAGGGCCCAGGAGAGACAAGGGTGGACCCCGCAGGCTCCACACGGTCCCAGCAAAAGGCTGTCAGCCACATTCCAGAAGCACCCACGACCGGGTGGGTGCTACCGCATGGACAACTGTGGGCCTGGTGTTGGACCAAGGGTCTTGTCCTCTTCCAGGAGGCAGGAGGGGTGGTGTCCGGGCCCGGCTGCTCCAGACCTGATCCTTACAAGTTCATATGCACAAAATACGCTCGTTCTTTCATCTGTTTTTGGTCTAAAAAGGCACCAGGAGGTTGATGTCAGCTCTAGGGGAAGCTCCCGGTGTCTGGGATGGGGGCCATTAATTTAAATCTCCTAGGATCACTTATACATAGTCCCGGTGCAGCACTGTGTTGGGTTAAGAAACCCGGCATTTCAACAGTGTATGTGGTGAGATAATATCAAAAATATCTTACTTATCAAATAAGACTTTGACTTTCAAATTGTAATTCAGCTCCTGCAGTTTCACCAACAGTCTGGAAAGAAAAACAAAAGTCATTATTACTTTAGGAAATGGTCTGTCCCAGTTTATTAAGCCCTTTCCCTCCCGGTGAACATTTCCGTGGTCTAGTTACCACGAACAGCAGAATCGACTTCCGTGTATGTCAACTTGGATGTTTTTTTAAGTGCATCTGCGGGTAAGTCCCTGGCTGTGGAGTTGCTGGGGCAAAGCTCTGACACTAAACTCCGAGAGAAAGCAGCAGCTTTTCCATATCCGCCAAACGTGAGTGGGGGTACGGCTTCCCCACACAGCCTTGCCAACACTAGGTTTTATCAAAACATCTAGCATGGGTAAAGGGTAAAGCCTAGCAAACATATTTTTACTGGCACCTGTATCTAATGTTTGTCCTGTCGGGGAAAATACGAATCCTTACCCATAACCAGGAAAAAGAGGCTAACATCTACAGTGATCCCAGGGTGGTGTGAAGGATGGGATGAAGCCCTACGGAGGGACGTGCGTGTCTCCTCTGATGAGCTAGAAACCTTGGGCAGGAGCCCCTAACTGGTCTGCTCCGCTGGACGGGGTGAGGTTTCTAGACCCCCTGCAGTGGCGGCAGAGCCGGCCCTGGGGACCTAGGTCGAAGCCCCCCGGAGAAAGGACTAAGGCCAACTCGGAAGGCGCGTCCAGCTCCTCACCAGAAGAACAGCTCAATAAATTCGCCATTCAGCAGAGAAAGGAGAGCCATCTGTCCTCATATGGAAACACTTCTGCCATTTATTAGCAAGGGAAAAAGTAGGCTGCAAAACAACTTGTAGAGCGGGACACTAGCTTTTAGAAATAAAATCCTGTACATTGTAGTGTGTGGGTCTTTGTGTATGTGTGTAGACACGTGCAGAATTCTGGGAGGGAGGACTGGCACCGGGCTGTTTTCCGTGGTGGTCTACACACATTCAGACCACAGGGAAACTCTGAAACCCGATGGAAGCTTGGACCCAGTCACCAGAAGAACACACGTGTCACGGGTCCATATTCACACACACTGCACGTGGTCTCAGGGGCACGTGAAGCCCAGGTTAGAAGCTCATCCCCAGGAGGGCATGACGCTGCCGGAACTGTTGCTCTCCCCCAGGTGCAGTCCTGCCCTTTTGAAGTCCTTTTTAAGGCGAACATGCATCACATTAACGGGGGAAAAAAACCCAGTGTGGTGTGCATACATAAATATTTGTTGTATTCCTATCCTTTTTTTTTTTTTCCTATTTCTTTTAATGGAGAAGATAGACTCTTAGACGTCCCAAGCACGAACGCAGCAGGCTGGAACGCCGCTGCAGGGTGCGTCCTTTGGAGCACCCCCCGTGACAGTTCTGGGGGCCCAGGGACACAAAATGCATAGCGGAGGGCCCGGGGCGTCCACGTCTTGGGGTTACCTCAGCTTCACCGTGAACTGGACCCCCGTCTTCAAGACCAGCGGCCTCTGGGGATGAGTTGGCATGCAAGGCTGTCTTTCCACCACAAAGGAGCTGTGAATTCCGAGCAAAGTGCACATTAGCATTTCCGTGAAGGCTGAGGCAGGACAAATTATTTTCCTGAAACAGGAGAGGGGACTGGAGCGTGCAAGCGAAAACTCGGTTTGGAAGATTCGAACAAGTTGATGAACAAAGTGAGGTTTGTCAGTCAGCACGGAAACCTCCATACCACATCTGCACTTGACGTGAGGCCACAGTCGCTGCAGCGACCTGCGACACCTTTGCCAGCAAAAGCCCCAGGTTGGGCTATGTTCATTTAGGAAGATGCATGAAGAACCAAGTTTGCTAACTAGACCTGCACTGGCCATCACTGTGCAAAATACATGAACACACAATCGCTATGTGTCCACCTGAGCCCAATGTAAGGTCTGTCAGTTTAAAGATAAACAAGTACAAAAAATAAAAAGGAATCTTGCTACAGGTACAAATGAACCAGGTAACATACTGCTCAGTACCATAATCTGAAGCGGGTATTCCAGTATCCGTTAGAGAGCCGTTCTTCTGGTACAATTGTTTAGTAATACTTACTACCTCACAAGCATTTCCAAATATTAATTTTCATTTTAAAAGGGATCAAATTTGCATTCCAAAACCCAAGTAAATACATATCCTTGGTTATTTCAAGATAAAGCCCTGAGGTGGTTCTGTTTGGACATTAGCCGCAGGACGCGGAGGGTATTTATGTCAAGTGAGTACGAAAAAAACTACAATAAGGACTCGTCTTTCGCTCGCATTTGTATCTACTAAGCACATCTGGAAGGCCTGCCCACGGGCCCGGTACTGGGTACTGGGCCAGGTCCCCATGGGGGGAAAAGGATGACAAAGGCACATCTATGTCTTCCAAGAACTTGTAATTTATGTCACAGGCAACAAAAATACACGCCCACAGGTACATAAGAAATCCAGAACGGGCGAATAAAGACTGAGTCGTGCAGATCCGGGAGGGAAGTGCCGTGTTTGGAAATTCTGGGAAGATTTTGGGACAAGATAGAAGCTGCAACTTGCAGGAGGATACAGTTTTGAGGTGAGGTTCCGAGGGGGTGGCTTGGCGGTGGGGGGTGGGGGGGCACAGGACAGGCACGGCGAAGTGACAAGCTATAGCCCAGGGGCCATGAGAACAAAGAGCCAGCGGCATGGACAGGGGTCCCGGAAGACGTGAGTGCCCTAAATGAATTACATGACCTACTAAACTTCTAAAGCAGCTGAGAGAAGAGTAAACCGCTCCCCCCCCCCCCAACCCGGGGTAAAAGAGCTGCAGGAGAAGCCCAGGGATCTCTCCTTTACCTCTGAATGAGCTGCTGGAAAAGGTTGAAGGTGCGGTCCCACAGCCCCTGCTTGTTTTTTGTAATCGGGTCGTGTTCGTACGTGTACTTCTGTTCCAGTTCCTCGAGCTTTTTAAGCTGCTGACGCACCTGCTGCAGACTCTCGGCAACTACGGTGAACCTGGGGGTACGAGACCCATGGGCTTCCCTCAGAAGCAGTGTCCCCACGGCCCAGCTCCCAGGCCTCCCCTGGCTGCAGAGACGGCCCCCTACATGTCGGGCTGCAGCCTGCGGGCCCCAACTTCAGGGGCAGGGTGAGGGCAGCAGGGACGTGGGGCCCTGAGAGCGGGCGTGAGGGCAGCAGGGAGCCCAGGCAGGCTTGACAGAGGTGGACAGGACGGACTGGACAGATGAGGACGGGGACAGGGGGAGCCCAGGCAGGCTTGATGGGGGCGGACAGGGATGGGGGGAGTGCAGGGCTGCGGAGGGCAGGGCGCTCAGGCCCCTCGGCCTCACCCCCTGGAAGCCTGACTGCACAGAGCCTTCTCCCTGGAAAGGCCACGTCACTGCGTGGTCCCTGCCAGGAGCCCCACCAAGTGGTCGTGTGGCCGTGACGGGGACGCAGGCTCACCCTGGCACCCAACACAGGCCCAACAACCTGCGGGCAGCACCACGACGGCCCCAGAGCCCAGCTGCGGCCCTGAACAGACTCCTGTGGCCTTGGTGACAAGGCAGCGGGGGTGGGGTGGTGGGGTGACAGTACCTCTGCAGGGACATTCTAACTAAGCACAAGACATTTGGAATATGAGCAGCCAATCCACAGAATAAAAATAAAGGCTGAGTATGAAGTGTGAATTCTAAAGAATGTATCAATTCAGAGAACTTCCTGAGATCTCTGGGCCTTGGGCACCTGGGGGCCACTCAGGCCACCGTCCCCTCACCTCCACTCTAAACCACCTGTTCCGTCCACTCTGCTGGCAGCGTCTCCAGGGGGACACTAACATGCTCAGGTCACCCAACTGGCCTTTCTGTCTATAGTCTACTCTCCAGACTGTTGCCAGGGTGACCTAAGTCAAAAAAGCCCCAGAGAAGTGAACCTCCACTCCAGTAAACAGCCTTCTTGGCTTGTCAGCAGCCCCAGACACGGTCCTGCTCCCGGCAGCAGGTGAGATCCCCCAGAACCAGGCTCCAGCTTCCTGTCCTCCTGGGCACCCTACTCTGCAGCCACCCAGCACGGGGTACGGCCCAGCCTCTCCTCCCGGGACTGTGCGCAGTACTCCTCTTCCAGGTCACGTCACTGCAGGGCCACTTCCCCGGAAACCTTCCCCAGTGACTCCTCCCCTCGCCTCCCCAGACCTCCGCCAGCAGCCTTCTACTGCACAGGAGGAGCACACCTGGGTCCCGCCCCCACACGGAGACTCCTTACTGGAAGGACCGAGAATCCCTGGTCCCGCACTCCTAGGGCTTAGCCCAGGGCCGGGCACACAGCCTCTAGCAAGCGTTTCTGAGATGGAGGACTGAATGAGTGATCCAGACTATTATTTCATGCAAGCCTGGAAAATGTCTTACGTGGTCTTGTTTTCGATAAGACACAGGGCTCAAGTCGCCAAATGTGTTCTGTGACTATGTTGCCAGCGTTTTGGCACAAACGATGCGTCCCATGGTGCATGGACAGTGGGGAGGGGCGTGCTCCCAACCAAGCAGAACTTGGCTGAACTTGGCCACAGGCATGAACAGCGTGTGCTTTTCAAGTGCTTCCAGGGCCAGAAGAAGCCCGACTAAACCACAGTCTAAACCAAAGTTCTGACGGGGTCCCTTCCACTAACAATGACTCGAATGCGCACTTTGAGTTCACAGGGTCGGCCAGTCGGATTAGGAGCAGCTTACCAGTTCTGCAGCTGATCGAGACAAGCATTGGGGGGTCCCCCAATGCAGGCGCTCTGCTGTCTCCGCTTCCACTCCACCAGTTCATCGTTAATCAGGGCTTTCTGGGTAAGTTCTGTGACATTCAACAACTCTATTATTTTGAGAACTACTTCCTAAAGGGAGAGGAAGACACAGTGAGGTAAATTCATCTTTAATCACTGAATTTACTTATTTTTTTAAAAAAGACTATTTATTCATGAGAGACAGAGAGAGAGAGGCAGAGACACAGGCAGAGGGAGAAGCAGGCTCCCTGCGGGGAGCCTGATGCAGGACTTGATCCCAGGACCCAGGGGTCACGCCCTGGGCTGAAGGCGGTGCTAAACCGCTGAGCCACCCGGGCTGCCCTAATCACTGAATTTAAAAATCTTTTTTAAAAGCAAAGCAAATAATATTTCAACTGGGGCTCTAAACCAAGTGGTTATAAAAATAATTTTTCCTCTCTTCTAAACTTCAGGCCTATTATTTATAGTCTGTGATAAAAGCAACAGGTTATTCTGGAAAGCGAATCACTACCTTTCTCTTATTGTCAAGCATTAAATACATCTTCTGGATCAACATCTGTTCTTGCTTCTGATCATTCTTTGCCACACCATTGGCTTCATGTTCTGCGACATGGGGGAGAGAGCAGATAAATGTAAATGTAAAAAAACCAAAATCACCTAAATCGAAGGTTCATGTACACTTAGAAGAAATATAACCCAAACACTATCAGCTGAAAGATCAAAGTTTCGTCTTCAGTTTTTATTGAATGAGAGAAATGCCCTAAGTATAGAAGCTGGACAGGCTGAAACAAAGCACTCATTTCCAGTGACCCAAGTAAACTGGAAACAGTACCAGCTGGCTCTTGAGTCATTGTTAGAATGTTACTTAAATGAATACAAGTGACAAAACTGAAAATCTCATATAAAGAATGTATACAAAGTGTATCTGTAGCTTTGAAAGACAAGCCCACAATTGAGAAGCAGTAGCTCAGGTTCCTTTCTCTCACACCAGCCCTCAGATTATCCTAATAATCTTTCCAGATTACCCTTGGCGTCCTCCAAGCGGTCACCAGGGTCACAGTAATGCCTCCCATGTTTTACATAATGCACGCATTTGGGTTCTTTTCACTTGATAGCCTGTCATCGTTAAAGATGAGCAACAAAATGGAGTGAGACGACTTTAGAACATGAAGAGCGATGCTGAACTTCTCTGTGAAGTGTACGTAGGAAGCTGCAGTGTCTGGGAGAGCTTCCAGCAGGCAAGCTCCACACACCTGTCAGTCTAAGTCCATCAGCGGGCTAGGTACAAGAAGCCACAGGCGACCAGCGCTTGTCAAGGGGGGGGGGGGGGATATGATACTGGCCCCACCCCTACCCCAGCAGCTGGCAAAGGCTGGAGACTGCTCTGTTCCCACCAGGGGATTTGAGATAGTTCTACTGCCACCTGGTGGGTAAAAGTCAGGGATGCTGCTAAACATTCTAGAACACACAGGACAGCCCCTCACAACAAGAAATTATCTGGCTCAAAATGTCACCAGTACAGAGGTTAAGACCCTGGCTTGCATCATCAAGAGGCCCAAACTAGCAACTCAGAGTCATAAAACATCTGACAAACACGAAGACCTACTTGCCTTCCTCATCGAGTGTACACAGAAGTGACAGCCAGCCAAACGTTGACTCTTACCTCGGTTCTGCAAGGTTTTGCACTTAAAGTCATATTCATCCTGTAAATCTTCTAGGGTCTTGATCTCGTGCTCTATACACTACAAATAAGGATATAAACATGTTTTCCACCAATCAAATTCCAGAGACTTTAGGAAATAAGATTACTACAGGTCAATGGGACCCAGAAAAGCACGGTGACAATCCTCAAATATGAATTCAACTTGCAAAATTCTAATCACATACATAATACTATTTCCTTAATAAGCACATAATAATTTTTTAAGAGGAAAATGTACAGTTATTTTCAGACGCCTCACTTGATTTCTACTTGAATGAAGTGTTTCCTTTGGAGGCTGCAGGATAAAGTTGCTTCCAAGACTCTGGAGTTTGGAAAGACCCTGCCTGAAGCACGAAGTCCAGTCCATGCTGGTGAGATCCAGATGCCCAGGTGAGATGGCGCGCCTAGCTCAGGGCCCTTCCCAGACTCAGGCCTGCTGCCCCACAGGACTACTTCTCCCTTCCGGTCAACAGCCCTAACAATGGAGAGCGGTGAACACGTGTTCCCAAGGGCACCGGAGCAGCCCTCTCCTCCGCAGATTCAGTTCTCTTGTAGGTTTCATCTTAAAATTGTTGTATTTTCTTTTAATCAGAAATGTTAACAGAATTTCTTTTAGCAAAAGGTCTTTGTTCCCCTTCCAAGTCTTAGAATAAAACAGGTGCTTGAGAAAGATGGGCCACGTTCACCCAGGCCTCTGTGTGAGCCCAGAACACCCCAATTGGAGAAGCATGCGCATAAAAGGCTACGCAGAGCAGCAACACCCAGTTTACCGAGTGGTGGGGCAAAGTCAGCAGTTCCTGCACAATCTTACAAAGGAAGAGAGAGATAAGCTCAATGTCTGGAAGTTAGAGCAGCAGCCATAAAGGTCTATCTGCTCGTTGGTTTAGCCAATTTGTTTCCTCGTGGTTTGGAACTTAAGCAAACCTCTTCTCAGCTACTTAGAAGGCTGAAATCACTTACCACGTTTACACACCAGCAATTGAAACCTTTTCCTGTCTACAAAAAGCTAGAGGCTAGACATACATATTTCTCAATACTCACCATAACTTTGTCCTTCACGTTTCTCACTTTGCTGTCAAGCTCCTTCTGCTTGTCTAACATCACAGTGCTCTGAACGTTCCCCGACTGCGCCTGTAATGGGAGGTGGTGCGTGGTTAACAACTGGTTAACTCCTCTCCTCCGGCATAGTCAGCTGCTGGTTAGTCTCCAAAGTGAAGTCCATACCCTGCGCACACCTCCCTCCCAGACCTCCCTACAAGCTTCCCACATGAGCAGTGACAAGAAATCTCTCAGTTCTCAAGACCCCAGAAAACACTGGTCAACTATTAAAAAGACTACAAAGATGAGGCTCCGCTCAGGTCTACTGTAAACAGAGGATTTCTGCAATTGTCCATTAACTCATACGGTTGCATCGTACCACACAGGAAGTTTACCTCAGGGTTTCTCAAATTTTGTAGACAAGGTTATTCTCATTAACCCTGTACCTATTTGTCTTAAAACCTCGCAAGTCACAGTGTGGTACCCAGACCAGCAGCGCCTACAACCTGGGAGCCTGCTGGAGGTGCAGACTGTCGGGTCCTGATCTGATGACTGCATCAGAAGCCCCATTCTGACAAGACCCCAGGTGAGTCAGAGGCCTATCAAAATTGAACAGCACTGCCATTCAGGACTTCAGTGGGTATCTGCTAATGTAAGAAGCATCATCAGTGCAGGCACACGGAGTGTTCAGTCCTCATCCTTGATGATCAGAAGACTCTGACGTAGCGGTGTCTGTGCGTTCATGACCTAAGGTGTTCCCGTTTATCCTCACAGCATGGCTTACTAGGTGTTAAGTCAAGGTCAGGTAACGTCCCACACCCAGGCAGTGGAGTGGTAAACAGGAGACTGTTCTCCTACAGACTGGATTCTGGAAAGATGCTATTTTTGTTTAGAGTTAAAGCCCCTCCCATGGCAAAAAAAATGTGCCCATCAAACTTTCTTACATAGAGTCCTACATGGCACAGATTCCATGTGAGTATTTTTACATATTCAAACTTGCTAGTATTTTCTTCTTTTATATCTGGATTTTCCCCTTTGGAAAGCCTTTCTGCATTGACAGATTATAGAGGACTTCACCCATTTTAAACCAAGCACTTGCATGGTTTCTTTATTCTTTAAAATCTCTAATTCATTTGAAGTTGATTCTTGTGTTTACTGTGAAGAGTGGATACAATTGTAACTTCTTTCCTTTGTCTTAAGATTCAGTGAAAAGTTCGTATTTTCCCCAGAGCTTTGTCACTTTTAGCACACAAATTTCCTTATCTACTTGGGTTTAAGTTGTAGATTTTCTCTGCTTTTCCACAAGTCTTTCTCTTCCTAAACCCAAACCCCTGAACAGTGTTTACTTATAGAGAGTTTGGGGTATATCTAGCAGGGATGGGCCCGTCTTACTGCTGAACTTCTCCACGAGCTTCCTTGCTGTTCCTGCACGTTTATTTTCCTGATGACTTTCACAGCTTCAGAAAGCGACTTGTTATTTCTATTAGGATCACATTAAAATTATGAATGATTCAGGGAGAGCCAATATCTTTATGATGTTGTCTTTGGATTCTTATGCCTCTAACGATCTTCTCTTGTCTAACTGTATTGGCAAATAACATAATGTTATTTAAGTAGCAGTGGAAATAGAGATGCATGAACATCTCTGCCCTGGTTCTGACTGACTTACCGAGGTTTTCTGAACTACGGGACACACTGTCTACAGAACTGAGAGGTGTATATTTTAATATGCTGAAGAGGTATCTAGCAGTTCGTGTTTTTTTTAATGTCTTTTATCAGGGATGGGTTTTGGGTTTTGTCAACTCTTTTCAATAACTATAGAGATAAGCATAGGCTTCCCCCCTCCTTATATCTATTTACATAATGAATTACATCAATGCATTTCCCAGGCACAATTTACTCTGTAATTATAATCTGGAATAAATCCCACTTGGTCATAATATACTTTTTTCTTTATGTATTATTGAATTCTGATCAATGAACTATTTTATTTGGGACTTTACGTTGATTATTCATAAGGGAAATTGGCCTATAGTATCTTTTGTTCTATCTTTAGTACATTTAGGTAATCAAAGTTATTGTTTACAGAAAACTCTGGAAGTTTTCCCTCATTTTATATCCTCTGGAATCACCGAAGTTCAAAACATCTGAATTTTATCTGTGTAAAGTGTGTATTAAAAAATATATTAAAATGACTGCTAAAAAAATTAAAATGACTGCTATCTCCAGGTGCCACATGTCACTCAGAAATAAACGGGGCTGCTCTGGCCATTCAAACATATTTGTTTGTAAGATTTTATTTACTTCTGAGAGAGAGAGAGAGAGAGAGAGAGAGAGCGAGCACAAGCAGGGGGGAGAGGGAGGAGCAGACTCTGCCCCAGCAGGGAGCCCCATGTGGGCTCGACCCCAGGACCCTGGAGGCAGATGCTTAACCCACTAGGCCGCCCAGGTGCCCCGGCCATTCAGAATGAGCTGCAGCACTGAGAGGCATCTGTGCTGGTGTCTGCTGGGAGCCCGACGTGGACGCCCCGTGCTGCGGGCTCTCCTGACAGCTGGGCTACTTCACCCAGTCGCAGGGACCGGGCCCCTGGAGGATCCTGACCTCCTCCGGGTCCTTCCTCCCACACCGTCAAGGGTTAATTTAGCAAATGGGGACAAAGTGGACATGCGAGTGCAGCCGCAGTGCCAGCTACCAAGTCTCTTCCCGCTTTCACACTGGGAAATGCTGGGTGGAAAAGCTCTGGCAACTGTGGCAGAGGCCTAAGGAGCGTGGGCTCCACAAAGAAGCTTCAGCAGTCGGGGCCCAGCTCCTCCCACACCCTGGGTGCTCCGATGTCGCTCCCCCTGCCCCACTTCCTCCCTCACCCCACTGCTGGGTGACTGTTAAGCATTTTCCCATCAAGTACTTTATAAACACTAACAAGATCACTATGACCGCCCTACACCTGTGATTCTGATACTACTTCCAGAGACCGGGATCTTTGACTTGTTCACTGTCTGACAAGCCAAGAGAATCAGGAAACCATGGGAAGGTGGGAAGGTAGGTACGGAGGTGCTGACCCCCCCACTGCACACCTGAAGCTATCATCACACTGCCTGTGAACTAACTGGAGTCTAAGTAAAAGCTTTGCACCAAATGTTAAAGTCGCGAGGGACCTCTGCGGTCTTCTTGTATTTTCTCACTGCGCACCAGCACCTCTACCCGCCTTGTTTGGAGGGTTTTAATTAGAACCGGGTTTCTCACGTGCCCTAGACCAAGGAGAAGTCTGCTCGGGGACTGAGGCGGCCTCCCCCTCGACGAACAAGCAGCTTCCAAGGAAGAGGACATGTGACAGGCACCCTGCGGGTGTCAGAGCCCCAAGCAGCATGGGACTCCTCTCCCACCTCAGGAGTCTGAAACCCCAAGAGAGATTAAGACACTTCTCCACTGACCGGGTTGTAGTCAGACAATTCTGACTCGTTAGCTCTGTGGCCTGGGGCAAAGCACGTGGCCCCTCAGTCTTAGTCTTTTTCATCTGTAAAATGGGGATAAGAGGACCTAATTTCAGTGACAGCTTTGAAATCCTGTTTATAAAGCATTTAGCACAGGCCTGGAAATAAGCCTGTGGTATATGGTAAGTCTGCTATTGCTGAGGATCACAAGGACATAACAGCAAAGGGAACCCTGAGAGCCACTTTATGTCTTTTTTTTTTTTTAAAGATTTGATTTCTTTATATATGAGAGGCACAGAGAGAGAGAGGCAGAGACACAGGCAGAGGGAGAAGCAGGCTCCATGCAGGGAGCCTAACATGGGACTCGATCCCGGGACCCCGGGGTCACGGCCTGGGCCGAAGGCAGACGCTCAACCGCTAAGCCATCCAGGTGCCCCTAGGTCTTTCCTTACACCACTCACTGTGGTGAACCCTATGAACCTCAATTTTATCCATACATATAGTTTTTCACCACACACACACACACACACACACACACACACACACACGAAAGCCCGGTGTTCTAAAATGGCGGCAAACAAAAATTTGTAGTCCACCAAAAAGTATCTACATACTTTCTAAAATTCTTCTGTTAAGACAAAAAAAATAACAGGAACCAGATTTTCGTATCCTAATGTTTCTACAGAATTCTGCGCTCTTTAAAAGCTCTGAACAGGGATCCCTGGGTGGCGCAGCGGTTTGGTGCCTGCCTTTGGCCCAGGGCGTGATCCTGGAGACTCGGGATCGAATCCCATATCGGGCTCCCGGTGCATGGAGCCTGCTTCTCCCTCTGCCTGTGTCTCTGCCTCTCTCTCTCTGTGACTATCATAAAAATAAAAATAAAATTAAAAAAAAAATAAAAAAATAAAAAAATAAAAGCTCTGAACAAACTCTGAAGTTTGCATGTTTTTAACCTGTTGAACTTCCTGAATCCCCGTGTACCCATCAGTTCCCCAGCCGTCAGTCCATTCATGAACATTTTTGTTTCATCAGATTTCCCCTGTGCCTCTGGCCCCAAAATGAGGTTACTTTGAAGCAAATATGGCCATCGCCACACCCCACACATGGTGTGTCAGGATGAGTAACGGCCGCATTAAAAACATGTGGTTGCTTCAACCAGGGGAGAAATAGCAAAGGAAGGTTTCTCAATTTCCTAGCCCAGAGGAGGCTGGGTAATGTCGGTGCCTCCTCCCTTTCCCCGATGGCCTCAGACCAGATCCTTCCCTCAAACCCTAAGAAGCCCTTGCTTCTCGTTCTCAGCTGGACAACCAACTAAACCTCCTTGAAGATGTTCACTGATAACGCAGGTGTCTTCCGAGGGGCCTGAAATGATCGTCTCCCAGATCACCGACATTCTTTAATGGGAGACCAAAGCTGGTGAGCCTTCTAGACCCAAAGAGGATCTGATTTGGGAGAGAAGATGTTCCGTGCTCCGCCTCCCAATGGGGCCAAATGTGAGGCAAGGGATGCCTGGGTGCCAAGGAGGGAGGCCCACTCTGCCTCCCTCTGCTCCGGGCAGTCCTCTCAAGGAGCGGCCAGCCCATCGCATAGCATCCTTAAGATGAAAATGCCACACAACCACAATGGTCCTGCTGGACACCTCCCAGGTGCAGAGGGCTGCGCTGACACGCACACCTCCTGCGGGGAGGCCGGTCAGCCAACACCGGCACTCACGCGCTTAGGTTCGCTAGGCCACGAAGCAGACGGACTAGCTTGACGTGAGAACAAATAATGCCGATCTTTACCTGCTCGGCACAGCAACGTGCTTTCAATGTGACAGGAACGAAATGCCCAGGGAAGCAGCAGATGCCCAAGGACTGGGTCAAATGCCCAGAATGTGCACGGAGAATGGCATTCAGCACCGCTACTTGGGCTCTAGTACGCTGGCACGGTGTCCCCTCCTCCTGGAAGGGTCTTAGCCAGAACCACCCACGCGGTGGTGTCACAGCAACCTGCCTTCTGGGTTGTTCCCACCACCCCCTCATCCAGGAAAGGAATAAACAGATGCCGTGGCAACTTTAAAAATCTGAACCCTAATCGCCAGGTAGGCTCATAATAGTACTAGTAAAACCACGATCAAAAATCTTGGTACTAAAAAAAAAAAAAAACAATCTTGGTACTAAAACAAAATCTGACTCATTCCGTTTGGATGCCTTATATATTTAAGATGTAATTCGACCCTATTCAAAACAAAGCTTTTGATTTTCCCAACAACTTGTTCTTCTCCAAAACGTACCAGGTCCTATAGAAGTCCAACTCCTGTCCTTTCTTTCCTCCCCAGCTCGATAAACAATATGTCCAAGTGACTCAGGTTTCAAACCACCAAATCATCCTGTTTTCCCCTTTCCCTCACTCCCACCTCTAATGCTCAACGTACGCCACGCTGGTTCCATATCCATAAGCTCATCCGCCCACCTCCTACCTCTACCCACTGCACCTTCTCCAAGGACACTTCCACTTCCTCGGGCTGCCGCTGCACGAGCTCTCAGTCGGCCTGCTTCCTTCCCTGCCCCAGGGCTCAGAGAAGCTTCCTGCAGGATCTAAAGACACAACCCCAGGGCACCCGGGTGGCTCAGTGGTTGAGCGCCTGCCTTCGGCTCAGTTCATGATCCAGGGTACCAGGATCGAGTCCCGAATCGGGCTCCCCAGAGGGAGCCTGCTTCTCCCTCTGCCTATGTTTCTCATGAATAAATACATAAAATATATTTAAAAAATAAAACAAAGACACAAACCCATCCCCGAATACTCCAGTACTCTCTCACAGCATCCTGCTTTGGTATCTGCATAGTAATTACCACTATCTGAAGCTATTCCATTTATGTTTTATTTCTCTCCCTCACCAGAATGACTTCCATTAGATTACAGTCCTTTCTTACAGCCTGGGTCCCATCAAATCTCTGTATCTGATCTTTCCCATTTCCTGGGGCTGTCAAATCAGAGGGCTATTCACTACTGGCTTGCACAGGGTGTTGGTAATATTTGTTGGATAAATGAATGAATTTTTTATTTTACTATAATCTTCGGTGTTTAATTAGAAAGAAAGTACCTGATTGAATCTCTGGGCATTTTCCAGGATCTTCCTTTCCTCCTTCAGACAGTTATAGATGATCATAGACATCTGTATTGGGTCTTCCTGAAAATTATCCTAGATAGGGATTGTTAGAATAAGAACAAATGAAATTTCAGAATGTTTAAACCATTGTATATTATAAATTGCATTTGTTTCTATCTACTGAGATAACTCATCTTGAATTTATTAAATTCTTACACAAGCTATTTTTGGTAAAATAAAAATATTCTTTTCATAAATTATGACAAAAGCTTTCCAATAAGTGTAGGTATCTAAGTTATTTCTTGATTAAAAAACCAAGTATTTTCAAACATGGTTCCTCTAATGACTTTTTAATTTCCATTCTTATGTTCCATTAGGATCCTGAGACAATGCAAATGATATAAAAACTATGCCATTTCTCAATTTATCTGCTGGTCTCTGCATTGAATTAGTCAAAGATACTCTTTTCAGTTTTCCTATATCCTTGTCAATGGGGGTTGCAAAATACTAGCAATCGGGGGGCTCTTCAATAATAGCCACGTTCAAACAAAGTCTATAGCAGAGCAAATTTCTGTAAATTTAAGCTGCCTTCCCCTGTCACTGGTATTATGTAATCATAGATATGTTCACAAAGGAAGAAAAACCTTCTAATTACCTAGGTTGAACAGTTTGGTTGTGTTGTATGAAACAAGAAAACAATTGCTCTCGTTTCCATGGAAACAGAAAAATTCTGTTAATATAGAAGTAAATACAGTAGCCAGGCTTAAGGAACTCCTGAAATTCTGTAGCCCATTCTCTCCTGCCTGGGACTCCCTGGGACCGTCCCGTCTGTGGGAGAGCAAATCTTCCAAAAGCAAGGAAAGGTGGATCTAGCTCCAATTCACCAACTCAGTATCAGGCCTCAGGAACGTCAAACTTTTCCGGGCTTCTTCTTCATCTGTATACCAAGGACTTATTTTTATTTTTATTTTTTTATACCAAGGACTTAGACCAGATTCACACTAAGTTCCTTTGAGCTTCTACATGTTACTACAGCTCACTGCTTTGACAATGGGACCCCTTCCCTTGGTTTCAATTTCAACAATATTTAGTAAAACAGGTGACAGCATCACATTTCTCTCAGAATTACGGACACCTCGCAGGTGATACATCTAAACCTCAAAATTCCCTGTATGTTTACAAAATGAACTGATATTTTACTCTGCTTATATGCTGTAAAATATTAGCTATACAAAGGGAGTTTATTTACCAGCTCTGAAACTTTTAAAAATACCAATAAAATGCATGCTCAAGAATATTCGCTCAGTGAAGAAAACTCTTATGTAGGCTTGGGAACATTTTGGCTAAAATGCAAAAACCAAGTCATACCTGAAGGTTACGCTTGCTTTTCCTTATGTTATGCTGCAACAAAAAATTATTCTCCAAAGAAAAGCGACTATACTGATCATCCAGCTGTGATAGGAGGTCATGAAAACGGATGGTGGCAAATGAAACATCATTAGCAGCATGCTCCCTGGGAGATTTAAAATTCACACATTTCATTTTAGATACTACTTTAAACGGACAAAATAAACATTGCTTTCCTTATGAAAATTATTCAAGAAGCCAAATTTTTAGCATTTTCTTAGGATTTTTCCTTCTTTTAAGGCTGACATTGTTTTTAACAGCTGTTTGTACAATATTTCTATTACACACAATTAGCATAAAAAAATCCAGAACTCTGGGGCAGCCCGGGTGGCTCAGTGGTTTAGCGCCTGCCTTCGGCCCAGGGCGTGATCCTGGAGACCCGGGATCCAGTCCTGTGTCGGGCTCCCTGCATGGAGCCTGCTTCTCCCTCTGCCTGTGTCTCTGCCTCTCTCTCTCTCTCTCTCCCTCTCTGTCTCTCATGAATAAAATCTTATAAAAAAAAAAAATCCAGAACTCAGATTGTGCACGAAACTGCTAATGGTAATTATCTCTGGAGGGGGAAAAAAAAACAATAGGGGCCTTTACTTTGTACATCAAATACTTTTAAAAACATTTAGAATTTTTGCAGTCAGCAAATAGTAAATTTTTTTTTTAAAGATTTTATTTATTTATTCATGAGAGACACAGAGAGAGGGACAGAGACACAGGCAGAGGGAAAAGCAGGCTCCATGCAGGGAGCTCGCTGTGGGACTCGATCCCAGGACCCCGGGGTCACACCCTGGGCCAAAGGCAGACGCTCAACCGCTGAGCCACCCAGGCGTCCCAGCAAATAGTAAATTTTAAAACAAAATACTTATCAGTTTTTAGAGACGTCATCTAATTTTATTATCTTCATATTTCTAATCAATATGTCGCCATAATTTAGCTATAAAATGACTTCTTTTAACTTACTTCTTTCTATAATCTAGATCTTAATGTGGAAAATAATTGGTGCCAGCGTTACCTAACGTGTCCAAAGCATTTAGGAGTATGCATCATAATCAAATGGACAGAACTACCTTAAAAGACTCAATGACTAACCCATTTACTTTTGTAGAGTCAAATGCCATTTTTTCAAACCAATACGTTTTTCTGCAACAGATAATCCAAACAGCTACAATGAGATTCATCTTTTAACCAGTGTGGCTCCGAGTCACTTAATCACTTTAAAAGCGTAGAAAAACTTCAAGTGAGCCTTCCTTACCAGTCTTGTTTTTCTAGCCACTGTGCCAGGTACTGTCTGATTTCCATGGGAAAACAGTCATCATAGAGCTGGTGAACCTGCTCCAGGAATTTGGAGTCAAGCTGCTGAAGCTCATACCACTGGGACATCCTGTAAGGACACAAAACACAAAACACAGATCATGAATGGAAGACCGTAATTCCAAAGAAAGCCTATCCAGCATTATGCTTCTTTAAAAAATCATACTTAATCCAAAACGTAATTTGTCTCTGAAATATATAATTTAAGTGATGTTTATACTCTAAAGCCTGTTTTTTTTAATGTTTGGGGGTTAATATTCTTTTCTTCTCCAGAAAACACATCTTTGGGCCTTTTGCTCAAATGTCAACATACCAGGGAAGCCTTTTTGGATGCTTTGCTTAAACTGACACCACTTCTCACCTCATAAACACTCTCCCTCTGCCCTGATGTGTTTTGTTCCATAGCACTTACCACCATCTAACCCACCATATATTTTCTTTTTTATTTAGATTACTGTTTTCCCCGCACAAAGGGAAGAATTTGGAGGGAAGTGGACTGTTCACTGCTATCTCTCCAGAACAGTGCTGGGCACATAATATGACTTTGGAATGAATCTGGACTTTCATCATATAAAAAATGGAAAACGGTATTTCATTAGATTTACTTTCAGACAAATTCTAAGAACCCTCTAAAAACTGCTCTCTTAGGAGCACAGTACATTTGGGGTGCCTGGGTGGCTCAGTCAGTTGGACGTCTGACTTTGGCTCAGGTCAAGATCTCAGGGTCCTGAGGTTGAGCCCCAGCATTGGGCTCTGAGCTTGGTGAGAAGTCTGCTGGGGATTCTCTCCCTCTCCCTCTAGCCCTCCCCCTGGTTCACATGCCCTCACTCTCTAAAATAAATAAGTAAATCTTAAAAAAAAAAAAAAAAGAAAGAAATACAGTGCATTTGTAATTTAACTCGAATTTTATTTATTTTTAAATGCTTTTTTTTTAAAGATTTTTAATTTATTTATTCATGAGAGACACACACACACACACACACAGAGAAAGAGGCAGAGACACAGGCAGAGGGAGAAGCAGGCTCCATGCAGGGAGCCCCATGCGGGACTGGATCCCAGTTCTCCAGGATCACACCCCAGGCTGAAGGCAGGTGCTAAACCACTGAGCCACCTGGGCTGCCCAACTAGAAGAATTTTAAACTGGTATTTTATATTTTGTGATTCATATGGTAAAATGAATTATTTTTGTCCTGTACCTTTTAAAACAGATTTTCTTCTTGGCTGACTACAAACAATAAAACTAGCACAAAAAGTCTTTAATATCAGTAACAATTTAAAGATTAAAACCACATTGCTAAAAGGATGTTCAAAGGATAAAGTAATACTACTTCTTTGGATAAGTGTAAGTCAGTTTTTGCATAGCAGTTCTAAGGAAATGAAAACAGAACCCGAATTTAAGGAAGTCCCAGCATCTATGAAGAAAACAAAGGGCCTCCCATTACCACAGCATAACTTGGGATTTACACCAGCGCACCGCTGCAATATGCAGAGTGGATATATGTGAATCTTGTCCCACCAGGCCTCTAGGAAGGGGTCTAGATATTCGTGCAGGGTGTGGAAAAGTCATGCATGCTTGCTGCAAGCACACATGTTCAGGCAAGAAGTTACATCTACTCCACGAATTTCCTTCCAAGGAAAGAAAAGCAAGAATATGGTGGGACTATAAAACTCATTGCCATCACAATACGAGTAGAAATGGACACAAACAGGGATGCCCGGGTGGTGGCTCAGCGGTTGAGCAGCTGCCTCTGGCTCAGGTCATGACCCTGGGGTCCTGGATCAAGACCCACATCAGGCTCCCCACATGGAACCTACTTCTCCCTCTACCTGTATCTCTGCCTCTCTGTGTCTCACACGAAAAAATACAATCTTATTAAAAATAAAAAAAAGAAGAAACGGACACAAATCTCCCCTCTGGCATACCTGCAACAGGAATCTGATTTTTCACTTCAAATTAATTTTACCTAAGTGGGAGACTCCAAATCTGTGGCTCTTCCCTCTCTGCTAAGTGTTTATTTAATAAGGATGTGCCTACAGAACTACACTGGCCAGAGGTCAGCCAGAGGGGGGTATAACACCTCTTTTTTTTTTTTTAAAGATTTTATTTATTTATTCATGAGAGACACAGAGAGAGCGAGAGGCAGAGACACAGGCAGAGGGAGAAGCAGGCTCCATGCAGGGAGCCCGACGTGGGACTCGATCCCAGGACTCCAGGACCACGCCCTGGGCTGAAGGCGGGTGCTAAACTGCTGAGCCACCCAGGGATCCCCAGTATAACCCCTCTTATTAGATGCTGGACCTCGGGCAAGTCACTTCTCTATCAACAGCGTGGCTGTTAAGACTGAATGAACTGGTACAGACACAGCACCGGGCACAAAGCAGGCAACTAATAAATTCATGCTAACAAACTCCGAATCCGTGTCATCTTCTCACAAAACCTGTAACCAATGCGAAGAGTGTCATGATCACCTCCCCATCACCTTGCTCAAATTCCAGTGCTATATGGACTCCCTCCTGCAGTCCCAAGACCTCCCACCTCCCTGCTTCCCAAACCACGTCCCAGTCTAGCCTCCTGTTGCACACACTTGGACCACATCACTGCTGTCTTGCTCAAAAGTGCTGCCATTTGCCCATTCCGAGGCTGATGTGCACCCTGACCCTATTTTCACCCATTAACAAAGCAAACCAACTGTCAAATGGTCTACCGTGTTTTGGCTAGGCCCAACACTGCGGCGCTGCTCCGGCCGTCATCCACCCTTGGAAACAGCCTCCCCAGGGATCTCTGCCTCTCTACATCCTTCCACTATTCTAAGGTAGATGTCAATGTCCCTTCTTCCAGAAAGCCATCTGGGACTTACACAGGGACAACTAAGCTGTCTTTAACTTGTGTGCCACAGCATTCTGTACCCTGTCTTGGAGCATCAGTTCCTTATAAAGCTCTAGGATTTCTCCCCTGAGTGAAGTAAGTTGCCAGGACTGTGTCCTCCTCCTTTTTTTTTTTTTTTTTAAACATCCTTGGTACATTACACAGTGTCTCCCACGTAGTATGTATTCAACAGGTTTACTGAATTGAAATCTAGTGTATTTCACATTGAATTAAGAGTAGGGGGTAGGGGGATCCCTGGGTGGCTCAGCGGTTGAGCACCTGCCTTGGGCCCAGGGCATGACCCCAGAGACCTGGGATTGAGTCCCACCTCGGGTTCCCTGCATGGAGCCTGCTTCTCCCTCTGCCTCTCTCTGTGTCTCTTATGAATAAATAAATAAAATCTTAAAAAAAAAAAAAGAGTACGGGGCAAACCACATTATGCGGCACCAAGCCTCAGCTCCGCATCCTTGTTAAGCAGCAGCTGCATCCGGGATTGTGCTGGAGGCTCAAGTCCTCTAGTTCTGTCCCATAAAAATGACCTTTCAACCTATACAAACGCTTGGAGCACAGTCAGCCACACACATGCACACACACGGCCCCAAAATCTTCAGTATTAGTCACCACTTTTTAAACAACTGACATCGCTCAGGGGTTTGCAGAAACTTTTATATTCCAGGAAGACGTTAAGCTGCTCCGTCTGTACACACCGGTGCAGGACTAAGAGTCCCAGACGGGACATTCATTCTTCGGGAGCAACTACTGACCTGCCCCCGGGGGGCCCGCGAGGGGCTGAGGATCCAACCCAAGCGGCAGCTGTTGGCTACTGGCGAGGCGCGGGCGGCCGGGCCTGCACGCACACGGTGGGAGCGTCCCAGCTGGCACAGGGAAAAGGGAAACTTCCCTGCGGGGAGAAGAAGAGGTGAGAAGGGGACAGTGGTGGAGGCGGGGGGTGGGGGGGAAGTGGAGGTGAAAGGGGGAGAGGCAGTGTTTGGGGGAGGGTGTCTTAGGAGCTTCCTTTCCTGCGGGGGCGCCAGCGCCTGAAGGCTCGGGGCGCGGCACCCCGCGACCCCCCGACCCCGGGAGCACTGGGCCGCCCCCCCCCCGCCGACCCCTGGGCTCCTCCGCGCAGCCCCGCCCCCGCGAGCACCGGGCCCCCCCGCCCCCGCGAGCACCGGGCGAGCAGGCCACTCACCGCTCGCGGCGCTGGCCCGGCCTCGGCGGCGTCCGGGTCCGAGGGGTCGGCCCGGCGGGGGTCGCGGTACCCGGGTCCCTCGGCGACTGTGCGGGAAAGCGGAAGCGCCCGGCGCGTAAAAGACGGAGGCCGGAGCCCCGCCCCCCGCCGCCTCGGCCAATCGGACGCGGCTGTTCCGCGGGCGCGCGCCCCTCCCCCCGGACCCGCCGCAGCCCCGGCGCTGGGCCCCGGTGGAGGCAGGAGGCCGGGCGACCCCGGCGGTGACCCCGGCGGCCGAAGGGGGCGGCTCGCAGTGCTCGCAGGCCGGTGCACGGGCCCCGCGGCGGGGAGCCGAGGCAGGCGGCGGGCGGGAAGGCGGGCACCCCCGGAACCTGCCTGGCGCCCACCGCGGCCCGTGTGAGCCCCCCCCCCCCCCCCCCCGGCCTCGGGCCGCGGTGAGAGGCGGCGTCAGGGGCGGCCAGGTGCGGACGAGCCCGGGCTGCCCTGGAGACCCGACGGCCCCGCGCGCAGCGGCCATGCTGCTCTGGAGGCAGGTGCTCCTGCTCCTGCTCCTGCGCCCTGCGCTCCTCCCCGCACGCGCAGCGTCCGCGCCGGACACCTGCCCCGTTGACACCTGCCCCCTCTGGACACCTGCCCCCTCCGGACACCGGTCCGCTTCGGACACCTGTCCCCTCCGGACACCTGCCCCCTCTGGACCTGTCCCCTCCGGACACCTGTCCCCTCCGGACACCTGCCCCCTCTGGACACCTGCCCCTCACACCTGCCCCCTGTTGGAAGAACTGGCACGTGTCAGAGCAACGAGGCCCTTGGGGTCTGGGCGTGGGCTCCTCTCGCCCCCGCACACCTGTTCTCCAGCCCGCTCGGTGCTCCTGCTGGCGATGCCCCAAGTCCCACCAACTTGTCTCCCAACTCCTACACCATCCCCCACATTTTCCTCATTTTGATGACTGCAGTAGATTCCCAAATGGCTGCTTCACTTAAACTCTTTTTTTCAAATTGAAGATTTATCTATTCATGAGACAGAGACAGGCAGAGACCCAGGCAGAGGGAGAAGCAGGCTCCCTGCGGGGAGCCTGACACAAGACTCGATCCCAGGACCCTGGGGGTCACGCCCTGAGCTGAAGGCAGGTGCTCAACTCCTGAGCCACCCAGGTGCCCCTCACTTAAGCTCTTAATTGCCCCTCCCCTTTTAAATTTTTTTTTAAATAATCTCTACACTCATCATAGGACTTGAACTCACAGCCCCAAGCTCGAGTCGCATGCCATACCAACTGAGGCAGCCAGGTGCCCTGCCTTTAATGCTCTTCTAATGCTCTACCACAGTTTGAGTGATTTTTTTTTTTTAATTTCAAAGCAGATCATGTGTTTGCCACTTGCAAAATCCTATGATGGCTTTTCTTACCGAATTCAAATTTCTCAATATAGCTTACAAAGCCCTGGT
This sequence comes from Nyctereutes procyonoides, assembly GCF_905146905.1. Lineage (NCBI taxonomy): Eukaryota > Metazoa > Chordata > Mammalia > Carnivora > Canidae > Nyctereutes > Nyctereutes procyonoides. The sequence goes on from NW_026575132.1 coordinate 1,599,171, forward strand.
TCCCCATTTCTTCTTCTAATCCTGTCTTTCTTGCTATTCTTTCTTTTCCAGACTTCAGCATTTTTGTCTTTCCCCAAACTCCGGGCCTTTCACCAGCAGTTCTCTATTTGGAAAGTCCCTTGGGGCAACATCCCTTACTCTCAACCTCTTTTCTGGCATCCAGGAGGCCAGCCTAGATGAGATCTTCTTGGAATGTATGCCCACAAGATAAGTTGGCGCCTTCAAGTAGATGGAACTTGAATCAAGCCATGAATAATAAGATGCCCTTGGGTACAAAAAAGATCTCAGTAGGCTCCCAAAGCTATGCTTATGCTCTTTCTTGTCACATATTCAGCCTTGCAAAGCCAGGACCGACCTGCGATAGCAATGACCCCTGGCACCAAAGTGGCAGCCTTCTGTAAAAAGAGATGCCAGGCCGCTACAAAACGCCCTTTCCCCCCACTTATGTGCATTTAGGACCCAAGACAATGTTGGAGAAAATCTGCCTCTAGGAAGAGTCAGCACTTGTTATCAAGTTCTGTGGATGCCTCCTTCCCTGTGCCTTTGTTGTCCTTCGTTTTACTGTCATGGACCAAACTCCACCGTAGCTCTCATCGCTTCAGAACTGGAATGCGACAAAAGACACCAGTTCGACTACCGTCTTCCCTTCCCTTTCCTCTCCACTGTTTGCCAAATTAAGTCCTTGAAAACGTTAACCACATTGATACCCTCAGTCCCTACTCAAGAACCCTGACAACTCTCATTGCAGTTAGGATAAACATCAGCTCTGCTAGTCTGGATCCTCCACAGAATGTTCTTACCTTTTGGCCTTGTCCCCCATTGTTCCAGGACCCAACGAAACTCTATCCATTGTTTTACTCCCACCCCCAAGCTTTTTTTTTTTTTTTTAAGGTTTTATTTATTCATTCATAGAGACACAGGCAGAGGGAGAAGCAGGCTCCATGCGGGGAGCCCGATGCGGGACTCGATCCTGGGACTGAGGGATCACGCCCTGGGCCAAAGGCAGGCACCCAACCGCCGAGCCACCCAGGTGTCCCCCACCCCCAAGCTTTTAATTTGCCTGTTTCTGGCCCTTTGCTCATACCATTGGCAAGTAGTGTGCTTACTCAATGGCATGTGCTGCCCCTTACTCACTTTGAATATCAAATCTTTATGCAACTTTTAAAACTAAGCCAAAATCCTATATTCTCCTTCTGGAACCATTTAATCCTGTGGTGATTAATCTCGTCTCTGAAATAACATGATATGTGTCTCCATTTATGTCAACAGTCCCTACATTATGTTTTTTGAAGTCTTCAAGCCTTATTCTCTCCAAGACTCTAAGTTCCAGGAGGACAAGCCTATGTATTTTCTAAGTGTGACTAACATACCAACTGCTGAAAAAGCAACCAAATACAGAACCAAACCGAATAAAAGAACTAGAGATCCAGAAGTGGAAAACCCAAATGCTCTTTTAAAGCTCCCTGGAATAGTCAGCTTACGAAACCGTATCTCTATACTAACAGTGCCCACTTCGCAAAAGACATGAATCTGGAAAAAAAAATAGCTAATACCATGTTTCATAGATTGCATTATTTTTCCATTTGTTTTCTTTCCCTTCCCACTCCTTGCCCTGGTCCACTCTGGCAGTGACATGGCTGTGACATGGAATATAAGCAGATGTGAGGTACACTCAGGTATAACCCACCCGAGACCTTGAATGTCTGTAGGATCAACATGCCCTCGTGCACTTTCTCTGCCCGGAGCAGAACTGCTGCAGCCCACCCACAGCCCCATGAGGAAGGGGTGTTTGTTTGTGGTCCCTGTTGGAAGTCTCTGCGGTTTCCTCCCCCACTACCCCGCCCACAGGAAGAGCTGACTGCCTCACCGATGACAGAATCAAAAGTCTAAATTATCTTCAGCAGAGTGTTGCTATGCTGAAACCAACGGGATAAAACCTGGTAAAACACAGTAATTGCAAAGACCTGTATTTGGGTTTGAAAGGGGAAAAAAAGGGCAACAAATGACAGGGTGCTCTTTGCTGCCAGTGGCCAGCTTGGGAGTCCTTTGCGCACTGTATCTGGCCAGTTACTAGCAATCCATCAGAAAGGGCAAGTAAGGTGAAACTGACTCCTCCGCCTCCCCCTCCCCCCTGCCCCACAGCTGGCGTTTAAAGGAGAGTCCGAGATGGTGGAACTACATTTTATAAGTAACCGAAAGCACTGTAGTAACTCATAAATTAACATGACGTTACAGTGAAAAGATTTTTAGGAACCACCCCAGATCTATTTGAAGCGAATTTATTTTTGCTTTGAGAGTCATCCAGAAGACAATATCATTCCTATTCTTCACTCATCCTTTTTTTTTTTATTTCCAATCACTCGGTCATATTTATTTAATTATATTTACAAGAACTACAAATGTAAAGGATACAGCAGAGTTTGCAAACCAGGGCAAAAAGATAGATATCGTCAGTTATATAATTCTCATCAGAAGACATTAGGATCGGGCACCTGGGTGGCTCAGTGGTTGAGCTTCAGCTCAGGCAGGGAGCCTGCTTCTCGTTCTGCCTATGTCTCTGTGTGTCTCATGAATAAATGAATAAAATATTTTTTATAAGAAATTAGGATCTCCTAACAAGGGCCACGTTATTCCTTCCTTTTATCTACTTACTTTTGCAATGTGACTCTGTAGCTCCTTTCAGAAACAGGTGGGAACTATTTTTGCACCTGTTGAATCTGGGCTGGCTTGTGACTTGCTTCGACCAATACCGTGCAGCAGACGTGACACTGCACCGTCCTGAGCCCAGGCCTCAAGGGACCTCACAGTACCCGATTCCAGAAACCCTGCCGTCCTCCAAGGCAAGTCAGCTGGGCCGGCTGGAACATCAGAGAGCACCCCAAACACCGCTGAGCGATGCAGCTGGCAGAGCTTGGGCCTCAGAGGCGTGGGAGTGAGATCGGAGCCCTGACCCCCACGGGGAGAACCGCCCAGTGTGCCCCAGACTCACAAGCAATGATGCGCGGTGCTTGTTTTATCCTGAGTTTTGAGGATAGTTTAGTTTGTTATGTAGCAATAGATCACTGATATAGACCTTATGGGGGAAAGAAAAGCATCCTACTATTGAATTATAAAATGTAATTTCTCAGGGGGTGCCCAGCCCCCCCACAAATATTTTCCTTGGGGTCTCTGGATCCCCAGTAGGACACTATGCTGTGTGTTCTTACTGACACACCCATGAACAACTTACTCCCTCTGTGTCCCATCTTGATGGCCTTGGTCTGTTTCAAAGTGGCAGCGACACATCCGTTTAGAAAAATCTACAGTTCCATTTTGCATTTGCGACACATTTTTCCAATGTTGTACTCATGTTGGTAACTTCTCTCCAATGGGAGAAATAACCCTTAATCAATGGAAGGCATCTTTGCTAATCTGTTAATACAGCGGGATTAAAATAAGGGATTTCTGAACTCCCCTGTAGTTCTCTGGGTTTTTGATATTCATATGCCTGAATACGAGCGTTATGCTTTCGAAGACCAGTTATTGGAAAATACCCTTGTATAAAATTGAACTGAAATACATGGAAGAAATCGTTATTCTATTACTGCAGGAATATATAGCAACGTAAATATAGGGAACACTGGGCAAGAGGGAGAGACAGAGGGAAAATATTTGAAACTGTCAAAGTTTCCGGGTGGTGGGTCACTAGATAAATTTGTTTCTTTTTCTTCCGCGTGTCTCACGGGCACACCTGCGCTCCGGCCGCAGCCGCGCACCTGCGGGTCCCGCGCGCCGGCCGCCAGGAGGGGGCGCTCGCAGCTCCGCCACCGGTGCGGCGGGAGGGACGGCGGCGCGCGGAAGAGCCGTCCACGTGCTTTCGGGGAAACCGGCCGCGAGCGAGAAGGCGCCGAAGTGGCAGGAAACCGAAAAGCGAAAGTAAATGGGCGCGGGGAGCAGTGCGCAGGCGCGTTCCGGGGCTCCCCCCGCACCGCCCCCGCTCTGGCTGCAGGTCAGCGCCCCCTGCCCCCCCCCCCCCCCCCCCCCCGGCTGCAGGTCAGCGCCACCCCGCTGCAGGTCGGCACAACCCACCACACGCTGCAGGTCAGCCCCCGCCCCCCCGCGCTGCAGGTCGGCGCCCCCCTCCCGCTGCAGGTCAGCGACCCCGGCCCCTCCCCCCGCTGCAGGTCGGCGCCCGCCCCCCGCTGCAGGTCGGCGCCCGCCCCCCGCTGCAGGTCAGCCCCTCCCACTGCAGGTCAGCAATGCCCCCCGCCCCGGCTGCAGGTCAGCGCCCCCTGCCCCCGCCCCCCGCTGCAGGTCAGCCCCTCCCACTGCAGGTCAGCCCCCGCCCCGCTGCAGGTCAGCACACCCCCTTCTCCCGGTCCGGGTCGGTGCCCCCTGCCCCCCCCAGTCCGCGGGTACCTGCCCTGCGCCCCGCGGACTGCGCCCTGGGGGGGTGCAGGTTAGCTTGGGAGAGACGGAGCGGAATGCCCCCTACGGCCCGTCGGGGCTGAGCCCGGACCCCTCCCTCCCGCCCCTTCCTCCGTCCCGCAGCACGGAGCCCCCGGAGCCAGGGCCGCATCTCCACAGTCCGGGGCGCGGGAACCGAAGGCCTCTCCCCGCGGCCCGCACCCGCAGCGAGGCGTCGCCTTGTCCTCCGGGTCTTCTTGACCACCCCCCCGCCGGGGCAGTTAGGCCAGAGGCAGTGGGAGAGACGTCCCGGGGAGCACAGTGTGGTCGCGGCACCCCGATTTCACAAGCTCGACGGCCGGGCAAGCTGGCTGGGCCCCGCCTGCCACCTGCGCGACCTACTTAAGGGTTCTGGGGGGCTCGCCCCGGGTTCCTTTGGGCTCAGCTCCAGCCCCTGCACAGGGTACCAGGTCTTCAGGGTGACAGAGGCCCCAGCTAGGGCTCCCAGTGTGCGAGGGACCTCGGCCTCCAGCCCCGGGCCCCACACGCGCTCTTACACGGTCCTCCCCATGGTGCAAATGGAGGTTCACTTCCCGCGGTTACAAGGACAGGGCGGGCTCGATAACTCGCGGGGCTCCGTGCAAGATGAAAACACGCAGCCTCGTGTTCAACACTTAACAAGAATTTCAAGAAGGCGTCAGTAGAGCCTTAATCCCAGCAGGGGCCCTTGTGAGCGCCCGCCCTGCGCAGCGGCTCAGGTTGCGCACTAATGCAGTTAGTGTGAAATTGAAGGAAAGGCGAGTTCTTCCACAGAAACCTTGTTACGTATTTACTTTCATTTTACAAATGAAAACTTAGATAATGGAGGAACGAAAACAATAACACCATTCTTTCCTAGAGCCCTTTCAATAAAGTCCAGAGCCTTCAGCTTTCCGTGTAGGGACCTGCAGGGTCTGGTCTTTCCCCTGTCGCCTGCCCATATTTTCCCCTGCGCGCCCCTCACTGCATTCCCCTCCCTGTGGCCTTCTGTTCCTCAGGATTTTCTCAGTGGGGACCTCCTGTGCTGTTCCTTCAGGTCGCTGGGCTCTGGGCTCCGGCTGTGTCCGTGGACTTGCTCCTGCTCTCTCTTTAGGTCTCAGATCACATGATCTCCCTGGAGAGACCTTCACTCACCACTTCTTGCAGCTACTCTAGTCTCCACGGTACCTGTCATTTAATAACATGTCGTTTGTGTGTTTTCATCTCCCCGCACAACAGGAAGGACTGTCCCGTGACAGCTGCTTCAGCCCGGGCTCCAGGAGAGAATCCGGCCTGGTGCCCTGGGGAGCCCACGTGGCAGCTCCTGTCTCTCCTGTGCACATGGAACAGCCGCGAATCGGCGTTGGCACAGCCGGGAAAATAGTCAAGCAAATCACCGACTGTGTCTTATGGTCCAGATGGGAAGCCCTAGTTGAGAAAGGCGGTCCCTGATAGGCAACCTCAATGTTTTTTTTTAAAATATTTTATTTATTTATTTATTTATTCATGAAACACACACACACACAGAGAGAGAGAGGTAGAGAGAGAGAGAGAGAGAGGCAGAGGGAGAAGTAGGCTCCATGCAGGGAGCCGGATGTGGGACTCAATCCCGGGGCCCAGGATCACGCCCTGAGCTTAAGGTAAGTGCTCAACCGCTGAGCCACCCGGGCTGCCCATCAATATTTTTTTTAATGAGCGCATGACAGCATGGAACAACCTGGAAATCAAGAATCACAGTTAATTCAACCACTCAGACCTCCACGTGGGCTCTAGACCTCCTGAGCTGGGAGAAGAAAGAGCAGGAGTATTCCAAAACCCTGTCCAAAGGATTTTAGGGGGAGCCCCACTCGTCTGCCCCCTTTCCAACCTCTTCACCATCTCCATCGGGCCTAGCAGAGCCTTCGGGCATCTCAGTGAATGCCCTTGAAGCCTCACGTAAGAGCTTTCACCTGGCCCAGGAGGAGGAAGGCCAAGGGTCCAATAGAGGCGGAGTTCAGGGAAATTTCAGGAGCACTTAGTTCATTCCTGGAGGGGCAGATGTCTGGGATGTGAGGCACACATAAGATCCCTGAATTAAAGAGAAGTTGTGATGAGCTGACAATGTAATCCAGAGCACTTCTACAGAGTCTGGAAATGACGAGGCGAAGTAGAAGGAAAGCAAGGACAAGCATACTTTGGTTAATCGGTCTGTAGTATTAGTGACTGTTCCATAATTTTGGAATTTGGAGGGTCGTAAAGAGAATTCTTAGTCTTGCAGGTTAGGGAGCAATAGAGGGAAAGGAACTAATTGTTGTCCTCTATGTGCTCAAATATTAAATTGTCAACAAATACTTATTCGGGGGCAGATTGGACTAGATTTTAGGGCTAAAACTGGGAACAAAGGCTTCTTGGTCCCTGTATGTGCAGAACTTGCTTAGAGCCTCATGAGGAAGACCGCCGATACGCCTTTCCTCCCGAGGTGGTAGCAAGGATGCTGGGGCATCCGCAGGATACGGAGGAGGGTGGAGTGACCAGAGTCCTCCGCGTGTGCACATTTGGGGGCAGGAGGCTTTTTAGAACCTGGAGGTTGGGGGAGCATTGTCCAGGTGGCGGTGTGGACGGGATGGGGTTGAAGAATTGAGAGGATGCAGTGCAGGGGGCGGGGAGGGAGGCCAGGCCCTCAAAGAAACAGAAAGTAGTTCAGTCCTGGGTGTGTTTATGTCCCGCGGGGTGAGAAGCCGTTGCTGGGAGAGGAAATGGGGGATGCGTTGAACACTAAGAAGAGACTACATAACTCTGGAAAGATTCATTGAGAATTGTGGTCTTCACCCAGAGCTGAGATTTTTTTTTTTTTTTAAGATTTTACTTATTTGAGAGACAAAGCTAGAAAGAACACGAGGGGGGGGGGGCAGTGGGTGAGGGGGAAGCAGATTCCTCCGAGTGGGGAGCCCGAGCAGAAACCTAACTGGTGGAGCTACCCAGGTGCCCCAAGAGCTGGGATGCTTAGGTTTTGTGCCACGGGCCCCTCGGCAGCGTGATGAGACCTGTGGACTCCTTCAGAGGGTAATGTTTTTAGTTGAATAAAATGCAAGAGATTAAATAGAAAGCCAACAGCATTGAAATGCAGATGTCAAAGTATTAAAAGCCAACTTTGTGACACGGTCATCGGTCATCTTCGTGTTCACAGCTCAGTACATCAGTGGGTTTGATGAAGGCAAGTTCAAAATGGTCACAACTGACCAGGGACAGCTGCGTGGCCTGGCTCATTGCCTTTGTTCCTACCGAAGGACACCCTGGGTTTGTTGGGAGTCTGTGAAGGCGGAGCTGACCCGCCGGCCGGGTGCCCGCAGCCCGAGTGTCCACAGGCCCGTGAGCCCCTCCAAGATCATCAAGCCAGGACACACGTGGGGTTTATTTTCAGCGGGGCCCTCGGTCTACACAGGGAGCCGCAGAGTTGTCGCATTTGTTGTAGCAGGTGGCGGGGTGGTCGTGCCTCGTGTTTCTGCAGCTTCTGCTTGGGGCCCTGCTGGAGCCGTTCGGCCCGGCGGGTGGCCAGGAAGGGGGTCCGGTAGCATGTGTACGGCCGCAGCCCTAGCCAGAAGGCAGCGGCCACAGCCGCTCAGCTCCCGGTCCCCGGGGGGTTGGCTGCAAGGTCCCTGCCCCCCCCCCCACAGATGCACACTCTCTCTAATACATACCTGACTCTTCCAAAAAAAAAAAAAAATGCAGTCAAGTCAATCAAAGCTCACGGTCATTTTGAAAAAGAAAAACATCTGCCAGAAATTGGGGTGTGTGCACAGGGTGGCTGGCTAAGCCTGTACACGGTTTCCCGTGGGGAGAGTATAGCAGGGACTGCTTGGACTTCAAATCCTGTCCGAGCTCCTGGGGCTCCTGAGCGTAGGAGGTAAAGGAAAAGCCCTGGAGTTTGCCAGAAACAGGCTGGCTCCTTCCTTATGGCCTCCGGAGGCCTTCCTTGCTACCATAGGACTTTGAGGAGATCCCCTGGGGGCTGCCTCCTTGCAACATTTATTACAGATAAAGTCGGTGACTTTCAGTGCAGTCAGTCCAAGTGAGCCCATGTGAAAAAGAATTTGCAAAGGGATTAGCAGAGTGGACATCTGGGGTCGGCCTGGGGTGGGGGAGGGGAGAAATGAAAATGTGATTAATATTTAAAAAACAAAACAAAACAAAAGGGATCCCTGGGTGGCGCAGTGGTTTGGCGCCTGTCTTTGGCCCAGGGCACGATCCTGGAGACCCGGGATCGAATCCCACGTCGGGCTCCCGGTGCATGGAGCCTGCTTCTCCCTCTGCCTGTGTCTCTGCCCTCTCTCTCTCTTTCTCTGGGTGTGTGTGACTATCATAAATAAACAAACAAACAAAACAAAAAACAGGGCGGCCCAGGGGTGCTCAGCGGTTTAGGTTTAGTGCTGCCTTTGGTCCAGGGTGTGACCCCGGGGTCTTGGGATCGAGTCCCGCATCGGGCTCCCTGCACAGAGCCTGCTTCTCCCTCTCCTGTCTCTGCCTCTCTCTCTCTCGGTCTTTCAGGAATAAATGACATCTTTAAAAAATAAAAATATTTAAAAAACAAATCTACATTGTATTTCATTAAATGCTACTTGTTTGTTGCCAGTTGTGACCAAAAAAATACCCTGGAGGAGGATTTGGAGGATGTCGTCTAAATTCCCTTCCCATTCACTGCACTTCATCTCAAGTGGCACAGCTCATCCTGAACTGCAGGTGTTCTCCAGGAATCCTTGGACAAAATCCCCTAATTCTACGCTGTCATAAAGAACTTGGTTTTGATTTCCCGAATCTAAGTACAAATAACCACATGTTGAGCTCTTACTAGATGGCCTCTGCCTCTACTATAGGGAGCACACTACACATGTCCTTGTGTTGTCTGCCCTCCGACAACGATGGTTGAGATCCCATATGGAACTTTGGCGTTCTGCTACCAGGCTCTATGTTGAGAGGTTCTAAAAACCACGCTGAATAAGGGTGCATCATACTTTTACTACATTTCATTAGTGAAAAGCTTCCGCCACCTTGGTTGGCTTCCAAATCCAGTTGAGTATTTCCTGGTAGGAGATTACCTCTTTAAAGACAAAACTATAATAATCATTTTACAATTCAAAATATCCACCAAACTATATAGCTTTAAATAAGGTTTACGGTGATCTCCTCTACTTTTGCTGCCAACTGATACATTGAATTTCAGGAAATAGGGCATGTGGAGGAGACACTAGGAGAATGCACCTCAAGTGAGCCGGACGGCCCTCCATCCAACAGACGCCTGGACCACGTAAGAGGGCTGTGGGGTTAGAGAGCTCCAGAGGGAGCTGTTGTCTGACGCTGCAGTCAGACCTCACCTTGAACACCTGCCTCAAGATTTTTTTGTAGTTGGGCTGGGCAGATGCCTTGGTATCATGACCTCCTCACCCAGCTCAACAGCTTCACCAGGGCTTGAGACACAGAGACCTCCCCAGGTCTTGGGCAGTGGGGACCCCACACTGTTACGAAGGGCAGCATCTGGGCAAAGGCACCACTGAAGCAAGGCAAGGATCTAAACAGACCTGCAGCTCATACACCTGCATCATCATTCCAGAAACCCCCTCCCCTTCCTCATCACCCAAGAAAACCGAAGGGATGAGCTTCTCTTTATCCTCAAGTCCTTTCCCAGGCTCAGACTAGATTCATGGGACTGGGGACTAAGAGAGCTGGAAAGGATCATAGGGCTCACCTAGTCCAACCTCTTCTGGAGTCGTCCTTGTTTCATGAAATTTTTACCTATGAATCTGCTTTTGGGGCAATTTACCTGAGAATACCAGCTGAGGATGATGATGGAACTCTTCCCCTGAGACGAGGTCATGCCTGGCAGTGGAACCAGCAGCTGTGAACCCCAAAGTTGAGACAGTATTGATCTGGCAATCAAGAGGCTTCACAATTCACCCAGGACACCCTGTAAATTGCTGCTCTTATGTCCTGTCATTCCTTCCATCTGGTATCTAGGGTGATGGCTTTTACCTGCTAGAACTCAGGACATTAGCCCACTTGGCTTTACTCTCAGGCCTTCTTGCTGGGTTTTGAGTGATGTAGGTGTGAGTCTGTCATTCTTGACCTATTCTGAAATCTTAACAGTCCTTCTAGAGACGAAGTCAGAAGTAACATGTAAGAAACAAAATCAGAAATGAAGCAAATACAAATGAGTCATTTGTTAATATTATATTAACACTGGTTTCTTAAAGTGTTTTATTTTGCAAGTTTATCTGAAGCTTTGGTTTTTAGCATTTCAACCAGGACATTCCCAGTTGGTGGTGTCACGTCAGTGAAAGCAGAGCTTCAGACTTCAACCATTTCCTGGAAACCGGTATATACAAAGCTGAAGAAATAAGATATGATTGTTGGCAAAGATCAGTCTTTAAGCTTTTTCATTTGCTTCCTTCTTCTGAGAGTCAAGGGTTTATCCTGTCATTCAGCAGAATACGGAGACTTCATCTAAAATTGGAAAATGAAAATGACTTTTGAGGAAAATAATGATTTTGCAAGAAAGTTATAATTTTTTAGGTAAACACCCTTTTGTCTACTAAATATTTCATAATCTTTCTACCAATTAACTAGTTAGTGTTCACAAATTTTATCCCACAAAAATGTAATGAGGGCAGCCTGGGTGGCTCAGCAGTTGAGCACCTTCCTTCAGCCCAGGGTGTGACCCCGGGGTCCCGGGATCGAGGCCCACGTCGGGCTCCCTTCATGGAGCCTGCTTCTCCCTCTGCCTGTGTCTCTGCCTCTCTCTCTCTCTCTCTCTCTCTCTCTCTCTCTGTCTCTTTCATGAATAAATAGAATCTTTAAAAAAAAGTAATGAGGAAATGTGTATAAAAATGTAGCAAAAGTTCTCGCAACTAAATGATTTAAGACAACTAACATTGGAATAAGCTGCCAAAGGGGACAATGGGCTTCCCGTCTCTAGAAATCTTCAAGAGGACTAAAACTCACTTGATTTACAACCCGTGTAGAGGAGCAAAATTTGCCATCCCAAAATGTGCCTTTTTAGCATGTGAATTATTTTAGGCTGATAATATTTAAGAACTAAAAGGCTTAGGAAGAAACTCTGACCTTCCCACTAATGTTCTAAAAGAATCTAGATAGAGGATCTGGCTCAGGAAGGGAGCCAGATCCCCATAGATAATGACATTATAAAATGAACTAGGGGTGGTAGTCAGGGAGGAACTTAACGAAATCTATTTGTTAAAATTCTTCTCTTTGCCCCATTGTTTCTGTATAGCCCAGCAAACATGTATGAAATATTTACTCTTTTTCATATTCCCGTGAATTGTCTTCATTCTCTTTGAAGTCCCAGACCCTAGCCCCTTCTCCTTAGCTCAGAATGGCATATAAGCCTCAATCGCTTGTGTGTGGGCCTCATATTCTTATGGTTCCCTGTTAGTACTTTATTTATTTTTAGTTAGTAATTATTAGTAATTGCTTTATTTTTTCTTATCAATCTGTCTCATGTCAATTTAATTCTTAGATCAGCAAAAAGAACCTCGAAGGGTAAAGCAAAAATTTTCCTCCCCAACACCAGATACAAATTTCTTGGGGCTCAGGGTCCCTCTAAGATTCTATTGTTCTAGTATGTTCATTTGTATGTAAATGGAATCCCTCGATGGTATTGGGGACGAGCAATAGAGAGGATGCACCCTAAGTCACATTACTGCATTTAAGATTGTGATTCAGTTCTCAGGAGAGAATTATTACGCTGCTACTGACTGTAATTCATGTACTACTTGAAGAAGCCCCGGGACAAGACTAATAATACAAGTAACAATTTAAAAAAATCGGAATTTGTAATCCTTCAACTAAAATAAATATTGCAGGCAGCCCGGGTGGCTCAGTGATTTAGCGCCTGTCTTCGGCCCGGGGCGTGATCCTGGAGACCTGGGATTGAGTCCCACGTCAGGCATGGAGCCTTCTTCTCCCTCTGCCTGTGTCTCTGCCTCTCTCTCTCTCTCTTTCTCATGAATAAATAAATAAAATCTTAAAAAAAATAAAATAAATATTGAACTGGGCTTATAGATATTGACTAATGTATGTGGTCTACTAAGGTGGGGAGTGGTGGGGAGTGGTGCGGCCAATGGGAGAAGTGGGGACAAGGTGTACGTGAGTGAGGAAGAGCAGTATCTGCCCTCTGCTGGCTTTGGCGGCAAGAACCTAAAGGAGTTCAAATGAGTGAAAGCGTCTGCTGGCAAGACCCCCTCAGTGACCCACAGGAACAGACAGACACACCCAGCGTTTTGCTCATGGATTTGGTCCGACAGAAGTGTTTTCTCACTTCTCAGGCAGAACTTCAGCCCCTCTGATTACCAGGTAGCACATGTGCTTCACAGGAGTGCCCTTGACCAGCAATGGAAAGGAAAGGGAACATACTGCAGTTTCAATTGTTGCGGGACTCAGGTTTTCTCTCAGCACTGCATAGACACTTGGAGACATGGGCAGGAGATCTGACGGAGAATGTGGCTCAGCTGAATCGCTTCGGCTTAAAGAGATCACAAGGCACATGTTGAAAAGGATTAAAAATAATAGCTGTGGTGAGACGCTGGGGCTGGAACTCATTGCTGGGGCTTCATCTATCTGTGTCACCGAGATGCCCCCCCTGAACTACATGACATATAAAATGGCAGCTTTAGGATTCCAGTCATGGCATGCTATGGGGCTTCCTGAGGGCCGGCTCTCTAGGTATTGAAGTGGGTGGGACACTGAGCGTTAAAATGCTTTATTGTCAGGTACACGTACTCTGCTCTAGCCTAAGATTTCCGGTAGAAATGCTTTTTTTAAAGAAAGATAAATTCAGTAAGAGATATTTTACATGTAGCTAAGGTTACTTACATTGTTGAAATGGGGATAAAAACAGATGGAACATAACCTTTGTCCCCTCTTTCTGTTGGCCGTGAGACTGGAAAAGAAAGGCAGGAAAAAATGATATCAATGTGATATGTATTTTTTATAAAAAGCCTATGAAAATATAAGTAACCTTAAAAGAAGAGAGATATTCTGATTGTTTAGTGACTCACCAAAATTTTTGGCTGAATAGATGAAACAGTGTTTATGAACATAAAATGTGCAAGAAGAGAAAAATCTCTTGGCAGGCCTAAACTGACTTTACGTATGATTGTCTCTGCGATGTATGAGAAGAAGTGGGAGTCGCCTATATCACCTGTCTTCAATGTTATGTTTAAGTTTGATTATATTTGGTTGATCTGAGTATTGTAGGACTTACAGTGAGTCAGTAGGGTAGCCACAATCAGTGTCTGTGGGTGACGACTGTGTGATATTCCACAAGACGGTGCTCATAGGTTAGGTTGCTATAGATGGACATTGTAATGGATAATGACTTGCATACACTTTTTAGAGACACAGAACGGGAAACTTAACATTACAATTATACAGCTAATTTTATTTATATTCTTTCATGTATTTAACAAATATTTCCCAGGGCAACCCCGGTGGCACAGTGGTTTGGCACGCCCAGGGCGTGATCCTGGAGACCTGGGATAGAGGCCCATGTCAGGCTCCCTGCATGGAGCCTGCTTCTCCCTTTGCCTGTGTCTCTGCCTCTCTCTCTCTATGTCTCTCATGAATAAATAAATAAAATCTTTTAAAAAAAAGAAAAAGAAAAATCAAAAAAAACCCCACAAATATTTTCCCCAAAGGCTTATTTTGGTCAGGCGTTACTTTAGCCCCTTGGAATACAACCCGGAAAGGCAGGTGCTCTAAGACTTGTTAGTCGGCCAGTAGGTGGGGGACGAAGCAGTGACCCCTGGGCCCTTCCCGGCAAGTGAACCATCCACCTCAGTTGGGAGACTACTGTAAGGTAGAAAATGTAAAGCTTTTAAACCCCAGGCTTCTTTTGCTGAAAACAGACTTCCCTAACTCTTAATAGCTTTCTAATCATTACCTCCTCTTTTTTCCCCCCCTCTCCTAGTCATAGACATGAAGTCAGAGGCACTTTTGTTTTAGGAAGGAGGAAGCCGACACTCTCCAAGTGGCTGTGAGAAGCTGCCATGGCCACCGGAAGTCTGGCTGCTGGAAGCCATGATTACTAGCTCCTGTGCGGGGTTGGGTGGCCCCAGCTGTCCCTCCTCGGGAACTGCCCACACACTACTTCATTTCTAAGGCCTTGACCTCCACGTGCTCCATGGGTCTCAATGACAATTGAAGTAAACATAAGGAGAGGAGCTGCATTTACTTTTCTCCAATATGAGGGTATCTGTCAAGGTCTGAAGACAACAAGCAAGCAAAGAAGCTAACCTTCGCACGGCTGGGAGCTGTAGTGTTTACCAAAGGCTTTGTCTTTGGGAATGTCAGGATAAAGGTACTTCAGAGGGTTTTCGGGAATGTTTTCAGCCATAATAACCTTGTAGTCTCGAAGGATGTCCGCAAACGGCAGAGCAGACAACCGGCCTTTATTGTAGGGCTCCACCGAGTGGAATCTCACCTCTCCTGGAAACACAGACAGGGGGTCGGGGAGGAACATTTAGGTTCCTGCCGGCAATTCTTTGTGGACTTTCTTCCTGCCCACGTCATTTTTCACTTAACTGGCTCTAAAACACTGCCGGCCCTTTTGTGCGGTGTGGCTAGAGATTGCCACGTGATGGAGGGCACCCACACAGGGCTATGAGCGACTCAAGGTACCCTCTTCGGGGACAACTCTAACAACTGATGTTAAAGCCCCCTGAACACGTGAAAAACAGAACATCGTGCTACACACTTCTGAAAACTGAAATGCCGACAGCCAAACTCGATGCTAATTCACATGTACAAACAAGAGTGAGCATGTACCATTTTCAGAATGGTCTACCCAGGTGAAGGTTATCCCTCCAAGGTGGCTTTCGCTGAATCTTAACAAAAAGGTTCCAGGCATTTTATCCTTTAGCAAGAGTCGCTCCTTTTCTTTGCTAACAAAGCCCATGACATACCTAAAAGTAGAGCAATGGCACAAGTTTTATCTGAGCAAACACTGTAATTTATTACATCTGTATTTGTTTCACTCACAAAGAACTGACTTAAATTTGTTCTGAGTACAATAAAAAGTCAATGAAATACTCTTATAAGATTAAAGTAAATATCAGTACTCCATGAAGAATGAAAGAACTGAACTATTCCCCCACCCACCCATCTCTAAACATGCTTTAAAAAAAAAAAAGGGAAAAAAAAACAATACCATAAAAATAAGAATCTAATGAACTCATGTGGAAAATATAGCCTGTAACTCACCCATCTATCCAAAGGGGAAGAATGTGTTTTTTAATGAGGTCTAAAATTGCTTCAAGCCATGTCCAAAAGGTAAATGATTTACCATATAAGTGTTCCTATTGCAATAAACAAACATGTTAGGACAATGATTATTTCAATAGTAATGTTGAAATAATAGTTCAAGTTCCAGTTTTCAATGAAGTGCTTCCTTTAAACGTTTTTTTAAAAAATATTGATTTTAAAGAGAAACAGAGAGAGAGGGAGAAAGTGGGGGGAGCGGTAGAGGGAGATAGAGAATCCTGAAGCAGATTCCCCACCGAGTGGGGACCCTGACATGGGGCTCAATCCCAGACCCCTGAGTGTAAACCAAGAGTTGGCTGCCCAACTGATCTGAGCCACCCAGGCACCCTGGAATACTTCCTTTAAACGAGAAAATAGTTTAGAGTTAAAAAAAACCAAACAAACTGCATTCAGGAAATCCTCAAAATCCCAGATTATGCAAAAGAGGCTTAAGAAGAAGCACTACTTAAAAAAAATCTTAATGATATTCTTGTTCCCCTGTTTGTACCTTGCAGAATTTGGCCCAGGTGAGATGACCATCATTGTAGCTAGATTGGACTAAAATGAAAGAAAAGAATGAGATTTTTATTAACAATTAGGCTTTTCCATTTGGTGCTCAATTTAGATTTTCCCCAGCCCCTTTCAAGATTTTCTTAAGCATCTGTTATGGATTTTCAGTGTACTTAATGCTAGAAAGAGTAAAAATGTAAGATATCACGAAATTATCTAAGAAAAAATTCCTTTCAGTGCAGGAGCTAAGATAACTTTAGGAAGAGGGTGAGTGTCTAGTGCCAGGCCCTCATGATTGGATAGGATATAAATTATCAGAAGAAAAGGAGGAAACCACACTCTAGTAAGAATAATGTAGGATGAAGCACAGTGGGCGTGAACAAGGCTTATATAGGAGACAGAGCTGCCTAATGTTGGTCAATAAACATAAACTTATATAAGTTAGATATAGACAGATTATCAGGGCTCCTAATTATTACTACGAAAAGAATGAACTCGAGATCCTTTAGGCAGTAAGAAGCCATCTGACTATGGTCCAGGGCAATGACATGGTACAAGAGTATCTCAATTTTTAAGGAAATTATACTTGTAAGGATAATCTGGTAAAGATGTAAAAGGATATTTGAAAACGTTATTCACTCAACAAATATTTACTAAATGCAGTTTATGAACTATGTAAGTTCAAAAAGCAAATTTACATTAACTAAATTTCTAAATATTCCCCAAAGATCTGATTTACTGATCAGATAGGAGGTCCAAGTGGCAACCCAGCACCAGTTGCCAAGTCACCTAGTATATTTCACTGCTGATGCTCAAATGCATCTTTGGCCCTACTTTAACTAGAAATGTATACAAATCTAATCTTAACTCTTTTTTGGTGCTAAATGTATTTACCCCAGACTTGTCAAAATATAGATGTCTTTTAAAATTCTTTTAGAAAAAAAAATTCTTTTAGAAAAATCTTACACTATAGTCACTATCTGAAGTACCAATAATTCTATTTTGCAAATTTAAAAAACTATTAGTCAAAACTGAAATTGTCTTTCCTTTTTTTCCTAAAGACTGTTTTTATTTATTTGAGAGAGAGAGAGAGAGCATGAGAGAGCATAAGCAGGGGGAGGGTCAGAAGGAGAGGGAGAGGCAGGCTCCCCACTGAGCAGGGAGTCTGACGTGGGGCGCCGTCTCAGGACCCTGGGATCATGACCTGAGCCAAAGGCAGATGCTTAACCGACTGAGCCACTCAGGCACCCAAAACTGAGATCTTCTTGATACGGAGAATTAAGTATTATCTGGGTGGCTTCTGATTTCTAGGAAATTCCCTGGCCCTGGAATCAGCTGTTGTCCAGCTGGTTAATGACCATTGTGATATTAATATGAAAGTCAAGGCACCATTAAGACTTCACATTACACTCAGTGAAAATGGCATAGAAACACCCTGGAGACTGGAGAGTGGAATGGAAAGAAAGAGGCTTTGGAACTGGACCAGCCTGGCCTGTGTCTTGACTGTGCTGTGTACTAGCCACACAGCCATGCCAGGCACTAACCTCTGAGCTGAGGGACCCTCATCTCTAAAACGGATAGAGTAATGAGTTAGCCTTTCCTAAAAAATATAACATAGCATTTAGCTCTGTGCCTGGCGATGTAGTAGGTGCTCAATAAATTGTGACTATCCTCCTTATGAATAAGTAGTAGTATCACCTGGTTCTTTAAAATGCCTGAGGACCCCAAACAGAGGCAAGTCTTCACGTCTACAAGCTCTCACCTGTAAGCTTCTCTGCTAACATATTGAGTTGATCTGTGTTAAGGCCCCGGCCGACATATGATGAAAACTGCCAGCTCATCACTTCCAGGAGTTGACTCAAAGTGGCAGATGGAGGATTATTAAAGAAAACCAAGTTCTAAAATAGAGTTGTAACGATGATTATATTCATTGATCACATTGAACACACTATAATTCAGTATATAAAATTCCTGTCTTAAACTGTTTAGGGCAATCTAAGTTAATACAGATTATCGTTTCATCTCTGCTGTGCTTTTAAACTGACGCTGCTTTTGTCTTTTCCTGAAGAGTTCCTTAATCCTTGAGTCCAATACAATAGATGTCTCCATGTTATTCTTTTTTATTTTTATTTTATGATAGTCACAGAGAGAGAGAGAGGCAGAGACACAGGCAGAGGGAGAAGCAGGCTCCATGCACCGGGAGCCCGATATGGGATTCGATCCCGGGTCTCCAGGATCGCGCCCTGGGCCAAAGGCAGGCGCCAAACCGCTGCGCCACCCAGGGATCCCTCCATGTTATTCTTGAAAGAATCGTTGGGCATCTCTTAACTTTCCCTGGACTGTGGGCTATCAATCAACTCAGGTAAGTCCTTAATACTGTCCAATAAGTCACTGGGCAAATATTCTTTTCTCAAGTAATATCAATCTTCAACAATACCTATATCAATTATATAATTAGCTTATCATGGGTTGGTACAAGTTACACCTTGACCGAATGAAGAATCCCAAAGCACAAAAATAGGTAAGTCTCAAGCTAAAGTAGGTGACCTTACAAATACGAACTCATAATTAACCTGAGTCCTGTTTTATGGGTCATACAGTAATCTTTTCTTTTGATCTGGGCAAGAGAATCTTCTGTATGACTAACTACAAATAAGACTGCTTGTACCAGAAACTGGGTCAACAATTGTGAAAGAGAGGATTTCATCTCAGATTACTGGAAAGCAGAGGTGTGAAAGCCAAGAAAGATGTTCTAGGGAGAGAAGAAGGGGAAGAATTGAGTAATCTAGTACAGTTCAGGAGAGGCATGAGCTAAGCTGGGCAGCAACAAAAGGAACCAATCCAAGAGGTGTCAGAAGGTTGGGAGTGAAAGAGGACACAGCATCCAACAAGGAGTGGGAGATAGGAAGGGGAGGTAATGGAGAGAAAGAATTTCTAGAGATGCAGTTTCCCTTGAACCAGACAATTGTGTCTCGATAAATGCCCAAAAAGCATAGAATATAATTGAGGTCTGGGAGCTTAGATTTTGAAGCAGAAGAGAGGGAAGAAGAAAAACCAGAGTTTGTTGTTATGCTGGACTCTGTAAGTAGGCTGTGCATTTACGCTGTAGGAGCTTCATGCGATCTGCATTCCACATTCCTCATCCAGGAGCAGAACAGAGTCTGGGGTGGCTAGTGTGACAACTTTGGTGAAAGATGCTGAAGAAAGCTAAGCACAACAGTGCTGTACTCAGAGGACAGGGAAGTGACCCATCGTTTCTCCTACATCCCAAAGTTGAATGAAAAGCTCTGAATATGTGTAGCCCCTCATGGGGAATATCCTTTAATCCAGGGGTGTAGGCTCTTCTTGGCTTTAAAGACCAGATGATTTCTCTAGTGAGTCCTGTTCTTCTCACTGCAGCCTGAGAGGAAGTGAGGCACCGTGTACCCTGTGCAGCCTCCCTCTCTACAGTTAATCTCAGATGCAGGGCACCAAGGATGAGAAGGAATAGAGCGGAGACATATTCCATGTTATTTCCCTATTAGGCACATTTTAAAAAAGATAGATAGATAGAGCTAACTCATCATGTCGGTTCTTATTGCTAGGACCTAAGGTAAAAAAAAAAAAATTCTTCCCTTAAGAGTGAATATTTGCTTTGAATTAAGAATAAATATTCTTTACATTTGAACCATTTTCTCTAGGCCTTGCTGGTTTCGAGGACAACATAATGAAATTTTGTAAGAGGGAACAAGGGGAAGGGCAGACATCTTTTTTTGCCACTCGTTTCCCTTGGTTGTCTTTTAAGAAGAGCATCTGTTTCTGTTTTCAGCTAGCTTTGGAACTTGAAGCCAATTTTTGATCAATGTCTCAAATAACCACCAGATGGCACTAAAACCCAGCTTGAGCCTAGAAGGGATAAAATCTATAATCAACTTGAAAATTTGTATAGTCAGAGGGTTAGTTAGGCAAGATTGGTTAATATTCTAGTTACTTCTTTGGAAACCAATTTGCTACCTTTAAATAAAAGTCTGTGTGGAGGTGTGACCGGAAGTAGTTGAGGCAGTACACATAGCAGTCAGACATTAATTCTAGACCAAGAAGTCTCCCCATGGCCCAATTAACAGAGCCACAGGATGGGCCTAGAACTCACTGTTATGCACATAGTTGAGAGCTGACCAGATCCTCAGACGTAACAAATACCTGCCTGTCCATTTTGCTAGCCAGAACTCTCCCAGCGTCCAAGTTCATCAGAACATATCACTTTAAATATAACATAAGAGAGGATTCATACAACTAAATATAATTGGAACTCTCTGGAATAAAACAATCCACGAAAACATGCTAAATTTAATATATATAGATATATGACTATATATTCAAAACTCATATATATACATATACTCATATATATATATATACATATATATGTATATATATATGTATCTTTTGATGCAGATGGGTTTTTGGACAATAAAACAAATCAAATAGAATTAAAGGAGGAGAAATAGGAATAGACTCTACCTGGGAATCGTTGGTTGACACATTGTACCAAATGATGGATGCCCAAGCATTAGGTAACTGACTGACATTGGAAATCATCACCACAGGTAATGAGCTGGTCTGGGTTAAAAAAAAAAGCACAGTTATTACAGGTAGTTGCACCTTGCACTGATTTTATACTTTACCCTGTCTCCTAAAGGGCCATCTCAAGCCAGCTCTACTCCTTTAATCCTGGTGTCTACACTGCCCTGGTTACTGAAATGATTTGTGAAGGTACGGGAAATTTCTAGGAATATATGAATGAAGGTATGGGGATGAAAGAAGCCATAAAAATGGGAATCCTTTCCGAGTGCTTGGCCAGTTAACTTCTCCAGTATCTTCCCTTGACATCATAAAAATATTTATATTTTCTAGTATTATAAATGGCCTAAAATGCAGCCAATTAGAGCTTGTATTGATTTTGCAACTGTTCTCTTAACAAGTTACTATAAAGGATTTAACTTCAAATTAATCCATGAAGTGAATCAATATATTCAATTTATGATCTGACATCTAATTAATGTCAGTACTAGACATGGGCATTTTCACTGCAGAAGATGAAGAGGTAAGCAATGTTGGAATACAAAACTCTATTAGAAACAGAGCTGCCCAGTCTGCTGTGGAACTACATTGGTACTGTAGTTCTCAACCTCATAGAATAAAAAGGCTTTCACAGACTAGTGTGAGAAACTAATCAACTCACATTAGTCCTTTCTCGATAACAGAGGTTAGACTTCTGGAGACAGGGAAACACCAACCCTAATAGCCCATGAAAACATTTTCATGAAAACATGGGCTCTTAGGCCCATGTTTCCTAAACAGAGGTTTAGGAAAAAGAGATAAGGAAGGCATTCATGGAAAATGTTTATAGATTTACATTCAATAAGATAAAAATGGAAAGGTAGATCTCTAAGACAATACCTCTCACAAATAAGATCATATTGGGATGTGTAAAACTGTGTGTGTTCCTTCATGCACCCGTTCATTAATTTATTTAACCTATGCTGAGCATCTACTATGTGCCAGGCATTGAGTAACCTATGCTGAGCATCTACTATGGGCCAGGCATTGAGTAAGTTACTGGCAATGGTGTGACAAAGTCATGATGCCCTGCTTTCAAGGAGCTCATAGTCAGTCATGTTCAATTTAATCCTCAAAATTTCTTTATTCCTTCTTTGAGTACAATGGCGACTGTTTTTTTTTAAAGATTTATTTATTTATTTATGATAGACACAGAGAGAGAGAGAGAGAGAGAGAGAGAGAGAGAGAGAGAGGCAGAGACACAGGAGGAGGGAGAAGCAGCCTCCACGCCGGGAGCCCGACATGGGACTCGATCCCGGGACTCCAGGATCGCACCCTGGGCCAAAGGCAGGCGCTAAACCACTGAGCCACCCAGGGATCCCCCAATGGTGACTGTTAAGAGAATAAAACAACGTATTGTTAATGTTCCTATCATTTGTCTTTACTCATTACATTAGAAAAACCTTCCTTCTGAGGGATTTGTGGACAAGTTAAAATTTTAAAAATATATCACTATGTGGCATGGTTTAAGGATGCTTACTTATTTCTCTTTAGGCTTTCCACTGAGTAGGCATGACTCAGAAGATCCCAGAAAACAAACCAAAAACATGCAATCTGGGCAAGCAATTATTAAATAGATATTGCATTGATAATGCCCATGAGATTTTATCATTTATATTTAACCAGAATGGCATACATTCTACTAGTAGAATGTTGACTAATTAGTAACTAAATGACATGTTGATTTTCTAAATTAAATTTTCTAAACAAAATTCTAAACAAAAATAATAGAGAATGTACTAAAACCTAAAAACACTCAACTTTCATCTACAAATGCCAGCCAATTACTGAAAATATTAATAGTAAATAGTTGATTGACACCTACCTCCAAATCTATGGTCAGGCCATAGAGGCAGATCTGTGTTTCAAAGGTTATAGAATGAAGCTCTTCAGTTACCATGTGACAGCCCTAAGGAAGAAAGAAAGAATTTTTTATCTTACAAATGCACTCCTGCTATCTATTCTTAGGCCTGCTTCTACAAAAATTAGTAAAGTCTTAAAGTAAATGCCCCAAACATTCCCTGTCATGGAACGTTCCCTCTTATTATTTAAAAAAGCTATTTACCTAAACCAAGCAGGAGAAGAGAAATTCTAAAGATTAGAGCAGAACTCAATAAAATAGAGACCAGAAGAACTGTAGAAAAGATCAGTGAAACTAGGGGCTGGTTCTTTGAATGAATTAAGATAGATAACCTCCTTGCCAGCCTTATTAAAAAGAAAAGACAAAAGACTCAAATGAATAAAATCATAAATAAAAGAGAAGAGATCACAACCAACACAAAGGAAATACAAACAATTTGAAGAATGTATTATGAGCAACTATAAGCAACCTGGAAGAAATGGAGGCATTCCTTGAAACTTATAAATTACCAAGACTGAGCAGGAATAAATAGAAAACCTGAACAGGCCAATAACCAATAAGGAAATGGAAGCAGTCAGTCATCAAAAACCTCCCAAAACACAACAGTCCAGGGTCAGGCGGCTTCCCAGGGGAATTCTATCAAACAGTTAAAGAAGAAATAATACCTGTTCTACTGAAGCTGTTTCAAAATATAGAAATGAAATGGAAACTTCCAAATTCGTTCTATGAGGCCAGCATCACCTTGATCCCAAAACCAAAGACCCCACCCAAAAGGAGAATTACAGAGCAATATCCCTGATGAACACAGATGTCAAAATACTCACCAAAACACTAGCCAGTAGGATCCAACAGTACATTACAAGGCTTATTCACCCTGACCAAGTGGGATTTATCCCTGGCATGTAAGGGTGGTTCAACATCCGTAAATCAATCAACATGACAGATCACATTAATAAACGACAAGAACCATTTGATTCTCTCAACTGATGCAGAAAAAGCATTTGACAAAATACAGCATCCTTTCTTGATTAAAACTCTTCAAGTGTAGGGACAGAGGGAACATACGTCAATATCATGAAATCAACAAAAAGCCAACAGCAAATATCATTCTAAATGGGGAAGCCCTGGGAGCCTTTCCCCTAAGATCAGGAACAAGACAGGGATGTCCACTCTCACCACTGCTATTCAACATAGTACTGGAAGTCCTAGCCTCAGCAATCAGACAACAAAAAGACATTAAAGGCATTCAAATTGGCAAAGAAGAAGTCAAACTCTCCCTCTTTGCGGATGATATGATACTGCCCACAGAAAACCTGAAAGACTCCACCCCAAGATTGCTAGAACTCATACAGCAATATGGCAGCGTGGCAGCAGAAGTCAGTGGCATTTCTATACACTAGCAATGAGATTGAAGAAAGAGAAAGTAAGGAGTCAATCCCATTTACAATTGCACCCAAAGCATAAGATACCTAGGAATAAGCCTAACCAAAAAGGTAAAGGATCTCTACCCTAAAAACTACAGAACACTTCTGAAAGGAATTGAGGAAGACACAAAGAGATGGAAAAACATACCATGCTCATGGATTGGAAGAATTAATATTGTGAAAATGTCAATGTTATCCAGGGCAATTTACACATTTAATGCAATCTCTATCAAAATACCATAAACTTTTTTCAAACAGTTGGAACAAATAATCCTGATTTGTATGGAACTAGAAAAGATCTCAGCCAGAGGAATGTTGAAAAAGACAGGCAAAGCTGGGGGTATCATAATGCCTGACTTCAATCTCTATTACAAAGCTGTGATCATCAAGACAGTGTGGCACTGGCACAAAAACAGACACATAGATCAATGGAGCAGAATAGAGAATCCAGAAATGGGCCCTCAACTTTATGGCCAACTAATATTCAACAAAGCAGCAAAGACTATCCACTGGAAAAAGGACAGGCTCTTCAATAAATGGTGTGGGAACATCGGACAGCCACGTGCAGAAGAATGAAACTAGAGCATTCTCTGACACCAGACACAAAGATAAACTCAAAATGGATGAAAGATCTAAATGTGAGACAGGAATCCATCAAAATCCTAGAGGAGAACACAGGAAACACTGTTTTTGAACTTGGCCACAGCAGCTTCTTGCAAGATACATCTATGAAGGCAAGAGAAACAAAAGCAAAAATGAATTATTGGGACTTCATCAAGATAAGAAGCTTCTGCACAGCAAAAGAAACAGTCAACAAAACCAAAAGACAACCTACAGAATGGGAGAAGATATTTGCAAATGACGTATCAGATAAAGGGCTAGTTTCCAAGATCTATAAAGAACTTATCAAACTCAACAGCAAAGAAACAAACAATCCAATCATGAAATGGGCAGAAGACATGAAGAGAAATCTCACAGAGGAAGACATAGACATGGCCAACATGCACATGAGAAAATGCTCTGCATCACTTGCCATCAGGGAAATACAAATCAAAACCACAATGAGATCCCACCTCACCCCAGTGAGAATGGGGAAAATTAACAAGGCAGGAAATCACAAATGTTGGAGAGGATGCGGAGAAAGGGGAACCCTCCTGTACTGTTGGTGGGAATGTGACCTGGTGCAGCCACTCTGGAAAATTGTATGGAGGTTCCTCAAAGAGTTAAAAACAGACCTGCCCTATGACCCAGCAATTGCCCTGCTGGGGATTTACCCCAAAGATACAGATGCAGTGAAACGCCGGGGCACCTGCACCCCGATGTTTATAGCAGCAATGTCCACAATAGTCACACTGTGGGAGGAACCTCGGTGTCCATCGACAGATGATGGATAGAGAAGCTGTGGTATGTGTATACAGCGGAATATTCCTCAGCCATTAGAAACGACAAATACCCACCATTTGCTTCCACGTGGATGGACCTGGAGGGTATTATGCTGAGTGAAGTAAGTCAGTCAGAGAAGGACAATCACCATATGGTTTCACTCACATGTGAATGTAAGGGAAGGAGGGGAAACTGAATGGAGAAAAATGATAGCGGAAGACAAACCATGAAACTCTCAACTCCAGAAAACAAATGGAGGGCTGCTGAAGGGGAGGTGGGTGGGGGGCAGTAAGGCAGGCATGTGATATGATGAACACTGGGTGCTATACTATATGTGGGCAAATTGAATTTAAATAAAAAATTAAGGGGATCCCTGAGTGGCTCAGCGGTTTAGTGCCTGCCTTCGGCCCAGGGCATGACCCCAGGGTCCCAGGATCGAGTCCTACATTGGGCTCCTCGCAGGGAGCCTGCTTCTCTCTCTGCCTGTCTCTCTGTGTCTCTCATGAATAAATAAATAAACTCTTGAAAAAAAATTAAAAAGTTATGTAGACTCTATACAGAGTGAGAAATCTTCATTTCCACAAACAGAATGATTTTAAGTATCCCTAACAATATAATTTTTTACTGAAAATTCTAGCATATTTTCATCAATAAGAAGCAGACAATTCCGTATTTTTAATTCTTAAAAATTTGCCCTTTTCAGCTTATAAACTATTAATAAAATCAAGGCATATGTATATAGATATAACAGAAACAAGTCAATGTCATAATGAATTTTGTTTAAAAAGAAAGCAAGATTTCCTTCTGGTTAAAATTGGCAGGTAGAAAATGTATTTTCTTCTGCTCCCTCCAGAAACTTCAATAAAGTAACAGCTGGAGTTTTGTTTACTTTTCATTAAATAAAACTGTAATTTAGATCTCTGAATGAGAGGTGAAGGGGTGTGGTGTAAGGGTGGCAATAAGGGGGAGAACCGGGGTGTCTCCGAACACCTGAGCCTGTGAGGCCTGAATGCAGAGGGTTGAACAGGGGAGCAGTTAGGAGCCAATGCAATGAGGTCCCCACCCGTCCCTGACCCTGAAGGAGGACAGGTTTACTCTCTAGAGCGGATGAATCAGAGGAACTACAGAGGCTCTCTGCATTTCAGATACAAGGCCAAGCGGAGGGCAGGGCTGGGATATTATGCAGAAAAGAGGAAGATCCTGTAAAAGTTTATGGACTATAGGGAGAAAATGGATGAAATAAGATAGGCAATTGTTAATCATTGTTGAAGTTAGGTGATGTATAAATGAAGGTTTATTGTATTTCTCTCTCTACTTGTGCATGTGTGTGTTTGTTAAAAAGCTCTTAAAGATGTCGCAAAATCTTTATTAATAGATGTAACAAATATATCACACCAGTGAAACAAGAATAAGATGCTATCAAAAGGAACGTTCAGAAAATAATAATGAATAATTATAAATAGAATAAGAGAAATAGACAAGTTGGCAGAAGGACTGGAAATAGAGTGAAAGAAATGTCCCAGAAAGTGAAACCACCAAACAAAAATCGAATAAAAAAATAGGATAGAAAAGAGAGTAAAGAATTAATACATAAACTCTAATAACAAAATAACAGAAGTTCCAGAAAGAGAATAGAGAAAATGGAATAGAAAAAAGTTCAAAGGCATAATCCAATGGTAATTCTCATACACTGTTGATGGGAGTGGGTACGATCACTTTACAGAACAATTTTTCAGTCTCTAGTAAAGTAGAAGATGTAGTTACTAGGATGATGGTGAAAGGAAGTTTTTTAAGAACTAAAAATAATAATAATAATAATTGGGCAACAGAATCAGAGGGCAATCAGCTCAAATCAGAGAAAGAGATGGAGGGCTCCCGAGGGGGTGTTCCCAAGGGAAAGAAAAAAACCCCACAGATAGACTTGTTTGATCATATTGCAGCAAGCTTTCCAGTTTCAGGGCACTCGGGTGGCTTAGCCAGTTAAGTGTCCCTGGATTTCAGCTCAGGTCATGACCTCAGGGTTGTGAGAGCAAGACCCCTCCCACATCCATGGGGCTCCCTGCTCAGCAGGGAGTCTGCTTGTCCATCTCCCTCTGTCCCTCCCCGACTTGAGCACGGGCTGTCTCTTTCTCTCTCAGATAAATAAATTTAAAAAAAACTTTTAAAAAATCCTTATTAAAAAAAAGAAGTTTTCAAGTTTCAAAGAAAAGTTTTGGGCCACATTAGTGACAGGTACGTAAAATAAACTGATTGAAAAAGAAATTGAGGCAACTAATAAATCCAGGGAAAGTCAGAAGTAATACAAGAATGGAAATGCAATTATACTATGATATGTGGCTCAGCTGTTAACAATTTTTATTCATTCAAAGTAATGTAAGTGTTGAATACATTGACTAAAACAAAATATGTTCTATAATGATACTGTGAAGATGGGGGGAAATGTATATATATAAAGAACCAGTGAAATAAAAAGAAAAAAGAACTGGTGATAGTGATACTTTAATCTTTTATAGAAAGAATTCAGAAGTATATGAAATTTTTTAAAAATCAAGAAATATTAGTATGTTAGCA
The DNA here is from genome assembly GCF_905146905.1 of Nyctereutes procyonoides. NCBI lineage: Eukaryota > Metazoa > Chordata > Mammalia > Carnivora > Canidae > Nyctereutes > Nyctereutes procyonoides. Next base: position 1,627,212 of record NW_026575132.1, read on the forward strand.
TAATACTTTGACTCAAAAAATGATCACCTCTGGAAAGTAGGTTTGGTGTGGGAATAAGTGGGACAGAAATTGCTGTTTTTCTCTTTTTTTAATTTTTAATTTTTTATTTATTTTTTGCTGTTTTTCCTCTAATGAAATCGTACAGCAGCTTGCTGTGTGCCCAGAACTAGAAGCACTGTCAGCACCTGAAAGCTGGTAGGAAAACAGGATCTCTGGCCTCATCCCAAGCCTTCTGAATCAGATTCTGCATCATAACAAGAACTTCAGGTGGAATTTGTGAGACAATGAGTCTCAATGTGCTATATCCACATTGTGTTTAGTCTCAAAAGAGATGTGCAAAATTTGGAGATGGGTGTAGAATTTTATTTTTTAATTTACTTATATAAATATTTTTAAGTTGTCTCCATGCCCAGCACATGGGGCTTGAACTCATGACCCTGAGATCAAGACCTGAACTGAAATGAAGAGCCAGACACTTAACCAACTGAGCCACCCAGGCACCTTGAAGGCTTAAACAATGTTAAAACAACAACAACAACAACAACAACAACAAACAAACAAACCCTGGGGGAACCTGTAAGCAGATGAGCAATTATTGAGACTAGAAGAGTCGGGGTGGCATTAAGGGTGTCAGAGTCAGCCCTAGCAGAAATTACCTAAATTGAATATGTATTAATAACAAGTTATAATCTACTTATATTAAATTTCAAATAATAAAGATTTTAGTTCTAATATGATGATATGAAGGACAATTGCATGAGGAAGACTTTATTGACAATGAGGAATGTCACACTTAGGATTTGTTACTGAGAAAGAAGTAGAGAATTAAAGACTCTTCTGTTCCTTGGGCTAGATCACTGTGGTACCTTACATCAACCTCAGGTAGGAGTGGGACTGCTTCTTACTGGGTTAGTAGAAAGTTATGCTAATGGAAATTTTGCTTGAAAATCCCTTAGACCCCTCCTAAAATTACCCCCAGTACATCCAATGCATGAAACAGCCAGTCCCCACCCAAAGCCCTCCTGTGTTGAAATAAATACATTACTATTTCTTTGGTCAAGTATGGGCTGAAGTCATCAGCTTCTGTTTAGACACGGAATTGAACAAAACCCACATTTTTTAAACAGAAAATCTCACTGCCCCATAGCGTGCTTCCACTATGCAAATCCTGAGACAAACGAAGAATCCGCAATGCATGTTTACTAGCGGGTTCCTTTCACATTCTCACTAAGTTCAGTGGACAGGATGAGGCAAGCCTGTGTAGGACACTTAAGAGGCCTGACGCAAGCACACAGATGGAGACCCACAAACCACACGGGTAAACATTTGACCATTATAAATCAAGTTAACAAACTGTTAAAATATGATATAGCTCCTGCTTTGACCTCTAAGTTTCATATGACCTAGTTGGCCAGGTTTTAACTCCTCAAAGTTCACTGGAACATGGTGGCCTGGAGAGAGCGGGGCCGTTCTGGACCATTGCCCACCCCCTTCTCCTCCACCTCTGTGAGGGGCCTCACCAGCCAGTGTGGCCCATAGGCCTCTGCTTGTACCTACAAGTTTGCATTGATGGTGCCATCTGCGCTTGGGACTCCAGGGAAGCTCACTGCCTCGATCCCACAGATGTCCTTCTCTGTCGGGAGGGCCACAGCCAGAGGACAGCTAACGGGAGTCTTTTTGACTACGAGGCCCCACCCCTCCCCCATACTAGTCTCTAGAGTTTAACTTCCACAACTAAATGCACACATGGTCTAATTACTCATTATGGATAATTTCCTCAGGCCTTTGTGTCATGGCGCCCGTGTGTTCACCATCCCAAGTGTGAGAAACCAGGACTCCGTAGGCAGAGCAATGACACTCAGAGTTGTCCTTGAACTTTGGAAAAAGACGACATGCTTTACTCATCACTTTACTGAACTGGAATATGGATGGCAAGAGCTTTCCTCAGTGATCCAAACTCGTTTCTTTTTTTAAAAAGATTATTTATTTGAGCAAGAGAGAGAGAGGGAATGCAGGGGAAGAGGCCGAGGGAGAGAATCTTCAAGCAGACTCCCTGCTGAGTGCGAAGCCCAATGTGGGGCTCAATCCCAGGACCCTGAGATCATGACCGGAGCCGAAGTCAGACGTTTAGCCAACTGAACCACCCAGGCGCCCCTCAAGCTAATTTCTAATGATGACTTAAAGCCCCGGATGCAGTAGAGAGGCACATTTAGAGTGAAATACAGCAAGGAAGTCAACACTATATGATAGACGAGCCTGGAGAAAAGCAGCTCTGACAAAAGGAAGCACCACTGACTTTGAAAGCTCACATGGCCACCCATCACAGCCTTTATGCTTTATCAGTGCCATCCAGGCCAAGGCTACTATTCAAGTTTGCACTGCCAGGATGCATTCCTCGGAGACTGGGGAAAACATCACAGATAAGACACATCACTAATGGCTGTGTTTAAAAGCCACTCTAATCATCTGAGATGATTATGGATTTAAAATATCCTTATTTGTGGTGTTTATAGTCTACGGCACTGAATGACGTAAATGGATTGACTTCATTGTACTTGTAAAGAAAAGCACACATTGCATCATCTGCCATAACCACCTGGCCAGGCTCACCTGGACACGAAAATACACAACCTTATGAAAGGCAGGTAGACATGTCACCATATTCTTTTTCTCTTTCCTATGCTCTATGCCTAATAATACACCTTGGGAATCTAGAATATGTAAATAAACATATTATCATGCTATTAAATCTAGAATATGTGAATAACATAAGTCATATGTTATGACTCTGGACTTGAGGAAACCTCTTTTAAGAAAATACACTGGGATAAGGCAAATTTTCATCTAAATTCCTTGCTCACTTTTTTTTTAAAGGATTCTATTTGTTTTGTTTATTTGAGAGAGAGAGAGAGAAAGAGCGCACAAGCAGGGGGGGGAGAGCAGAGGGAGAGGAACAGCAGAATCCCCGCTGAGCACAGAGCCTGAAGCAGGGCTGGACCGCAAGACCCTGGGACCACAACCTGAGCTGCAGTCAAGAGCTGGAGGGACACTTAGCTGCCCGAGCCACCCAGGCGGCCTTCCTTTCTCATCTCTAAACAAGCCATAATCTGTGATAATGTTGCTCCGTGGACTAGAAAACAATGAATGATAATCTATTCACTTAATGAACACCTTCTGAGTACCTACCATGTGCCAGACACTGAGCTGGATGCTGGGAAACAAAGATCCGAGCAGGAAATAATGGTACAATCACACGAGAGACTGACCTCAATCACAGAACCGCAGGAAATAAATGGATAATGACAACTAATTCTCAGCCCATAAAATAAGGGGACTATATGGAAGGTGTCCCATACAAAGTCTACACACTTAGTGTCATTCTTGTATCAACGTCACTCTTAAAAAGTGTGGCCACTACTTAAACTGTTCAGAAGGGAATCAGCTTTCTGTGACAAAAGCTGGGCTGGCTGGCGCGTGAACGTGTGCTTGAGAACAGCGAACCTTGAAAGAGCATCTGTTTGGCTCTTTTGTTCGATGAATCTCAAGTCACCCAGGCTCTACTAATAGCTTCTTTAGGCTTTATGACTTCCCACCATATAAACAAAATTACCCGATACCTTAGTCTGTGGCTAAACCTCATTTATCAGTTAAAGCCCATGACAGAGAGGAAACTCGAGAGGCTGCATTCCACCTTGCCTGTTCAAACAGTTTCCACATTTCAACAATACTCTCTAGCTAGCTTTTTGCCAGAGAAGGACCTCTGGGAAAGCCTGCTTCCTGGGAATGTTTATTTTACAAGGACAACCTGATGCCTTCCAAGTTTGGCCATTTGCTAGGAGATGGGATTGTTTCTTGGCGGTGGCTCTTCCAAGGAAAGAACAAAGGGGGGAGAAAGAAGCAATAATTGCTAGCCTTGATTTTGCGACAGCACATCGACAGATTTCCCATGGGGGGGGGGTTGTGAAATTGCAAAGGAAATTATTAAAATTAAATTCATTATTTTTTACAAAAAAGTAAAGACCATACTCTAGTTTGCACTTTTGCATATTATAGAGCCTTAGTCCAAAAAGCTTCAGAAATTGTCTAAATCCAATGGTTTTCAAATATTTCAAATTTCAAGAATATTGAAACGTATTCTTGAAAAGAATTTTACTACCTGGGTTCCAATCTGTAAAATATATAAAATAGAGCGACCGAACAGGGGTGGGTGACCCAGAGCTCCACCTTTCACCCCCTCCCCCAATCCACAGGTGGCTCCTAAGGAACCTCTTTGCTTGTTCTGCAACAGTACGGGTCTAATGCAACTTCCTCCCTTTACCTAATCCTACAGCTGAGACCCCCGGCACATCCTGACCGACCCCCTCATTTTGGACACTGTGAGTCAAACAGCCCCATATGGGGTGCTCGGGAGGCTTAGAGTAGGCGCCCCTGGGGAAACCATCACCCATGGTGTCTTGGTGTGTTCCCAATCTTTTAGTAAGTATCCAGTCCAAATTCTGACAACCACAAAAGCAGAACTGAGGTGCCCAGTGTGCGTGTGTGCGCGTGTGCTACACACAGGGGCAGGCCAAGTGGGGTGGTAGTAGGAACCCAAGACATGTGATCCCATAAAAAGGGCTTACATACATGGTGCTTTGAGAGCTCAGGGATCTGGAATCAGAGAAGGATGTGCCAGGGGCCCTTGAAAGGGAACATCCAAGCACTTTGGCAGGTGGCAGAGGTAAGGACGGGCGGCGTGTCCTAAGTCAGGGGTCATCTTTACAGATACTTCTCCACCGGGGTCAATACCTGTTGTTTACACATGGGCGGCCCTGGGGCTCTGATCAGCGTAGCGCAGCCGACTCTCCCCACGTCCCATCTCCCGTGATCCTTTTAACCACCCCATGAGCGCAGGTCAACGTGATCCCCATTTTCAGGTAAAGGAACGGGGGGTCAGTGATGCCTCTGAGAGGCAGACCCCGACACGGTGCTATTTCCAATCCCCAACTGACGGGTGGAGGAGTTAAGGGAGAGGTCAACAACATTTTCTGAGAAAGCACTATTTTAAATTTCTTCTAAACTCTCTAAGGATTCTGGTGCGAGATGGCTACGTGATTTCTGAGTGGGTGGGCAGGGTGAGACCGTAACAGCAGCAGCTGGAGAAAGGATGGGTGCTACTCGCATGCTCGCAAAGGCCTCCCTGACAGGAATCCCAGCAGATGGAGCGAGCGTGTGAGCAAGGGGCAGGAGGGGGTCACAGAGCAGTGCCAACCAGGGCCGCTTCTCCCAGCACAGGTTTTCTGATCCCAGAGGCAGCCTGGCATAGTGGCCAAGAGCATGGGCATGGGAGCCCCACTTTGAATCTTGGCCCGACCCCTGCGTGCCTCAGTTTCCCTCATTAAATGAGTACGCTCATAGTATCCACTTCATAGCACTGTCACAAGAAGTACATCAATCAATGTTAGTGAAGCTCTTATTGCCCAGTATAGAGTAAATGCCACAGGAGGATCTGTTCAGTAAATTCTTATCAGGCCATATCACTCCCGCTGCAGGTGCTCACAGATAAGCAACATCTATCCGAATTTCGAAAATGAGGTATAATGTCCTAGCTTCCTGATTTCCTGACATTTTGGTTACTACAACCTCTGTCCCTATGACTTTATGAACTCTACTTTATCACTAGATCTTCCCCAAGCTTTTTCCTGACTTCTTTTGATCACTCCTACTGCCTGGCCAAGCCCCTGATCCTTTGATCATCTTTTTGAGGCCACTTCATATCTTTTGTGACTTTTCAGTTGTTTCTGTAGGACAGGAAATGACTTCGGGGCCTTGTGGTGTGTTTTAAACGTACCCAGGCGTCATCTTACAATTTTATCAACAGGGGGAGCTCAAGGAATTAGCTTAGAATAAAACTGAGCTGGCAAACGAGGGGGAAAAAGGAGAAGGATAAAGTCATTCTGACACGACTGCATGATTTTGGTATTAATCAGAAAACAAGAGGAAATACGTTCGCAGTAATATACGCAGACAGTGTTAATAAGACATTGCTTGGTTATTCTATAGTAGAGGATGATTTACATGGATTTTCATCTCTAGGGAAACCCAAGTAAAGACTTTGATTTTACATTTATAAAGATGACAATGTATTGGAGAGTTGAGCTATTTAGATTTATTCCCATTTGATCTGTTTTACTTAAGAAAAGCTCAGAAAGCATTGTATTTAGTCTATTCAGACTTAGCAGATACTACTCAGGGATGTTACGCTGCATCACTGGCCAAAGTTCCAGTGAGATGCGTGAAATGACTTTTTAATTTATAATGTGCTAATGTTCCAATTAGGAAATTTGGGAAATCTCTACAGATTTCTATAAGGTGGGAAGAATAAATCCTATCTATCTGGTTTACTAGAATATCCTTTAACTCAAAAGCTCTGCTTCTGTGATATCTAGGGGATAGAGACCTGTTTGCAGCTCTGCCCTAAGCCAAGGCTCTACCCTGGCTCATCTTTGGTGCGATTGTGCTATTTGGCAAATGCTCTTTAAGACACAATTAAGGGGATGAAGAATTCTTGGAAGGGAAAATGCAGAGCATTAAACCTCTTGTGGTCAATCTTTGTGGTTTTGTGGAGAGGGCTAGATTGGTTACAGTTGAATGCTGGATTTATAAAGTGTTTTTCCCTTCCAAATAATTCAAAGAGATGTCTCTTAGAAGCTGTGACTGTCAAGCCAGGAGACTGAATCCTTACCACCACACCACTGCTTTATAACTACTATAACTATGTAGATGATCTTACATATACAGCATCTCTGAGCAGAGAGTGCTGGGCATTACTACCCTGATCTGTTAGAGGAAACAAATGCAATTTTTCTCCATCAGATCATTTGCCAAGGATCACATTTTCAGTCACTGTCAGAATGGACTCAAATCCAGGTTTTCTAATTTTCCAAATATGTAGGGCGTACACATATGCCCTGGCATCTAGGCCAACTAAACAGACGATCTCCAAGGCCACTTCCAATTCAGGATCTGACCACTCTATCATTTACGGACTCAAATGCAAGCATTTGGACCACATCAGTTTGTTCTGTTAATCAGTTCATCCAGTGGAATGCAAACCTTAAGTACAAGGGCAAGGTAATTGATACCATAAATTAATAGGACTGTTTTTCACCTGTGATTTTCATATACTATGTCATGAAGTTTGAGACTTGCCTCTTATCTGTGGAAAATTATCTTTAAGATATTTTGCAATAGTGGAAGATTGACTAAAGAAATTATGGCACACCTGTAAGATGCAATACAGTGCAACCACTTTAAATGCTGATCTCCAAGAGTATTAAGGTTATAGAAAGCTGCTCACCTTATATTGTTATGTGCGGGGAAAAACAGGTTATGAAACAATATGTATATACACTTAAGCTAATATGTACATAGATGTAAGTTAATATATACATAGATGAAGATCTAGAATGACGTGAACCAAATGCTAATAGTTGTTCTTTTAAGAAGGTACTATTATATGCAATTTCTGTTTTCTCCTTTTTAAGACAAACTTTCTTACACTGTAATTATCAAGCTTTAATTTGTAACTAGACAGACACAAGTCTGACTTTATATTTAACGATAAAGGGCAGTTGAAAAACTTTGTAAAAATAAGATATTATAGGGTTGTTTCCTTAAAAGGATTATCTTGTAGAAAACATTTTGTACCTCATTTCCTTTGCTTCCAGCACTGGACTTCATTTCCTTTGGTTGCTTTGCAAAAATATAAAAACCCAGAAAACAAAAAACAAACAAAGAACAGTGTTTAGACGGAGAAGCATCATCAATTAAATATCAAGTTGGTCATACCTAGTGTAGTCATTTCCTTGGCTACAATTTTCCTTTTAGAACAGTACCCAGATGTCTAACATAGTTGCCTAAAAAGAAGCCTCCTGTTTCATCTCATGGGATGCCCCATTTTAGAAACCTTCACTGAGGTAAGTGAGCAAGTTGACATACTAATAAGACTACGCTTTTCAGCCAACATTTTGGAAAGAGGAAATCATGCTGGGATGTTTTAAAATCTGCTCAGCACTCCCTTGTACCTGGAAAATATCATCTGAGCTAAGCCATGATGATTCTCAATCCCTGTGAAACTAAGTCCAATGCAAAGGATTGGGAAAACAAACGATGGGATAGTGTGCCATATGGCACAGTAAGCTACTAAATGGCATTAGAGACTTTCTGACACAAAAATGGTCAGGATAGAGGTTACTTAATTAAACAGAGGGGCAGACAATAATTTATATAGTGTGTACAATCTGATCCCACTTAAAAAGTACATATACATGTATGTATAAGATAATGAAAACTATGGATGTTAATAGTGTTACAAGGTAGGGAGATACAGGTGATTTTTAATTTTAAAATTTTTACCTCTCTGATTTTCTACATTTAGTTTTATATTAAAAAGCAATTAAAGTTATTATGCAAAAAATAATATATTTAAAAATGCTTTGCAGCTAGAAGAGGACTGCAAAAAGTAAGGTTTTGTTAATTGATATATTATACCTGCTGGAAGAAAGACCTAACCTTTTTGGTATGTTCCTTTCTTTTTACCACATGATTTTTTTGAGAGACAGACATCTCTAAGTTAAGGATCTCTTACAGCTTTATTTATTAGCAAACACTGTCCATTGTTGAAAATTTCTTAAGGATAGAAATTGAACTTAAGCAAAAAGAGTGCCAGTTAAAAGGATACATAATACATGACTCGTCATTTCATTTTATTTATTTATCAGTATCACGCTGGAGGGATTCAGTTAAAAAGATACTCTTCACTACTAAAGATCAAACAAAAACTAAAATCAAAACGAAAAACCATAAGCTTGCATATGCAGGTATCTGTGAACTTAAATTTTATCTTTAAGAAAGACCCCTTGAGGCTGATTCAGGTGAGGAACTTCCTAAATGTTAAGAAACCATGAGTAACATGCATCGACAAAAAAGCAGTAGAGTCTTTGGGAATCTAAGAGCTATGCAAAGCATTAGAAAGAAAGCAGGAAGGGAACTCTAGGTTAAGAGGAAGTGGTAAAAACAAGAAGCAACCGGGTGAGGCCGGGTCAGAAGCTTTCTAGACATGCCAAAGCAAACTGCGTGCAACTGTCATACCCAGGAACATCCTGCTTCCTCAAGTTACTCCTAAAATGAAAGTACCTTCGGCTAGACATGTGGTTGCTGGATATCGTTTCTTGGAGAGATTTAAAAAAAATGAAATCAGGAATGCCTCTCCATTATAAGACCAATTATCTCTGTCATCATTACCAAAATATATTGACCAACTGGCATCTGTATTTAGGTACTGTATCACCATTGTTGAGAACTCGGACTTCTGAGTTAAAGTTCCCTACTCTTTTTAATATTTCAATGACACCATATTTTATTTCTCAATATGGCCTTTAATCTCACATAAGAAACCCCCCAAACCCCAAATACATTGAATTACATGGCCTATTTGTAAAGACATGTCTGATTCAGGGAGGGGGAGAAACTTGTGTAATTGAACTCACCAAATGTCTAAATTCTACTGAGAGACTCCCGTTAGAAGATTCTTCAATGGACATGGCTTTGACATGAGTTCCACAAAGGACAAATCTTCGATTGCTAGAGAGAAAATCTTAGCTATTTACACGTTCTCAGGTAAAATATATTTATAAGAACAGCAAAAACAATTCTAAAATGAATTTCTTACCTTAGAGTTGAAACGTTCCTGTAAAATCAAGAAGATTCCTTAAAATGAGCTATTTTATAGACCTAGTAAAAACTTTCCTTGATACTTTAGGGGACAGTATAATATAGTCCTAATTTTCATTTCAAGACTTTATAGTAAAATTTTTTAAAGTAAGTCTTCATTGGAGTTCTATTAAATGTTTGAACTTCAAAGTCAAATATTTGAAGTACATTGATATGTAATGTTAGAGAAATACATTTAAAAGTTTGAAATTATTCTATAAAATGAGGAAAGTTCTTTTTTTAAAAAGTCTCACATTTTCATGTTTCAAAATGAAATTAGAACTTACTTGTCAATTGATGCTTTCACCTTTACCTGATAGTTTAGTTCTGGCAATTTTATTAATAGTCTGGAAAGACATATAAATAAAGAATCAGAGGCAAAAATTAAAAGTGCTAAAAAAACTTTTTATAATTAAATATTTAAATATATTTATGTCATATATACAAATCAAATTTAGGTTATCTCTAGTTATATGTTAGTGTGTTTTTAAAATATCTAATTCTTTACTGAATCACTGTATTGCACACTTGCAACTAATATAACACTGTATAGTAAATATATTGTAATTAAAATAAAACAAAAACAAGTAAAAATAAAAATGTCCAATTCCTCTTTAGTTTGTCATGTAATTCATATTGACACCAGTCACTTAATATCATATTGACAAAAATTTGGAAAGTATTTTCAGTTGATGTGTGTTGGGTAATACATTGGCTAGGTCAGAAAAAAATATATATATATATTTTGGCTAAAGCTCAAATCTGGGTTAAATGTATAAATATAAGAAAAATTCTTTGCAAATTTATTAATATCACTCCATTTTATTCTCGTATCATTAAAAAACTGTAAGTTTAGAAAACTAAATGTTTTGATGATCACTTTTATGGTAAAAATACTGAGAAAGATCAGACCTTGGTGGAATGTGAAAAATTCCAATTCAAATGCATTTGCAATCTTTAAATACACTATGAAAATGACAGCAAAAATGTGCATAACTAAAAAAGATCTAACTCCAAGCAAATAAGTGATGAAAGATCAGAGTAATAATTCTTTTAATTTCTTCTGGTGTCAGCTCCTCCTTTATTCTTTTGCTTTCCTCAACTCCTCTGAGTTGTAACCTCTGATAGATCCTCTCTGCGGGTTCAGTCTAATTTCAGAGATACTAATTCAATCACTCATTCACTCACTCCAATCATGCACTCATCCCAAACCCCAATCATTCTCTCAGCATGTATTGAACATCTCATCTAGACCCAGTACAGCCCTAGGTACTAAAGAATTGGTGTAGTGAAGACTGGGGAAGGGAGAAGTGTGGGGACACAGCTATACATCAAAGGAAGAAGTCCAGCTAAATATAGTAGTAGATGGAATATGGAGAATGGTGACAAGCAACTGATGGGCAATGGAGAAATGTAATCATAGATGATAGCCCAAGCAAAAGTGTGGGCAGAATGTGACAAATGTTCCTTAACTATCCTATACAAAGCACAGGATTGGTTTTAGGGTTGGGAATATGATGTGTGTAGTTGTTAGCAGTGAGAGGTGAGAAGGTCATGTGAAGTAAGGATCTTACTTCAGAATCTGATTCACTGGAAGACGGTGATGACTGAAGGGTGTCCTTGTCACCCTTCCCTTAGAAATAGGAGGATGGAATGCTATGGTAGGGAGGGGTTTTAGGGAAAATACTAAGTAAAGGATCATTTATCAAGATGGTGGAGAACAGGGGTACAGGGAAGAAGGACAGGGACCCAACAGAAAGGTGGAAGAGGAAAGTGGAAACACTCAAGTCAGGGACTAAATAATGGTCAGTAGCCCTGGCAATTAGTTCAAACAACATGCAAGGCGATGCCCATTCAAGAGGCCTCTTCCACTCAGAACTCTTGGCTAAGCAATCTCTACTCATCTCCCTTTTTGTCCCAGAGAGAATCTTAGACTTATCATATAATCTACAGAGGTGTCTCAAGGAAAAGTAGGATGCCTGCCACCCCTCTATCCTATTTCTCTTTAGTGTTACTATCTTCTGGGTTATATAGAGATGTGAGGATGAAGAAGGAACTTTTGAAAGTCATAACATTTTAAAAGAAATTGTCCTCTCGCTTTTGTTCTTGGTTCTTACGTTCTTGCAAAATTCACACAAAGGAAATGACTAAGAATTTCAGGGGACACCTGGGACTCAGTGGTTGAGCATCTGCCTTTAGCTCAGGGAGTGATCTTGGGGTCCCAGATCTAGTCCTGCATTGAGCTCCCAGCAGGGAGCCTGCTTCTCCCTCTGCCTGTGTCTCTGCCTCTCACTTTGTTTCTCATGAATAAATAAATAAAATCTTAAAAAAAAAAAAGAATTTCATGTAAGGTATTTAAAATGCAAATTGAAGAAAAATGCCTTTCCTTTAAAAATGGGAGTTCTGAGTTGGTAGATGTTAACTAAGCTTAATGTAGTAATCATTTTGCAGTTTACAGAAGTCATTACTCTGTTCAGCTTAAACTTCTCAAGTGCTGTATGTCAATTACATTTCAATAAAATGGAAATGAATAAAATGAAATAAAAATAAAGTTCTAATAGTGATATGTGATCAGGGACCCTATCATGAGGCCCTAAATCAATATCTACTGTGTTATCACCACTTCCTGTCCTATCAGAGGTGATTTAGTGATTAGGAATTTAAAAACTTGGGGCCTTGGGGGATTGATGCATGAATGAAAATCTTCAAAAGTTCAAGCTCAAATTCATTATTTTAAAAGTTGTTAAGGAAAATGATATGTTTTGGTTACTCAGCTAATGGAAAGGACCAAATGCATGGACAAAGCAACAATAACATGAAAGTCGTATATCTTTAAATCAGGTACATAGTAAGGATATGTTGAAAATTACAACGTTGAGATTTTTCATAAAAATCCTATAAGCTAGTTGCTGGGTAATCACAGGGGAAGAATGTGCCAATATTGTTTCCTGGGCAAGATATTCAAAGTCTTCCATATTCTGTCCCCAATCTACTCAATTTTGCCTCTCTCTGCTTCACATGCTTGCAAAAACAGACCCAGGAAGTCATTATTTCTGTAGTCTGGCTCTCTTACAATCCCATTCTCCTTCCCTCTCTGCTCTTCCTGCGAGGTCTTTCCTTAAAGGGGCCACAAGACTTCTCCAGACTCTCCAGTCTTCTCCCAACTGATCTTTTCAGCAATTGATTCCATGATGCCCCATATTGTGATTCCAAGCGTTCATGCTAATGTCCCTCATGTCTTTATATTTACTGTCACATTCTTTACAGGCAGGGCCCTCATATTAACATTTCTGAGAGTATCCACCATAGCTCAGTGCTGGGCATGCAGGAGGCATTTAATATAGAAGAGTTGAATGAAAGGCACTATGAGAGAAATTAGTCTTAATTAAGCAATGGTCGTGGCCCCACAAACAAATGGAAAGATAGAGCACATGCTGCCTACCTTAGCTTTACAGTGAACTGAATGAGAGTTTTAAGTACCATAGGTCTCTGTGGGTGGGTTGGCATGCATGGCTGTCGTTCAACCACAAATGAGCTAGATTAAAAGGAAATAAAGCACATCATTTGAGAACATTGAAAATATTGTCAGGCTGAAAACCACAGAGAAACAGGATGCTGTCCTCTTAAGAAATCCAAATTTTCTATACTTACAAGCTATTCAAATCTCCATTAAACTCAAATCTTTCCAAAAGCTTCTCATAAATTATTACTAGGAGATGGAAAAAAATGCCTAAAGATTGTCCCTTAAATAACAGCAGTAAATAATTCTTAATTGTTATTCTTGAGTCAAGAATAAAAGCCTATTTTTATCAAACTAAACATAAAAGTAAAAAGTTAATTTTTGTCATCTTTGAACTGGATATTAGAATTTCTGGTACATAGTTGTGTTTTTTTTTTCTTTAGATGAGCTTATACACATACACGTGGCTTCTACCCTTCATATCTTGGATATATACTTGAGAAATCATTGAAATCTTCTTTTCTAAAATGTTAAAAATGAACTTCAGCTGGAGGTTGTGCTTGGCTTATAGAAAACTGAATCAGTTTTTGGGAGAAGTGATGAATAAATAGCGAAGAGCAGAAATGTTTCTGGAACTCTTGGAGCCTCAATTCACTTTACCTTGAGGCTCACTGTTTAACACATCCCTACCCTGCTTCACCTTAACACCAAAACCCCAGCCAGGATATCCTTACAACCCCATAGGATGGAGGCTGCCATGACGCATTTAAATTTACTTACTTCTTAAAAAGGTTGTAGATCAAGAAGGTGACTCTTTCTAGCAGATGTGCTCTTTGCATGGGGATGGGGTCCCCTTCGTAGGTCATTTTAGTAGACTGTTCCTCTAATTTCTCCAATTGCCTTCTGAGTTGGAACAGGCTTTCCGCCAACAGTGTAAAGCTATTGAACATCAAATGAAAATCAGCAGATGGTTTCCCCACTTAACAATCTACCGTTTTAACTGTTAACTGCATTAGCAAAAAATAAATTCCTAAATAATTATTCAATTAACAAAATCATTCACTTAATTCCATTAAAGGTTAGTGACAGTTCTTTATGTTTATTTCTCTAATCCCTTCTTTCTTCTGAGACGTACGATACATGGAAAATGTTTTCAATGTTTTGTCATTGATACCTGTAGTAATAAACATCATTTATAAAATTTTGTCAACTCTGGAATCGAATCCCTTTTAACAGTTGTTTTAAAAGTCTGTTAAACATATATACGGTACTCAGTAATGGGTAAAGAAAGAGCAAATTTAAAACTTTAAAGATACATGATATGAAGAATGTTGTGTAAGAATACTAAAGAACAAAAACCATATGAAATGGACTCCCTTCCCCAATGTTTTTACAAATCCTAAGTATTAGCCAAAAATTATCTGCCTAGAGAAAGGTATGGGCTTAGAGTGTTACTCACTGTGTGGTGATTTCACCTTGGAAATGGAGGTGGGAACTTGGGCCTGAAGTCTAGGGAAGAGATATTCCGAAGTGGACACCCAAGGGACCATTAACTAGAGAGGAGGCAGGATGTCTGGACAGACTTGGTAAGTCTGTCTGACCCTGACAGCAGCTCTTTCTACTTAAAAGTTTACTCCCTACGTAGTGCTGTGGTGGAAGGATCTGTCAACCCCCCACTGATTGTGGTATAAGCACTGTTATCTACTAGGTTCTTGATTGCTTCCTTTGTTGTTTATTATTTTTATTATTATATTATACTTTATTATTGTGTATATTACTGTTTATTATCACAGTGAGGTTAGAGAATCAAAGCATCCCTCCAAGGAAAATCAGCATGTTTTAAAAATTGCCCAATTTATTACTGTTCTTGAGAAGTAGCCCTGGCAGGGCAGAGCTTTTAGTGCCAGTGGCCCCAGTTATGATATATTTCCATCATATTGAATTGTAGCCTTTATTTTTTTAAAAGATTTTATTTATCTATTCATGAGAGACACACAGAGAGAGGCAGAGACTTAGGCAGAGGGAGAAGTAGATTCCCTCCAGGGAGCCTCATGTGGGATTCGATCCCAGGACCCTGGGATCACGCCCTAAGCCAAAGGCAGATGCTCAACTCCTTAGCCACCCAGGTGCCCTGAATTGTACCCTTTAAAAGCAATTTTAGATTTCAACTGAACTTTTCCCTTCTTTTTCATTATTTTTTTCTAAGTGTTCTTCTATCAGATAAATTTATTTTGCATTGCCGATGAAAACTTTATCAATATTTTTTCTTCTAATACAATGGGCAGTATCTGTATACGATTGCATATGTGCATGCATAGGGGATGTCATGTTGAAGTAGCCATCTGAGATTTTTCATTTAAATACAATCACTTTGTTGAAAACACAAAAAGAATGTTTAACTCCAACTTTCTTAAGATACACCTTTAAAAGCTGAGATACCTTTTTTCAAGCTTTTGAAGCTACTGCTTCTTATGTCCTTAGAGAAAGTTGTACTCATTGCTGGTTTCAAAAATTCATTGGAGTCTTTTAGGGTTAATTTAGTATATGAGAGAACTAAGCAATTCTTATGCCTTCTATAGATTTCTATAGATGCTTTATTTTTTGCCCCAAGGGAATACAATTAAAAATATGTATACAGGGGATCCCTGGGTGGCTCAGAGGTTTAGTGCTGCCTTCCGCCCAGGGTATGATCCTGGAGCCCTGGGATCAAGTCCCACGTTGGGCTCCCTGCAGGGAGCCTGCTTCTTCCTCTGCCTGTCACTGCCCCCCTCTCTCTCTCTCTATGTCTCTCATGAATAAATAAATAAAATCTTAAAAAAAGTACGTATACATCTATTTGTTCTCAGCTGTGGAGTTCCCAGCTGCTAATAAGCCATCAATAAACTGAATTAATTTATGTTTTGGTCTAAGCCTGCCTTCTCTGGCTGAGCGACACTGAAGTTTTGTACTTCCTGTGGTTTTCTCTAGAAACTAAAGTCAATTTGTTTTACCAGTTTTGAAGCTGGTCGAGCCCATTGTGGAGTGGCCCTCCAATGCAGGCGATCTGTTGTCGCCTCTTCCAGTCCTGCAACTCTTCCATTAGCATGCTGTTCATTAGTAAGTCGGTTTCATTTACTATTTGTGTCATCTTACTGAGGGCTTCCTAAAAACAAAGGTGACTACTGAAAAGATTTTCATGAGATACAACCAACATCACTCATAATTCAATCCGGAAACAATCTGTCTGACCTGGGGGATAAATGCTTGGTTAAAATTGTCACCAAAAACAAAAAACAAAAACAAAAACAATAAAATAAAATCCTCACCAAATATTTTATTGGATACTACCTTCTATTTACCATAGCACTGCCCTTTCAAACTATTAAATCATTATAATTAAATGTTATAAAGAAAGAAGCATATGACCACAGTTCACAATCTCAGAACATCTCATAACATCATTTAGTATCATTTAGTACAAAACCAAATACATTGAGTTTGTAACTCTTGTGACAATATTGCATCTTCTAGTCATACATCTTCTGCTTTTTAAAAAGACATACATTAAATTGATGTTCTTATAAATATATGCATTTAAAATGTAGTGCCTAAAGTTGAGCCTCTTTGTGTTAGTCTTTTTAGGACTTTATCTGGGTTGAAGGAAGCAGAGTAGAGAAGTATAATTTTTAAAGGCCTAGGGATTAGAAGGTGTGAATTCATATCCCAATTTAGTGACAAGCCAATTGAATTTGGATAAACCACTTAACTTTGCTATACATATAGTACAGATTTGTTTAGCACAAAAGCACTAGTTCATCTTTTTATTTTTTTATATTTTTTTATTATTTATTTATTTATTTATGATAGTCACAGAGAGAGAGAGAGAGAGAGGCAGAGACACAGGCAGAGGGAGATGCAGGCTCCATGCACCGGGAGCCCGATGTAGGATTCGATCCCGGGTCTCCAGGATGGCGCCCTGGGCCAAAGGCAGGCGCTAAACCGCTGCGCCACCCAGGGATCCCCACTAGTTCATCTTGCTTAAATATTTGCATGTTTAAAATCTGATATCTAACTGTTAAAGCTTATAATGTAGGGTGAAAATAAATTTTACATCTATTTGTGCTCACACAAATTTCTGCACAAAAAAATGAAGCTGAGCTTTTAGAAATAAACACTTGATTTATCAGTGACTGCTCAAATTTCAATTGCATTTATTTTCAAGGAGATAGAGAAAGTTGAAATAGAAATGTTTCTCCTCTTTTAAAATATTTCATTGAGCCAGAAAAAATTTCCTTTCCTTGAAAGGAGATTAGATTGAACGTGTTCAGTTGTCAATGAACTACCCTGCAATCTATGAAATTATTTAGCATGAGGCCATTTTTCAGAGTGGAAACTGGAACACTGCTTTTTTCTAGTAAAATTTTAGTAGCCATCAAGTAATATTTTAATTATACATGTGTAGCAGAACCCACATCAACATATTAAGTACACAAACTAAAACAGTCACGTCTGAGATCGTGGTAAATAAAAACTGGGTAAAATGTTCTCCTTGGAATTAATGGTAGCTACAGTGAATGTACTGCATAAACAAGATAAACTCTACAGAGGGCCAGCTTTGTAAACTTAGGAAGAGAAGCATGGCAAACAGGATGGCACTCTTCCTAGAAACATTGCCATTTATTCATTCAGCTCAAATAGAACTGAATGAATCCAAAAGCTTGATTCTTTTCAGTAGGAGCAGCAAATATAGGAAAAGGAGAAAGATAGGCAAAAGGTCAAATTAAAGTTCTTCACTAACCTTTCTCTTGAAGTCGAGACTGTTAAGCATTTCTTGCAGAGTCAAAACTTCCTGATTCATTAGGGCGTTGTTCTTGTCCCCCTGATCTGTGAAGGAAAAGAGATAAGATGTAGAGTCTTCTCCGAGGCATAGCTCTCGGTCCTTTGGAGATGAGCTTGAGAGTAAGTCCCTATCTGCTCATTTGCCAGGAAAGATCACTTCCAAGCAAGCCAGGGAGGAGCTTTCTACCTTACAGACCTTGACACAAGACCATTCTTCACACCATGGTTTTTTCTGGGATGGGGACAGAGGTAAAAATATTTTTGAAATGCATTCCTTTTTAGATACTTCTACGTTGATGACAACCCCAACGGGATGGCCCAAGTAGGAAAGGAAAGGAGCCTGTCTTTGTGCTTATTATTAAATCATATTTGACTCCTGCTGACCCCTTTACCCACATGTTTCCACTCTACTTTTTATCCAGGAATTACGGAAAACTGCCTGGAAGGGTCGCAGTTTTATCTACTTAGTCTCATGAATTGATAAAGACTAAATCCTTTGCTTTCCTTTTTTTTTTCCTTTGCAAAATGGGCTGGCCTCACAATAAAACTAGAAGTACAAAGTAAGAAAAATTTCTGACTGATAAAACCCCAAATAGTTTATCTTCTTAAATGGGAGATGTGCAATAAACGTTATATTATTTAACTTGAACATTTAACTTTATTGGTTTATAGCAAGTGATTGTCTATACCAACCACTGCTGTCTAGGAGTGTCCTGCAACTCTGAACATTTTAAATATCATTTCACTGAAGTCAATACATCTTGAAGGGGCCAGGAGAACAAATCATTCCTAATCTATGCCAAACAAGATTCCTATCCTAACATCCCCGCTTTTAAATCTGAGATGAAAGTTAATCATCCATTTCCTTCCAGATAAATCCTAAACTAACATTTCAACGGTTAAAGATGCTTCTGTAAATAAAAGATTTCTATCCAGTTTGTTTTTTTAATTATTTTAAAATAATTTTAGAATTACAAAAGAGTTGTAAAAATAGTTCCCATTTGCCCTTTATCCAGCTTCCTTTAATTTCTTACAGAAGCATAGCACAATTATCGAAGCCAGCGAATTAATATTGATACAACCCTATTAACTAATCTAGATCTAATTGGAATTTCTTTATTGTCCCACTAATGGCAACAAACTTCAAATGATCAATCCTGTTACTTGTAAATTGTAGGCCTTGTAAATATTCTCATTCTTCCTTTCCATTACTTTTTTCTCTTTCTTTCCATTTAAAAAAAACTCCATCTAATTGTAAACAAACTCAATGTTCAACCACAGAAAGACAAATAATTGCAGTGTCATTTTGTCATTTATACAATTACTGAAATTATGTCTGAACATTTTTTATGATTTGGGAAAATACTTAAAACTTTAGAATGCAATACACAAAACTATGTAAAGGATTATCTCAAATTTTTTTTGCAACTAGATATATATGTATTTGAACATATAGGGAAAAAGCTGGAAGGAGATAAACTAACATTTTGACAGCGTTTATCTGGAATTTTAGTGGAATTTTGTGTGACTTTTTATTTTTTAATGCTTTTGTCTATTTTCCAAATTTCTTACAGTGAATCACATTTCTACTTACAATTTTTTAAATTATTATTATTTTTTAAAGGATGCTCTATGCCAGTGTGGGGCTTGAACTCATGAACCTGAGATCAAGAATTGTGGGCTCTATTGACTGAGCCAGCCAGGCGCCTCACATTTCTATTTACGATCTTAAAAATTATAATAAAAAACTCACCTAGGGATGACATTAGTAATTTCCTGATCATACTAGGCAACTATCATTACTTCTGTTGGGCGTGATAATGATATTTTGATTCTATAGGAGAATGTTTTTAGGTTTTGGAGATGCATGCCAAAGTAGGAGTGACTTCTCATGAGCTTTATAATTTATTTTAAATTGGTTGGTAATATGTATATATATTTATATTTATATTTATATTTATATTTATATTTATATTTATATTGAGAGAAAAGGAGGACTCACAATACTCCTGCACTATCTCTTCAAAACAAAAACAAATGTACTTCACTTAGAGAAGTAGGTCAATTTATCAATTTTGTCAGTGAAGAGGAAATTCTAGTCATGTTGTCTTTATGTCCCTAAGTAGAATTATAGACAAAATAAAAGCTTACCCATTGTCTGGATTGTTTTATACCTGTAGTCAAATTCATCTTGTAGGTCTTCTAAATATTTGGTGTCTTGTTCTGTCATCTTTTTACAAAAGAAAACATACTCTGTTCTAATTAAGCATGTCAGTGAAACATCATCACAGTAATTCTTTTTTTTAAAAAAAAAGATTTTATTTATTTATTCATGACAGACACAAAGACAGAGGCAGAGATACAGGCAGAGGGAGAAGCAGGCTCCCCACGGGTCTCGGTCCTGGGAGCCCGGGGTCACGCCTGGAGCCTAAGGCAGATGCTCAACCAATGAGCCACCCAGGCGTCCCCATCGGTATTTCAAAATGCACAGTTTGGCGCTTCCAGCCTCCCATCACATCCTGGCCTAAGTGTATAGAAACTACATTTCTAAAGAGCTATGCCCATGAAGGTTGACTAGCGCTAGAAGAACCATACTAAATTTGCTCTTCCATTTGCTTTTCCTGATTATTTGGAAATCTTTCAGCATCTTGCCTCTTACGTGTCATTTGGTACTAAATGAGAAATCTCATTAGAGATTACTAATATCTTTTGTTGCTTGAGAATATGGATACGTTTTCCCTTTGAGTTCCATATAACTATATTAACGTACCAACTATCTTCTCACTTAAAGTCTCTATTCTAGTCTGCTGTAGTTTATGGCAATTCAGTCTACATTTTTCCTCCCTGTTTCTTAGAAAAATATCTATGTTTCCTCTACGTGTCCTGTCTGTTTCTGTTTTGAGATTTCAATTTGCTCTTCTCCAGACCTGGTGTCCTCTCTGTGTTCAGACATAACAGACATTAAGTGCCAAGATCTGGGCTAAAGGCTTTTCTTCTATCACCTCATGTAGTCCTCACAACAATCCTGTGCTGGGGGTCACCTTCACTTTTACAGATGAAAATAGAGACTTACGGATGCAAAGGTTTAGAGGCCTCAGGTTTGGTGGAGTAGGCCCAGTCTCCAGTAAATTGAATATGTAAAGCTCCCCTCAAAGAAATCGTTCATAATATGAACATAGTGTGTGAGAGATACTGATTATCAAATTGCCCTACGATTTCTGTATGGACTAACTTTGGGTCTATAAGAAAAAGGTGCACAGCTAGATGTATGGGGGCGGTGGCGAGCCTTGCTAGGGGTCTATGAGATCACTCACCTGCACGCTATTTTTAATGGCAGCTACTTTGTGCTCCACATTCCTCTGCCTTTCTGAAACTGAAGAACTTTGTAAAGATTTCTCCAGAGGTCCCTGGAAAAAGAATGTCTTGATATTTCAATGATGCTAATAAAAGAAGTTTATGATAAATGTAGTATACCTTGAACTGAGGTTTGAGTTCATATGATATGGAATACCATACAGCCATTAAAAAGTATACTTTAGAAAAATATTTAATGACATTTAAAGTGGAATTAAGTTGTTAAGAAATAGAGCAAATTATAAAAACATATATTTATGAACCATCTTCCATATATATATATGTGTATGTATAAATATATGGATATATGTCTAGACAAGTAAACTCAAGTACATATGACTGGAAGAACATACATACCAAAACGTTATCATTATGTAAGTGAAATTACAGATGATTTTATGGCTTAAACTTCTTTTCTTAATTTTCTATACCAGACCTATGTTACTTTTGTAATTCTATAAAATGAATACATGTAATTTAAAAATGAAACTACATTAGACTGGACTTAAATTCAGGATTAGGGATGTTGAATCTGCTAGAATGAGACTTACTTTTACAACTGGAACTGGAACAAAGGGAGTTTACCAAAGAATATTTTAAAATGTTAGTCTGGTTAAATAGAAACTCTAACCAACTCTTCCAAGCACCATTTCTTGGTCATTCAAGTAATCTAACATTGAGTGTTTTTGGATATAGAGACACTGATTGTGTCCTTAGGTATCAAGTTACATTGATACCCAGATGAGAGAAAGTCGGCAACCCCTCTACCTTAGAGTTCAGTGAGGAGCTCTGGACGGTTAGAAAGGCGGGCGACTTGACTGAGCAAATCAGTGGAAGACCCTCAAGTAGAAACAATGTGCTTGGCGGTCAATCAAATGTTCTTTCAACTACACCACACTCTTCAGATTGGAAAAAATATAAAATCCCTCTCTCTCATTTCAGCTTCCATTATTTCTCTCTCTCTCTCTGAGAGATACAAATATATATATATATTTCCACATATTTGTGTATTGGTTTGAAGGTTTGAAAATCACAAACCAGTGCTCCTCTTGTGGTAGCATGTGGTACTGGCAGATTATTTGTAGCTTCTAATTTGACTGCTATCTGACATTTGAAGACAACACACACACACACACACACACACACACACTCTAAAATGACTGGAGATAAGAGGATATATGTGAGAATATCACATATTAGTAGTAACAGCATCTTAATTTTTACCTAAAAAGCACTAAATCAAACTATCTTTATTTTAGAAGCACTATACTTTAGATTTTAAATCAAATAAAAATGATACGATCCTTCACCTAAAAAAATGAAGAACAAATTGTTAAAATTTCATACTTCTCCAAAAACAATCATAACCTGACATAACTAAGCCTAAAGATTTTTAACAGCTCAAAAAAAAAGATATTTTCTTGGACCTTTAAAAATAAATATAGTGGTGTGATCTGCTAAATTATGGAGGACTTCATCTGAAAAATCGCTTACTTACATACTCTTTCCTTTTTATAAGGATTAACTGAAAAAGTATTACCCAAAACTTCAATGATTCATCTATTTGTCTTTGATGGGGGCTCTGAATTCATTCAGGATAGTGTGACAACATATAATCTAAAATATGGCAGGGTAAAATACATTGAAACAATCAACAAGCAAGTATTTATGGAATTTCTATAAGATAACATTTTGGGTGTGGAGTAGTTTTGGACTTGTGGGGTAGGAAATCAGAAGCCATGGAAGGTTTTGAGCAAGGTCATTTCCTGAGGATAAACATGCTGAGGGAAACAAAGTCCAAATTGTAGTTAGGAATTCAGCTAGGGGGCAGTTAACTATATATGTTATTTTAAGACCATGGACCAAGAGTGTGACCAATGGAAACAGAAGAATGTATAGATAGGATTCCAGAAACAAACTCTAGAAAGACTTGGTAATTATCTCAGGATGAAGGGAGAGAAAAGGAATTACTCAGAGATGATCCTAAGACCTTGACTCCAAGTGCTTGGAAGGATGGAGGCACCATTAACATAGGTAGAAGGAGCTGGCTGGGAAGAAAAGAATGTTTCAGAAAAATTGAGTTCAGGGTCATAACAAGACCACAAGTTCAGAAAATATTACCTGAACAGGCATGTTGGCTGCAGCCAATATTCTCCTCTCTTCCCTTAAACAATTTGAAATGACCACAGCTACATGCATTGGATTTCCATGAAATTTTCCCTGAAGAAAAGTGAGCAAAAACATAAAAGCTCAAATATATACATCATAGGAGAACATCACTACTTACAAATAAAAAATAATCTCCCAATAAATATATGAAATTATTTGGGACTTGTTTCCACAATCCACTCTAAAGCCACAGAAACTTGTATTGGGAATGAAACTCCTATGTAGCATATTGCTCTCTCTTCAAAAATCATTTTACTAATTAAAAATAATTCTTGAACACCTCTGTAGGAAAGGCCCTGAACACACACCCAAGAAGATCCATTTATTTAGGGTAAGTTTTAGGTAAAAGAGTTGCTTCTTTGCAAATTATGAATCAGGGCGGCCCCAGCTGTCCACTTGTTCGCTCTGTACTTTATGGTATGCTTAAAGCACTCTTTCAGCCCCTCTTTGGTGGTGTTCATGTTGACTAGCTTTTAACTACGTGAATTTGCTGGAATAAGACTATCACACATTTCAGCAATTATATTTTTATCACATCAAGGCATATACATTTTTTATCACCCCTAAGGATGCTGCACTTGCAGCCCATGGGTTTAATTCAGCCACTAGATATGCTGTGTAAGTTAAATACCATAACCCCTTCAGAAGGAGCATGTGCACCCACAGCTGCCATCGTGCCCACCACTGAGTAACCCAGGCACTAATTTACCTACCTGCCAGGACCCTGTAGGTATTTGAGTTGTCTGAGTTTATAGGACTAATTCCAACAACACCATCATTTTAGTCAGTAGTGTTAAACTTCTTTATCAATAGACCTTTTCCAAACCAGGGTTAACAGGAGCTTAATAAATGTAGACAAATACACTTATTTAGTTTCCCTCTACCCTCCTTTCTGAAGGACATGCTAATTATCTCTGAAATGGTCAAAAGGGTCGATAACTGAAAAAATAAAGTAACAATCCATAAAGTGGAAAATTAACAATTAATCAAAAGGAAGATTATACAGATTGAACAAACTAAAGCGTCTTTCAATGGAAGCAATGAGGTTGTAAACATTTTTATGACCTTCACTGCTGCCACAATTTTCTTAGATGATGCACATTCATTAGGACTTGTATTTGTAAAACTAGGGTAAATACCAAGTTCCTGAGTTCCTACTCTTCCATATTCTACAACCTTCAAAACTCTTTTTTTCCCTCTTAAGTCAGAGAGTTCCAAAAGAAAAAACAAATGTGAATTGATAGAAGCTCATGAGGTAAAGAAATCCAAATGATCCCATTTATTGAGCAGATACACCAAATTTCCCATTTCTGCATGCTGACAATTTCAGATTCTGTCTCGTTGGAATTTGTTCCTGTTGTTAATTCTCTGATCTACTGGTGTTTTCCATATACCTTCCTATCAACTTCCTAAGAAAAACGTTTCCTCATTTTGCCTTTATTTTAAAATACTCCATTGTTAAAAATAAATGGCTTCTTCTAGGGCTCCTTTGGAGGCTCTGTTGCTCACATAAACTTGAAAACTCCTCTTCCTGTCCAAGAGCTGGAGTTCCTCTAAGACCCTGAAAATCACCATTATTCGTCCTTGTGTTTCTCACCATTATAGGAGCTTTTCCATGATCATTCAGATATTTTCTTTCAATGCTTCTCAGCCTCATTGTGCACATTTTCATTTTCCTTTCCTACCTGCACTGTTTACCTTCCCTTTGATTCAGCTTTTCCTCATGCACAGGAGCACCACTGTGTTCATCTAGGTTATCTTTTCACTTCCTTTTTGCATTTTCCCGACTTATTCCCTTACACTTAAATGTATGAGACAAAAACTTCTTAAGGAAAATTGATCATTACAGATTAAAAACCAAATTGGTGCTTTTTATTTTTGTAAATATCAAAGATGTACTCATGTTCACCTTTCAGTTATCACGTATATGGACCTCAAAAAAAAAAAAAAAGGCAACCAAAACCAAAACTAAACCAAAGCAAACCAAAACAAACCAAAACAACACCCCTGAGTGTGTGTTGGTGGGAGGAAGAGAATGTCAGAGAGAGAAAAACTGCACATTTTGTGTGTCTGTCTCATGTATGGTTAGTACATCAGTGATTTATCTTTTCCCAAGAAGCAGTGTATGGAAGTTTAGTGAAGTCAAGTGAAGTTAAACTTATTAATTCTTCCATTTATAGTTAATGCTTTTTATGACTTATGAAATCTTGCCCTAACCTGCAGTCATGGAGCTTTTTTTCCTCTGTTAAGCCTTTATAATGTTGTCTTTCGTTGTAATTCGCTTGGAGCTTGTTAATAATATGAGGTCCTTTTCACACTTTTCTTTCTTTTTTTTTCACATTTTTCTATACAGATACTCAGTTCTAAGAGTATTTATTGAACATTCTGCTTTTTCACCATGCTCTATTGGGCCAGTTCTTTCATAAATCATGTGTCCATGTGTGGATGGGTTTGCTTCTGAACTTCACTCCATCTTAGAATTCTATCTCTGTTTTGTCAACAGCTTATTTTAAATATTAGAGCTTTATAATAAGTTTTGAAGTCAAGGAGAATAGCTTTCTTTGCATGTCCCTATAAATTCTGAGAGCTACCTTGTCAACCTGCACACATATAGCCTCGTTGAGAATTTGAATGGCATGGTATCTTTAGATACATTTGGGAGACTTAGCATTCTTTATAATTATGTTCTAATCTATTTATTTGGGTCTTCTTTAATGCCTCTCTATTAAGCATTATAATTATCTATAGGGATCTTACCTATTTTTTATTAGGTTTATTTCCATATAATTGGTATTTCGATAACAGAATAAATGGTATCTTTTTTTCCTAATTGTTTTTGCTGCATGTAGAAATATATTTGACTTCCATTTATTGATTTTGAAACTATCAACTTTGCTAAACTCTTGACTCTAATAATGAGTTTTTTTTTAAGATTTATTTATTCATGAGAGACACAGAGAGAGGCAGAGACACAGGCAGAGGGAGAAGCAGGCTCCATGCAGGGAGCCCGACATGGGACTCGATCCCAGGACTCCAGGATCATGCTCTGGGTTGAAGGCAGGCGCTTAACCTCTGAGCCATCCAGGTGTCCCTAATAATGAGTTTTTAATATCTCTTAACAATTCTAACAGTTTATATGTAGACTATCTTGAATTTTCTATTTACACAAATCATATCTTGTATGAATATTGATAACATTTTTCTCCCTTTTCTAACATCTAACTTGCATCAGAAATTTTACCTTCATCCTAAGTCTTATTTAGAAATGTATTGGTTAATTTCCAAACATAAGGGTTTTCTACTTATCTGTTTTTTAACTGATTTTTTTAAAAGCTTTTTATTTTTATTTTTTCTTATTTGAAGGAGAGAGAGCATGCAAGTGGGGGGTTAGGAGCAGAGGTAGAGAGAGAATCTTAAGCAGGCTCCATGCCCAGCATGGAGCCCAATGTGGGGCTCCATCTCAAGACTCAGAGATCATGACCTGAGCAGAAACCAAGAGTCAGATGCTTAACCAACTGAGCAACCCAGGTGCCCCTTAACTGTTTTTTTTTTTAAATAGATTTAAAAATTCTAATCAGAGATTATGTTCTGAGTGACTTCAGCCACTTAGAATTTGCTGAGAATTGCTTTGTGGCCCAGCAGATGGACCTTTTGTAAGCTTGTGGAGAAGCAGTTGTTCAGTGCAAAATGTCTTATACAGGATCATTAACCCAAGTTTGTTCATTGTTTTGTTCAAATTTCTGCATCCTTGTGGATTTTTTCCCTAGTTAATTTTATCAGTTATTGAAAAGAGGCACATTAAAAAGGCACAGTTATGAAAGAGGCACATTAAAATCTATTCTGTGGATTTTTCTCCTTGTGGTGCTGTCATACACATTCAGACTTATATATTACCAGTGAGTCAAACCTTCCATTTCTGTGAACTGAACTTTAATGATGCTCTTAGCTTTGAAACAAAAATATAAACTATGACATAATGCTTTTTTATCACTTGGAATTTTTATTTCATACTTATGGAAAGAACTGGATTTATTTCTACAGAGATATAATACTTAAAATCACATATCAGGGGCATCTGGGGGGTTCAGTGGTTGAGCAGCTGCCTTTGGCTCAGGGCGTGATCCCTGGGTCCTGGGATGGACTCCCACTTCGGGCTCCCCACATGGAGCCTGCTTCTCCTTCTGCCTATGTCTCTGCCTCTCTCTCTCTCTCTCTCTCTCTGTCTCATGAATAGATAAATAAATCTTTAAAAAATTTTTTTAAAAAAATCGCATATCAGTACTGTGTATATATAAAAAGGGTAAATACATATGAAGTAAATTGGTTAATGCATTCCAAAACCTCTTCACATATTTAGAATTCAAATTTTTTGAATCTCTTCAACTTAGAGTCTTTGGCATTCATATTTTTCAGTAAAATAATGTCCTCTAGGATGTCAAGAATGTCGGTGATGCAGCATTTCTTTAAAGTGTGCACAACTGGGGATCCCTGGGTGGCTCAGTGGTTTGGGGCCTGCCTTCGGCCCAGGGCGTGATCCTGGAGTCCCGGGATTGAGTCCTGCATCGGGCTCCCAGCATAGAACCTGCTTCTCCCTCTGCCTGTGTCTCTGCCTCTCTCTCTCTCTCTCTCTCTCATAAATTTAAAAAAATCTTTAAAGTGTGCACAACTACTGTCTCCATTCTGTAAATTCTGATGCTAGCGCTTTCTTGATCTTATCAGAAGTTCTTAGTAGAAAATTTTCAGACAAAAACGAGGACTCAGATTCACACTCTGTCTGCAAATGGTCCTTATATGGTTTGTTGACAGAAACACTGAGGGATCGTAGTGGCCTATCATGCCATCATGATTAACAACCATATCACTATACTTTTAGATGAAATTATTATTTAAGTGTTCAGAAATATGTCCATAAAATCACTGAGGACCAGAATCTATAGTAGGTTCCTGGGAGTCTATTCCAGAAGCCTTCTAACCAGTCCTCTATCAGCTCAACCACTACCCGTACTCTTTGGATCCACTCCTAATAATATCTTTGAAGAAGTTATTATTCTTAGACATTGTTTAAATTAAATTAAATATGGCAGTAACTTCAGCAATTGGCAGTTATAAGATTACAGTGACATACTGCTTGCCATAACTCAAACTCAGACTCCAAAGATCCTTTTGTGTTGACAGTGTAATATTAAGTCTCATCAAAGAAAACAAATTCCCATCCCAGGCATTATTTATTTGATTAAGCACATATTTAACTTTTTCCTTCATGGCATAGTGGAAGTTAAATGCATTCTGTTCCAAATCAGGAGGAAGTTTCTGACAAATAGATATCATACATCTTACACATAGTTCCTTGCAACACATGATTCATTTACTCAAGTTTCCTATTGCACGGAGATTTCATTCACCTATTGTGAGGAATCTGGCAATTTCTCTTGCCACTACTGCTTTGTGTATGATAGGCAATCCTTTTGCATGAATCTCAGTAATAAAATATAACACAATTTCTTCTGCCTGTGTGCATCTTTCTTCCTTTCTTACATCCTATAAAGGACTTTACTGTTACTTTCCATGAAAATATGGAATTTAGGATCATCCATCCAGTGACAAATAATTTGCTTAACAAATATCAAATTTATACCCTGCTGATTTGTTCCCATCCCATTCTGCATACATGATAGCTATTCGTTTCAGTCTTAAATCAGTATTATATTGATGACACTTTAAACAGCAATTAAACTCAACATATGCTACGCCGACAGTGCACATTATTCAACCGAAGTGACAACACAAATAGCTGTGACCAAATTTCACATCATAGGCAACGACAATGACATTGCATTTGCCACCTGACAACAGTAAGTAAGAGATGCTATTGATTAGAAGAAGCATTTTCATTTCAGAGATTAAAATGCTAAAAAAGGTGTCTTAGAATTGATAAATAAGCTGTTTTATTCTTTTTTTTTGCTACTTTATGCTAACTTCTTTGGCTTTCCTTCAAATTCTTCTCCTGCCCTTCCATCTGATTTCTAATTTTGACTTGTCACTAGTGACTAGTTCATCTGTTTTTTTCTCCCAAATGGTCCAAGGAGTACCAGAATCAGAGGTAAAGGATATGAGAAGTCTTGCTCAAAATAATCTCCTCCACTCAGGTGGCACAGAATCAGATTTTACAACTAGACATTCACTCTTTTGAGTTATTTCTCCAAGGATCCCCTTTAAAATGCAAACACATGAGGAAGAGTCAACACTATATTTAATTAATTTCCTCTGCACTGTGCAAGAATGATCAGATGTTGCTTTCTGGCTGCCGGGACTTGGCAACTGCAGGATGAAAGTGATGGGTCCCAGGACAAATTTCAGAGGAGTCTTGAATGAGGGAGTCTATAGTAGTCAATGGGGACGTGGGATTCTGAAGAAACATGTAACCAACAAAATTCCAGTACAAAAAGTGTAATTGGGAGTTGATCCCCAAAAACACAGTTATGGGAGGGAGGATAAGTGAGACGAAGAAAAGAAGGCATCCAAAGGGGGGGTGTTATCATGTCATTGTCTAACATGGGCTGGGAGGCAGTGTAGAACATGTGACAGAGCTATCTATCCAAGGGTTTTGGGAAATGGAGTATGTTTACACCAACTGTAGTCTTCATTAGCCCTGAAGCAAAAGAAATGTAGATGCTGGCATTTCAGAACATTGAACGAAAATGATGAGGCCCAAGGGGATATGGAAGGGCACCCCCTGCCTCTGCTACACCAGCTCTTCTCCCCACAGGTGACTTCTCATTGTTTTTAACTACTCACAACCATACTACACCGAAATGTTGACACTTCTTCTTTTATGGTGTCTCTGGGATGTGACACAGTCGTCTCCAATTACGGAGTAAAATGTTTTCATTCACATTTTTATTGGCAATATGCACCCTACTGCACACTTCTGGTTGCCAATTAGCTCTCTCCCCTTTTATCCTCCCAAATACTGCTGTTTGATTATTTTTATCCTTGCCCAAAACACACTGGCCAGTTTCTACTTGACAATATGCTCTCTCAGCATCAGCCTTTTACTATTTCTTTCCCTTTATTTTGAGCACATGCTTTTTCATAATGGTTTCTACCTAGTATTTCCTCATGAGAGTCATAAGAGCAAGTCTAGGATGGGGAAAAACCCAGTAATTTGAGCATGAGCTGATCTGGTCATCTTAAGGTTGATTTAGATGTAGAATGACCCGTCTAAGAGACTTAGAAGACAATTATCCTTTACGGTAATTGAAGCCACCATGAGACACCACTACACTATCTTTTGGAAAGGTTAAATCCAAAACACATGCTACACCAAACACCAATGAGGGTGTGGTGCAATGGGAGCTTTCAAATGGTAGAGCCACTTTGGGAGATAGTTTGGCAGTTCCTCACAAAGTCAAACATACTCCTACCATACAATCCAGCAGTCAGGCTCCTAGGTATTTACCCACATGAATTAAAAACTTATGTTCACAGAAAAACTAGCATACAAATGTGTCTAGCGATTTTACTCCTAATTATCAAAACTTGGAAGCAACCAAGATGTACATCAATAGTGAATGGATAAACAAACTGGTACATCTCTAGGACGGAATAGGACTCAGTGGTAAAATGAAATGAGCTGTCGAGCTACACAAAGAGGAAACCATTGCTGAATGAAAGAAGCCAATATAAAAAGGCTGTGTCTGTACTATGAAGACAGTGAAAGCATCAGTGGTTGCCCAGAGCTGGGGGGCAGGGACCGAGGGAGAGATGCACAGGGGGCGCGTGGGGGGCTCTTAGGGCACAGGGCCTCTTCTGTAGAGGCTGCAGTGGCGGATACCTGGCCGTACAGTCAGCCCTAAGGTAAACCACGGACTTTAACACTGTATTATTGATTCCTCCGTTGGAACAAAGGCACCACGGAGAACACAAGATACTAATGCAGGGGGGCTTCTGGCAGCGGGGAGGGAGGCTGAGGGAGTGATGGGAACTCTTTGCGCTTCCCGCTCAGTTTTTCTGTAAACTCAAGGCAGCTCCAGAAAATCAAGCCTATTTTTAAAATCATCTTATGGAAGCCACAGTTCTCACTTATCCTTATGCTATTTCTCTGGCCAGGAGTGAACAAATTTCAAATGAATAGAATTTACCTGCCTTTCTTGCTCAGTCAGCCTTAAATACTCTCGTCACCACATAGATTTTCTTGATAAAGCATGAGGTAGAGAGTCTCCACGGATAGAAATGATTAATGCCTTAGTTCTACTTACTTTCTATTAACAGAAGGAGTTTTCTTTGTTGCCTCTTGGGGGTGTTAGGAGAGTTTAAAGCTCACAAATGGCCAAATAGAAGATGAAAATCTTCCAATTGGTTTCACAGAAATGAAAGAAAAGACTGGTTATAAAGACAATGAAGACTGAGTTATGTTCTAGGAAATGCATTTAACATGAATATAAGCTCCAGAAAAAAGAAGACTATGTATTTGGGGCTTTCAGGACAATAGGCTGTAGGGACTTTCTTGTCATTTCTTTAGAACTAACTTTTGCATGCACATAAATACATAAAAGCTTCTTTGAATAAAAAAAACCCCACAAGCTAGCAATTAGAATAATAATAATGATATAATGCTTTCACTTGAGCATAATTCATGCCATCTTTGGAAGAAAAGAACACCACACTATCTCAGCATAGGAAAAAACACGGAAGGAACACATCAAACTGTCATTAATGATTATCCTTGGGGAAATGGGAAGGGGGGATGGAAATTTTCACTTTTACCTCAATTCTTCAGCATTATTAGAATTTTTTTTAAAGATTTTATTTATTCATTCATGAGAGACACACAGAGAGAGGTAGAGACATAGGAAGAGGGAGAAGCAGGCTCCCCAGTGAATTAAAGAATAGCAACTATTTTATCTTATTTATGTATTTTTTGTAACTATTTTATATATACTTAGAGTTTATATACATACATAGTTTGTTTGTAGTTTGTCTGGAAAGTCAAGGTTATAAAGTCTCATTTTTATGCCTAAAATCACCCAATCATTAAACTCACTGCTGCTACTATAATAAGAAAAGTTGTTTTTTCCCTTATATTTTCTAACTATATTTCTTTTGGCTCCTCTACCTATTTTTAAAATGTAGTGAATTAAAGCAAAATGGGGAGCCTGATGCGGGACTCGATCCCAGGACCCCGGGATCACGACCTGAGCCAAAGGCAGATGCTCAACTGCTCAGCCACCCAGGTATCCTGGCATTACTAGAATTTTTAAAATAATTAAGCATGTGTCATTTTTAAAATTAAAACTAAACACGAAGTGATAAATTGTATGTACATTCTTCATATAAGATCTTTCTCTTTGCTTGATTTAGGCAAAGGTTTTTGTAAAAGATGAATGTTGGCTTTGAAACTTTGAAAGGAGGAAAAGAGAGTTTGGCGCCTAGTAGATCATTATGACGACCAAAATTCAATGCTCCTTGGCAATTCACAGCCTTGGAATTAAGAGATAAATGAACTGCTTAACTCAAAATGACAGCAAGAACACAAGGTAGATGTTAACAAACTCCACTTACCATTTATATATTTGAACATAATAATAATAATGGAACCTGCCATTTGCCGACTACCTATTATATGCAAGGGGCTTTACAAGCTTTGTTTTTAATACTGACAATAGCCTGCAAGGTACATATTAGGAAGCTCAGGGTTATGTCTTTTCTGAAAAGTCATAGAACTAGGAAGTGAGGGAGAAGAAACCCTTCAAATCTAGGTGCATTTTATTTAATTTATGACCTTACCAAATCATTACTGCCTTTAAAAAAATGTACTCCCCCTTTATTTAACCAAAACCCTTGAGCCACAGATGCATTTAATTTTATTTTTCCCTGGAAATTATAATACTTTCTATGATAAATCTGTTCAAGGACTAACCATTCTTTTTTTTTAATTTTTAATTTTTTATTTATTTATGATAGTCACACACACACACACACACAGAGAGGCAGAGACACAGGCAGAGGGAGAAGCAGGCTCCATGCACTGGGAGCCCGATGTGGGATCCGGGTCTCCAGGATCGCGCCCTGGGCCAAAGGCAGGCGCCAAACTGCTGTGCCACCCAGGGATCCCAAGGACTAACCATTTTTTATGGAACCTCAGGATAGCTAGCTGCAGTGGTAAAAACAAAGCAACCAACAGAAAAGGAGCATGTGTTTGATTACAAAATTATTCAATCACTTCCTGAGACAACTGAGGTCTTAATACCTCTGGCAGTTATAGTTACTTTAGAGAGAGGCAATCTGCCATGGACCCTGGGTGTCCCCTGCACAATCTTGCTGGATATGGCAAGAGTGCAAGACCCAGACCATTCTTTACTCATTTTTCAGATTTGTATTTGCAGCAAGCAACCTTAAATGAGGTAAAGTCTCCCCACCGAGCCCAGGTGAAGGGCAGGCTTGCTTCTTGCTACCTATCAGAATAGTGAATTCCTGAAGTTCAGTATTCTTCTCCTGTAACACAATCCACTGAGTGTGCAGACACCTCTGAGGAGCCCACTGCATCACCCTAGCAACTCAGGGTACATGGAGAACCAATACAAATGGTCATGAAGCTCAGACTACTGCTTTTGTGATGAATAATAATGATCCAGAGACATGTCTTTTTCTAGCAGCCCTGAAAACAATACAAGATCACTTGTTAGCTTGAAAGGAAGGAAAGGAGGTAAGGAGGACCCTGTGCACATCCTGGTACCTACTTGTGTTATAAAACATCTCACACAGCATTTCCATGATTTATTTCTATATCTGATTCCCCATCTAGACTCTGCATCTGTCAAAAAGCAGGGCTTGGTCTTCTTCAAGACTAATCTGGAAATAACTGTCACCTTGTAGGATCTTCATAATGCATGCTGAATGATCAACAGTGGGGTGAATAAATTACGATAATCTCCTCCTGAGATAATAACAGAAAAAGCCTATTATTCAACCTCTATGTTGGTAAAGGCCTATGTCTTGTTGTTGTTGTTGTTGTTGTTGTTAGAGACGGCAAGAGGGACAGAAGAAGAGGGAGAGAGAATCTTAAGCAGGCTCCATGTCCAGCACAGAGCCTGGGGTGGAGGCTTAATCTCTCAGCCCTGAAATCATGACCTAAGTCAAAATCAAGAGTTGGATGCATAACTGACTGAGTTGGATGCAAAAGCCCCTCAGGTACCCCCAGGCCTCTCTCTTTAAATCCTTCTGGAGATTTTGTTAGTCATGTGTCCCCAGTAGCCAGAAAGATGAAACTGGAGTCTTGAGATTGCTTGGAAGAGGATAGCAGGTATGAAATATTGCCAGAGATGGCAACTTTGCTTCTCAAAGGCCTGATGGGATTCTCACTTGGTTGACAGGTAGTGAGGCTGCTTTGGGGAGACTTGAACCATGAGGGTTGTCCCCCAGGGCATGGGGGTTCACACCCAAGCTGAGGCTCCTGCTTTCTGTAAGGTAAGACATCTTTTATTGATGGTAAAGGAATCAGTGTCCTGTGCTTATGTCTAATGATATCCTTTGGTCACCCTTTCACCTGTACTCTTGTGATAACAAGGACACATTATCCTAATTACAGAGTATTAAGACAAAAGTATAAAGACAGGAAAATGGAATATTAAGTGTAAATCTTGGTAAGGAAGGCATCACACATCTCTCTTGCTGAGTAAATAACTGTATGTACAGCAAAAACAAGAGACTCTAATAAAAGTCTAGCTAGAATGCATAATCAAGATGACATGTTTTTTTTCCCCCCTATACTGGCCATAACTCTCTACAACAGGAAATGGGGAAAATGTTACAATCAGAATAATATGAAAAATAATTTTTAAAACTTAGGAATAAATTCAACAAGAAAGGTTCAAGTCATATGAGTTAAACTAGCACCATATTGAAGAATTTAATCAAGATCTAAAAGGGGATAAATTAAAAACATAACACAGGATAAAACAGAATTCCAGGGTGTGATATATAGTAACATAAAAATGTTAATTGTCCCAAAATGAATACACATATTTAATGCAATTTAAGTTAGACTCCCAAGAGTTGCTTTCAGAGGGTTTGGGTTGAAGGGAAGAGTCAATAACTTTAAAATGAAAGAAATGTTGCACAACAGTTAAGAAACTGCAAAAGCTAGTTTTTTAGTGCTTAAAATATGTCAGGAAATTTTCTAAGTGTTTTATGTTTTGCTTCATTTAATCTTCACAACAACTGTGATACATAGGATTATCCCAATTTACAGATAGGTAAACTGAGATAATGAGCAGCAACTTGAAGCCAGGATTCAATTTGACACCAGCGTGTGTGCTTCCAATCAACCACCAGGTCACGGTCTCCAAGTTGGAGGGAGGAGGATTTCCCATACAAGATACTGACGTATACTATGAAGGGTGGTACATTTCTAATTCATAAATACACATTATAATCAATACTACTGACATTTAACGAATTAGCAGAACACACCAGAGAGTGATGGAAAATTATCATTTGTGAAAATTAAAATATGAAAGGTGGTATTTTTCAGTTCAGTGGGGGAAAATGATTACTTAAAAAAATCTTGCTGGTATACTTGCTTATCAATCCAGAAGAAAAAAGCTGGATTTCTCTATGAATAATTCTATCTAGACTGAAGTCTTAATTTAAAAAAAAATGTTAGAGTAAAATTTAGGAAAACATGTATAATTTAAGAGTTGGGAGATTTTTAGCAATGGCAGGATCCCCAGAAACTATATTCAAAAAGATGAATTTTTCACTACATTTGAAAACTTTTTGTATGGAAAAATATGTCATAAAGCCAAAAGACACATGGTAGTCTGAGAAAAATATCAATAAATCATATGAAAGAGCTATTTTACATGAAAGATATTTTTTTAATATTAAAAATTTTTATTAAAGTATAATTAGCATAGTGTTATATTAGTTTCAAGTGTATGGTACGTTTCAACAATTCTGTGTATTTTCCAGCACTCATCACAATAAATGTACTCTATTTCAACACCTTCACACACACACACACACACACACACACACACACACACACACACACACACACTTTCCCTTTGGCAACTATCAGTTTATTTGTATTTAAGAGTCTGGTTTTTTTGTCTCTTTTGTTCATTTTCTTTTTTGTTTCTTAAATTCCACATAAGAACAAAATCATACAGTATTTGTCTTTCTTTGACTTATTTCACTTAACATTATACCCTATTGCAAATGGCAAGATCTCAATTGTTTTCCATGGTTGAGTAATATTTCATTGTATATTTATACCACATTTTCTTTATCCATTCTTCTATGGATGGACACTTGGGATGCATCCATATCCTGGCTATTAAAAATAATGCTGCAATAAACAAAGGGGTGCATACATCTTTTTGAATTAGTGTTTTCATTCTCTTTGGGTAAATATCCAGTAGCAATATTACTGGATTATATCACACTTCTAATTTTAATTTTTTGAGCAACCTCCGGACTGTTTTCCATTGTGGCTGCACCAAATTACATTCTCACTAACACTGCACAAGGATTTCTTTTTCTCCACATCCTCATGAACATTTGTTGTTTCTTGACAGGTGTGAGGTGACATCTCATTGTGGTTTTGACTTGCATTTCCCTGATTAGTGATGCTGAGCATCTTTTCAATGTATCTGTTGGTCATCTGCATATCTTCTTTGGAAACATGTCTATTCTGGTCCTCTGCCCATTTTTAAATTGGATTTATTTGTTTTTTTGGTGTTGAGTTTTGTAAGTTCTTTATATATTTTTGATATTAACCCCTTGTCAGATTTATCATTTACAAGCATCTTCTTCTATTCAGTAGGTTCCCTGGTTGATGGTTTCCTTGCTGAAAAGATTTTTATTTTAATGTAGTCCCAATAGTTTAATTTGTTTTTGTTTCCCTTGCCTCAGGAAACATATCTAGAAAAATGTTTCTACAGTTGATGCCAAAGAAATTACTGCCTATGTTCTCTTCTCAGAATTTTATGGTTTCAGGTCTCACATTTAGGTCTTGTATACATTTTGTATTTTTGTGTGTGGTGTAAGAAAGTGGCCCAGTTTCATTCTTTTGTGTGTACCTGTCCAGTTTCCCCAGCACCGTTAATAAAAAAAAAAAGACTATCTTTTCTCCACTGTATCTTTTTGACTCCTTTGTCAAAGATTGACTATATGAGCATGGGTTTATTTCTAATATATAAAGAATCCTTTGAAATTGATGAGAAAGCCTACTAGAAGAAAGTAAATAAGAGACTGACAAAAGAGCACATCCAAAGAACTAATAAATTTGAGAAAGGATGCCCAGCCTCAGTCAGAGAAAAGCAAAAGTAAGATAGTAAGAGAGATTATTTCTCAACAATCAGGGAGGCAAAAATGAAAATGAATAAAATACCTACTGCTAATGGAGATGGGGAGAGAGGGTCCTCATATCCTCATACACTTTACTGATGTCAACTTTATAACCCATTTTGGAAAGCAATCTGACACTATCACCTAAAATTTTAAGTCCTTATGCCTTTGACTAGCAAGCCCATTTCTAGGAATCCATCCCGTAAAAAGACAAGCACTAGCCTGTAAGAATGCATGCACAAGGTTGTTTGTTTCGACACTGTTTATGATAGAGAAAAACTGGAAGCAAAGTGCTTGCTCACCTGACGGGAATGGCTCAATAAACTGTGGCACAGCCACTCCACAGACCGTTTGCTACCGTTAAAATCTAGAGGCTTCTCTGATGGAAACTTCGGAAAGTAACAAAACTTCATTTTTGCAAATGACAAAAATCTTGACTTCCTCACTTATAAAACTCCATAACGACAGACAATATATAGGGGGATAAATTGTACATTCTCCTATTTTATTTAAGTAATCAAGTACAGGTATGGACGAGCACACATTGGTTAACAATGATATACTTGGGGGTGATGGCATGGATGGAAATAAGAGAAAAAAGAAAAAAAAGTTTGCAATAAAAAGGCTGCACGTATAATACCGAATTTATGGTAAATCACTTGTGTGTATTCAGTAAAAGCATGAAAAGACAGTGACCAAAATGTTCATGGTGATTATCTTATTTTGATGGAATTTCAGGGGATTTTTAGTTTCTTCTTAGACTTTTCATTGTTGTTTGAGTATTTACAAAGATTTGCATTATTAAGCAATTGGAAAACGTTTTAAAACTATTTTTATAATAAAAATTCCATTAGTAAAAACTTATATTAATTTACATATTGTGCAAAACTTAGAAAATTAGAACTCCTAAAGCAAGAAGTGGAAAAATTATTCCAATCCGAAAAAATAAAACCATCTCTGAAGAAGGTTGACATTTACAAAGCAGCTCTCAAAGTGTCCCTGTACATTTTCCATTGAACAAAAATCCACAATCTCTTTACAACTGTAGCGGAGGTATTACTACAACTTAACCAGCACCTGAGAGAAATGGAAACAGAAAAATTGCTAATAGTTCATAAATAATGGAAAGTGAGTGCACAAATGATCTATAACTCAACCGTGAATATAAGGCCAGGTCACAGATGCATTTCTAAAACAATGAATCCTACTGTTGGTTTATAGATACCCAGGGCGACACTTGAAAAGTGGTCTTTAGAGTGGCCTAAAATGCAAGCCACACCAACACCTTTATGCTTAAAGTAGCTTTTTCTCTCAGAGCACCTCTAGAAAAGATGCTAACCAGGTAAAATTTGTCTCTTGGTGACCAGCTCTGGCTTTCAGGACTATTTCCACTTCCAGCTTCTAGCAAAATGTATGATCTCATTCCCTTAGTTCCTTGATCAGTTAGAGCTAATTCTAGTCACTTTCTCCTATCATCTTGGATGCAAAATCCTGTTAGGCTGTATGGGTTTCTATATGTTATTGCCTCAGGGCCTTGATCACTTGACATGCTAAACCAGCAGCATTTGTACAAGGCCTTTATGGAGACATGGTTTACCCAGAAGAATGCCCTGGAAAGTCCTCAGGATTTGAGGTCAGAAGTCAGGATTTTACCCGAGTCTTGCCATTAACTATGACATTAAAAAACAAAAACAAAAAAACCCCTGTGTTACCTCTCTTGAGCCTTGATTTCCTCCCCCATAAAATCTGTACCTTTTCTCTCCTAGGTTGTGAGAATCAAGTGGGATGCTGGTAAGATCACACTCAGTCATTAAACAAAGGTCATTTATGTTTTTCTCTGACTGCAGACACAAAATACCCTTTGAAGAAAAATTTAAAGTGGAAAACTCAGTAAGAAAATAAAATCACCCATAATCACAACATCTGGAGATAACCAATGTCAATATTTTGACATATCCATTTAGCTTATTTCCTCTGTGTGTATATTTACATATATTTACACACACTCTAAAAAAATAAAATTCAGAGCATATCCTGTATGTCAAAATGTATCCGCTTTTCCATTGCATTGATAATTCTGATGTCATTAAAACATCTACAATATCATTTTTAAAGTATTTTAACTGTCTAATAACCATCTACAATATCACTTTAATAGCTTTAATGGTTATTCTAGCCCTAGTCTGGTTTGTTTAATAAATTATACAGTTGGTATTTAGATTACTTGCAGTTTTCACCATTAAAATGCTGTGATTTATTGTTAAACCAACTTCATTAAACTATAGCATTTAGATCCTGTTCATTTGTTTTTGCCTACTTGATAGGTCAGAGACAGAGAAAAGTGTTAAAGTGTCCCACTACTACTTGTCTCTTGTGTCTTCTTCTTGTGTTTATTATAATTTTTACTTTACTTGTTGATTAACAATGCTTTGTTGCATACTGACCTGTGAATGGTAGATGTTCATTTAAAATTGTCTCTAAGAGTCATATTATATTTACCCTGATGATTTCTTTTGGACTGGAATTTGACTCTAACAACCTCATAACCATCATGAGGATTAAATGAGATGTTATATGTCCTTAGTACTAAATAAATGTCAGCTATTATATCTCATTTCTATTTTATGATATTATTATAACATCATACATAGTGATGGTGCTTTCTTTTTGTTTGTATTTGCCTGATAGATCTTTGCCTTTGCCTTTTACTTTTAACTCTTCTAGAACCTAATTTTAGGGGGTTGCTTGTAATAGCATGTTATTGAATTTTCTGTTTTGATTCCAAGTGAAAATCTTCATTTTTAAAGACAGCTTAGGGACACCTGGGTGGCTCAGGGTTGAACATCTGCCTTCAGCTCAGGGCGTGATCCTCGGGTCCTGGGATCGAGTCCTGCATCGGGCTCCCTGCATGGAGCCTGCTTCTCCCTCTGCCTGAGTCTCTGCCTCTCTCATGAATAAATGAATAAAATAAAAAAATAAAGATAGCTTAACCTACTTGGATTCATTGCCA
The DNA here is from genome assembly GCF_905146905.1 of Nyctereutes procyonoides. NCBI lineage: Eukaryota > Metazoa > Chordata > Mammalia > Carnivora > Canidae > Nyctereutes > Nyctereutes procyonoides. Next base: position 1,668,128 of record NW_026575132.1, read on the forward strand.
CATTTAATGATTTCATTTTACTTTGTCACCTGGTTTTCTATTTCCTTTGCCTATCTTTTGCTCCTTTTCTTCCACCTTCTCCACTTTTTTCAGAAGGTATCCATATAGTTTTACATGCTTCTAGCAATAATCTTTGAATATACCAAAAGCTATTTTTGGATCTAGTGGTTCTCAACCACTGCAGCCACTTGATGGCTACATGTGATGTAGTTTCACATTCATACATGCTCCTCTCCCTATGGATGGCAGCACTGATACCATGGGCTGGATTATACACAATTCCCAGTTGCTCCCTCTCTAATTCGGCCATTCTCACTTGCACTAATCACAAGATGCGGCTACATGACGTTGTGATTCAAACCTCACTTATGGGGCAGCCCGGGTTGCTCAGCAGTTTAGTGCCGCCTTCAGCCCAGGGCCTGATCCTGAGATCCAAGATCGAGTCCCGCATCGGGCTCCCTGCATGGAGCCTGCTTCTCCCTCTGCCTGTGTCTCTGCCCCTCTCTCTGTGTGTCTCTCATGAATAAGTAAATAAAATCTAAAAAAAAAAAAACTTATAGTGTCTGGAGTAAAAGGTAAACTTTTGAAATTTCATGTCAGAATAAGGTGTGTAGCATACTTTAATTAAATCTCTCAACTCTACCTCCAAATGGTTTTTTTGGCAACCCAGAAAAGTATTCTAGAACATACAGATATAAAATTTTACATAAGTATATAATATATAATAATATATTATATAAATAAATATATATAAAATTCACATAAATATATAATAATAAATATATATCTGTATATTTTAAAGGTTTTGTTTTTAAGTAATCTCTCCACCCAATGTGGGGCTCAAATTCACAACCCCAAGATCAAGAGTTACACACTCCACCCACTGAACCAGCCAGGTGCTTCTAGAACCTATTTTTGATTATTTTTGTTCTATTTTTTTGGTGTCTTTAATTATATTTGTGTTGGCCCTTCTGTCTCTGATTTCCACATACCATTTTCTTCCACATCACTACATTGTGTGCTTCACCTGTGCCTCCCACATCCTCCATTTATTATCTCTGGTATCAATTCTATCCTTTCCTGTGTCCAACACAAATTTAATTCTACCCCCACTTTCTCTTTTTCCCTCCTGAGAAACGCTTCCTACCTTAGGTACCATCTCCTTTTCATATTATGCTTTTGGGTTTTTAATTTTGATCTATTTGCCTCTATTAGTCTTTGAGACTCCTAGTCTCAAACCTTGGTGGCTCTCCATAGAGACAGAGCAACTGTTAGTATAGGAGCAGGTGTTTAAAAAGGAAAGGTAAAAGCAGACTTGGTATTACTTTCTAAAAGAAGGCCTGCTATACTCAATGTTTTTTTAGGTTTATCACAAGTCCCATTGATAAAATACATGTAAAAGACATACTTAGGGGCCCCTGGTGGCTCAGTGGTTGAGCATCTGCCTTCGGCCCAGGGTGTGACCCTGGAGTCCTGGGATCGAGTCCCACATTGGGCTCCTTGCAGGGAGCCTGCTTCTCCCTTGGCCTGTGTCTCTGCCTCTCTCTCTCTGTGTCTCTCATGAATAAATAAATTAAATCATTTTTAAAAGACATATTTAAACTACCACATAATAAATAATAGGTTGTGGGAAGATAGTTTTTAAAATCAAACACTGTGATGTATAACCAGCTGAAATCCAGCTCCTCTCACCACCTCTTGTACCACTAGTATCCTCCTTTAGCCTGGCTAAACATGGTAGCCAGAGCGATCTTGTTAAAATCTAAGTTGGATCAAGCCACTCCTCAGCCAAAGTCATGAGTGGATGGCACATATATCATGCATCATATTCATGCAGACATACTCTTAAAAAGAAAAAAGGATAGTTTGTACAGCTACCAACTCTCCTCTTCCAGTTGATTGTGAATACATTGGATTGCTTGAAAGAACACTCCTTGTCTTCCAAGTTATACATGTAATCCATGTCCACTGAATAAAATATATAAAACACAGGAAGAGTATATTTCTGTATATAAACACCATCCCAAATTCTACCCACTAAAGATAAGCATCAACATTTTGTTTTTCCTTCCATATTTTTAAAATTATTTTTAAATATAGAGAGCGTGATATAAAATTGAGATGTACATTTGTATTGTCACTTAATAAATAACACCCCAGGATTACTTCTCCATATCATTAAATAGTCTTCAAAAAGATGGTGTTAAATGAGGTTAAGCTACTAAATGATCTCCCTAGGCACAATCTGTGGAACCATCTCCCTCTTATGGATGGTTAGATTGTTCCTGGTTTCTAAATATAGTATTTAACAATCCTTGCTAGTAGATAGGAACTGACAGTAAATCATCGCTAACTCCTCGAGTGAGGTAGTGTCGGCATCAGGGTAGGGGGCTTGTGATGGTCTGAGACTGTGGGTGTATCCCTGGGGCTCCCTGTGAAAACTGCAGAAGAAAGAGCAGGAGGGAGACTGTTAATCAGCTGTTACCGAGGCATCTCCATCGGGTCACTGTGGCCTCAACTGAATCAGCGGCAACATTAGGAGTTGGGATTAGATGGTGCTAGAATGCTAGCTCTTAATTCTTGTTTTGCTATCAACCTGTCTCAAGCCAGAAATAATTAGCCATCCATCAGAACACAGATATTACAAAAGAACTTGTAACCTCTGGGGTCTCATTTGTGCTTTTGCGGTTTTGTTGGCAAATAAATCACTTGATGCTGGGAACTCTTCCAACTTAGCAAAGTAGAAGACAAATCAAAACACATGCCTAATTCTGTTTAAGTTCCATGGTTTAGTAGCTGCTTAGAAAAAAAAAATTAAAATGCGTCCAATTCAAGGAGCTTTCTGCAAAAAAGTATGTATGAGTCAACAAATCATTTTAGGCAAAGCAAACGTACATCCTTCAGGGCCAGAGCAAGACCGCGTCCCTGTGACAGGACGCCGTGCCCAGCATTCCAATTAGGCCAGATCCTGTTAAGAGTAATACAGTATGTGGAAAAATCTACTTTTTATGTGGGAGCATTCCTGGAATCCTCTAGGGGAGAAAGACGAAAAAAACTGCACAAGGATGCTGCTGTCTGAAAAGGGGACATGTTCAGTGCTTGGGGATACCCCAGGGTGTCAGTAAAGAGATCCTGGGATTGGTACTGATAAGTGTATTTATTGAATTCAAATGCTTCTCTACGTTTTACCTCATTGGAGAAAGTTGTGATTGCACAAAATAAATATAGGTGGTTTTTGTTTGTTTGCTTGTTTTTTACGTAGTGTCCAGGGAGGTTGCTAAGATGAAAAATGTTTAAAAGCTTCAGAGGTTCACCTTCTCGTTGTTTTGAGCTCTTCAGTGTCATAGTAGTCAACCTTTTGCCCCCAGGGTGTTGGCCTCCACATATGCTGCAAACATGTTTATGGGCTGAAACCCACCAAGTCATCCTTATTTTTTCTTTATAAGTCTCCTGCCTGATGCCAATCTTAAGGAAACATGTCAATTATACTCAGTTGCAGATGGCGTATATTAAGTAGTATTTGCTGAGGACTTTTTGAGCGCCAGGTACCATGCTCTACAGGCATTTTGCTGTCTAGCTCTCCAACAACCCAATGATAAAGGCTCAGCACTGTCACTCTCCTGTTTGATGGGGAAGACAAGGATAGCACGGAGCAGAGGAATTAAGTCACTTGCCAAAGGTCACCTGGCTAGTAAACCAGAGCCAGGAGGCAACCAAGAGAGTCTGATTCACGAACGCATGTGCACTTAAGCATTATGCTATGACTTTTATTTTTTAATTATTTTTTAAATATTTTATTTATTTTTTCATGATAGACATAGAGAGAGAGAGGCAGAGACAGGCAGAGGGAGAAGCAGGCTCCCTGCAGGGAGCCCGACGTGGGACTCGATCCCAGGTCTCCAAGATCAGGCCATGGGCCAAAGGCAGGTGCTCAACCGCTGTGCCACCCAGGGATCCCCATGCTATGACTTTTTTTTTTTTTTTTTTGCTATGACTTTTAAATTCTGTTTCCACGTTTTAGCTTTGATGTGGGAATTTTTCTTAAAGTCACTGTGCGTGGCTTCAGTATCCCCAGGCTAAGTGGAAGTATTCAAAGCATAGTTTCTCTGTTTTTTTATTGTTTGGATCCAGATTATCCAGATTGTTACCATCCCTTCCTGCTGTTCCAATGTATGGTCACAGCAAGAGAATCACAATGACAGCTCTGGTTTCTCAGCAGGTATTTACTATGTGGGGAAGTCCCCCAAATTTCTATAGGCTGAAGAGCCCCCATTTCTATAGAATGTTTCTTTGTTAATGACCATATTTTACAAAAAGAGGTAATTTCCATGTTCTCTGAATAGTATTATTGCAATTTATGAAGCATATCAAGGATGAAATAAAGAGATTATTCATTGTTGAACGGATAGAGACATAACAAAACATCAGGGAACTTCTTCAGAAAGAAGGAGAACATGTAACTACAAACGTGATGATAGTGACAGTGTTGTCCTATCTAGATGCATGTCCTTTTGGGAACAGATCTCTTTTACTTACACGCAGGGATACCTTGAGAAAGGGGTGCAGGAAGTGGTTTTGGAGTGTTAGGACAGGTAAGTCAAATGTGGGAAGAGGAGGGGGGTGGTGAGGGAAGAAGAGGAGGGACCCGGGAAACACTGCTTACTTCACTTCAGTTCATGCGGGCAAGTTACATAAACTACACAGATAAATGTTTCTTACTTAAAAAAAAGGAAATCTTTTGGGTAGCATCAGCAAAAGAGGGGTGATGAATAGGTTAGTGGGAGAAAACAAGTGTGTGCCCTGGGACCATGATTCTGTGGTCAGACCTGACAGGTTTAAACCAGCCAAAAGGTCACAAAACAAGCGCTATTCACTGATGGAAACTCCCCTGAAATTCTAAAACACTGGGTAGTTGCCCTTAAAAATTTGATAGAGATTCACTAACAAAATCATTTTTCTTAATTGAATTTTCCACGTATACTAAACGATGTGGAAAAATAAAACTGCATGCATGACAAATCTTCTTCCATTTGGCAAAAAAACAGAAACCTCTTGGTTTCAAATGGAAAATCACAAAAACATTAGCTTTGTTTACTTTGCTATTTATCAAAGACGCAGCAAACGCGTCTGCTTCTCACAGAGCAACCCCCATGGGGAAGGGCTTGGCTGCGACCCTGACCTGGACCCGGACACCCCCCCCCCCCCCCCCCCCCCCGCCCAATGAACCTCCTCACTTGGGACTGCTTTTGCCATTGGGTGGACCTCCTGGGACTTCCTTGGGCTTCCCAGACAGCAAGGCATTTGATTTACTAATTGAGGGTGTGTCAACACTACATGATCCTTAGTAACACCAGAAGGGGGCCCATTCAGAGAAAGGCCACCATCATCAAGCCCCTGGGTTCCAGTCTGCACTGTCCCCTTCCACGGAGAGTCCGACCCTGCCACGCAGGAAGGCCTGTGGCAAACCAGCCACACCCCAGCTCGGGGCTCCAGGGGCCGCTCCTCATGCTTCTCTGGGGAGCAAGGCCTGCTGGTCCTCAACCTGCACATCTGTGGATTTAATGTGATGCCAATGCTGGGAACAAGAGGGTTCCTTTGGGTGCTTATTCAACAAAGATCCCAAAGCCGGCTATCTGCGCGCCTCTGTGACGGATGCTGGGAAGAGAGCGTGTGAGAAATGCTAAAAACAAACACACACACACAAAATCAAAAAGGAAAGAAGAAAGAAAGAAAGAAAGAAAGAAAGAAAGAAAGAAAGAAAGAAAGAAAGAAAGAAAGAAAGAAAGAAAGAAAGAAAAAAAGAAAGAAAGAAAGAAAGAAAGAAAAAGAAAGAAGAAAAGAAAAGAAAGGAAAGAAGTAGAAGAGAAGAGAAGAGAGAAGAGAAGAGAAGAGAAGAGAAGAGAAGAGAAGAGAAGAGAAGAGAAGAGAAGAGAAGAGAAGAGCTAAGCAGGAACGGGAAAAAGCCCTTGTACTAACTGGGAGCCCAACGTGGTGGTAGAGGAGGAAGGAGCTGGGGGGAGTGGGCTGGGTCCGCAGCCCAGCGCTCAGAGGCCTTATCATAAATTCATAATGTATTGGATTTTAAATTGTATATAACATCATCTATTGTATATAGGAGGCCATATGCATTGTGGGCAAATTCTTAATATTCTTAACTCAGGATTAAGCCAAAAATCCGTGATTTTCTTTGGCATGATTCTTTTTTAAAACCACTCGAATAAAGTATGAGTACCATTTTTTTAAAAAAAGCTATACATTTAATGTATATGATTTGATGAGTTTGATTCACTTAAAAATTTTTGCGTCCTTCCTGAATTTGTAGTCCTATGGTTTCTAGGAAAGATTTTTTTTTTCCACTTGTATCCTTATGGCGGTTTCCAACATGGTTTTATTGTGGATTTGGAGATTATGGGATTTTTCCCCCTCTAAGGTACTGGAAGGAGTAGCAGAGTTAGAAAGTTTGTAACCATTAGGATATGGACAGATTTGGGCAAGAATCCTCAATAAATGTTAAAAATGTTAAAACAAACACAAACGGGGCCTCGGAAGCTCAGGGGAGCCAGCCTGCCAGCCCGGCCAACACGCGCGGGTCTTTGTACAACACCATCTGGAGCCAAGCGTCATGTGGGGTTGCAACGTGCAGATCTGCAAAAAGAGTTGTCTGTCTGTCTTTAAAGTATTCTTTTGTGATGTACGTGCACTGAAGGTGAAGGGTCATGGCCTACTTAGGCCTCCATCACCGAAGGAAGGATGTGTGAACTGTAATGGGCCCAGCTCCAAGGCACTGTGCCACGGAGTGAGATGCAGTCTAGGGTACCCCCCTGGATTACTTTGGTTTGATTTAATTTTTTAAAAATATTTATTTATTTATTTATTTATTTATTTATTTATTTATTCACAGAAGACAGAGAGAGAGAGGCAGAGACACAAGCATAGGGAGAAGCAGGCTCCTCATGGGGATCCCGATGCGGAACTTGATCTCAGGACCTTGGGATTTGCAACCTGAGCTGAAGGCAGACGCTGAACTGACTGAGCCACCCAGGCGCCCAAGTTGTACACTTTAAATAGGTATTTATTGAAGATCATCGTATCTCAATAAAGTTGTTAAAATTATCACAGACTATTGTTTCAGAGAAATAGTAAGACAAAATTTGGAGAAATTATCTACATGTGTAAAATACCTGGGGCACAGCGTTTAGGCTCAGAAAAACTGAGACTGTATCTTACTTCGCTCAGGTCTTAGCTATGCGACCCTTGTAAGCCTTCGGTTTCCCGCCTGGAAGTCGGAGGACCCCGCAGCAATGACCTCAGAGATGTGAGGACCGAATGGCCCAATGAAAGTAGCCGGCACAGTACCCCCAGCATACAGTGGGCGCTCACCATTGCTCTGAGATGTACACATGCGTAGGCAGAGGTACATGGATGCACACATGCTTTTTACATAAACAGATAATGTGGTGTAACGTATGTACGTATGTATGGATGAGCCCCAAAGAAGCAATGAATCAATCTATGAAAAACGAAACTTCTGTTATTAGTGTCATCACTTTTCCATCCTATTTTTAACAACTAAGTGAGGTAAGTCTTATTATTACCCCATCCTCCAGCTTAGAAAACTGAGGCAGGAGAGGGAAGATCAACCAACTAATGAGCGGGAGCCCTGGAAGAGGAATAAGAGACACGTGCCTTCAGATCCAGGGCTCTCTGCACAGACCACAGGAGGAAAATTTAAGGTCATTTCTTTTTTATTTACTTATTTATTTGACAGAGAGAATGGGAGAGCACAAGCAGGGCGAGTAGCAGACTCCTTGCAGAGCAGGACTCGATCCCAGGACCCCGGGCTCACGACCCGAGCCGAAGGCTGACTTAGCCACCCAAGCGCCCCTAAGGTCATTTCTTAAGACGCCTTAATAATTATTCTGTGCCTCACAATACACACACGATTTCTAGTCCTGCAGTGGAACCAAGACTAAGGAAAAAGACTCTTTTTGCCTTACACCCCACTGCCAGCTCACCATCCCCTCCCACACAGGCACTCCCATGGTTCTCCATGCTCTGGCCCTTCTCTCCACGACTCACGGGAGTGGGCCAAGAATGTCCTCAAGGCAACCGACCCAGGCTTTTATGTCTCCTTCGCCTATTTTCCTATTTCTGTGCCTTTGCTTGCACGGTGCTGGCCACCTGCAGCAGTGGCACACACCTCTGTTGTGAAGCTCCTACCCACACACCCACAGCCGCTGCTGTCAGGCATTACTGATGCCCCGTGTTCATTCACTTAGTCCACACGTTTGCCCTGAACAGCGATTATTGCCAGGCGCCAACCTGGGCGCTGAGAAACAAACCAGCATTATCTCCTCCCATCTTTCCCTTTTCAGAAGCTGAGCTTCTTTTTCAGGACCTGTATTGTGGTTGTTCCTTTACCCTTGAGAGCTATGGTAAGGGCACAGGGCAGGGCTTGTGGTCTGGAGACAAAAACTTGTTCACAATATATTGAATTTAAGAGAAGAGAAAGTGTTGAATTTGTACAATAAAGAAGTTTTTATATACAAATAATACTCAGAAACTTCTGCAAGGTAGCCAAATCTGAATAAGGCTGAATTGGATTAAGAAAATCTAGGCAGGGATCCCTGGGTGGCTCAGCAGTTGAGCATCTGCCTTCAGCCCAGGGCGTGATCCTTGGGTCCCAGGATCGAGTCCTGCATCGGGCTCCCTGAATGGAGCCTGTTTCTCCCTCTGCCTGTGTCCCTGCCTCTCTCTCTGTGTCTCCCATGGATAAATAAATAAAATATTTTTAAAAAAGAGAGAGAATCTAGGCAGAATCTTGGCCTTGCAGGGAGATGTAGGAAGGCAACAGGTGCTATCAGAGCCAACCTTATTTTCTGCCTTTGTTGCCATTTAAAAAGGGATCAAATAAATTAAAGATAAACTTTACAGCAAAATGACCAGAGAAATAGTATAGAGAAAAATAAGTACAGGAACCTGTATAATGAAGATCTGTGGACATTTTTAATTTTTTTAGAAAGTAACTTTTTCACAAAGGAAGTTTACACAAGAGCAGCAGAGAATGTTACAGGTTTTTAAAACAGAGAAAGTGATTTATATAGAGAAAATATTTTCATACATATCATTTTTGACATGCTTCTCCCTTCTGCTCAGAACTACCATAGACAGGAGGAGGTTCCCCTAAGTCATCAAATCTTATGTTTAAAATACATAATTTCTTAAGAAAACTGTGGTCTGAGCAAAGGTGTGACATACAGGAAGCTGCTGTTATAATTTAGTCTGGGCCGCAGTTGTTTTACGGCCTAGGTAGCTCCTCAGACTGACTTTACCCAAGTGAATCAGAATCGAGGTGGGGGGATAATTACCGACGACAGTCTCAGAAACCTCAAGCTGTAAGTGTTTGTGCTCAATGTTAAGCTGCTGATACATTTTTTAAAGCCGGATAAGACATTTAATTTAGAAAAATGTATAGTCCGAAGTCTTCTCAAAGTCATGGTGGTGAGACCGGATACCGAGAAGATGTTCCTTTCCCTAAAACCACACACCACACCACACCAAAACACAGAGTTTGCCGGGTGCTTGTTGCAGATATGTCCATTAGGTCCCAGGTCCTTCCACATCTAAAGAGCCACATACACTGCAGGAAACATCATGGAGAAGATGCTGTGGACAGTGTAGATGGTGGGGAAGCCAAGGGAAGGACAATACATCGAAAAAGAAGTATTTAAGAATAGTTTCTCTCTCACTGTTCTGTTCTCACCTCCTTCATAAAGCTCAACAGGAAATCACAACTCTCAGTTGCATAATTCGTGTTTTCCATCCTCTGTGTAGTTTTCAGCTGAACATTTATTAGAAATATGAAGTCGGTTCTAGCGAGAATGCCATCACGACACCCCTCATCACATGTGATGCCACTTCCGTGTGCAATCAAAGCCCGGGGCTCTCCCACCACCATCCTGAAGGACCTGCCATAGGGTCATTGGCCTTAATCGTGTCCTTCAAGGGACACGAGATTAGAAGATTCCTTGGGAGTGGGGAGACAGCAAATATGAAAATGGAAGAGAATGCAATTCTCCTTCCAGCTCAGTTGGGCAGCCACACAGTCGGGTGGGTGTAAAGGTACATTTCCACCTTCCCTGGCAAAATTTCATGTATCTTGGTTTCAGTGTTGTCATCGTTGCTACTGTTATTTTTTGTTCTCAGAACTGATGTGCTGATGTACATTAGTCTGTGTGCTTGAAAAGGCAACCTTATTGATTTTTTCCCTTTATATTCCATATTTTTATTTTATTTTATTTTTTGACAAGCATGGAAATGCATTATTTTTATAAAGAGAAAAACATTTAGCTGTTTTTCAATTCCACCAACACTTATGGAACCTCTGCTATGTGCCAGAGATTATGCTAGGTATTGGAAAGTCAAAGTTGAGTGAAATGATAATTCCACCTGCAGGTGAATTCATCAAAAATCGGTTCACAAAGAGCCCATTCGTCAAAGTGATTCCTGGCTGTTTGCTCTCAGAAACTTGCAGTTTAATACAAAACGGAGATGTGTATGCAGCCATGAGATGTCTGCTTTATTAGTGGTGTGAACAAAGCTTTCGTGCAGAGCTCAGGTAAGAAAATGATTCTTCTTGGGGGTTAGGAATTGATTCAGGGAGAAAGTGTGATTTGATCTGGGCTCTGAAAGAGGAGTTGGATTTAATCTGTATTGTGTCCTTAGGTTTTTTGTTTTTTTCATGACTTTGGGCAGGATGACAGACAGTTTGAACTCTAGCCTTCCTGCCAAGCTCAGCCCAAGGGAGGTCTTCCTTTTACTTGTGTGCTTTCACCTAGTGCTTGTAAGAACTCCTAAAAGTATCTGAACACAGCCTCCTCCTCCACATAGGACACGCTGATGCAAAAAGGCAATCTCCATTCCGCCATCTTCTGGTCTGTTGGTGAAGCCATTTCTGAGACTCGCATACGCAGGCCTGAAGGTGGATGGGCTTATGGGTTCTGACCTCAACATGCACCCCAACTGCCTTGGCAGTGGCTGCTTAGACCCTGGGCTCCCCTTCTTCTCTCATGAGCTGGAGCCCTGCTAGCTGGAGGCCATGTTGCGCCTCACGATGTCAGTCAGGTGTGCAGATGATACTGACCCACATGGTCAAGAAACTGGATGTACCTCAGCTGAGGAAAGGCTGGGGCTCACAGGCAGATAGGAAATCAAAGAAAACCAGGGCAGCTATTACTCCATGTAATGACCTAGTGTGACTTCCAACACAGCAACCTAGGCAGTCTAGCACCAGGACGCACCGCTGCGCAAGGGGGTTTCCCCCTACCCCACCGTGTCCCTCTGCTTGGTGCATGTGTGCAGACTATCACCTATCACTCGTGCTTCAACACCTTGCAAGCTCTACTGTTTTGAAGACACCTGATTTGGGTTTGTGCTTGATGCCACTTCATTGGACTCCCCCAAAGCCCATGGGCCATTTCTGTTGTATCTTATTTGGTCCTTAGTCATCTGTCTACAGAATGCTGCTCCCAAGTCGAGCAAAGTTTCAATAGCTTACAGCTCCATGTTTCCAGTAAGGATTCTGACTTACACTTAGTACTAGTACGTGACCTCAGTCCTCAGAAATAACAACTGACTACCGATGCGAAGATAGTGAAGAAGCCCTTAATAAATTAGGTATCTTCCTATATATGTCACAGCAGAAGTACAGTGATCAACATATATCATTTCTTGGGAGGGTCTAAAAAATTTACTCTGATTTTACATACTGGGTTCTTCATTGCCCAGTCAAGCAAGACACAAAAAGGTCAGATGAGATTGCGTCCATTACATAGAGCTTCCTAATGCTCGCAGGAGTAGGGGATTAGTCAAATGGGACTAGTGAACCTGTGTTCATGAAACCAGTGGTCCAAATGAACAGTATGGTCACAGAAAAAGTTTGAATGTTGTTGGATCACCAGAAAACTCTTCTCATAACATGAAACCCTTTTGGTAAGAGCTGTGACACAATGAAAATCTTTATGGTTCCCTTTCACTATTTTCATTCCCAAGGTGGAGCAAAGATGCCACAAGCCCTTTGTCCACTGGTGCTGACAAGAGGAAAACAGTTAGATGACGTAATGCTTTTAGACCTATGACCTGGTGCCACCCTTCTCTATAGGATCATACCACCCATTACATCCCAAAGTGGACTCGCGTGCCCCTCATGAGCTGGTCTTCTTGCTATACAATTACTATGCAATCTGAAGTTCAGATAAAGAAGAATCAGCTTAGTCATAATAATAATAAAAAAAAGCCTAAGAAAATTTGAGAAATATTACTTCAGGTTAGAAAGAAATACCCTTGAGCAGCCTAGAAAATTATCTTCTAATAAAATGATTGTAGATTTACATTTAACTAGAAGGAATAAAAAAATATAAATAAATAAATAAATAAATAAATAAATAAATAAATAAATAAACAAACCAGAAAGAATAAACTCAAGGGAAGTTATTGAAGTCACACTGATTCAATTTAGACAAAGGTGGTATGTTTTAGAAATGGTCCATGATGGTTAACTTTCATGGGTAAAGCAGGACACCACAGAGGCCTACTCACAAATTCAGCTCCAGCATAACAATTACTTGCAATTATTGAATTTCCATTTTGGTAGATCACACACATCATGAGGGCGGTCTCCCCAATATCACCAGTGCTCCCGCAAAGAACCCCCTCAATGTGTAATTGTGGACTGATTGAATGACTGAATAAGTGAAAATAAATGTACCCAGAAAAACTCACAAATGACAAGAGATTTGAGGGAGATAGTAAATAAATCTTTGGGAATCCATTACTTTCTCTAGAAAAGCAACTCCTATATCCCCTCCTCTTAAAGTGGCATAAAGAATAATGAACTATATGGAAGATCTGCTCAAGATTTTTGTTTTGTTTTGCCTTATTGCATTATTTTAGACAATGAGACTCAGTCTTAGCTACATGTTATAATCACCCAGGAACTTTAAAAAAAAAAAAACAATTGAAACAGAATCTCTGGGGTGGAGCTGAGCATGGCTAATTTTTCAACGTGTGTTTGATGATTCTCATAAGCAGACAACGCTGAGAACACCAGTGGAGGGGCACTCTTTGCCAAACTGGTCTGATCACAAGAATCACCTGGGTTGCTCAGTCCACAATCGTCCATGAGTGGTCATATCAGGGGGTGTTAATCTCTGCCCGTTTGGAAGATTAAAAAGTGACCTCTGCTTGCTTTGACAGAGAAGCATTCGTTTCTAATTCTTAAGGCTGTATGACTTCAAATTTCACCTTCTATAGAGTTGCTGTTGCTTCTAATTCAGTGTCGACACAAAAGTAATGTATTACAGGATTATTTTCCAGGCTATCCTGAGGCATTTCTTTTTGTCCTGAAATAATCCTTCTCCAGCTTTCATTAGACTATATCTTTATTACTGTTAAGTCGATTCTCATCTATCTAAAGTAATTGCAGTGTGTGTTTAAGTGTCAGGATGAGCTGCGTGGACACCACGGGCCGTGGGAGGGCAGAGGAAGAGAAATCGATGTGATTTTTGATGACACATGGAGAGGACTAGGGCTGGAGCCTGGTGGATGCCGGGAAGTCAGGGGGCCTAGGCCTGGGCAGAGGGCAGGGCAAGTCACGAGCAAAGAGTCTCCACCAGGGATACGAAAGGCCTGTATTCTAAGTCCACCAATGCTTCCTTTTCTTCTAATGCTCCTGCCTGGGATGCATCTCTCCTTTGTAAACTCTCGGATCCTACCTCTCCCGTCCATATTCCCAAACTCTACCCTTGACCTGCTCAGTCAGAACTGGAAGTGAGGAGCTCAAGGTCTCCAGTTTTAAAAGTTCCCTAAATGATTTTTATAATGCAAACTAATGTAGGAGGATGAGTCTGCACAATTCAAGAGGAAGATAGAAGGGAATGTCCCCCCCCCCCAAGAGAACCAAATGCAACAAGCTAGCCTTTATGTCTAAATAAATCAGAAAAACCATTTTTCATTTATCAAAACACCAAAGATTAAAACACTTTGTACCACTCAGTGTTGATGAGGGAATCAGCTTTTCCACGCTGCTGGTGGGAATGTGAATTGGTACTTTACTAAAGGACAATTTGGCAATTCTTAGCAAAGCCCAAACATTTTTTATATCATAGTAATTCCACTTTTAGAAATTTATCCTAAGGCTGTAGTCCCAACCTTGACAATTTATCAGAATTGCTTGTGAAGCTTTTATGAACTACAAATTTCTGGAGATTCTGATTCCAGAGATTTGGGTGAGGTCTGGGAATCTGGGTTTTGAAAATAGTGATGTTATTTGGGCTTTTTTAAAAAAATTTCAAGTAATAAAGTTTTAAAAAATTGGTGAAAGTCTCCATCCTCCTCCACTTTCTCCCCTTACTCCCTGCAGGCAATCACACTGGACATATTTTTTCTGTTTTTCCACTCAATAACATATATTATAGTCATCCTTCCATTTCAGGAAACACAGATATCATATTTTAGTAGTTACTGCATGCATTGAAATAATTCAACATATTTAACCATGGTGGACGTTTCAAGATGGACGTTTGAGATTATTTTCACATTTTTGGTGTCATAAACAACAAAAACATGAATGTTCTTGACTGGATATCCATCTCTTTACCTGTGTGAGAATTTCTATAGGATGAATATTCAGAAATGGAACTGCTGAGTCACGTCAGACTTTGATACTGACAAATTGCTTTCCAAAATGGTTTTACTAAACGTAGCAGACAAACCAAACTGTCCACTGAAACTCCTGCTTCCTCTCTGACAGGATGCAGTAAGCCCTTGCAAGTGGGAAATTTCGCCCTTCCAGAAATTACATTTCTTAACATTCCTTGCACGATGCATGAGGCAGACAACTAGTTCCTCCTAATGGAAAGCAGACAGTGTGTCATTTCTAGGCCAAGATATCCCAGATATGATTGTGACTTCATGATCTTTCTCTTTATCTCCTATCTACAAAGACATGCAGTCCCCTTTGGAACAGCCAAGCCACACCATGGAAGGAACTTGGATCCTTGAATAGCAATGAAAAGGAAAAGAGTAAGATATTCTTATCCACATAATAGCCAAACATTAGACTGTTATGTATATCATAAATAAAATCCAATTGTCTGTTGTTTAATACAGTAACTAGGGTTATCCTCATTAATGTATCTGTTTACACTCATGTCAACAGTGGATACCTGTCCTAAAAACAACTCTACGGGGGCACCTGGGTGGCTCAGTCACTTAAGCATCTGACTCCAGCTCAGGTCATGATCTCAGGATCAGGATCCTGGGATCAAGCCCTAGGTCAAACCTCAGATGGCACCCTGTGATGGGCTCCACACTCAGCGGTGGGGAGTCTGCTTCTCCCTCTGCCCCTCCCTGCTTGTGCTCTCTTTCTCTCTCTCAAATAAATTAGTAAAATCTTAAAAAAATAAAAATAAAAACAACTCTACAGGTGATTTTGATGCATGGAGTTAAGGCCTACTATCCTAAAAAAAAAAAAAAAGACCAACTCTCCTAACAGAATAATCATATATATGAATGGACTTTTGATAATAGCTATGTGTACTTCACTTGTTTATACTGGTGAAGAACTGGAAAAAAGTAATAAATATCCAATTAATAGGTGAGTACAAATGATGCTGAAAAAGAATATTTAATGGAATTGAATGCCATTCCATGATTGTTTGATCATTTAAATGAATGCAATAAGCTTAGGAAGAAGGTGAGCCAAACAGTATTTATTTTTAAAATAAGTTAAGATCTATATGTAAGTAGAAATATCAGCAGGAAATATACTATAATATTAACAGTGGTTAGCAGTTAAAGATGGAATTACAAATGAGTTTTTCCTTTTTTACTTATCTTTGATTTTCTAAACTTTGTTTTTGGATCACCTCTGTAATAGAAATAAAGTTCTTTAAAAATTGGTTGGTATTATCGGGGTGCCTGGGTGGCTCAGTTGGTTGAGCATCTGACTCTTGGTTTTGGCTTAGGTTATGATATCAGAGTCATGAGACTGAGCCCCCAGAGTCAGCCTCCGTGCTCCGAGGGGAGTCTGCTTGAGGTTCTCTCCCTCTGTCCCCCTCCCCTTGCACTTGCCTTCTCTCCAATAAATAAATAAATCTTTTTAAAAATGGGTTGGTATGATAGTAACCTACATTAGCAAAAAGATATAACCTAAGGAACTCAGGATAAACCATCTACGTGGCTCTGGATTCATGTGGTTTGAGGTTCAACAGCTTAGGAAAGTTGGCTCCCTCGGAGAGGAGACCTGAAACCACACTTCTAACAAGGCCTCATAGACAGCAGTTTACCAACCAGTACATGATTGTTAATTGACTGGCAAGGTTGGAGATTACGACCTGTATGCAGAGCTAAAAAGAGTGACAAACACCTACAGACATAGGGCATTAATAGCCCCCCAAATACATTTTCTGTCTTCTAATGCATGAAGAACTAGTTTTCAAAAGCCAGATATTCTTCTGTTCACAGGTAAGTTCCTCGATTCACTGTAAGTGAACAATGGGAAAATGGTGTAATTAACAGCAGCATGACAAAAGGAGCCCTTTCCTGATGCCCATGTTGTTAGCGCCTTGGAGAGGCTCTGAAGTCTGTGTATACCATGCCTTTCCCTAGAGATTTTAAATAACAGGAAACAGATTGAGGTGGTTCAGCTGTGGTTTTAAAACCCAAAAGATGGGACACTCTGGGGGCCCTTCTTTGCTCTTTGATTTCGTGCTTGTAAATAAGAATGTAGGAGGGGAGAATGAGTGGTGTTAGATACCAATTATAGCACTTAAATGTGACAAACAAAGGTTAGATGGGAAGTTTTAAACTTCGTTTCGCTTATAAAGATGAAGTAGAGTAAGAATTGGAAACTAAAGGCTCATTTCTATAGGATTGATTAAATTATGGTATGTCTCTAAGATGTGAAGGATCTACATAAGAACACTGTGAAACATTGCTGAGAGAAATTAAAGATCTAAAATAAATGGATGTTTTGTAGTTACCAGGACCTGGGTCAGGGGTGAAGAGGAATGGGAGATGCCTGTCAAAGGGTACAAAGCTGCAGTTACACAGCTTGAATAAGCCTAGAGATCTAATGGGCAGCATGAGGACTATAGTAAATAATACTGTCCTGAATATTGGAAATATGCTAAGAGAGCAGATTTCAGGTAGATTTCAGATACACACAAGAACGGTAACTAACTACATAAGGAAATGATACTTTAATTAGCTTGGTTGTAGTAGTTCATTTCATTTCATCATGTGCAGGTATATCAAAATCAGCATGTTGAACACCTTAAATAAGAAAAAAACTAGGTTGTATTTTTGTATCCCATCTGGTAACTCAGCTTTGGAGAACAAAGAAGAGGTTACACTTCCAACTCATTCTGTAAAGTTAGTATAACCTTGAAAGCAAAGCCAGACAAGGACTGTAAAAGAAAAGGATATATTTGCAAGTAGATGTGAATCCTATATAAAATATTAGCAAGTCATTCGGCAGTATATAAAAACCAAAGTTTATCTCAGGAACATAACAACGGTTCAATATATGAGAATCTATGTCACACACATTAAGTATAGATTAAAAGAGATAAGTATATAAGAGATGTAGAAAAATCATTGGATAAAATGTGATATTCATCAAGATTTCTAAAGATCTCTGTAAACCAGGATTATAAGGAAATTTACTTACCATTACAAACTTACAGCAAACATTATCTTAATAAAACACTTCACCTGTTATGACTGCTTCACTTCAATATTGTAATAGAAATCTCAACCGATAAGGGAAGAAATAAGCATAAAATTTGGAAGAGAATAAATCTCTTCTTATTGCAGATATGAGAGTCTACAGAAAATAAGAGTCTGCATAAAGCTGGAATCAATAAAAGAGATCAGAAAGATTTGTATTCAAACACCAGTTGTATTCCTATTGACTAGCAATAATTATATAGAAAATGTAATAGAAAAAATATCCCTCAAAATATCAATAAAATGTAAAAAAATTCCTAGATTTTTTAATAAGAATTCATATTTATTCATTTATTTTATAGGAAGTATTTTTTAAAGATTTTTATCTATTTATTAATGAGACACACACAGAGAGAGGCAGAGACACAGGCAGAGGGAGAAGCAGGCTCCATGCAGGCAGCCCAATGCGGGACTCAATCCCAGATCTTGGGATCATGGCCCGAGTTGAAAGGTAGAGATGCTCAACCGCTGAGCCACTCAGGCATCCCAGGAAGTTTCTACCTTTTGACCCCCATTACTGATTTTTAAAAAAATTCCAGCATAGTTAATATACATGCCGTATTAGTTTCAGGTGTACAGTGTAGTGAGATTCAACAGTTTCACACATTACCCAGTGCTCATCACAAGTGCACTCCTAATCCCCTTCACCTATTTCACCCATCCTCCCTCACCTCCTCTCCAGTAACCAATGGTTCCTTCTCTACAGTTAAGAATGGTTTTTTTGGTTTGTCTTTCTCTTTTTTTCCCCTTTGTTTGGTTTCTTAAATTCCATGTGTGAGTGAAATCATACAATATTCCGTTTTCTCTGACTAGCTTATTTTGCTTAGCATTCATCTAGCTTCATCTATGTTGTTGCAAATGGCAAGATTTCATTCTTTTTATGGCTGAGTAATATTCTATCGTGTGTATATAGTATATGTTTATACACTATACAACTTCTATTCATTCAGACACCGGGGTCGCTTCCATTGTTTGGCTATTGTAAATAAACCTAGAGGTACATATATCTCCTGGGATAAATTTAAGGAAAGATATGTTGTAATTGCATGGGAAGTTTAAAAGCAGCAGTGAAGAATATAAAAGACCAAATACATGTATCGTTGACCGTTGAACAACATGAGTTTGAGCTGCATGGACCCACTTTACATGAATTTTTTTTCCAGAAATATATTGGAAAACTTTTTGGAGATTTGCAGCAATTTGAAAAAGCTCATAGATGAACCACATAGCCTAAAAATATCTGAAAAAATTAAGAAAAATATTTTCAGAAAGTGCTGATTTCAAGAAGAAAATCTTATCATCTATGTTTTGCTTATGGGCTCTAAATTGCATTTCCAATAATGGAATGACATTTGCTCCATTTTGTTAGAGATACCTATTGCAGTAAGGCAATAATCGTTTTTTCAATGTCAACTCTTCATTTATTAAACACGACACTGGGCCCTACTACGTGCTGGGCTCTGTGTTTAGCACTGGAGATGCAAAGGAGAATGAACTCAAGGACCTCTCAGTCTTGTGGAAGATACAGTTATGTAGACACATTACTTTCGGTTACTTCCTATTATTAACTTCCTACTGCACTCCACTCAGAATTGACCAAACTCATCTTGCTCTCCCACTTCCTTCCCCAAATGCAATCTTCATTATGCAACAATGTCCACATAATAACCCAAACTAAAACCTTCAGTCATCTCTCATTTCTCACTCACGGATTTCACATCTGTTCACTCATTACATGCCAATTCTTTTACCAAACTGCCTCACAACTCCAGCACATTTTTTTCCATCCCCACTGTCACTGCCCAGCATCCTGTTTCCTTTCCTTTTAATTATTGCAATAATATCCAAATGTCTCCATGCCCCTGTTTTTACCTCTTCCACACTATCCTCCACATTGTTCCCATCAAGTCTCTATGTCTATCTCTTGCCTCTTTCTCTGGGAAGACTTTTTATTGTTCAGGGAAAGAAATACAAGAAGCTAATGGAGAAGATGGGGTGAGCTGATGGTACAGAGAACCAATGAGATACAAATTTTTTTCCAAAGTAAATCCTGACAGATATGAGGTAGGTTATGAGAACCTGGTAAGTATGAAAGGCTGCTACCCATTTCTGTTTCTCACTCCTAGATATTTTTACTGAAGCAGAGATCCCAGATTAGAGGATATAAAAGAGGAACCTTCCTGAAAACAGATAGACAAAGGGTCTTCTCATTCTTTAGCCATCAACATACGTCTTGGCTATCCATACCACATTAGCACCTTACTGTGGAGCCCACTTAGGAGCCCACTCAGCAGCTGGGAGTGAAGGTCTATGTTCTTGACCAAAGTTAACCCATCAGAGAATAACTATGGTCTTAGAGTGCCGATGATCAACCATGTACCAAGTACTTGGCTTTCGATCCTCATTTTTGGGAAGAAGAAGAGAGACAGGTATTAACTGAGCAAATCTTTTGTCCTTTGGTCATCTCTTGGCAGTAATGCAAGTGTAGAGGGTGCCTGGTGGCTCAAAGAGAAAACCAACTTCTTTTCCTATTATGAACATCTCATTGATAAATTAAAACAAATGCCTTTAAAGTGGTTTGGATCACGGGGATCCCTGGGTGGCTCAGCGGTTTGGCGCCTGGCTTTGGCCCAGGGCGGGATCCTGGAGTCCAGGGATCAAGTCCCGCATTGGGCTCCCGGCATGGAGCCTGCTTCTCCCTCTGCCTGTGTCTCTGCCTCTCTCTCTCTCTCTCTCTCTCTCTCTATGTCTATCATGAATCAATCAATCAATCAATCAATCTTAAAAAAAAAAAGTGGTTTGGATCAGTTGAAGGCAATCACTCAATGCCCATGAACTAAAATGAGTTATCTACTAAGTTCAGATATTTACATGATCATAACTCAGTCAAACCACAATTTTCAATATAAACATAAATTGGTTTCAAACTGACAATTGTTTTCTAACTTTTTGACAAGTGGATTTGTTTTTTCTCTAATTTGTATGCTTTTGTTTATTAAACTAACTTCTGCAAATGTACATAAAAGTGTTTCAAAAAGCAAATGTTTAAGGTTGCAAGGATTATGAACTATCTTTAAGTATCTTTCTGGAAAGCTTCCAGATCACAATGGATTCAGGCCAGTTTGGCAGCTTTCCTATAGGTCTTCATCTTCATATAATAGGGACAACTAAAATAGAAAACTTAAAAAAAAAAAACACCTATTAGCAGAATGACACAATATCTGCCTGATTTTTTCTTCACAACCACCATGACATGCCTAGCAAATGATGCCAAGGGATAACAAAAGTCAACATGTGACTCTAAACATCCTCATATCTTCTTTCTCAGCTAACATCTATGTCTCTATACAACGTTCCCGATGGCGTGGTTAGTCATCACACTATAGGCCGTAGAAATCCAATTTTCTTCTTGGTCACGGCTGCTCGCTCTGGGGTTGACAGCTCCTCCCTAAACCTCTGTTATAGTCACAGGGCACATCAGTATGTTTGGAGTTTCCATGTCAGCTCCATGTAGCCTTCCTGTTTCCCAAACCAAGGGTTGAACTTGACTTTTCATCACATGAATAGCTTACTTTTTATTTCCCTTTGACAAACTACAGCTAGGTTTTGTGTTAAGAAAAATAAAATTTATTCAAACTCTGGCTCAGTTCTCTAAATTCAAATCCTTTGAGGAGAGGAAATATAGGGGCTGGAATGAGGAAAGAAAAATCTTTCAACCTCAGGAGTATCTTCTACAGCAGATCAGGAGCAGGTTGTCCTAGAGAGAAAACTAGCTCTGGATGTTTTCGGTAGAAACATATATTCATGCCACACTTTGGCCTAAACACCTTTGATTGCTCCCCATTGCTGAAGTCCAAATGGCTCAGCATGGCATTCGGGGTCTTCGTAGAACTCCCTTTTAATGATTTAAGTGCCTAGCTTGTTGAGGATAAGCATTTTGTCATTGTGTTCCTACTCTTGTTTTTTTCTCTAGGATTCTCTTTCTTCCCTTCTCTTCTCTTCACAGTCCCGAATCATCCTTCTAGAATCACCTTAAATGTTCCCAACTCTGCCAATTATTATTGTAGATACTTCTGCCATGGTGCTTACCCCACTGCATTATAAACATTTATTTGCACTTTTGTCTCCATTCTAAATCGCAAAATTTTGAACATCAGGATTTTATCTCTGTTCTCTTCACCTTGCGTTTTCAGTCATCATTAGAGCCTGATGTTAAAATTCATATGATGAAACTAATATTCAATCAACAAATATCTATGCAGTAGGTACAGTATTCCCCAGAGCAAATTACATGAGCCTTACTTTAAAAAATCTAAGCTGTCATTTGGATTTAAAAAAAAAACACCTATGTACACCAAACATAAAGTAACTATTGCATAAAGAAGCTCTGGACTATGGCATAAATTTCAAAGAGAATCAGAATTCAGAGAAAGGACATACCACTGTCGACTCAAGTACTAGACTGTTAGAGAAGACAATAATAATGAGGGAGAACAATCCAGGCAGCCTTGGATAAGAGACAGGCTTGGAGGAATTTACACAAAATGATTCATGAATGAAATTCCAGGTGGGCAGGATCTTGAGTTGACCATGCTGGATGTGCACAGGACAAGGAATGGCAACGCACACCATCTGCCTTCTGCTGACCATCCCCGATTATGCAATGAACAGAATCTTGACAAGTAATTCCTGTTTCACCTTTAACAGCACAACAGGTACGTCTCTAAGCCTATGGGATATGAGCACTGTGACACTGGCACCTGGTAACTGTCTCAGATGAAAACAGATCTGGGGTGTGTGTGCAGGGGACTTGGGGAAAATAACCGTGGAGTGAATGGCACACTGGCTCCGGCTCATGGGCATGTGAGGTGAACGACTGAACCCTCCACTCGGCTCTCTCAGAGTTAACACCGAGTGGTGATACCGGGTTGTTTTCAGGTCATAGGCTGAGGTCACCCCTTCACTTCTCTGTGTGGTACACTGAGGGGAAGGAAGAGGAGTGACCTGAGAAGGCAGCAGAGTTAGATGGTAAGATCTGGCAAGTTCGGAGTAGATCAGCAGTAAAAACAGCTTTTCTCCCCCCTCCCTTCCTATTGCAAAAATGTTTCTGACCCTGCACCTTGTCATACGAAAAATCCACCTGATACTCAGGACCAACAATAGGATTTTTGCAGATGGGGTGAGAAGAAACTCCCCATCGCTCAACTTTCAAGGTGCCCTCAGCTCCGGCACATATTTTTTGTTCAGGCAAATGCAAATGAGAAACCCTCTGAGGAAGAGGCCACGGTGAGGCAGAGAACAGAACTTGTGGGGTGTGGGTTACACTTGTAAGCGCCCCCACACCAACAGGGCCTAAAACTCTCACTAACAGAACGTTACCCTGGTCAGTGACAAACAGTCTGTGGGTGGTGGGACTGCTAACCACAGAGCTAATGCCAAAACCCCGAGCACAGTCTTCTAATTGATGGAGATTTTTTTTTTCTATTATTAGACAAGATTGCTGATGCCTGCTTCCCTTTACCCGCCCAACACCAATTTTTGAGGAATGGCCATAGAATTTCCTCTAAGTGAAAAACCAAAACATAGGAGGTGTGAATTGTTTGGACTGTAAGCTTTATGACTTCCTCCGGTAGCATCTCTCCTGCTGAAAATGTGACTGGTAACACAGTAAGGGCTCATTCAATATCTGTCGACCAAATATGAAGATTGCTACACGATATTTATAAAAGACAAGCCCAGCACAAAGTGACATGGGAAGTATGAAAATGAAGACATGAATTCATTTACAGGTTGGCAAATGGTAACAAAAAGAAATAAATTTTACAATGAAAAATAGTAAGTGGATCAAAAAAAGGATATTTTAAGTGGGTTTTTTAAAGTTTAATTGACCAACATTGTCTTGTACCTATGCCCCTCACAAAATAGTAATAGGTACATTAAGCCAAAGATTTTGAAGTTTAGAAGTGATGATAAATCCAAATTAATAGAAAATGATTTCAACATTCATCAATGTTAACTTTTTTTTTTAATATTTCATTTATTTATTTCAGAGACAGAGAGAGCACGAGTGGGCGCAGAGGAAGAGGGAGAAGCAGGGTCCCTGCTGAGCAACGAGCCTGACGTGGGACTCCATCCCAGGACACCAGGATCATGAACTGAGTTGAAGGCAGAAGCTTAACCAACCGAGCCACCCAGGTGCCCCTTCAACATGTTAACTTAAAAAAAAAATAAACATAATTTTCTAACAGGTCTCCCCAAATTCCTCTGGACTCACAACAGTTTAATAGCCAGAGAGAGCTTTTAAAACAGAGATCAGTTCATGTTACACTCCGATCAAACCTACCAATGGCTTCTCATTACACTCAGAATAAGATTTGGATTCCTCGCCAAGCCCCCAAGCTTCTCTACAAGACAGTTCTCACACACCTCTCTGATCTCATCATCTTATGTTATTTCATATTTTAGATACAATCCCCTATTTATCTAATAACTGCTAAGTTTTGTCCATTTAATAGACATTACTTGGATTTTTTTCTGATATCTCATGTTGTGCTTTCAATGTTTTTTTACAGATGCTAAATATTTATTTTTTTATTCTTTTAATTTCTTCTGCACTCTATTTTCACTTGTAGTGGTACTTTTGAAATTTGACCATGCATCCTAAATATCTCTACTCAATTTCCTTTAGTAGTATCTATGTGGTGAACTTTCAAGGTTGCATAATAATTTCTCTGGGTATAGAATTGATGGATATTGTATTCCAGCTCTGTGAAGAAATTATTCTACTCTTCTCTCTCTCTCGTTTCTGTTTTAAATTTGGCTCTAGTTTGTCTCTCATTTCTGTATGGGTAATATATTTGATCTCTCTTGCTACTTTTGGGAACTTTTCTTTCTTTCTGAAGTCCCTCCTGCTTGGGATCTATATTTCTAGAATCCAGGAATGATGTATGACAGTCTCCAGTGCAGCCTCTATTTACAGCTATGTTTTATAGTTAAAAAATTTTTATTTGGTTCTACAATTTCTTCTAATGTGATGAACTAACCTATGCAATTAAAAGTCTGTTCTAGGGGATCCCTGGGTGGCTCAGTGGTTTAGTGCCTGCCTTCGGCCCAGGGCGTGATCCTGGGGTCCTGGGATTGAGTTCCATGTCGGGCTCCCTGCACGGAGCCTGCTTCTCCCTCTGCCTGTGCCTCTGCCTCTCTCTCTCTCTCTCTCTCTCTCTGTGTGTGTGTGTGTGTCTTTCATGAATAAATAAAATAAAAAAAATAAAAGTCTGTTCTATTTTTTCTAGCATTTCTATGTATTTTTAGTGGGACAGTTTTTATTTATCTAAAATTATAAGTTGATCCTGAAATTATGGATTATTTCAAAATGAATAGCGAGAGTACTACATGTTAACGTATATAAAGTGGTTCTCAAAAATATATAAAGTTAAATTCATTTATAAAAAAAAGAGAAAGACTCAACATAAAGTTCTTGAATAAAAAAGTTAGTAAAAGAAAAAAGTAAACTAAAGAAGTAAGATGGATACACCACCAGATTGACATGTGATATATGACCACTACAGGTATGCCAAGGATATGGAGCCACGACTCTATTAGGAGAGCAAAAACTGGTTTCGCCGTTTTGGAAAACAATTTTGGGATTACCAAGTGCAATGAAAGATGTACATACTCTATGATTCAGCAATTCCACCCCTAGGTATCTATCCTAGAGAATTTCATGCACATTTCATGTGCTCCTTGGTGAACATGTGCTGAACAAGAATGTTCAGCCCAACATCAGTGGAAACAGTGAAGAAATACTAGAAGTAACCCATATGCACATCAACAGTGAAATGCGTAGGCCTTGATACTCACACAACAGGATACTACGTGACAATGAAAATGAATGAACTGCTGCGGCACATGTCAACACAGGTCAATCTTAGGAACAAGATTAAGTGAAGAAAGAAAACTGTCAAGAATAAATACACTTTTGATCCAACTTACATAAGATTCTGTGACTTGCAAACCTATATAGTATGTTGTCTAGGTCTAGGGATGCCAACATATGGGGTAAAACTGTAGCAAAAAGGAAGAGACTGGTAAATGAAAAATTTAGACTAGTAGTTACTTTGGATGAGGAGAAAGCAGAGTGGAATTAGAGAAGGGGCACAGGAGACTTCTAAGATTCTGGAGACCACTGGGTACAAAGCGGCAACAGCCAACCTTCTATCCACACATACATGGATAGACGTCTGGAATGACACTCATCAAATATTAATGTGGTTATATGTAGGCAGTAGATTTTGGATTATCGTACATTTTTTTTGCATTTTTTCTGTTTTCTGTACTACTTCAATTTTTTTATTATGAATATGCACCATTTTAATTATTTATTCATTTATTTTTTAGAGTGCACATACATGCACGGGGTGGGAGGGACAGAGAGAGAGAAACACTTTTTTTTTAAGATTTTATATTTTCATGAGAGAGAGAGAGAGAGAGAGAGGGAGAGAGAGAGAGAGACACAGGCAGAGGGAGAAGCAGGCTCCATGCAGGGAGGTGGATGTGGGGGACTGGATCCCAGGACTCCAGAATCACACCCTGAGCCGAAGGCAGATGCTCAACTGCTGAGCCCTCCCAGGCATCCTGAGAGAAAGAAAATCTTAAGCAGGCTCTGCAACATGGGGCTCAAGTGCATGACCCTAAGATCATGACCTCAACCAAAATCAAGAGTTAGACCCTTAATCAACTGAGCCTTCATCCTGTGGGAGAAGATAGAGAGGAAGGTTGTCATAGACTGCATATTTGTGTCTCCTCAATTGATATGTTGAGTCCTAACCCCTAATGTGATGCTATTAGGAGATGGAGCCTCTGGGAGGTGATTAGGTCATCAGGGCAGAGCCCTCAGGAATGGGGTTAGCATCTTTATAGAAGAAAACCTAGAGCATTCCCTCCCCACTTGTGCCATGTGAGGTCTAGTGAAGGAACAGCTGTCTCTGAACCAGGAAGCTGAATCAGGCACCCAATCTGCCCATACCATAACTTCCTTTCCTCCAAAACCGTGAGAAATAAATGTTATTTAAAATTCACGCAATCAATTGTATTCGTTACAGCAGCCTGACCAGACAGAGATATGGTGAGGAAGATGAATAAGGAAAAGGGGCTTGCAATTGAAAGCCCAAGAACAAAGATCCAGCAAACCCTTAGGCGTTTACCCAAATGGGTTGAAAACATGCCCACCCAAAACTCTGCACGTGAATGTTACTGTCAGTTTTATTCGAAATTGCCAAAAATGGATCAACAAACTATAGTACCTGCTGCATACAAGGGAATATCGCTCAGCAATGATTAGAAATGAGCTCTCAGCTTACAAAAGGACATGGAGGAAACTTAAAAGCATATTTCTAAGTGAGAGAAGTCAATCTGAAGTCTAGATACCATATGAGTCCAACTATATGACATTTTGGAAAATGCAGAACTAGAGAAAAAGTAAAAAGACCAGTGGTTGCCAGGGGGTTGGGGTAAGGAAGAGAAGGATGAACTAGCAGAGCAGAGGAGATTACGTGACATTATGCATTTGTCAAAACCTATAGAATTGGACAGCACCAAGAGTAAACCCTCACATCATCTTGGACCATAAGTTAATAATAATGTACCACACAGGTTCATCCACTGTAACAGATGTACCATACCACACAAGAGGTTTCTAATGGGAGAAACTGGGGAGAGGCAGGTAGAGAGGGAGTATAAGGGAACTTTCTGTACCTTCTAAGCTTTTCTATAAATCCAAAACTGCTCTAAAAAATAGTCTGTTGGTTAAAAAAACAAAACAAAACAAAACAAAAAAAAAAACAAGAACAGGGCAAAGAAAGCATTCTTAAAAGATTTAGGCATATATTTCTTTTTAGCAAATCCTATTCTTACCACATTCTTAACAGTTTTGTAATGCTTCTAACACCCCTGGGGTACGTACTAGTGTGATGAAGAAACTGAGGCCAGAGAGTGTAAACATCTTGGTGGGAGCTGCAAGCAGTGCTTCACAGGGCAGGATTGGCGAGGCAGTCCTCGCTCCCAGTCTCCACCTGACGCTGCCTCCCCTGCCTCCCCAGGAGGGGCAAAGGTGAGCTGGACGTCCTGCCCAGCTGCTTCCCAACTCAGAGTAAAGCACAATATTGAAACCGGAGACCTCAGCTGCTCTCTAAAGAACTAAGTTTGTCTTACGCC
This sequence comes from Nyctereutes procyonoides, assembly GCF_905146905.1. Classification (NCBI taxonomy): domain Eukaryota; kingdom Metazoa; phylum Chordata; class Mammalia; order Carnivora; family Canidae; genus Nyctereutes; species Nyctereutes procyonoides. The sequence goes on from NW_026575132.1 coordinate 1,696,130, forward strand.
AGTTTAATTCCCCTGGAACTGTACTGTTTGTTCTTTTTTGCTAAAATAGTTAAAATGGATTGCATTTAAAATCTCAGAGGATGAAAATGTTCAAACCAGATAAGCACAGTATCAACAGACTTTTGATAGGAGGCTTTTTTTCTCTTTTAATTCTTGAGGAAGCAGTAAGACTTGTTGGGCAGCTGGATGGCTCGGTGGTTGAGCGTCTGCCTGCGGCCCAGGGTGTGATCCCGGGGTCCCGGGATCGAGTCTTACATTGGGCTCCCCACATGGAGCCTGCTCCTGCCTCTGCCTGTGTCTCAGCCTCTCTCTCTGTGTCTCTCATGAATAAATAATAAAATAGTTGACAATATTCTCTATTACTATTTTTTACTGTATTGTTACTATTTTTTACTGTATTCTGAATTTATACAAATACCTGATAAGGACAGCTTACAGAACGAATGAAAGAGCAAGTGTTTTGTCAATTCAAAATATCTTAACCAACCAAACCATTCTTTGAGTTCCTAGTTCGTAGTAGAACCACAGTGGGTACTGGAGGGAGTCAGGGAGGTCAAAAAAAGGAGGTCAGGCTTTGACTTCAAAGAGCTTGTGACCTGCTTAGACACATCCAGCCAGAAGAGATGCTGGTTATCTCGCAACCCACGCTCCATGACGGATGAGAATACAGGCTAACATGGCTGAAGATTTCCTTAATACACGGGGACCTCCACAGGTCCTCTAGAAGTAACTGGGGATGGGGCTGGGGTAAGAAGGGTGGCACTGCACTCCTAGCCACGGAAAGAGGTTCAGAGTCTTTCAAGAGTGAGTTTGGTATGTTTGGGAACAAGGAGAAGATCTATTTTCGGGGGGCAGGGATGGTAAGGGAGCTGGAGGCAGTTTGTTGGGAAGGGTCTACAGAGATAAGATGCTGGAGGTGACATAAGATGCTACAGTGACATACGAGAAGAGTTTTTGCTGGAGATGAAATGGGAATGGGAGTTACTGCAGGTTCTTGAACTCAATCAAAATCTTATCTCCACCTCTAAAAAAAATGAGCTGTAAATTTACCCTTGATTTATCCTAAGAAAAATCCTGTTATTTTCCCTAGTCAACAACAAAAAGTGTTCATTGGAAGCCTATTTTTTGCCAGAATAGAAACTCCAGTCTTCTTTACAATCCCAAAAAGTAAATAAGGATCATTCCCATTTACATGAAAAGATGTGAGAATTCAGAAAGATTAAGTGATTGCCCAAGGTCATATTGTGAGAATTTCAAATTTCCGAATTTCCAAAGACCATGCATCACCCATTTTATCCATCTGCATCCTTCTAGCCAAGTAACTTGTAAGATCTTTGCTTCTAGGCAAGATAAATATTATTGACACACACACACACACACACACGATACACTACATAATTTTAATTTTAGGCTTTGGGGGCCAATCTCTGCGATAACTATTCAAGAATGCCACTGCAATGTAAAAGCGGCCATAGTCAATATGTAAATGAAGCATATGGCTATATTCCACTAAAATACAAAAATATGAATTTCATAGAATTTTCACATCACAAACTTAATTTATTTTTATTCTTTTTCAACCACTTAAAGATGTAACAACATTCTTAGTCATGAGGCCTCATAACAGGCAGTGACCTACTCACATCTGACTTCATATTTAGCAATGTGCCCACCCCTGTTTTAGTTTATTGATTAGAGCACTAAGCTAATGAAGCCAAGGTCAAATGTCTTAACCCTGTAAGAGACAGCTTGCTTTATACTGTGAAAAATCCTGTTTTGTTGGCAAGAAGCTATTTTCCTACCTGGCCAAGTGTTTTGCAAGTTGTAGGGGATTAGAAGGGCAAAGACAGCTCAGTGAAATCCATACAACAAACAGAACAACATCTATGTCCCTCCCACAAATGTTAGTAACTTCCAGTACATTTCTATTACAGTCTAGATAAAAATTTCTAAAAATACATGCACTATAACTTTGGGATTTTAAGAATGCCTCACTGAAAAGTGGCAGATGCACTTTTCATGTTGCCTGATACATTGCATAGCCACTCAGGAAATATTATAGCAGTTCCTATTCAGAGTTCATTATGAATGTTAGCACAGCTCAGTTTAACTCAGTATTAGCCTACCCTTAATTCTTTAGATCCCTATTTCCCTCGCTTCACTCATTTAGCTCCTTCTTCAATGAATATTACACATCTACTATATATCCAGTTTTGAGGCAGGCGCTGGGAATTCACAGTTGAATACTAAAGTTCTCAGTTTGGGGGAGAAGACAACTCACAGAATTTACACTGATGTAAAATATACTAAATGCCATGGTACAGATGTGTTGTGGGAACACAGATGGATGGGCTTTGCCTGGCCAAACCTTTGCAGAGCTAGAGGCTAGAAACCTAGAGCTAGGGGCTAGAGAGTACCAAGAAACACTTTTGAGGGAGGTGAGATGTGAGCCAAATCTGGAAGGATATATACAACCACAATACTAACTAGATTGTTCTAGGAGAGAGAAGGCAAGGGAAGAAACGGGAGATAGCCATGAACTTAACGTCTTTCAAATCTTCGGTCCAGTCTTAAACATAACTGGTAAATAGTCACATTAAAATCACACATACCTCCCCACTTATAGTGTATTTCAGATTCAAAATTTCGTAAAAAGCAAACATTAATTAATAAAATGGAGCACAAAACTTAACATGATAAGAGAATTCAAATTTTCCCTCTTAAATCTGAATTGAAAATAACATAAGGGTACATATTTAATTTTTTGGCTGAATTTAAGACACATAAATCCAAACATTTTTGAAAAAGTAAAATGCATTCTCACCTGAAGGACTTTCCTAATTCTTTTTAGATTGTGTATCAAGAGTAGGTTTTTCTCTTTGGAAACACGACCTAACTGTTCATCCAGTTGTATTAACAAGTTTTGAAGAAGAATTGTTGCCATGGTTTCATTGTTGGAAGCTGCCTCCCTAAAAAACAAAAGTGTTATTATGCAACAGGAAACAACTTAGTGAAATGTCTGCTTTTTTACCATACTAATTTTGGTAAAATCTATTCTACAGTGGCAAGCACTTAAAGTTTTTACAAATTAAACTGTACACTTAAAAGCATACTCAACATCACTAATCATTAGGGAAATGCGAATCAAAACATGAGGTACTACTTCATACCTAGTAGGATGGCCATTACTGAATCCTCAAATAACAAGTGTTGGTGTGGGTGCAGAGAAACTGGGACCCTTGTGCCTTGCTGATGGAAACGGGAAATGTACAGCCATTGTGGAAAATAGGATAGATACTTTTCAAAATATAAGTACTGAGTTACAAACAGCAATTCCACTTCTGGGCAGGAACTGACAGCAGGTCCTTGAACAGATATTTGTACATCAGTGTTCATGTTAGTTTTATTCATAGTAGCCAAAAGGTAGAAACAACTCCAGTGCTAATTGACAGATGAATAAACAAAATGTGGTATACATTTACATAGAATATCACTCAGCCTTAAAAAGAGAAGGAGGGGGCTCCCTGGGTGGCTCAGCGGTTTAGCGCCTGCCTTCGGCCCAGGGCATGATCCTGGAGACCCGGGTTCAAGTCCCACATCGGGCTCCCTGCATGGAGCCTGCTTCTCCCTCTGCCTGGGTCTCTGCCTCTCTCTCTCTCTCTGTCTCATGAATAAATAATAAAAACTAAAAAAAAAGGAATGGAAGTTTCTAAAAAAAAAAAGAGAGAGAGAAGGAAATTCTGATACATGCTACATGAATGAACCTAGGAAAAATTTGGTAAGTGGAATACACCAGCCACAAAAGCACAAATATTGTGTGATTACACTTACATGAAGTACCTAGAATAGTCCTATTCAGAGAGAGAGAAAATAGAATGGTGTTTGCCAGGACTGGGGGGCCAGAGGGTGAGGAGTTATTGGTTAATGAGGCCACAGTTTCAGTTTGGGAAGATGAAAAAGTTCTGGAGATGGATGGTGGTGATGGTTTGTACAGCGACGTAAATATACTTAGTGCCACTAAACTGTGTATCTACAAATGGCTAAGACGGTAAATGTTATGTATATTTTATCACAATAAAAAAGAGGACTATTCAAAGAAAAAAGGTTAACTGTACATGATAAACAGAGCTTTAAGGAAAGATTGTAAAACATAATAAGAAAAAATAATTATTTATATTGTGTCTGTATGTTGAAAATTGATGTAAGCGATAGGTTTACTTCTTGGCTTTTTAATATTTAGAAATTACTGGGATTTGGGCTTACAAAAAAACCAAAGTGCCAGAAGCACTAAATTGTCATCTACAATACATGAAACCAGAAAGGACAAGGATTTTCCTTTGAGGAAACTTTCCAAATCCTTGAAGAAAGTTCTCGATCTGAAATAATGTATGTACTCAGTCAAAAGCAGATCATAGGATAAATTCACAAGGATAGAGCATAAGGCATTTGTATATCAGCCTCTAAGGAAAATACAATAATGTTTGATCCTACCAGTCTTGATTTTCAATCCACTGAGCCAACAGATGTCGAATTTCCATAGGAAAGTTGTCATCGTAGAATTGATCTACTTGCTCCAAAAATTTGATTTCTAACTGTTGGACTTGATTCCACTGAGACATGCTATAAATGAAGAGGTAAAATTAGAGTTTAAAAATAACGTTAATGATTGTGGTACATGGTTCACGCCTGGGTGGCTCAGTCGGTTGGGCATCTGCCTTCTGCTCAGGTCACGATCCTGGGGTCTGGGATCAAGCCTTGCATCAGGCTCCCTGCTCAGCGGAGAGTCTGCTTCTCCCTCTGCCTTCTACTCCCTCTGCTTGTGCTATCACTTTTTCTGTCAAATGAATAAATAAAGTCTTTAAAAAAATTTACTGTGGTACATGGGCGTTTTCCTTTGGATTTAAAAAAATTATTTATTTATTTATTTGGGAGTGAGCAAGCAAGAGAGAGAATGAGCACAAATGGGGGAGAGGCAGAGGAAGAGGGAGAGGGGGAAGCAGACTCTGCTGAGCGCAGCAAGCCTATGTGGGGCTCGAACCCAGCACTCTGGGATCATGACCTAAGCTGAAAGCAGACGCTGAACCACTCAGGTGTCCCTCGCTCAGACTTCAAAGAAAGACAATGTCGTCCATTAGTTAAGTAACTGGAAAAAATTTTCTTTTATAGTCACCCTATTTAAGACAACAGTAAAGAGACAATGCCTTCCATCCAAAGATAAAGCAATTCTTAGCTTTTCCCTAAGTCATCTCTAATAAAGGAAAAAAAGTTCTCTGTTCCCAAACCACATCCTGCTTTGGTCTAACAGGAACTCCAGAACTTTCTCCAGAAAGCTTTCACTCCCCCTCAACACCTCCACTCTGTCACACAAATCTGTGTTGTCAACAAACTCCTTTCCTTCCTTTGCTCCCTCTGCACTCTTGACTTTGAGCAACCAGAAGGCAAACATATTCAACTGTACCTTCTCAGAACCTCGTAAGACTTTCCGCGTGAAGAGCCCCCAATAAAAGTCGCTCCTACCCAACCCTTCTTCTTTTCTTTTTTTTCCCCAACCCTTCTTTATTTCAGATGTGTCTGGCTTCCAGACTCATGCTCGCATTCCTAGACCTCTAGTCGAATGTGGTCTTTGCCTTATGAAGAGTTTCACGTATGCATTTCTGTGGGCTCTAATTCTTTCAGGTTGAAATATCTCTAAATCAATACATATTTATATTTCTCTGTATGATGATCCACTATGACTGTGCAGAGCTTTTAAAGTCTACTCTTCATTAGTCTCTGATGTGCACCTGAGAGTGGTTAACCCCTCAGGTTAACTGAGGAGGAAACCACACTTGATACGTATTTCGCAGCCTGTCACAAAACAAAAGTATGCGTTTCCTCCACGGTACCCTACTCTGGCCAATTTAGAAGCTTTAGGCATTTCCTAACACAGGGGGATTAATAGGACAGTCTTTTTTTTAATTTTTTATTTATTTATGATAGTCACATAGAATGAGAGAGAGAGAGGCAGAGACACAGGCAGAGGGAGAAGCAGGCTCCATGCACCGGGAGCCCGACGTGGGAATCGATCCCGGGTCTCCAGGATCGCGCCCTGGGCCAAAGGCAGGCGCTAAACCACTGCGCCACCCAGGGATCCCTAGGACAGTCTTAATTAAGTTACAGTATTTTGCTTTTTCCAAAGCCAAAGTTCCGATTGTTTTATCAGCAATTTTAGATCAAGGAACAAAACTTTTACATGGTTAATCACCACAATATTTTGGCCTTGTAATAAGTTAAGATTTCTTTTGCCTATAAGGTCACAATAACATATTTCATATATTTCATATACATATTCCTCAGGTTTCAAATGGAACCATTCTCAGGGCACCTTTTCTCTGACCTAAATCTATAGAGGAATGTTTTGCTAAAAGAAAGGAACTGGAAAAAGAAATAATGTTTTATTTCTACATCATTTCATATCTTGAAGACTTTTACATGCTCCACTCTAGGCATGTTGTAAGTGCTCAGCGAGTGCTTGGCAAGGGAGTGGCAATTCTGGGGTGGCTACGAACAGGGCAGGTGGAGAGTAAATTTTACTCCAACTTTAGAAATGAAAAAAAAAAATTGGAGGGACAAGGAAGATGACTCCTATCCAAGATGCACAGCACCCAAGGACCAATCCGAGGTCTCCTGACATCAGACACCGTCGTCTTTGCAGATGCTGGTAGAGATAGACAGACAGACAGGTAGACAGACAGATAGACAGACGGACAGATAGACTGATAAACAGATCACATAAAACTGGAATAGTTGTTCCGGTGCCACAGTGACACTGTCCTACTAGGTCCTTGCCAACTTATTCCAGGCACCGGTGAGAGAGCAGGAGCTGCAAATGCCACTACAATTGTCACTGCTATGATTTGGACCAAGATCTGTTTTCTAAGAATTCACTGGACTGAACACGTGGCAAAGCTGGGGAGCTCAGTCCCAGGCCCTGGGGCCCCGTCCAGAGGGCGACTGAGGCCCTCTCCCCGGAGGCAGCCCCTAGACAGGTCTGCAGTCATCCTTTCAGTCTCTAATGGCCAATTCTCCTATCACAAGGAATCTGGGCAACATCCCTTCTGAGAACCGAGCGCCTGTCCACTTTCCTGGGGCGCCTGGCGCGGCCCAAGGGCGGCTCGAGGCCTTGGGGGCCGCACCCCAGTCGGGGCCACAGCACCTCTTCCGGATGCCAGGCCCAGGCCCGGGCCCGGCCCACAGTTCTGCCCAGAGGAGCCAGTGGGGGAGCGGGGGGGGGGGGTGCTGGCGTCCAGGGCCGTGGGAGCCACCCCCCAGCCCCCAGGGCCGCTAGGACACCTCCCCCCACCCCGGCGTGCAGGGCCGCGGGAGCTCCCCCATCCTCCAGGGCCGCGGGGACATCCCCCACCCCCGTGGTCCAGGGCTGGGGACACCCCCATCGTCCAGGGCCTCGGGAGCCACCTCCCGTCGTCCAGGGCCGCGGGGACATCCCCCACCCCCGTGGTCCAGGGCTGGGGACACCCCCATCGTCCAGGGCCGCGGGAGCCACCCCCCCCCCCGTCGTCCAGGGCCGCAGGGACATCCCCCACCCCTGTGGTCCAGGGCTGGGGACACCCCCATGTCCAGGGCCGCGGGAACTCCCCCATCATCCAGGGCCGCGGGGACATCCCCCTCCGTGGTCCAGGGCCGGGACACCCCCATCGTCCAGGGCCGCAGGAACACCCCCTGCCGTGGTCCAGGGCCGCGGGAGCCACCCTCCCCCCGTCGTCCAGGGCCGTGAGGACACCTCGCCCCCCAATCATGCAGGGCCGCGGGAGCTCCCCCATCGTCCAGGGCCGCAGGGACATCCCCCTCCGTGGTCCAGGGCCGGGGACACCCCCATCGTCCAGGGCCGCAGGGACACCCCCCACCGTGGTCCAGGGCCACGGGGACACCCCCATCGTCCAGGGCCGCGGGAGCCACCCCCCGTCGTCCAGGGCCGCGAGGACACCTCGCCCCCCAATCATGCAGGGCCGCGGGAGCTCCCCCATCGTCCAGGGCCGCAGGGACATCCCCCTCCGTGGTCCAGGGCCGGGGACACCCCCATCGTCCAGGGCCGCGGGGACACCCCCCTCCGTGGTCCAGGGCCGCAGGAGCCACGCCCCGTCGTCCAGGGCCGCGAGGACACCTCCCCCCCCCCCCCCACCGTGGTCCAGGGCCGCGGGGACACCGGCATCGTCCAGGGCCGCGGGAGCACTCCCTCGTCGTCCAGGGCCGCGGGAGCTCACCCATCGTCCAGGGCCGCGGGGACACCCCACCCCGTGGTCCAGGGCCGCGGGGACCCTCCCCCCCACCCCCGTCGTGCAGGGCCACGGGCCGTACTGCAGGGGATCCCACAGGAGCAGGAGCAGCAGCAGCAGCAGCAGCAGGAGCAGAAGCAGCAGGAGCCGGAGGAGGCCCGGCCTACTCACCCGGCGTCGGCCCAGGCCTCGCGCGGCGTCCAGTCCCGTGGGAGGCGCCCTCCGCAGTCCCAGGACCCAGGACCAAGGACCCAGGACCGGCCGCGGGCGCCGTCGTCAGCCGCGGATTTGCATTTCTCCGCCCCCTCGAGGCTTTCCTGTGCGTCAGCCCAGAGGCTCCGGGACTTTACTGGCTTCGGTTCCCACCCACTCTCTCTTCTAGAAACGCTAAAGAGCAGAAACCGCAGGCGGGAGCCGCTCGGCAGCCCCCCCCCCGCCCCCCATCACTCCGCGTACGCCCGGGTGTCAGCAGGTGCGGCAGGGGCCGCCCGGGGCTCCGCACCCCTTCTTGGGCCTTCCCGCGCTCGCCCGCACACCTCCCCGCCCGCACCTAGCACCTAGGTCCCTGGCTTCCTGCCCCCCCAGGCCGCTCACCCTGCTGCGCCAGCCCTAAGGAGGAGGGGGCGCCTGGGGAGGAGGGAGGGGCGCCTAAGGAGGAAGGGGCGCCTGGGGAGGAAGGGGCGCCTGGGGAGGGAGGGGTCACCTGGGGAGGAGGGAGCGCCTGCGGAGGAGGGGGGCACCTAGGGAGGAAGGGGCGCCGGTACCCGACCACCAGGCTCAGAGACCTCTGGGGCTCCAGGCCCGCGGGGTCCCTCACGGGGGGGCGGGGGGGGGCAGCCGAACCCAGAGCCCCGGTCGCTCCTACCTGCGGAGCCCCGCACCTGGTTGCCACGGGATGCTTTTCTCCCTTTGTGACACGGGCCTCTTCTAGAATCACGGGCCGAGGGAGCCTTGTCCTGCTCTGGTTCTAACACCTCTTCTGTACCTGGAGAGACAGACGGTGCCGGAGGAGCCACCGGAGTGACTCCATCAGGTGTCTCTGAGCCTGGTGAGGCCAGATGTTGGCCCGCCCTCTCTCCCTGGTGATCTGACATATTTCCTCTCCTCGGAGCTAGAGGCTACTCCTCACACACAGTCCTACTAATGTTCAGGAACATGAGGACAAAATAAAGGAAGACAGACTGACCCAGGCAGAAAGAATGGCCCCATTTGCTTACACAGGAGTCAAAGCAAGGTACGCCGGTAAGGGCCTCCCTCACTCAGGTGCGCTTCCTGGGTTCTCCTCTCCCTCCTGACATTGTGATCTGATCACCTGCTTAAATTCACCCCTCTCCCTCCCACGTGCACCAGAATCACCAGAGTAAGTGGGTCAACTCCCCAAGCATACTGGGCGACACGCCAGGTGGGCCTGGTCTTGGCTGCTGGCTCTGCTGCTCAGTCCCCACCTGCGGCAAGTCCCTAATGTGGGCTATCCCATAAGCTAGGCGCAGAGTCTGGTTTCCTCTGGGGAGGCAAGTCTCTTCTGAAAGGTCTAAGTTCTTGGCACTCAAAATTCTGTACAAGTTGGTCCCAACCTATCCGGGAATCTCCCCTTCACATCCCTTCCCCCCCCCCCCGCCCCGCCCCACCATCCCTACCCTGGAGCCCAGGATCCAAGGCAGCTGAGTCTGTTCTGTTCCCTAGATGAACCCCTCCTGTTTCAGTATTGGTGCTCCCTTCAACTGCCACTTCCTCCCCAAGCTGTCTACTTACTGAAATCCTATCCCTCTTTTTATAAATTTAATTTTAATTCCATTGCAGCTTACATACAGCATTACATTAACTTCGGGTGTGCAATATAGTGATTCAACAAATCAACAAGTCCAACAAGTCAACAACCCAGGGCTCATCAAGATAGGTGTACTCTTAATCCGCTTTCCCTATTTCACCCATCCCCGCATCCACCTCCCCTCTGGTAACCTTCTATTTCTCCTCTGTAGTGAAGAGTCTGTTTTTTGGTTTGCCTTTTTTTTCTTTTTTAAATCCTTTCATCCTTAGTGAAGATTTCACTGATGACCCCAACCCACAGCAACTTTTCCCTGCTCTGAATTCTCATCACACTTCCCATCCAAACTAGTGCTGCCCAAGAAAAATAAAATACAAGCCACATATTTAAGTTTTCTAGTAGCCACGTTGGAAAAGGTAACAAGAACAGGCAAAATGAATTTCAAGGCTATAAATAATCCAATATTACAAAATATTAACATTTCAGCATAGAATCCATATCAAAGTTGCTAATGAGATGCTTTGGATTCCGTATTCCAAACTAAATCTCTGAGGTCTGGTGCGTAATTGGCACTTTGAGGAAATCTCCATTTGGCCTGGCCGCGTTTGAATGCTCAGGAGCCTCCAGCAGCCGGTGGCTCCCCTGTGAGCGCAGATCTAGACCACTCATTTAGCACTTTTCACTTCCTGCCTTCCAGTGTTAGTCATACTGGTTCTGTGCGTCTTTACCATCATTATATTCAACTGTTGAGTGCCTGCTCTACAAAGCCAATTCCGTTCTCTTCTTCCTTTTAAGGACCTCGCCTCAGGACTCCCTCAGCAGCTTTCAAACTGATCTCTTGACCTCTTTATCCTCTTAAAAATTGTTGACAACTCCAAAGAATTTTTGTGTGTTACTCTTCTGCATCAAATTTATATTTACTGTGTTAAAACTAAATTTGAGGAAAAATTACTTATTAAAAATTATCATCATAAACCCATTATGTGTTAAAATAAATGTTTTTGAATGAAAAACAAGTGTATTTCTAATATAAAAAAGTTAGGGAAGGGAGTGCCTGGCTGGCTCAGTTGGCAGAGCATGTGACTCTTGATCTCAGAGTTATGAGTTCCAACCCCACTTTGGATGTGGAGATTACTTAATAAAATATTTTTAAAAAATTTTTTAATTAAAAAAATTAAAAAACTAGAATGAGTGGCATGGATTTACATTTAAAAATCTCGGGATCCCTGGGTGGCGCAGCGGTTTGGTGCCTGCCTTTGGCCCAGGGCACGATCCTGGAGACCCGGGATCGAATCCCACATCAGGCTCCCGGTGCATGGAGCCTGCTTCTCCCTCTGCCTATGTCTCTGCCTCTCTTTCTCTCTCTGTGACTATCATAAATGAATAAAAAAAAATTACATTTAAAAATCTCTAACGTGTGGGCTGGGAAAAGATAGTTGGATTCTTAGTCTGCAGAAGCAGACTTCTGCATTTTATGTTTTGCAAAATATTGTTTTGGTTGAAGTATTTGAAGAAAACCACACTCACACTGATGTGTAATTGGAAAAGGAGGAGCATTTTTTTTAAAGACTATTTATTTATTCATGAGAGACACAGAGAGAGAAGGGGAGAGACACAGGCAGAGGGAGGAGCAGGCTCCCTGCAGGAGCCTGATGCGGGACTCGATCCCAGGACCCCAGAGTCACGGCCTGAGCCAAAGGCAGACGCTCAACCGCTGAGCCACCCAGGTGTCCCAGGAGGAGCATTTTAATAGCCTTTTCAGATGATTCTTCTTTGATACCACAACAAAACTCAACAAGTGATAGTTTTTTAAGGGTTGGTTGCACTGTGGAATGTGAAACTCCAACAGTAAGCTCTATATATACACTCACATTAAAATCTGTTGGCACATCTTGTATTTTAAATGGAAATTTTACCCATATAATTTTGTAATATCATACATTGGTTATTTGGGAAACATGAATCCACTAAATTATGCAGATCTTGTAAATGCTCACACACTTCATCGTACAAGTCAGAAAATCGTATTAGTTAATATCGCCACTGATCTTATTAGAAAAGTATTTTTAAGCACTGGAAATTGTTAAGCCCAGAGGGAGGATGCAAGTTTTCCATATTCTAATTTTTGCTTGAAAACTTCAATTTTATTATTGGAGACAGACATTGCCAAGTGTTTTCCCTGAAGTGACAGTCACAAACCGTTCATTTTCAGGAAAATGTCTTCCAAATACCCAAGTCTGAGTAACCACAGTTTAAGCCATTCTTCTGAGTAAGGATGATGTTCTGTGACAATCACACAAGGGCTTTTCTTGAGACGATCACCACACCTTAATGTGTGTACTTCTCATGATAGAATATTATGGAGACATTAATATAAAACGTAATAAAATTAATTTTCCAGCTTCATTGAAAACTTAAGTTAAACTAGCATTTAAATAGTTTTAAGTGTGTGGTGATAAAGAGTACAACGAGGGGCACCTGGGGGCTCAGCAGTTGAGCATCTGCCTTTGGCTCAGGGTGTGACCCTGGGGTCCTGGGATAGAGTTCCACATCGGGCTCCCCCCAGGGAGCCTGCTTCTCCCTCTGCCTGTGTCTCTGTCTCTCTCTGTGTATCTCTTATGAATAAGCAAATAAAATCTTAAAAAAAAAAAAGGAGTACAATGACTTTTAGAGTAATTTGGCATCACAGCCTTGGTTCACACTGAGGCACCAACATTACCCACCATTGCTTTGGTACCATCAGTGCAAATGTCAATAGAGTGAAAAAGCAAAACATTATTATAAAAATAGTTTTATTTTCACAGACAGATGGCCTTTCCTTAAAAAGGTCTTGGCGACTACCCCCTGGGAATCTGCAGACACTTTTGAAACCTCTGCTCTGTCTACCGTATCCTATCCACCATCATCAGTTTATCCAGTGGTATATCATGAGGGAATCTGTCCTCAAATGAACATTTTTTTTTCTTGGTTAAAGCATCTGCCTTAAACCTCTGTCTACCGTCCTGTTTCATGAACTGAGCCCGGCTTCTAAGAGCAGGTATCTCTATGTCCACTCAACTTTTCTTTGTCAGAGTCAAGTCTAAATAGCCAGGTCCCCAATTTCTTGGCCCTATGTGGACCCTGGTTTCATCAGTCCCTTAGAGTCAAAGACAAAGAAGAAAGGCGGGGGGAGGGGGGCTGGAGAAGTAGGAGAAGAGAAATAAAACCAAAGAAAAGCACATCGTAGTGAAACCCCCAGTTTGCTAAGCTCAAAGACCACAGCAGATTCTTGTCCCCCTAGAATCCATGCTCCATTTCCCCTAGTTAAATCTCTATTTCTAATTTTTTTTGCCTCCCCTTAACTGGGAAATATCAGATTATAGACTTGCAGGAAAGTCCTGACGGTGCGCCACTTTCTAGCTATGTAACCTCTCTAAGCCCCAAACTCTGTAAAAATGGGGATAATATATCCCACCATAAAATTGCTGGGAAGATTCAAAAATCTAGTGTAAGGAATAAGATAAGAGAAAACGCTCGATAAGAGCTGCTCTTAATAGAATCATAACAACCAAGTTGGGAGGCTTTGAAAGTGACTAGGATAACTCTCCTCCCCTTCTCTCCTCATCCTCTGGATGGGTTTCCAAATGGAGATGAAGAAGGGTCAAGTGAGATAGGCAGGTTCACATCTGTGCATCAGAAGCCGAGAGGATACAGTCAGTTCTTGACTGCTTTTTCTTTCTTTTCTTTTCTTTTCTTTTTTTTTTTTTTGGTATATTTTTGTATTGGTGCTGGATTTGCGAACATATAGCACACCACCTGTTGGGGCCAGGTGGGAAGGGAAACTCCTCAAGATGGCGGATACCCCAAAATGGCTGAAGTTCCTGCCACCACCTCCACCTGGGACGTCAATGGACCAATGACCTGCTGACAGCTTGACGCAGACCCTTAGACCTCTCCTTTGGACTTCCCCAACCGGACCCAATGCCCTTCAAACCCCAGAGGAGGAAGTCACCTTTGACTGGCCGAACTGCAATCCTTCCTTTGCATAGTGAGGGTCACTCTGACTGGTTGGATTGCAATCCTTCCTTTGCATATGAGCCAACCAAAAGGAAACCGTTCTGCCTTACAACGTTACGTAAACCCCCTACCACCTTGTCTTGGCGCGACTTCCCCGACTCACTCTTTCCTTCCGTGAGTCGTGGAACCTCGCCCGAGGGTGCCTGCAATAAAATCTGTTCTTGGACCCTCGCTTGCCTTGGCGGTCTCATTTCCATTTAGTTACTAAAAAAACCTAACACCACCCAGTGCTCATCCCGTCCAGTGCCCCCCTCAGTGCCTGTCACTCAGTCACCCCATCTCCCGCCCACCTCCCCTTCCACTACCCCTTGTTTGGTTTTCTACAGCCTCTGCGTCTAGGGGAGTCAAGGGGAGGAGAAGGGAAGGGGCTACCACTTTCCCTGACGTTGGTTGTGAGGAAGTTCCACCTTCTCCCAATTCTTGTGCGAAGAATGTAAACATTTGTTCATTTTCATGTTTGTGGAAGCACCTTACCCGTCCCATCCAAGCTTCCTCTCTAATGTGTCCTTAGGAAACTAGAGGGAGTTAGAGTCCGATGTTAGGTACAGAGAACACGCATGTACAGACATGCTGAACTCCACGGTAGCCTGTGCTAGTATCAAATGAGCAGGACAGCGAGGGTAACTGGGACAAGACAGCGTGGTGTGGGTCTCAGCTCATCTGGAGGCAGGTCCCTCAAGCTCCAGCAGAACTGGGGCAAGGTCTACAAAGGGCTTTAAAGATCTGTCTTGTATCCTCAGGACCGGTTTCCAAGGACTGTGCTCCCTCTACTGCCACCTCAGGAGCACGGCAGTTTATAAATCACAACATTCCACCAACAGCCTTTTTTCAGCTCCAACTGCATGCCAGATGGAGTGCTGAGATTTACAGGCATTGTTTTTACCAATTCCTCACAATTCTCCAAAGCATTAAGGATCATTCTGATTTCTAACAAAGAGATTAGGCTTAATGAGGTTAGAGGGACTGGTCAACGGTAATCAGATGGTAAAGGGCAGGTTCCGGAGTCAAACTCAAGACTGTCTGGCTCCAGAAACATTTGTAATCATTGGCTTTACTAAAAATCTTATCTACTCATATAAGAAACGCAATGAATTTCCCAAAGAGCTATGGAAGAAGTAAGTTTAAGGATCCAAACGTGGATTCCAAAATAGAGAGGCTCATTGGATAGTCTATTAATCAAAGATGATGTGTATACTCTGATTCTCCAGATTTACCTTGCTATATGGACGGTTAGCCATGCATTTAACAGTCCTGCATGTGCCGGGATGGTGGCCACATTGCCAACAGATTTCCAAACCATTTAGCAGATTATGTGGTTCTACAGGATCCTGCTTATAGTGTGTGAAAGGTGACTGTTTCTACCAGTGTGTTTCTGTTTCTTCTTCTGTTTCCATTTAATGTACTTTTTCATATATTGGTCTCTCTCAGAATTGAATATTTAGTGGATCAGAATGAAATGTCATTTTCTTTGTATTACATCCATTCTTTGATGGAATGCCTCATCACCTTAGTCTGTTCTGAGGAGGGCTCTTTCAGTTGACTTGCCTTGTCCAGGCACTTCATTCTCACTAGGACTGCCACTACCTTTGACAATTATAATAATATCTAACATGTATAGGTTTATAAATGCTTAAATAAAGTCAATATAAAGATGTAATGTACATCAATTCTGTCTAAACGCCAAGTTGAAGAGGGTAGAGGAGATTATCCTTCTGTCTCTCTCAAAATTTTTTTAAAGATTTCATTTATTTATTTGAGAGAGAGAGAGACTGAGCAAGAGACAGCAAGCCAGGGAGGAGCCAGAGGGAGGAGGAGAAGCAGACTCCCTGCCGAGTAGGGAGCCTGAGCACTGGGATCATTTCCTGAGCCAGAGACTGATGCTTAACTGGCTGGGCCACCCAGGCGCCCCTCTCTTCACTTAGGAAAAAAAAAATTCTTGGTTAAGCTGTTTGAGGTAGTAAGAGAAAGCAAAACAAAATAAAAATGGATAAAGGGCTCCATTTAAAGGCATAGATAGAAATTGGGAATGTGGAGCAGATAGCAGAGAAAAGAAAGGAAGGGAAAAAGAAAAGATATAAATGGAGCTAAAGAGGAGAGAATGGGAGAGAGAAGAAAACATGGCACAAAACTTGCAAAGAATAAAGGAGCTCAGTAAAAGATTTCTACTGGTGAACTCTAATGACCCATATTTAATGATCTATATTAAATTATGTTTTTTCTCTGTTGGATACCTCCTCTTTCTCCTCAGGCTTCAGAATGACTGGTCTGGTTTTTATTGTGGTCATATTGAAAGAAATGAAAGAAAGGAACACCAAATCAAAAAGAGGTGTGGTATATCTTTCCACTTACTGAGGTCTTTGGTGTATTTTATCAATGTTTTGTATATAAATCCTAAACATTTTTGTTAGAGTTATATCAAATTACTTTTTATAGTCTTTTAAAATTTCAAATTCCAGTTGTTCATTGCAAGTAACTTTCGTATATTGACAATGTATACTGTGATCTTGCAAAACTCCCCTATTAGTTCCAGACGGTTTTTGTAGATTCTTTGGAATTGTCGGCATGCACCATATTATCTGTGAATGTTTTATTTCTGGAAAACTTGTATTTCTTCTTTTAGTTCTTCCTCTCCAATTTTCCCTTTATTTCTTTTTCTTGTCTTATTACACTACCTAGGTCTTCCAGTGCAATGCTGAATAGGAGTGATGAGAGATATCCGTGCCTTGTTCTGGATCTTGGGAGGAAGACATTCAGTCTCTTACCATTAAATATGTTAACTCAAAATTTTTCAAACATATCCCTTATTAGGTTAAGGAAGTGCACTTCTATTCCTTGTTTTTTGGAATTTTTTTTACATTGATATGACCATATTTTTTTAGTCTGGTAATGTGATTAATTACATTGATTTTACGAAGTTAAACTGGTTTTAGATTCTTGGGATAAACCTCATTTTGTTGTGATGTATATTCCTTTGTGTATATTGCCAAATTTAATTTGTTATTATTTTAAAAGGATTTTCAAGCACTATTTTTATGAGATATTGGTCTGTAGCTTTCTTTTCTTGTAATGTCTGTTTTATTTTATTAGAGTAATAATGGTCTCAGACTATGTTAAATGTTTCTTCCTCTTCAATTTTCTAGAAAAGACTGTGTAGAATTGGTATTATTTCTCCCTTAAATTTGAAAGAACTCACTAATAAAGCTATCCCTGCCTGGAGTTTTCTTAGTGGAAATTTTTACCTTACAAACCCATTTTTTTTTCTTATTGTGGTATAATTGACATATAACATTATACTAGTTTCAGGTCTAGAACATAATGACATGATATTTGTATATATTGATAAAATGATCTTCACAGTAAGTCTAGTTAACATCTATCCTCATGCATAGTTACAATTTTTTCTTGCAATGAGGACTTTGACGATCTACTCAATTTATTAGACAGAAAACTCTTCTGGTTACCTATTTCCCCTTGAATGAGCTTGATAGTTTGTATCATTCAAAGAATTTATCCAGGGCAGCCCCGGTGGCGCAGCGGTTTAGCGCCGCCTACAGCACAGGGCGTGATCCTGGAGACCTGGGATCGGGTGCCACATCAGGCTCCCTGCACGTCAGGCTCCCTGCTTCTGCCTCTGCCTGTGTCTCTGCCTCTCTCTCTAGCTGTGTCTCTATGAATAAATAAATAAAATCTTAAAAACAACAACAACAAAAAAAAAAACCAAAGAATTTATCCATTTCGTCTAGGGCTGGCTTCAGCAGCACATATGCTATCCATTTCATCTAAGTAGTTGTATTTGTAGGCATAAATTTGTTAATAATATTCTTTTTATTCCCTTATTTATAATCTACAGTAGTGTCACCCCTCTCCTTCCTGATATTGGTAATTTGTGGCTTTCTTTTTTCCAGGACAATCTGACTAGAAGTTGATCAATTTTATTGATCTTTTGAAAGAACAAGCTTTTTGGGTTCATTGATTTTTCTCTATCATTTTTCTGCTTTCTCTGTCACTGATTTCTGCTCTTGCCTTTATTATTTCCTTCTGCTAACTTTGGTTTCAATTTGCTTTTCTTTTTCATGCGTCTTGAGATAGCAGCTTAGGTCATTGATTCTTCTAATATAAGCATGTAAATCTTTCTCCTTTAGCTGTATCTCACAAATTTTGATATATTAAATTTTCATTCATTTTCTTCAAAATCTTTTCTGATTTCCCTTGTGATTCCTTCTATGATTTATGGGTTTTGTTTTATTTGAGAAGTGTGTGCCTGGGTGGATCAGTTGGTTAAGCATCTGCCTTTGGCTCGGGTCATGGTCCTAAGGTCCTGGGATCCAGCCCCACGTGGGACTCCCTGCACGGTGGGGAGTCTGCTTCTCCCTCTGCCCCTCCCCCCGGCTCATGCTCACTCACTCTCTCTCTAATAGATAAAAATCTTTAAAAAAAGAAGTGTGGGGATCCCTGGGTGGCGCAGCGGTTTGGCGCCTGCCTTTGGCCCAGGGCGTGATTCTGGAGACCCCGGATCGAATCCCACGTCGGGCTCCCGGTGCATGGAGCCTGCTTCTGCCTATGTCTCTGCCTCTTTCTCTCTCTCTGTGTGACTATCATAAAATAAATAAAAATTAAAAAAAAAAAAGAAGTGTGTCATTTAGCATCCAACTATTTGGAGATTTTTCTAGGTATCTTTTTATTTATTTTAACTTAATTCCATTGTGGTTGGAAAATATACTTTTTTATAATTTAAATCACTTTAAATTTGTTGAGTTGTTTTATGGCACAGAATATGGTTATCTTGGCTAATGTTTAGGATGCACTTAAAGGAATGTGTTCTCTGTGGCTGCTGGGTGGTGTTCTGTCAATATTAATTCGGTATAATAGGCTAATAGTGTTAGGATTTTTCTTTCACTCGAGACTTTTAGCCTATTTATTCAATTATTATTATCAGAGGAATGTTTAAATCTTCAGCTGCAATTCTGAATTTTTCTCCAGTTCAGTCACTTTTTGTTCATGTATTTTGAGGCTTTATGTGTAGGTGCATAAACACTTGGGATTCTTTTGTCCAATTGATGATTTTTCCCTATATGATTATGAAATGACTTTTTAACCGTGATAATATTTTTTTGCTCTGAAGTCAACTTTATTTTGAATTTATATATCCACTTCAGCTTTCTTTGATTCATGGTAGTATGGTATGCCATTTTCCCAATATTTTACATTCAACTTTATTTTATATTTGACATGGGCTTCCCACAGGTAGCATATAATTGGGTCTTTTTTACCCAGTTTTACTATTTCTACCTTCCTTATGGATAATAAGCTTTCTCCACTCTGGTTGTCTAAAGTAAATCCCATCCTTAGCTCTGCATGAGCTCTAGAAGTTCTACTCACTCCTTTCTAGTGGTTCTATTCCCCTAACTTTGGGTAGTTCCTTCGTACACATGCACTAATCAATACTCAGCGGAATCGGGGGCAGTGGTTCACAGTCTCTTCTCTGGTGCACGGCCCTGTGAAACTTAGTCCACTCGGCCTCCCCAAACTCTTGACTCTGTCTTCTCATCTTGGGAGACTGTCAGGCTCTGTTTGCGCTCCCTCCTTCTGTGCTACAGTATGGAAACGCTCTCCAGAGAGTGAGATAAGGCAGAGAGAAGGCCCAGTTCTTTACTTCTCTCAGAGATCATTCTCTCTCACTGTCTCTGTTTGCAAATGCCTGAAAACCATTGTTTCATATATATATATATATATATATTTTTTAATTTAAGTTTTTAAGGTAGGAGGGTAAAGCCACCCCTGGAAGGGCTGCCAGATTTAGGGGAACAAAGCAAGACTTTCAGTAAAATCTGAATGTTAATGAACAGCCAGTACTTGTTAGTATATGTATGACCCATACTTAGAGTATAAGTATGTTTAAAATACAAATTTAATAGGGTTTCTTGGATTTTCTCTAGCAACTCTAATCCCTGTTAAACCCATCATGCTCAAAGCAGAAGTCCCCAGACACTCTTTTAAGGGCCAGAGCTATGTATTTGTTTTGAAATCCATTCAATTCAGTATGAAATATTTACTGAGCTCCTGCAGCGTGCTTATCACAATGAGAGTGATTTAAGGAGGAATCTTATTAAGGCTATATCAACTGGCAGAGAAGAGAAAATACACATAGGAAACTAGAAGTGCTCAGTTGACCTATAGTACTAAGCATAAGTGTCACAGGAATACAGAAGAGTTAAAGGCCAAAATGAGTTGAAGAAGTCAGAAAATACAGGAGATAATGGCTAACGGAAAGAGTGAAGAGTGAAAGAATTGTGCTCGGGAAGGCGGAGGGCAAGGATGTTCTGTTTGCCTAAAGAAGCTAAGACACCGATGAAGGACTCTGACCGGCATCCTCCCAGACAGCGAGGAAAATAACCTGAACAAAAGAAAAGATGCCTTGGGTGAGTCATGATAAACAAGGCTAGCTGGTACCAGGACATGTGGGAACAGTTGTTCAGTTTGTTCACTGCGCAAAGGTGCCCAGTTGGGAGGCTCAGTGGGGACTGAGGTCCCAACTGCTCCGGTTCCAGGACATGAGCCTCTATGTGGGGCCTCATCTAATTGAAAGAAGGGATGCTTTCTCCTACTTCTAAGTTGCTTCGTGGGACATTTGAGGTCCCGGGGGGGGGGGGACCTGCCTTCAGGATCTGCCTTCTGAGCAGACCCATTCCTTCTGGGGCTCTGAGCCAGGGGTGCCAGTTGGAGTCCCTGCAGGGAAGCGGAGGCAGATGTTAGAAGGTGCAGCACCTCTGAGCCACAGACCTCGGGGTCCTGGGCTACTGTGGGAAATGAGCTGGGAAGGGATGGGATGAAAGTCAACGGTCGGAAGGAGCAGAGTGGCTGAGCACAGCGAGGTGACAGGGCTTGGCCTAGGACCCCCAAGGTGGACAGCAGTGGTGCCACCCGGTGAGGCAGGCCCTGGGCCAGATGCACCTAGCGGCCAAGCGGCGGGCACGGCTGTGCTAACAGGCGCCTACACGTCTTCTGTCTCTGGAAATTCTCCCAGGAGAAGCTGCAAAGCGTGATTTTTAAGGAAAAAGCAAACCTCAGGGATAGGCATAATTCATCAGCCCCCCCAGTACATCCCACGAAACCCAGCGCAGCCCTTGCCCGTGTGAAGGCCACCCGCATGCCCTCTTGTGCCAGAGCCCTGCCTCCCAGCCCGAGCCCCGGACGTGCTTGCCCCTTACCTCCCCGGGGTCCCCCCAAACGAGAGAAATAGGAGGAGGGGACAGAGGAGAGTCACGGCAAACACTGCCTCAAATAGCAAGAGAGGAAGGAGTATCTGGAAGATGTGAAGGAGAACAGCTGTTTTCTCTGTCTCCCCCTTTATCAGTTTGATCTTAAAAGAATGAGGCAACCAGATGCAGACTCAGCTGGGTGGAACTTCAGCTTCATGTTTAGTTTTGTCGCCAGCGTCTCACACTAGGCTCTTTATCTGGGGCCTGCGAGGGTTGTGGTTCTCTTTACAGAAAAAGCCTCTAGCAGAACTTCGCCTGCTTGGAATTCCTTGCCACAAGAAAAAAAAAAAAAATCCCCAAAGCAAAGGACCACCTGTAACAAATAAATGATTTATGAAAAAAAAAAAGTCGAAAGAAGGGGTAAACCCTTCCTTCTTACACAGAAATTATTGAGGGCTGCGCCGTCCAAAAGCCAGCTCAGGTGAACCAAACTCAATCAGACGCCTCCAAAGATCCCAGAAGGGGAGCCTGTGTCTGAAGCTCCACTGAGTGAAAATAAGAAGCTAAATCCTAAAAGTGAAGGGTTTCCAGCCTCCTTCAGTTGTCGGCCTCTCAAGTCCCCGCTGATAGGAGCCGTGCCGTCCCCTCCGCGGGGCCTGCGGGGTCCTGCCCGGATCTATGCGAGGTCAGAGCAAAGGGGGAAAACTCTCGCACACAAGTGACAACACAGTTTTGGGTGGGAAAGGGCAACTTTAAGGATGGCCCGTCTTATTACGCAGACTTCCTGTGTCGGTCGAGTTGCAGAGATGGTCCTTTCCTTAGTTTGGAGGCTGGAATGTTAGCCAAGCAGCAGAGGGCACTGTCCCCCCAGTGAAGCCACCTCCCAGGCAGCCGAGCCAGGCCTTGGGTTCCTTTCACACGCAAACCAGACGCGTGTGATTCTCTAGGCTCCTGTCATCCGTCTGAGATGGCCCGCAGGGTCTCCAGAGTTGGTGACCGAGCCCCTCCTCGCTGGCTCCTGGCTCTGGCCCAGGCGGTGGGGGGGGCCCTCACGGGGGGCGGGCGAGGGGAACCCCAGGCCTTTGGTCCAAGGGTTCCAGGCCTTCCCTCTTGGCCTTGCTCGCCCTCCATACCCGCAGGGCGACCCCGGGAGGTTCATATCTAGGGGAGACCGGAGCCAGGAATTTGGTCAACTGAGAGAGAACCTGTCTTTGCCCTTTATTTATGTGGATTTGTCCAGGTTTACACAGAGTGGTAGAGCCAAGATATCGGGGTCTCGCTCCTCTCCCAACGTTCGCGTGTCACCTGCCAACACTGATCAGCTAAGGGAGGACACTGCTCCATGTGTGGACGCACCTCCAAACAGGCCCCCTGGCTCTCCTTTCCAAACCAGTTGCCACTTTGAGATCCTCTCTTTTGGAAACTTCTAGAGCCACTACTGCTTCTGCATTGGCTGGCCAGCTGGTTTTTCCAGAGAACGTTCTCTAAAGATCCAACTCGTTTCTTACGTTGAGGCAAGTCCTGTGTGTTCCCTTCCGTCCTTGCAGCAAGGGCCGCAGGAGCTCAAAAGGAGGTTGCAGGACAGGTCGGCGTCCTGACAAGCGCCGTCACGACAGAAAGCGTTTATCATCGTTCGTTACATGAAACAACACTCGTTCCCCTAAGCACCGAGGTCCAGGGTAATGGACTGTCTACTCCAGTCCCTTCTCAGTGGCACCCCACCTGCAGGTTGAGGCTGGGGAAGCTTGCCATGTGCAGCCATGTCCGATGGCACGTGAAACGGTGACACGATCGCATCGTGGTAGCTTGTCCCCTAAGTATAGCATCCCCTTGCCCATGTCTGCAACTGCCCCAGGTAGACGAGAGGTGTGCCTTAATGGGGTACCCTCTAAAGATGCTCAAACCAGAAGCTGAGGTTGTAGCAGAGGGCTAGGTTCCCACGGCACTTCCGACGTCACCCCAGGAAGGGCCCTGGGTGTTACTTAGTAATGAGGACGAATGATTTCATAGAGCGGGTAGCAAAGGAGAACAATCAGATGCTCCCATTACCGCGTCGCCCCGGTGAAGGGCATAATCCCCGGAGAGGGATTGGCCCTCTTGTTGAGGCCGAGGCCATGCAGCAGAGCCCCACTGCCCCCCGGCCTCCTCTGGCAGCCCTGGGCACCCCGCGTGCCTCACTGGCTGCACCCACGCCCCACTTCTCTCCCTAGATGGGAGCTTCCAAGGCAGCTCGGTGCTTCTCTTGGGAGATAAGCCATGAGCACATGTCCCAGCCGCAGGTGCTTCACGCTTGTGAGGCTGCCGGGTGGCAGGAAAAGTGCGGGACAAGGGCGGCTCGGAGGGCCAGCCCAGAGCCCTCCCGCCTGGATGGCCCCTCGCCTCGGTGTGCACCGCACTGTGCAAACCCGGGCTCACGGGGCCTGTTGACTCCGGCCGGTTTACTCACCTGCGTTTATTCAGCAGCGCCACTGAAACCTTGGTTTCTTACCCTGAGGCCTAGGTCTTTCTACCGATGGACACTGTGCCCTGTTCCTGGGCATGTTTCAAGGTCAAATATGCAGCTGATTCAAATTCTCAAAGTGAATTCTTATCATTTCAGGGCATGGGAGCCCAGAACCATCCAGACCGGCTGCCACATTCCCACGTCACTGTGGGCTCTATTGGGAAGACCACAGAAGCCCCCACCCGGTGATGCTTGGTTTCCCACAGCGACCGAGGCTCTTGGACGCCTGGTGGGGCCCCCGTCCGGTGCTCCATCTTCGTGACCCCGTCTCCAGGATGGTGAGGGCTAAGCACCTGGAATTATCAGTGGCCTCTTCTACCTACAGCACATGGTACTGAATAAAGACATCATACGTCCCGGGACCTACTGTATTCAGAGCCTTGAAGCCCCGAGCCTACTACTTAACCTCGAAACCAGTTCCTTTCCCCTGGAGCAACTCGCGGTTGAATTCCTATCAGAAGCAACCACTTATTGCCTGATTGATAGAGTATCAATACAGTACCCAGGCTACGGACCAGCAGGAAGGACAGAGGGCCCCAGAGAGGGAACCGAAACGGACAGTACGTCGTCGATCAAGAAGCTGCACTCGAAGCTATGGGGAGGGCCACTTACTTCACGGTGAACTTGCTGAATTGGTTGAAGTTTTGCAGGGTCACATCTGTTATCCTTTAACATTTCGTGGAGGATGGAGGAGGAAGTGCCAGCATACTGGGAAAAGAGCCAACATAAAATGGTTGAAAAATAAAAGGAAAAACGGTTTTGTTCTGAAAATTAAAGACCTATGAGTTCAGCTGCTATAGCGAGGGGAAAAATAGCCACAAATGTGACTAGAACGAAGTGTTGGCTTTACGTGAACTGCATTTCCCCCCAGACCAACCTACGTATTTTAATCCATTGACAAACGATTAAGTAAATGAGGGCTGTGCATCAGGGCTGGCGCTGGCGCTGCCATCACACAGCCGAGCCAGAGAAACCACGGCAAGGCTGCGGTCACAAGTTTAGAGAACAAAGGTTCTCTAAGAGCCGGATACTAGTGCCGGGGTCTAAAACCAAGGGAATTAAAACAATCGAGGATGCTATGCCATTTTCTGTCCTTAAAATATTGAATTTTCGGGATGCCTGGGGGGCTCAGGGGTTGAGCGTCTGCCTTTGGCTCAGGGCGTGACCCCGGGATCCTGGGATCGAGTCCCGCATCGGGCTCCTTGCAGGGAGCCTGCTTCTCCCTCTGCCTGTGTCTCTGCCTCTGTGTGTGTGTCTCTCTCAGGAATAAATAAATAAAATCTTTTTTAAAAAATTGAATTTTCAAGCATGGGCCTATGAAGATTGTTAGGTCCTTTGAGAAAAAGGGCTGTCACTAGATGACTGCTTTGCATGCTCTTATTTATTCATCCGTCACTCACTCATTCATTCACCAAACACTTGTTTTTGCAAGGCCCTTAATACATGTAAAGAAAATAAAAACGACTAACAGTGGGTAAGGTTTTCCCTACTGAAAATAGCTGCATCAGGGAGCATTTTGATTATGATCTCATCAGTACTCACTATTCTATTTTAAAAATTATCAAAAGAGTAAACAGTTAGGATGTAACTAAGTCTTAATTACTTTTTCCATTACTTGGAAGATTTGATACAACTAGGACAAAAATTCAAAGGAAAATTAATGTCTTAAACAGCTTTTTTAATCACAGGCTTGGGCCCTTTTGTACATTTTTTTTTTTTAACTTGCAGTTAAAAGTATCATTCCAGGCTTGTCTGTAGATCCCAGATTTCTGACTTTTTAAAAGTCATTGTTTTGTACAGTTTGAATATGTTGCTAACTTCAAGATGTTCTTGTTCTTACCAACTAGAAGTGCTTTTACCAGCAAGTTTGTTTTTTCTTTTTTTTTCATAGTCTAGAGCAAAACAAACCGGAAACAAAACACATGGTGAAAAGATTATTTCAGACTTTTTCCCTGTTCACTTCTATTTTTATTTTTCTTATGTATCAGTAAACTGTTACCCTTGCAACCATGTTTCTATATCTCTCTCACTTTCTGTGGCTTTTTGTTATTGCCTATGTTCTCTTGGATAATAATTCATTAAATAAGCTTTATTTGGCTCAGCGGTTTAGCTCTGCCTTTGGCCCAGGGCGTGATCTTGGAGACCCAGGATCCAGTCCCACAGTGGGCTCCCTGCAGGGAGCCTGCTTCTCCCTCTGCTGTGTCTCTGCCTCTCTCTCTGTCTCTCATAAATAAATAAAATCTTAAAAAAAAATAAAGATCTGACAAGCTTAAGTGAACTCTCACTTTTCATTATACTAAATAATTTCCTTATAACTGTATACAGGTGCCTGTACAATAAGTCAGGTGGTTTAATTATACCTCTATGAATTCAGTAATTATTATTGAAAACCGACAGTAAACAATGAGCTGTACTAAGTTAAAACCAGGTGAGATGTCAACTGTGCAAGACACATCCTTGTCATTACATTTGATCCCAATTGCTGCAAGAGACAAATGTTAATACTGAACAAATATACTTCAATACGGGTAATTTGTGGTTCTATCGGGTGATTTGAACAAACCAAAGGAGACTGGGTGGAGAAGATGGACTCTGAGTGGTAGGTGGCCTTTGTGATAAGGACTGCGAAGGACATTATAAGTGAAGAGCAAGGTGTGAGTATGAACCAAATAGACAGAAAAACACCGTGTTCATACAGGGAAAGCGAGGTGTATTGGCAGGAGCAGAAGCTTCATATTGGCAAACAGAAGTGGATGAAGCCAGTGAGCAGTGAGTATTGTGGTGTTTTGAATGGCAAGTTCATGAGTTTGGAGTATTTTTGTAGTCTAATTGTCATCCCCGAATTTCATCCTCAGCCACTCCAAGCCATCCTCAAAGCTTCTGTCAAAGTGAATCTCCTCAAAGACAAAGCTAACATGTAGCTCCTCTGTTGAAGATTTTGCAGTGCCTTCTAGAAGATGTGAATCCTTTGGCCACTCAAGAACGGGTATCTATGAGACTATTCACAACTGAGCAGCAAAATGGAATTTCCAAAAAAACCAAAAAACAAAAACCAAAAAAACCAAAACAACAACAACAACAAAAACACAGAATTTCCGTGTCACTGAGCTTGGCCTGTAGGGTCCCACGTGGCCCTGCTTGGGCTTGTGGCTGGCTGGGTAAAGAAGATCCCTCTTCAGCCCGAGCAATAGTCTCAGGGGTGGAGATATGCCTGGCAGCCCATCATGTCATGGCAAACAGGCCCAGAGAGCTGCCAGGGACTGACTGAATTCACGGGACATTTATGCCTTGGAACTTGGGGTTGCAGCCTCGCTGAACTCAAAGGGACTTTTGCCTAATTGTGTCACATTCACACTGTAAATGCATTGAATTTAAGCAAAGCATTTGTTACAGGAAATTTGTGTTGTTAATTTGAATTTTATAGATCAATCAATAAATAAATCTTTTTAAAAAAAGGAGTTTTGTGTATTATCTAAATAGGAAAAATAGCATTATCTCATTTAATCTTAGAAGAATCCCTGCAAGATAGTTATGAGTACCCCCCATGTTACAGGTGAGGAGACCAGGGGTCAGAGGGTTCCAGCCCCTTAACAAAGTCAAACAGGAGTGAAGGGGCAAAGTTGTGATTTTCGCCCAGTTCTGTGTGATGCCAATTCCTTGGCACATACAGATTCCAAAGTCATCTTCAGAGACTTGAGAGCAGAGTCTGTGACTGAGGGTTCTGAACCACACACCTACTTCCAGGCTGTGTCACCGCAAAGGGAAACTATGGATCATGGGCTTCCTAAAGTAAGGAATTGTATCTGATGACTTCAAATCATCCCTTCCCTGCTTCGGTCTATGATTGCTTAACAGATTTCTACTGCTCTCCAAACATTTCAGTTCCAAGAGCTAAGTTGGAATGGTGAGAAAGTCACATTTTGAAGGAAACGTCTTTTATGGTGCTAGGTGCCTATTTTCCCAATACACCAAAAGCAAACTTCAAATACCATCCTTTTCTGTCTGCCCCTCTTCCAAAAACAAACAATAGCAGCAACCAAAATCGAAAAAAATTGGCTCTAGCCCGCTTGGGAGTTTAAGCCAGATCTGCTCTTGGGTCTCCCCAAGCCAAAGGGGGAGACACTGTCAGTGGAGTTACAGGCCCTTCCCAGCGCTGACGAACACGAGCAGAGGGCTTCAAAATTAAAACCATGCGCTTGGTAGTAAACAGCTCCAACTGGTGCTTGATTGCAAACTGGACGTTCTATTTCTGACGTGATTTGAGTCAACACTGGAAACCTCACAGGCGCCGGTGGAGAGATGCCTTCTCTCCCAGGACGAAAGAGAGCGGTGTCGGATGGTGTTCGGCTCGCTGTGATTCCGGGCACCATGGAAAGCCATGACCTTGACGGGGTTCTCACTTTGATAGCCTTATGGGGATACCTTTTCTTTCCCAGGAATCCTCTCCCGCGGCGGGGCTGTGTAGAATGTTCCTGAATGTAATGACTGTCAGCACATTCCCAGCTGGACCACGGGGGCCGTTCTTATCAGATGAAGCTGACCTCTCCGCCCTGGCATGTTCTCCTTATTCATCACTATGATTAATTCCAAGTTCACGGTGATGCAGGTTTCGAGTAAATTGCGCAGTCCACTCCAGATGGCAGGCGCCAACCTCTGGAATTTCCTCCCCCTTACGGAGAGGCCGGGCGCTGGCTTACAAGAATGAGGACTTTAAAAATAGTTGGCTTGCACTCAGACCTGCACCCTGCAAAATGCTCTGCCCGGACTAGCCTTTCTCGTTTCAGCCGGCGGAGATCTGCCCCTACTCACTTTCTGCCGAATGCCAAGGGACTCAAGTGGGAGGCCCGAGCAAAACGAAAACGTTTAGCACATAATTCAAAATCTTAAAAGTATTGTTTTCAGCCAACGGAAGAAGTAGGATTCATCAGAATCCTCGAATTGACATTCGATAAGCCCCAGAATCATGCTTGTCGACTAGAAATTTCCAAGTTAATTGCCCCAATGCATGACACAGACCTTCCTGTAGTGAGTAAAGATCCTGTTCCATCTGTCATCACTGTCAAAGAGGACAAAGTATGCAAAATAAATTTGATATATCTATCGTAAATATGACGGTCAGAAATCACTCTTTGCACGTGCATCTCTGCATCAGGAGGATTGTTCTCAGCCTTGATGGTGCTCAGAACCCCCCGCCCCCCCCCCAAACTTTACTGGAGGCTACAGGTGGCTCCGGACCAGGAGAATGAGTTATTCACATTTCTAGTTTCTCCCTTTTCAAAAGTAAGCTTTCATATTTTCTTTAGGCGTTTTCTTAGGATTCCAAGTTAGAAGGAAGGAAATCGTCCCTGTGCTTATAGGCCAGCCAGATCCCTGTAGGGCCAGCGGAGCTTCGGCCCATGTGCTCTTGCCTGCAGCCCTGCCACCTCCAGGGAGGTTGGTGCTGTGGTTTGCATGGGTTTGGGGGACAGGCAACCAGTGGGGTTCTAACCAGGCCCCCCGGGGCCCCCAGCTGCCCAACCCGAATCCTTGGGGACGGACGGCAGAGGACACGCTTGTCTGGAACGACGCCGCTGCCCAATCAGAATGACCCCCGGGCACAGGTGACAGGTCACAGGCTGGGACTGGTGGCAGAGACCCTGGGCCGAGCCGACGGGGGGGGGGCACAGGTTCCAAAGGACTCGGGCTTGCTCCAGGCACCTGCGAGGGTAAACACTAAAGCACGTTGCCCATGCCCTCCACGGGTCCGAGAGGATCCGTGGGACCGGCCCTCACCGGGTGGCAGGAGCCAGGGGTACAGAGAGGACCTCTAAATCCAGGATTGGGGGACAATTGGAACTGGGGGGGTCTGTTGAAGAAGATGAGGAACAGGGCCACAGGCGGGTGAGAGTAGTGCCTCCAAAGCACAGAAGATTTTTGTGCAGATTGCTGTCATAGATTCGTATTTTGAGCATCCTTGGCCACCCTTCCCAGATGCATAACAAAACCTCACAAAACCCCTTAATTTCTTTATCCTGGAAGTGAGTTAAGTCCCTGCCAGAGCTTGGAGGGGCTGAAGCCAGAGCGGCGCGCTGAGGGCAGGTGCCGAGTCGACTGCAGGGCTCTGCAGGCCTCGACTGGGAGGCCTCCGGTCAGTGATGAGGCCACTACTTACTCACTAAGCAAGGGCAGGCTGGGCACCTGGGAGTCACTATTACCACCCTCATTTTACACCCTTGGAAAGAGAGGCTCGAGTAGCTTCCATCTACTTTTCACAGTCCCACCCAAAGCTAGAAAACCACAGAGCTGGAATTCGAACCCAACCATTCAAACTCTCAGCCTTAAAATATAAAAAAGCAGGGGGTGGGGTGGGGTGGGGTGGACAGAGGAGTGCTACATTTAGAAATGAAAGAGAAAGACACAAATAGTTATGTGGTTTAAGATATTGCATAATAGGGTCATTTCAGCACGCTAATGGTTTGAAATATTCATGACCATATCTTAGTCTGTACATTTTTTTTTTTGTTCTTCTCAAACAGTTCAGCAATATAGAGAATATTTTCGTTAAACAAAACCTGGTGTGGCCACCCAGAACGTGAATTGAATAAAAGGGCAGTTGCTCAGGGCACCTGGGGGTGGGAGATCGATGAGATCCTTCTGTCTCTCAACTATTTTCCCCAAAGTCAAGAACTCTATGGCTCAGCATATGGCCCAGCATAGTTTTTAGAATCCCGAGCGTTTTTCTACATACCACTCAAGCCCGTAGATCCAGGAAGCAGTCAAATGTCATATGTGGGTGACGGAGTGTGTCTTTGCCAAGGTGGTATCATGTGGCTGTGTAGGAAGGCCCAGCTGCCTGGCAGCCTCACTGCTGTGTGGTCACCAGGGCTCTTATGACCTAGAGGAGGGCAGAACCAATCAGGGGCCTGGTTCAGTGCCCCCACCCGGGCAGCCGCCTCCTTAGAGAGATCCTCTAAGCCACAGAAAAGAACAGTGAGCTTAAACCTTGCTCCAGATGAGAGCCTCCCAGGACTGTCCTTGGTGAAGTCCCCAGGTAGCCACAGCAAATGATAAAGTCCCACTGCTGGTCCCTTTGCTTGTTTCAGGATTCTTTCCAAGGAGGAAGCAGGAAAAATCATAAAGTAATTCGGCCATGTTCAAATGTAAATTATTTTATGGCCAGCACAAGCCACCCCTGAATCCTTCTTCCTTTTGGGAAGTAAGGAGGTTTTAAGCACAGCACACTATGGTGCCTGGTGTTCTAGGGAGTCTCTGAGGGAGTGTGATTTCAGCACCAAAACCGAGAAAGTCCTAGGAAAACCGGATGAATTGGCCACCTTCAAAGCCCAACATATCACAAAACCTCAGGGTGTTAATTGACGCCACTTAGGGCCAGATAATGCTTTGGAGTTCACAGAGAACAAATCACTTTTATGTATACTTAGTGTACTCTTAAACCACCAAAGTCAAAAGCACTTATGTTACAAACTCAACAAATATATTTAGGGTCTCAATGCAAAGAAATAATTTTATAATCCAATTAAGTATGCTCGGATATTTACTTACTGCTCGTGATGGTTATTCTGTGTGTCCACTTGGCTAGATCATGGTACCCAAATCTTGGGTCAAACATTATTTCAGGTGTTTTCATGAAGGTGTTTTTTAGATGAGATGAACATTTAAATGAGTAGGCCTTGAGCAAAGCATACTAATCTCCATAGGGGTAGTGGGCCTCATCCAATCAGTTGAAGACCTTAAAAGAAAAATGAGGGCAGCCCCGGTGGCGCAGCGGTTTAGTGCCGCCTGCAGCCCAGGGTGTGATCCTGGAGACTCTGGATCAAGTCCCACATCAGGCTCTCTGTATGATGCCTGCTTCTCCCTCTGCCTGTGTCTCTGCCTCTCTCTCTCTGTCTCTATGAATAAATAAATAAAAATCTTTAAAAAAAAAAGAAAAATGACAGATATCATCTAATAAAAAAGGAATTTTGCCAACAGACTGCCTTTGGACTCAAACTGCTTTTCTTCCCTGGGTCTCCACCCTGCCAGCCTGCCCTCCTGCAGAGTTTGAACTTGTATCTCCACAGTTGTGTGAGTCAATTCCTTAAAAAAATGATCTCCTCTCTCTCTTTCTCTCTCTCTCTCACAGACACACACGCACACACGCACTCTATTGGTTTTGTTTCTCCAGAGAACCCCCAACAATGTACTACTAACACACAATTTAAGTCATCTCTCAAATAATTAGTTTTACAGTTACTAGAAATGAATAACTAGATAAAGTTGTTTGTTGGACAATTAGGAATTTAGAGGGCTTTCCTAGCATTACCCTAGAATTTTGTAGCAACCACTCTTCTTTCCATAAATATTTACTGAATCCTCCCATAGCTCATCGCTCACCTGTGTATTTTGAATACAAAACTAACCTACTACCTAAGCAGAAACTTCGGGGGTGCTGGGTGGGGAGATCATTTATAGACACTCAGCTTAGGTCACTGAATCTTGACTTGTCACATACACTGAATTAACCTGGACTCTGGGCTTATTGCTGTTACTTTCTGAGTCCCAAGTATGGTCCTTTCCACGGCAACCTGAATCTCAATCCACTGGCTTATTGGTGTAGAAATTCCAATGCTGAACAAAGTTCTAGTGTGTTCTTTCTCCTTTTCTTCAATTCAGATTTCAACAGACTGAATACATATTATGTATTATCTATCATCTATCTATCGCCTATCAATCTATCATCTATCAATCATCTATCATTCTATCATCTATCAATGATCTACCAATGATCTATTATCTACCTATCATCTATATACCTATCATCTATCAATCATCTATCAATCTATCATCTATTTATCATCTATCATCAATCTATCATTTATCAATCTATTATCTATCTATCTATCTATCTATCTATCTATCTATCTTGGAGTCTCCCCAGTTTGCTTTTCTGGATTCTTCTAAGAGGTGAAGTTTAAGTTTTCTTTTTCTCTGTACCACTGTAGTGTGTGTGTGTGTGTGTGTGTGTGTGTGTACATGCACAAAACACTTGTGTTCCTATTTAACACAAACAACATGTGCAAAGTCTTCTCATTTTCTTCATTCCACGCCCTGGTTCTAAGGTGGCTGATCTAATTAGCAGGAGGTTTATTCTTTCCTCAGTGACTGCGTTTCTGGGAGAAAACCTGGTGAGCAAGCACCAGCCCTGCTGCACATCAAAAACCCTTTTGATTTTGAGCCAATTTGTACCCTGAGGGCGGCATGTGCAGGCTCTTCTTGATGTTCTCAGAACCATAGCTGGAATCAAGAAGTGGCTCTAGAATTACTCCCCAGCGCCCACACCCCCCTCCCTTGATCTGTGCTTCCCTAGTTACTTTATCATGACACACTGACCACTTTCACACCTTCATTCTTCCCTGGATGACGGCAAGCATCACGACAGAGTCCGGGAGTGAGAGTGATGCTGGCCACATGGTCCTTCGCATTTCACAGGTGTCCGAAGGAGCGGGGAGGGGAGGGCTGTCAGGATCCTTTCCTTGGGCCACTCAGATCTGATACTTTGACTTTATTATCCATATTGTAAAAAGAAGTTCCTACCTTTTCCATAAGGAGAAATACAAGTCCAGTTCTTTAAGGTGATGGTCACTTGTAATCCCTTCAAAGGCTTAAAAGATGTTACCCATCAGGCTACAGCTTTGGCTGCTGCAGCCGAGCCAGGGCGACACTGATATTGGGGAGTCACCACTTCCTTAATACCCCTTCTAGGTTTTCCTTATCCTTCACAAACCTTTCGTCTGGCCGAGTGTTTGTCACAGGTGACACTGAATGTTTGTCATCGTGGTGGTGACATGAACCTCCATCTCTGAGGGGTTTCAGCCCTGACTTGTGAGTCTGATCAAATCATTCTTGATGCAATTGCCTTTAATGGAGATTATTAGACACCACAGAGCTAAGAGAAGCCTCAGGGAATCCTCCGGTTCTAGACACACTCTTGTCTTTAGCAGCAACTCTCATTCTTCAAGGGAATCACCATTGATCATGCCTTCTGGCACAGTAATTTCTTTTGTCCTCTGTAGGTTCAGTGACATATGGAGCCCAGAGTGGCCAGGAGGCACTTGCAGCCCCCGGTTCAGTGATACTTGTGACAAGAGTTCTTGCCCTGAGACCTAAGACGTCTAAACTAGCAGAGATTGTTTGTGGGGAATGAGAAACTCAAATTCTACAATTCTATTTGTGAGTCACTTGGGTTTATGGTGGAACAGGGTTAATCCTATATCATCTGGGATATGTACGTACGTACGTATGTACGTAGGTACGTATGTATGTATGTATGTATCTAATCAATTACACCATGAAGGACAATACCACAAGCCAACAAGTTGTTGTCCCTTTGCTGGCATCTTAGCTGAGACTTCTCTAGGCCATTCCACAATTCTATCAAGCCAGTTGCTTCTGTTGATAGAACATATTCTAAAACTGGTGAACTGGGCAGCCTGGGTGGCTCAGTGGTTTAGTGCCACCTTCAGCCCAGGGCCTGATCCTGGAGACCTGGGATCGAGTCCCACATTGGGCTCCCTGCATGGAGCCTGCTTATCCCTCTGCCTGTGTCTCTGCCTCTCTCTCTCTGTGTCTCTCTCATTAATAAATAAATAATCTTTTAAAATAAAATAAAACTGGTGAACTCTATAGCCATGAGCTTGTTACTCTACTTCCTTTGCTGTAAAGCAAGTACTTTACTCTGAGGAAATGTCACACATGTGGGAGGAGAGCAGACATCCTGTAGGTCCTGAAAGAGTCCTCTTGGCAGAGGTACTGTGGGCGGGAAGGCAACTCTGTCCCAGAGCATCATCTTAGGGAAGCGCGAGTAACCGCTTTGCTAAGGTCAAGGGGCTGAGGCGAGGGGCCTGTCCAGGACTGAGGCCTCGTCAAGGGCCCGGCTCGGCTCTCCAGCCCTGGCGGCAGGGAAGTCAGTAGCCGCAGGAGCAGGGCGCCGAGGCCACCCTCCGCCTCTCAGGGCCTCACTCTGACTTCGGAGCTTTCGGAGGCTGTGCGTTTGGTCTGTTTTGTGGGTTCGTCACCCAGAGTATGGGATCCTGGCCACAAGTTCCTACCCTGTCTGCCTTGCGGCTGCAGGACCACAGGGCTCGAGGGGGCCAGCTAGATCCCGGGCCCGGGGATCCCATCTGCAAATTTCCCAGGGCCATCCCAGTAATCACTGTTTGTCCCTTATGGATGAGTCCAGCAGCCATGCGATGTACCAATGTCCCGCCTTCTACCCTCAGCACGCACCGGGCTCGCCCAGGTGGACACTGTAGCGATCGCGACATCAGGGCATGCCGAGGACTGGTGATGCCTGGGTTACACTCTGAGCGAGGCCCCTAAGTCCTGTCCTGAAGCTTGGCCTCCCAAGGCCACTCCGGGACCCCGTTCTTCGCCTGGGCGCCTTAGCGGGCAGCACCTGAGGCAAAATTTACGTGTCACCACTTTATTGACGGGTGGACCCCAGGTGGAAGAGAGAAACGTGCAGGGAAGGGAGAAAGGCCCCTGTGGAGAGGCTCATGACCCTGCCCGCCCCCAGCACCGCCAAGAACCTCCGCCACCAACCCTTCAGTTGCTCAGTCTTGAACAGACACCTTCCGAGGGACCGAGTGAAAGTACCTGCACCTTGGAACAATCTGTGTGGGGAGAAGGGGGTGCAAATCATTACGTGCCGATGGTCTCTTGCCTCTTGTCTCCCAAGGTCAGAGTTCACCTTGGCTCAATTCCCCCCAAGCCAAGTTGCTTCAGTACCGCCTCCTGGAAACCAGCCGAAGCTTCCGAAGCTCCGATCCCGGCAGTGTGTGGCCACCATGTGTTTTCCTTGGTTGGTTTTGTCCGTAGAAGCTCCTCAGTTTGTGGCGAGCCGCCCTCGAGATGCAAGAATGGGTGGGCTGGGCTGGGCCCCTGGTCGGGAAGGCTGATGGCCAGAGCCAGGCTTGGAAGATCGGCAAGGCTGAGCGGATCCGGGGGCACAGAAACGGGGCCTAGCGTATTCGTTGTCCCTTCAAGGAGGTAAAGCTTGATTTTAAAGTGAAACCCACTTCTCACAGGTGTGGCAAGTTGGTGTTCTACTTCTCTTGATGAGAACCTTCCTCGTTTTGGAATTTCGTAGATTCACAGGACTGGAGAGTTCTGTGCAAATCATCTGGCTCAGCCTCCAGACGAGAAGCACGAGCTGCGGAAAGCTGAAGGGACACTCTCAAGCCAGACAGGGAAGGGAAGAGAGAGCCTGCCCACCTCCATCTCAGGCTTCATGCCACAGCACCATGAGGCAGGCGAAGGGGGAAGGGCTCGGTACCCCCAACTTCTGCCTTCACCAAAGGTTTTTGACGGTGTTAGTTTCGTGAGGTAATGTCTAGAAGCTATTTTAAGAACATTTAAGAAAAGATGTTATGTAATTTTGGAGCAATACTGTTGGTTTTGGAACAAAGTTTTTTTTTAAACAATACTAGCCTGTGTTGTTGTTGAATCAAAGTGAATTTTATGAGAATCTACATTTCCAGAGGCAAGAGTGCGTCTTTGGAAATGAAATAGAATATAATACGGAGGGGAAGTGCAATAAACAAAGGTGAACGTGTCAGACCGAGTTATTGCCTTTCTTTAATCCTGGAGATGTTCTTTGACTCACAATGGGGTCACATCTCGATAAACCCATTATACTTTGAAAATACTGTCAAGTCGAAAATGCATTTAAGACACCTAACCTACCGAGCATCGTAGCTTAGCCTCGCCCACCCTCAATGTGCTCAGAACACTGGCATTAGCCTACCGTCAGGCCGAATCACCTCCCACAAAGCCTATTTAGGAATACGGTGTCGAGTACCTCGTGTAATGTATTGAGTACTGAACTGAGAGGGAAAAACAGTGGTTGTCTGGGTACAGAAGGGTTGCAAGCCTACGGGCTGTTACCATTTTGGTTGCAGGGCTGCCAGGGAGCCACAGTTCACAGTGCTGCCCGGGGTCACATCACTAGCCTGGGAAAAGGTCAAGTTCAAAATTAGAAGTAGAGTTTCTACTCAATGTGTTTTGCGTTTGCACCAGGAAAATCCAAATCAAACCATCAAAAGTCGGGGCCCTTCTGTAAATCTTTTGTGTTAAACCGCTCTGAAGGACTGGCTCACAGGCCCTCCTGGGATCTTATGTTCACACTGGAGTGGACACACAGCACAGGGCCCTTTTCAGCACAGCTATAGAGACAGCACTCGTAGCTGTCATAAAGGAAAATACGCTCCCAGAGCAGAAATCCCGTGTTCCTTGAAAATAGCCCCATTTCTAGCAAATATAGTCTCTTTCCTCTTGGTGGACACGTTGACTTCCGTGGTATCTGCAGATTCCTGGCCCCCTAACACAAGCCATGACAGTAGAAAGACCTGAATGCCATCCTCTGACAGCCTTCATTTCTCAGCCTACTGAAGTTGCACTCGATGTACTGATCTCCTTTCATTTTATGTTCCCATTAACATCCGAGTTTTGTGTTTTTATTCCTTGTCTGAGAAAATAAAAAAAAAATAACAACTCTGGCTTACTAAAATCTGTTTCCTATCATGTCTTAAATTAGCCTGGCACCAATTTGTTGGAATATCTGCCCCAGCTCTGTGGGAGCAAACTGATGAGCTGGCCTTGAATTTCCATGAGCGGATGCCAACCACGGTGTGTCCTGGCGCTGGTTTCAGATGCTCTGTGCCAAGGGCAGAGTTTCACTTCTGATTTCATATCGAAGCAAATCCTGAATGAGAAGACAGCCGTAGACAGGAGGGGAAACAGCATCTCTTCGGTGTGTCAGCTCTTCTCCTTCTATCCCTCTCCACCGCAGAAGGATCCATTGATATGCAGCAGGAAAAATACAGATGACATGCAATTCAGTGAAGTGGGGGAAAAAAAAATAATAGGTAGTTTCCAGGCAAGGCGGTCACATCGGCAGTGCAAGGAAAGCATTTCAACTAGCATTCCCACCGAAAGGATGCTCGCTTCCAGGGCCTGCCAGGTGCTACACTGGATGATAAAACCCTCCCTGGAATGGAAGTCATAGCACACTTTTGTACGTGCAGAGTTTCCTATTTTACCCCTTTTAGGTTGAGAAACACCATTGCCCTTCTGTGGCACCATGATGCTGAAGACTGAGAAATACACAATCACGCACTTCTTTTGTTGTTTCCTGAATTATGCAGGGTGTTCTTTCCAGTGAATTCTCCTTTCAAGGCTTTATGAAATGTCAGGTCTCTTACCTCCTGTCCAGGAAAATCCATTACAGCCCTTGCACACATGGAGCCAAAAAAAAAAAAAAAAAAAAGACTTTACCCACTAGTGTAGACTGAGAAAGCGCTGCAGATCTGGACCCTCTGCAAGTGTCTGCGTGGGGCTTTTTCTCCACCTCCTTTTATATTAAGGTAGTTTGTTGAATGCATATGTATTTCAGCCCTGAGGGGTGTGGTAAAGCCCACAGAAGTCCAGGAAGGACAACCTCCAAGTGTTAAAGAGATACTGAAGGATTTTTTGCCTCTCCTTGAATATACACCCTTAGAGCCATCTAAGCAACAGCACTACAGGTATCTCTGGGTGCCTCTGGGATTAGGATAGATGTTGGGGGGGCCCGACCTCCTGTATGATCATGAGTGTGGAGGTATAACTGAAACAAGGAGCAGGAATGCTCACGGGTGCTATGCATTTGAGCCGTCTCCTACATGTACACACAAATACAAAACTGAGTATGATATCATAACCAGGGTATTGACCTTGACACAGTCTCCTGATCTTATTTGTATGTATAGCAACGGTATTACTCATAAAAGGTAAATTCTTTGAGAAAGACTATATTCTAAGAAATAAAGCCCATGATATTTATGAAAGTATATGCATGGGGGCAGTCCCAGTGGCTCAGTGGTTTAGTGCCACCTGCAACCCAGGGCATGATCCTGGAGACCCGGGATCGAGTCCCACCTTGGGCTCCCTGCATGGAGCCTGCTTCTCCCTCTGCCTGTGTCTCTGCCTCTCTCTCTTTCTCTCTCTCTCTGTCTCTCATGAATAAATAAAATAAAAAATAACACAAAAATGGCAAAAAACAAAAATAAATTATATTATGGCCTACCTAAGGGCATACTATTTGTTATCGTCAGGTGGTGGGATTAGATGTGATTTTTATTTACTTTTCCTTGCTTGTATTTCCATATTTTCTCATCTTTTCTACAATTAAACATTACCCTTATGATAAAAATATAAACTATTTAAAAGAAGAAAAGGAAATTTTCCTTCAGGTCTGCTCGGAGCACAGCCTGAGAGTGAACACACACATCCCTAGGATGGTCAGAACTACCTTTAAAAGTGGCCTGGGGTAGGTTGCCGGCAGGTGTCACTAGTTGGACTTTTGTTCCGACATGGCGTGTACAAGTATTTCCAATTAAGATGATTATAAGCTCACATTCCATTGTAAGAAACAAGGCAGAAAGATCGCCGTACACTTTACCCAGTTTCTCCCAATGGTAACATTTTGCTAAACTATGAACCATATCATAAAATAATATCACAACCAGAATGTTAATGTTGATAAAAAACACCACTCTTACTCAGATTTCCCCAGTTTTACTCGTGCTCATTTGTATGAGTGTGTACCTGTATTAAGTTCTCTGCAATCCTATCAGCTGTGCCGATGTGTGGCTACCGCAGCTACGAGACTGACCAGTTCCAAAACCCAGAGGCCCCTTGTTGTTCCTTTGAGCAGCACACTCACTCCCCTTGTGCCGTCCCCCAGGCGCTCATCTCTGGCAACCACTAATCTGTTCTCATGTCTAAAGTGTTGTCACTTCAAAACTGTTCTATAAAGGTACCTGCAGGGGCACCAGGTGGCTCAGCCCGTTAAGCGTCTGCCTTCGGCTCAGGTCATGGTCCTGGGGTCCTGGGACTGAGGCCCACATTGGGCTCCCTCTCCCTTTCCCTCTGTGCTCACTCTCTCTCTCTGATAAAGAAATAAAAATCTTTTTGAAAATGTGCACAATGGGGATCCCTGGGTGGCGCAGCAGTTTGGCGCCTGCCTTTGGCCCAGGGCGCAATCCTGGAGACCCAGGATCGAATCCCATGTCGGGCTCCCGGTGCATGGAGCCTGCTTCTCCCTCAGCCTATGTCTCTGCCTCTTTCTCTCTCTGTGTGACTATCATAAATAAATTTAAATAAATAAATAAATAAATAAAAGAATGGCACTTTATAGACTTCATTTCATTAAAAAAAAGAAGAAAATGTGCACAATGTAACTTCTGAGGATGGGCTGTTTTCACTCAGTAGAAAGCCCTAGAGACGGGCCCCAGTAGCGCAGCCTTCCTGGCAGTCTGTCCCTTTGGCCGGCGGAGTCGTGTTCCACGTCCGGTACGGACCACAGCGTAGGCATTCACCTGTGAAGGCGAGTACGTCTGGGTTGGTTGCCAGTGTGGGCTTTTACGAGGAAGTCTATGAACGTTTGTGTTTAGGTTTTTGTGTGGCCGTATGTTTTCATTTTTCTGAACTAAATACTTAAGGAGCACAAGTGCTGGATCAAAAGACAGTTGCATCACTTTTTTATGCTGTTCATTGTGATAGGTGTGCGGTGTCTCACTGGGGTTTCAACGTGCCCTTCTGGATTAGTCAGGGATGGGGAACATTTTCGTGTGCTTATCTGCTTCCTGTTTTCCTTTGGTGAAACGTCTTTTTGCCCCTTTTCTAATTAGATTGTCTTTTTAACTTATGAGCTTTGAGAAGTTTTGATACATTATCAGTCTTAGTCCTTTGCCGTGTATGTGATTTGCAAATATTGTCTCCTGGTCTGTAGTTTTTTCTTTTTGTCCTTTCACATCGGCTCTCGTAGAACACAAGTCCCAAATTTTATCATGTCCAATTTGTTGATATTTCCTTTTATGAGATTGTGTTTTTGGTGTGAGATCTAAGAACTCTTTACTTCATCGTAGGTCCCAACCACTCTCTACTACATTTTTTCTAAAAATTCTGTAGTTTTATGTTTTATATTAAGTCTATCATCCATTTTGAGTTAATTTTGGAATCGAGTGTGAGGTTTGGGTCAAGGCTTGATTCTTTTTTTTTTTTTTTTTTTTGGCTTCTGTTGTCCAGCACCATGTGTTGAAAAGCCATCCTGTCTCCACTTAATTGCTTTTGCACCTCTGTCAGGAATCAGGTATATTTGTGTGGGTCTTTTCCTGGGTGTCGAGAGCATCTTGACACAGAATCCATGTCACCTGCAGAGATGGAGAATGAAGAGTTTCTTCTTCACTGTGCATGAAAGGAGAGAGGGCTTGGTGGGGTTATTAGTGTGATGGAGTCAAATGGAGAACAAGTGAGCAAGCACCGAACCTAGCCCACAGAGGAAACATCTGCCTGGCAATTGTTGAAACATCAGGTCTGAGCTTTAAAAAACTCAGATTGCGGGGAGTTCTCTGCCTTCCAATTGTTTCTCACTGTTTTATCACTTAAAGGCAGCAGGGCTCTTCTGATTTTTCACAATTCTCTGTTGCAGATAATCGAAGCCTGATTTTCAGGATATCTCTCTGATTTCCCAGTGTTCTCCAGAGGCTACAATTCTCACCTGCACAGTCGTGGTTTTTCCCCTCAGTCCCCTGCCGCTCATGCATTTGCCAGGGTCCAGACCATGGCCGAGGGGGATGCCTCTCAGATTGTCTCACGCTAAGAGGTCACCATGAATCTGCACAACCCCATGAATCATTTGCAAGAAATGTAGTTCTAACCCAACTTACCTCATGCAGGTGTCTCTCTGTATTTTCCCTGATTCAGTATGCTCAACACGACTTTGCCTCAAAATTGTTCCTTCGATGGTTTGGAGAGGTCTTTGAGGGATAAGCTCTCTGTAACCTGGAATTTGCCCTGACCATAGTTACTTCACCTGACTCTCTCCACCTTTCTTTCAGGCATTTAACTCCTTTCAATCGGAATAACCTACAACATGGATGCGCACACACGACAAATGCTTAGAAATTTTCTGAATTGGGGCAGCCCCGGTGACGCAGCGGTTTAGCGCCACCTGCAGCCCAGGGCGTGAAGGGCGTGATCCTGGAGACCGGGGATCGAGACCCAGGATCGAGTCCCACGTCGAGCTCCCTGCATGAAGCCCGCTTCTCCCTCTGTGTCTCTGCCTGTCTCTCTCTCTCTGAATGAATAAATAAATAAATCTTTTTTAAAAAAAGAAATTTTCTTAATATTAAAGGGATAAATCATCTATCTCTCCTTCTCTGTACCTTTGTACAATCCTGTCCTTTAACATCTTCTCATGGGAGCCTCTTGCTTCCCTATTCATGTGGCTCGTAACACAAATGGGAAAAGAAATCTAATCCTCTTTTTGTGTGTGTGGGTGTGTGTCTTTCTCTCTCCCTTTGTGTCTTCCTCTTCCTCATTAGATTTTCATATTTCTTCTTGTCTTCTTTTCAGTAGGGGTAGTGAATTATAACCCTTGTGGTGTGAACTATTTATGACTGAAGTAAGTCTTTCCATTACAGATCCTTGAAATTCTAGCCTCTCAGACTACGTGAAAATAGTTTCACATGCAGTTCAAATTAATTCTCAAACTTTTAGCAGTGGTAAGTGGCACTTATTTGGTCAGTTAACCACTGCTTACCATCAGCCCACTACGTGGAAGGTACAGTGCTAGCAGTGGAAGCTATCAACAGTGCCATCTTCTTTGGTTCATCCCAATCCAGGCCAGTCTTCTTGCCCCGAGAAGCCCATATGGAGTTTGGCAAAGACACAAAAACACACTCACTCATGGGACACTTCATGTGACATGTATGGCAAGGGCTCCTCATGGGAAGATAGCTTGGTAACCCTGGGCCTTTTCTGCTTAGACCACATGGTATTTGCTGAATCATTTGCTGAATCATGCATAATTCAGCTGCATGGTGAATCCCTGCAGTTTCTTCACCCTCTATAAACTTAATCACCAAATAATCAAATGATTATTTCTTGAGATAATTTCCAGCCCATAATAATGAACATGCTAAGGCTTTGATACATAATCTAATTTAATCTTCACAGCCCTTGAAGTCAGTATTAGTAGTAGTATCCCTGCTTTATAAATGAGGAAAAAGAAGCATAGAATGTGGAGAAACAAATACAGGTCACCCAAATGAGAACAAGCACAGGGCTTGCTATAGCAAAGGAGTCAGCCCCCATCACGTGTATTTGGCAGAAACTAAGCAGACGAATGGGAAATCTTTTTAGTGGAAAAAAGGGAAGGCTTCAGTTCTGCCCTGCTTGGAGGCTGTTGGCCCAGAGGATCTGTGGGTAAGCTAAGTGGAAGCACAGTGTCCCATGTCACTGGTTATGGAAGTGTAGTTGGCTTCCTCTGGTTAGTTCTAACTTGGAAGTGGAGGCAAAGATTATGGAAGTTGTCAGTTCTTAACCAAGTCTGGATCATTGAGGCCAATGTTTCACAGGTGTTATTTGGTTGCATGAATTGGTTGCTAGATCTAACGGTCTGACTTCCTGGACTGGTTACATTCCGTGATCGGTTGGCTTTCTGGACTGGTTGCTACAGGCTGTTGGTCAGAGTTTTATTTTTATATATGGTCTGGCCATTGTCCATCTGTATAGTCAACCTTTCAAGAGTTTAAGCAACTTGCCCATGGAAGATAGCAGAATTAAGATCCAACAAGAATGAGAGTATACATTTTACACCTTAGTATACAGTCTCCGTGGAAGGATTCCCAAGGAAAGGGTGGCAGAGATAGTCAAGTTGCCAAATATGGTTGCACTTCAGCTGATACCTGCTAGTGGATGCTGTTGGTTGTTTTACCCATCCAACCCCCATCCTCCTTCCTAAACAAACCTTGATTTTATTCAGGCATTAAGTCTTTTTGCCATGCAGCCAGTTTTTCTCAGGGGAATTGACCCCTTCTCCCATTCTAAGAACCCTGATTTTTCTAAGTTGAATGGTAGGTGGCATTGCCCTGCTCAAATCCACCCCCAGATATATTATAACATGTGACCTAGTTTGGCTCAGAAAGAATGGAAGACAGTGAGTGCATTTGTTGCTATCTGGGTAGCAAAAAAGGAGTAAGCTTTTGCTACTGGTGGCCATCATTGACAATAAGCAACCTTAGGTGAAGTCAACTCTGTGGGTAGCAGAATCCGAAGGCAAGGGCAACTAGTAGTTTGACCAGTTATCCAATTGCCCCTCCTCTTGACTTCTGTTACATGATATAATAAATTTCTTCATTGTTTAAGCCAGTTTGAGTTGGGCATTCTGATATAGAGAGCCAAAAGTACCCTAGTAAACACAGTCATCTAGCAATGCGTCTCTGCCTTCCTACTCCGTTCCAAGTCCGGTGGCAAAACCTTTGGACATTCAGCAGAGCAAGGTGGCTGAGAGCCATTGCACCAGGCCCGGAGCATCTGCATAGCCTCTTCTTCATAGCTTCTTCAGGGAAGCTACATAATTTCCCTGTGTGTCACCATTTCATCAATTAACTAAAAATAATGATAACCCTCAACTTA
Organism: Nyctereutes procyonoides; assembly: GCF_905146905.1. Taxonomy (NCBI): domain Eukaryota; kingdom Metazoa; phylum Chordata; class Mammalia; order Carnivora; family Canidae; genus Nyctereutes; species Nyctereutes procyonoides. The sequence continues at coordinate 1,740,422 of NW_026575132.1, forward strand.
CAGGATTGTGAAAATTGTAAAAGCTAAAACATGCCAGGTGCTCAGAACAGTACCTGGGTCATTATGAGAGCTAGAACAGTGTTCATTGCTGGTATTATTAGAAACTCATGATTATTAGGAACATTCCTTCACCTTTCTTTCTTCCAGAATTAAAAAAAGAAACTTCCTTTTTACCAGCCAAAACCTGAAATTATTTTCATTACTGAAGCCAATGAGTTCAAGTCAGCTTTTTCGCCTCTGCTTCAAACGTGCAGCCAGGCTCCAGCAGCGCCGGAGCAAGCACTGGAAAGGGAGCCAGCCGCCTCTTCCTTTACAGCCTCCTGCTTGGACAGCTGATGGTTCAACCTGGGGTTGAACAGACTCACCTTTGCTTTCACTCTGACTCTTCTAATTTTTTTAAACCATCTTAATAACTGTCATGTCAACATCTTTCCTTTAGAAACTCTTGAAAAGCCACCACTTTTAGACAATGCTTCTTGAGGGAGGTCACTGTAGGCCATGTGTGATTGTATCAGGGTTCTGTCTCCCTTTTCAATGAGGGATGTGGAATGAAGAAAAGAGAAACTACTATCCCAGTGCTCACTCTGCGCCAGGTACTTTGCTTGAACAGTGTTTTTCTATTAATGACCTACACACAAATTGAGTGGTTTTCTTTTGTGGGAGTGTTGTATCTGCTGGAATTACGTGCATTATACGTAACAAATAAGCCCCCGATTTTCGTTGTTTTAGAGTAACAGAGGCTTGTATCTCCCTTCAACCTCCATGCCCTCCTCAAATAAACGGGGGAGCAGGACACTCTATGTCATCGTCACTCCCGCACCCAGGCTGGTGGAGACTCCCATCATCTGGAGTGCTGCCCCCCAAGCTGGACCAAGGAGAAAGATCATGGAGAGTCATGTGCCAGCTCTTAAATGCCTCACCCAGAAGGGAGCTTGTACCACTTGCATGCACATTTTATTGACTGTGGAAGATCACACGGCCACATCCAAGTTCAGCAGACAGAGAAGGTGACACAGTCCCCCGTGGGTCTAGGGGAGGAGGACCGCAGACACTGATGAGTGGCAGTGATGTCTATCACGAATTACATCATTCTTCCATTCATCTCTTTCTGCGGCTCTGTTTTTGCTGAACTATGTGTTCCTAGTTAAGGAAATGAGTTATAAAGTTGCAGTTTCATTTATGCTCTTACAGGTGTATTACTCAGTTTCTGGGTAAACGAGGTTTCTTTTCCTCTTTTTCCTGCTTTTCTTGTCCAGCCTCTAGGCTTATTATTACTCAGCAACCAGAGTACTAAAGAACCAGAAGGAAAGTGTAATATAAAATGCAAATGCATCCACCTCAAAGGTATTTCCTGGGCCTTGTTCCACCACCTAGGCAAGTTTCCTCTGGGGCTCATAGTCAGGCTCAGGGGTGCAGACATTTGCATATTATTGATCATTATCTAATTTATACTATCTATTCAAAGTAACATTCTTTATGGCAAATATTTGCCCTGTGTTGGACAGCTGTCTGTATTAGATGGTGTGTGTGTGTGCGTGTGTGTGTACGATGAATAAAAAAACCAATTGGGTCAACTTAAATTTACATCTCATTACCATCTTGCTTTCCTCTAGGTCTTTATATTTTCTCTCCCCTTTTTCTTAATGATCCCTGTTGTTGTAGAGCCAAAGCTAGATTCGAGGGTGTGGGAGTTAAGGATAACTTTTTTTTTTAAGTTTTATTTATTTATTCATGAGACATACACACAGAGAGGCAGAGACACAGGCAGAGGGAGAAGCAGGCTCCAGGCAGGGAGCCTGACGTGGGACTCGATCCCAGGATCCCGGGGTCACACCCTGGGCCAAAGGCAGATGCCCAACCGCTGAACCACCCGGGCATCCCAAGGATAACTTTTTGATTAAATTCCCCATGCCTATGTGTCTGATCATACCTTCCTCCAAATGTCTTGCTCTTATGCACTCATCTACCATCCAGCATCTGGATGTGTACCTACTACCTGCCAGGCTCGGTGCTAGGCACAGAATGAGGTTATAACTGTGACTGAGAGACACAATTCTTGCCCTCATGCAGCTGAAAACTTTAGTGGAAAAAAAGAAATAGGGCAGCCCAGGTGGCTCAGCATTTTAGGGCCGCCTTCAGCCCAGAGTGTGATCCTGGAGACCTGGGATCAAGTCCCCTGTCGGGCTCCCTGCAGGGAGTCAGCTTCTCCCTCTGCCTGTGTCTCTGCCTCTCTTTATGTCTCTCATGAATAAATAAAACCTTTAAAAAAAAAAGAAATTGTGATAATTGATGAGAGACCTGAAAAATCCTGGAAGTTGGGGATGGTTAAAGGAACGTGTGGCAGAGTTGTGTCCTGGAAGGAAAATGTCCTGGAAGGTAAAGCATCGGGAGGGTAGAGTCCCAATTACTTTGCATAAGTGGAGGCCCTAATAAGGGGTTTTATTCAAATATCTTTGTTTTTTTACCTTTTGCTTCCGTTGTTGATACCACTGCTATTTTTTGCTCAGTTTGGAGAACAGCAAACAGCCAGCAAGTTCTCAGAATATTTCCCATTCGTACTAGGTTTCTCATTTACCTGAGTTTGGCTTAGAGATCAAATTGCCTTTAGACCTGCTCTGGCTCCTTGCCAGAAAGAGCGGGCTCTTTGCCCACCCATCTGTGTACAGGGTTCCACAGGTGAGAATCCACACAATTTGAATAGAAATACTAAAACTTTCCAGGAAATAAAGGGAGTAGGAAAGGCACAGCTTCTTTGTTTTCTTGACTCCAAGGTTCAAGATTGAGATTTTATGTCCTCTATCGTTCTGTAGTTTTTAATTTATTTTGTGAGGAAAATGTGTATCTAGTTGGACTGATAACCAAGTAAAATGAAAACAATACTTAAATGTAAAGGTATCATGTTCAATGCAACAGAATCATACACGGCCATAACTCATTTAATTTTGTAACCTGGAAAAGTGTGCTATTCCATATTACAGTTTCCAAAAAAACTTGCTACTTTTGCTTCCACTTTTGTGAGCAAAATTAAAAAAAAAAAGCCCTAAGCTATTTGAATTACAATATTTCTATGGTATTTCCTATTTCTTAAGCTAAATATTTCTTTTCTTGATGATTCCAGGTGTAATTATTATTTCAGATGATCCAAATTTTCTGTAGCATATCGATGCTCCAGCACATTGATGCCCTTGGGGCCTACCTAAGAAGTCTAGGACAATTTATCTCAACAGGCACATAAAACTATTTACATGAAAACCCGTTATTGATTTGCTCGATTTTTTGGTCTGTTTTCTGGTTTTGTTCAGTTTTGTTTTGTTTTTGGTGTCTCCTTCATTGTTAGAGGTGTCAGATGTTCCTTGTCCCAGGCAAAACGTACCTGCCTCTAGTAACCATAAAACTATTATTATTTTTTCTTTGTTTTGAGCATAGTTATCAGGATAAACTTTGATGCTTATCATTTACAACAACACTAACAGGGGCTAAAACAAGGTAGATGTGGGCAGCCCGGGTGGCTCAGCGTCGAGCACCTGCCTTCAGCCCAGAGTGTGACCCGGGAGTCCCAGGATCGAGTCCCACGTCGGGTTACCGGTGCATGGAGCCTGCTTCTCCCTCTGCCTGTGTCTCTGCCTCGCTCTGTGTGCATCTCTCATGAATACATAAGTAAAATCTTTTAAAAAATATTAAAAAATAACATAAAGCAAGGTAGATTCTCACACATAAGAATTCCAGGGATGGGCAGTCCAAGATGAACAGGGTACATCTGGAATTCTTAGGGATTCAGACTCCTTGCAGGTGTGCACCGCAACACCTTCAGGGCCTGTCTCTGCTCCAGTGGCTCCCACAGCCACCCAGGGTCCCAGCCAGCCGACTGGGGGCGGGGAGGGCGCTGGGTCTCACCTTCCCGGGGCATCTCCTCGATGTCCTACAAATCAGTACTTCTGCTTGTATTCCACCGGCCACACACTCGGCACACTCGTAGTTGTAAGAAGACCGGGAAGTGCAGCTCTTCTCCGGGTGCAGGACTTCCCTGAACCAACTTGAGCTTCAACCGCATTGACACAGAAGACAGGACGCTGGGCTCACCCTCTCCCACATCCCCATACCAGATATCCAAGCCTATTAGAAAATTGTGCAGAGATTTGGAGTAATGTGGGTTTCTCCCAGCAAGTAAAATGAGTGACATTTAGCGCAGACACTTACCCTATTTTAAACATAAGATTAGGGGAGTTTGGAAGCTTCCCCGATTCTCAGCTGGGCTCTGAACACTAAATGTGCTACATAAATGGCATTTAGACAACTGAGGAGTCACCGTGACTGAGGCGAATACTCACACGTAAACCCACTGGTGGAGTCTTAAAGGTCCCGGCTCGCCCTGCGGCCTCGGAGCCTCCCGAACACAGGGGCGTCCTCTCCGAGCACGGGCCTCGCGTCCCCGCAGGGATGCACCTGCAGCCCCCGCCGCCCCGCGCAGCCGCACCTGCCTCCCCTGCCCCGCCGCGCTCCCCAAATAAGGAAGGGCGGGCCACCTGCACCGGCGGTCACCTGCGGCTACACCCACGCCCCTCACCGGCCTCCACCCGCGGGGCCCACGCCAGGACTTACCCGCGACGGCTTTCCCCATCGTGGACTCTCCAGCATGAACAAAACCTGACGTTTGGGTGGTTCCCTGCATTTCGGCTCGTAAATGTATTCCGTGGGATCCCGGGACTGGGGGGCGCCGGGGGGAGGACCTCGGGGGCGCTGAGCGCAACAGGTGGGTTGGGTGGAAGCCCCTCCCGCGGACGTCATCCGTCCCGCACACGTCGTCCCTCCCGCGGACGTCAAATCTCCTGCGCACATTGTTCCTCCTGCGGACGTCATGTCTCCCGCGCACGTCATGTCTCCCGCGCACGTCATGTCTCCCACTCACGTCGTCCCTCCCGCGCACGTCGTCCCTCCCACTCACGTCGTCCCTCCCACGCACGTCGTCCCTCCCGCGCACGTCATGTCTCCCACTCACGTCGTCCCTCCCACTCACGTCGTCCCTCCCTCGCACGCCATGTCTCCCACTCACGTCGTCCCTCCCACGCACGTCGTCCCTCCCACTCACGTCGTCCCTCCCGCGCACGCCATGTCTCCCACTCACGTCGTCCCTCCCACGCACGTCGTCCCTCCCGCGCACGTCGTCCCTCCCGCGCACGCCATGTCTCCCACTCACGTCGTCCCTCCCACGCACGTCGTCCCTCCCACTCACGTCGTCCCTCCCGCGCACGCCATGTCTCCCACTCACGTCGTCCCTCCCACGCACGTCGTCCCTCCCACTCACGTCGTCCCTCCCTCGCACGCCATGTCTCCCACTCACGTCGTCCCTCCCACGCACGTCGTCCCTCCCACTCACGTCGTCCCTCCCGCGCACGTCATGTCTCCCACTCACGTCGTCCCTCCCACTCACGTCGTCCCTCCCGCGCACGCCATGTCTCCCACTCACGTCGTCCCTCCCACGCACGTCGTCCCTCCCACTCACGTCGTCCCTCCCGCGCACGCCATGTCTCCCACTCACGTCGTCCCTCCCACGCACGTCGTCCCTCCCGCGCACGTCATGTCTCCCACTCACGTCGTCCCTCCCACTCACGTCGTCCCTCCCGCGCACGCCATGTCTCCCACTCACGTCGTCCCTCCCTCGCACGCCATGTCTCCCACTCACGTCGTCCCTCCCACTCACGTCGTCCCTCCCACTCACGTCGTCCCTCCCTCGCACGCCATGTCTCCCACTCACGTCGTCCCTCCCGCGCACGCCATGTCTCCCACTCACGTCGTCCCTCCCACTCACGTCGTCCCTCCCACTCACGTCGTCCCTCCCGCGCACGTCATGTCTCCCACTCACGTCGTCCCTCCCACGCACGTCGTCCCTCCCACTCACGTCGTCCCTCCCGCGCACGCCATGTCTCCCACTCACGTCGTCCCTCCCTCGCACGCCATGTCTCCCACTCACGTCGTCCCTCCCGCGCACGTCATGTCTCCCACTCACGTCGTCCCTCCCACGCACGTCGTCCCTCCCACTCACGTCGTCCCTCCCGCGCACGCCATGTCTCCCACTCACGTCGTCCCTCCCGCGCACGCCATGTCTCCCACTCACGTCGTCCCTCCCACTCACGTCGTCCCTCCCACTCACGTCGTCCCTCCCGCGCACGTCGTCCCTCCCACTCACGTCGTCCCTCCCACGCACGTCGTCCCTCCCACTCACGTCGTCCCTCCCACGCACGTCGTACCTCCCGCGCACGCCATGTCTCCCACTCACGTCGTCCCTCCCTCGCACGCCATGTCTCCCACTCACGTCGTCCCTCCCACGCACGTCGTCCCTCCCGCGCACGCCATGTCTCCCACTCACGTCGTCCCTCCCGCGCACGCCATGTCTCCCACTCACGTCGTCCCTCCCGCGCACGTCATGTCTCCCACTCACGTCGTCCCTCCCACTCACGTCGTCCCTCCCGCGCACGCCATGTCTCCCACTCACGTCGTCCCTCCCACTCACGTCGTCCCTCCCACTCACGTCGTCCCTCCCTCGCACGCCATGTCTCCCACTCACGTCGTCCCTCCCGCGCACAGTCGTCCCTCCCGCGCACGTCATGTCTCCCACTCACGTCGTCCCTCCCACTCACGTCGTCCCTCCCTCGCACGCCATGTCTCCCACTCACGTCGTCCCTCCCACTCACGTCGTCCCTCCCACTCACGTCGTCCCTCCCGCGCACGCCATGTCTCCCACTCACGTCGTCCCTCCCGCGCACGTCGTCCCTCCCGCGCACGTCATCCCTCCCGCGGACACCATCTCTGCGGTTCCCCGACATTCGGTTTCCCGTCGGAACAACGTGCGCGTGAGCTCGGGTGGAGCCCCCAGGCCCCGGGTGACCCAGTGTCCCGCTGGCTCCCGGGGCGGACGGCACCGCTGGGTGTGGACCGGGTGTCCCGCCCGCGGCCCCGGCTCCCCGTCCTCCGGCAGGTGCACGGCACAGCGCGCCGCCCGAGCGTGGCCGCCTGGGGACAAAGCTCCAGGGTCCCGGAGGGCCGCGCCGTCGCTCGGCCGGCCGCGACACGGTCACGCGGAGTGGTAGCCGTGGGAGTAATGCTCTCCTGGCCGACCGCCCCACGTAAACGGTAAGATCCCAGGTTGGCCTGGGCGTCTCCTCCCGGTCGCGGGCACCTGCTCTTGGGCCACCTGCCCGGCTCACGATGGCGGCGGGAGGACAATCTGCCCAATGCTGCACGCGCAGCGGCCATGTGGCCTGGCTTCTCGGGCATCCAGCCCGTCTGTGCGCCGGGGGCGGCCGGCCGGCGTCTCTTCTGGGAAGGACACACATCCCATCAGACCCGATGACCTCATTTGACCTTATTAATTATGTAAAAAGGCTTTATTTATGTGTCCCCGAGAGACGGGGGGCGGGGGGCGGGGGGGCAGGGGGACTTGATCCCGGGACCCGGGGTCACGCCCTGGGCCAGGGGCAGATGCTCAACCGCTGGGCCCCCCAGGATCCCTAACCTTGTGACCTTCTCATTCCAAATACAGTCACACTTGGGGGTTAAGGCTTCCACACACAAATGTGGGGAGACAGTCTGTAACCATGGATTTGAGATGAAACAGCTTGCGGGGGGCCAGGGCTCTCCCCAATTTCATTCTTGGTGTCTGGGGCATTGACCTGAAAACCAGTGACTTCTCCCCTTGAGTTTCCACCTTGGCCGACTCCCTGCCTCCCTGCCTGGGTGCTCCGCCCCACAAGCTGCTTCCACTTGGGAGGTTGGGTGATGTGGCAGTCCCAGAAGGGACCCCAGTAAGTGCCAGCGCCGAGCTGAAGTGGGGCCAGCCTCATTTTCCTTTAGGCTGAGCTTAAGAAAGACCACGTTTCTGGAACTAAAAGCAGGGCAGATGGCCAGACTCCGATAAAAATATTTAAAGTTGGAATTTCTCTTGGGCAGCCCTGGAGGCCCAGCGGTTGAGCGCCGCCTTTGGCCCAGGGTGTGACCCTGGGGCCCCGGGATCAAGTCCCACGTCTGGCTCCCTGCATGGGGCCTGCTTCTCCCTCTGCCTGTGTCTGTCTCTCTCTCTCTGTGACTATCATAAATAAATAAAAATTAAAAAAATTCTAAGTATGAGGTCCTACTGTAGACCTACTGAAGCAGAAGAACTCGGTGGCAGTTGGGGGACAGCAGTGTGCACTGACCAAGGCCCCCAGGTGAGTCTGGTGCATTCGCACATGTGAGCAGCTGTGTTTTAAGTCCTCAGCCTTGGTTGAACACAAGAATCCCCAGGGGAACTCTTACAAATCTGGTTCCCAGGCGACACCTGGGACAAATAAGAATCTCTAGAGCAGGGACTCCAGCCTCCGGCTGCGGGAGTCTGGGTGCCTCAGTCAGTCGGCCATGTGTGGAACTTCGGTTCAGGTCATGATCTCAGGGTCCTGGGTGGAGGCCCCCACAGCCCCCTGCCAAGCCCGTGTCCCTGTGTTGGGCTCTGCTTGTCTCTCTGTTCCTCCTCCCATTGTGCTCGCTCTCTTGCTCTCTCAAATAAATAAAATCCTTTTTAAAAAGTTGCATGGTAGAGGAATCAACGCTGAGTGCACGGAGAGGCTGGGGTGGAGCTGCAGGCAGGGGGTGATGTCCCCGTCACCCAAGCTCTTGGTGGCCCGGGAGCTGACAAGCTGTCTCTGGGAGCTAGTCGTGACCTCGGGACACTGGCCCAATGACTGCCTGCACCGCCGGAGCTGTGCTGGGGGCCGGGCCGGCCTAGGAGCAGGGTGGTGCCCGAAGCCGGTGGCCTGGGGTCATTGGTCGCTAGCCTGGGCCGTGGGCAAGGTCCTCCTGTTTGTGTCCTGATCACCTCCGTCGCAGGGTCATCACAGGCCAGGCCAGCACGGAGCCGGGGTGCCCGTGAGCCTCCCAGCAGAGGGTGGCTGGTGCCCCCCCCCCCCCCCCCCCCCCCCCCCCCCCCCCCCGCGACCTGCTCCTCCGTCACTCAGGCTTTCCATTTAGGGACCCAGATGCGGCCGCTGCCTGACCTCCTGAGAAGCTCCTGGGCCCCCCTCCGCGGAGCTCGGGGCAGCAGCGCCCAAGGCTGCCGTCACTCAAGACCAAAGCAGCTGAGAAGAGATGGTCCAGGGAATGTTTGTGGTGAGACTCGCACCTGAGTGAAGTCCCGCAGACTGTTCTCCCCAGGTCCGCTGAGCCAACTGTGCCGCCGCAGTCCAAGCGGGAAGAGTTAACCTGGGAGGAGAACGAACTTTCGGTCCTTTCCCCGCTGGGCCCTAAGCGGGTGTCCCGGACGTGCATCCACGCACCTGCTGCTGTGGCCACGGCCGCCTGGGCGCCACCGCGGAGACTTTTAGGGGGGGTGGGGGCGGGCCGCGGGGTCGGAGGAGGGAAGCACTAGGGGGTGGGGGGTTGGGGGTGGAGGGAAGCACTAGGGGGTGGAGGTGGGGGTGGAGGGAAGCAGTAAGGGGTGGGGGTGGGGGCCGCGGGGTTGGGGGAGGGAAGCACTAGGGGGTGGGGGGTTGGGGGTGGAGGGAAGCAGTAAGGGGTGGGGGTGGGGGCCGCGGGGTTGGGGGAGGGAAGCACTAGGGGTGGGGGGTTGGGGGTGGAGGGAAGCACTAGGGGGTGGAGGTGGGGGTGGAGGCGGTGAGGGTGGAGGGAAGCACTAGGGGGTGGAGGTGGGGGGTGGAGGGAAGCGCTAGGGGGTGGGGGTGGGGCCAAGGGGTTGGGGGAGGAAAGCGGTAGGGGGTAGGGGGTGGGGGGTCGGGCCGCGGAGTCGCCCAGGGGGAGTCTGCGCTGCGGCAGGTGCGGGCTTCCGCGGGCTTCCCCCGCGGAGCGCGGAGCGAGTGGCTCTAAGCTGTCTGCTGCTCAGTGGCTACCCCCCTCCCGGGGCACCCGGACGCGGCCACCCGCTCCTCCTGCGGCCCCTGTTCCGGGGACACTTCGGTTCTCAGCTCGGGCCTCAGTGGCTGACTTGCAGCCCTCTGGTCAGGCCCGCTGGCGTGCCCTGGCCCCCTGCCCCCGCGCCCTCCCCCTGCCCTGCCCCCCTCCATGTCTCCCTCCCCCTTTCCCCTGCCCCCTCCATGTCTCTCTCCCCCTTTCCCCTGCCCCCGTGCCCCTTCTCGTCCCCCTCCCTTTGCCTCCTTCTCCCCCTCCCCCTCCCTCCCCTCCACCTGCTCCCCCCTTCCTCCGCCTCCCCCTGCTCCCCCAGGCTCTTCCACACTGGGCCTAGTCCTCAGGCGGCCGCACACAGCCCCAGGAAGGCCCTCTGCTTCCACATGCCCTCGGGGGCCAAGAAAGGAGTTGAGGTCTGGCCAAGGCCTCTGGGGCCTTGTCCGAGGTGTAGCCCTCCTCCGTCCACACGCCCCGCAGGGACCCGGGGGGGCGGGGGCGGGGGGGGGGGGGACGACGGTGTCGGTGAGCTGGCAGGTGCAGCCAGGCCACAGGGGCAGTCCCAGGTCGGCTTCTTTTATCTGCATTATCACTGTTTTTCAGTTGAGATGTCGTTGACATGGAACATCGCGTGGGTTGCGGGTGTGCAACAGCATGATTCGGTAGGTGTATACAGATAACACCTGTCACCGTATAGTGACATTTTTTTCCTGGTAATGAGAACCGTCACTCTCACTCCCTCAGCAGCTCCCAAACATGCACCATATAGTATCTTAACTGCAGTCACCGGGCCGTCCGTGCTTTACACACTTATGACTTACTTATTTTTTAAGTGGAAATCTGCACCCTTGGCCTCCCTTTGCCCATTTCACCCACTGCTGTCCCCTGCCTCTGGCAGCCACCAACCTGTTCTCTGCATTTATGATTTTGGGTGGTGTTCAGATTGCACGGATGAGTGAAATTATATGGTATTTCTCTGACTTTTTGCACCCAGTATAACACCCTCAAGTTCCACTATTGTTGCAAATGGCAAGCTTTCATTCTCATTTATGGCCAAGTCATGTTCCATATATATAATATGCAGTTATAAATAGGATATTATATATAATGTGATGATTTATACAAGTATGTATCATATTGCCTTTATCCATTCATTCCCTGATGGGCACTTCGGTTACTTCCTTATATCGGTCGTTGTGAATAATGCTGAAAATGAACATGGGGGTGCAGTTATCTTTTTGAATTAACATATTAACTTTCTTTGGGTAAACACCCAGAAGTGGAATTGCTGGGTTATATAGTACTTCTAATTTTAATTAAGTGAACCCCATACTGTTTCTCAGATTGTTGCCAGGTCTTCTGATTTTTTTCTTAAAAAGTAAAATATCTGACTTTTGAAAGCTCTTGATGAAAAGAAAATAAAGTCAGTCATCTCAAAGATATTGAAGCATTCTGTGAGCAAACAAAACATGTTTGGAGGTTGAATCAGGTCCTTGGGCTTCCCGATGATCTCTGCTCTAGTTAACGGAATATAAACAAAAGACAGGTGTGGGTGGGGGCCTGGGAATGAATCAGGGACATGGACAGATGGGCAAATGGATCTTTGCAAGAAACAACCACTGACATGAACAATGATAAGCAGACACTTACGAGAGGCAAAAAAAAATTATTAATAAAATACGAAAGCAATTACTATTTTAACTTAGTGCCTGGAACATAGTGACGTTCAAGAAATCTTTGTTGAATGAACACTTTAACTTTACTTTTTAATATTGTTTTGCCATTACAAAGCATTTTGTGATTTCACTGGCCTCAAAACAACCCCCGAGAGGCAAGAATATTATTCTTCCCATTCTCATTATTTACACAACTCCCACTGCTCGGAGAAGCAAACCAGAGCTTTAGTGATGGTTCCTTCTTCGTTGCTTCTCCCTTTTGGACCTTGTTTTCCTAAAATCTAGAGCCTGAGCTGCAGGGAAGCATAAATCGGCGCTGGCACATGTCCTGTGATCGAGAGACCATCCTCCAGGCCTCCCACCAGGAGCCCCTTCTCCTCACCCAGCCTGACAACAAAACCAACAACAAGCAAACAACCCTCGAGGGCAGCTCGGGCAGCTCGGGTGGCTCAGCAGTTTAGTGCTGCCTTCAGCCCAGGGCATGATCCCGGAGACCCAGGATCGAGTCCCATGTCAGGCTCCCTGCATGGAGCCTGCTTCTCCCTCTGCCTGTGTCTCTGCCTCTCTGTGTGTGTGTCTCTCTTGAATAAATAAAGTCTTTTTAAAAAAAAAAAAAAAAAACAAAAACCAACCCTCGAACCCAGTAAGAGACGCAATGCAAGGTAAGGCGCCCCCCCCCCCCCCAGCAGCCCTCTCTGTGGAAGCGGTGGCTGCGACCACCTTCTGTAAACCTAACTATGTGTTTGTGTGCATGTTCTCCCCACTACTCTCCCCTTTTACACAAATGGTAGTATTTCATATTGCTGCTTATTCCTTGCTTTTTAAAAAAGCGTAACTCTGTATTTTAATAACTTTAACATTCTTTTTAACTAGATTCCTATTGATGAATATGTAGGTCGTTTCCAGTGTTTTATGAATCCCGCTGCAGTGCCTAACTCTATGCCTCATTTCACACATGCAGAAGGAAACCTATTGAATACATACAAACAGAATTGCTAAATCCAAGGGCATATATACTTTTAATTTTTAAGGCTTGCCTCATTGCCTCCTCATAAAGCCCAGCGTATACCCTCACAAACCATGTAGAGAATGCTATCATCGATTTTGTAAAAATCTACTTTCCAGTTTCCTTACCTATCTTCATGGTCACACTCTAGATATTCGAAAACCATTTCACTTCTGAAATCCAGAATTCAAATATGCATCAACTCTCTGTTATTTCACAATGGCCATGTTTTAGGGTACCAAAAAGTGCCCCAGAGATTCTACCACTAAGAATTTATCATTATTAAAAAATCAGAGATGCGCACAAAGATTTATTTATAAATCTGTGCAGTACTGCCTTGTTCTTAATGGTGAAGCATAGAACATACACTACGAGAGTAGAGTGCAGTGGTTAAGTAAATTATAGTAGTACACTGCAATGCTATCATAAAATTTGTGATTTTGAAAAACATTTAACAATTTGGGAAACTCTTTACACTATACCATTAAGTGAAGAAGCATGTGACAATAGTTACACGTGTGTTCCCTATTTTAAAAATACATTTGCACAAGACAAAAGGCTAAAAAGCCACATTAATATTTTAATTATTGTTATTTGAATGGTTGGATTGTGTGTGTTTTTAATTTCTTTCTATGCTTTTCTAACTTCTCAATAATAAATATGTACTTGAACAAGTTGTGAAAGTTAATTTTTAGAAAAAGGAAGAGAGAGTGGAAGGGAAGAAGAAAAAAGGTGTACAGGGTAGAGGGAACAGAGAATGTGAACAGGCTCCAGGTCAGGCCGGCTGAGTCTGGGTTCCAGCATTGCCGCTTAAGAGGCTGGCCATTTTAGGCTAAGTCGTTTCATCTTCATGTCTCAGTTTCTCTCTCATCAAACGGGACTAAGAGTATTTACCCTGCCTCCCAGCATGGTGGCTATAAAATGGTACATGAGGCTGCTTTGGGAGCGCAAGTGTATTTTGTAATAGAGGACAACATTACTGTCATTCATTCATATTATTTAATCACAGCTACCCTTTGTGTAACTTGAGTTTTTAGACAAACGGGTTTTTTTTTTTTCATCTAAAATGATTAAATCGAATGTGCTACTTCCTGCGGGGCTTTCCAGGCATCTGAGAGAGAGGCTAAAAGCTTTTTAGTCAGTCAATAAAGGTATCTGTTTTACTGAAACAAGAAATAAAGATTTCTCCCACTTACCAAACTATTTGAAATCCCCATCTTCCTCCTATCTTTGGGATCAAGTCTTGAAAGCTGCCTGCCAAAATAAATAATTATTTAAAAAGGAGAACATTTCTTTCATGCCTTGCATTCTATGGAATAAAACCTGTGGCCAGCGGTTTGTGAAGAGAGCAGGGAAGATGCGTCCAGAGCTGAGTCACAGGTCACTGCTCTGGCCGAAGCTATTGCTCAGGGCAGGGAGAGGGTTTGAGTAGGCAGTTACCTTACAGCCCTGGGCACCTGTGGATTAAGCTGTTTAGCATTTAATACTCTGCACCGGTTGGTTTCAAAGTGCCTTTGTGAGGTTGTTATGCAATACACAATCTGTCCTTCGGCCAAACTCAAATACGTTGGACTCTTACTATTTGAAATGTTGACATTTCTGTTGCATTTTTGCCAAGTAAGTATAAAATGGTAAGCAGACTGAGGTCCTTATTTCTAGTTCTCTATCTTGAGATTATTATGCAATCTTGTAAGACTGCAAAGTCTAAATCATTCTATTGAAATATGTACAATTAACATGTTGTCAGTTGTATTTGTTTCAGGGGTACATTATAGTGATTCAGCAATTCTATATGTCACTCAGAGCCCATCAGGTCTGTAATGGCCGTGCCTTTCATTTTATAAGCATATTTTTGCTAGGTATAAAATTCCATGTTGGGAAAAAAATTTCCATGTTGGGGCTCTTTGAGGGGAAGATGGGAGGCTGGTCTGTCAGATCTGAGAATTCAACATTGACAGCATTTTGTTTTCAGTATGCTGAAGCATATTTTGCTTTTCCGTGTGCTAGAAGTGTATCTGCTGGCTCGTGTTAGTTTTGACAAGAAATTAGCTATTCCTTTGTTCCCAATTACTTACTTTTCTCCTGGTTAAAAGTCACATTTCCCTGCCTCTTCTGTTTTTAGTATTGTATTACCTGTATTATCCAAAAGATGATGTATTTTCAGTATTTTTTGATTAGATGCTGTACATTGTCATTTTATATTGTTGTGTGTCTGGATTTTGTCATTCTCCTGATTTCTGTCTCCTTGCCTTGGCGAGTCCTCTGTACCACCCTGCTTGCTGCACAGTCTAGAGAGTGCCTCCATGTAGAGAGCCAGACTGATCATAGGACAACTTTGAGTCTCTCTCCTCGGGGATCACGTCCCTGCACTACTTGTTTTCCAATATCTGAAAGCTTGTTTTTTCCATACATTTCATGCGATTTTCTTGTTTACAGAGAAAGCACAAGTCCAGTACCAGTTACTCTCTTTTTTTTGCCAAAAGCAGAAATTTTGTTACATTATAAAAGTAACTATCTGACTAACAAGCAAATAGAGGTTTCTATGCATTAACCGAGGAAAAGCGTATCATGAACCATGAATTATGATTAGTTCAGTCCCACAACCTTGAGGCCTTTTCAAAATAAATGGAAGAAAACCAATTCCACGGCTGTACTGTTATTGCCTTCAATGCTGAAAGCCCACATCTTTTAGCAAAACCCATTGTTGCTGCAATGCAAGGTTGTGGTGCTGGCATGTGACTTTTATTCTTCTCTGCTGTAGCCTACATCTCGTAAGTATCATAAAGAGGTAAGAGATGCCATAGGAGTATTTGTTACTTGAGACCACACTCAAAGATGTCTGGATGAGTTCTTCCAGAATGAAAATGCCCTAGATTTCCAGAACTCCCTCCATGCTCACATTATTCCTTCTTGTGCATATCTCATTCCTGTACGTCCTCAGCTGGTATATCACCTCCTTTATTTACTCTTTCCTTGTCAATACATTTAAGTAGAGACTTAGCTCTCTTTCCTCTGTCTTTCCACACCTCTTGATTTATACTTCACACAGGATAATGATCAATTCTAACTTGTATTATCTTCACACAGGTGTCATATTTGCCCCCCTCCCCAGTAGGCTGCGAGTTTGTTAAAGGAAAGACCAATTGTAATAGCTTTTGTGATCTCCTAGCACCTTGGACCATGTCTAGCAGATAGTAGTGCCTAGTAAATCACTGTTGAGTGAATGATGAAGGAAAATGGAAGGGCCTCCAAGACAAGTTGCCCTGGATCCACTTTTTTTTACCTAAAATGCAGTCTCTTAATGCAGGCATCACTGTTCTCAGCTGTGTGATTCAAAGGTCAGTGATCCCGATGTGGTGATAGCTCATGCCAATCTCTCCTCACCCTGAGTTGCCATGGAGACCGTATGTTCAATGGAGCTGCTGGTAAGACTTCATGTTTCTTCTCCTTTTCATCTGCTATCTTCCTCTGCCAATCCTCTGCCCCATTGCCAGCCTCTCTCAATCCCTGAAGTCTGAAAGTCTCTGTGAGCCAAGGATAACAGTAGTTTCCATATGCATACTTACCTATGGAGAGGAGACACATGTGTTTATTATTTTTTTTAAGATTTTATTTATTTATTCATGAGACACACAGAGAGAGGCAGAGACACAGGCAGAGGGAGAAGCAGGCTCCATGCAGGGAGCCTGACGCGGGACTCGATCCCGGGACTCCAGGATCACACCCTGGGCCAAAGGCAGACTCAACTGCTGAGCCACCCAGGCGTCCCACATGTGTGTTTAGGAGTTCCTCAGCCCCTCTCTGATGCAGTTTCCAACGTTGAGAATGCTCTGGGCTCAGTGGCTTTTTGCCTCTGTAAACTTTCGTCTCCTTAGGGTATCGGTGTATTTGTCTTTGACCACCCTGTGACCAGAATTGGTCTTCAAATTGCTATATTTTGGGGAGTCTAGGTGGGCTGCAGGTCACCATGCAACTCAAACAGAGGAAGCCTTAATCATTGTTTCTGGATATGTGTTGTGAGCAGCCCCTCAGTTATTGCTTGATGCCATGTAAAGCCCGAGGTACAGGAGGTGCAATGTTGGGGAAGATTTGGTCTCACGAAATTTATCATTTAGATAGAGAGGCTGATGAAAAATAAACATGGAATGCAATAGCAGAGGATAGGGAACAGATATGATGCTCTGGAAATGTAAAGACGGCATAACGTGGCCTAAGGAAAGTAGTACAGTATCTCAGTATCCTCGGGGAGGGAACACCTCAGCTGGGTCTTCCAGAACGAATAAGAGTTCATCAAGCAGAGACAGCAGAAATATAGTTCAGCAGGAGGAAATAGCATGCACAGGGGCGCAGAAGCATGAGAGATTACAGTTGGTTTAGTACGTTTGGGAGGGAGGCAGTGAGAGGAAATTGTTGGAAAAGTAAACATGACCCTGCTTGTACTTTTTACGACCTGCTAAGACATAGGGATTTGTTTCCATAGGCCCCTGTTTCCTACGTATCAGTCATTTCCCCATCACTTTCATGTTATCACCGTATATAATGGGTAATACCTGTACCGGTGCTCCCTCACTGCTTTCCTTTAAATCAAATGTAACTCTTCTTACTTAAAATAGTGTATTATATAGT
The DNA here is from genome assembly GCF_905146905.1 of Nyctereutes procyonoides. Taxonomy (NCBI): domain Eukaryota; kingdom Metazoa; phylum Chordata; class Mammalia; order Carnivora; family Canidae; genus Nyctereutes; species Nyctereutes procyonoides. Next base: position 1,757,615 of record NW_026575132.1, read on the forward strand.
ATTTGACCACTTAAAAAAGAATACATATCACATATTATAAATTCTGCATCAGAATAGTAGAATGGATGCTCATGAACTCATTATTCGATATAAAAACTAAACATTGCCATCTAACTTAAGAACTAAAACAATTCCAGTTCCATTGTTCTATTTATATGCTCCTTCCCTGTATCACCCCCCTTGCCTCCCCTAAGAGATTACCATTATCATATATTTTGTGTTCATTATTCACTTGCTTCTTGAGGAATTTTATCTCCTATGTATAGATTCATAAACAGTATATAGTTTAGCTTTGTTTGGTTTTGATCTTTAGCTTTTGATCTGTGACTGCCGTGTGGAAGCAGAATTGGCACGGGAGCAAGCCTGGAGATGGGGAGCCCATTTAGAGGTAAGTCTGAGTCCCTGGAAAAGGGGCAATGAGAACCTGGATTAGGGCAACGGGGAGGGGAGAGGGTCAACACCAACCATGTCAAAGACAAGACTGCTGAAGCCAACGGATCCTATAAAGAGATATATAGTGTTAGCTTCTTTACAAATCTACCATCTCTGATATTTCTCATACTAGAAATACAAAATTCTGTGTTTAATTTATTGATATAAATAGTTCACATTTGATCCTTGATGTGTTGGTCATTCCCTGTGGTTTCCAGGGAACAGGGAAAAGCAAACCCAATATGCCGCCTTCCCAGAAGGTCTGCTCTGTGACCTTTAGAGATAATTAAATAAAAGCATGTGCCTTTGAGTGGTGTTTACCGTGTGGTACTTCATGATACTATGAGGCAGCTGAACCCATGCTCGGATCTTCATGTTTTAACTCCACAACAGGTTCTTCCCTCTAGGCCACAATGTCTTCAATTTGCTTTGTAATTCACCACACCCAGACTGCCCCATATTTGTTTTTAAACAAAAATTTCCCCATCTTTTTGTAATTTGTCCATACAGCATCGCTATTGTTTTCAGAGTAACTTTGGAAAGACCCAACCGTTTGGGCAAAAATTGTAAACTGTAGTTAATTTAAGGCTGTCTACACCACGGGAGACTTTGACTTTAAAATAAGTTCAGTTGGCCAGTCTTACTGAGACTAGAGCAATTAACTTCTAATTTGTGGTTGGCTTGAAACAACCACTCACTGGAAGGGGAGTCTAGGTACTCCCCCAAGTCCTCACCCTGACCTGCATTGGGCAATTTGAACAAAGCAGAATGGCTCAGAAGAAGCATTGTCCAGCCAGGAGGACACTCATGCTATCCCAATTAGACTTGGAAACTGGTTCAACTCCCTGGAAAAACCACACAGCAGGAGTGTAAAAAAGACAAAGTGATCACTTGTGAAAACAGTCATTGTCAGGTTGATTTAAGTCATCTTTTGAGAGAGTCAATACCCCCTTCCAAATCCCTAGTCATTTAATCAAACAAATTTTCTCAGTTTGAGCCAGACTGGTTGTTCAACAAATTGAAAGACTAGGAAAGTCAGTTATTGGGAGAAAAACATCTTGGATAAATTAGCCATGTTCAACAGTGGTGGAATTTGGATAGTCTGTAGTGGGTCCTCATGCCGCCACTTGGCTGTGCCCTTTTAGGCTATTCAATTCAATTACGCTAACATTTATTTAGTGTTTCTTATGTAGAAGTTCTGTTTCTGGCACTTTGCTAATGCAAAGTTCTAATTATTTTTCTAACAAACCGGGCAATTGGGAAAATCTCAAATTGGTTATATAACATATAAGTAATATATATGTGATATATATGTGATATGTACAATATATGATCTCAAATAGGTTATATAATAGGATCCCCTATCTCATTCTGAAGAAGAGATATTATTTATCTCAAAAAGAAAATTGGACAGATTAGGGGAGGAGGGCAGGGTGTGGGTCACTGCGAATGCAGAGGTTGAGGAGAGCAGCTCTGTCATTCCATCCTCCCCAGTGGAAATTCTGACCAACTTGAAGCAGGAAGCCCTAGTGCAGAAAGGAATTTGGTGGTTTGGGGAGGTAAGATCTTAGGATCTACTATTTGATGCTTGATAAAGACTGACTTTTTTTTTTTTTAAGACTGACTTAATTCTAACAGAATATGATCAGGATTTTGTGGCCACCTTGATGGGTTGACATACATCCCTCTCATATACTTGTTCACCCAGTCATTAATTTTATTTGATTATATACTTCTATTCTGGAGTTTTCTTCTCTGAATCAGAGAGTTTAGTTTAGTTTTTTTTTTTTTTAATTTTTACATCCTGATGATTGATGGTGGGGAGGGGAAGGATGAGACAGGAAACAGATAAGCTGACAAAAATGACAAAATAAGACTTTAATATTTAAGTCAGAAGAACAAAAAGCTGTTTATGAGTTGTGATATTATTTGGTACTAAAAAGTAACACAGGTGTAATTAAGTCTTTCAACTCAGTGTTTTATCCAGAGAGATCTTTTCAGAAAGCCAGGTAATATTTATCTCATAAAAGCCCCTGGTTTATGGTGCTCATTTATGTGACAGCTGTTATAACCAGGATGTCTGGACCCAGGAGCCAGAAACATGTTCCCAAGCTGAACCTCTCAATATCCATGGCGTGAGGGAGTAAGTAGGCATACACAGGAAAAATTGTATGTCACACTTGTAGTGTGCTTTTTGCCTCTTTCAAAGCACTTTTACATGGATTAGAACTTGAAATTGTGTTACTTACTAAAATTCATGGTTTTTTTTTTTTTCCTGATGGTCATTTGGCCACCATTGTATTGACTGTTGTTGAACTAGGTTTGACTAAGAATCTTAAGGTCAAAAAGGACATTTGGTGACATTTAGGTCTGGGGCTTGGACAGTGAATAGATTTAAAGTTGTTCCTTGAAATGCAAAGACCACTTGGAAGGACTCTGTTCCTAGGCAACAGCTGAAGATGAGATGTTCATATCATTAGCTTGCAGTACTTGGCAGCCGCCTGAAAAGAGAGGGAGAGGGAATTTCAAGGTGATAAAGAAAGTCAGCTAGAGGAAGAGGACGCCTCCGAGTGGGAGGGAGTGCTCACCAGGGCTCCCAGAGGCAAAGTCCGTTTCTGGGGAGGTGGGGGAGCGGGGCGGGGGGGGGGGGCAAGTTGCATCAGGGGCCTCCTCCATCTGCTTCTGGACAGAGCACCTCTCCTTCTCGGGCTATTTGCTCTATCAGCTCACAGATACATTCTGTCCCTAGACTCTAAGTTCTGTGCAGGCAGGGCCTCTTGTCCCCCACTATTGCTTTTCTGGCCTCCTCAGCATACAGTGGAGATGCAGGAAGCATTTATAGCATGAGGGAAAACTTTAACGCATAATTGTATGCCAGTTGTAATAGCCAAGCTTCTCTTATGCCATCCTTGCTTTCAAACAGAGTAAGTGGAGCATGCCACATTTTGAAAGGTCTCTTTGTCTTAATCCTCTAGAAAAGCATTCCCTGTCCCCATGGAATAATGCAAATAGCAGACAGCACCTCCTGAGCCTGATCAGGTGCTGGCTCCACTCCCCTGGATGCGGATGTGCTTCTCCCCGCAGCTCTCTGAGGGAAGTGCTACCGGGATCCCCATCTTAAGAAGAAAGAGACACACAAAGTTTAAGTCTAATTGTAAACAATTTTTGCCTTTCTTATTATCACGGGAGAAAAAAGTGCTGAATGACACTGACAAAGAACTTTCTTCCGTTTGTTTTTGTCAAACTTGAGTGTGGACTCAAAAAAATTAAATACGATAAAAAGAAAAAGAAAGGAATTCATGCCTAAGAAGCCGAGGCTAGTGCCTGAGTGTGTCATTGTGTAACAATTATTAACAAGTTCCTAAAATCCACAGGAATGTGGAACTATGTTAGTGACAACTGTCAACAAGTGGAGGATCTTTCTTTTTTTTTTTTAATTTACTTATTTATGATAGTCACAGAGAGAGAGAGACAGAGAGAGGCAGAGACACAGGCAGAGGGAGAAGCAGGCTCCATGCACCGGGAGCCCGATGTGGGATTCGATCCCGGGTCTCCAGGATCGCACCCTGGGCCAAAGGCAGGCGCCGAACCGCTGCGCCACCCAGGGATCCCTGGAGGATCTTTCAAAAAGAAAAAAGAAAGAAAGAAACCATAAAAAGTGGCCCATTGGAGGCAGCACAGCAACTGTGTCCAGCAGGTGGCACCAGCCCCTCGCCATGGGGCCTGCGGTGCCTCCTCTGTGGGTGCCCTGGGCCAGGAGCCAGGGAGAGCTGAGGACCTCAGGGCTGGGCCTGTTTAGCCCCGGGGAGGAGGGCGCTCCCGGGGACAGTCCCCAGGGGTTATGGGGAAGTGCACATCTGTTTCAGATCCAAACTCAAGTGCCGGTTTCTTCAAGCACCAGCCCTGCAGGTTACTGTGGCATAACCCGGGCAAGTTCCTCCTGTTAACCTGTGAACAGGTTGACTCCTGTTGCCCTGTTCCGAGGCCTTACCTGTGAAATGAGGACAGTCATGGATCCACCTCCTTCTGCATCGCCCGTTCTAATCGCTCTGCTCACAGGAGGCCCAGATGCGTGTTCCAGGAGGTGGAATTAATGATGTGACCTTTCAGTAGCCGGGCACGTAAATGTAGGCCACATTTTGCTTGGCTCAGACTGCATCATCACGAAGACAAGTTCCAGGCTTAAATGCTACTGTAAAGCGAGGACTATGTACTAGATGTAAGATGGCCCTTAGAGGAAGAAATGTGGATTCGCCATCCGCAATGAGCCAGTCACTTCTCTAGGTGCTTCCACTGCAATGATGAGCAGGGCAGGAATTACCCAACCCCCCCAATCGGGAAACTCCTGACCTAGCAGGGAAGATACATGTTAAACAAATAATCACACAAAAGTAAACATTACAAATGTGCAAAGTCTTACAAGAATGTAAAACAGACCAACCCAACCTAGTCTTCAGCTCCGGGAAAGCTTCAAAGAGGAAGTGATAGGACGAGGTAACCAGGTAACAAGCCAAAAGGATGGACAAGCATTCCAGGCAAAAGAAATGGCATTTGCATAGGCTCCTAAGTGGGGAGTAGTCTGCTCAAGGCAAACAGTGCAGAGTATTCCAGTACATATAGCGGAAGGAGAGAAAAAGTGGGACCATTGGGACCAAGGGGCTGTAAGCTGGAGAGGTGGCCTATTGGGCAACAAGAGTGCATTAGAGTTAGAGGATTTTATTTTATTTTTATTTTTTTAAAGATTTTATTTATTCACAGAGAGGGAGAGAGAGAGAGAGGCAGAGGGAGAAGCAGGCTCCATGCAGGGAGCCCAATGTGGGACTCGACCCTGGGTTTTCAGGATCAGGCCCTGGGCTGAAGGTGGCGCTAAACCTCTGAGCCACATGGGCTGCCCAGAGTTAGAGGATTTTAGATAGGAAAAGGACATGATCGCGTGCATTGTTTAAAAGGTTGTTATGACCGAAATGGGGAGGCTGGTTTGAGAAGATAGGGTGGGTGGGGAGAGACCAGTGCAAAAGCTTTGGTATTATTTTAGCCAAATGGTGATGGCAGCCCGAAGCAGCGAGGCAAGAAGTGGGATGGGGGAGTCAAGGTCTCTGGCTGTTCTGAACAAGAGGGTGGATGACATTGCCATTTCCCAAGGGAGAAACTGTCGGAAAGGTAGAGGTTTTAGAGGAAAGTTCTTGTGTTTGTTGCAGACTCGATATTTTGAGTCTGAGGCACTAACCAAAATTCAAGAAGAGCTGTTAAAAAAAAAAAAAAGCACGTGTGTGTGGAGCTGAAAAGAAAGATTGTGATTGTTCATCCAGATTTAGGGCTTACCTTACCAGCATGCAGATATAATAGAAACTCTAATGGAAAATGAGACCTTTTTAAATTTAATTTTAAATAATTAAATTATTTAAGTAATAAAATTTTATTTAATTTATTGATTATTTATTTATTGAGCATGAGCAGGGGAAGAGGCAGAGGGAGAGAGAGAACCCCAAACAGACCCCACACTGAGTACAGAGCCCGACATGGGGCTCAATCCCATGACCTTGAGATCATGACCTGAGCCAAAATCAAGAGTTGGAGGCTTAACCGACTGAGCCACCCAGGTGCTCCCAATAAGACCCTCTAAGGAGAAGGTCAAGGGTGAGAAGGGCAGACATCCTGGGACAGCCCTTGAGGAAACTCCACCATTTTTCTAAGTTGATAGAGATTACGAATCAATAATCAGTAACAAAAACAGACTGAGCTCCGAGGTGTAGGAGGGAAACTGGAAGTCCCGGTTCCCTTCCCCCAAAAATGATTATGAAAGAGGCAGAGGTCGATGGCACTGAAAGCTATTGAGAAGTCAGGGACACTAAGAACTAAACTGTGTTCTTTGGATCTGGGGACAAGGAAGCCGCTGGTGACCTTGGGAGGATCAGTTTCTGTGGCACATTGAAGGCCGAAGCCAGAGTGCAGTGAGCTGAGAAGTTAAATGTGAGGCAAGGAAATGGCAGTAATATATGCTAAAAGCATTTTCTAGAGATTTAGTGGGGAAGATGAAGTGGAGGGAGGGCTTTTTTTCAGAAAGAGATGTTACAAATATAGGCAAGAGGAACATTCCTCAGGATGCAGCCGGGGATTGGGTCCAGGACCCAGGAGGAAGGACAAGTGCCTCCTGAGAAGCCCGAGAATGAGGTAAACTCAAGAAGGTTGAAAGCGTTGGCAGCTGGAGTCAGTGTGGCACCTGTGCAGGGCTTGGGTGTCCTCAGCTGCCAGTAGCGAGGGTGAGGTGGGGGCAGAGGGAGAGCTGCTTTGGTCACGGTGCAAACTAAGCAAGATAAGCACTCAGCGGAGGGTGGCCCTGACTTAGTGACACAAATAGAAGGCATCTGATTTTCTGCAGCATCGTTGAAGGCCCAGAGGTTACCCGGAGATGGTGGACTGTCGGCTGCGTTCACTCACACCTGTGGATCCTGCATCTGCTCTGCTGTCAAAGCCTCTGTCGTGCGCTGTGCTGCCGGGCGGGTGTCGGCGGGGAAGCCGAGGACAGGATGGTTCTGGTGTCCGTGAAACAGTGACTCACCTCAGGCAGCACAGAAGCTCAGCTGTGGGGGGAGGACACACTTCCCTCTGGCCTCAGGTCCTGAAGAAGAGAAATCCACCCCAGAGAAGCTGAGAGTTCTGAGAGCTCATCCACCACTTCAACAGAGAACCCCACGCTGTGGAGATGTGACGAGGCCAAGAAGGACAGGCTTGGGGCCGGGGCAGTAGCTGTGGGACAGTGATGGGTAAATACACAGGGGAAACTCATGAAAGATAAGGTCTTGTGAATAGATCTGTTTATGCAGATTCATCTCTCCCCAGTGAGAAGAATGTTCTTTTCCTAGGACAGAGGGCATCTCTCTCATGGGGAATTTCCTACTTTTAGATAAAAAGGGGAAGGACACATGCTGTTTCTCTTTGAGCAGAGTGTCTTCTGCTCAGAATAATCAATACACCAAAGTGGCCTATTTAGGGGTTGTAGGTTCTGATCCCCTCCGGCAAAATAGGGAGGAAAATGAAGGAAAGAGAGAACCAATAAACATGTAGACACCAGAGTGGGAGAGCCACTGGAGGTCTCAGTGAAATGAAAGAGCGGAATTCTGGGGTATTTGTTACAACCACAGAAGGGCAGCAGCATGTGGCCAGGGACTGAGACCTCTGAGTCCCTGACAGGAATCGTTCACATGGCCCTAAGAGTTGGTGACTGAGGTGAGAGAGAGATACCACAGCAACCGGAGGAATGATCATTCTAACATACAAATTTGAACATGTCACACTTACATATAAAATTTGGGTTGTTCTTAGGAAAAAAAATACAAAATTCTTAACACTTTCTATAAGGTTCTGCTTACTTCTTCTGGCTTTACCTCGTCATACCTCTCCCAGCCACTTTGGTCTCTAACCTCAGGGCCTTTGAAAAATACTGTTCTGGGGCACCTTGTGGCTCAGTCTGTTAAGCATCTGTCTTCGGCTCAGGTGGTGATTGTAGGGTCCTGGGACTGAGTCCTGCATCGGGCTCCCTGTTTCTCCATCTGCCTCTGCCCTTCCCTCTGCTTGTGCTCTCTCTTGCTTTCAAATAAATAAAGAACATCTTTAAAAAAAAAAATACTGTTTCTTTGACCTGAACTCTCATTCTCGCCTAGACCTCAAAAGTTCTATCAAGTTAAAAAAAAAAAAAAAGTTCTATCAAGTTAATACCTACTCAACCTTTTATTTTAAGATTTTTTTTTAAAGTAATCTCTACACCCAACGTGGGGCTTGAACTCATGACTCAGAGATCAAGAGGCACTCGATCCTCAGACCCAGACAGCCAGGTCCCTACCCGTACCCAATCTTTAATATTTAGGTATCAGCTTAATGTCACTGCCTCAAAAAGAGCCTCCTTTGCCTTCAGAGTATCAGTACCTTCACAGGAATTATTGTAAGTTATCATGAATTCGTGTCATGTTTAAAAAGTTATTTTTCTGTCTCTCCCACCAAATCATAAGTCCTATGAAGGTAGCAACTATGCACACTTTGCTTCTTACTGTATCCCAGCCATGAATCCTGTGCCTAGAATATAATAGATACTAAATTTTTGCTTTTTTGTAAGCTTTCGCTGGATAAAGAGGTTGACTTACCCAAAGTTATCGATTGGACTTGCTTAGAATAACAATATTAATATGTATAAAATGTGCTTACTAAATTTTACATCTTCTGACATTTACATGTGTGGCCTAATGGATGAATGACACCACCAGGCACAACTAATGGCAAAGAATGCAAAAACTAAAAAAAGAAGAATCTAAAAACTTAGAGATCATGATATAAAATGAAAGGTAACACAGTGGAAGTTTGATACCCAGGAGTCTTCCCCAGGGTTTCTCCTGCAGAATGATGGTGGCAAAAGGGCAAAATGGTCCCTTTCCTACAATCACAGGAGGCTTTGCCCACTGTGGAAATTCTAGCTACCTACATGCCTACCCACCAGGAGCAAGTAGTATATGCTCGAGTATTGGCTACCAGACTGGGTGAAGAGAAGGTCAGGGGCTCAGGAGTCTTCCCCATTGGGCCTCAGGCCTGTCTGAGGTCTAGACCTGCCCCTCTCTTCCCCCATTACCCCAAGCATTCATTTAAGCAACTGATAGCAAGATACTTTGACCTGTTACCTGAGAATTTGATTCATGTATTTTCTTGTAACCCGACAGCCCTTCTTCCACTTTGCAGCTAGAACACAGGCCATCCACCGACTCAGAGGAAAAAAATTAGCATTTTCCTGACTTGAATTCAAATGCATAGACTCTACAGAGAACAAGGCATTCTCAGGTGAAGTTAATGGATTTGAGAGACTACGCAATGATGGAGGAATAAGATTTTCTGCTGCAAAGGATTGCTTGATTAGTCAAGAGTGGTAAGTTTCCTGAGTGTCAGAGGGGAAACAAAGTACATGAGCTGATAGTTTGTTTCTTTTTTTTTTTTTTATTTCTGTAGCATCAGCAGTAATGTGCCTCTTTTATTATTATTTTATTTATTTATTTTTTTTATAAATTAATTTTTATTGGTGTTCAATTTACCAACATACAGAATAACACCCAGTGCTCATCCCGTCAAGTGTCCCCCTCAGTGCCCGTCACCCATTCACCCCCACCCCCCGCACTCCTCCCCCTCCACCACCCCTAGTTCATTTCCCAGAGTTAGAAGTCTTTATGTTTTGTCTCCCTTTCTGATATTTCTCACACATTTCTTCTCCCTTCCCTTATATTCCCTTTCGCTATTATTCATATTCCCCAAATGAATGAGAACATACACTGTTTGTCCTTCTCCGGTTACTGTGGCCAAGTTCAAAAAGGGTGTTGCCTGAGTTCTCCTCTGGGATTTTGATGGAATCTTGTCTCACATTTAGATCTTTCATCTATTTTGAGTTTATCTTTGTGTATGGTGCAAGAGAGTGGTCCAGTTTAATTCTTCTGCATGTGGATGTCCAATTTTCCCAGCACCATTTATTGAAGAGACTGTCTTTCTTCCAGTGGATCGTCTTTCCTCCTTTATCGTATATTAGTTGACCATAAAGTTCAGGGTCCACTTCTGGGTACTCTATTCTGTTCCATTGATCTATATGTCTGTTTTTGTGCCAGTACCACACTGTCTTGATGACCACAGCTTTGTAGTACAACCTGAAATCTGGCATTGTGATGCCCCCAGATATGGTTTTCTTTTTTAAAATTCCCCTGGCTGTTCGGGGTCTTTTCTGATTCCACACAAATCTTAAAATAACTTGTTCTAAGTCTCTGAAGAAAGTCCATGGTATTTTGATAGGGGTTGCATTATACGTGTAAATTGCCCTGGGTAACATTGACATTTTCACAATATTAATTCTGCCAATCCATGAGCATGGAATATTTTTCCATCTCTTTGTGTCTTCCTCAATTTCTTTCAGAAGTGTTCTGTAGTTTTTAGGGTATATTTTGAGAACCATTTGAATGGTAAATGGTTCTCCAACCTTTTATTTTCAGGTTGTAGGTGTCCTTCTGTCTAAAATGAGTCTCTTGTAGACAGCAAATAGATGGGTCCTGCTTTTTTATCCAGTCTGAAACCCTGCGCCTTTTGATGGGGTCATTAAGGCCATTCACGTTCAGAGTTACTATTGACAGATATGAGTTTAGTGTCATCATGATATCTATTTAGTCCTTGTTTTTGTGGATTGTTCCACTGAACTTCTTCTTAAAGGGGAGTTTTAAGAGTCCCCCTTAAAATTTCTTGCAGAGCTGGTTTGGAGGTCACATATTCTTTCAGTTCCTGCCTGTCTTGGAAGCTCTTTATCTCTCCTTCCATTTTGAATGAGAGCCTTGCTGGATAAAGTATTCTTGGTTGCATGTTCTTCTCATTTAGGACCCTGAATATATCCTGCCAGCCCTTTCTGGCCTGCCAGCGTCTCTGTGGAGAGGTCTGCTGTTACCCTAATATTCCTCCCCATGAAAGTCAGGGACTTCTTGTCTCTTGCTGCTTGAAGGATCTTCTCTGTATCTTTGGAATTTGCAAGCTTCACTATTAAATGTCGAGGTGTTGAACGGTTTTTATTGATTTTAGGGGGGGATCTCTCTATTTCCTGGATCTGAATGCCTGTTTCCCTTCCCAGATTGGGAAAGTTTTCAGCTAGGATTTGTTCAAATACATATTCTGGCCCTCTGTCCCTTTCGGCGCCCTCGGGAACCCCAATTAAACGTAGGTTTTTCTTCCTTAGAGTGTCATTTATTTCCCTTAATCTGTCTTCATGGTTCTTTAATTGTTTATCTCTTTTTTCCTCAGTTTCCCTCTTTGCCATCAACTTGTCTTCTATGTCACTCACTCGTTCTTCCACCTCGTTAACCCTCGTCGTTAGGACTTCTAGTTTGGATTGCATCTCATTCAATTGATTTTTAATTTCTGCCTGATTGGATCTAAATTCTGCAGTCATGAAGTCTCGTGAGGCCTTAATGCTTTTTTCTAGAGCCACCAGTAGCTGTAGAATAGTGCTTCTGAATTGGCTTTCTGACATTGAAGTGTAATCCAGATTTTGTAACTCTGTGGGAGAGAGGGCTGTTTCTGATTCTTTCTTTTGAGGTGAAGTTTTCCTTCTAGTCATTTTGCTCAGTGCAGAGTGGCCAAAAACAAGTTGTATTGGAACACGGGGGAGTATCACTGGTCCGTCCAGCTGGTCTTCTGGGGGAGGGGCCTGTTGCGCTGATTTTCAGGTGTTAGCACTTGGGGGAGCTGCTCTGCCCCTGCCTGCTGCGGGGCTCAGTGGGGGTTGTTTACCCCGTGGGGCCCCAGGAGGAACAGCCGCAGTTGCTATGGCAACTCTGGAAGCCTGGATTCAGCCTCCGCAGGAACTACGGGGCTCGGGGCTCTCGGCTCTCCGTCCGCAGGGCCTGGAGGCTCCGGGGCGGGGCCGCTGATCTGCTCAGCTCGGGGCAGGAGCGTCCTCGCTGTCCTGGGCCCTCCCGGCCTCTGCCTGTCCCGGGGGAGGCCGGATCCTGGGCTGTGTCCCGGCGCCCTGTGCTCCGGGGCCTGCGCTGTTGGATTCGCGCTCCCGCCCCGCAGCCCCCTCCGCGGAGCCGCTCCCGAGCCCCTCCGAGCTGCTCCGGTTGGTCCCGCCGTGCGCGCTGCAGCCCTTAGGGAGCTCGGCGCACTCTCCCGGGGCGCAGGTGTCTGTTAGTGTCCCAGGGAGCCCGAGGGCATCCCCGCCCTCCTGGGTCCTGCTCCAACTCCCTGCGAGCCCCTTTCCGCCTGCCCGGGAAGGTTGGTGCAGCTCCTGCTCCTCCGGGACGGGGCTCTCCTGTCCTGGGGACACTCGCCCCGGCCTCAGCCCGGCTCCTCGCGGGTCCCTCCCCCTCGGAGGCCTTTTGTTCCTTTATTTCTTTTTCCCCGTCTTCCTACCTTGATAGAAGCGCGAACTCCTCTCACTGCAGCATTCCAGCTGGTCTCTCTTTACATCTCAGGCCGAATTCGTAGATTTTCAGGATGGTTTGAAGGTTATCTAGGTAATTTGGTGGGGACAGGCGATTTGGGGACCCTGCTCTTCCGCCATCTTGCCCCTCCTCTGATAGTTTGTTTCTAGGAAAAAAAAAAAAGACATTTCCCTTGCCCTCACTGTTGGATGAGAGACAACAGAAATCCCAAGTAAATAGGGGTAACTGCCCCGAGGTACAGATAGAGCTTGAGGAAGCTTCGAGGTGTCAGGACAGAAATGCGTATGCAGTTTGCCAATGAGGTTTGTCTTATTTTATGGGCCTCAGGCTGTGTCCCAGAGTGCCCCCAGTCCAACCTTGATGTGGCTTTAGGACATGATTCCATTTTGCTCATAAGGAGCACAGAACTGTTGGAGGCCCTCGGACAGCCTCCCAGGCCACACTCCCGACATGCCAGGGCCTCAGGAAGAGCTCCGACAGCAAGGACAGTCACCACAAGGGCCCTTTGGATAGGAACAAGGTCTGGCCAAGCGGCCATCTGGGTAGCCAATCCCCAGTGACCAGATAACAGACCTTAGCAGATGCCACTCTGGGCACCTACCTATTCCCCCATTCTTCCTCTGCCATCTTGGCTCCCTCAGACTTAAAGCTGGTACCATGGACAAAGAGAAAGCGTGTCTTTGAATTGTCTGGGTTACATTTCTGCTCTTGGAAAATCTGAATCTGGTATCAATCAAAGAAATGTACCTTTTCATTATTATTGAGAAACAACACATATTTCTTGTGCACTTGAGTTTGTGAACACAGATGCATTTTTCTACACACATACTGCCAATTCTCTTTTCTCGTATTCGTCTCTGGTCTCCACAGCCCGACTGCGAGATACTCAGCCCCTTCCTATCTTCTTTTCTTCCTCTTCAGCACCTTGTATATAACAGGTCCCATTTTTGTGAGAACATCTATGAAATAGGATGTGCATGGCTATTATGTCTACATATCATTTGCCAGAATATCAGTTCAAGAGTCTCTCAGCTCTGACTTCATTTGTAAGTTCTCCCAGCTATTCATTTGTCACATTGATGCTGATTTGAAGGGGCATGTGCGCCCCAATGTTTATAGCAGCGCTAGCAACAATAACTGAACTATGGAAAGAGCCCAAATGCCCATCAGTTGATGAATGGATAAAAAACATGTGATATAATATATATATGTATATATATATATATGTGTGTATGTGTGTGTATATATATACACACACACCACATTATATATATAATGGAATATTACTTGGCCATCAAAAAGAATGGAATAACATCATTTGCAATGATATGGATGGAACTAGAGGGTATTATCCTAAGTAAAATAAAGAGTAAGAGAAAGAAAAATACCATATGATTTCACTCATACTTGGAATTTAAGAAATAAAACAGATGAACAAAGGGGAAGAGAAGGAAAAATAAAATAAGATAAAAACAGAGGGAGGCAAAGCATAAGAGACTCTCAACTGTAGAAAACCAACTGAGGGTTAATGAAGGAAAAAGAGGAGGGGGATAGGCTAAACGGGTGATCGGCGTTAAGGCAGGCACTTGTGATGAGCACTGGATGCTATTTTAGTGATGAGTCACTAAAATCAATTCCTGAAACTAATACTACACTATATATTAACTAATTGGAATTTATATAAAATCTTGGGGAAAAAAAGAGATAACAAGTATTTGTCAAGCCCCTATCACACACACACATACATACCCGTTCGTGGAGTGCTGTCCTTGTTATCAAGTAGCTCGTCATTGGAGGTGCAGACGTGATGTAGTTGAGTGGATTGAACATGCATTAACTTTAGGACAACAACCGGAAGGTCTGTTGTCTTAAACACATGTATAATCTGATTGCGAACCTGACAAATGTTTATCTGAGAAAATTCACAACATTTCAGAAGTAAACAAATTACACTCCATAACTCAGAATCTATAAAATTACAAATAGAAAAAAAAGAAAAAGAAAAAGAAAAAGTAGTCAATGTTAACGTTTTGGTGTATATCATGAATGCATTATAAAAATGTATCATTGTCTATTAGAGTGTGTTTAAGAAATCCCTGACACACTAGGGTACGTGCATGTGTGTGATTTATGCTTTCTCCTAAAAAGGACATGATGGTATTTGAGAGTATCAGAGACTAAGTGTATTTACTGACCAAACACAGTAAGTACATCAATGAAAGAAATTTGAAAGTATATTGTTGATTAGAAAAAGTTAAAAATTAGATTCCTGGTGGCTGCATGGTGGGAAATAAAATATTTGAATCTAATCTATAATGCATCCATGAAAATAGCTCTGATAGTTAACTTAATTGTCACTTCCTCCCTGAGGCTCTCCCATCCTCCCTCTAACAGAGCGAGCCAACTAGTCCCTCTGTGCTCCCAAATATTTTTACTATCTATGTTGAACAACATAATTCATTATTTTCATACAATTAATAAATACTGCTATTTCTATATTATATTCTAGGGAGGAAGTTTAGTGTTATGATTAAGAACATAGATTTTGGATGTAAACAGCCTAAGTTCAAAGTCTAGCCTCATCATTTGCTAGCTTATGTGACCTCGGACAAGCTATTTAGCCTCTCTGAACCTGTGTCCCCACCTATAAAATGGGAATAATAGCACTTACTTCATAGAACTGTTGTGAGAGACAAGTAGGACAGTGTTTGCAACATGTTGACCCACCCCAAAACACAGTCAATAAATAATAGGTATAATTAATTTTATTACAGGACTTGCCATGTTACACTGCAATAACTGGTTTAGGGAGGCTTTTGTCGCCTGTGAACGTTCAGACAGCAGGCCCTGCGTCCTGCCCTCTCTCCTTCCCAGCAGAGGAGCTCATAGACGGTAAGCAACCCATAACGTGTTTGCTGGAAGAGAAAATAGCCATGGAAAGTGCCAGGCCAAATGCTTTATCCTCAAAAGTTCTATATCCTTACTGAGATTTTTAGAACCAATTCTAACTACAAATCGTGGACTCTTCATCATCAGTACTATACAGGGTCATTTCCATGTTTAACAGAAGCTGACGTTTAATGAGCACTTACTGTGTGGCAGGTTTTTGACCTCGTGGCTCACACTGTATTTAAACCACTCAATGAGATAGACAGTATTTCTTCTTTAACAGATGAGATAACTGTGAGGCCCAGAAGGGGTGCCGTGAGCTCTGTGATTTCTGAGATTTTGTTCGGGTCCTCAGGAAAGTTCTGGCTCGCTATCTTTCCATTTGTATACCTAGGAAGGCAGTGAGGAAAAGAAGCAACCATATGTTTTTCTTTCTCTTTAGTCAAGCACGTTTTGTTTATTTTGCAGTCCCTTGTCTCTTCTGGAAAAACAAATGAAAGAAATTCTTGCTTCATTCATGATTTTACCCCCGCGGAGGTCCAGGGCAGGATTTCTTCCCTGCAGAGCCCTGTAGGGACAACAAGAGCCGTTACGGAGCTCCACTGAGTACCCCAAGCAGCAATTATTTTTTTAAGACAGGTTTGAAATAGACTTTCAATATATCAAAATAATAATAATTCATATCCTATGTGTGTAAAAACAATCAAATCACCTGTGAGATCATAAAACTATCAATAAGCTAAATAAAATGGAGAGTGGAGGGTATTGAGAATTTTTCAAAAAGCAACTTGCTCTCAAGAAGAGTATTTTATCCCATGTGATTATGCTTTTATGTTAAGGAGATTTATCAATTATTTGTTCATGTTGCCTACATGAGTGACAGATGTTTTAGAAATAAGAAAAATCTTGAAATTATTTTACTTCACGGGAGCTGGTTGGAAGCTGTCCAGATTCCACATTTGTTCCTATTGACCAGAGGTCTTATGACTTGGGAAAATATTTTTAATTCTCTCCCCCTTTTCTCAATGTCCTACAAAGACCTGCATTAGGATGGGAAACATTTTCGGAGTCCCAGAGGAGTCCTCATTTGCCTGAAAGATACAGTGGGTCTGTGTGCGGCGAGGGGCCACTCAAGAAGAGGACGAAGATGCCTCAGAATAACCTTTCCAAACATTCTACGCATACTTTCTTCACTCATACTAACATCTGCTGTGTGATAGACAAAACGCCGTTCTGGAGAGCATTATACGATTCTCCTTTCACATACATATTAAAAGATGCAAAAAAAATTATCACTTTTAAGAGAACAACTGCATGGTGCCTGGCGTATTTATTCTTTCAAGAGTTGGCTTCAGTTTACTTCCAGAATTAGAAAAATAGCAGAGGCCACTATAGTAGATAGAGATCAATTGTTATTCTTGTCTCAGGAAATAAATAAAATATAAAGAAGTGTGTGGGGGGGACCAGGCAGATCCCTGAAATAAGAATTTTGCCTTATTTTCGCTAACATTCCCATAATAATAATAATGATAATAAGCTCAAACACATGAAGTGGGAAAATGAATGCCATCTCCTGAAACTATCTTCTGATGTACTGATAGGAATTCACATGCGAAATATGTAGTGAATTTTTAAATCCATTTAATCATAGTGGTGTTAGTGTTTTCTATGTGTTTTCTATACTGGTGTTAGTGTTTTTGTTAGTGTTTTCTATACTGAAACCCGTGGCCCTTCCTTGGGAAAATGCTTTGAAAAATGCTGTCACTGTGGGGCTTTGTCCTGGAAATGAGATTGGGATTGCTTCTGACTTCAGCTCTTAGAGGGAGTTAATATTCTGGATAGATTTGAAATAAGCGTCATGTGCTAAGGATGGCAGATGATGCTCAAGGTGCTCAATAAAGGTTTGATGGATGAATGAGGGGGAATGCTACCGGTTGGCTGGAGTAGTAGGGTTGCCCTTAGGGACATCCCGAAGCACTGCGTCTCATTTACTTCCATTAGGTGTGACTTCATTTTTCCTTTTGTCCTTCGTTGGACAAACCTGTTGATGCCTGTCCTGTGTCAGGATCTGTCCTCGGAACTGGACGTACAGCTGTGAACATCACAGATCTTGGTTTTATCTAAAGACTTGACATCCTAAGAGATAGAGAGTGAAACAAAGAAAGAAAACCTTCATCCGTAACCTCAGGCGTGCGAGTGTTTGTGGCTCTGATCCTGTCTGCGTGGTAGTGAGGACGTGCCCGGTGTGAGGAGCAGCAAAGACGGCCTCTTGTGGGAACTCCGGGCTCTGGACCTTTGCTAGGAAGTTGATTGGCTCAATTTTCAACATCTGATGAAACTACAAAACTGAAATCAGAAGAGGGCATTGCCCTGGAGGAAACCAAAATTGTCAGCATAATAAATGAAGCTCTTAGGCCTTCTTCTTAAAAAAATGTTCATTTAGGCGTGTTAAGGCCTTAGTTTACTCGGCTGCATCTACCATCAGGAAAGCCAGTCATGGGGGATCCCTGGGTGATGCAGCGGTTTAGCGCCTGCCTTTGGCCCAGGGCACGGTCCTGGAGACCCGGGATCGAGTCCTGCGTCGGGCTCCCGGTGCATGGAGCCTGCTTCTCCCTCTGCCTATGTCTCTGCCTCTCTCTCTGTGTGTGTGTGACTATCATAAATAAAAAATAAATAAATAAATAAAAATTAAAAAAAAAAAGGAAAGCCAGTCATGTTAGAGTGAAGAGATGTCCTTGAAGACAGTGGAAGGACCATTGGTTCCACGGGACAGGCGTTATTTGCCAACAGTCCTGTCTCCCTGCCCCCTCCATCACCACCATCCTCCTTCGTTTTGCTTTATATGCTGTAATCAAGTAAAAAGCAGCGTCCAGAGCCCCCCTGGCAGCAAGGCTAGCCCACGTCATCCTCTGATGCCAGACAATTTTCACTTCATCTGTGGCTGGTGGGAAGGGCGCTACGCTCCTCTGACTCCCCACGTTCCGGGGGTCACAACCTGCCTCTTCTGTGTGAGCCCAGGTCTGCCTCCTGTGTCGCCGCGGTTCCCGTTGAGGCCCTGCAAGGCCGACGCGCAGGGCAAGGCCCTAACCCGGAGCTTGTTTGACTTCCAGCCTCAGCCTTTATGCCTCTGGGCCCCGGATCCCAGGGCACGTGGACAACACGATGCTTCGGTGTTGCCACTGACGGCCTTGGCTTGACCTTCAGGCGGCTCCCTGGTTCTCTGTGCGAGCCCTGCTGCCTTCCTGACGACCCTGGGGGACTGGGTCCCGTCGGGGCTGCTTGCCCTCTTCTCCCCGCCGGGGGCTGGGGTGTGCAGAGTCGGGGGGTGCCCGGCGGCCCAGGCCCAGGCCCGGCAGGAGCAAGAAGCTTCGGGCACCCCGACAGCCCCAGGCCACGGGCACAGGTGTGGCAGGACTGCGAGCCCAAGGTCAAGAGGAAAGTGGCTCTTGAGGAAAAAAAGTGTTTGGATTAAAAGTGTGGATTAAAAGTCAGGACAGGAGGTGGAAAGCTGTGCCCCCGTTAGAGGGAGGCCTTCACACCATGGTGGCATGCAGAGGGGCGCCTAGACACTCCCTGGAGGCCACGGCTCTTGTGTCCCTGGAATAAAACCAAGAGACACAAGGACATTCCTGTTAATGTTGCACCAGACACCGATGCACATATTCACCTTTTATTTTATTTTTTAATAGATTTTATTTATTTATTCATCAGAGACACACAGAGAGGGGCAGAGACACAGGCAGAGGGAGAAGCAGGCTCCATGTGGGGAGCCCGATGCGAGACTCGATCCCGGGACTCCATCCCAGACCCCGGGTCACGCTCTGGGCCCAAGGCCGGCGCTCAACCACTGAGCCCCCCGGGGATCCCTCGTGTTCACCTTTTAATCAAAGCTTCCTCTCACTTCTTGGCCTGTCTGTCATCTACGCCGCACAGGACGTCCTCGCAGCCCGAGCAGCAGCCACACCTCAGGGAGCCGCTGAGGCCGTGTGGGGAGCAGCCCCCCTGGGTGGCTCTGCCTCCAGGCCTCTCTCCTGAGGCCGCGGGGAGCTCCAGGCTCACGGGTGTAGGCCTCTGAACGCCACGGGCAGGAGGCCGCGTGGGCCTCAGCATGTGGGCCTTGCTCCCACGTGCTGACACGGAGGCCTTCCTTGCCCAGAGCAAGTGACCCGAGAACGAGCCAGAAGCCCCAATCCCTGTGACTGTTCATACGAGGACACAGCCTATCACTCCCGGTACCTTCTACTCACTAGAAGTGAGTGACTAAGTCTAGGCACAGCCCAGCGGGAGGTGGGACTTTGGTCTACCTCTTAGGGAAAGACCTGTGGAAGACTTTGACACCACTCACCGTGGCGCTGGCCTAGTGGTCAGAAGACACAGGATGCTCAGGCCCGTTGCAGGATTTGGTGGACCCAGTGCGAAGTAAACATGGGGAGGGCCACTCAAGAGTCATTAAGAATCTCAAGACGGACCTCCGAGCGTTGAACTGAGCCTGGTGCCCTTCTGGGTACCTTCCGCGGGCCCGAGCAGGACAGGTCAGCCTGAGGACAGCTGCGCTTTGAAATCAAGAGTTTGAATCCCAGCCCCACTGCCTAATAATTGTGTAACTCTTGGGAAAATTACTTCATATCTGTGGATTTGAACATCTAATTTTCTAAAATGGGCACGATTAATCTCCCTTCCACTTAGGGTTTCTGTGGGAACTAAAGGGCGTAAATACTTTAGGCTCATGGGAGGCACTCGAGAACTTGCAGATACAATGATTACCTTTTTAAGGAGCTTTAGGGGTAGAAAAGGGAAAAGAACCAGCGAGCTCGTGACTCAGGTTGATGAGTTAGCTATTGTCACAGGCTCCGTAAGGTGGGAAGAGCATCTCCTGCTCTTTGCACTACTAGCATCTCTTTCCCCTTAGCGCGTCTTACACCCGATGTCCATGAGTCCAAAAAAAATGTGTCCTGTAAACTACAAGAAGAAGGGCCAAGGCGATGTGTTTCAGAAATGGCATGTTTGCAACATTCTAAGAGGTAGAACCGAAGCTGCCAAAAATAGAAACACTGAAAGATCAGCGTTTCACCTAGAAATGGTTGCCATGAACTACTTCCTATCAATAAGCTCACCAGATGAGGCTGAGTATTGACTGGGAACTTCCCATAGCAATAGTCTCGTTGAGTGGCTCAAAAAACCAAACGCGAAAACTAAAACTGTTCCTGGCTGAGGTCTTCATCCCGGCAAAATAACTTTGTAAGACACTATAGAGCTTCAGGCTGGCTTTCTGCTTCCTTGTGCAGCTGAGTACGGACCAGGGAAGCAAGCGAGCAGCGGGGTGGGATTTGCATAGACTCCATGTGCACTGCTAAGGGGTGCCCTGCCCCGTGCTCCAGCCACCCTGCTCTAGAGCTGCTGTGTCGCACCAAAAAACCGGCGTTCTTCAAAAACCATGTCAAATGCTCCACGTGGGCCTCCTACTAGGCCCTTAACCAAAATATATCATTGGAGCCCAGACGTCTTTGCTCCTCTGACAATCATCACACGCACCAGCCTATGAAAGAGTCCACAGGACCAGGGATTCAGGACTGGGCTTTCAAGTGCTACTGAATGGGGCCCAAAAGAATTGATACAGATTCCAGGGGTCCTTCTCTTGCTTCTTCTAAAAAGGTGATCTCAACAAGGACCACAGTAAGGAAAGACAGAGGGGCCGGTGATTTATCTGCACGAGCAGATAAACAGGAAACATTAAGAAAAACAGTACGAAGGGGCACCTGGGTGGCTCTGTGGCTTGAGTGTCCAAACGTCGGTTTCAGCTCAGGTCATGATCTCACTGATGGTGAGATAGAGCCCCATGTCGGGCTCAGCGACTCAGCGGGGAGTCTGCTTGAGAGTCTCTCCCTCTGCCCCTGCCCTCCACGTGCTTGTTCTCTCTCCCTCTCTCAAATAAATAAAACATTTATTTATTTTTATTTTTTAATAATAAATTTATTTTTTATTGGTGCTCAGTTTGCCAACATACAGAATAACACCCAGTGCTCATCCCGTCAAGTGCCCCCCTCAGTGCCCATCACCCATTCACCCCCATACCCGCCCTCCTCCCCTTCCACCACCCCTAGTTTTTCCCAGAGTTAGGAGTCTTAGTCTTCATGTTCCGTCTCCCTTTCTGATATTTCCTACCCATTTCTTCTCCCTTCCCTTCTATTCCCTGTCACTATTATTTATATTCCCCAAATGAATGAGAACATACAATGTTTGTATGCTGAGTGAAATGAGTCAATCGGAGAAGGACAAACATAAATAAAACATTTAAAAGAAAAATAATGCAAGTTGGATTCTTTTCACAGGCACATTAACATCACAAAATAAACAAGCCAGGTGTAAGTGTGAAAAGACGCCCCCCACCTTCACTGCAGGCAGTGCTGTGTTCTTAGCCAGAGTCTTCTATTTCTCAAGGAACTTCTTTATTTATTCTCCAATCCAAAATTAGTTCCCTAATTTGAAACAGCAATAAACAAACATTACTAAAGAAATCCCTTGGGCTCCCTTCTCCCACACCCTCTCCCCCTACACACACATTTTTTTTTTTTTTTGCTTTGTTTGTTCATAGTTTTTTTTGCCTTTGTGCTCAACATGAGGACCTGCGGTGGTTTGACTTTCTGAAATCTCTTTGTAAGTCTCTCGAAAGATACTTCAATTCCATCCTGATAGGAAAGAATTAAATTCCTATTAATTTCAATCCATTATGTATTAAGTCCAAACACTTCTGTTACATCAAAGTATGGATTTTATTTTAATTTTTTTTAAAAAAGATTTTATTTATTCATGAGAGACAGAGCGAGAGAGGCAGAGACACAGGCGGGGGAGAGCAGGCCCCATGTAGGGAGCCCGATGTGGGACTCGATCTTGGGACTCCAGGATCACGCCCTGGGCCAAAGGCAGGCGCTAAACTGCTGAGCCACCCGGGGATCCCAAAGTATGGATTTTAGTTTTCTACTGGTTTGTCGGACTCCGTAATTCTTCTGTTGGCCTGTTGTAGACACCACTGTACAGTGGGTGTACATGGGGCCTCTGATCTGAGCCTTTGCTCTAGCACATCCGGGGGTCCTCCCCTTCCCTTCTGTCACTTCTTGACTTCCAACCTTTGCCACCTCTGCCTCCTCTCCTACCTTTCTTCCTCTGACCTCCCTGCCTTCCCTTCTGTTGATCACTCCATAGCCATGTGGCTCTTCTCTTCAGACTCATCTCAGCGCTGTCTTCATAAAAAAAGAATGTGCTGGTCACTTGACTGGTTGCTCTGGCATTTGCCCCCACTCTGTTCTCTATCACAGGGGACTGACTACCTTTTCCAACTTGTTTTGCTTTCTGGCTGCCACATGATCGGTAGAAGATTGAGGGGTGAAGGAGGAGGGACAGCTGGGCCTTTTTCCTTCTGTCTTTCCATTTTGAGTGGTTTCTCCAGCAGGGGCTGCCTCTTCATGATTCCAGCTGCTGCCAGATAGCTTCTCCCTTTGTGGTCTCAGCATCTGCCAGGAATCCGCCTTCTGCGCTTCTGACTTCTCTGTAATGATTCCATCTTCCAGGCCCTGCTAATAGCGACGCCCTCTCCCTGGGTTCCTCCAGCCTCAGAGGGTGGGTGGCTTCTGACTTTCGTTAGTTTTTAGGTTATCCTCACCATCACCAACTCTTTGGTTCTGGTTCTTCCATCACATGGAACCACCACATGTGGTTCTTCCATCACATTTTTTTTTAAATTTTTTATTTTTATTTTTTTATTTATTTATGATAGTCACAGAGAGAGAGAGAGAGAGAGAGAGAGAGAGAGAGGCAGAGACATAGGCAGAGGGAGAAGCAGGCTCCATGCACCGGGAGCCCGACGTGGGATTTGATCCCGGGTCTCCAGGATTGCGCCCTGGGCCAAAGGCAGGCGCCAAACCGCTGCGCCACCCAGGGATCCCACATTTTTTTTTTTTTTTTTTGGACAAAAAGGAAATTCACTTCTTTACTAGAATGGCACTACAAACAGACTTTTGCATCAAAATAATCAAAGCATTTCCCATCAAGACACAGGAAAAGGGATCCCTGGGTGGCGCAGCGGTTTGGCGCCTGCCTTTGGCCCAGGGCACGATCCTGGAGACCCGGGATCGAATCCCACGTCGGGCTCCCGGTGCATGGAGCCTGCTTCTCCCTCTGCCTGTGCCTCTGCCTCTCTGTCTCTCTCTGTGTGACTATCATGAATAAATAAATAAAAAATCTTAAAAAAAAAGACACAGGAAAAAAAAAAGAATGCAGAGACTTATGGATACTTGCTTCTCTTGAACTTTAGTAGTAGAAGCAGGGCTGCTTGTCACAATGCTCCTAAAAATACTTATGCAACAGGATGCTCAGGAGTTTGGGGACCTGTCCCACCAGCCTTCAAGAACTCCTCAAGTTGTTTCATCTTCTCAGCTCTGGCACGATGTTTCCGGTGCCAAGATGCCAGGCTCAGGAGCACGCTCTTCACCCGATTTTGTACTCGGGGCCATCCGAAGATACTGATTTCAACTAAGTCTCCAGAGTTAACTACGTCCACCGTCAGCAGGACTTGGCTCATCCACTCTATTTCTGGAATTATGGCTCGGTCTGGGCCGAAGATGGCGTCAGCCAGCCACGCCTCCAGGGAAAACACCAGTGGGTCTCTCAGCTCCTGCACTGGAAACCACCAAGGCCGGGTGCGAATCCGCGGTGGTGGAAATGGTGCCCTGAGCAGCCTGTCCAGGGACCGGGCGGGCCTCCATTCGTCCCCCGGAACCTCAGCAGCACCCACGTCGTCGCCCATGTATCACAGGTTCCTACATTCAAATCCCTTTGCTTGAAATCCCTATAGTAGTTTCTGTTTTCTCATCTGGGTGCTGACTGAATAGGGGGCTCCAGGTCCTAACAGCAGTAAAGAGCAGGAGCCTCCAGCTTGGTGCACGTGTGGAAGTTGCCGGGAGAGTGGGGCGCTGGGAGAGAGCATGGAAGTTCTGTGCCCCTTCCCACGTATGTGATCCTACATGTCTCTTCCATCTGGCTGTTCCTGAGTTAGATCCTTTTATGATAAACCAGGAATCTAAAGTCAGTTTAAGAGATTATAACCTTCTCTGAAGTTCTCAGATCTCAAGTCTTACAAAGTCCTCGTGAGCTGAATCCAGACGCCAAGAAGAGAATGGGAGAATCTTAAGATGGCATGAACCCCAAATGCCCACCTGGCGGGGGGCAGCCCACAGAACTGGAGCACCACCTCAAACTGTCACATGCACGAGAAAGAGACTACTACTGCTTCTTGCCTTTATGTACGCGGATTCTTATATATTTGGGTATTGGTCACAACTGCTTATTTAACTCTACCAGAAGAGAACGTCAGTGGTCCTTGGAGAAGAGAGAATCCTGAAGCAAAAGCTTAAATCTTGAAAGTGTAATTTATATAAATAATAACCATATAACACATACACAGGTTTTAATTGGCTTTTGGACTCATGAGATCATCACATTTATGGTGGCAATGGAATCTTCCTTGTGTATAACTCAACCAGCCGGCTAAATGTGTATAGACTAATGGGTTAGTGGGTCTCTCAATGTTGAAAAAGAAACACAAAATTCCCAGACACAAGTTGTCAATCATAATTTTGATTTAGTGAAACAATAAATGTGAAAAGAACAGATTAAAAAAATAACAAAAATAAATAATAAAAATAAATAAATAAAAAACCAACAACCCAAGAACAACAAGGGACTACCATGGCAACATTTCAGATCAATAGTTCTCCGGAGTGGATTGCTGCTGTGCATGACCTTATTCCCTACCCCGTTGGGGTTTTTATACATGCAGCATACCTTTCAAACTAACAGCTGGCAAGACCCCACATCAAAGATAGGTTGGGGTGACTGTGAGGGGTACACTAGGGAAACCGATGAAGCACCCTGTAGCTTGCATTCTCTTGAACATGGGGATGAGGATTTGCTGGCCTTACCCCACTAATATTTGAGTTTCCAGCAAAGTGCTATGTGGACTTCATGTGATTTTCCTTCTTATTCCCGTCTGAGCAGACACGTCCTGGCTGCTTGCCTCAGGGCTGCAGGGAGGTGGTTTGGTTCATTGCTGTGGTCACTAACCTTGAACCTCACCTGATAGTAACACGTGTTTGTTTATGAATCTGGGAAATACTTACTATAGAAGAGTGGCTGGTAACTCTAAGGGAAGTCAAAAGACTTTGGGGAGAATCTGAGGACTAGAAGAGTCCTCCCACCAGAGAAATACCCATATGCACCACAATTGTAAGCAAGCATGTGCGTGCACACACACACACACACACGCACACACATGCTCATACACACGCTCACACACACACACACACACACACACTTTGACATAAATCCCAGTAGAATTATTGATCCCAGATTAAGAATCTCTTATTCTCCCATCCTGCCACACAGTCCTTGGTCGCATGTTCCTTTTCTTTCTATCCCTAACCAAGATGCCCTATGTATGTAGCTGTATTTTTATGAATAATTTATTTTCTTCCCCTTCATCCATTTTTTTAAAAAATACAAAATCTATTAGATACTCTTTGGAGAGACTCTTCCTTATTCTGGATTTATCCCGAGGCAGACAGTTCTATGTCTTACTTATGTTAAAAGATTTCTCTACAGTGATATTAAATGTTTCTGCACATGAAACAGTAATTTCTTCCTGCTGTTTTGAGATATCTGTCTTTCTTATTGGCACCACGTGAGATAAAGTTCTATAATTGGGACAGAGATTTATGGAGTGTTATTGTTGAATGTATGTTTATGTTGCTTTCCTGTGGTGAAAGACCCATATCACAAGACTTCCGTTTGGGGATTGATTTGGGGCCTAGTGTAACATGTAGGCTGTAATAAGTCACAGCAGATCTTGCCTATTTGGTCCCTGCTATCCCTTGTGGTTTCCAGGGTGGATAATTTTGCTCATTCTTTTGGCCTTTGCTACAGCTTGTCAGGGACTGGACTCATGTTCATAACTCTGAGGAGTGCTCAGCTGTGAAATAAGTAGTGAAAAGATGAAATGCAATTGATCCTGAGCTGTGGTGATCTTTCAGCCCCAACTAAGCAAGAAATAAGTATTTAAAGTGGCCCAATAAATCTTTCTGAGCTTAAAACATTAGATTAAAAACATTTATGAATTGACTCGGGCAGGAAGGCTGAGAAAAACATATGTATTGGTTCTGCAGTAGACATGGAAAGCAGTAGGGAACATTAGTGATAAACTGAATGAGGTCAGCCTAGGGTATCTTTATCTACAGAAATAAGAATCCTTTAGCATCAAGGTACAAGAATGTATATCACAAGTATAGGAGACGTCAGTTCCAAGTTTGTTTAAAAATGAAAAATGGCTTAAAAAAACATTTATAGCTATTTGTGGTATTTGAGCTTATTAGAGGAGGATATGACGCTCGACTGCTTGAGGTTTGCCATAAGAGGAAAGAGGTAATCTTTCAAATTGAGCAGTTAGAGCTATGGCATGACCTGCGTGCGAAAGAAGATACTGGAAAAGAATTGTATTCATTCATTCACTCATGCAACAAGAATTTGTTGGGTACAGATTATATTCCAGGAACTATGTTAAACTTGGGAATAAGGAAATAATGAGATGTGATTCTGTCCTCAAGGTTGTCCCAGTGTAGTGAAAGAGACTGATGAGCAGATGGAGAGGCCGAGCAGTGTCACGGTGCTCATGGCCTGTAGGAAGTGGAGGGTATTATAAAGGAAAAGGGAGTTATATCCATGCAACGAAGGTGCCAAAGACCTGAAGCTAGATATTCCTGGGGGGGGGGGGTGTTCCAGACCTTGATCGTTATATTCACCATCCCATCCCAGTAATGGAGCCAGGATAGGACTGAGTAGGCCCTCAGATACTTCTTGATGTAGGTCAAGTGTCATCTACTTCACTCTTCAGCTCTGGGGTAATGAGGCCTGACTACAGGCAAGAATCCCCAGGGTCGAGCCTCTCCTGTGGCTGATCATCTAGAGTGATCATACACCAATCGAGAATCACTCCGTGGGAGCAAACCATTTAGGCATGGAAGAGCCCATGTGCCAAGAGGTAACGAGATTCTTCTTCCTAAGCCCAAGCTAAGTCTGAGGAGTGCTAACAGCTTTAGGATGATAAAGATCCACAAAGGAAGTTGAAAAGGTGTTCACATGCTCTTCAGTGTCATGGAACTGTGGACCTGTAGAGGCATGTTGGACCCTGCAGGACCCCTCCCAGGGCAGATGCTATGTTGATATGAGGTCTAAGAAGACTCCAGGAGCATAGGAACTTCGGAAGCGATTTATAGACCCGGTGCCCCCGAGGAAGGCATTTGAGCGAGGCATTTGACCCTGAGCTATGTTAGGGTCATCTAAGATGCAGACTCTGAGATTTGGGGAGAATTGTCAAGCACCCACCAGCTGAGATGGGGGTTGGAGCAGGGTGAAGGCAGGCTTGGCAAGAGGGCCGCAGGGGGGCAAAGACATAAATGTCTGCTCCCTTCTCTTAGTTGTATCAGTATGCATGGATCTGGGGAGAAACACCCACATTTTGTTGTGTCTGATGGGAAAGGAGATTATGTATTTCTTTCAGTAAAGTTTGCTTTGGAAGTTGGGTTACTTTCCAATGCCTTGGCTTATGTGGCCCACTTCTTCCTCTGTGTAAGGTGGACTATGCCTTGATGCTACCCTCGTTTAAAGTTTCCTCCGCGTTACTCAGAAGTGAGGTAGATCACCACTGTGAAGCCGTCAGAGGACCTGTTTTGTTCTACCTGGCTGAGAAAGTCTTTAAATTTGCTTTAAGATCCATCTGGAAATAATAAGTGAGATAAATAAGCCAGTTCAATTTACTTAAGGTAATCATATATGAAAGTCATTCACCGGTTCAACAATATTTATTGAATATCTTTTATGTTCCTAGGCTCTGGGGATGGATACACTGTTGAATCAAAGAGACAAAAATTCTTCCCTCATGGAGCTTCTCATCTTGTACAGAAGATGTTAAGATCGAGAACACTGCGGAAGTAATGAGCAAACCTGCTACTAAGCCTTGGTTGATATTCCCAAGTTAAATTTTGATTTATTTAGTCAATAGTACCTCAGCCTGGATTATATGTTATCTTGGTTGTTAATGAATTCAGTTTTTCTTGTTAAGCAATTATCTTTCACTATCCGCGTTTTCATCTGCTAAGACTTGTGAAGATGTATACACTAGATCCAAATAAATGGACATTTAGTTTTAGGGACTATGGTAGAAACAGAGTATTATTTTGCATGTCTTTTTTTTTTTAAGATTTTGCTTATTTATTCATGAGAGAGAGAGAGAGAGAGGCAGAGACACACACAGGCAGAGGGAGAAGCAGGCTCCATGCAGGGAGCCCGACATGGGACTCGATCCTGGGTCTCCAGGATCACACCCCAGGCTGAAGGCAGGCGCTAAACCCTAAATCACTGAGCCACCCAGGATCCCCTTATTTTGCATGTTTGCTAAAAGTGAAATTGCTCTTCATTTGGGATAGACAGCCAGTAATTTTTTTCCTGTGCCATAATATTTGCTTTTCCTTACAGTGCTCCTCAAGTCTCCCCAGCAACGAGATGACAAGCTCCCCAGTTATCATTAGAAAAATGAAAATGCTTTTTAAAAAAGATTGGGATAAAGTCTAGCTATTTTTCAGACTGATTTATTGTCTTACAACAAGGTTTTGCCATAATGGTACTAACATGCTACAGCTTGAGAGGAACCAAAAAAAAAAAAAAAAAAAAAACCAACTATTTTACTAGTTAAAATGACAGAATGCAAAATCATAAAATGTCAGGGGAAAAATTCAGGCAATTTAAATTTCCTGGCAATGGGTCTATAATTTATTTGAAGGATCAGAGTATTCTGAGCTATGAGCAAATGCATTTTGCGGAGGAAACAATGACACTTGATGTTTCCCTGCTCAATTTCAGTGCTCAAATTACGTTGTTATGTTTTTATAAAGAATGGTTGCTTTTGATCTTCACATAGGCTAGTACCTAGAAGGAGCCCTATCTGTGAGGTCTTTGAATTTTTCTTTTCTTTTTTTTTTTTTTTTTAACCCTCAAAAAGCTTTAGTGAATTTTCCTTCCTCGGGAGAAATTCTATCAGCCATTTTACCCTCTAAGATTCTTGTTGGCATTTACCTACAGTGTTTAATTCTTTAGAATTAATTTGATTTTTTATAAAGATTTTATTCATTTATTCATGAGAGACACAGAGAGAGAGAGGCAGAAACACAGGCAGAGGGAGAAGCAGGCCCCACGCAGGAGCCCGATGTGGGACTCGATCCCGGGGCCCCAGGATCACGCCCTAGGCCGAAGGCAGGTGCCCAAACCGCTGAGCCACCCAGGGATCCCCTAATTTGATTTTTTTTATTGAGCTATAATTGACATGACATTATGTTAGTCTGAGGTGTACGATGCAATAGTTTAGTATTTGTGTACATTGCAAAGTGATCGCTAGTTGACAGTTCAGTTAACATCTATCCTCGTACATAGTTACAAACCATTTTATTTTTTTCTTCTGATGAGAATGTTCAAGATCCACTCTCCTAACCACTTTCTATCTACAACTTCTTAAATATTTAGCGTAGAAGTAGTGTTTATTGTCCTGGAGGCTGAAAATGCCATAGTAATATCTTTTATAATGCTGAATATGAATTTCAAATAATCCTTTATTAAGCATTTATTTTCAAACCACTCTTTAAATACATTAAAAAAAGGTTTCTTTTGCATGAAACTATGTAAGATATACTAATTCAGTGTTGACTGCATATAAAAATTTTACTTATGTATTTATTTTAAAGAGAGAGACAGAGTGCAAACAGGAGGAGGAGGGGTCGGGGGAGAGGGAGAGTGAGGATCTCCAGCAGACTCCCAGCTGAGCAAGGAGCCCGACCTGGGGCTTGATTCCATGACCCTGAGCCTGGAGCTGAAATCGAGAATTAGTCGCTCAACAGACTGAGCCACC
This sequence comes from Nyctereutes procyonoides, assembly GCF_905146905.1. NCBI lineage: Eukaryota > Metazoa > Chordata > Mammalia > Carnivora > Canidae > Nyctereutes > Nyctereutes procyonoides. The sequence goes on from NW_026575132.1 coordinate 1,787,882, forward strand.
CAGGCTCAGTGTTTACTGGATCCGGTGTTTACTGCATATAAAGCACTATTCTAAACTAAGAGGTAAATGCTCAAGAAATAAGACAATACTTGTTTTTGGAGACAAGAGAAAGAGCTCACGGATTAAATGCTCACACGTGTGAAAGAAGGTACATGAGGCAAGAGACTGGGCCCTGAAGCTAGCCTGACTGGTTGACACCCTGGCTTTAATGTTGCTACCGTGTAATCTCACGCAAGTTAACTTTTCTCCACCTCAGTTTCATCATCTGTGAAATGGGATCAATAATAATTAAAATAATTATAATTAATATACTATATTATATGTATTACTATTATGATTATTATATGTAATTAATAATTAATTAATGACCTACCTTCTTGGGCTGCTGTGAGGGTAAATGAATTGACACACATGCAGAGCATTGAGAACACTTTTTTAAAAATGACCTTTTTTTTTTTTCTAAAGATTTTACTTATTTATTTGACAGAGAGAGAGAGAACAAGCAGCGGGGTGGGAGAGGGAGAGAGAGAGAAACAGACTCTCCGCTGAGCAGGAAGCCCGATGGGCTCGATCCTGAGACCCTGAGACCCTGAGATCAGGACCTGAGCAGAAAGCAACAGCGGGACACCCAGCGGCTGAGCCAGCCGGGTGCCCCGAGAACACTTCTGAAGGCAGAGTGAAGTCTCTAAGACCGCTCTTATTGTCGTGGGCCCAGTGCTTTCCAGGTGCATCACCCCTGTGACCCAGGGATCCACCGTGGAGCCGGAGAGGCCAAGCGTCCATCAGAGAACAACTAGAAGGGTCGTCGCCCTGGAATAAGTGAGTAGGTATAGAGAGGATGCGGCCGCAGGATGTTGCTGTGGAGGAGAAGACGGGATCCACCTCAAGAAGATGGTCGGGAACAGGTAAGTAGAGTGGGTGCACACTAAGTGTTTGGGTAGGTAGACGGGGAGAGAAAAGATGGCAAAAGCAAAGACTCTTAGGTTTTTTAGAACTGGGGTCCTTGACACATTCAAGCTGATGTAAAATAGCTCAGGACAGACAGCATGAGCCTTCTGGTTAGGATTCTAAAGCTGGCTGCGGATTGGGCCAGCGAGAACGTGTGCAGTGGTGACTTTGGGCTCGTGATTTCTTCAGCTGCACCAAAATTAAGTAGAAGCAGGTCGGGTGGTCCTTTTGTTGTTTATTTTCCCTAAAGTTGAATTAAAAAAAAAAACAGCTCTTTTCTTTTTAAAGGGCTCAAGTTATAAACAACTAAGATAAAACCACAAACCCTACATATTTAGTGGTTATTCTCTTCCTGGGACACACACAACTGCTTGTATAGCTACATTTTCCCACATGGATGACACGATTTTAAAATATTTTTAATTTAAATCATTGCATGTTTTCAGGCAGGTAAGGTACACTTCTTATATCCTTTTTACTTCTATAATTTGGTAGTTTATGTCTTTCATCCTAAAATAATAATAGCGGTCTTTCTGCATCTTCACATATTGTACTTGCTTTCAATAGACTGACGGAAAAGTAAAAAAAAAATGCTTTCGTAGTTGGTGAATTTATTATCCATTCTCAACAGTTACTAGAACTGTAATCTGCTTCTCTTAAATTCAAAAGTTGTTGAATGATTGACTTTGAGAAGAATGGCCAGGAAGGTAAAGGTATTTAAAAACCTCATGGCATGTCTTCAGGAGTTTGGATTTTGAGATTTATGAAAACTAGGTTAACGGTGTTTTTGAAAAAGAAGCAGAACTCTGCTCTAACTTGGTTTTCTAATAGCTTCTTGGTTCATTTTCTCAGTGCTTATTAGGATGCGTTCAACAGTTTCTAATATTTTCTTTTCTGAATTTGCTGAAAAACAGCAAGAGCGCCTTAGGTGTCCTCACTATACTAAGGTCCTTCTAGAGGAAGAAGTGTTCCCATATAACTAAGTTCTCTATATTTTCTTTGGGGCAGGAGCTCCAAAATCTTCCTAAGAGCAGCTCCCTCAGTTGTCCTATCAACACATACTTGTCTCCCAAACCCACTTTTTAAGAAAACTTGGCGTTATTCAAAGATGCAGAGGTGATAGGGTTCCCCCGTTCGTCCAAACCATTTGCTTGCGTTTTGTAGTTGTGAACCTGCCATTTGAATTTGTTATTTTTTTGGAAAGCTGGACCAGAAAGGTCAGAGGCTACCTTATTGCCAAACTGCTGTAAGTAACCTGTCTGGAATCTGAAATCAAGCGGGTAAAGTGGAAAAGTGAGTCTAAATGTGTCATCGGGTGGCAGGTCCGTACGCTGCCCAGAAGGCGGGGTTCATCCTGCCCAGGTCGGCGAGCTCTGAGTGCTGGTGAGGGAGACTGCGGAGTCACGCTGCCTGGGTTTGAGTCCCATCTCTGCCACCGTCCCAGCGCCAAGTGCTTGGCAACGACTGCTCCAGAGACAATCTCTCAATATTCCGTGTCTCCTGATTCTGGGCACTGACAAGGTTCAGTTGGGTTTTCTCTCCAGGTCTCTAGTGCACTGTGGTCCGCCAGCGACTGGGCCTGGAGTCATCTTCAAGGCTCACTAAGTCACGTATCTGGCTGTAGGCCGGGGGGCCAGCTGGCACCACCCGCGGGAGCACCTACCCTGAGCTTCCTCCGTGCATGGGCTGGGGTCCCAGGGTGAGCGGGTTCCAAGAGAGAGCCAGATGGAAGCCGTAGCTCCTTTTAGGGCCTAGAGTCACACGTCGTACAGCATCACTTTTGCGGCATTCTCCTCATTGGGAGCAAGTCACTGGGTTCAGCCACGCTCAGAAGGAAGGCAGCTGGACTCCGCTCTTTAACGGGAGGAGTGGCCGAGAGTTTGTGGACGTGTCTTCAAACCACCGTTGCCACTGATTAGCTGGGACCTCTGGTTTCCCCTTTCCTTGTCTGCAGAATAAGAACGAAGAAAGACCCCCCCCCCCTCGGGTTTCTGTGAAGACTAAACAAGAACGGCGCAGCACCTGGTACCCAACGTGCCTTAGCTCACACCTATCATGTCTTCATCCATCTGAACGGGTGTGGGTGGGTCGCCAATGATCATACAGTTCCAAGCACGGGGGTCTGGGCAATTGTCACCTTTCCGAGCCCCACTGGTGACATTTGACAAATACCAGTGCCTGTGGTTCTCAGGCCTCTGGGAACAGAGTTCCTATATATGGTATGAATTCTTTGGTTCACCTCATTTTAGTGACAGTTTCCAGATATAGGTCAGTCCATTTAAACCTGGCCCCATTTATGGCAATTTATTCCATTATAGGATAAAGTAGTTAGGAACATGAGTAATAATTACTGTGCCTGCACTGCTTTTAACACCTTAGCCGAGTAATCCTCACGTCACCCAGTGAGTAAGGTTGGAGGAGCACCCTTCCCTCCTCCTGGATGAGGAAACCGGGGCTCGGGGTCAAGCGGCTTGTTCTAAATCCCACAGAGAGGCAAGAGGTGAGCTGGGGTGAGGAGCCTGGTCCCGACCCTCCTGCCTCTGCCATGAGCCAGGACAACCTCTGGACTCACAGCCCATCACTGGTCCTTCCCCACCGGCCACTGATGCGCTATTCTCAGATGCACGGGGGTATTTGAAATCTCTTTCAAATCTTTTCTGTTTTCTGCAGCAGAGAATTGGCCCCTGTCTACTTGGCATGATGTGAGATGTTGAAAGTCTCCTAGCGAAAAGTATACTTGGCTGCTCCGCTCTTGTCTTTTCTCTTTCCGATGAAACCACGTTGTTGGGTAGCCCGAGTTTTTGACCTAGGGCAAAAGGAACAGTCAGGAGGCCCGTGGGCTGGGCAGCTGTTCCCGCCCCCCTGCTCTCCCCCAACCCCTACCCCCTGCTCTCCCCTCCCGCATCACCCCACTGGCTCCCCTCATTCCCCCGCCCCCTTGCTCCCCCCCAGCCTCCCCTGCTCCCCCACCCCATCACCCCTGCTCCCCTCCCTGCTCCCTTCCACCCCCTGCTCCCCCACCCCATCACCCCTGCTCCCCCCACCCCCCTGCTCCCCCCCCCGCATCCCCCCCTTCCCCCCCTCATGCCCCCGCCCCCTTTGCTCCCCCCCTCCCCTGCTCCCCTGCCCCATCACCTCTGTTCAACCCCCCCCTCCCCACCCGTCACCCCCTGCCCCTCTGCTCCCCCACCCCATCACCCCCCCATTCCCCCCCTTCCCCTGCTCCCTCTACCCTGTTACCCCCTGCTTCCCCCTACACCCCAGCCCCCTGCTCCCCCATCACCCCCTGCTCCCTCCTGCTCCCCTGCCCACACCCCCTGCTCCCTCTGCTCCTTCCCCGCCCCCTGCTCCTCCCTACCCCCCTGCTCCCCTCGCCCCCTACCTCTCTGCTCCCCTGCTCCCCCCTTAGACCCCCGCTCCCTCCGCCGCTGCCCCCTGGCCCCCTGCTCCCTCCCCGCCCGTCACCCCCTGCCCCCCTACTCCCCCCGTCCCTCTGCTCCCCCTACCCCCTGCTCTCCTGCTCCTCCTACACCCCCCACTCCCCCTGCTCCCCGCCCCCTTGCTCCCCCTACATAGCTGTCCCCATGCTGCCCTTGCTCCCGCCCCCCTTGCTCCCGCCCCCCTTGCTCCCGCCCCCGCTTCCCCGCTCCTTGCCCTCCCTGCTCCCCCCCACCCCTGCTCCCCCCTGCCCCTCTGCTCCCCCTGCTCCCCTGCTCCCCCTACCCCCCTGCTCCCCCTACACCCCCGCTCCCCCCTGCTCCCCCTGCCAACGCCCCCCATGCCCCCGCCCCCCTGCTCCCCCGCCCCCTACCCTCCCTGCTCCCCCCCCGCCCCGTCCCCCCAGCACCCCCCCAGCACCTGGAGCCGCAGCCGGGGGCCGGGCGGCAGGTGGGAGGCAGGCCGCGCCCCCCCACCCCGACGTGCGCGCCTCTGGGTCCCGGGCGGGGCTCCCGGCGCTCGGTCGCGGGGGGGCGCTGTGCGGCCGGCGGGGCGCGGGCGCGGGCGCGGGCGGGGGCGCGGGCGGGGGCGGCGGCGCGGGGCTGCGGGCGCGGCGGGGCGAATCCCAGGCGGCGAGGTCGGCGCCCCCGCCCCTCGGCCCACCCCTCGCCCCGGACAGGGGAGGGGCCGCCGCCGCCGCCGCCGCCCCGCTCGCCGCGCCCCGGGCTCCGCGCACTCGGGCACTCGGGACCCGCAGGGCGGCGGGCGGCCGGGTCGGAGCGGCGGCCGCGGGAGCCGGGGAGCGGGGAGCCCGCAGGAGCCGGGGAGCCCGCAGGCCGGGCCCGGAGCGCGACGACCGCCGCCAGGTAGCGCGAGCGCCTTCCCCGCGGCGGCCCGGGCGGGGGGGGGGGGGCTTTGTGCGCGGGGCGGGGGCGCGGGGCGCGGGGTCCGAGGCGCTCTCCTCCTCCGGCCCCGGGTGTCGTGGCCCCCAGCTCGCGCTGACCTCGGCCCCTCTGCTCCCCTGCCTCGGGGCGGGCGCGGGGAGAACAATGGGGCGTCCCGGCAGCGGACTTCAGGCGCGGCGTGCCCCGGCGGCGGCCGCGCGGGGCCCCTTTGTTCCGCCGCGGCGGGGGGGCTGCCCCGGGGCTCGCTGCCGCCCGGGACGGGCCTCCCCTGGGTGCGCGGGGCGGGGGGGGGGGGAGCCCGGGGGCGGGCGGCGGGGGAGCAGCGAGGGAAGCATGGGGGAGCTCCAGGGGGGCACCGGGGAGCACGGGGGAGCTCCAGGGGGGCACCGGGAGCACGGGAGAGCTCCAGGGGGCACCGGGGAGCACGGGGGGCGCACCGGGGGGCACCGGGAGCAGCGGGGAGCACGGGGGAGCTCCAGGGGGGCACCGGGGAGCACGGGGGGCGCACCGGGGGACACCGCGGAGCAGCGGGGAGCACGGAGGAGCTCCAGGGGGGCACCGGGGAGAAGCGGGGAGCACGGGGGGAGCTCCAGGGAGGCAGCGGGGAGCACGGGGGAGCTCCAGGGGGGCACTGGGAGCTCCAGGGGGGCACCGGGGAGCACTGGGGGGCGCACCGGGGGGGGCCGCGGGGGAGCAGCGAGGAGCACTGGGGAGCTCCAGGGGGCGCACCGGGGAGCACTGGGGGGAGCACCGGGGGGCGGCGGAGGCGCACCGGGAGCAGCGAGGAGCACCGGGGAGCACTGAGGAGCTCCAGGGTGCGCACCGGGGAGCGGCGGGGGAGCAGCGGGCGCACCGGGAGCAGCGAGGAGCACCGGGGAGCTCCAGGGGGCGCACTGGGAGCCCCGAGTAGCACCGAAGAGCGGCTGGGGGCGCCGGGGCGGGGGAGGGCGTCCCGCACGCGGCGCCTGGGCCCGGGTCCGGGGCTCCCGCGGCTGGTCGGCGGCGCTTTGTTCTGCGGCGGCCGAGCGCGTCCCCCGCCCCCCCCGCGGCTCCCGGCGCCCCTTCGCCCCAGCCCGCCCGAGCTGCGCGGAGCCGAGGGCGTCGCTGGTCAGGGCGAGGGTGGCCGCGTCCGGGTCCGGGGCAGCCGCGCACGGATCGGTTCGGGCGCAGAGGGGGCGGCGCCGTGACGCAGCGCAGCAGAGCCCGGGAAGGTTTGGGGGCGCCGCGACGGTGCACCCGGTGCACCCCACTCCCTGCCCGGGGCCCGCGATGCGCGCCCCCCGACCCTCCGGGGCTGTGAGCGGAGCACCACCCCCAACCCAGGGTGGGCCGCCCGGGGCACGGAGGGAGCTGCACCCGGATGCTCAGAGGGGTCCCGGCCTCCCTGTACACATAGCGCCGTGCACATCTGTTGGGGGGCCCTGTTCCAGGTGGGCATGAGGGGCACATCTGTTGGGGGGCCCTGCTCCAGGTGGGCATGAGGGGCACATCTGTTGGGGGGCCCTGCTCCAGGTGGGCATGAGGGGCACATCTGTTGGGGGGCCCTGCTCCAGGTGGGCATCAAGGGGCACATCTGTTGGAGGGCCTTGCTCCAGGTGGGCATCAAGGGGCACATCTGTTGGGGGGCCCTGCTCCAGGTGGGCATCAAGGGGCACATCTGTTGGGGGGCATCAGGGAGGCCGGGGAGGGGGTGCAGGTGGACCTGGAGAGGGAGCCGGGGCATTGGATGATGGGTGTCCTCCAGTGGGTTGCTCCAGGCTGACTGTTGGCAGGCACCAGACACTTCCAGGCACTCCGGGCCTGTGGGACCCTGGTGACCGAAGGATCCCCCAGCGGTGGAGGTTATAACCCTGCGGTGATAGCCGGGGAGACGGGCTGCAGGTGGGGCGGCAGGTGCCCCAAGGACCCACGAGGTGTGACCCCCCAACACACCCGCCTTCATTGGGGACAACCAAGTTCGAAAGCCTCTTAAGCTGAGAAGCGGAATGGGAAGCTCACCCCTGGGAGGGAAGGAACGCTTGCTGCCCACGGAGCCGGGATGGGAAAGGGTTGTAGGGGCGGGATGCGGGTGTCCTCAGGCCAGGCTGGGGGGCTGGGGGGCTTGTCCTCCGGAGCCGGTGGCCGGGAAGCCGAGGCGGGACGCGGCCAAGCAGCAGGCGGTGTGCCGTCACAACCCACACCGCCCGGCGGTGCACACGGGGGACAGGGAGACTCTGTCCCCCTTGTTGCGTTGCCATTTTGGACTTGCCCTTGGAGCTGTGGGCTGCTTTGTGGGGTACAGCACAGTGGGACCCCCCAAGTACTCGTGGAACCTACAAGAACAGCAGCAGGCCCGAGACGGTGGTCACTGCCGCGGGAGCCAAGGGGCACGGGCTCCTCCGTGGGTTGTCTGGCCAGAGGCTCTCCCCAGGGGTGTCCCGCCGTGTGGGGGACTACTGGCTGCACCCCCTTCCTGGGTTGCAGTGAATCACCGCTCTGTCAAGCCTGGTGTTCAGACTCCCCCTCCCAGGTTGCTGCACAGTTAGGTAAAGCGAGGAGGAGCCTCGGACCTCAGCAGGGAAGGAGTGGGGTGCAGGGCAGGAGTAGCGTGTCCTTTGTGTTCTCCCTATCCTGAGTGTGAGGTCCTGTGAGGTCCGGGTTTTTAGCATTCGGCCCCCTTTTGGGTGACGTTCGCCTCTCTTCCCCCTGCCTTGTATTTTTAATAGCTTGGTATTTGGGTTTTTGTTATGTACGTAGCCCACCGGTAGTCGTGTTCAAGGTGTGGAACGGGTGTCGCGTGCATCACTCCACAGTCCGCACACCCTGCTGAGGACCCCACAGCCCGCTGCAGCCCCGGAGCTCACCGGCCTGCCCCTTAGGGCCCTACTCCTAGAGGGAACCGGTAAGTGCCGGAGGTCAAATTTGAACTCCCATCTCTGGTTCAAAGTCCATACGCCTGTAAATAAACACCATATGGGATGATATCTTTTAAAGACAGGAATAACAACAGCTTATCTCTTTGACTCTCCTTTTGCGGACTTCTTATCACTTTCCCGTATGATATAATTGATCTTTTCAGAAACCTCTGTGGGGCACCTGGGCGGCTCCCTCCCTTTGGCTCAGGTCGGATCCCAGGGTCCTGGGAAGGGACCCTGAGTCCTTGGGGTCCTCGCTCAGCGGGGATCCTGCTGCTCCCAGGGCAGAAGCCCGCCTTTCCCCTGCTTGTGGTCTCTCTCTGTCTGTCAGATAAATATAAAGTCCTTAAAAAAAAAAACCCAAAAAACCAAACCTCTGTGAGATGGGTTTGGAAGGCCCAATCAGGGACATCACAACTCCTAAAACTCTATTTGTTAAAAAGTTTTATGCTGTCTGGTGGTCTGTGCGAATAAGCTTTAAGTGAAGGAAACTTTATTTTTAAAAAGTTAGGCTGCCAACATTTGAAAATAAGTTCTTTTTTGGAAACATTGAAGAGCGGTGGCATGCACTAGATCTTACCTAGCGTTTAAGCATTTTCTATTTACTGACATCCGCTTTAGCTCTTTTTATCTTCCAGCCTTTGATAGAACAGTACACTTCGGAGCCCCGAAGCCGGAGTGTCTTTTTAGAAGAGGAATAAGGAGGGAAGGAATGTGATTATAAAGAGGAAGTGGGCCATCAGAATTGGAAACATACCCAGCAGCAGGCCGTGGATTTTCCCAGCACATGCTTTTGGTCCTGGCAGTCGCCTTTTACAGAAGACATTCTTCTTTAGGGAAGTGTCAAGGGTCTTTCTTTACAGTACCTCTGAGATCATCACATCTCTGTGCCCGTGGGAGCACGTATTCTGTGGGATTTCTGTGTTCATCCTCTCCCCACGGGGGAAAGGGTGAAAGTGGAATGAAGTGGCATCTCCAGTCCTTGGGATGGCCTGGAGAGGGGTCGTTGGCGGGAGACACCCGGCCTTGACCCAAGAGTGACCCCCAAGTGCAGGAGCAGAATGGATTTTAACACTTGGCGTCATCGACTGTGGATTTCTCAGAATGCTCCTGGGCAAAGGGAAAAGTCAGTATTGGGTTTTTTAAAGTGTCTAGGATAAGACTAGGGAGGCTCAAAGTTCTACCTTTACTGGTTTAATTATTTCAAATAACGACAGGGCGTCACTTGGGGCCTTCGGGGGGACGGTGGTGTAGGAGCAGTGACTCAAAAAAAAAAAAAAGGAGCAGTGACTCTTGTCTCTTGTCATTTTTTTTTTTGATTTTTTTGTTTTGTTTGTTTTTGTGTTTTTTGTTTTTGTTTTTTTTTTTTTTTTGGTCTTTTGTCATTAAATTGCCCTTCACTGGATATTTGGAGGGACGTGTGGCCTGCTGAGCACCGTCGGGGAGCACCTTCCCGCCCCCCTACTGAGCAGGATGAGGGCCGCTCCAGAGCATCTGGCCCTTAGAACCTCTCCTGGGTGTCTTTCCCGTGTCCTCGCTGTTCTCGTCCGTTCCTGTCTTACTAAGCACATGTTGAGGGGAGGCCATGCATTAAGAAGCAATAAAGGAAATCCATTGTGCCTCGGAGGACACAGCAGGGCAGGCCGCTGTGCCCGGAGTGGATGTTGGGGACATGGATGAAATGACTATGACAGCTGTGGTGACCAAGGCCTCGCCAACACCCACTGCCCGGACAAAGGCTGAAAACAAACAAAAGCAAGAGAGTGGGAGGAGAGGGAGCTCAGAGTCGGCTCCTTCTGTGTCCTCGTCCTCGTCGTCCTCGGTGCTTTCATTTCTCCCAGGCTCTGGGGGCGTGGAAGGAAGGGGTCAGGTCCCCAACACCTGCCTCTGATGGTGGGGCCTGTGGGGCCAGTGGGGCCGCTTGGGATGTGGGAAGCAGCGTCCTGGAGGACAGCGCGCGGCCTCCTGCTTGGGACCCGAGGACGGACAGAGTGTCCTTCCGAGGGACAAGTTGCCGGAGTCGAGTCAGGTGCTCTGTCCTGGGCGCTTCCTACCTGCCTCCCTCCGTACCTGCCCCGTGCAGGCCTTGCAGGCCGGGTGCTGCGTTCAGCCCGAGTGCCTTGTGCCTAAGGAGTGCCGAGTCCCCAAAGGATGGATCTTTCATATTTTAGATGATCCTGCGATTGTATTAGCGGTGAAGTGTGGGGTGCTCTCTTTGTGTCAGGCCTCAGCCTGGGTCCCCTCTCCTCCCCTCCCCCCTCATCTCCTCCCCTCCCCTCCCCCCTTCCCCTCCTCTCCCCTCCCCTCCCCTCTTCTCCTAGCCTCCACACCCAGGGTAGAGCCCAGCGAGGGGCTCGAGCCCGTGACCCTGAGATCAGGCCGTGCGTGAGCTGGCCACCAGGATCTGATGCTGTACCGACTGAGTCACCCAGGCGGCCCCTGGGCATTCGCTCCAGCTTTTGTTTCACGCCCCTTGCTTGTTTGTCTGTGGGGACTGAGTCATTGCCCGAGCCTGGGAGACATTAAGCCCAAGGCTGTGTGCTTTCCAGAACAACATGCTGCTCCGAGGTGCCGTGTTCTTTGAAGCTCGGGCTGCTTTTAAGGAGGTTGTTTTAGGGAGCTGGTGGGGAGAGCCCCTGTGACAGTCTCTGCCCCGCAGCTTGGTTCCCTTGTCACCCGCGTCAGGCTCCCGTGGGAGTCCTCGGCCAGTCCCGAGCTGGGCGCCTCCTCTCCTGGGCCCGGCTCCCCTACGTCCTGCCCCATGGCGAGGGTGGCTCGGGCGCCAGATCGGGCCTGCTGGTGCTGGGGTGGCCTGGCCTCCCCGCGCTTCCTCCTCTGCAGGGTCCAGGAGCAGGGTGCGGCGCCGCTGGGCACCCAGCTGGGGTTCGGGGTTCAGCGGGGGGGGGGGGTGAGTGGCACGGACCAGGTGCCATGGGGTCCGCGCTCTTCCAAGATGCGCACTTTTATTTTTTTATTTTTTTAATTTTTATTTATTTATGATAGTCACACACACACACACACACACACAGAGAGAGAGAGGCAGAGACACAGGCAGAGGGAGAAGCAGGCTCCATGCACCGGGAGCCCGACGTGGGATTCGATCCCGGGTCTCCAGGATTGCGCCCTGGGCCAAAGGCAGGAGCCAAACTGCTGCGCCACCAGGGATCCCCAAGATGCGCACTTTTAGAAGTTGAAGCCTAAGTCTGAGGAGCGGTGAAAACTTGATCCCTTCCTTCCAGATAAACAGTGTGGAGCTTCTAAGAGCACCAGGCGCCTGGCTCCCCCGACAGGTGGGGGAACAGGTGGGGGCCGACAGGTGGGGGCCGGGAGGAAAGCAGGTGGGCGCCTCGCGGGGACTTCGCCAGATCCTGCGTGGACGCGGGAGGCTCTGAAGTTGCACACATGGCTTCATTTTGCCAGGTTAAAATAAAGAGACAATTCAAAACTGTACCTTACAAGTTTTTAAACTCGTTGAAAAATAAAAAAAAAAAAAGAAAAGAAAATAATTCAATGTCCCTAAAGAGATTTTCGAAAATTGAATTGAAAGGACAATGGGACCGATGGTTAACTCTTGGCTGTTGTCAGGGGTGTGTGCGCCCTCATCTTCCTACTGATTCTCACCGGTTCCATGAAACCATTCTTCATACACTTCAACCAAAACAAACAATAACAACAACAACAAAAACTCTTTTTCAAAAACTTTTCAACCTTGCTTAGAAGCATCCCTGCCAGCCCTGCTTGCATTTTCCTCTTCTCTCTCCTCCCTGAGTGCGGCTTCTCTTTAAATTCTTTGTTACGAGGCCCTGTAGTGCTGTTTGCAGTTCTTAGCTGATCACTTTTCCCCTTGAAAGTACTTCAAAAGGATCATCACGGTTTTATTCATTTTAGGATTCCAGCCTAAGTGCTTTTAGGAAAAGCTTAATTTTTATAAACCCTGGGTGTAGGCCGGTGCGCGTGGCCAGGGGTTTGTGGGCACTCTGCTTACAGTTGTAATAAGTTGACCAGTTTTGATCTACCCCTGATGTCCTGAGCCTTCTGGGAAAAAGTCCTCATTTGCCTTGAAGTCTTCAGGGTGTTGAGAGGTATTCCCGGAAATACGGGAACTGCGGCGCTGGGTCGCTTTCAGGCATTTGCTTTGTGCCGCAGCAGAATCTTAAGTATTCTGTGACATTGGGGGCGGGGGCCGGAGTTAGACCCCATAGTTTTGTAGGTTTCATCAATCTCTCTCTCTCTCTCTCTCTCTCTCTCTCTTTTTTGGTTTCATGCATCTCATACATCCACAGTAGCATAATCCCATAAAAGCCTCCCAATCGTATATTTAAGTTCATATATTCAAATTCCTGAGTTCGCTTTTATTCTATATTCTCTACCTTTCACACCTTTAAAGGTAGAACTCGATAGTATTGGTATTGGTATATTGACTTCCAGGTCCCCAAATTTTGGGATGGTGGAGTGGTAAAGTTGAGAGAGCCTAATGGTCACTGCTATAACCCCTTCCTTGTATTTGAGACCTGCGCGGGCTCATAACGTTAACCGGGGGCCGATCTGGGAACTTGACCCTACTCTTTTAACTTCTTGCTCAATTTTCCTTCTAGGGGAATATCTTACTGTGTCCCCAAACCCATCGAAATTCAAGCTTAGTGTCCATTACCGAATAGTCGATCCTCCTTTGACTTCACTCTTTGTGCTATCATCATCTGGACTTGGGATTCCAGAAGCATTACCTACTTCTCTATTTTCTGTGACCCATCCGTTCATCCGGTCAGTTGTTCTGTTTGGTTGACTGTTGCCTTTTATTTCTAAATCCTTAAGCCTCTATTCTGGCTCAGGCCTCTAAAAGGCTAGGCTGGGTTAGTAGGATGTAGCAGTTTCCAAAGTGGATTGTTCCATAAAAAGTTAGCAGGTTGAAAAACACTCCCCTAGAGCGCCGAGATGTGTACTGTCAAAAAAGGGATCCTAGGAGAGGTAGGTGTTGGCTAGACAACATTTTATTTTTTTTTATTTTTTGTTTTTTTAGACAACATTTTAAATAAGTTTCTTTGCAGAAGGACTTGTCCTGGCCTTTTATTGGTGACTGCAGGCTGTGACTATCCAAGCGAGAGATGCAGTGTGCTCATGTCCCCCATGTGTGACCATGGGACCATCTTTGGTGGGGCCCATTACATGATCACACCGCTGTCTACATCACCAGCCGACTTTCTTTTTTTTTTTTTTTTTTTTTAAGATTTATTTATTTATTTATTTATTTATTTATTTATTTATTTATTTATTTATGATAGACAGAGAGAGAGAGAGAGAGAGAGAGAGAGAGAGGCAGAGACACAGGAGGAGGGAGCAGCAGGCTTCATGCAGGGAGCCCAACCCGGGATTCGATCCCAGGACTCCAGGATTGCGCCCTCGGCCAAAGGCAGGCGCCAAACCGCTGAGCCACCCGGGGATCCCCACCAGCCGACTTTCTGTGAGCACATTCGTTGGATGTGAGCCACACCTGGTTCACTCTCAGATGTGTCTTACACTTTTTTACCTCGTTATTCTCTTGGATCTTTCCTCCTCCACCCCTGGGAACCCATCTCCGCTTGTTCCACGGCTTTCACGACTCGGTTTTATTATCATCTTTTGTCAGTTTCCCCCCAGACTCTTGCTCTTCTGGACTCCATGGCATTCATTGTTTCACAGCTTGAAAAAAGGGAAAATATTCGAAGCTGTCCAAATATTGAAAGTGACATTGTCTACCCATAATCGTCAAATTACTGGAATTCGCGAAAATGACATTTTCCATGTTTGCGTCCGTGGACGTATCAGAGGCACGTCGCATTCTTCTCTTTTCTCCACACTGCTTAACTTGTGCCTGTTATCCAAGCAGGAGGCTTGTTTCTGTTTTCGTGGTTAAATTTCGTGTTTTTTTTTTTTTTTTTTTTTAAATGGTGTTGCGTGGCCTTCGGATAGTATTCAGGGAGAACTGCCGTCTTTAGGGCTTTGTGGCTTGCCGTCTGCATATATCTAAGTCTTTTTTGTCCCTCAAGGACCTTTTATAATTTTACTTTTTTTAATTTGTAAAGCTCTTTTCCATCTTCTGTGAGATTTTGTGCTAAGGTGCTTTAGGGATTTTGTGGTCATCGTGAAGGCTCCTGTGAATTGTGTGTCGTGTTTCTGCCTGGCGTTACTGGCCTACGAGAGTGCTGTTGATTTTGTAATTTGTTTACCGACGGTTCTTGACTGATCAAGGTTACATTCCAACCTACGCTTGTTCTCAGAGCCTGAAGTTGGGTGGCTTACGTAACAGCGAAACGACCAATCTGTAACGGAAACGTCACGATGGACTCTGTTCTTAGAATTGCTGTAGGGGCACCTGTCTCAGTCACAAAGGCAGGGGACTCTTGATCTCGGGGTTGTGAGTTTGAGCCCCAATGTTGGGTGTAGAGATTACTAAAAAATAATAAGTCAAAAAATAAAATAAAACCGTTCCTTTAGAAAAATAAATAAAATTACTGTAATACTTTAAGAAGTGAGGGGAGGTGACTTTTGGTTCTTTGATGTAGGCATTTGTTCCTTCATCGGATGTCTGGGTACCTAGTGCATGCCAGATGGTGTACTGGGTGCTGGGTCTCTAATGGGGTTAGAGCAGGTGTGGTTTCTGTTCCTGGCCCCTGAGGGGAGGAGGACACACAGAAGTGAAGGCAGGTATTTGTGACATCTGGGAGTTGTGATGGGCCCTGGGGAGGAAAGGGCCAGGCTGTGGGCCGAGGAGTAGGGAGAGGCAGCAGTAGCTGCGGGTGCCCAGGCTGCCGGCGCCCCTGCAGGCCCCCGGGGTGAGTTGGTGCCTGAAGAGCCTTCCAGGCCGTGGGCGACGGGCTCCGCTGTTAACCGTAGGGTGATAGGGGGTTTAGCGATCCGCCACTTAAATCAAGTTACGACCTCTTTGAGTCGCCGTAGTGGTGTTCAGTAGGGTGTAGATGAGGATGACACGCAGCTCCTTGCTCTTGCTCGCTCTGTTCCCCTCCCTCCTTGCACGCATTTGGAGGCCACCTCTGTGACCCAGCCGCGGGCGGGGCACTGTCCCTACCCTGGCTGACCCCGTCTGGGCCAGCTGTCACCACTGCCCTGGCCCCTGCCCGGCCGGGCCTGGCCCTGTGCTGCGAAGGCCCTCTGGGCCCGGCCCACGTCTTGGGTGCCCCCCTCCAGGTGCACCCTAGGGCCTCAGGGGAGCGGGGGGCGGGGCGTGCAGCTGACCCCCCTCAGCCCTGCAGAGTGGCTGGCCTTGGGTGGGTGCCGAACCTGTGGCCTCCCTGGCGGTGGTGGCCTCTGCCTCCGTGCCCCGGGCGGGATGCGGGTCGTAGTAGGGGCTTGTCTTGGGGTAGCGGTCAGGACTGCAGTGTGTTAGAGACGCAAGTGTGTCTGGAAGGGTGTCGGGCACGAGCCCACGCATGGTGGCCGTGTTAGTTGCCTGCCCCCTGGTCGGCCCCCGAGTGGATGCCCGGGCTTGCCCGCCCTTCCGCCGTGCACCAGGCAGCGGGTGCCAAGTGCGAGCTGCTGCAGGGCTCCAGTTGCTCCTGGAGAGTGTGTAGGAAGCAAGACGTTAACAGCAACTGATTTAGGCCAGGGGACGTGGGACCCCGCGTGACCCCTCCTACTTGACCCACTTTCTATAGCCTGGTTGCGCTTACTCCTGCACAAATAACAACCTAATGCAATCGCGTGAAAGAAAGGCCGGGGAAGCAGTCGCCCCGGGGTTCCTCGCCGTGCGCAGAGCAGGTGGGGCCCTGGGTCGGCCTGCGGGTGCCTCAGAGAGCTGCCCCAAGAGGTTAGACGGGGCGGGGGGGGCTTGTGAACCCTGATGCTTTGTTTCCTGTTCTGTCATTGTCTTCCCTTTCTGTTCCTTCTCCCGCTCCCTGAGCCGGCCCCCAGCCATCTGTTCCTCCCTCTCCCCTGGGCTCCTCTCCCCCCCACATCATCCGTCCTCCTAATCCCCCGTCCTTCTCTCTTCCTTGTCGTCAGGCGGAAATCCCGCCCACATTTTTATAATTCGAGGAGTAAGTTTTATTTCTGATTTTTGATTGTAAAGCTAGATGTTTAACTTTTTGCCCCCCAAGGCCACAGTGGAGTGGCCTTTGATTTACTCACACCTGTAATTAATTACTAGGTTGAAGGCCGTGCCCGCCAGCTCCCTAACCCCAGGTCTGGGCCTCCCAGAAGCACCAGGAGGCCGAGAGCAAGGGAGCAAGGACCGGGAATGCCGAAGCTAAAGCTTCCCTCCTTCCCTCTTCTGCTTGGGGTGATCTGTACTGTTACCATTTTGTTACATGTCGGAATTTTTAAACGTTTCCAAACCGGGAGAACAGAATTCTGGAAATTCACCAAAATGCATTTTTGCAGAGAAAGCTTGGCCAAATCTGACACGTTTCCTCAAAAGCTCGTTGATTTTAATGACTTTTTAAAAAAGTTCAGTGAGCCCTCCAGCTTTCCTTTCATGTTCTCTGTATAATTGCGAGCAGAGAAATGGGCCCTCCTGCTTATTAAGTTTGTTTTATCTGCAGGAATTTATCCTCAAGCAGCGGCATCCGATAAGTATCCCAAAATAATACCGACACAGATTTCAAAGGGGATATGACCACAGCGTTGCCTGGCATGAGTGGAAGAGCTATTTCCTTGAGAAATATTGCTGATTTTAGTGACATTTCACAATCGAACGCGAAATCTCGTTGAGGGGATTTAAATGAGGTGATGCCTTCCTATACCTTGTTTCACAGTTTATAATGTTTTTCATCTCTACCCACAAATGCTCAATTTGGATGTAACATAAATACTTATGAGCGTCTATGCTGTAAGGAAGTCTAGGACAACTGCTGTGAAATCCAGCTTTACAGAATGGTATTACCTGGGAGTTAGTATTTATTTTGCAAAAGAATTCACCATGGGAATCCTTTAAATCAGAAGCACAGTTCATGCACCACTTTTTTTTTTTACTTTTTATTTTTTTAAAATTTTTATTTATTTATGACAGTCACAGAGAGAGAGAGAGAGGCAGAGACACAGGCAGAGGGAGAAGCAGGCTCCATGCACCGGGAGCCCGATGTGGGACTCGATCCCGGGTCTCCAGGATCGCGCCCTGGGCCAAAGGCAGGAGCCAAACCACTGCGCCACCCAGGGATCCCTCATGCACCACTTTTGAGCACGGCAGCAGTCGGAGAAGGTGTGTACGTATGCGTACCCGTGCTGTGTGCGCCAGCTTCCGGCGCAGATGCTCTTAGATGTGGGCTTGGGTTTTGTATACGTGTGTGGCTGTGGCCTGTTGCATTTCATTTATCCCAAAACATGGAGGAGAAGGAGACACTTGTTGGGTTTTTCGGTATGAGGCCTACCGAGGATAGGGTGTGAAGGTTGAAGAAATAAAGGTCAAGCTCTCAACCAGTCTTACTACGTGCCATTTGTTGTCAATGTGGGAAACAAACGAGAAGGTGTAGGTAAGACGTTAGAGGAAATGTCCCAATCTGTGTCCTTAGGGGTGACCCGTTGTATATCTCATGGACTCTAGGGTGGAATAGTTGTCAACCTCTCTCCTCTTGGGATGGAGAAATGCCCCTCTTTACCTGGGAGACGTTTGATAGGGAGGTGGCTCCACCTTCCGTGATTTAGCTTCCAGCTTCACGCTCGTGCTCCTGGCAGCAGCTTGTGGGTGGTGATCTTTTCTTACAAGGACACTTAATAACCGTGGCAGATGTTGGGAGCTCCGTTCCACAGTCCTGCAGCTGTTTATATGTCCAGTTGGATTTCTTGAAAGAATTAATCAAAAAAAAATTTGTTTTTTTCTTTTTAGGATCTCATGCTGAGAGATCCAAGTAGAGTAGGGTTTAAGGGGAAACTTTATTTAATGGGATTTTGCATCGGATGTTGCAACAGATGTAGCGTGGAGGTGGAGTGACAGCTGAGGGCATTTCTGTAGTAAACTTCCCATTCATCCTTCCCAAGCCATTCAGAAAGTCCGAGATGGCTACAACTCTCAATTGAACATTCTGTACTAGAGAGTCATCTTAAGAACATTCCGGAAGGTTTGGAAAATGGAAGGAAATACCAACTGTGGTCATTTCTGAATATTCCTTTCCAAGCTTTTCATGTGTATGTTTTAAGATCCGTGTCGCCGCCATGTCTCTGAGATACGTTTTATAGTCGCATATTATCGCGCTCAGGACCGGTAGCAGAGGCCCCGGACATTGCTGACTGTTGGGCATCTGGGTTGCTTCCACCATTTTGCTGTTGTAACTGATACTATGATGAAGGTTTTTGTACATATAACCTTTAACATATTTTTGGGTTATTTTCTGACGGTAGACATTGAGAAGAAGCTGATTGGATCAAACATTGTCGTGAACGTTTTGGTAGCCGGATCGTGGGACGGCTCCCCAGTGTCTGGCCAGTGAGAGGTCAGGAATGGCAAGCACACATAGGCCTGAGGATGGGTTCTTTTGGGGATATGGGGTCTTGGGGCAGTGAGTGGGGCTCAGCAGCAGACGGCTGACGTACAGGGCGTGGGGCTCAGGGACAGGCCGGGGCCTGAGGTCCAGTGAAGGGATCCCCAGCATCTGGTTGAAGATGTTGAGACTGCTTGGAGCATGGAATGACCGTGTCCCGTCTTCTCTTCTTAGTGGGACACCAGTCACATTGGGTAAGGGCCCACACTAAAGGCCTAATTCTAACTTAATCACCTCTTTAAAGGCCTTATCTGCAAATGCAAGTACATTCTGAGGTCCTGGGGTTAGGGCTTCCACATGGGGATTTAGGAGGGGGACACAATTCGGCCCCTAATGCATGGATTCTAGGCCCGACAACCCACAGTCTCCCTCCTTGCTCCGTGCCCACCATCCTCCACGTGGTTGATCGTTGGCTCCCCCTTGTCGATTTGCCTCTTGGCCTTGGAGACCCATGTTCCTCTGGCCTCAGGCCTCAGCTCCCCCTGGCCCCTCGCTGTCCGGGTCCTACAGGGCCCTCCCCTCTCCCTGAGAAGTGAGTCAGCTACAACTTCTCATTCCGTAACACAGTATTCATCCTTCCAGGTGTCAGCTTAACTCTTGCTTTATTTTGATGGTGATGATTGATTGGTTGATTGATGTTTTATTTGATGAGAAGACTAAACCGTTTTTGTGATCCTGTCCTTCTGGTGGATGATCTCACAGTTTAAAAATAAATAAATAAATAAATAAGCGGGAACATTGCTTTAGGTCAGGGCTCAGGAAAACTTTGTATTTTGAATTCACCTCATATTTCCCAAATTAACGTTCTTTCCCTAGAGTTTGGTTTTGGGTTCCTTTCTTTTCCAGAGCCTACCTTGGTTAAAATAAGACTGAGGGGGTTGCTGTCTCAGTAGAGTCTAGGGTGGAGTTATTTTGGCAGATATGGAATTGCTGCCTTTTTTTTCCCCTCCAGATGTAGGTTTTTTGTTTTGTTATTAAAGCTGTAAAAGGTTAAGATTATCCTATATGCTGAGGAGGGAGCCTTCACATACATATGGTTCACTTGCTAAGGCTGCTTTGGGGAGGACGTTACTTGTTTTGGGGTTTGTGGTGTGTGTATGTTTATGTAGTGTTTTTCTCAATAGTCTATTGAAATATATCAACATGATTTCTACATAAATTGAAGAGGCCGAGTATCAGATTTCTAAAAGTGTGTAAATTATGGATAGATTTACTATTTGGCCACCTAAAATGGAAGCGCCCAGATTTTGCTGCTCAGTCTTCAGAGAAACATTTATCTCTGTTGACAATTTTCAAGAAGTATGTAATTTTAAAGTATGAAACTCAAATTTAGTTTTTAATAGTAACTTATGTGTTTATTCTATCTTTAAGAGCCGGGTTATGGGATGACATGTGACCTTGTACTCTTGACTCTATGTCTGGTTGTGGGTTTGAAGTGTTATTTTTGTGCTTTCTTGAATGACTTGAGCACTTCTGACTGTACGTTTGAGACAGAAAAAATATGGCAGTTGGACATAGTCTTGAAAAAACGGCTGGATTTTTAACCTGGTAATATGATAGTGCTATTCATTCTTACGATTTTCTAGGCCCACAGCTTTAGAAAACAGGGTAAGGTCTTTGCGACCTCCAGACTTCCTGGATTAGTTGGTGTTCTTTTTTTTTTTAATATTTTATTTATTTATTCATGAAAGACACAGAGAAGAGAGAGAGAAAGAGGCAGAGACACAGGCAGAGGGAGAGGCAGGCCCCAAGCAGGGAGCCCGACGCAGGACTCGAACCCAGGACCCCGGGGTCACGCCCTGGGCCGAAGGCGGCGCTAAACCGCTGAGCCCCCCGCACTGCCCCAGCTGTTGTTCTTTTACTCTGTAAAATACAATCAACGGATGCCCATCACACACTAACTGCCCGGAGACGAGGGCTACCCTGTAGTGTGCTTTTGCGTTTCTGTTCCTCCCAGTGGGGATGTGTGCTTATCCAGACTCAGCTGCATTTTCTTTCCCAAACCTGTTTATGTCAGTTGTACTTATTACTGTTTAATATAATGATTTTGTGACAATTTATTTGAACTCATTTGAATGTTTTGGACACCACCTGATAAAAAAAAATAAGTCTCTAAAAATGAGTGGCCGCTGATTTTAGACTGGTTGGGGTAACTCATTGTAATGGAGTTGGGGAGTCCCAGGAGAAGGTTGCTCCCACTGTTATTATGAGCCGTTCGGGATAGGCCGGTCAGGTGTGGTCAGGTTACACCCGGGAACCGCAGTGGCTCAAAGTGCTAATGATCTCCGCTCACACGGGTGTCCGGGATGCGTGGGGTCACGGCTCTGCTCGGCGTCCCCCTTGGCCTCACCCAGGACATGGTGTGAGGCAGCAGACCCTGCTCTCCAGCCCTGCTGACCCCGGGGGGGGTGTCTGTGTGACTGTGCCTGCATTGGGGGTGCACAGCCTTCCCACCGAGGCGCTGGAGCACCCCTCAGAGTAGTGTGCTCCCCTCCACGCGGTTTCTTTGGCATCTTCACGGCCTCACCATTTCATTAAAGAAACTAGAGCTTCTAAAAGGTGATGCCTGGAGATGGTTTATAAGAGAAAATACCCTTCGGTACTCCAGCCAGTGGACGTGGACTCAAAGGAAAGGCCTCAGCACTGCAGCAAACCATGGGCAAGTCCATGTATGATTGTAGGGTTTAACTTAAGAATAATATGTTTTGGTATTTTTTTTTAAATGACTTCCAGCTTTGACTTTTTTCCCCTTTACACCAGTCAGTCTTTTTGCATTTGGATAAGAGAGCCTACTTAAACCCTCCATCAATTAGTGTTCGACCTCCTATGATAGAGCCCTCTTGTAGTTCTGTTGTGCTTATCCACCTGTTTCATTTCCATTAGTTCTACCCTCGTTTTTATTCCTGAGCTTCTGGATTTGTGCCCCAGCTGGTTTCCTGACTGCTAGCTCCTGTGGTACCTTTGCACAATTAGCACAAGGTCCCCTGCAGGGCAAACACTAACCCACAGAGCCCGACTTGGTGTCAGTGCCCACCTTCCCTCTTGCCTGGCCCACTTTTATGCAGTGCACAAACTGAACAACTGCACAGAGTGATTTTGCTTCCTGCTTCTTGGTCTCTCCCAGCTGATTTAGACTACCCGCTACGTAAACCTCCTTTGCGTTTTCTGTTACCCGTCGCTGCCCAAGGCATTTTTGATGACTCCCCATCGTCGATCAGGGCCGTCTCCGATTTTATTTTCTGTCATACTGTCATCAGTGACCCAGCCCCACCCGCTGCCCTCTGGATGCACTGATTGCGGCAGAGATGGAGTAGACACCCTTCCCCCTCTGCTCCCACCCCTTCCCACCACATTCCCGACTCGCGGGGGCCCCTTGGCTTGGATTCTCCGCCTTGTCTCAGCTCACCTCCCCCAGCTCCAGGGCCCCCTGGGCCACACCCGCTGCCCTCTGCTGCCATCTGCCCACCCACCGTCTTCCCAGGGTTTTGTTCTTCGGTCTTTGAAGCTGTTTTCTGCTGCCCGCATCCCGCCATCCTCAGAAAGTCAGGGTCCGCTGTCCCCATGGCCCCCCACCCCGGGGCCCCCTGGACCGTAACAGCTCCACCTCTGATCAGCCCCGAATCTGCAGATTCCTGGTCCCGGGGTGAACCAGGTGCCCTGTGTAGACACCTGTTGTATTAGTCACCCTACTCCTGTGGCTTGGTCCCCCCAGTGGGACTCCCAGGGGCGCCCCCCTCCCCTGCCAAGCGTCTGCGGCCTGCAGATGCACAGGTCGGAGCCGAGGTCGGGCTGTAGGGCACAGATCCGGATGGGCTTGGGGCGCCGTCCCTGGCCATGGGATGTTGACCTACTTTCCCCTTCTTATCTCTGTGCAAAATATTTGTTGTACTTAGTGTGTTCTCCTTGTCACAACGAATGTTTGTCTCTCCCTTTCATATGGACCAAATGCTAAAGTACCAGTGAAATCAGTGGAAAAAACAATGGAGGAGAAAAGTTGGTAAGCAGTTTTATTTCATTCCTAAACTAGGGGACCTTACAATTAGGTCGTTTAAAAATGACTCTATAGTCTTCTTTATCTGTCTGCCTGCCTACCTGTTGAGAGACATGACTAAGGGTGGATTATGAATTTCAAGTTTTTAGGCCCTTTAATCTGCTGACTTCCAATATATATAATAATGTGGTATTTTGAAAACCTTTTATTTTGATAAGTTACTCCTAGAGGGAAATGAATTTTTCTTCATCAGGCATATATAACGTAGTTCACTATGGAATGTCTTATTTCCTACCCAGATTTCCCTTGGGAAAATTCATTGAAAACTTATTTTATACATGGCCAAAGTGATTGGGTTTAAAAATGGATTTTTGTGTAGCTTTACAGGTGAAGTGTGTGCTTTTATTGAAGGGGGAAAAAAAGTATATGTGTGTGTGTGGGGGGGGGTTTGTATGTTTGTGTCCTTATATAAATATATGAATTATCGCTTTATCTTACAGAAATTTTGGCAATGAGAACTATTATTCAAATTTAGTTAACATGTATGAATATAAATTTAGTAAACAAATTTTAGTAGACATTTTAATTTATGAGTTAAACAGCTACGAGTTTTGGCATGCCTTCTATATTGGTTTGTTGTATCGTCTATGTTTTAGTTCTGCATAAATACTTTAGAACGTCCTGAGAGATATCTAAGGTATATATTCTGGTGCGTTTGACTTTGAATTCAGAAATGTCTCCACCATGAGAAAAATGAGAAAAACGTTGGCTCAGAAGATGCTTCCAAATTCTGATTGTTGATTTTAATCAACATAGGTAAAGTAACCCACTGCAATTTAGCTATTTTCTTTAAAAATTCTTTTTAAATGACAAACTAGTTCCGCTTTCTCAATTTACATCATCAGTGTCTTATTTGGAAACATCTTAGCTATTTTTGTTTGATCAATCCTCAACTAGTAAACACCCATGAAATCCTAATGTAAATGTATAAACATCTCTCCCTTTGATTACATAAGTTTATTTATTAGACTTTGTTTTAGTGGATAACTGCTTGTGGAAGTCTCTGAATCTTTATTATTCTAAAGGCTTTTTCTTAGCCGCAAGTACAGAGACATTACTGAGGGTGCACTGTTGAGTAATGCCTATTTTTTTCTCTTCTTTTACTGTATAGATTTCTTGATTTTGCAATCTTTAGAGCCTAACTAGATTAACTCATTAAAATAGTGCCATTTTGCAGCTGGCCATATAGTTGTGAACAGAACACGTTCACACACGCCTTGATGCCTGTCGTGAGGAAGATCCAGTTGACCCCTCGCATCCCTTTCTGTGCTGTGTACGGTTAGACCCTTAATATATATATTCTTTTTTTGCCAATGAGGTCAGAATGAAGAGCTATTCTCCTTAATGTTGAGTAAATATCACTGAGAAGGATTCTTGTGGGCTGGCGTTCTTGGTCTTTGACATTCTTTATGACCAGAAACAGGATGAATGTTCACTGAAAAATTAAGGAACTCAGTCTTTCCAGATTTGAGCATTACTTGTTGACTCAGTAATGACAGGCTGGGACAGGATCTTAGTAGACGATCTAAGGGACCTAAGGGGGCGGGGGGAGGTGGGAAATTGAGTCTCTGTGTTGGCGGCATGCCCAAGATCTCACTCTGAGCTGGCTGCAGAGCTGAGTCTGCAACTTGGACCTTCTGGGTGACTTTTCTGGAGCCTCTCTGGTAGTCATTCCAGCCTCTGTGATTTGCAGAGTGCAACAGCCCGTGTTTCCCCGACAGATAATTGCTTCCTTACCCCAAGTGCACCAAATTCGTTTCTTTCCGCTGTCCCTTCAAAGAGCCTGAATAATGGGAAGGTGCCCTTTTAAAATAAAGTAGTCTGCTCTGCGGTACCCTGGGCTGTTTTATTGTGAGCATCTTCCAGCATCTGAGCATCTCTGTTCAGCCAGATGTCTTCAAAAACTGACCCGTAGGGACTCTCAAAACTGACGAGTACAGGAGGCCTTCTGTGAGCGCCCACCGGGTGTAATGCACGTGCTCTTAACCGTAAGGGGGTCCCTCGAGTGATGGGATGGTGTGGTCTGGTATCCAGGGAACGGAAAGAATGAACCTACAAGCCGTGTAAGCAGGTGAAGGAGGCACGCAAGGGACAGGATGCTCTGGTGAGGATGTTAGCACGGTGGGGGGGGGGTGAGGGATGGGATCTGGACCCTCTGATTAACAAGCCGATTCGCTTGGAAGGAAAGTCGGTTTTCCCCCCGTGGCTGTGTTCCATTTACTCACCGGCCACGCTGATGTCTGCGCAGGAACAAATCAGGGCCCTGGCCGGGTGTGCCGGTTAAATGTGAGCAGTTTTACGTTCACCTGGGGGTGCCGGGGTCTCAGGTTTGCCAATCTAAACACATTCGGCTTCTTGGAATGTTTTTATCTACCTTGAGGGAGCACACGGAGCCGTCTGTGGGTTATAATTAGCACAGCCCACGTGCACTGAGATGGGGTCCTGCCCATAGCAGCGGTTTATGGTTCTTGGCTACCCTGTCCCGTAGGAGCTCACAGGCCTTTCCAGACGTTAGCTCATTAATTCTCCTAAGACCCAGTGCGAGTGAGATAGCGCGACCGTAGGTTCCCCCGAAGCCAGACTGCTTGCTTTCCATTCTAGACCTTCCAGGATTGTGGCCGGTGGGGGTGCCACGCTGGTGGTGGGTGGCAGGTGGAGAAGGGGGGGCTGGAGGTGGTTTTCGGACCCAGTTTTGGTGGTAGGTGGCGTTCTCTGCTGCGCCTTGCCCTTTGGGACTCTGCAGGGCTTCCTCCGGGAAATGACGTTGGGGACAGCGGTGTTGGCTGCATTTCCTCCTCGGGACTGAACCCCACGGGGTGACTCTTGCAAGTGAGGCAGCTCTCTAGGTCATTAACTTGGGGTGCACCTGCCGGAAGCCCGCATGGGAAGAGCAGGTGAGCGCTTCGGGGTCAGAAGAAATGGGCGCCGGGTGGCGAGCATCCCACGAGATCTGCCCTCTCGGGGCTTTGCTTTCGTAGCTGCCTGGGAACCCTGGGGGGGTGGATGTCCTCATCCCCGAGTTCTCAGGTCAGAAATTCAAATTCCAGAGATGAATTCCCTTGGACCTGAGCCTAGGGCTGCGGTCCGAAGCCTGTGCAATCCCATATCGGGCGGATCGAAAGGGAGTTCTCGGGCATGGTAAAGCCTTCTTGCTACCGGACCCGGAGAACGGCCCTTCCCCCCTCCCCGTGTGGACACGAGGCTCGTCTTTCAAACAACCGTGCTTGGGCGTGAGGTGATGGGCGCGTGTGCCCCGTAGGTGTGAGGTCGCTCAAGCCAGCCAGGAAGGCTCCCCTGCCCGCAGCACCGCACCTGCGGGCCGGTCCCCTCCCTCGCGGCCAGAGTCCGCCTGGGGTCCCGGCCTGTTGTGCGGGACATGCGGAGACCTCCTTGCTTGTAGTCGCAAACCTTCAGTGTTGCCGCAGCAGTCTCTGTCACGTGTGATCAAAAGCCCTCCTCCTTAATCTAGATGATATATCCCCATTTTCACAGTCGAACAAAACTTTTTTTTTTTGAAGACTTTATTTACTTATTCATGAGAGACAGAGAGAGACGCAGAGATGCAGGCAGAGGGAGAAGCAGGCTCCCTGCAGGGAGCCCGATGCGGAACTCGATCCCGGGGCCCCGGGGTCACGCCCTGGGATGAAGGCGGCGCTCAACCGCTGAGCCCCCCGGGCTGCCCTAAACTCTTTTGTTTTTTTTTTAAACCTGTCACTTTATGAATCGTAATATTCCATGCTACTTTTCAAATCCTTAAATAACTGACCTGTTTCGGGGATCAAGGGTAGCTGAGTCCTGGTTGGCCTGTCCACTGGGAGGCCGGCCTTTTTCCACCCCGACAGAAACAAACCTTGACTCTGATGCTGAGTCGTTCCTGGCCCGTCTCTGCCGATGGGGAGAGACGCTCCGGGATGTTAACTCTCAAAATGACCAGAGTGTTGAATTCTAGTCGCCCCTCCCATTCACGGAGATCTTTAGGATTAAAGTCTGGCTTCCTGGTTCACGGGCTTCCACATGCTTTTAGCTATTTGTTTTCAGGCCGTGTCCGGATCGCTCCGACTTTATCATCGTCCGACCATTGAATGGTCTTCGTATTACCCTGAGTTTGAACACAAGGCAGTAACCTACTGGATGGGAATTGCCCGTAGTT
The DNA here is from genome assembly GCF_905146905.1 of Nyctereutes procyonoides. Taxonomy (NCBI): domain Eukaryota; kingdom Metazoa; phylum Chordata; class Mammalia; order Carnivora; family Canidae; genus Nyctereutes; species Nyctereutes procyonoides. Next base: position 1,814,734 of record NW_026575132.1, read on the forward strand.
GAGCCTATTTCTTCCCTAATCTGAGATTCTAACAGAAACCAACCTACCAGCCATCCCTTAAATATTCATGACAAGAAGCTACAGAGAAGGGTGGGGGGGACCTTCAAGATGTAGTGGCTTTAACAGTAGAATCAAGAACCGGGCAATCAGATGTATGCTGGGCCCACGTTCCCTGGGCTCTGGGGAGCCCCACACAGCACCCCCGTGGCCCTCTGCCCCGCCCCCCCCCAGCCCGGACTGTCTTCTCCTTCGCAAACTGTGCCACGTGAGCAGATTGTCCTCCACTTGCCCTCTAGGTTGGTAAATACTGAGGAACCGTCGTGCCCTTTGGCTTCTGTCCCAAGGCTCTCCCCGTTCTCCGTGTGTCAGCTGAGGCTCTCCGGTGACCCTGTGCCGCTGCGCCACCAGGAAGGACTGAGTGGGTGGAAACGGTCCTGGCAGGAGGGGCAGCCAGTGTCTCCGACGGCCTTCACCCCCCCCTGCTGGTCACTGGCCGCCCCGGGCCCGAGTGTCCCCCCCGCCGGCCGGCCAGGGCTGCATGGGGAGCTCCTCGACCCCTCCGGGGAGGCCGGCCCACCGCGGCGGCTGTGAGCCGGGGCTGCTGCCCGGGAGCCAGGGCCACTCGAGCTGGACCAGCCTAGATGGCAGGGCGCTGCGCCCGAGCCTGGGCCTGGGGCCGCCGTCGGGCCGCACTCTGGGCCCCCTCCCGGCCCGCCCGCCGCTCCTCCTGCGCGCTGCTCCACTGCCCGGGACGGACGGCCTGGCCAGCTCACTTCCTGGCACTGGCCTGGCTGGGGCGCTGTCAGGGCCTGGGCACCCTGGTGCGTGGCCGCGGCCAGGGCTGGCCAGGGACGTGAGCCGGGGGAGCAAGGCCGGGATCACCGTCTGGGGGCTTGAGCCCGGTAGGGGTTGTTGTGCAGGTGGTGCAAGGTGTGTGACACCAAACATAGCAATTGTGGGCTTTTCTGGTGCACAGCTCCGCGGTGCTGCTGGCCGGTCCCGTGTCCCTCTGCGGCCACCCGCCCAGCCACAGCACCCACCGGCTGCCCCCCGGCGTCCTTAGCCAGCACCTGTGGGGAGGGCGCCCCAGGGCGTCGGCCCGTCTGCAGCTGCCTGAGATCACTTAGCCTGCGTCCTCCAGTGTCGTCCGTGGGGGAGTCCCCATCCTGTCCGAGTGCCCCGGCGGTGCGCATGTGCCCAGTCTGTTGGCTGCTCAGCGGCCCGCCGCCATGTGGGTGCTCTGGGAACTCGGGTGTGCGCCCCTCTCTTCCGATCCCTGCTTATACCCCCGAGTGCAGTCGCGGGGTCATCAGGCGCTTCTGCGTTTTATTCTGAGGGTCTACTGGGGACCTTGCACCGACTCAGGGAGGCTTGGAGGCAGAGCTTACCCGGCCAGGCCGGGGCCCCTGGGTGGCCTGGGCGTGGGGGCAGGGGCCGGACGGCGAGGCCCCCGCAGGAGGGGACGAGGGTTGAGCTCGGGCTGTCCCTGCGGGGAGGAGGGAACGGGGGGCCACGAGGGATGATGCCCATGTGACGGAGACGTGAGCGGGCTCTGAGGGCAGGAAGCAAGAGGCGGGGGGAGGCCAAAGGTGAGAAAGTGGGTCTGCTGTGACTTTGTGGGATATAGGGAAAGTAGGAGGGCTTTGCCTTTGTTTTGCGAGTATTTTGGTCCAGGACGGCGGGAGGTAAAGGTTAGGACTTGTGTGGACGTTAAGCTTAGCCGAGTGGGAGAGGTGGTTGGTGGGCAGTCTCTTGACCATACGGGTCGCTAATCTGAGGGGGGAGACGGTGAGGAATCAAGGGGCAGATGGTCAGGCCACTTGGTTGAGTTTCAGAGCAGTAGGGACGTTACCGCTGTACCTTCATTAAGCTTCTTGCAGATGTTCCCGATTCCTACCTTGGGGCCATAAATGTATAAATTTATCAAAATTTATAAAACTGGAAATTATGGCCAATCCATTGGTTGTAAAACCTCAGGTTTCCTAAGGAGCCTTAATGAATTGAAAAGGATTTCGACCAGAATGTGAAGGTGTTGAGTTTGGCTTGTGTTTCACTCCTACGGTGAGTACGTGTGTTGCGTTTAACCATTAAAAGGTTTTTCGAAACTTCAAAAGTGGCTTGTTTTCTTGATTCTTACTGGACTGTGAACTCCTGGATGGGAGTGGCTTGGGGAAGGGCAGGTGCCATGATTATTCGTAGCATGTCGCAAGCACTTAACACGATGCCAGAGACCAGCAGGGTTCAATACTGTAAATGGTGGTTGAGCTGAATGGCATGGAAATTTAATCTAGCCACTGTCAGGGACGAGATCTGTGCTATTTTAAAAGTTCTAGGAAGGAAATTCCAGTTTTTCTTAGTCATTTCGCTCATTGTTTTAGGTACTAAACCGCGTCCTATAGACTTGGCCTCTCTTCCGCCTTTGTTCTGCCACCAGGATTTGCAGAGATTTGTTTTTGTTCACGAAATCTTGCTACATCGGCCCAGTTTTGTTACTTAAATGTGTTTCTCATGTTATTCTTAAAAGCTTTAGTGATCTCTTTGGGAGTCCGTGGCTCAATTCTGCTTCCTGTCCTTTGTGGATAATATTATGTTTTCAGAGGAATGGATCAAAGTGTCTGCAGTCGTTTTGTTTTTGTTTTGTTTTGTTTTGTTTTTTTTTTTGTTTTTTTTTTTGCCTTCTGGTCAGACCCACCATGGCAGCTGGAAGAACGTGCATTATTGAAGGATTCTGTTGTCAGCCGTAAATCTGCGTACTTGTTTTCCCTTTGTATCTCTCTGAATGCCTACCATGAGCTGAGGCCAGGCACTGTGCCTTTGGGGAAATAAAGATAAATAAGCCGTGACTCCTGACACCAAAGAGCTGATTCTCCAGACAAGGGCCTGTCATGCGTACATGACCACCCTGCAGGGAGGTCAAGGGTGGCACCGGAGTCAGATCCGAACAATTGCTATTACGCGGAGGGTATTCTCTGAAGATGTTGCCTCTGACGCAGACTGCTAATGACGTTATGGTAGATGGGTCTTCAGCATCCTCGCTTACAGTTGACAAAGCAGTAGAGGTCCGCTTTCATGACGTTTTCCAGCAAGTGGTTTTTATGGCTTTGCTTTCGAAGTTCCCTCCACTTTGAAATTATGCTAATGACTTGATATTAATCCTTGTGAGTCACCACGACCTCAGCTCTGATTTGTGACTGTCCTTTCAAATTCTACAGTAAAATTGTTTCAGCTTAAAAATATTCGTTGGTTCTCATCTGCGTTACCCCAAGAGCTTTGACTAATGCGGGAGACCCCTGGATGCTTTATGTTAGCTTGTGCTGCATCTTTTCTTAGTTGTTGTTCAGTTGTTAGTAAATCAGTTAATTATCAACTTGGAATAGCTTTTCACTGTTGCTTTTTGATATCGGATGGAGAAACTGTACCTTTCATAAGGATGTGCCCTCTGGTCTGGCTGTGTGCGGGGCTCTTGTCGTGGAGAATGCTGGTCTTGGCTCCCAAGCACAGACGACATTAACATTGTACGTGGCTTGTAATTGAAAGTTGGTGATGGGGATGGACTACTTATATGTAAATACGAGGCTGCAGGTGACCATTTTAATTTGGCTATAGGATGTTTGTGCTGCATTTTCTTTTGGATTCTGTGGAACTTTTGAAATGATGTTCCCAATATTTTAAGTCGTATTTTACACTGAGAAAGAGGCCGTTAAATGAATTGGTATCCATTGAAATACAGGTAGTCACTTTGGAAGTTTATGAGGTGAGAGTACGTTGGGGAAGAAGAGTTGGAGTCATATATTTTGTTTTTCTTAGATGGACAAACAGGTGAAAAGCTGGGGCAGGGGATCCCTGGATGGTTCAGTGGTTTAGCACCTGCCTTTGGCCCAGGGCGCGATGCTGGAGACCCAGGATTGAGTCCCACATCGGGCTCCCTGCATGGAGCCTGTTTCTCCCTCTGCCTGTGTCTCTGCCTCTCTCTCTCTATCATAAATAAATAAATAAATAAATCTTAAAAAAAAAAAACCCAACCGTTTAAAAAAAAAAAAAAGAAAAGCTGGGGCAGCCGTGGAACCATCATGCAGCAGCAGGTGGGCTGATGGCTGGGCTGGTAGATCAGCACCCTTCTATAGAGAGACTCTGCCTCCAGGCTCCTCTGTGGTTCCTCCAAAGGCTTCCCCAGTGATTATATTTTGTAGGTTGCTTTCACCAATGCTGGAAGAAAAAAGGTTAGGTTGTACATAATAATGAAGCCGTGACTGTGGCATGATACCGTCTGCTGGGTACTGTGCGCGGTGTTCGTGTCAGCTAGGGATCTTGGTTGTGTGCAACCGTGAATGACATAGGGACTTACAGAATTGCAGAGAGGCTGGAAGGCTAGGGAAGGACTCAGGCTTGGAAGACAGGCAGGAAGCAAAGAAAGGCTGGAGGGCTGGGCAGGAGGATCCAGAGCAGAAGCCACGGCACAGGGACCTCCTGGTCTTCATGCTGCAGCTGTTGGGGCCGTGAGTGAGGAGTGTTACCCCAGCTGTTCCCCAGCTTTCACCATCACCCAGGACTCCCAGTCCCAGGACGGATGTGATTGACTGTACATGAGCTGTGTTCCCAGGGGTGGAGAGAGCAGATCTGTCTCCTCTGAATTCTGCAGTGGGAACTAGGTGCTACCTCTCCCTAGATGGCTTGTCATCCGGAGGTAACTGGGGACTCCCTAAAAGGGAGATTAAGTACAAATAGTAGTAGGACTGGGTACTGGATAGTGTCCCTTGAAAAAGAGAATGTCAGCAGTAGCTCTCCCCTTTGCCCAACATTCACCTACACCTTTCTTACCATCCTTACGCTTATGAAAATAAGACGCCCCAGCCAGCATGTTATGTACGGCTCTTCTCTGTATGGCTGAGAGCGTAGCCGAACGCTCTTCAGAGGCCCTATTTTTGGAGAAGATCTCCTTTGTCCACTGTCTTCCATGGCCGCATTTGAGATGAGCATTGGGGAACATTGCTTGGGCAGGGGCTGCAGTGCGTTAGTGGTGTGTTATTGTGGCTCTTAGGAGTTGGAGGTCTTGGGGTTCATTGTCTTAAGGGTTGAGTCTTTGAAAAGTCCTATCAGCCAGCCTTCTGTGGCAGCAGAGGTTCCTTAAAAGCGTTTTTAGGATTTATTTGATTCCATGGACTAGTAGCCAAAATCAGAAATATTGCCAACTCCCAAGGTTTTGACTTCTCTCCTGGCAGTGGCATCTAGCCTTGGATGATCCGCACAGTAGCTTAGGTCTTGGTTTGATAGAATCCACCTGGAAATAGTTAGGAGGTGTAAGAAGCAATAGTGTGGGTGATGCCTCTCTTGTGCTGCATCTTCATGGTGGGAGTGCTGTCCCTTCCTCAGGTCATAGAGGTGACCTACCTGGTGCTCAGGACGAGTCACATTTCCTGCCTCCAGCCAGAGTGACTCTGTTTAGCAGCACCATATATTCTCCGCTCTGGCTTTCAGACAGGCCAGTTTCACAGCAGGCCTATCTTTTTCTTGTAGATCCTTAGGAAGTAGCCAAAATATAATCTAGCATCTGCATTTCTCTTGAATTCTGTAAAGTTGGAGGCACAAGGTCCAAGTCATAAGGCACGAGCAGCCATGGTTGGAATCACTTGTTTTTTTATCTCTGATATCCGAGCTGATCATCTTGCTGGTCCAAGATGGTAGGTCCTCATGCCCTCCACCCTGTGGCCTTAGCTCAGCCAATCCATGCTCCTTAGTGTGTCACTTCTGACATCCCACTTCCTCGTACCAGCTTCGTCTAATAGGTAAGATGTTTTCTGTTGCAAATAATAGAAAATCCAGCTCCAGCAGCTTAGACAATATGGATAATTAATTGGCCTCCGTGTGTGTGTGTGTGTGTGTGTGTGTGTGTGTGTGTTTGTGTAGATTTAAGAGCTGTGGATCAGGTTTCAATTGCAATTTGATCTAGAGGCGTGTGATGTCATTAGGGCTCCTGCACTAATTCTCAGTTTTGTTTCTTTGGTTTTTTTTGCCATGTGTTGCCATCCTCCTCAGACTACCCCCCTCCATGAAAGCAGACCATGGCCATGGCAGTTCCACGTGTCACATCTGTAAATTGTGCCCCTAGAGGTGGATAGAACCTTTGTCCTGATAGAGCAAACCAAAGCCTGAGGTTAGATGACCAGCCCTGAATCAGTTACAGTGGCTGGAAGATGGAAATGTGTCAGTTGGCTTAGTCTAGATGATGTACTACGTTCCTGGCACTTGGGATACAGCTGACTTCCTTAGAAGAACATGGGTTTCCGTGGGGTCTTGGGAAGGGTGAGGAGAGACATATGTGTCCAGTAAGATGTATCCTCGGTGCTTTACGTCCGTGCTCATCAAACTCTCCCATGTGACTTCCTCTTTAGTTTATGGCAACCTTGAGTTAGTGTAAATTCTGAACCAAACCAAGGCTGGATCCAGTAGTCACAGTAGGGCGATCAGTCCATTTGTAGGATGCGAGGAAGGTGCCTCCATGCCCATCTTCTCCGTGTCCATTTTTACCCGGCAAATGAGGGAAGGGGGGTGTCGCTGTTTCCCACCCCAAAGTTCTTAGGTGCTAAAAAAAGGACAAAAACGCAAGAATCCGGAAGTGGAACGAAACTGTGCTTGAGTAACTAAACGAATGTTGGTATCGCCTTTGTAGCTGACATACTTTATTGTTGTGTTCTGATTTGCAAAAGTTGTGTTTTCAGAATTTTTCACTTTTACCAATTCCCTGTAGCTCAGATTTGTTTTGTCCTCTCCACCGCTTTGGGCTGTGAAGTTGGGATAGAAGTGTAAAAATTAGAACCCATACAAACCTGCCTGAAACTTGTATTTGAAATGGTGGTAAAGCAGGTTTAATTACAGAGAAAGATTGCTTAATTATTGTTACCTGCAGCAAAGTCCTTGTCTTTCCATAAATAGACTTTATATACAGCCCCCGGGGCAGAGAGTTCCCTTTCAGCCTCTGCTTAATTTAAATTGCTGGTTTGAGGTGGTTATTTTTGAAACCCTTCTCAGGTTGACTTCCCCCTTAATCCCTAAACCATCTTCCCTCATCTGCCAAATTATATGTAATGCATCGCAGCTAGAGTGCTTTTGGCATTTCATGAGTCTGAGAACTTGAGATTTGATTTAAATGTTAATTTATTGCAACAAAGGTTGGGCACTCACATTCCTATTCCTGTGCACGTCTTTCTATGGACTTGGCACGAGGCCAGAGGCTCTCCCCGGCTCCTGCTGCATCTCCCGGAGAGTGGCAGGTGCCCCCTCTCCCACCTATTTGTTTTAAAACAGAGTCTGGCCTCGTTCAAAATGCGTGAAACCATTCTATTGTTGGGTTTTAGTAATACCCAGGATTATTTATTCTAGGTGTAGTGTGCATGAAATAAAAAAGTACATATTAATAGAAACGGTAACTCTGTTTTCTTCTTTTGAATGTTAAAATGCTCCCTTAGTGGGTTGTCTTTGTTTATGTGAGGCCTTTCCTTTCTGCTTCTTCTCATCTTTCTATTTTGGCTTTTCAGTGCACACTTAAAAATTTTTTTTCTAATAGGGTCAGAAATAAAGGATGTGTTTGTGGATTCATATGAATCATAGTTATTTATAATAAAGAATTATATAATTCTCACCCCTTCCCCGTTCTCTTGAAAATTGCCCAAGTAAATATAATTTCCTTTGCCTCTAGGATACCTACTAGATGTTCTAGACTAGAATAGAAGACGTTTATTTAAATTGTTATCCTACGCAAGCAGACCAACCTTTGTGTAAGATGTAATGTGCCTGGATGGCTCCTTGATGAGAAGAACTAAATGTACTTTTTCCTCAGTATTAGGGACATGAATATATATGAGTATTTACTGGTATCCTGAAGTAGTCTTTAGTATTAGTGTACTGAAAGTATACAAAATTGACTTCTGATTGGAAGCATTTAGAGGGAATGTCTCAGAAGAATGTGGATGTATATCCTGGTTATATTAGAAAAAGTAACATAAAGCACACCCTAATTTCCTATGTTCGTATATTCGAAGGAATTTTCGTAGTCTTGACAAGGATTGCATTTGAGGGCATGGAGAGTTAACCTCCCACTTTGGGGCTGCACCTTTCACATCAGTGGTGAGGGTAGGATGCTGCCTTTGTAGTGTTTCCGCCTGGTAGGCTTTCAGACAGAGCTGGAGGGAAACTGTAGTATTTCTGGTCTATTTATCGCATGTTCATTTGGTTTTTGCTGTTGTAGTGGTGTGTCTGTTGGGATGAGAATGAAGAACATTGAGGTGAGTCTTGGCAGGTTATATGGGCAACCTCTGATTTACAACTGGGTTGTGTTCCTTTATGAGTCAGTGTTGATGCCTGGAATGAAATTCCCCCCCAGAGGTGCAGTGTTAGAAGTGGTGATTGAGTTCTTTAACACAAAATATAATGCACTTTTAAGTAATCATGAGCAAAATTGCTTATGGCTCTGAGCTTCCTTATCGTAAAATGGGGATAACGATACCAGTAACTACCTCATAGAGTTTTTGTGAAGATTAAATGAATGAATGCATGTAAAATTCTTGATAATGGTGTTTGATGTGTAGCAAGTACTCAAGTACTAATATCATCTTAAGACCATTATTTCCTGGGGAAATACATTCTGAATTTCATCATGGAGTACTGAGATGCCATCTTATCGGAAGCAAGTCTATACAGGTTCAAGTCTGACCTTGATATGCAAGGGCTGGTGGAAAGATATGGTTGGGTTCTCTTGCTAGAGTTTTGCAACCTCTGTCTGGGGAGAGAGGTTGGTCTAAAAAGGCATAAACTTCCACTTACAAAATAAAAAAGTCATGAGGATGAAAAATACAACGTAGGGAATATAGTCTGTAATACCATGACTTTATAATAATACTGTAGGAACCTTGTGGTGGGCATTTCATGACGTATATACATATTGAATCACTGTGTTGTACACCTGCAACTAATATAATACTGTATGTCAGCTCTACTTCACTTTAAAAAAAAAGAAAAGAAAAGAAAACAGAGACTGTGGTTTCCCAGTGGCTCCTTCTGTAGGTGGACTTAGCCTGGAATGATGGACTGGGAGGGAGGTTTGAGCATCTGGGGCTTCTAGCGGCTTGGCAGTGGCTGCGGCTGTGTCAGGGGCTTCTGATGGAGGTTGTGGGAAGGGGGGGGTACTGCTTTTGAGAGGCAGAGGAGTGCCATTGGAAACGCCTGCCATTGCACTTCTCCAGTGGTACTAGAAGCTCATCTGAAATAATTTTGCCCATTTAAATGTTCCCTTTTCCCCCTCTTTCCTATAGGAAGAGACAATGGCCAAAATGGAGGTGAAAACGTCACTTCTGGACAATATGATTGGGGTTGGAGATATGGTTCTCCTAGAGCCTCTCAATGAGGACACCTTCATCAACAACCTCAAGAAGCGCTTTGACCATAATGAAATATATGTGAGTATACCCCAAAGGCCACCCGTGGGGTTTAGACTTTAATGTTTTGTGGCAGAGAGCTGGCTTCTCTTCTCCAGACTCTTCTTTTTTCTATTTGTTTATCAGAGTCCAGAGCTATTTGTGTATGCTCTCAGGAAGAGTTTTGTGTTAGCTCATTAGGCACATGAGTAATACCGATTAGTCGAGTGAGTCTGTTTTTCACATGGTGTTTGTAGAGTGCCGACTGTGTGCAGAGCCTTGCCTGGGTGTTGGAGGCATTGTAAAGCAAGGAGAATGCTGAGTTCCTATCCTGTGAGGAACAGGTATTCAGGAGGAGTTTTAAAATTAGGGGCATCGTCTTGGATGCCTTCATAAAATTAGAACTCATTGACTCAATGAGTAGCCCTTCCCTGTCCCCATATCTAACCTCCGAGAAGCTACTCGTTAAAATGCAAGGCAGTGACCTGTCAAAAGAGACATGAACCTTGTTGACATTTGTCCTCAGTAGAGACAGAAGTAGATTATCAGGTAAGAATATCGGTTTGCTCCCTGGAGATTTGGGACTAGTCCTGTCCCTCTACATGGAAGTATTGTGTCATACACAAAAATGAAAAACATATAAAGATAAATGATATTGGGAGAATGTTTATGTTGTAAAAATTCTTTATAAAGGATTTCACATTGTTAGTCTAACTATGTATTCCTTAAATACATGTAAGGAGTAAAGAATACATTCATAGGCAGCTTTTTAGGAATTTGCGTAAAGCCCTGACGTTTGCATCTCTTCAGGTAGAGGTGTGTTGTTAACTAAACCAAGAAAATGCGGTGCTGATTCCCTGTCCCAGCTGCTGAGAAGGAAACTGGATGCAGTGGGCGGAAGTCATTTTACTAGATTCAGCCTCACTCCTGAGTGCTTCCCCCCACCTTTTTATGGCGTATCTGTGTTTGGAGATGAGTTGGATTATTGGGACAAGCTGCATATTTTTCTGTCTGTCAACGTGGGAACAGTAGGAAGAAATATATTTATTTTTTTAAATTTAAATCCAATTTGCCAACATATAGCATAACACCCAGTGCTCATCGTGTCCAGTGCCCCCCCTCAGTGCCCATCACCCAGTCACCCCATCCCCCTGCCCACCGCCCCTTCCACTACCCCTTGTTTGTTTCTCGGAGTCAAGAGTCTCTCTTGGTTTGTCTCCTTCTCTTAATTTTCCCCCCTCAGTTCCCCAGTGGGAGGAAATATAAATAAATAAATAGAGAGCTTTGTAACTGATGCAAGTATGATCAATTATTACTTTTGTGGAACAAATATATTTAAAAAATGATAGGCAAATCTGTATTATTTTATACCATGTACAGTTTTCCTTTCCAGTTAGCCAATTATGTTTCAAGGAAGACTTTGGATAATTAATTTCTTTTTTTAGAGGGGGGAGGGGCAGAGGACAAGGGAGAGAATCTTATTTTTTTTTATAAATTTATTTTTAATTGGTGTTCAATTTGCCAGCATATAGAATAACACCCAGTGCTCATCCCATCAAGTGCCCCCCTCAGTGCCTGTCACCCAGTCACCCCCACCCCCCACCTACCTCCCCTTCTACCCCCCCCCCAGTTCATTTCCCAGAGTTAGGAGTCTCTCATGTTCTGTCTCCCTTTCTGATATTGAGAGAGAGAATCTTAAGCAGGCTCCACGCCCCACATGGAGTCCAACAAGGGGCTCAGTCTCATGACCCTGAGATTATGACCTGAGCCAAAGTCAAGAAGTTGGACCCAGGATAATTAATTTCTTAAGGAAATGGTAGTTATCATCTGGAACTTGAACTTTTTATCTTTCTTGATTTGTGCTGCTGGAAGTAGGGGAGGTTGACAGTCACTTGAGATATGTGGATACTGCTTTTGGAATATTAGTTTAATAACCAGATCCTCAGGTCAGAGATGTAGTTACATAAAATGTTGATTCAAATGGAAAAGGTATAAAATGCTGCTGCAGGGCAGGGAGGAGGTAGCGTCTGGTTTGGCAGTGAGGCCTGGTGTTACCTTCGCGCAGAGCGGAGCAGCTCGGCTTTCAGGTGGGAAAACTGCACGGCTCTGCAGCTTTCATTGAAAGTGTGGTCTGATATCAAATAAAAGACAGACTTTTAAACATTGGTCTTTGAGATGGAGATAGGAAGAATCAGTTCTATCGTAAGTAACGTTGCTGATCGTTTTTCTTTTTGGCTCTAAGAAGCACGGATCACTTTTCAAGGGATTGAAAATAGGCTGGAGAGCAGCACATTACATGCATTCACGTACCTGATTTTTTGTGCCCATTAAAATAAAACAATCCCCTTTCTAACAAAATGCCAAATGTTAATGTTCATGAGTCTTCAGCAGACGAAATGTCTGGGTTTCAGCCCTACATAATTTTATTTTCTCACCATTTGAGGAATGCTCTTTCTGGTATAACAAAAACAAAAGCATGAAATTGCTTTCTGCTTCCAGGTATTCATATCAATTAATGTTTTCCAAGGTACGTTAGGGCTCACATTTTCATGAGATGTGTGCCTTCATTTTGTAACTAAATGTACTTGCAACATACTGGAGGGTTGGGCATTCTCTACCTTAAGCACAAAAAAAGAAAAGAAAAACTTATATAGAGGTGTGTATAGTATGATCCTTTTTTTAATGGGGATTTATGGATGTGCACATGTGTTTGTATACTTGTGTGCACGTAGAGAAAGGCATGCTAACTTTAGGCACCACAGCACAGTGGAATGAGATATGGGGACAGGGAAGGGCTACTCTTTTAGATCTCTGTATTCTAGAACTCATTGAGTCAAGCATGTATTTTTTTAAAGATTTTTATTTATTTATTCATGAGAGATACACAGAGAGAGGCAGAGACACAGGCAGAGGGAGAAGCAGGCTCCATGCAGGGAGCCTGATGTGGAACTCGATCCCGGGACCCCGGGATCATGCCCTGAGCCAAAGGCAGACGCTTGACCACTGAGCCACTCAGGCATCCCGCATGTATTGTTTTTGCTAATTAAAAGAAAATACCGTGCAACAAATTTGATTACTACACCTCTGCAACCCCCTATGTCCTGTATACCACCCTTGAGAAATCTGCTCCTGGCTCTTCTTCTGATAATATTCCTGCTTTGGTTTTGTTCATAGGTTGCTGTGGAATTATTTAGCCTGATGCCAGAGGCCATGCAGTTTTTTAGTACTTCACCTTGTTTTTAAATTCTTTCCCAGACAATGAAAGTGCAGGTTTTTTTTTTGAAAATCTCTTTTGTAGTCTTAGAGTTTTATCCTGCAAAAGTGGGCGATAGTCTACGATGATCCATCACGTGAACAAACTGAACAGTCATTTGTATGTCCAGAAGCCATGGTTGATAAGGGGACCAGTGAATGGAAGGACCTTGGCATGGACTTGTGAATCCTGGCTATCCCTAGAGACTTGGCAGTGTCCTTTGTGAAGGACACTGCTCAGGGTCGGGGGCCCTCTTCTTCCATCCTGCCATCTATCCACTTGCCTCCATACCCTCAGGATCTGAAGAAATAGTCCCTGCCTTCACAGAGCCCTCACAAGGGGACTGGTTTGCCTCTAGATAATGAGTTATCAACTTTCCAGAGCATTCATAACTGTTAGTGATTTTCTGGATCTCTAGCCAGCTGACTTTGGAAGTAGAATTCCTTGTGATAATAAACTGGAAGCTCTGGGTAGACCACTTGATTCATCGCATACCCCTGAACCACTGACTGTGGCCTGGGGACCAGAATGAACTGGGTGGCTTAAGAAACTGATGTCCAACCCCAGGATTGGGATAGGGTCAGTTTTCTTCCAGAGTAGATGGATTGTATGTAAGTAGGTGAATATCCAACCAGGTCTATTGATTAACATGTTAGGAAAAGGAGAGAAAGAAGGAGAAATTAATGCTGATGAGGTCACTGCTGTAAACCCATCACATGCTGGGTAGGGAGTTTGTGATGAAGTGGCTTTGTGGATGTTGATACCTAGAGGGTGTGCCCCATGGGAAGCATTCATCATTTGAGGTGTAGACTTCAGGAGCACCCAAAGGCATGCTTCTCGGACTTCCTTCTGAAGAACTTCTAATGGCAAGAAGAGTAACCAGGTGCCGCAGGGACTCTGGAAACATAGTTGAAGTCCATCCACTTCAGAGAAATTCTGTTGAAATATTTGCTTCCAAAGTAATAGGGTTTTATTTCTGTTCTGCAATGCATATGGGTTTGTTTTTGTCGAATATGTTCCTTGAAACCTTTTGAGTAATAAGTATTTTTGGTACTGACAAGTACATTTAGTTTGTTTCCTATCTGAAGTGTCAGATCACGGATCATCCAGATATGGAGGGCTGAATCAGTTTAATTTTAGGATCTTAAGCTAAACCGGTTGTGAGTGAGACTGCTTTGAAAGTCTAGTAAAAACTCTTAATTTTTAGCAGTTAGTACTAGGATTGGGATCTCTGTAAAGATAGAATCAGAGGCTTTTATGAGAGATACTCAAGTGCACGAGGAATATCCCATTTTGCTTTGAGGTGGATTAACGCACCGAAGCCCTGAGTTGGTTCGTCATCCTATTTGTGGCCAGGCAGAGAGTCTCTAAACCCGGGGAAGTTCCAGACGATGTGGTCTTTGCAGGAAGAGCTGTTCAGTTCAGCTGTTCAGGAGGATCAGGTGAGAGTAGATAGAGGGAATGTTGACCTGATGGGGTGACATGGAGGGTCAGAGACTCTGTTTGCTTTTATTCCTCCCTCTTGGCGGTGGTTCCGGCTGGGACAAGTTGCAGGACGTGCCTTTCTGTCCAGCAGTGTGTGTGGGGTCAGTGTTGGGAAATGGTTGGTTGTGACACGACTGAGCCCTGCTCTTCTGTATTCATTCCGCCTTTGTCAGACCTTCTTCTGGCCTCCCCACCCCACCTCTCGGCCAGACGGAATGGTGGCAGGATTGCACGTGGATTGTACTGCCGGAGACCCACCCAGACAGGATTCTGTTTTTAGGGTGACTGGTCAGGACTGTGGTTCTGTTCGGGAACAGGAAAGCTGCAATTTGGGCAAGAGCAAAGCCCAGGGCAGATTTGGAAACTAAAGAACCGAGGTGTCTGTTTTCTGACAAGAAGTATTTTTGGTGCTGACAAGTCGATTTAGTTTGTTTTCTATCTGAATTGTTAGGTTGGGGATCATCCACATAGAGAGGGCCGAATTAGTCCAATTTTAGGATCTTAAGTTAAACTAATTGTAGATATGAAAGCGACTGCTTTGAAAGTCTAGTAAAAATTGTCTTAATTTTTAGCAGTTAGTACTAGAATTAGGATTCCCATAAGGAGGGAATCAGATGCTTTTATCAAAGTTATGCAACTATAAGTGCACAATCTGTTTGGTTTAAAATAGTGCAAAGCAAATGAATAATACTAGCTAACATTTATATACTTAAAGTTTCAAAAACACTTTCCATTATATAATAACTCATGGGTATAGATACATTCCTGGGAATTTGGCATCAATGACTTATTAGTCTTCTATTGCTGCATAACAGATTTACCCCAAACTTTGCAACTTGTAATAACATACATTTTTTTTATCTCCTTATTTCTCTGTGGATCAGGTGTTTGGACATGGCTTACCTGGGTCCTCTGCCAAGGGTTTTACCAAGCTGTCATTGGGGGTTCGGCTAGGTCTCCAGACCCACGGGAGGCTTGGTCTTTTTCCAAGCTCATGGGGATGTTGGCCAAGAGCAGGGCTGGTGTTCAGACATCCAGTTTAGTGTCATTCCTGCTACCCGGACAGTCTCCTATCTTTTTTTCTTTTTAAAATTTGCTTTAAAAAAGTCTTTTTTTTTTTTTCAAACTACAAAGGTAACAAATGCTTTTGGAAAAAATCAGATGGCCCAGGCACACATAACCTGAAAATGTGATTTTCTCAGCCCAGTACCCAGTCTCATTTTTAGAAGTAATAGTCGTTAAGAGAGTGAAAGAAAATAACACGATCATTTTCCAGATTATGTTAGCTTCATGAACAGTTCAGATTTTTTTTTTTTTCAGTTCAGATTTTTTTCTGGAGTTGGAAGTAGGAAGAGGATGGGTCTTTATCTAGAAAATCCAAAATGCATAAATGTTTGAGTGAAGAAAAAGAACCATGTTTACTGTCACTGCCCATCCCAGCTAGACCAAGTAGGGGAAGGAGAGGGATTCCCTGACCTGGTGACATGAAACACCTAGACTTGGTAGTGTACTAGTGATTCACCACGAGCAGACTCTGCCTCTCGGGCTCACTGAGAAGGTGGACCTTTCAGGAGACGTGAGGAATACATAGTGTTTGTTTCCCAGAGTGTAACTTCGGTGTTTGGAGCCGAGACCTTGTCAGAAGACTAGATAAAGCTGGTGAAAAGCAATTGCAAGGCTGAAGAGAAATGTTGTGTCTAATTTCTGAGCATAATCTCTCTTGGACAGTTTTAATAACATTTTTCCAAATAATCATTTTTGGTGATAACTCACCAGTTTCAACCTGCCTAGGTGCTATTAAAACCTTTGGTGATTGGAAAATTTTCTTCCTCTTAGACCTTGGAAAATGGGCAATCTCTATCTGTTATTTACCAAGCTTAGAGAGTGGGCTCGTCATGCAGGCACTGTGCAGTACTTGAAACGTTCGTATAATACTTAGAATATATTAATTTAAATGTTCTGGGCAGAGGCATATTCGAAGTTTGATTTGGAGGAAATTAAGGCCTGACCTCAGATCTGCAGTGGTGTCATCTTTGGATGGCAATTTAGTGGTTACTGGTCCTGGCTCTGCCACTTACTGTCTGTGAGACCTAAGGCAAGTGCTCTAACTCCTTAGACACCAATTATTAATAAAATGATAAATGGTAACAACCAACATTTATTAAGCCTGATTGGTACTGTGTGCTATTCTAAGCTTTACATATATTTGTTCATTTAATTTTTACTAAAGTCCTACGCATTGTAGGTTTTTAAATTATCTTCATTTTACTATAAGGATGAGGCTCAGAAAGACTAAGTAAGTTGTCCAGGGTCACAGGGCAAGTACGTGATAAAGCTGGGATTCACACCCAGGGAGCCCGGCTCCAGAGTTCATGCTCTTAATACTAGTCCTGTTGACTGTACACGGTTGCTATGAGCACTCAGTGATAGCACTGACATGCAAGTATTCACCGTCTGCAGCGTGCTCTTCCAAATAATTAAGTGTGCTATTGAGGAATTACAGCTTTGGAACCAGGCAGCCTCAGCAATCCGCACACATAATTGAAATGATAATCAGCATTCCTGCCACATGTTGAGTTAGCAGTCAACAGTGCAGTGCCATGAACTAGGGTGACTAGTGTGTGTGTGGGGTGTTCAGTTCTAAAGGCTTAGGCGCTCACTAGTCAAAGAAAAGCAATCGTGAGTGTTGGGATGATGTTTCCCCCTCTGGAAGGTGGGAGAAGATCTTGGGAGGAGATTGTTTTTCATCATGTTCAGTGGATGGAGGAGATGGACAGCTGTATGTAGTCTTTCACCTTTATGAGCACGGAGTAGAGGAGAAGCTAATCAGCACAGGGGACATGTGGCCGGTCATGTGACCAATTCAGCCCCTCCCTGCCCCCCCATCTATTTCTGCTGTTATATCTATAGCACAGATCTGTATTAATGGCGATCCTAATTTCTGCATCACGTGACCAATTCAGCCCCTCCCTGCCCCCCCCCCCAATCTATCTCTGCTGTTATATCTATAGCACAGATCTGTATTAATGGCGATCCTAATTTCTGCAGAGAGGCTATTTCGATTCCATGTTTTGGGGGTGGGGGATGGAGGCTGAAATGCAATGTGACACATTGGAAAAGGCACAGGCCTTTGGCACATAGGCCTAAGGTTGGCCACTCACAACCACTGCTACCATTATGAGTAGTTGAGAGTCAGTTTTCTCATCCACACAATGGGTTTCATGATGCTTATCTTGTTGAGTCATGATGGAGGTTAAGGGGCCTCTTACTCTTAGCTTGGTACCTGCCTGGCACATAGTAGGTGTGGAGTACCTGGCAGGTGCTATGACCATCTGAAAAACTTGGTAACCCAAAATGACTTTTCTTCAAGGTTTTGGGCCCTGGGATTTCCTTGTAATTACCATTTTTCTCTCTGTCCTCCCCAATCCCCAACTCTTTCTTTTCCTCCCTGCCTCCTACTCTCTTCCCCCTCCTTTTCCCTACCTCCCTTCCTCTTTGCTATTCATCAAACAGATTTCTTTTTTGTTGGATTTACCACCCCAATTAGCCATAAATACTATTTTCAGCTAGTAGTACACCTATAACACAGGCCCACTCTGTACCTTAGTTAAGAGAGGTTTATTAGGTCCGGAGAACAATGCATATTTGGAAATACTCGTCTCATTATAGTTTATCTCAACAAAGATAATATAGTATTATGTTACAGTGCTCTAAAATAAAGGCCCCCGAGGTGATATTTTTAGCCAGTATTTTAGCGTGGCATAGGACTCATATATAGTTCTTTAATTTATAGTCTGAAATGACTGGCAGCACAGGAATAAAGGATTATAATATGATGGTAGTTTAGTCAGGCCTTGGACCATGTCTGACCAGCTTGCTGGCCTCCCTTGGTAGCCATGGTTTCTGTGACTCCTGGCCTATGTGGGCTCCCGATCTAAGGTCAATGACTTATGGCACAGCAGAGATATGAACAGGGCTCATTTCTTCCCTCACACTTTGAATCGAGAAATATGGAAAAAATAAAATATCCATGAAAGCAGATGCTGGTAGTCATGACGTTGTAAGGCCAGGATGGGCCATGTTGCAAGGCAGAAACTATGAATTAGCATCTTTGACGTAGAACGGCTATGGAGTAGAAAGTGAGAAAACCAGTTAGTAGGAGGCTCAGAAGAAGCAGAAACGTGAGCAGGGGATGGGCACATTGGTAGTGGCACTGGACAGGAAGCCTTCCCCAACTTGTGTTGGCCTTGGTGTAATGCCACCTTGCACCCATGCTCACTCTTGGGTCCCAGCTTTTCTCGTAGCTTGGTGATAGGTTTTGCTGAGGGGTTCTTGAGCGGTTAGTACAGTAAAACTCAGTACTTGATGTAACTTCACAGCATCTCTGTGGTGAGCAGCTGAAAGAGTCTGACCAAATCTCTGTTCTATAGTCATAGACTTTGGTGTAGAGTTTGGCATGAAACTATCTCCACCTCTAATGGTGAAACCTTGGGCAAGTTTTTAAGACTTTTGAATGCCTTCAGTTTCTTCCTCTGTGAAAATAGGCTATTATTAGTATGAGTTATATATATCTTCCACGTGTTTCACAAATACGTTCTTAGACTGGGTATGCGAGGTACGAGGTACACACACGAATGAGGCTGTGTTGGCCAGAAGACCCAGATAGTAGGTGGGCTACACTGGTTATTGACCTTACATTTATAATTTTTTCACTCAGGCGGTTTTTCGCAATTTTGAACTGTATCTTAAAAAAAAAAAAAACAACAAAAACAAAACAAAAAAAAAACAAACAAAAAAAAACGAAGTGTTTGCTAGACCAAACCGTGATTTTAAGAAAACAAGTAAGACAAACGTCCTCTTTGAGGGAATCTGGGAAATCTTACAAATGTCTAAAAGCACTGTGGCACATAAGGTCTTGATGTCTTGTGATCCAATTCCCAGGATCTGAGACCCAAGAAGAGGGTAAATTCCTCCTCACAAAGTGAATAGCGTGTTGTCATTTCTGAAGAAATGACAAGACAACAGCTTGTCTTGTATTATAACTTTCTCAGGATCCTGGGCTTTTAATATTAGTTTTGTTAAGATGTGCCTCATGTGCTCATCTGAGAACTCTTCAAGTCCCTGTATACAAAGACCATTCTGTAAGACTTGGGCACTGCAGGACTCCTTTATGAGTTTTGCTGACGTATTAGTGAGGTCTAGGCTTTCGAGTCCTGACTTGGCCGTTTACAAGGACCAGCTGGTGCCAGCAGGGCCAAGCTGTGGGTTTCTATTATCACGAGAGGTCGTATTATGGGCCACTCGCCGTGTGCCAGGTGCCGTGTTTCGTGCTTTAACGCAGAATCTCACTGAATCCTCAGAATGAGACCAGGAAGGAAACTGTGTCCTCCTCCTTGGCCTGATGAGCAAACAGGGGTTTGGAGAGGTTAAGTGTATTACCCAGGGTCACTCAAAACTGAAAAACTTAGCCAGATAACTTGGAACCAAGGTTTACACAGTATTTCAAATGCATTAGAAGCATGAAATTCTGGATGACATAGAATCTGAGTGAAGAGCTCCAGAGCACTTAAATCAGCCTGTCTCAGCATCTAACCGCTTCACCCCACACATGGACTTTTTTTTTTTCCTTAAAGTTTTATTTATTAGAGAGAGTGAGCATGAGTGAGCATGTGAGTGTGTGCACGGGGGCAGAGGAGAACCCCTGGCCCACTCCCCACTCTGTGGGGCCTCACGCGGGGCTCCATCTCACGACCCTGAGATCGTGACCTGAGGTAGAACAAAGAGTCAGACACTTAACTGAGCCACCATGTGTCCCTGTTTTTTTTTTAAATATTTTATTTATTTATTCATGAGAGAGAGAGAGAGAGAGAGAGGGGCAGAGACACAGGCAGAGGGAGAAGCAGGCTCCATGCGGGGAGCCTGATGCGGGACTCGATCCAGAGTCTCCAGGATCACACCCTGGGCTGCAGGTGGTGCTAAACTGCTGAGCCACCCGAGCTGCCCATGTCCCTGTTTTTAAAGATTATTTATCTATTAGACGGTGGGGGTTGGGGGGAGTACACACGCCGACTCTGCTGAACTGCTCTCAGGCTGGATGGCCTCTGTCTCCTCACCCCGACATTTGAGGCTCCTTGCAGCTGATCCTGACTTGTTTTGTGGGCTCTTACAGGAGGTCTTCCCTCTAGGCAAAGCGTCTCATTCCTGTCTTTGAAATAGAGGTGGGCGGGCCTTTGTGCCCCATCTTCCTTTGTAGGACCATATCTCATTGTCTCTGTGGACCTCGTGCTGTTCCTCTGTCCCTGCGTCATGGACACTTGGGCAGCTTCCGCCCTTCGCTGTGGGGAATGATGCTGCGCTGAACCTGGGCGTGCCCATAACCGTTCTGAGTCTCGGCCATTCGTACTTAAAACGTTGTCGGGGGAGACGCCGGGGTGGCTCGGTCTGTTCAGCATCTCTGCCTCTGGCTTGGGTCATGATCCAGGGTCCTGGGATCAAGCCCTGCATTGGGTCCCCTGCGCAGCGGGGAGCCTGCTACTTACTCCTCTTCCTCTGCTGCTCCCCCTGCGTGTGCTCTCTCTCTCTCTCTCTCTCTCTGACAAATAAATAAATAAAATCTTGAGGGGAAGGGAGAAGAAATGGGTAGGAAATATCAGAAAGGGAGACAGAACATGAAGACTCCTAACTCTGGGAAACGAACTAGGGGGGGCTGGAGGGGGAGGAGGGCGGGCGGTGGGGGTGAATGGGTGGCGGGCACTGAGGGGGACACTTGACGGGATGAGCACTGGGTGTTATTCTGTATGCTGGCAAATTGAACACCAATAAAAAATAAATTTATTATTAAAAAAATAAAATAAAATCTTGAAAAAAATGTTTTTTGAAGGATCCAAGTGTCTTAGTCAAAACTAAAACAAAAGAGGAGTGCAGTGCAGCGATGCCCAGCGCCCGAGTTGTCTCGTGCCCTCTCCGGGAGCGCCTTATTCTGTGGCCACGCCCGCCTCCTGGCCGCCAGCTCCTCCGACTTCCCGGTGTCGGTGTCGCCTTCCCGGTGTCGCCGGCCGTGCCCTCCTGGAGGCCCAGAGCCCGCCCACCCAGGCACTGAGAGCACTAACCACTCATCTAACCGGGAATCCCTTGAACCTGACTTCACCTGTTGGTGGCTGCTGGCTCCGCGGTCGTGCGTTGTGGGTCGTCGCGCCCCCCAGCCCGGGCCGCTGGCAGCACAGGCGCCAGGGCCCACCGCGGGGCCCCGATGGCCCAACCAAGGCACCTGGTACTGCGACGCTTGCTTCCTCCGTGGCCGGGCATGAGGTTGTCACGGCCAGGTTTCCCCTGGGCCCGAGCCGCCCTTGTGGGGGCTGCTGTCACGGCGGGTGGAAGGGGCCTGGAGCAACGCCCCCGGGAGCTCGGGGTTTGGACGCATCCTCCGCATTCCCTGGTCCTTCCTTGGGGCTGTTTTAGGCTCCACGGTCCGCTTCGGTAAGACGCTCCATTAAACCTCGCCCTCGCCTTGGCGCTCTCCTGGCAGGTTCTGTGACGCCGAAGGATGATTATTACACAGCACGACGGAGGCACACGCTTTGTGCGCTGGGACAAACACTCTCTCCATTGCCGCGAACAGTGTCCCCTGTAACGAGATCGTTTCCTCCTCTGCCTGTTGTGTCTATCCCTGGTGGCATCAGGGTCTCAGCACTCCCGTCCAGGGAGGCTCGTGCCCACGCGGGGGCCCTCCAGCGTACGGAGGTGACGGTGCCCTGGGGAGGCATCGGGCGACACGGGTTTCTATGATCAGGCATTCTGCTTGGCCACTGTCCCCTGAGCTTCGCAAGCCTAACAAATAGCATGGATTGTGTGCTCTGATGCAAAGACAGTGGACCCTTGGCTCCTCGTCTTGTCTTGGCTCCTCCTCCTGTAATGTGGCTGCACCGCGTACCTTCACTGTGCTCCATGCTACCGACATTAAGACGGAGAAGTCACGTCCATCTCATGGAGATCGAGGAGAAGCTTAGTAAAAAGGTGTTTCAGTGCACCATATGTTATGCCAGCACTTTTCTCTCTCTCTCTTTTTTTTTTTTAGATTTTATTGAGAATAAAAAAGTGCGAGAGTGAGCACAGATTGGGGGGAGGGGCAGAGGGAGAGGGAGAAGGAGAAGCAGCCTCCCCCTAACCTCCACCAAGCAGGGAGCCCGACTCTGGGCTGGGTCCCAGCACCCTGAGATTACAACCTGAGCTGAACATAGACTGTGAACTGACTGGGCCGCCCAGGAGCCCCTGTGCCAGCAATTTAATAGGTTTGGGGATGAGTTTTCAAGGAACTGTGGAGATGGTAAATAACTGAAATTCATTCTGAAGAAAATAAAGAAGCTGGTAGGTAGGCAGATGGGGTGCCTCGTTAGAGCCCCAGCAAAGCAGAGACTTTAAAAATATGTTTTGGAAGAAATTTCATACTGAAAAGAATCATCAGAGTCGCCCTGATGGTGAGAACGAGTCATTGTAGGATTTCCATATGTGCATGTTATGTTTAGGTACGATTTTATTTTCAATTTCATATGGCGAATTGAAATGTAAACTCTTAGAATTTAGGGCTTCTAAGGATCTTAATGTTGCCCCGGGAAGAACACTGATATGAAAGATGTAAAACTGTCCTGACTTTCCTGTGTGTGTTCGCAATGCTCCATTCATGTAGCATCGCGGAGGAACGTGTGTACGGTTCCACATAATTGAGACTCGAAAAACATCCACACTGTGCTTCGTTATTTAACTTGGAAAAAGTTACTTTGGTTAGACGTCTTTCTAAAACGTATTGTGTAAAGCTTTGTCGTCAAAACCAGAATACTGCCCTCGTTTCAGCCTTCAATCAGTCGTCCTGCTGTGTCCTAACACGGTGCAACGTGAAAAAGCACCTGGCGCCAGTTGGGCTGGGCCTAACCAGCTCTTCATTTTTAGGCTTTCAAAATTATTTTGATATTTTGATATTTTGATCAAATTATTTTGATATTTTTCCTACTCCTTTTCTTTCTTTCTTTGCTTCTCTTTCCCTCTCTTTTCCTTTTAACATTTGTGGCCATCTTTTCTTCCTTTAGGGTAGGAGGACTTCTTAACCTGGTGTATCAAATGTATGTGAACTTTTACATGCTTCTTATATGTGTGTTTTTTCTGGGGAGAAGTTTCATAGCTTTCACTGGCAGTTCGAAGGGATCTACAACGAAAAAAAAGGTTAGGAAGTGCTCTGTAGCAGTTTTCTTTAAACTACAAGTTTGAACTTACTAATTAATGGGTGATGGAAGCCACTTCATGGGTTAGGACCAGCAGTTTTAAAAAAGTTTGTAACGAATAGAATTGAACAAATCCCATCAGTCTATCACACATGGTAAGAGTATTTAGGGTTTTGTGAAAGTCTTGTTTTCATATATATGTGTGTATGTGTATGTAAAAATACTTCATTGTGATGAAAATTTCTTACAGTGAGTCAAACATTTGAATTACACGGCTGCAGGAGGGCCCCAATTTAGACACGTTGCTGCTGTTTCTCTGTATGTGCTGAGATGAGATACATACCATGTGCCAAGTTTATTAGAGATGTGGCTAAAGTGAAAGTAAGCAAGCCTAGGAGGATTTTCTCTCGTTTTTGAAATGTTTACAGAATTAATTACAGAGGCATATTTAAAGAGGAGAGTCAGAAGACAGGTCAACAGTGACACCGTTATGGTTATTGCCATCAAGAATGAAACACGGTTTTGTGGGTCTTGAAGGTGAAGACCACAAGCGGTGGTTTTCACCTCTGGTTACACATGACTTTATCTGGGGAGACTTAAAAAAAAAAGTTTTTTTTTTTTCAAGATTTTATTTCTCTATTTGAAAGAGAGAGATAGCAAGAGAAAGCCCAAGCTGGGGCCGGGTCGGGGGCACGGGCCAGAGAGAGAAGCAGACTTCCCCCCTGAGCAGGGAGCCCGACCCAGGGCTCCATCCCAGGACCCCAGGATCATGACCTGAGCTGAAGGGGACTGAGCCACAACTGGGGAGACTTTAAAAGATGCGAACGCCTGGTCTTTGGGTGGTATGTATCAGGGGATTTTCTTCTCGTTTCTGAACTGCTGGAGGCACCTCCTCCAGGAAAGACTTCAGTCTTCACTGTGATCACAATAGGAACACTCAAGTATTACTTGGTTATTCACAAGGCATCTGCTCTGGAATGCTACAGATATCTGAAATATGAAGACGGGGATTGTTTTGACTTAGGAATGTTTGTACATTCTTGATTTAATGTCTGCCCTTGAGAAGTGAAAGATAAAGTTGCTAATCAAATGTGCCATTTGCAAAAAGGTAGAGCTTGTCCTCTTTCTCTTCTCTTTTTTTCCTCCCTGTTCCCTCCCCCTTGCTCCACTTCCCTCTCCCCATACCTTCCCCTCCTCACCCCTCCACATCCTTTTCCCCTCCTGGTCCCACAGGGCAGTGGGACTAAAGGGGGCTTTTCCCGTGTCATCGCCTGAGTACTTGGGGGTGCCCAGGGGTGGGAGCATGGAGGTGGTGAGCCAGGAAGTGGCCGAGGTGGTTAGGAGGCTGGTTACACCGAGTACATTAAGTACATCATCGAGCAAATACATACAGACCTACGAGGGTGATGAGAGCCAGGCCTGTCCCTGTTGGAGAAGGTAGATAGAACCTCATTGGTAGAGAGTCTTGGCCATCATGTGGAAGGAGTCCCTTTCAGTGTAATTAGCTTAATGGGAAAAACATCCTCTGGATTCTAGTAGACATTCCTCTGAGTTCTTTGGGGTACAGCGACAAGGTTGGATTGTGAGTCCCGTCACCTAAGTGGCCTGCTGGGAAATGAACTAAGCCTCCGGAGGCCTTTCTGTGGGCGCTGCTGGTCCTGGCACCGTCTGAGCTCCAGAGTGCTCGACACAGGACACATCTACTTCTTATTTCCAGTCAAGTAAGTGAATGGAACTCTTTGGTGGGGGGTTAGGGGGGGTGGGCGGCAAGGGATGAATCCTGTTTGTTGTTCCCTTTTGTAAAATTTTTATAAGCTTTTTTTTTAAATTTTTATTATTATTTTTTTCAACTGGGCATATTCAGAATAAAAAGGACACACAGCCCTTTCATGTACATTCCGGACTTTAAGCAACTCTGTGTCTTATCTCCAACCCCTTAACGGCAGTGGCTACTTCGTGGGTTCGTTTATAGCATGGCGCGATAAGAAGATACCCAACTATAAGTAATATACAGTTGCTTGTGAAGAAAATAATAATAATGATGATGATGTATATCATGTGTAAGTGCAAATGTTTACTGATGTAAACATGGACTGTCTGGTCAGTATTGTCCTGGATCCCCCGGAAGGAGGTGTAATCTGGTGCTGCAGTTACCTGAACGTAGAATGGGTAGTGGCCTACCGAGTAGAACTGTAAACTCCACCCAGCCAGTCAGCGGCTGGCGGGAATTCTCTCGAGCCTGAGAGAGGAGGATTATGACTGAACCTTTGAGTCACTCGGTTGACACAATGTGGAAATATTTAAATCTTTGACTATTAGTGCACATTGACCGTTCAGGGAAGAAACTCAGAAAGGTCAGGTGTCACGGTAGAGGGCAAACCTAGTTAGGAATTCAAGACCAGAGGGTTCGTATCTGAAACATAAACATAAAGAAACATGGGGAGATAGCACAGTTTCTTTTACTGTTTCCTTGTTAGATTCGTAAAGCTCGTGCTCGGCCCCTCTTCTGACTCATTGAGCTATGTTGCGGTGCCAGTAATTGTTGCTGGGTGACTTACCAGCTCCCCAAGTGAGTGGCCTGAAACAACAAGCATTTATTTGTGCACAGTTCTTCGGGATAGCAATTTATGCTGACTCTGGCTTGCCGTGCCTTCTGCTGGTCCCATCTGGGATCATGCTGCCTCTGACTTGAGGCATCTGGTGGCCTGCCCGGGGCTGGATGGCTTAGAATGGCTTCGCTTGTACGTCTGACAGTTGTCAGGCCGTGCCCCTCGGACATCGCAGCCGTCCACGTGGTGCGACCTCATTCATGTCATGGCTTCCAGCCACAGCCATCAAAAAGGGGCTCATCCTCCACGGGTACTTTTCAAGCCTCTGCTTATGTCGCATCTTATAATGTCTCATTGGACATTTGACGATCAGGTTACATGGACAAGGCCAAATTGAAGGATTGGAGGAATAAAATATTCTTGCAAAGCCACATTTCAAAGGGGCCTGCCTACAGGAGTGGAAGGAATTGTCCTAGCCATCTTTGCAAACAGTATCCCACGGTAGGAACCTGAGGGGGAAGGATAGAGCTTAAAGATTTGTTTAGTGGCAACACGTGGCAGGTAGGTCTAACAAAATATTAGACACTATATACAGTTTACTTGCTATTATATTTCAACCGAAGGATAATGATACGAGAGTCACTTTCTTAGTGATGAATGGGCCATGGGCATGTCAGTCATTCGGTTAACAAATATTTATGGGGCATCATTAATGGGCCATGCCTTTTTGAGGTGATAGGGAAAGAGCTGGGGAAAAGAAGCACACATAATTCCGTGTGTGATGAAAGTCACAAGTCACAAAGAGAAATTTGTAATCCGGTAGTGTGGCTTTTGATTTTGAGTTTGAGGCAGCAGAGTTGTTCACTATTTAAGAATGCTACCGAGGCAGATTTTTATCAAGAATTTAGCCACCGTGAAGTTTGGTGTTAAAGAACAACTTGATCATTGGTTTGTCTGCCAACAGCAAATATCTGTTTCAATCATTGTGTTCTAGAAACTACCTAAAAAAAAAGGAGAGTCATGTATTTTTCTATGGAAGAAGGCCACTCTTTTAATCAACAGATATTAAAAGAATAACCAGTCATTACATTTTCGTATCTACCAGTGTAGCTAATAATTCTTTTTTTTTCCTCTAAAGATTGTATTTATTTATTCATGATAGACACAGAGAGAGAGGCAGAGACATAGGCAGAGGGAGAAGCAGGCTCCCTGCAGGGAGCCTGATGTGGGACTCGATCCCGGGACCCCTGGGCCGAGGGCAGACGTTAAACCGCTGAGCCCCCCAATAATTCTAGTATATTAGTTAGAAGCGATTGAGACACTCACCCAGTCTCCAGCATCTCCCATCTACTCGCTAGGTAGGTTGGAGTGTGAAGAAACCTGCTTGAAAATGGGAAAAGTTAGAAAACGTGGGAGTCCTCTCCTGTCAGGCCAGATTAATCGTTCTTAGTGATAGAATGTCAGAAATAAATGTAGAAAACTGCATGGGAACAGTTTTCTTTCACCACAGTGGTCTTGTCTGTGCTTGAGAGGATAAAAAAAGTATGTGTAGAAATGACCTGTTTAGTTTTCTGGGTTGGGGGAGAAGTCTTTAGTAATTCAAATAATTGTGATCTATGACAGAAAGAAATCAGAACATTCATACTGTTCTGTGTTTTCCGTTCAATTTATGCAAAGAGCTGACGATCTTGAATCCAGTGGTGGTAATACCGGAAAAATCTGTTGCTCTAAAAATGCCACCTTCTGTTACATGACATTGGAAAGATGGGGGAAGTTAGAGCCGACTTTCCCCTTTTTTCTTTTACCTTTTTTCTTAAAATAATTTTTATTACTTACATATTTTTGTTAGTGTCTTCATCCCCCACCTCCCCACCCGCCCCCAGGCCCGTGATGTTGAAACTGAAAGGAAAAATGAAGCCCGTAAAATGAGTTCCAGTTCCGTGACTCTTACTTGTGGCTTTGTGCTGGTCTCTGTACAGAATGAACTGAACCAAACTACTCCTGCTGCCGGGAATCCAGATCAAAATGGAAGGGATGATTAATAATAGTGCAGTGTGTAGTGTGAGAGGGATAAGGTCTCCTAAAATACAGT
Source organism: Nyctereutes procyonoides (assembly GCF_905146905.1). Taxonomy (NCBI): domain Eukaryota; kingdom Metazoa; phylum Chordata; class Mammalia; order Carnivora; family Canidae; genus Nyctereutes; species Nyctereutes procyonoides. The sequence continues at coordinate 1,842,732 of NW_026575132.1, forward strand.
ATTGATTCCCTCCAAAATACATTTAAATTCCACATTAAATTTAAATTTGACATTAAATGTACTCTCCTTTAAAAAGTACATTTAGGGGATCCCTGGGTGGCTCAGCGGTTTGGCGCCTGCCTTTGGCCCCGGGGCGCGATCCTGGAGTCCTGGGATCGAGTTCCACATCAGGCTCCCTGCATGGAGCCTGCTTCTCCCTCCTCCTGTGTCTCTGCCCTGTCTGTGCTCTCTCTCTCTATGTCTATCATAAATAAATAAACAAATCTAAAAAAAATAAATAAAAAGTATATTTAAATTCTGATGTTGCAGTGTGTGAGCTAGGCTTTCGAAGTCTGTTGTTTGAATGCCCAGGGGTAACCGTGGCCCCGATGCGGGCTGCACGCCATCTGAGCCCGTAGGACAGGTGGATGGGCTTGTGCAAGAGCAGCCCGAGAGTGAGGCCCTAGTTGATAGGTATGGCTGTGGTTCAGGAGGAGGGAAGTCCTGAGTTACAGTGGAGGATAAAGAGGAGAGGAGGAGACACCAGTTTTAACTGGAATAAGGGACAGCATAGCTGTTGCTCAAAATTAGCTGTGGTTGGTGACAAATATTTTGGCAAGCATGACAGGACTGTGGGGGACTCTTATTCGGGATCACACGTTAATCTAGAGATTTATTTTTTTATTTTTATTTTTTTTAAGATAAGAATTTTAAGGAACTTAACAATTTATTCACATTGTCATAATTAACACAAATGGATTGATGCCATATAGAGGTCACATATCCAAGTCCTACAACTGAGTATTGGAGTTTTGTTTTGTTTTGTTTTTTTATAAATTTATTTTCTATTGGTGTTCAATTTGCCAACATATAGAATAGCACGCAGTGCTCATCCCATCAAGTGCCCCCCTCAGTGCCCGTCACCCAGTCACCCCCCCCACCTCCCCTTCCACCCCCCCTAGTTTGTTTCCCAGAGTTAGGAGTTAGAGATTTATTTTGAAAGGTATTTTCAATGTATATATCTGTGCCTTCCATTTATCAGCAAAATGAAGAAACCTTCTTTGACCGTCTGTCTTCAGAGCTCTTAAGTGTCCCTGAAAAGTAGGAATGGTCAAGCCGGAGAACCAGTTTTGTTTCTAAAAGGATGAAACTGAGAGACCCTGAGATTTAAGCTGTTAAAATACATCCTGTGTGATAATGAGGATCTTTTTTTTTTTTTTGTTCTTTCTTTTGCAGACGTACATTGGAAGTGTGGTCATATCCGTTAACCCATACCGGTCGTTGCCCATTTATTCACCAGAGAAAGTAGAAGATTACAGGAATAGAAATTTTTATGAACTGAGCCCTCACATGTAAGTGTGGTATTAGAGCAGTAAGTTTCTCTTTCACTGCAGAGACGTGTAGTTGACAGATGTGTCCAGCTGTTTCCTTTGAGTCTCGGGAAAATGTTTTCGTCATTTTTTAAAATTAGACGAAGGAATGTGAAAGTTAATTGTTGTGCCTTCTTTTAAATTTCCAAAAAGCAGGGTACTCCATTTGGCGTCAGGCTCTGTAAGTTCTGAAATATTTGGGTTCACTATGTAAAATATGTTCTGTTACGAGTTCTGTGTAAGTAGCAGCTGCTGCTAATTATTTTTGCAAATAAAACAAGAATGTACATTGTTTATTCTTTTAAAGAGCCCAAGCAGCATTTTCAGTGGGTTGGGTTAAGAAAGATCCCAAGTGTTGGGTTGCGTAATGGTTTTTGAGCAAAAAAGAATGAATAATACCTTCAGTTTATGGTCTTCACAGACATTGACGGTGTTCGCCAGACATGTGCATTAGGCCAATGGTTTCACCTTCCCTGAAGCTAGCCACTTGTTTGATTTTTTCTGAAGGTCTCTTGTTAGTGTAAAGAATTCCTGTAAATAACAACCTACCATAATTACGTAGCGCCGAGGTTGGAGACCCCTGAGCTAAGGTGACAGAGTCTGTAGTTTTAGGTGTGGTCTAGCAGAAAAGAACTATCTCTGTATGTTTGAAGATGATCTATGGGCTCGATTAATTTTGATAGAAAAAAAATCTAGTTATTAAAGCATATATATACCAGAGTCTTGGATGTTTCTCCTGATAAGATAGCACCTAGTGACACCTTTGGACTGTTTGGCACTAAATATTTAAGTAATTCCTGAAAATGGTTGTTAAAAGCTAAATACTATATATTTTGCCCATCAAGTGGATCTCGATTATTCTGTTTTCTTTTAGAAGCAGTAGATGTTGCAAGTTCTCTTGTTTCATTTTGCCTGGAGGAAAATAAAATGTTGAAATTTGTTTTATGAAGTTATTTCCATAGTTAAGCCCCTGTCATTGAAATACTTTATTTGATGACTATTTTTTTTAAAAGGAAGATTTTTTTTAAAAGATTTATTTATGATAGACAGAGAGAGAGAGAGAGAGAGGCAGAGACACAGGCAGAGGGAGAAGCAATCTCCATGCCGGGAGCCCGACGTGGGACTCGATCCTGGGACTCCAGGATTGCGCCCTGGGCCAGAGGCAGGTGTGAAACCACTGAGCCACCCAGGGATCCCCGAGTATTTATTTTAAATTCTAGGCCTTGAAACTGTGCTTCCTAAAGTAATATGCTTGGATCAGGAATGTTAGAACCCTGCAGGAGCTTGTGAAATACCTAGTTTTGTAGGCCTTACCTCTCCCAAGCCAGGAATCTACATTTTTCAGAAGCTTTCCAGTTGATTCTTTTGTATGCGTGAGTATGAGAACAGGTTATCTTGGTTTGTATATTTATAAATATTTCCCTTTCCTTAACTGTTGATAGCAAATGGTGATCTTTATGCAGGTAGCCTTCCTATGAGAGTGGTTTGTATTTATTGAATACTTACTCTGTGCAAGTACTGCTCTCAGTGCTTTACGTGGGTGATAACTCATTTTATTCTCAAAATAATTCTGTGAGGTAGGTCGTGTTACAAATGGGGGGAATTTTCCCAAAGCCACGCAGCTCCTGGGTGGGGAGCCACGCTGTGAAAACAGTCATCTGCCTTTTTCGTGGTGGGGCCTCTGTGCACTTTCAAACACACCCCAGGCCCTCCGCGGCTGCCCTAGCTGTGCCTCAGTCTGTCCCAGAGACTGCATGTCATTCTCCCGTTTGCAGCTTTAATCTCCCGTTTGGGGACGTTTAGATCTATATCAGATCTATTCTAGAACGCCAAAGTCTGTGCTCTGTAATACCTATTTTTACCCCCACCCCTGAAAGATTGCTAAGAGTCTGTATGGCATCACCACCCTGGTTTACGCCCCTTACTTCCTAAGGACAACAGCTATGATCAGCTGTAAAATGAATTTCCAGTGTGCTTAGAATACAGACAAAAATATACATTTTTTATTTTTTTAATTTATTTTATCTTTTTAATTTTTTAAAAAATATATATTTTAAACTCAATGAATGTTTATTAGATTGAGTTAGGTGACAAAAACCTTTTAGCGTGGTCTGTAAAACGCTGTGTGTGGGGGGTGGGCGGCCCAAGGTCCAGGTTTACTTAATGAATCTGCATTTGCTAGATTTGTATCACACCTGCCTTCCCGTTTTCTGCTCTTTACGCCCTCATCGCCCGCCTTCCCACCCGGTGGTGTTTGCACATTCCGTGCCCTCCGCCCAGAATGCTTTTCCCTCCCTTCTCCCCACGGCAACTTCGGTTCTTCCTTTGGTTCTCAGGTTGCATTGGAGCTCCTCAGGGAAGGACCGTCCCTCACCCCTCCTGGCCAAGGTCAGATCATTGCCCTTGCCACAGTTACAGTTTAACGGTGCTTTATGAGATTATGGGATTCCTGTTGGCCTCACCTGCCCGCCGGCTCACCCCGAGATTCTTAGCACCTCAGAGTAATACCTTAATGCTGAGAATATAGTGAACAGGACCTGGGCTTGATTCCCAGCTCTTCTGCTTGCAAGCTGTATAATCTTGAGCAAATGACTTGAAAAACACCCTAGACTCAGAAATTAAACAATCTGCTCTGTTCAATGGGAAAATAATTATTAACTCCTAGGATTTTTGTGAGAGGTAAAAATCTAGTAGATACGTAGATAATGTAATTATCTGGTGTATGTAAAGTGCTCAGTGTGCTGCGGATCACAGCCTTGTGGGAAAGGAGAATAGCTGCTGTTAACGGTAATGCATGTAATTATCGTAATAAGTATGGGACACATTTTGAGCCTCCTCACATGCTCTTTCTTTCTTACCAGTTTCTCCTCTGTGGTGGGACATTTTCCACTTCCTTTATTTTTTAATTTTTATTTTTTAGAGATTATTTCTTTCCTCGAGACAGAGAAAGAGAGAGAGAGAGAGAATGGGCAGGAGGGGCTGAAGGAGAGGGAGAGAAAATCGCAAGCAGACTCCCACCTGAGCCGAAAACCAGAGTTGGGTGCTTGATGGACTGGGCCACCCAGGTGCCCCCCACTTCCTTTAAAGCATTTTCCCTTCATTATTCTTTGTGAACGTCCAACTTTGATAGTGTCTGAAATAGGGTCGGTGCTAGCTAGGTCTCCTCCTAAAGCCTAGTCTGACATTCTCAAATAGGAATTTTGCAGCATAAAGGATAAGGTGACCTTGGGCTTTTGATGTATTTTAGCCATAACTATTTCAAGAATTTGGTCCCAGTTTGGGTAAAAAACTGAAACAGCTGCCCAGTCCACCTATACTTTGAAAATTTTAGTTTACCCCAGATTACATTTGGAATTTAGTTTGACCTGCTGTTGACTGTTCATCTGCAGAAACATCCAGGGGGTGCCTGGGTGGCTCTTTCAGTTAAGTGTCTGCCTTCCCCTTAGGTCATGATCCCAGGGTCCTGGGATCCAGTCCCAAGTCAGGCTCCCTGCTCTGGGGAGAGTCCGTTTCTCCTTCTTCCTCTACCCCGGCCCCCCTCACGCCCCTGCGTGTGCACACACTCCCTCTCCTCTCTCTGTCAAATAAATAAAATCTTAAAAAAAAAATCCAGGTTATTTCCCTTATAGCTCATGCATTTTTGAAGGTGCCCAGAAATCATCCATCTTTATCTTTTTCTTTATTGAAAGATGATCTTTCAATTCTCTTTCTCAGATAATCGAAAAATATTTACATTTCACATATGTACGTGACGTTGCAATAGCAGACGTGTATAAATTAGTAAAATGAGTATCAACAGTGGTTTCTTACCTATATTCCTTTCCAAGGCCATTTTATATTGTACCTGTTCTCCTACCCCCTTTGTGTTTGGAGCCGCCCCTTGAGCATGGTAGCGTTGGGTGTCAGGCCCAGAGAAAGGAGGGCTCCGTGGGGCAGCCTAGGTGACACCCCTTGCTCTTCTGGTTGTGTAAGGAGCGCCTTTTGAATGTGATTTTTGTAAAATTTAATTTACTTACCTGAGAGTGAGAGACAGACGGGACAGAGCACAGGCAGGGAGGAGGGGAGAAGCCGGCTCTGCGCTGAGCAGGGAGCCGGATGAGGAGCTCGAGCGCACCTGGGGCCCGACCGGAGCCGAGGCAGACGCTTACCCACCAGGCCGCAGGTGCTCCTCCCGTGTGAGCTTAAGGCTGTTTGCACGTTTTCGTCTGCGTCAGGCAGTCAGGAGCTGCTCTCCCGGAGAAGCGCCTCGGACCCCAGCCACGTGGGGAGGCAGGAGTGACGGGAAAGGCTTGATTTCCCTCCGCCCGGCATAGCCCGTGCCAGGGCACCCCATCCTTGTTCTCCCAGATCCACGGCCCTTTGTTGAGTCGCGGCCCCTTGACCTTGCACCACTGGCTACGGTGTCTTACTGTCCTGTGGATCTTCCCAAAGTCAGCGCCTGCTTCCCTTCCGGAAACCCTCATGGGCTCCTGTACCGTGGGCGTGAGCTCCCAAGTCCTGTGGCTGCGTGTGCGAGCTCTGCGTGGTGCGGCCTCCCCTCCCCAGCCCCGCACCCCCGCGAGCTCCCGCGCCAGCCTCCCCCCAGCCTGGCCCTTCGGTCTCCTCCCCCCACTCCTACCCGGCCCCACTGTGACCCGGAGGCCACCCAGGCTCCTCGGGGCTGTCCGGGGCCAGCGCTCACGTCACTTGTCCTGTTCTTCTGCCCCTGGGGCACGGCCCCCGTGTGATCCTGTCACTCCTCCAACCGCGGGGCCTCACGTTCCTGTGCGAAGCTCTCTAACGGGATGAAGGCTTCTGTAGGTCAGGACCTGCTCCCTGCAGAGGCCTGCGGGGTGACGAGGCCGGAAGGCCTGGGCGTTTTCAGTCTTGGTGACTCCTTTTAGTAACTGACTCCAAGGTGGACCCGGCGAATGTCATAAAGGGCATTTCTGGCTCTTCTCAGAATGTCCTAGGGCTGTGGATGTCCGGGGCTGAGGGTAGAGGTCCGGACAGGAGATCCAGGAGATCCCTTCATGGTGCCCGTATCTCCTCTGCGGCAGTCAGAATTCTGCGCGTGCACTAGTGTTTATTTCGAGAAGCTCCTAGGACAGCCGGGCCCTGAAGCCCCCGAGAGGTTGGTGGCGTCACAGAGCGTGCAAGTGCTTTCTCACGGAGAAAGCGAGAAAGCTGACGTGAGGTCATGTTGCTGAGACTTCGCTATTATTTCTCTCGTTTCGCTTTTGGGAAACTGAGCCTCTAACGGGCTCTGTACCGCCCAAGGCCCCTCCCAGCACCCGATGCCGGGCTTTCCCGCCCGGCGTTCTTTCTCCTTCTTGCCTTAGAGGAGCGACTCACTCCCTGAGCAGGTCCTGCGTGCCCACCGCGCGGCCCCGACGTGCGGGCGGTGAGCCAAGCAGCCGCGATTCCCATTTCCCTGACGGACGCTCCTCTGCCTTGGGTGCACAGGAGGGGGGTAGAGCAAAGGGAGGCGGGCTGTCGGGCAAGACGAGGTGGACGGCGCTCCGTGGCGCCTGTTCCTCGAGGGCTCTGGGCTGGGAGCAGGTGCACCGTGGCCCGCGAGCCGGCTGTCCGCGTAGACCTCTGATGTGGCTGACGGTGCGGCCCAGAGGCCACCCGACGGCCCCGCTCCCCTGAGGTGACCGGCCTTCCCTGCGCGGTGCCCTCGGGTCGGAGGCGGGTGGTTGTCTGATGCAGGGCAACAAGGACCAGAAAGCTTCTTCACGGAGGGCGACAGCTGGCCTGGCCCTCCCCGCGCCCCCCGAGCTCCGGGCCCAACGGGCCCCCCGACTCTCGAGCTCCCGCTCGCACCCGACCATCTCGGGCCGCTGTGGCTGGAAGACGCGCAGCCAGTTCCCTGTCAAATCCCGGACCGCTTGCTCGTTTGTTTGTTCATTCATTCATTCATCCATTCATTCCGAACCGTCTTAAACTGAAGCCGGAAGTTTGGTCCCCTGCCACCATAATGTTTTCCTCATGGAAACCTCTGTGGCATGATAACATGTTCATTAGTGGAAGGTGTTTCTCTCTGGAGACTCCGAGCAGGCTCTGTGACTCCTAGTTTCTAGATCCCCGATGAAAATTCACGTATCGCTCCCCCCCCCCCCACGGCACATCTCGGGCTCAGAAGCCAGTTTTGAAAAGTCTGTTTGTGATGCCGAGCACACGTCCGTACCCGCGTACGTAGTGGCCTCCAGGATCACGTCTTAAAGGGAAAAGTTTGGTTCTCAGCTGAGCAAGTTTCTTCCTGCAGGCATGTGGTGTGACGGGTCTTTGACAGGCCCTGGGAAGCTCTGCAGCCTTCTAGAAGAGATCCATGTCATCCTAAAGGAGTGGCGCTGAGGCCTCAGCCCTGAAAATAGTCTGACGCTTCATCCCCAACAAAGCACGACGGTTGGAACCCGCGTGGGAAGCCCCGTGTAGAGAGGGTGTGTTTAGGGTGGGTGGCCAGGGGCACCCCCTTGGTTGTTGAAATAAGCTTGGTCTATTGCTGAGACCTGTTTGGCGGTAGGCCAGGGTAGCCAGGGCGGAGGGAGCTGTGTGGGAGTTTGCCTAAGCAGGGGTCAGCAAATACCAGTCCCGGTCCAGTCTGGGCCAGCTAGCAAAGCAGAGATAATGGAGACAGAGCTCAGGAAAGCATGTAGGGTCCCGGACTTCAAGGACGGGAGAGGCAAGAATGTGTCCTGGGGCTGCTGTGGGGCTGAAATCCGTACAAAAGGGAAAGGGCCCTGCTGTACCGTCCCCAGGAGGGGCCTTGTGGCTGCCCGCGGGGTCCAGGATGCGCTTCCCCACCGGCTCCAGCCTGTCTCAGGGATCCCAAGTCCCTACATGGAAGCGAATGCTCATTCACTCAATCAGCATTATTAAGCATCCGAGATATGAGTGAGGTGCTGTGGATACAAAGCTGGAAGTGTCCTTAAGGGTGCACAGCCTGCTATGGGAGCCAGACCAATAAATGACTACAAAAGGGAGAGAACTTGCATGAAAAATATGGGAGATCCTGTGAGGTGCCTGGGTGGCTCTGTCGGTTGAGCATCTGACTCTTGATTTCAGCTCAGGTCACAATCTCAGGGTCGTGAGATCGGGCCCCACATTGGGCTCTGCGTTGAACGTGGAGCCTGCTTAAGATTCTCTCTCTCCCTCTCCACCTCCCCTCCTCTCTCTGTCTAAAAATAAACAAAAATCCTAAAAGCTTATTTAAAAAAAATGGTAGGAGATCTAGAAAGAGCGCATGTTATCATTTGCCCTGGGTAGCGTGGCATTCCCAATGAATCAGCGGTACTGCTCGCATTCCTAGAGGCGTCTGTGTTCCTAGAGGCGTCTGAGCTCGGGTCCCCGGTGGGGAAGGTGCTGTGGCCAGATCGGGGGAGGGCGAGCAGCCCTGCCTCAGGAGCTAGAAGATGGGACGGTCTTGAATGATGAATTTGCCGCTGACGTAAGGAATCGGGTTCTAGGCCCAGGGAATCATTTTCCCATCAGAAGAAGCCGTGTCGATTCCGTCGTTCAACATGTTTCTTGAGTGCCAGGTACTAGTTCTCTAGGTACAAAATCTCATCCCTGTTGGGCTTATGTTCTAGAAGGGAGGGAGACGGTAAGCAAGAGAAGTAAATAAAATAAATGATGGTTTAGATGGCGTCGGGCGCTCTGGAGGGTAGTGGGGCTTCCTCCCTGCCACTCTCATGTCCCCTAATGTTCCGTAATTCCCAGCGTGGGTGTAGAGAGTGGCCCGTGTGGACTGAGGGAAGAGGATGTGTACAGAGGCTCACGTTCCCAGCGTTGGATTCTTTCTACCCGAGCTCAGCCCCTTCACACTTTCTGTTGTATGAATGTGCTTCTCAAAGGTTTAGACAAAATTTGAATTCTTCATTAAGGTATGAGTTCACCACGCAGCTCTTTTATTTTAAAGGTGATTATTTGTTGTTGTCCGGTTGTCCAGGCATCTTAACTTGTTGGCTCTCTGTTGCTTTGATCTGAACTTCCTCTTAGGTGATTAAGATTCGGGAAGCAGATAGACCGGTTTTGCTCTGTGCCAGCTCCCCACCCCCATGTTTTCCACATTCAGGGTCCTTGGGTAGATGTGTACATTATTATTATTATTAATTTATTTTTTAAGATTTACTTATTTATTAGAGAGCACATAGGGGGGGGACAGAGGTGGGGCCAAAGGAGAGGGAGAGGATCTCAAGTGGACTCCGCCCTGAGCACTGAGCCTGGCCTGGGGCTCCATCCACCAATCCTGAGATCATCACCCTCATGAGTCGGGTGCTCAACCGACCGAGCCACCCAGATGCCCTTAGATGTGTAATTAGTAAGAAAGTGCAAGTTATTTTGGAGTCTTGTTTTTTTAGTCCTTAAACCTGATTGCCTAAAAGGTCAACATTGAGACACTCACTCCTGCCATCATTTCCCGTGTCACTTCTCTGTTTGTTTTAAACCCTCATGGCTTCCAAGCAGGTGTCGTGTGTTTTCTCCAACACCATATGTTTGGTTATTTTCTGACACCAACGGGGGGGGGGGGGGTCTAACAGTTCTCTTCCACCCTGACACTACCCAGAGTAAGTGCGGATTTCCCAGGTCAAGGGCTCAGCCCCTCAAGACAGCCCGGCGTCGGATGCCTGCCGCCAGTGGAGTGCCCAGGCTACCCACGCTTCTACCCAGCTGATTACACATGTGAGGACTTCCACGGTCTTGCTCAGGTTCCGTAATTTGCTAGAATGACTCCTAGAACACAGGGAACACTTTGTTTTCGTCTGTTGATTTATTAGAAAGGCTACAACTCAGAAGCAACCAAATGGAGGAAATGCAGAGGGCCTAGTGTGAGGGAGGACGGGCGTACAGTCTCCACGCCCTCTCTGGGCAGCCAGCCTGCTGTCCCCACCCCGCAGCTTCCTGAGCTGAGTCTCCTTGCTCAAGAGCTTTTATAATCCAACCTGAAGCTCCTCCTTCCCCTCCTGGAGCTGGAGAGGTGAGACTGTGTGTTCTCACCCTTTAATAATGCCTTTGGTCCTTCTGGTGACTAGCCTGGTCCTGAAGCTACCCAGAGGGTCCCACTTTGGGTCACCTCATTAGCATAAACTCAGGTGTGGGTGAAAGGCACTTGTTAGGAATAACAAGAAACATTCCTATTGCTCAGGAAATTCCAAGGGTTTCAGGAGCTCTGTGCTAGGAATCAGATACAAAGACCAAATACATTTCTTATACCGCGGATGTGGACTTGTGTGTACTGTATTCTTGAGCGTTCGCTTCCCGAAACCAAGTTAATGCTGGAGTTTTCGGTGTGGTGCCCTGGAAACCGGAATTTTCCAAGAAATATCTTTCTTTTTCCAAGAAATATCTTAAGGGTGGTTCACCAGTTCAATTCAATAAACACTGAGTGTCATAAAGACCCGACTGTCAGCCCCCCTCTCGGGCACCCGCTCCAAATGGGTCCTGGATCCTCTCCAGCCCCTCTTGTTGTCCTTAAGGACATCACCCTGCCGTTATCTCCCCTCTCCACTGTATTCTCAGCTCTTCCTTCTGGCTTTTCCATTCCTGCTGACAAACACGCTGTAATATTTCTTGAGATTCCAGCTATCACACCATTTGTTTCCCTCGATTACAAAACTCTGAAAAAGTTGCCTACACTTGTCGTGTTGGACTTTTATCTCCTCCCTCAACTACAAGGTCACTCCCATGTGACCTCCATGTTGTCCAATCTGTGAGTTTTGAACCCTTCTGTTCCTTTAGTTATCAGTAACATTTGACAGTATGACCAATTCCTTCCCCAAACCTGTTCTTAAGATTTGGCTTTCTGGCCTCCATACCTTCCTGTTTTCCCCCAGCCTGCCGGCTGCGCCATGTCTGGCCTCCTCTGCATGCACCTTTTCCTCCACCTCTGAATGTTGGAACGTCCAAGGGCCTGCTCTTGGGCCTTTACTTTTCTCTTCTGTAGGCATTAGATGCATGAACCCATGTGGGCTTTAAATAGCCCTGATGTGCTGATGCACCCAGAATTAGGTCTCTAGCAGGACTTCTCCCCTGACCTCCCAGCGGTTAAGCCACATTCAACTCTTCAGTGTCTCTTTGGGTGTCCAAGAGGTGCTCGAACTTCAGTGTGTATCAAACCAGACTTCAGATGGCCCCAGTCCCTCTCCTTTTTCCCGTCTCAGCCTGTGGCAGCACCATTCCTTGGCTGCTCATGCCACACCCTTTCTTTTCTCTCCTGCCTCACATTCAGCCCATCATCAGGTCATCTTGGCTGTCCTTTTATACACCCAGTCTTACCACCTCCATTGCCACCATCCGGTGTTGCTTAGATTATTGGAGGAGCCTTCTAACTGGTCTCCTTCGTTCACTTCTGCTGTAGTCTCCTCCTCCCACACCTCAAATGTGGGGAAAAGCCACTGGCTAAAGTGTTTTTCTTGAGGATGCCCATCATACTGTTTTTCTTTGCTGCTCAGAAACCTGTAGTGGCTCACGTGTGTCCTGCGGAGCTCCACTTGATGTGGGCACTGGCCAACCGGCACATATATTACCTCTCACCCCCTTGTTCCAGTCACACTGGTCTCCCTGCTGCTCCTCTGGCATGAAAGACACTCTGCACTACTCTTCTCCCATCTAGGGGCTGATTTGTTCTCTCACTTCAGTTAGGAAATATCTTAATTATCGGTGCAAACACTACCTAAAATAGCAGTCCCTACCCCAATCATGCACAATCTCCTTAGACCATTTTACTTTTCTTTGCTAATCATTATCTGATGTGTTTTTCTGGGTGTTCATTCATTGATGTCTTTCTCGTTTGTCCCCTGGACTGGAGTGCCATCTCCGTGAGAGCAGGGGGCTTTGTTCATTTCGCATATCCACATGGCCACAGCAATTGGAATAATGCCTGGCAAAGGGCAGCCGCTCCATAAATATTGGTTGGGTGAGTGGATGAATGAGTGAATTTGGGGGGGGGGGCTACCATTTATGTGTAGAAACCATGCTTAAAAGATTCACATGGCCTTTGCCTTCAAGAATTTTCCAGGCTACTTGGAGGGAGTAGGGAATGGCTGCGTAAAAGGGTCATTTTAATATAATAGCATACGTGCAATGACAGAGAATAAGTCGCAAGTACAGAAAAATTGGTGTGTCCCGGGATTCCGAAGGTGCCAGCTATGCTGAGTCTTGAAGAAGGAATTAGCCAGAGGTGGCTGCTGCGGTATAGTGACCAGCTGTGGAGAAGATGAAGCCAAAGGCCACTTTGGTCTAGGACACAGTGAACCAGGGAATCTTAGGAACGGGAAAAGGTTTTTGAGTTGAGATGATAACTACATGTAGAACCTCTTCTCTTTTTCTAAATAAAACATTCAGATACCAGTCTGCTCAAATATTTGGGAGGATTAAAGGATTACGCAGGTTACTCCAAAGTGATAGGAGGAGGCTTTGAGATGAGGGTAGTACTTAACAAAAAAATGACAAGCTTATATGCATGGAAAGATTGTCATCTTGCATTTTCAGTCACCAACTGGGAAAATTTTTCAGATTTGTTAAATACGCCTAAATATGTATATATATATATACATATACACACATAAATATGGTGTTTTAACGAATGAGTGGTGAATGACTGAATGTTGGAATGACTTATAAGTGGAAACAGATGTTAATTCATTATGTTTTATGACAGAACTAGTTGCTGTCCGTGATGAATCAGGTTATTCAGGAAGAGGAACATGTAATACTATCAAAATCAAAGTACGGATTTTGAGCCATCATTGACTTTTACAAAGGATGCACACTCCTTTGGATATGAAGCCCTTCCCTTAGGATAGTGTTTTGTGTCTGGATGCATGAGTGTTCAGCTTGAGGTCGGAAAATTATATCCTCAATTACATCAGGAACACCCTAAGCCTTAGAGGTGGCTTAGCCTGATTAAAAAATGATTAGCAATAGAGGAATAAATTAGAGTGTATACCTCTTCTATTAATCTTTTTCCTTCAGCCCACTGCAACAGCAAAAATTAGAAAGCATGTGGAGGGAGGGAGGATTTGGCTGGTGTGTACCATGGCTCTGTCTGCCTTTGGGAGACGCATACAGGTGTACGCTTCAGGTTGCCTGCTGAAGACCTTAGATGGCCATTAGAGGAGTCCATCTCCACTTTCATCTTCTATATTTTTATGAAGTATATATCTCTAAGGGCTCTTGGATGTTTCTTGAGGTATTGCCAGGTTTTAAACCATTGCTTTAATTGCTTTCAGAAGACATATTCTCATACTCCTGCACCCTACCTCACATTCTGTCCTACAGTGTTGTCACCGCTTCTGTCTGTATTTATAATTACCTTGGCATTATTAAGAATAGAGGCTTTACATAATTTGCCCATGGAAATAACATTATGCACAAAAACCAGGAGGGGGATCCCTGGGTGGCGCAGCGGTTTGGCGCCTGCCTTTGGCCCAGGGCGCGATCCTGGAGACCCGGGATCGAGTCCCACGTCAGGCTCCCGGTGCATGGAGCCTGCTTCTCTCTCTGCCTGTGTCTCTGCCTCTCTCTCTCTCTCTCTCTGTGACTATCATAAATAAATAAAAATTAAAAAAAAATTTAAAAAAGTGTTCCTGAAGTATAAAGATGTTAAGAGATAAATTATAAAATGAGCACGTGAGGCTATTTAAGATTACGTGATACAGGTGAGTCATTGCCATCTGGTTACTCATTGCCTGGAACATGGATAAGGAAGGAGGAAGTGTGGAAATGTGTACGGGTGTTTGTTGGGCATTGTTCCTAAAGCCAATAGAAAATGGCATATAATGCTTTGCATATTTGCTTCCTTTTCATAATGTGACATAATTTTCACGATTGCAGTATTGTATCTGATTGTGAATGCCATTGCTTGTCTTATGGGCACAGTTAAGGTGGCTCAGTGAATCTTAAAACTAGAAAATCCTTGTCACCTTTTTTTTTTCTATATATATTCAGGGACTTTCACTTTCTTCAGTGTTTGCATATATCTGGCATTGATCTTGAATAGGACTTTTACAATTAAAATCAATCCTACGTGGTTGGGCTCTCTGCATGGAGCCTGCTTCTCCCTCTGCCTGTGTCTCTGCCTCCCTCTCTCTCTCTCTGTATCTGTCATTAATAAGTAAATTAAAAAAAATCAATCCTATGTGAAAATTTTGGCTGTGGAAATAGAGAAGTGGAGTTTGCATAAAATTGTAGCTGGTGATCACTTGGTTGTGAGCGCTCTTTCACTGGGCCGCTTCCTCCCTGCTTCGCTGTTTCTTTCATTTCTCCTTCTTTCCATTCGCACTGGCCTTTGTTTTGTTCCCTTCACTCCTTACCTCTCCACATCGTCACATGCTTCTCATCTTTCAAAGTGTATGAGAGGTATACCTGCATTTTGAAGCTTCTCCCCAAAAGGCCACTTCATGGCCCTGACACATATTTTTCCATAGCGTGCATTATGCCATGGTTATATGGCATGTTATTACGCGCTGTCTTATAGATTTCATGAGTTGTTTCCTATTTATGGATTGGATTTATGCCAGAGGAATCATCTTTTGAGCAGAGACTATACGTAATGCTTATTTTGTTACCTTAAGATTGGGGGTCTTAGAATCCATCCAGTTTGTTTGCTTATATATGGTTAACTTCAAGTAATACCACAGTAATGTGCTGTGTACATTATAAAACATACACAGTTATAGGGGGAAAAGGATGAATAAAGACATAAAAATAGAAGTTCTCATATTTTATATCCATCTCAGGAAACGCCCTGGGCCCATAGCTCACTTTGGAGACCTCGTGTTAGGTACCATGTTAGGTACTCAGGAAATGCTTATTTGTAGCCTTCAGCAATTCTGCACTGGTTGCTAACAAAATTTCTGGCTGTCTAAATGAAAATGGGGGTTATGGACTGAGTAAGGTCAGTTATGCTTGGGTAACGAACCTTTACATCCCAAGATGTACCACATGAATGTTTGTGTCTCCCTGATGGTCCAGTGTGATGAGGATCAGAGGGTGTCCTCAGAGGCTCTCCTTCAAGTGGTGACACATATCCAGGTTGCTTCTATCTTGTAGTTGCAGTCGCTGCACACATACGTGGCTTTTAGGTTTTCCGTGGTGGTTGAAGAGAGATCACAGTCAGGCCTTGGGCTCTGGTCGGGGAGCACACATGGGCTCACCGAACTGCGAGGGTAGCTGGGAGATGAGTTCTTCCCATGTGCCTGGGAGGGCAGTGGGTGCTGGGATTTAGGAAATCCGCTGCAGGCCTCCTGTTTGCTGGGGTCATCGGTTCTGTGCAAAGCAAGCTTCTGCATGAATTTAAACATGAGCTCAGTAATATAATTTAGAAAGAAAACAGGTCCTCTCAAAGTACTTTCAAATATTTTTTCCTCATCATGACTGTAATCACAGTGCATTTTCACATTTCCACTTTAATCTTATTTGAATGCATTTTATTGTATTAAAGATGTTTTTCTCTTTTTAAAATTTTTTAACTTTTTGTTTATTTTTAAAGTACTCTCTACACTCAGTGTGGGGTGGATGCATTTTAAACTATAAAAGTAAAACTGTTCAGGGCGCCTGGGTGGCTCAGTTGGTTAGTGTCTGCCTTTAGCTCAGGTCATGATCTTGGGGGTCCTGGGATGGAGCCCTGCATGGCACTCCCTGCTCAGCGGAGAGCCTGCTTCTCCCTCCACTGCTACCCCATGCCTCTGCTTGTGTTCTTCCTCTCTCAAATAAATAAAATCGTAAAAAAAAAAAGTAAAACTGTTCACTCATTTTTCGTGTTTCTGTTATTCTTTTTTTCCCACTTGCTATTCAGCATAGAGGCTAGTTGCTTACTGATTTATTAGGAACAAAGGTTTTTATTTGTGTCACATTTCCTTGTTTTTGTTTACAAGAGTAGTTAATATATGATTATTTGAAGATGTGTTTAAATGAAATGCTTTGATAGTTTATGGGAACATATCTGTCTTTGGTGCAACTCCATTATTTTCTTGGAACCAATATGTTTACTGGGGGTTTTAGAAAATTTGATGCTGACCTTGTCTATATTAATTTACATATTCATCTATTGGGAATTGTGGCAAAATAGTCATAACCAGCTTTGAAATTTAAGCCAGTGCAATGTTGATATTTTTTGGATTCAACTCTTCCCAAATGGGTGGTGAATAAATAAAACTGAATTTCCCCCACACTGGAGAGTTTAAGCTGTGCTTAAGGACAACTTGAGTTAATTTCTTTTTCCAAATATGGATGTGAAGGATTCAAAGATGGAAGGTGAAGAAATATTAAAATTTTAGAAATGATTACAGAAGAATTTTAATATTATTTCTGACCAACAGATTTTTTTTAAAGATTTTATTTATTTATTCATAGAGACAGAGAGAGAGAGAAAGAGAGAGAGAGACAGAGACACAGGCAGAGGGAGAAGCAGACTCCATGCAGGGAGCCCGACGTGGGACTCAATCCCGGGTCCCCAGGATCACGCCCCAGGCTGCAGGCGGCGCTAAACCGCTGCGCAGATTTTAATTTTAAGGCAATAATCTTAATTTTCATGGTGGAAAAACCAAAACCCACGTCTTCACCCCCAATATCATGTCACTCTATTTTCATCTTACACAATGTAGATAATGTTATTTCTGAATTTTACTTCCAGATTTATACCAGTTATTCTCTTAATTTTGCTCATAATCAAGTACTTGTAAAAATATTTGAAGTATATCCTTTATATACTTTTCTTGTATCCCCTTAATCTAGAAAAATACTTTTTTTGCCAGTAGTTTTATTGAATATAAAAAGCAAGCTCCAGTTCATATATCTCTATGCATTTATTAAAAAGCAAATTATCTCATGGGTATATATCTTGTTTTACTTACAATACAGTATCTCCTTTTGGGAATAGATTAAATTTTTTATTGTCTTTAAACGGTACAAGAGTGCCAAATTAAATATTTGGCTATTAATGGTTGTAGATCAGTGTACCCAAAGGTATGGTTAAAAATCATTGTCAACCAGCTCTTTGAAGGCATTAAAGAGAGCCCTAAAGTAGCGTGGATAATTAGAATAGGATTCTAACTGATAAGCCAGATGTGCACTTGGATGTTGGGAGCTTTGTACTTACTGTTTTTGGAATGTCCTGGCCCCTTAATTTCTATGTGTGTACCAGTCATCTACCTACCTACCTACCTACCTACCCTACCTACCTGCCTGCCTGCCTATCTTTATATGCCTCTGTCTGTCGTCTCTGTATGTCCTTCTTCCTCACCTCCTTCAGGTCTTTGCTTGGATGTCACCTTCTGATTGTATCCTTTCTGATCCCCTCTCCCCCTTTCTGCCCTGGCCTAGCACTCCCTCTTGTGTGCTTTATTTCTCTTCTCACCACCTTCTGGCAAACTGAACTTTGCTTATTTTCTTTATTGCCTGCCTTCCTCATCCACATTGCTCTGTGGAATATTCCTGATGACCAGAACAGCGGCTGGCCCATGGCAGGCAGGCCGTAATATCATTTAACATAGATTCAATAAGCCTTAATCACATGTTAAAAAAAAAATCTCTCATGTTCCAGGAATTCATATCAAAAGATGAAGCCAAATTGTAAAGACTTTGTCTTCGCTGGATATTCAGTGGAATTTCAAATGGTATAATTTTAAAATATGGGAAACAATCCCTTTAAATATTCACAACAGAGAATGGAAGATAATAAAGTTATTCAAGTATGAGATTTGAGTGTATCTTGAGAATATTACAGCTAAAGATTCAGAGATTAACTTGCACTATCAGTACCATTTCACGCACACGTGGGGAGAACACTGACAAATGTGCATGTACCTGTATGTGTTTTCTGTTTTTTAGACCTTAGCACTAAGGTTAGGAACCATAAAATATTTTTAGGAATCGGGATTCCCTACTCGAATGGCCTTTCACACAGATTGCGGAGAGGCCCACCTGGAGTCCGAGTTCACAGCTCTGAGACCTCCCGAGAGGTACACCTTGCTTCCAAATGCTGTAGATTCTCTTCTCTGCCACTGCGCCTGCTGGTGGCATTCAGAGAGCTCCTGCGAGGGTCACTGGGCATCATTCTAGGACCATCACCGAATTGGTTGGATTCGGTAGCGTGCCAAGGTCTCAGCGGCAAGAGAGACGCAGAGGGAAGCGCTGAGGGCCACTTCCACGGGTTTTTTTTTTAGGCTGCGTTTTTACCCATTTGAGTTATGAAGATTTAACGTGTGAGTTTTTCTGAATATTTATTGGTTTACTCATCTGACCAAAATGTTGAGTGCCTCTCCTCTGCAAGTCTCAGTGACTTTCTTGGTGTGGACAATCTGTCCCAAAAAACGTAAATTTTGGCACATTAACTCTGTGCCTTCCTCTAGGGCAGAGATTTTTTTTTTTTTTTGTTCGAGGGGCAGAAGGGGTCTGTGATGAGTGTGAGTCTTAAAAGGGCCATGGTGGTGAGAGAGGCTTGACCTTGAGAGTCTGGCGAGCAGAGACAGCCTCGTTTTCATTCCTACACCCTCTGCTGCTGGGCCAGCCCTGGCGGATTGTAGGTACTCTGTAGCCAGTGGCTACCATACTCAGGAAGGAAATTGGGATAAATGTTATGATTTGCTCAAGGGGAACCTAGAAAAGAGCCTGCAGAACTCTTTTGGAGAAGAGAGGTCATATCAGGTTGGTCTCTAGGAAGGGTAGGAGCAGGATATTCTTAGCAGCGAGCCTGCAAATGACTAATTGCTTCTGAGTTTGAGAACTAGCAAGGATCTGGAGTGTTACTAGTGCAAACAGAATCACACTTTGCCTTTTTTTCTAAAGCAGAAGATTTTGGATGATCACTTGCCTGTGTCTCCAAATAGAACCTATACAGTCCAGCACTAGAGAGAACTGCCGAATACTAAAACGAACCTAAATGAAGAATTTCAGCTAGCAAGTGTAAAGTAGAGACCCATCTCTCTTTTCCTTTCTTCCTCCAGTATTTTAGATCTACGGAGCCCTTTCTTGTGGAGATAGGAATGTGCACTAACATAGGCATGCTTGGGTTTCAGGACTTGATTCTTAGTTTCTCCAAGTTGGGTCTCTAAGGACAGTGTCTTTATCAGATAACTCCCCCCCCCCCCCCCCGTTGCAGACGTCTGGTAATAAATACTAACTGCCTGCTTGCAGGTCCCAGTGTTTCTTTCTCTCAAATAATTTGCGATCTGAGCACGTGACAGTCAGTGCAGCTACTTTCTTGTGGCCACCTTGCGGACATGTAACATGGCTTAAATCCTTGAAGGCAGATGTTTGAGGGCTCTGTCTTTGAGTTAACTTTGGAGCTGTGCTTTTGTGGGATGGAATGATAGAGGAGCTGTAGCAGACCCCCTTCAGAGTGTTAGGGTCCTTTCTCTGGGTCAGCTCTGCAAGTTGAACCTTCTTGCAGCAGCATTGCTGTTGCATCATTTCCTGTGAAAGCGCTGGGCCGTGCTCTGCCAGAGTGGTGGCGAGCCAGGGAAGCTTGTCAGGAGGGAGGGACCCATTCACATTTTAGAAGGAGGAGGGGTACAGGGAAGCCAGCCTGAAGGCCGAGTGGCATGTTATTTTTGGTTTACCCATTCTTATGTGGCCACTTTGAAGTCATCTTAAAAAGGCAAACATTTTAACATTAAAAGAAAAAAAAACAACATGTGAAAAACAGTAACTACTGTGCAGAACAGACCTCCTGGCATCTTGAGCCCTCCTTACCTTATCATGGAGTCCTTTCCCTTGGGTGGGGACCAGAACTGGGGTAAGGGAGGGAGTGGGAATGAGAACCATCTGGAAGACATACCCAACAGGGAGTAGTCATCCTTTATTTACAACCCTGGGTCTTCTCAGAGAGGGCTGTCAGTCATCCCAAGCCCAGAGCCTGCCCTTTAGGGGACCGGGGTGGGGAGTAAGGAGAGAAGGTCAGCCAGGAGGGGTTCTATCTCTATGATAGATTTTCCATCCTCTGATTTCCCCCTTCAATTACTGAGGGATTTTTGGTTTTGTTTTTTAAGATTTCTTTATTTTAGGGAGGGAAAGAGAGAGAGAAAGAGAGCACAAGTGGGAAGGGGCAAGGAAGAGAATCTCAAGCAGACTCCCTGCGGAGTGTGGAGCCCAATGCAGGGCTCCATCCCAGGACCCTGAGATCCTGACCTGAGCTGAAACCAGGAGATGGACACTTAACCAACGGAGCCACGCAGCCACCCCAGTCACTGAGTTTTTTAAAAAAATCAAGACAAGGATTTGACTGTGTAATAATGGACTCATTTGTGTTCCTTATGGAAATCCAGAGGAAAGGTTTCTGCATTTTGTCTATGTCCTGAATTTGCAAATTTCATTTGAATAGATTTTAAACCCCATATTAAAACCCTGCGGAAGGGCAGCCCGGATGGCTCAGCGGTTTAGTGCCCGCCTTGGGCCCAGGGCGTGATCCTGGAGACCCGGGATCGAGTCCTACATCGGGCTCCCTGCATGGATCCTGCCTCTCCCTCTGCATGTGTCTCTACCTCTCTCTCTGTCTCTCATGAATAAATAAATAAAATCTTAAAAAAAAAAAATCAACCCTGGGGGTGTGGGAGGGAAGGGAGCCTATGGGCCACTAGGATCACTTTAGTTCGGTCCAGACTCCTAGGAACTCCTCAGACACATGCCTAACACTTCTCTCTGTTGCCTGAACAATTTAAGTGTGTGATACTTAAAATTGAGGGTACTCGAGACCCCTGGGTGGCTCAGTGATTTAGCATCTGCCTTCGATTCAGGGAGTGATCCTGGGATCCTGGATCGAGTCCTGCATCAGGCTCCTTGCAGGGAGCCTGCTTCTCCTTCCGCCTGTGTCTCTGCCTCTCTTTCTGTGTTTCTCATGAATAAATAAATAAAATCTTTAAAAAAAAATTGAGGGCACTCCATAGAATCGTAGTTCTGGAAGACAGGAATCATAGAGCCTTGCTTTGAGCTCTAACAAATTTTCTTTTACAGAAGCGAGCTTTAATACTTTTTGTTACAGAAACACATAAAAGCAAGACGTCAAATCTGGCTGCACTGAGGCTAGGATTAGGGATGGAGAAAGAGTCATTGTTATAAAAATGACATTATATTTTGATGGCTTGTGAAAATGTCTTGCCTGGATATAGAAGACCACTTTAAGAGTTACTGAAGCTCAGGCCAGAAATGAGGAGCTTGCCTAAGGCAATAGAAAATTGATAATGAGGAGGAGAGGAAGGGAGGTGGAGTTGAAAGGTATTGGGAACCTGGATTAAAGAGTCAAGGAAAACTTTAATTAAAAACAAAATTTGTCCTCGTACCAGTTGGCCTCGTGCTTCAGGGAAAGGTTTTGTTGTTGTTGCTTTCAAGTAAGCCACATAGACCAAATGACTTGTCCTCACATGACTAGATTATTATCTAGTTAGATAGTACATGATTTCTCTACATGGAGTGTGTGGGACTAGGGATGATACCACTTGTATTCCTCTGCCGGACACACAGAACACTTAGTGAATAAATGAATATTGAATTCTCTTAAAATTATTTCCAAAATGCTTCCTCTCTTATGGTATGATGTGTATTTAGCTAATAACCGGAAGTCTTATTATGATAATTTGTTTTTACCTATTCACTTCCCTTTCCCCATAATAATGTGTGCAAACCCAGATGTTTCATTGCGTATCCACAGTGGCATGTATATATGTGCATGTGTCTGTTATCAGGCATCTCGTTAATATTTGTTGATTTCATTGAATTTTGCATCCACTCTATGAAATGGGGGCAGATCTCGCTTTCCAAAATGTAAATTGATTTGTGGCCTTGATTCTATAGCATGAACATGCAAACTCGGCCACAGCTAGCCTTTCAGGCCTTTATTGAGGGTCTGCTTCGTCCCAGACACTATACCCGGTGCTTTTATTTATTTGTTTGTTTGTTTATTTATTTTTAAGATTTATTTTTATTTATTTATGATAGAGACACAGAGACAGAGAGAGGCAGAGACACAGGCAGAGGGAGAAGCAGGCTCCATGTAGGGAGCCCGACACGGGACTCAATCCTGGGACCCCAGGATTGCACCCTGGGCCAAAGACAGGCACGAAACTGCTGAGCCACCCAGGGATCCCCCTACCTGGTGCTTTATAAGCACCCCCCTCACCCCCCACAGTTCCATAGACTGGAAGCACAGACCAGAGCTGGAAGAGGTTGGGAACCATCCACGACTACCCCCTCCCTCTCCTCTGAGCATTAAAAAACAATCAACAAACCAAAGCAGTGTGTACTTGGGGTTCCCATTCTGATGCTATCTCCATCCAGTGCTTTCTGTGAGAACCACAGCCAGATTTCTCTGCCCTTCTTCAGTCCCTGGTGCCCAGTGGGCCCCCCAGCACAGCGTCCTCTACTGTGGACATGCCTCCCTATGTCTCTCGCTTCTGCGGGAGGAAGGCTGGGCTCAGCTTCATGCATCCCGGGTGCACAGCGGGCACTGGGGGACGTCGGATCTAAACAAACAGGTTTACATTTGAGTGCTGTAAACCTGCAGGGTTCATGTCACCGAACAGACTGGACTTTTTGGAACGTTGATGTGAGAGATCAGAGAATCTGTGCCAAGTTAGACAAAGACACACTGAGTGACATAGAAAGTGGCGCATCTTTAGGCTCATAAATCAGTGAGGAACCTCTATCTGGAAAATCGGTTACCATCCTGAGAATTGGAAGTCATTCTCATTACTTTAACGAATAAAACATGAAGGTCTAAGGGTAATTAGGGAGGCTTTTGGAGTAATTTCTCTTCGGATAAGTTGTTCCAGGATTTGGTTGCCTGTAAAACAGTCATAACAACGGACTATGAAATTAGTTGAAATAATCTATTTTCCAAAAAGCTTAGAAACAGTTGTGTTGAGAATTTGTTTAGATTGTGTTTACCTTGGGCAGGAAAGGCTATTTTTTTATAGATTATAACTGCGTAATTATTTTTATGAGCCTTGGGTGATTGTTAGTATTCTTTTGTTAAAAGGTATACTAAAAATACTCAAGGGGCTTACTGAATTTGAGTGAAGAGCCCAATTGTCTCTTTGTTCTTTCCTCTAAATCAGGTGTGTTTTGTTAATTTCTGGACAGGGGAAGTGACATAATTTCCTCTTTGCTGTCTGTGTCCTCCCAGTTTCTGGCCTTGCATATGTCCTGGAGTTCAGATTTTGCAGCTTTCCATGGCATCCCTTTCTCCATAAAAGTCATTTTTTTCCCTTTTCTGAGTCTTTAGGAGATTGCTGATGTGCTCATTACCTTCTCCCACCTCCATTTTGGGGGACTTCAGTGTCTTTCCTTTTAGATGTTAAGCTTCTGAGGACAGATTTTCTTAAGCATTGTCACCCATGCAGTGAGTACGATGCCTCTTATCTCATCTTATCTCATGGGTATCTGTGAACTTCTGGGGAACCCTGACCTTGTGGATGTTCTCTATCCTCCACACACACTTCCATTTTACTCATTAGGGGATCGGTTCACTCTTGAATAGTAGGAGCCATTCATTCTTCATTAATTTGTGAGATAAGGTCCTGCAGCAGCAAACACCCAACGAAGTGGAATCAGCCTCCTTGCTTCTGGATGCTTGCCAAACCCAAAGCAGGATGCTACCCCACTGGAGGGCTTTCCCCCGTGGCATCTCATGCTCCGGGTACCATTTTCAGAAGGAAGTCCTGAGCTGCACAAGGGATTTGTGCTAAATTCCAAAGAGCAGCTTCCAGGCCCTGAAAGCAGATGTTTCCTCCTTGCTGCTTTCATATCCTAAGTCCAGTCCTTTTCCTTCCTGGCATAATGTAGTCTCTCTAAACCACTTGTCTCTTCCTAATGCATATCTCCAGTACCTGGCCTTGGCAGTCCACCTTTGGAAAAGTTATCACCCCTTGGGCTCAGCCACCTTTGTTATCAGTCTCCAGAAGTGACTCTGGGCTGACTGGCCCTGGCCGGGATACCCATGGGGATCTGCATTGTGATTTTGATAATGGTGAGGTGCAGAGGGTCAGAAAAATGTGAGTATACCCTAAAGCTTCTTCATCACAAGAGGACCATAAATAAAATTTCTAGAATCTTGAAAGAAGATAACCTCTTGAGTGCTCATTATTGTTTTGAATTATATTCCATAATTAGCTTGTGAACTTTTGAAAATAGTTTTGTTTGTGAATTCTAAGAAAAGTTCTTGTCCAGCTACACAGGTTTCTGCTTTTCCTTAAAACATTGTAACACAAGTGAACCATTCTATATATACAAGATATTCAAATACTGTGATTTTTGTCACCTTAGTGATTACATTTGATTGTTAAAGATTAAAAAATATTTTTGAATGACCCATTAGGAAATAATGAAAGACTGGGTAGACGTTGAGGTTGACCCAGGAAATCTATGGAGATTCACAAAAATACTGTGTAGGAGTCTATTCTTCAAAAGCCAATGTAATTATAAAGGAAGAAGAAACTTTTTGTGCCTATTTGTCATACCCTATTTTAAAGCTTGACTTCTGAGCTTTATTTGATACTTTACTTTTGTCACTTCAGAACAGATGTCATCTTAAAATGATTCGTCCCTGATTGGATTATTTCTGTTTTGTAACTAATAGAAACAAGCCCTTTCCAATTGTGTGGCCAAAAGAAAGCAGTGTGGCTACTCATGTTTAGAATGTACAAATGTCTATGAATTAGAAAATTAAGCCTTGATAAAATATTCTTAAAATGATTGTAGCTCATTTTTGTTTTTCTTTTTAAAAAGATTTTATTTATTCATTCATGAGAGACACAGGGAGAGGCAGAGACACAGGCAGAGGGAGAAGCAGGCTCCATGCAGGGAGCCCGATGAGGGACTCGATCCCTGGACCGTGGGATCATACCCTGAGCCAAAGGCAGATGCTCAACTGTTGAGCCACCCAGGTGCCTGTAGCTCAATTTTTAAAGATAATTAAGTCTCACCTGCTCTCTGCCATGTGCTGTGTCATCACGTGGCATCCTTCTTATATGGCAACCAAGGACCTCTTCGAGTTTAAGTGTATTTTAAAAAAGTATAATGTAGTTTTTTTTAACCAATCATTTTGGCTTGGTATATCTTTTCTCATCTTATTTTCTTTCAGACTACCTATATCTTCATATTTTTAAAAAAGATTTTATTTATTTATTCATGAGAGACACAGAGAGAGAAGCAGAGACACAGGCAGAGGGAGAAACAGGCTCCCCCCTGAGCAGGGAGCCCGATGTGGGACGCAATCCTAGGACTCCAGGATCACGACCTGAACTAAAGCCAGGTGCTCAACAACTGAGCCACCCAGGTGCCCTATGTCTTCATATTTTAAGTGTGGTTTGTAGAGGCAACATGTAGTTGGATTTTGCTTTTATATCCATTCTGACATCCTCTGCCTTTTAATTCAAGTATTTTTGTCCATTAACACTTAATGTAGTATCAGTATGGTTGAATTCAGGTCTACCATTTAACAGTTTATTTTCTGTTTGTACCCTCTGTGTTTATCCTTCTTTTCCAGCCCCCGCCCCCCCCTTTTTATTGATTATTTACTTATTTTTTTAGAATTCCATTTTGTTTTTTTTAGTTATTTTGTAGGTCTTATGTTATTATTTTAATCATTGTTCCAGGTATTATAATATATTTTACAGGACTGTTACTGAGTTAATAATATACAACTTTATTATGAAACAGAGGAACCTTGCAGCCATGTAGGCCCATTTACCACCCAACTCCCCCTCAATCCTGTGCTTTGTTTTTCATATTCTTTCCTTTTTTGCTTCATAGTGTACATTTTGCCCATTGATATTTATTTTGAGGAATGGCTTATTTTTGTTCTCTGACTCCTGTTGCTCTGAGGCTTCGATTGTGAGAAATGCTTTCTGATAATGTGGCTCTGAGGGGCTAACTATAGTGTGGAGATGTGTTAATTTACCATGTTTATGCTGGCATAGGACGATAATGCCATAAAACTTTCCAGGATAAAAAGTTAGAGTTCCCTGAAATAAAACTACAAAGGCTTACTTTTCCTGAAGTCTTCCCTTCAGAGGTGAACGTCTGGTGATAGAGCATGATACTCATGTAACAAGCATAATACTAATGTGGCAAAGTGATATTTTTCAAGTAGGTGAACATTTTCTGACTTAAGGATATGTGGTGATGATTGATGTATAGATACCTGTGATGGTGTTTTATAAGTAGAGCCAACATTCTGCCTTTCCTCAAAAATAAGCAGACAAATGAACAAACCTCATGGTTTCCATGTAGAGTGCACCCCGTATGGTTCCCTTTCCTTTTTTCCTTGTCCTTCTTGTGGACTGTCTCAGCCCCTGATCAGATTCAAATGAAGTTAGAAATTGGTGGAACACATGGGGATGAGGAATTTTTAAAAAACGTGTTTTTTTGTGTGTGTTACATAATTTCAGAAAAACCCAGTTTTTAGAGCTGAGCCAGAGCTAGGAAGTAAAGGAATAAAGAGTTGAGATTTGGGATCCCTGGGTGGCGCAGCGGTTTGGCGCCTGCCTTTGGCCCAGGGCGCGATCCTGGAGACCCAGGATCGAATCCCACGTCGGGCTGCTGGTGCATGGAGCCTGCTTCTCCCTCTGCCTGTGTCTCTGCCCCCCCCTCCTCTGACTATCATAAGTAAATAAAAATTAAAAAAAAAGAGTTGAGATTTGTAGATCTCAGTTGCAGATGAGAATTTCGAGACTGGCTGTCTTAAGAGGGGATTAAAGTCAGAAGCAGGATTTCCCTAGTGTGATTCAAAAGTTATTCTAGAATTCAGGGTTGAATGAAAGGGAATACCATTTTGAGAGGTTCCTAAGAAAATGACATGAAAAAAATCAGTAGAAACAGTTACTTAAATTCAAGAAAAGTTTCCTGAGACAAATTTTGTTCTGTTAAACTTTGGCCCACGGAGATGACAAACTAACAAAATGGATTAGACTGCTTCGGGGAAAGATCTCAAGCAACTCTTATGGGAGATCCAGAGAGAGTGAAAAATAGAAGTCTGCTGGGAAGCACATAAGCTTTAGGTGGTGGCGGTGATGTATGTGCTGCGACGTCTTTCCTGCTTTGCATTGTAGATGAAATGAACTTAGAAAGGAAAACTATAGGGTAGAGAGCCTGAAGTTTTGGAGAAAGAAGCCTGGCCCTCACCTTTGATGACCGTGAAAGCAGAACCGCTGCGGAGATGAACATTTTTGAACAGAAAGGAGATGGGGGAGGAACATAAATTCTGGCTAGATAATTTTGAACATGCAACCCAACATTCCGCCCTGACAGAAAATGACAGATAAGCCCCAAACCAAACTCCTGAAACCAAAAAGCAATAAATAACGGCCATTTGGGAATGTGCAGGGAGCTTACCTGGTGTTGGGGGGAGTTTGCGCTCAACGAACGGAACAGCCATGTGGCTGACCTGGGAATGAAGGGAAGGCTTGCTTTCAAGTGTCAGGCCATCTCTATTCTTAGCGCTCAAGTAGAGGACAGAAGAAGTGGATGGAACCGCGCCCTTGATGTGGTTGCCTAAAACCCGTGCTTGCCCCTGTGCTGTCGTCATCGCGTTAGAATAAGCCACTCATTTCTGCATGCGGTAAATAACAATGCTGACATGCTCACAAAATAATGTGAAGCATATGGATCACAAGTGTTTTTAAGTAAGAATTTTTCTAAAGATTTATTTAGGGTCCTTAATTATAGAGTGGTTTGGAAGGCTGGCATGCATGTGGTTTCAGTTTATAGTTATAAATGTTGGCCTTGGTGATGGGTACGTGCTGATGTTGCCAGAGACAGAAAGAACAAGACCGGGAGCAGGGCTTGTGTCCTCCATGGCCTGCCCTTTAGTCATTTTTTTTTAAAAATGAGTCATGATCTGCGTTTACACGAAGTAAGTATACGATCACAGTTCTACTGTGCTGGAGATGGGTGTGCCCGTAGTCCAAGCTAATTTTTCCAGTGCTTCAGTAAATTTTCATGGCACTTTGAAATCAGTGGCTGTCTAGAGTTGCAAAAGAATAGCTCTCCCTTTTGGTCATTATATTAAAATTTACTCCATTAGATGAGTCGAGCCCAGACTGGGGAGGGTGGGGGGACAGTAGTTAAGTATTTCTGTCTGGACAGACAAGAAAAAACTAAGCCTTCAGCTTAAATGCTTTGATGTGAAATAAACCCGTGGCAGGGTCATTTGATGATTTCCTAAAGCCTGGTCTCTGTGTGTGTGTGCATGTGTTATGTCCACATACACACTCAACACACACAGTCATATGTCCTTATTCGTGTTAGAAGTAATTTTGCATCATTTGGGATCTGCTGATGGTGTAATATATAAATCTAACTTGCAGTCTCCGGAGCATAGGAAAGGTGTAGGTTAACGACCCACGAAGGCAGTGAATACATATTCGGAAAAGTTCATTTGTATCCGCCATAATGTATTTTCCTGCATTTCTTGCCACTGATGATAACCATAGTGGCATCTCCGCACTGTTGTCTGGAGGTGAGAGGAACGGGAGAGGGTGTGAGGCTAATAAGAAACCTAAGGGCTACTTTTCTTTCCTGCACGCAGGCCGTAAGTAATGAATTTCCTGATTACCATTCTATGGGCCTCAGTCCGGTAGTGGCTTTGTCAGTGCTTGGAGAGAATTCACTCATTCATCCATCCATATTTCGGTATCGATGGTGTCTTATGTTTGTGACTGCAGGATGGCACAAGGATTAATTAGACAGAAAGGCTGTGCCCTAGAGGAGCTTACATTCTGGTGAGGGATCAGAAGACGGGTGCATTCCTAATTGTAACACACAAAAATTCACACGTTCATTTAGGGCTTTATAACATGTAAAGAGCTTTTATATACTTTTATTTAGCCTTCTAAGCTAAAGTCTGTGGCTCCATTCTTCAGTCTGTACACAAAGAAACTGCCCTTCGGCCAGGGCGAGTGATTTGCTCAAGGTCAGGTGGGTGGTGGGTTGTGGATCTGGGGCCCAGAGAATCCTACGCAGGTGCCTTGGCTCCTGGTCACTGTGTCTTGCTTTCCCTGGTGCACACGGGGGCGGGCTTGTTTTCACCTGGGGGCATCAGAGA
The DNA here is from genome assembly GCF_905146905.1 of Nyctereutes procyonoides. Taxonomy (NCBI): domain Eukaryota; kingdom Metazoa; phylum Chordata; class Mammalia; order Carnivora; family Canidae; genus Nyctereutes; species Nyctereutes procyonoides. Next base: position 1,872,102 of record NW_026575132.1, read on the forward strand.
GTAGGAGAGCGTAGTCTTGGGGGTGAGCAAGGTGCTGGTTAGATAGGGAGTGGCTGAGAGGGATCTGAAGGCAGAGCAAGAGCTGCGTACTGGCCATGGAAATAGGCTAGAGCCACCTGCTACACAAAAATATCCCCTATGCTAGATATTTCCATTATTTTTTCTTTCTTTTTTCTTATTCATACACCAATTCAATACATGCATTTAGAATATACTTATTACGGGCAAGGCATTGGATTCATTGAAATCATGGTTACGGAATAAGGCTCATCGTGGTGGCCGTCCGAGGGTCCCCCACAGGAGTCCACCTAGAAGATAAGATCACAAGTAGTCCTCAGGGGATGCGACAAGAGGGGCCGAATGTGGTGACAGTATTTCTGGGTCCAAGTTACGACTTTCCTGGGAAGGGCATCACGGATGGACAGGTCACGTCCTGTCTCAGGCTGAGTTGGATCATTCTCTAGGGAGGCTAAGCCTTACTTCATACGAGTGTCTTAAGGAGCGAGTCTAATGATGACGATGAGGCCACCTTGTCCTGGCACATTGGAGGTGCCCCGTGGATTGTCCGTGTCAATGGCACCACGTACTTTCTCAGGAGAGACCAGTCACGGGCCGAAAGGCTCTCGGTGGTCCGGTTGGCCGCGTTTCAGCTCCGTAGCCCGCCCTGGCCTCCAGGCTGGCCTGTGCACCTGTGCGGCCCCGTCCGCGGTGCGGCGGCAGTAAGTGTCGGCTCTGGCTCTGCCGTGTTACCCTGGCGCCGTGACCTTGGCGTGCTGGCCTCTCCTGCTGCAGTTTCGTCACCTGGAAATGGGACTAATAAGAATTTATTCTTTAAAAAATTATTTTTTTAAAAGATATTTTATGTATTTGAGAGAGAGAGAGAGAAGGTGAGAAGAGATGGTGAGCAGACAGGGAAGGGCGGGGGGAAGCAGGACGCCCCCCCCCCCGCCGGAGCAGGGAGCCCAACAAGAGCTCGACCCCAGGCCCCAGGGATCATGACCTAAGCTGAAGGGGGACGCTCAGTCACTGAGCCACCTGGGCGCCCCTAATAATTTATTCGTGGAGGTTCTGTTAAAGCGAGATGTGGGATGCTTAGTGCCTGAGGCCCCGAGAGCCTCGCTAGTGTGCGCGGAGGCCGGCTCTTCCGGCCCAGGGCCCTGCAGCCACCGCCCAGGCCCGCTCTTGCCCACAGGTGTCCTGGCTCCTCGCCGCCGGCGGCGCTGTCTGTCTGTCCGTCTGGCCCCCGCTGCCTCTACCCGCGCCCTCCCGAGCCGGGCCTGACGCCTCTCCACCGTCACATCCCCGGCGTGTTGTCTGCGTGAGGCCCTCTGGGCCAGGACCGGTGGCAGGTGCCTCCCAGAGGGGCTACCCGGGCTCAACACGGTGCCCAGCGGCCAGAGCGAGCTGCAGGCAGCCAGAGGGCGGGATGAGGCCCGGGGCCCGGGGGCAGCAGCGCCAGGACGTGCTCCGCCCCCGGGCCCGGGCGCGGGCCCACGCTCCGCCTGGTGTCCGGGGAGGCAGCAGTTCTGTATTTAGCTGAAGCAGATGCTGATAGCAGCTATTTGGTATTTGATAGCATTTTTCTAAAGTTTGACAATTTTTCGCGTTGTTTGGAAACACCAGCGTGTCTGTTCTGCAAACCTCTACATCACCCACTTTTGGACATATGGTGTCACATTTTCCCCTTGGTTCTCTGAATTGCCCAGATTCTAATAAAATGAACCTTAGGTATCACACGTGCGTGCGATAAAGCGTGTCTTCAGAGCACAGTAAGTCGGTACCTTTCTAGAGAATGCCAGGAAACGGCGACATGGGCCGTAAGGTTGTATGGGCTTGTGCACTTCCTTTAAGAATTTGAAGGAAAGAAAAGCTGATGTCTCAGCTTCCTATCCCAAGCCTATCAGTGTCCTCTAAAGAGCCTCTAGTTACGTCTGATAAACGTGGTGACGAGCTGAATTTTAAGGACTTCTCTCCATTATCCCCTGCAGCTTTGCCTTGTCAGATGAAGCATACAGATCCCTAAGAGATCAAGATAAAGACCAGTGTATTCTCATTACTGGAGAAAGCGGAGCGGGAAAAACAGGTAAGGCCAGCATTGGACCACCCTTCCTTCCTCCCCTGGGGAAGGTGATGGTGCACAGGTGATGGCAGAGGGGAGAGGGCAGGTGGGGAGCTGCACAGGCCACCATGATGGCTCCTTTGCGGGAGGCTGATTAGGACTGAGGAATGTCCTCTGGGAAGGACTTCCATCTGTCGCATGAAGATACAGGTCCCTATCCAAGGGCTTGGTCTATATGGGAGTCTGTTCTGGATTCCGGATCTACCCTCATGCAGTCTGAGTGCTTCAAGGTCCTTTATCTTTCCTCCCGAGGCAACAGACACCTCCCGAGGCACCAGTGGGAAGCCCTACCACTTCTCTGATGAACGGTAGTTTGGGCTTTGGGAGGCTATAGGCACATCTTACCTCTGCTAAGGAGTGAGGAGGGTATATACCAGAAAAATGCATAATTTCACTCTAGAGTAAAGTCTTCGAAGCCCAAGGAATTGAGATTTTTCCATATATTTTTAGACGGGCTAGCAACCTCCCCATAAAACAAACCCTTGAATGAAAAGATCGTGCTTTTTTTTCTTGTGCATTTAATAAAAACGGTTGGTATGATTTATGCTCTTAAGTGAAAAGGTGATCTTACACATGATGCCCAGCTACCTGGAAAAAAAATTCAGAAGAGCTGTGCTCTGCGTCCAAACTTGGACGGGTTAAACCTGAGTTTCTCTGATGGAACTGATGAGTCCCTGAAGGACGAGGATGGTGAGGGGGATGGTATTTTCACAGCTGTAAAATGTTCTTGTTTTATACACAAGACTCTGATGATTCTACTAGTTTGCCAAAATAGGATTTAAATGTTTATATTTGTTTGGCTATGAAGTGATCAAGTAGCATACTTTGATTCTCTCATTATTAAGTGAAGAAAATTGCCCATAGTTTTAGTTTTAGTCAACTGACTGAAATGGATGTTTTATTCATGAGCCCCTCCTAAGATTTGTGCCTTTATTATTTTTTTCAAATATTTAATTTATTTATTTATTTGAGAGAAGAAGAGAGAGAGCGCACGTGTACACACGTGCAAGCAGGGTCAGGGGAAGAGAGGGAGAATCAGGGAACCTGATGCAGGACTCGATCTCAGGACTCTAGGATCATGACCTGAGCCGAAGGCAGACACTTAACTGACTGAGCCTCCCAGACGCCCCAGATTTGTGCCTTTGAAGTCTTACTGTCTGCTTTGAAATGGCTCTTCTGCGCCTCTTCCTTTTTCCACTTTTCTTTTCCGAGTACCTCCTTCCTGCCCCCCAGTATAGCTGAAGAAGGTAGATAAGTGTATTCAACTCCCTTCCTAGAGCCCTTTGGAGACACAGTAAGTACATGCCTTCTTTGCTAGGTTGTGTAGGTTCTAGGCTCCGGGTGGGCAGAAATGGAGAGGAAACGACTGGCACATAAGAGTGGAAAGTAGTAGAAAGCATAGTCTCATAATTGGAAGGGATTTTGGTCGTACACCACCTACCGTAGGGTCCTTCCCATAGAACAGCCAAACTCCTTTCTTTTGTAGTGACGGAGGAGGGCTCACTGCTTTGGGAAATGGACTGCTAAATTTTCCATGCGGGTTCAGCCAACACAAGTTCATTCTTACCTAGAGTTGGACTTTGCCTCTACCTCGTGGTCTTACCTCTTTGCAGTCTGGAACCTCACCCACTTAGTGTGCTGTCTTTGCTATGGGGCACTCAGTTATTTGAAGTCATCCATCATGTCTTCCTCTGGCTAAACATACCTTGTCTTCAGAAATTTCCTATGTGATGCACATTCATTTATTCATTCATCCAGGAAATAAAACGTTTTAAAGATTGATTGATTGATTGATTGATTGATTGATTTTAGAGGGGGGTGAGGAGGGACAGAGGGAGAGGGAGAGGATCCTCAGGCTGACTTCGACCAAGCACAGAGCCTGACATGGGGCCCCATTCCAGGACCATGACCCGAACCAAAACCAAGAATTGGCCACTCAACTGACTGAACCACCCATGCGCCCCCAGGAAATAATTTTTGAGAACCCATAGGAATACTAATAAGGTGAAAGGTGTTGTACTGAGTAGATACACTGTGAGCTAGACACCAAGCTTGTCCCTGTCAAATGTGCAGTCTAGTGGAGGAGATAGACAGTGGCTCTGTGTTACATACAGATGTACACAGTCTGTGTACTACATCTATACATACACATACATTGTATGGATGCATGTGTACACGTAGTTCATATGCAAAATGTTAAGTGTAATGACGGAAAAGCACAAGGTGCTAAAAGGGCATATAATAGGGGGATGAGATCTCATTCTCAAATCCCTCACTATCACAGTCTTGTTACTCTGGAGTGATCTCATTTTGTTAATAACGCTTCATAAAATTACATTGCAAGAAGAGAGACGCAGTAAATACTTCAAGTTTGGTCTTGGGTATGGTGGGACTATACCCTCTTAATATTGGATACCAGGCTTCTGTTATATAGCACACGTATGACACCATTCCAGTCTTTTCATCAAGCATGATACTGTAGGTTTTTTTGTATGACCACTTCTGTTAGGTCAAATATGCTCAATCTAGTATTGTCCAACAAGGTTATTTTAAACTTAAGTGTAGGATCTTTTATTTATTTTTATGAATTTTAGACTATAGTTATAGCCTCTTGGGAAACTGACAAATTCTGAGTTTTGACAAAACTGTCAGAATTTTGACAAATTCGGATTCTGTTCCCTCCCATAGAACCACTGCCTTGCCACTGGGTAGTAACAATAGCTACTCTACAGAAGTGCTTACATTGTGCTGGGCATTGTGCTTTAGCAGATTATATGTCTAAGTGTTCTTCTTTCCCTCATTTCTATTATGGGGAAATTGAGCCACAGAAAGGTTAACCAACTTTCCAAACTTCTCAGTGAGAAAGTGGAAGGGGGGCGCCTGGGTGGCTCAGTGGTTGAGCGTCTGCCATTGGCTCAGGTCATGATCCCGGGGTCCTGGGACCAAGTCCTGCATCAGGCCTGTCTCTGCCTTTCTCTGTGTCTCTCATGAATAAATAAATTAAAATCTTAAATTAAAAAAAAAAGTGGCAGAGCTGGGGTTTTGAACACAGGTAGGATGTATAGCTCTAGCTTGTTTATATAGCTTGTATACATAGCTCTAGCTTGTATAGTCCCCACTTGTCTTAGTCATTTCAGCCTGATTTAACAAAATACTGTAGACTGAATGGCTTAAACAACACATTTATTTTTCATAGTCCTGGAGGCTGGGACCTCCAAGATCAAGGGGCCTGCTGATCTGGCTTCTGGTGAAACCCTCTCTCTGTGTCCTCACATGGGAGAGAGAAAAAGAGAGGGAATGAATGAGAATGAGATAAGGACACTAATCCCATCATTGGAAGTTTTTGAGTTTAGGGGGAACCTCTGTACTGTTCTCCATAGTGGTTATTACCAATTTACATTCCCATCAATGGTGGACAAGGCTTTCCTTTTCACCACATTTTCTCCAGCACTTGTTACCTCCTGCTTTTCTTGATAATAGCCATTCTAACAAGTGCAAGGTGATCTCTCACTGTTATTTTGAATTGCAATTTTCCTGATGATTGGTGATGGGGAGCACATCCTCAGGTACCTGTTAGTCATTTGAATATCTTATTTGGAAAAATACCTATTCAAGTCCTTTGCCTATTTTTACTTCAGATTATTATTGTTATTTATTGCTATTGAGTTGTAGGAGTAACATATATTTTAGATATTAACCATTTATCAGATAATTTGTCAAGTATTTCCCGCATTTTATAGGTTATGTTTTCATTTATTGATTTGTTATTTGACTCTACGGAAGCTTTTTAGTTTGATATAGTCCCATTCATTTATTTTTGTTTGTTTGTACTTTGCATGTCATAGCCAAGAAATCATCGCTAATACCAGTATCAAAGAGTTTTTGTCTTATGTTTTCTTTTAGGATTTTTATGGTTTCAGGTCTTATAGTTAAGTCTTTAATCCATTCTGAGTTGCTTTTTGTGAGTGGTATAAGATAGTGTTCAGTTTTATTCTTTTGCATGTGAGTATCCAATTTTGCCAACACCATTTATTGAAAAGACTGTCTTATCCCCATTGAGTATTCTTGGCTCCCGTGTTAAATATTGTTTGGCTGCATATGCATGGTTTTATTTCTGGGCTCTCTATTCTGTTTCTCGGTCTACGTGTCTGTTCTTATTCAAGTTACCATACTATTTTGATTACTGTAGTTTTGTAGTGTTTTGAAATCAGGAATTGCAGTGCTTCCAGGTTTATTCTTCTTTCTGAAGATTGCTTTGCTTATTTGCAGTCTCTTGTAGTTCCATTTGAATTTTAGGATTGTTTTTTTCTTTTTCTGTGAAAAATGCCATTGGAATTTTGATAGTGATTACATTGAATCCATAGATTACTTCAGGTAATATGGGCATTTTAATACTATTATTTCTTTCAATCTATGAACATCGGATATTTTTCCATTTATTTGTGTCTTCTTTCATTTTCTTTCATGAGTATCTTATGTTTTCAGTGGAGAGATCTTTCACCTTCACGGTAAATTTATTCATAAGTATTTTATTGTTTCTGATGCTATTGTGAATAGGATTGTTCTATTTCTTTTTCAGATACTTTGTTGTTAGTATGAAAAAGTACAACTGATTTTTGTATGTTTATCTTGTATCCTGAAACTTCACCAAATTAGTTTATTGATTCTAACAATTCTTTTGGTGTCTTATTTAGAGTTTTCTATATATAAGATCATGTCATTTATAAACAGAGACAATTTTACTTCTTTCCTTCAGACTCCAATGTCTTTTATTTCTTTTCCTTGCAGAATTGCTCTGACTAGGACTTCCACTACTATGTCAAATAAGAGCGGTGAAAGTGGTCAACCTAGTCTTCTTCCTCATCTTAGAGGAAAAACTCTCAACCTGTCACCATTTGAGTACAACGGTAGCTGTGGGCTGGTCATTTATGGCCTTTTCTATGTTGAGGTCATTCCATCTATACCCAAATAGTTGAGAATCTTTATCATGAAAGGATATGGAATTTTGTCAAGTGTCTTTTTGCATCTATTGAGATGTTCCTATGATTTTTATCTTCCGTTAATGTGATATATTACATTTATTGATTTGCTTATGTTGAACCATCCTTGCATCTCAAGGATGATACCACTTGACCATGATGTATGACTCTTTTTTTAAAGGTTTATTTATTTATTTTTAGAGAGAGAGAGAGAGGAGGGGCTGAAAGAGAGGGAGACATTCCTAAAGCAGATTTCCCACTGAGTGTGGAGCCCAACATAGAACTTGATTCCAGGACCCTGAGATCATGACCTGAGCCAAAATCAAAAGTCAGATGCTCAGCTGACTGAAGCATTCAGGCACCCCAGCATATGATCCTTTTAGTAAGCTCTTGAATTCAGTTTGGTAGTATTTTATTGAGAACTTGGCTTCTTTGTTCATCAGGGATATTGATCTGTAGTTTTCCTGTAGTATCCTTATCTGGCTTTGGTATCAGGGTTATGTTGGCTTTGTAAAATGAGTTTGGAAGTGTTATCTGTTTTTCAGTGTTTTGGAAGAGTGAGAGGGATTGGTGTGAATACTCCTCTAGATGTTTGGTAGAATTCAACAGTGAAACCATCTGATTTTGGGTTTTTCTTTTGGGAGAGGTTTTTGATTATCAATTCAATCTTAATTTGTTGTTGGTCTGTTTACATTTTCTATTTTTTATGATTCAGTTTTGTATGTCTTTAGAAACTTACCTATTTCTTCTGGGTTGTCCAATTTATTGGTATGTGATTGTTCATAATAGCTTCTTAAGGTTCTTTGTATTTATATGGTATTCATTGGACGTCTCCCTTTTCATTTATAATTTTATTTATTTGAGACTTCTCTTTTTTTTCTTGGTTAGTTTGGCTAGAGGTTTGTCACTTTGGTTTACCTTTTCAAAGAATCATCTCTTAGTTTTATTTATCTTTTCTGTCATTTCCCAGTTCTGTTTCATTTATTTCTGCTCTAATGAGTATTATTATTTCACTCCTTCTGCTAATTTGGACTTAATTTGTTCTTCTTTTTCTGATTCCTTGAGGTGTAAAATTAGGTTTATTTGAAATCTTTCTGTATTCTTGATGTATACATTTATGACTATAAACTTTCCTCCTAAAAGTTGCATCTCATAAGCTTTGATAAATTGTTTTTCCATTTTCATTTGTCTCAATATATTTCTTATATAAACATCTTAATGTTTCTGTTGCACTACAATAAATGTCAAATCCATTGCACTTGCTGCATAAGGTTCTGTGTGATCTAGTCCCTACCTACTGCTGCATCTTAGTCTCATGCTTCTCTCCTTTTCAATAATTGTAGCTTGTGCTGCTTTTCTTTAAAAGTTTTGTTTTTTGCTGTTGATAGACAGTGTTTCATTGTTTAGTTTCCCATCCCTTTTTAGATCATTCATCTGAATCTCTGGGTATCAGCTCTTAACCTCTATTTGCTCAGAAATTTGTGAGATATTTAGCTGTTCAGAACTCTCTCTTTACGGTAGATACTTTAGGAGGATACTGGTGTCTTGGGAGAAAATTTTCCCTCTCCTCTGTCACTAACCATTTCTTTCTTATGAATTTAACTCTTTGAAGTAGTACAGCTTCTTGTTTGTTTCCAAGTTGACCAATGGAAATGGTAGCAAGGCAAGTTAATAAAAACTATGTCCCTTAACAGGAGGCCTCTGTATTGGTGTGTCTCATGCCACCTATACCCCGGTCCTTTTTACTGTTACCTACAAGCCTATTCACTTCACATCTTTCTTTTAATTGTGAGGGAGGAAGAGATGAAAATATTCCTAAGGCTATTAATTTTTTCAGGTTTCTACTTATTCTTCACCATGACTAAAGATACATTTTTTTGAGGGCCCGATTGTATCACTTTATTCTTGAGTCATCAGAAGTGCGTTGTGGTCACGGGCTTCATTAGTATTGGCCAAGTCTGCATCTTCTCTGGAACATAGATTCCAAGAAGAAAACACATCCACTAATTAGCTATGTCAGTGCTTGACTGCCTCCTTCTCAGAGAGCTGTAAACTGCACTGCTCCCTCCTGCAGTGAGATTCCATCTCCTGGTGGCCTCATGCATCTTCCTTATTGAAAAGCTAAGTGGAGGTTGCTGGTACCGTTTCAGAGGGGTTGGTCTTCATTCTTTCCTGAAAAAAACAAAAACATCTCATTCCCCTGGTAGAAATCTAGTGGGATGGACTTCATTCTTTTCTGTAGTTTTCTCATCTTTTGATGTTTTGTTACATAATAACTTGTCCTTTGGGTTTCAGTAGCCTACTCACCACTAGGAATCCTTTTTTCCCTATCATCCTCCCTGGATTTAGTCCTTCCTAGGATCCCGTTAGGCTCTGTCATAAGAACAGACAGCTGCTGCTTCTTGCCTCCTCCAGTAGGGCCATACTGTTGACAGTGCACAAGTCCAGGTGCTGCTTCAGATGGGAAGCTGAAGAAGGAGGGGAGGGTACCACAGCCCGTCTAGAGCAGTGCTTCTCAAACCTTCCACCATGAAACACCAGGCTCTCCTCCCCACATCTGTTCCTGGCTGATATCAGAAAAATAAAAGAAGACATAGAAAATCCAATCTCTAATTGTTTTTAGTTAAACAGACTAAATAAATGACCAAAGTGCTATGAAAACTTAAGAAAGCCTATTCTCCTGTGTAGACGGGCAATAGTCCATGGACCTACCAACTGTGAGCAGTGCTGGGTTTTGGATCAGACTTTCAATAGCACTGCCTACGGGTCATTCAATGCATTTGTCTTATTTTCGAGCTACTGTGATTCCTGGATCTTGTGATTCTTCGTCTGTCCATTACCATTAAACCGCCTAGTGCTGGGAGGTGGACCCTAGTCCTGAGAGCTGCTGTTTTTCAATATTCACTCAATTATACTCTTTTTTATTTTTTTAAAAGATTTTTATTTATTTATTCATTCGAGACACACACACACACACACACACACACAGAGAGGCAGAGACACAGGCAGAGGGAGAAGCAGGCTCCATGCAAAAGCCTGATGTGGGACTCGATCCTGGGTCTCCAAGATCACGACCTGGGCTGAAGGTGGCGCTAAACTGCTGAGCCACCCGGGCTGCCCTCAATTATACTCTTTGGTAACAGCTAATAAGCTCTTCCTTTTCATTTATAGATCCTAAGAGCATCTCCTACTTCTCCATCCCCAGGGACATTTAGTGCTTCACTTATTATTCCATCTTTGTCTACTTTCCTTTCATTTTGAAAACAGCGATACAAAAATTGCCTCAGATTTTATTATGATTTTAATTGTCATGAGACTATCCATTTGAGCACAGCATAGAATTTACATGTTGATTTGCGTAAGTAATTTCCACGAAATTACTTACGGGAAAATGAAATGATGGCAGATAAAACAGAGATTGCAGCATGGTAGTATGGGGAATTTGGAGAGGGGGGTTTGGTCAGTTCTGTGAGGAAGAGGGGTGCCTCGTCACTTTTGAGATGTCACATTATCTTGGCCACTAAAATTGTTTTTGAGGACACCTAGTTCTTAAAAATTTTTGTTAGTAATTAAACAAAAGAAGAGAACTAACATTTATCGAGGGCCCAGAATGTGCTGTATACTGTATACTTTCTACACAGTGTCTGTTTTCGGTAAGAATCTTTACTTGATGGCTTATACAGAACTACTCTGCAGTATCAGAGGGCTTATTTTACAAGAAGTAATTAATTTAACTAGGTCGTAAACCCCGTTGGCAGATGATGATGTTCCCTAAGCCTTGGAGATCTTCTTATGCTGCGTGATTATATAATGTGGGCGCTCAGGGACAGGCGGGAACTCTTTGAGACCTTCTGGGTCCTATTTAATTCATTACTGCTGTGCTAAATAAAAAATTCATCATGCCTCATAAAAGTGCCGAAGTGTTTCTAGGCAGTGAACTCAGAACTCGCTACTGTGAATACAAATAGTTTTCGGAGAATCATTCAAGCCCTGATGAGGGCAGGGAGGCCGAGCATGAGGGAACCGTCGTAGCTACATTTTTTCAAAGACATCGAAGTAAATCTGTGGGTCTAAGAAGAGGATCCCGACACAAAACATTATAAATTATTTGGTGTCTAATTTGACAGTTACATCAGTTTCTAGGGCCTCTCCCAGCCTTCTGCTAAAGGGGTCATGCAGCCTGCCTTGCTCATTAAGACCTTTGCTTCCGAACCCCAATCACCCCTGGACTCCCCACGTCTCCGTGCGGGTGGTGGGCAGGTACCATGCATGCATTCGTGGGTACCTCTTAACTCCTCCATAGATTGATGAGGTCTTTTGTGAAGAGAACTCGAATAAGCCTTGCTTACATTCATCTGTTTGGGGGTTTTCCCCCCGATACCATGATCGAATCCATGGGAGCCCGCTCAGTTAACATGCACAGGTTTTCTATTGCAGCAGCAAGAGCTGCTCCTCTTGTCCTGGTGAGCTCAAGTGTCTTTCGTTGGAATGTTTGTTTTTTTCCTTTCTCATTCACCTACTGCCACTTCACAGGGTTTTCTCTCATAAAAAATATTACTATATAATTACATGATTAAGTAATAATTGCATAATAACATATATTGTTCACAATCCTTTACAAGGTACCAGAGAATACAGAGTTAACCTAATTCTCCTTTTTTTTAATCAGGAATTTAAAATGCCTAGGATCATAGACTAACTTCTGTAACCCCTTTCCCATTCTTTGTCGAAATAAATTCTGGTCTAGATACTCTGACTTAGAAGTATTTTGTTATCGGCCATTTGCCCGTTAGTCCAGAATATCTGTAAAACCCTAGATGTTCTGTCATTTTCTTGCAAGAAGAGGCTTTTACCTTGAAGTCTTAATATTTTGTTTCTTTGACTGTTGATGAATTTTAGAATTCAACTTGGATTCAAACATATATATATATGTATGTTTATATACATATATAATATTGAACAAATATATATATTTGTTCATAAATTTACATAGATGCTCCTATGAGTGAGAGAAAATGATGGACTAAGAATTGATTCTAAGCAAATGCCGTTACGTTTTAGCCGTGCTTTTCAGAATTTTGAATACACGTGAAGAACATACCTTTTTGTCTCAAATAGAATCATTTTCTATTTTTACAATGTACATGAAAGACATCGTCATTGAGAATATGTTTACAGGATTAAAGTATCCACAGTCTGTTCAGGAGTGTTGTTTTGGAAAAATGCTTCCAATTTTATGCTGTGATTGCCAAGATCATGTTTAGTTACTTTCTATTACAGTCAACATAATTCAAAAACTAGACTTCATAATGTTGAAGATGATAGTTCTTGATTCTTAGAAATATATTTCATTCATAGAGGCTGTTATATAAAGTTTTTATTTGGATAAATATCCAAATACTTGACTAAAGATACAAATTTATTTGAACTTTAGCAAGAAGGGCCAAGAGGAAATGAAGCAGAAAGCTTCATGAGATAACTATTATTTCCTGTTTCCAGCATGGTGAAATATTATGAGAACAGTCTTCTAAACTATGTTGCATCTTGCAACTTATCCTTACTGCTCTACTTATTTCTCTGAAGTAGTGAGCATCTCATGAACTGCTTAAGTTAAAATCATGAATTATGTCAGGGAAAAAATTATAGGACTTGGCTCTTTTAGATAATGAGGCTGTTTAAAGAAAACTACTCTTTTTTTTAAAGATTTTATTTATTTATTCATGAGAGACACAGAGAGGGGCAGAGACACAGGCAGAGGGAGAAGCAGGCTCCCTGCAGGGAACCTGATGCGAGACTCGATCCCAGGACCCTGGGGTCACGCCCTGAGCTGAAGGCAGATGCTCAACCACTGAGAGCCACCCAGGTATCCCAAAGAAACTACTGTTAACCCTGGCTTCCAAAAATGAATAATTAAAATGAACCCAGTATTAGATTTCCTGAAGATAGTGAAAAATTGAATGTACAACCTTTTTACTAACTTAAGAATATGTATCCTTGAACTGTATTTAGAAATTATGTTTTAATTACTTCAGTAAATTTTAAAGTTAATAAAAATTTTTCCTAAGTTCAATTAAGTTCACTCATGTTTCTATCTCAGTAGATTCTGTGGATTTATATGCAGTTTAATAGCCAGATAATGTAAGTGCAATCCAAATTCCAAAAGATCTATTCCTAGTACCATTTATTTAACAGATGTGGCTCTGAGAAAATGTGATTGTGTTTCATGCTGGCCATTATAAGTCTCTGAGACACCAAGTCAATTCCAACAGCAACCAGAGAATTTTGATTCTTGGTTGATTCTTGCCTCTAAACCCACCCCCAGCATTTTGTCCCTAAGAGTCCATCCTGAACCAGAAACAAGATTCCAGAGAATCCAGTGTGGTCATGTGTCTGAAGTTTGAGATTTGGCTACACTGAGGTCCATAATCACTGGAATAAGCAAAACAGCCTGGCTTGGACTTTTAATATTTATTGTCAGCTTACCTGAGACTGACCTTTTCATCTAAAATACATATGTTTATATGTGTGTCTATTGGATTTGCCACTCTCCGAGACCATTATTGTGCCTATCAATGCTTTTAGTCTTCTAAGAGTATAATGGGTGGAAAGATGGGCCAGAAATTCCTGTCAAGGATGTAATAACATACGTGCGGGTGGAGGGGAGGATGCTGAGCAAAGGTACCAATGAGAGAGTGGAATGATGAGAAAGCAGGCCTACAGGTGAGGTGCTTCAGAGGCCAGACTGCAGAGTCAGGATGCATGGGTAATTCAGGAGAGGCAGCCCAGAGTTGGAGACCAGATGGCACAGGATGTTAGGAATTTACTCAGCAGGTAGCGTCACCTGAACTTGAAAGCCAGAGAGCCTAGAAGAAAGTATCCTGAGGCAACCAGAAGAAGAGTTCCAGTTCAGACTGAGGGATAGAGGAAATTGTGGCACCAACAAGTCAAATGACATGTGGGAGCATATAAGCTCTTTGTCCATACAGACATGATTCACCAGCTTTCAGACACTGAAACCCTGAGAACAGTGGGAAATGTAGTTCAGAAACTTGACACACCAGCAGGCATGTGAAAGGACAGTGGCTTTCTGGAGAAGGAGTCCCAGAGGCGAAAAGATTGGCATCTCTCAGTTACAGTCCCTAAAAGGAGACAACCAGAATCAGCCATCACAGACCACTGGAGGATCTACGGGGGCCCACCTTCATTACCCAGGAAGCAGACTGGAGGAAGACTTCCCTGCAACCATTGCAGTAGTACCCAGCTGCCCTCCTCACTTCTCGGGGCTCCATGAGATTGTGTACTTGGCCTGTACCCTATTTGCTCAGACCTCAGGCCTTGAGGACTTTATGTGACCTGATGTAGATTCGTGTTGCTCAGTGGCTCTGGCAGTCAGTGCTCGTGGGGGTTCTCTAAAGCCCTAAAGCAGGTGTCAGGCGGTGAGCTGCAAGGCATTCCAGTTGCCTATTTGGTACTTCTTCATGTTGAGCAGTGGAACAGGAGGCCACCTGTGGGTCTCTGTACGAGAAATGACAGGGTGGAGATTTGCTCCCGTACACCCGTGGGCAGAGGCACTGTCACTCGGACTGGACGAGGGCTCCCTGTTCTCGGGCTGTGACACCAGTACACAGGCTCCAGGGAAAGCAGGATTTGGGGCATGAGTCTCCTTGCCTCAACTGCCCAAATGAAGGTGTGTGTTCAATTCTGCTGACAATTAAGAGTTGAGCCCTGCCCTGATTATGGGAAAGCAGAACCAGGGCAGCTCAGTGAGAAACAGATTCCATGGTACACCAGTCTGGGAAATGTAGTATTTGTTTGTTTGTTTCTTTCTTTTCTTTTTTCTTTTTTTTTTTTAATTCTAATTATTCATGAGAGACATAGAGAGTCAGAGAGAGAAGCAGGGAGCCTGATGCCGGACTTGATTCCAGGACCCGGGGATCATGACCTAAGCCAAAGGCAGATGCTCAACCACTGAATCACCCAGGTGTCCCAAGTGTAGCATTCCTAGAGCCTTTTCTAGAATTCCACCATGCGTGTGATCCTCCAAGGAGCCTTTTATTTTTTTTTTTTTTATTTTTTTTCAAGAAGCCTTTTAAAAAGAAACCTATTTCACTTTGTCAAATTCGTTTGACTTTTTTTTTTTTTTTTTAATTCGTTTGACTTTGGACCTCATTTTCCCTGAATATCTATTAATATTCCTCGGAAGGCAGTATTAGAAAGATCAGCTTCTGGGAGGCAGATGCTGAGGGGGGACATGGGCTGAATGACACCAATGGATAAAGCCACTAGGACCAAATCTTGTCGACTTTTGAGCTAAGAATTCTGGGTATCCTCAAGAAGCTGGCTTCTTTTAGCAATTCCCTTTCAGAGTTGCTGGTAAAGCCAGTGAAAACAACTCTGCCCCGGAAGAAGCTAGCTTTCTTGTTACCAAGTTTTTGTTAACTGCTTAGTGGTTTAAATTAAGTTTGAGAGTAATTAATTTAGTCTAGTTGTGAGCAAACCAGTTTGATTTAGACAATATTTTTGAGGACAGTTCTTTTAAACTTTAAAAATATCTTTGTAAAGCTACCCAGATTACCAAAATATTTTTGGCTTGAATTATCTATATAATATCATAGTTATGTTTAAATGATTATTTTAAGAAGATTGTTCTCCTGACATATTGTTGGCTATATTATTTAGCAATTTTTTTTTCATCCCGGTGATGATGACCTTTAAGCACATTATATTATATACATCTATTATATCTGAGTTAATGACTTGTCATTGAATAGAAAGCATAAATATATTTTTTAAATTTTTACCTTTTTTTAAGTTTTTATTTAAATTCCAGTTAACACACAGTGTAATACTAGTTTTAGATGTAGAAATTAGTGATTCAACACTTAGATATAGCACTTGGTGTTCATCATAACCAGGGTACACTCCTTAATCCCCAACACCCATTTAACCCATCTCCCCACCTCCTGGCCTTCTGGTAACCATCCGTTTGTTCTTTACAGTTAAAAATCTGTTTCTTGGTTTTCCTCTCTTTTTCCCCCCCATGATTGTTTTATTTCTTAAGATTCCACATACAGGTGAATCATACAATATTTATTTTTCTCTGACTGACTTACTTTGCTTACATAATAATACATTCTAGCTCCATCCATGTCATTGCAAATGGCAAGATTTCATTCTTTTTGGTGGCTGAGTAATAATCCAGCCACTATATATATATATGTATATATATATACACATTACATATTCATTATTATATATATTCATTATTATATATATATATTATACGTGTGTGTGTATATATATATATACAAGTGTTACCCTGATGTATTACCCTGAATATATAGAGGACCATATATATATATATATATATATATATATATATATATATGCCACATCTTTATCCATTCATCAGTCAGTGAACACTTGGGCTCTTTCCATAATTTGGCTATTGTTGATAATGCTGCCATAAACATCGAGGGGCCTAAATCCCTTCAAATCAGTATTTTTGTATCCTTTGGGAAATACCTAAAAGTGCAGTCGCTGGTTCGCAGAGTACGTCTATTTTTAACTTCTTGAGGGACCTCCACAATGTTTTCCAGAGTGGCTGCGCCAGTTTGCATTCCCACCAATAGTGCAAGAGGGTTCCCCTTTCTCCTCATCCTCGCCAATGTCTGTCATTTCCTGTGTTATTAATTTTAGTCATTCTGACTGGTGGAAAGCACACATATTTTAAAAGATTTCTGAAACATTATTTATTCCCAGCTATAAAGGTATTTGAAGGTATTATTAATGGATCCTCTACACCAATTTCCTTCCTCCAAAATGTTTTTACAGATCTCTACTAATTTATTGATACAATTTGTTTTCATCCACAGAGGCCAGCAAGCTTGTTATGTCCTATGTAGCAGCTGTTTGTGGAAAAGGAGCAGAAGTGAACCAAGTCAAAGAACAGCTTTTGCAATCCAACCCAGTTCTGGAAGGTAGGATTTTCTGTGTACATTGGGTCAGTGTGACTCGTAAAGTAGACCGAGTTTGCAGAGCCCTTCAGGGATCACGTGGGCTGGGAGGTGGGCCCGAGGGCCGAGAGAGAAGAGGAAGTAAGAGATTCAGGCCCAGATCTGCTGAGCAAATGAGCTGTGTCTTAAGAACTCTTGGCTTCAGGTACTTAAAGGAGGAAACAGTTTACTCATCTAAAAGGAGCTCCCACTTACATTCATTTTTTTCCCTTTCAATTTTTATTTGAATCACTTCAGTTTTGCCTAAAAATGATCAGCTGATATTTGCATTTGATTTGAGGGCTAGGACAAACTTGGTGGGAAAAAAAAAAGTAGCATGTGTGCAGTGCTATTTTATCATTCAGGGTAACACCTGTGGCTGCTTATTTCTGTTGTCAGACGGGCGGTGCCAGAGAAACTCCTAAAGGACTATGTTTTTCAGGGTCACAGAAAGCCTAATCCTGACTCTAGAATTTAGATCCTATGGTTGGCCATCTGTGTGAGTTAGCTCGGGCTGCCATAACAAAACACCAGAGTCTGGGTGGCTTAAACCACAGAAATTAATTTTCTTACACTTCTGGAGGTTCAAAAGTCCAAGACGAAAGTGCTGGCAAGATAGGCCTCTTGGTTGCAGGTGGTCATCATCATGCTGTGTGATCACAGACCTCTTCTTTGTGTGTGGTGGTCAAGGGCAGGGTTGGCTCATCACTTCATCAAACCTGATTACTTCTCAAAAGTCCCACTTCCGAATACAGTCACATAGGGGTTAGGACTTCAACATAAACGTTGGTGGGGGGCACATAACATGTAGTCCCTACTGCCATCAGAAAAAGCCAGAGGTGAATCCCCCTAATGCCATAGATATAAACCATTTTTTGCTTTGGAAACAGCAAATCAGTCTTTCCCTATTGATGGCAAGCCCTTAATGTTGCTTTATATTGTAAGAATGTCTTTATTGTCGCTTAATACAGTTGTCGGGATAGAGTAGGGTTTCTCAACCTCATCTTGGACTGGATAAATCTCTGCTATGGAGTGCCGTCCAGCGTACTCATTGTAAGATGTTTAGCTGTGTTATTGGCCTCTACCCACTCAGTGCCAGAGGTACCCCTTCCCCTAGTTGTTAGCATTGAAAATGTCTCTGGACATTGCCAAATGGGGAAGGGTCAAAACCAGCCCTGATCAGAGTCTTTGTTCTAGAAGAGTAGTTTTGTTTAACTCTGTGTTCAAAGCCTTGGAGGGTCAAGATTTAATTTGGATTGGGGATCCCTGGGTGGCGTAGCGGTTTAGCGCCTGCCTTTGGCCCAGGGCGCGATCTTGGAGACCCGGGATCGAATCCCACGTCGGGCTCCTGGTGCATGGAGCCTGCTTCTCCCTCTGCCTGTGTCTCTGCCTCTCTCTCTCTCTCTCTCACTGTGTGCCTATCCATAAATAAATAAAAAAAATTAAAAAAAAAGATTTAATGTGGATTAAAGCAGAGGTGCTTTGGGGTGAGTAGGATGCCCCCAAGTGTGGAGGGAGGGAACCCTGCCTGTTGCCTTTGTTAACTAGACCTAGCCCCTCCCACTTTATTACAAAGAGACACCATGCCTCTTCATCCCCAGTTAGTGAGATAGGACTACTGAAAATACTTTATTGAACCTGTGAAAAGCAAAGGCTGCAGCATCTATTCCATTGATACGATCTCTTCTCCCCTTTGGTACCTTAATGACTAAAGAAGCCATTGCAGAAAGTGCTGTGTCTTCATTTTATGAAGTATTTGACTTTTTGTTTACTTTGTCATTTGCTTTTAAGTCCGGTGCTGTATTTGTATTTCTGCATATGCTTATTTTAAGAATGCTGTGATCTAAAGGAGAAGCAGTGTGGAATGCTATAGCTTGCATCTGTGATGAGAATCTGGCCCTTTATTTGATGGTATTTGGAATGAGGCCCCAGTGCAGGAAATGGGAGAAATGTCTGCTGTGGGCATGTATTATTTTTTATGGGAATGCTTTACTTTTTAACTGGAACTGCCACTGTAAATGAACATTTAGAACAATGAACTTAAAAAAACAATGGAGGAATGTGTCTCAAGTGTTCTATAATGAAGCACTTGTCTTTGATTCTGTGGCTCACAATAAAAGACTTTAGTGTTTAGAGCTGTGTGTGCAACTCAGATTTGTTTGATGAAAAGATGGTTTATGGCATGCAAATGGCGCCCTGAATAAAGTTTTTTTGAAGCAATTCCTTCACTTGCCCTTGACCTTCAAGCCACAATAAACTGTCCTTTATGCATCAGCATCCCAAGCTGGACTTTGGGGCTGTGCGAGTTAGTTAACTTGCCACCCCTACATGTTCATGCCCACCAGAAAGACTGGCCTGTGAAAACATGACAAATGTCATGGTCTTCATGAGCAGGGGGCAACACTCAGCACTTTCAGGGCTGCATTTATTAAAGCCTTTTAGCTGGTGGTGGACATGGATAATGATGTAAGCATCCTTTTTTGATATTTCCTGTGTGCGGGTTTCCCCACTCAGCAGAGCATCTCAGCTGATTTTTCACTAAAGAGAATTTGGCCTCAGAGACCTACCATACTATACCCCTCCCAAGCTTAGCTGCTGATAGGAAGAGCTTTCCCTGTGTTGACTTTGTAAGTTTTGACATAACTGAGCAGGAACCAACTATTTTTTAAAAAATCAAAAACATAAAAAAGCCAGCTAACACGAAATATAACACATCGGGTTTGGCTACTGACTATCCCAGGTGAACCTCAACTGAAACACATGGGCATGCCTTGATCACGTGACTGCTTTCAGACTTAGGATCAGCTTTTAGCCCTTGGTAATCATTTGGGCTTTTGTTACTCTAATCTTCCCTCTGTTTAATTTAATGAAGTTTTGGAGGCTTCCATGGATTTGATGCCTGGCCTCTTAATCCTAAAGATTCATTTTTCTGGTTGCCCCATCACTGCATGCTCTTCAGTCCTTATTAGCTGCAGTGGGGGCCCGGGGATCCTGGTAACAGGGGTGGATGGAGTGGGGAGTACCGGGAGAAATGCAGGATTTTGTGACCATCTCCAGACCCATTTAACAAGATCCTTAGGTGACTAGTTTGCACATTGAGGTTTGAGGTACATTGCTGGGCTTCTTCCAAAGCATCAGACGGGGATCCCTCTGCTTATATGCCTTATATTTTGATTCAGCTTAATTCTCTATTACCTTGGCCCAGATTAATTTGCCCCTACTGTGCGTACAAGCTTGGTGAAACCAGCCCTTTTCTTTATGACACTATGAACCACCTGTATTGATCAGGAGCATTCTGTGCCTGGGGTGGCATCAACCTGTGGGTCTTGTATGGCCTCATTTTCTTAAAAGGGATCCTGTGGGAGATTCGGCTTCTCACGGCAGCTAAGTTTGGTATAAACTTGGATTGTGCCTTATGGGCCAATTTGGTTTTCTTTCTTCCTGGAAAGTTTCACTTAGGTCTGATGGATATGAACTAACGAAACTATGTAGTATTTTTAGCCCTTTTGGAAATGATATTAGTTTCCAAATCTCTTATTCTTTCTATTATTTCACAGTTATGTACGTGATCACATTTCAGTAGCTTTATTTTAAAATTAGTTAAATAAAGTTTCTTGTGCCTTTTTCCATCTGGAAACCTCATCGAGTTCTACAAAGCCTTTGGTGATATTAAGCAGTTATCTCTGAAATAACTGACGATAATGGTGGAGGAGAATACAAGCCTTGCTTGCTATCTGTCCACTCAACTGAAACAGTAAAAGGTATTTAATTAGACAAGATTACATTTATAGTAATATTTGGAAAAAATTCCATGAATCATAGGAATGACTCCTTTTTTTCTGTGAGCATATAATTAGATGTGGAAGTTTTAGCAACTTCTTAAGACTTGTGTTCAGTATGTTTCTAGGGAAGTTTGGTCAGAAATGTCATTGCTACCAGTTGTATTTTCTAGGATTTATAGCTGTCAAATATTCCGTTTGCTTTAAATTTCTGCTTGAAATTATTTTTCTGTCAATTTCACCCATGCATCTGTTTCTTTCTTACTAGCTTTTGGAAATGCCAAGACTGTAAGGAATGACAACTCTTCTAGATTTGTAAGTATTTGTATAAGCATAAGTGTTAACACTAATATTTAGCTCATGTATGTTTAAACAACCAGTAGATGTTTAGTATTCCTTAATATACACATTTGAAAAATAAGAACACCATTGCTGTTCAGACACTGAAAGTTCTTTGAGGACTATTTTTTCTTTCTGGGATTTTTCTTTTTAATTCTTTTTGGAGTGACAGCATTTTCTTTCATACTTTCTTGTCATCTATCATAGACTTCCATGGGCAATTTAGATGAGGTTCTTTAGAAGAACTCTTTCCTTATTGGAGTTTTGGTATTTAAAAATCACAATTAAGAATCAGATTAAGTACAAGGAAGGATAAACGGAGTGTCAGGTTTGTGCACTCCACAGCTTTTGTCCTTTATTCAGTGGGGCGGAGAAGGATGGAAGGGTATGCTGAAGCTTTATAGAGGTAAAGACATCATATTTGATAACTACTGGCAGGAGGTGGAGAGGAGGACTGGAGGGTAAAAACTGCAGCTAATTGATGTTTTGAGTTTGGTTGAGTTGGAAAATGCTAAGTGCAGCAATACACACCCGCCTGACCAGCCCTCCCCAGCGTGCACTGTGCACGGCAGCCCACTGGGCTCTTTCCAGCTGAGCACCCGCTGTCCCTCTTTTGGTCTCTATGGAGACACAGACGTTGCCCTGTGGCAGCAGGGGGGGGGGGTCCGTCAAATGTGATGGTGACATTTTGAAATTGTCCCCTTTTTTCTATAGTTTAACCAGTCTTACACATTTTATAATAAAAAGTCATTTACTTTATAAGCCCTCTTTTCATATATGTTACATGGGACCCCTTTTTTTTTTTTTAAATTGGAGTTCAATTTGCCATCATATAGCATATCACCCAGTGCTCATCCCATCAAGTGCATGGGACCCTTTTGGATGATTTTTATGCCTCTCTGCCAGAGACCCTTCCAGCCCATTTTCCCCACTTCTTTTAGTCTCTTTTTCTTTTGCTTTTTTTCTTGTTAGAGTTATCCAATGCTTAAGGCAAGACAGTGACCTCAGGTAGAGGTAGTTTTGGTAGCTTGAAAGTGGAAGGCTGAGGTGCCTAATTCCAGGCTGTGAATTATTTCCATTGGATTAGCCCCTTACGTGGTTATAGCTGATTCGAGCCATGCCTTTTCCTGTTGTGGTAACATGGCTAATCTCATTATATAAATAGACTTAGAAGCAAAGTGTGGGCAGATAGAAGTAATTCCAAGAGATCAAGCTCCTTTATGGAGATTTTCCTTTTTTTGCTGTTTGCAAATTATACACATAACTCTTTAAAAAAAGTTGCTAAATATATTTAGTCTGTAGACTATAAAAATGCAGAAAACCATATCACCTCAAGAGTCATTACTACTTTGTGATGTCTGAAATCTAGTGAAAGGCTTGGCAGGTGATTTAGTTTAATAAGTAACTTCAGAGAAATCCTATTATAACATGGGTATTAGGCTATGAGATTAATACTTGATTGTAGACTAAATCATTTCATGTCCAGTTTTTAGTAACTTCCCTGCTTTGTAGTCTGAGACTTGAGCAGTAATATACTCAAATCCACATTATATTTTGATAGGACTCTGCTATATTTAAAGTCATTATATACACACACACGTAACAGTGAGTTATGCGTTAAACATTTGTACTCTGGGGAAATTGCATTTCCTTTGACTGTGTTTGATGAACTTCTTGATCTCTTCACTGAGAAATGTGGTAGAGTGTGCAGTGGGGTAGTTATGCATGCTCAGTGCAGCTGACTTACTAGACCAGTGTTCCCATGGAGGTGCCCCATAGTACTCCAACCCCCGAAGTACCTCTGGTGTGATGTATTGAACTTCTATTAAGAAAGTGACCTCCGCTGTTTTTGAAAAGACACATTTTAAGTCTTTGGAAATCACTGTTGTCCACCAGGGGGAAGGAGGAGGAGTAATAGTTGAGCATCTGCTATAATGGGGAGAACCAAGCTAGGCACTGTAGGGGAGGATGCATAGGGTCAGGAAAACTCTATTACCAACCCTTTCATTCAGTAAGAATTAAAAAACACAACACAACAAAACAAACAAACAAACAAACAAAAACACACACACACACACAGCCAAACCCTGTGCAATGTATTCATTTGTTTGAAACCTCTGGGTTTGTTTTTTGTTTTTTGGTTTTTTTTTTTAAATAGTTAAGCATAGGTCTCCCTGCATCTCCTCTTGCAGCTGATAGACATTTCCCTACTGGCATCCAGAGTGATCTTTACAAATTTAAGTCTCATCACTGCTCTGCTGAAAGCCCTCCGTGACTCCTCCTTGCACCTGGAGTGCAGTACAGGCTCCTCTGGGAGCCTTCCATGCCTGCATGCATGAGCTGGGGCCTGCTGCACCCTGCCCTTACTGCCTGGCCTTGGCCTTTGTGACGGGCAGGAGTGCTGAGCACCTTCTTGCCTTAGATCCTTGCAGTTGCTGGTCCTTCTGCATGATGTGCTCTGGGTCCAGATCTCTGCATGGACACTGCTTTATATCATTTAGGTCTCAACTCAGATGTCACTTCATGATGTCTTTTCTAGACTCTGACTTCATTGTGCTTTTATTTTTCGGGCATTCATTAGTCTCTGGAATTATTGTGTGCACTTTCTCTGTTTCTCTCTGATAATGGACCTTAGAGTGTGGAAGCCATGGGAGCCAGTAGCTCGGCCTTCTTGTCCACCATGTTTGGCCCTAGTACCACAACAGTGCCTGATGTCATAGTAGATACTCAGAAAACATTGATGAATGAATAGTTTTTTTTTTAAGATTTTATGTTTTTATTTGAAGAGAAACAGAGACACTGAGAGAGAGAGCATGAGCAGTGAGGAAGGGGAGAAGCAGGCTCCCCGCTGAGCAGGGAACCCAATGTGGGGCTTGATCCCAGGACCCCCGGATCATGACAGGACCCCCGGATCATGACCTGAGCCTAAGGCAGATGCTTAACCAGCTGAGCCATCCAGGTGTCCCGAATGAATACCTATAGACTAGTCGGAAAAAAATGGACGTGTCTAAAAGTAATTATAACACAGCACATAAAACAGTAAGTTTCTCATGAGTAAGTTCCCAAGACATTACTGGAAGTTCCGAATAGAGAAGCTGGCGGAGTCTGGGGGCAGGGCACCGTTCTGAGTGGGGCCCCAAGATTGAAATGTACCCCCACTGAGTAGAAAGCGGGAAGAGCCAGCAGTACCCCGTGGGGAAGTTGAGGAGAGAGACCGAGTGGACCTGCTTTCATCAAGATTGTGGCTGGATGAGAGGGTCTGTGAGAGGAGCCATGGGAAGGTCGGGAAAGAGGGGTTGGGCCCCCAGCTGGAGGGCTTGGAGTATCAGGTCCAGGGGGGTGGACTTTCTTTCCTTGGCAGTGGGCAGGCCTTGGTTTTCTCTGAGTAGACTAACTCATCACAAGCTCATGGGACCAATGCCTTTCCAAGATGGTCTGTGTTCTCAGTGCAGTTAGCTTATTCCTGGTCAGCTGCCTTTTCCACTCCACATGGGGTTTAGTGTAGTCTTCAAACCCCCATCCGTTCCTCTCAATTGATGACACTTTGCTTACTTCATGGAAATCCCTGTCGTCTTCATCCTCGTCCTCGTCCTCCTCCTCCTCCAGGTCCTCAGCTGTGGTGCCTCCCCATCCCCAGATCTGTATAGACACCCTCCCATCACACTGGGCAGTTCTCAACTCCCGCCTTTCACTCATCCCTCCACCTGGTGCTCTTGATCTGGCCACTTGCTGTGTCCAGGAACCACCTTCCACCAAAATCATCTCCTTTCCTGTGGTCAGCCTCTGACTGTCCTGTGGAGCATCTCTTTCTTGCCTCCTTTGCAGCTGCTCTGCTCTTGCTGTCACCTCACCAGCCTCATGGACGCCTGTTCTTATGGCTGCTCCTTCCTGCTCTCTCGCCTCCTCGCTGCCTGACTTAGCCCTGATACTTCTCAGTTAAGCTAGGGCAGACCTCAGCCTTTGTTGCCTGTTCTTCGTGCACAGCGCCCCGACCTCCTGTAGGATCTATCTCCATAAACAGTAGTGTCCTGTCTGCCTGTCTGAATTCTCAGGCTGTAAGTTCCCTGAGGGCAGGAACTGTGCCCTAGTTTCCTTTGTGCCTACAGTTAGTATCTAGGAAATGCTTGATAGACATTTGCTTAATGAATAAGAGAAAACTTAAAAGGGACAGGTGGCCCTTGACAAGGAGGAAAGCAAAGGCGAGGGAGCATGTGTAAGCTAATACAAAGTCACAGATCGCATTGTTGACTGAGTGTGTGTGATCATGTTTCTGAGCCCCTACCATTATTTTGAAAATAGAAGGATTTAAAGTAGTCATTCTTGGGGAGAATTATTTAGAAGCCATCTATGTGACTATTACTAAAATAGAACATGATACAAAAGCAAAGACCACTTACTAGACCAACGCACCCTTTTCCAAACAAAAACCAGCTGTCAGGGTTATTCTGTTAGGCTTGTTACTCTTTAACTAGACACTTATAGATGAATTCTTCAAAAATCACAGTATGAAACTCCATGTGTGTCTCTGTGTGTTTAAGATACCATCTATAAAATGTAATAGGAACCTGGGAGATAACATACTATATATATATATATATATATATATATATATATATATATATATATATAATCTAGATCAAAAGCCAAAGAGAGTAATAAAGATCAGTCTTTGATTGGTCATGCATTTGGTTTGAGTAGATATAAAAACAACTTTATGTGTCCCATTTCATCCACTGTCCAATATACTTGGAGTTTCTAGCCATGGCTTAAAACACGTTTTGCTTATAAAAATGAAATAATTTATATTCCCAACTAGTGCGTATACAAGGAGCACTTACTTTTTCCCAGTTTTTATTCTTAAATACACACTGCAGACCTTTGAAACCCATCTGAAATGAAAAAGTCACATGCTGGGTAAGAAGATCTATTCTTAAATTAGCAACATGATATGTTAACTTTGAGCTAATGTGGTATTTAGTATGAATTATTTATGGAGGTGTACTGTTTTGCCTCATGGGTACATGAATTGTGTATTAATTACATTTAAGCAAATATGTAAAGGGCTCAGCATGCTGTTCTCTAAGAAGATACGTTGATAGAATATTTTGAGGTAAACTTGAAAACTCACCAAGTCTTTCTTTGGCAGGGCAAATACATGGATATTGAATTTGATTTTAAAGGCGATCCGCTGGGAGGAGTGATAAGTAACTGTGAGTATTTTCCTCGGATTCTTTTACAAAAGTTCAGAATAGCAATACATATATTAGAATATTATAGATACACAGGTCTTTAAGAGATAGACATAAGACTACAATTTCTTTTCCTTAGTGTGTTGCAGACTATGTGTTAGACTCTGATTTCAGATTATTTTATAATTCCTAAATCATTTTTTTTTTGAGAGAGAGAGAGACAGAGAGAGAGCGTGTGTGTGCATAGGGGGAAGGGGAGAAAGAGAGAATCCCAAGCAGTCTCCATACTTAGCACAGAGCCCAATGTGGGATCGATCTCGTGACCCTGAGGTTGTGACCTGAACCGAAATCAAGAGTCGGATGCTTAACCAACTGAGCCACCCAGGCGCCCCTCCTAAATCTTTTTTAGAGAACTTAAAAGTCTTTACTTTGAAAATCTTTAAAATTTTGCTAAACTAATAAGAATTATTCCAACTGTATTTTGTATTCTCTAGGACTTTAAGTCAGTTCATAAATAAAGGATCCTCCAGGGGTTATTTTCACTAACAAAATTATTTTATGATTCAAAATAAAATATGAAATAAATAAAATATATGAATAATTGATTTTAGTTTAATAAGTTTTTTAGTAACTTTTTGGGTAACATTTAATAAAGTGAGTGGACTTTTTTATTTATTTATTTATTTATTTATTTATTTATTTATTTATTTATTTATTTATTGGACTTGTACTTCACATTTTATTGTGGGAAATTTTGCTTGTCTTTGTGTATTTACATAAGTGAAATCTGATAAACCTGGTAGGTAGAAATACGGATTTCTTAGCCTCCTTTAATCATGATCGGTGATTATGGAAGTGAATGAAATCTCCTCTTCAAAGGTGAAAAAATGAACAATGTCAGGTGAGTCTGCTTAAAGCCCCAGGTCCAGGGTTTTCTAAAGTGGGCATGATGGTCAGTATTTGTAAATATAGCCCTGTCAAAAATACTTTGGGCCCGCAGCACGCACAGCCTGAGCTGACATTTCTGCTCATATTGATACTGTAGTTGATTTGTTTGGAAGATCGAAGATGACAACCTAGGGTTTGTGTACTTCCTCCTGGAGCCACAGCCTGGTTATCCTCTTGGATCCTCCTGTGATTTTGAGGCCACACCACTGAACCTTCCATCGCCACTGGCCTCCTCACCACCCAGTGGTGCTACTGGGATTGAAAAAAATCTAAGTTTCCACTAGAAAAATAGTAATAAATTGACTCAAGAATCAAAGCAACACTCATTAGACTTGTTGTAACAGTGGCATTCCTTCTTCAAATGAAATTTTATGCTGAACCCCAAATAGGAAATAGAGAAAACAAGATCTGACCTGGTTGATGAGGAATATTTAGAACCCCTCGAGCCCCGGGGCCCCTGAGATCTTTGCTGATGGGCTCCAGAGCCAGAGGGCCACCATTTGGAAATCAGCATTCTAAGGGATTTGAGGAAAGTATGCAGCTGATTTTTTTTAAAGTTTTTTTTTTTAAATTTTTTTTTATTTATTTATGATAGGCACACAGTGAGAGAGAGAGAGAGGCAGAGACACAGGCAGAGGGAGGAGCAGGCTCCATGCACCGAGAGCCCGACGTGGGATTCGATCCCGGGTCTCCAGGATCGCGTCCTGGGCCAAAGGCAGGCGCTAAACCGCTGCGCCACCCAGGGATCCCCATTTTTTTTAAAGTTTTTAAGACACAATTCATAAGGAAACGTAGGGCTAGAGTTTCCTCATCTTTGAAACAATGGGACTGAACTGGATGAATTTTATGATTCTCCCCATTTCTGCTATTCTGTAGTTTTTAAATAGTTTAATTTTCCACTTTAGTTTCCATTTTTGTGTGCCATGCATGGGGATTGACCGTATTTCTAAAAAAATCTAATTGTTAGAGAAACATTTGAAGAGAGAGTTTTACTATGAAATGAAATTGGCTGGGATAGTGGTACTTACATTATGTGTCAAATATGGAAGCAAAAGAAAGTCTGCAAACCACGTGAGATGTAACCAGAAGCACTGATGACTATGGTGCCAAGCTCCTTGCATGATGTGTGGCAGCTAATGATAGCTGTGAGGGAGAAGATCGGCCTCAGTTTGAAGACCACTATTTTAAGGAAGGATTAACTTTTATTCTGAAAGATATTCATAAATTATTAGCACTTTTTATAAGACGGATTAACTCTCATTATGAATACACTATTTTTAAAATGGGGGTAATACATCTAAACATTGTGGAATGATTGAATAAAATTTCTTTTAAGGACTCTAGGAAAATATTTAAGGATTACTTTATTGTAAGCATTAGAAAATAACCTAGGTTTTACATTTTGAAGTTGAAGTTCCAAACAGAAATGTCTTCCTGCCCCCTAACTCATTCTTGCAGTATCCATGGAGAATAAATATTAGACACTCAGTTCTTTTCCAGTTAAGATTAATATATCATCATGAATGGATTTCATGTGGTGTTCGTTACCATTTGTTCCCACAATGAAATTATATGGAAATTTGTGGTAGTGGGAACACCCTGTATTTTAGAGTTACCCTTTGCTCTGGAAAGGAAAGGAATATGTTCGCGGTAAGAGCAGGAAATTTCACCGTGTAGGTACAGGACTGACTCATAGGTGGTCAGTGGGAGCTGCTGCCTGCTGGCTTCAGGGGTGTTAAAGCAATGGGCAAACCCATTTTGGTTCTCTCCAGGCTGCCACAAGTTAGCTTCTGGGAGTCCAGAAAAGAAAAAAGGATTTGCTGTTTTGTGGAAACGACTCTGCCTCGATTTCCAGCAGCCATGTAGTAACAGTGTAGGGCATTGTCGCTTGTACTGATTGCCTGGAAGAAATCACACAATGACTCAAGCCAGCTGGGTTCCCAGGGTGTGGAAGAGAAAGCCCAGTGACTTACTCTCTTTCTGAAAGAGATGTACTCAAAAACCAGTCTTGAACTCACCTGAAAACCAGGTGCCTCTGAGGTTAGTATCTCTAGGTCTGGGGTATTGCAGGAAGAGAAGTGCACGCGTGGCTCAGTAGAGGAGATACTACGGGAAGCACATCTGGCACACCTTGGCTTCTGTGAGATGATATTTTTGCTGTTTTGTTAAGGCTTATAAGCCTCACAGGAAGTGCGTGTTTGTATTTGAGGATTGTAGGCCTAGTGTTATGAACTAGAAGCTTTTGGAAACCTGTTGCGGGTACTTTTCTTATAGCTGTGGCACTTGATGGTAGTTTTCACTGTGGAGGAAATATGGTGCAAGCCTCTAGGAACTTATCTCCTAAAAGAAGAATGGCACAGAGACAGATACGCTGTGCATATGTACCTGTCCTTATAATGTAAGCAAGAAGGTATATGGCTTTCCTGTTCACAGTAGTGTATCAAGAGCTAGTGTAATACCTGACACACAGTAGGTGCTCAGTAAATGCTGAGATGAGGATGGAATTGGTTATATATAGGCAGGCCCTACCTTTCTCTGCTTCATTATTTGAGGCATGCCTATGAGGCTACTTAGGCAACTCTTCTCATGTGTTTTCTAATATGTAAACAATAAGACCGCTAGTTACTTATTTTTCTGTGCCTCCATTTTTTTCACCTTTGAAATGAGATAATCATGGTACTGATCTTACAGGTTATGAAAAGGTATAAATTATTTGTTTAACATCTATGTGCTTGTAACAGTGCCTGGCACCCAGTAAACACTGAATTAAATGTTTGCTTTTTTTCATTATTCTGTACTTACGTGCTTACGGTCTCTAGCCGGTAGCCAAATATATGTCCATAAAGGATGGACGTTTAGTTTGTAGGTTCATTGCTGAATGATAGCAACAAAAATAGTGTCTGACACCTGAAACATATTTCTTTTTTTTTAATTTTTTTGAAACATATTTCTTGAATCAATTAATAACTATACAAGTACACAATGAATAAAAAGTGACACAGCTCTGACATGGAAAAATTTGTTGAGAAATAGAATTCCTGCTTTATGGGATGATTTTATCTGAATATTTAAAACAACTTTTTATTGAGGTGTAATTGATATACAACATTGTGAGTTTCAGCCGTACAACATCACGATTTCATATTTGTATATATTGCCAAATGATCAGCACAGTAAGTCTAGTTAACATCTGTTAACCGTACATAGTTATAGAAGCACTTTTTTTTTCTTGTAATGAGAACTTTTAAGGTCTACTCCTTAGCAACTTTCAAATATGTGCAGCAGAGTATTATTAACTATAGTTGATGCTCCGTACAGTACATCCCCATGACTTTGTTAATTCATATATCTGAACATTCTATGCTAATCATTTTAAATGCTTTTTCTAAATTCCAGAAAGGCAACAAAATTATTGGTGTTCAAACTTCATCTGTCTCCGCCTTCCCTTTTTAGCTTGAAAGAAATAATATCTTGTGAATTATGAAGGAGAGCAAATGTTGAAATTAATTAGTGTATGGTCCACTTATTGTTAATAAACCACCCAAACTTAGTAGGGTAAAACAGTGGCCCTCTTATATGCTGTTGGACACTGTGAGTCAAGAATTCAGATGGGGCACTGTAGGGTTGGCTTGTCTCCGTGGTGTATGGGGCTTCAGTAGGGAAGACGTATGGTTGGGGGTGACTTGCATGAATGGAAGCTGGAGTCTCCTGGAAGCTTAATCATATGTCACTTATCAGGCTCCTGGATTAGGATGATTGAAGGTGTGTGTTGAGACTATTGACCAAAGCCACCTACATGTGGCCTCGTGTGGTTAGGGTTTCTCCCAGATGGCTAGGTTCTGAGAGAGAGTGTTCTAAGAGGAAGCCTCCTAACAGAGAACCAAGAGGAAGCCTCCAGGAGCTTGGGAGATCAGACGGTGTCACTTCTGCTGTATTCTATTAAGTCAAAGTTGGCACACACTTGCCCAGAGTCAGGGGTGGGGCATGTAGATTCCATCTCTCAATGGGAAGAATGTCAAATAATTTGTGATCATTTTGTTGTAAGCAGCCTTAATCTGATAGACTGTTTTCAGAAATGGTCACAAGAGGGTCGCCTGGGTGGCCCAGTCGATTAAGCATATGCCTTTGGGTCAGTTCATGATCTTGGAGTCCCAGGATCGAGCCCCACATCGCACTTCCTGCTCATCAGGGAGTCTGTCTCTCCTTCTGTCCCTCACCCTGCTTGTACTCTCTCTCTCTCACTCTGTTTCTCAAATAAATAAATAAAATTTTTAAAAAAAGGATCACAATAATTTCTCACCTTGTATCTATACTGTTGGGTAGTTCTCTCTCTCAATGACTCAGAGTTTGGCCATGAGATTTATTTTGTTTGTTGTTGTTGTTGTTTATTTTTTTTATTATTTTTATTTTTTATTTATTTATTTTTATTTTTTTATTTTTATTTTTTTAAATAAATTTATTTTTTATTGGTGTTCAATTTGCCAACATATAGAATAACACCCAGTGCTCATCCCATCAAGTGCCCCTCTCAGTGCCCATCACCCAGTCACCCCCACCCCCCGCCCACCTCCCCCTCCACCACCCCTAGTTCATTTCCCAGAGTTAGGAGTCTTTCATGTTCTGTCTCCCTTTCTGATATTTCCCACTCATTTTTTTCTCCTTCCCCTTTATTGCCTTTCACTATTTTTTATATTCCCCAAATGAATGCATGAGATTTATTTTGGTTAAAAGAACAATTAGTAAACATGGCACAACCAGAGACGTGAAAATTGGTTACATATTGGAGCTTGTCCTCACGCTCTTCTTGGGAATGCTCTCATTACCACCATGTGAATGAACCTGGGCTGGTCTGCTGGATGGTGAGAGACCATATGGAATGAACCACCGGACATAAGAGTGAGGGCACCTTTAGATCAGCCAGCTGCAGCAGACTGCCAAGCCGATGGGCAAGCCCAAGAGAGATCAGCTGAGCTGGCTCAGACCAGAACTACAAGGCTGACGCTCAGACTCAGGAACTAATAAATGATGTTCTAAGCTGTTAAGTTTTGGGACAATTTGTTACACGGGAAAAACTAACTGATTCAGAGGTCTAATGATCGACTTTCCCCCACCCAGTTTGGAATCATGAGATATAGGCACAGGAATCAAGCTGGAGAGGAAGCAGCTTCATTGCTGTTAGACGCCAAGGTTGAAGAAAGTGGCTTTTGGTTTCTCGCCCAAGCAGGTGTGCAGGTAGTCCTCTGGCCCCTTGGCAGTGAGGCAGGCATTGACAGCTGTAAGCAGCCTCTTACCTCTCCTTGTGTGCATTGGTTGCCCCCGGTCGTCTTAGTGCTGGCGAGTCGAGCTGAATGTGAATGCAGCGTGGGGAACTAGAGGCCTGAGCTGCAGATGCATGCTCCTTGCCCTCTGTAACCTCACTACTCAGAGCTGTGCTTCCTCTTACCCCTGTGAAGAGTGACTAAGGGGCTGAGAGAGGCTGTGGTTAGTCTAAGGAGATCTTCCCACAAGGAATCTGCAGAGCAGGAGGAAACAACCACCCCACTCACAGGGAAGATGGGGATGGAGCAAATCTCTGACTTCCTATTCTATATTTCTATATTTCTTTTGAATTTATGGTACAGTTGGCTCACACTTACGTGCTATCTCATGACATGTTCATATATATATGGCACATCCATGCCATTTGTAGGATATGGAATATAGTTTCACTCGTTTTAATGGTTTGAGATTTATAGCTTTGTTTTTCCTTTTATATCGTATCTTTGATAGTATGGATGACAAGTTGCTGATTAGGAGCAGAGCTGGGATCCCCAGGTGGCTTAGCGGTTTAGCTCCTGCCTTCGGCCCAGGGTGTGATCTTGGAGTTCCCGGATCAAGTCCCACATCAGGCTCCCTGCACAGAGTCTGTTTCTCCCTCTGCCTGTGTCTCTGCCTCTCTCTCTCTCTCTCTGTGTCTCTCATGAATAAATAAATAAAATCTTAAAAAAAAGGAGCAGAGCTGCCTATTAGAATACTTCCTAAAGGAAACTCTGCACTGCTTTGTTTTCTGAAAATATTGAGGTTGAATTGGAGACTACCGTACATGAGTCAGTTCTCAACAGCTAGTGAATAGTCATCAGTAAATTCATCAATCAGAAATTCATCTGTTTTTAACCTGTCGTCTTTAAGATCAAAATTCACCAAAAACCAAGACAATACATTATCTAGTTTATAATGCAAGGCTGGGCTTTCTTTGCACTTCAGTATTCAGAGCACTTCAATATTCAGAAGATAGAAATAATCCACCCCACTGGTTGTTAAGTATCCATAGCAATAAAACAAATTTCAAGTAGTAATTCTGTTACTCTGTAATGGATGGCTTCGCATAAAAGTCGATGCTTTCCTTTGTCTCGATTTTACTCTTGGTGGCTGTTGTATTACAAAAACATGTCTACCGTGAAAAAAGACTATATGTTTATGAGGAAACAAGATTATATGCAAATACAGAAGAAGTCAGATGTTAAACATATCTAAATTAATTAGGATAGCATATCTAATGATATGATCCTATAGGCTATATTCCATTAATTTTATTTCAGGGTTGAGTATGGAGTTTTAGATTCAGATATGTACATACATGAGTGAATTTTTAATTATTAGGTAAACATTAAATTTGTGTTAGGAATCTATTGTGAAAATACATAGCTGGTATAAGTATATAAAGAGATCCAAATAAAATAAATAAATTAATTAATTAATTAACTCTGTAGTCCATTAGGTAGATAATAAGCTAAGTTTTCCTGGTGTTTTAAAGCCCCAGCTAATGTAATGTTTCATGTGCAGACACCAGACACCTTTTCAGAGCTGCTCATGGAACCGGTCCAGCTGTCTTTAGTGTTGATTTTATAACTTCAGGTTACTGATTTTTGAGTAAAACTTGAAGGTGATTTCTTAAAATTTCTAATGCCGCCGTGGAGGTGGCGGTAAGGAACAATTTTAATGTCATGGCACACCCAGTGGTTCACATGTCTCAAGGCCTGCGGCCTGCGGTGGAGCTCCGTGTGATGCCCCCGCTTACTTGCGCTCTCATTCACCATAATACACACATGCAGGGAACAATTTGTAAGAAGACCTTCGCCCCATTAGTGAAACTTCCTGATTATCAGCTTGGAGGGTTTTATTGTATGTTTCCAGAAAAAGTGGAGGGTTGACTTTAGAATGTATACTGTAATCCATGAGCAGACTTAAGCTCATAGTCCATTTTCCACAGAAACTACCTTTGGGTATGCTCACTAACTCACTGGTTACCTAGATTGCACACCCATCCACGTGATGCAGTGAGCACTGGGTATTGTAGGAGACTGATCAATCACTAACCACTATCTCTGAAACTAATATTATATGTCAATTAATTGAATTTAAATATAAAACAATTTTAAAGATAAAATGTTTTTGTATATTAAAAAAAAAGATTGTAGGCCCATCATTATTGCTAAAAGCAGCGATACAAGAGCGTAAATTGATTAGAAAAGCCTAAGTGCCCATAAATACTTTCTTCATAATATCTATCTTTGAGCAACTGGAGAGGAACACAGGATCTCTGGGGGTCGGTCAGTGTTGTGCATCATGGGCCTTCCATCATCACTGGTCTTCTTGGCAAAACTGAGACCAAGCTGATTATTCCTTAAGCCTTGGACTTGGACTGTTCTATTTTTCAGGAAGGGAGACTCTACATAAAATAAATCTGATCATACTATCTAATCTTTCATCTGTTATGTTCTAAAGTAATGTGATTTTCCCCCCAACTACTTCTTATCTTACTATTCCTTTGCCAATTGAAAGACTTCCTTCTCCAGTGGATGCAAACATGCACGTTTTACTCCTTTTATGTCTTGTACTTGGGGGGAGGTTGGCCTCTGCTGTGCACGGGCACATGTACGTGTCGTAGACTAGCTGGTGATGAGTCAAAAGTAGGAAAGCCCCTGAGTGACAGCCTGGTTCTGCTAATAGTCAGGTGGCAGTGGCATGGTGGGGGCAGGTGGGGAAGTTTGGATTCCAGAGTTTCTCTGCCCCTGTCTGCTGGTTTTCTCCTTTAGAATGGTTTAATAGGTTTAGCTCTTCCCCTAAAACTTAAGTTTGTATCAAATTTAATGTGAACTTAAATGTATATTTTGAGGGGGAAATGCGCTGCAGGGAAACTGCATTGGGATACATGGAGACTTACACTCTCTCCTCTACTGAACATTCGGCATGTCCCACACTCTTCTTTACTAAATCTTCTAGACTCAGTGGTGGCACAATCACGTCAAGCCAAGAGGAGGCTGAGCCAGTGTTTGCTTTGACTAATTCAGGGCACCATTCAGTAAATTAAAATGATCAGGTGGCAAGTCTTTATAGTAAATTTATGTTCTGTATTTCGAATAGCCATTCGATAGGGCTTCCTACTCTTAGATTGCATTGGTGCGTGCCCATTAAAAATAAATAGAATAGGGAATGGTGGGGATCTCTGGGTGGCTCAGCGGTTTAGCACCTGCCTTTGACCCAGAGCGCGATCCTGGAGTCCCCTGATCGAGTCCCGCGTCGTGCTCCTGGCATAGAGCCTGCTTCTTCCTCCTCCTGTCTCTCTCTCTCTCTCTCTATGTCTATTATAAATAAATACATCTTTAAAAAAATAAAAAAAATATGTTAAAAATATTTTTTTTAAAAAGGAATAGGGAATGGTTTCAAGCGTTAGTAAATTATTTGGGGGCAAGCCTTTTCCCTGATTACTTTTCTACCTGGAAGCTTATGACCTACAAGAAAAGTCATAAAGAAATAGGAGGCTCTGGAGCAATAGACGAAGCATGTTAGGCGCTAAAACCTTCCACTGCTCTGTAATAAAAAAGACTTCTCATTTTGTGATTGAGTTGCTTAGGTGAAGCTATATATTTTATGTAAAGTACAGCCTTTCCTAATGTTTATGGATTTTGCATTCCTTTTGCTAGAAAGTTACAGGCAGTGTAAGACGGTGTCTTAGTCACCTGAAGCTTTGAATTCTGGCTCTGTCCCTTAGTAACAGTGCGATGTGAGCGTCATTTTCTCATCTATAAAATAGGGATTATAAAACCAACCTCCAGGGAGGTGTTTGGGGTTGAATATGATAACGCATGAAAAGCACCAAATTCATAGCAGGAGGTCAGGGACAGTTCGCTTCCTGCTTCGCCTTTGCACCTTTCCTTTTACACACGCGTCATATTATGCTTCGTATTTGAATGTGATAGCAATCACTGATCCTATCAGCATATTGACCAACATTCCTTTCCACACTGTGCACATGTGAATGTTGCCCTTTTTTTTTAAATAAAGATTTTATATATTTATTTATTCATGAGAGAGAGCAAGGCAGAGACACAGGCAGAGGGAAAAGCAGGCTCCATGCAGGGAGCCCGATGTGGGACTCGATCCCAGGACCGAGGTGGACCTGAGGTCATGACCTGAGCCAAAGGCAGACGCTCAACACTGAGCCCCCCAGGTGCCCCATGAATATTATTCTTTATTTTGATGTGTGTCGTCTGCTGAATCTTCTAGCCATCACTGTTTTATCCCATTTCCTATGAGCATTTGTTCAAAGAGTGCCAAACATGAGACTGGTCGTATGTGGCTCTGACCTGCTTTGAGAGTATTCTTCATGTCCTGAAGGGCCACATGTGGCATGTTGGAAGGTGATGGGACAAGTACCATCAGACACCTGTTTGTCATCACGATGAAGGGACCCATGTGAAATGAGGGGCCGCAGGCGCCAGGGCTCGCAAGGTGTGTGGCAGGATTTCTAGTGCAGTGGGAAGAGCCTGGGAGTTTGGGGGTGTCCCCCAAACACATGGTCGTGCTGCCTTCCCCACCCCACCTCCTGTTCTCTCTCGGGGGCCCAGCACCCCAGCTTGAAGAGAACTGCTGTTGGTTGGGTGGTGGGAGTAATCGGAGAGTGTGGGACGTTCCTAGGCCTCAGGGAAGAAGGTTTTCATATTTGCGGTCGGTGTTGGGTGCGCTTCCAGATAGTTCCTGGGGTGTAGTGGGTGAGCAGTAAGTGAGCTGATTGGAGGAATTGTATGTGAACATATGAAGGGAACTGTAGCATTTGTTTATATTTTTCATGTAGTTGAGTTACTTCCTTCTAGGCTTGAGGGGTTTTGTCTACGGATTAGCTTCTCAGTGAAGAATCTGCCCATGCTCTGTGGATTTTTTCTTCTTAAGCTATGTCTGTCTTCTCAGAACCCCATAGGAGCTTGGTCACATGCTAAGAAGTATCGTCATAGTCCATTTTTATCTTACCTGCTTTCTGTCCTCTGCTTTGTATGTCAGTGTTTAGTTACAGACTGAAACATTCAGTCCTTAGAGAGGATGAATAGTACACAATCCCTTCTTTTCTAAATTTTGTCTCCCTCGGGTTTTCAATTTCTCTTCTGTTTCTTTTTTGTTAAATATGAAGTCTTCATTATTCTCCACGTTTGATTTGAGGGAACGGGCAGGCTTCCAAATTAAATGAGAGCTGGAGATGAAAACTAAAACTCTGGAGCATCCTGTTCCTGTAATTTTTGAACTTATATTTGTTCTCATTTTTAATTTGATGTGTCCTTGCAATCCATCCCTTCACTCTTACAAATGACCTCAGGTTTTGGGAGCCCCCTGAGACTTCTCATTCACCGAATCTGCGCTCTTTAACTCTACCTCACCTCCTCTTTACATGCTAGTGTGGCTTCCAGAAATACCAATTGAGAAGTTCAGTGACCATTCCCAGAGAATTTGCACACCTCTCCCTCATTCCTTTGATACTGTTTAGATCTCAGCCTGATTAGAAATCAAATGTGGGGATGCCTGGGAGGCTCAGCGGTTGAGCACCTGCCTTCGGCTCAGGGCATGACCCCGGGGTCCTGGGATCGAGTCCTGCATCGGGCTCCCCGTGCGGAGCCTGCTTCTCCCTCTGCCTGTGTCTGCCTCTCTCTCTCTCTCTCTCTCTCTCTCTCTCTGTGTGTGTGTGTGTGTGTGTGTCTCTCATGAATAAATAAATAAAACCTTTTTTTTAAAAAAAGAAATCAAATGTGTCTATCCTCTAGAATTAATAACGGGATCACTGATTTGGAATTTTATAACTAAGTTTAGCTTTTGCCCACAGGATCCAGACCCTCTTTTATGTCACTAGTCTGTGATAAGCAGGACTTCAGGCAGGAATATTCTCTGCCATTGTATTTGCCATCTCTTGGATACTGCCATAATGACTCTTTTCTGGTTGTTTGGCTTCTTTCTCCCTCCCTTCCTCCTTCTCTCTCTCCCTCTTCCTTCCTTTAGCTTTGGATGAAAGTTTGATAACTTGATAAGAATCAAAATATCAGATGAAAAAGCATGTAGAACCAAGGAAAATATACTGCCAAATAACAACACCAAATTCCATGAAATGAAATCACCTTTCATTCTCTTAAGACTTTGAAATATAAAGAAAATCTGCTTCCTTTATCCCAGGTAGCAGAGTGTGTGGATATGATGAGGTAGGGTTTGCATTTGGGTCAGACAGCCTGATTTCAAATCCTACGTAAACCTTGGGCTCTTTTTTTCATCTGTTGAATAATGCTTGATAGAATGGCCGTGAGGATTGAATGAGATAATGACTATAAAGCACTTAGCGCATAATAAGATCTCAGAAACATTAACTTTATAATTATTAAGCGGATTCATAACTGAATGGCTGAGATTTGTAATGCTGTGTTTTGAAGAACTTAATGTCATCACATATTACATAGAACCCAAAGCACCTTCATATAAACCGTATTGTCTTTCATCAGCTCGTCAAATGTTATTGTTGAACTTATTTTGCATATTCACTATTGTTTGCCGAGAACCTGGTTTGTTTAATCTGGTGATTTTAGTTAGAGCCAGGGTTCTTCCTGAAGGGGAGAACTGAAAATGTAGCTTCTATCATTATTTATTTCAGTAACACAAAACAGACAATGAAAAAGGGAGAGGGGTGGCAGAGAAGAACCAGGGTGGATTTGCAAGCAGAATTAACCATATGCCATGATTTGACTCTTCTCTCTTCTTTAGATCTTTTAGAGAAGTCTCGAGTTGTTAAGCAGCCAAGAGGTGAAAGGAACTTCCACGTGTTCTATCAGCTGCTCTCCGGTGCCTCTGAAGAGCTCCTAAGTAAGTCCCTGTTTCTTAAAATTCTTGCATGACTGTGGGTGAGGTGAAGAACATGGTATGTTTGCTTCTGTCATCGGCCCCAGCATCTGCTTGCTGCATGTACCTCACCAGATGCTGTGCACAGGTCTCAGATGGCTAACTCAGAGAGCCAGTTAAATAGTAGAGGGATCAGGGGGAGAGAACCATAAATCTAAACAATCAAATGGAAGAAAATAGTTGTTCCACTCAGGAAGAGGAAATCAGCAGGGAGCAGTAAGGAGAACAATTATTACAAAAAAAAAAAAAAAAAGAATTGCTCAGGGAAGATTAAACATAGTGGGAAAACATTTGTAATTGATACAAGAGTTAAAAATCTGACCTTCGGCTATTTTAAGGAATTAATCCAAGTCCACCAGGATAGTATCCAATAAGCTAATAGTGAAGTGATGAAAGTTTTGAGCAAATAGTCCAAATTAGAACTATGGAAAGCAAATGACATTTGGGCAAGAATTATCCTAATAATCCTCAAGTGTCACAGAAACAGCACTGAAGTGTGCGCTATACACATTATCAGCAAAAGTCATTAAAAAGGACAGAGCTAGCAGAGGGGAGCAGGCCCCGGTCTGCGTAGGGCTTGTGGGTGTCCTTCCTTCCAAGTGAGGACCCCTTCGTGGGGACTAATTGGCCATCCGGAATAAGTCATACGATGATAAGAGCCCAGGTGCACCATTTTTGGGAATACATCCCAATGAAGTAATTCGAAAGAATCCAAAGAATGTTTTGCATGAAGACCTTTATCACCGTCCTGCCGTCCAGAGGCATAGGAATCCATCGCAGACGTCCTTTGCTATAACGAAATGGTACCTTGAAGATGTTTTATCTTACAAAAATACGGAAGGGGCCTTACTACAAATAAATGTGAAAATGCAGTTGGAAATATGTACAACAGTAGTAAAGGTAGATTTTGTGAAGAATGCTATTAATATTTCGGTATCGATTTTTGTTCTGTTGCCTAAGTACCTAAGACGAAAGTCCTTTTATCTGGAGGTTTTAAGGAATGAGATGTTAAAGATGGTTAGATTTATTGAAGTAACTTACCAACTTGTGTGCGTGATTCAATAGATAAGCTTACACTGGAGCGGGATTTCAGCAGATATAACTACCTGAGTTTGGACTCGGCCAAAGTTAATGGAGTGGACGACGCAGCCAATTTCAGAACTGTTAGGGTAAGCGAGATACAGTCCTTCCATTACTCTCTAAAATGTGTCGCCCATTTGGAATTGGTAACAATTCTGAGTTTTCTGAGGTATAACCATGCTCCCTTAGGCTTTGGAATTACACAAGAACTTACTGTATTCTTATTAAAATCATACAATATTGTGAAGGCCTGCGCTTAACTAGAGTATGTGATTTTACTACTTATCAAAAGGAGCTTTCTTTATTAGATTACCCGGACTCTTCTAATGCTGCATATAAATCAAATATTTTCATGGCCATCGTTTAGTAGTTCATTTCCAACTATGAAAACTGTCGTAGGAAAGCACTGAATCAATAGTGTTTTTGAGACGAAAAGTCATGTTTTTATATTTTTTTTCCAAAAATCATTTGTAAACCAGAATGATTGGCATTTCACATTCATTAGAAGATAAATTATTTTCAATCAGGGCCTGTACCCTGGGGCGTGATCCTGGAGACCCGGGATCGAGTCCCACGTCGGGCTCCCTGCATGGAGCCTGCTTTTCCCTCTGCCTGTGTCTCTCCCCCCCGCCCCCCATGCCTCTATGAATAAATAAATAAAATCTTTTAAAAAAATTATTTTAAACCATATCCTAACTTCTGTGTTTATGTGGCACTTTGAAAATTACTCCTGGTAGGACATGATATAATAATCACTGTGCTTTACTTCCAAATGGGACAGCTGTGATGGTCAGGAGGTGGGAGCAGGTCAAATGAGCTGAAACGGGACCGGCATCAGTTCATCTTCAAGGCTGAGTGAAAATGACATGGGGTTCTTTTCCTGCTTTCTCTACTATTGTATATGTTTGAAATTTTCTGTACAAAAAGCTTACATTATTCTCATTGTTAGGTAGTGGAGTCACAACCAAATACAACAAAAAAGCTGGGCTATTCTCAAAAAAGGAAGTATTTCCTTGAGTATGTAATTTGTTAAAACTCTGTAAACATCCGCCTATGGAAGCCTTTTGCTTTTCGGACGTGATTTAAGAGTTGGGTTCAAGTCCAGTTCTGTAGTGCTTTGCCTCACAAATCATTGGCACTCAATAAAATTTATGACTAACGCAGTGTTCCTTGTTCCCTGTAATGCCTTGAGCTAGGCACTTCACCTTGTCCACCTTCACCAGTTTTTCTCAGGTAAAATAAGCGAGGCGGTTTTCATGTAGGAGGTTATAAAAAAGCCTTTTGTTTGGTTTTCTTTCTAGCATCAGAACCCAGTATAAAAAAGATAGATATGCACGCACATATTCACACACACACGCACACACTGAGTTACTGCAGAGGAAGTGGGTTAGAAGTCAAGGTTCAGCTCTTAGCCTCCTCTTCCACCCTCTTCCTCTTCCTTTGCACCCCTGCACCCTCTTGCCATAGCATGCAAAGTGCCCTGGGGGGATCCTTGAATCACCCCTTGAGACCACCGAACAAGTTAGAGCCCCACACTGGTACTACACCTGGTCTGTTAATAGGTTTGCCTTTTGGGGAGCTTGTTCTCAGACACTTTGTCTTTACATTTTTTTTTTCAGAAACAAATGTGTTATGTGATTTAGTTAAAAAATAATAATAATAAAAGAATGGCAGAAAGAAAACAGCTGCTTTTCTCGCCCCCCCCCCCAACCCCCCAGAATGCCATGCAGATTGTGGGTTTTATGGATGATGAAGCCGAGTCTGTCTTGGAAGTGGTGGCAGCGGTGTTGAAACTGGGGAACATCGAGTTCAAGCCCGAATCTCGAGTGAATGGTTTAGATGAAAGCAAAATCAAAGATAAAAATGGTAAGTCAGTGGAGAGTCAGCCTTGTTTATTAGCAAACTTGCTTTGAACTTCTGCCCAATTTTTAATCTAGAAAGTAAAACTTTTGCTTTTCATTGTTTTGAAAACATGTCCAATGAAACTGAACAGAAACATAATTATAGCTGAGTTTTAAGTCTCTCGAGTTATACATTTTATGCTGTTTGATTTGAATGTGATTCCGAGAGAACACTGAGAGCCTTGGCAATGATTTTTAGCAGCACATAGGCAGTCACTCTTTGTGTCCATCCCCCAACAGAGTTAAAAGAAATCTGTGAGTTGACCGGCATTGATCAGTCTGTTCTAGAACGAGCCTTCAGTTTCCGAACCGTTGAGGCCAAGCAGGAGAAGGTTTCAACTACACTGAATGTGGCTCAGGTGGGTGGAACGTAATGTCCAGAAGTGAGTTTTTTTTAAAAAGTCTGTGATATTTTTATGTAAGTAGAAACAAAAATTGTATTTTGTAGGCTGTTCTATTAACTGTCATACTTCTGCAGGCATCATTCTGGGCAGCAAACTAAACAAATCACCACCCCTGCCCTCGTGAAGCTTGACATTTTGCAGGGGGAGGAGTCAGACAATAGCCAGTAGAGCTAGTAAATAAATAAATTTATATAGCAAGCTAGCAGCAGACAAAAAGAAAAACCAGAGCAGCATAAGGGAGACCCATGGTGCTGGGGCAGGGAAGTCCGGGCTGAGTGAGTTGGGAAGTGACACCAGTGGCCTGACCTGCTGTGTATTTCAGAGGGTCATTCTGGCTGCAGTGTGGGGAGCAGAGTGTAGGAGAAGAAGGGTACAAGCAAGGTGTCTCAGTTTGGGCTACTATAACAGAAAGCCATCATCGGGTGGCTTAAACAAATAAACCAAAACCCCGTTTATTCCTCATAGTTCTGGAGGCTAGAAGGCTGAGATCAGGGAGCCAGCATGGTCGCGTTCTTGGTGAGGGCCACCTTCCTAGTTGATGGACGGCCACCTTCTTCACAAGAGCGAGGGGTAGGGGAGGGGAGGAGTGCATGCTGGTGTCCTCATCTCCTCATCCCCTTATAAGGAACACTGATTCCATCCTGGAAACTCTACCCTCATGACCTCATCTAACATCTAAACCTAACTATCTCTTAAAGGCCCCACCTCCAAGGATCATCACATTGGGGATTTGGGCGTCAACATACGGAATTGGGGTGGGGTGGAGGGACAACATGTACATTCAGTTCATGGCTCTGGGGAGCTGCAAGGAACTGTGAATTAACCTAGAAATGAGGGTGGTTTAATCAGGGGATAGCAGTGGAGTGAGCAGCAGTATGGGGGTATTTTGAAGGTAGAGGTAACAAGAAGTGCTGCTGACCTGATACGTGGTATGAGAGAAAGAGAAGGTTCAGGATGACTCCCAACAGTTTCCACCCAGGCAACTGGAAAGCTAGGATTGCCTTTCACCCATTTGGAGAACATAGTGGGAGAAGCTTGGCCTCCCTGCCTTCCTTATTCTATCTTGTCCATCTGAAGCCAATGAAGTCTTTCTGAGACACATGTCGGAGATGCTTATTTCTTCCCTCTGTTGGTTCAAG
This sequence comes from Nyctereutes procyonoides, assembly GCF_905146905.1. Classification (NCBI taxonomy): domain Eukaryota; kingdom Metazoa; phylum Chordata; class Mammalia; order Carnivora; family Canidae; genus Nyctereutes; species Nyctereutes procyonoides. The sequence continues at coordinate 1,916,160 of NW_026575132.1, forward strand.
TTAAATGGATGAATGGATGGATGCGAGGGTGGATGTTATACCAAGGCAGCTTCTGGAGCCTGTTGCGGTATAAACCCTTTGTTCTGCGGCTCAGACATTGTCCCATTGGTCAGTGCTGATCTGGGCTGGAATTAAATGATTAATTTGGGACTGTTCCCACAGAGCCCTACTTGATTCTCCCCCCACGGTCCAGCCGTATTTTCCTCCTCTCTGTAAGTGGCCTCAAGCATCTGTAAGATAGTGGGTGGACTTATTCTTTCCCCTCCCTGCTCCGAACTAGACCCAAGGATGCCTGGTGTTGATTTCTCATTTTAGGCAAGCTGTTCTGACTATGGAAAATACTATAACGTGGTGTACATGCAAATTTTCTAGCTATAACCGTTGTGTGTCCTTCTTCCTACATTACTACTTCTGCTGTCCTGTCTGTCCAGGTCAACCTTACAAATGCAAAGTCAGATAGTGAGATACTGAGTCATTGAGCCTGCTCAGCATAGGCCCCCAGGTAGACCGCTCTCAGGGGCATAAGGGATGACGGGAGACGGGAAAGATGGTTTCCGAGCCAGTCTTGAAGGGTTTAGATGTCTAAAGAATGGGCAAAAGTGCATTTCAAAAAGAAAACAATGAGAAAAGCCAGGTTTGGAGTCCACATCCGGGGGAGGGTTGGTTGAGCTCAGCTGTAGCTTTAGACTTGTGACTTGGGTTCAGAGCAACGCAGCTGGAAAGGTGAAGTATGGAGGCAGTTCTCAGACTTGAGCGTCCGTCAGTACCCCCTGGAGGGTTTGCAAACCCGGGTTGCGGGTTGCGGGCTGTGCCCCTGGGGCGTTGGATTCAGTAGTGTGGGGAGACCGAGGGAAGAATCTGCATTGTCTGACAAGCTCGGTGGAGCTGCTGCTGCTGGTCCAGGAACCACATTTTGAGAACCGCTGTATTGAATGAAGGTTACATGGAGTTGAGACGTTCTCAATAGCTGGAGTGGGGATCGTGAAGTATATGCTGCTGCAAAGAGAAAATGCCTGCTGTTTCAGAAGGCCCTTTAGGAATATCCACATTTTTGTATATAGATATTCCATATATACACATATGTGGATATTTCGTGGTGTTTTCATTGTGTGTTTTACTCTTGCCTTTTAATCATCGTCTACGGAAACCAGGTCCAGGTGCCTCCTACTTTTTATTAGCTTGAGTCACCTTGCATCACTGGGTTAAAGTTTTCCACATTCCTTTTACCTTTGGCGTAAAAGAATTTGACTTGAGGTCCTTGATCTTTCAGCTCCTTATTCAAGGTTTATTATTTTTTTAACGTAGGGTTTAGGTTTCAACCGGTCTTCTTGCCTAAAAGTTTTGATTCCAGTGAGAAGTAATTTGTTTTATTAACATTTTCCTCATAGCTTCAGTTCTTGGGCGCCATTATCACCTTTATCACCGCATTCCTCATCTTCCCCAAGGCGCGTAGATCTTTCCTCAGATACACTGATGAAGAGTGAAATGATAGAAACTCAAGACCAGAGTTGTCATTCAGCTTCCACGGGCCTCAGGCTAATCTGACCCTACACAGTTGATCTCAATTTATTCCCTGCTAAGTTCTCTAAATAAGAGAACTTTTTTTTTTTTTTTTTACCATCCTTATATTTACCCCATGTCTTTGCTCTTACTTATCCTTTACTCATAGGCCCTGGCTAATTCTTCCTGCTTGTCTGAATGTTCTATCTAATTACACTTCATCCAGGAAGGCTTCCTGGATTGTAGCAGGCCCCCTCTTCTCCCTTCTCTGAATTCCTTTTTTTTTTTTTCCTCTCCTTGGGCACTTGCTCTCTGATTGATTCATTCATACTGGTTTGATCTCCGCCACTCCACCTTAAGCTACTACAGGATGGGCCCAAGGGCCATACATCTGTGTATCGCCTTTACCTGGGCCACAGACCAGTACTGGTCACCTCTGAAGCACATTCCACTTGGGATTTTTCTCCATGGGCTTCACGCAGCTGCAGAAATGCAGTCTTTTCATATTGGCCTTAGAATTGGAGATGGTGAATCTATGCACTCAGTGTCTTCCTTATTTCTACACACCTTGTTAGTGCTCCTTAAGTGAGAATAAACATTTTTTCCTCTGTCTTGGATGGGGACATTCTGGGAGGATGTTACTGTGGAAATTAGGTGACATGAATCAGACTCGAGAAGTCAGGGCTGGCAGATTGACAGCTCCTGGGGCCAGATACAGCTCAATATCTTATTTGATGAAAGGGTAGTTTTGTTGTTATTGTTTTGTTTCATTTTGTTTGCTTGCTTTTTAAATTTTGAATTTTACTGCCTTTAATGTGGAATGCATCTTTGAACCCCTGCAGATCCTACTACTTCCCATTCATTTCTATCATGCCATCCCTGGAAGCACTTGAGCTTGAAACTTCTGGAATAAATATTTGTTTGAAGGAAGCAAAAAAGATGAATATGTTGGCTGTGAATACATTTTAAAAAATATAAAGCAGTGCCAGGATAAGTTGTCACTATTAGTTCAGTTGCATATGGAAATGGTGGCTTGTTGGAAGCAGATAGAACACAACTAAAAACACCAGATGCCATTATGATGACATTCTGTTTACAAATAGGTATTTTGAGATTATGTGGTTTTTTGAGGTAACTGGAAATTAAAAGAAGAAAGGGGAAAGGATTAAGGAAGAATTCTATAGGCTCATGAGTGGGAAAGGAAGAGGATATTTCAGAAGTCATATAATATCATTACATGTATAGACTATGATGTACCAGGCGCTGTTCTAGGCACTTGTGTGGCCTATTTTTAAAAAATAAAACCTAGAAGAAAGGAGAGTAAAGATGTTCATCTAAATCTAAGCTTATTTCTCTGTTTCAGCATTTACATGCATTTTCTGCAGTGGGATCATTAAAAATCACCCTTCAAGACAGCATTGTGCAGTTGGGTTCTATTTGTTTGCCAACTTCCAGGTGGATTTTCTAGCCACTCTAGCTGGAGTGGCTGCCTGACACTTAGGGAGAAAGGTTTGGGATTAGCATGTGTCAGATGTGAAGTGTCAGAGGAAGAGAAAAGGTACTCTAAAGCTTCAGTATGTTGTCAGCGAGGTGATTGTTATTAAAGTTGTTACACTTCATTTAGAAAGAAACATGGAAAAAAACTTTCCTTATCATCTAATTCTTTATAAAACAAAAATGTAATGGTTTACTTTAATAGAAATGCCCAAATTTCTACTTATAAGCAGTGCAATGCACGTATGTGGTCAGTGTCTTAAAAACAGCAACAGTGTATTGCGACACTAATAGTTACGGAATTTTTTTTTCTTTTTTTAAAGAAGATTTTATTTTTATTTATTCATGAGAGACACAGAGAGAGAGGCAGAGACACAGGCAGAGGGAGAGGCAGGCTCCCTGCAGGGAGCCCCATGCAGGACTCGATCCTGGGACTCTGGGATCACAACCTGAGTGAAAGGCTGTCACTCAACCACTGAGCCACCCAGGTGTCCCCATTACAAAATTTTTTTTTTTAAATGTTCAGAAGGTTGAATGAAGGAAACGGTTTTTAGATCACATCAGTCAGAATCATTTCAATGTTTTTTCCTTTGAGTTTCCTATGTGTTAGGGTTACAAGGATATAGTCTTCATAAAAAATATACAGTTTTTTATTTTCACAAAACCTAAGCATTTTCCATTTTATTACCTAGTTTTTGTGATCTTTCTGTGACAACTATAACTTCCCTTTGAGTGGGCATTCATTTATTTATCTTACTGTTCCCCTGTTGTTGGACTTCTAATTGCTTCTCATTTCCTCTGTTCTGTGATACTGAGATGGATATCTTTATGGAGAAAGTGTTTGCAATATTTAGAATTAGTTTCCTGGGATGCAAAAAAATATAATAATTGGGTATAAATAGTTTGCACAGTTCTCTTAACAGTTTGACTGTTCATCCAGCATATAATGAAGACTGGCTCTGAGAAGAAATTGGAAATAAAAGAGCTTTAAGTATTTAAAAAATATCTTTATTATTTTATTGAAATTAAGCATTATGACAATAGTGTGTGCTGAGTTTTTCTTCCTTTCTTTCTTTCTTTTTTTTTTTTAATAGGCATATTATGCCCGTGATGCTCTGGCTAAAAACCTCTACAGCAGATTGTTTTCATGGCTGGTAAATCGAATCAATGAAAGCATTAAGGTACTGACTCTCTTTAACCAGATAAATCAGTTGTAATAAATGCTATTCAGAGTATAAACATTAAGTTAAAGATATTTTAATTTTATAATCAGGTAACTGATTACCGCTTACAAAGATTGTTCCTTGAAAAGAATTGTCCTTGCATATGTTGAAATTTGTCAGGATTCTATTTATTTTGTTTTGCCATGTATTTTATAAGAAATCTCACAGTGCTCTGCTGGTCTTTGAGTTACTCTGAGAGCATTCCAGGTCTTAGTTGTGTGCACTTGGCTGAAAAGGTCACTTGACCTCTCTAGCTGCTGATGTATTCTTCAGTAAAATGAGCATATTGGATGGAGTAGTATGATTTTGAAAGGCCTTACCTATATCGTAACATTCAGTGATCTTTTATTATATTTAAGCATCACTACTACTATCTTTAAATGAATCATCTATTATTAAAATTTCTGGAAGATTCCATGCCAACTTTCTACCTCATACATTCTTAAAAACAAAACTTAGTTATAGTTATTCTTGTAGTGTGAAATGCAATTAACTTATAATATAGGTCGATATTCCTTAGTATGCTTTTAGTGTTATATTTCAGGCTTAAATTAACCCATCAATTTTAAACTTTTTTTAAGGCGCAGACCAAAGTGAGAAAGAAGGTCATGGGTGTTTTGGACATTTATGGCTTTGAAATTTTTGAGGTAAGCTTTTTTGTAGGGTTTGTTTTTCTTAATGCAGAGCAGTTGGAAATTAAATTGTATATTCTATAGACAACATTTAATATAATTAATATAGCTCTGAATCTACAAAGAAACCTTTGTGTAGATGTAACAAAGTGTGTGTGTGTGTGTGTGTGTGTGTGTGTGTACACGTGTATTGAGTGCTGAGAACAAGAATTTTGGAGACAGTGCTGTCAAAGGAAGAACTTCCGATATCAGTATGAGAATTTTGTAATTGCAAATTCAGAATTCTCACTGTGAAATTTCCAACAAGGTGCATGAACACTGTGCTCGTTCATTCATTTGTAAGAAAGTGAAGCGAGATGGTGCCATGAGAAAGCCCTGAGCCCATGAGCTGGATGCTGGCCGCTGCCTGGCTGGAGCTGGTCACTTCATCCCTGTTGGACTCAGGCAAAGAGGGTCTGGATTGGGTGATGTTTGGGTCTCAAAGAACTGTGATCTTTCATTATGAGTTCTGTTGCAAAGGTTGAAAGAATTTTTGTGAGAGTTCATAATGAAATTTTTAAAAAGACTCCATGCTTATTACAGATTAAATATTTAAACATTATATACTTATATTAGAATTTCCTATTTATCCTCTTGCTAACTTTGACATTTAGAAGCTATTTTAAGGACTTTTTTTTTCCTCTCCCCCCATTTTAAGGACCTTTTAAAGCACTTTCTCTTACTTTTAGGAGTGGTATTTTAGTTTGGTTCAGGAAAATTACAGGTAGATCAGGCTCTTCCTTTCTTTATTCTCCCCATAAGTAATGATTTGTGAATTCCTTTAAATAACCAGGCCATACCCAGAATGACCACCCAAAGCTTTCATGTGTTCCAAATTATCAGGTTCACAGAATAGAAAAAAACATCAGCCCATTCCCTGCAGCTAAGCCAGGCCTTTCTAGCAAACGTCTTTTTCTTACAACATTTATTCCTGTGATAGTGCCTTCTCCCTGCTTGATGACAGTCCGTATTCCATAGCCAGTGGTAAATAACTATTGAGACCTAACAGTATGTAAGCACTGTGCTAAGCGGTACATATATTACCTGATTTAATTTTCACAAAAACTTCATGAAATCACTGCAGTGATTCCTATTTTACAGTTGAGGAGGTGAGGCTCTGAAGGTCAAGTAGCTATCCCAAGGTTACATGGCTACTAAAGGGCAGACTCATGGGCACCTGGGTGGCTCAGTAGTTAAGCATCTGCCTTTGGCTCAAGTCATTATCCCGGGTCCAGGGATCGAGTCCTGCGTCGGGCTCCCTGCAGGGAGCCTGCTTCTCCCTCTGCCTGTGTCTCTGCCTCTCTCTGTGTGTCTCTCACAAATTAAAAAAAAATTTAAAAAATTAAATAAAGAGCAGACTCAGGACCTAAAGCCCTAGGCCTCCTGAATAAATAATAAACGATTTACTATAGGGCACTTTTCTCCCCAAACTCACAGGGTCCCCAGTACCTGGAAGTAAGGAAAAAACCCAAATGTGATAAGTTTCTTTTTCCCTGTATTTCTGTGCTGTTGTCATCCTTCCATACTGGCCAACATGAGGAGCCCCCCTCTAGGTCTTTAGTGTACTGGTGGCCGAGTGTGGGACACCTGTGCTGCAGACTGGCTGCTGTCCCCTGTCCTGCCCCTCAAAAACTGCTCTTTAGCATAATGTCTGCTTCTATTGGTACCCTGTTAGCAGACTTTGCAAAGGAAAGCTTCTGGTGTCTTGGTAATAGGGAAGAATTTGAGGCCTGTGAGTTAGGAGAATTGCTTGGATATACTCAGAACTATCTTTGAGTGAAAACATTTTTTCTTAAGAATGCCCCCAACCAGAACTTTCAACCAAGGCCAAATCTAACCAGTCGTGTCTATAGCAGATCCTATGATGCCCCCTAAAATCATGAGAAATGAATTCGCCTTCTCCAGTATAGGCTTTGATTTTTTTTTCCAGTTCCTTGAGAGAATTAAGATTTGTCTTTCATTATAACTAATTGTTCTCTCCATGTTCTTGTCTAAACCTTCTGATTAATCTTCCAAACATCTTGATTTTTAATAATCTGTTTATTTTATAATTAAATTTCCTCAGGGGAAATCAGAATAGAGATTTGGTTGCACACTTTTAGATACTTTTACCTGCTTTTTGATACGGAATTAGAGAGGCTTTTGTTTTGTTTTGTTTTTTTGATGTATTCACATGCACACTGCACATGCCATCCTCCATTTTTCTGGATTCTCCGCAAAATTAGAACACATGGAAACATCAGGAAGCCCATAATATTTTACATGAGGGAACCAGATAATTAATGACTTAAGAGTACCACAAGCTGAAGTACAACCTCAAGGTCTGACTTAGTATTCAGAATCCTCATCAATGCACAAATGAAAATTTCTATAGTATCGTCTATCCAAGTGAAGGTAAACTGATGGAGTAGAGAGAAAACTTTACCTTTGTTCTTCCATGAAACTTGGCTGCAGGAATTAAGGGTTTTGCCTTAAAGAATAACCTGGGCATCACTTTAAAAATTGGATAATAAAAGTTCAAGAAAAACATTTTTTTAATGTTTCTAATTCAGCCTCATGACCCCCCCATTGCCAGTTCCCATGAAAACGTGTTTCAGCTGAGCTGACGGAAACCTTTCACTCATTTCGGTCCGTCTCTAAATGGAAGAGGGAAACTGATGCATTAAACCATGGGATGATGACACATGGATTTGACTGCAAAGCATTCCAGGGCCAGCTGTGTGAATAGTCCTGCCTTGCTGGCCGCATGTGATCGGATGTCTGTTTGGAAAACAGATTAGTGAAACACTGATACCAAAACTAAGAGGAAGTGAGTTAAAAGTCCTAGAGAAGAAAAATCTAACTATAAATCCTCATTTAACAGGAGTCCAGTTTTGCCAAGGGAGACAGTTATATAATGCAGACATTCCCAGGTCCACACAATTAAGTTTGGATGTTCTTAGAACTGATCTCTGAGAAACATTTATAGCATCACCGTAAAATAACAAATGAAAAAATTAAATTCAAAACTAAGTTGAGCCATCTAAATTGATTCAGCTTTTTTCTAAGTGCTTACCTGAGAAGTACTAAAAATGGCAGGTGGTTTACTGGGAAAATCTAACCCGTTGTTAGTGTGCTGAGGACCAAAGCAGAACGGCAGGCTGGATATTTCACTTTTCATACAATTTAGTTTCATAAGGCAAAGGACTAGTTTTTTTGAATCAGGCACCCTTTATTCATCTTGCCCTTATGGCCCTCATGGAAAGTGACCCATATACAGTAGGAATATGATAGGCTGGATGCAATAATTGTTCTAAATAAAATAACCTACTAGGCGATCAAGACCCCATGTAGCCTGTAAGTCTGTCTCGTGATTATGAGATTTCTTTTCCAAATTGTTTTTAAACGGAAATTGATTCCGGTTGTAGGCAATACCTTCTGTCCCAGCTGTTTTCTTTTAATTCTGTTCTTCATGTGCTAGAAAACTTGAAGAGGAAGGAGTGTTTTTAACGTACATTTTAGAATGGGAATGATGAGAAATAATATGGTTCATGATATGTATCTGTACATCGTTACTCTTTTTAACTATTTAAATCAAAGCTCATTTTAAATTATTTAAGAAGAGCACTATAAAGCGATTTTTCTTTAAATTTACCGTATTTGAATATGTACTGGGAAGAAAAATGTCATGCATTAAAAGAGTGCAAGATTTAAATATCCACCTCTCTTAAAGAGCATAAGGTATCATTAGCCTCCCCTACTGCTGAGAAAATACAGATAAATTAGGGACAGGCTAGTATTTTTGACCCATCTTTCAAAATCCTTCCAGGTGGAAAGTTCGTAGTTGATACTTAAAGAGTACAAACTAGTTGTCAACCTCACTGGGAGTATGGTTTTCTGTTTCTTTGATGTTGACAAGATGGACTCAAACTCAGAACTTCTGGAAAGAAGCCCTAGATTTTGAAGGTTTGGTATATTACATACTTCTAAACCTATTAAGTTCTTCCCACCCCATTCTACACTTGGTGGATACAGTGTAAAACTGCATAGAACCTGGACACCTTGCTGTGTACCTTTTTTCCCTGGAACAGTCTGGTGGGGGTGGGGATGGTTCTTGGCTTCCTGCAAGGAGATTATAGGATGGAAAATTCTAGATACACTTGTTCGAAAATGTTCCCCAAGGTTTTAGCTTTATCCCTCAGCCTTTAGGGATAAATGTGAGTTAGACAATAGAGACACATTCCATGTATGGGACTTGGGTAGAACACTGGAGAGAGAGTGGGGGCATGAGTCATTCAAGCTCCTGCCCACTTCCTCCTTAGGAGACTGATTCATGAGACTGACACGTGGGAGACAGCGCCCAGCTCAGGGATAGCTGGCTACCCACAGTTCTTGACTCAGAAGTATCCAAATATCAAATTGCTTTGGGGACTTTAATTCATATGATAGCTCCTAGACCCGGTTCAGCTGCTTTCTAAAAGGGAGAATGTCCCAGTTGGAAACCCCAGTGATACTTAGTGCCTGCGTACACAAAGGCGTATTCTGGACCCAATGCAAGTTGCCTCTATACGAACTGTTACCAGGCTATTCCTTCATTTTTCACGATTGTAAGTTTTTGTATGTTATTTTTAATGATTTGTGAAGTCCCGTTTCCCAAAACATGAGGACGATGTCAACAAGTTAAACGTAGATCATGAGAAATGGGATTGCCTTCATTTTTGGCAATAAGTGATTGCTCTGGCGATTCATAACAGGTTTTACAACCTGTAAGGTGTGTTTGCAGTAGATGCTGAGATAGTTCTGAGGGGAGGCAAGTGGTTTCTGCCTTGAGGATTGTGCTATTCGCTTTTGTTGTTGTTCTTTAGAAGCAGGATGAGGTAGGAGAGACCAGTTTTTTCTTATGCCATCTCCAGAATGCTCTCTCCTTACCACATTGTTGATCTTTCGAAGTGGAGACCTAGCAGGGACAGCATGGGGTGTGTTGCTGTGCTGAGAAAGAGGAGGGGCCCTTGGATCTTGCTGGATCTCTTCGCTCTTTCCCTGACCTGCCAATTGCCTCTGTCTCTGACTCTTTGGGGGGGATGTGTCATACATACACATTTTATTTCTCCTGATAATTTTGAATTAGAAGCATTAGACCTCAAAGCCTTGGGACCTTGAGCAAGTTATATGCGGTATTATTTGAGTCCGACTGTTTTTGTCCTGTGTAGCTCACACCTAGCAGAACCGCAGTTCAGACACCACGTGACCACATGTAGGTATTGGGGGGGCTGTTTTTTGAACTGATTGGACATGTGTCTTGATTTCAAGTTTTGGGCTAATCAGAAACATAGTCTAAATGGTAAAATCAAGTCCGTCATTTGTGCCAATGAATAACTATCAATAAGTGTTTACTTTTAGAAGTTTATTGCAAATGAAGAACTGACTGCATTTTGTGTAATCTGTCCCTTTTTGCACCAGAATGCAGTAAGTATGAACTGTTTGCGGTGACAACTTGTTGCATGCCCCTGTGTTAATGGCTTCTCCAACTGTGTGGATTTTGCAGTAAATGGCCATCGATTAACTGTGTGCGGATATGAAATAGAGGATTCATACAGGAATTTTTAAATCTTGAGGATAAACCTAGTTTAGTTCTAACTTAATCGTTAAATTGTGTTGCAATTGTGAAGCTTTGCCTCTGATTTCTAACCTGCTTGTTTGTATTTCATGGTCCTGTTGCAAAGCGTACCTCCAACTGTTCATAGCCGTGAAACATGTGTAAGGACACTAGTTATTCTCCTCCTGTTTCTCCTCATTAGTTACCATTTGAAGATTTAGCATAATTTCATTTAAATACTTCCATGACCATAGACTTATTAAATGACAGAACGGATTTTAACCATTCAATAAACCATTAAAACTTTTCTTTATTATAAACAAAACAAAACTTTTGTTTATAATTTTGTTTATTAGTTTTCAATCTGGGGTAGTAGTATTATTATATAAGGATATATTTTACCAAACAAAGAAACCCAGACTTCCTCGTAGAGAAATGGCCTTATCCTGATCATAATCATAATAAGGTGCCTGGACCAGATTGACGTCAGCTTCTAATCAAAATTGTTAAGCTCCAAAGATTGGAGCACATTGGCTTTTAAAACTTCATGTGAAAATGAGTACTGGGGATGCCCTTTGTGTCTAAGACCGAGTTTGTTCAAAGTATTGAAAGTAAATGTATTCCCTTTAGGAAAAACCTTCATGATTAAAAAACAAAAAAACAAAAACCTCTTCTCCTTGACCAGACTTGACATTAAAAGATTAGCCAGTGATCATGTGTAGGTGTCATTTATGGTTTAGTGTTAAAAATTCTCCCTGATAATGAGTTTATCACTGGTGATAGGAAACCATTAACTGGCTTCCAGGAAAGAATGTAGTCAGCTGCTGCATCATAAGTCTCATTTTAAAATTTGTCTTATGGGGACGCCCGGGTGGCTCAGCGGTTGAGCGTCTGCCCTTGGCTCAGGTCGTGACCCCGGGGTCCTGGGATCGAGTTTCACATCGGGCTCCCTGCAGGGAGCCTGCTTCTCCCTCTACCTGAGTCTCTGTCTCTCTCTGTGTCTCTCATAAATAAATAAATAAATAAATAAATAAATAAATAAATAAATAAATAAATAAAATTTGTCCTACGTAGGAGCAAAGTTGATTTTGAAAGTTCAACTTTTGAAAAGCTCTATGACTTTTTTGCTTTCGTCATTTACAGAGAGGTTTGAGGGCCCGGGGCTCTGTGTATTCCCAAGAAGTGGCGAGTTTCGGTTTCACGCTGGGACACTTGTATTACGTATTAATATCGTAATATTAATATTATTATTAGGCCAGGACTAGCCACCTCAGTATGAGAGGAGTCAGATTTGTCAATGGTGGGGTCGTACTGTCCCTCGCTCCCATGGCCATTGTCTCCTCTCTGCAAAGGCAGATGGTAGAGGTGAAAATAACACGTCTCACTATCAGATCTACGTCTCCTTGGCTGGCGTGGTTCTTAGAGGTGAAGTGTATCCATTCCACAGACGTGCATTTCGTGCCCTCAGTATACGTGGCAATACATTAAACCTTGTAGATTGTCTGGGGCTGACTTAGGCTTGGATCTTCCACCAGAGTTCATAATATGAAAGAGAGGCCTCTGACAACCATGCGAGAGATAAATACTGGAGCCTTCTGAGAAGAGAGTTTCTTGCTTGGGAAATGATTTTGATGTGCTGATTCCCTTGAGCCTCTTTTTTAGGCACTTAGCTCATTCATTCATCAAGTACATATGAAGAACTTTCTAGATGCAAAGGGCTGTGCAAGGCATGGGCTTCCCTTGGTGAACAAAGAGACACTTGGTCAGCCCTTGCCCATCTAGTGGGACAGACAGGGCTGAAACCAAGTCACCACTCATGTATATGCCCACACATGTACACACAGCGTGGTTTTTAGGAAGTGCTGGTATCTAAGAGTCAGAATGAGGGAGTTGACCATGGATGGGGGAACAAGAGGTCAGGTCAAGAAGACTTTCTGGAGCTGCAGAGTTTCACCCGATGAATGGCCGACTGAGAACTTGGGTGACTAGAGATTATAAATCTCACGGTTTCTTTTCTGATCCTTTAGGGGAACCTTTTTATTTTTTATTTTGTTTTACCATGTGTGCGGTGCTCTTCCGTCAGCTAAAAAACTTCATCTTTCAAAATACTGTATAACTTGTGTACACTTCATTCATCCACTTGACTCATGAGCCATTTCTCAAGTGCCTGCAGTGTGCAAGCTCTGTGTGCTGGGCCTCGGTGTCCCAGGAGCCGTGCTGGGCCACAATTAAATCTGCGAGACAGTGTGTGACGTGTTTCTTGTGGTTTGAGATGTTGGAGCGCCACTGCTGCGGGAGAGCCAATGGCTTGGTTTTATAAGGCTGTCTTCATTTTTTTCCATGTAGGACAACAGCTTTGAGCAGTTCATTATTAATTATTGTAATGAAAAGCTACAGCAAATCTTCATTGAACTTACCCTCAAAGAAGAGCAAGAGGAATATATACGGGAGGTAATGTTGAAATGTATTTTTTTAAGGGCTCATTTTTTACTCATCATACAAATTGTGGATTCACAAGTCTATATAAATGTGATCCTAAAATCAAATTTATCTAAGTTTTGCCATATTGTGTCTTTTTAAAAGTTGTTTGTTATGACATCTAAGCTTACTGGGAGTATTTTCGCTGTTCTGCTGCTAGTGCCTAGAACAGTGCCTGGCACATCGTAGGGGCTCAGTAAATATCAGTTGACTGGCTTGATCCTTAGTGGATTGTAATGCAATGATGTAAAATAACAGTTTGTTAAAAAAAAAAAAAAACCTGAAGGGCAGCTGGGTGGCTCAGTTAGTTGAGCATCAGTACTACTCTCTATGAATTTGAAAATATTTTGAGACTTTGTTCAATCTTGAAAGGCATTGATTTTTCTAAAATTTTATAATGAAAACAGGTAATTAATATTTGCTGAGTGTTTACTGTCTTGCCAGGTATTGTACTAGTGCTATGTATGGATTATCTCAATATAATTTGAAAATAATCAGAAGTGATGTTTACAAAGTTTCATACTTAATTGTAAAGCCATGTGTGGTTTTCAGCCTTTCATTTTTTGAATAATGTTTTTGAACTATAAAATTATTTCAAACAAAAGGAATTATTATATTTAATTTTTCTATTTGCTTTGTATTTTAATAATGGTATTACCTATTTTTCTTCATTTTCTGTAGTGTTACTGTAAATCATTAAGGACACATTAAGAATCCTTTTTTTTTTTCCTCAGTACAGAATTTTCCTTTTTTTTCTTTTCCTTTTTTTTCAGTACAGATTTTTCTAATGTGATTGTTAACCCCAGAGTCTTTGTAAAATAACCCATGTACTCAAAAGCTAAATCATAAATATTTCATCTTTTTTTTAGAATGATCGTCATGCCTTAGAAACATTTTATCCTGGCTGGCACCTTTTTTAATGTAAACATCCTAAGAGCCAGATTCATTCTCTTCCTGTCTTCACATCATAAAGAGATTGCCCGAACTTTGATCTATAATTTAAAACAGTTTGTACAGATTGTTTGAACACGTCTAAGAATATATAGGATGATCCCCAGCTTGCTGTATGAGTTAAATTTCTTCCTCTTAGAAGAAAAATGGATGTTTACACTTATAGGCAAAGAGTAAGCAGATCCAGAGATGACATTTAGCCTCCCAGATTCGGCTTTGTAACGATTTTTGTGTCTTATGTTGAAAATACTCTGTCTTAGCAGTGCATATTTTTACATTTGAAGTAGTCAACTGCCCTACAACAGAGGATTGACTCTAAAATTAATTTTTTCCTTGTGATTACAAATTAAGAACAGAAAAATGTGGGCCTTAGATTCCTGGGATCAAGTTCTGACTTATTTCCTTATAAACATTGTAAATATACACAAAGTAATATTGACCCAAGGGCCTGTTGAGTAAATGTTTGGCGCAGAGCCAATGAAGTGCATGGGAAATTGCCACAGACGGGAGAGTGGAATGGGAGGCAGTCTCTAAAGGGCGTTCACTTTGGTCACATCGTGTCAGTGGTGACTCCCGAAGTCAAGAAAGTTTTGGGAACCGGAAGATGGCATTGGCAGCACTGATTTTTTATAAAAAAAAATACACTCAGAGGGGAAGTGAAACATAGCAAGATGGCACAGTCGTCATTGATAGATGGTTGCGTGTGGCATAGTCATGAGGAATCTGACTTTGTTCTCTTTTGTTTCTCAGGGCATAGAATGGACACACATTGACTATTTCAATAATGCTATCATTTGTGACCTAATAGAAAATGTGAGTATTAGGTACAATTTCCTAAAAAATTTCTTAGTAATCATTCACTCCTTACCAGTCATTCACTCCTGCCTTCTTTGTTAAGCGTTAGCATTTTCACTCCTTTGACACTTTTCTTTAGAGAACTGCAGAGTTCTGGAGACACTATATTATAGCCATAGGTTCTTGAACACACACATAGACAGCTGGACATTGTGACACTTGGCTAGGGTTTTCTATGCTCATCCTGCGGCCGTATCGCAGAGCCCATTCATGATGTTGAGATGTCATGCCCTTAGCCACACCATTCCTGCTGTGTGCTGGGAGCCCAGGTCTAGTCCACAGCTCCTGGGAATATGAGACCTGGTCAGAGGAGGCTCAGAAACAAGGTTTTTGTCAAATCAAATATCCATTTTGTTTCTAAAATTCCGGGAACCTCTTAATACACTGTTCAGTGGTTATTATAAAAAATAGAAATATTGGTGAGGATGTGGGGAAAAAGGGAGTCTCTCAGTACACTGTTGCTGGGAGTGTAAACTAGTGCAGCCATAATAGAAATAGTATGGAGATTCCTCAAGAAATTAAAAATAGAACTATTATGTGATCCAGCATTTCCACTTCTGGGTATATATATATATATACATGCATGCAGAGGAAACAGAATCAGGATCTCGAACAGCTGTCTTTACCCTCATGTTAATTGCAGCATTTATTCACAATAGCCAAGATGTGGAAACAACCTAAGTGTCCTTCTATAGATGAATGGATAAAGATGAGGTGTGTATATACAATGGGATATTATTCAGCCATGAGAAAGAAGGAAATCCTGCCATTTGTGGCAAAACAGATGGACCTCAAGGCCATTACACTACGTGAAATAAGTTAGGCAGAGAAAGACAAATGTGCGTGATATCACATATGTAGAATCTGAAAAAGCTAAAGAAGCAGAATAGAATAGTGGTTTGTGGGGGCTTGGGTTGGGGGACATAGGGAGATGTCAATCAAAAGGTACAGACTTGTAGTCTCAAGATGAAGGAGTTCTAGAAATCTAAGGATAGCATGGTGATTACAGCTAACGATGCCATATTATTATTATATCTTTGAAAATAGGAGAGTAGGTCTTAAGTGTTCTCATCAACAAAAACGAAATGGTAACTATGTGACGTGATGGAGGTGTTAGCTAAGGCTATGGTGGTAATCATTTTGCAATTTTTAAAAGTGTATCAAATTATCACCTTGTATACCTTAAAATTCCATAGTGTTAATGTGTCAGTCGTATCTCAGTAAAGCTGGAAAACATTCTTTAAATGCTAAAGAACAACAAACATGCTCCTTAAGTTACATGTTCTTCAAGTTAAGATAACAAAAGATATGTTCTTCGAGTTAAGATAAAGGAGGATAAAGGGAGAGTCATGGGAGCTGAGCTAAGTAGGTCCCCGGGAATGGCTCCAGTGTAGACATAGCCTTGGTTTGGAGAACCTACGTTGTGGGTATCGTGTGTATCTGTGACTTTGAAGGTGGCCAAGGTCCATGGGAACTTTCAGGTGACCACACGTGTCTGTATATATGTAAAAAGGCATAAAGTATCCAAAATTACTAGATAAATCTTAGATTCCAAAAGGTCACTAAATACTTTGTTTTTTACATCTGTAGTCTGTAGTTGATTATAAATGAATTGATTGCAAGAAGATTGATTTGTATGTGAAAATCTGGAAACTCTTGTTTTATGCTTAAGATTACTCACATTCTTGGCCCTGATAACAAAGTTAGTGAAAGTTAATTTGAAACCATGCGTACACTTTATTGTCCTACAGTCCTTTTAGCTGTCAGCAGTAGGTGAGTGCTGGAATAGACTCATGGGCCCTAAATGTCAGGCAGGTCACTTTCTGTTTATCTTTAACAAGACCTTTTGGAAATTATGTAACGAGCCAGTGCATCTCTTCCCTCAGCTTTGAAGATATTCCTGACAGTTGCACATTGATGAATACTCTGAAGGATGACTGGTTTTCTCTTAATAAATTGAGAAATATATTATAATATAATACAATATAATATATAATATTTATAATATATATTATATATTAATATATAATTATATTACATAATTATATAATAACTATAATATATTATATAATACTATATATTAATAATATATATTGTTATAAATATAATATTTATAATATATAAATATTGAAATATTTGAATGTTGGGATACAAATGCTCACATTCTGCCTAAATAACTCAAAACTCTAATATCCAGAGAAATCTGTGAATTTACTGAAAATCTTTTCCTCGTAAATCTTGTGACCAAAGTAATTTGCTGTGAGAACTTAAACTTTCAGAAGTCATGACTAGCACATTTTCCTTCCTCTAAATAGAACATTGAACTTAATTATTTCCCTTTGAGAAGAAAGGGAAAGAGACAGAGACGGAGAGAACCATGATAATATACTTCATTTAAGTAGATTGTCTCAGCCCCAAATCGCCTTGCCTATGTGATCGAAGTAACTCGAGTTCACGTAGGAGGCTGGGTCCGTAAAGGAAATGTTTCCTTCCAGCGTTACCTAACAATAATGTTTACTCTGGGGCTGTTGTGAACACACTTGATGCCTGACAGTTCACACTTCCCCTGGGTTTTGTGCGGAATGAGCAAATGCTGGTCAGAGGATGTCTCGGCCTTGCGAGGAGAAGGGGAGAGGAACCGGGAGCTGTGGCTGGTGGAAGTAGGTGGGGCTGGTGGTCAGTAGACCGGATTGTTGTATTTGGAATAGAGACATATGGGCCCAGAGGGGCAATCTAAGGAGCAGCAGCCTTTATTTAGCAAAGTAGAAGATTCCAGATTTTTGATTCAGTGTCACTGGGCTGACTGTTCTTGGGATAAATGTGATCATGGGGTCTGAATACACAACACATTCTCACTCGTGTTCAACATCCATTTTGAAATTTTATGTGGAAGAATTTTATTCTAAACAGATATTCTTGAAATACAGCTTGATTGCATCGATCCCAAATCACAGCTTTTTTCTTTTTTTTTTTTTTTCCTGGAAAATAAACGGCATTTTGAGCACATGAACAATTTGGAAACATCTGAAACCAATTTCCTTCTCAAGCTATGAATCAAATAATAGCCTTAGAAGACTGTGCTTTGTGATTTATGGCCACATGTAGAAACTGCATTGTCAAATTTAGTTTCTGATGTTTAGATTTACCTTTGAATGTGTTTTGAATATGAGGTCTGACTTGCCTTTTTCCAACAAGGTGAATTTCAGTCATCAGCCCCCTGAGGTCACTGAGGTGACTCCTAAGTCTTTTTGGGGTGGGGGGGAGGGAGGAGGCAGGCAAGGTGGGGAGGGAGATGATAGAGACCTCTCCTCCCCAGCATGGGCACACACCTGGCACGTTGTGGAAAGGGGCCGACTTCTGTGGCTTTTGTGACTTGTTTTGATTCCCCGCTTTTTGTTATAACAGAGCGGAATTTTCTGTGACTAAGTTAATTGTCTTTGACGGTGTAATTAGGAATAATTATTTAAACAATACAGTGAGGAAGGAAGGAAACCTTTTTGCTTCCCTTCTCGCAGAACACAAACGGAATCCTGGCCATGCTGGACGAGGAATGCCTGAGACCTGGCACGGTCACCGACGAGACCTTCTTGGAGAAGCTCAACCAAGTGTGCGCCACCCACCAACACTTTGAAAGCAGGATGAGCAAGAGCTCCAGGTTTCTCAACGACACGTCCCTGCCTCACAGCTGCTTCAGAATTCAGCACTATGCTGGCAAGGTATGGGGAGGAGGCTCCAGCACCCAGTGGGCCTGCAGTTGTTCCTGCAAGGAGCCCAGGCCTCAGAGGGGGCCTTCTGACCAGCGCCAGCTTGGGAGGATGAGTTGCCAAACTCGTAGAATCAGTAAATGTTCAATAGAAGTAGAATCTGGATCATGGGACGCCTGGGGGGCTCAGTGGTTGTACGCCTGCCTTCGTCCCAGGGCGTGACCCTGGGGTCCTGGGATCGAGTCCCATGTTGGGCTCCCTGCATGGAGCCTGCTTCTCCCTCTGCCTGTGCCTCTGCCTCTCTCTCTCTCTGTGTCTCTCATGAATAAATAAATAAAATCTTTTAAAAAAAAAATTTGGATCATGTCAGTTGAACACAATCTTAACAGCTGAAAGGAAAGCCAGTGGACTTAATGAAAGAGCTCGAGTATATTTTAAAAATCGATTGTATTGTTTCCAAGCTAGAAGTTACCCTATAAAAATAGATCTGTCAACATGAATAAAAGGTTTGCTAGTAAAAATTAGGTGTCACTACAGACTGATAGTGAGGTTTGACAACCACAGATCATTTAGCAAAAATAATGAATTCCTAGATTGAGATTTTGAAACAACAGTGGGAAAATAGCTACTTTTTTGAAAAAAAAAAGTGCTTACTCCTTTACCTAATATTTGAGAGAATTAGTTTTATGCCATCTAAGATATATAATGTTAAAAACCAATTTTGACAGTAGCTTAATTTTTAGAGTCCTGAAAGAGTATGGATGTTAATATCTCCTTCTACATAAGGTTGCAGGCTTCAAAGACGAAAACATTTGTAATTATATATTTAGTAAAAATTAAGTATGTAGTATCCGATTTACTGTTAATTTTTAAAAGTTGGAACTTGGTACTTCATTTTTTGTTTGTTAGCTTGTGTTATTAAAAGATACTTTTCTGGTTAATTTCCCTGCACACTTAGGCTGTCTGAAAACACCAGGGTTTTTATCTCTGTTTTCTCCTGTCTATTTTCAAACAGACTAGAATTGGCACATGTGAACTAAAAAAAAAAGAAGAGGAGGAAAAGTAAAACCTCAAAAATGTGCTCAAACACCAAAAAAGCCTAAAATCCTTTGAAAATGTTATGATAGCATTTTTGGAGTTTATTCTTGCAAATCCTGAAGCGTAATAGAATTTATTTTGAACTCTTCTGTGATTTAGACAGATGGAATTTAAACTTGGAGGCTAATTCGGTATTAGGAGTGTGACTAATGTGCCTGGGGGTTTTCGATGGAGAAAGAAGAGGCTGCATTATAGATAGTCTTGGAATATTTTTAACAGTTGTGTGGCATCCTGGAGTGCAGTAATCAGCAGTTGAATTTCTTGTACTGCTCATAGGTGCTGTACCAGGTAGAAGGATTTGTTGACAAGAACAATGATCTTCTCTACCGAGACCTGTCCCAAGCCATGTGGAAGGCCAGCCACACCCTCATCAAGTCTTTGTTCCCTGAAGGGAACCCTGCCAAGATCAACCTGAAAAGGCCTCCTACAGCAGGCTCACAGTTTAAGGCGTCTGTGGCCACACTGATGAAAAACCTCCAGACCAAGAATCCGAACTACATTAGGTATCTCTGCACATGAAACTCTTTGACAGGTTCATTAGGAAGGCACTTTCAAGGAAGATCATTTTCCTGTTTGCTTAAATCCGAATACCATCCCCCCAGAGGATAACTGAAGTTCTTGCCCTTCGAGTAATGTGGTATCTTGGGTTTGCTTAAAAATTACTCCAGTAACCCTTCTACCCCTTCAAGCAAAGACTTTTAAAAAGTCGGGGGCAGGCGGCGGGGAGGGGGGTGGTGGTGGGGGGAGAAAAGAAAAAGCCTGGTAGGGGATAGGAATAGATACTTAATGAAATTGCATTGTTGGCACATAAGGTTTTTCACTTTTTATATCTTTTTTTGGTTTCATGACATTTTAGAAATGTAAGCTTTTTTCTGGTAAAGGTTTTGCATAAAACTCTTTTATTGGATTCACTTTGGATTCTTGTTACATTAACTTACAGCGCAGCATTAAAGCAAGTTGGGCTTTAGTTACAAATTTGGTGTTCGAAAGTATGTCTTTCTTTCCTATGAGACTTATAGATTTGGAGAAAGGAATGACTCCCAGAACAATCTTAAAGTTTTCAAAGCAACAGAAAGAATTCCTTAAGGAGCATCTGGTCTTTTTCTTTTTCCTGTTTCCAGGACACCTTAGATCTCAAGATTCAGTGAAGGCCAATTAGGATTAGAGTTTTCAATGTGTGTATTTGGTGAGTTAGATAATGGGAGATGTGTGCCTAACAGGTCAGTTTTCTTTCGTGTAGCGTACACACACCCACACATCCCTTCCCATAACTGTTTTTAAAAATGCAGTTGTGAGGAACCTGGAGTGAAGAACATTTTTGTGTTGGTTTGTGTACCTAATATTTATATTAATAATAAATAGAGTCAGAATCCCCTGGTTTGACATAATCAGGTTGAAACATATAGTAGGTAAAGATCCTAATTTTAAAAAACAGGAAACTTTCTGTGTCAGTTGCTTTTGTTATTCTCAACTAAGTGGATTTTTAAAAATTATTACTTAATAATAATTTACATGAAGTGATATACACAGATCCTAGGTGAACAGCTCAGTTATTTTTTTCACCATTGTATATACTTTGTCAACCACCACCTTGGTCAACATATGGAACATTCTATCACCCTAGAATGTTCCTTCATCCCCCTTACCTTTTATTTTTTTTATTTTTTTATTTTTTGCCCCTTTTTTTCCCTTTCCCTTTTAGTGGCCTTAATGTACCTCTAAGAAGTCTTAGTAAACTATAAGCTTGTGAATATATTATATTTTTTTCTAGAGTCTTTTATGTAGTTTCAGATTTCATATTAAAGTCAATATAGCTACTGTGTTGCTCTAGCACCATATATTGAAAAGAAAAAAATTACTTGATGCCTTTATTGAAAAATCAATCGAAAACCTATATAAGAGTCTAGGTCTAAACTCACTATTCTGTTCCACTGATCTGGTTGTCTATTTTTAAGCCAAAGGGTGGACATTATTTTTATAAATGTATAAGGAGAAGCATAAAAATATCAAAGTCAAACTAGGTAAGATTTAGTTGTTCACATATTATATAATGTGTGCAGAATTTATTTAGCATGTGTAGCTGGGCAGATAAAACCATAAATGCTGAACAGTGTATTAAGATACAGAGATCGCGTCCTTAAGATCCAGACATGACAATGACTTAAACAAGACTGTTATTTATTTCTTAGGTAACCACTGAGTATAAGGGCTTCAGGGCTGATCCAACATCTTCTATTTTGTGGCTCTGTGGTTCCCAGGGTGTTTCCCTCCTCCATATTGTCAAAGATGGCTTCTCAGCCAGCCGTTAGCAGGAGAAGAACAAGGGGTGTGCAAGTCCTTTCCTTTTAGGGACACACTCATTAGTGTCCTATATTAATTCTCCTGTGATCCTAGTGGCCAGACTTTTGATCACATGACCACACCTACTTGCCAAGGAGGCTGTGAAATGTAGTCTTTCTTAGGGCAGCAACATGCTCTGCTAAAAAGGAGGGATTTATAGGGTTTTAGGGAGACAGTAGTGTTTTTAATAGTTTCATTGAGGTACACAGTATACATACAATATAGTAAAGTGTGTGAATCTTAATGGTACAACTTGTTGAACTTTTACATATGGATCCACCTGTGCAACACCATCCAGACTAAGATCTAAAACATTCCCACCATCCTAGAAGGTTCCCTTGTGCCCCTTCTCTGTCATCTGCCCCCTTACCTCTCCCCAGAGATAACAGTAATACTGATTTCTCACCATAGGTTTTTCTTGAACTTCATATAAATGGAATAAAAAAAAAAACATACTCTTTTTGTCAAACTTATTTCAATCAACAAAATTTCAGCGATATTTACCCATGTTATTGTATGTATTAGTTTGTTCTTTTTTAACTGACATGTATGTCATATTCATTTTTGAGTTTCTATAAAATGATTTTAAATAATTTCAAAAGAAATGACTGGGTTTCCCAAGAATAATAAATAATTATCTCCGCACAGAATAGTTAGGTACTATACACTCTGTACAACACAGATATATCCATATGAGACAGAGTTTGAAACCTAAAATCTTTGTAATCTTTTAGGTGCATCAAACCAAATGACAAAAAAGCAGCACACATCTTCAACGAGGCTCTAGTATGTCATCAGATCAGGTACCTGGGTCTTCTGGAGAATGTCCGAGTGAGGAGGGCAGGCTACGCCTTCAGGCAGGCCTATGAACCTTGCCTAGAAAGATACAAGATGCTTTGTAAGCAAACATGGCCTCATTGGAAAGGACCAGCGAGGTAAGAAATTCATTGATCACATTTGATAGGTCAGGTCATGCCCCGATCCTGGGATCTGGGATCGAGTTCCACGTTGGGCTCCCTGCAAGGAGCCTGCTTCTCCCTCTGCCTGTGTCTCCACCTCTCCCTCTCTCAGTTGTATCTCTCATGAATAAATGAATAAATCTTTAAAAAAAAAATAATTAACTGAGTGGGTTCAAAACAGGTATGAATTTCTTCTACACCCTCCTGGTTCTGGTCGGTACTTTGTTACAGGTATATTTGATACAAAGATTGCCTCCACTAATGAAATCAAGATACTGGTTTTAATACTGTATCTTCTTAGACTGCATAGTTCTGAACCCCAATTTACTCTTTTACCGTCCCTGGATTTGGTTTAATTTGTGGAGTTCAGTCTGAAAATTCCTTGACAAAAGGCTGCTTGCTGAGAGACCAATTATACTTGGAAATAAAGCTATTTCTTTTTTTAACTGCTGAGAACTTGATACCATGATTTAAGAGGAGATAGCATCTCTTTTTGTAACTCAGAAAACTCACTGTTGTTATTTATTTTAATAGGGCTGGCGTGGAGGTTCTGTTTAATGAATTAGAGATTCCTGTGGAAGAGTACTCCTTTGGTCGATCAAAGATATTCATCCGGAACCCGAGAACAGTATGTCAACCAAAACCTTTACGCTCTGAACTTAGGCTATCATCATATAGGCAAGTCCTTAAAGGATTTTTAACTTCAGGACGTTGCCCAAGATGCTGCCAGGACTGCTACATTCTTGTTTCTTCTGCAGATGTCCAAGAGGATGGGGGAGTAGGGGGCAGGCCATAGAACATGTATATTTTTTATGAGACATCAAAATCTTTGAACCAATAGACGTACGGCACTTATTAAGTCAGAGAGGAGCTGTTACTACAATAAAACCTCCCTAATTCATAGGAATTGGAGGTAAATTCAGTCTGTATTGACAATATCTGAGTTATGTAATAATTTTAGGAAAGACAAACCCTATTATTTTGAGGTACATGAAAGCATTGTCATTAAAAAAATTTTTAAGGTGAAAAGGACACTTAAAATTCTACTGAGGAACTCCAAGGGAACATTTTTTTTTTATCAATGAACACAGGCTAACACAAAGTATAATCAACACAGCAGTGTTTTTAGTAATCTGGAAATTTGGAGAATCTGGAAAATGTTTGACTTGTTCAAAACAGAAACGTTATCAACATCTCTCTGCCCTTAATAGTCACATTCTCATGGATAGTGTGAAGGTAAATCTGAGCTTCCAGCTCAGCCCTTCTCTGATTTGTCATGAAGTCTACAGCACCGTAGTGTAAACAGTGGATCGTGTATGAATTCATCAAAATAATCTTCTCATGGGCTATTATCCGTGTCATCTAGAATTAAGGCAGTTGTTCATTTTTGTCTCCATGTGGTTGACTCCAACGTCATTACATTTTTCCTCCTGGGGATGTCTTTCATGCATGTCATAAGGTTTTGTAGATCGGACAAATCTACCTATTGTTTCTTACTTCTAGTTATTCAAACTAGAGGACTTGAGGAAGCAGCGTCTTGAGGACTTGGCCACTCTCATCCAGAAGATTTATCGGGGGTGGAAATGCCGCACACATTTCCTGCTAATGAGAAAAAGCCAAATCGTCATAGCCGCCTGGTACAGGAGATACGCGGTAAGAGCCTCTGACCTTTTTAATCTGTGATAACGATGCCCAATTTGCAAGTATTTGTTACTTGGTACGTAATTATGACTTATTCAGTCCTCCCAGCAACCTCATGGAATGAGTGCTCTTGTGGTACCTTTGTTAAAGATGGGGAAACCAAGGCAGGAGTCATTAGGCAACCTACCCGTAGTTGCACAGCCACTTAAGTGGCAGAGAAGAGGTTTGCATCCAGGACAACTTCAAAGCTCAAGTTTAGTATGTCACGCTGCCTTCCACTGATACAGATACGTGTAGTGGGAGATCTAAATCTTGAAATTGCTCATCAGATTGGAAGGGGCAGTGTCATTTAACCGTTTTCGTATGGGGAGGGTCAATTTTCCAAAATAACTGGCTGTTCTCCATGTATTATAGCAGCACTGAAAATGGCTTAATTCCAGAAAACTGATGCCCCATCTTAGTAGAATTCTGAGTTTGGTTAAAGGGTTAGATTTCCTTTAGTCTTCAGATAGCTGGTCCTATTAACTGTGGGAAAAGACCCAAAAATAAAGCATGTTTATGTAATTGACATGGAATTTCTTTTTGGGATTTTCTTTCTCACTTGGTTATGGGTGTTTCATTGGAGGCGTAGCATGTTTGATGGAAGCCTGAAGGCTCGCCTTTCGGCTAGCTTAAACCTGGGCTGTATTCTCACAAATAAATTTGGTGATAAAAACACTGTTCCCAAATGCTTTTTCATTCTATTTGTTTGCTCTAGAGAGAGAGTTGGAAGATGAATTAAATTTGCAGTCAGATCTCCTTTAGATATTTTGTTTTTCTGCTTTAGAAACATTTTACTATGAGGCAGTATATAACCAGGACATAGTTTTGCTGACCTGTTCTCATGTCGTACATTTTAGTGTAATATATCCAAGTTTGAGAAATTAAGGAGATAGTGAAATGATTAAGCCAAAGAAAAAAATTGCTTGATCTTTAAGAGAGTATGTAAAATTGCTTCTTCTAGCTGAAAGGGCACAACCGGTTAGTAGTGTAGGTGTTGATATATGAACCTATCCAGCCACGATGATAAATGCAGTCCTGTGTATTCTCAAAGGCTCAGAGGACTGTTGTCACCGACCCGGCCGTGGTGGATCCTCTTCTGTGCACATTGCAATGGCATTGAGCACTTTTGCAGATTTGTAATGCTCCATTTTTTATTTGACTGAGAGAGAGGAGACCAAGAAATGGTCCTCCAGGACCCTTTATTATCATTTATTTTGAGATCATTAAGAAAATCCCAGTTGGGAAGGATAGTGAATCCTACAAATGCTTTTGCAACACCTACTGTGCCAGGCGCTGGGAGTAGAACCATGAACAAAACAACCTAATTCTTGACCTCATAGAGTTTATGTCTAGTGAGGGGGACACTATGTATGTAAGCAAGTAAATAATTGGAACAATTACAGATTGTGGTCAGTGCTGGGAAGGAAACAGGACTGAGGCAAAGAATAGGGGGGAGGTACGCTATAAATTTTGATAGCAGGGTCAAGGAAGACCTCTGGAAGGTGGCATTTCATCAGAAGGCTGAGAAAAGACAGACGAGGCAATGAACCGAGGAGAGCAGGTGCCGTTTGCACCTTTTCCCCTTGCCTGGAGCTTCTGTATGCCCAGGTGAAAGAAAGAGCCACCATATAAAGTATTGTTAAATCATGATGGTGAGCGCTTAATTAATTTAATTAATTTGGAGAATAGAAACAAATAATAGCCTAACTTCCAGAGAAAGTATTAATTTCGCTCTACTGTTACATCTCCAGAACTTGAATACCTCAACCAGGGGCACGTGGGTGGCTCAGGAGGTTAAGCGTCTGCCTTCAGCTCCGGTCCTGATCACAGCGTCCTGGGATGGAGCCTGTGTTGCTCCCTGCTCGGTGGGGAGTCTGCCTCTCCTCCCTCTGCTGCTCCCTCTCTCTGTCAAATAAATAATACCTCAACCAGTTAACTACACGTTATCCAAGCCAGTGATTAAACTCAATATCGTTCCTCAACCAGATAACTCCGACGTTTTCTCCATGCCTACTTTCGGTTGCTGATTATTTTAAAATCCATTTTATGGCTCTATGAGATGAATCTTAAAAGTGAGGTAGTTATTTTCGAGCCGTTTGAATTCCGGAAGAGCACGTTGAGTTACCAAATGGATAGCGGAAGAGGTGGTCGGATGTGGTAGGTATAGTTCGTTCCGTAGCCGTGGAATAATTCCTCTGTGAGGGATGTTGGAGGCTGAGGAAACGGAGCCCCGGAGAAGGCAGGGACTTGTCCAAGAGCTTTTGCTCTGACATCCTCTCATTTTGCTGCTCACGTGTTGATAACGTCGCTCTGTTTCCTCTGAGCTTCCAAAATGCAGCCTAGTGGGGGAAGGTGAGTCTTCCCCGCTCAGTCGAGGGAGCTAAGCAATCTAGCATTTCCACGGTGAAGGAAGCGCAGCAAGACTTCTGTACTTTGAAAAGCTGCGAAATTTCATCACAGGTGCCCGTGTGCCAGTGAATGTTTCTCATTCAATAGAGTAAGAGCTCACTTTCCTAGGGCTGGGATTCCAGTGGCCTCCACCCTCTGAGGCATCAGCCCTAGAAGTATAAAGGGCCTCGGGGCATGGAGCTTGCGGCCTTCTTCTTGGAGGCTCCCTGGGTTTTCTTCAACCTCCCCCACCTGGAAGTAACCTTGGGCACATCTGAGCCTACTCGGTGCTCCCCCGACTCTCCCAAGAGGCTGTTGGTATTTCCCGCTGCCGACTGGTACGCGTTGTAAGTCCTTGGGTGCAGGAGTGGACTTGGACTCACGCTTCTATCCTCACAGTTCTATTAAAGTGATGATCACTTAGTTCTGTTTAGCATCTCACACGTTTCTATCCTCACAGTTCTATTAAAGTGATGATCACTTAGTTCTGTTTAGCATCCTTGAAGCGTACTCTGGATTAACCATAATGATTTTGGATTTTCGATACTTTGATTTCTGTACACATTGGTTCCCAGAAGGAATGTGGGAGAGCAAGTGTTGATTGCACCAAGTAAGCAAGTCCTCTTTCTCAGTCCTTGTGGTGTGTGTATCACAGATATGTAAATAGAACTGCTAAAATCTTTCCCTTTTGTCCTACAGCAACAAAAGAGGTATCAACAGATCAAGAGTTCTGCTTTGGTAATTCAGTCTTACATCCGGGGTTGGAAGGTAAGTTTAAAAGAAATGAGCCTTATTTGTTTGGAGTTTTCAGGTTCTTTCACAAAGGATGATGTCTTTAAGGTCACCCTGCAGGGGAGAGCTCCTCATCTCCTGCCTACCCTGTAAACAGTCAGATGGAAAGGATAAATATTATGGGCGACGCTGGGGCCCTTGTGACCATGTCTTAGCTGCATCCTTCCAACTGGCTGTCCTTTTAAGAGCTTTGTTCTTGGAGCAGGAAGTCCTTGAAATAATACCGTACATGCTTTCAGTATCCTCTTGCCCCCTGTTTGCAAGGGAAGCTGTAGTCCAGAAGGCCGTCTCTCACAGTGTTGCCTACGCACCTGTGCATCCTGCTGGACCTCAGCCCCGCAGCCCAGCTCCTTCTGTAACTTCCTAGTGACTGTTTTGTGGGCCGTAATGATCAAAACATCCTGAGCTCTGGCCATTCTAGTGGGGATCACAGTGCACCCATCACCTAGTTCCACGTCCTTCCTGCAAGCTTGGTTCAGAGGTCTGCAAACTACGACCCCTGGAGCACATCAAGCCTGTGCCTGTTTTTGTGCAACCTGAGAGCAAAGGGTGGCTCTGACATTTTTAAAGCATTGTTCAAAACAACCAAAAAAAAAAAAAAAAAGAACATCCTGTGGCATGTAAAAATTACATGGAATACAAAGTTCATATAAATAAAGTTTTATTGGTACAAAACCTTGCTTATTTATTTACATGTTGTGTGTGGATGCTTTAGCGCTATAATGTCAAGAGTCGAGTAGCCATGATAGAGAACATAGGATGTGCAAAGCCAAAAATGTGTACCGTCTGGCCTAGATTCTACGCAAAGTTTCCTGACGTCTGCTCTAGGTCAATTCTGACCCCTTTCCTGTTGGGAGGTTTTGTGCAGTGAGCTGACCCAGAGGGGCTACTTCCAGGTAGCTTCCAGGCCCAAACCCCATCAGAGAGTAGAGCCCTCGGCCAGGAGTCGAGTAGCATCAGTTGACCTTTGTCTAGTCCTGTGAGACAGTTTGGTAAATTGTCCCACAGCAAATGCCAAAATATAAATCCGGGCACATAGAGAAAGTGAATTACTGCCTGTTGGTTCTTCTCTGACCTCATTACCGGGTCATGGGGCCATGACTCCGGTCTAGAGACTTTGGAGATTCAGAGTCCATCTCCAAACCTCGTGCCTCCCCATCCCAGGCCCCCACAAAATCCATCTTGGCAGCTACTGGGAAGAAGCCACTGGTTCTGGACCAGTGAGATGGTTTTAGCAAGTTTTTAAAGATGTCTTCTGAGTAAAAAGCATAGCTGCCGTTACCTTCTATACAACAGTGATAAAAGCGACAAATGGACTTTGGTGGGCCATCGGAGATCCTCCAACCACATTCCGAGGGCGGCTCCTTGCATCTGATGTGCCCCAGCTCCCCCGGCTTGTGCTCACGCTTTCTCCCTGCCGCACGTTAGGGCACAGCTGGCTGCTGTCTCTGTCCCAGCCAGGGCTATGCCGTCCTGCGGAACGACGCCTCCATTTACCACCCTCTCCTCACCCCCGAGGGCTGATATAAGCAACCTTTCCCTTCCCTTTCTTTAGACTAGGGATCTTTCGCTGGAGACTGGATATGACGACTGTCTCTTCAAGTATTGGTTTCCAGTCCCTATGGAATTTCATTTTTTTGTTCACTCTCTTGTTTTTCCGGGTGATTCTTCACCTCAGGCCCGAAAAATCCTAAGGGAACTGAAGCACCAGAAGCGCTGCGAGGAAGCGGCCACCACCATTGCGGCGTACTGGCATGGTACCCAGGTAGGCCGGAGGCTGCCCCCCGGAAGGCAGCGGGTCGGGGGGAGCGTGCGGGCCAACGGACCCTCTCCTCCGGGGGCAGCAAGCGTTTCTCTGGCTTAAGCTACTGAGCACGCATTGACCTGTCTGCCTCCTCGACGTTTTGGTGTGGGGTGGCGGCGCACACGCTTCCGCGTTAACTGTGTGATGGTGACTGGTGTCTCTCCTCTTCTTTTCCCCTTTGGGAAAGCAGCTGTAACCTTCCTTGCCTTAAACTTTTCTGTGACTCCTTTTCACATGCATCACAGGCGCGAAGGGAACTGAACCGGCTGAAGGAGGAGGCTAGGAATAAACATGCTATTGCAGTTATTTGGGCTTACTGGCTTGGATCCAAGGTACTCCATTCGCACGTCCCATTATTCCGTCCCCGGAATCCACCGTAATCAGTTCGGATCTTTAGCGTATCAGGGGCCGATGACCACAGCTAGCGGTGGCTCACACTGGTGCATGTCCTAGCAGCTGAGTTTGAATAAACCTGGATATGTTAGTGGCAGTAAGTGTCCACTAGGGTCCCTAAGCACAGGGAAGCCAAAAACACTAATTGCTTATTAATGAGGCATGAGTATTAGTTGCTCTTTTTAAAAAACAAAACTCTCAAGTAACACGCATGCTTAGTTTTTTGGGGTTTTTTTCCCCCTCCCCTTCCTTCCCTCCAACCACACCAACATACGTATCCTGGCGGTTTTCTTAAGGTATTTTTGTTTGGTGGGGGGCTGGGGGGGCATGTGGGGAACGTTAAGGTTTGGGCTTCAGTTGGTTTTCTGCGACATGAGGGTAATAGAACCCCCTTTAACGCATGCCTTACAACATATTAATCCACGAATGAAATTGTGTTTTAGGCTCCCTGTGGCAGCCATTGATTATCATAAGCAAAATATTGTGTGTGGAAAGAATGATCATTTGTGATTTAACAGAAAGCTCTGTTCATGCAAAACTAGCTGTAATTGCCACTGAAGAATCCCAAGAATTTCAGCATCAGCTGTTTGTGTTCAGAAACAAAGGCCTCCTGAAATACTCTCCCTAATCCCCAGGCAGAGTCGTGGGCTCTGTGAACATTTCACATACCCCAAGGGACCGGACTTTTAGATGTTTTTGTTACTTAGAAAATCAAAGGTCATCCCTGCTAAAAATGCATGTTCCAGTTAGAAACATAAATACCAATAGAGTCCTATGTTTTTAAGTTTACCTTGTCAGCAGTAGAAACCCATCTTGTGAGAAAAATGAGAAAAGTCAACATTTGCCTGTATACAGATCTTACTTTGCCAAAAGAACTCACCAGAGTCGTTCATTTGCGTTTTCCCTTCAAAAATCTGTGGTGAACAGACTAGTTCCTCTGGTAAGTAGAGGCATGGGGACGCTTAAGTGTCCCTGGGACTTCCACGCCGAGTGGGCTCACGTCCCCGCCGGAGGACTGCAGTGTGCTGTACTGCAAAAGCACTGCCTGTTTCCTCTTTCAAAGTAACGTGCCTCAGTTGCACTTGTCCCTAAGACTGATTTTTAGACCTAGAAGTCCCCTCACTGTTTTCACTGTCTGGGGCCCTGAGCTCACACTGAATTTCGACTCATGCCTCTTCTGATTTTCTAATGGGAACGGACTTTTGAGTCTCGTGTTTCTGTGTGGACTCCAGAGAAACAGCCTTTACCGCCCATCACCTAAATGGCTGTTCGCAGGAGCTGATTTTACACGTCCGAGCGAGGGACCCAGAAGGTCGTGGCTCTCCAGCCCCGTGTGCTGGCAGCCGGAGGGCCGGAGGGCGGCCGCGGCCCTGTTAGCTGCCCCTCACATTCTCAGGCCCTGATAAGGGAGAAGGAGAGTGTGGGGGAGCGGAGGAGGGAGCAGGAACAGGGAAGGAAAAGGAAAAAACGTGGACATAGGGGGGCAGAGGCGCGCTTCCCACTCAGGTCACCTTCCTCTAGCCCAGAGGCTCAGCGCACTAAGGGACTGCACCAGCCGTACACGACCCTTCGAGTTTACGGGACGGGGCCCTCTTCTCTATCATTCTGAAATCCTTATGCATAAGTTGGCTCTTCCGTGTGGTGGGTTATCTTTTTCTGGTCATTTGTGCTGTCTGCATTGGGCTGTCTCTTTTATTTACTATCTAAAACGTTCTAGGCTCGAAGGGAATTGAAACGCTTGAAGGAGGAGGCTAGGCGTAAGCATGCAGTTGCTGTCATTTGGGCTTACTGGCTTGGATTAAAGGTACTTCCCCACCCCTTCTCTCGCCCTCGGTGAACTCAACGAGGCCCAGCACTTACTAACCCTGAGAAAATGATTGATGATGCTTGCTTACGGTCCGCACGGTCCTTGACGATGTCGTCTTGCCTAATTGCATTTCCTTTTGAGAACAGACCTGTGCGCTACTATTTGCTGATTTTATTATGGTGTATTTCTTGAAACAATCGGTTTTAAAGTCCTAGCACCATAGCTTATCTTATCTAATGAGACACCTTGTTACCCGATTTCTGTTTTACCGTTATCTTTATGAGGATGCAGTTTGTGGGTTTTTTTTTTTTTTAATTCATGACACAAGGTTACAGTAGTCTAGCCAAAAGCTGACCTGCTGTCTGCAGTGGCCAGCGGGGGCATGTCAGGCTTTTGTTCCCCTTTGTCCGCCTCTCCTACTCCGCGGATGGCTCCTGGAGCCAAGCTTTCTGCAGACTATCTGCTATTCTGATTGTTCAGCATAGAAACCAGAGGATTTTGCATAAAAGTACAGATTCGGACAAATAAGACCAGCAGTGGATCTATCATTCAGGTTAAAGAGAACTTTAGATTCAGGTGCCCTTTAATTAAGGCCAGGGTTTATTTCTGAGTGGTGCTTAGTACTTCAGTTAAGGATGCACGTAAGTAAATGGGACTGAGCCCCAGAAAACTTGGAGAACAAATTTTAGGCAGTATTTAAAGATTGTGTCTTCCCGGTATTCGATAACTCATCACCGTAGGGTGCCATCCGTATTGTCTTTTGGGGATAATTAGGCCCCTTTTCGACATGATTTCTCCTTATTGTTTTTGCTGTGATAGTATAACAATTCATCTTCTAAATATTTAAATACCATCCAGGAAACCATTGGCTCTGGATCAAAAGAGCATTAGCAGTATCTGTACATTCGGCTCTTGAATGATCTCCTTTTTTTTTCACCCTGAAAGTTTAGCCTCTAAACTTCAAGTAAATTAACCTTTTTTGATTATACCGAATATTCATCAAGTAATTTTTGAAGTAATTAAGAAATAACTTAAATATGAATTTAAGATGTTCTATTCCAAGAACTCTGAACAAGTTGTAGAACTACTTTTTTTTTTAATTTTTTTTAATAAATTAATTTTTATTGGTGTTCAATTTACCAACATACAGAATAACACCCTAGAACTACTTTTTTTAAAAAGGATTTTATTTCCCATTTTATTCGCTTGTTCTAATTTGCATCCTGATTTTCATAAAAAGAAGGAACAAAACATTGAGTATGGATTTTTACTGTGTCATGATTTCTACCAGCAGTATCACATCTATCTTTAGTTTTCTGGGTTTAACTACTTGCATATGTTTTCAGAAATACTTTCATATTAGGGGTGTATACTAGCAACATATAAATCAAATTCGGTTTGTAGGTCAATGGTTTTAACTGGAAGGAACTGGACTTCCTCTAGATGTAACTCTTCCCCCCCCCCATTTCTAGTAAAACAAATATTTTAATAGGTTACTATTGTTAGGAAATAAGATCAAACTTCTTTGAAGCCCAAGAACGTAATAATTTTTGTGCTTTTTTTTTTTCTAAGAAATTGATAAGAGCAGTAGTTTTGCCCTTTTAGGTGATTAAAATGTGGAATTGATTACAAGGTTCATGGATCCTTTTAGGACTGCCAGGGCCCACGAGGGGAACCCATCCTATATGCCAGCATGTTGTCACCAGGCCTTTTCTGCACATAGCTATAATTCCAGAGAATAGTCAGAAGTATTGCTGTGGATATCAAAAAGCACATTGCAGGGAACTCCCTTACAGTGGCATTCAACTAAACATAGTAGGACTTCCAGTGAGTTTCTATGGATTGCTTACATGAAATCTCACTTTACCTTCTCTGCTTTCCTACACTATTAAAATTCTGGGGGGCCAATGAATAGGTTTCATTTTTCTTCTCCTTGTCCCTTCTAACTTTAATAGTTTGAGATTTAAAATGGATATGAATCTTGGCTAAAAGAAAAACAATAATCAGTAACATGGAATATGAACAAAAGGAAAAACTTCCTATATAGTGGATGGGGGAAAGTTTTCAACCTTAATAATCCACAAGGGCAGGGAATGGGCCTGGTGCTCACCTGCCCCACGGGACCAGGGCGGTCACGTGGATGACGGAGGTAGCAGAGGGCAGGTGTTTTGGGAACGATGGGGCCTCGAGCAGTTTGGAGCGTGCCTATCTCGTAAAGGTGGCAGCAGCTCCTGTGGTCCCCATAGTCCTTGTTATGTGGGAACGGGCTCACTGTTGCTAGATCTTAGAAAATTTAAAGAGAAACACGTGGTCGGAATTCCTCTGTGAAATTCTTAAAAATAGGCATATAAAACATTTTTCTACAAACTGAATATGGTTAGCAGGTTCTTAGCTTATAATCCCTAATGTAGAAATGTTTGAACATGTGCAATTAAACCCAGAAAACTAAAGACAAAAGCAAAAGGTACATAATGTGTGAATTATTCAAATAGGCTAGCATTTGCTAAAATCTAATGTTCTCATTTACAGCCAGATGATAATACATATTTTAAATAATTTTTCCGTAATTTCAGGATTCAGCTATATCGTTCGTCCATTCGGTAAACACCTCACCTAGTTATTTGATTTGTTGGACATTAATATGCAAAGTAAATATGACAGTGTAGCAGGAGGAAATCAGGAAACTAAAAATGTAACCTGATGTCCTGAGTGCTGTGATAATATTTAGCAGCAACGTTGGTAGGAACAGAGATTAGAGAAAAATTAGTGCAATTATATGGAAGACAGTGGTAGTTCACAAGCTAGTTTTTAAATTCTTATTTTTAGCACATTTAGTTCTCAGTGTGCAGTACTAAA
Source organism: Nyctereutes procyonoides (assembly GCF_905146905.1). Taxonomy (NCBI): domain Eukaryota; kingdom Metazoa; phylum Chordata; class Mammalia; order Carnivora; family Canidae; genus Nyctereutes; species Nyctereutes procyonoides. The sequence goes on from NW_026575132.1 coordinate 1,950,731, forward strand.
GTCCTGTCATCGGATGCAAGGCTTTTGGAAACTGCAATAGAGTTCTTCAGGCATTATTTTTTCACCTTTTAAGAACAATTTGCAGTGACAATCACCTTATAAAATTTTTTTCTGAACTATGTTTTGATTGGTGATGAGTTTGCAGCTATTGTCTGCCGAGTGTTTTTTGTCAAATCATCAGGCTCTTTAAAAACTAGTTAAGAGGATTTAAAACATTGGAACGTTCCAATATCATCACTTGGTATCTCTTAATTTCTTTTTCTCTAATTTAAAATCCACTGTCTCAGTGTGCTTCGATTATTTTACTATATCCAGAAAATCACTGAGAGGTTTTACTTGTTGTATGCATTTTCATTTTTAGTAGATAGAGGCACATCATCTGTATGGGCATCTGCTGGCCACACGGTAACCTCTATATTCTGATGCTTCTTTTTAAAGGTACGTAGAGAGTACAGGAAATTCTTCAGAGCCAATGCTGGAAAGAAAATATATGAATTTACACTTCAGAGAATTGTAAGTTTACACTTCCTGTATGGCTAATTAGCCTTATTGCATTAACTGGTCAATAGCATCACCTCAATAATAAGCAACTTGTGTGGTAGCAATGAAATCCTAGCTGTGACACTAAGAGAGTGTGACTTTTTTGTCATTTCCCCCCAAATTCAGGTAGAAATGTGTCAGAGAGTTCTTAGTGGCCTGCATATGATTAATAAAATGTTCTTCTTCAGGGGCACCGGGTGGCTCAGTCAGTTGGGTGTCTGGCTTTGGCTCAGGCTATGATCTCAGGGTTGTAGGATCGAGGCCACCCCCACCCAGGCAGGCTCGCTGCTCAGCAGGGAGTCTGCTTGTCCCTCTCCCTCCGCCTCTGCCCCCACTTGTACTCTCCCTCTTAAATAAATAAATAAAACGTTTAAAAATATAAATAAATACAGAGTGAAAGTATGTTCAACATCACCCGGCATCAGATTTGAAATGCAAATCCAAACCACAATGAGATGCCGCTCCACACCAGTCAGAATGGCTAAAATTAACACAGGAAATGACCGAGATTGGCAAGGATGCAGGGAAAGGGGGGACCCCTCTTACACTGTTGGTGGGAATGCAACCTGGTATAGACGCTGTGGAGAACAGTATGGAGGGGCCTCAAAAAGTTGAAAATAGACTTACCCTGTGACCCAGCAATTGTGCTCCTAGGTATTTACCCCAAGGATACAAAGGTAGTGACCCGAAGGGGCACCTGCCCGCAGTGTTTGCAGCTGCAATGTCCACAATAGCTGAACTGTGGGAAGAGCCCAGATGTCCATCCACAGATGAAGGATAAAGATGTGGTGCATATACACAATGGACTAGTACTGAGCCATCAAAAAAAAAATGAAATCTGGGCAGCCCGCGTGGCTCAGCGGTTTGGCACCGCCTTCGGTCCAGGGCATGATCCTGGAGACCCAGGATCGAGTCCCATGTCGGGCTCCCTGCATGGAGCCTGCCCCCCCCTCTTTCTCTCTGTGTGTCTCCATAAATAAATAAATCTTAAAAAAAATAAATTGTATAAAAAAAATGAAATCTTGCCATTTGCAACAACATGGATGGAACTAGAGGGTATTAGGCTAAATGAAGTAAGTCAGTTAGAGAAAGACAATTATCACGTGATCTCACTCACATGTGGAATTTAAGAAACAAAACAGAGGATCATAGGGGAAGAGAGGAAAAAATAAAACAAAATCAGAGAGGGGGACAAACCATAAGAGACTCTTAATCATAGGAAACAAACTGAGGGTCTCTGGAGGGGGGGGTGCCTGGTGATGGACATTGAGGGCAGCACCTGACGTCAGGAGCCCTGGGTGTTCTATGCAACTGATGAATCACTGACCTCTACCTCGGAAACCAATAAGAGATTATATGTTAATTAATTGAATTTAAATATATAAATAAAATAAAAATTAAATACTTTACAAATAAGAATTTAATTCATTGATTAAAATATTCTTCTCTGATGAAGAGAGCTTAGTTTGGGGAAGGTGAACCCAAGAAAGCCAGATGTCTCAGTTCAAGTTTCCGTAATGAAAATGCCGCAGACCGTGGGGCCTAAGCAGTGAGCAGCTGTGCCTCGCAGCTCCGGAGACCGGGCAGCCTGAGGTCACGGTGCCAGCAGGGTCCGGTGCCAACGGGTCTGGCTCTGTGAGGCCCTTTCCTGGTTTCCTCACAGGAGAGGACAGAGAAGCACGCGCTCTTCTGTGTCTTGGAGAGGCCGCTGATCCCAGGGGCGCTGCCCCTCATGACCTTACAACTGAACTGGCTCCCCAAGGCCCTTTCCTATCCCCTGGGGGCTGGATCTGCTGCACCTCCACGGGCCGCACGGGGCGAGGGCCAGGGCCATGGGCGCCAGCCTGACCGCGCTGCTCCCGCTCCCGGGGTGGATGCCAGCATCCACCCCCGTCTTGCAGGGGAAGAGTGCGGCTCGGGAGCCAGTGTGCTCCACCGCACCCGGAGTGTGACTTGGGCAGAGGACCTCTGTGGGCCTCATTTTGTCACCTCTAAAGCGGAGCGACAGTAGAAAGCTCCTACGATGCCTGCAGGGCTCATGTCGGGGCACTGCCCACGAAACCCCTCAGTGATGAAAATGTCCTGTGTCCTTGTGGTACATGCAGTACAGGAGACCCGGCCACGTGTGGCTGACTTGAAGTGGGACAAACGCAACTCACGAGCCAGATTTTAGACTTTTTTTTAAAGATTGTATTTATTTATTCATGAGAGACACAGAGACAGAGAGAGGCAGAGACACAGGCAGAGGGAGAAGCAGACTCCATGCAGGGAGCCCGACCTGGGACTCGATCCCGGGACCCCAGGATCAGGCTCTGGGCCGAAGGCAGGTGCTCAACCACTGAGCCACCCTGGGATCCCCTGGATTTTAAATATTTTACTTGAGATTTAAGTATCAGTCGCCACATGTGGCTGATGGCCATCTCTCTTCTCTTAAACAATGAAGCTTTCTAGTGTTAGCTGGTGTTAAGTATTCATGTTAATGTTAAAATTAATATTAGTGTCAGCATTCTTCTTTCCTCTTAACCATTTAGTGGAGCTTTGATTTTACCAACCAATACACGGAATAAAAAAAGAGATTTTTCCAGAGGACTTACAACATTTTGTAGACTAAAACTTGCTGCATTCCACTAAAGGCTGGTCTGTTTGATCTCAGTTCATGTAAGACTGTCTTTTCTGGTGTGTTTTATTCATCTAGCATTTTTTTTTTTTTGTCAAACCCAACACAGGTGCAAAAATACTTCTTGGATATGAAAAATAAGATGCCTTCCTTATCTCCAATAGACATGAACTGGCCATCGAGACCTTACCTATTCTTGGATTCTACTCACAAGGAGCTAAAAAGGATTTTCCACTTGTGGAGGGTAAAAAAAATGCCCTGTTAGGTTTTGCCCCAGAGCCTCCTTATCATATATTTTGAGCGTTTGACAAGTATGTCAAAGCGGATGTTTAGCCACATTCTTCCTCTAGCCTCGAGGAGATGTACCTGAGGACTCTGGTATTTTTGAATCATGCGTGTACTTGGCTTTCTGTGAAAATTCCCAGGGCAGCCAGGTGTTCCCATGATTGTCTCCTCTCAGCCTTGGCTGGAAGGGAGGGTGCGTGACTTCATTCCGTTTTGATTTGTTTCTTTTTTTTTTCATCTTTTCTGAAGGAATGTTGCAGAAGCCTGTAATGTTTTATTTAGATTTTTTTGAATGGGTATTTTATACACATTTACTCTTATTTTTGGTGCTGTTCAATCGATTTAGCATATTTTAGAATGAGTAATGATTTATTTGTATAAGTGACACCTTTCTTTTCCCCTTTTCATTCCTCACAGTGTAAAAAATACAGAGACCAGTTCACTGACCAGCAGAAACTTATTTACGAAGAAAAACTAGAAGCCAGTGAACTCTTCAAAGACAAGAAGGCTTTATACCCATCTAGGTATTACGGCTTTGTTTGACCCATAAAAGTCGGTGTTTTAAAAGTTCCTCACATATATTTGTAGGTCGTTTCTAGTGGAGTTTGATCTTGGTGATACACGAGAGGTTTTTTGATTTTATGAATGATTTCTACAATCAGCTAGATATGCATACACATGAACACCTTGGAGCAGTGGCTTCCATAGCATACTTTAATGAAATGAGGTTACATTTGTCGGTTTTACTTCATTGGCATTAGCCCGAATGCTTCCCTAAACAATTCAGAAGCTGTCGTTTAAAAATACAAATTGTATAGGCTATTAAGATAAATTCACGTCGTAAGAAGGAAATAAATAAATAAATAAATAAATAAATAAATAAATAAATAAATAAATAAATTCACGTCGTAAGTTCCTGTTAGCTTTCCACAGTTTTCAGACACCAGCCCAATTTCTGTTGCCAATACGCTGCAATCACTATTCCAGTCTTCTTGGAACAAGTGGGGTCGGACTCATTTGCATGATAATGAAGAGTGAACCAGCACATCACTTTTTGAGCCTTGCTGAAGCCCTGGTCTGTGCTAGCCTTCCTGGTCTGCTAACTTGGGGGAGCATGATGTCATGGCTGTGCGGTCAGGTCAGGTCCTTTATCGTTGACACCAAGTACTCCGTAAAAGAAGGAGCACCAGTTGTAAGTTGGCCAAGCGAAGTCGTCGGTACAGACTGCTTACCTGAATACTCTTATCTCCTGAGTTTATCATTTCTCCCCAGAATTCCTGTCCCTTATTCGTCCAGTGTTTCCGAAAGAGTTAGATCGTACAATTTCAAACCAAATCTATCACAACTTTTAGTTTCTCCCAAAGAATGGCCTAGAAATAAAAAAGCATTACGTGCTGAGTATATTCACATGTATTACAGATGCTGTGTTTATATTCTGTGTCCTTACACAGATTTCAGAGCTCTTCCTTTTATTTATTTATTTATTTTCAGAGCTCTTCCATTTATTTATATTTATTTATTTATTTATTTATTTATTTATTTATTTATTTATTTTCAGAGCTCTTCCTTTTATTTATTTGTTTGTTTGTTTATTTGTTTTTTAGAGCTCTTCCTTTTAAAAGTTGAAATAAACATTGCTGCCAGGGTCATTTGATTTAACTATTTTCAGTGACACAACTTGCTGGGTCAGCCGATTTGGTGGCTTGTGACCGCATCTACTCCCTGTAAGTCGAGCATAGCATCCGAATCCAAAGTTATCCGAAGGGCCTGCTATATGAAGCACATTCAGATGTGAAAATTGCCTGTGTGCTCTCGCCAACAACTAATCTATTTAACTTTTTCTTTATAGATTTTTAAACCGTAATCATCTTAATTAACATTCCCCGTGGATGACTCTTGAGAAGCTAGAAAGAGAAAAATACATTTGTGAAGAAACAAATTCAAAGGCTCTTAGCACTTTTTATTATTAAAAACACGCTTGAATGTGAGCAACAAGAAAAAAATACTAACATCAAGCCAAGTCCTTTTTGGGTAGTTTTATCCTTTTTCCGGCATGGTGCTCTGTTCAGCCTGCAGCAGTCAGAGGGGTGGGATGGTTTACCCTCCCACCACTGTGTGAAGCAGCAGCCCTCATGGGTGTCGGCCTTTTATATGCTGAGAGCTGTGAAACACTGACCACCTACATGGATTTTTCTTCCCGATCCTCCACCCATGGCACAAGCGTTTAAAATTGTGTTGCAAATTGCCAGAACTTTATAGCTCAGAATGAAGCCAGTTTGGTTGGTTGGTTGGCTGGGTTGTTATTTTTGTTTTGTTTTGTTTTGTTGGTGGGATTTTTGTTTTGTTTTGTTTTGGCCTTGGGGTTTGTTTTTTGGTTTTTTTTTTTTTTTTTTTTTTTTTTGGTGTCTTGGAAGAAGCTGCCCTGAAAGTGTCACCCTACAAACCCTTAGGGAAATTGACATCTTAGTGCACGATTGTGCTACTTGTCAGATGTAGTTTGTTTGAAAGAAAACTGCTCCGGTTCTGAATGTTTACCTTGTCCATTTAGGGCCATGTCCTAGGAGGAGAGGCCTGGTTCCCCTTTCACATATTGCCTATTTAGAGCCAGAGATCCATGGTTATATTAAGTGCTCTGTAGTTCTCTTCTAAAGTGGTTGTTCTGGCCCTGTTCTCCCCCAGACGGCCTCTTGATTTTCTTATTCTCTGCAAGAAAATGAAGTTTCTCTTTGAAGCAGGTGATGGTAATGATCTGTGCTCTTTTCTCCATCGCCACATAGTGTTGAAAGGCACTGGAAGTCCTTTGTGGGCAGCTGTTAACTTTCTGTTAGCCAATTAGAAGGAATTGCCTTTCCCTTCACACGAGACCATGTCCTTGGGGCTCGGCTCTCTTTCTTGTGACTGGTTTCTATCATGATTGTTCCATACGATAAGATCTTTACCAAACTCCTACCTACAAAATGCTTAAGATGAAATAGGCTTAATTATATTTTATATAATTATATATTATAAAAAATAAATAGGCTTATTTCAGCAAAATGCTGAAATAGGCTTAAGGTTTCATTTCCAGCTTTTATTTAGGACATGTATAGGATGTATAAAATTAACTCTGACGAAGTGACACTCTTCAGATTCAGCTGACGTCTTTTACCTTTATTCAGTGATGCCTCCATTGGGAACTGTTTCTAATGTGAAGGAATGTTTTTTCCCCGTAGCGTTGGGCAACCATTCCAAGGAGCCTACCTGGAAATCAACAAGAATCCCAAGTATAAGAAACTCAAGGATGCCATTGAAGAAAAGATTATCATTGCTGAAGTTGTGAACAAAATTAACCGTGCCAATGGGAAGGTAACACACGAACCCTGAAGACCTGTAAGGAGTGTTGGGACAGTCATCTTCAGTTTTCTGATTATTCAGATTTGCATTTTATATTCTCTGTAGAGTTCCTGTACAGGAAGCTGTTTCCCCTTAACCTTTAAGCTTAGGTGAAATATTGCTTGTTCTCTGAAACTTTCATGACTTAAGATATATTGTCTATGTTTTTAGGGTGTTTCAGGTTATGTAAGTCTGTGTGCTGAAAGATACGGAATAAAATGGGCGTTTCTACAAATAAACGAATGTTTGAAGCTCGTGGACCACTTGGGGTATTTTTGATCATCGGTTTTACATCCTTATTTTTTTCGTTTTGTTTTAGAGCACATCCCGGATTTTCCTCTTAACAAATAACAATCTCCTCCTTGCTGATCAAAAGTCGGGGCAGATCAAGTCAGAGGTTCCTTTGGTGGATGTGACCAAAGTGTCCATGAGCTCACAAAACGATGGCTTCTTTGCCGTCCACCTCAAAGAGGTAAAGTTTCAACTATTGATTTGACTGAAAGATTTCTGCATTTGCCCAGTCTCTGAGCCAGTGAATTCTAATTTTCCACATCTGAGTAATGTTCCTATTTGAAGTTTACAATACATAAACTTCTTACTGATTTGCAAATTTTGGCTATATTCACTCCCATGTAAAATCTCAGGCTTGGTTTTTAGATAATTGAAATTGATTAACTGAAATTACGTAATCACATTTATTACCTTGTCGTTGAGTTCCAGTTTCACTGAGCAGTTTTGGTTTGCACTCACTGCGTTGTGCATGATTTTGAGTATAATTTCGTGGAAATATCAGGGTGTTTTATGCTTCCCCCTGTTGTTTATTCTCTCTACCAACTTAGTAAATGCCCCCTTGTCATCTTTAACTTGTGAATTTTTTTAAATTTTTTTATTTTTTTAAAGATTTTATTTATTCATTCATGAGAGACACAGAAAGACAGAGCAGCAGAGACACAGGCAGAGGGAGAAGCAGGCTCCGCGCAGGGAGCCCCATGCAGGACTCAATCCCAGGACTCCAGGATCATGCCCTGGGCCAAAGGCGGCACTAAACCGCTGAGCCACCCAGGCTACCCTAACTTGTGAATTTTTAGTTAAAGAATGCAACCACAATAAAACAACTGCCTAACCATTTTGACCTGCAGACCTTTTAACATTCTGTGCAACATTCTGTGCTTTTTTTTTTTTTAGCTTAACTAGGACCTCCTGATTTAAATGGACTAGCTAGGAATGTAGGCTCTGGAGTTGGTCTTACTAATTTTACTGTGACCTTTGCCAAATCATGGAACTTCCATGTGCCTACTGAATTTTTCTCCTCCTTCAAATGGTAGTACTACTTCATAGTGTTGTTAAAAGGATTGAATGAGATGTATATGTATAGTTATATGTATAGTTCTGATCGTATAATAAATAGTCACTGAATAAGCAGATGTGAGCAAGTATTAATCATCTTTAGGGACGTGGATCTAGGTGATGGTGCATCTACCTTGCTGCATCTACAGTTAGGAAAATCCCATAAGCTTGGTTCAGCCTGTTTTCCCTACTGTGGATCTTAACTCCAAGAGAGCACATCCAGTTCTACAACAGTGATTCTGAGCCTTGATTACACTTTATAATAATAATGCTGATGCCTGGCCATGCCCCAGTCCCACCAAATCGGAGTTTCTTGGAATGAGGCACAACATCCTACTTTTTGCAAGCTCCCTTGTGTAGCTTAGGGGAAGAGCCACTGCCCTAGGATGTTTGTTGGAAGTGTTGTTCTTGGTTGTTTTTGTTTTTTTTTTTTTTTTAACTGAATCACTGAGGAATGTTTTTAAATAGCGCTTTCAGAATGAGCTATAGGTTAGGTCAGTGCTTCTCAAGCCTGAATGTGCAAACAAATCACTCAGGGATCCTGCTGCGGTTCCTCGTCAGCAGTCCTGCGGCAGACCTGAGGTTCTGCTTTTCTAACAAGCTCCCAGGTGGTGCTGAGGTGCCTCTGGCCCATCCACCAACTTTTGGGGCAGCATGAGGTTAGGTAAAAGTGCTCTGAGCAAGTTGGAAGAAATACCGCTTTTGTTGTTACTGTGTATTTGGAAGAGTGGACTCCAGTAGCTGATGTTTGAAAGAGGCTGTAAATATGTGTTCGGCCAAACCTGTAAACATTTACCTCCTAAGTTGCCTTTTAATTATGATAGCCTGACTCTTGCTTTGTCCTTGTAGGGCTCCGAAGCAGCTAGTAAAGGAGACTTTCTCTTCAGCAGTGATCACCTGATTGAAATGGCCACCAAGCTGTATCGGACGACTCTCAGCCAAACCAAACAGAAGCTCAATATCGAAATTTCGGACGAGTATGTGCATCATCGTTTGAATGTGCCATTTCACCTTTAGCTTTATTGCTTTGATCAAATGGATGAGACTCTGATCTCATCCATTTATGCGATCACTACCTTTAGGGAGCGAGGGTGTGTCTGGTATTTGTTCTAGATGGTGGATGGGCAGGTCCTTGGCTTCATGTCCCTGACATCCTGGTGGCAGAGACAAATATGCATAAATAAGAAATAGGTGATAGTACTGTGGTTAGTGACAAGTGCTTGTGGAGGGAAACAAAGCAGGGTAAGGGCCAGAGGGTGCTGTTTTTGACAGGGAGGTCAGGGAGGCCCCTTTGATGCAGTGACATTTGAGTTGAGACTGGAGTCAAGGGAGCAAGCCAGGCAAGAATCTCAGGAGGTACCGTCCAGGGCAGGGGGCAGCAGGTGCAAAGGCGGCCCTGACACGAGAGAAAGTGGTAGAGTGGAATGGTAGGAAGATTCTGGAGAGACAGGCAGAGACCCGGCCAGAGCTTGGCAGCTGAGGTTAGGAGCTGGGATTTTACTGTAGATGATGGAATGCCATTACAGGTTTTAAGCCAGGGGGGATGGCATGATCCCATTTGTGATTTTCAAAGATTGCTTTGGCTGCAATATGGAAAACAGCTCTTGGGAGGCAATAGTGAGAAAATAGGAGAGAAAATAGAAAATAGGAGAAAAAAGATGAGCAGCTTCTCTGAGTTGTCTAGGATGACTTAGGCTAGGGTGTGAGTGGGAAGTAGTGAGAAAGTCAGATTCCAAATTAATTTGGAGGAAAACAAGAGGACTTATTATCAGGTTGGATGCAAGGTTTGGGGCCTGAGCCCAAACGGTGGTAGCATTTACTGCAATAGATTGAAGAAGGAAGGGTGGCCAGGGTGGGGTGAAATCAAGAGTGCTGTTGTGGATGTGTTGCATTTGCGATGCCTTTTTTTTCACATATAGACAACTAGAGTTACAGAATAAGCTTTCCATAGTGACAAGGGTTGACTAGTGTACTAAGACTGCTATATATAAATCTGAAATTTCCCTTTTTTCTTTGCTTCACAGTAGGGCTCTAATTATAGATAGAGATTGATCATTTACATGCAGGTTGGAGCATCCCCCCCCTTACTAAATCTATCAATATGAGATCATTTGAATGAATTTGAGTTACTATGCTGATTGATATTTGATTGGCTACTTTACCTTTCAATAGATCGTTTATTACCTGCTTACTACCTGCTTGTCCATGTATAGTAAGAATTGACATCACCAGATTGCTCAAGAAATGATTTTATTTTCTCATTAAGATTTTGCCAGCCTATTCTATTTCACTTCTTTCTAAAAGTCTTTCTAGAATAAACTCATACCCATCTTTATCCCTCTGTAAGCCACACTAACTCCTTGATGTTTTAGGATTTACAAAACCTTAGGTTCATCATCTATGCACATTGTACTCTAAGAATGGTGTTTAGACTAGTGGGAAGTTGACCTTTATGTATCCTCTGCGTTGGAACTTGAGGTTTGGACTAACTTTTCTTGTCGTTGGGTCCTTTTTCAGTAAACAAAGAGTATTAGAGAAGAAATATAATGACTAGTCAGGCTGCAGTCAAGATTTTAACTCCTGAGGGCCCATTAGAACTTTAAACTCCCTTTAGCTGAAATGTTTCATAGCTTGGGATGCAGGGCTTCTGTTCTGGTGCAAACTGGTAATTCCCACCGATCCTGGGAAGATCCTGTGTGTCCCAGAAGCAGTAGCTCCTTGGTGTGTGGTTGAAGCAGCCTCAGGGTTGGCTCCCTACATTAATGAGGCTGTCTTTACAGAGAAAGTCACATCAACATCCAGGCCACAAAGGATTGCTGCTTTCAAGCATTTCCCAATCTTGTATTGTAGGAACACCGCCCCCGCTGTAAAGAAAGTATTCGCTGGTAAAAATGCCCAATCTTTCTTTACTACCGCTCTTCCCAGATATGCCGTCTTGTTGCACATCATGCCTCTCCCGAGAGGCTGGGCGGGATAGCGCGAGCCACGTTGCTCCTACATAAGCAACCACAGAACCCCTTTGGTGGTTCTCACAGTTTTTGTGTGGGGCACATGATCGTGGGATTGTTTGTTTGTGGGGGCAGAGACCTGGCCTTGTCGCAGAGAGGGGTACGATGTTCTGGATGTGTCAGCTTTCAGTACACACCCTTGTGTGAGTGCCAGTTTGCAGGGTGGCTGTGCGAAGAAAACAAGTCATTTGGTAGCATTGTAAACCAATCCATAGCACCTTTCTTTCTCCAATTCCTAATTGTCGGTTGGTTTCATAGAAACAAAATAACGGACGAAACCCCGCCTGGCACTTGTGGGCACCTACCTACCCAGGTGGGGAGCTGTGGCCAAGCAGGGGCTGAGGTAGCCTTAGTTTCATGACCCTTAGAGCTCGTAAGCAGGGATTATACACCTCCTTGGAGACCATTTTAAATTTAAACAGAATTTTACAAAGTCATGGACGGGGAGTGCCCATGATGTATGTTTTTCAGCCCGAAGTGGCTTTAATACATTTCACTGCCAACTCTACAGATTAACATATAAACAGCATGCAGTTCAGCGACCTACGCCTTCCTCAGAAGTGTGACCTTCTCAGAAGAGAAGTAATTATTTTAACAAACCCAGTCTCTGTGGTCATGATGGAAAAACTGGATGTCAGTTTCCAGGAGGAGAGTCAAAGTCTTATTTACTCCTTAGAGCCATTTTAACCTAAGTTGTAATTCCTAGTCCTTAAACTCTCAAACTTTTCAGTCCATAAATAGATTGCATTTTAAGGATGACCTTAAATGAAATGTATAATATTTCTAAAAAAAATTTCTAAAAACGAAGTCCTGAATGTGTTGAAAAATACCAAAGTGAATTTGTTCTATTAAAGATTTTAAGTATATGCATGTATATGTACATGTATACACACTTACACACAGAGGGATGTAGATATATATCATTTTAACTTACACGGTTGTTTTTGTGAATATTTTAAATCAGAACAAATCATCTAAATTCTTTCTGCTGTGAAGTTCTAATGCATTCAACACTGTTGTTTGCTGGAGAATGAATCTCTGAGTACATGTCCATACTGTGGGCCATGCTTCAGTTTTCTATTCTGTGAAATAGACATAAATAATATTACTTGCCTCATAAGATTATTTTAAAGTTGCATTAATATAAGTAGCCAACTAGGAATAGCGCTTGGTGCATGATAAATACCCAGTACACCTTCACTATTTTTGTTGTTTCCGGAGTGAATTGCCTCATGAATCGTGAACGTGAAGACAGCCAATGCTAAAGTTACAGGAAGAGAACCCCCTCTGCTTTATTATACTAAAAGTGGTCAGATGTCAAAAGATTCGATTTCTTAAATGTGTGTATTGGCATTAGATTCAAAAGGTGCTTTCTTTCTTTGAGGTACCTAGATACAGGTGTGTATTATCTATGATGCGATTTTGGAATTACAGCCCTGTTATTCAGTGACTGCAGTTGTAAAGAAACAGCCCATTTAGAAGCTCGGAAGTCCTATCCCATTAAACCAGCTGATAAATCAGGAACTTCCGTGTCACATTTCACTCCAGTAGATAATGTTTGCGAAGCACGGGCTTTGTAGACCTTGACACAGAGACTAATGTGTACACAACAGAGCTGTTCTGATGTTTGCTATTGTGGTGGATCCAGGGAGCATGTGATCTATCACATTGTTGTTGGGGTGACTCAGCTACATGCCAGCAACTCAGAAAACTGTGCCCTGAGAGGCATACCGGAAACATGATGCCACTGTACTGACTCTTATGGTGGAGAGAAGAATGCTAGCTTTGAGGTAGGACGGCCTGGGTTCTGGACCAGCTGTGCCACTCTCCTGCCTCTGCAGGGATGCCAGCCTTGCTGGTGGGGACCTCACTGCAAACGTAAGGTGTCGCTCACGGCCGTCACCCAGGGGGAAGGCGGTATGTTTGTGGAAGGAACGTGTGATGAATAATCTTGTGGACAGACACTTGATCCCTGATGGTCTGTGAAAGGAAAGATTTGGACTAGAATATGGTTCCCGTGGTGTAGCACATGTATTTCTGGTAGGGTAAGAGGTGGCTTTGGGTGTACACTGATAGAGCTCATAAATTTTATAGCTTTACATAGATATTTTTTAATATCTATTTAATGGATATTTAAAAACATAAGGGGCAGATCAAACTGGTGATTTTATTATTCTTCCATATTTTGAGTATATTTATTTATTTACGGTAGAAACGACAATTAGCATAGCATGTGGACATGACAAGAATTGTTCAGGAAATAGGTGAGGAGCCAGTGTTTGGAAATCACAGTCTGGAGGGTCTCTAGACCCCTTTCCTGAAATTTTTCAGTTCATTTTCTCAAATTGTTGATAATTTCATAGGACACGCCCCCCACCCCCCCCCACTTATATGTTCTCTATGCAAAAATGGAGAGAAATAGGAGAATAGCGTGTTGGTCTTCCCATGTGAAAAGTGGAAATAGTTCTTCTTAGCCCTTCTTACCAGAACGTGGTGAGTTAATGAACTTCGGTTTCCTTGGGGCCAAGTGGTGACTGCAGGAAGTGCTGATGGGAAGTGGGAATACTCGTCAAGGTCAATATCCACCAGGGAACAAAAGTTCATGCTAGCGTCATCGTCCACTGCCCCGTGTGTACTTTTCTTATAATTTGTCCTCTTCTTTTCCTGTAGGTTCCTGGTGCAGTTCAGACAGGATAAAGTATGTGTGAAGTTTATTCAGGGCAACCAGAAAAACGGGAGTGTCCCAACGTGCAAACGAAAAAACAACCGTCTCCTTGAAGTGGCTGTTCCTTAACTGGTTCCTCCTCTCTGCTTTCACGGACTCGTTTCCTTGTAATAGTGCAATTTTGTTTTGTTTTGTTTGGGGTTCATTGTATGTTTGGGGATTGCCAAAGGCCAATACTGTTAGAGACCCTTGGCAAAATAAAAATATTTGACTAATCAATTTTTATTATTGGAATAGTTTTAACCCTTAAAATATACAGGCTGTCCTGGGACAGGATTATAGAAGCTAACGGTGTCTGTGCCATGTCCTGTGTGCTCTTTGTTTAGCCATCATGTTAGTTCGGTGTACCCAAGATCAACATATTACTCATAAATCGTTATTATTTCTAAGTAGAGGAAATGGTCCCAAGGGTTAGTGCATCCGTTCATCAGGTATTTATTGAGGGCCTGCTCTTTGCTAGGCGCTGTGCTGGATGACACGAAGCTGGTTAGGAAGGCTCTCACTTTCCAGGCCGTGGCATCCTGGCTGACTTGCGCGGCCTTTACTAGTGCGAAGAGAGGTTGAAGACCTTGAAACCCAGACAGTAAATGTTGCTGATGACCAGCGTTATTCCAAATCCTGCGGTGTGACCTTTAACAAATACACTTAAATAAGGGCTGGTCCTAGAAAGTAGAAATATATGACCCAGCAAAATGCCTCTTCGAGTGGTTTCTACTTGAAAAGAGAAAACTGACATTTGAACAGGACTTTCAATTTGTCTGGATCTTGTCATTGCTTTTAACAGTAGAAAACAGTCATTCTTATTGTAGAAAAAGTGACAGAAGTAGTCTGGTAAGATTATATTTTCCTGTTTCTGGTAAACCTCATCTATGATCCTACATAGGCCAATATTTTAAACAGTGAAAGCAGTCAAGGGCTGAAAGCCTTTCAGAGAGCGGCAAGCATTCTGTACGACGTGCAATAATCATCCAAGATCTTTTTTGAAAGTTTTATTTATAATACACATTTTGTATGAAAGAGGTGATTGGTACAGGGTGCATATTGTAGTGAAGGATCAAAACTGTTCATGTTAATTTGCAGGACTTTTTTGTTTTTTCAAACTTACAATAAGGATTCATTTTGGAAACAACATTTTAAACTTTGGAATCAAACTGTTTCTTATTCGGGAGGATAATGTATATACATTGGTATGTTAAATAATAAAACCGCTCTAATTTGGTGCCATTTCCTGGATCACAGCTGTATTTTTGTATTTCAAGCTGTTTTCTCATGGCGTGTGTCAATGTCCTATCACACCGAAAGGCTTTGTTGTTCAAACGTCGTGTATTTTTTGTGTCATTGAATTTCACTGACTTTTTATAAATCAGAACCATTCACTGAAAGTATTTTGGGGGGACTTTCTTCTTATTCTTGTACTTAAAAAAAAATTGCTCCCAAAAAGAAATTCTCAGAAGCCTTTGTGTTTACTGGTGCAGGTAGAGGGTAGCCTTACTTTCTCTCAGTTTTCTGCAACATGCAGCTAGAATGGTAGATTGGTAGTTCCTGAAATAGGTGAGTAGAAATTTGGAACTGAGAGGTGTTTTTAAAAAAATATTTTTTTAAGTATGTAATACATTCACGCTGTTCAACATGCAACTATAAACAGAAATACAGTGCAAATTCTCCATCCCATCACTCCCCCACCTGCTCAGTTCCTGTGCCCCCCAAATTAACCACTGTTTTCACTTCTGTGCTGCTTTATGCCTATGCTTCCAAAACAAAATAAAAATATAGATTCTTATCTCCTGCTGTAGTAGACAAAAGCTAATACTCTATAGACTCTGTTCTTTGTCTTTTTTGCTCTATGCTCTTTTTTTTTTTTTTACTGTGGCACAGTCTTCTCTTACCTGGATGCATTAGTCCAGTTCCCTCCTGCTCATCATTGGGTTGTTTCCTTAATGCAAAGTTAAGTCCAGGACAGAAAGGACCAATACACCACAGATCGACTTGTTAAATTTTCCCATTTGCCGATGTTCATCATGATGATTAGCAACAACAGCCGTCAGCAGGAATACATTTCCCAGAGTTTAATTTCATTAGAGAAGCCATTTAATCTCAAACTTTGTGGTAGGAGTTCTGTCAGGATTTAAAAATATCTCTACGAAGTAGTTTTAAATGACAGTGTTTTTGCATATAATCCATCACTTCTAGTGTTGTGATTGAAATACTCAAAATAATTTTTGGTCATGAAATTCCAAGTGGGTTGTGACTTGACTTGAAAAAGTTTTTCCAAATCTTAGCAAGAAAGCTTCCTTAGGCACCAAGATGAAATGTGTCTCCTCGGAGTATCCTAAACCAAGTTCGCCAGCTGGGGAGAGAGTCCTTGAACAGTACAGATTGGAAGTGAGAGTTCTTAATGTTTTTGATACATGTAGTGATGCCTCCTTACCCCCCCCCACCTCTTTTTAAAGAATATTTTTATTTAAATTCAATTAACAAGGGCACTTGGTTGGCTCAGCAGTTGAGCATCTGCCTTTGGCTCAGGTCGTGATCCCAGGGTCCTGGGATTGAGTCCCACATTGGGCTCCCTGTGTGGAGCCTGCTTCTCCCTCTGCCTATATCTTTGCCTCTCTCTGTGTGTCTCTCATGAACAAATAAATAAAATATTTTAAAAAATAAATTCTGTTAACATAATATATTATTAGTTTCAGAAGCAGAGTTCAGTGAGTCATCAGTCTTATATAACACCCAGTGCTCATTACATCATGTGCCCTCCTTAATGTCCATTATCCAGTTACTCCACCCACCACCCCCTCCCTGCCTCCTTTTTTTTTCCATACGGAGCAAATGCTAGTGATTAAGGTAAATGTCCTTGCTGAGAGCAATTATTTTGAGATTTTCAGCTCAGAATATTTAAGCTCTGGTTTTCAATCATGAGCTTAGAGTTGGGTCGAAATCACAAGGAAAGCTTGTTTTTAAAACACAACCAAACAACTGTGCAGATTCCTGGGCCCTACCCCTTCCCCACTGAATCAGAATCTCCAGGACAGAGTTTGAAAACAGGCACTTAAAATCACCAGGTAATGAAGCATATTACAGTTTGAGAACCAGCAAGGAAAATACCAGAGCTTCTCTGTGGCTACACAGCCATCTGCCTTAATGGGTCCTCTGGGAGGGATTCTGATGCATGCCCTCGGGTCTCAGAACTGGCCTGGAGCGTCTCTGTAGCTGCACAGCGTGTCGTGGGCCAGAACTGCCACTGCTGCCCACCCGGTGCCTGACTGGACGTCACTGTGGCATTGCCCAATGGGATGGGCGAGCAGCCAATACCTCTTCACCTTTGAATCTCCGCCACTGTCCTGCAATGGAGAATCAAAATATCGGTGCCCCTCCAGATCCCCTGCCTCTCTCTGGCTCCTTCTCTTCTCTGGTAGGCTGCCGTTGCCCAATCCCTAGAGTGACTTGTAGGTCTAGGTGAAGAGATGTTGTGCTTGAAAAAGGTGACCAGGTAATGAGTACCAAAAATCAGACCGTGATCATGCCACGTTTGCAGCGTGACTGACACTCTACCCTTGACTTTGACTTCCAGCTCCCACGGGGCAAGAAGGGAAGGTGGGAAAGCTACTCTCGAATAGACTGGTTCCCGAATAGAATTGGGGATTCCCCAATCTTGGTGTAATAACCTGGACGCAGGACTCGTGTAAAGCCGTCAGCTGGAGTTTGAAAACCTTTCCTCATAACCCAGGGGTTGCGGGGTGTGTCTGTGGTCTCAAAGCGCCAGGCCCGAGAGTTCTGAGAACCATAGGCACGTCCTCAGCATCAGGATTTGGCTGGAATCTAGGAGGATAAAGGGTTTCACTGTGCCATCTCAATTAGTATGCTGAGCGAGAACTCTCAAATTCATGTAATTAAAGTATAGTTATGGTAATTAGAATATGGTTCAAAATCCTTAGCCTAGATAGGATAGACGACAACGTCTGTTTTATACGCTGTTTCTCCCGGAAGAGGCAAGGTGTTTAGGTTTCCTGACCTATCCGAGTAACGAGCACTCTTTAGAATGTTATATACTGCTGGGGAAGGATTTTGTGGATTCCTAATGTAAACCATTATTAAGTTTTTACGAGAAGGCATCGTAGTAAGAGCCTTGTGTGGTCAAGCTGGGTGTTGTTTTCCCGCTGACGACTACATCCACTCAGGAGCAGGGGATGAAAAGGAAGAGAACAAAGGACAGTAGTTCTGCTCCTCTTTCCTCCCAGTGGGAAAAACAGCTGTAAGTTTCCATTGTCCGTTTGGAGACCTGCTGTTGAGTTCATCTGGCAGCACTGGGGGGCTCCCTGGGTCTCCCTGTAACGGCTCCGGGACGTGCCGTCCGTCCGTTCTCAGGCCCTGGGCTGGCTGCCCCTCGGGGAGCCACCGCCTTGACAAGCTGGTGCTTCCTTCCTGGTCTCATCAGCTTCTATTCCAATAGCCACTCAGTAGAAAATTAATTGTTTTTGAGTTGGTTTCCTGCAAATCTTGGAATTGTTTGCCTCATTCTCTTTGGTTTGAAGATCATTTTCAAAATCTGGAGTTAATCACAGAGCAGCATAAACCACAATCTCTTCCTCATTAACTTTTTGTTGCTGCCATGGTGGCCAGATCTCCACTGCTCAGCTCCATAAACTTCAACAAAAATCTAACTATGTAACCATGGAAAACAGTGTCCACTTCTCAGCATTTAAGGAGGAAACTGGGAACAGAATTTAATTCCATATTCACCCAAAGGCCTGACAACACTGAGTGAAAGAAACCGGTCAACCAGCCACCTTGTTTCACTTAAGTTTTCTTTTGTCAGGTCTTGAAATATATTGGACATGCTACATTCTAGTAGCTTTAGATGGATAACATGATGATCTGATATATGTGTACATGGTGAAAGGATTGCCACCATAACATCCGTCGCCTCGTATAGCTGTAATCTTTTTTCTTCTGTTGAGAACATTTAAGATGACCCCCAGAATCGTTCATTATTTTATACTCACCCCAACCTCTCTTCTCTTTGCTCCTTTTCTTTCTTCCTTTTTCTCACTAATTAACAGGCCTGGCATATTCTATTTAAAAACATATATTTTTTAATGACATACACAAATACATGTACACATACCAGAAACATACCTATCAAAGAATTTTTACAAGGTAAACACTTCCATGTAACTAGCACCCCAAACAAGTCCCCACGAAAGCTGCTTTCTCTGGTTTTCTAGTACCATATATTAGTTTTGTCCTTATTTTGTTTTGGGGTATTATTCTTGTAATGTCATTTATTTTTGCTTCATATAGAGGGAATCATACACTATATGCTCTTCCTTCTGGCCTTTTTCATTCAGCATTGTAACTGTGAAAGTCACTCGCGTTGCCTGTAGCTAGTTGGTCCTGCCTGTAGAACGCTTCGTGGTGTAGGTAGGCTGCAATTTCCTGTTGACGGGGCATTTCCCTGTGATGCATGGCGCTGCTGCAGACATCCTTGTACACTTGTACCTGTTGGGAAATATCTGCCCACATACCCACTGGATATAGACTAAAGCCACGGGGTCATAGGGGACGCTTACGTCCACCTTTAGTAGATTCCATCCAACTGACTTCCAAAGGTCCTGTAACAGTTGACAACCCCACCGGCAGTGTGGGGGTCGCCCTTGCTCTCCATCCCTGCCCCACCTGATACCGTCAGTCTTTACTTTTGGTCCGTCTGATGATCTTAGCTTTATTTATTTTTTTAAATTTTTTTTTAAATTTTATTTATTCATGAAAGAGAGAGAGGCAGAGACCCAGGCAGAGGGAGAAGCAGGCCCCATACAGGGAGCCCGACGTGGGACTTGATCCCGGATCTCCAGGATCAGCCCTGGGCTGAAGGCAGTGCTAAACCACTGAGCCACTCGGGCTGCCCGGATCTTAGCTTTAATTTGCATTTTCCTGATGACTCCTGAGCTCCAGTACCTTTTCAGTATTAATAATTTGCATATCATCTTTTGTGAGGTACCTATTCGAGTAGTTTGCCTTTTTCCCCCCCTCTGGGATTGTCTTTTTCATTTTGATTTGTAGTTCTATTTTGGAGATGAGACCTTCAGCAGATACGTGTGTGGCACGTATCTTCTCAGTCTCTGGTTACCTTTTCACTGTCTTATCAGTGCCTTTGGATGAACATCCATCATGGTTTAGTGTAGTCGGGTTCACCAGTTCTTTGCTTTATGGTTCATACATTTTGCTTCCTGTTGAAGAAATATTTGTTTGCTCAAGGTTATGAAGATATTCGTGGTTTCTTTCAGAAGTTTTATTGTTTTGCCTTTCATATTTAGCTCTTTAGTCTACTGGATTTTTTTTTTGAATGGTATAAAGTAGGGAGTCATGATTCTTTCCTTTCCCACATGGACAGCCAGTGGACCTGGCACCTTTTACTAAAAAGGCCATCCTTGCCCCATTGCACTGTTTCTAGATTCTCTATTCTATTAAATTCCCTTTGTGTCTGTAGTAAACCGTGTTCTCACAGCTCTGGAACACGTTGGCATGGTCATTTAAAAGCGAAATTCACAACTCAGAGGTCCTAAACTCTTGTGAAAACAGGGAGTAAAGCATTAAAACTAATAAATACACATTCAGGTATTTGGAATAGCGATAGTTCATCAGAGTCCTGAAAATATGAACATAATGTCAGCCCTTTTCTGGAGCCGCAGGGCTTTGGGCATGGGAATTCCTAATGGGATCATGTGGGGAGAGTATTAAATATTTCCCTGAAGTAAGTAAACTTCCAATTTTACGTGCTATTTTGGTTTTCCATTGACGCAATAGTTTCTATCCACATTACTAATTATCCCCACTTTAAGTGTTCCCTCAAATCTTCTTAAAATTACTATCTTACAAGAATGCATGTGAATATTTCCTTTTGTTTTCAGGTAGGACTGTGATCCTCAGATGTGGTTCCTTTGGTGGTGAGAGAACTCAGGTGGTTTTTCTAGTTCCTTAACAATGTTTTACACTATTTTCACAGTCTTTTACAACTGGTGATCCCGTGCAGTAATAGTTTACAGATGAGACCAGATGGTACCAGAAGTGAAGTCCTTCTGTAGTGGCCTCACACTTCTTTAAATTAAAAACCGTTTCTAAATAATTTCCTGCCATCACCCAATCCCTTGTGTGCCGTTAGGAGATAAATTTGCCTTTTCTAAGATGATCGTTACAAATTCAGCTTTCCTGAAGTTGAAATTTTAATGGACAGAGAGGAACACCACCGAAAAGGCATTTAGTAGCACGTTTTTCAGTAGCATGAAAGGCATCTGCATCTTTTCTTTCCATGACGGGCAAATTGTAGGCAACAGGAAACAAGTTTACCTTCCATCTTCTATGCAACAATAAAAACCAATTGCCTGGAAAGGTGCTAGGGTCTTGTCTGTAAGTCAAATAGAAAATAAGTTTGCATCAGTCTAAGCTCCCACACACAGGGGACACCACAGGATTGTTGCAGCATTGCATAGTAGAAAAAAAAATGTTTTTCATTTAGAAACCTGAAAGAAGTCCACCTACAAATTCAGCCTGCCTTTTTTATTCAGTAACATAACGTATATGGTGATACTGCCATTCGGGTGTCTTTTTTTTTTTTTTTTTAAGAAACTATTTCCAACATCAGTATTTATTAAATCTATGTATACATCATTATTTATTGTGATATTGAATATGACTGTTACATTTTCAAGATTTGCCTTTCTCGGGTGTACATTCTTTTTCTTTAAGTTTGAATGTAAATTCCACTTGGTTGACATGCCATGTAAAATTTGTTCCAGGCGAATAATAGTGACTCAGCACTTCCATACAACGCCTGGGGCTCATCACTACAAACGCTCTCCTGAAGTCCTCACTTCCAGTAGAGGACAGTGCAGCGTCCTATTTAAGCAGAGTAATCAAGTCTGACTTGCCTGGTCTCACCCCTAAAAATAAGCTGACAGTTAATTTCCTAAAGTTTGAAACCGCTTTCAGACTAGAAGCTCGCAGACTAGGAGACTGTATCTATTGGATTTGACTCCACTGTTTCATTCAAATCAAAGTACTAGAAATACTTTCTGATGGGGGAAAATCAGTAAGTTTCTATTCAGGTGACACACCTGACCATTTTTGAGAGTCAAGTTCAAAAAGGGCTTTTCAAGTTGAATGCTCCCAACGTACCATTTGCACAAGTGGGGAAAGAACTTACGCGAATTTTGAGCATTATTGTGTAGAGTTTGAGTGACTGTAAACAAAAATGAAAAGGAAGCTATTCTTAGGTATTTTGGTATTTGTTTCTGTCGGAAAACACCTCCACTTTCGTGTAGTTTTGAATATGAACAAGGCAGAAAGTTCTTACATCTGGGTACTTTCACAGACAGACTTGGCATGAGTTAAGGTAGGGATCCAGAAAATGGCAATAGTTGGAATTTAGTCTTTGTGATGATCTTGGATTGTTTGGTAACAGCTGTCTTTACTTCCTCGCACAATTTAGACTTGGATCTGAAAAAGAAATGGGATCTGGTAACAGTAAATGAAAAGCACTTGGGAGCTGTTGCTGAAACATTATAAAAGGGGAAGGAAATCCACCCACCAATTTGTTCTTCCCACTCGGAAAAAAAAAACCCACAGGTGAAGATGCCATGCATGGTGTCTTGAACTGCCATCAGGCCATGCCAGACACACAAAGTTGGTTTGCGAGTATTTATCTCAGGAGTGTGCCCTGATACCTATAGATGTAGACACAACATTCATAGCAAAAACAAACAACAGCAACAACAACAACAAAGCCATTTGTGAAGGGCACATGTGGCTGATTAGGAAGATTGATACAGGTCTGCTCAAAAGTCATCATTAAACTGTGGAAGGAGCCTCGGTGTCCATTGAAAGATGAATGGATAAAGAAGATGTGGTCTCTGTATACAATGGAATATTCCTCAGCCATTAGAAACGACAAATACCCACCATTTGCTTCGACATGGATGGAACTGGAGGGTATTATGCTGAGTGAAGTAAGTCAATCGGAGAAGGACAAACATTATATGGTCTCATTCATTTGGGGAATATAAAAAATAGTGAAAGGGAATAAAGGGGAAAGGAGAAAAAATAAGTGGGAAATATCAGAGAGGGAGACAGAACATGAAAGACTCCTAACTCTGGGAAACAAACTAGGGGGGGTGGAAGGGGAGGTGGGCAGGGGGTGGGGGTGACTGGATGGTGGGCACTGAGGTGGGCACTTGACAGGATGAGCACTGGGTGTTATTCTGTATGTTGACAAATTGAACACCAATAAAAAATAAATTTATTTTAAAAAAATGTCATCATTAGCCACATGGTTGCCTCTTGTCTCCCAAACAAACCTACCTTTGAGTATATCTCTGAGGCAACACTACGTCTTTTAAAATGTGTTCTGCTGAGACATGGTACATTCTAGTAATAGGAACTGCTCTTTATTGAGGTTAGAGGTTTTGATTTTTCCAGTTTTGTCACGGAGTCCTATTGTGATGTGATTGATCACTTATTTTCCACCACCTCCCCATTTGTTCTTTTCAATATATGCAATATTCAGTTATAGAGTGCTTTTCAAACCAAAATCAGAGCCCTGAATGGGCCATTTTGCTCTTCCTTAGGCTTTGCCTCAACAAGTCTTGTCAAATATGTATCATTAGATGAAATCGCCAGTCAGCATGGTAGGAACTACACTGCCCTTCAAATGGAGGCACACAGGGTGGGTGTGAAAGGCTGTCCTCTTGACTGAGCCTGCGGAGGCTGAGTATTAAAGTGTCACTGTCTTCGTCATCTAGGCCGGCTCCCAAGATTTTCCTATATGAAGATCCCTTCTTAATTGTTCACCAGCGCTGGCCTGTGGTGGCCGGGCTTTTAGCATCTTCTGATTTGGTAAACAACATAATTTTTATAAGTGCATGACTTAAGTAAATATGCATTTTCTTAATCATAGTACTTCTCAACGCATTTGCAAAACGGAATCATGTATGTCTGCAAGTCTTATTAATACAGTCAGCAGGCTTGGTTCATGCGGACTCAGATCCCTTAAAAAACTCCAAAGTCTGGGAATTCTGCATCTGCATCCTCCAATCCCTTTGCTTTTACAAATAAGAAAAAATCAGGGCCCAGAGAGCTTGAGCTACTGCTCTAACGTTTTATAGTCACTGGCAGAACTAGCCTGGAATCTACGTCTTCTGTTTATTCCGACTCCCCGCCGGCTCCCTTAGCAGCATTAGGGAAAGCCACTCAAACTCCTGTGTTTTCATTTATGAAATAACAGTAGTGGATATTAACAGAAGATGCCGCAAAACAGAAAGTATGAAGGAAAGATGGGACTCCCCCATGGAGAAGCCAAAACTGGCAGCGCCTGGCCGGTATGGGTTGTTCCATAAATAGAACAGATGGAAACACAATGTCTTTTCCATAACTAACCCTCCGCCAAGCTTGAAGCTCTCCTTGACCTTCACTCTAGCTATACAGCTGGGTGTTCAAACTTGCTTTTCCCAAGATCATTCCCTACAATAATCCATTGCCCGTCTCCGTCCACTCTCCCCCACCCGTAACTAGCAGTATAAGAGCCGTCCCTCCGACTCCCCTTCTGTGCCTGTGGACCGTCCCTTTGACGGGAGGTGGGCACAAACACATGGGCTGTTCTCATTTCCTAGGCAAATGTCACGGAAAGAAACTCTCCTTTGTGGTTCTAAGGAAAGTAACAGCGATATAAAGGATGAAACACATATTCCCTTGGTCTTCATTCATTCCTTCTAATATTGGAGGAGCTATCTCTAAGCTAATTGAGGTGGCCCATCGTCCCAAACCAAATCCTGTCTTTAATGTTGTGAGTATCACTGTCCTGTGGCAGGAACACCCATTCTGGAGACCCTTTGGCATCCTTCTCACGTCCATGAAATTGTGACTTGAGTGGACTCATTTCTTTGTGGAAGAGCCAATAGAGATGTCCAAAGAGGGGCGCCGTGTGCATACAGTCTCATACAGACTGAGACGGCCCTCGCCGGGCTACGTGTCCTGCCAGACGAGCCCAGGTCACACTCCTCTGCTGGCTCCGGGAGGGAGGAGGCCACAGCCGAGGTCTCCAACTGCCTGAGAAGCCACGACGCATTCAGATAGTTGGTCTTTTCAAGAAAGGTGCTATTTTAAGCTTGTTTGGTATGGACCAGGCGTAAAGTAATGGCATTTAAGTCTGTATGAGATGTGGCGCTTTATTTTAAAGCCCCCCTCCCACCCCGGCTGCTAGCAGCGGACCAGTTACTGCATCAGGGGGTCCGGGTTGAGTTGCGCGAGCCTGAGGTCAGCCAATGCCTCCACCCCTGATAAACCCATCAGGATGGGCATTTGTACGGATTTGCACGACGTGGACTCCGAGGCCCTCACGTTTTTCATCCTTTAGGAAGAGCATCTTAGAGCAGCTGAGAAGCTCCTGCTGGAGTCGGTCGGTCACCTTGATTCGCACCCGCAGCCCAGGCCCCTGGAGCACATGCTGACTCGTGCTCGCGTTTCTTAAGGACAGACCTTCTCTGTCGCTGATCTTGCCCCGTGATTCCTCCCGACTTGTGTCCTCCCCTGTCTCCCTCCCCTCGCAGCTTCCTCAGGACAGGTGTGGACAGGTGCGAAGCGGCGCCCACCTTCCTGCCCTCGGGGTTTGGCCCTGGAGCAATCATGACATCTCTAAGGAGGGTCGCTCACAATTTTCTCATAAATTAGAAACTCAGAATTTATGATTTCGGCAAATCGATAATAAGTTGAAGATTCAGGTGGCAGCCGGTGAAACGGGCAGCTCAGCAGGAGGGCTGCTGCCCGCAAAGCGCCCCATAAAGGCACCTGGCTCCTCCTCTATGGCAACTCTAGGGAAGCCTGTCCTCTGCTGCAGTAACCCCGTGTTCTCATCTTACCGGTGGAGCTCTGACACCCCGTTCCCGCACCCGAACCCTGGCCCCGGTGCCCTGCACGCAGGGTGGCCCGCAGCCCCGGGTGCCGGCAGTGGGACCGCCTGGCTTCTCCGCGGCAGGGGGCGGACCCCCTGGAAGCCACTTATAGCGAGAGAAACACCAAAGCAGACACAAGCTGTCAGAAATCTTCAAAATAAAATCTATAGAAATGTTAGACTTTCCAGAACATTCCCAGGAGGAGCATTTTCGTGTTATCCTCGGGGCTAGATGTTGTCACTGAGGGGCACTCTGCACGGCGCACTAGGATGACAGGCTCTTGATTTGAAGAAGTCAGCTATTATTCTCTTCGTTGGCTCTCTTTTATTTTCTAGGACCCCCCCCCCCCGTAAAATACTTCTGCTGTAGAAGGAGATGAGAATACTGTGATCAGACTTGTCCTCCACACACCGAGGTGTCTTTTCGGGCCCGAGGCTGGACCAGGAGCAGGGTGGCAGCGGCCCAGCCTGTCCCCCAGCGCGAGGCGACGGGGCCTGTGGGCCAGGGGCGCGACGGCAACCTGCAGCCGGGGCCGTGAGCAGGACAAGCCTCTGCATCTGCAGAGCCTCACCTCTGCGCACTTGGGATTTGTGGGGAGCAGCTTAGCAGCACCGCCCCAAGGCCTCAGGCATGGGCTGCAGAAACTGACCCTATAGACTCCTCTCCCGCCGGTTTCTGGCTCTGTCCCCGCAGGGCAGCCCTATTTGAAAGGACAGCTTGAACATGGCCCGTCCTGACCAAGCAGTGCCGCTCGCAGGGTGTCTGCGTGCTCGCGGCCGACGGAGGGACGCTTCAAGCCTTGAGTGCTTGGCATCCTCGGAAACCACACGGTTCAGGGTCTGACGCCCAAAACGCCTGGCCCCATCGTGCTGCAGGTGTGTGCACACCTGTGCACGAGCCCGAGGGGGCGCAGGGAGCCGCCGCCCCCAGGCCACCCTTGCCACGCGCTCCCACTCTCGACCTTGGCCTCACCTGGCAGGTGTTGGCAGGTGTGGGCCCGCGTCCCATCGGGAAGCGCTGGAGTTGCTCCTGTGCCTGCTGTGCCACGGAGCCGCGTCTTCCCGCTTCCCTGAAAACAACACATTCTGTCTCCTGGACACTGGAGCACCTGGCTCTCAATTCTATAAGCGCAGAATCCGGTGAGGCCGGCTGGGACCGAATGCACCTGCTGGACCCAAGGCCCGGACGCTGGGCCCAGGAGGCCACTGCCACCCCCTCCTGCTGCTGGGGGTGCCTAGCTTCGCCGCTGGGGGTCTGCACGGCCCTGGGCCCTTGAGATGGCCAGGACGGGGAAGGGCATGAGCTGGGACGCCAAGGACGGTGTCGGGGAGCGGCGGGCAAGGCCTGGCCACCGGGCCAGGCGGGTGGAGGCGTGCTGGGCACCTGCCCACTCGGGTGGAAGCCGCGGCCTCTAACTCACTAGAGCACTGCTTGGTGCCCCAGGAGCCTCACCTGTCTGCTCCCCATCGGCCTTCCAGGACTCAACGATAAAGGTGACTTTATTAAGTCAAAAGAATCCATCTAACTCATAACAGTAACTTTTCGGAAAGACCACGCAGGACCTTCCCAAGGGACAAACCATCCTATCTAGTGGACTGCGGTCGCACGTTGCCTCTGTCATCCCCTGCCCGGGGCAGCGTGGCTCCAGCCCCGGGGACATCCCTGGGCGCACCTGCCTCCTCCCGCCCTCCCAGCCCCCGCGGTGCTCCCTGCCCGCACCTGGGGCACCTCCTCTCGGCCTGCCCCGGCCTCTGCCTGGTT
Organism: Nyctereutes procyonoides; assembly: GCF_905146905.1. Taxonomy (NCBI): domain Eukaryota; kingdom Metazoa; phylum Chordata; class Mammalia; order Carnivora; family Canidae; genus Nyctereutes; species Nyctereutes procyonoides. The sequence continues at coordinate 1,978,322 of NW_026575132.1, forward strand.
CGGGCAGCTCCAGGGAGTTTGCTCTCCTCTGCTTGCTTGCACTCAGACTTTCAGCCTTCCTGCCCCTGAGCCTCTCAGTTTTCTCAGAAGAATTATGTTGCTTCTGAATCTTTATGACATTTATGAGCCGAAAATGTGTGCTAATAATGGCTGAATAACTGCCCCTTAGAGCACGCAGCTGTCTTTAAATATTTGCATTCATTGGTGAAGTCCTTCTGTAGGTTTCCTTCTCCCCTCGAAGAGAGGAACTTGGTGAAGATGGAGACTGGTTTTTCTCCTTTTTTTAAAAAAAAAAATATCCCCAGCTTCTATATAGTGGTAGGCACATAGCACATAGATAATAAGTATTTGCTGAATTATTGAACAAAGGGATGAATGCAGTATTTATTGAGCACCTATTATATATCTGATACTGGTCTAGGTGCTGGGAATATAATGACAAAGAAAATAGGCAAATCAAAGCTCCTGAGGCTTATATTCTAACTGAAAAGTGCATCAGATTACCTTCATTTAAGTTAAAAAAAAAAAAGTAACCAACAATAGTCATCATAAAAAACGGGTGTGATCAAGCTCTAAAATCCTTGAAAAATAGCATCCTACCTCCTTGTCTTTTTCTAATTAAAACTCTCCTTTGTGTCCGCTTTCAAGTGGCAATGTTTCCTTTTTTACTTCATTATTTTTCTCCTAATGACTAGTATTATATAATATTATTTCCAACTATGTGTCTTTGCAAATGTGAGATGTTTCAGCCACATTATAATATGAATAGGGTTTGGATATGAGTGTAGGAACCCAACTGCCATTTAGAACCACCTCTATAAGATTTTCACGTGTCTCACAAGGAACTTGACTCTAGAAATATGCTCTGTCTGCATGATTAGATGGGATGTCAGCATGGGCAAAACCCAATGAAATGCAGAAATAAGCATTGCAGTGTTAATACCTGGCTTTTTAAAAACCCGATGCAAGTATTTGATCTACTCATTGCCCCAATAATACTATTATTACGAGGAGAAACTTGATGGTGAATCTACGACATGGTGTCTCCTTCCCGGGTTACTGGCCATCCACGACTCAAACTTCTGCTCTTCCAAAGGAAAAAACCAACACAAAACACCGTGTGTCCCTCCTGTCGATGTGGGATACCGCTCACCAACTAGAAAGGGTGGCAAGCCTTTCCATCAAGTCATGTGAATTCTTGTAGGTATTAAAATTTTAAGGTGTCTGGTGAACACTTTCTCCCAATGAAACGCTCTATTGATTTTGCAGAATTTATTTTATTTTCTTTATTGTCCTGCCTTATCGCGCGTCCCTTTCATTTATTCATTCGTGTATCAAAAACTCACAGGGTTATGAGGAATAATTAACAACATAAAAGGCGTTTAACACCCCCCGTAAAAGTTTGAACATAAAAATCGTGCCCCGTGTACAAAATATATACATGTGCCGCATGTTCCGTTGTCCCTGAAATCAAAAGACTTAATTTAACAGTTATGGTAGCAAGGCCTTTCAACTGAGCCTAACGCAAGGTGAAACTTCCGGTGTCCTCTCTGTCATTTATTCCACACAATCATGAGTGTGGCAAAAAGCAACATGCATATCTATATTTAGGTTGATGAGAGAATGGCATATAGTCATTGCAATCTATTTAATTCTACAGTAGATTTTTTTATTGAGATCAATTCTGCTTAAATAACTTAAAATACTTGAAGAATGAGCCTCTGAAAGTTGAAATCTGCCTCCTGCTGAGGCGAGTGCTTTGAGTCTTGTCACGGCTGTGAGCACCCACGTGTGTATACGCTCATATGAATCATGGTGTGGTGGGAGGCGTCATATGTCCCACTGGTTGAATATGGGCAAGCCTAAGCGTCAAACAAGCATTTACCTGTCAATATGTGCTATTCTGAAGACTCGACCTCTTCTGTGAACTAGAATCTTCTACGTGTGCCCCTCATTTAAAGAAAAACTGGTGTGGAGACCTGTACTTGGAAAACAAGATTTAGGGATCATTTCACTTCATTAAAGGTATCTTCCCTTTAGGAAAAAACTTTCCAAGGGGCTTTTTTTGGAGGCCAGCAACATTGGTGAATTTTTTTTTTTTTTTTTTTTTTGCAAAACCATCGGTGAATTTTTAAAATTGAATTTCCAACTTTCAGAAAGACTGACATTGCTTAAAGCAGGGGGGTAAGTCTCCCATGTCCCCTTTACGTAATTCCCCCACCACCCTAGATCATCCTTGTCTGGGGTCTTTCATTGCTTTAGCACCCCTGACTAAGTAAGCACATTTTCCTTCTTCATTTTTCCAGTCATGAGCTTTTTCTTCATTACATAAAAATGTAGTCAACACAGCAGACTTGTACATCTCAAGACTTTACCTCCCGCTCAGCGCAGGTATTATAATCTGTTCAACTAGGAGGTGCTGGCTGAAGTTTCTCTAAAAAAGCTTTCTCTCGAGGATCCCTGGGTGGCTCAGGGGTTGAGCACCTGCCTTTGGCCCAGGGTGTGATCCTGGAGTCTCCAGATCGAGTCCCATGTCGGGCTCCCTACATGGAGCCTGCTTCTCCCCCTGCCTCTCTCTCTCTCTCTCTGTCTCTCATGAATAAATAAATAAAAACTTAAAAAAACTATTTAAAAAATAATAATAAAATAAAAATAAAAAAGCTTTCCCTCAACCCATGAGGGAAAATGCCCCATAAATTATTGAGTTGCTAATATCCCGGGAATGCAGCACATGCCCCACTCAGGAAGGGCCTGCAGTCTTAAGTGAGGGGAAACACAGGCCTAGCACCCAGGCTTGCTTGGGGCTGGGACCTTGAGGATGGTTTTCACCCTACCTCATTCCCAGTGTGGGAAGTGGGACAAAGGATTTTAGGAGCCTAAGAATCAAAGTCAGATCAGCACTTGCCTGATGTAGATGGGGGCCTTGAACAGGCCAGATGTTCCAAGTCACATGTGGAGACGTTTTTGCGGTTGGATTCTGTTTGAAACTGATTGTTGATACTCTCTTGAGACAGCCTGTGACAAATTGTATAATAAAAATGTTAAAAATAGCATATTTATTCCCTGGAAAAGCTGAGTTCCCACAATTCAGTTAGCTGGGAAAATTGCTAAACTTTTTGGACAGAAAGTGCTGATTCTTTGTTATAAACCTTTCATTACACGTAGGATTTTTCATTATACTTTTATTCTTCTCAACTTGGAGCAATGCTCCAGCTATCCGTTTTTTTAAACATATAAAACAAGTCAATCTGTACTTTTTAATAAAATAATAAATTCAAATAAAATGTACATACAATACTGATAAATTACCTACAAAAATGACAATGAATTTTCCAGAATATTCTATGTATATATACCAGCCCTGCCCAAGAGAAATATGATGTGAACCACAAATGCAATTCACATCTAGCTTAAAATTTTCTAGTAGCCGATAAAGAGAATCAAGTGAAAATAATTTTAGTAGTATATTTAATATATTTTACTTGACCCCCTATATCCAAAATCTTATAACTTCAATACGAAATCAGTGTAAAAAAATTACTGAGACATTTCACATTTTTTCCTTGAATTAAAGTTTCAAAATTCAACGTGTATTTTATCCTTACAGCACATCTCAGTTCAAACTACCCACATTTTAAAGCTCAGTTGCCACAGGTAGCTAAGGGTCACTGTATTAGACGCCTATACATCATCACAGGCCTGTAGCACAGCAAACATTTGAACAGAACAAGGAAAAATTAATCCTCTAAAAATATATAGATATTTATCAGTGTTTCCTAGGTCCATTGATACACAATGGAGTGGTAGGACTCTCGGAGACATAGAACTTGGTTGAGAGGGTAGGAGGTGAAGAATAAGTAAAGATAGAGTGGGGAAATAATTTGTATGGTTGGGACTGGTATGAACTAGGAGGGAAATATTTGAATATCTAATATCGCAAATAGCACTATGTATCAGGAATGTTTTTGGCTGCAAGTAACACAAACTTGAATTATAGTGAGTGTGATGGTTATATTTATGTGTCATCTTGACTGGGCGATGCTACTGAGATATTCAGTCCATTATTCTGCATGTTTCTGTGGCGGTGTTTTTAGAGGAGACGATTTAAATTGGCAGGCTTTGAGTGAACCAGATTGCCCTCCATAATGTGAGTAGGCTTCATGCAATCAATTGAAGGCCTTGATCCAACAAAGACTGACCTCCCTGAGCAAGAGAGAATTCCACTGGCCTTTGGACTTGAACCACAGTGTCGGCATTTCCCTGGGTCTTCAGCCTGCTGGCCATCCTGCAGACTTAGGACTTGTCAGCCTCTATAGTCATGTGAACCAATTTCTTAAGATAAATCTCTTTCTATATACATACACATCCTGTTGGTTCTGTTTCTCTGTATAGCAAATTAAACCAAGAAGGGTTTATTTTCAAAAACAATAAACAAAAAAACAAGGGTTTATTTTCTCCCAGAAGAAGATATCTGGAGATAGGTAGGTACTGGCTTGGGTTCACTGGCTTGTTGATGTCACGACAGTGTCTCTGATTTTCTTGGCCTTTCCCTCGTACTTACTGCCACGTGGTTGCAAAGTGGATGCTGCATCTCCAGACACCACGTGTGCATTCAAGACAGAAAAAAGAAACTGTCTTGAAAACTGGATGGTATCTATCACAACTGGGATGATACTAAGAAAACAAAAACTTTCAGAGCACCTGGGTGGCTCAGTCACTTGACCACTGACTCCTGGTTTTGGCTGGGATCGTGATCTCATGGGTTGCGTCAGGCTCCAGGCTGACCGGGCAACTACTTGAAGAGTCTCTCCCTCTGCCACTACCCCCATGGGCACATGCCCACAGGCTCCCTCTCTGTCTCAAATAAATAAACACATCTTTAAGAAATAATTTCAAGATCCTTCTTACAATCTTCTGTTTGTATCACAGTGTATCACAAAGCCACTACTAGCAGCAAAAGCACCAGAAAAATCAAGGGCTTTGTTTTTCCAGCCTGTGGAGTAGAACATAGCAAGAGAGGAAGAGGTTGAAAATAACTGTATATCGATCAATTCACGGTATCAAATACTAAGCGCAAGTTGGTATACAATCCTTTTGGAAGGAAATATATACGTATATAAAATATGCCATACCAATTAGGAACATCCTATAAACAATAAGCATTAAGCTATTCCTTTCATCATTGTCTATGATTTTGGGTTACAAACATGTCATTTTGGCTGCACAGTCTCCAAATACCTTTTCCATTTAGAGGGAAATACAGGAAAGTAGTAAACGCAGCATCAACTACAGACGGTAGTTGTAGTTACTTCCTCTCTGGGAGTACACTGTGGCCGAGGACCTGCACAGTTACTCAGACACTCGTGGAATCCGGGGTCTCTGGGGAGTCGTGCGAGGTCCGGGATCTATTAGAGACAAGTTGAACCTGCTGCTGGGGCAAACGTCAGAGGTGAGTGCGCTTGGTGGGGCTGCTGACTGTACTGACCTCACAGGGTTCTTGAAAAGAGCAGGTGAGCTGCCTCTTGGCAGAGCACTCGGTGCACACTGAGACCTCCGCGTGCATCTCCTCTGTGTGGCCTGTGACATCTCAGACCTCTCTCGGTCGTGCCCACGGTGTAGTGCCTCCCTTCTCAGCTCCCTCTCCCTGTGCTCACTGCCCCTGCTCCAGGGTGCGTGCCTTCTGTCTCTAGTCTCCAAGGTCAGGCTGTCTCAGAGCCATGTTTTCTGACTTGCGGATCTGATCAATTGGCTCTTGGCATTAAGAAAAAAAAAAAAAGACTCTCATCACCATTACTTACTGAATAAACTCCAAACCCCATAGCCTGACAGCAGGACAGCTCCAGAATGCCCACATGGGAGGGAATAGAGACAGCAACCAATGGAGGGGATTGAGAAATTGTCTTTTTTTTTTCTTGGATTGCATTTTATACATCAGTAAAATCAGTGAAGTTTTTTAAAAAGCCAACTTTCAGGGACTCCCGATGGCCATATTGGGGACAATTTGAACAACAAAATATGTAATGATGGTAACAAATTATAACCCATAAAATAAGAATACATGAGTCCATACTGATATAAATAAATAATTGAATGAAGAAATAAATGGAGGGAAAGAGAAAGCTCTTTCTTAAAGTAGAAGTGTAAGTAATAAATGTAGAAGGAAATGTTGACAAAAACTGTAGTAGTGATTGCTTTGGGCAAAAATCAATGGATGCCAAAATTAGTAGGTGAAAGTATTATGAGAAACACTGTATTTGCATGATCTTACATGACACATAGTATTTTTTATAAACGGTAAAATATTAAATTCACAGTAAAGAATCCTGGCAAAACCACCAAATGAAGTGATCAAAAGTAAACATTACCAGTAATGGAACAAGTCATGTCTCCCCTGATGTGATGCTATGAGGACACCTATTGCTTGTGTGGTATCCTTGCCAAAAATACATAACTTACATTAGTGGTTTTCAGCTGAAATGGATTCCCTCTTTTACTCGAGGGACTTTTGAAAATATCTGGTTTGTCCAGACTGGAAGAGTGCTACTGGCATCGAGTGGGTCAAAGCCAAGGGTGCTGTTAAACATATAATACATACAATGCACAGGACAATTTCAGACAACAAAGAATTTTCTGGCCCAAAGGTTAACAGTGTCAAAATTGAGAAATCCTGACAAGTTTAATTGTAAGGAACCATCAGATAAACCCAAACTGAGAACAGTCTAAAGAGTAACTGGCCAACACTATTCAAAAATACAAAAGATAATGAAAGCTGGATAAAGATAAAGGAGAGAGATAAAAAGATAAAGGAGATAAAAAGGCAGATATCCAAATGCAACATGTGATGCTAGGCTGAATCTCAAGTGAGAAATTAGGGGACAATTAGGGGACAACTGAAATTTAAGTGAGGTGGATTAGAGAACAGAGTCGTATCACTGTTAATTTCCCAAGTTTTAGACTTGTACTATGAATATGCAAGATGTCAGCATTGGAAAACTAGGTGAACAGAAGGCAGGAATTCTTTGCACAATTTTTGCAACAGTTTCTTGTCAGTCTAAAATTGCTCTAAAATGGGAGCAGCCCTGATGGCCCAGCGGTTTGGAGCCACCTTTGTTTGGCCCAAGGTGTGATCCTGGAGACCTGGGATCGAGTCCGACATCAGGCTCCCTGCATGGAGCCTGCTTCTCCCTCTGCTTCTCTCTCTTTCTCTCTCTGTCATGATTAAATAAATAAAATCTTAAAAATAAATAAAATAAAATTGCTCTAAAATGAAAAAAAAATAAATGAAAAATATTTTTTATTTTATTTAAAATCAACTAATGAACATAAGATGTATTATTAGTTTCAGAGGTAGTTTAGTGATTCATCAGTTGCATTTAATACCCAGTATTCATTACATCACATGCCCTCCTTAATGCCCATCACCCAGTTACCCCATCCCCCCATTTGTTTCTTGTTTCTTAGAGTTCAGCATCTCTTATGGTTTGCCTCCCTCTCTGATTTCAGCGTATTTTATTTTTCCCTCCCTTCCCCGATGTTCATCTGTTTTGTTTCCGAAATTCCACATATTTTAAATAGAAGAGAAAAATTAAAAAAGGCTTTGAGAAAATGTGATAAATATTGAAGATAGGCAAAGAAGATAGAACATATGGATAATATGAGAACTTTCCTGAAATTAAAAAAAAAAAAAAGACTTGAAACTGAATATTGAAATGGTACCTCAACCGCCCTGGGAATATTGACCCATATTGACTAACAGCATGAAAAACTTTACTAAAATCACTCAACTTTAAAGAAAAAGAAGCTATCCCTTGAATATCTAAAAGAAAAGAAAAGAGGTAATTTATAGGAAAAAGAAAATTAGATTACTATTCTTTTTGACACTAATGTTCTATGTGAGAAAAATATGGACTAATAAATTTAAGATCTTCAAGAAAACAAGTGTGAATCAAAGACTTTTTTACTTTTAAAAAAGGTTTTATTGATTCATTTGAGAGAAAGAGAGAGAGTGAGAGAGAGAGAGCAGGAAATGGGGAGAGGTGGAGGGAGAAGGAGAAGTGGACTCCCCGCTGAGCAGGAAGCCTGACTTGGGGCCTGGCCCCAGGACTCCAGGGTCATGACCTAAGCTGAAGGAAGCTGCTTAACTGACTGAGCCACCCAGGTGCCCATAAAGACTTTTCTTTTTAAATCAAGCATAACTTTGAAACACAATGACCACAGATAGAACTCAAAATGTTGTTTCCATGAGCTCTTCCTGTGAAATCTTGAAAATAAGCCTCAAATAACAAAATAACTAGACAGATATTGTCTGATGTAAGAGCTGTGGTGCACATTCAGTACAGAGGTTCCCTAGAACTAAACCCTAAGAGAGAATGCTCAGAGCTGGATCCTCCTGTAGTGTAGATATACGAATGTTTCAAAATGGAGGAGAAAATATTTTCAGGACTTGCATTGGTATTAGTCTTATAACTGCTATCCTGAGACTGTTCTGTGTATAATACAGGGTAAAACAAGTGGGTACTTAATGAGCTATCCAATCCTATCATCTCCTCTATTCCTGAGAACAGTTCAGTCATTTCACTTGTCCTTGGTTCCTTGAGAACCAGGATTCCGGATATGGAAGAAGGAAGATACTAGAGTAGTAGAGAAGAAGTTAAGTAAAACCTGTGATCTCAAAACTGAATTGGGGTATCAATATAAACCCATGAAATACTTGATCTTATTTTGCTTCCAGGTATGTTCACTGAAAAACCTAGAAACAATAAACTACACAATAGCAATGGGCATCTCTAGCATGCAGATTGTGGTCTTGAAATATCATTTTTTACTACAAGGGATCAGGTCTCCTTGGTGAAATGATGGATTCTGAGTATAAGGTAGGAAATGAGCAAGATGATTCCGGGGCATCTTGTCACACTAGATGGCACAGAAGGTATCAAAGTGTATGAGGGTTATGTCTAAAGGACTCTGGAGACAACATGAAGAGGTTCCCATTGGCCAAAGATGGAAAGTTTTGAGTTTATAATGATAATTGCAGTGGATTAAAATTCATCAAATAGGCTTAAATCCATAATCACATAAAACTATAATAAGTAATTACTACTTTTTTAGAGGACGATAGGAAGCCAAATCATTAGCTCGAAATCTGGCAAATAGAGCTAAAGAACCAAGCATTTATCCTCTCTTCTCCTTATGTACTGCATCACTAGGTAACCAAATATTGGCTGAGGGGAAGCGTCTCTTATGAATGTATTCGAGGTAATAAATGAAAAAATATATACCTAGACTACCACCATTTTACAACCTTATGGGGAAAGGAGGGACACTTTGAAGGGCTTCTGGGGTACTGGTGAAATGCTGTCTCAAGACCTTGGAGACATTGGCCTTCTAATGATTCAGAAAGCCATATATTTGACGTGTGTGGTTTTCTGTATTCGTGTTTTATTTTACAATAAAATTGAAAAGGAGATGAAAATCAAAGAGGACAAAATAACTAAAAGATTGAGTGATTTTTTCCATTAGTGTTAATTTGGGAAGGCAATGCCTCACAGAGGTCATGGACTGATTTGACATAGAAAACTTACTTCTAGGGGACTTTGGGTTAAGTTTCCTCCAATTTATTGTAACCTTTCATGAGCAGTAGGTTTATTTTTAAAAATAAGTAAACAAAACCGTGATAAGCTTCGTCCCTTTCTCTCCCACAAGTGGTGAGAACATGGAGTTGTGTGTTTTCTCTTGCAAACGCGTTGCTTAATAGCACCTAAACCCTCTTTGTAATTTATCAGGGCAATTAATTCTCTGAATCAGTTAGGCAGCATGACAAGACACATGGCTCTGGATTGTTGGTCTATGCTACCTACTAAGCCACATTACCTAGGTGGACTCCTGGGCATGTTGGTACTTGCGCTATAGGTACACGGATCCTGAAGACACTCAATGAATGTTTGTTTCATAAAACTGAAGGGAATAAATTAGACAAAAGAACATATTAAACTGCATCATGAGTGTGCAAATAGTCAAACACAGACTGTGGACCACGTGCTGTTTGTAGATGCAGAGCAGAAGGTCTTCTGCAGGAGTGTCTCAGAATTGAGTTTTCTAATGTTGATCCCCTGCATCATCTCACGGCTTTAGATAAACTGATGACTAGCAGATTTATATCTACGGCCCAGACCTCTCCCCGTGGTGTCCATATAAATTCGCATAGCATACTGAACAGCTGCACTTGGATGGCTAATAGGCATCTCAAACTTATTATGTCCCAGCCAAATTCCTGATTTCCACCTCCACAAACTTTCTCTACCCACACTTTTCCCATCTGAACATAAAGCTACCTCTTCCTCCCAACTGCCTTAATCCCAAATCTTGGGGTCATTCTTGAGACTTCTCTGTCCCTCACAACCCACTGCTGATGTGTCATCCAATACTTTGGACTTTCAAAATAAACTCAGGAGTCTGACCATTTCTTATGACCCGCATGACTACCACTGTGGGTTCAAGCTGCCACCATTTCCTTTTATTTCAGTATAATTTCAAGCATATAAAACAGTTGCCAGAATTGTATAAAGACCTCCCAGATGCCCATTACTCAGATTCATTAATGTTTTCATTTTCCTTCAGTTACTTTACATTCGCTCATCTTTCCTTCCTTCCCTTTCTCAAACACACAAACATAACACACACACACACATAAATACACATACATATATTTAATTCTGAACCTTGATTGAAGTGGAATCCACCTGCTTTCTCAGTGTTCAGTTATAATTAAGTTTATAATTAATAATTAATTTTTTCCTTTACAATTAATAAATAATTTGGAGAGAGATGTTTAAAACTATATATATGGGGCACCTGGGTGGCTCAGTTGGTTAAGTATCTGCTTTCGACTCAGGTCGTGATCCCAGGATCCAGGGATTGAGGCCCTTGTAAGGCTCCCTGCTCAGTGGGGAGTCTGCTTCTCCCTCTCCCTCTGTCTGCCATTGCCCTCAGCACATGCTTGCTCTCTTGCTCTCTCAAATAGAATCTTTTTTTTTTTTAAAAAAAGACTATGTATAAGATGCTATTCTCATCAAATTTTCAACCACTAATTTTAGCTTCTATTGGTTTTCAAAATCCACCATTCCTTTACATTTATTAGCTGCCAACATTCTGTGAAGATGAAATTTCCTATCTTCCCATCTATTTTTGTATTACATATTTGTTTATATCAGTAAGAACTTGTGGACATATCTATCGTGTTATATTTCATTACTTTTTAAATATATTTTGATGCTCAATTGGATTACCCTCACATTTCCTAGCTACACATGTTATAAATCCCATAATACAATAATGCAATATATTCTTTGCTTTAAAAAGTGAGCAATCTTCAAGATAAACTGAGAAAAAAAAGATGGTCTTTTATTTTTACCCATCGATATACCATTTCAGTGCTTCTCATTCTTCCTATAAATCTATTTCCATCTGGTGTCCTTTCTCTTCATTTAAAAAAAAAATCTTGTCATTTTAGAAGTGCAGGCCTGCTATTCTCTACTCTCTTCTCCTTCTGGGACACCAAGTACACAGATATTACACCACTGGATATGGCCTCACAGGTCATTTCAATTCTATTTTTTAGAGCTTTTTTCTTTCTGTTCCATGGATTATAATAATTTCTGTCTTAAAAGTCACAGATTCTGGACACCTGAATGGCTCAGTGGTTGAGTGTCTCAGGTCCTGATCCCGGGATCTGGGATCGAGTCTCGCATGGGGCTCCCCACAGGGACCCTGCTTCTCCCTCTGCCTGGGTCTCTGCCTCTCTCTCTCTGTCTCTCATGAATAAATAAATAAAATCTTAAAAACAAGTCACAGATTCTTCCTTCTGCGGTCTTGTCTGTCCACATTTTGTGAGTTTTTCATTTGAGAATGTTATACTTTTCAATTCTAGAACTTATTCCTTTTTAATAAGTTTCCATTCTTCTGCTGAGGTTCACTGATAATTATGGCCACATTTTCCTTTAAGTACTTGAGCACAGTTATAATAGCTGCATCAAATTTGTTTTCTGTTAATTCCAGTATCTGGTCAGAGCCAACATCTGTTGATAACTTTTTCTCTTGACCGCGAATCACACTTTCATCTTTTTTTCACATCTAGTAATTTGGATTTCAAACTAGACATTGTGGACGATATGTTGTACGGCTCTTGGATTCTATCACCAAGTTATTCTAGCAAACAATTCACTTGGCTAAACTTAAACTTTGAGCCCTGCCTCCCCTTCTGTGAGGAGCAGGTAATGTCTCTGGTCAGTTCTTCAGGTCTGTCTTTGTCTGCCCCTGGGCCTTTTTACCCTATGTGTTTACAGGTCAGGGGTCATTCCAGGAGTGGAATGGAATTTATACATAGATTTTTGGGCTCCCCATTCTGTGGAATCCTTTGTCTTGAGAGTCTTCTGCTTGATTTTCAGCTGTGCCTCCAGTCCTCGGGTTCTGTCCTCTGACTCCTCAAACCTGTAAGGCTGCGCTTTCAGAGCAAGTTCTAGGGACCCCGTACAGACTGGAGCCTGCTGTGCAGTGAAAACCCATAGTCTCACTTATCGTGATCCTTTTCTTTCGAGGGTTTAGTTCTCTCTAGTTCCTACCTGTTTCTGATCACTTGACAGTCTTACATTTTTAGAAAACATTTTGTCCCGAGTTTATAACTGTTGACCAGGAGAGCTTCAAGGCTGTACACGTTACTCTGCTGTTCCTGGAACCAGAACGCGCCACCACTCCTTCCTAGACTGTGGTGATGGCCATCTAAAGGGCCTGCCCTCTCCCCCTCTTGCCTCCTCCTTCTGTTTTCTCCCCAGCAGCCCAATGTAGCCTTTTAATATTTAAGTCATATCACTTCCCTTTTCTGGTCAGAACCCCTTATTTATTTATGACTACATTTAAAATAAAAGCCAAATTCTTTACAATGATCTACAAGTCCCTCCGCCATCTGGCTCCCTCATTATCTTGCTAACTGTATTTCATTTTCTGCTCTAGGCACACTTGGCTCCTTGCTGTACTAACACACAGTCGACATGCTCCTGTCTCAAGGCCTCAGTCCTCCTGCCTCTCCTCTCAGCTATCCATCCTGCGTACTCTCTCACTTCCTTCAAGGTCAGGATCAGTTGTCCCCTTCTCAGTGAATGCTTCCCTGACCATTCTTTCTGAAATGCACCCTCCCCTGCCCTCTCCCCACCATCACCAGGGGCATTCCTTATCTCCCTTTTGGGTTTTAGTTTTCTTTATAATACTTACCGTCATCTAAAATACTATCATTTTACTATTTTGTTTGTTATTTACTTTCATGAGGGAGAAATGAGCTCCATAAGGGCAAAATTTCTTCTCTTTTGTTCATTGCTCTCTCCCTGGTCCCAGAACAGGGCCTGGCAGTTAGAAGATGCTGATTGGACATTTGTTCAAAGATGATTGAATAAATCTGGATTATTCCTCTTCATCAAGCACGTCTATACTTAAACTACAGATACAAATTCAGTAATGAAGTTTGATTTCTCTTAATTAGGGATCAGGCAATAAGATAGATCTACCACGTTTTTACTGAAAGATAAACTGATGTCCTTTCTGTCCTGATATGGAGAATAGCAATAGATATAATCTTTATTCTACCTAAAGACCTGTCCAAAACTAAGTTTACATGGTAGTTTAAATGCAGTATAATACAAAGCACACAGACTTTGGTGCTGGACAGAGAGCACTATGAACTTTATTAGCCACACAGCATTGAGTTGTTTCACACCTCTGAGACTCAATGTCCTAATCAGAATGGATAACAGTGGCCATAACTAGGCTTGTTATTTGAATTTGGGTAAAGTTGCGAGTGACAGAAAAATCTCAAATAATAAAGCATCAAAGAAGATAGAAGTTTATCTTTCATGTATAAGTCTGAAGGTTGGTCCAGAGTGGGTGTGGCGCTCCATGCTATTAGAGGTCCAGGCTCCTTTCATCTCATGACTATGTCTGTAGAAGACCTCATTCCCAAGTTCATTTGAAGTTCCAAGATGGTTGCTCCTGCTCTAGCTACTATGTCTACTCTCTGTCCAGCAGCAATGAGGCAATGAGCAGAGAAAGCAACAGTCCCAAGGTCTACTACAAAATATTTAACCCAATTTATTCCAATATGTATCCCAATTATCCCCACCGGAACTCAGATAACAAGCCACATACAAGGTGACTGGAAAAATGTACTATTATATTTGAAGGGCTATGAACACTGTTGAAAATTTTATTACATAGAAGAAGGAAAGAATGACTATAGGGACAAATAGTAGCCTTCCTCTCTAGTTTATTGTAAAGATTATATTACTAAGATTCATGATCTCCAGAAAGCATTTAAACTATTAACTATCTTCCTCCCTTTTCTACATCGAATCACCTCTTGGCCTTTCTCTTTCAAGAAAACTGACATTCTTTAATCTTTTCCTTCTGGTTCTTATTTCTTACCCATTTCTGCTGTACTTTCCAAAACCTTCTCAGTCTTCTACAACTTTTATAGGTGGAGGTGAAATCTACTCACACCAATCTAAATAGGGCTGTCCTAGGTGATGCTAAGCCATTGATACCCATCCTGGGGTGAGTCTGTCATCGGTATCAGGGTTCCTAACAACAAAACCATCTGATTGCTAGCTTCCAGAAGGTGCTTCTCAGATCATTGGGATTCCTTGGGATAAGATGTAATAAGGCAGATGTACAACACTCTATTGTACTTGTTCTGATACTTTTAGCCCTTTTCTCAGCACTGAATGCAGAGTGAGGTTCTAAGATCTCACACACAGTCTCTACATGTCTGATGCTTTCATTTTAAGTGGAGGAAGTATTTCTTGAAATAAAATAATGAGTATAGCTCAAACAGATCAAAGCCCGATTGTACTGGTTGAAGCAGGGGTGAGGCTATAGGCAAATTACTGGTCTAGATCATCACTTTTCTTGTTGAGAATCAATTCATAGGGGAGGAGTACTATGGATTACAAAAAGAGATTTGGCAAAGAAGTCAAGATTCTTGTTCTTTTCAGCTAACTTCAGCTGTAAACTGAGGCCTGGTTGCCTAGTAACTCAGTCCAATCCAGGACAAACTCTGGCATTCAAAGTTGCAGAGTTAATGATTAAAAGTCAAGAAACTGATCCAGAGTTATAAATAAAACATAAATGAACAAACTGCCACCAGGCCTTCCATGTGTTGGGAGCCCGAGGGCAGAGGAGGTAGACTGGGGGAGGAGAGGGAGAGCAGCATGCAAACCCTCCGGGACAAATAGTGAGTAGGTCTCATTTCCCAGCCACTCCCTCTCCCTGCCATACCCCTCCCGCCCCCCTCCCCGAGCACAGTCTCTTGCACTTCCCTTTTCTCACTATTGTCTTCTGCATTTCATCTTCTAGTTCCTAGTCCTTCCCTTAGTTCTCACTTTAAAAATTGTCCCTCCTGAATTTTGTCAAAAATGCTATTCTGACTTTTTCATACTTGACATATCTTCCTCTGGTTTATGTATCTAATGCAGTGGTTCTAAAATGGGGGCAGTTTTGTCTTCCAGGAATATCTGGTAGTGCCTGGAGATACCTTTGGTTGTCACAGTGGAGCAGGGGAGTAGGAAACTACTGGCATCTGGTGCGTAGAGCCAGAGATGCTCTAAACTTCCTACTGTGTGTGGGTCAACCACCTCCTAAGAAAAAAGAATTATCTGGTCCCAGAGATCAATAATGATAAGGCTGAGAAACTGGTCTAAAGTGAATGTTCTCAACAAGGATAGTCACTTAAATATTACGATGACTCAACCCTACCAGACAAAACTCTTATTCTTAGTTCCTCAATATTTAATTTCCTGGGGAGAAGAGTAGCAAATAGGGGGGAAAATGTGTCAAAAAAAGGCTCTTTATGGGA
This sequence comes from Nyctereutes procyonoides, assembly GCF_905146905.1. Lineage (NCBI taxonomy): Eukaryota > Metazoa > Chordata > Mammalia > Carnivora > Canidae > Nyctereutes > Nyctereutes procyonoides. Next base: position 1,994,217 of record NW_026575132.1, read on the forward strand.
GCAATAGTGAAAAGAAGGTCAAAAAACACTGGTCTAGTTTTAGGAAACTTTCAGGGTAAAGAATCAGTGTATCAAGCCCTTATACAAAGCACACAGTTGCAATTCAGCAAAAGCTGGCTCCTAGCATTGACGTAAGCAACCTCCTAGAATTAAATATAAGTTTCAAATAGACTGTTCCTTATTTTCCCAGAAGAAGGACAGGCAGGCCAGCTCTCAGTGGCTGGGTCCTTCTTTGAGGAAAACATATATATTCTTTCAAGCCCCAAAGGCACCTTAAGATGTTTTGGGCCAGTGAGTTACTTAATGACACCCAGTGACCTAGAAGAATTAATGTGCCTTTAAATGATGAGTTTTTATGGCTTCCCTAAAGGCCCTAATTTATTTGGTAGTTGAGCACTGTAATGTAGGAAACAAAGGCGAGAATTTTAAGAGCATCCCATTCCCAGCCCTGAAAAAGTTCTGCTCTCGACATAGCGTGTTTCTTTTGCTTAAAGCTATTTCTCCTATTGAAAAGGCTTGAAATCCCATTTCTTCTCTGAAGGTCAAAAACAAACTATATCTTGCTGGGACCTATTATCCTGTTCAGGGTATTAGAAAAGTCAAACAATAAAATGACTAATAGAGTTAACTTCAGATTCTGGGTTGATTACCTCTGTTTCCTCTAACTTGTGAGCATTTAAAAAAATATATTAATACAAGTTTTTATCAGAACTGGTTGGAATCTCCTGAGATATAACACCCTTAACTAAGAGAAAATGGAAGACGATAAAGAATGTGTAAAATCGGGCAGACTTTCAGCTTGATAGTCTTCCTTTAAAAGCTGTTTGGTTTCACTGAGCTCTTCCCGCCCCTGCCTGGGAACAGTCCCAGGAGATGGTTTACTCAAGGAGAAGAGGCTCCAAGGCACTCCAGAGGGTGGAGCCGGGGCAGTGGTTGGCCTGGAAGAGGTGAGAAGTCAAAACTTTTTTTAACATCAGAAAATAGTCATACAGCTTTGAGGACAAAGTTTGGGGCTTTGTTGGTCCGAGTAATTAAGAGGAGGTCGGTTCAGGAATGTGGCCTCTTGGATGCACACAGCTGCAGAAGCCTCTGGGAAGAAAGGCTCCCCACTTCCTGTAACTGTTGGTTGTTCCGCTGGGACTTCCTGTCACGGGCTGTCTTGAGGGCTCCAACCATCCCCCTCACCATGAGTTTTTCCTCCTACCAGTTTCCATCATCTTTAAACAAGAGAAAAAGGGGAGAGTGAGCTCATTGAAAATGATGCCAAAAAGATATTTTATAGCAGAACTACTTTCTAAATGAATTCACATGTCTCAAAACATTCTTCTACTAAGTAATTTTATAGTTTAAAAGAATAAAATGAGACGGGAACAGCAAAGAGAGAAAGACCTTTATGAGGCCAAAATAGAAGTTTTATTGGATTCAGTTTCAAAAATAGAGTCCCCAGGTTCAGATCTTACTGTGACAATATAGGGCAAAACCATGTAGCTTTTAAATGCACACAATATTTTCATTTTGAACGTGGTCTGCTGTTCCAACAGAGGAAATTATTTTGGCATTGGGAAAGTTTACTTTGTAGAGTCCTATAAGAACAACTTAACTGCGTTTCATGGTGCTTTATATTTTTAATTTTAGTGTCACCATCATCAATTTTATTTAATATTGCACAGAACATGCATTGTCTTTGTTAAACAAACAAATGATCTGAGGACCTACAATGACCATCGTACAAGCCGAATGCAAGGGCATGAGGCACACACATAATTTTGAAGTCTTAGGCCCCATCCTTTACCCTTCCAAGTAAAGCACAACCAGGAGAAATGAAATACCTTGTACTGATCACATGAATCATACACAAAAGGACATGTTCTGGCCCAAAGGCTCAGAGCTGTTGCTAATAAGGCCTTAAGCTCGTATGCATTTCGCTGGTTTCCAGCACTTCCTTCATCTATATTACCTCACCTGACAGTCTCCGTGATGCCTCAGCAGGCCCGGCGAACATCAGACGGTTGGTTCAGGTGTGGAAGAGCAGAGCTTGTCTAGAACTCACCTTAGTTTCTGACTCTGGCCTGGTAGGAGGAAATTCTCGGGGCTCCACCAGCAACTACTTTGCAAAACCCACCTCTTCCAGGTGGCAGAAGCACACAGCACGTAGGTGGACAAATCCCCAAACCCTCTGTCCCCAGGTGCCGGGCTTGGGGTGGAGAGAACACGCACAGTTCGCCTGGGCTGCACCCCTCGGCCGGGGTGTAGGCCAGGACCGGCAGTCGTCCTGACAACCTTCATTCTCCTGGGCTTCTCCCCAGGGCTGTCAGGGTAGGTGCCATAGTTCTTCGATTCTGTGAACTTCTAAGACCTCAGGAAGGGGAGGTGGGGCCCACAGATGTGGCCCTCTGATGTCCATTGGTCTTGTCTGTATATCGTTGTAGGCCTCGTGGCCTCTATGGCTCCCATGACGTGCTTAGGGTCAGGGGGTGATAGCTGGGAAGCCCCTGTGCCTTGCCCAGATGCACCCTGCAGCCATTTCCCCTCAGGGCTTCTGGAAAGAGCAGCACAGGTGCCCTCTGCTTATGGCCCTCATTCCCTCCCACTTCACCCGTGTCTCCTTTCTCGTGGTCACTTGCTTTCTCTCTCACTTTTTCCTCCTTCTCCCCACAAATAGGCCAGAAGATCCTTTTCTCATCTGGGGAGAGAGGGAAAGAGAGAAAAGGAGCTCTTCCTTAAGACTCAAGCTTTTATAAGACAAAGCCAGACCCTTCTCTAAGCTGCTTCTGTTCCAGCTCTGCTACAAACCGACCCGGAGACCACAAGAATAGCACTGACTATTTCCTTGAATAGAAGGAAGGAAAAAAGGAAAGAGTGCAAGATGAAGAAAATGATCCACTCACAATCACTACCTTTTAGATGAAAATAAGTTGACATAATTGTCGAAACCAAGATAAAACAGGCCAGAACCTGCTGGACTTTTACATCACAGCATGACGGAGGAAACGTGGTGTTCAATTACCGGAGAAAAAGGATAAGCCAAACCTGCCTATGTTTTGAATGGACTATGGGATCCAGAAGATAAAAGATAAGGACTAAGGGGCTCCATTCCTTGCTGTCCACTCTTCTGAGTCAAAGCTCTTCTCTTGGGTGTGATGGAATAGGGCCCCGCATCTGTTCTCTGCAGGCTCTCAGGCAGTGGGGCCTCGGGAGAAACCAAAGGAAGATGGCTAACGTGGGTGAGTGAGCCTCGTTGACTCCTAGGCCCCTACATTGAGCACAGCGAAAGGCATGGTGTTCTCAGAACAGCCGCTTTGATGTGTTGTCTTTCTAATGGAGAGTAACACATACCTTGGAAGGCATATTGCAATCTATTGCAAGGCTTCAAATCTGGATGGGGGTGGGGTGGAGGTGGCGGTGGTCAAGGGAGAATGCCATCTGTGAGGAAACATAAAGGTTGAATAGGAGTTAGCCAGAAGACTCTGAGGGAGAGAGAAGCAACAGAAGGAAGGGCATCGGCAGGGCTGACGGGTGAGCAGGCCCGGCTTGCTGGGGAATCAGAAGGTCCTTCGCTACTGATAGAGCGGAAGCACAAGGGCAAGACAAGGGAATGGGGTGGTGAGAGAATTGGAAATTTAAGATTAAAAAATCAAGGATGTGAAGTTAGCAGAGGTGACCTTCAACAAGGTCAGCATAAGTAGGAGGTGGGTGGGGTTTGCTGTTGGTTGGATGGCCCAGAGTCATCAAAGCCGAGGATGCCCTGAGCCTCTTGGCCCTCTTCTCACGGCTCCAGTCAGCACTTCCACTTTCAGGAATGAAGGAAAGAGCAAAAAGAGCAAAAATGGTACATGCTTACTGAATCTAACCTTTATAGAGGAGTTTCTCGGGGAGCCCCCTGCCAAAACATCCATTCATTCCTCATTGTCCGGAATGACATCACCACAGAGCGTTGTCTTCCAGACATCACACAAAACTGTTGGGATTCACTTTGAATGGATAAATTTGGTAGACATTTCCATTTGCCTGAACCAATCACTGCGGCCGAAGCACTGATCAGACCACTCCAACCCCTTGTCGTGTTATTCCTGGATGACACACAACTTCATCCTGTCAGCCCCTGCTCCGGAGACTTCAGATGTTCCGTTACTGCGGGCCAGCATTCAGGACTTGCCTCCACTGTGTCGGCAATTAAATTCAACAAAAATACATTAGACAGCTGCCATGGGCAGACAGGCCAGGCTAGCCCTGGTCGTCGGAATGAGCATGATCACCTTGGTCCCTCCTTCCCCTCATTCGTCCTGTGCATTTCACCCACTGCTTCCAGTGTGTTTGTTGAGACTCAAGCTCCAGGCTGTCCTGGATGTAGGCCTGCACGTTAGCTTCTGAGGATTTCTCTCTGCTTCTAATTCATAAAACTCACTGACCAACACCACAGGACTAGCAACTAAAAATGGACTACCTTGTTGCACCTTGGTTTCTGTGTTGAGCACCGTCCGAGGCTCCACAAGTATGTCCTATCTTGTCTTGACATTTTGCATATAAAACCTTTAGATACGTTTAGTATTGAAGGAAGAAAACCAATGAATGAATAAGAGATTAGAACATAACTGCTCCAAAAACATTCCATCGCAGTTCTAAGATCATAACGAGGCTTCCTTAGATTGAACTTGTCACCTGTCCTCTGAACTGTGTTGCAAGATTTCCATTGAGAAGTGAATGCAAACACACTGCGGGGGAGCTGAGTCTGTTACACCTCCAGATTCTCCTATACATTTCTTATAGTCACTTTCTCCTGCCAATGGAAAAACTGAATTCACGGAGCCCTAATAAATATTATTCAGGGCACTAAACAGGTGTCGATAGCATAGGAGGCTCAGCAGTTTAGTCTGTCCAAGAAAAGGGAACATAGGTGATTGCTAAATGGCTTGTTGAAATACAAGAAATGCAAATCCCATAGTCACTACGTAATTTGGTGCATAGCAAGTGGAGCAAGTGGATGTCTTCAGAAAAGTAATAATCTATTGCTAAATATAATTATACCCAAACAGTAGTCAAATTGTCTAAGAAAAGCTAATAAAACTCTGGAGAGTTAAGCTTGAAGTAGTGAATTCGTTGGACTTATATCATGATCAGCCATCAATCTAGCTTTAGGATATGATTCTCCAAATATCAAGGGGTCTTTGACTTTTTAGTAAAAGTGATGAGGACTTTAAAGCCTATAACCATGTTTGATTTATCTCTCAAGACAATGTTTAAGTGCCAGGTGGGTACACAGGGATGCTCTGTTAACATGGCCTTTGAAAAAAGAGTTCAAATTCCTTCCTAGGCCTGCTGGCATTGAGTATATATGAACTTGTCTTTAGGTGGAGAGAAATATCAGTCATGGATAAGGCCTGGAATAATTTTTCCAAAATAGAAATATTTTGCTTTCCTACTTCAGATAATTCTGTTCAACAAGTCCAGCCGACACACTAAAAATCAGTGTCAAAATCTTTCACAGTGTGAATTAATGGCAGCATCTCTAGCTCTTTCTCAAATTGGGTCAAGATTCACCTTGAGGCACTTTTACATCTTTTTGGCTCTGGATAACAGCTTGAGGCCCAGGGTTAGTAGGTTCCACCAATAGCATAAAATGGAGCAGATAGCAAAAAGCCTCTCCCGGAGGGTCCGTGTCACCTCCACGGCTGCTCTTTGCTCACATGACTTGTGTGAATCCTGACTCTAGACTGAGCTGCCAGTTTCCTCACCTCTTGCATCTACATATCCTTCCTGGAAAGTCTTATCCTCCTGCGTTTGTTAAATTCTTGCAAACTATTTTCTTTCCCAGTCAGATGTCTGGGGGCAGCAAGGAACACCCCTGACCTTACTGTGAACTGGACTTCTGATCAGACCTTAAATTGATAGCGACTATAGGAGCACCTGGGTGGCTTAGTTAAGCAACTGACTCTTGGTTTCAGCTCAGGTCGTAATGTCACAGTCATGGAAGCCCTTGTTGGGCTTTGCACTCAGCAAGGAGTCTGCTTCAGATTCTCTCTCCCTCTCCTCACAAATAAATAAAATATTAAAATAAAATTGATAGCAACTATAGTATCTGTAGTGCTCTGTTTTGCTCAAGTCTTTCCTCAGCATTGAACTTTGTCTTCATGGGCACAGTTCTCTTTACACATTCACATTTTATTTATTTATTTATTTGTTTGTTTATTTATTTATTTATCTATCTATCATTTATTTTAAAGATTTATTTATTTATTTATTCATGATAGACATAGAGAGAGAGAGGCAGAGACACAGGCAGAGGGAGAAGCAGGCTCCATGCTAGGAGCCTGACGCAGGACTCGATCCTGGGACTCCAGGATCGCGCCCTGGGCCAAAGGCAGGCACCAAACTGCTGAGCCACCCAGGGATCCCTATCACGGATTTATATAGCATGCACTATGTTATATAAGAATAGGAAAGAACAGGTAATATATACAGATTTGGAAACAAATGCAGTAGACTGTTGATAGAAATATAACTCGAATGAGCACAGCTGGTCCTTCTCCTCTCCTTGAAACACATTTTTCACCTTGCTTCTAAGACAATCTGCAGTTTTGCTCCTACCTCACAGCTCCTCTTTTTCAATCTCCTTTGCTGGTTGCTCCTCGTCCTTTACCCTTGCATTTTGAACCCTCAGTCTATGAGGGCACGGGGCGGGGGGGGGGGGGGGAGGCGGGGGGGGGGGGCGGGGGGTGCTCAGCAGTTGAGCATCTGACTTTGGCCCAGGTCATGACCCTGGGGTCCTGGGATCCAGTCCTGCATCGGGCTCCCTTCATGGAGACTGCCCTGCATGGAGCCTGCTTCTCCCTCTGCCTGTGTCTCTGCCTCTCTCTGTGTGTCTCTCATAAATAAATAAGTAAAATCTTAAAAAAAAAAAAAAAAGAAGAAGAAGAAAAGAAATCCCTAAGAGTCTCTTTATCTACTCAATCTCTGTATGATCTCACAGATTTTAATATACGTATAAACCGGTGGCTTTTTACCTTATTTTCCTTACTCATAAGTTTAAGACATTGATGGCTTTATAATTTATATATCTAACTGTGATCTCTTCCTTGAATTCAAGACAAATGCCCACTTGCATGTCTCCGCTTGCCTGACAATAGGTGTCTCCAACTGCATATAGTCAGTTCTGCTATAACAGTATTTTGAAATTGTGAGTTTATTTTTATGTGGTTGATACATTAGGGAATACTTTTAGCATAACACTAATTTTGCTTTTACTGATGTGCAATTTCATCTGTGAGAAATATCAGATAAATGCATAAAACCACACCCCGCTGAGCCCACAGGGACCCAAAATGCACCCATGCACACACCCGTCTACCAGCTACCTCAGTTCGCACTGATCTTGCTTTCACTCTTGTGAAATTTTCTATATTTGAAAACACTCCTTCAACATCCCAAACGTCCAAGTTCCCTGGCTCAAAAATGCCAAGAAGTGTGCGCAAAGAAGTATTTAAGTATGGAAGAGAAGTTGGAAATAAGGTGTCTTTTTACAAATGAAGGAATACGAGTATTTCTTTGCCGTGCGCAGCATCCTTTAACTGAAACTCATGCAAATAAGAAGAAACTGTGTGCTCCCTTTGCAGGGAGAGATGCCCGTAGAGTCTGACATATCCCAGCAAGGACACCATTCTGGGACGCACGAGTTTCTCTTAACACGGTGTCACACAGAACAAGGGCTGCTCGTCTGTGACATCTCCTGAGCAATAGGCAGAAAGGATCCACATTACAGACTGTGATAGAAGGTGCCACAAAGATAAAATCTTAAAAAGCCTGTAGCTGGAACACCTTTGAGCACCGTGTGGTCAACGAGAACATGGCCTAAAGACATCGAAGCAAGGGGAAGATAGTCGAGCCTATGGGTTAAAGGCCAAATAGTGAAAAACGTCTGCTCAAACATCCTCTTGTCGTAGGCTCTCTCTGACCATCCTACCTCGAATTTCACTCCTAACTCCTCAAGTCACAGTATTCTCTATCTGCCTTTTATACTCCTTTTTTTTAAAGGTTTTATTTATTTCAGAGATAGAGAAAGAGAGAGAGGGTGGGGGAGAGGGGCAGAGGGAGGGAAACAAGCAGACTCTGTGCTGAGCACTGAGCCCGATGTGGGGTTCGATACCAGGACCCTGAGATCACAACCTGGGCTGGAATCAAAAGTCGGACAATTAACCCGCTGAGCCACCCAGACACCTGCACTCTCTCTTCTTCTTAATCAAAGCTATTGCCATGAGACGTATTATATATGGGATTTTGTATGTTTGTCACTTTGTTTCCTGCCAACCTGTGGCAGTTTTACAACATGGCTGCAAATTCCTGGAGCCTTTTCTCATAGAGGGGGGGTCTGTGGCCCACTCTTGAATCTTGGCACGCATGGGGAGCGTGATCTCCGAAGCAGGGTCACAAAGGCCTTGTGGCTTCTGCTCTTCTCCCTGGAGCTTGCTCTGGGGGCCTGGGGGCCCTGAGGCAGCCATGCTATGAGGAAGCCTTGGTAGCCTGCGGCACGGGGTGGGGCGCCAGCCACAGCCTCCGCCGGGCCTCGTTGTTGAGCCATGCTAGACTAGGTGCTCAGAATCTAATGGAAAGATGAATGTACAGGAAATTATAATAAATAATTACAACTCAGTGTGAAAAATGCTACAGTGCCTTATTTCCAGACAGTTAGGGGCAATGAGAGGAGAGAGTCATTAATTTTCAATGCCGGGCTGGCAGGGCTCAGAGAAGAGATGACCTTTGAGCTGCCTTGGAGGATGAGCAGGTATTTGATCATGGACGAAAAAGAACTGGACTCTTGGCCTCCTCTTCTTTCCAACACTCAAGTAGCTTTGAGGGCACGGATGGTCCATGCTTCTGACAACAGGAATCAGCCAATAATTGACCGGAACATACATGGAACTCTACAGTTTGTCCTGGAACTGAGTAACTGGAAACTACAGAAATGAAACTAGCAGGTTTGAGCAAGGCCGTAGTTGGAGATCAGCGATGCACTCCCCTTGTCTGGGCCTGTTCTCTCACCAGTAAAAGACCAGGGTTAGAAAAAAATGCAAAGTAGGTCATTCTCTCTTGTCAGCTCTGTGATTCTAGCTCTTTCCTAACTCTGATCCTCTCAAAGTTAAATGGTCTCCATTCCCTCAAGTGTTCCTCATATTATAGGTCTCCCAAGACCTTTAATGCCTTCCTTTGCATGGATTCTACTTTGCGAAAGTCTACCGTAAAATGCCTTCTTTTGGGACGCGGGGTGGGGGTGCGCTCAGCGGTTGAGCACCTGCCTTCAGCCCAGGGCGTGATCCCAGGGTCCCGGGATCCAGTCCCACATCGGGCTCCCTTCATGGAGCCTGCTTCTCCCTCTGCTTGTATCTCTGCCTCTTTCTCTCTGTGTCTCTCATGAATCAATAAATAAAATCATTTTAAAAAATAAATAAAATGCCTTCTTTTGTGCGACATATTGTGCTTCAATTGGGGCAGCCAAGGCTTTATCAGCTGTTTCTCTCACATCAAAGGTTGAAGGCCTATTTCGCGTCAACTTTTAATTAATCCATCCACGTGCCATGTAATGTGAGTTTATGCAATTGATTGAAACTAAATGTAAGAGTTGACATTCACTCATGCTAAATTCGTCCTTGTATTCCTAGAAGCATCTAGCAGTTAGTCAATAAATATTTGTTGCACAGACTTTTGTTTTGTATTTTGTTTTAGGCTTTCAACACAAAAGCTTTTTGAATTTTTACTATCTTTATAGTGTATAACTCTTTAGCTTTTCTACTTTCACAAGTAATTTGAGATGTGTTGGAAAGACAAAAGGCCAGGAATCCCTGGGTGGCTCAGTGGTTTGGCGCCTGCCTTTGGCTCAGGGTGTGACCCTGGGATCCCGGGGTCGAGTCCCACATCGGGCTCCCTGCATGGAGCCTGCTTCTCCCTCTGCCTGTGTCTCTGCTTCTCTCTCTCTATGTGTGTCTCTCAGGAATAAATAAATAAAATCTTAAAAAAAAAAAAAGACAAAAGGCCCAAACGGAGTCACATATGCTAAGCCCCGAGTCACCAAAACGAGCTATAACTTACTACAGTTTGGGCTCTCCCAGAAATAGAATCTTAAACCAGTCAATCGGGAATCACCTAATGAGCACTGGTTAGGTAATCTCTCTGGCAGAGCCCCCCCCTTCCCATTTTTGCCTGGAGTAACCTCCGTGTTTCTGCTCCCTTCTGGCTCTATGCCTCCTTCGCCCGGTGCGGCTCCTTGGAGCTCCTTTCTTTCTGCTGGATTGGATGCTGCCTGAGTCAAATCAATTTTTGTTCAAATAAACTCTTAGAGGCTTCGATATGCCTCCATGTATCTTTTAACAAATGACAACCTTGCTTCTGAGCTATGTGCTTTCTGCAAATCAAAGAGCGTTTTTGCAGCCACCACGAACGTCACCTGGGGAAGACCGCGGTCAGGTACTCGCCAGCAGCCTTCTCCATCAATGAGGAAGGTGCACCCTGCTGACGACCGGGCTAGCCTTGCCGAGGTCACAAAGCACCCCGAGCACAAAAGAGACAGAGCCTTGAACGTGCAGATTTAAAAAGCATCACAAATAACGGAAGCCCTTTCCATGTAGGATCCGTAGGCGCAGACCTTCCCCGGAGTAAGAATCGTCGCAGCGCCGAATTTCCCTGTCACATGTGCTGTGGCCCAGGCCCCCACTGCTATCACAGGAGTTGAGTCTGAGATTTCAAACCAGGCTACCTCACTTTCTGCAAAGAATTTTGGGGCACCTGGGTGGCTCGTTGGTGAAGTGTCTGACCCTTGGTGGTGGCTCAGGTCCGGATCTCAGGGTGTTGATCTCAGGCTCTGCTGCACTCAGCAGGGAAACTGCTTGTAATTCTCTCTCTCCCTCCCTCTGCCCCGCTCACTTGTGTTCTTTCTCTAAAATAAATAAATCTTGAAAAAAAATTTTTAGGGGGCACCTGGGTGGCTCAGTGGTTGAACATCTGCCTTTGGCTCAGGCCGTGACCCTGGGGTCCCGGAATCAAGTCCTGCATCAGGGTCCCTGCATGGAGCCTGCTTCTCCCTCTGCCTGTGTCCCTCCCTCTCTGTGTCTGCCATCACTAAATAAATAACATCTTTAAAGAAAAAAGAAATTTTTAGAAGTTATCCTGAATCACTTGTTCAGGACAGTTCCTGTGTGCATGGGGGTGGGGGGTCCTCAGATTACAGCAGCAGTGGATGGAAAACACTGGGAACCTGGAGCCTCGTTCTCCTCTGTCCTGGATGTCCCCGCAGTGTGCCCAGGCTCCCAGCATTTCTGGGCACCCCCCCCCAGCAGATGGAGGGGTACAGAGAGGCAGAGCCAAGGACAAAGGACTCTGATGATTGTATTCTCTGGCAGTTTTTTTCTTTTAATTCTGTGCTTTTCAAAAATTTCAGGACTGACTGCATGTAAATAAAGCTTATTTCTAGTGGATGTCGGCAACCATGGACTCTGCAGATTTAATCCATTAGGGGCTTTCCGAGGAAAAGGACAGGAGGCCCCACAGTGCAAGGGGGCGGCTTCAGGAGACAAACAGGCTGGAGGGGGCGGCGTGGGGAGGGGGACCCCAACCTCACACTCTTTCTTTCTTTCTTTCTTTCTTTCTTTCTTTCTTTCTTTCTTTCTTTCTTTCTTCTTTCTTTCTTCTCCCTTTTTCTTTTTTTTTAATTTTTATTTATTTATGATAGTCACACACACACACAGAGAGAGAGAGAGGCAGAGACACAGGCAGAGGGAGAAGCAGGCTCCATGCACCGGGAGCCCAACGTAGGATTCGATCCCCGGTCTCCAGGATCGCGCCCTGGGCCAAAGGCAGGCGCCAAACCGCTGCGCCACCCAGGGATCCCTCTCCCCTTTTCTCTTTCTTTCTTTCTTTCTTTCTTTCTTTCTTTCTTTCTTTCTTTCTTTCTTATCTCTTTCTTCTTTCTTTCTCTTTCTTTCCTTCTTCTTTCTTTCTTTTTCTTTTTCTTTCTTTTTCTCTTTCTTTCTTTCTCCCTTTTTCTTTCTTTCTTTCTCTTTTTTCTTCTTTCTTCTTTCTTTCTTTCTTTCTTCTTTCTTCTTTCTTCTTTCTTTCCTTTCTTTCTTTCTCTTTTCTCCTCTTTCTTTTCTTTTCTTTTCTTTCTCTCTTTCTCTCTTTCTTTCTTCTTCTTTCCCCGAAGGGAAGCTCAATCAGGAGCCTGATGTGCGGGCTACTCTTTCTTCTTTCCCTTTTCCTCCTGTCCCTCTGGAAGGAAGGATCCATAGGTGCAGACCTTCCCTGGAGTAAGAATTCTCTAGACTGTCAAACCAGCACTTACATTGAATGAGAGTTCTCTGGTGATTTAAATTTTCTTCTTTATCCTTCTTCGTGTTTTTTAAACTTAAAAAAGAAAAAAGAACATGCAAGAAGGAAACTGAAAATCCTTTTTTTTTTTTGCTAGTTTTAAAATAAAAATTCTCAAATTTGGTCTCTGTACCGTCAAGTCAATTCTCATCTGATTGCTTATTTCTGTTAAGTAAAAAGAATGGGTGGACAGTAAACAATAATATTTACTTATGTTGTCTAGACAGTCTCAGGTCATAGGAATTGAGGAATTCTTCTCCTAAATGCCTTACTTTCCTTCTTCCCTCCTCTCTTTCTCCTGGTCCTCCTGTTAAATCTTTGAGCCTCCCGGGGGGTAGTGGTAGTGGCTGATTTAGAGTCCGGGCTTTGGAGGCCAACGGGGCCAAACCAGCTTTCCCACCAACAGGGTGACTGTGGACAATCTACTTACCATCTTGGTGTCTCTGGTTCCTCCCGTGTAGAAGAGGGTGCTGATGCCTATGTCACGGGTTTGTGGTCAAGTTTATGTAGCCCCGTGTATATGTCAGCTGTGACGTGTGACAGCCTTGACACAGGTTAAGTGTGCGGTAAGCGATATTACACAAATGTATTCTGGCCTCCTGCTGAGGCCCCATCTTTCTTGATCATGTCCTTCTGCTCCTCAGTCAGTCTTGGCTCTGACAGTCCTCATTGTTAAGAACAGGGACTCTGAGGCCAAGGTATGGAGATGACCTCCCTTTCACAGGACTCACAGGGCCTACGTGGAGCATGAAGGTAGAAGTTGAGGGTTCCAAGAAGTGGTTTACAATCCTAGACTAATACCCCAAGCGAGGCACACCAGTATGGCCCTACGCGAAGGCGGCCCAAACCATCCCTCCGACCCCACCTCCTACCCCCTTCCTACTGCCTTCTAGTCACCTTATCCTATTCACTCTTCTCCATATACACCTCCAACATCCCTGCCCCAAGGCCTTCACCCTTTTATTCCCCTTGACTGGAAAGTCCTTTCTCCATGGTCTCAGCTGGCCGGCTGCTTGTCCTCATTTACTTTGCTGCCTAAACATTAGCGAGGCCTTCTCTGACACAGTTCTCCTTCCCCAGCTCATCTCTGTCACCCGACTTCACACTCACGTGGTACCTGTTGCTCTCTATACTACTGTCGTGCTATTTATCAGCTGACTGGGATGTAGGCTAATGAGGACAGGCTCTTTGAATTGTTCTCTGCCAGGGCCTGGTAGGATGCCTGAAGTGTCCTAGGCATTTGATAAATATGTGTAGACATCTAAATAAAATGATGGAACAACTACCATAACACATGTAAGTAATCTAGGTAATTAGATAAAAATACATGAGCTCGGGGGTTTGGGAGAAATGATGGGTTTGTACTGATCAAAAGAAACCAGAAGGGAAACATCAACGGAAAAGTCATGTAGCCCAGAATGACTAAGAGAAGTGTAGGTGAGAGTTTGGGAGACTGATGTGACTAGTGCAGAACTGCTCTCCTGAAAGAGAAAAAGGGATGAAGAGATGGTGATGCTGGTGGTTGCTGTGGCCCTGACCTCAGATGGCCACGTACGGCTGTATGTGTTGTACACCACACAAGGTGTATCATATCTAAAGAGTCGTTCACATGAAGAAGTTTTCAGGTATTATTTCTTCTGCTGCTTTTTCTCTCCTCCCTTTCTTTTTTTAACAATTTTTTATTTATTTATGATAGTCACACACACACACACACACAGAGAGAGAGAGAGAGAGAGAGAGGCAGAGACACAGGCAGAGGGAGAAGCAGGCTCCATGCACCGGGAGCCCGACGTGGGATTCGATCCCGGGTCTCCAGGATCACGCCCTGGGCCAAAGGCAGGTGCTAAACCGCTGCGCCACCCAGGGATCCCCTCTCCTCCCTTTCTGGCACTCTCACCGTGCATACGTGTGTTGGCCTCACCATGTGTACGTAGGTGTGTTGGCCTCACCGTGCATATGTTGGTTCTGTCACTTTTCCTGAGTTCCAGTTTCTCTCTTCTTTGGATTGAATAATCTTTATCCATCTAACTTCAAGTTTGCTGATTCTTTATTCTCACTGTTGTGCCCAAGATCGCGAATCCAAGAAACTGCCAAGGAGCCGACACTGATGCAATCACACAAGGGCTTATTTACAAGCTCGAGCCTGGGGATCCCTGGGTGGCGCAGCGGTTTGGTGCCTGCCTTTGGCCCAGGGCGTGATCCTGGAGACCTGGGATCGAATCCCACGTCAGGCTCCCAGTGCATGGAGCCTGCTTCTCCCTCTGCCTGTGTCTCTGCCTCTCTCTCTCTCTGTATGACTATCGTAAAATAAATAAATAAAAAAAACAACAACAAGCTCGAGCCTGGGACCAAGTATACCTGACACAGTGGAGCAGGGACTTGGACCCTGAGACTAAGAGGCTTAGCAACTTTATAGGGGCCAGTGACCAATGGGATTGCAGAAAGTTGCACAGTCATGCTGGTCCGCTGAGCCAGATTTCCTATTAGGGTGTGCCCTGGTCTCTGACTAGGGCGGGGCAGTGCCCTAAGAAATAAGCAGGTCAGCACAAGGCGGGTGCAGCCCAAAATAGAGTCAGTCCTGCTCTGCTTGTCCAGGGGTAGGGGATTTTGTTCAATTTCCTGGGTCCCACATTCCCCCCTTTTTCAGAGGATCCTATACAGGACCCAATCATGGGTCCAGGTTGCTCTCAGAGTGAGCCAGGGGAATGATTAAATCAGGATTCTCACCAACCTTGTTGCTGTTCTCTCTCTTATTTACATTAAAGGCAGCACATAACCTCCCCCAACCCTTTGTTGTAAGAAGACTAATTCTAATCTCCTTCTATTTCAAAGGACAACCTCGGACTAGGGAGTCTTGGAGGTGGGAAATAAGTGAAAATGGTGCAGTCTTAGCTTTAGGGGATTGTCCTTGTCTGGTTGGCTTTTCCATTCTGTAAATCAGCTAGCCGGTTTCCCCTGGCTACTGGCGTGTCTGTCTTTTGGTGCCCTGGACAATGGATGATGGCTACTGCCTTGGGCAGCCAGAGGGCCCTTAGGAGTTCAAGAATCTCCGTTTTGTTTTGAACAGTCTTTCCCTCTGCTGTTAGAAGCTCTCTCTCCCTGTCAAGGGCTCCGTGGATGTGAGCGGTGGCAAAGGTGTACCTGCTGTCAGTGTAGATGTTGATTCGTTTACCTTCCCCCATGGTCAGCGCGTTGGCCAGTGCGGTCAGTTCTACCTGTTGAGTCGACTCCGTGGTTACGGCTGCCCCTGCATGTCTGAGTCCTTCTTGGACAAAACTACTGCCGTCCACGTACCAGGTGGCGTCCGCATTCGGCAGTGGCTGGTCCTGGAGATCAGCTCCGATTCTGTGCACCTGGCGGATGGTTTGCGCCTGTGGGATTCTTAAGACAGTTTCCTTCCGTGCATCTGTCAACCATCTTTGTCCATCTTTTAATTTGTACCCAAGGTAGCTCACCTCTGCTCTGCACATCTGGGCTTTTTTAGCTGAGGCCCGGTATCCTAGGGCCACTATGGTCTGGAGCAAGTCCCTGGTGCCTCGCAGGCATGTGTCCTGGTCCTCCGCCGCCAACAGGATATCATCTACATATTATAATAAAGTTAAATGTGGGTGCTCGGAACGGAACTCACCCAAGTCTTCATATAAGGCCTCATTGAAGATGGTCGGTGAATTTTTGAATCCTTGTGGTAGTTGAGTCCAGGTGAGCGGCCATTGATGCTTTCTCAGGGTCTGTCCATTCAAAGGCGAAGAGGTCTTGGCTCCTGGGTGCTACAGGCTGAAAAAGGCGTCTTTTAAATCTAATACTGTATACCAAGTTTTGTCTGGAGGCAGGGTGGAGAGGAGGGTGTATGGGTTTGGGACCGTAGGGTGCATATCCTCTACTCGCCAGTTGACTTCCCTCAAGTCCTGGACTGGCCTGTGATCGTTAGAGTGCGGTTTCGGAACCAGCAGCAAGGGAGTGTTCCAGGCCAATTGGCAGGGCCTTAATATGCCTGAGTCCAGTAGTCGCCGTATGTGGGGTGTGATTCCCTTTCGTGCTACTAGAGGCATGGGGTATTGGCGGACCCTGACAGGGTCTGCCCCCGGCTTTAGTTCTATGTATATGGCCGGTCAATGCTGGGCCAGCCCGATTCCCCCAGTTTCTGCCCACACTTGGGGAAATTCCCGCAGCCAACAGTCAGTCATTGGCGCTGAGGGCATTTGGTGGAGATGGTATTCATCTTCTAAACTCAGGACAAGCCCCTGAATCGGGTGCCCCTTCTTGTTTCAGGACTTTTGCCCCTTCAAGGTGGAAGCAAATTTGTGCCCCCATCTTGGTGAGCAAATCCCGACCTAACAACGGGTAGGGACACTCAGGGATGACCAAGAAGGAGTGGGATACCCGGCCCGTGCCGAGATCCACAGTTCTCCAGGTAGTCCATGAGTATTGTTTGGTGCCCGTGGCCCCTTGCACCCATGAAGTTTTGTTTGCCAATTTCCCTTGGGGTTGTAATAAAACTGAATGTTGTGCCCCAGTGTTCACTAGGAATTTAACAGGTTGCCCCTCCACTTTAAGAGTTACCCTGGGGTAACTCTTGGAGGGGTTACTCTTGGAGGGGTGCCAAACCCTGACTCCCCTAACCGTCCAGGTCCTCCATTTCTAAGATCTTGGCAGGGGCCTTAGATCTTTTGATAGGGTAGCTTTTTTACCCAATGACCCTCCTCTTTGCAATAGGCGCATTGGTTTTTGTTCATCTTGGGTGCTCCCAAGGGGGACCAGGGCCATCCTCCTTACCTGTCCCTGAAGCCAGCTTCTTGAAGTGCCTCCGTCTTTCCTGTGGGTTGTCCATGGTTGTGGCCAGCAGGATCTTGGCCAGATTTCGGGTCTGCCGGTCACTTAGTTTGGTTTGTTGTTCTTCCGGACTTTGTCTATTATTATAGACTCGTTCTGCCACTATCACTAAGTCCTGCAAGCTCTTCTCTCCCAGTCTCTCTACTCTTTGCAATTTCTTTTTAATGCCCGGAGCGGCCTGGTTAACAAAAGTCATGATAATTGCAGCCTTTGTTTCTGGGGCTTCTGGATCCATAGGGGTGTACTGTCTAAAAGCCTCTATGACTCTCTCTAAGAAGGCTGCTGGACTCTCATCCTTACCCTGTCTCACATCATAGACCTTGGCCAGATTGGTAGGCTTGTGCGCGGCAGCCTGGAGGCCTGCCATTAGAGTCTGGCGGTGGACCCGGGGTCTCTCCTTACCTTCAGCTGAGTTGTAGTCCCAGGTGGGGCAGGATAAAGGGAAGGCAGCATTTCTGAGGTCTGGGTTTTGAGTCGGCTGTCTGTCCTCTCCCAGGACAGACTTCTGGGCTTCCACCTGAATTCGTTCTCTCTCCTCGGTGGCGAAGAGAACCTGCAAGAGCTGTTGGCAGTCCTCCCAAGTAGGCTGGTGGGTAAAGAGAACAGGACCTAAAAGCCCGATTAGATCTCTCGGATTATCAGAGAATTTTGCATTTGGGGTTTTCCAATTATATAAATCACTGGTGGAGAATGGCCAATATAACATTAGCTGTTTGCCAGTCTCATCGGGGGGCCCCATGGAGCGGAGAGGAAGGGCGGTGGAGTCGGCCGGCCCCGCATTCGGAAGTGGGGCCATCTGGTGGGTCCCACCGCGTGTCCCCACTGCTGGCCTGTGCACAGGGACTCTCTCGTCAGGGAGGGGTGGCGCCCCTTCTGCAGCCCCCGATGCCTCCAATGGAGGGGCGGAAGGGGGAGGGGGTGCCCGGTAGGGTGGCGGGAGAATCAGGTCCTCTGGGGAGGAATCCTGGAAGACCAGATGAAGGGGTGCTTCGGGCATAGAGTTGGTCTCCTTTTTGGCTTTCTGCAGGGCTAGAATCTCTGTGGGTCCTGCTTTGGGGGGTAAAAATGGTTTTAGCCAAGGAGGAGGATTCTCCATCATGTCCTGCCAGATCAGGATGTAGGGCACCTGGTCAGAGTGGCCGTCTGGTTCATCCCTGAAGATCACGGTCTTAACCTGTAAGATGATAGGTAGGTGGAAAGTTCCTTCCTGGGGCCATCCAACGTCAAAGGTTGGCCATTCTGATATGCAATAAATTTGGAATCTCTCTCTCCATATGTCTGTGCTCAGAATACGAGCTCTTTCCCTAACATCCGAGAAGTGAGAGAGCATAAGAGATAGGGGAGTGGTTTCTGTCTCCCCCATTATGTCCCCAATACACACCAAGACACAGACAGTAAAGACGATTAATAAGGACACAACAACAGAGACAAATGCACAAACAGTTAGCAAGGACATGGTAACACAGACAAACGTGCAAGCAGTTAACAAGAACACGGTAACGGACAAACGGACAAACGTTCCGTGCGGCTGTGGAGACAAAACAGAAAGTAACCTGAAGGGCTGGCAGCCGGCCCTCCTTACAGATGAGGACCCCGTCCCCCTTACAGATGAGGACCCCGTCCTCCTTACAGGTGAGGACCCCGTCCTCCTTACAGATGAGGACCTCCATCTCCCTTACAGATGAGGACCCCGTCCTCTTTACAGGTGAGGACCCCGTCCTCCTTACAGATGAGGACCTCGTCCCCCTTACAGGTGAGGGCCTCTGTCCTCCTTACAGGTGAGGACCCCGTCCTCTATACAGATGAGGACCTTGTCCTCCAGGCAGGGGCAAGGGACGTCTCCTCAAGACCCCCGGTCGACGCCCGCCAGCGTGTCCGCCTAAGCCAATGCCGACCCAATACAGATTGGAATTCCTACAAGTACAGTACAGTTTAGAGCTCTCAGAAAATATGCGCGCAAAAGGTGGATAAAGCTGAGTGCACTCACCACACGTGAAACCCTCCGGATGGGGTCCTGGGGGTTTCTTGGATCCCGGACAAGCCCCCAAATGTTGTGCCCAAGATCACGAATCCGAGAAACCACCAAGGAGCGACACCGATGCAAACACACGAGAGTTTATTTACAAGCTCGAGCCTGGGTCCAAGTGTACCCGACACAGTGGAGCAGGGACTGGGACCCCGAGACTAAGAGGCTTAGCAACTTTATAGGGGCCAGTGGCCCATGGGATCGCAGAAAGTTGCAGAGACATGCTGGTCCGCTGAGCCAGATTTCCGATTAGGGTGTGTCCTGGTCTGTGACTAGGGCGGGGCAGTGCCCTAAGTAATAAGCAGGTCAGCACAAGGCGGGTGCAGCCCAAAAGAGAGTCAGTCCTGCTCTGCTTGTCCAGGGGTAGGGGATTTTGTTCAATTTCCTGGGTCCTACACTCACAGCTTGAATCTATCGTTGACTCCCTCTAGTGAATTTTTCCTTGCAGCTATTGCCCTTCTCAGTGTGAGAATTGCCATGTAGGCTTTTTGAATGATTTCTGTCTCTCTATTAATATTCTGTATTAGATGAGCTACGATCATCGTTTCTTCCTTTTCTTCTTCAAATGTGGTTTCCTTTAGTTCTCTGAATATCCATTAACTATCTATTGAATTCAACATCTGGATCCTATCAAAGGCAATTCTTGTTGCCTGCTTTTTAATTTTTCCTATGCATGGGTTATACTTTCTTCTTTCTTTGCCTGTCATAATTTCTTTGTTGGAAACTGGATATTTGAGGTTATGCGTTGTAGCAACTTTGGATACCAGTTCCCTTCCCTCATCTCTGGGGATCGCTTCCGAAATTTGCTTGTTTATTTAGTGTTGTGACTGGACTATTTTAGTGAAAACTGTTCCCTCTCTGTTTCACTCTCTGGTGGTGTTGCTCTTCAGGGAGTGAAGACGAGTGTGCCCAGCACCCCCTGGAACGACAGGGCTGTCAGCAGGGCTCTCTCTGTCCTTGTCTCTGATCCTTCTGTGAAGCCGGCTGCCTCATTTGGTATCACGCTCAGCTACTAGGGTCCCCTCGATTGACGTATTGTTTTCCGACAGTGCTCGCTGTGAAAATTATTCAGCAGTCGGATCCAATTAAATTTGGGCCCTCTTGCAGGGGTAGTTTTTGAGGTTTGTTCTAATCCCAGGAAGGCTGTCTTCAACGGTCTCTTTCCCTGGTCACCTCTGGCAAACTACTGATCCATGGTTTAGGGTGTTACTCTTGTATAAAAGGAGTCGCTGTTT
The DNA here is from genome assembly GCF_905146905.1 of Nyctereutes procyonoides. Classification (NCBI taxonomy): domain Eukaryota; kingdom Metazoa; phylum Chordata; class Mammalia; order Carnivora; family Canidae; genus Nyctereutes; species Nyctereutes procyonoides. Next base: position 2,014,656 of record NW_026575132.1, read on the forward strand.
TCAAGCACACGCCTAAAGTTGAAGTTTCCTACCCTCGGATTCTTTAGAAAGTTAACTTCTTTAGAGAAAGCATTACAGCTCCCTTTTCTTAAGGACTTTCTCTCCCCTGGTCAAAATCTCGAAGCCACTGTACCGGGTGCTGGGTCAGGCTCCAGGCTTCTCAGCTTGCTTCTTGTGGGGCAGATCCCCCGCCCCATAAGTGAGTGGGGGGGGGGGTTGGGATGATCAGGTCCCAGGATCTTGGCTTTCCCTGCCATGAGCATTGAAGAGGATGATCCTCTCAGCTGCACACGCCAGGAATTTAGCCTCTTTAACTCAGAGTGGAGGGGATGAGATGATCAGCTGGTGGCCTGCTTCTCCTGGTGAGATATGGTAATCCCTGACTGAGAGCCCAGAGGAGAGGGAGCCCCAGCTTTTTGACCATACCTACCCAGAATGTTGTTTTCATCAGCTGAGCTACAGGGGAAGGGGGGGTAGGAGGGAGGGAGAAAGTGGGTTGTGGTTCAAATCCTAGAAGATCTTTCTGTGCCGAAAGAAAATCTTAGTAGATTTTCTTGAATGAAGGTTTCTTCCATTGCTGTATGCCCTTAGGACAATTTCCAGAGGCTTTAAATGTTATTGTTGCTGTTTTAATAGTTTTTTACCAATTTGTTTGTTTCTCTGGTGCAGGGGTCTGGGGGGCTCCTGATGCTGTCATCTCAAAGTGATGGACCTCATTCACACTGTAGATAGAGTAGGTTTGCGTATTTAGAATAATAAACATTTTCTGGCAAATGCCTGTGAGATATCTTATTCCAAAACCTTTTTCAGCAGATAAGAGTCAAGTGTCGAAGAGGCAAGGCTTTTTCTAATCTGCACTAAGACTCCTTTGAGGCAAGCCCCGACCTGGGGGTGAAGGTTACCTTACCGGGGTGGGAGCGTAATGTAGTTGGAGGTGGAGGGAATCTTAGTCACAACGCGATGCCAGGGCTGCTGCACTGTTTATTGTGCACATGTAAGGACATCATAGATTTATATTTATAACCACAATTCTGTCGAGCGTCTGCCATTTGCTCCTCCTGGTCCACTTGTCTCACCCCTCTTTGCTCTGTGTCCTAAGAAGTGGACCTGTAGGAATTGCCTCAAGCAGCCACCCTGCTTTTTGGCTTCTGATTGGATGCAGAGATGAGGGGGCAACAGGAATGGGAGGTGGATCATTTCTTCTTTGCTAGGTCACTATAAGTTGACCCTCTACTGAAGGGTCACTATTCTCATCACACAGCCACCTTCCTCTAGGTTGTGATAACCACATCCTGCCCTTGAACCTGCAGGCTTAGGGGGTGATGATGACTCCGACCCTTGGCCACCACAGGTTCTGGGGTCCTACACCCTCCCATGTTTGGTTCCCTAAATCCTGCCCGTAGCTTTGTAAATTATCCAGTTTGAATGTACCATCTGTTTCCTGATGAGATCCTGGCTGATAGGAACAATTTTGCTGCAGATGGCAGTAAAATATCTTGAGAAAAGGCTGGCTTTTACTGTCTTGCATCTGAGCTCACCATCCTGGTGGCACAGGGGAGGTATAGGATGGTGGTAGTGGTGGCTGGGGAGGGCACGGCTCATGAAATTATTTTGAATGCCGGGATAAGGCTAAGATATGCAATAGATAATATAGATTCATTACCATGTGGACAACGCTCTTCAAGAAAGGTTTTTCTGGCAGCTTTGTGAAAAACAGACTGGGGTAAAGGAGAGCTTAAGAAAGTGAGGCCAGCTGGAACTGCTGCTCTATCCTTGGAACTAGAACCTGGACTGGAAAAGAAGCCCTAGGAAAGAAAGGAGGCCTTCCAGAGACTGGGCGCAGGGCAAAGGTAGAGCTTCCTAATGGGTGGTGGTGGAGACGGGAGGAAGGAAAGAACACGGAAGATGTAAGACTGATGGGTAAACTGGAGCATTGAGGCAGATGATAGAAATAATGAATGATTAACTGTACCTTCGATTATTAAATGCTTCCTCAATTATGACAGCAAGTTGCTAAGAGCTTAACAAATACTAATTTGCTTAATGCTCCATCAACTTTGTGAAATGAATCTTATTATTGTCTATGTTATACAGATGAGGAAGGAAACAGAGGCACAGAGAGCTCCGGTTACTTCTCCAAGGTCACATAGTAAACATATGATGGAGTAGTTGACCTAAGAGTCAAACTCCAGAGCCAGAGCCCTGATGCCTCTGAGGCTATGTAGGGAGGACTGAGGGGTCAGGGAACAGGGCTCCTAACTCAACTATCCAAGTATTTCTACCCCAGTGGCCCAAGATGCTTATAATTAATTTCTTGCTTTTCCATGCTCACCTCTGAATGCAAGGCCATCACCTTTCTTGCTCTAACAACAGCAGCAGTGGCGGGAGTGACAGCAATAATAATACCGCAGGTCCTACCTGACTTGCAAAAGGGTGACATCCCGATAAACCAATTAAAAGCTGAAAGTATCATTAAGTCAAAAATGCTTTTAATATGCCTGACCTATGAACATCATGGCTTAGCCTAGCTCACCACAAATGTGCTCAGAACACTTACATCAGCCTGTCACTAGGCAAAACAATCTAGCCTTTTGTAATAAAGTGTTAAATATCTCATGTAATTTATTGAATCCTGTCCTGAGAGTGAAAAGCAGGTGGTCCTGTCAGTTCTCTGCCCTCACGATGGCCTGGCTGGGAGGGAACTGGCTCTCACTGCCGCCGCCCAGCATCCTGACAAAGTACCACACAGCACGTGTCCCTGACCCAGGGAAAGATCAAAATTCAAAGTCCGAAGCGCACTTTCCACTGAAGGCACATTGCTTTCTCAACATCGTAAAGTCGAAAAATTGTAAGTTGAATCATTATTAAGTCAGGGGATCTCAACAACAACAACAACAACAATTATAATATATTAATAGCTAGTGTTGAACTTTTATTATATGTTGTCACTGTTTCATGTGTTTGCTCTTTAATCTTCAAGACAACCCCATGGGGAAGGTATTATTACTATTATTCTCAACAACTGAAATGTGAGCTGCAGGGAGCAAAGATTTCTGTCCTTTTTCTTCATCAGAACTGCTGCCCGGTACATGATGGTGCTCCGCAAGGTTTTGTTGAGTGAATGAACTTTACAGATGAGGAAACTGAGGCATAGCTGGGCCTAAAAGGACACAATCAGTCCACAGCGGGGACAGGCTGGAGCCCAGTAGTCGGGCTTCCTGATACCACAGTCACTCCAACTTAGTCTTTGAGGCTGACACAGACGTCACCTCCCCTGGGAAGCTGGAAGGAAAGCTGATCTTCTGGGAAAACCTCCCTGTAGCCCCCCCCCCCTTTCCCGCAGGATGTCTCAGCAGGGATGCCTCCTAGGCCCTCAGCAGGAGCACCCCCCACGGAGCATCTGCTCTGCATCTCTGGGCCCTTCCTCTCAGCCTCTCCTTGACCAACTCCTTCATCCTTTTCTGGGCTTCGGTCCTTCCGTGGCTCACTGTGGGTCCCAGGGTCACACTCCATGCAGCCCCTTGCCCCCGCTCCCTGGGGCCCACTGCGCTGGCTCTGCAGGAGACTCAGGGTGCATTCCTAGCAAACTTTGACCCCTCCAGAACTCTTCTATGGTCTGCAGCTCTCATTTCCTGTTTCCCCTGGAGCTCGGCAGGGAGGCAGTGACCTGGGGGTGATGAACTTCGCAGGCAGCAGCCGCCAGGAGAGGACCAGCAAGGAGCCGAGGGGAGGGACGAGAGCCTGGCAGGAATGGCTGGGGCCCGGTGGCCTCCTCGGCTGCGGGCTGTGGGGAGCAGAGGGCGGCAGCCACTGCACTTGGCCCACGAAGTTTTTCCGGTTGCAGGATTAGAATTCGTGTCTGGAGCCGTGACTTCAGGGGGCAATGCTGTGTGCTGCCTCATAGGCCACTGAGGCACCTTCCTCTGCGGAATCAGCGCTCGGGGAGCCAGCAGTGGGGGCACACGGCCTTCCCGGGTCCCCCCCACCCCGGGCCGTGACTCGAGGCCTCGGACGGCCGCACAGGCGGGCAGGCGGCGGGGCTAAGAGGGAGGCTGCGGGGGGCTGCGGGCCAGAGGGAGGACTCCTGCCCAGGAGGGAGGACTCCTGCCGTTGCTTCTCCGCAGCCTGGAGGTTTTCTTTGGCAGATTGTCATCCCCTGCGCGCAGCAGCAGCCTTGTCTCTCCAGACACAACATTTCCACAAGTGGAGAAGTATGGAATGTTAGAACCAGAGATTTCCTTCGGGTTGATCCACATCGTCTCAAATTCTGTGCAGAGAAACCACAACAGAGCCCGGGGACCCTGGTTTGTCAGTAGAAGCCTGGGCCGATGTCTGAGTCCGGGGCTTTTGCCGTGGAGGCCATAAGGGGGTCCCCACGGGCGTCGGTTGGTCTGGAGGAATTAGAGACGAGACTTTTTTTTTTATTTTTTTTTATTTTTTATGAGATTCCTTTTGAGGTCTGGCAGCGATCTGATAATCGGTGACACCAAACAGAGATGGTGTCTCCAGTGCCACCTTGGAAGTGATGGCACCGCGAAGGCTGCGCCGAGCACAATTACAGGCCCTGAGAGGGTCTGAGCGCGGCCTGAGGGACTTGGCGCGGGTTCGGTGCTTCCAGGACACTGTGGAGGGGCTGCACCTGTGTCAAGCCAGCAACTTGGGATCATTGTGTCCCCAAAGCCCCTTCCTGGCCTGAGTCAGGCTACAGTCGGCCAGAAATGGGGCCTCTGTGAGCTTGGACAGGTAGAAGAGAGAGGCCGGGCCATTCTTCTTGGAAGGTCCTTTTGGAAATATCAGAAAGGGAGACAGAACATAAAGACTCCTAACTCTGGGAAATGAACTAGGGGTGGTGGAAGGGGAGGAGGGCAGGGGGTGGGGGTGAATGGGTGACGGGCACTGAGGGGGACACTTGATGGAATGAGCACTGGGTGTTATTCTGTATGTTGGTAAATTGAACACCAATAAAAATTAATTTATAAAAAAAAAAAAAAAGGAAGGTCCTTTTGGGGTCATGTACGGTGGCAGAAGGAGCCAGCTCACCCTCAGCTCCATCCTTCCAGACCCAGGCCGGGCTGTGCTCCCCGCCAGCAGCAACCCCCCCCCCCCCACGCCAACCACAAGGCAGCAGACTGGAGCTTCCCAAGACATCCCCCCACAGGCCCTCCCGCAGTCCTGGCAGGCCTACCTCCTCTCACCTTCCAACGCAGGCTCCCCTATACCTCCACTTGCCCGGCTCCCCCCAACCCCCAGCAATTCTGTAAGAGTTCCTCATCCAGTGGGGGAGCACTGACCTCGGGTGCCCAGGCTGACTCCCCAGGAGCCCTGGCAGGCCCAGCGCCCTGTGCTTGCTGATCCGCCGGAAACCAGGACCCAGCAAGTGGTCCCCCTGCCTGCTGGCAAATACGTGTGGTCCACACCTTCCCCCAGGACTCCTCAGATGAAGATAGAGGGTCCCTGACTCCAAGGAAAGGACAGTCAAGGGGACAAGGGGAGCTGAGGCTCATATGTGCTGTTGGGCCTTCCCACGGGGACAATGCTTCGAGATCCAAAAGCCTCTCCTAACAGAACCTTGCGACCCCTCCCACCATCTCCACGGCTCACCCCCCTGCCAGGAATGAAGCTCCACTGCGACACCTGATACCCTTGTTGTCTAATCCACCTGCAGCGCTGAAGACTGGCTGCCTTCATCTCTCTTGACAGCTCCTATTTCCAGACTCTCCTGGGACCAGAGAAGTTGTGAAAATCCATCTTAAAAGGACGGTGATGAACTGAACTTTTCCAACCCCTATAAAATATACAATTTGTAGCTTCTCACATTATTTTTCGGTCCTGTCCTTTAAAAAACTGAAATGACAGTGGTAAAAAGTCAGAATATCATTTTAGTGAACTTCCTGATGTCGAAGAAAAGAAGTCCCCAAATCTGAAAACTGCTAAATTCACCACATTTTAGCTGAGCTGTAAATGGCAGAGGAAGGATGTGACTACATTGGACAGTTGGACGTTAAGTGATTTTTTTTAATAAAAATCTCCTTTTCCTCTTTATTGAACAACGCCAATTATGATTTTAACACTGTGAGTTAAAAAGTGAAAAAACAACCCCCCCGTGCCTTGCTTTAATTTTTTATAAATAGCTAACTCAGCAGTACCTACGAACACTGATAGGCAGGTTGTTGAACAGACGTTGTAGAAGAAAAGATTGATCAAATAGTGTGGGAAATACTGCTTCATTCAAAAAAGTGGCAGATTGCTTCCCTGTACCAGGAGCTGTGCTGCACGCAGAGCAAAATATCCCTGGTCCCAGCACAGTTAATGGGCTTTCATACTGGAAGATTCTTGAGGGCCTCTCCTCTACCAGTAGGAGTCCTGAATACTACGGGGAAACTTCTATGCCACATTTTCTCAATGGATTTGATCACTCTCCTCGTCTTCCTCCTCCTCAACCTTTCTTTCTCTTTCTTTAAGCTAACAGAATACAAAAATTATACTTAGGGTATTTGTTTGGGAAAAGCTGACCCAAATCAAATAAAATTCTGAGCCTATGTCATTTGCTTAAAAAAAAAAAGAATATTTCTAAAAAGCAGCAAGGAACTCTTGTCCAAGTTGAGCCTTACATCATTTTAAAAAAATAAAATGAAATTATGCTATCCATTTTTTATAAAATGGAAATACTCTCTTAGCTCTAGCTAAGAGCATTACCGTCCTATCTGTTAGCCATGCAAAGATGGATTTTGATGTTGTTATAACTTTTTTTTTATGTTGTTATAACTTCAAGTGGAACAAATGTGTGATGTCTGTGCTTACGGTGATGATAATTCACAAGGCAGAAAAACAGCAAGCAAATTCTGGAATTCAGGGTCTGTTCGTACTTCTGTTGTAAAACAGTAATTTGATACGACTTGGTGATGTGTAGTAGAGGAACAGATTTGGGTCTGGACTGTTCTTTGGGAGTGCCGGTATCCATTCAAGGATTATCTCCTCTGGTATTTCTGGAGAAAAGAGAACTTGCCTCATTTCTGCTCTGGGGTCAGGCCAAACCAGCCTACTTCTCTGATGTGCCCTGCTGCACCGCCCACTGGACCCCACTCACCAGAATCCTGGTCTAACCCCCTGATGTCACGCTGCCGCCACTGACCTTAGCTGAGTGGGCTCCCGGCGAGGGAGACTGCCACTCTGGACTTCATCATTCTGTTCCTGAATTCCCCACTGTGCAGTCGGTGTTGGGTGAAAAAGACTTTTCTTTTTTTAAAGAGTTGGAGTAGCTGAGGATGGAAATGACATTTAGATATTGCTCTCTTAAAATTCCCTCGCCATTTTATCATGGGGGATTTCGAACCTCCTCAAAACCCTAGATTACCTCTAATTTTTTTGCCCCTTTTCTTTCTTTCTCTTCTTAAAAATTCGAGTATACTGGGATGTAGTTTATATATGGCACAATTCAGTGTTTAGTGAGTAACAGTATCATGACTTTTGACAAATGCTACTGCTGCGTGACCACCACCACGATGAAACAAAGAACATCTTCATGACCCCCCAAATACCCTCTATTCCCTTCTAGACACCCACTCACCTTACCCCCCAGCACCTGGCTACCACTGATGCTTTCTGTCTCTATGTCATTACGTTTTTGAGAATGTCGTAAAAAAAGGAGTTAAAAAAGAATCATACAACATATGGCTTTATTTACTTAGCATCATGAATTTGAGATTCATTCGTGGTTTTACATGAATCAATGATTTGTTTGTTCCTCTACTGGGTACTATTCCATGGATGAGTTTACCACAGTTCTTTTCTTCTTGTCCACTTGCCAGTTGAAAGACATTTGAACCGTTTCCCACTTTTGGTTTTATAAATAAAGTCACTATGAACATACTCATGCAGCTTACATGTGAATATACGTCTTCATTTCTCTTGGGTAAATACTTGGGATGAGATTACTGAATCATGGGGTAAGTGAATGTTTAACTGTCTAAGAAACTGACAAACGGGTTTCAAAGTGGCTATAATCAATTGCCTTCCCATCAGCACCGTATAAGATTCCCAGTTGCCCCCCATCCTCAGCAGCACTTGGTATTGTCAGGCTTTCTTGAAGCAATTCTAATCGCTTATTGGGTTTTTTATTTGATTTTCCTCGTGACTAATACTTTTGCACATCTTTTCATGTGCTTGTATGACACCCACATATCTTTTGGGGGAAAGCGTCCATATCTTCCACTCACTTTAAAAAATTGGTTTGTTTTCTTAATGTTGAGTTTTCAAGGTTCTTTACAAATTCTGAATATAAGTGCCTCATCAAACATGTTTTGCAAATATTTCTCCCAATCTGTGGTTCATCTATTAATTTCTTTAATTGTCTGTCTCAATTTTAAATTATTATTAATCCTAATTTACCTTTTTTTTTCTTTTATGGCTCATGCTTTTAGTTTAGTATGTAAAAATATTTTGCCCAACTCAAGGTCACAAGGATTTTTCTGCTAGTTTTTTCTAGCAACTTTATAGTTTTAGACTAATATTTAGTTTTAGATCCATTTTTGTATATGGTGCAAGATATGGGTTAAGGTTTACTCTTTTCCTTATGAATGTCCAATTTGTTTCACCCCAGTTTGTTGAAATTTCTCACTTAAATTATGGCATTGGTCAAGGTTTGTTTTCCAAAGATTCAGAACCAATAGGAGATACAAATATACATTAAATATAAATATACATATAAATATTTTCATATGATATATAAAAATAAATATAATTACTTACTATGAGGGATTGGCTAAGTCAATTATGGAGGCTGAGAAGTGCCACCATCTGCCATCTGCAAGCTGGAGCCCCAGGGAATCTGATAGCATCATTCTAGTCCAAGTCCAAAGGCCTGAGAACCAGGCCTGCAGATGTTATTAAACCTCAGTCTGAGAGCAGATGCTTCAAGTCAAGTCCTTAGGCAGAGAGGCCTTTTGGTTCTGTTTGGGGCCTCGATGACGCTCACCCACACTGCAAAGGGCTGTGTGCTTTACTCAGTCTACCAACTCAAGTGCCAGTCTCTTCCCAAAATAACACTCACAGACATATGTGGAAATAATGTTTAACATGATTTCTGGGCATCCTATGGCCCGGGAAAATTAACACATAAATTTAACTATCCCAATTACCTTGGAATCTTTGCCAGAACTCAATTGACCATATACGTGTGTCTCCATTTCTAGACTCTATTCTGTCCCGTTGAACAGAAGTGTGTCTTAATTGTGTCTCTTAAAGAGAAGTTTTAAATGTTGATTCATTCTAATTTATCGAGTTTTCTTCTTTCACTCTATTACGTAGTCTTGATTAATGTTACTTTATAATAACTCTTAAAATCAGATAGAATCATAGCCTTGTTCTTTTTTTTTTCAAAATTGTTTGGCTTTTCTAGTTTCTTGGCTTTTACATATAAATTCTAGTATCAGCTTGTCTATTTTTACAAAATGTCCCACTGTGATTTTGATTAGGTTGTCCCTTCATAAAAATTTGGGGTGAATTAATAACAATATTGAGTGTTGGAATCCATGAGCACAGTAATTTCCCTATTTACTTAAGTCTTCTTCAATTTCTTTCATCAGTGCTTCCCTCCTTTCCAATCTTTTCTTCTTGCCTTATGGTAGTGGCTAGCATCTCTGGCAGGAGACCGGTTGGAGTGGTTAGAAGGGTGCCTTCTTCCTCATCTTAGGGGGAAAGCAATCAGTCTTACCATTAGATATGATGTTAGCTGTAGGTTTTTAATTGATGCCCTTTATTCTTAGCTTGCTGACAGATTTTAATTTATATGGTACAGTGATTTTTGTCAAATGTTTTTTTCTGGACCTACTGAAAGGAGCATGTGTTTCTCTTCCTTGGGCTTTTAATATGGTGAATAACACGATTGGCTTGGGAGTATTGAAGTGTATTTCTGAGATAAACCCCATTTGGTACAATGTATTATTTTTATTGCTAGATTCAGTTTTCTAATATTGGGTGGTTTTTTTTTTCCAGTTTGTGTGTCTGTGTGTGTCTCAGTCTGGACAAATTCTGTCCACCTCTCTTCAAATTCCTTTATTCTTTCCTTAGTTGTGTTGAGTCCGTGGATAGCCCATTGGGATTAGTCTCCATTTCTGACAACTGTGTTTTCTATTTCTAGTATTTCCATTGGAGTCTTTCAGTAGTTTTCTCATTTCTGCTGAAACTCCATCTCTTTATTCATGATGTCCATCTTTATCACCAGACACTTTCACTTAATAACCACAGTTATTTCATATCCCCTGTCCAAGATTCCGTGTCATCTTTGAGTCTGGCTTTGTTGATTACTTTGCCTTGAGGTTTGTTTTCTCTTGCTTCCCTCTCACTCCCTGCAATTTTTTTTTTTATTGAATTCTAGATATAACATATAGCACAGGAAAGACTGAGGTAAACTGAATTCATGCCTGAAAATGAGCACGCCTCTTCTACTAGGCCACTCATGTGGGGCAGGTGAGGCAATCTAGTCAGAGTTGATGGGTTTGGATTGTATCATTGCCATAGTTACCTTTACCACTACCTTTACAGCCAACGTTAAATTCCCTTAATTATTTTGTGCTTAGGGTGGACACTAGGTGGCTAGAGAGTATTTCTTAATGCCCTCTTTTCTCTACCCTCAGCTTATATCTTTGGGCATCTGTACCCCAGGTGGATCTATTCATGCACTTGCTCCTCCTCACCAGTAAAAGGCTGTTGCTTGCTATTGGGTGCTTGCTAGCCTGCGCTGATGGGAATCAGAGGGTGATCCTCCATTGTCTTGATCCATCTCCCATCTTAGTTAAACCCTGTCTCACTGAGGCTTGGGGATCAATATTTTTCAGGGCTTCCACCTTCCCTCCCCCTGGCAGGCAAAGTCTACTCTGTATTTTTGAAGGGCATTCATACAGGAGAGAATTCTCTGCCCCTCCCCCAGGGATAGATCTCAAATGACCTGGGCCCAGAATGTATCTACAGCAGAGCTTTGTCTCTTCTGTTCCCCCGACCCCATGGGTCTTCATCTATGCCCCGGGAGAGACGGAGTTGCTTCTAGTGCCCTAGCAGCTTATGATTTTTGTTCTGCCATGGAGATGGGTCCAGGAAGGGTTTGTGTTTTTCCCTCTGTAGCCACTCCTCTCCTCTAGACACCCACCACCAAGTGAGGCTGGCTCGGGTCTTCTGCTCTGCCCGGGGCTTTCTCCGGCGCGTTTGGGGTAAAGTGGATTGTTTGTGGAGACTGTGAAGAGGTGTGAGCTTCAGCTTCCTTTGTGCCTGTGGAATTCCTGGGAGTCACGCTTGGCATTTAGGAATCCATTAAACATTTTGACTGTATTCTTCTTATTTGTGTATGTGATGTCCAGTATCTTTTCCTTGCTCTGGCTTAAGCCAGTGCTTGCATCTGGTCTCCTGGTGTGTGTTGTGGGTGGGGCGGGGGTGTCTTTTCCTAGATTTTAGGGTTGATTGGTTCCTGTGAAACCAGATCTCTGATAGGTGAAAGAAAACTTTGATTTTGTAGTTTGTGCAGTTTTTTTCTTCTTATTGTAGCAGGAACGATGTGCTCTGTAGCTTTCTACAATCTACACAGAAGGGCCATCTTTTCCCCTCTTTATATAACCTCCATACATTTCTCACTTCCTTCCAATTCTCTTGCTTCTCCCTCACTCCGAGTTATCAACAGAAATGCCAAGTCCTTCTAATTTCATTAGGCAGAAAATTTAGCTTGTCTTTCTGTCCCGTTCTCATACATCCAGGCCATGTTTGGGGGCTCTTATTTTTCTTAAATCAAAAAATAAAACAAAACAAGAGTACATGAAGATCTTTTATAGAACTGAAGAGCTATGCACAGCTTAAAACAGCACATATTCAACTGGAAGTACCAGAAAATACAGTGATCTATGTCACTATGGCGCCGATCGTCATGTTGCAGGAAATCTGGAAGTTGATTACTTCCCAGGGTTAATTTGATGGTTTAATGATGTTCTCAATGGCACTAACCTTGGAACCTAGCTCTGTTCCTCATGCACTTAACCTCATGGTTGCAAGATGGCTGCTTTATCACGAGACATAACATCCTTGCAAAACGTGTTCCAACGAGGCAAAGTAGGAAGGAGAGAAAGAAAAGAAGAAAGCTTGTGTTGGTCACATTTCTTAGATCCAGACATCCAAATACACAAAAAGTGTATGTATTAAAGCAAAAAGTGATGTATTAAAGAATAGTAAGCAGTTCATAGTATTTTTTGGAAAGCCAGAAAAACAGACTTTCTAACCAAAAAAACAATGCAACTAGGAACAGTGGTTTACCAAACCTTATGCTGGTACAGAGGAGACATGACTGAGCTGGCTGCCTTGCAGCACCCATGGTGCCAGAGCCCTAGCTGCTGATGAGAATCAGGTGCATTTATGTCTCTGGAGGCCAAGCATCAGCCTTGGTGCTCACGTACACAATCCAAGTCTAATAGCATCACATCCGCTTCGTCAAACCAAGATCGTACGCCTCTATCTTAGCTGCAAAAACGTCTTTGAGGTTGACTTTTCAGTTTCCCAAACTGGGGCGACATGCCTACCTCCACACCAGTTATTTGGCAAGAAGACTGTGATTCGGTCTCTGGGCCGGGTATATTCCTACCCACTCTGAGAGTTTCTTAGTTAGGAAGATAAAAGGGGAATAGGTGTTGGGTAGGCAAACAATATTTATTTATTCAAATAGTTGGGCACTAACTACACAGCTGGGCCTGACACTGTTCTAGTTGCTTGGAAACCTCGGTGAACCAAGCAAGAACACTTCTGCCCTTGAGGAGCTTACGTTCTAGTTGGGAGGGGGCAGTTAGGCACTATTAATAGGTTTATAGTATTAGTTTATGTCATGGAGAACGTGGTAAGAGGAGAATTAGAGCCGGGGATCGGGAATGGAAAAGTCTGAAGTGGAAGAGGAGCTTAGGATAGACTTCATGACAAAGTGAATCTCAGTAAAGATGAGCAGAGAGCCAGTGCCCACCTGGGAACAGCGAGCCAGAGGCAGGGCAGAGCTAGGGCAAGGGGCACACCTGGGGGGTGGGGGTGGGGGCAGCAAGGACGTCGGTGGGGCTGCAGAAGAGTGAGGGGGACAGACAGGAGGGGAGCTCAGTGAGGATTCTGGGGGGGTCATGGCCACTGAAGGACTCCAGTGTCTAGATGGTGGAATGGGGGCCTTTTATAGGCTTTTGAGCAGAGGAGGAATGTGGTCTGAAGTTAAAAAGGAGCACTCTGACTGCTGCATTGAAAACGGACTTTCAGAGGCAAGAGAGGGAAGCCGGGGTACCCGTCAGGCAGAGGCAAGGGTGATCAGGCCAGGGCGACCCAGTGGAGGATGGTGAGCTGTGGTCCAGCTTGCCATGTGTCGTCAAGGCAGAGCCGGGAAGGGAAGGGATGGGAAGTGGGGAAGAGAGAGCATGGGAAAGACGGCTCCAAGGTTTCTGTTGTGCAGCTGGAGGAATGGAGTTGTCACCAGTGGGGGTGGGGAGGCTCTGGGTGGGATGAATAGCGGGGCAGGGGGCAAGGAGCAGAAGCTCACTCTGAAGAGGCAACTTTGGGAGGTCTTGCAGACATCAAAAAGAAATTTTGCAAAGGCCGTGGGGTGTGTAAGCCTGTACCTTGGACGAAAAGTACAGGCAACAGATATAAATGGGCTCCTGGGGGAAGCGGCAGCTGGCGATAGCTTTTGCATTAAATAGGAGGGATTTTCCCCCTCCTGGTGTAAGGCCTCCAAATTAATAAAAATCCTTTGATGCTTTCCAAAAGCAAATGTCATTAAAACACATTAAACACATTTTTCAGACATTAAAACACATTTTTTTAAATTGAGAGATTTAATCAAGATAAGGTAGCTAAGTTAAGACAAAGGATTATTAACAGAATTAAGGATCCTTTATACGTTTGTTCATCATTCTGCTGTCTTCCCAGCTGAGTTTCAAAGGGAGGGAGGGTATCGAGCTATTAAATGTGTGAGCTCTGGTGTGAGACAGCAGGGTTGGAGTCTAGGTCTGTGGACTTGGCTAATTATTTAACCTGCAAGAACCTCCTGGTCAGGAGCAATTGCAGCACCTATGGTCGTTAACATTTTTTAAATAAGGCTCTTACCTCCAGGCCGGAGGGCCTGGCAGCTCACTTGTTCATTCATTCAGCAAGTAGTCGGCCTGGGAGCCGCTAACAGGTAGGCGGCCACGGTCAGCGTCCCCGTCCCTGTGGACATCGCAGTGTAAGAAGCCAGCAGTGCAGAAGAGAGGAGGCTAGCGTGTCCGCGAAGCCTGTGGAAACCTGCTGCACCTCACTGGGGGGAGAAAAGGTGAATCGAGCTCACGATGGGTCAGCACTTCACTCCCCCTGGACTGGGGGCTGGAAATGATGCCCGAATTTGGTGGGGCCGACCGGGGAAGCAGTAGGTCCTGGCCCAGGAGAGGGGGATCTCCACTGTACGACCGCTCTGGGGACGAGGCGGTGACATCCACGGGTGTGCAGAGTGCACCCCCCGCACCCGGCAGCCCCGCTCCCAGGGCCGTGCCACACACACCCTCACGTGTGCATTCGGGGCAGCGTGCGCAGGGTGTTCACCGCGGCTCTTGTCGTGACTGTAAACAAGCCAAAGCAGCCTAAGGACCCTCGGTGGGGGCTGCAAACGGGGGAAAAATGCTCAGGATTTAAAAATAAGCCGACGATGCTGGGCGCTGCGGCAAATCTTCCCTCCCACCCACAGCTGGGTAGAAGTGCAAGCTGCAAAGACGTTCTTCTCTGCCCAAATTGCCACCACCCAAACGCCGTCCTGTGTCCCCGTGCAGTGAGACGCTAGAGGGTGCAGGGGGAGGGGAGCCCTGAAGTGGACGGGGTACAAGGGGAGGCCAGCCGCACTTGGGGGGGATGATTTGTTTCTTAAAAAAAAAAAAAAAAGAAATGAAACAAACATGGCAAAGTGTAAGCATTTATTAAACCCGGGGCTTATGCAAATGGCCATGGTATGTGCTTTTCGGTGTGCGTTAAAGATCTCACACATAAGCGTGACAAATGCCATTGTGGTAAGATCTCCGCCACACGACGGACACGGAGGGCCATCCCCAGGCGTTCGGTCGCTGTGTGGCGTGATCCCCGTGCCACTGTGTCGCCACCCCCGTCCTCTGAGCCCCCCCAGGCTAATTGAGGGGTGACTGTCGGTGACGCCGTGTTAGCTCCGGGGGCACATCGCCGAGGGGGCCCCCGCCGGGTCCAGGCGACTTCCCTCAGCTTGCGGGGCTACGGGCTCCTCTCTGGGCCGCGGTCCTGGCATCTCTGCACCTTCCAGGTGGCCAGTCCAGCAGAATGTCCTTCCCTGGACACACTGGAACCCCCGGCCCCGGGGTCCCCCCAGGCCCTGGGCCACTACTCTGCCTCCTGTCCCCCTACGCAGCTCGTGTTGGCGGGATCCTATTGTACGTGTCCTTTTGTCACCGGCTCACTTCACTGCCAGGGACGCCGTGAGGCTCCCCTGCACCCCAGGTCACAGCTTCACGCGCACCCCTGTCCCCCTGTCCTGCCGCGGCCGTGTGTCTGCTCACTTATGCATCTTCCTGCCCCAGGTGCTTGGGTGGCCCCCACCTTGGGGCCCTGGGACAGAGGCCGTTGGAGGCAGTCATATAATTCACGACAGGAGTGTTGCAGACTTGACTCAGGTGCAGTCCCCGACATGGCTGCCACACCTCCCAGGCTGTCCTCTGGGCCTCGGGCCTCTGCAGGGGCCGTGGGGTGGCAGGTCCCGGGGGAGGCCTCCAGTGACCCCGGGTCCCAGTGGCTCAGGCGGCCCGGGGGCTGGGGGACCGGCGCCGCCCCCCCCCGAGCTGCACCCCTGCTCATCCCTGTGCAGGGGGTGCTCTCAGGGACGCAGGTCCAGGAGGAAAGCAGGCTCGGGCCGTCGGCTGCAGCAGGTAGTGGGCTGCGAGGTCCCCGGAGCCCCGCTGGCAGCCGGGGCAGCTGAGGTGCAGGACAGCCCAGGGACAGCCCAGGCCCAGGCCGCCCACAGTCTGTGCCTGCCCTGCTCACCTGTCCTCACCCCACGGGCTGCTCACGCTCCGGAGGCACTAGTCTGCTTCCCGGTGCAGGTGTCACTCAGGATCATCATCCCGGCAGGGAAGAGGGGCTGCTGTGTCGCCGGTGGGGTGCGTGAGGTGGCTGTGGAGGGGCACGTGCAGCCAGGGAAGCCCACTCTGTGCCCACAGCCGCGCCCTGGCCCTAGAGCCCTTGGATCTGGGTCATAAAGAGGAAGCAGATCCTCATCCACCAGGTCAGACTCTAGGTGAGGCCAACCGGCTCTCCTGGTTGCAGTGTGCGTGTGTCTGTGTGCGTGTGTGTATGTGTGTGTGCACGTCAGAGCCCCCCACCCTCCACATTGCCAGAGTGGGCTCTTGGTTACATCCTCGGGGCTCCTCAGGGTGCGATCTGAAAATCCTCGCCTTGTCTGCCCTTGTGTGACCCCGTGGAGAGGCTGCAGACTAAGTGGCACTGGCCCCACGTAACATGGTCACATGGGGGCCTACGCCCCACTGCTGGGAAGTCCTAGAGCAGCAGGGCTCCTCCTGTGGCCCTGGCCTTATCCTCCTCCGTCAGACAAGCATGCACCGTGGCAGCGTGATGGGTGGAGGTTTTTGGAAACCGTGGGGACCACCTCAAAATGACCCCCGAATGGAGGGCACACCCACGCTGGCACACCAAAGCCAAGCAAGGTACAACTGCTGGGGAAGCAGGCCACGTTGGGTGATGGGGAGCCAACTGGGCTTGCTGCCATCTCCCAGGGATCACCGCTCTGCTCATGTCCCCCCTGCTCCCCTCCCCACCCGGCCCCTCGTCCCCTCCCAGCAGGGAAGACACACCGGCTGGTGGCAGGTGGCGGCCCCACTTCTCCCCTCCTGCCCTCCAGGTCCCGGGCCGGGCTTCCGCCCAGGGCAGACAAGGAGGCCGCAGCCCGAGCGCAAGGAGTGAGCGCCCCGGCAGCTGAGAGCAAGCAAGACGAGGTGGGCTGGAGGGCCGGGATGCCACAGGCCAGGTTGGGGGAGCAAAGGCTGCTGGGAGACGGTCACGGCCTCTGTCAAAAAGTCCTCTTGGGAACCAGATTCCACTGGTGTCTCTTTCTAGATGGGACCCTCTTCTCTAAGGGCCGATTGAAAGGTTAGATATAAAGGGAGGGGCACCCAAACTGCCCCCGAGGGTAGGGAACCAGAGAGAAGAATGGACCTACCTCAGCCCAGAGAGAGCTGCCTCCATCCTGGGGGAGTGGAAGCAGATGGTGGCAGGCCCACACAGGAGGCTTCAGTTCTGGAGGCTGGGCAGGCCCTGCAAAGTGGCCTGGGGAAGATAGGGAGGAGGAAGAGGGGACAGGAGAGGTCCCAGTAACTCCTAAGTGTATGCCAGTCAACTGGAGGTGCTTCCATAGCTCCCCCTAAATGGGGCTGGGAGGTGGGCAGCGCAGGGGCACAGGGGTGCAGGGCTGCAGGGGAGCAGGGGGCGCAGGGGTGCAGGGCTGCAGGGGTGCAGGGCTGCAGGGGTGCAGGGCCACAGTGGGCACAGGGGTGCAGGGGCAAGGGGCACAGGAGTGCAGGGCCTCAGGGGGCACAGGGGCACAGAGGCGCAGGGCTGCAGGGGCCGCAGGGGTACAGGGGTGCAGAGCCTCAGGGGGCACAGGGGCACAGGGGCACAGGGGCGAAGGGCTGCAGGAGCGTGGGGGTGTGGGGCTGTTGGGCTGCAGGGGCCGCAGGGCCTCAAGGGGCACAGGGGCATAGGGCTACAGGGCCACAGGGGAGCAGGGGGTGCAGGGCTGCAGGGCCGCAGGGGTGCAGGGCCTCAGGGGGCACAGGGGCACAGGGGCGCAGGGCTGCAGGGGGCACAGGGGCGGAGTGGAGGCAACACTAGCCCTGGGACCCCAGCTCAATAACCCTGCAGCTTGGGGTTATTGTACTCCCGCCTTCTTCATCTCCTATCTTCCCCCCTTTTCCCTTTTCTCTCCTCACACTTTATTTTTAGTTGAATCACTGCGTGGAATTTTGTGTGTCTACATGTCTATCTCCATGTTCCAAGATTTTCTATGTTCTAAGATTGTTTTATTTTCTAGAAGAGAAATTGAATCCTCTTTTAAAAAAGGACTAAACCTAAGACATCTTAAAAAATTTCAAGAAGTTCTTAAATAGAATTACTCTCCTTTCTTTCTTTCTTTCTTCTTTCTTTCTTTCTTTCTTTCTTTCTTTCTTTCTTTCTTTCTTTCTTTCTTTCTTTCTTTCTTTCTTTCTTTCTTTCTTTCTTTCTTTCTTTCTTTCTTTCTTTCTTTCCTTTCTTCTCTCTCTCTCTCTCTTTTTTTTTTTGGCTCTCTGAGGAAATTCAGCAAGTACCTGTCTCCCCCTTGTGGATTTACTCTTCTCTCTTCCTTGTACAGTAGGTACTAAACCAGTGTGAGACTTCACTGGGGACTATTGTTGCCTTGTCTCTCCATTGTCTTTACACAGGAACAAGAAGCATTACTGTAATTATTAAAGCAAAAGCTTTGATGTTCTGAGTTGAACAAGTATTCTGAAGTTTTAACCTAACACTTTATAGTGCCAAAATTTTGCCTAAAATCAAACACTTAAGGATTTAGCACTGCTGGGGAGCCTGGGTGGCTCTGTAGGTTACATGTGTGACCTGATTTTGACTCAGGTCATGATCCCAGAGTCCTAAGATTCAGCCCTGCATTGGGCTCTGTGCTCAGCGGGGAGTCTGCTTGAGATTCTCTCTCTACCTCTGTCCCTGCTCATGCTCACTTTCTCTCTCTAAAATAAGCAAAATCTTAAAAAAAAGAAAAGAAAAGAAAAGAAAAGAAAAAGAAAAAAAGAAGAAAACGATTTAGCACTGGTTTAAAATTACTTAATTTTTCCATGTTAGAATGATTTTTTCCCCTTGATTTTATGGCTAAGGAAGGAAAGGGGACTGTGAGGAAACTAAAGTTACGTCTTCTAGGCCAAACTCCAAACTTCTTCGCAGAATTGTCAGCAACAACGACACAACACAACAATATTTCATATTAACTGAACGTGTGTTTCTTGCCCAGCCTTGGACCAAGCACTTCATCTAAATTATATCACTTATTCTTGGCAATAAAGTTATTAGTCTGATTTTAGTAAAAAACCGAGGTTTAAAGAAGCTAAATACTTGTTTAAGATCACACAACCAGTTGCTGAGGTTTATATTGGATTAATACCAATGATCATACATGGAGACTGTGACATAGAGAATAACAAAAGCACACATTAAATCACTCTTCCAAAGTTTGGCCCTTGGGAGATGAGCTGAGAGATATTTAAGTAATCCATAGGGTTTTCTTTTTCTTTTTCTTTTGGAATCGTTTGAAGGTAATGGACTTGTAAATGATGTGGGTTGATTATATTTTATAATCACTTGCCTGGTTAAATTTAACTTTAAAATATGGAATACTTTGATAATAGAGAGACGGCACTCATGACCCAAAGGGGGAGTTGGGGCCCGAATGTCAGGAGGTGGAGATGGTTGCCTCCTGTCATCGTTGCTCCATTACACTCTGGCCACACCCACCCCATGGCCTGCGTGAGACGGATGCTACAGGCCAGTGTGAACATGACATGACAAAGCTGCTTTGCTCATCCGGAAACCCCTGGGGCTGGGCAGCAAGAAAGGATAGGGTAACACAGGCTCTTTTGAAATGAGCCAGTCTTTTCAAAATTCACTGTGCAGTCTTTGTCTGTAGTTCTATAAAATGGCCTTCTGCTATCTGTGAACCGAATCTAGGTCTACGCATAGGAGACGGAATGAATAGGTGCTGGTAGTTGTCTCCATTAAATTATAGAGCCTCGATTACCTTGGTGACTCCTCTTCTCGTAAGTTTGTCTTTGAGTCAAGAGCACCCATTCTTGAGAGGTGACTAATTTATGGCCTTGACAGCACCCTTCTCCTTCCAAAGAGCATTGGGTATAAGGGGGAAGAAACCATGGGGTCCGATCATTTTTTCTGAGTAGAAACAGCTGGTATTAATTGCCAGAAAGGCAACATAAACACAGAGCAGTGCCAGAGTGGCTGGTGAATGAGACCAGGCATCTGTAGGCGTGAAGATGAAAATGACAGTCTCTGAGATAGCAGCTCACATTGACTTTGTATAAATATTGTGTTCCCATTAGTGTAAATATTGTGTTTCGTTTTAGTCAATGGGTTCGAGCGCAGCGTATTAGGATGCTTTCTGCACCACTAGCCAAAAAACCCAAGGTCACCTGGCTAAGTAAGGGGATTTTCTGAGAGAAAATGAATTGCTAAAAATAATAATAATAATAATAATAATAATAATAATAAATTGCTACCGAAGCAGCTCCAATGTTGAGTGATTATCAAGGACTCAGGTTCTTTCTGTGTTTTCACTCTCCCATCTCATTGTGTCAGATTCATCCTCTAGCTTACTGTACTCATAGTCACAAGATTGCTGCTGCGGCTCCAGGTATTACAGGCGGACATGAAAACATCAAGTTGAAGAAGAGACAAGCTCTTCTTTAGACTTTTTTTTCCCCTAAGAGTGAGGGAAACACTTTCCCAGTAGGTATTTGCTCATAGCTTATTGGCCAGAACTAGATCACATGCCCATGTTTGAAACAATCACTGGCAAGAGAAATTGTACCACCATGATTGACTTAGACCAATCAAGATTCATCCTTGAGTCATATGAGAGAGGGACAGTCTCTGGAAGGAAATAGGGGCCGCCATTATTTTAAAAAGAGGGGGGGATGACTGTTGTTCAGTCATGAATGTTCCAATGTTCGCTATATATGGTTTGAAACATGTAAGTACAGGTACATGTATTTTCTTTTTTGAAAACCATTTAAGGATCCTGTTTATAGTCCAGACCCCATCTCAATCATTTGGAATGTAACTTGGCAGAAATAACCATACCCAATACCTATAGGAACTTTGAATGAAATACCTCTTAGAAAAGAAAGACGGAGAGAGAAATCTTTTGAATTCAACTCGTAGGATATTAGGGAATTCTAAAGATTAAACAGTATTTACTATCATCACTTGACATTGAATTCTGACAGTGGGCATTCCCCAAGCAACTTTGCCAGTGGTTTCCAGACCAACAGAGAGAAGAAAGCCCATGAAGTTATTATTTCAAGACGTATGTTTATACGTTTTAAATCATGCTTTCTGACAATAAAAGTAATTTTATTAAAAAATCTGATATTTTCCACATTACCTATGTGTGTCTGAGAAAGAGAAGGCGGTAGAATGAACTTGTAATTATAGTTGTTTAGGAAAAGTGCTTAATAAGTCTCTTGTATACAGAAAATGAGTCTCTAGAGCATGTTTAGAAGGAGACGGCAAAGAGAGAGTGAAATTGCCTTGCGTGTGACATGAACAGGAGTGTAGTTATGGGGACAGTAGAGAGGAGAGGAAAGAGAAAAGATGGGAAGTGAGCAGGGCAGCAAGGCAGGAAGCTACAGCCTGTATTAAAATGAGTTGCAAATGAGAAAATCCTATGGGGGGGGCGGATATCAAATGACTCTTACAAACAAAGAACAAGGATGTCTAAGACTTCATGTAAATGTATATGATAGACTATCCTCTTTGGTCACCCCAAATCTGTGTTGTCTTGCTTCACATCCTAATACTTTGTGTGAGTGCTTTGGGGGAAATAGAAAAGGCTGAATTTCACAGCTGGATCAGTGTGCAGGAAGGGAGAGAGATGCCACAGTGCTGATGTTTGCATGAGATCCAAGCTTTAGTGGGAGAAACCTGGCACCCCAAATAAAACCAGTAGCACCCAGAATGCACAGAAATTTTAGAGATGGCTTCAAACTCCCACTGGGATTTAGAAAGGTGGTAACAGCAGTTTTATTTAAATCTTAAAGGCAGAATGATGTCAGCTGACACTTGGTTTGCATTGATATAATGAAAAATAATCTCAATGATGCTGGGCGTAGTTTTATGTACTGCCCCCCCCCATGTATCATAAGCATTTCCATGTTTTAAAAAATATAGTTTATTTAAATCTGGAATGTTAAAAACTTTATAATGAGCTATATCCTATTTCTTTTTTTTAAGATTTTAATTTATTTATTCATGAGACACACACACACACACACACACAGAAGCAGAGACACAGGTAGAGGGAGAAGCAGGCTCCATGCAAGGAGCCTGATGTGGGACTCGATCCCGGGTCTCCAGGATCACACTCTGGGCTGAAGGCAAGGTGCTAAACTGCTGAGCCACCCAGGCTGCCTGCTATATCCTATTTCAATGCAAAAATACATAACAAGATTGTAGAGGCCCACTACTCCAGGTGATAGTGAGAGATATTTGTACGGCCCTTATAAATTCATTTGAGTGGGCTTGGACATACGTTTAATTTTTATTGTGGGCCTATAAACAACTAAATGCTGAAATAGCCAATGACTTTCCCTCTTGAATTTTATTTAAAGAATACATTTGCCTAAAATGTTTTAACATCTCAAAACAGATGTATTGAGCCGAGTTTAATTGGTGTGGACAATTAGAACAGATTTGTGTGTGTGTGTGTGTGTGTGTGTGTGTTTTCAGAATCCATTTTCCTCTTCTACATGATTCTTCAACTTTTGGAGATAAGAGTTAAGACAAGTTAAGCATGCCTTATGCCATGAGGCTAGTTTACTATATTTTGAAATGGATATAGATAAATTATCGTGGTAGGTGTAAACTCTTTAGTTTTTTTTAATGCAAAATATTGATCTTGAATATTAACTGTTCACACAAACAGATGCAGGGACCTGTGACAAAATATAGGAAAGCATTAGTAGGGGCACTTGTCTCAAAACCAGAGCTGAAGGCTCACTCACCTCCTTTCCTTCCTTCAGATGACTGCTTCTCTGATGTGCCCTGCTTGAAATTATGATCTTTGACTCTGAGGTTTAAGGATTTTTCCTAAACATTGCATAAAACAAGTATAGACCCCCTGAAAACAAATTAATGCTTGCCTTTTATTTTAAGAGGTCAATAGCACTGTGGTTCTAAAACCTGAGGTAATGCTAATGCCATTTCTCCATGCCTACTCCTGGAGCATCCTTCCCAGATGACTGCTGTAACCAAACTTCTCCTACCTGTGGCCTGGAGGCCCCCAGGTAGCCTTCATAATTTTATAGGATATTCGGGAATGATGCAGGCGCTGAATAGTTTTTCTACTTCTGTGCATGCATTACTGCTGATTAGATGTGTGTAGATACTACGGTGATGAATAAAATACAAATTAATTGATAAGTACTATTAATAGTAGCCTTTTGTTTCTAGAAAATTCTTCAGTCAGTGAGATACTAGAAGTATAACCACTGTCATGTGGCTATCTGATAATTGATAATTTCTTTTCATGTTTATGAAAGGGTTTGCACAATAGCAAAAAAAAAAAAAAAAAAAAAAAGGAAACAAACTGAAAGCCTAACAATAGAGCACTAGAGGCATGGTTAAATAAGAGATGCTCTGTTCTCATAATTAGAATACTAGGCAGCCATTAGAACCTGGTCAGAGAGTAAAATAGTGAATGATCAAGAGAAGTTAGCAGAATATTGTCATATAGAAAAGAGCAGGTTATAAGCCAATATCACAATATAATAGTCCTGTTGAACAAATTATAGGTAGATGGATCGATAGGATATCAAATAAAAGGATATCATCCCAAAATTATTGCCGTTTATCCTTCGTAATGAAATTACAACTTCTTTTCTTCCACTGAAATGTCTCATTTCTTTTCACTTTCTGAATGTTCTGTAAGTTCAGCTATAAAAGAAAATTTAAATTTAAGTAAATAAATCTAAAAATAAATTTAATTCATTTATTTGATCAGTTACATTTATTTACTTATTTATTTTTACATTTTTAAATTTAGATACATTTCTTTTTAAGAGTCCTTCCTTGAGGGATCCCTGGGTGGCGCAGCGGTTTGGCGCCTGCCTTTGGCCCAGGGCGCGATCCTGGAGACCCGGGATCGAATCCCACGTCGGGCTCCCGGTGCATGGAGCCTGCTTCTCCCTCTGCCTGTGTCTCTGACTCTCTCTCTCTCTCTCTGTGTGTGTGTAACTATCATAAATAAATTAAAACAATTTAAAAAAAAAAAAAAAAAAAAAAAGAGTCCTTCCTTGAAAGAGTTTGCTATTGCCCCATTTGTAAGTAGTTGGTGACCTTTGTGTTTTTTCAACCCGCTAGCAATGCTAAAGGTGCTTAGTATTTTGGGTGGGTGAGACAACGCTGATTGGCCCGGGCTTGCAGCCCTCTCCCTCACCCCATTGTCCTGGTAAGACAGGGGACAGGGCCGCTAAAGGTGTGACTTGATGCCTGTCACCATAAGCTGGGGAGAAAGCACAGCTGGGCATGTCTTTCTCAGGACAGGAGGGGTCTCTTCTGATGACCATGAGAAGACAGGGAGTAGTTTAAAAGCTATGTTGAGATTATGAAAAATCTTCCCTTGTTTCTAAACAAAAATGTATGTGCATACGAGTGTGTAGAACACACACACACACACACACAGAGTGTTTTTCAATAAGGGAAAATTGTCATTAAGACCAAGTGCTGCTCTGGGTTGCGACGGGCCGTGAGGGCCCCTTTGCTGCACCGCAGATGGCCCGAGTGGCATTGCCTTGATGATGTGACTCTTAAGTGCCAGCTGTCGTACAGCACGGTGGCCCTCCTCGCTCACAAAGCCCTCATTAAACGGTTTGCTCGGCATCACTCGCCTGCTCTCTCTGCCTGTCTAGCAGCCGACAGCTCGCCCCTCACCCGCTCCCCCCAGACCTCCAGGGGACACGATCAATCACCCAGTGAGCCCTCTGTGCCACGTGTGATGGGGCATAGAGTTTTTTTTAATACTGCATGTCTTCATATTCTTTTTATGCCTTGTTTCAAAAGTTTTTAAGCGAGGTTGGTAGCTAACATCCTATGCTATCATTCATTCCCTGGCAAAATAATAATTGCTAATTTTCTCCTTCAGAGAAGCAGAGCTTTATCAGGAATAACATTATGCAAATGACTATGCAAATGTCAACTAGAGGAGTATCTGGAAAAAAAAAGTTCAGATAAAACCTTCAGAACACATCCAAAGTTGGCTGAAAAAAAGAACTGAGCGTATTAAGCTATAAGGTCACCATGGTAGCATAGAGAACTTATTACTAATAGGAATCTTGTGAAAGAAAGCTCTGCACTCAAAATAAAAGAGGTAGAGTATACATTAGTATTTACTCTAGCTTAATTTATTTATGATATGAAGATTGTCCTCGGCAATTGTGAGGAATGGGTCTCTTCATCTTTTGTATGTTGTCTAATAGTCCAAAATGCTTAATGATCAGCCTTCTGTTAGCATTAAGATTTAATCCTTTATTTTTTCTGTTAAGTATTTTTCTTGTCGTCAATGGTTTTGGCTTTTTCATGTTGAATATTATTGAGAGAAGGTGCATGGAAATTAGAGAAAAATGCTCAATTCTTTCAACACATAACTTTTAGGATATTGGTAAAGAAAGCCTGTCTTCAAAAACTACATTTTTCCCCTGGAGCACCGAGGAAAGAAGCCTGGCTAGAAGGAAGGATGAACTCCAACACTGCTTATTTCACCTAAGTGATCTATGTTTATATTTAATCAAAAAGGAGACATTATTATTTAGTAAGTGTATTATTATTCATTAAAAGTATTATTTACTAAGTAAAGTGGTAATAACTCTGAGGTTTTATTTTTGTTCTTTTTTGAACATCAATTCTTTGAATTTAATACAACAGAAGAGTATTTGAAAGATCCTGTTTTAAGATTTACATAAACAAAAATCTATGCCCAAGACTGACCTGTATGATAGCAGGAGGAAAAAACAAAGGCCTCTCTGCTCTAAATGATCTCACCCACCGTGGCCTGAAATTCCCACTGGAAAATCCCTCTCCACAATGCAAACATGCTGCCAGAAGTAGAGACATATTGCCTCGCGTCTGACTCATGGGACCCTTACTGAAATGTGGATCCTGAAGCCCCACCCAGTTTTCCCTCATCAGAACCACTCTCTTTGGGGCCTGGAATCTGTGTTTTCAACAGACTCCACACTCTAGAGTGCTATATTTGACCATGAAAAACTAGGAAGGAATAAATTATTAGTCCTGTTCTACAGCCCATCCCAAGGAGACAAAGGGGAGAGTAGTTTTACGATGATGGGTCTCCGGTGGGTGTGGTGGGGAGATGGACCATAGTGAGAGTTCTGACGTGAAAGGGGGATAGGGAATGGAGAAGGGAGAAGGTGGCATTTCTTGGAGGAAACGTCAGTGAATCGACACTTTTGTCCAAGGCCAGACGCCCACTGAGGTTTCTGGGGTAATAGAGTTCTGTGTGGCAGGGTGGGGGGACAAGGCTTTGGAGTCCCGAGAACCTGAGGAGGGCCCCAGCTACTACGTATATTAACTAACAGTTCTGGACCTCAGTTTCCTCACCTGCAAACTGGGTATAAAAGTAGAGTTGTTATAAGGATTAAAAGTGACTGAACGGGGAAGACAAAATAACACAATGGTTAAGGGTGGGGTGGTTAGAGCTTGCAAACACCATGCTTGCAGACATCAGGTCCCAGCTCCAGCATTTACTCCTTGCCCATCTTTGGCTGGTTATTTCATCTGTCTGCACCTCAGATTCCTTATATATATCCACTGGTGCTAAAAAATTAGTACCTACCTCATAGAGTAGTTGGAGGGGGATTAAATGCGAAGGTACCTGTAAAGAGTCTATAACAGAACCTAGCATATAAACACCTCAAGAATTATTACCTTTCGTCATTATTTCCTTTAGAAAGCAGCTGGCACCTGGTGGGAATTTAATAAATGATAGCTATTATTAATAGTAATAATCACTCTTGGCTTCGAGACAGGGTCTGTTGCCAAAACCCTGTTGTGCAATCCTGGCTCAGCCCCTATGCCTTGTTTCTAGTTTATCATAATAGTGCTATTGAGGTTATCCGCGCTGACATCTGGCCGGGAGACTGATAGCGCATAGAGGTGCATGCACGCAGGGCTGAGCAGAGAAAGACCCGAGTGATTTATGAAGGTGTGTGGGTGCAGGGGCGGGCTGCCTGGGGCAGGCTACGAGCCGCATCGCTCTCATCCCCTGTAAGGAGAGCAGAGCAGCTGTGTCAACAGCAATAGTGCAGTAAGGTAGGTAAGAGCTCATCTCTCAGGAGTTAATGACATACTTAAAAACATTTTTTTTTTGAAAATTCAAGAATCGTATCTCACTCGATTAAAAACCTCTCGAGTTTCCTCAGGCTCTGTTGTTTGTTCCCTTGAGCTGAGCTACCCCACAATCCCCAGAGCAATGGTACTTCTTTCTGGGGGGCTGGAAACATTGAAATCTTGTTTTTTTCTGGTGAATACTGTTTTAAAATCACTTGTTCTCTGAACTCCCAGATTTGAAATTAGTGCCCAGTTCATTATCCTTTGTGCCCACGTAAACCCAGCAAACCTTGTAGAAAAATAGAGAATACAAGAAGGCTGTGCTTCCTGCTGGGCCTTGCTGTAATTTGTAGATAAATGGAAATTAGAGTGGGTGCAGTAAGGCAGCCACTGATGAGAGAGAGGGAGGCAGATTAGTATAAGAATTATGCTGAGTGAAATAAGTCAATCGGAGAAGGACAAACATTATATGGTCTCATTCATTTGGGGAATATAAATAATAGTGGAAGGGAATAGAGGGGAAGGGAGAAGAAATGGGTAGGAAATACCAGAAAGGGAGACAAAATATGAAAGACTCCGAACTCTGGGAAATGAACTAGGGGTGGTGGAAGGGGAGGATGGCGGGGGGTGGGGGTGACTGGGTGGCGGGCACCGAGGTGGGCACTTGATGGAATGAGCACTGGGGGTTATTCTGTATGTTGACAAATTGAACACCAATAAAAAATAAATTTATTAAAAAAAATTCCCATGGAAAAAGAAAAAAGAATCCCAAGTTAGTTGTGGTTTCCCTTCAGGCAAATGTGACACCAGCAGTCCTTGTGGGGAGCTCTAAAAGGCACTCGGGTAAGAGAAATCTCTGCTATAAATATTACAAATGTGGCTGCCATGGGCCTACTAACTTGGTGTTGCAAAACTGAAATGACTAGATGCTAGTTAGTGTCTTGAATCACATTTAAGGCTTTAAAAAGATGTCACAGAAACATTCTTGGCTAGACACCCTTAAGGAAATAGGTAAATTTCTCTCATGGCTCAAGATAAATCCTGCAGTGGGGTAGAAATAGAATGCCTATAGACTGCAGGGCAGGTCTCAACATTTCTATTGCCTAACTATTGGTTTACTGGGAAGTGGGGCTGGGGAATCCATCTAAAAACCTCCCAGGCATGGTTCTCTTTTTATTGAAACACTCAGCCTGCTTGTTCTCATGGAATGCATGAAAATAGTGAGAAAAATATGAGAATGCACAGCATACACCACAAAATAATCTTTTAATCAATATGAGAAACGTTGAAAGAGAAGATAGGAAGGATCATTCTTTCTATAATTTGAAACCCATTATGTTTGGGATCAGGATGAAATCAAGGTCACTACTGAAGTTTCAGACAATCTTTTTTAATTCAGGTCAACAACTATTCATTGACCATTCACTGTATGTTTGGGTACGGAGTGATAAACAAAGGAAGAGATGCTGCCTTCAAAAACCTTATATTCTATAGGTCTCAAAAAACACAATCCCCATCCCCCCCAAAAAAGAAGCCCCACGAAAACCCACACAAACTAAACAAGCAAGCACCAAAATCTTTGCAAGCATAGCATCTACAATACAGGGGTACATGACATATAGTAAGTGGCATTTTGTGGGCCATTTACTCATAGCTACAGAGAATATAAGAGTTTTAAAGACTAGGCAGCTGGGAAGATAATACTGAAGATGACATTTCTATTGTATTTTAAAGGAAGCCTAATATTTTAACAAAACTGTGGAGGGAGAGTCCTTCACCAGGGAGGTCACTGGGCTTAGCTGGATTGCAGGATCAGTGTGCGAGAGATACGTCAGTTGGTATCACGTTAGGAATTTGGACTTCATGGGCACAGAGTGAACAGTCAACATGTTTGAGCAGGGGAGTGACATAATCCTAGTGGTAATTGAGCAAGTCTGATCTGATGGAGCCAGGCAGGAAGGATTGCATCAGGAAGGGTCTGGAGGCTGGAGGTCAGGCAGAAGGCTGCTGTGAGAGGCTGGATGGGAAGTGATCCGGTCCAGAGCCGGGGTTTCATCCAAGGACCCGGAGAAGACAAAATTATAGTCAAGTTTTATAGCTTAGAAACTCATATTTACAAATGAAAAACAAATTAAGATTAGTAGAAAAAGTATTTGAGTTCCAGATAGAAAGCATTTAAGTAGCTTTGCTAGAATTTGAGGGGACAAACTAGCTGCTTCAATCATTGCTGTAAGGATACCATGCTGTCAGGGTAACTGTGAGAACCATCACATACCCAATATTTCTATTGTTCAACTAGTTCCTTTGTGACAGCTTCTAGGGATAGCATAAACTAAAACTACATACATACTATTTAGTGACATGTATGCATGTTTAAGTATTTTTGTGTGTGTGCTCATTCATTAATTTCCAGGTGAAAAGGAACTTTTTTAGTTTGAAAATGGCGGTTGGTGTTCATCAAGGTTGGAGCTTAAAGGGGAATTATGAACTACTATTTGAAATATTGTTTTTTTTTCCCTAGAGGACAACTTCTTATTCTGGAAGAAAAAGATTTAAAAAACCTTAATGACAAATTATGTGGCAGCTGGAGTTTAGCAAGTTGTTCTTCTGTAATTCCTGCCACGCGACAGTCTTGTTACCTGCTACCAATGTGACACCCACGCAGTAAGAGCTTTGGTTAAGTCCCCCAGAGAAAGGAAGAGAAATTGGAAAAGTGAGGTTTGACATATTGGCTTTAATTTGGGATAATAATGGGTATTCAGTGTGGAAAAGCAAACTTGGAATTTCGAAAGGTATAGGAGGGAGAGGTAAGGCATCTGGTACAGGCTACTCCAACACATATCATTCCTTATTCATTGGTGTTACTTCCCCCCTCTTTCTTCTACAAAGAACTATAAATAAGAGAAAAATAAAAGAATTGATAACAAGGGCTTGGCTCCTTGGTCATGACCCATTGTGGGAGCATATGCTCCATATAATATTTATGAGGGATAATCTTTATAATTGGTAGGAAAATGGTCTTGGGTGCTGCTACAGATAAGCAAGTGCATGTAATTATGGATCTGCTTCCCTAAGCAATGATCATTTTACAGGTAATGGTCCTTTCTGTAATCTAAGATCTTTAACCCTTTAATATGACTCTGTCAAAGAAATCACAGACTTCGGAGCCTTCAGCTCTCCAAGAGGTGGTCTTGAATCATTCATTTAACTATGGTTCTCCTGTTGCACTGTCTTTTCCAGAAGACCTCTTGTTTATACTATTTGCTTAATTTCTCTCTCTTCCCATTAGTTATTAGAGTTCACAATTATATATCCGGTTACCTAGCCCCAACCCCTTCTTTGAGCTTCAGATTCCTGTATCCAACTGCCAAGTCAATTTTTCTACCTGAGTATTTGTGAATTGCCTCAGATTTATCTTGGCTGAAACAAAAATGCTTCTTCCTCAGCCAACCTGTGTCTCCTCCATGACTTTCCATTGCCAGGTTTCTCGGCTGGAAACCCAGGAGCCATCCTTGGCTCTGCTCTCTGCCTCACACACCTTGGGCTGTCCACCGGAAGTCTCTTGCCACCTCTACCGCTCCAACATGCCCTGGGTCTATCTGTGTCGCTCCCTCTCCCGGTTACCGTCCTAGCCCAGTCAATCCTGTCTTTGCATCGGCCTCTCACTTGCCTCCTTGACAGCACGATACTTTAAAAAGATAAATCTGGTTGAATCATTTCCCTCCGGTGGTTTCTCGCTGCAGTTAGGAAGAACTCCAAGCCCCATACCTGGCCTGCCAAGACCCTATGGTACCTGGCAGGCTCTGACACTTTCTCCTCCATTTACTTCATGGGTCAGTCCAAATAGGCTCCTTCTAGACTCGCAGAAACAGAGCCTTTGCAAGCATCTGCCTAGAACTCTTCCCCTGCATCTAGTCTTATTTGCCCCGAGAGCTCCAGGACCACAAAGGGGACTAAACTGGGTGGACACTCTATAAATACTTGTTGGCTGAAGGACATCGTTAGCCTGATGGAAGTCACATATCATAGTCAAGAGTCATCAAGACCAAGGCAAATACAGATCACCCAGCATCACAATGGTGGGAGAAAAGTGTAGAAAACAAGGTCAAGACTATTTATCCACAAGGTTTTTGTATATAAAATAGGAATATATCATATTCCAGACCTGGCATTATCACTAAGGAACTATATAATACTCTTCACAACTCTTTTATGACAATGCTAAAATATTCCTAAAGATAAGAAGAAGTAATGTTTGAGAGTACATTCCAAGTGCTTTCATGCCTTGATTTTTGCATGAATAACTCATAATAGCCAGTTTTTAATGTATTTGAATATGAGAATTTGTGAATTTGAATGTGGAAAAATTGCAGGGGCTTTGCAAATGAGAAAATATAACTATCAGTCTGATTTTGTAACATATGCCATGCTGGGGGTGCATACCAGACCACTGCCTAAATCAAGCCCCAAATCAAATACATTTTTAAATGAAATGAAACACATACAAAATATTAGCTTCACTATTGGACAATAAATAATAATATAATTAATCCTCCACCTTAGGCCATCTCTTCATCACGAGCACAATTATCTCCTCTTTCATAAAGGGCTGACGATGGGATCCCTGGGTGGCGCAGTGGTTTGGCACCTGCCTTTGGCCCAGGGCACGATCCTGGAGACCTGGGATTGAATCCCACGTCGGGCTCCCGGTGCATGGAGCCTGCTTCTCCCTCTGCCTATGTCTTTGCCTCTCTTTCTCTCTCTGTGTGACTATCATAAATAAATAAATAAAAATTAAAAAAAAATAAAGGGCTGACGATTGACTTTGTCCATGGTTGAAGGCCAATTACCAAGAAGCAAGCCTGTTTATTATATCATTCAATTCATCATTATCTCTTGCCCATTTAAAAACACATAGAAAAAACTTTTCTAAAGAAACCTTTTAGGTTTTCTTCCCTCAGGATTGCTGTTAATAAGTACATCAAAACAAAGAAGATTTGAGCTATTTTAAAATATGCAACCCATAGTAATGAATTAATTACCATATAATACTTAAAGCTTTGATTATTCGTACATGAGAGCTTCTATTATTAATGATTGCTTATGAAATTAATCTTTCTAATTTCCATTATGATTCAAATTAACTTGATTAGTTGGTCTCATGATTCACATTTCTATCAACTTCTACTTTTAATTTCTGGAGCATGAAATGACATAAAATGTCTTTGGGGAAAAGAACTTAAAATTAAGATTTTTCTTTGATGTATGAAGTGAAATGAATGAGATGAATAGTAATTAAACTTTGTTTTCATTCACACACTGTCCTCTGGTGTTTAAATCTCCACATTGCATGTTAAAATGGAAGCCCAAAATCAAATGCAAAAAGTTAGTTGCTTCATACATGTAAAAGAACGAAACTGGACCACTTCCTCATACCATACACACACAAAAAATTTAAAAATGAATGAAAGATCTAAATGTGAGACAAGAAACCATCAAAATCTGAGAGGGGAGCATAGCCAGTAACCTCTTTGACATAGGCCACAGCAACTTCTTACTAGATATGTCTCCTGAGGCAAGGGAAACAAAAGCAAAAATAAACTATTGGGACTTTATTGGGACGCCTGGGTGGCTCAGTGGTTTAGTGCCTGATCTTGGCTCAGGGCGAGACCTCGGAGTCTTGGGATCGAGTCCCACGTTGGGCTCCCTGCATGGAGCCTGCTTCTCCCTCTGCCTGTGTCTCTGCCTCTCTCTCTGTTTCTCTCATGAATAAATAAATTCTTAAAAAAAAAACAACTATTGGGACTTTATCAAAATAAAAAGCTTTCACACAACAAAGGAAACAATCAACAAAACTAAAAGCCAACCTAGGGGATGGGAGAAGATATCTGCAAATGACATATCTGATAAAGGGTCAGTATCCAAAACATACAAAGGACTTATCAAACTCAACACCCAAAAAACAAATAATCTGGTT
Organism: Nyctereutes procyonoides; assembly: GCF_905146905.1. Taxonomy (NCBI): domain Eukaryota; kingdom Metazoa; phylum Chordata; class Mammalia; order Carnivora; family Canidae; genus Nyctereutes; species Nyctereutes procyonoides. The sequence continues at coordinate 2,047,816 of NW_026575132.1, forward strand.
AAAAATGGACAGAAGACATGAGCAGACATTTTTCTAAGGAAAAACAGATGGCTAACAGACACATGAAAAGATGCTCAACATCACTGGCCACAGGGAAATAAAAATCAAAACTACAATAATATACCATCTCATAAACGTCTCAAAATTGACAACTCAGGAAACAAGCAGTGTTGGCGAGGATGCAGAGAAAGGGGAGCCATCCTACATGGTTGGCGGGAATGCAAACTGGTGCAGGCACTTGGGAAAACAGTGTGAGGGTCCTTAACTACAACTACTCTACCATCCAGCAATTGCACCACCAGATAATTTACCCAAACGCCACAAATTTACTGATTTGAGGGGATTTATGCACCCTGGTGTTTATAGCAGCAGTTATAGCAATAATTATCAATAATAGCCAAAATAAGGAAAGAGCCCAAATGTCCATTTACTGATAATGGAAGAAGAAGATGTGGTGTGTGTATATATATATATATGTAATGGAGTATTATCCATAAAAAGAATAAAATCTTGCCATTTGTGAGGGTGTGGCTGTAGCTAGAAGACATTATGCTAAGTGAAATAAGTCAGAGAAAGACAAATACAATATGATTTCACCCATATGTGGAATTCAAGAAACAAAACAAATGACATGGGGGAGGGGGAAGAGGCCAACCAAGCAACAGACTCTTTAACTACAGACAACAAACCGAAGGTTACTGGAAGTGAGGTGGGGGTGGAGGTGGCTTAAATGGGTGATGGGGATTGAGGAGGGCACTGTCGGGATGAGCACTGGGTGTTGTATGTATGTGATGAGTCTTAAATTCTACAACTGAAACTAATATTACACTGTGTGTTAACTGACTATAATTTATTTTATTTTTTTATTCTATCTTTTTTTTTAACTGACTAATTTAAATAAAAATTTGGAGGAACAAAAATAAAATTTGTTCAGTTGAAAAAAAAAGTTGCTTCTCGAGTTGCAAAAGTACATTTATCTTTATGTTTGGTCTAATAATTATCTGCCTTGTTGAGACTGTGGCTAAATGGATAAAAAGTTCAAATGAAAGCTAAGTGCTTTCACATAACACAGACTAATGGCTTACAGAACACATATTTGTGTTGACAGGATGCAGACTATCTTTTTAAAAGTGCACATGGAGATTTCTTTTAAAGTAAAATTACTTAGTACGAAACAGTCCCTTCATTTCCCCTAGATTTTTTCCTTAAGGCTCTAGTGTTTCCACCAGGGATTTTGACAAAGGAGAATTGAGTGATGATCTAGTGCAGGCATGAGGAGCAGTCAGGCCCTCAATCAGGGCTTTGTGTTTATTTAGGAATCATGTAATCTTAACAAATATACCCCAGTTGCTTTAATGGAACATTTTTTTTTCTCCCAATCTGCTTTCTTTTGATTTGACCTGAAGTCAGAGTTAAAACTTTTTAAATGCTATCTCTTTGTTTCAGTTGAATTATCTTTTGGATTGGAGACTAGATTTGGGGATTTAGATTTTTTATTGTTTGTTTATTTATTTATTTATTTAGATAAATCTCTTCCTCACTTTCTTCTAAATGGTGACTGGAATCATGCTGCTTTTTCAAACATCACTAATCTAATTCTACTTGTTTGGTAGAGTTGATTGAGGAAATTCGGTGAGGTCCATGACCAGGAAATGGGAAATGATAAATGTCGGTCTGAGGAAATTTATAATTTTCTTATAATATGTTCACTAAAGGTAAGTCATTCTGAGTCATTAGCACGGTGCCACCTGGGAAAATCTGCTTTTGGGGGTGGTAAGTTTTTATATGTAAATATATTCCTCTGAAGCCAGGAGGACACTTCTCAGACATATTAGTGGGAGCATTCCTTCTTTGGGAGTGAGGGGGATCTCGTAAGTGACTATTGACACTAAAAGTGTGACCCAGAACAACCTTTCATAAATTCCACACTGCAGGGTGCTGATGTGCAACACCCAGCAAAACTCCATCTCTATGTGATCTCCAAAATATGGAACGTTTCCTCTTCGGGGGATTTATGCCCTGGAGAATATGATAAGCATTCGTGTGATGCTATTTCTTGAAGGAACATAAAGGATGTATACACTGAAAAATGTATCTGGGATGTTCCATTTTTGAAGGTTTATAAGGGCAGGGAGCATGCTTAGTCTAGCTTACTACTGAATCCCCAATATCTAGCAAAAGGACTGGTATGTAATCAACATTCAAAAAATATTTGTTGGAGAAATGAATGAATAAACGTTGGCATGATAAACTCCCAAGCTTCCAAATTATTAATAATTTTATTTTTTCCAAATTATTAATAATTTTAACAATAAATTTAGTGATAGGTATTTTTAACATTCTACTGTTGATATCTATCTATCTCCTATCCATCCGTCCATCCATCCATCATCCATCCATCTATTGTACATCTACGCTATCTATATCTTTTGCGTAGAAAAAGATTACTTAGAAATCTTCTTTGTGAAGAACTTATATAAGTAAAATCTTTTTTTAAAACAGGTGAATTTTATGGCATGTAAATTATATCTCAATAAAGCTAGTGTTTTTCTTTCTTTATTTATTTTGAAAGATTTTACTTACTTATTCATGAGAGACACACAGAGAGAGGCAGAGACACAGGCAGAGGGAGAAGCAGGCTCTCTACGGGGACACTTATGTGGGACTCGATCCCAGGACCCCAGAATCATGGCCTGAGCCGAAGGCAGACGCTCAACCACAAAGCCACCCGGGGGCCTCAAAATTCACCCTTTTAAAGCATAAAATCCCGCAGTTTTTGGTAGCTTCACCAGGCTGTGCAGCCATCACCACTATTTAATGTGAAGATGATTTTGCCATCTCCAGAAGCAGCCCCGCACCCACTAGCATCCACCCAGCTTCTGGCAACTAGTTACCTACTTTCCGTTACTACGGATGTGCTGCTGTGGACATTTCATACAAATGGAATGATACGATATGTGGGGTTTTTAAAATTTTGTTCTTTTTGGTCTGGCTACCTTCACCTAGCATACCATGTTCAAGGCTGATCCGCAGGGTGGCATGAGCTGGTCCTTCTGTCCTTTTCATTGCTTCTCATTGTAGGATACACTGCATTTTGTTTATCATACATTCTTCAGTAGACAGACATTTGTGTCATTTCTGCTTTTTTGGCCATTATGGATAATGCTGCTTTGAACCTTTCATGTACGAGTTCTGGTGAGGACACGTGTTCTCCTGTCTCTGGAGTAAATACCCAGAAGTGAGATTGCTGGCTAATGCGGTTACCATGTTCTGCTTGCTGAGGAACTACCAGACTCTTTCCCAAAAATGCACCTTTGGGCGATCCCATCAGCAGCGTGTGGGGGCCCCGCGTCCTCTGCAGCCTGTCCACCACTTGCTGCTCTTTCTCATTTTAGTCATCCTGGTGGGCGTGAGGTAGTAGTATCCAGTTGTGGTTTTAATTTACATTTCTCTAATGATTAATGATGTAAAGCATCTTTTCATGTAGTTTTTGGACATTTATATGTCTTCTTTGGAGAAACATCTATTAAGTTCTTTGTCCATTTTTTTCAGTTGGGTCGACTGGTTTTTTTACCGTTGAGTGCAAGCATCTTTCATGTACTATGAACACAAACCCCTTATAGGATATATGATGTACAAATATTTTTTTCATTTTATTTATTTTTACATTTTAAGTGAATTTTTATATATATGATGTGAAAAAAATGTGGGCTAACCAATGGAATTCTTTTTTTTTTTTGAAACTTTAAGAAGACCATCCTTTTCAGTACACATGATCTTTCTTCGGGTACCGAGTAGGCTGCAAAGCCCAAGTTATTCGGTGTCTGGGACCTGTTTCTCTGGTGTATTGATTAGAAAGGTAGCCTGTCGTTTCGGGTGACTTCAGTAGATTGATAATCCTGTCCACCACGTGTCGGCTATTTGAGAGAAAATGTGTTCCCGGATTATTGTCGGTGGAGTGATAACCTGATTACCTATATGTTGATCACATAGAACATATTGTGCTTAACTTTTGCTCATGGTAAGAGTTTGTTTATTGAAATACATAGCTTTGCCTCAACTGAAAGTCATGACCCAGAAAATACGTATCAGGAGCCCTTTAATTTTAGGATCTTAGAAGGCAATTTTTTGCAAAGGTCAACTCAAGTCTGTGGCTGTTAGGGATCTAACAGGACAACATCTACCCTGGCATTTACGGAAATGTGCCTGGTGTGACTGGGTGACACACTGACTCCGGAGGATAACGTGGGGCTGTATAATTAGCTGGCGAGGGCTTTCAAGTGGGGCCTTCCCAAGCCCCCTCCCTGGTGGCAAAGAGGAGCCTGTGTTCCTTTAATTGCTCCCTGGGTTACAATCTAAAGAGCTGGAAGCTGACAGTTCGCCATAGAAGATATTCATTTGGCAACTGAGCTTTCCCAAGTCAACCAAGCATAAGGTCACTCATTCTAAGACGGAAAAAAGGGACATTTTAAAAATAAAATCTTCTGGAGGAGGCTGGGTAAAGATCAGGGACCAAATTAGCATATTTTCTAATTACTATGCATGACTGATTTACGTACCCATTGGCATGGGTGGTTTTCTCGTAAGGCCTAAGAATCATTGAGAAGAATAGGAATAAAATAAGATTCTTAAACTTATGACAAGATTTGCATCATTATGATTTTGTGCTCCAGTATCCGTATTTCTGTTCTCATGTAAAAAATCATGTTGTCGCCTCTTACCTAAGTAGGTATAAATGGGTATTCAAAACAGAGGCACACAACATAATACATGGTTCAGGAAACAGGAGCTCAAAACTACAGTTTTGATGGATTGTCGCTCCATCTGGTTAGAGACAACCAATTAATGATTAACTGAACTAAGGATCAAAATGGGATTATATCTAGAAAATTCTCAATCGTCCTTTCAATTATTCACTTGGTTAAAAAAAAAAAAAACAGTTGGTTTATGTGTAGATCTGCCATAAAACTAATGGAGCTTAGGCCTGACAGTCTTTCCTTTGCCACAGCCCTATTGAGGCCCTTTCCCAACGTCATTTTTGTAAATTTATATTCTTTGCTTTAAAAGGAATCTTTCAAAACACTTAAGTTTCAGGTATCACAAATCTGAATTCACCTTGTCTGAGTTATGCTTCCTCTCTTTTTTATAGGGCGTTTTTTTTATAAGTTTATTTTTTACTGGTGTTCAATTTGCCAACATATAGAATAACACCCAGTGCTCATCCCGTCAAGTACATTTCTTAAATTGTGAAAACAAGTGGCTAGATGCAGAGGATTTCTCTAATGAATTATTTCCTCAAGTTATATGAAGAGATGTCAAAGGAGGAAACCCGAGAGACTTGCGTCTTAAAACATTGTCTCTATTTATCCACTGACTTTTATTTTTTTTTTTGGGTCAAACCCACTGTGCATCACCAAGTCAGGAGCTGAGATCTGATAAGCGACTAGGAAGTTTTACTCTGTTCTTGACTTAGTAGGATTCACGGGGAAGCCAGTTCTACTTTGCTTGGTGGCTCCGCAGGCCCTGCTGTATGGGGCAGCTGGATTTGGCTTATTTGAGTGCCGCGTCCTGTCTGCGTTCCAGTTTCTATACGAAGAAAACAAGAATGAACGGCTATCCTAATTCAGAGTTTTCAAGTGAAGTCCAATAAAACATTTGAAAATTAAGAGGCTTCTGTGCAAGCTCTGCGAGGGCGGGATTGTATCTGTATTCTTTACCTTCTTGCCCCCAGATTTAGTGCAGAGCCTGGTATAGTAGCAGGTCAGTGAATATTTGTGGCAGGAATAATTACAGGAGTAGGATTTGATTATGCTGGTCATTCTCACGCACGAGTTCAGGTACCACTAGCTACTTTAATAATAATTCCCCCCGTCACAATGGCATGACACAAAATAAGTTCTTTTTTTTTTAAGAGTTTATTTATTTATTCCTGAGAGACACACAGAGAGAGGCAGAGACACAGGCAGAGGGAGAAGCAGGCTCCCTGCAGGGACCCCGATGTGGGACTTGATCCCAGGACCCCGGGGTCACGCCCTGAGCCAGAGGCAGATGTTCAGCCCCTGAGTCACCCAGGGGCCCCATAAGTTTATTTCTCGCTTCTAGAAAGATCAATGGTGAGAGGAAGGAGGATAAAGGGAGGAATCCTCAAGGGGTCCTGAGCATCATCAGGACCCTGTCTACACGGGCACAGAGGGGCTCCTGCTGGGGACCCTGTCTATACCAGCATAGGGCTGGCTGTGGCTCGTCTCCCTACCCCTGTCCTCTGTCCCCCCATCCCCTGTCCCCTGTCTCCCCTCGCCCCCCATCCCCTGTCCCTCCCATCCCCTGTCCTCCCATCTCCTGTCCCCCCGTCCTTCGCATCCCCCATCCCCCGTCCCCTGTCCCCCATCCTGTCTCCCACCCTCTGTCCCCCATCCCCTATCCCCTGTCCCCCATCTCTCCCATCCCCATCCACTGTCCCCCCATCCCCTGGCCCCCCATTCCCTTTCCCCATTCCCCATCCCCTGTCCCCTGTCTCCCCATCCCCTGTCCCTCCCATCCTCCCATCCCTCGTCCTCCCCATTCCCCATCCCCGTCCACCATCCCCCATCCCCTCATCCCCCGTCCCTCATCTCTTCCATCCCCCATCCCCCCATCTCCCGCCCCCCGGGATAGGCCTGCCGCCGGTGGTCCCCTCCCCGCCTCCACCCCGGCCTGGACGCCGTGCACCTGCCACAGCGAAGACCACCAGTCTGGAACCCGCCGAGAGCCCGGCACCCCGGAGTCCTCCCGGGTCGGGCGGCCCTTCCTCACCTGCGCTTTTCCTTAGGCTTTCCCAGTCTCTGGCACGGCATTAAAGGACGGTCACTGGGATGTGCAGCCCTAGCCCCTGCCTGCGGGGGTTCCCGGGCTTGGTTCTGGGCCCTGATGACCCGGTCCCCAAACTCACTGGGTCCCCTGGCACCCCGAGAACCCAGGGTCCTTATGGAGCCCACCGAGGCATGGAGGGCACCGGGTGCCAGTGATGCCCTCACTTGTAGGGACCTAGATTCCCCGCACCCCAAATGGGTGCTAGAGACCGAGCGACTGGTCCCCGACATCGTCAGGGAGAGGGAGAGGCAAGCGACGGTAGGACTTGCGGAACACCCAGGCCGGCTCTGGGACAAGACGACAACAGCACGTACTGTGGCTTTTAGTCAAGACTGATGAAGACGCCGACATATTTTGAGCACGTGTATATAGAGGATTTGCTTGCTCATCAAGTGCACAACCAGCAAGGACCGAGTACGTCCTCGGCCACCAGCAGCGTGCAGGCCGCAGGCGGGTGGAGGCTGAGTCAGCGCCCCAGGGGAAGGAGGTCCCGCCTGGGAGGCCCCCAGTTTGACCATCTGGGGAGGATGCTCACCACATGCGGCCTCAGGAGTGGCTTCCATGAAGTCCCCTTGGATTGTCCCAGGTGACTCGGCCTCCTGAAAACCAGGAGACCCCTTGTCTGGTGGCTGCTCTCAGAAGCAGAGATGCGGGAGGAGCTGGAAGTGCAAACGTCTTGTTGGGTGACAGTGTCTGCGGAAGGAGAGGGGAGGAGGGCCGCTTGGACGGTGCGGATCTGACCCGGGAGCGGCAGCCCGAGCAGGGCAGGAGCCCTGGAGCTGGGGCCGCGCCTGGAGGCTAGGCCGCAGGGCTGGGCCGCCCGCAGATTCTCCAGGGCACAGCAGGCTGCTTTATATTTTCCCAGGAAACATAGAAACATCTGGCAGACATTCCACAAACCACTACTGTCGCCTGGTTTGGACCTAAGGGTCTAAAAAAAGGGAAAGGGAACTGGAAGGCAATTTCTGGTGGCTTCAGGAAGTGCCGTCAAATGCCTGCTGGGACAGAAAGGGTGCCACGAAGTGAGAAGGCGTGAGGGCTCCCGGGCGAGGTCCTGGTATCTGGGGACGCTGGAGGACAGTGTGGCCACGGCGTCCCCTCACTCAGGCGGAGACCAGGGCGGCCGCCTGAGAAAAGTGTGACCTCCATCCGAGGGTGGTGGTCCCTAGGGAGGCAGCAGCTGGAGGCTCTGCACGGTGACCGCAGCTGAGCACGTTGGCCACAAGTGAAAAGAAAGTCCTCTCTTGAAGGCGGATCTGAGGCGTGCCCCTCTGCACCTGCCCCAGGTGGGTCTGGGCTCGGGGGTGACTGCACCCACGACTTGCTTGCCTTGGCTTCCGTCTCTCTGGTGGTGGATGAGCGTCCTCCATCGGATAGAGAAGGGGAGTTTGGGCAGACAGAGCCCCTCTCTTTGGCCTCTCCTGGAAACTTCCTGATTGGCGTGGCTTGGGTTGTGGAGCGTCCTGGGCCGGCCACCGTGACCAGGGAATGGTTAGTTGGGCCACCGTGACCGGGGGCTGGTTGGTTGGGCCTCGTCGCGGGCCGCAGGGTCCTTCCCCCACCTGCCTCTTCGACACCGTTCAGTGTCTGCTCCACCATCCTTCCCATAGGGACCCACAAGCAGCCTCCTTCTGCCACCCTCCCTCACCGCCTCCCTGGCTCTCATCACTGTGGCTCTCATCACCTCCTGTACTTGGAGCTCTGGGCGCCGACCGTGCGGTCTCCCCACGAATGTGAGCTGCACGTGGCCAGGGCTTGCCCGCCTCACCTCACACAGTCCAGGAGCACTGCTGGAGCAAGGTGCCGGGACCCGGGTCTGGGTGCAGGGGAACCACGGTCCCGGGCCACACAGAAGGAACCAACCGGAATAGTCTCCTGCATGGGCCTGGGCTGCGGAGAGCAGCTCTCAACGGGAGTGGAGATGTTGAGACAGGAAGGAGCGCTGGCCCGCCGGCTGCACCTGCGGAGGCAGGGTCGTGCGTGTGCTCTGGGTCCGGCCAACTGCGGCCTGATGGCCTGATGGCAGCGGCGCGTGATCCGGACAACCACTAGAGCTGCCACCGGTGGTTCCAGACGGGGTCGCGCAGAGCCAGGGGCGTCCCGTGGGTCACGTACCTGCGGTCCCCGGAGAGCCCAGTTGACAGCTCATTTCCATCTCGCAAACGTGTTATGCGGGTCTTGGTGTGACGGTTAAGTCACTAGGCCCAGGCTGCTGAACAAGCTGCTGGACGTCAAGCCTTGCACCCCACTTGTGAACTGCTTCTCCTCCAGATGATAAAAGGCAATTTCAGTAGCACTTGACTTAATTGCGTGGCGCGCAGACAAGGACCCCGGGACCGCATGCAGAGCTCCGCAGCCCGCCGCGGCTGCTCCGCAGGACGCACGTCTCTCCCGATCAGTCCCCTGCCTGAGTCAGCCACGACTCCTCAACTTGAAGGTGGCTGGATCCTCCACACGGTAAATAAGATTTGTGGGACTTCGTCTTTCAAAGGACTGAGAGAAATTGTTAGACACCCGAGCAGTTGAGCTCTGGTTTGGAAAATGTGCCAGATGTCTCGTCTGGCCTGTCTGTCCTCGTGTTTTCCTCTCTCCTGCTTACGGAGCCCTGTTTATTCAGGCTTGCCTCTGCACCCTGGTCCCAAGCTTCCAGATCTTTCAAGAGGTCACCCTGAAAAAACCAATAGGCTTGCCTACTTGATCACCAGCCTGGCCAGAGAAGACTGCCTCCCTTCCTCCTTTGGAGAGCCGGGCTCTGATAAGAAGCGCCCCAGGCCCGCATCACGTCCACTTGGCCCCCAACCTAGCGCTCCCTCCCGGAAGCCTCAACCCCTCCTCTACCCCCTTCCTCACCCGCAAAGGAAGACGGGAGGCAGGGAGGCTCCTACCTCACCGGGCTCGGGCTCCCATCCCCAGCTCTGGGCACTGGCACAAGTTTCTCGGGAGGCTGCGGGGGCAACCGGAGCCTCCCCTCTGGGAGGGGACGAAACTGGCTTCTCTGTCTCCTGGGGGCACGTCCCGTCTTCCCCCCACGAGGTGCCCGTGATCAATACAGAACAGGCGGAGGGCCCTGAGCGCGGCCGGCGATCCCAGGGCCTGCTCTCGGTTAACTCAAGCCAGGGAGCCTCCTGCCGCCTGTGGAAACAAAGATCTATTTTGATCTGGAGGATGGACAGCAGCGGACGTGCCTGGTTTATGTAGCTCAGGGCCACGGGGGGCCCGGCCGCCGGTCACCGAGGCTCTGGGCCAGGAAATCGCCTCTGCTGCGGATGGGCAGGGCCCGGCTTGCGACCTCCGTGTGCTCTCACTTGAACGAGAGGCTAATTAACATAAAAATTAATTTTATGTGGCTATCAACCAGTCCAGAGTTTATATGCTATAAAAGAATTATAGTAATTAGTGCATCTAGCCAGGAGAACAATACAAATACGCAGTGACATGTGTGATTTCCAGCCGTGCCTTTGCTACCTGGGCAATGCTCCTTCAGAGTAGCTGCTTCTCAAGAACATGGTTTTTAATAGCTTTGACTTGACATTTATATCTTGAGCAAAACTGAAATGGGCAGCTGAAGACTAATTATGCTAAATATTCCAACAAGCATAATCACCAGTGCTTTGGCAGGGGGCACCCAAAGCAAAATCTCAGTATGCCTTTTTCTTTTCTGTTTTTTTTTTTTTCCTCTTTTCCTCTCTAAAATTATTTTAGAACTTTTTTATCCCCCAGCTCTTTATATTTTAGGCTCATTTAATAGAAGCTCATGGCCCTATCCTAATGATTTTTTTTTTTTGCATAATCTACACGGCAGTAGCCTAGAAACATTTTTATTTTAGCATCATTTTAAGTTTTGGTGTCTGTTCTGTTAGATTCTTTTTATTCAGAGAATAAAGAGATCACAGAAACAGTAAAACCTTGGCCTGAGCTCTAGGTAGCCCTGGAAAGTTTTTTTCGAGCCAGACCTCCTGACTTATTTTAATTAAGGGTCAATATGCCACGTGCCACACAGGCCCTTGCTTGGTGGTGCAGTTAGCTGCAGAGGGGAGCACGAGGCCTTGCAGATTTGGTTTCTAGCAAGTCAACAGCAAAACTGAGAAGCGAGCTTTTCGCTGGCAAACGCTAATTATACTGAAAAATTCTCAACCTTATACACAGGAGAAAAGCAGATATATAAGCACTGCACAGTAATTTCCTGTGGATCACAGTTGGCAGCATTTGGCTGCACAAGTCAAGGACCTTATAGGCAAGATTATCTAGAAAATCCCTCCCTTCAGAAACCAAAATCCTTTAAGTCTTCAGTATTTAAATGCAGCTGTATTGCTGATTAGGTGTCAGAACTGGAGCACACTGAAGTGCCCTGTTTAGTGATTAAGTCGATGGGCCAGTTTTGCTTTTAGGTACTTCCATGGAGGAAAATTTTGCATACAAATTTGGAAACGACTGTCGTCTTTCTGGGTTAGGCAGGAACTGGGGGATGCAACACTTGTGGATGCCACAATAACCCTCATTCCGCCGCTGGCTTCTAACTTAATCTTGTAGCGAATCGTCTTTATCGCCAAGGGTATGGCATAGGCAGAGGGATGCCGCTCGCTAGGGCCAAACCATAGCCCGTTTTTCAGAGCTTTATTAATTAGTTGTATCCCCACTCTGTCTGCTATGGGGGAATCAGCTCTCAGAGAGGGCTTTCAACTCTGTACCAGGCGTTATGATGTCTGGCTACATGTGAGGGTTCCCTAGTGCAAATATGTATCTGGACTTTTTTTTTTTTGCTTGTGCATATAATTTTTTTAAATGATTTTATTTATTTATTTATTCACGAGAGACACAGAGAGAGAGGCAGAGACACAGGCAGAGGGAGAAGCAGGCTCCCTGCAGGAGCCCAATGGGGGACTTGATCCCGGGACCCTGGGGTCACGTCCTGGGCTGAAGGCAGATGCTCAACCACTGAGCCACCCAGACGTCCCTTGTGCATAGAATTTACTTAGTACCTAGTGATAAATGTGGGGTGTAATCTTAACATTTCCTACCATAGACAGAAATTCCTGTGAGTCTCCATGTAATTCTCCTTCCTTCAGAGGTCCCCAAGCACTGGTAGACTGGGCCTCCTCCGCCATCCCGCAGCACTGCAGGAGCTGAAGCCCTGGGACAAGTGTGAAGCGGCTGGACTGTCCCAGCCAACAGGGGCATTTGGAAGCCATCCCAGAACATGCTTCCATGACTCTGGAGACTCATATCAATTTGGAAGTTGCATTTCCCACTGAAAAGACTGAATAGAAGATGGGAAGGACAGGGGCACCTGGGAGGCTCAGTCCATTAAGCATCTGCCTTTGGGTTGGGTCATGATTCCGGGGTCCTGAGATCAAACCCTGCATTGGGGTCCCTGCTCCGTCAGGGGCCTGCTTCTCCCTCTCCCTCTCCCTTTCCCTCTCCCTCTCCCTCTGTATGTTCACTTGCTCTGTCTCTCTCTCTCTCTCTCTCTCTCTCTCTCTCTCTCTCTCAAATAAACAAATAAATACATCTTAAAAAAAAGAAAGAAAGAAAGAAAATGGGAAGAACCAAGAAAGAGACTAAAAAATCTAAGCTCTGAACCCCTAATACAGAAAAAGCCATACCAAGTGATAAGCAGCAGATGCTTATTAGAGGAAAGTGAATGCAGTGGGTAAAGACTATATATAAACTGAACTGTGAGCAGCTGCAGACACAGAGAATATTCCACAGTCAAGAGGGGTCTGATACAAGGAGATCATCACACGATACGTGCTGGGCCTTGACAGTGGCCTTGCTCTTAACATTTGTAGGTCCAGGGCAAGAGTACAACGGGAGACCCATATTCTATACGTCTGCATATTTTGAAGTTTACGAATTCATAAATAAAGTATGATGTAGCTCCCTACCTCGACCAGTGCAATTTCCTAAAGACATGGAAGGTTGGGGGCAAATCTAGACTTCTCATTTTCTTCAGGCCTATGACCTATCCCCTTTTCCTACCACTCAGGCTCTGTGTCACATAGCAAGGACCTCCTGTGGATACATGGCCAGCTGTGTGTCTAAGGTCCAGCCAGACCCCCAGCCAATAGTCATCCCGTGACCACCCCGCGGGCACCAGGATTCCATATACCATAAGCAAGTTCCCACCTTCGAGAGGACGGCCCAGGAAAGACGTATGTGCAGCCTGGAGTGGGCTCAGGGCTATTCCAGCAGGGAATTCCAGGGACCTGGGGTGCTCACAGACTGATCTAGAAGGAGCCTGGGCTCCAGCGTGCCCATGAGGAGGGCGAGGTGGGCTTCTCTCAAGTGCCAACCCCAAGCCAGGGCCTGCTGGCCCACGTCGAAGGCAGCCTAGGTACATACATAGAAGAGGATCTGTGCATCCTGGTGACGAAAGAACAGGAAAGTCTGGGCCACATCAGAGTAGGGACAGTTTCCTTAGTTACACTTGGTGTGATTTGAGCAATTTTTGGTGAGAGGAAAATGAAATTTCATGCATTAATAGTTCTCTAAGCTATGCTGTTTATAAATTGTTATACTTGGTTGTCCAGCAGCTACGTGCACATGGTTTCTCATCAGCTGTGTGGGTTTAATAATATACATTTAGTTTTACCTCCTTGACTCAAATGCTTATGTTCAAGTGGACTCCAGGGCCAATCATACTATATACATTCCCAGAGTGGGAAGACCAGATAATGAGCCTTTTTTCTTTTTTTTAAAGAGACTTTGAGGGTTTAATCCTACTTGGGTATGCTATAATCACTCATAATTCCATCAGGGGTACAAGAGTGGGACAGAGGGTAGAAATAATGAGCCAGAAATATTCCCATTTAACACATACTAGTTCTTTGCCAGGTTCCATGTGTACAATCTGCTTTTAGGCCCCCAGTAAACCTAAGAAGTGAGATATTTTTATATCCTCCCTATCACAAAGATTTGCAGCAACGCCACAAAGTTCACGTCCCCTGTTCTCTGATGCTAACACATTATTGTATTTTTGTTGTTGTTGTTAAGATTTCTCTCTCATGGAACAACGGGTCCATGTTTCTACTTGGTAGATCATAAGCGCTTCATAAACATCGTTAAACACACATCAGGGTCTCCGGCATTTGACATTAATTGTGCCCAGGCTTTGAAATCCTAAAGGGCAATATGTTATAAAGACTAAGAGAAGAGTTAATAGAGACTGAGGTACCCTAGGAGGCAGACACAAGACTTGGGCCTGTTAAAAAAATAAAATAAATAAATAAATAAATAAATAAATAAATAAATAATAAGACTTGGGCCTGTCAGTGAGGTCATCTCCAGGCCCTTGAGTAGTTTCGCACGTTGGGCTGAACCGAGCAGGATCTCCAGCGCTGTGTTTCCCATTTACAGTTGAACCCTCCCACGGGAGGAGCTGCTCGACACAGATGGACGTGGGCCCAGAGAGCAGACGAGTGTGTGGCGTCCAGCTCGGCGCTGAATGGCAGATAACAACGGGGTGGCAGCAAGGGACCCGAGCAGAAGTGATGTTGTAAGTTGACTCTGTGAGACCTTATCAAGGACAGAGGCTCTGGACTAAACTGTGGCCTTCAGCGATGGGACGTCCTCTGTCGGCAAAGGCATGATGAGCAGTGGCTTGCGTCCCAGTGCGTCTGGACATACACATTCGTCGCGGAGGTTTAAACCTTGGAAGTAAATGCAGCAGGTGGCACTGAAGTAGGACATAAGGGACCAAACTTCCTTTTCTCCATCTAGATCCGATTCCCAGCCGCTTCTCAGGGACCTTGCTGGCTGGAGCGTCTTCTCGGCTCTCCTGAGACCACATGATGCTCCCGAACCGCGAACCGCGCCACAGACGAAGCCTCTCTCCGCCCTATTTATTCCTCCCAGAAAGCACCAGGAGAATCCAAGCACCCCAGGTGCCTGCACCGGGGCTCACCCTCGGGCCTCTGTCAGCTGGGTTGATGTTTCCGTCTCTTCACTTACTCCCCACTTTGCCATAATTTCCCCAGGAACGATCGTGCCCCGGGGGGAACCCGAGGATTCACATGGTAAGAATTCAAGGTCTAGTATTAACACCGAATTGCAAAAAGCGGGGGATGCGTTTCTAGTTGATTTTTTTTTATTATTATTATCAAAACCAGCATGAGAGAAGTGAATTTTCTTTCCTGAATTGATACTGAAATCCGTTTTCTGTTTTTGCTCATTGTGGTCAAGGCGCCCGAGAAGACACAACTAAGCCACTTGTCCCCTTGGTGACACGGGGGCCGCGGTGGAGGCTGCAGGGCTGCTTGGGCCTTGACCGTGGTCTTAGGCCTTAGGGTGACTTCTGGTGAATTCCGGACATTCGCAGTGTGTCCCTCGTGGGATGTGGAGCAACTTGACACCCGGCAAATACTAACTGGGGGGGCTGCGCTCCAGGAAGTTCTCCTTAGGAGGTTGTACTTGGCTGCAGCCCCGCGGAGCAGTTTCTCCAGCCTTGCAAATAGATGGAAGCACTTGAGGGGGGCTGTGGGCTCCAGAGGGGCTGCAGGCTCTAAAGGGGCGCCCCGGGCTCTAAGGGGGGGTGCCCCGGGCTCTAAGGGGGGGTGCCACGGGCTCTACGGGGGGTCCTGCGGGCTCTAGGGAGTGCTGGGGGCTCTAGGGGGTGCCGCAGGCTCTAGGGGGTGCTGTGGGCTCTAAGGGGAATGCCTCGAGCTCTAAGGGGGATGCCGCGAGCCCTAGGGGGGTGCCAGGGGATCTAGGGGGTGGTTGTTCTTATTATAATAAAGAGGGTGTGATAGGCAGTGAGGTCTTAGGTCACTCCTCTGCCGTTGGGCTGGTTTTCCGGGCAGAGGAGTCGGGCCAGGCCTTGGCGCCCAGGCCGGTGGCCTCAGGGCAGTCCCGGCCCTGTGCATCCCCTCTGCCCGCCACACCGGGCACCTGCTGGCTTCTTGGCTCGGAGCCCGGCCTCGGGGGCCTCCTGAGGAGAAGCCCTCAACAGCACCCAAAATCCCACCGGCCCAGCAACCAACCCTTCTTTCTCTTCCCACAGCCAAGCAATAGCCCCCATCGTGGCTCCATTGTTTCCCTAGGACTTTTTTGAAGACTCAGCCAGGTTTGTAATCCTCTAATGTGTTCTTACAGCAGCTTAAGAAAAAGCTGGAAACCTTTTCCTTCCTCCATGTCCTTCGGGAGACCCAGCTCGCCGGACGACACGGTTCCTTCCTTTCCCTGCTCCTGCGTGGGCCCGGGACCAGAGGCGACGGCACCCCATGGGGACTTGTTCCATGTGCAGATCCTCTGGCCCCACCCCACACCGCGCGGGTCAGAAACTCTGGGGTGGGGCCCAGCCATCGGGTTGGAACGAGCCCTCCCGGTGAGTGTGATTGCAGAGCTCCCCAGCCTTCGGGAACCGGGGCTCCTGTGTGTAGGTGCAGACCTGTCTCTAGCACACTTCTCCGTGATTAGCCTCGGGAAGCTCTGGCAGCGACAGGCGCACAGTCAAGGACCATCGTGTCTGCCCAGAGCATCCATCCTTGCACTCAATCCTGAGCACTTCCCCGCCTGAGGTGGGAATCCCACCTGGAGGGACTCCGTCGGGCCACCAACTAAGCAGGCCTGGACTCTGCTTATTTCTGTCCTGACTTTTTGTCTTCCCTCAGCATCCCCCACCTCTGTCCCCCAAATCCCCTCCCTCAGTACGTTGGTCATCTCAAGACCAATCAAGTGGTGCATCAAGCCCGCCATAGTGACCTTTCTGGACTAACCTGATCAAATTTGTCCAGATGTTCTCTATGCACTGGGGACATGTTCTTTGCCCTGTGGGGAATTGTTCCAGTCAGTGCTAGAAATGTGGCTTCTCTTCCTCTGTTAGGAGGAAGGCCTCCTTCCTAGTTCCTCCTCTACGGGTAGTGGGACCTGCGTCCAACCTCTGATTGCCCCTTTGTGTGCTTTATACGTGTCCAAGATTGCAACCTCACCCGAAGAAAACCCTACTTTTCCCCAGCCCCCCTCCCTTGATTCTTCCCTTCCTCCAGAACACCTGCCCTGACAGGTAATCTGACCTGTATTTTTCCTCCCAACTTTCAATTTTGGAAAAGTTCAACCCCCTAGAAGAGTGGACAGAGTAGTACAACGAAAGCTTCTATACCCTTCCTCTAGACTCACATCTTGCCACATTTGCTTTATCTTCTCTGTTTCTCTCTCTCTCTACACACACACACACACACACGCTGTTTGTTTTTTTCCTAAATCATTTGAAAGACACCATGACACCTTACCCCTGAGCATTTCTGCTTGTATTTTCCAACAGAGACATTCTCCTACAGAACCACAGTACCATCATTATGTACTATGTCATATACACAATTATATTATATATGAGGTATATTTTAACTAATATATGGTCTCTAGTCACCTTACTTCAAATGTCCCAAAAGCTGTATCTTATCATGTCTCTTTGGTCTCTTTGAATCTGGAATAGTCCCTGTGACTTTTTTTCTTTTTAATTTAAAATCTTGTCTTCCATACCATGGAATGCCATTGTTTTGTGGACTATCGCACGATTGGAATTTGCCTGATTGTTTTCTCATGATTAATTCCAGGTGAAAGATTTTTTTTTTCTGATTGTTTTCTCATGATTAATTCCAGATCAAAGTGTTTTTTTTTGTTTTTGTTTTTGTTTGTTTTTTGTTTTTTGCCAAAATGCTGCATAAACAGTGTCATGCTTTTCTTATACCCAAATGTTGGTAAGTTCTGGTGAAATTCAGGTTATCCAAGGATAGGAATATATACTATAATCCCAGAATCATGGAGCAGAAAAGAGCCTCACAGTCTGATGCAACCTCTTCATGTTACAAATGAATACACCAAAGCATAAAGAAGTCAAAAGGCCTGGCCTGGGACACAGCTGGTGTTGCTGGTACACCATTTATTAAAGTCTCCTAAAATGTTAGCATTCACTTTCTTCCACGTTTCAGGACCCCAGTGCATGTGAGATTAATACTGGAGATATGGGGCAGTTGACATATTTATATAGATGCCAGAGTGTGTTATTGCCAAGCTTTTTCTATTCCCTGCTTTGAGGTCTAGCAAATCCCCCTAGTGACCTCTCTGAGAGATACTCAAGAAGCAATGAAAGCCTGTTTAACAGGAAAGATAATTTTTATGTAAGGACTGGCCTTCTACCAAGCTCCAGAAACACTTCTAGGTTAAGAGAAGCAGCAGCCCAATGCTTCCGAGCTATTTGTGTCGATTTAAAAAGCAGGTGTCTTTCCACTGACCTGTTTTCAGTGCTATAATCCCATTACCTTGGCACAATCCTCTGGAGTTTTGCTTTGTTTGGGAATTTTAAATTCCTTTATTTGCAACAGATCAAAAGCTATCTGGCACACATGCCCCATTTGGATGCAACTCTTCGGTGGGCCTTGCAGCCTTCCTGAACATAAACGTCTGCGGATTTCCCGGATAACTACTCATGGTCTGCCCACTGCCCCGATTTTAAATAGCAACCCTATTTACAAGCCTTCCAATTTTTCTCCCTAAGTGACTTTTCTAGTAACTTTGTTGATGAATAGCAAAACACGATATTCTGTGAGATTTTCCAGGTTGGTTTTACAGGTCGGTCGAGTGGGGACTCTCCAGCAGCCACTTCAGTTTGGGATTGTGTGGAGCTGTGCTGGTGCGCTGGCACGCTCGGGGCGGCGAGCTGCATCCCATAGCTCATCTCCACCACCACCTCTACACACGGGGCAGTGGGACGGGACCCCTGCTGAGAACCGTGAGGGGCAACCTGAGGGGCTCAGGGCAGAGGCTGGCAGGCCATGGTCCAAGGACCGCATCCGGCTGCCTCCTGTGTTTGTCCAAGTCTACCATAACAATCGTTTTTACATTTTTAGATGATTTGGGGGTTGAAAAAAATCAAAAGAAGAAAAATATTTCTTGACACATGACAATTATGTAAAACTCAAATTTTACTCTCCATAAATAAAGTATTATTGAAACACACCCGAGGCACATACGTGGCTCAGTTGGTTAAAGGTCGGCCTTTCTGCTTGGGTCATGATCTTGGGGTCCTAGGATCAAGCCCTGGGTCAGGCTCCCTGCTCAGTGGGAAGTCTGCTTCTCCCTCCCCACCCCCTCTCTCTCTTTCAAATAAATAAATAAAATTTTAAAAAGAAACACACCCATGATTACTTATTTATATATTGCCTATGGCTGCCTTTGTATTACCAAGCCGGAGTTGAGTAGTTGCAAGAGATATCATACAGCTCACAGAGCCTACACCGGAGACCATTCATTTATCAAATACCTATTAGGCATTTTTTTTCTATTAGGCATTTTTTTAATATTCCAGGCTCTCTGCTAGGCATTGAAATTTGAAAGATGTGAAAAAACAGTCTCTTTTCTTGAGGTGCTCAATCAGGTGAAACCAGGTAAAGAGAAAAATTACATGATGAGATAAGTGCTGTAGTAGAGATATATATATATATATAAATATATATATAAAGCCCCAGGAATAAAAGTAGGCAGCCTTTCTTGGGGGCCGCAGGGAATGGGACAGTCTTGATAGGCAAGCAGCTGACATTTAGCTGTTGGGATGGGGGTGAGGTGCCCAATATTCCTACTGCCTCACACGACCATGATGGCAAACTTTGTGGTCCTTCTTACCAATCTTCTTCCTTAGGCTTGTATGGTTGCATTCATCGTACAAATAGAATTTTCTATTCTCCTTATTTGTCACCTGCTGTGAGTGGGAGGCAGTATAGGGTTGGGTTGCATGCCAGGATTGACCCTGAGCTGACTGGGAAGTCACTTTACTT
The DNA here is from genome assembly GCF_905146905.1 of Nyctereutes procyonoides. NCBI lineage: Eukaryota > Metazoa > Chordata > Mammalia > Carnivora > Canidae > Nyctereutes > Nyctereutes procyonoides. The sequence goes on from NW_026575132.1 coordinate 2,067,432, forward strand.
CTCTAAACCTTAATTTCCTCATCTGTGAAATGAGGGGATGTCTCACTGCCAACAGCACTGACTACACTTAGAGGGGACCCGATAGGTAGCAAGTGCTTGGTCAATGCCAGCACGTCCAGCAACCCTTCGCCGTGGCAACCCATCGCCTGACTGTTCTGCTCCATGAAGGCATCTGCCGGAAGCTGGGAGGTGACAGACCAGAGAACTTACAAGGGTAAGTCTGGGTGAAGGCAACTTTAGGAAGTGAAGACAGTGTACACAAGATCACCGAGGCATTAAAATCGCGTGGTGTCCAACAAATTCAGTAGACTGAAGAGATTTAGTCATTTATATTTTACTACTATAGTATCAAAAAATTGGAGTGAAATTACATGGATAGATTATGACCACACAGTAGAACCAGGATTAAGGGCAGTTGATAAAGCCATTGCACCTTGCTGTGTTCTTGGCAGCAGCTCAGAGCTTGTGATGTAACAGATGCTCAGTAAATGTTTTTTTCTTTTTTCTTTTCTTTTCTTTTCTTTTCTTTTCTTTTCTTTCTTTTCTTTCTTCTTTTCTTTTCTTTTCTTTCTTTTCTTTTTTCTTTTCTTTTCTTTCTTTATTTATTTTAAGATTTATTTATTTATTTATGATAGACATAGAGAGAGAGAGAGAGAGAGAGGCAGAAACACAGGCAGAGGGGGAAGCAGGCTTCATGCTGGGAGCCCGATGTGGGACTCAATCCTGGGACACCAGGATCGCGCCCTGGGCCAAAGGCAGGCGTTAAACTGCTGAGCCACCCAGGGATCCCCCCCGCCTTTTTTTTTAAATGAAAACTTGGAATGGTGTTTCAGGTCATGGAAAGAGTTTGGCATAAGAAGAGCATGGGAAAATGGCAGGAAGTGGTGCTAGGGTATTAGGTGTGACCCTGTTGGTAAATGAAGGTTCTCCAATACCTTATTCCGAATGCAGTGGTAAGTCAAGGATTATTTATTTATTTATTTATTTAGTCAAAGGATTTTTATTTTATTTTATTTTAGCAAGAGATTTAAAAAGTATTACAGAGAACAGAAGGAGAAAAATCCTGGAATTAAGGAGAAGCAGGTAGAAAGTTACAGGAATAGCCCAAATGAGGAAGATAAAGTACAGAACGTAGAAGAAGAGGCAGAGAGGATGGACTTGAAGGCTATTCCAGCCATTGCAGCATTGAACACGGAGCAGTTCGCAGACTGAGAAGCCGATGACGCAAGAAGGAATTGGACGCGGGTGGTCCTCTTATAACACGCAGGTGTATGGGAGTAATGCTCTGTATACCTTAAATTCACAGTGTTACATGTCAAGTCTGTCCAATTAAAAAAAGAAAAAGAAGGGGGGATCCCTGGGTGGCGCAGCGGTTTGGCGCCTGCCTTTGGCCCAGGGCGCGATCCTGGAGACCCGGGATCGAATCCCACGTCGGGCTCCCGGTGCATGGAGCCTGCTTCTCCCTCTGCCTGTGTCTCTGCCTCTCTCTCTCTCTCTCTCTCTCTCTCTCTCTCTCTCTGTGTGACTATCATAAAATAAATAAATTAAAAAGAAAAAAAAGAAAAAGAAGGAATTGGTTGTATGGGGTAAAGTGGCACAATTGGCTTGGTTGGGTTTGCAATGCTGTGGGGTGTGGACTGAGCTGGACCATGGACCAGGGCCTCCGGAAAGGCTGGAGCCGAGCTGCGGAGCCAAGAGTCATCAACTCATCGACAGGAATGGGCACTAAGGGAGCGGAGGGGCGGCCCTGTCATCCCTGCAGAAAGTGTATTGGTTTTTAACAAAAAAGAAAGTGTATTTTTTTTTTCTCAAGAATTTTCATTTAATTATGTATACATAACAGGAAGTAAAACTTTTTCACAAACATTCTCAAACCTTACAATTATCAAGAAATGACAAAAGTAAAAGCAGGAGAAATATTAAACACATGGCAGGGAGGTTGATTTCTGTTTCTGCTCTTAAAAAGTAAAAAAATCACCATATAATTAAGTACAAAAACCTGCATGGAATGACAACTGCTGGTGTATTTACTTGATCAAAAACGAAGACCAAGAATATAATAAAGCCCTATGATAATATTCATCTGGAGCACTCCCCTCAGTGTGTACACTAAAATGTTGGCAAAGTTTCTGGAGCATTAGCTTATATAAACACGGGAGTCCTCAGCTGCTTTAAATGGAACGTTCTCTTCTGAAATGCACCACAGTTCAGTTTCACTTACAAATTCCAAATTAAAGTTATTTCTTCAGAAATATATCTGTTTGGCATCTCCTGGACTTTGTTCCATTGGACAATATGGACATTTTAATTTGCTACCATTAAACATTTTATTCAAGGCATCTCTTGATATAATATGACCACAGACCAATTTCATGGGTGGATTGTTATCTGTTGTTTGCTGACGCAGAATGGGACAGGCAAATATAGAGTGATACCGGCCCGGGATGGGGACAGAAGAGGTGCAGGACAGAGCTTGGGAGTGTCCACGTGTAGGCTTCAGGCGAAGACATGGGAACCAGTGGAGACGAGAGAGGCTATCAATCAGAGCTGGAACTGAGGGGGCTGCAGATAGCCAAGGGGAGACCTCCAGAGTGCCAGGGGGTCATTGGGGCCTGAGTGGGAGAGGAGTCCACCCGGGAAGGGGTGGGAAGGAAACGCTGCCTTTTCAATTCGTTGGGAACCGTTGTGGATGTTCCCATTGTGGATGCTGTTCCACCGAACTAGCAAAAGGGGCAGGATTTGGTGTGTGATGCTTCAGGGTCTCGACAGGTAAGAAAAAAGCAAACTGCCATCCACTCTCCTTGATTTTGACACGGACGCGTGCTCCTCAACCGTGAACTTGGATTTAATAGCAAGAGCCACAGATTTTAAAGAAAAGCCTTCAGCGTAGCGCCTTCCTTGCTGGTGTGCTTACCCGGGGCCCCAGTTTACAGGGAACTCACCAAAGAGAAAGGTGTAGGCTTCTATGCAGGTGTAGGTACATTATCCCGCCGTGGAGACCTCGGCCAGGCTAGTGTGGACACGAACACGACTAAGCGCATCGCGTTCGCAGCTGGTCGAGGTCGTGCGACCGACACAGTACAAAGAGGCGACAAAGGCTGAGGCTGCTCCACGTGTGGTCTAACGTCTTTCCGGCCCCACACACGGCGCTGCGAGCTAGATACGTTCACCCTACAATATCCCAGCGGTGTCTTTTTTTTTTTTTTTGGTTGAAACAGCCAGAAATAAAGACTAAGATAAATTCAATATTTAACTCTAAATCTCCAGTTTGCATCGTTAGGCTGACCGGCCCGCAGTCACAGTGCCGTAGATTAAACAGCTGCAGCTGGTGTGCTGTGCAAGTGCACGGCCGGAGGAAGAGTAGCAGTTCTCTCCTTGCTCTGTGCCCGAGCCACTGAAAAAACAGAAAAGTCATCTGTTTGCCATCCAGAGAGGTCATCGGAGAGGATGGTCAAAAAATTCAATAAAACGAACCATCGTTTCACAGTGCATACAAGCAACAGGTCATGATGTGACTCACCTGAAGCTCATACGATGTCCTGTGTCCAGCATGAAATGAGGCGGCGACTTACGCCGGCAGCTGGAGGGAAGCCTGGCCCTGGCTTCAGCTCCGCACCCGTCGGCGTAGACGGCAGCCAACTCGTGGGGCTTGACCTGGGGGCTGCAGCTCCCGATGGGGCCTTGTTACTGACCAGCTCCGGACTGTGGGGACTGTCTGAGGGAAGGAGGAACCACCTCTAGACCAGTCGACGCAGCCAAGAGGTGGCTCTGGAGGCTGGAGTGTCCCCGATGATGGAGGTCTGGTGCTCTGGAAGCCGGAGTGTCCCTGACCCTGGAGGCCCGGTGCCTGCCCAGCCCAACCTGGCCTCCGCGGAACCTGGGCCTCGTGCAGCCCATTCGGCCCGCCTCGCAGACCGAGGATGGACAGTCAGCTGTGCTCAGTCCTTCTCTGGTCCCTGGTGCCAGACAACAGGGATCGCGGTGACCAAACACCTGCTGACTGGTACCAACTGTCTCGTCGCCAGAGAGAAGGAGGGAAAGGCAGCCTGCCAGCCGCACTCTGCTTTCCTGCACCTGTCACGTAGCGGCGCCAGGGACCCCCCTTGCTCTGGGGAAGCACTGTCACCACTGGGGAATCACCCCGAGCACATCTTACAACAGGCTTCCCCCCCGGGGCCGCACACTTGTCACCCGGGGAGCCCCCCGCCCGCAGCCCCCCAGCCACACCCCCGGCCAACTGCGGCACCTCCAGGCTCCCAAGCAGCAGCCGTGCCCGAGACCCGCGGTGAACTCTGGCCTTGCACAGGATCCCTCGGGCCACCCAGGCTGGGTGAGCCCGAAACGCTCAGGTTTCGGCAGAGGTTCCCGGGCGGTTCTAACACACAGTCGGGCCACGAACGTGCAGACCATCGTCCTCGAGGCTCGGCTAGAGCCCGCGGCAGGGTCGCCCGGCCCACCTGCACCTGTGGTGCACGCTCCCCAGGTGGCTCCAAGCCGCCCTCCAGTCTGAGGCTCACCGCCTCCAGCCATCTCTCTCCCAGCTTCATGGGCGCTCAACTCCCAGAGAGCTGGGTCCTTTGTGCCATGAGAGGATTGCATTTCAATGCCTGTTAAAGTGCAAATACCGCAACATAATCCTTAAGATGCATCAGGTGAGAAGAGCTGGATGCACGAGGGCTTGTGCAGCGCTTGCCTTTTCAACATGATACGAAGGAACATTTGTATGCACTTGTTTACAGACGGGCGCAGAGTCTCCGTAGGATACGGGCAAGGAGGAGCTTGTGCAATGGAACTGGGGGGGCTCGGGGGAGGGGAGGACTTCGTAGGATCTGCACCATGTACATATAGTACCTCTGTTTAAAAAGAGAGTAAAAGGGCGCCTGGGGGCTCATTGGTTGAGCATTTGCCTTCAGCTCGGGGTGTGACCCCGGGGTCTCGGGATCCAGTCCCACATCAGGCTCCCTGCATGGAGCCTGCTTCTCCCTCTGCCTCTGTCTCTGCCTCTCTCTGTGTCTCTCATGAATAAATAAATAAAATCTTAAAAAAAAATAAAAAGAGTAAAAATGCAGACATTAGAGGGAAGGAAGTCATATTAATCCTTATTAGTGGGGATCCCTGGGTGGCTCAGTGGTTTAGCGCCGCCTTCGGCCCAGTGTGTGATCCTGGGGTCCCAGGATTGAGTCCCTTCTCCGTCTGCCTGTCTCTGCCTCTATCTCTCTCTCTCTCTGTATCTGTCATGAATAAATAAATAAAATCTTAAAAAAAATCCTTACTAGTCACTTTTACCCTAGAGGGAATTACTTCATCTGGATCTTTTGATCTGAGGAAGAGATAGCGTATATGAGGTCAAAGGACATCAAAGATGGCATGGGGGAGAGAAAGAGGAAGGAAGGAATGTCCGACCCTCAAGCTGAACTTCACAGTTCTGCTCCCGGTCAGCCGTGACCTTGCTATGGACCCAGAAGATGAAAACAAAGCAGTAGGCACCCCCCTTTCAAGATGCTGCTGTTAGAAAAGAAGCAGAGGCCTCTTGGGTCACCAAGCTGTCTCTAACATGCAATGCGGGGCACTTGATGGGATGAGCACTGGGTGTTATTCTATATGTTGACAAATTGAACACCGATAAAAAATAAATTTATATACTAAATAAAAAACAAAATAACAACAACAAAAAACATGCAATGCGGGGGTGGGGGCAGGGCCGCCCTTGGCCTGCAGGGCCCGGTGTCTGCAGCGGTGCCTCGAGTCCCCCCGCGCGGCCGCCGGGTGGCAGCAGCAAGCCAGGTTCGGGTCTGGCCCAGGCCCGGCTGGAGGAGGGCCCTGGGCTGCCCTGGGGCCTGGTCGCAGCCCCCGGGAAATCTGGACACGCAAGCTGGCCTCCTAAAAGCGCTACTGACGACCGCAGGTGTTTAAACAGAAGAAAAAAGAAGATCGGGTGCATTAACAGCCCTTTTTCATCGTCAGCACATTTCATCTATGAAGGGGAGGAAGGGAGATTGCAGCCTCCTGCGCGGGGGGGGGGGGGGGGGGGGGGGGGGCGCTTGCCTAAGTGCCTCCTGCGTGAGCTCACTTGTCCGTACAGCCTGTGACACGCATACCGGGACCTCCATCTCCTAGGTAGAGCATCTACTGGGATAAACAGTTGGAAGTTGCAGAGAAATAAGTGGCGGAGGCAGCATATGAACCCAGTTTGCCCTCCTGAACCCAGGGTCCTTCTGTTAATGCCAGACCCTCCTTTGCAGCGGGGAGTCTGGGGCGCCGGCTAGAGCAGGCTCTTGCAGGGACGGCCTGGAGTGGGAGCCCAGCGTGCCTGGGGTGGGACACGGGTGGGTGCAGGGGTAGCAGCCAAGAGCAGGGTTTGGATAGAGAGGGAGTCCTAGGGTTGTGTGCATAATAAGGGGGAGCTTCTTGGAATCCGAGATGTCCTGATTCAGAGAGAGAAATCTCAAGATAGGAGAGAGTGGGTTCCCCCCCACACCCAGGACAGCGCGGACCTGATGCAAATTAAAGATTTTATGCCATGTTTCATGCCACTGGGAATATTTATCAGCAAGCAGTTCCTTTATACTTGCGTTTTTGTAACTAGATGATACACGTAAATCTCTACCTCCTAGTAGTATCGCTCCATTCCCATTAGGTACCATGACATTATCTTCCCATGCTTCCCCATACCTCTCTTCCTCATAAGTTTCCCTTGTTTTTATGTTGTCAACATTAGGAATTTACATTTGGCCCTACAATTGTTAAAAAAAAAAAAAAAAAGAGCAGTTGTGACATAATCACACAAAGAGGATTTACTGCAGAACTGAGTAGTGTGATCGGCCAGGAGGGAAAGATAATCCATGGCCTTATAGGGGCAATTCTTCAATCACTAAGGTCCCTTGGATTTTCTTCTCTAACTTGCTCAAAATCATACCATGTTTGTTTGCTTGCAAAATCTATAATATTTTGTTTTTTTAAAGGTCTCATTTGCTGTTTCTTATTCTGACTGTTGGAAGAAAATAGGCCTATTTGCCATATCCCTGGGCTCTGGCTCTTGACCCTACTGTCTATGGCGTAGTGTAGACTCTCTGGGATTGCTCTGTGCCTGTCACTGCGGGCTGTTTTTGTGTCACCCTGCTTGGCTGAGCTCCCTGGTTGTTAGATCTCAGATTTCCTCCTCGATTGGGTTTGCCCATGCCCTGGGCCGAAGGCAGCACTAAACCACTGAGCCACCCAGGGATCCCCCATCCTTAATAATTATTTCAGAAATAATGCACTGAGGGCAGCCTGGGTGGCTCAGTGGTTGAGCACCTGCCTTTAGCCCCAGGTGTGATCCTGGGGTCCCAGGATCAAGTCCCGTGTCGGGCTCCCTGCATGGAGCCTGCTTCTCCCTCTGCCTGTGTCTCTGCCTCTCTCTCTCTCTCTCTGTGTCTCTCATGAATAAATAAATAAAATCTAAAAAATAATAATAAATAAATAAATAAGCAAATAAATAAATAAACAAAATCTTAAAAAAAAAAAGAAGTAGTGCACTGGGAGTATATATATTCCAAGGATTTGAATATCTAGGATGTCTTCCTGTCACTCACCCTGGATTGAAATCTCATAAGGAAAATGTTCTTCTAATTTTCCTCTTAACAGTTTGTGGTACTTTCTCATTTTTATCTGGTAATAATAAGTCACCAAAATTAGCGTTGGTTGTATCTTATATAATTTCTCTGGAAATTATTTTGGTACCATCTTAATCTTGTTTTTAACAAAAGAGATTATATGAATATTAAAATACAATATTTTTTTACTGGCATTTGGGATTTTGTTTTGCATAATACAAAATACAATATAAAAACTGGTATTCTAAAGAGTGCAGAACATATACAAAATTTTTGAAACTCAAACTAAATATCAAATGCATTTCCAACACAAAAATTTACAAACATGTTACAAAACAAAGATTTTGTTTATAAAACAGTTAACTATATATTATTTTAATACTAACAGAGGTATTTGAATTAATCACAAAATTAAGTATTTTATTTCAGAAAAAAATCCTGTCTTCCTTAAATTTAAATAATCCGCTCCCTTAATTTTAAATAATCCTAATAAATCCAAATAATCCTGTTATAACTTTGAGGTCTTCTTCTTTGAGGGTAAGGACTATAAATTTTAAAAATTAATAGTTGAGTATAGTCTAAAAGAAAGCATTTGTTTTGTGTTTTTCTTTTCTCTTTTTTTTTTTTTTTTGAGTGTGTGTTTTTCTTTTCTCTTCATCACATACAAATGGATTCTTATGCTGTTACCTAGAACACAGTATGGGCTTCACTGAATTTTTTTAGTAGCTTCCAGTAAAAAGAAATCCTCTCCTCTTTTCTGTACGCCTTATAATGCCACCTAGACATTTTTTTTCCCCCTCATACATTCTATTTCGTTGCCATGAAGGCTTCTGGACGGTTTTTAAAGTCGTATTTCTGTCATCGTTTTATGAATCCCGTTTTCACGACTCACTTAAAGCAAAATATTTTATGAGAAGCTGTGTGGGGCCCGCAGTGAGGGAAACACTGGTTGTCAGGCAAGATTTAGAAAATAAAAGCTTCCAGTAGACTTAAGGCCAGAACGCCCATCTGCATAAAGACAGACCTCTCGGCCCACCAAGATGCCCATGTGCCATAGAAAACTCTCTTTTCCCTCTAAGAAAGATAGAAAATGGTTACAGCTTTTTATTCATGCCCCAGCCCATCGCTGCTTATAGCAGAGAAATCTGTAACTCTCCTGCCAATCAAATGAAAGTTGCTTTTAAATGACCACAGTCCAAAAATCCTCGGACCAGAATATTTGCTGTGTTTTCATCTATAATGATCCCAGCAATACCTGAGTGGACACGTCCTTGGGCCCAGGTGGGTGACGACGTCCTTTGAGCCCCAGTGGACGGAAGGCAGTACCGCATGGTGGTTAGAGCGGGGCTCCGCGGCCTGGCTGCCTGCGCTCAGGGCCTCTCAGCTCCTTTCTAGCTGAGAACATCAGGCCAGCTTGCCTGCCCTCCCAGCAACTCAGGGGTCCCCGGGCCTTCAGATGTCCCCGCGGTGCAGTGACACTAACAGAACTTAGGGTAGGGTTGATGGTAGAGGCTAAGCGGGTGAGCCTCTGGGGAAGCTGAGCATGCTCCTCGGTCCCTGGCGAGCATCCTGTGTCTACTGGTGTCACTGTCATGTGGCGGACATGCCTCGCCCTCCAGGGAGCCCCGGGGCAGGTGTCCCTTAGGGTTAACAGAAGAATTAGCCAAAGGGATGGGATCCTTTGTCAAAGCTTTGTGGAAGTGAGGGGAAGGGGTGTGAACAAATGCTGTTGACCACCCCATCTAACAGACGCCGGGAAAAGTCCAGGCACCCATGTGTGTGCCGGGGAAAGACAGGGTGACAGAGGACACGAAGAAAGGGGACAATTAAAAAAAAAAAGAAAAGAAAAGAAAAGAAAGGGGACAACCAGCTAGCATTCTGGAAGGGGAAATCTGACATTTTGCTGCCATACAGTCCCCACCCGCCCCCATACCTGGAATGTTCTGATCTAGGAGATAATTGAAGTACTTGAAACTGTGCAATGCGAAATAAGGCGTGAGGAAGATTGCTCAGAGGTGAGTTTTTGAAGGTTGAGTGAGGATTTAGGGAAGAACCGAGTTGGACCGGGAGGTCGTGGATGGAGAGGGGGCGCCCATGAGGCTGGGGGAGTGAAGGGGGCGCTCTCTTCCTCACTCACGCTGGTCCTTGGGGCTGGGACCCGGTTCCCAAGGCCGAGACGAGAGGGCTTCTCCCACCGTGGGGCCATCCCTCTGCAACGTCGTGTGTGAAAATGTACAAAGATGGACATTTGGGGGTGGGGGGGACCAGGAATAGGAGTCCATAAAAAGCTCTGTTCCTCTGATCCTATGTTTTAAAGACTAGCTGGAGGAAGGGACAAGAGTTCAGATGGGGAGCAAATCTAGCACTAAAAAAAGAAAGAGAAGAAAGAAAGAAAAAAAAAGTCATGTAAGCTCTGGAGGTGGTTAAATTTTCTGCCATGGACTATCGAGGTGGATTTTGAAATAGTGCAATGAATCTCCGGGTATCTGCGCAGTGACACCGCGAAGGAGAATGTCAGGATGAAGGGGCCCCATTGCCAGCTGAGCTAACATTACTTTTCTCAGCTCACGGCCACCTTAGCTCCCCCCGGGAACCGACATTGAACACCAGATATTACTCTGTGTTTAAACAATTACTGTGGAGATTATCTTAAATTCACTTGACCACAAGTCTTTGACATCATTAAAAGGGCTAATCTATTAGGCAAAAGCTTGCATAGAGTAGGCAAGTTTGGGGGAATTTCCTTGAAAACAAATATTTAAGAAGGGTTGTTGTAAAAAAAAAAAAAAGAAGAAGAAGGGTTGTGCCCACCGACTTCCCTTTCTTTTCTTTTTTTTCCGACTTCCCTTTCTTTTCTTTTTTTTTCCCGACTTCCCTTTCTTTTCTTTTTTCTTTTTTCTTTTTTTTTTTTCCAACTTCCCTTTCTTGACCCGAAGTCAACAAGGCTCAGCTGTGCTTCATCCTGGGCTCCCACACCTCAGGGGTGACATCTGTCCTGAATGGGTCCCGTCTCAATAGCAGGCCTTGACCGCCTGGCCACGGACTCGGGAAGCTCCCTGCTTGAGACCGTTGCTTAATACTATTGCATCCTGGACATGACCATGGAAGGAAAGTTAGGAGAAGAAGAAACACATTCCTTGAACCTGACTATATCTTTCCAGAGGATGAAACATTGGAAATGACCTCACAATGTCCATTTGGCAAAAGTTACTCTAAGACAAGGCGCTACGGTGCTGCAGGGCCTTAGGTGGGCATCAGGCGTTATTTGTTCCTTGAAGCAAAAAGCACAGCATACTCTTGTTTGTCCACGACTTAACCAACCAGAAATGTATGATAATCCCTTCTCCCCAAACTTTATTTTTAAGAAACAGGTAACTACGGAAGGCTGTGTGGTGGTGGGGATGTAGCAAAACACAATAGGAACTCCTTGACTTAAGGTTATTTTTAAGAAAATGTTAGTCTGGTGGGACAGTCCTGGTGGTGTCCTCGAGGCATTGCAGGAATTTAGGATATTTGTGGGTTTTTAGAGGTTAGACTGCCCGGCATCAAGTCCCTGGTCCTGTTGCATTGCTTTTCTGCTTTAACCATCTCTAACCATTCTGGACAAATTTAAAGCCAAGGATAAGTTCAGTGAGCCAAGCCTCAGGTGTTGAAAGTAATTTTTAAGTGTGTAAAACTCCCTGATAAAACGCCACTTTTGACGCCTCCCACCTTCCCCACACAATGCGCCTTAGGACAAAGCCAGGCCAAGCAATCCATCCCTCTGGGCGCGTGGACAAGACAGAGCACGAGAAGGATGTGGACTCGAGAAACCACTGAAGTCTTCGATTCTTAAAAACCATCACTATTTTGTGTTTCTAAATGTATGGAAATCACTAATTTCCAGCTCGTGCTGGCTGAGGCAAGCCCAGATAGACGCCACCACTGCCCAGGGTGACCTGGCGAGCTCGGAAATGGAGTCAGGTTGTAGGTGCCTGGCTCGACCACCGATGCTCGACCACCACCATGCATGCAGGGTGCTCGGCAACTATTAATTCCCCACAAGTCCAGCACTAGAATCCCTCTCGGGGCTCTTTTCACAGTCCTCTCTAAACAGGCTCCGCTAATTCTTTCATGCACACATGGATCCCTTCCCCGAATATTCATTCAGGCTTACGAGTGCCAGGCCCTGCGTGGGGCATGGGAGTACGGTGGCGGCCAGCGAGACCCTGGGCCCACGGAGCCGGTTAGTGTCAGTGACGTAGCCGACACTGTCGCCCTCACCCGCGTGGAGGAGGAGAGAGCGTCAGACAAGGGCGCAAGGCAAATGAGGATTCTCGGTCCACTTCTCAGCGGGCTCACCGCCGTGTCCAGGCACCCAGGGCAGAATGACACAAGTCTTGAGCGCTGGCTCAGATCCAGGGCCGGGGACACCCAAGGAATTGCTGCTTTAAGACAGGCAGGAGCAAAACAATAACCGTAATGAAATAAAAGCCTTGAAGCTCAAGAAAAATGAAATGTCATGATTTGTGCATTTTTTTCCCCCCACAAAGCCTATTTGTTCTGTATTGGAAGATAGAGTCTGCACTTGATTCCTACATGATATGCAGCAAGGGGTCAGGCACTCGGGGAAGAACTGTTGTTTGGGGAGCGCGGCTGGTGGGCAAGCACTTGCTCCCCGTGTTTAGCCGCCTTCGTGCGGGCAAGCGTCTGGGCCCCAGGCTGGGGGAGCTCGGCTCAGGGCAGCTCACCTTGCTCTGGTTGAGTCCCTCTGGGGGGAAAGAGCGGGACCGGGTGTTGCCCTGATGCCGGCAATGTGCACACACCCCAGGGCCTTTGCACAGCCCCACCGACCTGCTGGCTTTGCTGCTTGCCGGGTTGTTGCCACTCATCGTGAGGCCCACGTCCCCTTCTGCGCCGGGTGGGGTAGGGATTTTTCAACTCCTTGTTCAAATGCTCCCTTTCAGTGAGATGCTCGCTGATTAGCCGCTTCGCAATAGGACGCAGTTCTCTTCGTCTGTGAACATGTCAGCTCTTGGGCCCCAGAGGCCATTTTATGTCTTTGGTCCTCCAAGCCTGCTGCTGTGCTTGTTTTGGGTTAAGCGGTGCTAAGGAGAGGCAGGCTGGCCGGAGGACCCTGCACCCCCTCTGGAGGGCTGGGCCGTGGGGCTCCCAGGGCTGGTTCTCAGGTGTCAGCTCCAGAAGGGAGGTCCTGCCACGGGCCTCATTCCCGTGAACCCACGGCTGTCCTGTTAGATGTACGCTTGCCAAGCAGCAAATCTGTGTCAGCCTCTGTTCCCTTCGCACCGTTCACGTCTGGGGGGAAAGCCAAACTGCACCTGGTGAGGGTTTTCGGTCAGGGGGAAACAAACTCGTACACTGCTCACTGGGGAGTAAATCGAGGCAAGTGTCCTGGAAGGCAGTGCTTAATTATGTGGAACCTGTGCATTGAGCAAAGGTGACAAGTTTTCTATCTGCCTCTCCTATCCCCCCTTGAGCATGTTTTCAGCGGTGGCATCTCGCCCCCGTCACTGACTGAAAACTTGGCCCCCTGACTCTTCTTACTACTCGTGTGGAATAGATAGGCCTATGGCCAAGGTCCCAGAGGCTGGCTTGCTTCAGAAATGAAGGATATACAGTCCGAGCTACGAGTCACACTTGAGACTTCTCCCCTCGTCCCGGCGAGGCCTGTCTTTGAGATGGGGTTTGAGTCGCCTCGGCTCATTCTTCTCTTTCTGCTTGTTGATTGCATCTCTGGCCTGTCGGAGGTTGGATCCTGGTGTAGGAAGAGGATATGAGGCTTCAGGTGAGGGTCACCAGGCTCCCCTTTCCTCCACCCTGAGATGGGGACCCACTGCTTAATTGAAGACATCCTCGTCATACCCACCTCCCCTTGCAGACTTGCAGCCCTTTCTGCTCAAGTGATCCAAGGGAGGAGAAGTAGCCTGTATTTTCATCCTTTGACCATTCGGTTCAGGCACCTAGCTCTAAGGTGGAACATAGACTACGATGAAGATCCAGGTACATCCGCTTGTGTGTGTCTGCGTATTTTCTCAGACGCGATGCCAGAACTGGACGTGCTGGGCTCCTGAGCTCCAGTCAAGACAGTGGGTGAGAACATTTAGCCTGAGCAAATAGATGGACACACACAGAAATGTACCTGGATCTGCACTGCAATATAATCTGGGAGAGACTGGATGCAACTCTCACGTTTGACTGCAAGAGATTGATTCAATAAGCAACGGTATGTGAGTATGTTAAGATCCAAAGCCCATCACCATATATTTTAGAGGAATATTCACACATAAAAAAATGCAAGACTGAACTTGTAGTCAGGGAAATGCAAATGAAGGTAAAAACCAGATGCAATTCCTCACCCCTCAGAGTGGAAAAGTGAAAAGGAGACATAACGTTTAGTGCTGATGAGGATGCGGGAACAGGCCTGTTCCTACATGGCTGACAAGGGTGTGGGTTTTCACAACCTCTTTGCAAAGGGATTTGACGAAAACTTCTAAAATGCTTACAGATTAGAAATGTGCAACCCTCTGATCAGCAATTTAATTTATGGGAATCTATATTACAGAAAGTAAAGCATGTACATAAGGCAAAAATCTGGGAATAAGTGAATGTTGAATAATTGAATGAAAAGGTATGACTAATTATGGTGTCTCCATGCTGTTATATGAACGCAGTGCTTTAAAATAAGAAATTAGGTCTTGACTTATTGACTCAAAGGAATATCTGTGATATATTGTGAGAAAACTCGCTTTTGGGGATCCCTGGGTGGCTCAGCGGTTTGGCGCCTGCCTTTGGCCCAGGGCGTGATCCTGGAGTCCCGGGATCGAGTCCCGCGTCGAGCTCCCGGCATGGAGCCTGCTTCTCCCTCCTCCTGTGTCTTTGTGTGTCTCTCTCTCTCTGTGTCTTTCATAAATAATAAATAAATAAATCTTTAAAAAAAAAAAAGAAAACTCGCTTTCATGAACATATGTAGGGCGAGAGCCCATTTTGTAAAAACAGACGAGCATCTCCATATATGCGTGTGAAAGTTCATATAAAGTAGAAAAAGATCTGGATGGTTGCAAAAATCAGGTGTTAATTTTGACCACCTCAGATGCATAGCGTAAAGGGGTGTGTGTGTGTGTGTGTGTGTGTGTGTGTGTGTGTTTATGCAGCTTTATTTTTTATTTTTTTTAAAGATTTTATTTATTTATTCATGAGAGACAGAGAGAGAGAGAGAGACGCAGAGACACAGGCAGAGGGAGAAGCAGGCTCCATGCAGGGAGCCCGACGTGGGACTCGGTCCCGGGTCTCCAGGATCACACCCTGGGCTGAAGGCAGCACAAAACCGTTGCGCCACCAGGGCTGCCCTTTATGCAGCTTTAGATTGCGTTGTTGTGCAATGAGCGTTTATATTTAGAAACTAATATTTTTCATTAAAAAATATCAAATGATACGAAAGGTATTTACAATCTGTTTGCCAAATGGAAAGAAAAAATATAAATACCATTTTAAAAAGGAATCCAAAATCCTATATACATGCATGTATATGGGTATTTATTTATTTGAGTGCAGAGAAAAAGACCGGCAGGATTATAACGTTCAAAACATGA
This sequence comes from Nyctereutes procyonoides, assembly GCF_905146905.1. Taxonomy (NCBI): domain Eukaryota; kingdom Metazoa; phylum Chordata; class Mammalia; order Carnivora; family Canidae; genus Nyctereutes; species Nyctereutes procyonoides. The sequence goes on from NW_026575132.1 coordinate 2,082,613, forward strand.
ATTATGATTATTTCTGACTCGTGGGATTTTTGTTCTCTTTGATCTGTTTGCGTCTGGATGTTAAGCAATTAACATATATTAATTGTATAAAGAAAACTCTGTTAGAAGAGAAATGAAGAACGAGTTTGCAAGGAGAGACACAGAGTTAGAACTGAGTCTCAAGTGAATTTTTTGTTAAGAGGGCGATTGGTGAAATGGAGGCAGAGCAAAACGCTGAAGGACTTAAAGGACGGTGGTGCCCTCGACCCCATTAAATGCCTGAAAACCCTTTTCCATTGGGGCGACATCTGCTGCACGACATTAGCCAGACGTTTTCTTGTCCCAATAGGCAACCCAGAAAGATCAGGGAAAAGGACCCACTCTTGAGATTTCTTTTGTCTCAGGGAAGCAATGTTTTCCATCTAAAATGCTCTGGCTTAAGAATGAATAAATAAATAAATAAATAAATAAATAAATAAATAAATAAATAAATAAATAAAATGCTCTGGCTTGTTCCCCCCAGAAGGATAATGCATCGAAGCAGTAGGATAACGAATTAGGGCTCGAAGCTGTCCTCTGGGGGCCGTGGATTAGGGCCACAGGCAGAGTGGGGAGCGGCCTGCGAAGGGCTCTGAGTCCCAGGCCTTGTTTAAGAACTGCACCCAGGTCTCTCCGTTGAGGGCACGTGTGTTTGTGCCATTGTCACTTGCCACTTGCAGAAGTTTGTAAGGTGCATGTGGGGCGGGGAGGGGGGGTACATACGAGTCTCATCAAACCTGCACAGTAGTAAGAAGGAAGGTGGTTTAGGAAAAATACATCCTTTTCCTTTCTTGCTCATCTGGGCGATCTCCAGTTCTCCAGGACCGCAGGCCCGGGGTCTTGCCAGGGAAGGAGAGTGTGCGGAGAGGAAAGAAGCAGCATGGTCACACAAGTAGAGGAAGACATTTAAAGACAGTTAAAATCCTAAGCGTGCCACTTACAAGTAGGGTTGGAGTAAAACCTCATCCGTCGGACGACATCATAGAACTGAAGCTGTGAGACCCAAGGCCAGAGCTCTTGCTCCTGTAGCGGGAACCTCACTCAGGAAGAGGACCGCGGTGTGAAACGGGGGATAGGCAGCAATTTAGCTTTTGGTGCCCGTGACGTCAGTTGTACAGTTGGCACCCCCTTGTCGTGGGCAATTTCCGTGGCCCCTGAGTGGTCCTGCAGAGCCGGGAGGTGAAGGGTTTTGGTCAGGGGCTCCAGGGCCTGTGACGGCTGCGGGTGCCCGGGCTGTTTCCTGGAAGGTGGGTTGGTGGGGGGACGGAGTGCCTTCTCCTTTTATGCTCCTATTTATTTATTTATTTATTTATTTATTTATTTATTTATTTGGTCTGGTATTTTCAGTTGCTAAAGCAAGGTTGAAATAGACCGAAATAAAAATGGAAGGAGGAGCCGCAAGTTTGGCCCGTGTGCCAGGTAGTGCTGCCAGCCCGGGCTTTGGGCTTCTCTGGGTCCATCGGAGCCAGTGCCGTGGGAGATTTTCTAATCAGGCACTTCCGGAGAAGTTCGTGGTATGAAATCATGAAGTAATCCTAAACCTGGAGCTGTCCGGTCCCCTCCCGCTGCAGAGGATTGAGGGGAGCAGCACTCCCCAAAGTCCCGCCAGCCCCTCTCTTTAGCTCATCCTCGCCTGGCACACTGGCCTCTACCTCTGGCCTCTTCCATCCAGCAGGGCCTTTGCCGCGGCCCGCAAACCTCCCCCCCCCCCCGCCCCGTCTCCTTCATCCTTTAAGGCCAACCATCCGCCCACCGAGGCCTGTCCCCCAACCTCCCCGCCTCTCGCCGCCTTGCTGCAGCCTGGGTCCCCCAGAGGCGAGGCCTGAGTCTTCTCCCGTTGCTCTTCGTCTCATCCTCCCTGTAGCCATCTCCATGCCAGCTTCCACCTTGGTCTCTACCTGCGGTAGGAACGTGGCAGGCCGCGGATGGCCCTCCCCGAGCTCCAGCGTTCCAGCATTCCCACTTCCCTGAGACCCTTGTCCCTCAGCCCTTATGGTCCCAGTGCCCTTACCCTGCCTGTCCCTACATCTGCTCTAGTCACAGATCCCCCCCGCCCCTGCTTTCCCTGGTTCGGGGTAGCATTTCTGCTACCATGATAAGACCCAGGGACACATGAGGAGAAGCTTCACGGCCTGCTGGGACCCCTGGGAACCCTGGGACCGTCGTCTGACGCTTCCTAGCCTCAGCCCTGGTGCACGGACGCGGCCTCCTGACCACCTGGGCTCCAGGCCCCCACTTGCAAGGCCCCCCCGTACCTTCTCCCCTGGAGGCTCCACATGACAGCAGTAAAGACTCAGCCCAGCCCGCCACCCTGTCTCCTCCCCCCTCGGTAGCCTCTCCCCTGCTTCATGGCAAGAACAGGCTTCCAGCCCGACCACCTGCAGAAGCCTGGGCATCCCCTTGGGCCTCCCTTTCCTTCAACCTCCGCCCCTGGTGCACCTCCAGCTCTGCAGCCGGGAGCAGGAACAGGCCCGAAAGACTCCAGTGCCCACTCCCCACACCCCCCGTTGCCTAAGGGTGAGGTCCAGAGCTCAGGTAAGGTCCTTCCTGTCTGGGCCACAGCCTCCTCCTCCTCCTCCCGCCCAGCATCTGGCTCCCTTCCCTGAGAGGAGTGAGGTCTCTGCCTCAGTTTCTGCTGCTCCCTCCCTTGGAAGCGCTCTCCTTCCATTCCCCCACATGGCAACGTCCTCCTGGGTCTCACCTGCCCCACAGGTCCCCTCTCCTGAGGCCCTCTCAGACCCCTCTTGGGAGGGGTAAAGCGCCTCCCGTCTTCTCCTGAACTCACAGAGCCTTGTTCTTCCTTCTTTTATGTTTGCCTTCTCAGGTTGCACCCACGGGTGTCCAGGAGTTCCTCTTACCTGCGTGCTCGCCCCGTGGGGGCCGCCTCGCAGGCGTCTGGCCTTCCGGGAGCCCATCACAGCCCTGCGGCATGAAGGGCCTTCAGCATGAAGGGAGCAGGGGAAGAGGCCTGCAGGGTGCCCCAGGCTTGTGTCAGTGTGAGCAGGAAAGCAATACTCGTTCCTGGGCCCAGCAGATGCCAGGCCAGTCGCCACTGCTACTCAATCCGAGCTCTGCGGCCATCGAAGGGTAAGGAGTGGAGCCCAAAGAGCACCTCCCCGCCCACTCGGGGCTGGTCTAGGCAGCTCTGGGCCCTAGGCTTTGTCTGTCCAGGACTCCTGAGCCCAGTGCCTCCCAAGATGAGTTTCTGAGGCTCAGATTCAAGAAGCTAGCTCTCCTTCATCACTTTTTCTTGATGCCCCCAAGCCAATAGTAGAGGGCCTTAATTTTTTTTTAAATAAAAATTATAATAGTAATTTTACTGGTCATTTTTTTTAAGATTTTATTTATTCATGAGAGACACAGAGAGAGAGAGACAGAGAGAGGCCGAGACACAGGCAGAGGGAGAAGCAGGCTCCATGCAGGGAGCCTGACGTGGGACTCGATCCCAGGTCCCCAGGATCACACCCCAGGCCAAAGGCCGCGCTAAACCGCTGGGCCACTGGGGCTGCCCTATACCGGTTATTTTTTTATTGAAGTAAAATTTGTACATGCCGTTATATAACAGCACACACACACTGTGTATATATGTACAAGTACACGGTACCGTGAGTAGACACCCCTGGGCACCGCAGAGTGACCCACCAGAGGTCTGCTCACCAGCCAGCAGCACACAGTCGACCCCCTTCACCCGCTCTGTTCTCTGTACCTATGACTTTGTTTTTCTATTGTTTTATTTGTTCATTTGTTTTTATAATTTATTTTGGGAGGGGGGGTTCCACATACAAGTGAAACCATATGATATTTTTCTTTGACTTATTCACTTAGCATAACACCCTCTAGGTCCATGTTGTGGCAAATGGCAAGATTTCATATTTCATTCCTCTTTATGGCTAAGTATTATTCCATTATGTGTATGAATGCACGTGTGTGTGTGTGTTATACACACACCACATTCTCTTTATCCATCCATCTGTCGATGGACAATTCGATTGTTTCCATATATTGTTTCCATATCTTGCCTACTGTGAACATTGCTGCAATAAACATAGGAGTTGTGCATATTTTTTGAAATGAGTGTTTTCATTTTCTTAGAACAAATACCCAGAAGTGGAATAGCTAGGTCATGCAGTAGATTTATGTTTTCTTCTTTTCTTTTCTTTTCTTTTCTTTTCTTTCTTTTCTTTTCTTTTCTTTTTCTTTTCTTTCTTTTCTTTTTTTCTTTTTTTCTTTTCTTTCTTTCTTCTTTCAGGCAAATTACTTATTTATTTATTTGGTAGATTTACTCTTTTTTTTTTTGGTAGATTTACTCTTAATTTTTTCCAGAATCTCCTTGTTTTCCATAGTGGCTGTACCAATTTGCATTCCCACCTATCTATTAAGGTCCTCTGTTCATTTAAAAAATTGGGTCCTGGGCAGCCTGGGCAGCTCAGCGGTTTAGCGCCACCTTCAGCCCAGGCCGTGACCCTGGAGACCCGGGATCGAGTCCCACATTGGGCTCCCTGCATGGAGCCTGCTTCTCCCTCTGCCTGTGTCTCTGCCTCTCTCTCTGTGTCTCTCATGAATAAATAAATAAAATCTTAAATAATAAATAAATAAATAAATAAATAAATAAATAAATAATTGGGTCGTTAGTTTTTTTTATTGCTGAGTGGTCTGATTTATTTATATTTTTTGGATATTAACCCCTTATTGGATAGAGGATTTGCAAATATCTTCTCTGATTCAACAGGTTGCCTTTTTGTTTTGATGATAGTTTCCCTTGCTGTGCAAAAGCTTTTAAGTTTGATAGAGTCCCATTTGCTTATTTTCACTTTTGTTTCCCATGCCTTTGGAGTCAGGTCTACAAACACAATGCTAAGACCAATGTCATGGAATTTACCGCCTACATTTTCTTTTTGGAATTTTACGATTTCAGGTCTAACATTCAGGTCTTTAATCTATTTTTAGTTAACTGTTGTGTGTGGTGTAAGGCAGGGGTCTAGTTTCATTCTTTTGCGCATAACTCTCAAGTTTTTCCAGCACCATTTATTGAAGAGACTTTCTCTATTGTATGTTCTTGGCTCCTTTGACATAAATTAATTGTCCAAATATGTGTGCTTTTATTTCTGGGCCTTAGTTCTGTTCCATTGATCTGTGTGTCTATTTTATGCCAATACCAGATGGTTTTGATCACTATAGCTTTGTAGTACAGTTTGAAATCTGGGCGTGCAGTATCTCCAGCTTTGTTCCTCTTTCTCAAGATTGCTTCAGCGGCTTGGGAACTTTGGTGGCTCCATACAAATTTTAGAATTATTCGTTCTAGCTCTGTGAAAAGTGCCACTGAGATTTTGATAGAGATTGCATGAGTCTGTAAATGGCTCTGGGTAGTATAAAAGAAAAAAATCATCTGCGTGGGGCTAACTGTAAGTTGCTTGCTCCCATGCACTGGAGTTAAGTTTAAGTCACTTAGTGTATTCCTGAATAATGAAGAAGCTTCCCCACAGAAATAGCAGCATCATGAATCCAGATGGGCAATGTATTTTTTTGTGGATCCCCAGATGTGTGTGTGATGAACCCTCAGGAGAGCCACATCAATGCGCCCTAGGGTTTTAGGCTAGTTAGAGGCAAGCGGGTGATCACTCTCAGAACATTTCCATACAAACCCTCTTTCTGCCGTTTTCCTACTCTTCAGAGCAGACAGCTACAGCTGTGGCCAGCATGGCATTCCTTTGCACTTGTTTTTAATAACGCCTCTGGAGTTAGCTTGTGAAAAGTTTCTCAGCTGAGATTTTTCTTTCTATTTTCTAAAGTGTTTATTACCAGAAGATCCAACTTGTGGATTCTCTGAAGAAAATTCTTTCTTAGGAAAGGTAAGAGGTTAAAGAAGCTGTAGCTAAAATTAGTTTCTTTCTGGCTCCGTAAGGGGGGTTGCAGCCATGGCAATAGTCAGAAGCAATAGCTTAACCAGTGGTTCCAGAAATGAGCTCTTCACTGTGATTTAAAAGTGCTCTCCATGAATCCTATTTTATAATTACTGCTTGATTCTTATGGGGCACTTTAAAGCTTGAGTGTCTTCTTGTTTCATCCTCAAGTGAACCTTCTGGTTAACTGTGTCCAATATGATGCATTGCACTCAATTCTCACCCTTCAGTTTGTTCACTGGTGACTAGTGAATTACACCTGCCAAGCCTTCAGAAATCTCAATGATCGAGAATTGGAATATTTTGTTTTCATCTGAATTCCTTTCCCTCTGGGGAAGCCAAAGTGCTTCTTGTTAATAATTTTTCAATATCCCTAGAGGAATTTGGTGGTGACTGTTAGAAGAAAATAGAGTTAGGATGACGATAATTGATCTACTCCAGGTCATGGAGTCGTCAGCAATTGGGATTAGCATTTGGAGATTTGAGGGGCCTGGTTGCTTGGTTAAGATGAACTTTGACCATAATATCTAAACCTAAACCTATCACTTGACACCATATAGGCTCAACTGGTCCTGGTCTTTATGAGTGGGAAATGTTCTGTCTGTGTCCATACAGTGTGTATCCATATAAATACAGGTATTGCTCCACCCAAGTTAGTATTTCTTACCTCGGAAATGCAGGGAGTACAGGAGGGCTGGGCCCATAGTTGGTTCACAAACTTCCAATCATTCTTTGAGGTTCTCATACTCTTTACTAAACAACAGGACCTACCAAGGTTTGCAGAACAATCTGCTGCTAACCTTTGGAGTTTAGTGTGGTATCATTTTTACTTTTCCTGAGTCTGCTGTTAATGAGGCTCCATGCACTATCGAAATGGAAGGAAAGGGACAGCGCCGATCTAGAGTCTAATTAATGTTGTCGCTGATTTCTGTGTAATTAGCAGCAAATTTCTTTCTTTCTTTTTTTCTTTTCTTTTTTTTTTTTTAGTAATGGTGGAAAGATTCCACATGTTGATTGCTTCTGGAGCTGGGAAATGGGTGGCAGTAATGGAGGTGGGGGAAGAAGAGTGAATATGCAAAGGTATGCCTCCCCGTGATTAGCCACATGAAACAGGCTATCCTCCCCCCCAGGATAAATATAGGAGCTGAGGCAATTAAGTAAATGCCTTCCCCCCAAACAGAAAAGCAGACAAGAGGCCATGGGCTAAACTCATTTCTAGTATCTGTGCTATAATACTCAAAGGCAACTGGACCGACGTAGAAGATGAGACACCAATCTGATCATCTCAGCAGCCAGGATAGTAAGTATTTGGGGGGGACTTTGTTCTATTCTCAGTGCCCTGAGGATCTCCAAAATTGTTCAGCTAAGTTTAAGTTGTCCTTTTAATTATCTTTTTACCATCACTATTCCATTACTGCCTCTGAATGATGGCTTTGTGCATTTTTCACTTAAGGGTAATGAACTTCTCTCTTAATCTGGTCCCATCATTCAACTTTGTTCCAAGGAGGTTCTTTACAGACAATTTCCATTTTAATCAGAAGTGAATAGGACTGTTGCCTTTAAAGTGGACCATCTGTGGGTTTACCAGGAATTTTATCAACTTTGATCTTTATTCAATTTAACTTTCTGCCAGAGCTTCCAGTAAAGTTCTTTCAAGGCTGCGAAGGCAGAGTGCGGGGCCCACGGCGGAAGCAACTCCCTGGCACTCCCGGGTCATGTACGTGCTTCACCAGAATGAGGCCATTTGTTCTTAGGAGCCCCGCCCCCCCCTTTTGGGAGAGGTCAGAGCAGCGAGTTGGGAAGGTAAGAGAAGGGAACGCATAGACACAGGCTGTGATGGGTGTCAGTCCAGTGTCAGTGGGAGCCGGGAACCCTCTTTTGGAAGAGCCTGGACCAAGTGCTCAACATGACTCTAGTTTGAAACTCCTTTGTGCTAGCAGGAACGTTTTGAATGCATATGCCTTCCCCAGTGTTAGGATCTCAAAAGCCCTGGCGCCAACTCGGGCTGAATGTGATGGACTTGCGGTGATATAATCGCGGGGACAGGCCCAGGACTTCCCAGTCTGCGGCAGGACCAGGAGGCTGGTGGGGAGGATCCATAGCCGCATGGGCAGCTGGGGGACACGGGGGGCAGGTCATGGGCAGCCGGGTAGCCGCAGGCAGTCTTGGGTACCCAACCGGGGCAGCCCACAGCATAGGCTGCTACAGCTTCCAGATGACTCCTCTGGCCTTGAAGTGGGGCCATTTAGGATGCCTGTGAACCCCTCTGTGTTTAAGGAACACCCCCTGCTCCCTGTCCAGGGACCCTCCCTCTTCCTGCCGTCTGACAGTCCTCTTCTACACTCGGATGGGAAATCTTTGGGGATATTAAAGCCTCCCCAGGCTCCTAGTCTGTTTCTGTCCTTTTTTCCTTTTTTTTTTTTTTAAACAACCTATTGAGGCACAGATTTTAAATTTGAAGTGTACAATTTCATGAATTTTTACATGTGTATTTACCTGGGACACTGTCACCTTAATCAACATAATGAATGTATCCTTAACCCCAAAACTTTCATAGTGCTCCTTGGTAATCCCTTTTTTGTCCCCACTTCTAGACAATCACCATGACTATAGAAAGCTTTTTGGATTTTAGGTGTGTGGAATCTTCTCTCTCTCTCTCTCTCTCTCTCAGGTCTAATTTATTTCTTTTAGCGTAATTTTGTTTTGCGATTCTTCTATGTTGTTGCATGTGTCAATAATGCCTTTCTTCTTATTGCTGAGTAGATCCATTGTATGGCCATCTCACAATTTGTTAATCTATTGGGCAATCATCCCTTTTATTTTATGAAATAATAAAGTGTTAGAACTGTGAGGGGCTTTCCAGATCATTTAATCTAAGAAAATCATTGTACAGATTAGATAATTAAAGGCCAGAACACTCCTTAAGGATTTCCTTGGAGATTACTTAAATTCAGATTCATGCCTCCTCTTACCATTCAAAGCCAGTGATGGGTTGGACCCCAGAGTCTATACTTTTTTAACAGTATCTTCCGGTGATTCTAATCCAGACATGTGGTCTACTATACTGAAGACACTGAACCGAATGACTTAAATAATTTGTTCAAGGTCATAGAAGGTTGAGAGCAAAGGATGGATCTTAAATTCCAGTCCCCTTGCAATATACTGTGCCAACCCCCAAACAACATCTGACCCTCGGAAGCCTGACACTGCTAGTATGAATCATTTTGCTTTCTAAGGAAAGAGAATGCCACAGCCCTGGGATTCTGAGCTAGTCTCATCTCTTTCCAGAAGAAGGCATGGATAACAAATTCCTTCTATTCTGCTTTCCTTCCTCCCTCCCTTCCTCTCCCTCTTTCCCTCCCTCCTACTTTCTTTCTTTCTTTCTTTCTTTCTTTCTTTCTTTCTTTCTTTCTTTCTTTCTTTCTTTCTTTCTTTCTCACTCCTCCCCTTTTCCTTTTTTTTCCTTGTCATCAAAGTTGCAAATATTAAAAGCAATGAAGTGGGACAACCATGGTGTAGAAAATTATTTTTCTTTTCTCTCTCTCTTTTTTTAAGATTTTATTTATTCACGAGAGACACAGAGAAAGAGGCAGAGACACAGGCAGAGGGAGAAGCAGGCTCCAAGCAGGGAGCCCAATGTGGGACTCGATCCGGAGACTCCAGGATCATGCCCAGAGCCGAAGGCAGACGCTTAACCGCTGAGCCACGCTGGTGTCCCCCAAAGTTTTTTTTTTTTCAGTAAAAAGACAAAGCCACTAGAGAAATTTCTTGACTTCATTATATTTTGATACAACCTTGCCCATAGGTATTTTTACTTATTTGCTTCTGGTGTCTAATTTTGTGACTCAGCACTTTCTCTTGGTGACCATTCCAAACTGTAGTGATACGTGGGGCTGAGTAGAACCTGCAGAGTCAAAGATGCTGAAAATGTAACCAGAGTTGAGGAAACTTTGACCTTAGAAACAACAACCACAACAGAAAATGTCATGCAACAATCTTACGCCCTACCTCTTTCTCTTGGTCATGTTAGGGAATAAGCCATAAAGTCTCCCTTGGTGCATTTTTCACTTTGGTTATTCTAATTTCAGTGACCTTTGGGGCAGCCTTCCTCCAATCTCTGAAAATTTGAACTCAAAAACCTGAACCCTGACTTGATCCCTAGTGGCTGGAAATGTTGCTCCTAGAGCACAAAGCTGGGTAAGCAAAGATATCAAGATTGTGAAAAGCCAAGCAATAATAGTTGAAAGAAAAGGGGAGCATGAGTCAAACTCAATCTGTCAGAAAAATTTAATTCATTTTTGATAATGCTGGCATTTTCCTGATGATACTTTCATGATGAATTGGGTAATTCAAATGCACTTGCTACTTCTGAAGCCTTAGAATGAGAGTGGGCTTTATCCTCAGTCAATGAGATAAAATTAGGAAGGGCTTTGAGAACGCAGAAGCTTCCTCGGGCAGGATCTTAAGAAGGCACACCATTGTTTCTAGACCCCCAGATGCCCTTCTACCTCTTCTAGAACCTTTTCCTGCCCCATCTTTACCAGGTACGGGCATTCCGTTGTTTTCCTTACTGATCCTTAGTGTGAATTACACCCAGTCTTCAGTATCTGTGCTATCTGTGTTACCTTTTAACATTATTTGTGGGCATAAAGGACTCTGTCTTTGAGTCATAAGGCTTGGTAATGAGCCAGAAGATTGGTGATCAGAAGTTCTAATATGTGCTCATCTATTTATCTCTTGTGAGCCTCTAGGCAAGAAATTTAACCTTTATAAGCCTGTTTCCTTATCTATAAAAGGATAGTGATGATCATAATCTACCCATTTGTGAGTGGCTGTAGGGGTCAGACTCTATATATATATATATATAATGCCTGGTCCATAAATGGTAATTAGAGAAATATCAGGCATATGAGTGTCAGCCATGCAGGACATGAGAACTTTTGGACTTTTCTCTTCCTTTTGATGAGTCAACCTCTCAAGAACAACTGAAACTGGATCACCAGAGCAGAGAATGATAGTCACTACTCAGCTAGGGTGGCTCTGTGTGCTACTACTGCTGTGTATCCACCTAATTTGTCTACATGTTCATTGTAATCATGGAGCTTGAGTCCTTGAAGCATTTGTGAGAGTTATAAAGCTAACTGGCTGAGTGTTGAATTGAGAAAGGACTCCAGCACACTTGGGAGCTTAGCTATTTCGGTGTTGCTGCATTTGAAACACGATGCTAGCATACGTGCGTATACAGGATGACAAGTGACTTCCACAAGTCTGACAAAGAAATAAATCTTGTTATTTTATGGTCACACTTTTGTGATGGTACAATTTTATTTTGCCAAAATGTATATCTGTGTTTGTGCCTATATGCACGCTCCTCGATGGTTTATTTCTATAACCAACCCAAAATAAATAGAATAGAAGCTGTCTCTTTACAATCCAGTTAGTTATTTCTTGCATGTGTTATGACAGAAGCATTCGCTGTGATTTCTGTTCTCGGGTAATGAGAAGCTGTGATAGACGTTAACAGAAGAGGCTTCAAGTGGAAAGTTCCCCCAGATTTTCTCACCGCCTCCCTCCAAAGTTGATATGCTGTGATGTCTTTAGTCTTATTATTCCAGTGTCTGGGTGGAGATGTTGAGAAAGAAGAGATGAAATGCTGGAATCTGAAAATGAGTAAACAGCTGTCAACAGGAGAAATCCTGCAGAAGTGTCCTAAAGCGTGGAGGAGGTTTCCAGAATTCGTTCTTGGCACCATTGCCTATAATCAGCAATTAGTAACCTATTGAAATTGTATTTGTCAAATACCTACATTATAGATAAAGGCTACGGAAATTGCATGAAGCCAGGGGGCAAAGGTCCTGCAAGATGCAGCCTAGAACAGATTTCTGTCTCCGGAGTCGGTAGCTTGCCTGAAGCCAAATGGTCCTTGGAAATCAATAACCTAATTAGCCCCAGGAGACAGGGTTCTCTAGACTTAGTAGAGTGGTACAGTTGCTAGGGCATCTGCCCATGGGCATCCACCTTAGTGGAGAGATTTTTTTTTTTCTTTGCAGGCTTTAGTGTTCTGAAGAATTCAGAAAACAGCTCTCCAGGTGTCGAACAACCATTTATCAATATTACGGTTGGACTCATTGCTCTCCCTGCCCCAAAGCTTTTGCTGAAGTCTCCTTCTGATCAGTCAGCTCACGCGCTAATCCAGTTAATATCTCTGAGCACCGGAGTCCCTTTCTTGCAATGGCTGTTCCTCCAAGGTGAAAGGAGAAATGTTTAGATTCACACGAGGTCTGTGTTTTCCAGCATACTGAAGCAATATCAGACACATGTAGAAAAAAAAGAATGAATTGTTTTCCTTCCTCAGTGGATAGCTAAAAAATCTGTAGTTTCTCAAATTCAGGCAAAGTCAAAGTAGGTATGTTTCTACTGGACGGCTTAGCTGACTGCCAGGTGTCTTAAGGAAGTTGGTGGATGATGACAAGCATGTATGTTTTCCCATTTCCAGGAGTGCTCAGTTTGGGCAGACAGTAGGTACAAGGTCATAGGGTTTGTGAGATGAGGCCCCATGAAGACTCAGACTGGAAGTTCGTCTTTCCTACTACATATCAATCCCTTTTCCTATCAATCAAAATTTTTGTGGAAATTAATGATGATCTCAATTAGGTCAGTGACATATGATAGAGGTAAAAGGATAAATTCAATGATATTAGAAAAGTAGTCTCAAGAGGATTTGGTGACTGTGTTGGTTTCCTGGGCTGCTGCCATGAGCTTGGTGGCTAAAAACTACAGAAATTTATTCTCTCACAGATCTGGAGACCAGAAGTCTGAAATCAAGTTGTTGACAAGACCACATTCCCACCAAAGGCTTTAGACAAGACTCTTTCCCAGCCTCCCAGCTTCTGGTGACTCTAGGCATTCCTTTGGTCGTGGCCGTGTCACTACAATCTCTGTCCAGTCTTCACATGGCCTCCCCTTCTTCCCCAATCTTCCTTGTCACATCTTTCTTTTCTTTCTTTCTTTCTTTCTTTCTTTCTTTCTTTCTTTCTTTCTTTCTTCTTTCTTTCTTTCTTTCTTTCTTTCTTTCTTTCTTTCTTTCTTTCTTTCTTTCTTTCTTTCTTCTTCTTTCTTTTTCTTTCTTTCTTCTTTCCTTTAGGATTTTACTTATTTATTCATGAGAGACACACAGAGAGAGGCAGAGACACAGGCAGAGAGAGAAACAGTCTCCCTGCTCTATCCCGGATCCCAGGATCAGGACCTGAGTGGAAGGCAGACGCTCAACTGCTGAGCCATCCAGGTGTCCCTGTCTCTTTCTTATAAGGACACTTGTCATTGGATTTAGGGACCACATAGATAATCCAGGATGATCTCATCTCAAATTCCTTACCTTAATTTTATCTGCAAAGACCCTTTACCTAGATAAGGCCACATTCACATGTTTGGGAATCAGGATATGGACACATTTTTTGGGGGGGATCATTCAACACACCACACTTAACCACATTGAATATATTAGTTTATTTGATTGAGAAGATGCCAGTGAGGATGAATTCCAAGGAGCTGGTCTGGACAGATGGGAAGATTGTGGTGGCAAATACCTAGCGAGAAAACATCAGGAGAGATGCTGTTTTTGTCAATGTAGTTCTGGACACTGTGTTTCAAGTAGGGGATGGAGAAAGCAGACATTTGACCCTTTCCCTCATGTTGGCACAGTCTTGAGATTTCAATGTTATTCAATTAGCTGTCATGAAAGTAGATAAAAGACTACAACATTCCAGAATTGGGCATTAGATTATTATATCATCTTTGTGAAACCTTACTTTAAAAATACTTCTGGATAAATAGTATGCCATATGAATGAAATTAATGTTTCATTTATATCCTAGCAGTGGTTAGTTAGCATTTGAAGTATCCTTATCAGCAATCCATTCTCCAGCCAGGACTACCAAGCTCTTCAAGTACTGCTGTGGAAATCTACACATGAGAATTTGCTAATTAGCATAAGAAATAATTTTTCACTGCTGAAACGGGTAACATTTAACATATATTTGACCCTCAAGTCTAACCACTCTTGCATGAAAATTTATGGGAATCTGGCAAGCCCAGCTACCCAGTTCTTTTGGAGAAGCCCTCAAATGTTGAGCTCACTGAGTCCTGAGTCTCCCCACTTCACAGAGCACTATAGCCTAACCAGAATGTTGCTATTCTCACCAGTAGAGCAGCATCGAGCATTGACCTTGGAGTAAATCTTTCATGAAAAGCGTCTGTGGGTGTGTCTGAAGACAAAGAGTAGAACTTCCCCCAAATTTATCCGTTGCGGTTGACTGTTTTTGTACCTACTTGCTAATTAATGTTTGAGTATTCAGCAGAATTGAGCTTAAGACCAACTTTTATCCTAGGCTACTACTTGTTAAGGAGGATATGGGGAAGTTGAGGTAGACTCATCCAGTTCTAATCCCCAAAGGCTATAGACTAAAAATTCTATTTACCAAAAGTCTCACGCATTTGTTGAATGAACACATTAGTTTGGGGAACTTTGCAACAGAATCGCCTGGCCTTTGAGCCCAAAGGCCTGTAAGGACTACTGACAACACAATTCTCCAGGTATCCAAAAATGAAAGGGTACCTACAGACTTGGGTAAAAACGTGGGCTAGGTGACTTCTTCATTGATAATCTGATGACTGTGGTCTACCTGAAAACAGGTATTGTATAGTCACTGCATAAAACATGGAATTCAATGATATCTCTGGTTGAAGAGTTTGGATCCTCTGAGAGAAGTTCATAGAATTAAAAATGTACTAATAGCGGAGTGCTATGCATACAGCAGGCTCAGTGTTGGATATATATAAAATGAGTATACATATATATTTGTAATAAATAAAGCACACATAGGTAACATATATGTGTGATATATGTAAATGTTTTAATATCATGAATTTGCATATGTATACACACAGACATACACATGTACATAAGCATTAATCTACTTGCGTTCACAAATAGACTGGTGCACCCATTTCAGGGATTCTTTGGCCTTAACAAGATCTTCCCTATGTATGCATTATTTATACTACACACACATAGTCCCCACCCCCACCCCCTTCGACTCACCCCTGCCACACCTTGAATGAAAGGAGATAGCTCTTCTGGTGGTTTCTTCAAAACTAGATAACAAATGAGTGATTACTATTAGATATTTGCTTCCATCAATGAATAGTCTTCTTGATGATTTGAGTAATAGTTATTACTAGAAAAATAATAGCTTTCAATGTCATTAATCCCATGTGATTTGAAGGAGTTAACAATTTAGTAATTACAAAAAGGAACAGTTCTAGTAATTTAACAATGCTGTTGGTTCTGTATATCATAAAATCACCACTCGGTGCAATCAACAGAAGGAATTTATTGAAGAGAGAGCATGGAAGTGTTTAAAATGTATATTAAGGGTAAAACTCTCTAAAACATTTCATGTTTCTGAGAGTCAATTTTGCATATGAAAAAGAAAACGGCTTTCATAAATGAGAGAGATGTGTCAGTGTTAGGGAAGAATCAAGTGAAGAATGCAAAATAGTAGCTACTTACTTGTAACTTTGAGCTATGTCTTATTTTCTCCCTATTTTTGGAGACGGAATTAAAGACTGAGAAGAAACAGGAAATGTGCTGAAGCTTTTTATTGGAATTATCTTTCTAAAGAAATGCATGCAAAAACTGAAGAGTAATCATTTGGAATTGAGATGCCTCTCGAAGTAGAGCCAAGCGAGTGTCACATAGCTCCCCAAGCCTTGGGTCTGCAGATGAACGATGGAAGAGGCTGTTGGTGAGAAATCTTACTCTGGTGAGAAGAGGGGAAGGTAGATAAAGAAAAGGAAACAAGGGAAAGGTAAAATGCTGAGCTAGTAAGAAATCTTGTTTCTTGCAATTATGGACTCATAGGATCTTAGCAGCAGAGCTCCCTTAAAAGTCACCTAATTCTGTCCCCTTACTCATATTGCAGACGGCGGTCATCCTGGCCCACCTCCACATAAGGTAATATTTATCAGCTCACACTCCTCTAATTGTTACACTGCTTTCTCTCACGTTGTGTCTAACTCTCCCCATTCAGATTTGATGGGTTCTGGTAATATCCCCTGGAATACAGGAAGTAACTCTCCTCCTTCTTTGGAGTCTCAAAGACAGCTGCCATCTCCCTGCCTTATCTTAAAATAAGTGGATAATCAAGGACAGCTATACACGTCTGAGGTTTTTTTTTTTAATTTATTTTTTATTGGTGTCCAATTTGCCAACATATAGCATAACACCCAGTGCTAATCCCATTAAGTGCCCCCCTCAGTGCCCATCACCCAGTCACCTCCACCCCTGCCTACCTACCTTTCTACCACCCTTTGTTCGTTTCCCAGAGTTAGGAGACTCATGTCTGAGGTTTTGGATGGCAGGGACATTCTGGGGAGTGTCCCACCAGATGTTGTAGGGGAAGCAATCTGACAACCTACAGAAGAGTCCCTAACAGTAGATTTATTTGTCCTCATCTCCAGTTTGTTTGGTCACAAGACTTAAGAAAAATAATTCTTGTGCTATTTTGAATGTTTGATTGTTAGGTGAAGGCCGAATAAAGTCTGGGAGTCATGGGTTGGGATATGATTTTTAAGTTGCTATTTTTATTCATTATTAGCCCAATTTTATTGTCCTTGGTTTTATGATGCAGAAAGAATGAATTCAGTGCAAAAAAAAAAAAAGATTAACATGATGTTTTGGTAATGCTTAGACCAAATGACAAATGATTATTTTATATGTGCTTGTTTTGTTTTTTTTTTTAAATCCCAGAGACACAGTCTAATGGGGACTTGGAATTTGAGTGTAAACCAGAAGATAGAGAAATCACCTAATCAATGTTCTTTTGGACATCTTCTAGTACTGGGATGTTTGTAGTTTACTTTAATACCCTTTCACATAGACAGTGATTTAGTTTCAGTACTCCACAGCAGAGTACGTCCAAGAGATGGTTAGTTACTGTTGGAAGTACCCTGATTAGGAACACACCATGGGAATCGTTATCCAGTGTTGGACAGACTCGAGTCAGGGATCCTTCAAGATGTCAGCTAGTTTTCTCGTAATATTTGATCAACAGCAAAGATTTTTTTAATAGTGATACTACTTGAAACATGTTTATGCTTATTAGAAATTATTTATTGATTGATAAATTGGTAATGATAAAGAAATGTGGAATTGCTGAAAATGTTGTGCAGCCATTCCTGGCCTTGCATGCACGGGGTAGAAGAACCTCAAAATCCCCATAACTATAGCCTTTATTTATTTATTATTTATTTATTTATTTTTTAACTATAGCCTTTAGAAAGGCACTCTTGACCTCTGACTGAGCCAGTGGGCTCAGATTTGGAAGACTTTGGTCATTTGACTCCTATTAAAAAGGCAGATAAATCCTGCCACTATAAATAAACCTTTCATTCAAGGAGCCATCAGAGTACCTAAAAGGACAGAGATCTGGGACTTTGTCAAGCTTCCAGAACAGCTTCTACGACTGCTTTTGTGGTCATTTGCCTGCATATATGGCGAAATTCCATCTGAGATGGACTTACATTGTACCATCCTACCCGGTAGCGAGGATACAGGAGGAAAGCTGGCCTTCCCCCTGCTTCAGCTAACTGAAGATGTGTTAGATTGGGTTTTTGTTCAAAAACATTCACTCTCTCTCCCTTCACAGTCCTCTCCTGCTCTACCTCCCCATGCTTTGACCTTGGGGTGGTCCCAGGACACGCTTTAGCAATGGGATGTTAATGCTCATGACAGAAGCAAGGGCTTAAAATGAGCTTGGGCAGGAGGCTTGCCCCCTCTCCTCTCAGCCAGGACCATGAGAAGAACATGCGTTAGGTGGTGCTCTGGGACAAGGAATCTGAGAAACAGGGACCAGACCTGCACCCAACCTGCAGCACAGAGCTGGCCAGCCAGCAGCAGGGCCGCGGCAGGGGACCCACAGAGACACACTAAGTGTTTATGGTTGAGTGCCCCTGAGATACTGTGGTTATTATGTGGCAATGCTGACTGGTATATGAGGCTACCAGGATTTACTCCCCAAACCTAATAATCATGAATGTCTAGATCAGGTTAGGTAGTAGGCATTTTACAAGTATTGTTTCTTTTTTCTTTTTAAGATTTTATTTATTTATTCACGAGAGACACAGATAGAGAGAGAGGCAGAGACCCAGGCAGAGGGAGAAGCAGGCTCCACGCAGGGAGCCCAACACGGGACTCGATCCCAGAACCCCGGGATCACTCCCTGAGCCAAAGGCAGAGGCTTAACCGCTGAGCCTCCCAGGTGTCCCAACAAGTATTGCTTCATTTAATTTTCATAACAAGTCTGGGAATTAGGCCTTATTTTTCTCATTGTAGAGATAAGACAATCATAGCTAAGAGAGATAAAACCACTTGGCCAAAACACAGAGGAGGAACAGAAGGGAGTTAGCTCCAAGGCAGACTGTAGAATTCATCCTCATCCGTCCCCCCGCCCCCTACCTTTCATGGCTCACTCTTAACCGACTTGCTTGGACTGAATTAAACCTTAACTAAAGCTGTATCCAAACATAGCAAGAAGGACAAAAGCTGAACCCATGCATTAGTGAGGGTCATTCATGTGCACATTCACTCATTCAGTACATGTTTAATGAGCGTGTGCTGTGTACCAGTGAGTGTATGGTGGGGATTTAATGGGAAGCATGACTGACACTGCCCCTGCCCACACAGGGTTCACAGTCTTATCTTAAGGTAGGTTTGTTTGTTAAACACAAACTTCAAGTTTTGTTCCTGCTGCAAGGATTATGGCCTCATTCCACAGTGCGAGTATAAGCAGCAGCTCTAGACAAAGGAAGCTCCCTGTGTTCCACTGCGTGACTCCTAATGTGGGGACCACCAACTAGGTGGCGTCCAAGTGGCAACTAATCCCACAAATGTGTTCAACTACTAATGATAAACCTGAGTTATTGCTCCACAGAGATGTCTTGCATGTTATGGGTCAGAGAGTTTGAGAAAAATAGTTACTCCTTCACTGTTCTACAGGGAGGGACAAAAAAAAAAAAAAAAGAAAGCATTGGGATATTATAATTCTTGTTAATAAACATTAAACCCAGGCGATTTCTGAATTTTAGAATAAAAAATAATTAATCTACTGAAAGAATGGTAAACCAGGAAAGATTAAAAATTATAATTAAAGAATGAGAATGACATTTGCTATCGGAGGCATCTCAGCAGACTATCTGAACAGTACACTACGCAAGGTAAATTATTTCTACCGTAATAATGGTATTTACTCTAATACAATGGCGTACTAGAAATCTAATTGCAACTTGCCAAGGATTTAAAAAAAACACAGTTATAATGTAAAAATACAGGAAGAATAGATATGATCTGTATTTTTAAAAGAACATGGTAATGCTACTATATGGTTCAATTTTCAGATATCAGGATTTAATATAATAAGAAAAGACAGAGAAAATGAAAATTGGGGAGACTTTTGAATAGGTGCTTTAAGAAGGGGATTTGAGACTGAATGGAAACAGGCTGATTTTGATTACACTTTAATATGAGATAAAGTAAAGATGAGGTAAATCCAAAGTAAAACATAATTATAAGTTTCTGCATAATCCCTGGCAAAAATATTAAAGATTAGATTCCAGAATTGTGTTAGTAGCTCCATACGACTTTTACCAATAACAGTTACCCACTGTATGCTAAGCATTGTCAGAAAACAGATAAAATATATTCATAGATGGAAATAATCATAAAAGTATTAATAAGATATCTGGGCTTTAAAGTTTTGCGTTCCTCTTCCTGAAATAGAAAAAAATAATAAATACAATTTAGAATAGAAAATAATCCATATAAACACCAGAGGTGGGAGTAAGGAGACAGTATGCTATGAATTCATTTCTAAGTTAAAAAAAATTAAGTGCAAACTGTTTTTCTATTAAGAAAGCATGAATACACCATGTTTTATACTACCCCTTGATTTCTCTTCCCAGTATCTCGTGCATAGGTTGACAGGTTCCCAGGGGAGCACATTGGGACGGGAAGACAAATAGTGAGTCATGTTAAGTTAATTAACCAAAAATTCAGCCGAGCAGTCCGAGCTCCACAATGACTGAGAAAGATGGGCATTATTCATTTTAAAGAAAAAATAACCCTCAAGGCGAACAGAAAAATCAACAGCCCTTAACTCAATGATAATCGGTAGATGCAGCACTGCACGTAGGTGAGAGTAAGAGCTTCATTTCAGTCGACTATCTGAGATTTGGGAATATCTGATCACGAAGAATCTGAAGTCGGCCAGGTGTTGATAGAAACTGTTCATGAAATGTGGCCACCATCCCTTCTATACTCTGAGAAATCAACAGTGTGACAACCTAGTGATTTGGGTGCCTTTTTTGTCTGTCTACCTCCAACACAGAAGCAGGTGGACATACACAAAATAAGCTTCTCCTGAAAACCTTGGTGAGTGATAGACACCATCTGCCAATGCCTAGTTGAATGTGCTTTTATGGGTATATTTTGCAGGAGTGGGCGGAGGAGGTATTCTTTTTGGAAATGGATATGGACATTTTGCAAAAGACATTTAAAAAACAACAGAAGGCACTCTAGGTAGGGAAGTATAAATTAAAAACTGCATTCCTACAGTATGTGATTTCTGAAGAAATTATTTAACCTTATTCACCTTATCCATTTCAAGGTATTTTTCTGGACTATGGAATTAGATAATGAAAATATTCATTTCTTATATTTTAAAAAGGATAGGGATATATTAATGTGCCACTTTCTTGAATTCTTTATTAAAGAGAATGATACTTGAGTTGTTTACAGTACTAGAAGACCTAGATGTGGCTGTGAATTGGTTACATTACAGAAAAATGTGTATTTTATTTCTGATTGTAATGGCAATTTGGATAAGAAGAATCATAAAAAGGAAAAATTGACAAATCCAGAATCCTACCATACAGATTATGGGTGTTTAGGATTTTTGCCCATTTACTTCCAATAATTTTATTGGCCTCTTTAAAACCATATATACATATCATGTGAACAAATTTATGTTCTAGTTTTTCTTAATATCGTATCAGAAAGATTTTCTGATGATTAAATTTCTTAATAAAAAACATTTTTAGTTACCGTGTAATATTTCATCACATAAATGGGCTGTATCTTTAATGTTGTCTTTATATATTTATTTTTGGACATTAAGTGACTTCAGAATAAACATTTTGTATTTTGGATTATATATATTTTTTAATGAATGCGTCTCATAGCAGGCACTCTATTTTTTTTTAAAGATTTTATTTATTTATTTTCGTGAGGGAGAATGAGTGTGGGGGGTGGGGAGGACAGCAGGGGAAGCAGGCTTGATCCCAGGATCACGGCCTGAACCGAAGGCAGACGCTTAACCAACTGAGCCACCCAGGTACCCTTGGAATATTTTCTTAGCAAAGATCTTTAACATTGGAATTCTCGAGTCTAAGGCTAAATGTTTTTATGTGATGCTGGGGCAGACATTGGCTAGCTATTTGCCAGACTTGTTTGATTCTCCTTCTGGGCACAAAGATTGAATATGTTTCTCAGCCTCCCTTGCAGTTAGGTGTAAACTCAAAAAGAAATTCTTTCCACAGGAATGTGGGCAGAAATGATGGAATGAGGCACGTTCCCCTGGGGGCCTGTAATCACCTCTCACACAATGCTCAAGTCTCTTCCCTTGTCTGCTGGCTGTGCGTCAGCGCAAGGTGAATTCAAAAGGCAGTTGAGACCACAGAGCATCTGTCAGGCTCTTTCTGAAGGACTGTGGAACAGAACACCCAATTTCCACTGCCTGTAATTGAATATTATGTAGAGAAATAAAATTCTATTATGTTAAGTGACCTATATTTGGGGGGATGTTTTCATTTTAGTGTTAGCGTCATCTTAACCAATGGGAATACTGGCATCGGAAACAGGGTACAACTCTAATAAAACCCTAAAATATGTGGAACTGGCATTGGGTGGTAAGGCACCTATATCAGAGCATGGGATGATGCAGACCCACGTTATATAGTGGTAAAATACGTGTTAAACCGGTCACTGGCAGTCCCGGGATCGAGTCCCATGTCGGGCTCCCTGCATGGAGTCTGCTTCTCCCTCTGCCTGTGTCTCTCATAAATAAATGGATAGAATCTTTAAAAAAACAAAACAAAACAAAACAAAACAAAAACGGTCACTGGCAATAGCTCGAGGGTAGATCAAGTGCTCACTGGACCTGTACCTCTAGGAGAAGACTGGAAAACAGAATTTTGTGGTGTTTGGGTTGTTACTGGTTTCTATTAGAAGGATGTTAGAAGAAAAAAAATATCAGTCTGTCAATAGCTAAATGATTTTCAAACAGAAATAAGAAGAAGTTTGGAGAGAAGAAATTTGGGGCATCAAAACATTGGAAAGCTAACTGTTTCTAGATTCTAAACAATAGGAAATATGATTGAAAATGCCTTTCAGTGATGGCCCAGCAGCAAAGACCAGATTAAGGGCGGAGTCTTCTTTCCCCAGGCTCCCATATGATCTCAAGGACGCTGGCATGAAATTGTGTAAGTGTGTGAGAGAAGCATGAAGGTGAGGAAGCAGGGAAAAGAATCTGGATTAATAATTATGTTCAGGAAAGAATTTTGGGTGGGGTTGCTGGCATGTGGAACTGAGTGGAAGCAAATGGATTCGAAGCCTACTAAGTAAAAACATGTTGCCAAGGAAATCATAAGCCCGGATTAAAAATGTCTTTGAGTGCTTAAGCCTTGAAATCAGCCTCAGACCCCCAAGCCTGCATGAGCAAGAAATGATCTGAAAAAGCTGTTTGGTCCCCCTGGAGAAAGTCTCCATTCCCACGGTAACTGTGACCAAAATGGAGATGGACCAGGAAAAACCTCCCAGAGGGCAAAGCCAACAAACACAGAAAAATGGACACAGGCTTCCTACAGAAAACAGAATCAAGCATCCAAGTCCAGGCAAAGCACTTCTCTAACGTGAAGGTAGGTAGGAGTTCTTGCCCCGCACAACTGCTGTATACTGGTGACTCTTCTATCCAGAATCTTCCCTTTTTCGAGTGGAAGGATTTTCTCTTTTTTCTTTTCCTCTTTCTTCTTTCTTTCTTTCTTTTTTTTTCTTTCTTTCTTTCTTTCTTTCTTTCTTTCTTTCTTTCTTTCTTCTCTTCTCTCTCTCTCTCTCTCTCTCTTTCTTTCTTTCTTTCTTTCTTCTTTCCTTATTTATTTGTTTTTTATTTTTGGTGTGTGTGGAGGATAAGTATAAAAAATGCTGTTTGGCAATAAAAAGGAACGAAGGGCGGATACACGTGACAAGATGGATGAACTTCAAAAACATTATGCTAAGTGAGAGAGGCCAGACACAAAAGAGCACGTCCTGCCATTTATATGACAAGTGGAAAAGAGGCACATCTATTGAGGCAAAAAGTAGATGAGTGGTTGCCTGGCACTGGGTTGGGAGCAAGGAATGGTTACAAATGGGCCCACGGGGCCTTTGGGGAGTGCTGGGAATATTCTAAAGCTGGGTTGTGGTAGATGGGTATACCACGCTGTTAATTTAGTTAAAAAAAATCAATGACTTGTATACTTAAACAAGTAATTTTTATGATATGCACATTTATTTCAACAAATTTGTTTTGTTTTTATTTTTTTTTATTTTTATTTTTTGTTTTGTTTTTAAACCTGCTGGTGAATACAGAGGAAAACAAGCACTTTTACTCCAGAAGAGTGAAACTACTGCTTGACCTTTTTGGAGATATCTCATCATAGATATCAAAGCGTCAAGCCTTTGTATTCTCTTACCTGGCAATTCCGCTCCTGAGAATTTACTCTAATGAAATCATCGAATACAAGGTTGTTTCCTGTAAAGTGGCCTATAAGACTGAATAATTGAAATAAGTTACAAGTCTATCAATAGGGGATTGGTTAAATGCATTAGAATATATATCCAAATATTGAAATGGCATACAAGTGTGATTTCAACATGGAAATCTCGATGTATTTATGTGGGAAACTATCTAACAACAACAAACATGCAGTTAAAGTATGGTGTTTGTGGGCAAAATATGGGCCCATTTATGTTTACAAAAACATGGGAGTGGAAGGATGGAGAATGCCAACTTCCATGCTTCCTAAAATATGTGAATTTTTTTCAGCCACAATGTATTATCAAGACAATAGCAACAAAGACATATACTTTCTGGAATTAATCTCTCATGTTAAAGTAAAATATAAATCAGATTAAAATTTTATGCCTTTTAAAAAAAATTTTATGCCTTTAATATCTGTATGAGTGCATTAATTTGACTAATTTCAGACATTTCTCCCTCCCATTGGAAAATAAATTTATGTTCATTTGTGTAACTCATTTGCTTTTAAATAACCCATTTGACTACATTTTTATTTTAAATTTTTTTATTGGGTTCAATTTGCCAACATATAGCATAACACCCAGTTGACTACATTTTTCTATTTTAATTTTTTTGACACTGATGAATTAAATCTCACAATTCGCCTTCATTTAATTTTTTCTTTGCTTTTGTTTTGTTTATTTGTTCATGTGGGACACAGAGAGAGGCAAAGAGAGACATGGGCTCCTTGCAGGGAGCCTGATGTGGGACTCGATCCCCTGACCCAGGATCCTGCTCTGAGCCAAAGGCAGAGGCTCAATCACTGAGCCACCCAGGTATCCCCATTTAATTTTTTCTTTCTTTTTAAAAAGATTTTATTTATTTATTAAGGAGAGATACACAGAGAGAGGCAGAGACACAGGCAGAGGGAGAAGCAGGCTCCCTGCAGGGAGCCCAATGCAGGACTCGATCCTGGTACCCTGGGGTCAAGACCTGGGCTGAAGGCATATGCTCAACCACTGAGCCACCCAGTTGCCCTGCTTTAATTTTTTCTGTGGACTGATTTTAATTCATAAGTAGTACCATAAATAAAATCTGGTTTGTGTTTTGGAGTAGATTGGGCTCTGTGATGCGATATATAAATTCTTAGGGTCTTTTAATGAAATAAGCTAAAAAAGATGTGGTTTGGCATACGGGTTGCTCTTTTCAGGTCTTACCTTTCACAACCATCTGAAAGAAACTGAGAAGAAGGTGTTTAGAAGCTAGATTTCTACCATCAAGAAAAGGCAGAAAGACTTGTAAATTTCCTTTACATAGGGAAGTAAATATTTAAGTAATTTTTACATCAAATAGCCTGGGAGGAGTAAATAGGACTTGAATAGCTCTTTCTTATAGCATGTTACAAAAACATTTGCTTAAGAGATTTATATTTGTTGATAGGGACTCTGATCCAAAGTCAAGTATCTTCCTGTACATGTGTCCATCAAATCTAGGATGAAAATGATTAAATAAATCAGATCATGTATCAGGGTTTTCTGAACAGATTCAAGCTGCTATTGGGGGCATATAACAGGAAAAAAATAAAATCATCCCCTTAAAAGGCAATTATTTTCAGATCTCCTCTGACAATAAGCTGTGGGGTTAAGGCTATGTGCTAGGAAGTAGGAGTGCTTTGCAGTTTATTTCAAAAGGGAACCAAAATAGTATACTGGTAGGTAATCTAAGTTCTGGGTCATGTAGGTCTGAACAGAAAACTATGGCTTGAAATAATAAAACCAAAAAAAAAAAAAAAGAAATAATAAAACCTGAATTGAGTGGTGTCTGAGAGATGAATAATAGACATTGTTTGGAGATAATGACTATTCATGACAATAAAAATAGGGTATGTACATGTGAGGAAGAGAGAAATATTTGGACATGAAACACAGAACGGGAAGTGCCCCAAAGCAGAAACCACCGGGATTACCTGGGAGATAAAGTGCAGAACGTTTTGTTTTATTTAATACAAGAAACTACCATTCCTTTGCATCTTTCTGTAAAAAAGAAGATTAGGGGCTTGTCTTGCAATTTACTATGAAACTGTCATGCATTTTTATTTTTTAAAAATTTTTAAAGTTTTCTTTATTTTCTTAAAGATTTTATTTATTCATGAGAGACACAGAAAGAGAGAGAGGCAGAGACTCAGGAAGAGGGAGAAGCAGGCTCCATGAAGGGAGCCTGACACGGGACTCGATCCTGAGTCTCCCCCTTCACCCCCATCACTGTCTGAGCCAAGGCAACAGATGCTCAACCACTGAGCGCCCCAGGTGTCCCACTGTCATGCATTTTTAAACTGACAGACAGTATTTATAATGGTATAGTCATTTCCAACCAGGTTACCATTTGCCCGTAGCTTAAATATCTAATGGAAATGTCCTATCTATGGATTGGACACTATGCTGTGGCATCATAGTTTTACTTCTTTATATCAGACGTCAGTGTTTAAACTTTGACTTTTAAGCAGGAGACACATTTTCTTAAGAGGGGATCCTAGGGCCCAGGGGCAGCCAAAGGGTTGGACATCTCCAAGTCACCCTTCCTGCCCCTTCTCCCTTACATTTACTCAGGCTGTTATTTTGGCCTTTAGAGCAGAGGTTCAAAATTTGGGCGGCACGTCGGAATCACCTGCGGAGGTTGAAAATCATGTCTCACTTCCAGGAAGTCAGGTTTCAGTGGCCTGAGGTGGGGCCACTGTGCTTCGAAGTCCCCATGGGATGTCAATGTGCAGGCAATAGAGCGACCTGTTGCTCAGTCAGCAGTTTTCAGAGTGTCATCCCAGATGGGCAGCAGAGGAGGAGACTCCACCCCAGGCCTCCCAGGTCAGAAACCCTGGGAGGGGGGCCCAACCATTGTGTTTGACTAACACTCCAGGTGACTGGTACACACCCAAGTTTGAGCATCACTGCTTAATCAAGTGAGCCTTCCACCGGGAAGCATGAAACAGATAAAGAGTAAGAGAATGTGGCACTTATTCACTTGTTTTATTATCTTCCAAAGTGGCTGATAATTTTAAGAGGATTTTGAAGGCTTTTTTTCCCCAGGGGCATGTTCCTTTACAGGTTTTACTGTGTAGCTGATGACGTCACATGAAGTATGTCTGTTACGAACACTTTTCCTGATTCTTCATCTGAGTTGGTATTTTGGGGCTTGTCCGCTCCCTGGGAGCAGACATTAGTGAAAAGATGTCATGAACTGTACACAGTAGGTGGCCTTCCATGTATTTTGATAATGTTGTGAAGATTAAATCTGAAAAGGGGATTTTATGGCTGTCAAGCAACTACGTTTTTTTGTTTGTTTGTCTTTTAAGGTTCTGGAACAGTTTATTCTGATCACTGTAACCCTAGGTCTAATTAAGTCCTCTAGTAAAAGAGGGCACCCTGGTGGCTCAGCAGTTGAGCATCTGCCTTCAGCTCAGTGTGTAACCCCGGGGTCCTGGGATCGAGTCCCGAATCGGGCTCCCTGCAGGGAGCCTGCTTCTCTCTCTCTCTCTCTCTCTCTCTGTGTGTGTCTCTCATGAATAAAAAAATAGAATCTTAAAAAAAAGATGTCTAGTCAACGAAATTGATTGATGAAAGTAAATGCCAAGGAACACGAAATATGCCATCTCTTGTGTGTTAGAATCTCCAAACAAGGTAAACTTTTTCAGTTATGGAGCAGCGTAGCCCTGTTTTATTTTCCCTTCTATATCTTTTACATATTGCATGAGCTTCCTATCACTGTTATAACAAATCACCACAAACCGGGTCAGAGTCCTCAAATGGGTTTATGCTGGGCCCAACTCGAGGTGTGGGCAGGGCTACATTCTTTCAGGAGGCTCCGGGGGAGAATCTGTGTCCTGGCCTTTTTCAGCTCCTGAAGACCACCTGCATCTCTTGGCTCGTGGCTCCCTCCTTCATCTTCAAAACTAGCAGTGGAGCTTCTATCCTCAGGGCTCTCTCTGACTCCAATCCTCTCTTTCCTTTGTCTCACCTCTTTTCTGATCCCTGAGCCTCCCTCTTGAAAGGAGCTCTGTGATTGCTCTGAACTCATCCAGATAATCCAGGAGAATCACCCATCACAAGCGTCTTACCTGCACCATATCTGCAAAGTCTTTCTTGCCGTGCAAGGTTCACAGATTCTGGGGATTAGCATACAGACGTGTTTGAGGGGCCATTATTTACCCACCAAGAGACAGAAGAAGGCAGGAACATTTTCTGATAGGAGATTCTGGGAGAGTAAACTGGTGGAGAGTTAAAAGTAGCTCTTTGGCGAGATCCACAAAGCAGTGAACCTCAGATTGTTGTGTGCTTCAAAATCACTCGAGATTTTGTAAAAAGTACATATTTCCGAGCCCTGTCCCCAAAGATTCTGACTCAGTGGTTTAGTTTGGGGGATCTGCATGTTGTAGGCGTACGCGCTCACCATGGTGATTCAGTACAGGTGCGCCCCAGAGCACACCTGGAGAGGCTGTCAGGGGGGAGGCGGTGAGAGCACAGAGCCTGAGACAGCTCTACAGCTGCATCATTATAACTCCCATAAACATCAGAACTGCTGAAAGGAAAGGTGGAAAATAAAGCTTTGCTGAGCCCCACTCCAGGAGACTGTGATCCCAGAGGTCTGGAGAAGGCCTTCCAGGTAAATCTTACTGAGCATGATTGCCCTGGCCTCAATTCCTGAGTGTTCTGGGCAGTTATACTCGATCCAGCCATAGCCAAGACATCTTCTATTTTCCTGTATTAAAAAAAAAAAGATTTTACTAGCTCATATTCTTTTTCTTTTGACTGGTTGAACTATGGATCATGTCAATTCCTTATTTTGATGCTTTTCTCAGAGCCTGGCACAACAACGGGTACCCCATAAATGTTTCTGGAATAAACCAGTGGTTTTCAGACTTTACCCTGTGTCACAATCACATGGAGGCCTTGTTACAACACAGACAGCTGGGCGCTGCCCCCAGTGCTTCCGACTCAGCTTGGGTTGGGCCTCAGAATGTGTAGTTGGAGCAAGACTCCTGACGATGCTGGCGCAGCTGGCTGGGGGATCACACTTTGAGATCACCAGAGTATAGAGGGTTTGAATTGTTAAAGCCCTAATTCCTTTATAACAAAATGAAAATTTTTGTATGTGGTTGAGGGATTTAAAACTTTCCCCAGTTTTTGAATTGCCCTTACTTTTTTCATTATTTCTATTTTTTCCCCTTTAAAATTTTTATCCTCTAGAAATTGAAAAAGAAAATCATATTTCTCCAGTAACAACTTTCCTATAATGTTTTATTGTTTATTCCTTCTCTATATGTGAATTCTCTAGTGACAAAACAATTGAAAATATTTGGGGGAGTGCCTATTGGTAAAGGTTTTCAAACGCATACCTTTAGTGTCGTGGATATATAACATAACCAAACAGTAAATTATCTTTCAGCTTGAAACTTTAGTTTGATTTGCATTTTTGCTTGGTTGGTGCCTTGATTTTGCATTTATTATTATTATTATTATTTTGGTCATAGTCCTCAGAGGGGGTGAAAACAAAGGAAAACAGTCACATACACATTATGAGACCAGTTACGGCTAGAAACTGGTCTCTAGAAATTAAGAAGGATAAGCCTTACTGAGCCATTTGTCCAATTTGCCTGAGACTTGGCACTGCATACTTTTTATTACAGAAACACAAAATCCATGCAGTGTATATTTTTCAGGAAACTTTATTTCTGTAGAAGAAAGCTGACTTTCCCTGCTGTATTTATCCAGCTAGAGATCACACACAGGGGGATTAATAGCCCTTATATACACTTCTTCAACCTAAGAAACACTTTTTATGATTTAAAGGTAGCTTTCCTTATTCATATCAAATTATATCAGCATGTGTTTCTCATAAAATACTCCTTGAAGGGTGCAGCAGCCTGACACCTTTGAATCTGGGTGTTGTAAGTTTCTGGTGGTGAAGTAATAAAAGGTATTGATTTTATTCATTGCACTCCCATGAGAAGGCCGTATAATTGGATGGACACAATGGAGGATTACTGAAAATATTTTTGTAGGGCTAGGAAGTTTTAATCCTGTGGATGATGTTGAATTTGACCATAACGTTGGGCTGAAAGGAGGCATCTTGTGAACCAAGTTGTGCAACGAAGTACTCTCGCCTGGCTATTAGGTGTCAATCCATTTTTATTGAGTGCGTGCTGTGTTTTCAGCACTATATTAAACCATTTTCTATCTTGAAAGTTTTGTTTTGTTTTGTTTTTGTCTTTTGCATACCTTTAGAGGATACAAGTTGGCAAAACTAAAAAATCGGTAAAGATGTTTTGTATCGTCACCCATAATAGGCATATTCAAGTTAAGAATTTTAATATCTGATTTGCAAACATTGAAAAGCACGGGTCATAAATGTGCAGTTAGATTTTGACAGAGGCATACAGTCCTGTATGCACACCCTTGGTGATGAAGTTACAGACGGTGTCATCAGCAAGAAGTTCCCCCCAAATACTTTCTCAATCAATCCCTGTGTCTCCCCCAAAAAACCACTGACCTGATTTCTGTCTCTAGTCACTCCTTTTGTGTCTGGCTGCTTTCACTTGAGCACCTTGGGTGCTTCTGAGACTCACCCCGATGCATGTGTCAGCAGTTACTTCCTTTCTATTGCTGATTAGGAGGCATAGGCATCACGGAAGGACTGTAGGATCTTTATCTCCTCCACTACTCATAGGTGAGGCCTTATTTCCTTGAAGTGCAAACCTTGAGCCTCCTTCATCAGCATCACTAGGGCCCCACTGTTCTCTAGCCAAAATAGGTCTGAGGGAAAATAGAGAGAAGAGGAGTTGGTATTTCTAGAAGGATCTGGGATGCTGGTTACATTAGTGATTGACATTATTGCTTTAAGCAAAGGGGTTATGGAAAGGGCTAGAAGAACATGAAACAGAGCGGCCAGATTGTTCCCAGGGCTTCACAGGCATGGACTGAACTGGTTCCCAAGATGACAAGGGGCCACAGACACTGAGGTGATGGGAGTAGAGGCCCTGGAGGCCAGGTGTGATCAAGTAGACGGGAGCCAGAGCACTGGACCAGAGCAGGCTACCTCCCTTTTCTGAGCTGGAAAAAGATGGGTTTGGGCAAAATGGAAGAGGAAAAAGTGAGAAGTGAAGGAAGCGAAGAAAGCGAGACTCTTGGTTTGAGGTGTCTCAAAGGGAGAGAAAACAGACTTCCCTTTACCTACAGAACCTAAGCCTCTCTTTGCTTTTCCCCATCCTCCTCCTCCCACCTGCTGCCTCCCAGCGGGAAGGTGGTGTGGCTGGAGAAGGAGCACCGGAGTCAGTGCTCCCGTCCGGGGCTGCAAACCGCGGCCCGAGGGCACGGCCTTGTCCTCCTGCGCCCCTAAGGCCCCTCCGGGCCTCACCAACAGGCTGAGCTGCAACCAACCACCCAGGGGCGCGCGGAGGGCGGGGGGGCTCGGCCGCGGCTTGAAGGAGCTGCTGGGCCCTGGGGCACCTGTGCGGTCGCCCCGGCCTCGGGCTGGGCCTGCGCCCCCCCTCGGCCCCCCGGGCCCCCCCGACGGGCCCTCCCAGCTCCCTGCGACCCTCGGAACCCCCTCGGCTCCCCCAAGGGCCCTCCCGGCTCCCCGTGACCATCCCATGCCCCTCGCGGCTCCCTGCGTCCCTCTGGACCCCCTCACGGCTCCCCCGGCCCCCCCCCAGCTCCCTGCGCCCCTCAGAACTCCTCCCGGTTCACTGCGCCCTCCCCAACCCCCTTTGGCTCCCCCATGGGCCCTCCCGCCTCCCTACACCCCCCAGGCCTTCCCAGCTCCCTGCGACCCCCGGGCCTCCCCGACCCCCCTCGGGGCCTCCCAGCTCCCCGTGGCCCCCCGGCCCCCACCCCGGCTTCCTGCACCCCATCGGGTCCCCGCCTACCCTGGCAGCCCACCCCATGGGCCCTCCCGGCTCCCTGTGCCCCCAGGTCCCCCCGCACCCCCCCGTCCCCTGCAGCCCCCGCGCACCCCATGCTCCCCCTGCCCCCTGGGGCCCCCCACAGCCGCTCCAGTTCCCCGCTCCCCGCACACCCCGCAGCCCCCAGGAGGCCCCCTGGGCCCCGCCCCCGGCTCCCTGCGGCCCCCCCCAGGCCCCCGTCCCCCCAGGCCCTCCGCCCATGCCCCACCACAGACCCTCTGCGCCCCCCAAGCCCCCCCAGCCCCCCTTGCACCCCCCAGGCCCCTCGGCTCCCCGCGGCCCTCCCAGGACCCACCGGGCTACTTTCAATTAAGTGTTAACTGTTCGAATACTTGACATTTGAATTTGATATATCAAATATTCAAATATATTTGAATTGTGAATATGAATGTATTAAAATTTAAAATGTTACAACGGCTCAGTTCTGGACAGAAAAGACCCGGGAGCAATGACAGTCCCGTAATAATGAGAACGTTGGCCCGAAGCTGGGCTCTGAAGGCTCCCCCTCAAAGGAACCAGGGATCCTGGGAGGGGTCTGGTTCCAGGTGTGCACCTGCAGATGGCAAACCCAGACCAGGTCGTCTTGTTCTGCAGGCTAAAGGTGGACAACTGCACCATCCGCCAGAAAGATGAAGGCAAGTGATTGAAACACAACAGCCAAAAAAAAAAAAAAAAAAGAAACACAACAGCAAAATCAGTATCCCTGAATGTATAATGTATACATTATTATATGTATTGTGTATTATATGTACATTATATGTATTATATGTACATATAATGTATATATTATGTATACATAATACATATAATGTATACGTATAATGTATAATGATGCTCCAAGGAGAAATGTATGATGTATAATGATGTATTCAATATTGTATACAATAATGTATCGTATAATGAATGTATAATGAATTGTATAACGATGTATCATGTATATACATTATACGTTGTACTGAATGTATAATGATGCTCGAAGGAGAAAGCCAGAGTAACGAACTTCATTCATTTATTGCTGTTGGAGGTCGTCTATTCATTTGTACTCTGAAAATTAGTAGTTATGGGAAAAATAAGTCTTGATCTGCTTTTCAGGTGAAAACTCAGTTTTAACAATTTTACGGTAGATCCCTAGTTAATGGGGGAAAGTTCTCCTCTACAAGTATTCTCGCTAGCAGACACGGGAGAGCTGATAAAGTCAGAAAAAAAATCACCCTTTTACAGCTAATGAAACACCTGACCCAAGGAGTAAGCACGTATGAATGCTAAAGCCAGGGAGCAAGATCCTAAGGAGGGACTGGATGGCACTCCAAGGGAGCAGAAGGCCACCCCACAGCTTCACGACCTGGGGCCAGGCGGTCACCTTCTGGATCTACCGACCAGTCGGCCTCCTCGAAGGCAGGGCGGACAGACGTGATGCGTTGCCCGGTGTGACCGTGAGAGGTACACAGGGGCACCTGGGACATATCCACGGCAACAAGGTCAGCCTGGAACCTAGTCAAGCCTGTTTCTGACCCCCAGGGTGCAGAAACCCCGGGGATGGGCAACACGTTGAAAGACTCGGGGAGTCCAGAATGTCACGGAGCGATTGCCAGGCCTCCTTAAGGGGCAGCTTGCCAGGAGGGTGAGTGGAGATGAGCTGCCACAGAGTCTCCAGGGGCATCGGCCTCCGCCACGGCAGCTGATCGTGGACCTTGAGTTGTCACCTGTGTTTGGTTGGCACAGGAGTGTGGTTGGCCTGTGGACCGAGGTAGGGCTTCTCCTCCCCTCTTGTGGAGCAGGCAGCTGCCCGGGGAGGCCTGCTCCCTTCCCCAGTTCCCTGCCCTCCCCTTCCCACCGCCCTGCAAATCGATCCTGAGCCATTCCAAGTTAGCGGCAGAGGTTAAGTATCTTTAAAAAGAAATATTGCAGCAGAAAATAAACTTAATTATGTAATATACCATGATCTATCTGAATTACAGATGGTTTCTATTTATTTATTTATTTACTTACTTATTTTGATCACACATTCCTTTGAGAATCTTCTTCGTATTTAGAATTCCCTTCAGAGAAAGACCTAACCCTATGAGAAGCCCCCAACTGCCCCACGGTGGCAGATTTCACCTTCCAAAGGTGGCCACGATCCTACTTTCCCTCCCACGTGGTCTTCTGCAATATGACCTGCTGCTCCCTAATCAAGAGGTTAGAATCTAAGTCTCCTCCCCTTGCTTCTGGGGAGGCCTGAGTGATTCACTGAAACCAAAGAATGCAGAAGAGATATCCTGGCACTTCCGAGATTAAATCATAAGAAGCCCTGCAACTACCACCTGAGACTTTGAAGCACTCCCTCTTGGGATACGTGCTCCCGGGACACACCATGTGTAAGTGTAGCCACTATGCTGCGAGGGTCACAGACTCCGAGGAGAGGCCCATCTGGCCACCCCCCCCCCCCCAGTTTGGCACATTCAGCTGAGCTCATAGCCAACAAGTAGCACTGAGTGCTGGAGGTGGAGGAGCTGCCGGGGATGCTCAACCCAGTTGAAGTCTCAGATGATTCCGCCCCAGCTAATACCTCACTGCGGCTGCAGGGGAGGCACCACGTGAGAGTCACTCACCGCACCCAGCTGACCCACAGAACCATCAGCAATAATTATTGTTTTAAGCTATTAAGTTTGGGGTGATTTGTTACGTAGCAAGAGCTAACTATAATACCCACCTGCTCCTGTTGAGAATCACTGCTTATAGTAGATTTACTGGGAAAAAGAGATCAAGTTGATAGATTGTAGTTAAAAATTCTTAGGTCTGGGGACTTCTGGGTGGCTCAGTGGCTGAGCATCTGCCTTGGGCTCAGGGCGTGATCCCGAGGTCCTGGGATCGAGTTCCACATCGGGATCCCCACAGGGAGCCTGCTTCCCCCTCTGCCTGTGTCTCTGCCTCTCTCTGTGTGTTTCTCATGAATAAATAAATAAAATATCAAAAAAAAAATCCTTCGGTCCAATACTTTACTAGCTGTATATTTGCATGTCTTATAAAAATCACTAAATTTTTGCAACATTTATATATATTCTGATTTGAGTGGTTCAAGTTTTTTTTTATTTCATTTACAAATTAATAAGGGTACAACTGGCTATTCAGAGGAATTTTCTATTACAACCAGTAATTCTTATATAGTGGCTGATACCATCCTATATTGGATTTGGATGATTCTCACATTCAGTTTCTCCTCCCTTCTTTTCTTTTCCCCTCTTCTCTTCTGTTCCTCTTTCATGCCTACCACCCATGTATATGTGGTCAATATCTCAAATCCTCATATCCCCAACCAACTGCCTAACATTAACTGCTTTGATTTTTTAATGCCAGAGAACACTAAGAAAAACCTTTTGAAAATAACTGTTTCTGTGCTTTGACCCAGAAATTCCACTTTTAGATGTTTTTTTCCTTAACAATGAACGGTTGTTAAAGTCAGATAAAAATTTAGTTACGAGGATATGTGTATATCACAGCATCACATATCATAGGAGAAAACCAGACATAATCCAAATGCACATGAATAAGAGACTTAACAAGTGACGGGATTCCTATGCTACAGGATTCTGTGCAATAGTTAAAGTCAGATCGAACTACTTATATTGGCATGGAGACATATTCAGGATGTCAGCAGGTGTGATGTGAGCGAGGCTTTAAGTGTGCTGGCAGAATTTGGCCTGGCTTCTGGAGCATCCGTGACCTGCCAGGAGGGAGCAGCCCTCTGTCCAGGTGATCACTGGTCCCAGAAGGAGGGGCATGAAGTGCAGGCCTGAACTTGAAGCGGCCTCAGCTCAGCCAGGGCACAGACCAACGGGTGAGAAATGAATGTTTGCTGTTGAGAGTCATTGAGGTTTGAGGATTGTTTGTTCTGCGAAAATCTAATACTGTCTGATTCACTACTCATCAGTTATGGTGATGCTTGGGTAGCTCTCCTATGCTAAAAATATGGAAATGGGAAATCTCATTAGCTGTAGAAAGAGGTGGTATGGATTACCCGGGGTAACTGGGAAATGTAATAGGCTCACACCGCTCTATGAGTACAGCCGTCAGTGTGAGAGGACTCTATTTTTCTTTCTCACCGAGTTGTTCGAATGCCTTGAAATCGCATTTGCCATGAACTTATTGTCTCATAGTGTGACAGCCACTGGGATGGTGTTAAAATGAATGAGCCAGACTTCTGTGTGCCTCCTTTCCTTTCCTACTCTTGTCTGGCGTAGGGCATCATGTGGGATTGTACGCATTTCTGCATGTGATTTCCAAGTCTTGAAATGCAAATATATTTTTACCTGTAAAATGGGAATCTTTCGTTGATGTAGAATGTTGCTGCAGGGGGTATTCTAAACCTATATAGACTTGGTGCCATTTTCCATAAGTGTTTAGAATCTGGTTCTATCGGTGGAAGTGTATCATTTCCTTAAAGCAAGGTTCTTAACAGCGGCCACTTTTGACATTTTGGGCCAGACATTTTGGGCCCATTTACCAGTGGGAGGCTGTCCTGTGCATTTTACCATTTTAGAGCCATCCGTGGCCTTTGCACACGCTGGATGCAGTCGCACCACTGCAGATCCCTGCTCCCTCGCCCCCACCATCTGCAGTCACTGACAATCAAAAATGTCTTCAGACGCCGCTCTATGTTTTCTGAGAGGCAAAATCACTCACGAGAACCACTGCCTTAACAAGTGAATTTGAATGGTCTTCATATTGGTTACACAGTATAATAATCTAGTAAGCTTTTTAAAAATATCAGACTTCAAAATAATTTTAGAATTACTGAAAAGTACAATAATCATATAAAGAGCTCTTGCATACCATTTATTATACTTTATTTAAAATATAGAAATATTATATACTATATATAAAATATAATATTTGCCAGATGTACTTTTTCATTCTTCTTCTGCACGTATGCGTAGATGCTTTTCTTTCTGGATCATTTGGGAATAAGTTGCAGATAGTATGACCCCACGGCCCTTAATAGTCAGTGTTTATTTCCTAGAAACGAGGATCTTCTTTCACATAATCATGGTATGAGTAACAAAAATAGGAACTTTAAGATTAATACAATATTATTATTATCCAATTCACAGTCTAATAGTCTAGCTTTGCCAATTATCCCCCCAAATAAGGTTTTTGTTGTTGTTGTTGTTGTTTGTTTGTTTTTTCACAGATCAGGCTCCAGTGAAAGATGCTCACTGTATTTTGTTGTCATATTTCTTTAGTTTCCTTTCATCTGGAGCAGTTAGTTCCTCAGCCTTCCATTGGGTTTTTATAACCTAAATATTTTTCAAGAATACAGACGACATTTTCTGGAGAATGGCTCTCAATGTGCATGTGTCTGCTATTACCTTATGATTGGATTCAGGTTGTGCAATTTTGGCAGGAACATTACGTGAGTGAGGCTGTAAGCTTCTCAGTGCGTCTCATCCAGAATCGCATGATGTAGGTTAATTCTTTTTTTTTTTTGAAGATTTTATTTATTTATTCATG
This sequence comes from Nyctereutes procyonoides, assembly GCF_905146905.1. Lineage (NCBI taxonomy): Eukaryota > Metazoa > Chordata > Mammalia > Carnivora > Canidae > Nyctereutes > Nyctereutes procyonoides. The sequence goes on from NW_026575132.1 coordinate 2,119,863, forward strand.
AGAGACACAGAGACACATAGAGAGAGGCAGAGACACAGGCAGAGGGAGAAGCAGGCTCCATGCAGGGAGCCCGACGGGGGACTCGATCCTGGGTCTCCATGATCAGGCCCTGGGCTGAAGGTGGCGCTAAACCGCTGAGCCACCCGGGCTGCCAAGGTTAATTCTTTTATTGGTGATATTAACCCAGATCATTTGGTTAAGGTGGTGTGTTTATTTCCTGGGGCTACCATAACAAATTACTGCAAATTGTGTGGCTTAAGACAACAGAAAAGTCTTCTAGCACAGCGAGGAGGCTAGAGTCCAAAATCAAGCATTGTCAGGGCTGTGCTCCCTCTGGAAGTCTAGGGTGTAATCCTTTCCTTGCATCTTCTGGCTTCTAGTCACTGTTGGCATTTCCCATAGCTTCTGTGCCTCTGTCTTCACCTGGCCCTCTCCTCATTGTCTCTGTCCACGCCTTCTCCTCCCCTGTCTCTTTGAAGGACATTTGTCATTGGATTTAGGGCCCGAGTAATTTGGGATGATTTCATTAAATCTTTAACTTAATAATATCTGCAAAGATATCTTTTTCTAAATAAGGTCACATTCACACATTCCGGGGGTTAAGACATAACCATATTTTTAGGGGCCACCATTCAAGCCCGTGCAGGTGGGCCAGCCAGACTTTTCCACTGTAAATTTACTCTTTTCCATTTTTCATTAGGATGTAGTTTATGGAGAGATCCTTTGAGATGATGTGACTATTCTTTTTATTCCTCATCAAACTCTTACCTATTGGTTTTAGCATCTATTGATTATTCTTGCCCAACTGGTGATTTTCTTTTTTTTTTAATAATAAATCTATTTTTTATTGGTGTTCAATTTTCCAACATACAGAATAACACCCAGTGCTCATCCCGTCAAGTGCCCCCCTCAGTGCCCGTCACCCATTCACCCCCACCCCCCGCCCTCCTCCCCTTCCACCACCCCCAGTTTTTCCCAGAGTTAGGAGTCTTCATGTTCTGTCTCCCTTTCTGATATTTCCTACCCATTTCTTCTCCCTTCCCTTCTATTCCCTTTCACTATTATTTATATTCCCCAAATGAATGGGACCATATAATGTTTGTCCTTCTCTGATTGACTTACTTCACTCAGCATAATACCCTCCAGTTCCATCCCCGTTGAAGCAAATGGTGGGTATTTGTCGTTTCTAATGGCTGAGGAATATTCCATTGTATACATAAACCACATCTTCTTTATCCATTCATCTTTCGATGGACACCGAGGCTCCTTCCACAGTTTGGCTACTGTGGACATGGCTGCTATAAACATTGGGGTGCCGGCGTTCCATTGCAACTGTATCTTTGGGGTAAATCCCCAACAGTGCAATTGCTGGGTCGTAGGGCAGGTCTATTTTTAACTCTTTGAGGAACCTCCACACAGTTTTCCAGAGTGGCTGCACCAGTTCACATTCCCACCAACAGTGTAAGAGGGTTCCCTTTTCTCCGCATCCTCTCCAACATTTGTGGTTTCCTGCCTTGTTAATTTTCCCCATTCTCACTGGTGTGAGGTGGGATCTCATTGTGGTTTTGATTTGTATTTCCCTGATGGCAAGTGATGCAGAGCATTTTCTCATGTGCATATTGGCCATGTCTATGTCTTCCTCTGTGAGATTTCTCTTCATGTCTTTTGCCCATTTCATGATTGGATTGTTTGTTTCTTTGATGTTGAGTTTAATAAGTTCTTCATAGATCTTGGAAACTAGCCCTTTATCTGATATGTCATTTGCAAATATCTTCTCCATTCTGTAGGTTGTCTTTTAGTTTTGTTGACTGTATCCTTTGCTGTGCAAAAGCTTCTTATCTTGATGAAGTCCCAATAGTTCCTTTTTGCTTTTGTTTCTTTTGCCTTCGTGGATGTATCTTGCAAGAAGTTACTGTGGCCGAGTTCAAAAAGGGTGTTGCCTGTGTTCTCCTCTAGGATTTTGATGGAATCTTGTCTCACATTTAGATCTTTCATCCATTTTGAGTTTATCTTTGTGTCTGGTGCAAGAGAGTGGTCTAGTTTCATTCTTCGGCATGTGGATGTCCAATTTTCCCAGCACCATTTATTGAAGAGACTGTCTTTCTTCCAGTGGATGGTCTTTCCTCCTTTATCGAATATTAGTTGACCATAAAGTTCAGGGTCCACTTCTGGGTTCTCTATTCTGTTCCATTGATCTATGTGTCTGTTTTTGTGCCAGTACCACCAACTGGTGATATTCTAATTGCATTATTCCTTTCACATTTATGAGTTGACATTGTTTTATAAGAGCATTTCCTTCCTCCCTCCTTCCTTTCTTTCCTCCTCCTTCCTTCCTCCCTCTGTGCCTCCCCTCTTCTTCCTTCCCTTCTTTGAATATATCAATATAGAATTGATATGATTCTATATCATATCATAATTGATTCTATATCAATATAGAATATGAATTATCTTATTCAATGGATTATGATCTATTATTATTTTATTTCATACTCAAATTTTCCCAGCTGTGGCCAGCAAGAGCCCTGTCAAGCTGAGTTCAGTGTCTTTGCTATGTCTCCCATCATTCTTTGGGCAATTTTCTACTTTTTGGCATAAGAAAATATTCTGGATTCATCTTTTGTCTTCCCCACCTCAGCCCTGGGGTTGATCCTTTCACCAGGGATCCTTAGTTTCCTTTAGTGGAGAATGATATTTAGAAATCAAAATCTGGGTGTTTGAGAAATTTCTCTAAATATTGTATGTCCATTTTATTGGCAAAAAATTAAAAAAATATATATAATGAAAAATAAATCTGACCATCACAACTATTGAAGAGAATATGGATCTACTGGGATCAATCCTAGTGGGAATGAAGACTATGTACCTACTTGGAAAAAGTCTGGTGCTGCAGTTTGACATGGTCTCATAATTACGAACGTATTCATATTCTTCTCTCTGGCAACATGAGTGAAAGGCATCTGCTCAAGGGAAATTATTTCCTATGTGCTCCGTGAGACATGTGCAAGGGTGTCCATAGCTCAGAGCTCTCGAAAACAAATTCCTTTCTGATGTAGTCTGTCTTGGTCTCTGAGGTGCAAGGGGGTGCTTCAGCCTCAGTCTCGTATTCTAGGATTTTCTCAGGGGCGTCTTAATACTTGAACAGATGTTAGCTGTTCTTGTGAAGGGGAGACAAGTCAGGAATTACCTGCATCGCCATCTCGGTGAAGGCGCTCCATGGGAAGCCTTTTCAGTAAAAATTTTGAGCCCCATTTCCAGAGACTGTAATTCACAAGTCCTGAGGCAGGGCCCAGAAGTGTGTGCGTGCGTGTGCGTGAGGTTCCAGGTAATTTTGTTACATAGCAGTGTGTGCGAGCTACTGCCCTAATGCAGTTAGGCCATGACTTCGTTTATACCACATTTTTCAAAGCACATTTTATATATAAAGGAATAAATAATTGCTTTAAGCCTTAATTGCTGGATACTAGAAACCTAAGCAAGGTAAAACCTATAATCTGAAAAAAAAACAAAACATGCTGGATATCAGACATCAGTGATAAATGTCTAAGAAAATGTGTTTCACAGTGTAAAATAATTATTGCTCACAAAATCAAGTCAACTTAGATTCAAGTCTAGATATGATTACATTCTCATGGAAGAAAGTGGAGATTTTACTTTTAAATTGTAAATTGATTTTACTTTTTAAATTTTTAAATTGCATCCCCCTGACTATAATCTCTCTCTCACATGCATCCACACACACACACACACACGAATATATCACTTTATGGGAAGAGGCTCGGGGAACACAAGATTTTTCATAATGGAATAGAAAATCATCTATTTCAATATCCATGGCTTGGCTATCTTCAATAATAGATAATTCAGAGAAGAATCAAAATTACTTCAGTGAAGCCAACTGTACCGTTGAACAGCTTTATCGCATTTTGGTATTGAACGTGAAAGAGCATTTTCCCATATGAAATTTTGAGTTAATCTCTTTTTTTTAATTTCTTAACAAAGAAAGAACATTCCAAGGAACTAACATTTATATCTTGAGTAAGAATTGCTTGTTCTATCTACAGGTAATTAGTACAGATACTAAAACTTCAGGTGACCTTGTCTTGGTAGAAAGGAGTACAATGTGCCTCCTCTTTCAGATGGAATTTTTTTTCCTCCCTGAAAATCACTGAGATAGATTCTGAGAAAATCCTCCGTGGAAGTAAGAATTATCATTTTTATTATCAACAAATAAAAATAGTTATCATTTTTAAAAAAATTTTTAATAGTTATCATTTTTGAAAGATTTTATTTATTTGAGAGAGAGAGAGAGAGAGAGAGAATGAGCCAGGGGGAGAGCAGGGGCAGAGGGAGAAGCAGATGCCCCGCTGAGCAGGGGGCCCCACGTGGGCTTGGACACGGGACCCCGAGACCATGACCTGAGCCGAAGGCAGACGCTTAACTGATGAACCCCCCAGGCGCCCCAGTAGTTGTCACTTTTGAGCATAGTGGCCTCTCCTTATTCACAATTTCGTTTTCTGTGGTCTGTTACCCACAGCCAACCTCAGTTGGGAAGCAGACGACCCTCTTCCCGATGTGTCATGAGGTCAGTAGTAACCTGAGCCTGCGTCACCGCACCCTAAGCATTCCCCTTGCTTCACCTCATTACACGGGCGCCCTATCACCTCACAGCATCCCAAGGAGAGGGAGTCCAGTACAGGAAGAGATTTTGAGAGATCACGTTCACATTCCCACAACTTTTATCACAGTATATTGTTACAATTGTTCTATTTTATTATTAGTTACTCGTCATGATTGTTAATATCTTACTATGTGCAATTTAGAAATTGAGCTTTATCATAACTACATACATCCAGGGAAAAGCACGGTCTGTACAGGGTTCGGTCCTAGCCATCGTTCTGGGCCTCCACTGGGGCCTTGGAATACAGTTAAGGGGGGGACTACTGCGTGAATCAGCAGTCTGACCTATCGTCTTATTTGGCAAATAAAGAAAATAAGTGCAGAGGAGTGAAATAACTTCTCCAACTCCTGCAGCTGGGAAGTGGCTAAGCTGGGGTGCAGGCCAGCCCAGGGGGGCTAGGTTCCATGCAGTAGCACACACCCCTCGGGTCTCAGCAGCTGAGGACAACCAGGGGCAGCCCATGCTCCTTGGGCACCTGCATTGGCTGTGGCTCTACTTGCTTCCGTCCTTATCCTTGAACCCGGGCTGACATGGAGGCCTCTGGATTGTTGCCAGAGAAGGTGGCAGGGAAAGGAAAGCCTGGTGAACCAGACGCCTCCGAGCGGTCCGCCGCAGAAGGAACAACGCCCCAGGGACGCCGACGGTGGTGGTCAACAGCTCAGTCGTGTTTCGGTCCCGACCCCGGACTCTTGCGTTTCGAGAGCCAGCGCAGGCTGTGGCTGCCCCCTCGGTCGGTGAGGTGGGGACGTGCGTCCTCCCACACAGAGAGGCAGCAGGTGTCTAGGGAGAGCCAAGAGCCCTCCACGGCCGCTGTGCCGGTGCCGTGACTTGACCCCCAGCCAGCGCAGCAGGCCCCGGCCCAGCAGCTGGTCCATGCGGGTCCAATCAGACTGATGCAAAGATTGCTATTTGGTAATTGGGGGGGAAAGTTGACCTTCCTCCTTCTCTGAAATGCAGCTGCTGCAGCCATTTTTCTGCCCCAAGGGAGGAGGGTGACAAAGAGGCTGATAACGTGCAGGAAGACTCAAAAGTAATGGGGCCCCAGCCCGGAGGATGCTGTGCATCTCTGAAGAGCTCACCCGGAGAGCTCCATCCTCTGAACTTTTTACTGATATTTTCCAATAAAGACCCTAGGCTAAACCAGATTGAGTAAGCTCTTTCATGACTTCTATTTTTATTTTTTTATTTTTTTATTTTTTATTTTTTAAATTTTTTTTAACTTTTATTTATTTATGATAGTCACAGAGAGAGAGAGAGGCAGAGACACAGGCAGAGGGAGAAGCAGGCTCCATGCACCGGGAGCCCGACGTGGGATTCGATCCCGGGTTTCCAGGATCGTGCCCTGGGCCAAAGGCAGGCGCCAAACCGCTGCGCCACCCAGGGATCCCCATGACTTCTATTTTTAACCGACAATATTAAGATCCGCGGCCTAGCTCAGTCCTGAACTGTCTTGGACAAGGCATGCATGTGTGTAGGTCTCCTATGCTCAGTTTTGTGTAAATACAATGTAGTAACATGGTGAACATTTTGAAAAAATGAGAAGGAAATGGTATATAATCATACACCCAAAAATGTCAACTATTCACCGGGTTTGCATATGTCCTTTCGGTACTTCCCCCTCCTGCCATATGCATTTATTTTTATACACGCATTATGTTGAGCCATCCCAATAATTTTGTAGCCTGACCTTTTCCACATGCATGCAAATTCTTTTCCCACATTACTGCATAATATTATAAAGATCATTGAAATAGCTGCAAAATGTTATAGGTATAGTACGTTGCCTATAAAAATCTCTCCAGTTTTGGACATTTAGGTTGTTCTAGTTTTTTCCTTCCTAGATAATGGTACCATGCATATATAATACACGTACATGGAGGAACATGTGAAGGAAGTATACAGAACATCATACCTGCGGATGTTTTTGTTTAGATCTCCGGGCCTCCAGGCCCACAAGGTGATAAAACTCCCAGAATCAGGTAGGGGTTGGGCTCTGCTGGATGCATGTCACTGTTCTAGAAACCCACGGATACAAATCTGGTGTCATGTATCGCGCTAGGTTTAAAAAAAATGGCATTAATATCTTGAAGTCTCTTCTAGAATGAATAATTATGATTTGAGATAATATTTGGAACAGCTGGTTAGAACTCAGAAGATAACTTCCAGGTGGAAGCTAGCAGGGAGGCTTGCAAACACATCCGTCAGAGCGAATCCAAAAGGAAACGCTAAGGGGTTCTATTGATGAAGGTCATGAGAAAAAAATTAATCTTTTTGTAATGAAATCCTCTACTGGATCCGCTTTTTGTGCTGAGATCCTCTGCTGAACTGCTCAGGCCAATGTGTCTGGCCGCTGTCCCCTGGAGAGGTCGTGCTGAAAGGAGGCAGCTCTCTACCGGCCCCTGAGCATCTTCTTACCATCCTGGGGTGGGGGGGAGTCCGAGGCCTCCCCGGCCCCCACATCCCCCTGCCCAGCACCCCCAGGAACTCCACGGCGTGAGCCCTGTCCAGCAAACTTGGGTAATGTCCCTTGGTAGCTTGAGATTCTTTTAGATTTATGTCTATTTGCTATAAATAATTAACAGGGGGCTGAAGTGGTCATTCAGTAGCGTCCAGGCACTTCTCCAAATCTCTTTCTCAGTCTCATTTAGGAACTGGAAGACCAGCAAACTCTTGCCTGGATGTCCAACACTTCTTTGGCCTGCTAGCCTTGGCCTGCAGAGCCAGGCTACCCACCGCTGGAGGTCTTGACAGGTGTTTCTCCGCCCGGGAACCAAAGCCAATTTCTTTTTTTTTTTTTTCAAAGCCAATTTCTTGTTAACTGGGTGAGCGTGAGCATTTAACCTGCGCTCGCAAGAGCGTTAAAAGCTGAGCCCCATAGTCTGTTTAGTGGATGTGATTTCCTGAATTGGCCAAGTGTGGGCTGGCTCCAGACAGAGGGTTCCGTGTATGGGGCCCTAAGGGTGTATATTAGTGACTTTTCTTCTTCTTCTTCTTCTTCTTTCTTCTTCTTCTCTTCTTCTTCTTCTTCTTCTTCTTCTTCTTCTTCTTCTTCTTTCTTCTTTCTTCTTCTTCTTTTTTTTTTTTAAGATTTTACTTATTTATTCATGAGAGACACAGAGACACAGGCAGAGGGAGAAGCAGGCTCCGTGCAGGGAGCCCGATGTAGGACTCAATCCCGGGACCCCAGGATCACGCCCTAGGCCGAAGGCTGGTGCTCAACCACTGAGCCACCCGGGCTGCCCTATATTAGTGACTTCTGAGGAGAGAGTGAAAAAGGAGCCTGGATAATCTGGAACAAAGCTAGTAAGAAAGTATCTCTAGGGTGAAGTGAGGCAAGCCGGGGCTCACAGGGAGAGGCTGGGCCTTGCCTCAGGACCGTGTGAGTGCAGCTGGACCTGGAGGGGAGATCGGGAAGCTGGGGTGGAGGCAGGAGGGGAAAATGAGGGTTGCCAATAAAAATCAGGCCCTGGAAGACAGGCCAGGTGTTCCCTGCCCGCGAGCCTCGCCCAATCCCTGGGTACATGAGCAACTGGTGAAATCACTTTGACGGCCGTGACTAATTATTTAACATATATCTTTGGCTAAATTCCATTCAAAGGATACAGAGATATATACCAGCGTATCTTTTTATTATAAATTTTTAAATGTTTTAATTTTCAACCAGTGGTTTTAGTATTATTTTTAGACAATGCCTTAGTGCCTCCTTTTATAGCACTTTTCTTCCCAAAAACCCCAGTGTAACGCCCAGGATATCTCCCAGAATTCAAATTTGGTGCTAAGCCGAAGCCTACTACAGGATCTTCCCTTCTTTCTTTCTTGCTCTCTTCCTATGTTAACTACTTGTCTGACAGAGAGAGCACAGCAGGGGAGGAGGGGCAGAGGGGGATGCGGACTCCCTGCCAAGCAGGGAGCCCAATGCGGGGCTCGATCCTGAGACCCTGGGATCGTGGCCTGAGCCAAAGGCCGCCGCCCAACCAGCTGAGCCACCCAGGTGCCCCTAGGAGTTCATTTTGATGCTTGAGCCCGAGCATCCCACGTAGATCAACATATCCTATTCCTTCCAACAAATGCCAAACCCTTACAGCAGCATCCGTGGGTAGGACAGCTTGGCTCCTGGGGGCTCTCGGGGCCCTGGGGGTAGGCTCCCCACGGCCCACGCAGCCTGGAGCGTTTGCACTCACCGGCCTCTCCTGCCTCCTAAGCACCCCGCTTGCTCAACAGGTAACAAGTGCTACTGGATTTCCTATATCCTTAGAAGTATACTTACTTGGAAAAAAAAAGGGGGGGGGAGAGAAAAATTCTAAGTAAAAGTAGAATAAGTAAATAAATATTATTGGATGAAAGAACACGAGTGAAGTCTTCATTTAGAGAAATCTGTGCTGGGGCGTCTGGGGGGCTCAGCAGGTGAGCGTTGGCCTTCGGCCCGGGATCCTGGGTTCGAGTCCCACATCGGGCTCCCCGCATGGAGCCTGCTTCTCCCTCTGCCTGGGTCTCTGTCTGAATAAATAAATAAAATCTTAAAAAAAAAATAGAGAAATTTGTGCTTAGCCCATGGACGAGGTGGGTGGCTGTTTCAAAAGAGAGAAGTAGAAAAGTCTGTAGCAGGTTTTCTCGTTTGGGAGTTCCCGGACTGCAGGCCTCTGCTGCCGCTTTTCCAGAGGGTTCTTGTCCATACTGTCAGTTCCCTCTGTGGACCATCGCTACAGGATGCCTCTGGCACCTCTGCTCTCTGGACCAGCCCTGGTGCCTCAGAGATGAAACCCCGGCTGCCAGCTTCCATTTGGCTGCAGCATCAGGGTGACAGGTCACCAGGCCCTTCGGCGGCCGCAGGAGGCCCAGGAGGGCAGGTGGGTGCCATGCTGGGCCACAGCAGCCCGGCACCCCAGGGAGCACCCGCTGACCCGCGGAGCCTGCAGGCCCTCACCCCATTGCTCGACCTACAGATGCCCCGTGAAGACAAAGCGCAGGCCTTCGGCACCCTCGAGAACGTCCTGGTGCCTAGAGAAGAACGGTTCCATCACGGAGAAGCCACGGGGGCAGAGTCTGGGGCCTTCGGTGGTGTTTCTCGGTGAACAGTTTACTTTAAGGTGGAAATACACTCAACGTGTGGCTCTATCAGTCCCCTGTAAGATGGGCACGGTGGCATTTATTTATGCCACAAAGATTTTAAAAATGTATTGTAAAAATGTTACTCATTTATTCATGAGAGACCCAGAGAGAAAGGCAGAGACTCAGGCAGAGGGAGAAGCAGGCTCCCTGCAGGGAGCCCGACGCGGGACTCCAACCCAGGACCCTGGGGTCATGGCCTGGGCTGAGGGCAGACGCTCCGCCGCCAGGCCCCCCAGGTGTCCCTGTGCCAGGCACGTGTTATAAGAATTCATTGATGCTTTTAAAGTATGGACTTGAAATCCATATGCTTTCAACTTGAGCCACACAGAAGGCTTTTCAAACAACAGGCATGTATCTGGGTAAAATACTAAGGAATTTCTTTTTTTTTCCCCCTCTGCGAAAATTAAAAAACCCGAAACAACAATGTTTTCAAGCCTACTCTGTAACTCTAGTTATCGATGGCTGAACTAGAGCTCATAGAAATACTGTAAGACTTAGCAATTCCTTGCAGAGGCTGATTCCTTCGGGAAAAGTGCTCTTTGGCTATTTTAAGCAGTTAGTTACGTGTTCGCGGAGCGAGTCTACTGTCATAGCAACTGATTTACCACAGAAACGCAAGAAAGTGCCTTAAGTCAGAAGTGCTTTTTCTTCTCCTTAGTTTGGGAATCTTCCTTGGCTCTTGGAATTAAGTTCTGTGACTCAGATTTCTCTTACTCAAAATTTCAGTTAACGGACGATGATTCTGTGGCAGTTTTTAAATTTCTGAAGTCCTGGATCTAATGGATCTTCACAGGCTATGATTTAGTACTAAAGGTCGGGGAGCATGGCCACCAGAATTCTAGAAAATTATGACAGGTGAATGGGAAAAGCAACCCTGCACGTCTTTATAAATGTATCCAGAAAATGCGGATTAAAAAGAAAACCAGATCAGTCGGAAATGTAAGGCTCCTCTGGATTACTGTAACTTGATTTAATTAATTTATTTTTTAGAGAAGAGAGTGCACACACATGGTGGGGGGCAGAAAGAGAGGGACAAAGGGGGAGCAGAGGGAGAGAATCTTATTTTTTTATTTATTTATTTATTTATTTATTTATTTATTTATTGAGAATATTTTTTTAAAAATTATTTATTTATGTATTTAATCATGAGAGACACACAGAGAGAGGCAGAGACACAGGCAGAGGGAGAAGCAGGCTCCATGCAGGGAGCCCGATGTGGGACTCGATCCCAGGACCCCGGGGTCACGCCCTGAGCTAAAGGGAGATGCTCAACCTCTGGGCCTCCCGGGGGCCCCAAGAGAGAATCTCAAGCAGGTCCCACCTCTTACAGGGCTCCAGCTCACAACCCCGAGACTCTGACCTGAGCTGAAATCAGATCAAGTGACTGAGCCCCCCGGGCGCCCTGGGATCACCTCAATTTTAATCCCTTGTGGAATTATAAACCGGGTTACATATTCCAAAAGGGTCAGCGGAACCACCAGCCAGCGGTCTAACGAAGCAGTCTCCCACATTGAGACACGGTCTGAAGGGGAAAACAAAGCTTGTCTTTTGGGGGGAACTGATTAGTGGCTCTCAACCAATGAATGACAAAACCGCACACGGTGCGACCGGGTAATGTCTCTTGATAAAGAAAGCTTCCTCCGTGGCAGCCGCGTTGTCCAACGGCACAGAGTCTTTGTATAACACGGTGTAGACAGCTCTATAGCCCCACCACATCCGGGCTGGGTGGGGTGGGGGGGGGCACTTAACTTTACCTCTTTAATAAAAGCAGGTGGTAAGAGAGAGGAAATACACATCTGGAATCACACCTGAAACCCTTGGGGTCCAGAAGCATTTTGTAGCTTAGAACTCTTGGGCTTTTGGGTTGGGAGAGAGGTAAATAGAGCCCATCGTACCTAAAGCCCTGCGTGAGGCCTGGGCAGCACCCTGTGATACGGCAAATTGATATTTCAGCAGTAAAATGTGTGAAAATTCACACTGACTGTGATCAATGAAGATCAAAAAGAGCCTCTGGTCAGTTCAGGGCAGGTTGTGTTGCTAAGTGAGGTTAGGTCTGGCCACGCTTCGATGTCAAGTGAGTCATTAAGTCTCTCATTCATCGGACCTCTTTGGACCAGAGAATTGGGGTGGAAGGGACCGTTAACCTGTGAGCCTTCTGCACGACACCCCTCTGTGTCCCACCGAGGGAGGCTGGAAGCGTGTCCAAGAGACAGTAGGCCAAGTAGGCGGCGGGGGAGCCACCGTGGGCCAGCGACGGGAAGCGGTGACATTCGGGAACACCCGCCTTCCAGCACGATATTCTTTATGTTTCTAATAGGAGCAGGACGCAGAGCAGGAGATGCGTGATGGGGGGGTCTTGCATTCTGTTGGCACAAAGAGGGGCGATCGGGACCCGCCTGCCACGGCAGTGGGGACATCAGGGGAGATCGGGAACGGGGCTCAGAGAATCAGGAATTCCACATCCCCGGCTGCTGACGTCCTGACTTCGATCCCGATGCCCTAACCTGCTGAACCTACGTCTCACCCCCCCCCCACCCCATCTGTGAATTGGGGACAGTTATGTCCTAGGCGTGTGAGGCGTCACCAACAAAATAAAACCTGCAAAGCACTTAGCACCGCACCCGATGCCTGGTTAGTGATAAAAAGTTCTTAAAAAAATAAAATTAACCATTTGTTATGAAAGATGAAGACAGAAATATCTCAGGCACCCGGCGTGTTTACTTAAGGTGAGTGGTGTCCTGGGATCCTGTGCAGGGACCCTGTGCTCTGCCCACGACCAGCCTGGCAGTGGGGGGAAGGGAGGACGGGGGAGGGGCACAGACTGGTCGGGAGGTGACTCCTGACCACGGATCTTGCGTCCCTCATGCTTCAGCTTCAGCAGGAGGGGTTTGGGTTGTTAAAGGAGCAAAGACTTCCTACCCCCACCCACTGCCTGGACCTTCTACTTTCTTCTGTGCGATCGTGGCCCTAAAGCAACCAGTGGATTAGGCCCCGGCCTGCTGCTCCCACCAAGTCAGAAGGCGAGTGCTTTTTCTTCTATAGTGTTTGGAATCAATCCTATTTCTTGGTTGTCGTATCTCATAAGCCACGGCTTTCTGTGTATTGGATTGTGGGCTTTCTGTTCCCCTTCACCGTAAAGCGACGCCCCAGCCGCCGGCCAGCATTTCCCCGTCGATCCCCTTAGTTTTCACTGCTAATCGGAGTCTCCCGCCTTGTTGACGTTTGTCTGGTGTGCGTGCGTGTGGAGGAAACACCCCGAAAGCGAAAATCTCTTGTGAACTTCCATCATTTTAATCCCGAGATGATTGTGCTGTTAGCACTGTGCTCTTCCCAACACCTCTCTGTGCATAATGAACAAACATTCATGTCCTACGTGCCAGGGAGGAATTGGCCGTTGGTTTGGCAAAAATATCATTCGCTCTGCAGCTTGCTATTATTCCCTGCTTAACCGTGGGCATCTTCTCCTTTTGTTATTGTTCCCATTACTTGTAATAGATTATATTCCTTTGAATATATTTGTGGGGTCCCTGGGTAGCTCAGTGGTTGAGCATCTGCCTTCGGCCCAGGACATGACCCCGGTTCCTGGGATCATGTCCCAGGTCGGGCTCCCTGCATGGAGCCTGCTTCTCCCTCTGCCTGTGTCTCTGCCTCTCTCTCTGTGTCTCTCATGAATGAATGAATAAAATCTTAAAAAAAATAAAAATAATTGTGTATAGTTGTTAACCTATTCCTTCATTCACTGCACTAATGTGTCCTGCTCGTGGGAACGAGGAGAATCCGTGCTGCCTGCTGTGCCAAATGCAAGGTCATAAAGACACAGTGTTGTTGCTCCCTGGATGCTTATAATCTGGAAGGATAAATAAGACAGGGAAGACAAGGAGACATACATATTAAATAGTACAGAATATGTAAATTTAGATTCTGGTACCCTGCAGGTCAGAAGAAAGTAAGTTAACTTCTGGAAGGGCTGGTCAGAAAGGGTTTTTAGGAGATTTTGGATTTAAGTTGCATCTGAAAAGATTGGTTAGATTTTTTTTTTAAAGATTTTATTTTTTTATTCACGAGAGATACACAGAGAGAGGCAGAGACACAGGCAGAGGGAGAAGCAGGCTCCCTGCAGGGAGCCCGATGCGGGACTCGATCCCAGGACCCTGGGGTCACACCCTGGGCCAAAGGCAGGTGCCAAACTGCTGAGCCACCCAGGGATCCCCAAGATTGGCTAGATTTTAACTGATGTGAAAGAGGTGGAAAAAATACTTTTCACTGCATCTCTGAGAGAAGAAAATACAGGGTATGTTTAGAAGAGGGGCCATAAGCCAGATGCTCTGATTGTAAAACACCTCCTGGTTTCAGAGATATTCAGAAGTCGAGATAAATGTACAAATTAACTCAGGAAAATATAGTATTTAGTCAATTTGACTGGAATGGCAGATTTCCAGAAGGTAAAACCGAGAGAAAAATCTGGAAAAGTAAGCAGAAGCCAGATTAGGGGGTTAGGGGGAGTCTTAAATGACAGGAGAAATCTGAAGTTTGCCTATTTTGATCCTTGTATATAATTTACTTCCAGACTCTTCTTTTCTCCGTATGGCAAGCTATTAGAATTTAGGAAGAGACCAGATGCACTAGTCTTTTTTTTTTTTAAGATTTTATTTATTTATTTATTCATGAGAGACCCAGAGAGAGAGACCCAGGCAGAGGGAGAAGCAGGCTCCATGCAGGAAGCCCGACGTGGGACTTGATCCTGGGACCCCGGGGTCACGCCCTGAGCTGAAGGCAGATGCTCCACCACTGAGCCCCCCAGGTGTCCCCGTACACTAGTCTTAAAACATAAAAGTCTATATTCTGGAGAATTTATTCAAATGCTGTCTTTAAGACTGCTGGTCCATCTCGGCAGGCCCTCCCACTGCAGACTTTCTTTTTTCCATGAAGAGGGAAACATTTTACGTTACTCTACTCATGTGCTAGGCACCAAGATGTGGGTGACGAACAAGACGGTGTCCCCCTCACATGCTCATGCCTGGGTAATGAGTCTCCAGGGCCGCGTCTCCACGTCCCGGGCATCCACGTAAGATCGGGCAGGCCTATCAGTCATTAAAAATATCCACCACCTCTGATGTCTTGGCCCTGTTTCTTGTTTGTGGTTATGACTTCCTGCTTGCTCTGCTGAACTGCGACTTCTTGAAATCCCCACACCCTTCTTAACACCTAGTGACTTTTTCCTACTGAGCTTTCTTTTTGTTGTTCAAAGCAGAACTATTTACAAGTGAGCTTTTGTGTTTTACAGAATCTCCATAATTATTTTACTAAAGGAAAAGAAATATTGGATTTTGGATTCCCTTGATGTCAGTGAGGACAACTACAATGAAGATGATGATGGAACACGGATGGGGTTAGAAACGTGCCAGATCTCCCCTACAGAAAATGCTTATACCAACAGCCACCAATGCAGAAAGCCTCTATTTGGGTCTTAGAATTAGGCACGAAGCTCGGTGTAGGATTTTTCATTTTCTTGAAGATTTGACCCCTTTACTGTGATGAAATTCCCTCTGTATCCCTGCTGATATTCCATCTTGTGGAATCTCCCATGGTTGATGATAACCAGCAGCCTCTAAGATGTCCCCGACGATCCCCTGGTGTACACACTCTCACATAGTCCTCTCTCATGGTGTACCAACCCGGGTCTGCGGGGCTAATAACACGTGGTAAAAGTAAAGCCATTTCCCTTCTGAGCCTTCAGTCACAACCCTCTCTCTGACTCTCTCTCTCTGAAGACTTCCTCTGAGGGAAGTCATGTGATGAACAGCCCTACGGAGAATTCAAGCAACAAGGAGCTGAAGGCTTCTGCCAAACACCAGGTAAGTGGGTGCAGAGAATCTGCAGATTCTCCAGACTCAACTAAGAATGACACCTAGACTGGGAGAGACCACGAACAGGAGCACTCAGCTAAGCCACCCCCAGATCCCTGATGCCCAGAAACTATGAGATAAATAAATTTGTGTTGTTTGATTCAGCTACCTTTGGGCTAATTTGTTACACAGCAACAGATAACTTACACACTTAGCTTTCCTTTGATTTGTATTTCCATGGTGTTTTTGAGCATCCCAAGACCACCCCACGTTTGATGTTTGGCCAAAAGGACTCAAAAGACTCAAGAGAAGGTGATATTCCCACCAGAGTTTACTACGGTGAGAGACAACCGAGTAGAGCAGCAGGGAAGGAATTTCCACTGGGCAGAGCCTGGGCATATTCAGCACAGGGCTTCAGAGCCTGTGAGCAGAGGCCACACCTGACGTGCTTTCTCTCTGACAGCAACCAGTAAGAACACATGCAGAATGTGTCTACACAGGGAATCCTACAGGAATCTTAGGGTCCAAGGCTTTTTTGGTGTGCTGGTCACATAAGCACATCTTGGTATGCAACCAGCCGTGGCAACAGAGACTCAGGACCTAAAGAGTAAAACTAAATGCACATCCTTAACTTTGATATTCATGCAAAGCAACTTGACAAGCTAGTACAACCCAGCCCGCTGTCCCAGATGCATGCAAGTGGAATCATCATCTGACATCTAAGGGCCCTATTCCCAGTGGTTGGTCAAGGGTCATTCATGGTTCTAGATGCTCCTGGAGATACGTGAGGAATAGGCAACTAGGCCTGTTTTGTTAACTCTTACCTCAATAAAGGCGGCTCCAGTGAGCATCAGCTGCCAAACAGGTAGATGAAGGAGCCTTCAGAAAGTTCCAGCTCCTGGATTTCAAATCTTCCAACTTAGGCCCCCAAAACGGTGAGGCAGAAACAAACATTCCCCACTGTGCTCTGTAAGAATTCCGGATTCACAAATATCCTGAGAAGTAATACGTGATTATTGTTTGAAGCCACCAAGCTTTGGAGGCAGTGTGTTAGCCAGCAATAGGTAAATAATACGGGCTCGTGTTTTCTTGTTTCTTTGCAAATCTGGCATTTTTTTAAAAGAAGGATTTCATTTATTTATTTGAGAGAGAGAGACAGAGCACAAGTAGGTGGAGGGTCAGAGGGAGAGGACAAAGCAGACTCCCTGTTGAGTGGGGAGCCCGGCAAATCTGGCAATCTTTTATTGAATGCTCAGTGTGAATTTTATGTGGGGGCACTGGATTTTGTTGTATTTCATTAAATAGTGTTAGATTTAATTCACTGTTAGCTAACTTACTGTGAATTGGTAAAATCCTTTTGAGGATTGCTTTTTGTTGTTGTTGTTGTTGTTGCTGCTTCTATTGTTGTTGAGGATTGCTTTTAAGTTTGTTAGGGTGAGTCCAGAGCAGCCTTTAGCTTAGGGCTGATTTCTCTGCACTACCAAACTGATGACTCTCTCAACAGTATCTCAGAGATTGGGAAACCTTTTTGGTAAGGGGCTATGTGTTATATTTTAGGGTTAGGCCATATGTAATCTCTGTTGCCTATTTTTCTTTGTGTGTATTTTACACTCTTTCTAAAAATGTAAATATAATTCTTAGCTTGTAAGTTTTCAAAAACAACCTGTGGGTTGGATTTGGCTTGTGGGCTGTAGTTTGCCAGCCCCTGCCTCATCTGATGGCCTTTGCATTTCACTCTAGATTATGAATTATTCCCAGTCCAACAACTTTTCTGCTTACTCATTCCCAGGGTTCTTTCCCCACCTCTAGCACCAGGGCCTCTCTGACCTCTGATCTCTCTCTTTCCCACTCAGCGAGACCTCAGGCTCTGTCTGGATTGCCCCTCCCTATGCCACAGCCTGGAAATGGCCTCTAGAAATAAGCTGGCTCAGTCGTAGGAGTCGCCTCCTTTATTCCTCACCTTTCAGGGATCACAGTCTGTACTTTTCTGTTTTTCATTTTTTGGAAAACCATTGTTTCATATGTTCTCTTTTCTAGTTGCTTCAGGTGGGAGGTTAAACTCAGCCCCTGTTACTCTATCTTGGGAAGAATCTTTATTCGTTTTTGAATTCAGTTATTATCAGTGCTTGTGTTTTTATTTGCATACAAACCCTTACCTACTCCTATGTGGTGGTTTCTACCTATATTGAACATGAATTTCTAACTATTTAGTTCTGTTTAATGTCTTTATTGTTAAACACAGAACCATACCCACACATATGCACATCATCATAAATGCCATCAATAAAAGCTGTATGTCAGTGACTCTAGTCCTACAAGGTTTCTAGTTGGAACAGATATTAAATCATCTAGCTGATCTGAGTCCAACTCTAGACTTTTATGGAATTTCCCCTGTCAACATCCTTGGTAGTAAACACCCACATCTGAAGGACACATTCCACTTTTTAAGATCACCTGTTTCACTGTTGGACAGCAAGTAATTGTCAGATAAGGTATGTTATAATGAGCTAAAATGCAATTCGTTATGACCTTTTAGTTCTTATTGAATTTGTGTTTAACCTATATACCAACTCCCTTTAGCCCTCATTGTGCATTTTTGGTTCAGTCTACAGATCTGTATCATGCTAGGTTCCATGCTGAACTTGGGCTTACAGCAGTGAGAAAAGGAAGGTAATGTCTCAGCCTCATGCATCTCTTAGCTTGATGGTGGAAGTGGGAGGTAGTCAAACGACCGTGAGAATCCGTGTGAAATTACAGTGTGCTATGTGCCATGCAGACGTGTGGTGTGATGACGCTGTAGACACGAGCATTGTCCTCATCAGAGATGTTAGGGAGGAGACTCTTGGGGAACTGTGAGTTGAGATCCAAGAGGAAAGTAGGAGATATTTAACAAAAATGAGAACTTCTAGAAAGGTACTGGGGAAAAAAAAGAGCAATTGGTGTTAAATCTAAATGCAGGACTTCCAGATGACCTCTTAAGTGCTCTAACTCACTCAGTGAGTACACTCAGTCTCAGAAATAGCACCATGATACTAAAAACATATTTCTGATATTTTGGGCATATTTGTAGGGAAGTAGATTTTGTTTTGCTGTAGAAGTACTTTGGATTGACCTCTTTTGCAGTATTATTGTCCCCACCTTAGGTTTTGTGGAGCTTGAAGCTTATACTTTTGGGCAGGCCTCTTTTTTTTTTCTTTAAAGATTTTATTTATTTATTCATGATAGTCACACACACACAGAGAGAGAGGCAGAGACACAGGCAGAGGGAGAAGCAGGCTCCACGCAGGGACCCCGACGTGGAATTGGATCCCGGGTCTCCAGGATCGCACCCTGGGCCAAAGGCAGGCACTAAACTGCTGCGCCACCCAGGGATCCCTGGGGAGGCCTCTTTAAGACAAAAATATAAATGTTGAATACAGAGTTAAGTACAGGGCTTGGAAGAGGCCCTTGCAATTGAGAGGTCCTGACTTGATGCTTCATCAATTTTAGGGTACATAAATCTACCTCCTGCCCTGGGGTATTCAGAGGGTGCCTAACCACTAATTGGTAATGTTATCAAGGGAGTCCACATGTTGTATTGAAATCTGGACTTGACATACCTCTAAGATTCCCCAAATGCTAAGATTTTGTGTTTACCTGGCTCTTACCTTTGAGAACCGGATAAGTCAAAGTTTGACTTTTTGTAATCTTCACACACACACGCCACCCCCCAGGCTGTTTATAGAATGAATTGTCTAATAGCCAAACACTGGTGCCATGTTTGGACTGAGTGGATGCGTGTGGATGTGAGTATGTTTCTTAACAGTTTGGTTGGTTGGTTGGTTTTGTTTTTTGCTTTTTTTTTTTTTTTTTTTTGAGAGGGATGGAGGGTCCAGGGGAGGGGCACAGGGAGAGGGAGACAAAGAGAAAGACTCTTAAGTAGGCTCCACACTCTGGATGGAGCCCCATCTTACAACCCTGAGATCATGACCCTAAGCAAGAGTTGGATGCTGAGTCAGAGCCACCCAGGTGCCCTGTGGACATGTTTAAGTTCTACATTAAATGAATCTGAAAGGCCAGCGGCTAGCTTCAACCCCTAGCCAGTAGTCTTGTTCTAGCGCCTAAATCTCAAGCCATAGACTCTGGACCAAAGAGGTTTCTCTTTAGAGAAACCCATGCCTGGGTTTGATTCCCATACTAACCGGTATGTGTTTGTGGTGAACACGTCAGGAGTGGCCCAGAAGTAGCCCCGCCACCCCAACCAGTCACCTCATGCCCAGTTCTGCTGGGAAGAGGAGGTCAGAGGGGAGGAGGTGGGTGTTTTAGCGCGTGGCCCGCTGGCCTGCCGCCGACGTGGTCTGCATCATTGTCAGAAGCAAAGGCGGACTCACTACAAATAGACCCCTCACCCCCCCATCCCCCAAACAAACCCAAACACATGCCCTGCCCCGTCACTCTGAACAGGAGCAACACTGACAACAGCCAGGTGGCAGCTGGCAGTGGCAACACCAAGCCCGGGGACCACGTCTCGGAGCCACTTGCCAGCTCTGATGTGCTCGCAGCTTGATGTGCAAACTTCTTGGAGGAGATCGTGGCTCCAAAGGGCTCCAAGTTGGTTAAAGCATTTTCTTCTTTAATATCTAGAAACAGGTAAAAAAAAAAAAAAAAAAAAAAAGGATTGTTGCCACTTCTGTATTCTTAGAAACTGCCATCGCTTCTAAGAAGATGGGAAAATTTTAGGGCTGGGAAGGAAATAAGAAATGAAGTCTCCCGGAAGATGTGTGAAGACTTGGAACTTTCCTGTCCTGTGTTCCCTACCCCCGCAGGCTTCCAGAAGGGCCCGTGCCTCCTAAGGACAGGGCAGGTCCAGCTCAAGCAGGGGCTCTGGGGCCAGCAATGGGTGAGTGGGACTGCTCACCTCAAATTCAGCCTGGGCCGATTAGGAAGGTCTCAAACACCCGCAGTTGCCACCAATATTAGCCATCTACACGTATGTGGATGCAAATCTGCCCCAGATCTCTGTGCTCTATTTTGTACCAAAAATCAGTAGAGAGAGGACAATATTGTCTCATTAGACAAAGAGTGATGGCCTTTTATTTATCCAAAAACAACACTTTTCAAACCCCAGTGGACTTCATTAGGTTTGGAGAACCAGCCCCCAGCTACCCAGACTGTGATTCTACTCCTTTCCCTGGCCTCATCTCTCCTCATTTCTCTCTCTCTCTCTCTCTCTCTCTCTTTTTATCTCTCCTCATTTCTTAGTCGCTTTTTCCCCTTTGCATTTTCATTGTCTTTCTCTTTCTTTTTTTTTTTTTGCCTTTTCTCTTTCACTGATGTCTTTCTTAAGCTATTCAAATCAGAATTTCACATACATATTCATCTCTCACTCTGGTTTTTGTCTGAGGATACCCTAACAATTTACCTTTATGCTTTTTACAAAAGCTTTTGTATCTAAAAACTCCCAGTTTATGACTTTTTTTTTTTTGTCTAATACATGTATTTAGGCAACAGGTGACAATGACTCCCTGTGTTCTCCTTAGATTTTAACTGATAGCTCAGAATTTACCTTCCTGTAGAAGGAAACATTTTCCCCCTCAAACCCTTCCTTATTCTTGGGTACATGGAAGCCACTTCTTCTCTCTGCTCGCAGTGCCCAATCATCTCTTCTGTGAGCTGATGCCGCAGCCCCTGGAAAACCAGTGTTATGAATCATCTATCGACAGTTTAAATGAAAGAGTTGTCAAAAATAAATAAAATAAAATAAAATAAAATAAAAAATATAAAATATAAAATATAAATGAAAGAGTTGCCCCGAGACAGGTGCTCGGCAAGGGTAGCTCTCAATGGCCTCTACTCCAGGTGTGAACACCGGGACAGGCACCGCGGGGGTAGGGCCTCCGTTCGCTGGGGCTGACACTCCAGTACCACGGATTGGGTGGCTTAGACAAAAGACATTTATTTTCTGACAATTCCTGAGGCTTGAAGTCCAAGATCAAGGTGCCACCAGGGTGGGTTTCTCCTGAGGCCTCTTTCCATAGCTTGTAGATCAACCGCTGTCCCTATGTTTCCCATCATCTTCTCTCCAGGCATCTGCACCCTGACCTCCTTATGAAGACGCCAGTCGTCGCACAAGGACCCACTCTAATTACTCATTTTAATTTAATGATCTCTTTAAAGACCCTCTCTCCAAATAGAATCAAGCTCCGAGGTAGTGGAGGTTAGGGCTTCAATATACAAACCTGGGGGCGGGGATGCAGCTCAGCCCAGAGCGGCGTAATGCCAGCCCTCCTGCAGATGCCAGGTTTCCAGCAACGACAGTCACCTCCGGAACAGGGCCCCGCACCCCCCAAGTCTGCCAGGCTCAGCCTGTGGAGTCCCATGAGGGCCAGATGTTGCAGGTCCCTCTGTGGCTCTACAGAGTCTTCGCGACAAACGAAGACTTACCTGGCTTAGCGGCTTACCTGGCTGCCAACCAGGTGGGCAGATGAGCCAAGCGCGCAGGGGGAATGCCTGGCGGCTAAGCCCCTGGTGCCACTGCCACGGGGACACGGGCAGGCCCGGGACGCGGGGGCCCCTCAGGGACCTGCAGCCACGGGGACAGGGGCAAGCCCGGGATGCCTGGGAGCCCTTGGCACCTGCAGCTGCTGCTGAGGAGGTGCGTCCCTCCCCAGGAGCCACGGGTGGGCCCCGGCAGGAGGGAGCTTGGGGGGACTCACCTGTGTGACCCGGGAATGTCCCCGGTCTCCTGGAGCAGCGCTTCTCCTCCGCAGACGGGACCCGGGGCCTTGCTGGAACCTGGGGCGGGAGCCGTGGAAAGAACCCGCAGCCCCGAAGCCCCGGGGCCTCTGGGGTGCCAGGTCTTCTGCCAACACCAGCCCTGGCGAGGCTGAACCTCACCCCACATCGCCACCAGGTTTCAAAGAAGATGCTCATTTGCCAGCTTTGACTTAACACACCCCCCCCGAGTGTGTGACAGACCAACACCCTAACAGCTTCTGCGAGGCCGTATGAGTAGCCGAGGACGCAGGCCTGGGGTTTACACCGGGTGAGGACATGCAGGGGGAACACTGACCGCGCCCTGCGACTTGCAGACCTGCTCCTGGGGGTCCTGACCCTGGTGTCTCCCGGGTCCCATCCCGCAGCCCCAACTGCCTCCCGTCGCGCCGGAGCAGGTGCAGTGGGCCAGGCCTCACAGGGCTGGAGGGCTTAGTGCCCCCCGCCACAAGGGCTCCACTGGGCAGGAGCTCCCCCTCCGCCTCCCCATCCCCCCCGCCCTGTCTTTCATCTGCTACTCTTCTGTCCCCCAGTAAGATGTGCTGTTCTCAGCACCCGGCCCAGAACCCCAAACTCTCATTGCAGGCACTGTATGAGAACGACATTTTTTCCTACCACAGTTGCTCATAAATGTTGATTTTTTTTTTTTTATAAATGTTGATTCTTGCACAAACAAGGCGGGAGCTTTTCTAACAGAGGAAACGTCTTGTCTTTCCTGCTTGGACGGTGGAGGCTGGGCCGAGGTGCCAGATGGCTCTCCCGTCCGCTGTCACCATCCCAGGTGCGCCGTCACTCACCTCCCGCCATCACACTCTCCCCTAAAGTGCCAGGGTCTCGAAAGCCTGAGCCTGCTGTGACCCAGACCTTCGGCTTACCTGTGCTAGTTTCTGGGACTTACGCAGTGAGACAAACCTGAGCCCTAAAAGCAAATAAACCCACCAAAGACTTTGGGAAAGAAGACCGACAGGAACGACTCCCAGACGGATATAGGGACACTGGGCGCCTCCTGAGCTGTAGGTGGGAATGTGAAATCGTGCAGACACTTGGGATAATAGTTTGGCAGTTTCTAAAACACGAGCTTTAGAACACTAATAGTTCTAAAACTATTAACGGGCCTGATAATAGTTTGGCAGTTTCTAAGACTTGCCGTGTGACCTAGCAATCCGACTCTTCAGGATCCCCCCAAGGGAAACGAAACGGTATGTCTGTATAAAGACAGGTGTGACAATGTTCACAGCAGGTTTATTCGTAATAGTCCCGAACTGGGGAAAAAAAAAATCCAAACATCCACCAGCTGGTGACTGCAGACCCCAAACGCCCACACGGTGAAGTCTTCTGCAGCGGGAGGGGTAAGGGCCCACTGACGCGAGGCACAACGCTGCGGAGCCCTGACCATGTTCTGCGAAGTAAAGGAAGCCACGAAACAGGCTGCACACTGTATGATCCCATTTATGTGAACTTTCTGGAAAAAGCCAATCTGTGAGAGAGAGACAGCAGACCAGGGGTTGCTTACGGGGCAGGGTCGGGGGAGAAACAGGGATTGACGACGCATGGACACAAGGTTCCTTTTGGAGTGAAAGAAAGTTTGCACGTTTTGTACAACTGTACATGTACCCAAAATCATGAAGTCGTGTGCTTGAAAGTGGGCGAGTTTTATGGCATATGAACAACCCAACAAATCAAAGGCTCTGTTTATTCTACGCAGCTCTTGGTCTTCCTGCCTGAGTGCAAATCCCGAAGCCGCTGTTGGTCACCCAGTCGCTGCTCCTTGTCGCTAGAGGGGGAGAGCGGAAAGATGCATCGCAGGAGGAGGCAGGAGCCAGGCCAGACCTGACCAAGCCGTCGATGCGTTGGCAGGATTTTCCCCAGCAGGCAGGCCAGGGACATGGTCTACAGGGAAGGACGTGGCTTGGTCACTGGGCCACCACCCTTCCTGTCGTAGGGTCGGCCTGGAGGGAAGGATGTTTCTGTGCAGGAGTGTGGGCCGCTGTCATCCGCAGGCCACAGGACCCGTCCGGGGCGTAGGGCGCTGCTCCGTCCTGAGTCCAAGAGACAGGACATGCCCCATAAAGCGCACCTAGTCTCACTTGAAGACTGGGATCATTTCTCTGACCACCGATCCCTTATCAAGTGTCCTCTCTTCAGGCCACGACAGAGCAGGAAGCCCATGGGGAACCTTCTGGTTTTCACTTGGGCCTTTGATGTTGCCTTTGAAGAAATTTCCTGGAGCTTCCTCCAGAACTGCCGAATATAAGGTGGCAAATCCCAGAAGGGGGAATTGGGAGAGCAGAGTCCTTGGCAAGGAGTCTGTGATATTGTTCCAGCCCCGGGGAAAAAAAATGAATTTTTTTTTCCTCTCAAAGTGGCAAACTGGAACATGAGCAGGCACACCATATTCTAATTTGGAATATTAGAAAATAAACGGCCTGAGAGAATAGTCGGGGTGGCTTAATTTGCTTCCAGAAATACCCCTAAGGACAGTTTTGGCTTGCTGGTCTTCTTCCTCCGTCCCATGGCCCCAGCCTCCTTTTTGTTTTCATGTCCTTTGACCCTCTTGTGTGTCCCTGATTTTGTAAACGTGTATGTGCCCTTTCACAACAACAACAACACTTTAATTTTTTTTTCATTATGGTAAGAACACTTATAACAATAACAACAACGACGATGACATGAGATCTACCCTTCAGGTAAGTGTTTGAATTTCCGAATCAGTATTGTGAGCTATAGGCATGTCGTGTGGCAGGTCACTAACGTAACTGAAACCTCATATCCATGGACCAGCAGCACCCCCCAACCCGGGCCTCTGGCAATCACTGCCCTGTTCTCTGTCCCTACACACTGACCATCGTGGACACCTCATCTAAGTGGAATCATGCGGCATGGGGCCATCTTGTCTATGGCTTATCTCACTTAGCATAATGTCCTCCAAGTTTATCCGTGTTGTCACATCGAGCAGAATTTCCTTGTTTTTAAAGACTAAATAATACTCCGTCCTATGTTTATGCCACATTTTCTTCGCTCATCTGTCCTGGACATTTAGATTGTTTCCACATCTCTGGTGGTTGTGAGTAATGCCGCGATGACCACGGGAGGCCAGATAGCTCTTTGAGGCTCTCCTTTCAACTATTTTGGACAAATACCCAAAAGTGGGTTTGCTGGATAAGATGGTAATTCAATTTGTAATTTTTTTGAGGAACCCCCATGCTGTTTGCCACAGCAGCTGCATCATTTTACCTTCCTACCAACAGTGAACATGGGTTCTCTTTTCTCTACATCTTTACCAACGGTTGTTATTTTCTGTTTTCTTGATACCGGCCATCCTAACAGGTGTGAGGTGATCGCTCATCGTGGTTTTAATTTGCATTTCCCTGATGATTTGTATTTGCCCTTCTATTCCTGGCACCTGGCAATGTCTAGAACAGAGCAGATGTTCAATAAATATTTGTTGAATCAGTGGATTAAGTTGTAGGTAACACCATCTTCAGCACACACGCAGAAGACGACTCTGTGTGAGCTATGGAGGTGGGAGTAGGGGAGTGGGGACGTAGTGTCTAGGACACAGAGGCAGGGGTCCCCAGGCTGGTTTCACATTAGAAGGCTGCCAAAAATGGCTGGGACCTGGGAACTTAGAGAAGTTTACTGCAATGGAAAAAAAAATAGTGTTTTTAGAAGAAGCTAAATTCAAGTATCTTGCATAATCCTTTAAAAATCAGTATCTTAAATATTTGTATTTTCTGAATGTTTTTGCTCTAGAGCAAAGCCCAAGAATGTTGCTTGTTTGTTTTTTCCCAGTCCTACCCATCCCTCAAGGCTCATATCATGCATCTACCTCCACAGTGGTTTTTCCCGAATCTCTCACTCGTTGTAGCACATTTTTTTCCCAACAAATATTTGTGTTTCCTCCTTCCTTTGAGTCCTTGTAGCTCTTTGCTCTCTTCTTGCCACTCAGCCTACTGCAGCTTCGTCTCCTGCAAAAGCTCCCTGCTCCTACCTCGTCTCCATGGCAAGCTCGGGGACCAGCATCGTGGTGGCCCACCAGGAGTGGACGCTTCGGTGCGAGACACTTGTGTGATGAGACTGGTTACTGAAGTCATTTGATTAGTAGCAGGTGACTTTTTTAGGCAGGGAGGACAACGGAGGAAATGCTGTATGGACCTCAGGGACTATTTTAAAACAGCTCCACTCCTAGAAATTGATGTCTGTGCATATGTGCTGTGATTCAATTTTAAAACAGAAAAGCGATCCCCCACCTCAAAAAAAAAAAAAAAAAAAACCTTTATCAACTCGACAGATATAGAAGGAATATTTTCGGTTGACCATATTTATCAAAACAATGCCTAATTTCCGGAAGGAAGGCAAGTGGAACTAGGGTGAAGTTTGACTGCTACTATAAAGATACAATCAATATTTCACACTAGTGAATGATATTCATAAAATGTTTTGCCCTATATGGATATAACCCCCATTAATATTTTATAGGAATAAGGCAAGCTTAAAAAAAATCAATCTGGACTTTCGTTACTTTCATAGTATCTATAAATAGTTTCAGTGTAAAGCTTTCTCAGTATTTGCCCCAAACTCCTATCAGCGTGAGCATTTCTGGAAAGATCATGGTTTTCTTCCTGTCTCGACCTGACGGGGGGAGACAGCCACATCAACTGGGTGGTATTTGCATAAACTGGATTCTAATCTTGACTTTGGCAATGAGCAAATGTGTAATCTGGAACAGTCATTTGAGATCTCTACCTCCTTATCTGAATCTGAATTATGAGGGAAGTGGACGTCATGATCTGCCATCAGCAGGTCATAGGATTTCCTGTTCCCTCCTCATTTGCAAGGCCCATGACTGAAGCTCTTTGGTTCACTTCTTTTTTTTTTCCCCTCCATTGCAGCTGTGCCCAACCACTTTCAGAAGAACCAGGATCGAGCATCTGGGGGCTGAGTGCCAACCAGACTGGACAGGAAGGCTATGATACCATGCCTGGGCTGGACATGCAGGGAGGGGCCAGGAGGTGAGCGGCATGGGCACAGGCAGAAGTCACAGGGACGAGGAATCCTGTATGCTCGGCATCTTGGGGCAGAGAGAGAGAATAGACAAGGGGGTGAGGACAGAGGGAACCAGCTGCACTGGGAAAGCTGGGCTCCAAGTCCTAGGGTTGTCCCTAGGAGGCTTGGTTCCTTAGTTGATACACCCTCCCTCCCCAAATCCATAAATGCCAGGATAGACTCCTAGCAGCCTCATTAAGGGCAATTCTGGTTTAAAATCTCCCTTGTAGTACAGGGTAAGTAAATACCAAGCAAGGACTGGATCTCTTGGGGTGACAGGGCATGAGAAGCCTGAGAGTCTACAGAGCCAACAGGCCCCCTCTCTGCCCTTTGCTCATCAGAGAAAGGTCCTGTGAATAAAGGAAGCACGTAGGACCTTCTTTCTCTCTCGCTCACGCAAGGCCACCTCCACTCCACTGGGGCCGGCCACCGGCAGGGGTTAGCTCAGCTCCTAGGCTCCACATCTCCCAGGGCCGTCAGTCTTCAGGACTGTGTCCTGAGTCCCTCTAGCAACTCTGGACCTCAGGAAGACAGCGCTCAATGCTCTTATTCCCTTCTTTCAGTCTAGTTGCAAGGCTCTTTTAAGCCGGGGGAGGAGAGAGTTACAAGGAGGAAGCAAATAGGAGACACAGCTTATGCTACTTTCTGATTTTGCTCAAGGCAGGCTGGGCCTTTCCTCCACTTTTTAACAGACTAAAATAAGAAGGCAATAAAAAGGCAGTGCAGGTGGCATTTGGCAATATGGAGTGTGTCACGCGTGTTAAGAAAACATTGTGCTGCTCCATTTCTTCTCAAAACTCATCTGCATTGGCTGATAGTTGCACCGTCTTGACCTGTGCATCACCTCTGCTTGTCTTGTCTTATATTTAATTTATTTTTAAACCTTCCTGGCAAGGCAGATACGCTAATATTTCCTGAAACACTCTTTACTCATCCCCACAATTGGACTTCCTTTCTAATACAGAAAAAATTATTTAAAGTATGTATCTAGTATCTCAAGTGACTATTAAAGAAAGCTACTGCTTTGCCCTCCCTACCCATCCAGATCCTGGTCCTGCTTCTAAAGGACATTGTTTTATTTAGAGTCAGGGTGTCACTGAGGATGTTCACCCTTATATCGCTTGATTCCCCACTTTGAAAAGACCCTGCGATAGAATTCCTCATAGACCTAAGCACAGGAAACTTTTTGCTGCTTCCTAACAAATACATTTTTACGGATAATAATGTGATTCTTGGGATCCCTGGGTGACACAGCGGTTTGGCGCCTGCCTTTGGCCCAGGGCGTGATCCTGGAGACCCGGGATCGAATCCCACGTCGGGCTCCCTGCATGGAGCCTGTGTCTCTGCCTCTCTCTCTCTCTCTCTGTGTCTCTCTCTCTCTGTGTCTCTCTGTGTGCCTCTCTCTCTGTGTTTCTTTTCCCTCTGCCTGTGTCTCTGCCTCTCTCTCTCTCTCTCTCTCTCTCTGTGTGACTATCATAAATAAAAAAAAATAAATAGATAGATAAATAAATAAATAAATAAACAAATAAATAAAGTGATTCTTATAACAATCACATTTCTTTTTCACTTTGGCACAGGTCAAGTATAGTAATTGTGCGAAATCCTGCAGCCTGTCTCCTGTGGACCAATTTGCAGATCGTTCTCATCACTACCTACGTGTGTGTGTGTGTGTGTGTGTGTGTGTGTGTGTGTGTCCTGGAAGGAAATAACTCAAGGTTTCAATGTTTCAATTGAATGGGTGAATTTATGAGTGTCTGTAATGTGTCCTTTTGCATGTCCATATTTTCTTTTTTTTTATATTTTTTTAAATTATTTTATTTTATTTATTTATGATAGTCACACAGTGAGAGAGAGAGAGAGGCAGAGACATAGGCAGAGGGAAAAGCAGGCTCCATACACTGGGAGCCCGATGTGGGATTCGATCCCAGGTCTCCAGGATCGAGTCCTGGGCCAAAGGCAGGCGCTAAACCGCTGTGCCACCCAGGAATCCCTCATGTCCATATTTTCTGATTTTGTACCTGTTGAGTAACATTACTTTCACACCAAGAGAAAATTAACAAAAGAACTTCAATAATAAGCTAAAGCATTGAAGAAAATGTGTGAAAATTCTGTCTCAATGAATTCCCCTATTAGTAGATATTTCATTGTTTTAACCTCATCTACTTTTGTTGGCCATTTCCACCATTCTGTTGTCCCAGAACAATCCTTTTCCCCAAACTTTTCAGTAGCAAAGATACTTTGCTTTTTAGAAACAAAGAACATAAGTAATTTAGCTTTAAAAGGGAAAAAAAAGGAACCAATTATAGCAGATAACAATGCTTACGTTGCACAGAGAGCTACAAGGTCACCTCGTGGCGCACATATCAAGACCACCGACGCTAAAAGAAGCAGTCATTGCAGCTTAATCATTTTCACATAAATGTTGTTTTTACCAGTTTTCCTACTGACCAAATTACTTTGAAACGAAACACCTAAGTACACTTTATATTTGGTCAAATTGTATTTGGTGAAATTCCATTTTTTTTTTCAGTCAAATTATCTGCTGCTGTTTGTGAAGATTGAATCATCTTGGAATCGCCAAGACTTGGAATCAAGTCAGGGCTTGATCTGCTAATAATTCTAAATTATCTTCTAGACTTTGAAGCAGAGAGGATGCTTTTATCTGGTCTGAAGCCATGTCAGTCTACCTTCCAGAACATGCCCACCCCTCTGTATAATGGCTTGCTCTTAATATTTCAGAGACAAGCACAAGTTACGTTCAGTGAGGCATATAAATGCTCCAACAGGTCTGTGACGGGATGTTGGTCAAACAGAAACTAGAACGAGAATAAGCTCTTCTCCTTTTCCATTACTTAAGGTGAGCAATGAGTCCGTAATGAGCCTCAATGCTGCTCTGCCTAAAACTGACTTAAGACTTTCTACCTGGTTCTAAGGCAAAGAAAGAGTGTGCTGGGATCTCATTAAAATCTGAAGGGACACTAATAAAACGTTGCAACCAAAAGACGTCATGCTTCAAGATGTTGAGTTTCCAGGGAAGTTGTCCCAAAGCTGAAATGAATGATGGAGGCTTCCAGTGGATATGACGCCCGTGTTCACAGCATCTTGCCTTTTGTACATATTGGGATGAGAAGCAGGGCACGGGGCAGGCTTGGAGTTTAGTTTCCTAAGTGGCTGGTGTGCAAAGGTGACTTGGAGAAGATAATTTAGAGTCTTTTTGTTCGTTGTTTATAACAAGTCTTTTTGAGCCACGGTGCTATTCTTAAAGCCCTGTACACCCTGATGCTGTGATTCCGGGGTCCTGCCTCTAGAGTCGTAACTAAGCTATAACTAGAGCTATTTAGAAAGAAAATCCCCAACAACAAGAACAACAAACCCCATCTGCGTAGACCTAGCAGATCTATGGATTGGAAAATAGCCTTGGAATCTAGCGTCCTATCCTAGCTATGCAGCTAAATTCCTGAGTAGGATGGGACAAGTCGTTGATTGCTTTGCTCCTTAGTTTCTCTATCCATCCATTCATCCATCCTCCTGAGAGATAATCATTAAGCACCAGGACCCCGTGGAGACAAAAATAAGTAGAACTTGGTTCCTTTATCAAGATTCTTGGAATTTAGGGTAAAAGACAAAAATCAAAGGTTATAATGCATTGCGCTAAGTGTGGCATCGGAAGCGTGCACAGAGTGCTAAGGTAGCAAAGAGGTAGCAAAGATCCCACTTGGAGGTGCGGAGAAGAGTCAGGGACCACTTGGAAGAGCTGAGGTCTTCTGAAGCTTGAACTCTATAAAACGAGAGGGGCCCATTAGTTACTCTGTAAGAACAGGTTTATAGATTCCTGTGTTAATTGAAGAGATGCCCATTTGAGTCCCTCATCTAGGGATAGGGTTTCTGGATCTGTGACAAAAGAAACAAAAGATATAAATAAATTTGCCTAATTTATCCATGGCCGCGTACACCCTTAAAAATGGCCTAGGTCTTAAGACCCCCTTTTGGGGCACCTGGTGACTCAGTGGTCACGCATCTGCCTTTGGCTCAGGTCGTGATCCTGGAGTCCCGGGATCAAGTCCCACATCAGGTTCCTATCCCTGTAGGGAGCCTGCTTCTCCCTCTTCCTGTGTCTCTGCCTCTCTCTCTCTGTTTCTCATGGATAAATACATAAAATCTTTAAAAAAAAAAAAAAGGAAGAAAGAAAAGACCTCCTTCTTAATGTGCTTCACAAAGAAATATTGACTGCCAGGATCTTCCTGTCACTTATTTGCCTGCAGTCATTTAAGGGGTGTCTGACCTTTGTGACATGCCAGTCACCTTTACAGCACCTCCCTTCCCTTCACCCAACAGCTCCTTTCTCTGAACATCTCCTTGTCATAACCTGTGTGGTCTTTTTTCTCTAGGTGGAGTCATTTAAGTGCTATAATATTCACAGAGAAGCAACCACCAAAGTTTGTCTCCATTTATGGGCACATGTAGCCTGAAAGTTAGTGGTTCACTACATATTTCTTGTAACCATGTGATTTTAATTTAAACAACACTGCACTTTTCTGAAAGTGATCTGCTCCAAATCTGAACTAATTATAGACACAGTTGCAAATCTACAGAAATTGTTTAAAAATCATAAGCAGACAGAAAATTTCAATTCCTAGCATACAAATTGTTGGTTCCCTTCCCAATGTCTACTTTTTTATCTTCTTTTTCCTAAGAGAGTTCCGGTTTGGCCCAGGTGGATGCCAGTTAGCCCAGGTCAATCCTGTGGGTTCTAGCCTCCTAGTCAGTGGTTGGTTTGGGCAAGGCAATTGTGGGCCCTTCGAGGGAGGTTGGCTGAAGGGGGGTGGGGGGATCTGGAAAAGGTTTCTTCCCCTACAAGAGACACCAAAGGAGATGTTCTTGGAATATCTCTTCCTTGGAACATTGCTGTGTCTGGGATGTGCCTCTGGAGCCACTGCAGCCGCATTGTGACCAGCTGGAGGATGAAGCCCAGGGTGGAAGAAAGCAGCCCAGGTAGTATTACGCAGAAGTCAACTGGGACGTGGAGAGTTGTGCCTGGACTCCATCCCCCTGGAGCCTCTTTGTTCTATGACACGGTACATTGCCGTCTTGCTTAAACCATGAGGAGTCAAGGTTTTCAATTATTTGCAGCCAAAAGGATCCTAACTAATGGGCAAGTCCGCACTGAAGTTTACGCACTCTGTTCCTAGAACATTATGTCAGGCCTCGAGTTCTAGGAAGCGGGCTTATCTGATTTCCCAGTTCTAGGAAGCGGGCTTATCTGATTTCCCAGTTCATGGTGGACTAGAAATAGCACGTTAGCGGGGCAGAAGGGGCTGTTAGCAGCAGGCAGGCAGACAAGGAGGGAAGGGACATAAAGGTAGAAGCCAGCAGCTGGGATGTTAGGACAAGCAAGTCCCCCCACCCGCCAGCTCTTCGGGGTCAGAGTGCCGCTCACCCACCAGTCAGTCCCTAATGATGACCACGTGCCATCAGGGGAGGTTTGCTTCCTGTTCGGCGTATCCTGTTTTAGACGGGGGATGAGGCAGATTAATATTGTTAAATATTTCTCTGTAAACAAGAAAAGGGCTAAATGATTACAGGGACGAGCTTATCTGAAAAGGCCCGGAGAGGCCAAGCTCGTGCCCTGCTTGCTCGGTGAGTGGGGCCTCATCCCTGCAAACCAGCCTGTTAGGGGTTGGCTTCTCCCAGAGAGCAGGGAGGCTGGGACATGGGGCCGCTCCTCTGGGTTGGGGCCCGTGAGGAGCCCGGGCAGAGGAGAAGCCGAGCTGGTGCACGGGGCAGGTGCTGCTCTTGCAAAGTCACTTTATTTTGGTTCAATGGCTCCGCGAGCCTGGCCAAGCCATTTCCACAGAAGCTGCCAGAAGGAAGTAAATAAGCAGCTGGACTCCCCCCGAGGGGGCTTGAGCACTTGTACCGAAAATGTAAATAATTCTCGGGGCCAACAGCTTGTGGACAAAAATGACTGGAAGGATCAGGAACAGTAAACTCGCACCACGAAGGACAGGTCCTCAGCCAAGTCTCCGGCAGGCCTGGGCCCTCTCGCTGACTGGCTGCCCTCGGGGAGAGAGACTCAGAACTTGTCCTTCGCCTTTGGGTCCAGGGACTGGCCAGTTGCCCTCCTGCCCCGACTCCAGGGCTTCAATCAGGGGGCCCGTCCCCCAGGTGCCTGGCCCGGGGAGCCCCGCACACCAGTGCTGAGACGCACTCTGGCTTTCCTGCACCCAGTGGGCGAACCTGTGGCCCAGCACCCGCCCTGGGCCCCGGACCCCAAGGGCCTAACCCCGCGGCCGGCCGCTCCGAGGCACCAGTGCTGCCTCCACAGCCCTCCACCCATCAGGGGGTGATGTGGGTTTTAAAATGATCCTTTGAGGAGAACCCTGAGACTTAAATAATGTGCAAATAAAAGAAGGTGGGAGAAAACCTAATACTACTTACCATCAAATATGCATGGGCCTTAACCAGGGTAGGTACTCATAATTTTTAAAAATTAATAAGTGACTTACCAGCCTGAGTACCAGATGAGGGAAGTATATAAGGAAGGAAAGAACTTTATTTTTTTTTAAGATTTTTTATTTTATTTTTTATTTATGATAGTCGCACAGAGAGAGAGAGAGGCAGAGACACAGGCAGAGGGAGAAGCAGGCTCCATGCCCCGGGAGCCCGACGTGGGATTTGATCCTGGGTCTCCAGGACTGCGCCCTGGGCCAAAGGCAGGTGCTAAACCGCTGCGCCACCCAAGGATCCCGGGAAAGAACTTTATTAAGCATAAAACAGACTCTTTAGATCAATTGGTTTCCAGAGGCATTTTCCCCTCCTACTACTGTATTGCCGTTCATATTGAGATTGTTCCTGGAAATTATTATTATTATTACAATTATTAGTCCACATTTTGGCATTGCCCACTAAATGCTTTCCATTTGTCATTTCATTTTATTATCAACAGCAAGTGTACGGTTATTAAACCCATTTTACATTTTACAGATGGAGAAAATGAGGCTTAGAGACGTAAGGCCATTTACCTGGAGATAAAACTCGAGGCAGTGGTTGGAATAACAGGCAAATGGGAGTCTGCTCCCCTGCCAAAGCCCTCCCCACCCCATGGTTACTGACCAGAGCTGTACTGGGTTTTCCTGAGATGTTCCCTAGTACTCTAAGTAAAGGGGACTTAAGGATCTCTCGCTTGCATTCTAAGATGTTGCTCCGAGGGTGTGAGGAGGCTGCGATTGTGGCTGATACGCCACCAACGGTGAGAAATTATGGACATTCATCAAGTGTCTCGTGTTGGTCACTGCGAAGACCGAGCTGCCCCTTCAGGGTCATTGAAACAGAGTCGAGTCCAATGGCAGAGGAGTCCAATTCAGCATTCTAAGTCATTTTCATTCTAGGTTTTTCATTTTCCTTAAATGCTTACTTGACTTCTAAGACTCATTAAAACAACCGATCAAAGTTTTCTTCCACTCTACCTTCATGCCTACTTGAGACTCCTTCATTCCATTAGCATTTATTGCTCTCACAATGTCTAAGCGATACCACAGCGGCAGTGGAAGATCACGGCACGGGAGGCTTGTCTTCACATGGTCAGCCTTGGAGTGTTCCCCCGCCCTCCCTGATTACCTGGCGTGGGGCGCCGCATGTCCCGGATACCAGGTTCACATTGGTTAGCTCCAGGTGGGTCCCACCTGCACTGCCTTTTGGAATGTTTAAGCTAGTTCAGGTGCCCATAATTAAGAGTACTATTTTTCCATAATTAATTTAAATATATATTTATATATATGGCTTGGGGAACACAGACACATCGCAAAATACATGGTTGCTCTTCTGGCAGTACATGCTCAGGGAAAAAAGTATTAAATAAGGAGTGCCTGGGTTGCTCAGGGGTTGAGCGTCTGCCTTGGGCCCAGGGTATGACCCTGGGGTCCTGGGATCGAGTCCCACATCGGGGTCCCCGCAGGGAGCCTGCTTCTCCCTCTGCCTGTGTCTCTGCCTCTCTCTGTGTGTCTCTCATGAATAAATAAAATCTTAAAAAAAAAGTATTAAATAACAAGAAGCATGGAGCACCTGCGTGGTGCAGTTGGTTAAGTTTCTGACTCTTGGTTTCAGCTCAAGTCATGATCTCAGGGTCTTGAATTCAAGCCCCACACCGGGCTCCACGCTCAGTAGAGTCTACTTAAGATTCTCTCTGCCCCTCTCCCCACCCCCCAACCCCACTCTCTCTCTCTCAAATAAAGTAAATAAATCTTAAAACAACAACAAAAAACAAACCAAGATAGGCTTCTAGGAAGCTGAAATGCAAAATTTCAGAGATTTTACTACCAAAGATAACGGTTTTTTAAAGTTTAGTGTTTCACCTTCCATGTTTTGGAGTTGACTATTTTGTTTGGAAGAGTTCTTGACTCTATCCCCCCCACCTCCAACCCATGTGGGTAGGACCTTCTCTTTCCTTCATTTTTTATCGACCCTGATCCATTCAATCTGATTCCCTTTCCAGGAGTTCCTCCTCTGGCTGGGGCCCTGCCCTGGAAGGGAGCTGTGACCTCAATCCTACTATTCTGTGGACCTCCTTGTCTCACTCTTTCAGATCCCCAGTTGCTTTGTTTCTGTATCTTTAAGCTAGTTCAGGTGCAGACACTGTCTGTGGTTTGCCATCACCTGCTTTTACTTCGTGGGCTGTGGGAATATCTTTGCCCAGTTTGGTTGCGTACGTTATTCATGCGTTTTTGGTTTTTCTGTTTAGTTGTTCTGTTTCGATGTAGAAATACAGAAAAATTCAAAAACTCTGTCACTGTTACTTCCATCTTCCCAGAACCTCCTTTCCCTTGCTTGCTTCGTATTTTGCATAACAAAGTAAATCTAGCCACAGAACAGGATCAATGCCATTCTCACTTGGCCCCAGATGAAGAAATAATGCTCTACATATGATATGATGTTTGTCAACCTTGGCTGCACATCAGCAGGACCTCAAGAGCTATACAAATGCTGATGCCAGGGTCCTAACCCCATGAAACTCTGATTTAATTGGTCTGGGATCGTGTGTTCCCCAGGTGGTTCCATGGATAGCCAAAGTTGGCAACCAATAATAATAAGAAAAATGATTTTTTAAAAGCATTTCCAGTTCCTTAGCAATTTACTGAGAATAAACCAGTTACTGTGTGTTCTGTCTGCATGTGAGTGTGGTCTCTTTCCACACCCTTGCCCTGCATGGTTGGGTGAGGCTGGGTCACCAGCCATGTACCCATGCTGCAGCACTGGAGTAGCCCAATTACACAGGGGTGGCCAATCGGGGTGCTCCATTTGCAGCTAGAGGTAGACACATGACCCAAGCTAAACTGACGAAAAATTGCGCCATGGTATTTGCTAGGAGTTATCATGAAAGAGTTCCTTTCTTCTCACAGAAATCGTGACCTGTAAGATCAATGTGAACCTTGAACTTTGCCATCTTTACTTCAAAATGAAGAAAATCTGCCCAAGAATGCAGCATATGGAGGAAAGCACTGTTGAGAGATGGAAAGAGTGTTCTGATGATACTACTGATGGAATTTTTAGGGGTCCAAAATATAATAACCCTCTTCACCTAGAGTCAGAGTAAATTGAGAAATAAATGTAGAGGTCAGGTAAATGGAGATGAAATAGTTTCACTACTGAGAAGCTGACTGAGCCCATGCCTTTGGATTGCTGCCCAAAAGAACTTTCTAACACTCTGCTCCTTAGTTAATTTGATTCACAACAGTCACTGGCATGGCTGGAGTCTAGGCGTTGCTGGAGACTGCACACTGCTTAGCACAAGGTAGGAGAGCACACTGGACGGCAGTTAATCTGATCAAGCTGAAGGGCAGTGGAAGAGCCGGACATGCCCACAGGCCAGATCCTCTTCCCAATTCCCCAGGCCACCGCTCATGGTTTGCTGCCATGAGTTTCTGCTAGAGTTTCACCTCCACTTGTCTCCTTGTACCTGCAGACCCTTGTCACGTCTACCGTTGAGAAAAATAAGTGAGGAGGCCATCAGTAGGGTTCTTCCCAGTTTTGTGCATCCTGAGAGATTTGCAATTCTTGGAGCCCCTGGATCCTGCTGTG
The DNA here is from genome assembly GCF_905146905.1 of Nyctereutes procyonoides. NCBI lineage: Eukaryota > Metazoa > Chordata > Mammalia > Carnivora > Canidae > Nyctereutes > Nyctereutes procyonoides. The sequence continues at coordinate 2,157,369 of NW_026575132.1, forward strand.
CATGAAGCCACTTGCACTCCTGAATTTCCCAGTTGTGATCAAATAAATTATCTTTCTTTGTTAAGTTCCTTTACCTGCTCATACCTTCTGCAAAAAAATCCTTTGGTTAATATTCCTTTTTTTCTTCTTTGTAGCATCTATATCCATTGGCCTCTTGACTGGTGGCAGACCAGTCATATGACACCGAAACAGAAATACCTTCCCTGGTGCTCAAATGTTCTCAAGAGAGCCGACACAGTCACCTTAAAATATGTTTACTGTATAAAAAACATACTTCGAATGTTTTGCCCAAGAGGAAATCTTCACACACACCCCAAAGTGCTGTGCTTGGCTATTAAAGAGACATCAATTTTTCAGAAGAAATAGCTCCCTCCTTATTCTGATTGGATTAACAAGAACAATAAAATGCTAACATGTAGGTAGGAGGAAGTGTTTGCTCTTCTCAGAATTCTCCAAATGGTGGGAAGACATTAAACAATTTACTATCATTTTGTTGTATATCTTAAACTTACACAGTGTTATATGTCAATTATATCTCAATAAAACTGAAAAAATTAGTCAATTAAAACTGTAAATACTGTTTTAAAGTATTACATTAAAAAGGACCTACAGAATAAAGTAGGCTTTTTTGATGGGTGGGGGTAATATTCTATGGCTTTTTGGGTACTATCCCCAACTGAGTGTATTATTTTTCTCTACATTTCCCCCTCTTCTTTTCCTCCTTAATTGAAGGAAAAAGACTCTAAAATGTTTTTTCTAACCTCTAATTTTTTTCATGACCTACCTACTAACTTCATTTGATATTAAAAGAGCACTAAACCTAAGAAAAATTACTTTTTGGAGGTATATTTTAAATGGTACTGCTGTGCCTCTGGGTTCTTTTAGCTACACGGTAGAAGGGAGTCAATAGCTTTCACCACATTTCATAATAACCAATGAGAAAACATACAGGAAATAGGGATATCCCATGCATAAAAGTATAAAAGGGCGTAAAATATTCATGAGTAGCCTTAATAAGAAATGTGCATGACCTATACGAAAACAATTATATAACTTTACTGAGTATACAAAGAAGATGAATAATAATTATAAAAGCATTTCTGTGTAGTCCAAGCTAGGCACTGTGCTTTCTTTCCCTATGTCACCTCCTTACCTAGGAAGCAAGAAGCACTGCCATAGCCAGCACATGGCTCTTGAGCCTGACTCAGTTTACTTAACTTCTCTGTGCTTCAGTTATGAAATTGTGAGAGGGCCAATCCATGCCTCACAGAATTGCTGCAAGATTTAATGAGGCATTACAAATAAAGTGCTAAGGACAGAGGTCAGTGATGGAAATGTTCTCTATCTTGATTGTGGTGGTGGTTATATGCCTACAATCCTAGCCAAATTTTGTTTTTAAAAGATCTGATTTTTATTTATTCATGAGAGACACACAGAGAGAGACACAGGCAGAGGGAGAAGCAGGCTCCCTGTGGGGACCCGACGTGGGACTCGATCCCAGGACCCCGGGGTCATGACCTGAGCTGAAGGCAGATGCTCAACCACTGAGCCACCCAGGGGCCCCCTAGCCAAAATGTTTTAAACTGTACACGTAAAAGGAATAAATTTTTTAAAAATAATAAATAAATACATGAATAAAAATAATGAATTTTATGTGTGAAAATACAATACAACGTGGAGGAAAAAAGAGAAATATAATTAAAAGGGCAAGCAATCAACTAGGAGGAAATTTACCCAAACATGGCAAAGAGGTAATATGTTTTCTATAGCACCAACCAAAGCTAGTTAATCATATGACCTCAATTCCAGTTCTGGGTATGTACCCAGAAATAAGTGCTTACAACTGTCAAAAGGCCTGTAGTGAATGTTCATGGCAGCCTTATTCATAATAGCTTCAAACTGCAAATAACCCAAATTCCCATCAACAAGAGAATGAGTAAATAAATTGTGGTATTTCTGTACAATGGAAAACAACACAACAATGAAAATGAGTGAACGGTAAGTGCAACGTGACAAGTCTCCCAAACACCATGTTGAAGGAAGGAAGCCAACACAACAGAGTACATAGAGAATGTTTCCTTCCATAAGAAGTGCAAAAACTGGTTAAATTTATCTATGATGGTGGAAGTTACAATGGTGGCTACTTGGAAGTGTTGACTGCTGACTGGGGGTGAGATGTGGGGAGCCTCTGGGTGCTGGACATACTCTACCTCTTGACTGTATGGTGGTTATGGTGGTTATGTTTTACATATGTGAAAATTTGTTGATCTATGCACTTAAGATTGGTTTACTTTCCTGTATGTTAATTATACCTCAACAACAACAACAACAACAAAACAGACCTATATGGATTAATAAGATAAACATAGGACTTGAGGTAGCAAAAGAAGAAATGAACTCACTTAACTCTTATGGACACAAGATGCATATTCCATCTCAGTAATCCGTACACGCACCAATGAAAAGTTATTTTTAAATCATAAATCCCACAGCTGAGCCACATGAAGATGTTAGGAGGAAGACTCAGATGAAGACTTGTGAGCATAAGACTGCCAAGGGAGATCTTATGTGAGATGGCAGTAAGGGAGTGAGACAAGCAGGATAAGGAAGAGAAAGAAGCCCAGCAAAGATGTCATTTCAGGTAAGGTCTCGTTCTCAGCCTGGTCCCCAGGGGAGCTCTGGAGTGTCAGTGACACCGTGTAGTTTGTTCTGCCTCAAGGCACGTGAGCTGGGCTTTGGTCCTCCTCTGTTAGTCAGAGGGTGGTTACGTCACCCCCCCACACACACAGCACGGTGACTCTGAGTGCATCCTGCCTGTGGGGCACAGTAGCTCAGGACTAGTTCTCCCAAGAAGGTTGCAAGTGAATTATGTTAGGACAAAGTGTGCAAAAGTCGGGGCATGGGCACACACAAACAGTGAAGGGATTTAGTAGCCAGAGGTATCATCTTTTCTGAAATTGAAATGACCAATTATGACCAGTTGAGCAAGTGAAAAAATAAAGCCAGGAATGAATGAATGGTTGTTCCCCAAACCACTCTGTCTTTCCAATAACTTTCCTATACTTTTATATGAAATAGGTGCCTTTTGGCCAAGTATAGCAGAGGGGAAGTGTAGGAAGCTTATAGGCAAAGAAGTGAAGAAGAATTCATTTGTTCAGAAAACATTTAGATCTTATGCAAATCTTGGAATTTGATGAGTCACGTATGTGCCAAAGAGAAGCATCTGGGTTGTAAAATTGTGTGTTTGTTCCTTCTGGCGGGTCCATTTGGTCGCCTTCGAGTCTTATCCTACCCTACACAGTCACATATGCTCCTTCCTCTGCTAGAGACTTTGCCCTTGATCGTATTTGATCTTAACGACATCCAGTGAAGTAGCAGGACCAGCTGTTTTCCAGATGAGGAATGTGAGGCCAGGTGGGTTAAATCTTTGCCTCTCAGTCTTCATAGAACATCACCGCCACTTGTGGCAGTTTTGTAAACTACTATTTGGAGTTCCTGGAAGGGGGGACCAATCCCCGTTTTTTTAAACAACTCCAAAAGTGATCAGGACATACAGCTGGATTTGGAAACAGAAGGAATAGGTGATCTTCCCAGGGTCCTGAGGAAAGAAAGAAAATATACCCAAACCATTAAATTTTCCATTCATCCACCCTCTTGTTTATTGAACATTTACTTTGTGACAAGGACTCTGCTAAATACTGGCAATACAACACAGACAAGACAGTCATAATCCCCACAGTCTCATAGAGGGGTATGATCTGGGGAAGGGATCAGGACATTGCATCCATAGCTCTTAGGGTACCATTCAACGTTGTTGGCAGACAAAGCCGGCAAAGAACTTGGGGATGAGACAGATACTGAACTAATAAGTCCCAATGTGATAAATCTTACAAAACGGAAGCTTTAGTGTATCTGGGGAATGATTAATGTCAATCATCTTCACATACAGGAGAGTCTGGTCATTTTGGACTATCGGCACTGTCTTATTCTGAAGACAGTCAAAACAGTTAACTGGTTCTATATAACAAGTGTTCTCTTTTATTAAAAACTTACGTAAGCAAATGGGTAGGTTATTGCACAGAGATGCCCCTGACCTTTGGATCTCAAATTCCACAAACCAGATTGAACTCTGTAGTATGGGACTTTTATAATTATCTAAGCAAAAGATAATCCTGCAGGGAATTTGCCTAGAGTCCAACCAGTTAACACAATTTAGCTTTTATTTCCATATTCTTTTAATGATTCAGTAGAGGACTGGGGGAAGTTCCTTTTTTATTTGTTTTAGGTTAGATAGGTAGACATATGGTATTTGGTGAAGGTGAGCATCAGGTTTTAAGGTTTTAAGGCCTCTAGACAAGTATTCCCCCAAAGCAAGTGTGAGCACACTGTGAGGGCAGTGGGACTCACCTTTGCATGGGGCGTGTGGGGGTTGGAGAGTACTGGCTTCCTTGGAACAGAGCAGCTCCATGGAGAGGCCAGAGAAGACAGGGGGACCCAGTTCCAGCATTTCCAGCATGCTTTCCTCTATACAGCAGCTGTCAACACATATGCCATTTGCCCTATAATATTGATCTTTGTGTTTAAAAATATAACCTGCCTCTTTAAAATATCCTTACTGTATTTTCAGCAAGCCTTGAGATAATTCTAAAGAATGATTTGGTCTTCTAACACTATTCTTATAGAATCTCGCCAGTCTCTGATTTATTGAATCACACTGTTTTCTTTCATCTTTTTTTAAATGCTCTTTGAGTTCATCACACTTCTCGTGAGAATCACATCAATTTCTTCAAATTCCTCTCCTTTTTCTTCCTCTGTGGTACCACTGGTGATTTCATAATCTTTTGGCGGGGTTGGGTACTACAGGAATTGGTTAAGTTTTGGATTTCCAAGTGTTTCCCTGAAGACAGTATAATGTCAACAAAGCAAGTAATTAAACTGAGTAGGTGCTGACTGTGGATGAAGCCTATGCCAAGTTGTTAACGCAGCAAGTCATTAAGCAAAGTGACTACTAAACCCAATAAAGCAAGATTTGCCCTGGATAAGCTATCCTGGGATAATACAAAGTTGACTACATTAGGGAAATTTTCAACTAGGGAAAAGGTTGAAGACAAAAGATAACTCAGCACTAAGCAACCTTTTGGAGTTGGTGAACTGGAGAGGAGCTCAAGAGGTCAACGGGTCAAAGCCCTGCTCTTAAACACATCATTAACTGACCCTTCTGGGCCATAAGCCTGTCCATTCTGGTTTTCAAAGTTAATCAGAACAGACATGCAACTTATTTTTTGAAAACAGCTTATTCCACGTGGAAGTGTTCAGTCACTATATTGTATACCCGAAACTAATATTGCACTGTATATTAACCAACTGTTATTTAAATAAAAGCTGTAAAAAAAAAAACCCAGCTTATTTCAGTGTTTAGTTGCTTTTAAATGTTTTTTCCTTGGGTCCAAATTTCTGGCTTTTTGGAAAGAATCACTCATCATCTTTTCATTGAAAGCATTAAAACACACAGGCTTGAGAGCCAGATTGCCTGGGGTGTGAACACCAACTCAACCACCTGGACCCACAGTTTCTTAACCTCTTTCTTAATCTGTTTGAGTTTCCTTATTGGCAACATGGCGTTTCTACCAGTTGGCTATCTCAGAGGGTAGCTGTGAGGATTAAGTGGGATAATGTATTTAAAGTTCTTGCTGAATGCTGGTACATGATAAGTATTCAATGATGGTGATGATAATGATATTATTATTACTATTATTATTTGTAGTGCTTCCTATATTAAAAGGTGGTAACTGAACCAATCTTGATTTTTCTTTTTAAATATTTTATTTATTTATTCGTGAGAGGCACAGGGAGAGAGAGAGGCAGAGACAGAGGCAGAGGGAGAAGCAGGCTCCATGCAGGGAGCCCAACATGGGACTCGATCCTGGGACTCCAGGATCACACCCTGAGCCAAAGGCAGACACTTAACCGCTGAGCCACCCAGGCATCCCCCAATCTCTTAGTCTTTACTGAGCATAAAAAAAATTCAAATTCCACTTTGAAAACTTCAAAATTGTCTCACTTTTTTTCTGGGTAATTAGTCTGAGGCTTTTTAACATACCGGTTGCTATCCCTATAGACTCAAAGATTAGAAATTTACTATATTATGCCATTTATTTATTTTTTTTATAACAATGACCTTTAATCTTTACAGGAAAGATGGCCTGATATTCATTACACTGAAGTTCTGAATTTGAGGAAGATGTTAGTCAAGACAAATATTACTTTTTCTTTTTAAATCAATCCTTAAAGAGACAGTCAGAAATTAGCTAGGTCCTGAGAATAGAGTGTGAAGAGTAGTAGACATGCTCTTTGCTCTCACGGTGCTTACAATCTGGTGGGGGAGGCAGATATTAATAAAACAGTCATAAAAAGCAGGGGCCTAGTTAACAAGTGAGATAAGTGCTATAAGGAAATGAAGCATGCTTCTGTGTGAGTATATAATAAAGAAGCCTGACCTCACCAGGTTTCCTTGAGGAAGTGACGCTAGAACGGTAGACCTAAGGAATGAGTAGGTGATAATGTGGGCTGAGTGAAGGGGGAAGTTAGCCTGCTGAGAGCAGCTGTGGGAGGGAGCTGTTCTACTTCAAAAGGACTATGGGGGGCAGGGAAGGGGCTGGGGGGAGGGAGAAGGACCAGGAAAGAAGGATCAGAAAGAGAGATGGCAAGGCTGGCAGCTGACAGTGAGGGGACGGGCACCACTAGATAAAGCCAGAGGAGAAGCCAGGCCAGGGCTGCTCAGGATTGTCCTCCTTAGCTCAAGAGTAGTGGGAAACCATTGAAGATTTTACACAAGTTGTTCAGAATGACATCTCACTCGCGTTTGCAAAGGTGACCATGACTGTAGTGTGGGAAATGGACAGGTGAGGGGCGGGAATGGTGGCAGAAAGGTCAGGTAGGGTACAACTACAGAAGTATAAATGATATGTGCTAGTAACTTGAACTGGGGTCTTCACAGTAGAGATGGAAAGAAATGGACTTATGTCATAAATTTTATAAGCAGGATTTGGTAATGGGTAGATGTGAAGGCTGAGGAAGGAGAAGGTCTTAGAATGACTCCTAAGTTTCTGACATGAGTCAATGAAAGATGAGGTACCACTTACTAAGATGTGGAATATTATAAGAGAATTTGGTGTGGGTGTTAGTCTATGAATTTTACCTTGGACATGCTGAGTTTCACATAATCATAATATTTCTGGTGAGCATGAAATCAGAACCAAAAGAAAGAGTCCTGATGAACATTTTGTTCAACTATGGTTATCGTGTTTCTTTGATGACTGTTTCTTTGCTAGATTTAGTGTTTGTCTTTTTGCAACAGTTAGAACAAACTTGGCAAACTTTTCTATAACATACTGATGGTGGCTTAGGATCCGAGGCAGTCCAGTTAAAGATGTTAGATTGAACAGAAGCTTTCAAATACTTTCCCTCTTTCACTTAACTAAGGGAAGAGTAAAATTATCATTAACCAAATAGAAATGTGCAAGGACAAAGGGAACAGGATGGAAGACAACAGTCACAAAATTTTAGAAACTGGAAAGCAAAACAGACAAGGTGTTAACTGAATTCGGACACTCATAAAGTAATAAGTCTTCTCTTAGAGAGCCATTGTTAAGATGGGAAAAAATCCTGTGTGTCTGGAACATAAAAGAGATTGAAATAAAGTGTGTTTCTCAAAGAATAAAAGAGATAAACCAAGAAGCAGACCCTTAACTAGGGAGAGTAAACTGATGGTTACCAGAGTGGAAATGGGTGGGAGGGATGGGTGAAACAGGTGATGGGGATTAAGAGTACACTTATTGTGATAGTCACTGAACAATGTATAGAATTGTTGAATCACAATATTGTACACCTGAAACTAATATGATACTTGGTGTTAATTATACTGGAATTAAAATTAAAAACAAGCGAACAAAAAAATGTTTTTAAATAAATAAATAAAAACAAGCGAACAAAATGAAAACTAAATCTTACACTTGATGGCCAACCCAACTCACAACATAGAGTCCTGAAATGTTACAGCATTAGGTACCTTAGGAAGTGGGAATGAGGGGGGAGATTATGTGGGGGATTTGGTAGGAAGTCTTTGTAAGAAGCTGATAGAGCCCCAATTCCCCACCTCTATTCCCTGCAGGAAGAGGATGGCCTCTCCCTCATTCAGAATGAAACTGAAGGCTTCTTCTCATGACAGGAACAGAAGGACTCTGGATTGGGGTGTTGGGGAAAGGATAAGAGCTACTGATGATTTAGTATTATATGTAGATCCATAAATTGTGTGTTGAAACTTCCTCCATCTTCTTCCTCCACATGGCTCTTGTTAGCCAGGAAGCTTATGTTTTCTTGGCCGAGGGCTGGAGGATTTCTCTGGATTACCTTACCAGCCTAAGAGAAAATATACTGACATGGGCCCACTGAGTTGACCTCTGTAGCAAACGCAATGGAGTCTCTGTACGCACAGAGCATCCTATCTTCAATGTTCCACTCTTAAAGTAGCACTATAAGCCAGCAATCACCAGGTGTCTGAGGAAAGCCTATTGATGAAAGGCAGGGCTCGAAATGAACAGAAGGAAGCAACTTGAAGGAGACAAACTTTGTCAATGGAAAACTCAGAAAACATACAATCTTGCCTTCAGAGATAAGAGAAGATATGAAACAACCATATTTTATATATAAAAGGAATAGTCAGCAAGTTCAAAAGTAACTTAGACATTAAAAATGAGAAATCCAATATAAGTGCTATGAGATAAAATTAAGGCAATCTTCCAGGAAGTAATAGACTATAACATACAGATTAAAGAGAGGAAAGATTTGATTATAAGAGGGCCAGTCTAGGATGCCCAACATCTAATAATTGGATTATGAAAAGAAGGGAACAGAGGATAGGAAACCTTTGAAGGAAAAAATTTATGAATGTATCCTACAATCTCAGTTTCCAGTTTCTGGGCTGGCAGCTACCCAGAATAAGATCTAAAAATAGATGCCCACCTGAGAATATCATAATAAATCTTTCATTGATATATTCTCAGCACCTATGATAGTGCCTGGCACACAGTAAGCATTCAATAAATTTGTACTGAAGAATAAACAAAATATCTAGAACAAGAAGGACAAAGAAATAGGACCTCTAATTTCTAGGGGTGGGGGAGAAGTTTTAATATAACAAATCAAGCATCAGAATACCATCTGTCTTCTCAATAGCAATACCTGAACCTAGAGGACAATGGAGAAAATCCTTTCAAAATTCAGAGGAAGAATAGATTTCTACGCCCTGAGGAAGTATTAAATGTAGAATGAAGATATTTTCAGATATGTAAGGTCTCAAATATGTTACTTCTTTGTGCTCTTTCTCAGGAAGCTTCTGAGTGTGTCCTTCATTAAAACAAGGGAACAAGCCAGGAAAGTGAAAGTCAGAGAAAGCAGGAAATTGGATCTAAGGCTAGAGAGAGGTGAAAAGAATCTTCAGAATAAGTGGGTATTAGCCTCCTGACTGGAACTAATGTTAGCGAGCATCTGACCCAGATTGGAGCAAGCAAGTCTGATTTCTTCCAGAAGAAGAAATGGTTAAGAGCATCCAGGGCGTTCGAATGTCTTAAAAGGAGACTTAGACAAGTGAGTGGGAGTTTGAATTTGCATCAAGTATAAAGAAAACTAAATAAACAACAATAAAACAACCATGACAATAATTCCAGGGAAAAATCAGAGGTTGTGCAGTAGAGGAAAAGTAGTGGGGCAGCCCGGGTGGCTCAGCGGTTTAGCGCCTGCCTTCAGGCCAGGGTGTGACCCCAGGGTCCCGGAATCGAGTCCCACTGCGTGGAGCTTGCTTCTCCCTCAGCCTGTGTCTCTGCCTCTCTCTCTCTCTCTCTCTCTCTCTCTCTCTCTGTGTGTGTGTGTCTCTCATGAATAAATAAATAAAATCTTAAAAAAAAAAAAAAGAAAAGTAGTGATGGTGGTCTACAGCGTAAACAGGTCAAATGGCATGTGCCTCTTCCAAATAACGTGAATACTGAATACTGGATGTGATGAGAATCACAGGAGTCCTTCGTGGCCTATCTGGGTGGCCAGTTTATAACAAACTGCTACGGACTGGGTGGCCTGTGAATAGAGCTCCACTTCTCACAGTTCTAGAAGCTGGCAAGTCCCCCATCAGGGAACCAGCTGATGCGGTGTCTGGTGACAGCCAGCTTCCTGACTCCTACATGGTGCCTTCCCGCTGTAGCCTCACGTGCCAGAAGGGGTGAGGGATCTCTGGAGTCTCTTTATAAGTTATTAATCTCATTCACGAGGACTCCACCCTGATGGCCTCATCATCTCCTAAAGATCCCACCTTCCAACATCGTCCCATTGGGGATTAGGTTTCATATAAGATATGGGGGGTGGGGCACAATCGCTCTGACCACAGCAGATTATACCGAGAGCAGGGGCAATGCGGGCGAGAGCTCACATGGGAGTGGGGAACAAGGGAGACAACACTGAACCCTCACCTGGTAGAGATGACAATAGAGAATGCCTAAAATGAAGACCCACAAAGTGACAATCGAGGCACATTATCAGTATAGAGGTAAGTAAGACATTACAAATCAGCTGTTGGGAGGGACGGCAGGAACGAAAGTAGCTGCCTCTGGGCTGTACGAAATGGGGTAGACAGGGGTTAGGGGCTGACATTTTCAAAGCAAACCTTGAAGAACTATTTGGTTCTTTATATTTATATGTAACTTTGGTAGAAAATGTTAATTAAAAAAAATTGGGCTCTGGAAGTGTACTGCTTGAGTGCAGATCCAATTCCTAATGTCCACTAACTGCATGAGGTTGTCTAAGTTATTTAACTTACTTTGAGCATCAGTTTCTTCATATGAAAAATGGACACAGTAATGGTACCTATTTTGTAGGGTAGCTGTGAGGAGTACATTAAGTGACTAAAACCTATAAAGCCTGAGCACCATGCCTGGTCCACATTCTGGCATTTGGGGGCTTCCTTTTGTTTTGTTTCTTGCTAATCTTCATATTCTCTTCACCCAGTCTTTCCCAAGATTCTCAAATTGCTGTCACATTTCAGATCGGATCAGCTTCCCAGATATTAGGCCCAGTTCATTAGGCTTAGGATTCTGAGTACTCTCTAATACATCAGAAGACTATACCAGCAATATTTTATTAAGTGTCAATCAAGCCTAGCTAGCATGATCCCACCCATGTATATGTATGAGGCATTCTTGCAGAACTTATTTGGAAACATATACACCAGGAATTATGAATAATCCTTTTTTTAAGATTTTATTTATTTATTCATGAGAGAGAGAGAGGCAGACACAGACAGAGGGAGAAGCAGGCTCCTTGCAGGGAGCCTGATGTGGGACTCGATCCCGGGTCTCCAGGATCACATCCTGAGCAAGAGGCAGACGCTCAACCACTGAGCCCCCCAGGCATCCCCTCACCTTATTTATTGTCTTTTTTTTTCTTTTGGTACAATGGATATACAGTACTCTAAAATTAGAAAATAGACATATTTTAAAAACAACTCCTCTGTCACAAATTTACAGTTCCATAATTTATTCCAAAAGGTAACTTTCCGGTCTGTTATATGCGACTTTACTAGTTTGACTCTGCAAGAGCCCATGTATTTGCAAGTTCCTAGTGGCACCCCGCTGTCCCTGCCCAGCAAAGCAACATCCACGGCCTGTTTGGAGCATAGGTCACTCCGATTTGCCAATATAGAAATTGAGGTTCACTGGTTTGCCCGAAAGCCACAGCCAGAAAGGGGCAAGTTTAAGACCCAAGATCAGTGTTTTTCGTTCTAAGCTCAGTGTTCTCTCTGCCATATGAACGGAGTGCCTACCCCTAAGTGACGGTCTCTCTGGTCTCAGGTTTATGGTGTGAAGGTGTGGAGCCGATGATCTTTGAATCCCCTACATGCCCTAACAGTGCCTGAAGCACTCGGGCGCGTGTAAGAGTAAGCCTGTGTCATTAACAATATTTCTTTCTACCCCATCGGGACGGTGGATTCCACTAGAACCCAAAGTCCGTGCGACTGTGAAGTCCAAGGTACTCGCCTGTGGTCTCCACTCCCTGTCTTATTCGTAAATCCTAAGGCACAAAATGGCTTGGGGGTTTTATTTTTGCTTTTGCAGTCACTTGGGAATCCCACGAGGCCTGAGCAGGAGATTTGGAAAGTCCTCATGCATTTCCCAAGAAGCCGCAAAGGTTGCGCCAGTTACAGGGCTTGAGGCTCCCGAGGGGATGGCAGCTGGCTGGCCAAGGCCCTCACTCCCGGGATAACGGGGCGGGCCTGTGGCAGGCACACCCACGGGCTCCCCTGAGGGCTTCTGTCCGTGCCACAGCCCTGGGGCTTCTGCTCCTCCTGTTGCAGCCGTGCACTGAGCAAAGTGCCCTCGGCCGCCCGCGAGGGCCATGCATGCAGAGCCACGTGAGCCACCAGCACCCGATGACCCAGACCAGTGGCCGCCAGGATGGCGTGGAGCCAGGTGCCCAGCAAAGGGCGACACCGACGCTGCCTGTCGCTCGGCCCTTGCCCACCTGTGCAAGGCGAGGTGTGACCCACGGCTGCGGGCACACCACTGCGCTCGCCGAGCCCTCGCACCAACTAGCCAGGTCCTCTCCAGGCTGAGTGATTCTGGGCCTTGGCAACGGAGGCCTCTGCAAGAGGTGACCTTAGTCTGTGCTCAAAGGCCCAAGACTGACTCTTGAGAAAGTCACTGGAAAAACAAACCCCTATGAAAGTCTTCCAGTGGAAGGGCTGACTGTGTTCACAAGAAGGTCCTAACCTGCCTCCACCGGCACCCAGGAGCACCTCGGGCGGGCCGTCTAGTGCGGCCCTTACTCACGCCGATGGTGCGGGAGCCAGTAAACAGGGCTCATCGTTAGAACTTCTGGTGGGGATCTTCCTGGCCAGTGGGTGTCCCTCGGCCGCAGCACCCTGTCCCACTGTACTGCCTGTGCAGAGCTCCTTCTCCCTCTCCCCACTGAAATGTCCTCCTGTAAACCAGGTGATAAGATCAGTCAAGATGGTGTATGACAACTGGCTGAGTTGGCAGTGCTCCCTCTTGCAGGGATATTTTTGTGGTGGCAGCTCTCCGGACAAATGAGAGTCTGGAATCAAGGTTTACGTTGGAGGAGGGAGTAGTATGGAAGCTTAGTGGATTCCATCACTTAGCTCAGAGGACAATGTCTAAACGCTCACTGATAAGGCCCAAGGGGCATATAATCCATTAAATTAACTGTTTGGAACCTGCGCAGAGTCTATTGGCTTCAGCCCTGGACTGGCAACTAGAAAACAAAGCATTTAGTTCTCATGACCCTTGCTAATGGGAACCCACCAAATACCCCGGGGATTACAACGTTGAGAACTCTAACAGGAAGTGTTTACAAAGTTTTGGTCATGTATGAGCTTCCCCAGAAGGGCCACGAACCTAGAGACTTTGCTGAGACGTCAATTTAAATTGAAAGGCTTCTGAGGCCAGTAAGTTGCTATGCTAGTGAGCAAGGCCAGAAACACGCCTGGCACGCTCGGCTCAGTCTTCCCGGTATTGTCCTCAACTTGTTTCCTGGGCAGTCAGGGGTGACATTTCTCGTGAGTCTCCCAACTGCTGGTCCTGACGATACAAGTGAAGCTCTAAGAAAGTGATTGTTCTCAGCCAGACAACCGAGTCTTAGTGTAAATGTGTGTGTGGACGAGGTAATTCAGAGATAGTTTCAGTCTACGACATGAATGAGTCTTTTATATCAAACAAACGAGAGATTAAAGTGTTTCAGCGCGGGGCACCTAGGAGGCCCAGTCAGTGGGTCAAGCATCCAGCTCTTGGTTTCAGCTCAGGACATGATCTCAGTGTCATGTCCTGGGTGGAGCTCCTTGCTCAGCAGGGAGTCTGCTTGAGTCTTTCCCCTCCCCCCTCCTTCCAATGTATGCATGCACCCATGTGTGTGGATGCGCGTGCATATGCTCCTTTCAAATAAAACGAATAGCTCCTTAAAAAAATATTTTCGAGTATTCTCATCCAGCGCAAACACTGTTCTAGTGAAAATGAAATTTTGGTGAAAGATGAAAAGGCAGTAATTTATTCTACAGATATGCTCCAAAATGTGTGAAATGACATGTCTCAGTTGATGTACTGCAGCATTGTTTGTAGTATCAAAAGGTTGGAAACCACCCAAATGTCCATCGATAGTGGATTAACCAAATAAATTATAGTATTACACCCAGCCAGTGGAATGTGATGAAGACCTAAAAAAGAAAGAGTGAGCTGTGTACCACGTGGAAAGATCATGACCATGTATTATAAAGGCAGAAAGGCAAGGCACAGATGCTGTAAGGAAGAGGTGGATGGAAAGAATATATTTACATATTTGCTTATGAAGTCATCTATCCATGAGACGGTCCACAGGAAAACAGTAACCTCAGGTACAGGAAAATGGCGTGACTAGGGAATGGAGATAAAAAAGAAACAACTCCTGAGTCACACTTCAGCACCTTTAGAATGATTATGTCAATGTGTTATCTTCTCAAAAATAAATTGGATTAGGGCATCCCTGTCGGGACCCCTCTCACTTCTGAGAGTTTTCTCTGTATCTTTGTTTAATAAACTTCTATCCCTTTACTCACACTCACACACACACACACACACACACACACACACACACAAATTGGATTGAATTTTTTTTGGTATATTTCACTAATTTTTTGTTTACTTAATTTAAATGGAATTAATTAACATACAGTGTATTATTAGTTTCAGAGGTAGAGGTCAGTGATTCGTCCGTCTTATGTAACACCCAGTGCTCATTACATCACACACCCCCCTTAGTGTCCATCACCCATTCCCTCAGCCCCCTAAACTATTTTTTTTATTTAAGAGGGAAATAAAGAAAAGGCAGTACTTTGTTGGATGTCAGTTTATGCATAGGAAATGACATGTCTGTCAATGGCATGCGAAAAAAGCCAAAAAACTACATGAAATTTTTGTTTTTCTCCATTTTGGACATTTTGAAAGTTTCCAGAATTACCCTTTAGAAGTTTTAAACCATTATTGTGTGATGAACATATCTGACCATTTGTGATCAGTTGAATCTGTGAGTGCCAAATGGGAAAATAATAAGGACAAGCTGTACTGTTTAACTAAGATTCTATTTTTTTCATGCTGTGTCCTAGTAGACCTTTCATCAGAAAATCACATTTATTGTCGTGAATATAGTGACTGGCCTGTAAACATCCACTCAACTCCACCTTTAGTACGAGCAGCCACGTTATTGAGCTGCCAGTAGCTGGCCAGGATTAATTTAAACCAATCACTGAATCCCACCACCCTTACCAATGTTTAATTGGTTCAGAGATGGACAGCCTGTACCAATCTAGAAAAATTTTGCATACTATTAGTTTTCTATTTCTGTTCTAATTTATAGTTAATTAATGTTTCCATAGCAACTATATTATCTGTGGCTTTCTTCATACATGTTTTCAGTTACTGTGGAACCTGGAGAATAGCATTTGTAACGAGATTCCTCGATGAGTGGTAGGTGAGGGTGAGAGGAATTGACTCAGTTGCCTTCCTCCAGGCGAAGGCAGGGTTGGCGGATCCCCCAGCAGCTCTCCACGGTCCCCCCGACATTGAACCCATCTTTCCGGGACAGCTCGGGATATTGATTCTGTTCCAGAGGTCGGCACAGTTTTTCTGTAATGGGTCAGACAGTAAATATTTTGAGCCCTGTGGACCATGTGATTTCTGTCACAACTACTCAACTCTGTCCTTGTGGCCAAAGCAGCCATCAGCAACATGGCAAACGTGCTTGGTGCATTTCCAGTAAGTTTTTATTTACAAAAACAGGTTTGCGGCCAAAATTTGCTGAGCCTTCTTCAATTCTTTCTTTCTTTCTTTCTTTCTTTCTTTCTTTCTTTCTTTCTTTCTTATCTTCTTTCTTTCTTTTTTTTTTTTTTAATTCAATCTCTAAGCAGGTCACTCCCCTTTAGGGATGATATCCAGAATAGGTTACATGGACACAGAGCTATTTGTACCTCGTGACCTGATGACCTGGCCTTGTATATTAGGTGGTAGAGACACTAACAACCAAGTTTCTCTGACTCCAAAGTTTGTGTCTTTGCTATGGAATATTAGTTCTGTAGCCTGGAGCTTCTCTCCTATCTTCATTTTCCCATCTGTGGAATGTGGGTAAGAGTCCTATTTTAGAGGAGTGTTGCAATGACAAAATGAAAGTGTGTATTAAGTGCCTGAATCAAAGAAAATGCTCCCAAAACCTGATTTTCCTTCTCCAGTCCCACAGCAATATCCTCCTCTCCACACAGACCCTCAAGACTTGGACAACACCCCAACGTCATCCACTCGTATTTGTAAACCCTCCTTTCAACTAATCTTGGAAATTCAAGATCAATGCTAATAAGCTTCAATTTCAGATGACGCTATTGAAAAAAAAATTTGTCCTCAATTTCTGGTAATATATTTCATTTAGTTCTTAAAAACCTCTTGCGTGTTAACAACAGCCAGCTACAGCTTGTCATCAAAGCATTTTTAAAAAAGGCCTTGATTCTGAGAACTCTCAAGGAAGTAAAGGAAAGCTATAAAATATACTATCAGGTTTTAAAAGGCCATTAATCAAAAGAGATCTTTGGAAAGAGTAACACACTTAGATTCCATTTAATGTTTGCTATGATCCTGACTATGGTTTTCAGAATTGGTTTTACATAAAATCTCTTAGGCAATTCACTTTCAGTGCCGTAAGTAGTGGATTGTGAAAACAATAGTACTTGAAATTATTCCCCTTTGAAAAATTAATTAAAAATATGCATATATACATGAGGCACTAGTGATAGGGAGTACTTTCATAGCAGGAGAGCAATTCTGTGTGTTTACCTCTATAAACATACTTGAAAACCACAAAATTGAGTATACTTAGCATATACTTTTTTGGATGGAGCATATTTAAGTCCTCACATAATTAGAAAATAAAAAAAGAATTTTATTTTCACTAGGAAAATCATTAGGATCAATGCCAACATGGCCATTTAACACCTGTAAAGTAATAACAGCCTCAAAGAAATAATATAAAAACAATATAATTTTAGAAAATAATAAGTGTCCCAATAAATGAGAGAAATTATTGTTTCAAGCATGAAAATTAAGAACTCAGTGTCTTGGTCAAGGAGGTGGTCTTAAACCCTGGGATCAGAGTTCTTCACGATGTGACTTACTGCCTCTGTTTCTTGGCTAATTCATTCATTCATTCATTCATTCATTCAACCAAATATACATTTATTAGAAAATTACCACTTTTGAAGCACTATGCTAGGAACATAATTTGTTCCACAGACAAATGTCTAAATAGTTCATTATAATATGCTTTATACTTGTTACTACAGAAATCTGTACCAATTGCCGAGAGAGCAGTGCAGAGGGTAGGAGTCATTCCAGCTGGGCCAGAGAAGAGTATGGGGAGAGAGGTGGTCAGGGAGGCCTCATAGATTATGCCGGTTTGAGGCTAGGTGTCTTTTTAAGGATGAAAAGCCCTGAAATTCGAAATGGAGTGAAAAACATGATCAAGATTAAAAGGCCTAAAAGTCCACTTTGCATCTGAGTATAGTTGTGTGCAGTTTGATATGACTGGAGCATGGCTTCGTGGTGGAAGGTGGGGAGTTCACACTATGCTGCAAATCTTGGTCCTTCACCCACTTGGCCAGTGATCCCTTGGCCACCATAGGAGTTTTCCTCTTTTAGCCTATGTTTCCAATGGCTGAAAACCCAGGGGTATTAGTGAGGTGCCTCCCAGTTTCAAGGAGCACAGCACAAGACGTATCTCTGATCCTGGGTGATTGAAACGGATTACAAAGATACAAAAGGGAATGAAGAAGCAGGGATGGGAAACCATCTTAATGGAACAACCAGGCCTCAGGAAGAAGCAGAGCATTGTTCACTGGTCTCCCGGATCATAAAGCACTCCTAACGTGGGCCGTTGTCACATAGGAGGGCATTTAGTCTTCCCCCACAACCTACCCTTCCATTCACTTGATTCAGTTTCTCTCCCCTCTGCCTCTTCCTCCTGCTGTTATTACTGCTCTCTGGCCACTTCTCAGTTTATTTATCTCATGAGTTTTATTTACTTATTGCCTGTATTAGCTCATGGAGTCGGCTTAGTCTCTGCTTAGTTTCTTGGCTCCTGTTCCACTTTGCTTGGAGCGTCTCTCTGTGAGCTTCTGTGCAGAGTAGAGTTAATAACAGGCCCAAGATGGCTATTCTTAGATCCATTTGCAGGGCTGGCCCTTGCCTAGCATCTGAGAACTTCGGTTTCAGGAGGGTTCTGACCATTGCTGAATGGCAAGAGAGCTCGCTCTGCCGACACTGTACAAGCAATAAGGCTTATGCTAAACATGTGTTCTCCTCTGGCAGTCAGGAATTCGGTGCATACCCGGAAGAGGACACCCATGTGACCAATCCTCAAAAACAAACAAACAAACAAACAAAAAAAAAACCCTTGTAATAAGCCCCATGGTAGACAGCATGTCATACCTGTTGTTGCGGCTGGTTTCTGGAAGAAATGAGCTCCTCTGGGTCACTCCCCTGGGGAAGGTCACTCCCCTGGGGAAGTTTGTACCTTGTTTCCTCCAGACTTTGCCTTATGCATTTTTTCCCTTTGCTGATTTTGTTCTGTACCTTGTTGCTGTTTTAGCCATAAGTATGACTGTATGCCGAGTCCTGAGTCCTCCTAGCAAATTACTGACCCTGGGGGTGATCTTGAGAACCCCTGACACAACTTGTTTTTAGACCCCTAAAGAATATCTTATTCACGGTCCACCACGTAGTGCTTGTTGTAATCTGACTCTGGCTGTCTCTATACTCGTGTCTTGTCACTCCCCGACCCCCTGTTCTAGTTATGCCAGATTCCTTGCTGTTCCTCAAACATTCCAAGCATGCTCCTGCTCCAGGGCCTTTGGACTTACTGTTGTCAGCCTGTGCCTTTTTTCCCAGATCTGCAAGGCTGCTCTTCACCTCATCTGTGTCCCCGCTCACATGTCACCCATCTAAAGTGACTGTCCCTTCCTATCCATATATATGCCTTAAACTATGTATCCCTTTATCTAGGTGAATTACTCATAGCACTTATCAATACTTTACATTATATTGTTTATTTGTTTATTACCTATCTTTCCCAACTAGAGTATAACTAAATGAAGGCAGGGACTTTGCTTTGTTTACTGCCCTATTTTTAGTAGCTACAACAGTGTTCGGCACATAGAAAGGACACGCTGTATACTATGTTTGCAGAAGGAATGAGTCAATAAATAATACATCTCTCACCAGGCCACATGACATGTCCATGGACAGTGTACAGACATCTGCCTTTAGATCAAGCCCTGTGGCAGGGACTGTTGATGATACCCCAGTATCTACTCTCTCCTTATTTTGTCGTAATAGGATCCCTGGTTTCTGGCGGGGCACATGGCCACCAGCAATAGCACACATTTCCCAATCCCGTGTTCATAGGTATGGCTATATGACTAAGTGCCGGCCAATGTGATATACGGAGAAGTTGGGTGTGCACCTTCCAGAAGTATCCTTAATTAGAGTGGGTTCTCTTTTTCCTCCCCCTTTCCTTTCCTGGTGGAATTGGTTGTGATAACTAGAGCTTGGGTGGCTTTGGATCATGAGGCAACCTTGGGAACAGAAAGTACTGTTGCTTAGTGGAGCAACAAGATTGAAGGGGCCAGATAATTTAAGGCCAATACCAATCCTGAAGAATCTACCTCTCGACTTTGACAAGAGCCAAAAATAAACTTCTATCTTGTTTAAATCCAGGCGTGTGGGATTTTGTCTCACTTGAAGTTGGTCGTAATCCTAATATAAACACTAATTTCCAGTCTGACTTCTTGAAGCCAAGTGGCGGTTATACAGTACAAAGCGTGAAACCATATGAACTATTCAGTTTGTTTAAAGGAAGCCGTGGGCATAACAGGAAGGCTGGCAAGCAGAATGTTATCCTGTGGGAAATGTCAGCTTTGGAAAAGCATTATAATAAAGCCCCCAATGAGTCACACTTTCCTATGTCCACATGCATCTTTGCAATATGATGTTGGCACTCCTTCCATCAAGAGGCAGAAGCTAGGGATCCCCGGGTGGCTCAGCAGTTGAGCGTCTGCCTTCAGCCCAGGGCGTGATCCTGGGATCCAGGATTGAGGCCCACATTGGGCTTCTTGAGGGAAGCCTGCTTCTCCCTCTGCCTGTGTCTCTGCCTCTCTCATGAATAAATAAATAAATCTTTAAAAAAAAAAAAAGAGGCAGAGGCTATCTCTCCACCCTCTTGGATCTGGGTTGGCCTTGTGACTGACCTTGACCAATAGAATGTGACAAAAGCAACACTGTGTGAGTTCCAGAGTCTAAGCCATAAGAGACCTTGAGTGGTTGCAGGCGAGGTCATCAGAAATCCCTCCCTGATGGCCAGCCTAGAGAATCATAAAAGTAAAGTAGTTGCTACTTTAAGCCACTAAATTTTTTTTTAAAAGATTTATTTACTTGAAAGAGAGAGAGAGAGGGAGAGGAGAGAGAGAGGGAGAGCGCACACAAGGGGAGGGGCAGAGGGAGAGGGAGACAAGCAGACTCTCTGTTGAGCATGAAGCTCAAAGTGGGGCTCAATCCTAGCACCCTGAGATCACGACCGGAGCTGAAATCAAGAGTCAGATGCTTAACTGACTGAGCTGTGCAAATGCCCCTAAGCCACTGAATTTTGACAAGGTTTGTTATGCAGCAACAGATACTTGAAAATTAATCAGAGTGCATATCTGTTTCTTGCTACAAAAATATCCTAAGACAGGGCTAAATGTAAGTTAAAAGCATTTAAAGTAATTGAGTTTGGTGACTTTTTTTTTTTATTCATGAGAGAACAGAGACAGAGACACAGGCAGAGGGAGAAGCAGGCTCCATGCAGGAAGCTTGATGCGGGACTCAATCCCAGGACTCCAGGATCACGCCCTGAGCCAATGGCAGGCTCTAAACCACTGAGCTACCCAAGGATCCCATCGTTTGGTAACTTTTAAACAGAAATATAAAATCTTCAGCTTACCTACTTTGACATTAAGAATAAGCAACACAGGTCTTTATTCAATAATTACAATAAATGTAAAAAAGAAGTAGCAAAGAGTAGTAGAAGGAATATTAAATGAGAAATTAGTAAAAGAGGATTATGGTCCTCCTATCATTAATTGGTTTAAGACCTTAAGAAAGTTGCCTTGGGGCACCTGGGTGACTCAGTCAGCTAAGCGTCTGTCTGACTCTTGATTTTGGCTCAGGTCATGATCTCAGGGTCATGAGACTGAGCCCCATGTCGGCTCTGTACTCAGCATGGAGTCTGTTTGAGATGCTCTTTTTCCCTTTCCCTCTGCCCCACCCCCTGCATGTGTCCTCACTCTCTAAATAAATAAATATCTTTTAAAAAGATTAAAAAAAAAAAAAGGTTGCCTAACCTTTGGGTGTGTCTCTTTTTCCTCAGGTGTAATATGGGGGCCACCTCATTGCTCACTCACTCATTCATTCCAGAATCACTGAGTACTTTTAACTACTGGGAGCTGCTATCATGAAGAGTGAGATGAAGCAAGATTTTGATTTTCTACTTATACATTTCTGTATAATTTGATTAAAAAAGAAAAACACAGGTTAGTTTTTAATCAACAAAGATCAAGATTAGTTTATAATCAACAAAGATGTTGTTATACGCTAAACTATGTCTGCACCCAAACAGATATGCTTATGCTAAAGTCCTAATTCAGCCTGTTTTTAAAGATAGGGCCTTTGAAGAGGTCATTAGGTTAAAATGAGGCTGTTAGGGTTCAGTCCTAATCCAATCTGAGTGTTATCTTCATAAGGAGAGGAAACTTGGTGCTTGAGGAGACACCGTGTGCACAGAAGGAAAACTAAGCATGGACACAGTGAGCAGGTGGCCACCTACAAGCCGTGGAGAGGCGCCTAAGAAGAAACCAATCCTGCTGACACTTGGATCTTAGATTTATAGATTGTGACAAGGCAAATTTCTGATGTTTAAATCACCTAGACAGGGATCCCTGGGTGGCACAGCGGTTTAGCGCCTGCCTTTGGCCCAGGGCATGATCCTGGAGACCCGGGATCGAATCTCACGTCGGGCTCCCGGTGCATGGAGCCTGCTTCTCCCTCTGCCTATATGTCTCTGCCCCTCTCTCTCTCTCTCTCTCTCTCTGTGACTATCATAAATAAATAAAAATAAAAATAAATAAATAAATCACCTAGACAGCTGTACTTTGGAGCAGCCCAAACAAACTAATACAGATGTTTCCTATTGAAAAAGAGCTAGTACCTTCAATGGCACGGGGTCCCTATTCTTGAGGTGCTTGTGTTCAAGTAGGAGAAATACTAACTTTTACAAACAATGCAGTATGATAAATGCTATGGTGGAACCATGTAAAGAATACTCGGAGTCTAGAGGAGGGTAACGTAACTGGCCGTGAAGAGGGAGATGATAGTGGCTCCAGCAGGGAGACTTTGGAAAACTTCACCTACGAGCAAGATGCCATCTTCATGTTGGAGGAAAAATAGATGATAATAACAATCCTAATTACTGGCCGCTCTGCTGGGCCTCTGTGCTTGGTGGTCATATAGAGCATCGGTCCCACATAAAAATGTCAAGAATCAGTAAAATCTCAACAAACATATATACACAAACCGGAGAATGGGAATACTGATGTAGTATTGTCAATACCATATTTTACTAACGAAGAAAAGAAAACGGATATTTAAAATGTTATCTACCATCCTCACTGTATCATTAAAGATATTTTAACATAAAGAATAGATAGGACATTACCTCATAATAAAAAAAATCCCTTAAATTAAATACATTTAAGCTTTATTTATTTTTAAAGATTTTATTTACTCATGAGAGACACAGAGACATAGGCAGTGGGAGAAGCAGGCTCCCTGCAGGGAGTCTGATGTGGGACTCGATCCCGGGATCACAGCCTGATGAGCCAAAGGCAGACACTCAACCACTGAGTCACCCGGGCGTCCCTACCTTTAGCTATAAATCACCTCCATAGACCTTAGTTTTTGCACTGCACAGATATTAGTAGTCTTAGACCAGGATTTGACGGCCATGAGAGTTTCCATGCTACTTTTATCAGTCAGGTTATGAGCACAGTATTTGACTTCTTTACATGGCAAAAACTCCTGGTTTTTCTCTCATTTGTATTTTCTGTCTTCCAAAGAAATAGACGACACTAGAAAGCATGGCTACTTGGCTAAAGACTACACGTTTATCCACTTTTCGCAACTAGATATGATTATGTGGCTAAGTTTTAGCTGAGGGGATGTAAGCTGGAGTAGTGTGCTATTTCTGGGTCATCTCTATCTTAAGCCACTTGCCTTGGAGTCCCTCTCTTTTCCTTCGCCATAGGTTGGAAGCATGAGTGTGCCCACAACCTGACTGTGACCCTGAAGATGAAGAGATCACCTCAGGGAATAGTGAAACAATAATACATGGAAGGAAGGTGGATCCCGGAGTGACTTGATGGGGTGGAGACTCCCTGCCAAGTTGGACTGCTCACCTTCCAGTAACACGAGAAGGTTATGAACTTCTGTGGCATTTAAGCCTCTGCATGTAAATGTATGCTTTTTAGTGTTTTGTTTTTTGGGACAGCTTAGTGTTTACCCTCATAAGCAAGTCTTGCTTTCTCTTGCTTTTCCTGTGATATTTGCCTTTCAACTTCCCCTTCAGAAGTTTCCTGCTACTCCTATGTATCCTATACCCAGATGGGATATGTGAACTACTAGGTCACCGGAGAAAGACAATGACATCATAGTCTCTAGTCTAAGTGTGGAATTCCCCCAAAGGAGAAGGCCAGTTACCTTCATAGTACTCTTGATAGACTCTCCCCATAAGTCTCCACCTCGGACCCTTTGACCTACTTAGATGGCAGTTAAAGGAATCATTCCCATAGTTAGATTGGCTGCTCACCCTCAGTACTTTCCACTCTGCTTGTATCACTTCCCCTTTCTATCTTCTGAACACTGCCTCTTTTACTTTCCAGAGAACTAGATAAAACACATTCTCTTTCAAATCATAGACATTTGCAAGGAATAGTTATTGAACAATTACTTCATAAGGTAGAACAGAAAATGAGGAAACAGGGAAAGTACCCAACTTTTCAGTCTACTTGGAAAAAAAAACAGATAAATAAGTAGGCAATTATGAATTAAAGTGAAAAGTTCTATAATTCAAATAAGTGTAGTGTGTCATAAGAACACTTAGAAGAGGCACTTAACCCAGTTTGTGTAGGAGGGAGTGGGGTCAACAGTTTAGGTGTGGAGAAAGGTGAAGTAAGTGTGCATGTTGGCAGTAGAAAACTGTACACCCGGGATCCCTGGGTGGCGCAGTGGTTTAGTGCCTGTCTTTGGCCCAGGGCATGATCCTGGAGACCCGGGATCGAATCCCACGTCGGGCTCCTGGTGCATGGAGCCTGCTTCTCCCTCTGCCTGTGTCTCTGCCTCTCTCTCTCTCTCTCTGTGTGACTGTCATAAATAAATAAAAATAAAAAAAAACAAAGAAAACTGTACACCCATTGGTTAAGAATACATAATTTTAAAACTTCAAATAACTTACAGTATAGACAATAAAGTGAAAGTTCTTCCCCACACACATTAATTTTAATACCTATTGTGATCTGTTAATATTTGATGTGTGTTCTTCCAGATAAATAGACATGAAAATAGACATATCAATCTATATGAAATAGACATATCATATCATATATATATCCATGTAGGGTCTTTTCAAAAATCAAATTGTAGTATACATATTGTTATACAGCTGCCATCCCCCCCACATAATCTTCCTTATCATGTGCATATATTTACCTCATTTTAAAAATAGTTGATAGATTTCCCTACTAAAGATTCACTAACTTATTTAATAAATCTCTTCCTTTTTTTGACATTTAGGTTACTTTCCATTTTTTCCCTTCTAATAGTAGTGTTTCAAGTAACATTCTATCCATTGAACTCAGTGATAAATATTAAGAGAAAAAAATTACAATCTGAACATTCTATACCTGCCCCAAATATTCTATGTCTATGAAAAGAATTTTTTTTTTAATATGTGAAGTATCAGAAAGTTACCTTCTGCTTTTCTTTCTGGGGAAATTACATGAGGAATCACTATAGCAAAATCAAAATCAAAGTAAAACTGTATTTCAGGGAGATTTTAAGTTTATAAAAACATGCATGAGTAATGAACCCAGTACAATTTCAAAGACCAGCATAAATGAACAGAGCATGGCTCCTCAATGGGGAACTTAAATATTATAAAGAAATTGACAGTTCCAAATTAAGGTTTAGGGTTTCTTTTGATTCCAGACAAACCCTAAGAGGGGTCTGTTTTTGCATCATGACAAAATTTTCTAGAAAAATAAGAATGGCTAGGGATCCCTGGGTGGCACAGCGGTTTGGCACCTGCCTTTGGCCCAGGGCGCGATCCTGGAGACCCGGGATTGAATCCCACGTTGGGCTCCTGGGGCATAGAGTCTGCTTCTCCCTCTGCGTGTGTCTCTGCCTCTCTCTCTCTCTCTCTCTCTGTGGGACTATCATAAATAAATAAAAATTAAAAAAAAAAAAAACGAACTCGTCATTACCTTTAAAAAAAAAAGAATGGCTAAAGAATACTTATACAAATGAGGCTGGAGGTTGCTATTTGCCTTATCAGATGCTGAATAATTATAAACATACAATTGTTATAGCATGTTATGACTCAGAAGTGATAACCTGCAACTAGAACTTATAAAATATAGAAAGATAATTAGGTAACATATTTTTAAAAATTACAAACTTAAAGATAAGGAATTGATTCATTAATAGTTAATGTGGAGAAGAAGGAAATTTTGATGACTATTTTATTAGAACTTTGAATCACAGCATACATACAGATAAAAAGTTAAAAATTTAACCATAAAAAATTGGAGAAGGTATAGAAGAAAGTTTATATCATCCCTTCATTTTTTTTCCTTCATTTTTTTTTTAACGATTTTATTTATTTGAGGGGAGGAGAGAGAGAGAGAGAGAGAGAGAGAGAGAGAGAGAGAGATCGCACGCACGAGCAGGGGGAGAGGGAGACGCAGACTCCCCACTGAGCAGGGAGCATGATCCTAGGACCCTGGGATTATGACCTGGGCCGAAGGCAGAACTTGAGGGACTGAGCCACTCAGGTGCCCCTATATCATCCCTTCTTAAGGAAAGACTGGATCCTTCAATCAAAAGAAAAGGGAAGAAGCCATAGGAAAAGATAGTAGATTTGACCATATAAAAAGCCACAGTAGTTCAAAATAATATAGACACAAAAGGCAAATCATAAACCAGGAAAGATTTCTACACCGTACATTGCAAAAAAAAAAAAAAAAAATAGGGTTACTATCATTTGGCAAAACTCCGATACTGGTTAAATCCAACTCTCGGCCTAGTCTGTGCCCAAACCTTCGCAGATGAATGTGTCTGAAGAAAAAAAATACAAAACTATGTGCACTGGTCTAGTTCTAAATTTATGGTTAATTGCCTTTAAGTGAGCAATCGGTCCTGTTGTAAAATCGTAATGCATTTCCCTACTTCTTTCATTCTCCCACATTCCCTGACAACTATTTCATACCCCCTTCCACACTTCCAGCATCTTGTCCCCATCTTCACTCTGAATCATTTTGCTTATTTCACTCAGAAAGTAGTAGAAACCAGAGGATTTCCACACAGCCACACCATCATGTCACCCCACCCACTAGCATCTCCCGTCCTGTTGCAGAAGAATCTCCTATGTTCCCAGCATCCCTTTCACAGGGTCTCTGTTCCACCCCCTTTTGTGTGCTCAAGGACAAAGCTGTGTCTCCAGAAATTCCCTCTATCGGCTGAACCACTCTCTTCAGCCTAAAGTCATGACATTATTTTTCACGTCTTAAAAAAAAAAAAATCTCTTTTGTCCCACTCCCCCCACTTAAGTTACTGCCCCTTGCTCTGGGCTGCAGCAATCCCCCTAGAAGGAGCTGGATATACTTGCTTTACCATTTTCAGTTCCTCAACTTCCATTCTCTCTTGACTCAACCCGTTCAGGCTTTCACTCCCACCAATTCCAGTGCAACTGTTCTTGTCAAGGTCAGCCGTGACTTTCCTTTTTTGCTAAACCCAATGCTCAACCTTCAGCTTTACCTTCAGTTTTACCTGATCTATTATTGGGAGCATGTGACACAACAGTCACCCCCTCTTCCAGGAAACATCAGCTCACCTGGCACCCAGGACACCACTCTCTTTACTCTGTTCTTCCTGCCTCACAGGTTTTCGTATCTAACATGGCCCTCCTGAATTTTCCACATTCCCCCAACGATCCACTCAGTAGACTTAACCATCTCAGTGAACGACGACCTTCTTTCCAGTTGTTCAGACCAAAAATCTAGAAGTCCTATTTGATTCTTCTCATTTTCCCAAACTCTGCTTATGACCAACAGTAAACCTGTTGGCTCGTTCTTCAAAACAGATCTAGATTCTTATCTAATCTTACCTGTGTCTCTGCTCCTGTTCTGAGTACAAGCTACAACATATCTCAAGGGGATTCATAATCTTTTAACTGTTTTTTCTGCTTCCCCCCTCGTTCCTTTTGTTCTCCGCCCAGCAGTCAAAGTGATCCTGTTAAGTCTGATTAACATGTTGGGTCTTTGCTCAAAAATGTCCAACAGAAAAAAAAATGTCCAACAGATTCCTGTCTCAGAGTCGAACTCCGTGTCCTCCTAAAGGATAAGCCCCCTTCCCATTCTCATCCTTTACACTCTCCTTGCTCACTCTGCTTCAGTCACAGCAGCCTGTTTACTCTTCCTGAAAAAAGGCAGGCGACCTGAGCCTTTTCAAGGGTTCCCCCTCTCCTTTGTATCTTTACTCAATTCCCTGCCCATTCTCTGTAGTCGTTCCTGCTAAATCCCTATCCCCGCCCTTGCTTCTTTTTTTTTTGACTTAGTATTCATCATCCTCTACTATATTTATTTTGTCTATTGTTTCTGTCTACTCCCATTAAGATGCAAGCTCCATGAAGTTAGGGACTTTTGTTTGTATTATTATTATTATTTTTTTTTTTTTTGCTGATGCAGTCTCGGGGCTGGCACATAGTAGTTGTTCAATAAAGGTCTGTTGAATAAATTTTAAAAAAACTACGTTCAATGAATATACAAAGGGCAAAAAGGAGTATAAATCTCTTCAGAATTCCTAAACTGTCAATTGACAATACATGTCAGAAGCCTTAACTGTACATTCAGTAATTTCACGTTTAGAAACATCTCCGTGGAGAATTTCCCAGGCTAGAATAAGGGAAGTACCATTGCAGAATAGTTATCTGGAAAATAAAGACAATATTAAAAAAAAAAAAAGATTTCTTCTAACCTGCTGTGGTTCTGATTCGGTGGTACACTGTAATTACCTGAGGGATTTTAGCATATGCTGATGCCTGAGTGCCACCTTTAGAAACTCTGATTTAATTGGTTTTGACTGTTGTCCCCTTGCCATCATATCAGTAGCCTCTAATGATTATTACTGAGAGCCGTTAATTCATGAGTGGCTGTCGCGGTCCTCTTGTCCACATTTCTGGGACCATGTATGTCTTTACATACAAAGAGAAGGGGTTAGAGGACACTACCTGTAAGCGCTCTTCCAATGCAGATGCTCCATATCCACTTGGAAAATGCTCTTAACTAGGGGTTTGTATGGAAGCAGTGGCTGTTTCTTCCAGGTGATTCATTGGTATATGTGTATGCTTGCATGTGTGAGAAGGCAGAGAAAGTAAGCTGTATAGTGCTTTGAAATAAGAAAAGATAATTTATTTTTATCATAGAGAAGCCAAGAGAATAAATACATCTTCCATAAAGAGTCATCAAGCCCTCCACCGCAGTGTGTGTCAGGCATGATGGTAGTTAGGGGAGCCTGTTACGGCTTCTGGTAGGGCTTCTGAGAACAGGAAACTAGGATTTTAAAATGCTCATGAATGTACTTATTTATTTTTTTTACACATGTCTTAGCCTATTTGGGCTGTCTTAACAGAATATCATTGACTGGGTGACTTATAAACAACAGAAATTGATTTCTCGTAGCTTTGGAGACTGGGAAGTCAAAGAGTGAGGCATTGTCAGATTTGGTGTCTGGGAAGGGCCTGTTTCCTAGTTCACTGATGCCCGTCTTTGCTTCGTGTCCTCCCCCGGCAGAGGGGGTAGGGAGCGTGCTGGGGTCTCTTTCATAAGGGCACCCAGCCCATTCACGAGGGCTCCACCTTCTTATCTAATCACTGCTGAAGACCCTACCTCCAAATTCCACATTACACTGGGGATTAGATTTCAATACAGGAATTTCGGGTGGCACTTGAACACTCCCTCTAGCTCAACATAGGACAATGAGGAACATCAGCAAACAGTGTGAGTAACTCTTTTTGAAGAGTCTATACACAGTCAGTATGGAAAGCACTTCTGATCCTACAGAACTTGGTCATCTCTCTTTGTATACGTGATTTGTAGCCTTTTTTTTTTTTAACAGAATATCCCTTTTTTTTAAGATTTTATTTATTTATTCATGAGAGACAGAGAAAGAGAGAGAGAGAGAGAGAGAGAGGCAGAGACACAGGCAGAGAGAGAAGCAGGCTCCTTGCAGGGAGCCTGATGTGGGACTCGATCCCAGGACCCCAGGGTCATGCCCTGGGCTGAAGGCAGGCACTAAACCACTGAGCCACCCAGGCGTCCCTAGCCTTTTCTATCATATCCCTTTAAGTATGAGGAGTATGAGGAGTGTGACACATACTCCAATTAGATAAATCTGCCAATAAAGAAATAATTTTGTTTAATGAATTCTGAATTAGTTCAGTTGCCAGTAATATTTTGTTTTCTCAGCTGAATAAACAATAAATTCAGGCAGCTAGTTAGATGTATGGTGCACTTGAAAGAAACTTTCTGGAACACAGAAACTAAAGTTGTTCATGCTATCATTAAAAAGATAATGTAGTTGCGCTGAATTAACCTACTTAGGGATGCATTTCTTCCCAAGAGAAACTACAAAGTTATTCCTCGCCAGCGGACCTCACTGCCCCCACCACAATTAGACATTAGGGATTAAATAACCTGGTGTTGCGCTGATCACTGTGAACTACAAAGCCTTCAAAAAAAAAAAAATCCAATTACCCACATAGATAACCAGAGAAGTGTACTTTTAAGGGCAAAAGAACCTGTTTTATAAAAAAAGTTATTTCACGTAACATTTGGTTTTAAATCCCAGCTCTGGAACTTACTATAAAAGGAGAAAATTCACTTATATTGTTAAATAATATATTAGTAAGTATAATGTGCTTCTAAGGATAAAATGCTTGGCACATAGCTAATGCTCAGTGTGTGTTAGCATTTATCATTACAGGAATTATTTGTGCGGCTATGTTGTAGATATTACTAAACATTACTTATGAGTCTTTTGATTAAATCTTTTTTTTTAACGGTTTGATCTTAAGATTTTATTTATCTATTTGACACACACACACAGAGAACAAGCAGAAGGGGCTGGCAGGCGGAGGGAGGAGAAGCAGACTCCCCACCAAGCAGAGAGCCCATGGGACTCAGTGCCAGGACCTTGGGATCCTGACTCCAGCAGAAGGCAGATGCTTAACCAACCGAGCCACCCAGGTGCCCCCTAAGGTTAAATCTTTTTTTTTTTTTTTAGTTTAAATCTTTTTAAGAAGATTAAGAAAAGGCCATTTCTTTTGACCTCACCAAGTGTTACAAAGTAGATTACCTCTGTAATGTGAGAACACTGTAGTTCTGGTTAATTTTTTGTTAATTTCACTACACAAGATGTCTAGTTTTTCATTTTTTTAAAGATTTTATTTATTCATGAGAGACACACACACAGAGAGAGAGAGATTGAGAGAGAGAGAGAGGCAGAGACACAGGCAGAGGGAGAAGCAGGCTCCATGCAGGAAGCCGGACGTGGGACTTGATCCCAGGTCTCCAGGATCACGCCCCTGGCTGAAGGCGGCGCTAAACCGCTGAGTACCCGGGGTTGCCCAAGATGTCTAGTTTCAAACAGAACTTGGTCAGCTATAATATTGATGCTGTTAATAGCTGTTTTTTTAATAAAGATTTTATTTATTTGATGGAGAGAGAGTACAAGTAGGCAGAGCAGCAGGCAGAGGGAGAGGGAGAAGCAGGCTCCTCGCTGAGCAGAGAGCCTGAGGCAGCGCTTGATCCCGGCTCCTGGGATCACGAGCTGAGCCAAAGGCACATGCTTAACCGACTGAGCCACCCAGGCGCCCCAAGACGCTGTAATAGTTTTGAACAGATGCATAGTGTAATGAAAGTGAAAATGATTTTGATGATCCCGGAAACCAGGATGTGGTGATGAGCATGGGTGCGGGCGGTGGCAAAATTGACAGAAAAACCTTCATCAGTGAGGGAACCAGAGGATCAGACCCTTATGTACAGGATTCTAACGCATACTGGGTCGCACTAAATCATCTTTACACAGGATACTGATGTTGAGATTCTGGTCATAAGCCTCTCATTATCTCAGAGGTGTTGTTTTTTTTGTTTGTTTTTGTTTTGTTTTGTTTTTTATCTTTTTTCATCTCAGAGATTTATGTCTGGTCTCTAAAAATGAGGAAGGCCTGAAGAACAGTAGGAGGAAGAAGACCATGAAGGAAGCCTGTGAATGTAGTTAAGGAACCAGCAGTGTAATCATCATGACCTAACCTGCTAGGTCCAGTGACCCGCCACCTTGGTTTATTTTCGCTGAATGGTATATTATGAGTGATTATCTGAGTGGCGATAGCTTTTCTAGACATCTCCTTTTTCTTTCTATTAAGCACCACCTTTGTGAGTGACCGGGGTTAGCTGGAACCAACAGGTCTGGGTTGAGGAGTTCCTGCACTGTCCACACACACGGCTATCTTTAGCTTTGGTGACTGCGAAGGCACTGGGTTGCCGTTTCCTTTCTGAGAACAGCTGAGTTAATGGGAAGGAAGTAGGTGTTTGGCTGGTTCTGTCCTGCGGGGTTAGCGCAGGGCTGGGTTGCTGAGTGAGCATCAGCTTCTGCTTTTGTGGGCCTTGGTTTGCTAACTGGTTCCTCTTTATGCACGTTGGTAAAATCAGTCTGAGCGGCCCGAACTAATCCCTTTTCTGGGAACAAATGACTGAGAATGCAAGGAGTGGCTGACCTGCTGTATCCAAACTCTTGGCCACAACCGTGCTCTACATTCTTCATTGGTTTCCTATCTATTGCTAATCTTTTAAATATCTTGCTAAACCTTAAGAAAAAGGGGTGTGTGTCCGATTTAAATATTGCTTTTGTGAGAATGTTTTTGCCTGTGTCGAAGAATGTAGCTTTGAGGAAGATCTAAATGAAGCATCGATTACTGCTAGTGATCTTGGTAGGATTAGAGCTTCTGATCTGAAGTTGGAGTCTTCGGAAGCCCTGAGGTCGGATGTGGTTCTGCCATTACCTGACATGTTTCATCATTTGTTTTATTTGATGTTGAAATCATACGTATGATATTATGACACTAGTCTCCAACATTCCATTGAGGTCTTCGGCTTCCCAGGCCTCATTTGTCCAAGAAATGGAAGCTTCTGCTTCCTTAAGAATGTCTGGTCCCCCCTGCTAGTGTGACTGTCTCTGAAACTCTTCTCAGGTTCTAGGATATCTATGCCACTTCTTTGCAGATGTTTGGGAAGTGGTGGTTGACCCAAAAATAGTAAGAATCAAGAAAAAAAAGAAGGCCGCTGCCATGCAAATGTTCTCAGCTCTTTGCAACATTTCTGTTACCATCACAGTTAATTAGATGATTCCTTAAAGTCCTACAGATATATCTTACCGCTAAAAAGTTCAGATCTACCACTACAATTTAAGTCTAAAAAAAAAAAAATTACCTTTAAGCCGGAGGGCCCTAGGGCAGGGGGTATCAAGATCGCCTAGATTCAAAACCCAGTTTGGCCATTCTCTAGCTACGTAGTCTCTGGTGAGCTGCATCATCTGTAAAGTGGGGATAAAAATTAGCAGTCACCATATAGGATTGATGAAACACGTGATCACAGTTCAAGCTACCATTGTTTTTCTCCTCCTTAACAATAAAAAAGGGGCAGCCGGGGTGGCTCAGTGGTTCAGCGCCGCCTTCAGCCCAGGGCGTGATCCTGGAGACCCGGGATCCAGTCCCACGTCAGGCTCCCTGCGTGGAGCCTGCTTCTCCTTCTGCCTGTGTCTCTGCTTCTCTCTCTCTCCCTGTGTCTTTCATGAATAAATAAATAAAATCCTAAAAATAAAAAATAATAATCAAGAAGTGAGAGAACTACGTATTGAGTAGCTACTATTTTCTAGGCACTGGTCAGGCAGTTTTTATCTCTGATCCTGTGTAATTCTCAGAGGCAAGCATTCTTTTATTTTCCAGATTATTACACTTAAGACTCCAAAGCTTCATCAAGTGTGCTAAGGATCACACCCTAAGGAGTCCAAGTCCAGCTTTGTTTGTAAAGCACATGCCCTTTTTCACTACAAGAGGTAAAGGCCTAAAGAAAACTTTACTCATTTTTTTTTCCAGGCTTTAGTGTCTCAGGTTTCCCACTACTGTTACACGATGTATGAAACAAATGGATAGTGCCTGAAAGGGCCCAGATGAAACTTAAACGCCTATTCCTAAGTGCGGGAAGCCAGGCTGAAAAGGCTACATAGTATCTGCCACCAAGTATCCATATTCTGGAAACGCCAGAACTACCGGGACCCCATAAGAGTCAGTGGCTGCAAGGGTGAGGTGAGGCGGAAGGAGGCCAGGTGGCACACAGGGAACTACTCTGTGCACAGGATGACGGTAGACACAAGTCCTCGCAGGTCCCTGTAGACCCACAACACAACCCCTAGGGTGAGCGGAGGGGCCCTAAGGTGAGCGGAGGGGCCCTAAGAATAAACGGGGGGGCCCTAAAGTGAACAGGGGGGCCCTAGGGTGAGCGGAGGGGCCCCAAGGTGAACGGGGGGGGCCCTAAGGTGAACAGGGGGCCCCAAGGTGAGCGGGGGGGGCCCCTAGGGTGAGCGGGGGGGCCCTAGGGTGAGCGGAGGGGCCCCAAGGTGAACGGGGGAGCCCTAGGGTGAGCGGGGGGGCCCCAAGGTGAACGGGGGGGGCCCTAGGTGAGCGGAGGGGCCCTAAGGTGAACGGGGGAGCCCTAGGGTGAGCGGAGGGCCCCAAGGTGAACGGGGGGGCCCTAGGGTGAGCGGAGGGGCCCCAAGGTGAACGGGGGAGCCCTAGGGTGAGCGGAGGGGCCCCAAGGTGAACGGGGGGGGCCCTAGGGTGAGCGGAGGGGCCCCAAGGTGAACGGGGGGGCCCTAGGGTGAGCGGAGGGGCCCCAAGGTGAAGGGGGGAGCCCTAGGGTGAGCGGAGGGGCCCCAAGGTGAAGGGGGGGCCTAGGTGAGCGGGGGCCCAAGGTGAAGGGGGGGGCCCTAGGGTGAGCGGAGGGGCCCCAAGGTGAAGGGGGGGGCCCTAGGCGTCGGCCTAGACGGTAAGTTCCTAAGTTTCGCTCTGGCCCTAAAACTGCCCTAAAAATGTGTCCGTTACAAAAAAATAAAATAGGCACAGGTCGGGCAGGGGATAGGGACCGGGGAGGGGCGCGCCGCCGCCCTCCCGCCCCCCCCGCAGGCCCGCGGGTGGCGGCGTGACCTTCCCCTAGGAGGCGGCGGGACGGGCGGCAGAGCCCTCAGGCCCGCGGCCCCGCCCCCGACGCACGGGCGCCGTCGCAGCTCCCCCCGAGCACCCACGGGTCCCAGACACGGCGACCGTCCCCTGCGAGGTTAGGGGCGTGCGGCCGGGCGGCAGCCACGCGGGGCCCAGGCGAGAGCGCGGGGGCAGCACCGCAGGGGGACGCGGCGCGGGGGCGGGGGCGGGGGCGGGGCGTGCGCGGGGGCGGGGCGTGCGCGGGGGCGGGGCCGAGAGCCCCCAGGGAGCCCGAGGGGCGGGGCCCGCGCTGACAGCCGGGAGGAGCCGGGGGCGGGCGTGCCGACGCCGCGTGACGTCACAAGGGGCGGGGCGGCCGGTGCGGGGCGGACGGCGCGCGGGCGCGGCGGGCAGTCGCTGCTGGGGCGCCGGGTGCGCGGTTGCTGGGCGTGCGCTGCGGACCCGCCGTGCCAGCCAGTCAGCTGCCGAGCGCGTGTGCGGGGGTGCGCGGGGGTGCGCAGGGGTGCGCGGTCGTGTGTGCGCCTGGGGACCCGGGCCGTCCCCCCCGCGCCCGCTTCGCCTCCCGGTATCGAGGGGAGGGCGCCTGCTCCGTCTAGGAGCGCGGTTCGCGGGCGAGCTGCCTCGGCGTTTTTTTTTTTCTTTTAAACTTGTGAGCTCTTCCCCCCCCCCCCCTTTTTTTTCCTTCCTCTTTTTTTGGACTCGGTGCCGTCCGGACCGGTCCCGCGGTGCCCGCCCCCCGCGCCCCGGCCCGGAGGGGAGCCCTGTCCCGCCCCCGCCCCCGCCCGCAGCCGCGGCCGCACCTGCCTCGATATGAATGGGGTCAGCGACCCACCTCTCTTTATAAAAGACATTAAGCCCGGACTGAAAAACTTAAATGTCGTCTTTATTGTCCTGGAGATAGGTAAGTGGGGTCCGCAGCCCCGCCCTCCCCCGCGCCCGGGGCCGCAGGGCGGGCGCCGCGGCTGCGAGCTCCCCTCCCCCCTCCCCTCCCCCTCCCCCTCCACGTGGCCCCGGCGCCCCCGCCGGGCTCGGATCCAGCCTGCGGCGAACCCCGGGGCTCGACCTCCTTCCGTCTTCCCGTCTTTCCGCCGCGCTCTGGTCCCGGAGGAGGAGTCAGAGTCTGGAAGTCCTCATCCTCCGGTGCTCCCCTTCCCCCTCCCTCCTCCCTCCTCCCCCCCCTTTGTGATTTTTAAATCTTCGCAGGACGCGTGACCAAAACCAAAGACGGCCACGAAGTGAGATCCTGCAAAGTAGCAGATAAAACGGGCAGCATCACGATCTCCGTGTGGGATGAGATCGGAGGGCTCATACAGCCGGGGGATATTATTCGGTTGACCAGAGGGTAGGTGTGCACCGGAGGGGGAGGGGGAGGGGGGAGGAGGGAGGGGGAGGGCTGCCTGAGTCACGGGGAGGAGGGGGAGGGAAGGAGGGGGGAGGGGAGGGGAGGGGGCGGAGGAGGAGGAAGGGAAAGAGGGGAAGGGGAAGGAGGGGGGAGGAGAGGAGGGGGAGAGAAGGAAGGAAAGGGAAAGGAGAGGGGAAGGAGGGGGAGACCAGGAAGGAAAGGGGAGGGGGGAAGAAGGGGGAGGGGAGGAGGGGAGGGGAGGGAGGGGGGAGGGGAGGGCTGCCCTAGTCACAGGCCCGGGGCTCAGCTGCTGCGGGAACCTGGGCGAGGCCTGCATCTTTCCGGGGGTGGGGGGGGGGTGGGATGCTAACTTGGATCCCGGGGTGTCCCCACCTTTGCCGGAAAGAGTGGTCAGCCTCCCTCAGGAATCCAACCTGCTGCTCCTCAGTTCACAAGTTAGATTATTAGACCCTGCTTTGGGGTCACGGAGAGTTTTTAAAACATGGATAAAATTCACATAATCCATACTTTTTTTTTTCCCTCATGAGTTGTTTAAGTTGACAGTACTTTTCCAACATTTCCCCCTTTTTAGTGACTTTTGAAATCCTGCCCCTATTTTATTTAGTCAGCAAGGATTTAAGATTGTCGTGGGACAGGTTAGCAGTTTTCGTCGTATGTCAGGTTTGTGCTCACATGTAAAAGTTAAGAGGGGAAGTTTACGGTTATTTGGAAGATGCATTCTGAAAAAAGATTTCCTGTGCCTACTGCTGTAAGGTCAGCATAGTGCAAAAACCAGGATGATATGCAGAAAATGTTTGGCAGGAAGGTGTCGATGATACCTCCATCCAAAAGGCAGATTGGCTTTTAAAAATAATTTAGGAAAAAAATAAATGGGTAAATAATAATTAAGCACAGCCTTTTATTTTGTTGTTTGTTTTGATGGAGTTACACTGCCTTTAAGATTTTACCAGATATTTAAAGTAGGAAGATAAAAGTCCAGAAAGGGGCCTCCAAATGGATTTAGGAAGTTCTGTGGCCAATAGACTTGAAATAAGTTATTGGTCACAACTACAGGAAAAGTGGGTGGAGATTGATGTTGGCATGGTAAATAGAATCTCAGGGGCGTGTCGGCTTGCCCTGAATGGAGGAGGCTGGTTAGTTAGAGCCCTTTGGTAAAACCTTCCAGGCCTTGCAACATCTTCAGGAAGTGAGGCAGAGTATCATCAAAGAAGGAAGTGAGAGTCAGAACACAGACATTTTATTCTCCTGCAGTGACTCATTATGACACTGATTGTGTCTTTTAAACTTCCACATCTGTAGCTCACACAGAAGAGAATTCCTGCCTGTGAGGGTGTGGTGAGGATTAGTATAATTAAAGTTTTTTGGCTACCAAAGTATTTCTCGTTCCAGTGATTATAACTATTTTATACAGTGTACACAGCATCTCATTTCAAATATTTCATATTTTGTGGTCCTGGAAAATACATAGATGTGTCCATCAAAAAATCTGTGGAAAAACTAACATCAAGATACCCATATAGTATTTATAGGATTTTAAGGAAGGCAACTTAAAGGAAAACTCAAAACTAAAGAAGCTCTACTATTTTGTAACTTTACCATGATCTTGAGATTATTACACTTCTGTAACTTCCATTTCTGTAAAATGGGAGTAATGATTACCTTATTAACTAAAATAACATCTAGCAGAGTCTGGCCTATTGTAGGTGCTTCAGTTGTGATCGTATCTGAGAAAAGTAGTTTTTGAAGAAAAGCATGCATCTAAATAATGGTAAATTGAATATTGGTAGGTTTATCAGAAAATCCTGCTATCGTTGATCTCATTCTGGAAACAAGTGCAAGTTAAATGTTTACTTGTACCTTGAAATTTTTTTCTCAACACGCATTAACATTTGTTAAAAGGTGAAATGTTAGTGCATTATTTTTCTTCTAAGTCGCTTTTAGTGTAGCATAAGAGTGCTGGAGTCTCTAATAAATAACCCTCACTAAAGGGAAATGTATAATGTGAAATTAACAAGTACTTATTGACTATAACTGTATTTCAACAATATTTAGTTATAATTTATCATTCTAAGATACAAAGTTACCATAGTAGTTGTGTAGAGAACCACTGAAAACCAAACCGCAGACTGATTTTACAATGTTTATTAACTTATTTTTTTAATAGTTTTGTGTGTAGGAATATGTAACAATGCTGTCTGCATTCAGAGTTGATCAGAGTAAACAATCTGTTCAGCCAAGTTGATGCTAAAAGTTGCAGATTTGGAAAGACAGAGATTTGTGATTGGTTTTTTTTAGGCTCTTGATTAAATTTTACCAAGTTTTCAGTAGCTTGTGAATCCTGTGTGGTTTATGGAGGCAAAAGAAAAACTATTATGTTGATAATTGAGTAGACCAAGTAAATGAGTATAAAAGTAAATAAATGGTGTTAATTTTATGTATTTTGTAACTGAAAAATAATTTCTGCTTGACTCTCTACAACTGAAAGTTCTTTTGTGAATTGACTAAAGATGTGGTCTTTGGAGTATAACAATGCTTGCTTTGCAAAAAGACTTTTCTAGGGTTAGATATAGTTTAGATAATTGTGTGAACATATGGCAGTGGTTTTCTTTGTACTGTTTTTTTTTTGTAAGTAACAAGTTGATCAAAATTAATTATATTTGATTTATTACCATAAACACAGAGTTTGAGCTCTGCCTATACCGAATACAAAAAATAAGCATAATTTTACTTACGTAGAGGGAATTTATGTATTTCTACAGAACAGATGTTTCTTTTTTTTCTAGGTATGCATCCATGTGGAAAGGGTGTTTGACACTTTATACTGGAAGGGGTGGAGAACTTCAGAAAATTGGGGAGTAAGTATTAAAATGCAATTTCCTATTGCAATTGAATAAATCCCATATCTACAGAATAACTGGTAGGTATAAACTGTAAACCTCGTAGCTTTGCTTGACTGGTAAACTGAATGCCTTCAGCCCCTACACTGTAAAAGCAGCTTTCCACGTATGTACCAGTTGAACAGCTTTCCATATTGTTTCCTGTGGTTGAGAATATCCGTTTTCCCTGGCAGAGAGCGTTAAGTCCTACTTGAGACGATCCCCAGCGGGGCCTTTTCTGGAGGCACTGGGAACATGGCATCTTCCAAGTGTCACTGCCATTTTTAAATAGGTTCTGTTTTCTAGTGAATTGCC
Organism: Nyctereutes procyonoides; assembly: GCF_905146905.1. Classification (NCBI taxonomy): domain Eukaryota; kingdom Metazoa; phylum Chordata; class Mammalia; order Carnivora; family Canidae; genus Nyctereutes; species Nyctereutes procyonoides. Next base: position 2,196,687 of record NW_026575132.1, read on the forward strand.
AAAGAAGAAGCTACATAAGAAGCTAAGTTTCAGGCCAATAGTTTAAAATTTCTTTTTTCATTTATGGATGAATATGTACTCATGGTAAAAGGACTTGCAGTGATGACAATTGAAGTCCTGTATTTATCCACAGTCTAGGTACCGTACAGGCAGCCACAATGCGAGCTTCCATACACTACTACCCTGACTTGGAGGAACCATCCTCTCTAAGGGTATAAAGGTAATTCAGCCTCCATATTAGCCTAGACATTTGGGATGTATTCATAAAGTACTGTGTTGGCAGTGAGCCAAATCATTAGTCCATTCTGTTCGGTTAATGCGTAGACATCTACTTAATGCCATCAAATTGGAGGATATTTAAAGAGAGAAGCCACACATGGCACCAAAAAAAAAAAGAAAAAAAGAAAAAGAAAAAAATGTTGTTCCACGCTGCAGGGATAAAATTCTTGTTTGGAAAAGATAAGCAATCCTGCTAGCTTTTAAAGCTCAGAAACTGGTAACACTTTGCTCTTGCTAGGAGGAAAACTAGAATTTACTTATGTTTGTTATTAGAGTAGTGTTAGAGCAATGTGTTATGAATGTTCTTAGCAACGGTATCATCAAAAGATTTATGTTTTTTTTCCTGACCTTTGTATATAATAGAGGTCAATTTTGTGAAGAACCTTTGGAGGTCACTGAATTCTTAGTGACTTTGACTTTGTCAGCATCAGTCTAGGATTTACCAAAAGTGATTTTAATTTCTTATTTATGGGGCAAGGAGCTAAGTAAATGTTGACATGTAATGTTAATATATGCCATTGTCAACTTTAAAGAAGCCTTGGTATCAACTGTTGTCTTAATAGCCACATGTCTTTCTATATTACCTGCGGAATCCACTCTTAACCTTGAATGATTATCTTTGCAGATTCACAGTGATTGGTCAAAGAGGGACTGGATGAGAGTGGTGTGAATGGATCAGTGCAAATCCATCACCACTACTGGAAAAAACACTCTGGAACCCTAAACATGGTTCAGTGGCATCAGCCTATGTGGAAAAAACAGCACAGAGTTGTGTTTCTGTGTCCTTGATCTTTGACATGATTTATTTTTTGTAGTACAGAAGCACTAAAATTAGAGCGTGTTGTACATTGTAGGCAGTTGAATACTTTCGAGTACTTTGTTTTTATGGGACATAGGATTTAGGACATTTTTGTTGGATAGTTAGCATGTTGCCTTTTAGTTAATTCGTATGATACCTAAATTCTTCATTCCTGTAAGTTATGCATGTTGTATAAAGAAAGGTTGATTATTTTAGGAGTCATTTAACTTGAGCTTTATTTTCTTTCAGATTTTGTATGGTTTATTCAGAAGTGCCAAATTTCAGTGAACCCAACCCAGACTATCGAGGACAACAGAGCAGAGGGGTAATTAATCCAAATGTATAGTCTATTTTTATGATTAGGCTCATTTTGACTGGGTACTATAATTCCCCGACTAGGTGTCCAACCTTGTCATACCCAGAGTATAATGAAGACAGTTTTTTAAAAAAAAATCTTTAGAAAGTCATTTTCATTCTGTGTATTTTGTGAGTCTGTTTGTGTTTTTAGTATCTCATTTTAAACATATGTGCTATTGAGCACTTCGAGGAGTAGAGAGTAACATCAGGAAAACACATTAAGATCTAACAAAAACTATGAAAGGCTTGAGAAACTTTCCTAAGTAGTAACATTGAATGGACTTGGATAAATCTTCTAAAAATTTGTTTAGAAAAAAACCTTAACAATAAAGAATGGATGCAACATGTTATTATAATAATTTTTTTATAATTCTTCAATTGGTTAAATTAAAAACATATTTTTTAGGCACACAATGAACAGAAGAGTAATTCCATGAATAATAATATGGGTACAGGTACATTTGGACCAGTGGGTAAGATTTTTTTTTTTTTTTTGCATATTTGTGATTAGGTGTTAACAATTACGTGAATGTATCTTATGAAAGATTTAGAAGAAAATTTAGGCATAAATTATCACTAAAAGGGAGCTACTGGTAAACAAGGAATTCCCAAGTAACTGATTTTCTAGATACTAGATAGCAGATATTCTTTAGCTACTTTATTGAGCACATTCTTTATTTTTTATACATTTATTTGTTTAAATTCCAGTGTAGTTAACATACAGTGTTTTATTAGTACATGTACAGTAGTGATTCAACAATTGCCATGTATTACTCAGTGCTCACCAAGATAAGTGTACTGTTAATCCCCTTCACCTATTTCACCCATCCCCCCCATCCACCTCCCGGAGCACATTGTATATTTAAACAGTGGCTTATAATAAGAAATCTGTTTTAGAGATGCATAATAGGTTTTCCATTGATTTCTTTTAACAAAACTTCTGTAATCTAGTGATTATTTATAAAAGATGCAGAATTACTGGTTATTTTGGCACACCAAAAGCCTTTTATCTTTAGATGAATAGCTCACCTTAAATTTTCACATGTTGGTAGCTGCCTATCTTTCAGAGTTTGGCCTTTACCCCTCAAATACTCTCAAATGTCACGTTAATGGTTCTTACAGCTGTGTTAAAGGTCTTCTTGAAGTTTTTATTCGTAAATAACTGAGGAAGGGTCTTTGGGATTGGAGTTTGAGGGTGGCTGAAGTTTTTATTTGAACTGATGGCTGCATGTTTCGGCACAGCTGGTGGGAAACTTTGTTGTCTTTCCTTTGAAAAGTTAGAATTATACTGTCCATCTTGAAACATTATTAACCATATTTGAACCCAGTGCCAGTGTTCATGTGCCATTTTACCCATTTTCCTTTTTTCTTTTACGGTATGGGCAATGCATTACCTATGTTTTTCTCCTCTACTAATTTCTCATTCTGTTGCTCAAACTGCTCTGTTTCTCTCTCCTTATTAATACAGCATCAAGTCAATATATTTACAGTAATCGTTCATTTGGAGAAACCTAGAGCCCACATTGAATTTTTCCCCAGGAGCTTAAAAATAAAGGCATTTGTTTTTCCTAATACTACTTGTAAGCATGTGTTAGAACTTCAAGTAGGTGTACTTCTATAGATCCGTGTCTGTAAATGGTGATGAATTTTTATATTCTTTTTTAGGAAATGGGGTTCAAAGTGGCCCAGAATCAAGGGGATGCCAATTTTCATATGCTGGTAGAAGCAATGGCCGGGGACCTACAAATCCACAGCTACAAGGAACTGCTAATAATCAGACAGTCATGACCACAATAAGTAATGGCAGGGACCCTCGGAGAGCCTTTAAAAGATGACCTATGCCAAATATTCACATGTAGTTTTTAAACTACGTGCCCTACTTGAACACTTATTGCACTTTTATTTATCGTTAACTGTGAAAACTATGTCCTTTATCAGTTTCCTTTTTGTTTTTCATTTGTTAACAAGAGTGGTTTGTTTTTATAGCAAAACTGTTAAGCTGCTCAAGTCTCCTGTTGAAGAATTTGAAGAATGGGAACACTCTGAAAAGTAGGGGCATTTATTTTTAGAGCAAAAAGATCCGTGGTTATCCTCTAAAAAACATGCACCCATTTCATGGGTGAGTTCCTTAAGACGTCAGCATTATAGCCTCTATGAGTCTATTTTCCGTATACATTTTGTAATATTTAAAATAAGGCTTAGTGGGAGATGTTCTTTCGTCTTAAATTCAGGTATTGCCAACTAAAGCAATAACCACCAACAAAACCCACAAAAACCCAGTCAATGCTAACAGCAGTTTTTGAGTGTTTGTGACTCCAGGAGTGACCGACTTCTTCATTGATTGAATGACTGCCATTAAGATTTTCCAAGGACTGAATCATTCTAAACTCTTGTTTTATTACCAAAAATATATATATATATATTCTTTATCAGAATTACGGAATAGAATGAGAACTGTATTATAACACGTAATTTTTATAAGAAAGCTGCATTTATTTTAGGGTAGTCCTGTTAATATTTGTTAGCAACTTTGTGCATTACACTGAAGGGAAGTTTAAAACTGAGGCCTTGAATATTTATTTTTTGAAACTACCGTGTCAAATATTAACATATAATTTGAGGGAGTTAAAAAGTCATAATAAACATTGATCTGATTATTTAAAAAAAAAAAAAACATGGTAGCTAAAGATGAAGGCAATTCAAATTGAATTCATGTAGAAAATATGCAGTCTTAAAGTTAGAGTCCTGGGTACTCGCAGAAACACATCCTGGAGTGAAAATCCTAGGTACTTAACCTTATTTGAAGAGTGTCTGTATGTATGTGCGTGTTGTCAAAGTTTCTGAACACAATTCACAAAGCCTTATCAGCAAAAGTTAAATGGCTCTCTCTAAGAAGTGAATACAGCTTTATTCAGAAATGTAAAGGTAGAGTTTATTTATGTGTTGTAAATGGTCCCCAGTTCCACTTTTTACTGCAGAGTGGAAAAGTGGTAAATTTTTCCTTTGTTAAAAACTCAGTCCTTCAATATTATCTCTTGAATAAAACTTGCATTAATGTTAACGGACCTACCTTATTTTCGCTCTTTCATTGATTTACAATGGAGAGCCAGTATATTTTCCTGTAGTTGTAGTGATTGCTTCATCTTGGCGACTGCTTTTAGCTCTGGATTTGTCGCTTTTTGACCCTACCTTAAGTCACAAAATAAGTAGCTTCTGTTTTCTAAAAACTCCACAGCCTTTGGATATGAAAGTTTGTGCCATAATATTTGTTCTAAATCAGTGTATTGAACAATTTCCGTACAGTCTATTATTAGGCACCATGGAGAGTTAAGGGATAGGTAATGAGTAAAGTCAAGGAGCTTATTCATGGTTCATAGTACTTTGGTACCTGGGGTTTATATGTTCTAGAAAGCAGTTTTCCCTTTATTTTTAACTCATGATTATAGTTAATTTGGTTTAATGACTAGTATTCTTAAGATAGTTACAAAATTACAGATATTTGGAGTAAAAAATACTAAAAATGAGTATATAATTTTTTCTTTAAATCTAAGTAGAGGTAGGAGCAATAACAATGTAAGTTATTTGTGGGAGAATATAATATTCAAGATGATATCAAAAGAAAGAAATTTGGGGTTTCAGAAAAGTCAACTATCAGGGATTGTTGGCTTCCAGTCCTGGCCTATCATCTCCTCACCTGTGATGTCAGACAAATTATTACACTTAAAATCTCTGTAAGCCTTAAGTTGCACAACTGTAAAAACAAGTAAGTAATATCCCTTTAGAGAGTTACTAAAGATTTCCCATGTAAGTGATGAGAATGATTTCTGGCACATAATAGGCAGTCAGATGTTAGAGATAGATGTCCTATCTCAAGAACAGAAAAAAATGGCAACATTAGGTGTGGAAATAACTGTTACCCTTTAACATGTTGAGATTAAATAGAGAACGATCTAAGCTATTATTTTGTAATTGTAATTTGCCTCAGTAATTTAATCTTGTTGTTCTGTGTTCTTTATCATTTATTAACAAATCTCTTTTTTCTTAAGGGAAGCCTCCAAAACCAAAGCAAAGTGAATTACAGTCCATAATGAATATTTGCCCTACCAGTCTGCTTGGACGGTACTCATCAAGAAGAGGAAGAAAGTTTTCTACCTTCCTCTTTTCCTGGTGCTTTGACCTGTGAATTTTTAAATGTCTAAACACCTACCAAAAACAAAAACCATGTAGTCTAGAAATACACAGCCTGCTAGGATTGGGTCCCGTTTCATTTCTGCAGAGACACTTCGGAAGTGATTTGAAGTCTCGTCAGCCCGCTGGCCCCTCCTCTCTGGGCCAACTTTTTGGGTAGTGGCTACAATACAGAAACGGGAAGATGGAACTCATAAATCCAGAGGATGATGTGTAATATTGAGGGTTGCAGCGCACGTTCCCATAGGCATTTACCCAGGGTTTCCTGTAGTATACTACCTCTTTTTTTTGCTTTTTTTCCTGTAGGCTTTTTTAGTAATCTGCTTTAACTTTGAAGACCGTTTAACTTGATGCCCTGAATGTTTTTAGTACTGAGTCCTTGTCACTTGTGTTCTCATTTAATATTTTAAAAGAACATTTAATTCTGGGTTGAGTAATAATGCTAAAAGGATGATGCTGAGAACAAATAAATGTGGGGTTAATATAAAGCTATGATTATGAGAACATTTAAAGTATAGGAAGCTGGTTAACTGGCCCTACACAGTGTTCTCAGAAGTACAAATTGTTCTACGTCAGTCTGAAGACACAATGGCACTTTTAAATCCGTATAGGTCTGGCATTCTAGTTATAGAAATGACTTCCCTTTTTTGTTATGAAAGTGATTACTGTTTGCTCCAGGCAACTTAGGGCTCCCCTGTGACTCTTAAAATCCTTTTCTTTAATGTATTTGGAAAGGTTCTAGAGACAGCAAACCCTGAAAACCATATGAAAGCAGAATCAATATGAGCACTTGCCCAGCCTCAGTCTGTTTTGCCTCTAGGCTTTTTCTTGGGATTACTTGCCCTACGATGGCTTTTATAGAAATCTATTATTGTTTAATCCTATCTGATGAAAGTCTTAACATTTCTGGTAGAAAAGAGAGTTACAGTTCTCTAGTAGGGGTTATAGGAGGGGTAAAGGCAGACATACTTGGCTGTGGTGAAAACCAGGCTTCAGCCAATGATTAGATGTTAGGGTAACGACACTCCCACATTTCACAAGGTAGTTGTAATGATTAACAGTTCAGGTATACCTCTGAGGAAATCTAATTGTGACCTTTGGAAAACAGCACTGTTGTGAATGCTACCTTGTTAGGTCCCAAGGGAGAAGCTTAGGAAAACATTTTACTTTCCAGGCATATTCAGCTTTTCTCCAAATTCATTGAAGTTAAAAAAACAAAAAAATTAATTGAAATTTGTTTTATTAGGGATACACCAGACTTTGTGTCCAAATAATAGAACCAAATCACTCCAGGTTTCTGAGCTAAAAGGGTCAATGTTTCTCAAAGCATAGGTCACAAACTAAGAGACTAGGGGAAATCAAGTCCAGACCGTCCCCCAATAAGCCATTCACTTAGCACTTTTCTCCTTAGGAATATGAGGCCCAAAGATGTTCCTAAGGGCTCTTTGCCACTGTAAGATGGTAGCAAAGTGAACATTTTAACAAGTTTGACTCGTAGACCTGTAAGCCTTTTGGAAAGGTCTTGAAAAGTAACCCACAACTAGTACGGCTCCACAAGTTTTTTAGTATGTTTGCTGCCGAAGTGAGCACTACTCCACACAAGTTTTAAGAGCATGCCAACCCAAGGCTGCAGTAGACTCTGGTGCCTTGAGAGAGGCAACCTTCACACCACAGTCCTCAACATGACAGAGACCAGATCAGCTGAAGGATCTGGCATGCCTTTGGAAGCCAGTCTTTTTAACTATTTCCAACCAGAAGTCCAGCAACTTTTTGCTTGACTCCACTGAAATCTTGTGAGTGGAAAAATTCAGTTTCTTGTCCATCTGTTGGATATGTTGAGTGAAACGGACATAGTGGTTTCTAAGCCACCTGTGTGAGATTTCCCTCAGGAACCCGTTGGAGGTACGAGTTGCTGCTCTTCTCTATCAGAAGGATTTTTTTAAAGTGTGGGTCTTGGTAGAGCAGCACTTGAAATAATGGCCTTGAGGATTTTTGTCTCCTGCCCTTGATACCTTCCCCAACACAAATAACTTGAAATGCATATACAATTTCTTTGTGAGGCTAGAGTCTACCAAAGTTCCGTTTTGTAAAACATGGAGAAATTGTAGTTAGATGCTTCCAAAGGGCAGAGCTGAGTAAAACAGGGTAGTCTTGAGTATGGCCTCTGGGTGTGAGCTGTGTTTAATTTTGAGTTAGGTTCGAGCAGAATTTTCAAATCATGAGAATACTAAAATCAGATCGTCTACAGTGCAGTCCCCTAACTTCGTTTGGGCCTATATCAAAAAGTTTTTTTCAACCTAGGTTTCTGTTAAGCTTTTTTGAAAATAGATTTTATTAGTACTTATCTCAGCAAATACACGTTGATAGCATCTTCAACCCTCTCTTGCCCCCAGAGCATTCCTCAGTCCCCTACTATATTTTGTGCAGAGAGACTGGCCAAAGTGAAAAGTAGTGGTGGTGGGGGCATGATGAGCATTCCTAGGAGTGCCTAATAGAAGCCACCACCTAGAGATCTCAGTCTTGTTCTGTACGCAGCTAAATATTCACAAGTGATCTGCAAGGCATCATTTGGTAGCTATGGTGGCTGGTCTTCTAGGTTTCAAATAAAACCCTAGTAGAAGAGGAAGACCTCTGACCTAGGTCCTAGGACTAAGCGAAAATAAAAACAGTAGTCGGCTCGGCTAGTGCCATCTACTGGGTGATTACTATATAGTTTCTGCAGCTGAAGAATCTGGCTCAACACGTGGGCGAAAGGTTTTCAAGGTTTCGTTATTCCATTGGCTAAGAATTTCTGATGGCCTCATGATACAGATCACTAGGGAGTAGTTGAGCCATCTAGTTCTAATTTATGAACCAGCAACACCCTGACATCAAAAGTAAATTCCCCTCAGTTAAACGGGCTTATTAAACCCCGAACTGCCCCCAAAACTATAGAAAATATGGAAAAGTTTACCAAACTGCGTTCTTACTACATTTGTCAACAATACTGGTAGGGAGTGTAAACTTAAAAAATACTTTTTTGGTGGGTGGTGTTTTGGTGTTTTGGTAAAAACAGCTGAAGTAGAACATGAAACTGCCTTTATTTGTAAAATCCTAGCCAAATGACTGCCACTGTTCTTGTAGGGATGTTAACTTTGCAGGATGTAACTTGTTTTAAATTTCCGTGACGATGTGCATTAGTGAAAAATAGTCTTGAGCTGAGTGATCTTGGTTTGAGTCCTAGATCTGTTTACCGGCTCCATGACCGTGAGCCTTGTTATGAAACAAAGGTGATGGGGCTCTGAGGATTATGTGAGCCAGTGTGCAAAACACAACCATATCAAGGGCTCAGCAAACATTAATCGCTCTTTCCATGAGCAGTGGAAATAGGCGATTACTGATGATTTTTTTCATGCCTTGAGAAGACAATCCTATTTGACATCTGAAATCTTAGGCAACTTTTATTTGTTATTGCAGTTAGGTTGTTTTTGTTTTTGTTTTTGGAGATTTTATTTATTCAGGAGACAGGCGAAGACCCAGGCAGAGGGAGAAGCAGGCTCCATGCAGGGAGCCCGACGCGGGACTCGATCCCAGGATCCCGGGGTCATGCCCTGAGCCAAAGGCAGATGCTCAACCCCTGAGCCCCCCCAGGCGCCAGAGGTTGGGTTTCTCCTGGTGCGTGTATGTGTGTGTGCAAACAGCCAAGCCTTTGCACCCTCCTCTGGGTGCAGAGTCTGCAGGCAGGCAGCTGCGATGGCCCCGGGGCAGGGGGTCTTGGCAAAGGCCTGCCCTGCAGCTGTGTTTCCTGTGCTGCTTTTCCCTTCACCTTTGCCCAGAGGTGGGGACACATGGGCCGGGGCTGGCGCAGAGGGAGGTCAGTGGGCCCCAAGCCCCAGGAGGAAGCCCGCCTTCCCAGTGACAGCACCCAGGGGTGTTTGCTCCTCAGCACTGAGTAACCTCGCAACATGTTATTAAGAAAAATCTCGAACATACAGTGACGTTGAGCGAATTTCAGAGTAGACCTTCGTGCGTTCACCACTTAGATTTTCTCCTTCCCGTGTGACTGTTTCATCACCTCCATCGCGTTCACCCACCCACTCCTCATAGGTCTCGTGAGCGCGTCTGGTGCAGCAGCTCATTGGCCAGAGGCCCCTGCAGTGTCCTGGGTGCACCTGTGGCCTTTAGGGGCTGCTTGTGCCTGGGAGCCTGGACCCCTCAGGGCACAAGAACAGGGCCACCTGGCAGCAACTGTTCCCCTGTGCTTTCCCAAGTCACCCCCCAAGGCCCAGGGACAGTAGACTCTCCTGATCTTTAAAAAACCATCTTTAACCAAAGGGGGACATTTTGTAAGTGCCAAGGTCAGATCTAGATTTCCTGGCCGAGTCTAAGAGCTCCAGTGATGTCGGACACAGCCGAACCCAGGCTCACACATCCCAAAAATGTAATCCTAAAACCTTGGTTGGTTTTTTTTTTTTTATTGTTTTTTTGTTTGTTTTTTTATCCTGTCCTCTTATTTCAATTTAGCTCCAGCTCTGCCCTTAATATTCCGCCCCCCCCCCCCAAGATTTCCACTTGGTGTCCTAGACTCTCAGGACAGAAACTGCTGAGTTAGAAGATAAAGTGTGGAGACAAACTGTGAAAAATATTTGTAATTTATATCCCTGAAAAAGGGCTTGTATTCCTGATTTGAAGAAAGAAAGAAAAAAAAAAACTTGTAGAAGTGGAGCCAACCACTCACTCTGGAAAAACGGACAAAAAAAATATAAGCAGTTCACACACACACAAAATTCAAAGGGCCCTGAGCACATGAAAGGAATGGAGTGTTTGACCTCACAGTGAGAGAGACAAACTAAAATGCCATTGAGATACCATTCCTCACTTTTCTTTTTGCAAAAATAGAAGAGTATGAAAACGTGCCCTTGGTGTGATACCATGAGAAACAGACACTTTCATTCCTAGTTTGAGGGAATGCAAACTTTAATTTCTAGGGTTAAGGGCAGGATTTGGCGATTTTACATTTTTTGTCGTGACTGCCAGGCCTGCCCGGGCCGTCTGGCCCTGGGCCCCCGCCGTGGCGGCTGCTGCTGGAGGCCCTGCCCGTCTGCACGGCTGTTGGGTGGGCTCCTCTTCCCAGGGGTGGTGGGGTCGTGCCCCAGGACGGCAGCAAACTTCATGCAAAGAGAAAACTGAGAAGCACTTGGGCTTGGGGCTTGCTCCCCGCTGAGGTGCTGGGGACCCTGAGCGTGCCAGGAGGACAGGACGTGAGCGCTTGATGGGAGGGTGGGGGCCCCTCGAGGCAGCGGGGCCAAGTACCTGCCAGGCTCCCTGCACGTCACAGTCTATCTTGGACCGTCCAGCTCCACTGAGTTGACGGCTGACTTCCGTCAACGGAGTGAGGGCAGCAGAAGGAAGGGGGGCTGAACCCCGCCAAGCCTGCTGGCCCGCACAGACCTGGTTGATAGCGATGTTGCTCTAGGCCACCAAGTCTTGCGCTGGCACGCCCTGCGTGACCAGAGCTGACTGACACGATGCTGGAGATACACGGGCAAAAACGTAAAAAGGCATTTACTGAAGCATCGTCTGAGCTGGAAGTGTGCAAACTGGAAGTGTGCAAGTGAGCCCCGGCCACCAGTTCTGCAGCGGCCGACTAGAGGACGCGCAGTCACTCGGGGCTGCTAAGCAGCTGCAGCAGAAACCCCTCTGCGCACATCCATGAAGTGATTTTTAGAATATATTAAGTGAAAAGACGCGTAAAATCGCGTCCAGCTCGGTGGGCAGACGCCCGCGGTGCCGGGCTCAGGTGCCCGCAGGGGACAGGCAGGCAGGCCAGCTCCCTCCTCAGCAGCGGCCCGTCCCTCTGCGGCCCAGCGGCCCGTCGGCCACCAGGACAGAGCCGTCGGAGGGTCCAGCTCCCGTGTCCACACCACACCCTGGAGCCAAAGATGCGGATCCGGAGCCCAGGAGGAGGGGACCAGCAGCCGGCGCCCGTCCTCAAGTGGCTATAGAGGAAACCGCCAGTGTCTGTGATTTGCTTCAAAACGATTCTGTAGTTGGGGGTTCAGAGGAAGCACGGTTTTTTGTTTTAGACATTTTATTCGTTCAGGAGAGAGGCTGGGGGATCGTGACCTGAGCAGAGGACAGGCACTTAACCGACGGAGCCCCCAGGAGGCCCCAAAAAATGACATGGTGAAAACCACAAAACAGCAACCAAACCACCCGATTGGGCTGTGTAAATCGTGAAGCGGGCTCTGGTCTTACGCAGCCGCCCGCGCCAGGTGCGCATTACAGGTGGCACCTGGCGCCCGGGCATTGTGCACACCTGCCCCCCCACGTTGTGCATACCTGCCCTCCCTATGTTGTGCACACCGCCCCCCCACGTTGTGCACACCCACCTCCCTACGTTGTGCACCGCCCCACATTGTGCACACCCGCCCCCCCACGTTTGTGCACACATTTCCCCCACATTGTGGACACCTCCCCCCACGTTGTGCACACCTCCCCCCCACGTTGTGCATACCTGCCCTCCCTATGTTGTGCACACCGCCCCCCCACGTTGTGCACACCCACCTCCCTACGTTGTGCACCGCCCCATTGTGCACACCCGCCCCCCACGTTTGTGCACACATTCCCCCCACATTGTGGACACCTATCCCCCACGTTGTGTACACCTGCCCTCCCTATGTTGTGCACACCTCCCCCCACGTTGTGCACACCTGCCTCTCCATGTGCACACTCTCCCCACGTTGTGCACACCGCCCCCCCCACGTTGTGCACACCTGCCCCCCCCCACATTGTGCACAACTGCCCTCCCCACGTTGTGCTCCCCTGCCTCCTGGGTTGGAGCACGCGCACATTCACAGCAGCCTGTGCCCCTCGCCCGCACAGCCAGGTCACCCCCCCTGACCCCCCGCGTGTGTCCTGGCCTCTGCGTTGCAAGGGTCGGTCCTCTGGCTTTCAGCGGGGCCATATCTTTGCCCGGAGGTGGAAGAGGCTCCCGGGAAGGGACCGGAGCCGGCTGGCCACTGGGGCCTAGCACCTGGGCGGTGACCTGGCCCGACGTGGGTGCTTCAAGGGCAGCACTAGGTGCTGGGACAGGGGGAGGAAGGTCCTGGGGGAAGCGGGTCTGGGCCTGTGGAATTGGACCCGGAGCAAAGCCGTAGTCACCAGGTCACCAGGTCACCAGGTGGAGGACCCCCCACCCCCACCCCAGCAGCGCAGCAGGTGCTCCGGGCAGGTGACCCTGGCGCAGCAGCGGGTGCCCCAGATCCCAGCCCAAGAGCTGCGACCCCCTAAGGGGCCGACACGTGAACCGGGTCCCCCGGGCCACCGTGTTGGGGACCTGTGTTCACCCTCCTGCCCTTCAGCTCTCAGCTGGCCAACAAGGGGCTTGCAACTGGTAGATGTGCCTGCTGGTTCAGGGCACGGCCGGGGGTGGGGAGCAGGTGCACATGCAGATGGGGTGGGCCCTGGACTGGGGGCGCTCCTCATGCTCTCTGTCGGCTGGGGTAGCACTTCTCGGGGAGCCAGGGCCTGCATCAGCCCTCCAGGGCCTGCTACGCTCCATACTGGCTTCTCTGGCCCGAAGTTTTCCTCTGGCTTCAGATTATCCTCTACAGTCAGCCTGGAAGTGCGTGACTTCACAAAAGTGGCTTCAAATACACGTAAGTAAAACACATTAATTAGGCTTTTAAAACTGTAACTTGGGGGATCCCTGGGGGGCTCAGCGGTTTGGCACCCGCCTTCAGCCCAGGACATGACCCTGGGGTCCTGGGATTGAGTTCCGCGTCAAGCTCCCTGCAGGGAGCCTGCTTTCCCCTCTGCCTGGGTCTCTGCCTCTCTCTCTCTCTGTGTGTCTCTCGTGAATAAATAAATAAAGTCTTAAAAAAATAAAATAAAACTGTAACTTGTCTTAATAACTGTGGGTGATTTCAGCCTCCTGCGGGGCCTAAGTGTGAGCTTCTCGCCCTTCCTGTTTCATTTGCTTTAGACTTTAGAATGTTAATGCCACTGATTTTTTTAAAATAAGAAAGTACATTGGAAGATTTCCTCCACACTTTTCAGGAACAGTTTGGAAGAAAATTAGTTTTCTCAGAGAAGTCTGTTTTAGGTGATTTCTGCACAAACCTCCTAAAGCAAAATCAATAGGCAACGAAGCCCTGCAGCCCTTGCTGTGGGTTGCTCACTCTATGAGATCGGGTCCCCTGTCTACCCATGTCCTTTCCCTACATCTGTGCAGCCAGGTGCCCCCTGGGAAAGCAAATGTAAAAATGTCTTCCTGCATGATCATTTCCCTCTTGCTTCTATCTCCTGCTTCCCCCCCGCACCACCACCACCACCAACCCCCTGCTTCCAGAAGTTTTGCAAAGCTGCATGGTATTTGTGTTTTTTAAACTTTACAGGAAGGACGGAGAGAAAGTCAATTCATCAGAATAATTGGCTGCTTTTCCTGATTATAGAGGATGGAGAGAAAAAGAGATTAGCAAGCAGGGCTCTATTCTCCACTGCTTAATTCTCACCTCTATCCTCCATCCTTCAGAAGGCGGTCAGGACGACGTCCGTTCCCCAGGAGGCTGACCTGACCAGTGAGTGGGCTGCCTGCCCAGGGGGCTGGTCCTTCTTTGCTCCAAATGAGCTTGGGTCCGGTTCTGAATCCTGCCACTGGCAGGTCATGTCTACCAGCTTCTCTTTTTCTTTCTTCCACAATCACACACAAAGGCTTGCTTCAAGCTTCTAGGAATTAATAAAGGAAGAGACAAACATTAGACTCCCAAGATTCTAATTAACTTTGATGTGGATTTCTGTGTAAAGTTGGATGAGTCACTGATTTTTAATAAATGGGAGAGAAAATCTTAAAGATTAATGTAATAGCTGAGAACACAAGAGCTAGAACTTTGATGCTTGCTTAATTCTTTCTCCCAACCCTCATCATTTGGAGAAAAAAAAAATATCAAAGGCTTTAAGAAAGTGGGGAAAGGCAAGGCGATTATGTAAATTAAAAGTTCACAGGACTAAATCATTATTCTGGTTCAAATGAGCCTCTCCTTCATGTACTTTTCAGGAGTGTTTTAGGGTTATATTTGCTGAGGATACATTCCTGGGGATAATGGGAAGTGGAGGCATGGTGAAAAAGAGACTGATTAGAAACTGATCTTTCTAGGTATTACAAGAGGTTGAAAAAAGAAAAAAAAATAGCAAAATCTGAGGTCTATAAACACAAACTTGATTCAGTTGGTTAAGCATCTGACTTCAGCGGAGGTCAGGATCTCAAGATCCTGGGATGGAGCCCTGAATGGGGCTCCGGGCTCCAGGGAATCTGCTTCTCCCTCTCCCCCTGCTCATGTGTTCTCTCTCTCTTTCTTTCTCTCTCATGTAAATAAATAAAATATTTGAAAAATAAATAAATGAAAAGTAAAAAAGTAACAGCAGCGTAGTGACTGCTTGTCCCTCCCTCTCCCTTCTGCTCCAGCTCTCTCTCCTTCTCTCTCAAATAAATAAAATCTTTCAATAAATAAATACATACA
This sequence comes from Nyctereutes procyonoides, assembly GCF_905146905.1. Taxonomy (NCBI): domain Eukaryota; kingdom Metazoa; phylum Chordata; class Mammalia; order Carnivora; family Canidae; genus Nyctereutes; species Nyctereutes procyonoides. The sequence goes on from NW_026575132.1 coordinate 2,211,810, forward strand.
TAAATTAAAAAGTAACAACAGCATGTTAGTGACATATATCCTTTGAGCTCCCCTACTCCCACCCAGTCCAGGCAAAATGGCAGAAACCCAGACTAGTATGTCTACTTCTCCAGCCTTCCTTACTAGCAGCCAAAACTCTTTAAGAGCTTCAGCTCTTGCTGCCCTGCCCCCTCTCTGGCCCTGATTTGGGGACTGGCTGAGGATGAGGGTTTCTAACTGCTAAAGGAAGCGTCTTAGTCTGGGGCTCAGTGGTTAAAACCAGCAGCCCGTGGGCTCCCAGGCCACTCACTTTCCCATCTGATGGAATGTTCCAGTGTTGAGATCATCAAGGTTAAATAATTTAGCCTAAAGCTGCCTTTGGCCCGACAGCCGGCAGCTACAATATATAAAGATGTATTCTGAGTGATTGTACAGAGTAAATACTCAATTTTTTTCCTAAATGATAAACTGACATGGTGATAGATATAAAACAACGCACAAGGCCTCATTGTGTTTGATTAACCTTGACTGTGGATGCGTTTGCAGTTCAGGCAGCTGGTTTAAACACACTTGTAATTTCACAGCCTTACCAAAAATAAATAAATGAATAAACAAAACAAAACAAAAATACATTAATCTTTTATCATGTTATAATATAGGATCTTAGTATATATTTACTGATAACGAAGGGGCGTATGTAGGTTGACATAATTTATTGATTATTTCACACTTGAGTTCTGTGGACAAATGCTTATAAATAAGCAAATCCTGGGATGTACATCTTTTCTCACCTGTCATATTTTTTATTAGGCTAAATTCATAAGACTAATGCCGCAGAGACTCCAGAGGGAAGTAGCTAACAGTTTTGAAGAATTTGAAGGCTGAATCCTGGCTTTCCCTCTTATTAGCTGTGCAACCTTGTTTAAATCACTTAACCTCTCTAAGCTCGACTTCTGGAGCTCAGGGTGGATGGATACGATGCCACTTCATCCTAGAGTGCTGAGTTCCATGCAGTGTGCTTAGGCCAGTGTGGAGCACACAGGGAAGCATTTACTAGCTTAGCTATTATCCCTAGAACTGGAACTGCTGGGTTAAGGATATGTATATTAAAAAAATAATAATAATATGAGTTGCCAACTTCGTCTTAAATTTTAATTACAAAGTTGTGGGACTTATTGCTGAGCATATTAAAATAAGTGAAAATAGGTTCACAGGGTAAGAATCCGCCCCAGCAGTCACCAATTTGTTTCATAGCTGTTCTCCTTTCTTCTGATGACAAGAGGGGTAATCCTGGGTAGTCAACAACTTATTCCCCTGACACAGTGATTGGCTCAGTAATGAGCACATGACTTGAGCTGGACCAGTAAGAACCCACCCTTGGATGTTTATTGATATTATCAGGAAAATGACACCATCTTTTTGTGGGGCCACCTATGCTTGAAGGTCCCAGTGACTATCTTTTCTCCTATGAAGAAAGACTCTACATGGAGAAATGCAGAGTTGAGATGCAAAGATGTATCCCAGTGACCATCTTAGAAACACTTGCATGTAGCCATGTCTGGATTTTGGAGTTTCATGAGTCAATATATTGCCTTTATTGCTCAAATCATTTTGTGTTGGGATTTTATTGAAAGGTGACCAACTTGAGAGTTCATTTTATGTTCTTCAAGGTCATATCCTACATCAGACATAAGCCAAGTTTCTATCACATTAAATGTCAAGAATGTTTTTGATTCAAGATATTTCTGAATGATGGTACATGGCAATCCGAGTTATGCAGTATCTGTGCAATGTTGTCATCAGTTTACGACCTACCTTAAACAGGTTTAGGTTTCCTTCAAAAGCCTGGCTGAAACCATGGATACCTGTTGATCACCTGGTGAGTAGCCATGGTTCTATGAGTGTACGTATGTGTCTGTGAAGGTAAATACAAGGAATTAGGAAAGAGAAGCTGAATGAGCTGTTAAAATGAAAATCTGCAAACTTTATCTGCTGATGTTCATTTCTAAGTTTCCTTCTCTATAGATTTGTATTATAAAACATAAGCATTCTTTGTATTGGACTTTTCCCTTTATCCACAGTATTACAAAGCTTAAAATAGAGTTCATGTTGAGGAATTACAGAAAGTAAAGACCAAAGAGAACACAAAATCCAACTTTGGGAAGCCTTTGAGCACTGGTCCAAGGCTTTGCCCTTCATTCTTTTGTAATAAGGAGCCCTTAAGTATCTTGAATGAGAATGTTTCTAGAAGATTAATGGGGTAATAATATGCAGACGAGAGTAGAAGGGAAGAAATGACTGGACTATTGCAGTAACTCAGGTTGATATATATATAAAATAGGGCAATGGGAGTGGAAAGAAAACAGTGGATGGGAAAGGCATTGAGAAGGAAGAGAAAGTGAGGGTTGGTTACCCCAAGAATAGGGGGAGCAGAGGGATAAGGTGAGCATAGTAATTTTTTTATTTAATTTTAGTTTGGGGAGCTAGTTGGCTTGGTGGAGGAACTGCAGAAAAAATAATGAATTTGATTTTATACTTATTTTGACCCCTCTTCTGTTTGGATTTCATTTCTCTTTTATTTACTTATTTATTTAATTATATTAAATTAAATATACAGTGTACAGTGTATTATTAGTTTCAGAGATAGAGGTCAGTGATTCATCAGTCTTCTATAACACCCAGTGCTCATTATGTCATGTGCTTCTTTAATATCCATCACCCAGTTACCCCATCCCCTCCCCCCCCTCCCCTCCAGCAACCCTCAGTTTGTTTCCTAGAATTAAGAGTCTCTTACGGTTTGTCTCCCTCTCTGGTTTTGTCCTGTTTTATTTTTTCCTCTCTTCCCCTATGATCCTCTGTTTTGTTTCTTAAATTCCACATGTGAGTGAGATCACGTGATAATTGTCTTTCTCTGATCGACTTACTTGCTTAGTATAATACCCTCTAGTTCCACCCACATCATTGCAAATGTCAAGGTTTCATTTATTTGATGGCTGAGTAGTATTCCATTGTATATATATTTAGCACATCTTCTTTATTCTTTATCTGTCAGTGGACATCTGGGCTCTTTCCACAGTTTGGCTATTGTGGACATTGCTGCTGTAAATGTTGAGGTGCAGGTGCCCCGTCGGATCACTACATCTGTATCTTTGAGGTAAATACCTAGTAGTACAATTGCTAGGTTATAGGGTAGCTCTATTTTCAACTTTTTGAGGACCCTCCACACTGTTCTCCAGAATGACTGCAACAGCCTGCATTCCCACCAATAGTGCAAGAGGGGTCCCCTTTCTCCACATCCTGGCCAACCTCTGTCTTTTCCTGACTTGTTAATTTTAGCCATTATGACTGGTGTGAGGTGCTATCTCATTGTGGTTTTGATTTGTACTCCCCTGATGCCAAGTGATGTTGAGCATCTTTTCATGTTGGCCATCTGTATGTCTTCTTTGGTGAAATGTCTATTCATGTCTTCTGCCCATTTCTTGATTGGATTGTTTGTTTTTTTGGGTGTTGAGTTTGGTAAGTTCTTTATAGATTTTGGATCCTAGGCTTTATCTGATAAGACATTTGCTAATATCTTCTCCTATTCTGTAGGTTGTCTTGGTTTTGTTGACTGTTTCCTTAGCTGCACAAAAGCTTTTTATCTTGATAAAGTTCATTTTGGCTTTTGTATCCTTTGCCTTTGAAGGCATGTCTGGCAAGAAGTTGCCGCAGCCAAGATCAAAGAGGTTACTGCCTGCGTTCTCCTCCAGGATTTTGATGGTTTCCTGTCTCACATTTAGGTCTTCCATCCATTTTGAGACTATTTTTTTGTGTGTGGTGTAAGGAAATGGACCAGTTTCACTGTTCCACATGTAGTTGTCCAATTTTCCCAACACCATTTGTTGAAGAGGCTATCTTTTTTCCATTGGATATTCTTTCCTGGTTTGTCAAAGATTAGCAGACCATGGAGTTGCAGGTCCATTTCTGGGTTCTCTATTCTGTTTCATTGATCTGTGTGTCTCTTTTTGTGCCAGTACCACACTGTCTTGATGATCACCGCTTTGTAATACAGCTTGGAGTCTGGGATTGTGATGCCACCAGTTTAAGGTTTTTTTCAACATTCTTTTGGCTATTCAGGATCTTTCCTGGTTCCATACAAATATTAGGACTATTTGTTCCAGTTCGGTGAAAAAAGTTGATGGTATTTTGATAGAAATTGAACGAATAGATTGCTCTGGTAGCACAGACATTTTAACAATATTTGTTTTTCAATTCATGAGCATAGAACGTTTTTCCATTTCTTTGTGCCTTCCTCAATTTCTTTTGTAAGTGTTTTATAGTTTTCTGAGTACAGAATCTTTGCCTTTCTGGTTATGTTTGTTCCTAGGTATCTTATGGTTTTGATGCAATTGTAAGCAGGATCAACTCCTTAATTTCTCTTTCTTCTTTCTCATTGTTGGTTACAGAAATGCATTGATGATTTCTGTGCATTGATTTAATATCCTTGCCACTTTGCAGAATTCCTGTATGAGTTCTAGCAATTTAGGGGTGGAGTCTTTTGGATTTTCCACATAGAGTATCATGTCATCTGCGAAGAGTGAGAGTTTGACTTCTTTGCCAGTTCAGGTGCCTTTAATTTCTTTTTGTTGTCTGATTGCTGAGGCTAGGACTTACAGTATTATATTGAACAACGGTGGTGATAGTGGACATCCCTGTGATGTTCCTGACCTTAGGAGAAAAGCTCTCAATTCTTCCCCATGGAGAATGATCTTCATTGTGAGCTTTTTATATATGGCTTTTAAGATGTCGAGGAAAGTTCCCTCTATCCCTACACTCTGAAGAGTTTTGATCAGGAATGGATGCTGTACTTTGTCAAATGCTTTTTCTGCATCTATTGAGAGGATCATATGGTTCTTGTCCTTTCTTTTATTAATGTAGTGCATCACATTGATTGCTTTGTGGATGTTGAGTCACCCTTACAGCCCAGGAATAAAGCCCACTTGGTTGTGGTGACTAATCCTTTTATGTGCTGTTGGGTCCTATTGGCTAGTATCTTGGTAATAATGTTTGCATCTATATTCATCAAGGATATTGGTCTATAATTCTCCTTTTCGGAGTCTTTGTCTGGTTTTGGGATCAAGGTAATGCTGGCCTCATAGAATGAGTTTGGAATTTTTCTTTAAAAAATATTTCTATTTTTTGAAAGAGCTTCAGAAGAATAGGTATTATTCTTCTTTAAATGTTTTGTAGAATTCCCTTGGGAAGCCATCTGGCCCTGGACTCTTATTTGTTGGGAGACTTTAGATGACTACTTCAATTTCCTTGCTGGCTATCGGTCTGTTCAGGTTTTCTAATTCTTCCTGTTTTAGTTTTGGTAGTTTATATGTTTCTAAGAATGCATCTGTTTCTTCCAGATTGCCTAACTTGTTGGTATATAGTTGCTCATAATATGTTATTATAATTTTTTGTATTTCTTTGGTGTTGGTTGTGATCTCTCCTTTTTCATTCCTGATTTTCTTTATTTGAGTCCTTTATTTTTTCTTTTTGAAAAGCCTGGCCAGTAGTTTATCGATCTTATTATTTCTTTCAAAGAACCAGCTCCTTGCTTCGTTGATCTGTTCTACTGTTCTTTTGGTTTCTATTTCATTGATTTCTGCTCTAATTTTTATTGATTCTCTTCTGCTGGGTTTAGGTTATATTTGTGTTCTTTATCCAGCTCCCTTAGGTGTAAAGTTGGGTTTAGGTTGTGTTTTTGTGACCTTTATTGTTTCTTGAGAAAGGCATGCATTACTATGCACTTCTCTCTTAGGACTGCCTTTGCTGCATCCCAAAGGTTCTTTTTTTTTTTAATTTTTTTATTATTTATTTATGATAGTCATACAGAGAGAGAGAGAGAGGCAGAGACACAGGCAGAGGGAGAAGCAGGCTCCATGCACCGGGAGCCCGACGTGGGACTCGATCCCGGGTCTCCAGGATCGCGCCCCGGGCCAAAGGCAGGCGCCAAACCGCTGCGCCACCCAGGGATCCCCCATCCCAAAGGTTCTTAACTGCTGTGTTTTCATTTTCACTTGCTTCCATGAATTTTTAAAAATTCTTCTTTAATTTCCTATTTGACTCATTCATTATTTTTTTTTTAATTTTTATTTATTTATGATAGTCACACAGAGAGAGAGAGAGGGGCAGAGACAAAGGCAGAGGGAGAAGCAGGCTCCATGTACCGGGAGCCCGACGTGGGATTCGATCTTGGATCCCCAGGATCGCGCCCTGGGCCAAAGGCAGGCGCTAAACCGCTGCGCCACCCAGGGATCCCGACTCATTCATTCTTTAGTAGGATGTTCTTTAGTCTTCATGCATTTGAGTTCTTTCCAAATTTCCTCTTGTGATTGAGTTCCAATTTCAAAGCATTGTGGTCTGAGAATATACAGGGAATGACCCTAATCTTTTGATACTGATTGAAACCTAATTTGTGACCAGGAGTGTGATCTATTCTGGGGAATGTTCCATGTGCACTCAAGAAGAATGTGTATTCTGCTGCTTTGAATGGAATGTTCTGAATATATCTGTGAAGTCCATCTGGTCCAGTGTGTCATTCAAAGCCCTCATTTCCTTGTTGATCTTCTGCTTAGATGATCTGCCTTTTGCAATCAGTGGGGTGTTAAAGTCCCCTACTATTATTGTATTATTGTAGATGTATTTCTTTAATTGTTTTTATTAATTGGTGTATATACTTGACTGCTCCCACATTAGGGCGCATCTAACATTTACAATAGTCATATCGACCCTTTTAACTAAGATACAGTGTCCTTTCTCATCTCTTATTAAAGTCTTTGGTTTAAAATCCAATTGGTCTAATATGAGGATTGCTACCCCAGCTTTCTTTTGATGTTCATTAGTGTGATAAATGGTTTTCCACACTCTCACTTTAAATCTAGAAGTGTCAAAAAAAAATAAATAAATCTGGAAGTGTCTTTGGGTCTAAAATGAATCTTGCAGACAGCATATTAATGGGTCTTGCTTTTTTTTTTTTTTTCAAATCTGATACCCTGTGTCTTTTGATTGGGCATTTAGCCCATTTACCTTCAGAATAACTTTTGAAAGATATGAATTTAGTGACATTGTATTACCGGTAAAGTCACTGTTTCAATATATTGTCTGTTCCTTTCTGGTCTATGTCACTTTTGGTCTCTTTGCTAAAAATGGATCCCTTTTTTAACATTTCTTACAGGTATGGTTTAGTGATCACAAAATCTTTTAGTTTCTGTTTGTCCTGAAAGCTTTTTATCTCTCCTTCTATTTTGAATGACATCCTAGCTGGATAAAGTATTCTTGGCTACATATTCTTCTCATTTGGCCTCCTGAATGTATGATGCCAGTCCTTTCTGGCCTGCCAGGTCTTTGTAGATAGGTCTGCTGCCAGTCTAGTGTTTCTACCCTTGGATTACAGATCTCTCACCCTAAGATGTTTTCAGGATTTTCTATTTATGAGGTTTACAAGTTTTACTATTATGTGTTGGGGTGTTGGCCTATTTTTATTGATTTTGAGGAGGTTCTCTGTGCCTCCTCAACTAGAATGCTTGTTTCCTTCCCCAGTTAGGGAAGTTCTCCACTATAATTTGCTGCAATATATTTTCTGCCCCCTTCTTTCATTCCTCTTCTTCTGGAATCCCAATTGTTCTACTATTGTTTCATTTTATGGTATGACTTATCTCTTGAATTCTCCCCTCGTGATCCAAGAGTTGTTTATCTCTCTTTTTCTCAGCTTCTTTATTCTTCATCATTTTGTCTTCTATATCACTAATTCTTTCTTAAGCCTCATTTATCCTGGCAGCTAGAACCTCCATTTTTTATTGCATCTCCTTAATAGTCTCTTTGATTTCAACCTGATTAAATTTTATTTCTTTTATTTTTCTAGAAAGGGATTGTCTAGTGTTTTCTATGCTTTATTCAAGCTCAGATAGTATCTTTATAATCATTATTTTGAACTCTAGTTCTGACATCTTACTTATATCCATACTGATTAGTTCCCTGGCAGTCAGTACTGCCTTTTGTTCTCTTTTTTGAAATGAGTTTTTCCATCTTGTCATTCTGTCCAGAGAAGAATAGATGAACAAGAGAACAAAATACTGAAATGGCAGCAAAGACCCCAGAGAAATATACACTAAACAAATCAGAAGAGATCCAAAAAACTAAAAAAAAAAAAAAAGTGAGAAAATAATCAGACAGGTGGACAGAATAGAGTAATATGGAGTAATACACTATATCCTGAGTGTATTTTGGTCAGTTTGTTAGAAGAAACTACATCTCAAAATTGTGAAGAATGAAAAACAATATATATAAAAGTAAAATTAAATATATTGAAAGGATAGAATGTAATTATAAAGATTAAAATTAAAAGACTTAAAAAAGAAAACAAACAACAACAACAAAGAGAGACTATGATCAGACAGGTGACAAGAACAGAGCCACACACTAGATTCTGGGTGTAGTTTTGCCTGTTTGTTAGAAGAAACTGTATCACAAAATTGTAAAGAAAGAAAACTTATATAGATGCAAAATAAAATCAAATACAATGGAAGGATAGACTGTATCTATAAAAATGAAAATTTAAACAAAAATTTAAAAAGAGTTGATAAAATAAGAAATTATTTTGAAAGGGAAAGAGAAAAGAACAATTAAAATGGAAAGACTAAAGAATCGTGGGGAAACCCTGAAAGCTGTATGCTGTGTTCCCCTGGCGCTGGAGTTGTGCACCTGTCAGTCAGCTGTCACCTTGGCCTTAGCTGCACGTGCTGCTGGTCTTCTGCGGGAGCGGCCTGTCGTGCGGGTCCTGCCGTCTTGGCCTGGGAGCACCACACCGTCTTGCCCGGGAGCCCCGGTTGCTCCGTGTGGCTGCTGCCCCAGGACGGCCTCCCGCACTGCTCTGGAGGCCGGAGGGACAGTGGCACCTACCAGGCCCAGGCCTGGAGCTGGGAGCTCGGGCCACCATCCTGTCTCCCTGGCCCATCTGCAGCCGGCGCTCGCCCACCTGCGGCCCAGGGTCCCGGTGGAGTCCCTGCACCCTGCAGCCTCCTGCAGTGTGCACCTGCACCCCTCCTGCTGGGGGAGGTCGGGGGTCTCTCACTGCAGTGCTGCCCCGAGCTGGGCCCGCGCCTGGAGAGCCAGCGGTCCCTGGACCTTGCCCGGGCTCCTGGTTTGTGGCACCCGGGGCTGCAAGCCCACTCCTGGGCTCCTGACTGCAGCCGGCGGCCCTGCGTGCATGCCCGGGAGGTCTGCCCGCTGGGGCCCTGCCCTCCTGTCTGCGACCCTGAGGATCCTGACATCACACTGTCCCCCCTGGGATTCCGCCCCACTGGGCCACCTGACCACCGCTCAGGCTGGGGCCTCCCTCACCGCAGACTTCTAAAAGTTCTAGTTTTGCCCTCTGCTGCTCTGTCATTTTCTGGGGCCAGCTGCTGGAGGCTCCCCACCTCACGGGGTCTACCTCCCCATCTCCCAGCTCACAGTCACTTCACACCTCTTACCTTGCAGAGAGGGGGTCACTTTTCTATTTGTAGAGTTGCAGCCATTCTTCTCTTAGATCTCGGGTTGAGTTGGCAGGTGTTCAGAATGGCTTGGTAGCTATCTTGCGGAATTCCGGGGGCCAGTCGCAACTGAGGTCTCCTAGTCCTCCGCCGTCTTGGACCAAGACCAGGATTTCATCTCTCTTGGAAGTTGAAGGTAGTATGTCCAATGAGAGGTAGCCATGAGGCGGCCCTCGAACTTGAAAACGGCTCTCCCGGAGTATGCTTCTGAAGTATGTAAACTACTTTTAAGAGCAATGATCGTTATTCATAACCTGAGATTGTATTAAGTTATCTCAAGAAAGAATGGCTCCTTAGAAAGGGAGGTGTTTGGTAACAAACTAAACAAAATGGTGAGTCATGGAGGCGGGGTTGGAAAGTGCCCACAACACACTGCTGGGAGTGGCCTAGGGCCCTACTAGGCCTCCGATGTGGTTGCCCGATACGACCTAGTGCGATAATGAATGCAGGTACCAGGCTATTTTAACTTTTTGCCACTTTATAGTTTGTTCTAATTTTCTGCTTACCAAATCAATCTTCTATTTATTATTTGACTCCCCATATGGCTTCTATGCTGGAAGAAAAACTCCTTGTGAGTAGCAGATCTCTTTTCATTATCATTAAGTTGGTATTCTGGGTAAGAAGCACATGTGTCACTATGAGTTTCCAGTGTTGAGTCCTCATCCTCATGATCTGTCCAACCCTGGGGCACAGGCAAAACTGGGTTTTCCCATCTGTAAGGCTGAGGGCCAACCTCCGCCCAGTGGTGACCGACCAGGTCAGGGCCTCACGTCGGTAGGCAATGGACCTTCCCCTGGTAGGTTCTGACTTTCCGTGATCTCTCCTCCTCAAGCGCGGACGCTTCCTGACTCAAGAGTTCACCAGGCAATAGGAAATCAATGACACTAGAGGAATCTGCTAGAGGAATGATGACAGGCTGTAAGAAGTAACAACCAGGCGGTTTTCCACTTGGCTACCACCCAATTCTGATTTACTTTGTTAGTTTTCCATGTGTGTTGGTGTGTATGTGAGAAAGATCACAAGATCTTTAAAAAAAAAAAAGGGGGGGGGCAGCCCAGGTGGCAAAGCGGTTTAACCCCAGCTTTAGCCCAGGGCATGCTCCTGGAGACCCCGGATCAAGTCCCACGTCAGGCTCCCTGCATGGAGCCTGTTTCTCCCTCTGCCCCTGTCTCAGCCTCTCTCTCTCTCTCTGTCTCTTATGAATAAATAAATAAAATCTTAAAAAAAAGAAAGATCACAAGAATTACTCTTAATCATTATAGAAAAGGAAATTATGAGGAAACAAATAAATAAAAACAAGTTAATGCCCCTCCTCAGAGGCAACCAGTTTGCATTTTGGCATATTTCCTCCTGGGCAATTTCATTTTTACTTTTAATTTATACTCAATATTGAAAGCTTCCTTATGTGGTTCCTAATTCCACCGTAGATTGGAAATAGCAATTTGGAGAAAGGGCCGAGAAAGAAAAGTCATAAAATGTAGATCAAATTTGTTAAAGTGCACACAGCACTCTGGACCCATTTAATGGTCCACAAGCCATGCACAGCTCGGTGACTACTGGGGTCATTGTTCTGTAATTGGTACCATAATAAATTTACATCAGGATGACCTCAGGTCATCCTTAAATGCTTCAATTATGTTTGGTATACTTCTGTTAAAAGTAGGAGATATAAAGAGTCCACTTTTGAACTCTATCATTTAAACTGGTTAGGGATATGTAAGGAGTGAAGTGAACCCTCACCTACAAGCTTAACTATACAGAATTATTCTTTTTCCCTGGGTTCCAAACACATGGACAGGATGTAGCTAAAACTATATGCATCCATTCCGTCCTGTCCCATTATGTAGCAGCCGTGCTGTCGGTGGGACTAGCCTCACCTCTTGCTTCAGAGAAGGGCACTGCTTGGCCTAAGCTAATCCTGATGATCACGTCCCTTGTCCCAGTAATTAATTCAGGAGATAAGCCTGGAGCTGTGGTCTAAATTAATGCTCAAAGCATTTTTCTGGCCACAGAGACCATACAGAGGTAGGTGCTGACCCCAGTTCATTAGTCAAAATACAGCCCTCAGCTTCTGTTCAAAGGCTATGGAAGGCGGGCTCTCTTTTTCTGTAATCTGAGGTGTGCAGTTGAGTCCTGGAACTACTGCAACCGTTTTGTTACCATGAGGAAGCTCATGTGAGGATTTTTTTTTTTAAGTGGTTTTACTTAGATCTTTGCCCCATCTTTCTTCTTTTGTGCTCTAGCCTGTGCATTTGCTTCTTTCTCCACTTGGCTGCCATGGTGAGGTGATTTCTAAGATGGTGTGAAGGCCAAGAGCCCGAGAAAGAGAGAGAGAGAGAGAGAGAGTGAGAGAGAGAGAGGGAAAGAGTGAAAAAAAAGTCAGAATGCTAAAGTTTATTTTATACCTGGGCTCAAGTCAATAATTTTCATATATGTTTAGGCTACTTCGGTTGTGTTATCCTGTTCCTTGTGAGACAATCTATAAAAAAATGTTTTTATTGTGCTTTGTTGGAGGCACAATTAGCCCATCAAATGTCCATACAAATGTCCAGAGATTTTGTTATGGGCATGGATGTAAGGTTCAGGGCACCAGTCGGGGCTGGGCTTGGGCCATGGTGAGGACTTTGGGGGTACATCCCACAGGAGCTCCTCAATAAATAAATATTGGTTGAGCGTTGGTAGAGTAATCAGGCTGGTCAGGACTCCCCAGGGGGAAGGGCAGAGGGAGGGTCTGAAGGCCAAAACTGCAGGTAGTGTTAGGAGGAGAGATCCGAACTGTGAAGGAGCCACTGACGGGAAAGGGAGAGAGCCAGCGCCCGGCACAGTGCTGTGCCTAATGAGAAATAAAAACGATGTGAAGAGCGTGAAGAGCTGCTGCTTTATAATGTCAAATGCTTCCGAAGCACCAAGATAATCAGTGAACTATGAACTCGGTAATTTGGGGGTTTGGTGATTTGGGGCGAAGCCCAGGAACAAATAGTGACTTTGAATTCTATTAGATTTGGGATAAATACAGGGTCAACAAAGCTGACCGGAGACACTGGCCCAACAACGTGTAGTCATAGTGACAGACACAGAATGGATTTTTTTTTCCTGGTTCTGCTTCCATTGTCTCTGTGGAGAAATTCAGGGATTTAAAAATTCTTTGCAGACTTCTGGAGGACTCCGGCCTGTTTCTTGTGTTGATTAGAGTTGACGAGTGGTGTCCTCTCCTCTCCTGGCTCTCTGGCAGACGGGTTGTGTTGGCAAAGGCACAGGGCAAGGCAGAGAGGACGGACGGGCTGGCCCCTTGGAGCAGTCACCCTGGGAGTGCCACTGCCATCAGCCCCGGGGCTCAGAAATCTTGTTTTGCCCGCATGCTGAGAGGCTCCATCTCTTCAGGTGGCCCAGCATTAACCAGGCTCCCCAAGGCGTGTCTCTATGGACAAATTTGTCAAATTTTAGAGAGCATTTAGAGATAAAAAGGCCTGGGTTGGCAAAGATTGGTGAGTCAGGAATCCAAACATTAGGAGCAATTTGATTCAAGAAGTGGCCCCCAGCTGGGCCAGGCCGAGGGACTCTGGGGATAATGTTGCCAAGAAATTCAAAATGGTAGTTAGTGCTCGGTCAGCATTTCTTTTTCTGTAGACAACACTCGCATAGTTACTCGTAAACATTTTCTTCCTCTGGGATCGCCCTTCTTCGCCTGCTTATGTGACTGATCATCTTCTCTATTCATGTGGTTTTTCTTTCAAACCCGAGTCTAATATACGTGATTAGGATCCGACTTCTAATCAAATGCCAATTCTGGCTCCTTCAGACTCTTCTGTTACCTTGATTAGAATTCTAAGTGTTCACAAACATTCCCTCCATGCATTTTTAAAGACCACCTTTGGAGTTTATTCCTATAGATGAAAACATATATCCAGCGATGTTCTCTGGTTCATTCATTCATTCATTCATTCATCCATGCTCGCATGCATGCATTCATTCATTCATCCACTTTTCACTCATTCATACCTTGAATATTCAGTGTACACCCACTACGCGTCAGCTACTGTGTTAGATGCTGGCTCAGTAGTGATCAGTAATGCAGGCACAGCTTAGCCCATCACAGCCTGGGAGCCAGTTCCCTTCAGACCCGGGTGTGATGACATTTCCTGTCACTACTAAAGCGTGAGACACCAGTGCCTGAATAACCATCAGTGATGGTCAGTTTGGCCAGTTGATGGCTTCACTGCCCCAGTGCTTTCCCTGTTGTTGGCCCCACTGCCTTAGTACCTAGTACTGCGTCCTAGAGACTGCCAGATGGGGTGATGAGGCAACTAAGAGTCTGTTCCTAAATCTGGGCTGAGGGCAGCTAAGGCTGCGAGGGATGTAGACCATGTACTGAAGGTTGGCTTCAGGGCCAACCACTCGACTCTTCTAAATTTCTGCCTGCTTCGGCACCTCTCATTCTTTCTGCCACCCAGCTTTACTGAGATCTAACTGACATGTAACATTATGTAAGTTTAAGGTGTCAAATGTGGTGATTTGATAGACATACATATTGTGGAATGTTTGCCCCAGTAATGTTAGTTAACACATCTTTCATCTCCTCCAGCTACCATTTTGCTGTTGTTGTTATTGTGGGAACATTTAAAATCTACCCTTGTAGACATTTTCAATTGTATAATACTTGGAATATATTGTTAACTGTGGTCACCATGCTGTACATGAGGGCTCTAGAATGAATTCCTCTTATAACTGAAAGTTTGCAACCTTTGACCACTGTCTCTTCATTTTGCTCACCCCCCCCCACCCGTTAATTCCCACCTGGGAACTATTGTTCTACTCTCTACTTTAGCTTTTTAAGGTTACACATATAAATGAGCTTATAGAGTATTTGTCATTGTCTGACATATTTTACTTAGCATAATTTTCTTAAGATTCATCCATATTATTGCAAATGGCAGGATTTCCTTCTTTTATGACTGAATTCTATTGTGTGTATATCACATTTTCTTTATCATCCTTCCATCGATGGACATTTTGGTTCTTTCCATGTCTTGGCTATTGCAAATAATGCTGTAATGGATGTGTGAATGAAGTTAACTCTTTGAGATAGTGATTTCATTTCCTTTGGCTATATATCCAGAAATGGGATTGCTGGATCATATGGCAGATCTACTTTTAATTTTCTGAGGGGCTTTCATACTATTTTCCATAGTGGCTATCCTAAGTGCTAACAGGAGTGAGGTGATATCTCACTGTGGTTTTGATTGCATTTCTCTGATGATTAGCGATGTTGAGCATCTTTTCGTGTATCTCTTGGCATTTGAATTTTTTTTTGAAAAATGTCTATTCATTCCTTGCCTATTTCTAAATTGAATTATTTTATTTTTTATTTTTTTGCTATTGAGTTGCAGGAGTTCCATATATGCTTTGGATATTAATCTCTTATTAGATATATAGTATGTAAGAATTTTCTCTCATTTGGTAGGTTGCCTTTTCATTATGTTGATTGTTTCTTTTGCTGTGCAGAGCTTTTTGGTTTGATGTAATTGTTGGTGCTTTTGTAGCTTGTGGTTTTGGTGTCGTGTGCAAAACATATCCACCAAGATCAATGTCTTGGAGTTTTTTCCCTATGTTTTCTTCTAGGAGTTTTATGGTTTCAGGTTTTACAGTTAAATACTTACCCCATTTCTAGTTCATTTTTGTGAGAGTTATTACGATAGGCGTCTAATTTCATTCTTTTACATATGAACATCTAGTTTTCCTAACACCATTTATTGAAAAGACAATCCTTTCTCCACTGTGTATTCTTGGTTCCCTTTTCAAATATTAGTTGACTGCATGTAAATGGGCTTGTTTCTGGGCTCTCTATTCTGTCATTGTCCCATGTGTCTCTTTTTATGCCAGTATCATATTTTTTTGATTACCCTAGCTTTGTAATATAGTTTGAAATCAGGAAGTATGATGCACTTAAATTTGTTTTTCTTTCTCAAGATTTCTTTGGCTACTTGGGTCTTTTGAGGCTTCATATAAATTTTAGGATTATTTTTCCCATTTCTGTAAAAAAAATTGGAATTCTGATAGGATTGCATTGAATTTGTAGATTGCTTTGGATAGTATAGACATCTTAAAAAAATTGACTCTTCCAATCCATGAATAGGGATAGCTTTCTAGTTCTTTAGTTTTTTTTTTTTTTTCTCAATTTCTTTCCCCAATGTCTTATAGTTTTTGATGTATGGATCTTTTACTTCCTTGGTTAAATTTATTTCTAAGTGTTTTATTCTTTTTGATGCCATTGTGAATGGGATTGTTTTCTTTATTTCTCTTTCAGATTGTTTATTCCTAGTGTACTGAAACACAATTGATTTTTGTATGTTGATTTTATATCCTGAAACGATTGAATTTATTAGTTCTAACAAGTTTTAGGTGGAGTCTTTAGGATTTTCTATATACAAGGGTATATCAGCAGCAGACAGAGACAATTTTACTTTTTCCTTTCAGTTTGGATCCTTTTGTTTTTTTTCTTTCCTAATTGCTCTGGCTAGGATTTCCAGTACTCTGTTGAATAGGAGTGGTGATGCAGGAGTATTTGTCTTACTCCTGATCTTAGAGGATAAACTCAAACTTTCTCCATTGAGTATGATCTCAGCTGTAGGCTTGTCATATCTGGCTTTAATATGTTGAAGTATGTTCTTTTTATAAGCACTTTATTGGGAGTTTTTATCATGAAAGGTTGTTGAATTTTGTCAAATACTTTTTTGTATCTATTGAGAAGATCATGATTTTTATCTTTCATTCTATTACTGTGATACATAACATTTATTAATTTGAAACATCCTTGCATCCCAGGGATGAATCCCACTTGATTATGTTGTATGAGCCTTTTAATATGCTATTGAATTTGGTTTGCTAGTATTCTGTTGAGAATTTTGGCATCTATTTTCAACAAGAAGATTGACATATTTTTCTTGCAGTATCCTTCTCTGGTTCTGGTATCAGAAATGCTAGCTTTAAAAAAAAAAAAGAAATGCTAGCTTTATAAAGTGATTTTGAAAGTATTTCCTTACCTTAATTTTTTGGAAGAATTTTGAGAAGAATTGGTATTAGTTCGTTTTTAAAGTGTTTGATAGAATTCACCTGTGAAGTCATCTGGTTCTGGGCTTTTCTTTGTTGGAAGATTTTTAATTTCAGTGTCCTACTCATCATTGGACTATTCAGATTTTCTATTTCTTCATGATTCAGTCTTAGTTGTATGTTTCTAGGAATTTATCTATTTCTTCTAGTTTGTCTGATTTTTGGTATATAATTATTCATAGTACTCTCAATCATTTGAATTTCTGTGTTATCAGTTTTAATGTCACTTCTTTCATTTATAACTTTGAGTGTTCTCTCTTTTTTTTCTTGGTTATTCTAGCTAAAGGTTTGTCAATTTTATTTATCTTTACAAAAAGCCAACTCTTAGTTTTGTTGATTTTTTTTCTATTGTTTTTATTCTCTATTTCATTTATTTTTCTCTCTGATCTTTGTTATCTCCTTTCTTCTGTTAAGTTTGGCCTTAGCCTGTTCTTCATTTTCTAGCTCCTTGAGATGTAAAGTTAGGGCATTTATTTCAGATATTTCTTTCTTTCTTATTTTAAAAGATAAGCACTTACTGCTACAAACTTCCCACCTAGAGCTACATTTGCTATATCCCATAAATTTTGGTGTGTTGTGTTTCCATTTTTGTTTATGATATATTTTTATTTCCCTTTTGATTACTTTTTTGAATCATTGGTTGTTCAGAGCATGTTGTTTACTTTCCACATGTTTGTGAAATTTTCAGTTTTCTTCTTGTTATTGATTTCTAGTTTCATACCATTATGGTCAGAAAATGTATTTGGTATGATTTCAGTCTTTTTAAATTTGTGAAAACTTGTTTTGTGACCTAACATTTGATCTATGCAGGAGAATGTTCAGTATGCATTTGAGAAGAATGTATATTCTGCTGCTGTTGGATGGAATGCTCTGTATATGTCTGTTAGGCCCATTTGGTTTAAAGTATAGCTCAGGTCTAATGTTTTTTTATTGATTTTCTGTTGTTGAAAGTGAGATATTGAAGTCTCTACTATTATTGTATTATTTTCTATTACTCCCTTAAGATCTTTTAGTATTTGCTTAATATATTTAGGTGATCCAATGTTGGTTGCACATATATTTATACATTTTATTACCACACATTTTTGATAAATTCTGAATTAGCATAAATTAACACCTCTATCATTATATAATGACTATTTTTCTCTTGTTAAAATTTTTAATTGAAAGTCTGTTTTACGTGATATAAATATAGCTAATCTTGCTCTCTTTTGGTTTCCAGGTACATAAAATATATTTTCTATGCATTTACTTTGAGCTTTTGTGTATCCTTAAAGCTGAGTAAGTCTCTTGTAGGCAGCATTTGATTAGTCTTGTTTTTTATACATTCATCCACTCTATGCCTTTTGACTGGAAAATATAATCCATTTATACTTAAAGTAATTATTGATAGATTAGGGCTTACTGTTGCCATTTTGTTAGTTGTTTTCTGGCTTGTTTTAATTCCTTTG
Organism: Nyctereutes procyonoides; assembly: GCF_905146905.1. Taxonomy (NCBI): domain Eukaryota; kingdom Metazoa; phylum Chordata; class Mammalia; order Carnivora; family Canidae; genus Nyctereutes; species Nyctereutes procyonoides. The sequence continues at coordinate 2,229,907 of NW_026575132.1, forward strand.
CTCCTTTATTGCTGTCTTCTTATGTAAACTGGTGATTTTCCATAGTGGTATACTTTGATTCCCTTATCTTTATCTTGTTTGCATCTACTATAGGTTTTTGCTTTGTGATTACCCTGAGGCTTACATGAAACATCTTATAGGTATAACAGCCTTTTTAAGCTGATAGCAACTTACCTTCAACTGCATACCCAAATTCTATTATTTAACTCCTCCGCACCATTTATGTTTTTATGTCACGATTTACATGTTTTTACATTGTGTATTCATTGGCAAGTTGTTATAGCTACAGCTATTTTTAATACTTCTGTCCTTTTAACTTTATATTAGAGTTCAATGACTAATATACCACCATATTACACAGTATTAGAGAATTCTGAATTTAACTATATACTTAACTTTACCAGTGTGTTTTATTTCTTCATAGGTTTTCACAGCACTAATTAACATCCTTCTATTACAGCTTAAAGTACTTTTAGCATTTCTTGTAAAGAAGTGGGTCTTTAGCAAATCTTGTAAAGTGGGTCTAGTGGTGATGAACTCTCTCAGCTTTTGTTTGGGAATCTTTATCTCTCATTCTAAAAGATATATTGCTGAAGGAAGTATTCTTGGATGGGATTTCTTTTTTCCAGCACTTTGAATATATTGTCCAAATTTCTCTTGGCCTGTAAGTTTTCTGCTGAGAAATCTCATAGCCTCTGGGAGTTTTCTGGTAAGTGACAAGCTTCTTTTGCTGCTTTCAGGGTCCTCTCTTTGTCTTTGATTTTAGACAGTTTTATTATAATGTATCTTTTTTTTTAAAAAAAGATTTTATTTATCTATTCATGAGAGACACACAGAGAGAGGCAGAGACACAGGGAGAGGGAGAAGCAGGCTCCACACAGAGAGCCTGTTGTAGGACTCCCTGGATCTTGGATCACACCCTGAGATGAAGACACACACTCAACCACTGAGCCGCTCAGGTGTCCCTATTATAATGTATCTTGGAGAAAATCATTTTTAGTTTAAATTTTGGGAGAACCTATGAGGTTCATGAACTTGAATGTCTAAATCTCTCTCTGGTTTTGGGAGGTTATCAACCATTATTGCTTTAAATAGCTTTCTGCTCCTTTCTCTGCAATTTTTTCCTTTTTTTAAAAAAATTTTACTTATTTGAGAGAGAGAGTGAGAGAGCACAGAGGGAGTGGGAGAAGCAGACTCCCCACTGAGCATGGAGCCTGACATGGGACTTGATCCAGGACCCTGAGATCATGACCTGAGCTGAAGGCAGATGCTTAATCAACTGAGCCACTCAGGTGCCCCTCCACCCTTCTTCTTCTGGAACTCCACTAATCCATAGGTTGTTCCTTTTATTGTGTCCCATTGGTCCTATAGGCTTTTCTCATTACTTTTCATTATTTTTCCTTTTTGCCACTCTGACTGGGTATTTTCAAATGATCTGTCCTTGAATTCACTGATTCTTTTCTTTTGCTTCATCTAGTTAGTGATGGAAACTCTATATTGAATTCCTCAGTTTAGTCATTATATTCTTCAGCTCTAAAATTTCTGTTTGGTTCTTTTCTGTTTTCTATCTAATTGTTAAACTTTTGAGGGCACCTGGGTGGCTCAGTCAGTTAAGTGTTTGGCTTCAGCTCAGGTCATGTTCCCAGGGTCCTGGGATTGAGCCCCATGTTAGGCTCCCCGCTAAGTGGGAAATCTAGTTCTCCCTTTGTCCCTGCCCCCACCAACTCACAGGTTCTCTCTCTGGGTCTCTCTCTCTCTCTCTCTCTCTCCTCCCCTAAAATAAATAAATACAATCTTTTAAAAAGATAATTGTTAAACTTTTCATTTTGAACTTGTATTGTTTTCCCTGATATCATTAAATTATTTATTTCTGTTCTCCTGGAGCTCTCTGAGCATCTTTTCATCAATTATTTTGAATTCCTTGTCAGGCAATTCATATATCTCCATTTCCTTGGGATCAGTTACTAGAAGTTTACTGTGTTCTTTGGTGGTGTCATATTTACCTAACTATTCATGATTCCTTAAACTTGTGTAGGTATCTGCACATTTGAGGAAGCAGTAACCTCTTTCAGATTTTATGGACTGCCTTTAGTATGGAAAGACCTTTGGGCACATATTGTTGTGTGCTTCCTGGGATCTAGGGCACCAAATATGTGGCTTATCCTCAGACCTGGGGATAGAGCATGATGTCTTGGTGGTTTAAGCTCCTGGGGTCCATGACATTGACAACCGTATGGTCCTTAGTGAACACTATGGGGGTGCTTCAGTGGTTACAAGAGCTTTGGGTGTCCTCAGCAGCACTTCTAGGTACCAAGCAAGGCAGCAGTTGTGGTTAGTGCTGGTGGTGTGCATATGCATGGTACGGGGGCTGGCTGTAGGTGCTTGTATAATGGGAGGGGCTGAATGCAGATGCATATATCGTGGTGGGGGCCAGGGCCAACTGTGGCCATATTAGCAGTTGTGGGGGCCCTGGCTGCTGGTTTGCACCCCTGTGACTGCAGGGTCTCCCCATGGTGTGCACATGGCAGTAAAGGTCAGTAACAGGAATTGGGGCAGGGGCATGCAGGTGCACACCTGGAAGGGCTAGCTGCAGGTGAACCAGCAGTTCAGGCCGGTGATAGAGTCCTGGGCTGGATCTGGACACAGTCAGCTTGGAGGCCCTGGCTGTCAGCATGTACTCCTTGGCTTCAGGGTCTCCCCATGGGCATGTCATGGCAGTGGAAGCAGAGATGAGTGTGGGTCTTGCAAGTGCACAGCCGGAGGGCTAGCCCTGAATACACATAGGGCGGGAGTCAGGTGCTGGGGTCTTGGCCAGTGTCTTACCCTGACACCATAGCAGAGGCTAGGGCTGGCCACCAGTAAAAGTCCAAGTTCTGGTGGAGGTACAGGGAGGGAAGGGTTGAGGAGGAAATAGAGAGGGAGTCAGTATTTGTAAACGGGAAAATCTGTTCATGTGAACACTGGTGGTGGGATCTGTAAGGGGCCGACGGCATTTGTGCTGACCCTTGGTTTCTTCAGCATTGAAAGCTGCTGGTGTCCCTGGGAACTGCCGTTGCTCCCACTGCATGGCTGCTACTCCTGACTCCCACCCTTCTTCCTTGTTCCTAGCCATCTCCAGGTGTCTCTGTTTTGTTGGCCTCTGGATGAGACTGAAGTGGGTTCTTCGTGATACACAATGAGAGGCTGGAGAAATTGATGGCTCACCCTGTTCTCCTTTTCCTGGCAAGGGGCCTCTTGAGCTGGGAAGTTCCTTTCGGTGCTGTGTAACGTCAGCCTGGAGGCTGAGGTGATGCAGGGAAAATGAAGTCACTGTTCCTTCCTTTTTAGCCTTGTTATTCTCTGAAAATTTTTGCTCAACTGTGCTGCCGAACTTTCTAAAGCGAATTCCTAAGCTCTTCTAGAGCTACACTTGTTTATGGATGGCCATGCAATGGTTGATTATTTTGGGGGGACACAGGGGCTGGGGTCTCCTACTCAGCAAGATGGTGACAGCACCTGGCTTCCTTACTTTATTCCAGCCCTCTGTCTAGGACTTACCACCCTCACCCCTGTGACTAAAATGTGCATCTTGACTCTCTCTTCTCTTAGAATGAGTTCTTTCTCAATTATCATTTCCTCTTTTTTTTTTTTTCCTGCTGCAAATGGACTCTGGGTTTGGTTGCTCCACTGTCCATTGAGACATATGAATACATTCTAAATCCTCCAGCAAACAAAGCTTAGGGTCAAGCAGATGCACCTATAACAGATTAATTCAAGTCTATCACCAAAATACATACATGCATATGCACAGAACATTATCCAGAGCCCAGCAAAGCACCTTGTGCAGGTCAAGAAGCAGAGAGTGTAAAAGGAAGGAAAATGAAGGATAAAAAACGGAATACAGAATAAATTTGAGTACAGAGTTCAAGAAAATGAGCACATAATAAATCCTTAATTTAAGGTGGGAGGAAGGGATAGGAGCAAGTAAGGACTAACAGTTTTCTAAAGGTTCTGACACATCCTTAGAGAGTCTGTGTCATGTAATACAGGGCAGATAAAGAGAAATGAGGTTCTAATTGCCAATAGATACAATGTAACTGGAATATGTAACATAATATTTAAAGCAACATTCCCAAATACATTCACAAATTTACTTTACATTTCCAGGGATAGAAATGTCATTTCTTCAGAAATTTTGGAAGGCTTGTGCCAAATTCACATGAACCATTTGTGAAATTCATGTGAGAAAGGAACAGTATAGAAATTGCTTATCCAGAATGTAAGAGGGCTGCAGCATCAGCTGGCAAGTCAGTCTGTGACGGGCTTTTCACATCCCGAGGCTGAGCCCCACGCTGCGAGGCTGAGGCCCCTGCTGGGAGATGCTGGGAAATGCTGTCTGCACATTTGCTGGGGTTCTCGTATTGCCCGGCTCTTTGTGTTTTGTGGTGCAAGACGTAAGCAGCAGAATATGGGAAATGAGGACAGGATCTTAGAGGTATCTCTGTAGCTTTGGCTGCACAGATTCAAACTGCTCCGGGTTCAGACCTTCTGTCCTTTACATAGTGTTTAATCAGTAGCACAGCATATCTCTACTTTGCCAACCAGTAACTGGGAGGCCAATCTTTGTGTTCAGAAATAAAGGACAGATTGGACTCGCTGTTCCCAGGAGTCTTATGCACATGAGACTGTCTGGTGGCTGGAAAGGACTAGATCCAGAGAGACTCATCCTTCCTGGACTGAATATTTACGTGTTTCATTACATATTTACAAGTTTAATTACATGCCCTTAAGTAGAGATCCCGCTATGGAGACAAGACAGTCTACGGAGAGAGTGATGTGTGTGTAGCTGCTGACCTGAGCTCTCTCTGAGGAGACAGGGGTTTAGAAATCTCCCTCTATGGCCTTTCCCTGTCTCAATTCTTTGATTCAGATGAAGTGAGATATGAGTGACCAAGGTAGAGAGAAATGTAACCTGATAACAATAAAGTCATGCTCTACGTGGAATTCCAAAAAAAAAAAAAAGTATTATATTGATTATGTCTCAGTTGCAAGTAATGAAAATTCAACTTGAATTACCTTAAGGAAAATGAATGTATTGACTCCAGCGCGCTCGGTCAGGCAAGGCGGGGTGGTGGTGTGCGGATTGCGGTCAGGCATCTGATGCTCGATTACCAAGTGGTCTTTTTCTTGGTGTTGGCTTGGTTCGTAGGTTCTTCCCAAACAACTGAAGGCCTATACTCTACATAGTAATGACAGCAGAGTGTCTCTCATTCCTAATAGATCGAGAAAGAATTCTCAAGTGGTTTCATTGGTCCAGGTCAGGTCATATATCTATTCCTGAACCCAACAATCACTCTGATGCATAGAATCTGGGTCATGTGGGCACTCTTTCCCCTCGATTAGTTTAGGCTCCACCTCACCAATGTCAATAATCTGAGTGGGAGAGAGGCATGTCTCTGTGAATTATTTGAAAGAAAAAAAAAAACAGAAAAACAAGTGGAAAGACATTTTGTTGTTGTTGTTGTTCCTGGATAGAATGGTTTAATCTCATAGAAAATGTCAATTGTCATAAGTTAACATATAAATTTAAGTCGAGACCAACAAAATACTAATGAACATTTCCCCTAGAGCTAGATAAATCAAATCTAAAGATAATTTGAAAAATACACAAGCAAGAACAATGAGGCAAACCCCAAAATGAAAAGCAATGAAGGAGCCATACTTCACTTCTCCCACTAAAGCTACTCAATATTGCCTATTATAAACAACACCACAAAGAGCATTCTCTACATTAATTCTTGCTCACGTATGTAAGTTTTTTAAAGATGTCTCCTTAGACGGGGAATTATTAGGATGTACACATCTACTAAACAGTTCTTTAATATGTTTTTAACCTAAAGGTTTAAGAATGTAACTGTAGTGTGACATAGATATTTCTGTGCAAATCTTTTCCAAGTAGGATTTATGGTTACCAAAAATACCGAGAATAATAGAACCCACCCTGCAGAATGAGAGTTAACTGAGGGTTGAGTTTCCTCTGTCAGTTCTCACGCCCCTCCGGAGCTTCCGGAATAATCTGCCCCGTGCAGGGAGGGCAAGGAGAGAGCAAAGAAAGTGACGGGCCACTCCAGGTTGGCAGGTGGCCATTGTAATACTCTTCCAAAGGGGACTTACATACGAGGCCTGTACTGGATGGCAGCAAGACAAATGGATCTCTGGGCCTGCCCCCCGAATCTTAAAAATTTAAAAAGTGGCCTCCATTGGGTTCGGTCATATATACTGTGCAGACATTTTCAACATCACATCGTTATCTCAAGGCTGTGTGTTTGGAGCAGATTCCGGGAGCGGGAAAGGCAAGTGGAACCCACATTACAGGAATGGGGGAGACATCTGAGTGCTGGGGTCCAGCTCACAGGGAGCCCTTGGTCATGTCTTTTTGATGACCTTCCCCAACAACTCAACATTTGAGATGACAATTATATTAGAGAAAATCTAAAATGGACATAGTGATGGTGTTAACTAAACCTCCAATATCTCTTCAAGTAGAAGTCTTATAACCCTTGACCAGCCTTTGTTTTCTTTTTGAATTGATTTTCTCCTGTATCAATGCCTTCAATGCTTAAAAGAGTTCTCAGACTCTTTGAGCTTTTTTAAATCCACACTTGACTGAGTTTTCTGTTTCAAGCATCTAGCACAGTGCTTGGCAAATAGAGGGAGGACCTTCTGTTCAACCAAAATCTTCGTCAATTATAGTTTATAGCTCTAACTATCCCTGACCTTATTTGCATAGCTCCATGCAAAGTTCCATACTGGAACTTCCAATGCATGTTTGGAAATAGTATTGCCAGATGGTTCCAACAAAAATACTAAGATCACTTGAGAAAAAAAATTGACCGCAAACCAAAATTACACATGCCGTGAGGAACAGTTTGTTGCTGACAATCTACATTACATCTTATGCTTTACATTAGATAGTTTTTAATCAAATATTTATTTTTCAAGAATATCCTTTTTTTTCAAACAAGTGGATAATATACCCCAAGAAAGCAAACTCAATTTTTTTTTTTGAGCTGGTCTTTAAAATCTTTTGTATTAATTGATTCATGGATTAACCATGACCAGCACTGATTTTGTAGAGGAACTTCTCTGAAGTTCATTCAAGAACATTTTTCTGAGAATTATGCAAACCAGAGTAGCATTTTACAGCTGAATTTATATTTACCAGTGAATTTTAATGTTCTCATATTTTTGTGTCAATTAGTTATCCGTTACTGTGTAACAAATTACTCCCAGCCTTAATAGCTCTAAGTAACATCTATTGTATCTCACAGCCTTTATTATTTTTGTCGGTCAGGAATTCAGGAATGTCTTGGCTAGGTAGTTCTGACTGAGGGTTTTTCGGAGATTGAGTCAGTTGTTGACCGGGGCAGTAGCCATGTGAAGGCCTCTCTGGGCATTGACCATCCACTTCCAAAGTGGCTCACTCACATGGTCGGCAAGTTGGTGGAGACTGTTGGCTTCTGCCATGTGAGCATCTCTGAGAAACTGAATAATGGTCTGTCAGGAACATGATCCCATGTAGCAAGCATATCAGAGGGCTCTGCAGAATTTTCTGAAATCACCTCTTGTCCTAGGATGCTGATAATCTACTTACTTGTATTGTTGGGGATGGCGTGAGAAAAATTTAGAGGTAATACTGCATTTAACAGGACGATTTATATGTATGGCATGATTTTCTGAAATCAAAGCCAATAGAATTCGGTTTGCTAATTTTGGGGTGTTGTCTCAAAGTGATCTTCACGACAATCTGATGAAGTGGATATTATTGTTTTGTTTTGCACTTCTATGTATTTATTTATTTATTTATTAGAGGTGGGTATTATTATTACCTCCAATTTACATATCGGAAAACTGAGAAAGAACCTACTCAAGTAATTGCTTGAGCTGAAATTTGAATTTAGGCAGATGACTCTGAAACCAGTTCTCCGAAAACCAAACTATGTGGTCTCTTCATTGGGTCTTATTTATTTATTTACAAAATAAAAAGAAAAATCCTCCATTTTATTATGAGAATTTTGAGTGTGTGATAAAGTGAACAGAATAATTCTATGAACCAACATGTACTCAACACCCAACTCCACCAGCTTTCCACTAATGGTCTTTCCTATCTCTTTCCTCCATATTTATTTTGAAGGAAATCTCCAACATCATATAGTTTCATTCATAAATATTTCAATGTAACTCTCTAAAGGTAAAGAACTTTTTAAAACAAACATTATCAAGCCAAAAAAGGTTGACACTGATTTCTTGATATCATCAAATATTCAGTCAATATTCAAATTTCCAATTGTTTCATAAACATCATTCCAAAAAAAAATTTTTTCATTTGAATCATGACTCAAGTAATGTCCACACATTGTGATTGGTTGATATGTCTCTCGATTTTATTTTATATGTTCATCTCATTTTTTATTTTCATCATTGATGAACATGTATCCCTAAGACTTGAACAAAGCTGCAATGCATCTCCTTGTATTTACTTTTCTTGGAATTGATGTCTCATGTCTTCATCTATTTTTTATTGAGTGTTTGTTTTTGTCCAAACTGATTTTTAGGAGTTCTTTAAATGTTAAAAAAAATTATCTCATTTCCTGATACAAATGTTACAAATATTTTTTCCCAGTTTTTTTTTTTAAAGATTTTATTTATTTATTTGAGACGGAGAGAGAGAGAGAGAGTGAGCACAAGGGGGGAGGGACAGAGGGAGAGGGAGAAGCAGACTCCCGGTGCATGGAGCCTGCTTCTCCCTCTGCCTACGTCTCTGCCTCTCTGTCTGTGTCTCTCATGAATAAATAAATTTTTAAAATCTTAAAAAAAAATAAAGAAAAGAGCTCCAAAAAGCTAAGAGAGAAAAACAAAAGAATAGGCTCATGTCAGAATAACAGAGAAGCCAACCTGAAAGAGCTGGAATAATTTAAACAGTGAAGGAAAGGAAGGAAGGGAGGAAGGAAAGAAGGAAAGAAAGAAAGAAGGAAAGAAAAAAAAGGAAAAGACAAGACAGGCAGAGAGACAAATCTTCCTTACAAAAGAATTCCATTTTGTATGTATAGATACTCTCCTCTTCAGACGGTGGAAACTTCCCTGCCTTGATGGTGGGCTAGACTAAATGTCTGAGTTCCAAATAATAGACTATAGGAAGGGGAAATTAGAACTTGCAATGGAGAAAGCTGGCAAATGCTGGGAAATTGTCCCAAGATATACTGGGAAACTGTCATAGACGAGGGGAGACTGGAGAGATACAGCAAGTACATGAAATGTGGTAACCTGAATTGGATTGCTGGAACAGAAAGAGAATATTAACAGAAAAACTGGTGAAATTCAAATAAATCTAAGGATTAGTTAATAATAATGTACCAAGGATTTTTTTTTGTTTTTGTTTTGCTTTTGTTTTCTGTGGGGTTTTTGTCTTCTTGTTTTTGTTTGTTTCTTCAGCTTCGACAAATATACTATAGAAATGTAAGATGTTAATAGCAAGTTAGTGGTATACTGAGCTCTCTGTATTGTCTTTTCCACTTTACTAAAAATCTGAAATTATTCCAAAATACTATTTCATTAAAAAAAAAACAAAAACAAAAAACAAAAACAAGGAGAATGTAAAGTAACTCCCTTTATTTAGAAAAGGCCTTTCCAAGATTGCCTATATTGGCTGGAACTCTGGTTATCAAAGATACTCATTTTGGCTGTGAATATAATCTTGGGCCGCGCACCAATACGGAATAGGTAAGCAGAGCCAATGTCCGTTGCCTTGGTTACAGGAGACTTACTGCTCACAAAGAGAAAAAGTCAAGTAGATTCAAGCTTGACCTTGCTACACATGAACTAAGAAAGGAAAATACCAGTCCTTCCCAGGGAAAAATACAGCATAGACCTACCTAGCCTGAAAGGATGAGATGGGAAAATGAGATTTGGCAGCCTAGCTAAGGCGACTTACCACTTTCCACTTGGTCCCACTTAATTAGGTGTTTTCTTTGATGGGACTCATTTTTTAAAAGCTAGGATTTGAGTAATTTAAACATGTTTTAAATGATTTATTTTGCGTTTTGAACATATGCTGCCAATAGTGTTTCTGGTAGGTTACACTTACTAATAAATCATTTCTTTTACATATAAAATGTTTCCATGTATTAAAACAACTAAAAACAAAAATACTGAACATAGCATGAGAAAACCTAGGAACCTGTGAAGTGTATTACTAACAGGGCACAAAATACATTAGTAAATTCAATTTCTAGCTTCACATTGACCATCTACATGATTGTGAATTTATTTCTGATTCTCCAAAGTCTTTGTTCCCAGATTACTTTCGTTTTCATTGTAAATGATGACTTTGGGGCATGTCATGTTCCCAGTGTATTTGCTCAGTTTTATCATTAAATACAACATTTTTTACCTTGCTTATATATATAATGTACATACCATGTTCTAATCTAAAATCCCTAAGGGCATGTATAACTTGGGAAATAACATCTCTTGAGATAGGGATATTTCATTCTTTTAGAATTACATAAACATACTTTTATGTAATTCCATTAAAAAATATACAGTGTCTGTTGATGGTAAGGTGAAGGGCAATGATGTCACTACCGGCTTTAGAATTGGTCTCATTTGGCTTAGATTATTTTTGACATTTCTAGTTTGAGGCTTTTTTCTTTATCTAACAAAAAGTGTTTTTCCCCTTTTCTATCTCATCACCTATGAAGCTGGTGGACAAACAAAACCTTCTAAGGAGCATTTAGCTTGCATCTTTCATGCCTCAGGCACAAAGATCATAGTTAATTTTGATGCTTTTCCCATTTCAATCTGTGTGAATACTCACCTGATTCAGGAATCCAAGGCGTCCGAGGGAGGAGCAGTACGTTACCTGCCCCAGCTATCAATTCACTAGAATAGGCCAAAATGTGACCTTAGTGACTTTGTATCTGAGTTCCAATACGGAATTTTATTTTTAAAATGGTATGCATCACTCAAGATACAAATTTCTAATTTCTAATGACATATATATATATCAGCTGGAACACAGTCATGATTCAATGGCCAAAGGACATTTTTGAACCTGTGACTTTCATTTAACAGGTTTCTGGATGTTAGGATTCTGGGGCTTTTCAGCTCTCTTTTCCTCTAAGCATAGCCCTTCACATGCATATTATTCAGATGCTGGGGAAAAAAAGATGGGCAGCATCATGGTCCTTTCATCCTTTTTAAAGGACAATTGCAAACTTTACTTTTAGGGAGTGGGAATGCTGATGCTTCTCCAGCTTTCAGAGGCTGCTTTCTCAATTATGAGGATCTCTGCTCTTTGAAGGCTCCAATCTGTCATGTCGTAGCATGGGATTGGCACCACCAAGACTCCCATTCTGGTCACTTGTGTCAAACTAGTAATACTTTTCCTCTTGGTTTACATTTAGCCAAAGTAGGAGAATATGCAATCATTTGAATGTGCCAAGAACATTATTAGGCAGTACTGCTCCGGGCAGCTTAAGCTGTCCAAATTGTATTGATCCATCTGTTCTGTATTTGGATGTACTTATTTATCTTAAAAAGTAAATGTTTATTAACAACGTTGAGAAAACAGAATAAGACTCCTCAGCTTCCATTTTAAAAAATTTCTCTTCTGGGGATCCCTGGGTGGCGCAGCGGTTTGGCGCCTGCCTTTGGCCCAGGGCGCAATCCTGGAGACCCGGGATCGAGTCCCACATCGGGCTCCCGGTGCATGGAGCCTGCTTCTCCCTCTGCCTATGTCTCTGCCTCTCTCTCTCTCACTGTGTGCCTATCATAAATAAATAAATAAATAAATAAATAAATAAATAAATAAATAAATAAATAAATTTAAAAAAAATAAAAAACTTCTCTTCAGTCACTTGGAATAGTATATTTAGGGTATTTCAATTAAAAAGATATTTTGAATAGTCCAGGTTGGACAGTACATATTAAGCCTGCCCTCAGAATTTAAAATAATTACCGGATAATATGGAGTTAAAATGTGAAATGCAACTGAACTGATATTACAACTATTCCTAAACTTCAGGATTTTGACATTTCTGTTTGGTTATGCTATTTTTCTGACAGATTTCTTTATCTCCATCAATGTAAAAGAGCCACCGTGGCATGCATGTGTATTTTAAATTAATGTAGATTTGAATTAAAGTTGTGTGAAACCTATTGTTCAAAGAAACTTTAGGGATTGCAGAAACAAGGTGGCAATTAGCAACCAATTTTGAACACTCATTGAGCTTTATCTTCCAAAGCCAAATCTCTCATTTTAAGTGAATCATTTTGATAGGGGAAGAATCAGTGTTCTACAAATTCATGATGAAAGACTACTATTGCTCATGCATAATTACTCTGACTGACATAAATACTTTCAAGTAAGTAACAAAACTCTCTCTCAACACTCTCAGCCCATCCCGTATTCGAAATTCAATTTGTAGATAAGGAGAATTAAAAAGGAGATGAGAAATGGCATGCATTCTAATCTGCCATCAAGGTTATTCAGTAGTCAAATCCCTTTGTTTTTATTTTGTTTCATAATATACTCTATCTTTTCTAAAACCTTGATTATTTTAACAGTACAGCTTTATTTTCTAAAATGAAAGTATTTATCAGTGGGGCGGATTTCTCTTGAAAAAAAAAAGGACTTGGAAGAAAAAATTAGAAAGGAAAATTGAATCATAAAAAATGAAGTAACTTGACTGGCCAACGGAAATGGTGCTGTGTCTAAGCTTTCATCATGTCTTTTTCTGCGATCGAATTAACCTATTTCTTTTGCTGTGTGTCTTATTGGAGAAGATTACTAATAGTCAAAAAAAGTCTTCACAGTCCTTAAATAATGAACTTTTCGCTATAAAGCCTGTTTTCTGCCACAGAAGCATGATTTGAGGGTCAGAGATCATGGTTATCCATAGACCAACTACAGGAAGTTAGAAATTCGCCTGCTTTAGCCCAATATGTTTTTTCTGTTTAGCTTTAGGTTTCTCTATAAGCTCAGTTTCAGAGTCACAGTGTGACCTTGGGCAAATTGCTTAACCTTTCTGGACATCGTTTGCCTCCAAGAGTCCTCACCGAGGTGCTTTCCATTTCTAAAATGCAGTTGATGAATTCTTTGCATACAGAAGATATGTACGTCAAACTAAATATGGGATTAATTCATGAATCAAGTATCTTCTTGTTCATAGGAGAAATACATTATTCAAGCAAAATACTCTATTACTAAAATAGGCTGTGGTCCGAAAGGATCTTTTTCAGAGTTTGGAAATGGAGGGTTTTTTTTTTTTCCCTCAAAACAGATCAGACACATTTATTTTTTTTTATTTATGATAGGCACACAGTGAGAGAGAGAGAGGCAGAGACACAGGCAGAGGGAGAAGCAGGCTCCATGCACCGGGAGCCCAACGTGGGATTTGATCCCGGGTCTCCAGGATCGCGCCCTGGGCCAAAGGCAGGCGCTAAACCGCTGCGCCACCCAGGGATGCCCAGACACATTTCTAGTGTAATGGAATAGGGTGTTTCTCCAAAGGTGGCTGAGAAGGAGGTTCTCTTACTTCAGTTTTATTTAAAAAAATATATACCAAAAAATTGGAAATAAGGCAAGGGGGTGGCTGTGTATCCTTGCAGTGTCAGGTCCACCCAAGGATCACTTCATTCTTTGGGGGAATATCCTTTTGTTTGGTGTATCATTTACCAGTAATTAGGGACTACATCCTGTGAAGTTACATGTCAATGCATAGATTTTTGCAAATGAGATGCAAATGATTTTTGTCTACTGGAAAATATAACCCCTGAGGTTACAGTTTTATTGCTTTATAGAATATCCACCAGCTTTGTAACTAATTTAGTAATTTTATCCCCATACTTATCTTCAGTTGCTATAACTGCTCAAGTTCTCTAAGTATTCTGTGAGCCAGCTTTATCCTTCTGCTGATTTCCTCATTAATGAGTTATACAACTTTTGACACACTTTATATTTGTAAGAGTCGTGGTTATAACATTAAGACATTTTTATGTCAACAGTTTGTTGTTGCATTTGCTACCTTCCTACTGCCACCACCTCAAAGAATTAAAGGGTTGTCCAGGGCGGAAAAACTTCTAGCTCTGAATACTAAGCTCCTAGCCATTGGGATTTCATCCTTTTTCCTTTTCCATCTGTATCCTACTCCCTAATTTCTAGTGTCTGTTGTAATGATTGAGTCCAATTACAGGACAGTGACTTGAGCCTTAAACATTTGCGCTTTGGACTATTTTCAAGCAACTTAACTTGCAGTGATTTTCAGTTTTGCTGAGGAATGAATTTTGGTTGCAGGCTTTGCAACACTGATGTGCTGGAATGACTCAGAGGAAGGCAGGGTCCAGCATAGCCTCTGATTTTTAATGTGGCAGTGTTGTTCTATACTCATTAGCATGCACACAAACTCTCCTAAAGTGATAAAAAACTTAGTTTATTTGTGTAAAATGGGCTATAAAAGAAAATCATTTGCCAATGTTGCTAATGGTAATAAAAAGAAAGTAAGGAGATCTAAGAACACAATGATACTAAGCCACAAAACAGAAGTTTTGGAGGTGCAAAATATACTGAAAATTCAGTGAACTCAGCAAAGAAGAGTGAAAAGTGTTTGTCTTAATAATCAACTATTTAATTAAAATAATATATGTTTTTATTTGTTGTTAAAATTTAATGAATAGTATTGATGCTCCAAGGGTTTTAGAAAAGGTTATTTCTCTCAACTTATATTCATAGGGCCTGAGTTTTAATTTTAGCTCTCCTACTAATTAGCTATAGACTCTATACCTATAATCTCTGGGTTGTAAATTCCAGGAAGACATTATTTATTGATTTATTGAATATGTGTTACGTGAAGTTCTAAGTTTGGGATAGACCAGTAAGTATTGCAAAGATCTCTGCCCTCAAAGAACTTTCATGTTTGCATGACAGGAGGGGGAGGTAGGGAGAAGGGGAAAATAGAGAGTAGGCAATCAAAAGATAAATAAATTATTAAAGACCTTAGAACATGGTAAGTGCCATAGAAAATGGAAAGAAATGGAACAGGGTAGGGCGGCCTGGGTGGCTCAGCGGCTTAGTGCTGCCTTCGGCCCAAGGTGTGATCCTGGGGACACAGGATCAAGTCCTACGTCGGGCTCCCTGCATGGAGCCTGCTTCTCCCTCTGCCTGTGTCTCTGCTGCTCTCTCTCTCTCTTTCTCTCTAATAAATAAATAAAATTAAAAAAAAAGAAATCTTGAGAAATGGAACAGGGTGAGGACTGTCAATAGGTGTATGTGTGTATGCACGTCTGCAGTTGTGTTGTTGTGATAATAAATAAGGTGGTGAAGGTAACCCTCTTTGATACAGCGTTTGAGCAAAGACCTGAGCAAGGTGAGGGAGTTAACCGAGCTGGAAGTAACATCTACAGAGAAGGAACAGCTAAAGTATAGGTGGTAGGGCGGGAGCTTGTCTGTCCCATGTTCTAGGAAGAGGGTGGGGGCCCGTGTGGCTGCAGTGGCGTGATCAAGGGGGAGAGTAGTTAGGGATGAGGTCAGAGAGGTAAGTGATAGGATTTGTCAGTCATCAGGTCTAGGAAGCCATTGTCTTTTACTCTGTGCCAATGGGGAGACAATCAGGGATTTTAGCAGAAGAGTGACATAAGAATGTTTAAAAATATCACTCTGGCTGCCATGCTGAGAGTAACTTGTAAAAGGACAAGGGGGCAGTGGGAGAACTGTTAAGAGGTTATTGCAGTAGCCAGTTGAGAGATGATGGCGTGGCCCAGGTAGAAACGGTGATGAAAAACATTCAGATTCTAAATATAATTTAAAAGTACAGCCAACAAGATTTGTGGTTGGAATGGTTATGTAAAAGAAACTCAAAGAGAATTTTAATGTTTTTCATCTGTTTAATGCAAAGGTAGGGGTTGCACTTAACTAAGAGAGAGGGCAGAGATATTAAGAGCAGGAATTCAGATCTGGGCATGTCATGTTAAGATATTTATTTATTTATTTATATTTATTTATGATTTTATTTATTTATTTGAGAGAGAGAGGGAGAGCACGAGAAGGGGGGGGGCACAGGGAAAGGGAGCGAAGCACATTCTCTGCTGAGCAGGGAGCCTGACGTGGGGGCTCCATTCCAGGACCCAGAGATCATGACTTGAGCTGCAGGCAGACGCTTAAACCGACTGAGCCACCCACGTGCCCCCATAAGATATTTATTTTACATGGAAGGACATACAAGTCTGGAGTTGGTATTGGAAATGTATCTTTGGAGGTCAATAGCATATTGGGGGTATATTAAGCATGATACTGCTGTGATCACCACGAGAATCAGTGTATTAGAGAACAGGACCAATAAAGACCGAGCCCTGGGACACTGTGACATTAAAGGGTCAGAGAGAAAGGCCAACAAAGGAGGTGAAGAAGAAGGAGCCAATGATAGGGAGGAAAACAGGAGAATGTGGTGTCCTGGAAGTCAGGTGCAGCCGTGCATCAAGAAGGAGGGAGAGGTCAACCGCTGAACGCCATGGCTAGGGCAAGCAACCCGAGGCCTGGCTGCCAGATTTGGGATCGCGGCGGATATTGTTCACATTGTTAAGTGTGGTTAGGGTGGAGCAGTTAGGCACAAGTCTGACTAAAATGGCTTTGATGGAGAATGGTAGGAAAGGAGATACAGACAGCAGCTATAGATAACTTTCTGGGGGAGTTTCATTCAAGAGGGAGGAGGAAAATGAGACGATAGCCAGGAAAACAAGGAGAATCCAGAGAAGTTACTATTTTACTTTTTTTAATGTTTTCTTTAAAAGATGGGAATAACATCAGCGTGTTATTTGTGCTCAGATGGAAATGATCTGGCGTTGGGTAGGATCATGGACGGCAACAGGTGTGGAGGCAAAGTATGTAGATACAGGGCTGGCAGATGGGCAAGCGTGGTGGTAAAGTCTGTGGAAATTCTCTTCTGATTGTTTCAATTTTCTCAGTGACATAGGATAGTGAAGACAGGAGGAAATTTGGAATGTTTGAAAAAAGTGTGAAAAGGTTGTTCAAGAGAATGGTCCTTGGGAAAAGGAAACAGGATGGTCCTGGGGAATTAAGTGATGACAGCGTTAAGGGCATATTTGAGATTCTGTTCGTGAGTTTAAAATGAGACCATTCAGCATGACTACATTTTTCTCCCATCACACTCAGTTGTATGGTGAAGGGTGGACACAGGACAGAAAGCTTTTAACCAAGACTCCAGTCTTTCAAATAAGTATGATAATACTGAAGAGAGGCAAACGAGTCAAGGGTGCATATAAAGAAACAACGGTGAAGATTGGTCATTGAATTTAAGCTTGATATGTGGGTAGCCGGTAAGGGTGAGGGACGGCAGAAAGGTGGTAGACAAATAGAATGAGGGTCCTGGTGAGTTTTAAGTTTCTTTTTTTTTTTTAATTTTTATTTATGTTAGTCACACACACAGAGAGAGAGAAAGGCAGAGACACTGGCAGAGGGAGAAGCAGGCTCCATGCACTGGGAGCCCGACGTGGGATTCGATCCCGGGTCTCTCCTGGGCCAAAGGCAGGCGCCAAACTGCTGCACCACCCAGGGATCCCCCTGGTGAGTTTTAAAGATGATTGGGTTGTAGGGTAGTAGACGAAGTGAGCTGGACAGACTGGAAGCGGTGGTCAGAGGGCAGATACAAGAGCCTAATGTCACAAAGCGTTGCATTTATTGCCAATGACGCAGTCTAGGGCTATGACCAGGGGACTTAAGTCTGTGTTAGAGAGGCTGACATGGAGAAGTTTGAGGGGTGGAGAGGTGAGGGTGTGGGCCTGGTGATCTACTTCTGTGTCCCCAGCTTCAGGAGTAGAGACAGGAGTAGTACCAGAGGGTCTGCTTAAAAGCTAGGAACTAGAATCTAGAGAAATGTGGAGAATGACAGAAGCGTCGATAGAGTGTGATAGAGGATGATGTGAGATCTAAGCTGGCGTTTTTAGGAAGGAGGGAAAGAGAAGCGTCTGAGAGTAATGAGGAGCCAGGATGATGCCTACCCGTGTCTAGGCCCAGAGGTCTGAGGGCTACAAGGGAAAAGCAGTCTTCAACTGGGAGGCTGATGGGATGTTCTCAGAGGAAAGTCAGGTTTATTTATTTATTTACTTATTTACTTACTTATTTATTTATTTATTTATTTTTATTTATTTTTTTTTTTTGAAAGTCAGGTTTTGATGAAACAGAGTAGGGAGCATTGGGAGAATTGTTCGTGAAAATGGGCTGTGGCAGCCAGCTGCCAAACACGCTACCCAGTGGTTCTCACCTTCTGGCAAAGACACCTTTTTTAAGTCATTGGCCTTATTAATTTAGGCTGAGTTGTGTGACCAGTAGAGTCCTGCAGAGGTGATGACATGTGATTTCTGAGGCAGGGACGTGAAAGGCGCAGCAGTTCCTGCCTTGCTCTCTTAGACCCTGGTTCTTGCTGAATCCAGCCACAGGCCATGAGGACACTCAAGTCCTTGTGGAGAAGAGGAGAGGCCTCCCCCCAAAACTAGCACCAGCCCTCCAGCATGTGAGTGAACCACATTGGAAGAGATCTTTCCTCCCTAAACCTTCAGAGAGGACGTTAGCCCCAGCTAACAACTGACTGCAGCCTCATGGGAGACCCTAAACTGAAACTATCTAGTCAAGCCATCATCTAGTTTCCAATCCGGCAGGACTATGCTGTATAATAAATGGGATTTTTTTTAAGCCACTAATTTTTAGAGTTATTTGCTATGCAGCAAATCTGTTGATAACTAATACAAAGGGGGTATGTAAATAATGGTCAGGAGGTTCAGAAGGCACCATGGATGGGTTTCAGGACGGGTGGCAGGAAGGGAGAAAGTGATAGAGTCGAGTATGTAGGGAGCTTGAAGAGGATGCATGTGTGGAGATGAGAAGGAATCTGGGGAGTTTCGTGGTGGCTGGCAGGCGGAGGAGGAATGCAAAAGCGAGATGGTTGTCAAGATGGTGGTGGTGAGAGCATGTGTACGGCGGTGAAGAGGAGGGGGCTTCTGGAGGCCTGCCTTCAGCTTTGATGATGGAGATAGAAGTGCCAGAGGGAGGCGATCTTCATCCCAGGGCCACCTCGGTCTTGGCCACTGGTCTTACGAACATTCCTTGTGTGCATCCCTCTTGATTGTGTATTTCTCATTTAAAACTTTGATTTTCATATTATTGTGTTTCTCATTTAAAACTTCGATTTTCATATTATTATTCTTACTTCACAGATGAGAGCATTGAGATCTAAGAAGGCTAAGCACCTGGTTTGAGATCAAACAGATCAAACTCTGCTAAGAAGGCAGAGTCAGAATTTGGATTTGGGCTCAGTGACTTAAAATCCTGCCTTTGTTCCACATTTCTGGAGACAGGAACATTTTGAAACCAATGTACCTTAATTTTCTTTCTTTCTTTCTTTCTTTCTTTCTTTCTTTCTTTCTTTCTTTCTTTCTTTCTTAAGAGTTTATTTATTTATTGAGAGACAGAGTGAGAGAGAGGCAGAAGGAGGGAGCCCTCCCATGCAGGGACCCCGATGTGGGACTCGATCCCGGGTCTCCAGGATCGCGCCCTGGGCTGAAGATGGCGCTAAACCACTGAGCCACCGGGGCTGCCCCTGTACCTTAATTTTCTAAAGGTGGGATGAGAGTTGGTCATCTCAAATATAGATTTGTGGAGTGTAATTATAGATCTTTTAAAAAATCTCACATGATATTGTGCATAATGACATAGAAAAGAATCGGCTATGAGAGCCAGTGGCCATGAGCCATCAGTAATAGAGCCATAGGGTAACACCAAGACCTGGCAGGTGCCAGCAAATAGGAGAAAAGAGATGAGGACCAGAGGATGGTAAATTCACTGTTTCATTGTCTTTCTCCCCAGTTAGAATGTAAATTCCAGGAGAAGAGTGCCCGTGCCTGGTACTCAATAAATAAATAAATATTAGCGGGTGTTGAACAAATGATGAAAGGGGCCCAGCCGGTGGAGAGTGCTCAGGAGCATGTGCCGTGTAAGAGAGGCGTCAGGGCAAGTCGAAGGCAGAGTCATTCAAGAGGCCCAAGAAACTTGCCTTCCTTCCTCCCTCTGCTCTCTGGACGCTTACTCCAGGCTTGGTCCTGGTCGGAGGCAAATCTCCATGCAATTTATGCTGCTTTTCTTCTCTAAGTTCTTTAGAAACATTGAGAAACCTACACGTTTTTACCTGGCGGCCTATTAGATCACCTGGAAATTCAAACACAAAATGAAAAAGAAAACAAAAATCAGTGTCTATGTTCCCCTCCTCTACATACTGTCACTGGCTTGGGGGGCACCCAGACAGCGATAGCTTCTCACAAGTCCCCAGGTGATTTGTCTGGGTAGCTCAGATTGAGAAGCCACAGACAACCTGAGAGTATTCTCTTCCTCAGGGAAGTCTGGCTGTGGAGACATCCCAGCTCTAGAGGGGGGAAGGTAGTTCTGACCTGTGCAGACAGCGGTGGGTGGGGAAGCCCCTCGAAATCGTGCTAACCTGGACCATCCACCGCACCCCAGGGGAGAGGAGGTGCTCAGGAAATGAGTGCTGGAGGAGTGAATGAATTCACAGCAGGCAGGTGCCTCCTGCTCTCCGTGTGGAAAGACCAATTTCCATACCTGGAAAAACTGAGCCATGGAGACCTCAGACGATGGCAAAGGCTGAGAAACAAAGGTTCTAGATCATTTGTGGGAGGGAGTACGGGTAAAGGGATGGTTGTGAGCCCCCGTGCAGAGGAAACGTGCAGATGAAACATAAATACGTCTTGCATACACATAGTATGCTTTTTCAAAGGGCAATTGGTAATACCATGGTGAATAAAAAATAAAGTTTCCTTCGCCAAAGCCTTTTTTTTTTTATTCTGTATTTTCTTAGTTAACAGATACCAAGATAACAATTATTGTCATGTGGGAGTTTTTTTTTTTTCTTTTAATGTTGAAAATAAATCTTTGTGTTTAAAAAAAAAAATAAAAAAGGGATCCCTGGGTGGCTCAGCGGTTTAGCTCCTGCCTTCGGCCCAGGGTGTGATCCTGGAGTCCCAGGATCGAGTCCTGCGTCGGGCTCCCTGCATGGAGCCTGCTTCTCCCTCTGCCTGTGTCTCTGCCTCTCTCTTTCTCTGTGTCTCTCATGAATAAATAAAATATTTAAAAAATAAAAATAAAAAATAAAAAATAAATAAAAAGAATGATGCCCAGAGTGAAGCTGCAGGACGGCACGGGTGAGTAGCGGGGGCTGTTCAGGGTATTCCCAATATATTCCATTTTATTCTGCACTGGAAGAAGCCAGAGCTCATACGAGCTCTGAGTATGTAAGTTTGGTGTAAAACAAAGCATCTTCACTGTGGTCTTCGTAGAGGCTGGCCCAACATTATTTTAATTTAAGTAGACATAACAGGAGGCAGCCCTGGGACCTGTCTGGGGCTTCAGGGGCAGGTGGTCTATCCTCGGTCCCTCCAGCAGAACCCGGCTCCTATTCCCGGTAGAGCCACTGCTCTCTCCCTCGTTAGGATAATTAGCAGCCAGAAGAGTCATCCATCCCTTTATCAGCTCCAAGGAAGAAAGGGCAAATGATAAAGTAGCACCCTTGCCTAAAATGAATGAATTTAATGGCCAAATGCTTATCTTTAGAGTGCCTCACTTCTTCAAGCTGACCTCTGAGGAGAGCGTACGGAGGCCCCTGGTACGTCCTCCATCAAATCATTGAGAGTGAAGTGACAGTGACCAACCACCGTGGCCGACATTTCCTACATGAAAAGCATTCAGGAGACATGAAGACCAGGCAGTCATGAAGCAGCTGTGAGGACACAGGGGCGGAAGCATCAGTAGTGACATTCAGCTGCCCGGGTAGGCCAGAAAGTGGGAAGTGGCATTTCGTGTGAGGCTTTAATCCTAATGTGGGCTCAAGATGGGAAGACGCCACCTTATAGAAAGGTGGGATGAATGTGTGGCTTGGAGTCCTAAGGCCTGTTTCTCCGACACTTGCTCAGACGGTGAAAACTTCTTCACCTTGGACGAGTCACATGATCACCCAGAGTCTCGATTTCCCCATCTGTAAATGGGCAGCAACAAGAATTTTCTGCCCTACTACTTTAGTTAGCTGTATGGTTCAAATGACATAATGAGCACTCTAAAAGCATGTGATAAAAATATAAAATGTCGCGTAGGTATTTGTTATTATCATCGCATCAATTACCAAAGATTGGATTTAGTCCAAAATGGAGCTGTCCAGATTGTGGCTCCACGACATTTAGTTCTGGGTTTTAGAGCATCTCATGTTCTCTTCGGCAGTAAATATGTGTTGTAGGGCGCCACAGTAGCCATGGGACTTTAGGTTAAAGGTAATTGTAAAGATGTCTCTATAGATGATCCATAAACGAACAGTGGAGAGGAGAATTGCCAAAACGTATCCGAGGAGAGTTAAATCTGCTTTTAAGGAGAAAAGTTTCGCTTTTTGGTAAGGTTGATGATAAAGAGTTTTGAAAAGTTATTGAGAAATGGAGATATTGGAGCCCTCGGAGAGCAAAACTGCTGGAACAGTACGTGAGCAAGGGCCGGCGGGGATGTAATGTGTGACCCAGCAGGAGCTGCCAGCTGCTGCATGTCGCCAGCTGTGTGCCCAGAAGTCCCCCGTGCTTTCTGCTAGAGCACAGCACAGATGATCAAAAATCCCAGGTAAGGCGGGGAAAAATGAATGTTCAGAGGCCTTCCTACCCTTAGCAACTCAGCATGCTCCCAGATGCTCACGCCAGGGCCTACTGGCACCGTATGTAATTCTGGAGTGCTCCCATCTCTTCCATCGGATTTGCCCGGTTCCGTACATGAGGCCTTTTTGGTTCCATGTTTATTAATGTTTACATTTTGGTCTCTGGTATTCAGATATCAAGCCCAGACCAGGCTGCCTTTGCCTCTTGGCTTCCTGAATTGCGATCATGAGCACGAAATTTCATAACCCAGTACTCAGTTCAGGCCTCCTGGACCCACAGCAGTTTCTATTAGTGGCCACGATCACATTCCCTGTGCACCTAGGGAGGGAGATCATATGGAGATGTTTATGACAAGTCAACAATAAATATGTAATTCGCAGCTCGCAGACAATTCAAACAAGAAGGAAGCGTAAGGGTATATCCCATCCATTTGACTTCGGAGCACGGTAGCCTCGGTGCACCTAAGCCTTCTTTAGCTCTGAGCCCCTTTCATTTCTCACCACCTCCTCTAGCCTAATACACTTTGCCTGGGACTGTGTACTTGGCTGAGCCCTATTTTTGACTTTTCTCGTTTCCAACACTAACTCTGATCTTTCCTGATGAACGATCCTGGAAAGTAAGTAGATAAAACTTGGAGGAAGCACAGTTTTGTCTTTGTTGTTCAAGGGTAAACAGGGCACATGAAAAGAACAAAATAATATAAGCATGATTTTTTTTCCACCTGCACTGAGTAGAATGAAAATAAACAGGCCTAACCCATCCAGTTTTTTTCCCCCAGTAAAAAAAAAACATATGGCCTGACCATATTTCTGCATTTTCCCTAGGATTAGTACAGCATTCTAAATGATAGTGAAAGATCGAAGGAAATTATTTTTGGAAGGATTAAAGTCAGCCGATAGAAGGAATTTAGGGAGGTGCAGTAATTAGGACTGTAATAATATTGGGAAACTCCGAGTGAGCGTATATGTACTCCCCTGGCCACCCATTTGAAAAGATGGGCCATCACAAAGCTTTTCTAGAAGTTCCTAAAGGAGAGGTCGTTCAGCAGACATTTTCATAATGATTCAGAAGACCTTCAACTTCCAGAGGAATAAAGCTTTACAGTGAACAGAGGGTATTATGCAGGCGTATCCTGCAGAGGAACTGCTGGACAGATTGGTGTCCATATGAAATCCTTTGGCAAGAGACACTGAAAGTTCTGGGTTTGCGAAGTTGAAATCTGGTAACAAATGAGCCTAATGAATCAGAGAAAGGCAAAGGTCAGCTGCCTGTGTAGGGGATGTGTCCTGTTACCATTGAGTTTCAGTATTGACTTAGGACATAGCCCAAGAGCAGCTGAGTCGGACTGTAATGCTGCTGATCTGGGCAAAAGTAGGGTTAACTAGATCAAAATTCTCTGGTGAATGAGATAAACCAAAATGGCATCCATTTAAAAAATTATTTCTCTCTGTCTCTCTCTTGGGTTTATTTGCATTTCCATAGTTCCTTAATCCCAGAATGAATTTATGTTTTATAGTCTGATAATATTTTTAATAGGCAACATTAATTTTTAGAATTTAGATTTGGAGCCTATTAACAGATTTTTAATGTCATCTTTTTTTTTTTTTAACCAGACAGATGATACAGAGTGGTATAATAAACTTGGTTATGTAGGAGTTTACTTAGGACAAAAATGAATCATTCATATCAGTGAAACAGAATTCCTGCTGCCCCTTTAGTCCCTAACTCCACTGAAGTTAAAAAAAAAATCTGTGCTGATATTTATTCAGTCTTTTGATATTTCATAATGAACATTGACAGCTTTTAAAGGACCTAACAGCAGCACACACATTTCTGTTTGTTTCGTCATGGGTTTGGGATTTTTTTGTGCAGAATTTTCATGGTTCTCTGGTTTTTAAATAGATTAGTGTGACACTGTAGAACATTTCTTGTTAGTGGGGAAAAATTGGCAGCACTAAGTGTCTAGTAGAAATAGGGGTAAAATTGCTCCCAAATGGAGTCTTCCTAAAGCATCAGACACTAGAGGACTATGTTCTGTGTGGTCTTACTGACATCGTGAGCTTGCTGTGTCCTTCCCTTTTGCCCACTCCCCTTCCCACACCCCTCACTAACCCTGACATGGCATGTGCACTGAAACCCGAATAGACCCAGGTCTTTCTGCTTCTGTCAGATTTAAAAGAAACCCAAATAAAGTATACAATGCCTTTAGCAATCCTATGTGCTTTTGCTGAAGTCTTCTGAAGAGGTAGCAACCTGGCATCCTATTGCATGGCACACGGCAAGCTTTCCCCACCTGGCTATGGTATTGCCCCCCCCCCCAACCTCCTTGCTCCCAACTCTCTTTTCCTTCTCCAGAGACAGTCGATCAGAACCTCTCCTCCTCCTGGTTTGCCAGGTCCTCTGCCCCCCACTCCCTCCTTCAGTCTTCAGACCTATTCTATTCCTTGGTCCGCAGCTCTCTGCCTTCTTAGTTCCTTCCCTTAATGGAGGACCCCATGTCAGGAGAAGGAAGGTCCTGGCAGTGAGCAGCGAGCAAGCCATCTCCTGAAACTGGTGGAAGAAGAAAGGTGGTGAATACATGAATATTTTTAGATCTGTCAGATAGACTCAGACACATTCAAATACAGATTTAGAACTCAGACTCTGCTTAAGAAAGATTGGTTGCTACCAACCTCGATTCCATTCCTAACACCGTTTCCTCAACATTGCCTGTTTCACATGCTTTGCTGTGTGCAGTTCCTTGAGAGAAGTAATGAGAGACGCCTGAAGCTATTCATGAGAGAAGGTCCTGACTGACTCCTTCAAGGGAGAAGTCTTCATCTGCCTCTGGGCTGGAGCATGAGCACAGAGGGGAACTTGAATGCAGCTCTACGTAGATGCCTACATTTGGGAGGACAACTCCACGCCATGTTGGAAAGAAATAGGACAATGGGACAGCAAATATGGGTGGGTTTTTTGTTTCTGTTTTTTTTTTTTTTTTTTTTTTTTAGCTAAAGGAAAGACAGGGGTTTGTTGACATGAAAGGTAGAGAGCAGAACAAAACCAGAAAGGGTATCACAGTTGAGGCAAGGAGCCAACAGAGATCAAAGGTTCAAAGGAAGAGACAACAAAGATATCCCAGGGAGAAAGGGTGGGCAGTGAAAAGGTGTTAACGTTTTGGTAACACCATGGTTTTATTCCCTTTAAGGAACTTGTCCTCTATGGTTTTAATGCTTGTTATTTGTGAATATGGCTTCTCTTTTCTTCTATACTCCTTGAGGGTGGGATCCAGATTTGACTTGCTCATGTTGTGGGAAGTCGTGGGTGCTCCCGGATGCCCAGCACACAACCTGAAGGGCACGAAGTAGCCTTGAATGTTTGTAAGGAGACAGGGGAGCTGAGGTGTTGGCTGAATAGAGGATAAAAGAATCAATCGGGTTTGGAAATTCTAATGACAAGACTAACCCTAGTTCTGTGGTCTTGATACTTTCTGTTCATTTAAGAGAGTATTTGAATATTAAGTGTTATAATCTTGACAGCTACTTTCTTTATCTCTGATCACACTGACTAAGGCTATTCCTGGCCATATACTATAAGTAAAATAAAACAAAATAAAAACAGTTAAGTCATAAAAGGAAGCCATGTGAATTGTGGAAAAAAGTGTGAATCAACTCTAATTCCTTTCAGACATATTGATAGCTAGTGCTATAGGTATATATTTATACATTTTGGTACCATGTAATTACTTGATAAATTATTTTATTTAACAACATAATGTGAATATCTTTTTACATCATTAGATTTCAGTGAGATGTCAGAAGATATGGTTTGAGAGCAAGTTATGTTGGAATAAATCTATACTGTGAATCATTTATTCTGCAACTTGGAAATCAGATGTTTGGAACAAATGGTATCATTAGTCAGAAAAAGACAAAATTCTTCCCAGGAACTTGAATAGTCATGAAATATACAGCTCTTCACACTAGAGCCTGGTAGGGGAAAAGCCATTTGGGTAGTAGGACAAGGATATGACTCCTTTTAATAGCGTTTTTGCTATATTCTATGAGGGAATTTAGCCATGATTAATAAATTAATGTTTGTAAAGCCTTTCACAATATATTTAATTTTGAAACTATACACTACATTATCCATAAATATCAATTTAGGGCATGGTTTTGCCTTTTCTTTTTTCTACAAAGAAGAAAAAATGTCTAATGTATTTCCTAGTTCTTAGTTTTGAACTCATATGCTACTGAAAAACTGAGATATTCTAGAAAATGATTTAATGTAGGAATTACAATACCTGATTTATTATTCACAGCATAAATTTTTATTAAATACATTTCAATCCTATTATCATTTTTAAACTACTTAGCTCCAATCAAAATGAAAATGCCCATTTCTTCATCTTTATTCATGCCTTTCACATTCCAGTGCCCTAGAAAGAGGTTTTCTCCATTCGTAAATGGAAAAATCTGGGTTGCTCATTATATCTGAAAGATAGAAAGATGTAGTGGAAATGAGTGATGAAAAAGCTCTACAACAGCGACCATTTGCTTCATTGTGTTCGCTGCACTAGAATAGTATCTGTTATTTTTGTCTTCACCAAAAACCATTTGGTTCCCTTGCCAGTGTCATTTTTTTTTCTCCCTACCATCTTCTGAGGGTCTAGACGGGTTAGTCACCTGAGACTCAAGAAGATGCATCATAATTGGGAAAAGTTTCTCTCCAAAAGCGGCACTAGGCTGAAAATAAAGTTCTTTAAAAGGGTACAGTAAGAGAGCAAAAAGATGTTTTCTTTCTAATGGATGCAATTGGAAATGTAGTGTATGTAATGGGCCCTGAGAAGACCTAACTGATTTGTGACATAGAAATGTATTTCCTCCAAAAACCAAGCTTCCTGGAAATTTATCTTCAAATAACAGAAGTCTTGGAAAGAAACATGAAAGGTCTGCTACTATTTAAGAAGTCTGGGTTATTTAAAAAAAAAAAAAAAATATATATATATATATATATATACATCCTGAGATAAGACATACAAATTTCAGAAGGACTATCTTTTAACACAGATTTTGTTTTATTTTTTTACTTGGCATAACAGAGAATTCAACACCCTATTTCATAGATGCCATCTGTTTTTGGTTGACCTTAATTTTCTGGATGACTGCTTTTCTTCAAATATTTTAAGTCATGACTAAGTTTCATTTAACAAGAAATGTTTAGGTTGGTTTGTGAACAAGAAATCAGATGCTCTCAATCCAAACATATTTTAACAAACTGATTTGTAATTGTGTTAATGCCAGGACAAAGTCCATTTTTTACTTGCTTTTTAAAGGCCAACAACATATAAGGCCATATTTATTTTAATTCCACTTCATTCTGACATTTCATAAGACAATGGCATGATGTTTATAAGAAAGGCAAATTCTGGCTCATTAATAATGAAAAATGGATTACAAATTTTTAAATTATAACCTAAAAATTAGAACTTATGATAGATTAATTTACATTTCAGTCAATAAATTTTTTTTGACGACAATCAGTACTTCCAAAATTGGTCTGATTATAAACATTATTGAAATGCTTATTATAAATACAACCTCCCAGCCCTCTTATTTTAATATAGTGGGTCTGGGGCCCAAGTTTAATAATATCTGCACATAATTCTTAGAATCGAGAGGGAGGGGGTAGGAAATGCTGGAACAGAGCTAGTTCTCGATCCCTGTGACATATTCAGTTATCTGGGGGAGTTTTTCAATCCATCAGTGCTTCGCTTCCTCCCAAAACCAATTAATACAGACTGTCTGGGACCTGAGCTTTGGAATATTAAAGTAAAAATTCCATTTCACTAAATGTATGATTCCACACTACACACTGATGGGAAATGGATTACTCAGTTATGTGAAAGTCTCTCTGTAAACAATAGCTAGAATTCCAAGAATGACAGCTCCCTGAGGGCAGGAAACATCTGTGCCTGGTCATCTCTGTTCCTTTAGCCCCAAGGACAGTGACTTCCACATATATCATGGACGCACAATAGCTAATTATTGAGTAAGTAGTTTTGTTGGCTAAAATTGTAATTGTCTTCAAATGGTGAGTTCTTGTTGGCAATGAACTTCAATAACCAGACATGAAATATAGTCCAACAAGGTCAACGTGAAAACGTGTGATTGTGGGCAAGAAAGGTAGTTGGTGAAGCTGGGGGGTGGGGGGGGGTATCCAAAGAATCCAAAGAATCCAAAGAATGATTCCAAGGTATCCAAAGTGGGCCAGAGAGGACTTTCCAGGACCTTCCCCAACGAGGCCCGAGTGGGTGCCCATCTCAGCAGCCATCGTGGTGTGTGGATCAGCGGCACAGGTGGTGAGCACATCGCTGAGTCTCCATGTCCGCTCCTAGGGATGGTACAGGGTTGCCGCCAGCCATGGGGGTGGCGAGGAGAGCAGCATCCCCTACCCCTGTCTCTCCCCATCCATTCTGCACCTGGCCCTTGTCAAAGCACAGGCTTATTTGAGTTAATTTTGGCCCAGCTCCTCCTGCCCACATCTACTCCCCCTCCTGTTTATCAGCTGCTGCCAGTGTGAGTTTGGCGCTCTGAGACTGTCATTTTGTTGTGTGACCACAGTAGCACCTAGTATGGTGCCAACCACATCGTTGCGGCCAATTCTACTACTTAAAGGTAATGAAAATAACAGACGAAAGAAGATGGCCAGGAAAACACACGGTATCCCTTGATAGATGGGAGAGGAAAGGTAACACTGGGAGACGGAGAAATGGCCCAGGCTTTTAATGCAGTTTTCATTTCTGCCTTTAATATAAATGGTCAGATGTGAACACTTGGCCAACACGGGTCTCAGCTGGGAGAGGGGATTGGCAGGCCAAGGAGGACTGGGAAAGGAGTAATTAAAGAGTACCTGGAATGTCTGGGTACAGTTGGACATGCAGAGCCAGATGATTGGCAGTGCCACGCAGCGGAAAGGGAATTGGATGAATATTCACAACACCTGGGTTCCAGTCTCCACTTCCTAGTGGGGTGACCTTGGGAAAACAAGGCCTCTGAACCTTGCTCTCTGCAACTGCAAAACGGAGATAGCATCACCTACCTTATAGGATCGCTCGGAGCGAATGAAAAAAAAAGTAATGAAGCACCACTTGGACCAACGTGTATGTAACAATTGCAGATATCAATGCACAGCTGCCAGACTTGGCTTCTGAGAAATCTTGAAGGACAATTCTCTGCAAGATGCAAGCAGGGTATCAGTTTCCGCTGACAGCTGGGAAGCCAATGGAAACAATCATCAAGCAATTAAGCAGCAGCAATTTAAAAGAACCAACAGGCTGGGAAACAACCTATATACGTTAAGATCAGATTGAAGGAAGGGGCACCTGGGTGGCTCTGTCAGTTAAGCAACTGACTCTTGATCTCAGTTCAGGGTCATGAGTTTGAGTCCCAAGTTGGGCTTCACAGTGGAATATACTTAAAAAAAAAAAATCAAATGGCAACTTACCAACTTTATTAGCCTCTATAATTGAAGAAACACCCCCAAAGAAAAGGAAACGACAGCGGAATCCTGCATGACTGCCAAGGCATTAGTGCAAGCGGAGTTGCCCAAAACCCCCAGCGTCAGGCTCACTTTTGGCATTTGTGTGATTGTCCTTAATTACTTGGTAACATACTGCATCCCGTGCCCTGTGTTAGGGAATGACAACAGGGCAAGCGACCAACCCAAGGATGTTGGAGGAGCACTATTTCTCCAAAGGGTTGCCTGCTAATCGCCAACAGCAGAACCATTGGAAGGACTCGTTAAAAATGCAAACGCCTAAGCCTCTTTGCAGACTCAGAATGGGAACTCTGGGTTGGGGGGGTGGAATGCGATTTTGCCAGACACCCTGGAACTGCTTCTTGAAGTTTGAGATCTGCGGAGAAGGTGATATTATCCAATAACCTAATAAACATTCTTACTATGAATATGGCTCAAGGAATTGAGAATACCATTAAATACTCAGATGAGTCTAAATAGGAAAGGATAGTTCTGGAAAATTAAAATATGAATCTGTGATTTTGAAAAATTTGAAAGTGAGTCATTCAAACATGGAATAGATTCCAATGATGAAAGCAAGGAGATGTATTTGGAAAACAGACGATGGTGAAAAAAATAGCCATCTCCTTAGATTGGAACTTTCTAGGTCACCTCCTCAGAGGAGCTTCGTTCCCACCTGGATTTTCCTTTTCCTCCAGGTAGAAAGTGCTGTTATCAAGTTAAGAACCCAATAGCTCTACTCTGTGGGGCTCGGGAGTTTCCATCCTAGATTACACAGTAGAATATTGTGGAATAATTCTCAAAAATACCAATGCCCAGATCCTATTCCCAGTTAAATTGGAATTTTTACATGTGGGGCCCAGGCACCGGTATTTTTAAAACACCTCCAAGCGATTCTAGGTTGCGAACGAGCATGGAGAACCACTGTGTGGATAAGTGGAGGTGGGTACAGAAGACGGAGGAGAGAAACCTTAACATGCTTTCTTAATTGTGTACGAAAATAGAATTTCTAAATGTCTAAGCAAGCAAATCTGAATCAATAATGTTACTGACCACAGTGACCAAATTGATCTTCCTCTGAAATAGTCTCACATTCGAACCCTGCGTCTCCAGCCCATCACCGCTGCCGAATTTAAGGTTCTCATCCCACGTGGGTGCAGTTGCCCCGCCTTGCTGCTTCCTGGTGGTCTGCCTGAAGCCCAAGCCGAGGCGGGTTTCCCTGGAGGCCAGCTCTCCCTCTGGTGAGATGTTTCGTGGATCGATCGGGAGAGTTCCATATGCACAGCAGACTAGTTACCCATCTTGTCTTCTTTATGCTTGAGGTCGGGATCGGGTGCCTAAGTAGTTGGGGGTCCTGTCAGGAAGGCCTGGGATGCCCAGTTTGGCCCTTAACTGCACCCGTGGCACTGTGTGCCTGGTGTCTTCCTTACTGAATGATGGATTGATTATTTGTTCACTCAATGAATTTATGTTAAACAGCTGAAGGTTTCCCAGGCATTTTACTGGCACTGAGTACGATGTAGCAAGACAAATTCCCTCACCCTGGGGGAGCCTGGGAGGCCCAGTGGTTGAGCATCCGCCTCTGGCCCAGGGCGTGACCCCGGGGTCCCAGGATCGAGTCCCACGTCAGGCTCCCTGCATGGAGCCTGCTTTTCCCTTTGCCTGTGTCTCTGCCTCTCTCTCTGTGTTTCTCATGAATAAATAAACAAAATCTTAAAAAAAATTAAAAAAAAAAAGAAATTCCCTCATCCTGGCATCCTCCTAAGCAGCTCCTTGTTACTTCTCTCTCTCCCTGTTTCCCCATCCTTCTTCCCACCTTTTCTTTTCCCTCTTCTATGTAAACCTGCCTCTTAACATTGGGGGAACCTCGGGTAAGAGTGCAAGTGGATTAAAAAAAAATACAAGAGGAGGTCTGTCTATGTCTAAATATTTAAAAACTGAACAACCGGCCTACAAACTGTCAAAGCAGTTTCTGTCCTCTGACAAATGTACTCTTGGGTTAATAAAGAAGTATTCAAATTTAGAATTCCGAGGAGTTTTGAGCTAGAATCGGTGGTTCTGGGGGAGCCTACGCCTGGTAGCCGGCACCGGGCTCCCTCCTTGCCTTCCCCGCCACTGGCTCCTGCAGCGCTTGGATGGGCCTCCCGTGCACCTGGGTTATGGGGTTTGCAGGTCCAAACGCCGGCCTGGCCATCCCGTTACCCCTGTCACCCAGGGCTTCTGGGCCACTCCAGAAGGAGGTATGCTGCTCTGCTTGGCCCTGGGAGGGGGCAGAGGCAGGCACTGGAAGTGGCTTCAGGTTATTGAGGCAGGAGACTTTAAGGTCTTTCATGCCAGAGATGGTCAAGGTAGAGGATGGCACAGCTTCTGTTGGGCATGTCCTCTTGCCCCGAGAGAAGGGATACGGCTGGAGGCGTCCAGCGTGGGACCCCTCTCAAGAGAGTATCTTCTAACGTTGGGCCCCTCTTACCTGAGTCTGAGGCTTTTACTTTGCTGCATATTTTGCTAAATTGACCTTTATCATTCACCCCCATTGAGTACGAGACATTCTATGTAGATATGTGTGTCCTGTAGGAAAGGAAAAATGGAGAAAGATGAAGAAAGCTTGTTTTTTTTTGCCTCTTGTGTCTCACGTAGTTTCTCCATTGGACGCTCTGCACATCTCTCAGACCCCCTGGAAAGCATCTAGATCCCGTCTTTGCCACGCAGAGGGAGGGGGGGGCTACTCCATTTCCTGGTTGTCCTGGTGCTTTAAGACACTACTGACCAGGGCCTGCTGGTGTAGACTGGGGCAGAGGAGGCTGAGTGAGTCTAAATTAGGGCACATTGTGCATCTTACCCATAAATAGGCTTTATGTTTGAGATATAATTCCTAATTTGGGGAATCTTTTGCATCTATTTCAGATTATGCCTTAATAAACGCAAATAAATTCATCTGTGTCAAAAATCTAATTTTATTTTCCTCTTTCCTTTATGATGAGTAAAGGGAGTTCAGAGGCAGCTTCAAAACTTGACTTCGGGGCCCAGTAATAAATATGCAAATGCATGCTAAAATAGAAATCCAATTCGAAATAATTCAAGTGAAATTACATTGAAAAGGTTAGCCTAAGTGGGTGCTTTCTGCCTGTCTCTTTTTATTTGGTGCTGTGTAGAGAGGAGAGAATCTCAAAGCTAAAGATTGTAACTCAAAATACTCTGAACACACGCAGGCACTTTCAGGACACCATGGGCTTTCGCTGGATTCTCGGGGCAGGGGTTTGGGTCACGTCGTGCTTGTCTAGGAAGAAGGATACCCGGTACTGAACCACCCCTCTAGGTACACCTGACGTAGGAGGGATGATGGAGGAGAAATACTAGTAAGTACTCCATGAAGACGTGTACTTTCTTGGAAAGGCAGTTGGCAGCAAGTATCCTTGAAAAATATGCTGTGGGCTTTTGAGGCAGAAAAAGCACAAAAGGAAGAGGCCTTTCTGAAACCAGATCTTAGTGTAAATTGGATAGGAGAGCCTTCCCTGGGACCGCGCGCCTCAATTGCTGAATCTGGGTAATTGTATAGAGGAGAGACTTTCTGAGTATTTGTTATTGAATAATTTAGTTTATCCTGCTGATTGAAAAATATCTAAATCAACACCAAATTGGCCTTAAATTGTTTCCATATTAAGACCAATGAAAATGATTGTTAACTTTATTGTGGTTTCCTTTAATTACGTTTCAGCTCTTTCCATAAATATGGCTCATGTGGCAATTGAATAAGGTAATTTGATTAAAATGACTAACATTCAAACAATCAGGAAACTTTATGAGATTTATAAAAAGCCTACTTGTGCAGTCCAATCTTTAGAAATCATTAGCTAATGTTCTGATGATCAAATAATACATATGGAAATGGATTAATGAAACATAAATGCAAGCTCATCTAAATTTAATTTACTTTAGACAAAATTTACGTATATGTCTGAATATTGAATTTTAATGATATATATATTTTAGGGAGAAAGCAGGAGTTTGAGAGTAAACGTAGTAAATGAATTATAAGTTACTATCCCCAGGTATCCTTTATTCTTTACTTCTGGGTTTTTGGTGGAGGATTGCATAAAAATAATATTGCAAATCTCTTTCTTTTTTGTTTTCTTTACACATTTCTTTTCTCTGAGTGGGTAAAGCCACTTTAGAATGTGTGCTTCTCCTGGGGGTTGTGGGTGGGAGAGTTTTGAAGGTAGCGGTGGATGATTTGGGTGGC
The DNA here is from genome assembly GCF_905146905.1 of Nyctereutes procyonoides. NCBI lineage: Eukaryota > Metazoa > Chordata > Mammalia > Carnivora > Canidae > Nyctereutes > Nyctereutes procyonoides. The sequence continues at coordinate 2,264,408 of NW_026575132.1, forward strand.
GCGAATTTGTGAAGAAGGAAGAGAACTGTCCATGTTCCTTTTATTCACCACCCCAAAGATCCCCTGTCTCGGTTTCTATTTTAATTCATAGTTTATAAATACCTGCTGCTACGTACAACTTAAGATTACAGTAGAGGGGACACTTGCCATAAGACCGTAAGCACAGAAGTAGAAAATCAATGAGTCGAAGGAGAGAAAAGGCCTGCTAAAAACTTGGGTTAATGCCCTTGTAGTATTTATGCTGAAGTATGAAATCTAGCCCTTCTTTTCCAGTGTGGTGAATTTGTGGTTGTAGGGCTGGATTTGTGGTTGTAGGGCTGGATCTACATTGGGTCAACAAAATGAACATTTTAGTTAAAGCTTATGGAGGAATCCGAGTAAATGGAAATCACTTTTTTTCTTTTGAAGGCAAACGAATGTTTTTGTGTGTGTATTTGATTGGTGGTGTATTGGACCCGGGGGACAACTCATGGTTTGTCAAAAGGGGTATATGAGGTAAGGACTGGGAAAGTCATCTTGACCCGCACTTTCTCTCTAGTGGTAAGACCCATTAACTATTCAAGTGACTTGGGACGCCTGGTTGGCTCAGAGGTTGAGCCTGAGCATCTGCTTTCGGCTCAGGGAGTGACCCCGGGGTCCTGGGATGGAGGCCCCCATCAGGCTCCCTGCAGGGAGTCTGCTTCTCCCTCTGCCTATGTCTCCCCCTCATAAATACATAAATAAAATCTTTTAAAAAAATGCAAGTGACTTAAGAAGTTGCATGATGATTAATGAAATCAGCAAGGAGCTGGTAGTAATAAAGCAGTACGTCTTAAATTCACGTCGTCAAATGTTAGAATAGCTAAGGAACATGAATATCACATCTCCTACCCCTCCAACTCTGATCCCGGTATCATGGACTGGGTCTAGGAGGGGAACGCAAATTAGGTTCATATTTATCATTAAAATTTACATTTTATCTCATAGCACATCTGCAATTATTTCAATTTTAACAATATCTTCTAACTTGACGTTTAGTCATATTTAGAAATGCACCATGCTTATTACCCTGGGGGTCCTCATAGCTACAGAATCACCTTCAGTTCTCCTGAGGATATTCACACCATGACTGAAGACTCATTGTTCTGAAGGGTAGTTCCATCAAGCTGTGATAGTTTTGTAAAATGTCCTTCTTAACCCTGGGGATGGTTCTATCCTGGAACATAATTTTCTAGAAGGACTTGGTGATGTTGGAGACACAAGGAGTCATCTTTTTCAACACCTGTCACTGCAGTTCTGATTACATCATTTTTTCTGCTCTACTCTCAAAATTTTACAATTACTCAACTATAAGTTTATGACTGCTTCAGGGAGAGAGAAATTCAGAAATGACCTTGTTTTACGGTCTTAATCATTTTTTCCCTTCAACAGTAGTAACAAAAAATTGTTGACTTTCTTCTATTTCTAAGGCACACACCTAAGGTAAACAAGAAAGTACAGGCATGATTCCTGCCCTTAACCCAAGTAATAAAGTAGAGAAGATAGACGATATACATGGGAAGATAAATAATTATAAAAGGTAGTAAAACATGAATATATATTACGTAATTAAGTCAATGAGTGCATACTACATGCCTGCACTTGAACAGGCATTGGGCAAAGTCCTGGGGGGAGATCCGAAGGAAAGCAGAATGTTCCTATGCACAAACATGCTCTAGTGCAACATAATTCATAATTTGCAATTGAAAGTCTGTGGAATTTGCAATGGGAGCCCAAGGAGGAGCAACTAGCTATTTGGGAGATTTTGCGGAAGTAAGGTTTTCTCCATTTTTCTAAATTCATTTGTTCTATTTTTGGCATCACTCTCAGGGCTCAACCTTTCAACCAGTTTCTTAGGATTTTTGTCCTCTCTTTGGACGAGTTCGCCTTTTTGCTGTTTTAGCTCTTGGGACTGGACCGTGGAACGGGAATGGTGCCAGGGCAAATACGTAGACCTCAAACTCTGTTCTCCAGTCTTCTGTGCTTCTAGAAATTCTTTTACACCTCTCACATAAGTTTCCTCTTCTATTCTCAACAGCAGCTGATAGAAACTTTTACTATTCTTCTCAACCCAGCCTGAGCTTCTCTGTTAGCCAATATCCTCCTTTGCCTCCCAGAAAAAAATGTAGAAACCATTCGTTTGCAACACCATCAATTTCTGGTCTTTTGTATGTGTCTGATCAACTGTCACCTCAATAAGGGTTACCCTGTCTGGAATCCCAGTCCACTTCTTCCACAGAAACATACTTTATTCCCCTTACCTGTATGTGCCCCATCGATATTTGTGGGAGGAATGCTGCATTTCTATACAGTTTAACTTCCCTCTGTCCTACCTAATAAAAAAGAGGTCCCTGTTCCTGCTAAGGATGTTCGTCTAACCTCTATTCCAATTCTTATCCCCTCCAGATCTTCAGGAACCTGGATTTGCTAATTATCCAATCTCTTCGTCTCTCTAACTCTTACCTATTCAGCACATACATATCTTTTAGTCTCTCATTAAAAAAACAGTCATCCTCTTCATTCTAAATCTTTCCTGTGGCCACCCTGCAACTAAACTTCTTTAAAGGAGATTCTTCACTTACTGTGCCCACTGCTTCCTTTGCTGTTCATCCCTTGATTTCAATCTCACTTCACTGTCTGATGGCCAAGAAACCGGTTTCATTAAAATGATCAATGGCCTCCTCATAGATCTGACCTCCTCAGGGGTCCTGTATCATGCACGACTCCCTTCATCGTGCATTTATTGCACGAGAAAGGGCTTTGTTGTTGTCTTACCAACTGGATTTTTTTTTTGGTCACTTATTCCAGAAATATCTATTGAATGTTAACATGTATAGACACTGTTATAGTTCCTGAGGATTTACTGGTAAAATGACCCAAAGCTTGTGCTAAAGGCAGCTTAGAGCCTTATGGAAGAAGCAAGCATTAAACAAAGAAGCAAACCAACAACTGTCAAACTAGGACTGCTACCCTGGTTTTGCGGAAGGCATACAGTGCTGTGAGAACACTTCATAAGAGAATCGGGCCTTTCAAAAGAGTTGAAGATTGTCCCTCAGAACGGGATGTGGGGGCTGAGGCATAGAACAGAGGAGGGATTAGCTGGTCAAAGACGAGTGCTTGACCAGAACAAATGGGATGTGTAAGTTCTGAGTTTGGAAGGAGCATGGGAAGTTTGAGAACCTGAGAGAAAGCCCATGTGGCTGGAGCCCAAGGACATAGGGTTGAGTGACAGATGGGGCGCCTAGTGACAGTCAGGGCCACGTGGCACGGTGACTTTTAGAAGTTAAGGGTTTGGGTCTTTAATACTAAGAATTTGTGGGTGTCTTTAGGACGGAGGTTGTTCTTTTCATGTCTTTACTACTAACTATGAGTTTAGAACAAGAATCATCATAGCCATTCATTCAACATTTACCAAATGAAGGAAGAAATGGACATTTGAGGAGATCTCAAAGACTGAATATGGTTGGCCAGCAAGAAAGGGTGAAGGACATTTCCTTGCCAAAGAATCAGTGTTTAGGGAAACAGGGAGGTATAAAAAGAACATATTTTGCTTTGGATAGGGCAAGGGGTTCCGTGCAGTTGAATGAGGGATGGGACGGGGACCGAGAAGTCAGGGAAGGAGAGCAGAGAGGGAGCAGCTGGAAGGGGTGTCACGAGAATTCAGGGGAAGGTGAGACCACTGAGGCTCAGGATGGAGCATCTAAGAGTCGTGGCATCTGGAGGTTTGGTGAGGACGTGTGTCCGTTTGCAAGGACAGTTAGATCTCAGACAAGGAGAGATATAAGCGAGAGCATTCTCGACATGGGAAATAAAATGAATTATGGATCAGGGGCCATAATATACTGGAACTCTTCCTTTTCTAGTAAAAGCTGTGTCCCTCTTTAACCTCTGCACATGTTTCAGTTATTTTTTTTTTCTGGTTCATTTCCCATAACGAATTGTGTGAAAAAAATAATCTTTACGAAAAATGTGTCTAAATCTTAAAAAACAAAACAAAACACAATGAATTCCTAAATAGAGTATTTTACGTTTGTGGGTGTTTTGTGCGATTGAAAGTAACTTAGGAAAAATGGGGCAAATGACCATTTTTTCGTCCATAAATGTAGACTAGCTAATACATTTTGGGTGGCGTGGTATTTTGTTTATTAAGCTCACTGTCAGCCTCTTTTGCTGCCAGCTGAAGTACAGTAATATGATTTTGTTCCAAATTTTACACTTTGCCAAAGGTCTGTTTCTCAGCTGCATTTTGGGAACAGCTGTCAGCCCCAAGCAATCTGATTGCTTTTCATGAATGATAAATCACTTCCCTGTGCACTGATCGGCTTGGGCACAATAGGAAGAGACGTCTTTCCACCTAGCATGTCAGCAGGAGAGTGGGTAGCATGAGGATGATGGGAGAGAAGCGCGAGGCTCCAGTGGGCATTTCCTCAGTACTCGGGTTCCATCACTTTGGGTGAATAGTGGGGGAAAGATGGTCTTCACTAGCGGGTCTGAAGGACAAAACTGATCCTGCCCCTACTAGGAGCCATCACCGATTACCCCTGGGGGATCCATGGACCTAAAAAGAAAGGATCCTCGAGGGTCACACATTCTTTGGTTTCAAGGATTGCCCGTCCCGATTGTCACGGGTCAGAGGGCATTAGGGTTAGGGGTGACGAAGGGAAAGCTTGAGCTCCATCAGAGTATCCAATTAGCGAGGCCCGGCAGGCCGTGAAAATACTTGTCACATTCGCAGCTCGGCTAAGGCCTTGTCCGCTCCAGGTTGCCGCGCACAGCATCACACAGGTGCACCCTTGCTCCGCAGGGTGGGGGGTGGGGGCTGGGGGCCTGCTGGCGGGGGGCCGGGTGCACCCCTTGAATCCTAGGTCTGGAAAAGAAGTTCTGAAGGGAGAGGAGTTGAATCGTTCTCTGGCCCCGAGGTTTGCTCGGCTGCTGCTGGCCCTGGTGGCCTCTGGTGGCTCCTGTCACCAGCTCTCCCAGAGCCACCCACCAGCTACATGCCCAGCTCTTTTTATTGAACATAAGAAATGTCATCTACAACTCACAGGTTTTTACCGGGAAGGGCAGGTGGGGCTCAGCAGCCTGGGCTCGCTCCCCGTTGCTAGAGTATCGCCCTTGCCGTGAAGGCAGACGCCCGGCCACGCACCTGCGCCCTGCTCGTGGCCTGACCTCGCCGTGGCCCCAAACCACGCATCGTCCTGCAGCTGCATGGCAGCGGCCCTGGCACTCACTGCCCGCTGCTCTCTGGTTTTACTAAGGAATTTATTTAACGAGCCGATGATGGCAAGATGTCAGGACAGAGACGTCGAGGGCAAACACCGCAGTCGCAAGGAGCAGGAGGCCTAGGGCTTGGCAGCAGCGCAGCTCCTTGAGCCTGTCCCAGAACCTCCTGGCAGCTGGTGCTTAGGTCAGCTAAGCCGATGGCTTACAAGAGCAATCCCTGCCACTAGTCTTGGGAGCAGTGGTGTCACCCAGGCTAGGTTTTAGAGTTAAGAATATGAAGGTAGCAAGTGCGGGTGTAGACAGGGGAGGTCGGATGCTGCGGCAGGGAGGTAGGGGCCCCGTGGCTGGCCCGCCGCGACCGCCTGCACCTGCCAAATGTCACCTGTGTGGCCCTGACGCTTTCATTGGGGCAGCCGAGGGAGCAGGAGCAGCTGTCCTTGGGCGGCTTGTGGTACACCCCGAGACCCTCGTTCTCTCGGGCTCCACGGGAGGACTGGGTTTGCAGTGGTTTAAGTTCCTTCCCAGGTTTGAGGCAGGATTTCCCTTCGTGTCACAGCCCCGTACAAGGTGCGCAGAGGAGGCAGTGATTCCCCACCCCTGGCTCTGGTCCGTGAGGGATAAGCCATCTCAGCTGAAGGTGGGATGTGGTGATCCTACTGGTCCGCGTCTCCATCGAGGGGCACCTGGGTGATTCAGGCCGTTGAGCATCCCGCTCTGGATCTCAGCTCAGGCCTTGGCCTTGGGGTCATGAGTTCAAGCCCTGCCTTGGGCTCCATGCTGGGCGTGTAACCTATGTGAAGTCAAAACCAACTATCTGTTGAGTACCTACTGAGTGTCAGTTAACGTCCTCAGCACCTCAGATACATAACCGTGAACAAAGCATCCTGCTGTCACAAAGCTAACTTTCTATTAGTTTATTGACAAAGTGAGCACCAGGTAGCCCTAGCTTGCACTTTGTTTTTTGGTATTTTTTTAAAATTAATTAATTATTTTTTTTTCTAACTCGCACTTTGAAGTGAGTATTCCTTCTAGAAGCCTATAACAAAATTTTATATAATTTTTTTTCTGCCAATATTAACAAAAGGTGCGTTGTGAACTATGCTGGGCGTGAGGTGTTCACCAGATGCGATCTTCAGCAATTCCGATTAGTTTTTCCTTTCTATGTTAGAATCTAATGAAAACTCCTCTTGCTTAATTCCTCCCCCTGGCTCTGGAGGGCTCTGCAATATGGCCATGATGCTTGGTAGGCCCAAATGCAGGGGCAAAACCCCATTTCTCCTCAGGGTCTGGAGTTCTGTGCTTGAACTTGTTCTGTGTCCTCTGCTGGCAACAGTGCCTAGCTGTGAGATGCTGATTTGCACAGGGTGCGGGCTGGCTTTGTTTCCGAAAGGAATAATGTGCATGGTTGGTCTCCGGATGATGTGTGGGAGCTGCCATTTGGGGGCATATAACACTCTATTTTCCATCCTGCTTAGAATTCTGAGGCTCGATGTCCAACATCTGTCATCCTTCACTTTGGAATTTTAAATGATCTTTTTTTATGACTACGACAGTAATAATATTTATTTATTTATTTATTTATTTATTTATTTATTTATTTATTATTAAATTAAAGCATAATAAAGAAAATAAAAATAACCTATAACCCTGTGGCTCTGAGTTAAGCATTATTAGCTTCCTCTTGTGCATATATTTTGAAATACGCACAGTTGTGTATCCTGTTTTTATTCTCAGCAGTATATTGTGAGAATATCCTGAATATTATTAAAAAATCCTTTAAGATTTAATTTAATGGCTGCATAATATTCAATCATATAGCTTTATCATAATTTATTTGACCATGCCTTATTGTTGGACATAGTTTCTAATTTATCACTCATTTAAAATCCTGCGAGTAATAACCTTATTATACATTTCAAATGCCTGCCTAAGTAAGTTCTTAAGAAAAATTCCAAGAAATAAAGTTATCGGATTAAATGAGGTGAACATTCTAAGGCTCCTCACACATATCACCCAATCATTGTCTAGAACAGTTCACAAATGATACTCGCAGTAGAATCATGCACTCACATTTTAGAAGTGTCCATTTGTTAGGCAAAAGAAATACCTCACTATCGTTTTATTTTCCAGTTAGAATTCTAGTGAGATCAAATATGTGTTTCGCATGTTTAGTGGCTATTTCTTTCTTTTTGTTCTGTATATTGTCTCTGCTTCTTTATCTATTTTTCTATTCCTGTGTGGTACATGATAATGGCCTGCCAAGGATGTTCATAAGCTAATTTCTAAAACATATGACTACGTTCTCTTACACAGCCAAAGGGATTTTGCAGACGTGATTAAATCAGGGACCTTGAGATGGAGAGCTTCTTTCGGGTTATCCAGGTGGACGAACAAAGGATTGGAGTCGAAGCCGATGTGATGGTGGGATCCGAAGTCAGCGAGAAGACAAACTTGAAGATATTATATTGCAGGCTTTGCAAGTGGAGAAAGGGGCCTCAGGGCAAGGAATGCAGGATGTCTCCAGAAGCTGGAAGAGCCAGTGAAAGGCTTGGCTTCCAGAACCTCAGAAGGAATCCGCTCTTAGGACATCTTGACTTATGCCCAGGGAAACTCACTCTGGACTTTTGATGTCCAGAATTGGGATTGTTTTAAGCCACTAGGTGTGTCGTGGTCTGTTATAGCAGCAGGAAATGAATACACCATGTGTTCTGATTTTTCTTACTGAGATGTAAATTCTCTCTTATACAATAAAGTTCTTTTTTTAAAAGATTTTATTTATTTATTCATGATAGACAGAGAGAGAGAGAGAGAGAGAGAAGCAGAGACACGGGCAGAGGGAGAAGCAGGCTCCATGCAGGGAGCCCAATGTGGAACCTGATCCCAGGTCTCCAGGATCACACCCTGGACCAAAGGCAGGCGCTCAACAGCTGAGCCACCCAGGGATCCCTAAAATAAAGTTCTTAACTTGTCACGTAGGTTACAAATATTTTTCCCAGGATGCAGTTTGCTTATATTTTTAGAGAATTTTCTGATAGAGTTTTGTTCTCAACTTTTAAAACATTATTGATGTTATATTAGATAAGCTTTATTTCAGTGCTATACAAATTTCAAAAATTATGCAGTCAAATCTATGTATCTTTTCCTTGGTGATATATTCTATTGCTTTTAAATCAGTTTTATATTCACCAATGTTACTTCCAGCATTTTTATGGTATGTGATTTTTCATTTATCATTCTTCATTAAGTTTTTATATATTTCTAGTCCTATTTCAGGGCTATCTTGACTGTTTCATTAATCTGTCAAGTCCCGTGCTATTACCACACCATCTAAATTATTGTAGTTTCATAAAAGTTTTTATGTCTAGTAAGCCAAGCACTCATTCATTACTCCTTCTGTTAACATTTTTTTAAAGCTGGTCTTAATATGTCGTTTTTCTGGATGAACCTTAGAATCACTTGGATAAGTTAAAAACTGTCATGAGTATTTGAAATTTGTGATGAATCTCTACGTTAATTTGGAAAGAATAGCATCATTTTAATGGCATCTGTAAGCTCTTACCTAAGAAGAACTTGGTACTCTTTTATTTATAAAAATTTAAAAAAACATATTAATATAGAGTTTTGTCTTTTTATTGATATAATCTCAGATGTTGTTCCATAAAACTAGTTCTGGCATTTTGTATGTCTTGTTACTATGGGAATTGGAATGTTTTCCCACAGTATTTACTAACTAATTTTAGTTGATATCTTGGAATGCTCTCTATTTTTGTATACATAGCTTCTGCTTTACTGAACTTTACTAATTATGACTTTTTCCGTTGATTCTTTTTGGGTTTTTTATGTATATAATTGTATCCCATGCAAATGCTGGTGATTTTATATCCTATATCCTAAAAGTTTACCCTTTTTTGGTTTCAAATTTTTTAAGTATTGGCCAGAACTTCCAGATCTATGTTAAATGTAAACAATAACATGATGCGTATTCATTGCATTCACACTTTAAACCTTAGTGTCTCAAGAGGTCATATTTACAATGGCTCTGGCTATTAGCTTGTGAACGGCCTTTCTTTTCATATTAAGGAAATATTTTCTTTGTAGGGTAAAACACGGATTTAAATTTTGAAGTTTTCATTTTTCCAACTGCATCTATTGGACTAATATATTAGATAATTGTTCTGAATAATAAACTCAATTTGTGTTTCTAGGATATACTCTATTTTGCTTATTGAACATTCTTTGTGATATACAATAGAATTTAGTTGACTAGGTGGTTTGTTTACCAGGATTATTGAATATATATACAAATGAGACAGGCTGTGGTGTTAATATTTTCCTTTATCAGATTTTGACACTGTGGCAGCATATAGCTTTCTAAAATACTTTTTGGTGTTTTATAGTTTTTTTTCTACTTCCTGAAGCATACATTATATGGGGACTTAAAAGAACTCACCCATAAAGCTAGCAGCTCTGGATCATTTGGGAGGTCATTTTTTAAAAGTTGTTCAATATCTTTATGATTTCTTCTAATCAGCTTTCTTCTACATACATCATTTTCGGTAATTTATATTTTTCTCACAGAATTATCCTTTCATTGAGCTCTCAATGAACTGAACTTTCAAAGATTGGATTGGATGACTGTTTTGGATCCTCCCAAGGTGGCATATAACATCGATCATTCCAGATGCACAGGAGAGGAGTGAACTTATTATAGGCATTGGAGGCCTTAGAGATTCTCTTCTGAAAACTGGTTGAAGAGAGCTGGAATAGAGTTGAACATAATACATTAAAATAACTGTAAAAATCTCCTCATTTGTGTTTATAATTCTCTCTCTCCTTATATTTGCTTACATATGGAATAAACTTTTTAGATTGGTTATAATTTTTCCCCCCAAAGAACCAGCTCTTAGATTTTTACTTACAATTTTAATATGATTCAGTTTACTAATTTGGTCATATTTGTCTTTAGCTTTACTCTTTCCTCTCTTCAGATTTTATTAGGTTTCTTTTGTTGGGCTCCTTCGGATGGTTTGATTTGTGTAGCTAACTCGTTTCTCAGGGAATGATCGGAACGCTGTTCAGAGTAAAGGACGGCGGCAGGCATAGGTGGAGATCTCAGCTCGGAAGGCTGGTAGAGTCAGGATCAGGGAGGACCAGGAATGCAAAAACAGAGACTTTATTTTGAATGGCCACCACTAGGTATCAGCGGTCCCAGGGCGAGGAGAAGCTACTGAGCTGTGGACGGCGTGACTCTAGAGGCCGCCCGGGGTCCACTGTCTTGTAAAGGTAATCTGCACCCATTCCCCCCTTCCTCAGTGACCTCGTGCAGCGTCTGCCAGCAGTGCTACGTGGGGAGCACTGTTGGAGGGGCCATGTAGAACACGCGGGAGGGGCTGTGACGCTTTTGAGCTCTTTGTTGCAAAAACAATCTAAATTTGGGGTAGCCATTCAAAGAATGATCATAGTCAGTATCTGGAAGAAACAGGAAAGGTATAAGTCCATCGAGTCTGAAAGAGGGAAAACAAGAGAGGTCAACACTAAACCTCCCTACTTTGGAGGGAAGCGTGGAGAGAGCCTAATGGAAATGAGAGTGTAGATGGTAGATGAGGAGAGAAGGGGTCGATAACCACCAGGGCGTGTCAGGCTTATGGGGAATCTTCATGAGCCAGCAGCAGTGGGGCCTTTGTGCGGTAAATGATGGGGAGCCATTGAAGGCTCTTGAATAGGGGGTGCCCATAAAAGCATCCCCTTCCTGTGTGTAGACAGCCAGTAGTATTCAGGCTAGATGGGAGGAGAGAGACCCGACTCTGAAAATTAGGGAGGAATTTATAGTTATTCATGTACATTGAAGGGTTGAAGGGTGTGAATTTAGTGACTAATGGAACACAAAATGAAAGAGGAGTTCTGAGAGGTGATGGACAGAAAATCAGAGAAAGACAGGGAAGGATTAAAGACAGCTCTCAGGATTGATTCTTCAGTATCTGAGAATGGATGGCTCTACAGGGGCCCTATTTGAGAAGAACTATGATGTTTGTGTGGGATATTGGACTCTGTGAGTTTGAGGGTGTGGCTGGACATCCTCTCAGATGGCGGCTGTAGTTGGTGGGAAATACAAAACTAGGGGGCAGAGGACAAGGGGATGTAGAGGTTTGACCAGAACGATGGGCTTAGAAGAATCCATCAAAAAGTCAACTGCAGATAGAGAAGAGCAGAGGACCGAGGCCTTGGGAGTGACAGTTTGGAGATTGTTAGGAATAAATTCAAGGTGTGTGAGCTACAATGGAGGCGGGAGGTGTATACGGGCATGGAAGCCAGGAGGTATAGGGTAGCAGGTCGGATTAGCTGGGCGGCACAAAGAGAAACGTGTGCTGCTTGAAGGAAGGGAAACACAGTAAGGCGAACACTGACATTAATTGTAGTCCACAACAGACATGCTAGGAAAGTTTTTACTTATATAAACATTAGATTATACTTGAAGGTGTGCAGGGAAAAGCAAACAGAAAGAGGTTCAAGTACAGGAGCAAACGGCAGACTTTCTCTGACATCTGTTAGCTCCACTTACCTAAGTACATTCATCGAATTGGCCCAATAGGTTATGTTAGCAGAAATTTGGATAAATGAAACTAGATGCAGACTAGTCTCAGAATATGTTCAAGCCGGAGATAAAGAATAAAGTGCTCTTCATATTAGTGAGCACGTCATATCCAAGAGGAAAGGAATTGACAATCGATGGCAAATATGAGCTACATTCATCCGAAGAAGTTATAGGGTAGCTATAAACCAGGGTTAATCTGTTCTAAAGAATGCCTGGGTGGCTTTATCAATATTGCTGTTTGGCCCTTCAGTAAATGGAGTCTGTGTGTCTTTGAAGTTTAGAACTCAAAGTGACTTTGATATGAGCTTCTTTGGAATAATTGAAAAAATACCAGCTTTTTTCATTTTTCTTTTCTCTTGAGTTGTTGGAATTTGCATAAGTCTCTCAGAGTAATAAAATTTAATCTAAAGTTCAAGGCAGCCACTTACATTTTGTTAAACTTTTAAGTTTAATAAGATATTTCTTGGAGTGATGATTTACACGTGGCTGACAACTACAAGAAAATGATCAGTTGCATAGTGCTTTCTTTTCTTTTCTTTTCTTTTCTTTTCTTTTCTTTTCTTTTTTCTTTTCTTTTTTTCTTTTCTTTTCTTTTTTTCTTTTCTTTTCTTTTTTCTTTCTTTCCTTTCATTTCCTTTCCTTTCCTTTTCTTTCTTTCTAGAGAGGAGTAGTAGAAAACCCTGGGAGAAACAAAGTAGAAAACCATTTTTGTTTCTGATCAAAGAGAAGAAGATAAAGATGTACATGTCAAATGGGATTTAAAGGACCTTGCTCTTGCTTATGCTGAAGAAGAGGGAGGCAAACGAGGATCTGGGGAACTGAAGTTAGAAGCAAAGCCCGCATTTCCACTGCTTGGAAATGGGGTCACCTCGCAGGAGGCCAGTCCAAAGATCAGAGTGTGTGTGGGAGTCTAGATGAAAATGGAGAAGGGCTGGCAAGGAAGAAAGGGACAGGACCTAGAGAGAGTCTGCAGGAGCCCCCTAAGCTGGTCCCATAGGGTTCTTTTGTATGAAGCTGCCTCTGAAGGCCGAGTCTTTATGGCTACCCCCTGTTGAAGGGCTAGAGACCCACCATGCCGAAGCCAGCCTCTCTCTCTAGTTTCTTTTGGTAGAAATGCAGTTTCTCGTAGGCAAAGATTTTTCTCTAAAAATATTTCCTAGTAGGTTTCATTTTGCTCTCCATTCTGGAAAAAGGTCCCGCAAAAGGGAACGATTTCACTGGGCTCTGTGCAGATTCATTCACAGACTCAACCTATGCGGCTGGAAAGATGGTCAGAGTAAAACCATGGGGAAACCCAGTGCCCCTGGTTCGGGATGTTCTCAGGAGAATCATGGTGCTGGGATTTGTTGCCCATGGTAGTTCCAATGGAGTCGTGAAGCAGAAGGGAATGACATTTTCTACAGAGAACTTTCTTCTATGCACTTAGCAAATCCATTGTCCTATCAAGAGTTTGGTTTGCTTTAGATGAATAGGATCTATTGGAAAAATGAAAGAACGACCTGGAGAGGAAGGACAGTGATATTGTCAAGGTCATGGACCCTGGAGCCAGGTTGACTTGGACTCATATCCCAGGGCCACCGCTCACCAGCTGGGTGAGTCTTTGGGCAAGGACCGAGTCTTTCTGTGCCTCATTTCTCCATCCACTAAACAGAGATGAGGGCAATGTGACAATACCTATCTCATGATGTAGCATATGAGAATGATAACACAACAATAACAGTAATAATACTCATATGGTTGTGCTGATTAAAGGTTGGCATATGTACAGGGCTCAGAACCATCCTTGACATGTAGGAAGTACTTTGTAATTCATTAAAAAAAATTTCTTTTAGTTTTATTCTTTTAAGGTTTTATTTTTAACTAATCTCTACACCCAGTGTGGGACTCAAACTGACAACCCTGAGATCAAGAGTCACAGGTTCTACTCACTGAGCCATACAGGCACCCTACTTTGTAAGTTAGTTGTTGTTATTCTTAAATGATGAATTCAATGTTGGAGTCTGGGATCCGATATTTAATGTTTTCTGCAACGTGTAGGTTATGGCTTGAGGTCAAAATTGTCTATAGAGTTTCCCTCCTCCCCAGTATTTCCCTTGCTTTATAGAAACCAAATCATACTTTTCTTGCTTGAAAATGACAATCATGTTGTTTACCTACCATCTGGATATTGATTGCGTTCCATATTTTTGTTCTGGTGCCAAGATAAAATGAAGATCTTTGACTAAGTACTTCAATATAGCTCAGTTGATTTTAGTTCAGTGAGTTGCTATTGGCTTCATCCACTGAGATAGCTCTGTGAGTTTTTTATTTATTTTTTAAATTTTTTAAAATGACATTTCAAGGAGTCATTTGCTAATTTTTTTTTTTTAAGAATTTCTTTTTTTGGAACTAGAACACAAAGCTGGCTGGCTTCTAAGCACACAAAATTATAAATAAGGTGACTAAAGTCAGCGATAGAAAAATCTGAAGGGAATTATTTATACTCTCAATCTTCCAAGAAAATGCTGGGGAGTGCCCATTTGGTTGAAAAGGAACTTGGCAAGTGGGTCTCTTTTTCATGTCTCGTAGTATGTTTTTAGTGGTAGGAATTCATAGCTACATTATTAATTCATTCAATTCATTTATTATAAACCTTGTATTGGGTGTCTACTTCATTGAAGGCAAAGCACCATCCTAGGTCCTAGAGTCACAAAAATAGATGAAACATGAGTCTGCTCCTTAAGGAGCTAACCGTTTTTGTGGAAGGGATAGGATGACATAAGCATAACTAGAATATATACCAATTCCCTCACTGGCGTGCTGGAAAGATAAGGGGAGTCCCACAAAGACCGGGAGCGGAGAAGCCGCAAAGCTGACAACATTTTCATGAATTAAATGATATTTGAGTTGGCTACTGATGACAGGTAGAATTTGGACAGTGAGGGGAGTTGGCAAAGGAAGATGTGGAGAGATGGGAAAGGGGAGGGCACGTTTTTAGGGAGGAGACATTATTATCCAGTGCCTGGGGCTGCTCTAGGCCCTGCAGATAAGAGCAGAACAAGCCACAGCGGTGCCCAAGCTCAATGGACCAGGCCCACTAGCGGGTAGAAACAGACAGTATCTGAGTAGACCAATAAGATAATTGGATGGGAGAGATGCTATCAATAAACATAAAATAATAGAACCATGAGTGACAGTGTTGGGAGGAGGAGCTACTTTAGAGAGGGTGGGGCAGGGAAGATTCCTCTGCAGGGGGGATATTTGATCTGAGACCAGAATAATGAAAAGCTTCTGGAAGGCCTAGGGAGAGCGAACTGCAAGGGTATTGATAAAACATGCTTGTCTGATGAACAAAAAGGCCAGTGTGGCCGAAGAGTCTTGACCAATGGAGAGAATGATACCAGAGGAGGTCAGGGACACAGACAGGCGCCATCTCATGGGATCCTGGATACTAGCAACTATTTTGATTTGTCCTCCGGATGCAGTGGGACCCCATGGAGGGTTTCACGCGGAGGAGTGATGCCTGAATTCCATTTGAGAAAGAGCCTCCACACTAAGGCTGCTGTGTGGAGAAGGGCTGCGGAGCATGGAGCATCAAGATGGAAATTAGGGAAATCTCCTGGAGTTTATTGCAGCAAACTGGCAACTGATGACCTGGCCTCAGTCTGGAGTGGGACAGGGAGATGGGAGCTAATTCTGGAAAGACCAAGAATAATGGACCACAGGGCTCCAACTTCTTCCAGTCAGAGAATTTGAAAAATATTTTGGAGGTAGAAAGAAGATTGTTTATGGATCTAGATTTTTCCAGTGTCTATGCTTTATTGTTTCCCGTGGAAGACACATTTTTTAACACACATTAGTAACTGACCAGTGCATTACATCATAACTGTCTCTGTGGTACCCTCCTGATTTGACAAGTAAGTGTACCCTAAACACTTGTCCATGTTATAATTGCCATGGAATCAGATCTAAGGAACATCTTTAGGAAGACAGAATAGAGACCCGGATTTTTTTTTTCATAGAGTCAATATTATACGATGAGAAGCGGCAATGACAGACTAAAGTTTTGTTGGTCTTACAGATGCCCAAGAATGCCCCCCAAAATGTTTCTAAGACCAGAGAAGATGTAACTAGTGGGGAGCTGTGAGGCATGGGGGAAACTAAAAGCTTGTCTCTGCCTAAAAGTGAGCAGTCATTCCTCAATTATGGCATTGTAGATATTCTAGGGTTTTTTTTTTTTGTTTGTTTGTTTTTAAGGGAAGAATCTGGAAATTCTTTAATTTTAAAAAGATAAACATTAATTAAAAGAAATTAATACACCGTGCAGTTCCAAGTGAAATGTCTATGTAGGTTTGCTTCTGGCTCGAGGGGCATCCGTGGTAACTTCTGAAGTCTCCTCCGGCAGCCTGGAGGAGGGCTCTGCTCTGGCTCCTCTAAGACGCAGCTAGTGCAAAACTCAGTGCTCTGAAAACTGCCACCCAATGGGGTGAAAAAAGCGGAAGAACAGCCTGTGAGCCTGTGGGAGAGGTGGACAAGGAGAGGAGGCCAAGGATGGAGGGATGCTCAGGAGGCCCACAGGGCGCTCCATGGCCATGGGCTGGGAAAAGCAGAGAAGCTTTCTGCATTCCGCGTCGGTACCCAGCGTTGTTTGTGATTAATGACAGGAAGACTGTTGGCCTCCTTTCTGCTTACACACGGCGCCTACATGTCTTCCTAGACACTCTAGGTGGATCTAAAAGATCGCACAATCTGGCAGTGCTATAGACCCTTAGAATCTGTGAATTCATTTTCATGAATTATAGACAAAAGCTTATTTTCAACTTTTTAAAATTAGTGTCCGAATTAAAATTTTTTCTTCATTTAGATCGGGCTTCTCCTTGGCCTTCTGGCCCACACTGCTGGGCCGCTCCAATTCTTAGTAACCTTCCCATTAGGTCAATAGGTGTTACTAATGGATAATATTTAGAAATCAATCAGAGGGCAGCTCGGGTGGCTCAGTGGTTTAGGCCCAGGGTGTGATCCTGGAGACCCGGGATCGAGTCCCACGTCGGGCTCCCTGCATAGAGCCTGCTTCTCCCTCTGCCTCTCTCTGCTTCTCTCTCTCTCCCTCTCTCTCTCTCTGTGTGTCTTTCATAAATAAAGAAATAAAATTTAAAAAAAAAAGAAATCAATCAGATACTCTTTTGTGGCTTCTTTGCATTGTTAAAGTACGTGACAACAACAAATAAACTTTTTTCCCCCTATATTTATCTTAACTTCCCAAATAATGAGTAATTTTGAAGATCTTAGCTGATCTTTCTTGTACCTACTAGAGAGTTTCATATGGTACCTTTTTATCTTATAGGTAATCCCCTCCAAAGATGTTTCCTATGTACATGATAATAAAATACAGTGGTGAAGAGCAGAAAATCAAACTTAGTCAAACATACTGTCTGTATGAGATAAGAAAAACCACTTTGATTGATTTTCCCTCCACTGAATTGAGAACTGATTTTTTTAAAGACTTAATTGAAGGGCACCTGGGTAGCTCACTCAGTTAAACCTCTGACTTTGGCTCAGGTCATGATCTCAGGGTCCTGGGACCAAGTCCCTGAGATCAAGCTCCCGGGCTCTGGCTCAATGGGGAGTCTGTTCTCCCCCTCCTTCTCCCCTATCCCTCTTCCTACCTGTGCTCTTTCTCCTTCTCTCTCTCTCAAATAAATAAATAAAATCTTAAAAAAATAAAAATTTAATTGATGACTATTTTGTCATCATTACAAAGGTATGGCTTCTGTGTTATGGAGCCCAAGGATACCTCTATCCAAAGCAAAAGATGGTAACAGTTCAAAAACCTGGAATTCACCCAAGCTATTTAATTAGCAAGTATTTAATGAGGGTGGGTTTTTTGTTGTTGTTTTTTTTGTTGTTGTTGTTGTTGCTGTTGTTTTCTGCCAGCCAATATTTAGAATTGTGGCTGCTTTGTGGCTGAGTGTCTACTATGGTTACAGGATCGCCATTTGGACCAAGGATCATGAGAGAAAGGCATAGCCAACGAATTCTGTGATAGAAGAACACATTAGGGAAAAGGAACATTGTCTTTCTTTCCCCACATTATGTTACTGGCTAAAAAAGAATTGCCTTGCAATCTGGTTAAAGAAGCTATAAAAAAAACTTTAGTGGGTATTTGAAGCTAAATCTTAATATGGCGTGGAAAACAATGGCATGGAATTTCAACAAAAATAAGCAATACATCAAGTACCACTTTGTCAAGGTCCATTGCTGAAGCATTTACTGCAGATTAACAAATACTCGTTGGGGATTATCTCTGCATAAGGCTATAGGAGACATACAGGAAAAAAAAAAAGAGATAAAATCTGTGCCTTTAAGGTCTTCCAAATTTAGTGGAGAAGAAGACTCCCTACCTACACAGTAATATAGCATATCATCATATGTGTTTAATGTCACTAAATATACAGTAAGGAAATGGAGGTGTGTCGATCTAGCTGCGGATCTCCGAGAGCCCTATAGGACAGTTAGACTGTGAGGAGAGCTGGCTTGAGGGACGCTCCCAGGAAGGATGTGGCGGGAGAAGGCTCCAGATGAAGAGGACCGAATGAGAGCGAAGGTACAGAGGCAGCAGAGTGTTGCATGTCTTTAAGGATTGTGGATGGTCCTGAATGGCTGCAGGAGAGGGTTCCCACCAGTGGGAACAAACAGGTGGATTTGCGTGTGGGCGTGAAGAGTGGAGGAGAAAGAACAAGCCTCTCCCAGCTAGAAGAGAACTTCTGGTGGGAACCATATTTTATTCTTTTTCATCTCTTAATGTCAACAAATGCTTAATATTCTTGTTTCTTTCTAGAACATTGGTATTTACATCAGTGCCTGGAAAATGAGGTCCTTCATAAGTGTTGCATCTGGTGAGCATGCATGGCCTTAAAAGCCAAGACAGGAAGTTTGGGTTTGGTTCCATGTGCAATGAGGAGCCTCTAAACCTTTGTGAAAGAGGAAGTTTATGATCATAAACTTAAGATAACATAAACAACGGTATGGAGATCAATCAAATTAGAGAGAGGGAAAAGCTCAGGGCAGAGAGAGCTGTCAGCAGTTGCCACAAAACTCTGGGTGAGGGGGGCAGAGCCTGGATGAAGTGGGCAGCAGCTCTGAGAGTAGAACAGAGAAATGGACTCAAGTAGGTGCGGCCACATTCTGATGTAAGGAACGCAGGAAATGGCATCGGGGCCTGGAGTCACAGTTACCTATCAAACTTGGTGGTTTTTTTTTTTTTTTTTAAGACCTTTCAACAATTTGCCACTTCTTTTTAATTCATCTCTTACTGATGAAGTCCAGCATAAAATAGTCTTCAGAAACAAAAGCTGGACAAAGCCAAGAGCTTGAGATTATCTGCAAACTATCGTGGTTGGTGAGAACTTTTGAGGAGCCTCCAATGAAGGAGCCATGCACAGGAGAGAGGAAGGGTTCCAAAGGAAGAGTTAGGGGTGAGTGGACATGGCTCCTGTCAACTGTGTCAGGGAAGGGATTAAAGTGTCACTTATGCCTCAGAGATTTTGCTTAATGACTTGGGATGCCTGCAAAATGGCAAGTTCATGCAGCTGGATTTAAAGCATTTAAGGCATAATAATAATAATAATAAAAAATAAAGCATTTAAGGCATTTCTTTACAGCCTTTGCCTAGCTGAGGACTGTGATAGGAGGAGGAATATGTTGGCTGCTTTTGAGGAATCCTACTTCTTTCTCGACTTGAAAAGTTTTGTACGAAATCAATAAAATATACTCAATAATAAATTATTTTCCTCTAGTGAGGAAATAATTTGTCTGCCGTCTTCAGAACTTTGCTTTTATGACCCGAAAGATGATATTCCTCGCAAATGCGTACCGCAGCTAGTCAGATTGGGAATGACTTCCAAAATGACAAATACAAAGAAACCCGTGACTTTGCCAAGAATTTCACATCTGTTCATGAAATGATAAAATTTCAAGAAAGCGCCTTCTGACGGCCTTTGACGATTGCGCAGAATGATTCAGTACCCACGGGTGGGCTACTATTTAGAGAAATTACAAGTGTCAACAGAAAAAGCATCAGAACAATAATAGCAATTACCTATGGAGAGTCAGAACCCAGTGATGCCAGAACAAAGGAGTTATGGAATTTACCACTTATAAACTGGCTTTTTTTTTTTTTTTAAAGGATGGATGAAACTGTACATGAGGGCTCCTAAAACGAAATGAACCATAGCAAAGTTGCAAGCATTTTCGAACAGCTGGAGAACAGTATCTCTTCCCAAGTCCTGGTGTTTGTAGCATTAAGCCCCAAAAAGAGATGAGGTCATTCTTTCTGGGACTAAATATTGTGAAGACTGTGGAGGAAGAACTGGCATAAAACTGATGAGGATCAATATTCATTAGATCACAGAGGTTCCATTGCCAGATAAACAACCAGAATTCATCCAAATAGCTTTTATTGAACATCTACTTTGTAAAATACTATACTAATACAAAAAATTAAAAAGACAAATGTACTTCCCAAGAGTTACTGGTAATAACAAAATCATTATTGGTTAGAGGTGGGATTATCCTTTGGCAAAACTGGGATGGGATGGTTTTAGTGCTTTTTGTTTCCTGCTTTTTCTTCCCCTGCTTCTTTCTCCTCTTTCCATTCTCTCCTTTTCTTCTTCTGTGTCTGCCCCATGTGTTATTCCAGACCCTTTCTGTCCTATAGGAACGTGAGAGGAAAAGATAATTCACTCCGTGGTAGTGGTTCTCAACTCTGGGTCACGTGACCATCACAAGCATAGGTGGGGCTGGGGGAAGCTCCCAGAGATTTCTGACTTGGTTTTTCCTGGATGGATTCTGAGCATTTATGGCTTAGATGCAGGCACTATTGAGAACAAAGTGGTCTTCAAACGTTCTGTATACACCCAAACATAATTTTGAAAGATTCTCTTTCATTTTGCACATTTTAAAGTTGACATCTAAAATGTTTCGATCAATAAGTTGATTTATTTTTTGAAAATATTTGTTTATTTATTTTAGAGAGAGAAAGAGAGATTGAGAACACAGGCAGGCAAGCAGGGGGAGGGGCAGAGGAGATGGAGAGAGAATCTCAAGCAGACTCTCCACTGACTGTGGAGCCTGATAAGGGTCTTTATCTCAGGACCCTGATATCATAATCTGAACCAAAGCAAGTGTCAGTGCTTAACCGATTATACCACCCAGGCATCACTCAACATAAGTTAAGTAGTAGTTTCAAATAATATAACTTTCTACATTTTATAAATATTATTTGTAAAAAAGCAAATAAATTATTACATGAGTCCAATGAAACCAAAGACTATGGGCTTTGATACCTATCTATCATTATCCATTTAAGAAACAGATGAACAAGCCCTCTTTTATTTTTATTTTTTTAAATATTTTATTTATTTATTCACACAGAGACAGAGAGAGAGGCAGAGACCCAGGCCAAGGGAGAAGCAGGCTCCTCGCAGGGACCCTGATGTGGGACTCGATCCGGGACCCAGGATCATGGCCTGAGCTGAGGGCAGATGCTTAACTGCTGAGCCACTCAGGAGTCCCAACACACCCTCTTTTAAAAGCAGTTAGAAAAAAAAAAAAAAACAGTTGGAATTCAAATTTTTCCTTTGTTTCCTTGAACTCTGACTTCATTTTGTTTCTCTCACAGGATTTTAGATTACTGATTATTTCATCATATTTCTCTGCAATAAGAAAATAGTTGAAATTTAACATTTAAATTTAACATTCAATTGATATTTAACATTTAAAAAATTTGAATAGGCTCCAAGTTAAAATTATCCTCCTTCACTCAGTGAATTACCTTTAAAAGAACTATTAGCCTGGAGTTGACACAAATATATTACACATTTTAATAATTATTAGATCTAAACATATCATTGTATTAGAAATGAATTTCTTCAATGTGATGTATGGAGCTTTGAAAAAGTCAGTTAGCTCAGTACCCGTTAATGTATACTTAGTGATAAAATGAAACAGGGTTCAGCACCAATAACACCCCATTTGTCAGTTTAATAGATGCAAATGCTGACGATCCCTGTTCATATAAAGAGATTGGTATTCGAACATTGCTATGACAATGTCACTTAATTTTTTTTTTTTTACTTCTGAATTGTACTCAAAAAATAAAGTACTTAGCGATTTCTTCTTAAAAACATTTGAAAATAGTGAAAAACTGGATTGGACTCTTCCTTCAATTTGGTTGGAAGCAAAAACTACCTGAGTAACTTGGGAAAGAATTTCTAATTCACTCATGGAACCATTCACTTCCTTAGCACCAACATCAAATTCATCCACTGTTAGATATCTGCAGACTACTGCCCCAGGAGTGCAGCATTGTAATATTTGTGATGGGTAAGAAGTGTGACTTATTTATTTGTTTGTTTGTTTGTTTGTTTATTTTTATTGACATATTTATTTATGAAGTGAGAGAAATGAGAGCCCAGGACTGGGTCAACATCTTGACTGAATTTGACCTTGAGTAAATGAATTTTTTTTAGGAAAGGGAAGAAATGGGCATTGAAGATCTCAGAAAGGCTTTGCCCATCCCCGGTTTATGTATATTTAATATGTAGTCCTCTCATGAGTATATTTACATAGTAAGTGAAGATACTTTAGGAAAAAGGAAAATGTGATTAATTGGAAGACATTAACTCCTGGAGAAAATAAATAACTTGTGGATGGGAATGATTTCTGAATCTCTCAGACCCCATGTCATAGGCAACCGCAAATCCCACCTATTTCTCTTTGATTTGCTTGGTTGATATTTGAAAAGTTTCCATGATTTTATTAAAATAGGTTTACTACAACAAATATGTAAACCTTCAGTGCTATTTAATCGAAATATAATGCAGACAACATATTTAATTTTCCGTGTTCTAGTAGCTGCACAAAAAAGGAAAAGGAAAAGAATCGAAATTAATTTTAATATATAATTGTTAAAGATTTTGTTTATTTGAGAGAGAGAGTGCGAGAGACAGACAGAGGTCAGAAGCAGTGGGGAGGGCCGGGGCAAGAGCCGGGCACCTGACACGGGATTCAGGATCATGACCTGAGCCGAAGGCAGATGCTGACCCAACTGAGCCACCCAGGTGCCCTAATTTTAATATATTTTATTTAACCCAATAAACTATAATATCATCATTTCAACATGCTATCAATATAAAAATTGTTAATATTTTACATTCTTATTTTTGTTCTAAGTCTTTGAAATCCAGTGTGTCTTTTCTAGTTACAAAACACGTCAGTTAGCACTAGTCACATCTCACGTGCTCAATAGCCACATGTTCCTAGTGGCTACCATATGGGCAGCAGGGCTACATGATTGGAAAGTAAACTTTGTGTGTTCTCTAATACAGTTTTGTAGATGTAAAGCCAGTTCTTCAAAAGTAGGAAGAGAGGCAAACTCATTAATTTTCATTTTGCTAAATGACATTTCTTACCCCATCTCACACTCCCTGTGAAATCTGGCACTTCACTGAAGTTCTAATTAACTACTGATTTTTGCAGTGTGTATCACTTCTTGGCAAATGTGCATGGTATAGTACTTATCACACTCCTAAATTACATTTGAAGTAGAATAATCAAGTCTATTTTTCATTAGAAAACTGATTTCCTCCAGCTTTTTATTAGTTGTATTGGCACCCTGTAAACTGCAAAAATCAATAATTTTATGTGCTTCTCAAGCAACAGGCTCAGTTTGAGTTGAGCTCTACCTCTAGCTCCCATTTCCATGAGGATCGGGGACCTCTTGTTCCTCTTCCTCCTTCTCCAGTTTTTTCTCCACTTCTGCTCCTCATCTCTGCCCTCCTCTCCTCCCTTTCTGCCATCAGAACCCATTTTTTTTTTTAAGAAACCCAATTTTAATTCAGGCCCCAGTGTGCCCAGCTTCAATGGATGAATAATGATCGGAAAAGCGTCTGGTTTTCCTTTGCCAGTGTTTGGGACAGTGGTTCTCAAGCCTCAAAAACTGCCCTTTCAGTGACTTAAAACAGACTTCAGGTTCTGCCCTAGGGCATCACCCTATTTCTAGCATGCAGAATCATATGCAATAACCATTTCTGTAAGTCAAAAATGATTGAATACCAGCAGTTTCATAGGATTACACTTAATGTATGTTATGGGGAATTTTCAGTTTGTTGTGATGCTTTTTTGCTGAAAGATAAGCCACAAGGTCTGCAAGGGGTTTCTGTAGTTCTCAGTGAACAGAGTCAGAATCACCTGGAGAACTGACTACAACCCAGAATCTCAGCCCCTAACTCTGGAATTTCTGATTTACGAGGTGTGAGATGGATTTTTTTTAAGTTTCCAGGGGATGCCAATGCTGCTGGTCTGAAGACCACACTTTGAGAAACACTGGTGGAGGGTAGAGGCACGTGATCCATTTGGTCCAGGAAGCTATCAGGACCCCTGGGAAAGTTTGACCTCTCTGATCAGCAACCATCAGATACAAAAAGCATGAGTTTTTCCTTTTTCCTCTCCCTCCATCCCCTTGCTTTCTCCCTTGGATCTGCCACCTAGAGTCAAGGTGGGTGGGGCTTGCCGTCTTGTGACACTAGAAGGAAAACAAGAGAATTTCAGAGATGCCTTCCCACATTCTAACATTATGGAGCCCCAGAAACACCTACCTCGTGGTTTTGTTTAGTACAATAATTTAAGATGTCTTTCTTGTCTAGCCCCTTCTGTCTTTTTTTCTGTTGTTGGCGGTCACACATACAGGGACTATTATCAAACCACTGTGCCATCAGCTGCATAATTGAATGATTACGTGGACTTACAATTATGTCATCTCAGAATCGTGGCACTAACCATAATACCTTTCTTGAAACAATAAGTCTTTTTTTTTTTTTTTTTTGTAAACATGCCACACCTGGGCATAGTACCTCAGGGCTAAGGTTAGAGGAAGCTGTGTAGCCGAATGTCTCTCTGTGTAGGATGGTTCTCAAGAAGCAGAAATACTGGATCTGGAGGTTGATTTCACAGATTAAAGTTCAAGAATGGGAGCCATCCTAAGCAAATTTGTCAATGATTTGTACTAGGAAGACTAGAGAATGTGTGGGATGTCCAGAACTTGCTGGTGGGAGGTGAAGATGACTTGTTCCAGGTAGCTTCAGAGTAAAGAACTGGTACTGATGCATTGATTTTATTTTAAAAAAAGTACATTTGGTTCTCTAAAAGGAGAAAAAAATTTTAACACCTAGAATATGTGTGTAAAGAAACTCACTATGAAGTGGGAAGTTCCGTGTCATTTTAACTGTTCACAGAGAACTACAGAAACCCCTTGCAGCCCCTGTGGCTTATCTTTCAGAAAAAAACCATCACAACAAACTGAAAACTCCCCATAACTTATATTAAGTGTAACCCCACGAACTGCTGGTATTTAATCATTTTTGACTTACAGAAATGGTTATTGCATACGATTCTGCATGCTAGAAATAGGGCGATGCCCTAGGGTAGAACCTGAAGTCTATTTCCAGTCACTGGAAGGGCAGCACGTAAGCCATCCACATTCATCTTCGTGCAGGCAGTGTGGCTAGGAGAAACCACCAGGTTGTATTTGGTTTCTGAATATAAGACTAGATGGAAAGACTTTACTGACCCAAGAATGAGCCCTTGTTCCAACTAGCCCACAGGTTTCGTTGGTTTTGTTTTGTTTTTGTGGGGCTGGGGGAGGTGGTGCCAGCTTTGGAGGTAGGGATGTTGTCCCCTCGATTTTTCCAAGAAGACACTGTTTATTTTGAATCTGGGTCACTTCTTTGGGAAATTAGCCCCATATGTTTATGATCAGGGAAGTAGAAGTACCTCCTTTTATTGGCTCTCTATTTACTTGAAAGATCTAAAGGATCTTCTGAATTTTAGCATTTTGGAGTATTCTGTCTTATCCACAGTGTTTATAATTTTCTGCATTACTATTATTATGTACCTTCTTGATCTCTGGCTTTCCAGAACTTGAAGTCCAAATTTTTTCAAGTTGGTCCCTAAACTGTCACCCTGATATTTTTAGTTGTCTTTAATGGACATTTTAGATTCTAGCTGTATAGGTACCTCTCTGTTCTCTTTTTTTCACCCTTGCAGTGGCTACTTCTACTCCTCCCTCCGACCAACTTCTTCTAAGCCTTCCACGACTTCTCCCAGATTAATTTAGGCCCACCTGCAATGAGCTTGCAGAGCCATATGCATGTCCCAGATCATAGCTTTTTCCTACAATCTGTTATTTATTTTTAATTTTACAAGTTGTCCCCTAGTGCTTTTTAATGAGCTGGGCACTGTTTTAAATGCTTCACATATTAAACTATTTGATCTTCACACAAACCTTTGAGGCAGAACTATTACTGCCCCAACTTAGGGATGAGACAGATGAGGCACGATAAGGTTAAATAACTTGCTCAAGGTCACAGCTAATACGTGGTGGAGCAGGATTGAACCAGATGTTCTGGCTCTTGTGTCTACGCTGCCTCTCACTTTGTTATAAATCTTTGTTCGATAGCAATATCGTAGGCCTCCCTGCCTCCACCACTTTCTCTTTCTATCTAGCAATCATGTCTATCTCATTAACCACTGTAGGCCTCCACTGGACCGTAAGCATCTCGGGAAGGATGGTGACAATGTCTTGGTTTCGTGTCGAATTCTAGTAACTTCTAAGACAATGCTTAATACCTAATTGGTGTTCAATTCGTATTTGTTGAATAAACAGACACACATACGTTCATTGCAAACATTTAATGACGGTAATATTTCTAAGAAGAATGAAATAACAGCATCTAAGAAGAATGAAATAACAGCATCTCTTAAGTACAATCCAAATGTGATTCAGTTATGCTAGGGGAAAAGGGAACTTATACTGACAAGTGGTATTTTGAAAATTTCAAATGTCTAAAAAAGATTAAAGCTAAAGGGGATTTCAAGGCTGGTATCAGGCAGTTCAATTTGAAGCAAAGCTTCTGCTATTCAAGCCTTCACCACTCCAGCCACAGGAAAGGCAGACAGTTATGAAAGCTTGCAGGCTGGAAGGAAATTCTAATTCCTTGGAATGCCCTGAAGAAGAAGGGAGAGCTGTAGACTCTGACTACTTTACTGTAAGACCTGATAACCCTGAAAAAATATAAGAGACACATAAAAAGAGGGCACGAGCCAGATTAGAGGGCCAAGTTGGAGCTGTGTTATCACAGGTCCTCAAGAAATCAGCAGGGCCAGAAGTAAGGCAGGCTGCAGGCAATTACAGATTGTCATTAAAGTTAAAAATATGACCCACGGTACTGTTGCTGTATAGCTTTAGGCTAGTAAAGCTCCATGCTGTCGGTTGTGACACGAAGCATGGGAAAGGATGGTCAAAAATCTAGGCTATTTCTGCATTTGGTTACAAAAATAAAGATCTGTACATTTCTACATAATTAAAATAAGTAAGTGCAGAATGATTTTCATGACATTAAGAAAGAGGAGAAAGGCAGGGAAGCTATATGAGATCTACTTGAAAACTAGCGTTCAGGTGGCTACGTCATAATTGCTCGGGTTTAGGTGCTAGTATAATCAGTAGTATCAAGGATGAATCCGTCCAACTGGTTCTCTTCGACAGTTTTCAAAGAACTGTAGACGACAGACAATACAGGTATTGTGTCTGATGAATTAAAAAAAAATACATGAGGATTGTGGCCAAGTAAATAACATTTCAAGTAGGTGTTCAATGTGCTGAAAAAATTCACAACAATGAAAAACTTAGATGAAAGAAGGTTCAGTTCTGAATGAGGCACGAGGATTAAGTGAATGTCAAGATGAACATCCCAGTATGGATCCATTCCCCATATAACAATTGAATTCCTTACTTCCCAGCATGGGAGAGTGTAATTTAACTTAAGAGGGGTAAATGTGCTAAAGAGAAATGATTCGGTAAAGAAGGAAGGATTTTTAATGTCAAGGACAAAGCAATTTGTAATTTGATTTTTAATCTGCAGACAGTAGGTAGTATCAAGTCATCAAACAGTCCAAAGAATAGACTGCTAATTGAAGCAGAACGTGGGAACATTAATGAAATTGATTAGAAGTGACAAAGCAGCTGGATTTGTCAGCATTTCAGCAGATGGAATAGCTCTGATTGATGAAATGACAAGGCTCTGAAACAAAACCGAAAATTAAATGTACAGCCAGAGAGTCCTGGCGCCAGAAATGTACAATTGCATAAAATTTGAGGAACGGGACACGAGGGGATCTTGAGAAATGCTCCTGAACGGCGTTAGAGAATACAATTGTTTGTCACTTGGCTCAAACCTGCCACTTCCGATGAGTGCTGCAAGCCAGGGAGGTGCTGTAATGAGGCAGCTGATGCCGGAGTGTGGCATGTGTCACCTGTGGCGACACCACTCAGAACAGCACGGCTGTAGAATGACCATCTCTTCACTCGGATTCTCTAACTACTGCTCCGAGGGCTCTGCCACATTATACAAATGTAAGAACCTCCCAACTATGTTCCTTGAAGCCCTGGGGACCCCGGGAGATGCTCACAGACACTCCGTGGAAAGGTTCCTTGGTCAAGTAAGTCTGGAGAGGGCTGTGTCCTAGGATCCACTCTTGGAGAATCCCAGCGCACAGTAGCGCAGCAAAGTCCTTCAGGAAAGCAAGAATTTCCAGAGCTTCTATGACTACTGACATGAATTTTTAAGAGACACCTGTAATATCTTAGAGGGTCTAATGTCTTTGGAGCAAGGTTTGGAAACTGTGCTCTGGTCTTCCGGGAGCGTTCCCATACCTGGCTTCCCCTAAGTACTTCTACGCTGCGATCTGGGAGAATGACTTGACGCCTGCAAGAATCTGGCGCGCCGTGAAGTACTTTCTCACCAGTTGACATTTCAAATGTATTTGATTGTATCTGGAAAGATGCTGTCTTACTTTTTTCCTGCTTATATTGGTGTGGGTTGTAGGCTCAGTTCCTATACGTGATCATAGACAAACTGCAATTCTGTTATGCTGAGAGGATTTGTCTAGTGCATAGTCTCAATTTAAGGACACAGTTCCAGGACAGGAAAGCTGCTCTAGCAACCACTGACGTCAGGCTCTGTGGCACACAGGAGCATCTCTTTAGGTTTTACTTGAAAAAAAAAAAAAAATCAAGACACCTGATTAGATCAAACATTTCTTCTTTAATTGCCATACTCTTTGTTTATTTCTTTGTTCTAATTAAGGCAATTGTCTAAAGGATGCTGTGAATATTTCCCTAATATTATAATAAATATAATAATATTTCCCTAGTCATACACTAGACCCAATTTCAAATTACCTAAATTTGAAAAAGTAACAATGTACGTGCCACGTGACATTGTTCTTAACGTCAAAAAATGAATTAATGTGAAACACTATATTCATAGACTACAGGACAAGAACCACATGGAGAGAGGAAAGGTCAGGAATTAAGGAAGGAGAAGACCAGTTATTCTCACCTGTCCTATGCCTCAAAGGGGAAAAAAAGCCTGTAAAATAGAGTATAACGATTTTCACCAAAATTGAACAAAATGGATCAGCCTGACGAGCTATAACGTGAAGCTATTTATATTTCTTTAAATTTCTATGATCCACGTACACAGGCCAATCCTGAGAGTCATGTTTTTATAGAATATTTAGCTAAGGGTACGTCTTCCACAACCTTTACTTGGGCATTTTAACAATGGCAGTTTATAAACCTGCGGATAGAGTTCCCCAGAAGCTTGTACCAGGTGAGTCCCCGAGGATCCTCTAGTCTGTCTGCTTCGGCCTGATGGCAGCGTATCTTCTCTCATGTTTTAGCATATTCACTCACTGCCCTAGTTTCAGACATTTCATCTACAAGTGAACATTATGTTTCTGAAATGATAATTTCTGCAGTCCTGATTTTTCTAAAGACCTCATTCTCAACAATTGAAATTAAGATTGAGATAGAAGCAATCAGAAGTATACTCTCGAAAAAGAAAAATCTCTTGAATGGGGTTTAGTTAATGAAACATTTTCTTGGGTTTCAATTTTCTTACAAGAAGGGAAGAGCTCTTCCTATAATTCCCATAATTAGTGTGGATCCTATTTTTCAAATGTCACTGGGGATAATATATAGGATGTCAGCAGTATTTTCTATTGGTGGCCTTATTTATTGAAGGAGTTTTACTTGCAGAACCAGGAAGAGCATCCCATCTTGGGCTGAGATGGACCACTTTCTGGGTAGCCATTGAGAGGGGATGAGAGCACTAAAATGTTGAATAACAATCCTGCCGAGTGGCTTAAATTTGTGCTTACCTAATGTTTGCTTGGTCAGGAGAGGAACAAGCATGGCCAGGTCCCTTTCTCAGTGTGTTTCATATTCCTTCTTACAAAGAGCAAGAAGGAAAGAGCCGGGAAGGTAGAGAAAGGCAGATATTTTACTATTAAACCACAAATTTGCATGCTTTCCCAATGGGTACATTTATAAAGCTGAGGCACGATTTACATGATCAAAGTTCAAAATGTTGCTTGGCTTCAGTAAGTGTAGACTGCTCTTGGCTAGAGAAGTGGGTTCACGTTAGAATCTAATCTAGGACGAGTGGTGCTCTGGTGGGCAAGCCCTCGCCAGGCTTTTCCATGAGGCTTGGGGCCCAGGACTGTAGCATGGTGCCGCCCACCACCTTCAGGGAGTGTGGGATGCTCATCGGGACCCAGTGACCTTAGTGCAACTTGGGACTGGGGGATGCCCGTTGCAGTGGTCTTTAATCTGAGATCGACTCCTGCGAGAGGGTCAGTTATTTCTATTTGAAATATTATTTTCAAAACATATATTTTCTATATGAAAAATCACATATCCCCATGCCTTTCATAAATAGCAAAATATTATGAAGATCACAATACAATACAGGTCCCTACAAATACAGATTTCAACAACTTGGACCTAGAGGTGTGGGACATGTCAGGACACACTCAGTACCTGGTGTCTTGAGAGCACCTAAGCAGAGACATTTCTCTTGGAAAGTGACAAGCTGTCATTAGAAAGTGAATTGTTCTCCTTTGTTGGTTTCTAAGGGTTTGGCTTTTTAGAGAGTTTCTATGTTTAACTAAACTTTTGGTGACATATTTTATTCTCCCACCAACTTTCATAGGATGAAATATCTTAACTAGGTCAGCTGGCCCTTCCACGAACGAACTCTTACCTGCTGAATCCTTTTATTTTAGGGAATGACTGGAATCCTGGTACTTGGTTCTGCATCTAGGGGATGATAGAGAATCCTCGGGTGTGCAGTGGTCACATCCTGGATATGGGCTTTATGAGAATCATGGCCCAAGGAAAAGATTGAGGCAAGGTGAATTAGAACTGCATTTAGGGAATCCTTTTGGAAGGACTATGTTTCACTCCCTGTCTCTATATGTCCTTCTCATTTTCTTTGACCATCAAAATTACATATTTTCAGATTTGGAAGATTTTTCGATCAGCTTATCTGATAACCACTCGTTGCCTGTGGGAAAATCGCTTCTGCCTACCAGATGATGGAGTCAGGGACTGTTAATAAGGGAAACTTTTTTTTTTTTAAAGATTTTACTTATTTATTCATGAGAAGCACAGAGAGATAAAGAGAGACAGAGAGGGCAGAGACACAGGCAGAGGGAGAAGCAGGTTCTATGCAAGGAGCCCGACGTGGGACTTGATTTGGGGACTCTGGGATCACGCCCTGGGCTGAAGGCAGGTGCTCAACTGCTGAGCCACCCAGGGATCCCAATAAGGGAGACTTTAAAGTTCCTCCCCCATTCTCTTCTCTTGTGCCTTTTTTTTTCATTATTCCTATAATGAAAACACATGAAAATATAGAAGTATATGCAGTATAGAAATCCCTACATTTTTCCTATACAAATTCACTTTAAATTCCTTTGAGAATTTAATTCTTAAGGAGTTAGAATTCTTTTTATGTACTTAAAAAAATCTATGTATTTTACAGAGAAAGAGGTTGGGAGGAAGATAGAGAGTCTTAAGCAGGCTCCATGCTGAGCGCAGAGCCTGCCTCAGAGCTCAGCCTCACAACCCTGCGATCATGACCCTGAGATCCCAACATGAGCTGAAACCAAGAGTCGGAACTTAACTGATTGTGCCACCCAGGCACTCCTAGAATTCTTTTTAGAATCATGACAACAGGGGCAGGAAACACTGGTATTTGGTAGACTTTTATCAAGAGGAATTGGTAAGGGTGGAGATAGATTGGAAACAGGGGAGAAGGAAGTGGAAGCATCACAGGTGTGTAGCCCCAACCTGGAAGAGAGGCAGAGTAACAGACCGTGTAGGATAGTTTGGGAGATGAGCCCTCGTTGGGGAGAGGATGCTGCGTTTAGTTTGGGACCTGCTGTATTGGGATGGGCAGGGGCACACGGGATGGAGAGGCAAACAGCCTGATGTCAGAGGCCCAGGGTCATGAAGCGAAGTGGGGAGGTGTTATTAGTTTCCTATAGCTGCTGTAAAATCATCCCAAATCCAGTGGCTTCCTGCAACACAAATTTATTGTCTTACAGCTCTAGAGGTCCCAAGTCTGAAGTGGGTCCCACCAGGCTACAGTCAAGGGCTGCAGGGCTGCGTTCCTCGTGGAGAAGAATAATCTGTTTCCCCACGTGTTCCAGCATCTAGATGCCATCGTCACCCTTCGTGGACCCTTCCCCCATATTCATAGCAAGAACTGTAGCATCTTCAAATATTTCTCTGTCACTTGCCTGCCACCCTCTCTCTTTGACTTATAGAGACCCTTGTAATTATGTTGCATCCACCCAGAACATCCACGTACTGGAAAATGCCTTTGGCCACGCAAGTGACCTAGTCTCGCTTCCAGGGATGAAGACACAGGCACCTGGGGCGGGGGGGGGGGGAGTTTACCATGGGCACAGTTGCCTAGAGGTAGCAATTTGATTTACCCTTTTATATTCCCAAGGGAATGTGGACAGGGCAGGGGGGATGGGGGGGAGAGAGAGAGAGAGAGAGAGGCCCAGAGGACTGAAAAATCAGACTTTCTTTAAGTTTCCGACAGCGTGGTTTCCTCTTCCACATTCCCCTTTCCCTTGTTGACAGCAGAGCTAATCCTCCTGGCCCCCCTGGTTTGCCTCCTGCCTTTCCGACTATACTCTTGGGGGTCTCCTCAAACAAGACTTCAACTGCAGGGACGTTGTTCGTGGAAAAGAAAGTGATGTTATTTCCTCGTTTATTCTCACCTGTAGCCTTGCAGCACACTGGGGCTTCGAAAAAAGCAACAGGAGAGCTTATTTTCTTTTGTTTAGTCTTTTTTTTTTGTGGTCTTTAGTCATATCTACTCGGATTGAACTTTACAAAATAGCATTGGAGCTGTGCTTCTGCTAAGTGAGCCACATGCAGTTCATCCTCCCCTTCCACTTAAATAATGAGGAAATAATTGTGTTTTCAATACTAGGACTAAACTGCTGCGCTATTGACAAAGTCTTAATTGATTTGAAATATGAGAAAGCTCATGCACTTCTCTGATATAATTGGCTTAGGCCCTTGGGGGCTCTACCTGGTTTTAGCTATTGGGGTGCTCCCTGCATGCTGGGTGCCCTGGGGCCCCGCACGCGGGATCTGGGGGGCAGGTGGGCTGGCTGAGAGCTGGCCGCAGGGCTGTGGCCTTAGACCTCTCCGGCCATTCCTTTAAGCCCCGAGGTTTTATTCCGAAGTGAACACTGTGCAGCCCTGGGGACGGCGTCGGAGGAAAGCCCAGGCCCCCACTGCTGGCCCGAGGCTGGAGATGGGGGGCGGAGGCCCCACAGGGCCAGAGGCCGCTGTCCCCCCCCCCACCCTGGGCATGGGAAGGGTGGCCCCCAGACTTATGGGAGCCCTGGGGAAGGTGCTGGGTGCAGGTGCACGGGGGCGGGGCAGGGGCTTCCTGCAGAGCACAGCATCTGTGTGGGGTGTGCAGCCCGGCTGGACAGGACATGGGGTTGGGCCCTAGCCTATTATCTAAGGATGACAGACTTCTTGTCTCCTCTTTGTCTTCCGCTTTTCATTAGTTACATAGTAATTAATCAGGGATCCTCTCCAGGCCTCAAAAGAACCAAAAAATATAAAATAAATAAATAAAATAAATAAAATAAAATAAAATAAAATAAAATAAAAAATAAAATAAAATAAAATAAAATAAATAAAATAAAATAAAATAAAAATAAAAATAAAATAATATATAAAAAAGAAAAAAAAAATCCCAATTGGAATGAGCTCTGGATTCCTCAGCCTCAATCCAGGTGACTTAGTCTGACGGCATCAGTGCAATTTAGACCTAAATGACCGAAAATAATTTTGTCAAATGCAGTCGAAGTAGTACTCTTAGCCACAGCTTCTGCATATATGTGCATATATATATCTATATGGGTTTTTTTGGTTTTTTGTTTTTCTTACCAAAGCCTTATTCTTTATTTTTCAAGGGACTTTGACAGAACAGATGAACACATGCCCAGCATGACTTAAAATAGACTACTCAGGGGCCTGAAAAACAGCATACGTTTTCTTTGATTTCCGTAATGTATTTTCATAGGAAATTTTCTTCCAGGGAAGCCCCGAGTGTGTTAAGTTGGAGGTACTCTTTCGGATGTTGGTTACGGTCGGGGACAGCAGGCATGACTAAGAAGGAATGGAAAGCATTATTTTAAGTGGGGACAGTTTAATCATGCTGACTGATGAATGCATCCTGCAATTTAGGACAATTTGTCCTTTCTGTGCGAGTCCGCATGATCATCATTTGTCATTGTTCTTGTTAGAAATATATTATTCACTTGGGGATACTGGGCCATAGTTATATTTTCAGGGCAGGGTTTGTAAAGATTATTTATTGTTCAGCAGTTAAATAGGCATCCTGAATTCATGGAGCCCTGAGCGGAAGACGTGGCATAGGGAGTCACCGAGTGTCAGGGAAGACGTCAAGCACGAGGGCTTTTTCGTGTCCCAACAGCCCTCGGTCTCCAGGCTGTTCCTCCTACACAGCCCTGAAAAATTATTATTACTGTCTCTATGCCTCCGCGTTCCCATCTGTGAAATGGAGGCATGAACAGTACTGCCCTCAAAGGATGCTTAAAAGAATTAAATGAGACAACTTATAGGAAATAACCATGTTATATAAACCGCTGCATGAGACATAAATATTGCTAGGTATCGTTATGAAAGCTCTTTTTTTTTTTTTAAGTTTAACTTCTGGGGGCCAAGGGCAGACGCCCCTCCTCCCCGCCCCCAGCAGGGCCACAAAGGCACGGAGAATATTTTGAACTGCAAACAATCAAGGACCAGAGACTCTGGAAGGAAACTTTGACCTTCCCTTCCCAACTGTCTGAAAGGAATTTAGATGAAACCTGTACCTGGAACAGAGCTATTCACAGGTTCCTTTTGATCTAAGAAGCAGAGCTGCCCTGCGGGGCGCCTTGGTTTTCCGAACCTCTCCACTCACCTCCTTGCCCCAGGCACCCCACTCGCCTCCCCGCCTCCTTAGCTCGGGATAACGCGTCTGCCTCAAGTTACCTGTGCTTGGAACTGACGGCCGCGCGGATTCCGTGTACGCGTGAAACTAGATTCGGTTTCCTCTTGTTCATCCGTCTCGCGCAAATTTAATTCTTAGTCCATCTAGAGGAGCCTTGGAACCGGGGGGATAATTTCTGCCTCTGCCACAAACTCATGTTGCAACTGTTGTAGGATTTTTTTTTTTCCTTTAGGGCCCAGGTTCTCGGTCACACCCCTTGGGAGGATGAGGAGGTAGACGAAGACGCAGCTACGCCAAGTTAACTGAGCAAGAGTATAAAGCTCCCGGGGAGGGAGGCCCAAGGGGGTTGCCCCCAGGGTTCCTGGGTTTAGGGGCCCTTGCGAGCTCTTTTGTGGAACCTTCCTAAGCAATCCTGTGGTGCCGAGTGGGCTCTGATCACGAATCTGCCTACCTGCTAGGTCCACGTGCACATGTGAGGTCCCTTTTGCTGACACCCGGGGCTGGGACTGACTGCCCCTTGCCCCGGACACTGACAAATGCTTTTACGGTTCTTTGTCTCGTTTCGGGGTGTTTGGCACAAGTCGTTTCTGCAGAGGCTGCAAAGCAGAGTATCGGGGCGTCCTGTCCCAGCTGAGGGACACACAGGTTCCCGGGAGCCGGCCGGCTCAGTGGTCTCCTGCTGGGGACCCTGGCCACCTGACCGGCCACCTCACTCCGACATGACCGTGGAGCTCAAGAGTCAGAACAGGAGGGAGTCGATGGCCCTGGAATCCCTCTGGACGAGAGCCCTAGAGGAAGGCAGTCGGATGCAGGCCGGAGCACTGGGGACACAGAGCCCAAGGTGCCCGGGGTCAGTTTTGCAGGCCGGCCTTCAGCTTGCCTGCATAGACCCTGCGTAAGCTGGCCGGGCAATTGGAAAGGACCGGGATGCCAGTGAATCAGATCGAGGAGGGCCCGAGATGGACGGAAGGGCTTGTGAATGTTGGCCGCCAGAGATTTTTTAAGCTGTTGTTGCCTTTTGAATAGGATTTTATCCTAAGAAGCTAATTAAATCTAAAAAGTGTGAAAGTGAGTCTGAACACGGGCTTCTCTTCGACGCTTGTCTTCTTTCCTTAATAAGCACGGAGCCTTCTCCTCCTCCCTCCTGGGATACCCTTCCCAGCTCTAACCCTAGATACCCACCTGCTCGGCCCACGTTGCCCCAGCGGCTCTTCCCGCTGCGGCGCCTGCGTCCCGGACACTGGCTCCCAGGCTCATGGGCCATCTGCTGCGTGACCCCGGCTCCCGCTCGGCTCGGGACGGCACCGCTGCACGCTTGCCACGAGGCAGGCCTCAGTAAGTGAGGGCTCTTCCTTTTAATAACATTCCATTTTTAATTCTGAGATGTTCTTAACTCTAATAACGATTCCACTCTTAAAAGGACCTGGACAGCAGGCCCGAAGGGCTCTTTGTTGCTTCATGAAACATGACTCAGGCTGATGACAATCCGTGTTGCAAATCAGAAGGAATTGGGCAATTACCCAGATGTCCCCTGAGCAAGGGGACACATGGGGCCTGAACAGATTGCTGCCTTTTCAGGTGTGGTTTCTGTCTTCCCTTCGGAACTTCATCGTTAGCTTTCTGCCTCGAAGGGCTTGCCGGGCTGGGAGGCGAGGCCCTGGGCGTGAGCGTGTGGGGCAGGGCCCTGCGAGGCCACGGCCATGGCCACCGCGCCCTGGCTCTCCTGGAAGAAGGGCTTCAAGAGCAGCCTCTGCGGGTGATCCTTCAGGGCCGTATAGTGCCAATTAGGATCCCATTAACTTGATCATAAATCACCCCTGGCTCAGGTCTGCTTGGTGCCTCCTGGCTCTCAGCTGGGGGGTTGACCCACGGGCTTCCTGTGGGATGCGGGGCGGCTTAGACCCTAAGGGAAGGAGACGCTCGGAATGCCTGCGGCCAAGGGGCCATCCTCCTTCTGGGTCCCTTGCAAGTGCACCCAGACATTGCAGGCTCGTGGGAAGAGGGAGGGCCCAGAAGCCTGCAGAGGCTGCCGCGGGCAGGGTTAGACGGGCAGCCCCCGGGGGGACGGGTGGCTGCCTCTGCACCCGGGGTGCTTGGTCTTCAAGGAAAACAATTCAGGTCGCATGGAAACAGGTGGCGTGTGGTTTCCTCCTCCAATCTAAGGTTCAAGAGTCACTTAGAAGGAAGATCAGGCAACAGGGTTTAAAATGTCACATGCAAACCCACCCATTTGCGGAATCGGAGAGGCACAGGGGAGGGCGGTATGTGTGGGACAGAGCCCCAGGCTCCCATGGGCCCCGAGAGCCGCGTGCTGCTCAGGATGCACGGTGGGGTGGCCTGGTGGCCTGGTGGCCCCTGGGGACAGTCGCCCCAGCGCAGGGTGCGCCATGGGTGCCGTGCAAATGTGCCTTTTCAATACAGGTGTGCTTCCAAATAGCAAAATCGATTCACCTGAGGGGCAGTTCTAAGTGGTTATGGAAGATTTGTCCTGGGTCGTGATCTCACGGATCTCGCGTTGTAAACCGCTGCAGGGTCCCAGCTCCTTTGGTTTGCTCGGCTCCTGCGCCTCCGAGGGTACTGGGGGGCTGATCCTACTTGCAAGATTTAAGATTGCATCCACATCTCTCCATGCAGCGCCTCTTTAAATACAGCGATTATTATTTTTGAAGTTGTTGGTATAACTGGAACCTTGCATAGATTTTTTTTTTAATTTTGTTTTAGCGTTCCTATTTCGATGACTTCAGTTGGAATTCTCATTGCACTTAATTTCTGCCTCTTTACTCATCTGGCAAATCTCATGGCCTGAGGCCAAGAGTCCTGAAGCTATTTAGTTGCTTTGGCTCCTGAAGGAAAAGTCCATCAATGTTGATGGTTCTTTGCTGAAGTTATGGGAATGGATTCTTTAAAAATAAAAGATTTTTCTCAAAAACGACAACAAAAACACTTTAAGCTTTTCGAAAAACATACAGCTTATTTTAACTTTGGGAGACCGGAGGGAAATCTTGCTGAAATCTTCTAGATTCATGGGCCAGGCCAGAATGCCAACTGCTGCCTGGCCATCTCGGGAGTGTTTTTGGTTTTTTTAGGGCCACAGATGTTCCTGCTCACGATAGGGGAGAGAGTCAATCACTTCTAGTCTTATGAGGCCTGAGACCACTTCTTGTCATAATTGTACGAAACTAGTCACTCTCAGGGACTCACTCTCCTCCTGCGATGTTGCCCCAGTAAGTCCAGCTAAACCCAGACGCCAGAAACGTTTCTCTTCTTATAACTTAAGCACAGCTAGGAAAAAAGGGCAAAGAACTAGGGGACTTAGACAAAGAAAAAGAGTAGCAGGGTGACTGACATCCTAAGGACAATTAGTGCAGTAAGCACATAATTGAACTTTTTTTTTCATAATTGATCTTTTAATGAAATATTCAAACTCCAAATTTATAGCGAGTGCCTACTGCACACAAGGTGCTGTGCGAGGTATTGTGTTGTCAGAAAAAATTGAGGAATACTGAAGGGGGCCAGAAAGAAAAAGCCAAAAGGTAAAGAAGGAAAAGAAAAGAAAAGAGAAGAAAAGAAAAAAGAAAAGAAAAAAAAAGAGAATCTCAAATGTCATGTCTAGCTTGACCTTCTGGTTTATCTCTGGTTTTCATTGTCTTTTAGCTATTTTTGTAACTAAGTTGTAGAGAATCGTGATAATAACATAACGGTTCTTGTCCATGGAAATGTAAGTTAATTGTATCTGGTGGAAAGAAATTGATTATAGCTCTGTGAGTAGACCTGTTTGGCATCTAATTGTAAACGTATTTCACAATTCCTTATCTGATTATATATGTATGGTCCTTTAAATTCTCCTCTGAACACACCTTACAGGTCGCCTCATTAATTATTGAGTTAAAATCTTTGACATGTTCATGTTATATTTGTGTAAGAACCAGATTATATTCTCCTTTAAACAGTCTCTGTAACCATTTGACAATAAAAAATGTGATTCATACTTGCTCTTAAATTGTTTGGTTTTTAATTGGAGAGATAAGACACATAACTACAAGTTGACACACAATTCTGAGCTCTCTAAGTCAATGGGGTTGGTGTTGCTATATATTTTCAGGGTGAATTGTACTGATCAATAACTATTTGCACTTATTCTTTCATTCCCTTTAACTAGTTGATCTGCAAGTCGGAAAATTCACATGAAAAGATAAAAGAATAAAATTCTAGGCTACTGTAGCCACAGGGATTTAAAACAATTTTTTTTTTTGATGAGACTGATTTTCTCCATTATCAGAATAAGAATTTGATTAATATTTAGAAAATAACAAATCAGGATCCCTGGGTGGCTCAGCGGTTTGGTGCCTGCCTTTGGCCCAGGGCGTAATCCTGGAGACCTGGCATCAAGTCCCACGTTGGGCTCCCTGCATGGAGCCTGCTTCTCCCTCTGCCTATGTCTCTGCCTCTCTCTCTGTTTCTCTCATGAATAAATGAATAAAATCTTAAAAAAAAAAAAAGAAAATAACAAATCTTGGGAAAAATTGGAAATCACAGAAAAGCACGGAGAATAAAACAATAAGGCACAACTCCACTGAGCCACACTGACATTTTGGTATATGTTCACCTAGATTTTCTGTGCTTACTTGTGCCATTGTTTGTTTTGTTTTTAGTTTTGTTTGGTTGTTTGGTTTGTTTCTCTTCACAGTGTATGTAGGTAGAATAATATCCCCATCTCCCTCAGCCCAAAGATCTCATCTTAATCCTAATATGTGAGGTTACACGGCAAAGGGGTATTAGAGCTGCAGGTGGGATTGGGGCTGCTAATCAGCAGATCTTGAAGTAGGTGGCTTACCCTGGATTGTTCAGGTGTCCTTTCTGAGGGATGGGGGGGGTCTTGCCTCGGGCCCCAGCCCCGCCCCTGACCTTTGCATGCCCCAAGCAGAGGAGGTGGCGAGGCTCACAGACCTCTCCTTCCCCAGCACCCCGAGCCCGAGCCTGGAGGTCAGAGGTCACACTGGAAGGTGGTCGGCTCCTGTCCCAGGGGCGGTCACAGAGCGTGTCTAGCATCCAAGGACCTCAGCCTGATACGTCATTATCCTGCTGTTGTTTCAGCTTTATAACTAACTATATCAGAAAAAGCATGAGGGAAACTCGTAGCTGTGCATGTGGATAAATAAAATAGAGCAAATGATATATGGAAAAAATAAGCCCTACCCCACCGTGCAGCAGAAAGCTGTATTTTTGTCAGGGGTCCCTGCGACCTTAAAGCACAGCAGGGAAGCTCAGATGGTTTGTACG
Source organism: Nyctereutes procyonoides (assembly GCF_905146905.1). Taxonomy (NCBI): domain Eukaryota; kingdom Metazoa; phylum Chordata; class Mammalia; order Carnivora; family Canidae; genus Nyctereutes; species Nyctereutes procyonoides. The sequence goes on from NW_026575132.1 coordinate 2,304,956, forward strand.
TGTCACTGAAAGGCTGGGCAAACATACGGCCTGTGACGCGCGCAGCTTGGGTGCATTTTATATTTCGCGTTACCTGTAGGCCTACGAGAGAACAAGGACCTAATGTTAGCCGGCTTCAGCCTCTTCTCCCCAATTTGTAGTTTAACGTATCCCTTTATTATTACATCAACTGAATTCTGGATTTTTTTTCCCCTCCAAAACAAAGTGCTGTGACCCTTAAAAAAAAAAAAAAAGGTGTCTAGGTGTGCCCAGTGTAACGATGAGGGTCCCTAAAAGTGGAAGAAGGGGACAGGAAAGAATGCCAGAAAGATGGTGGCTTGTTGGAGAAGAGGGCCACATGCCGAGGAACGCAGATGGCCTCAGAAGCTATAGGAAGCAGGGGAACGATTTCTCCTCTAGAACAAGCACCCAGGAGGAATGCAGTCCTGCAGACACCTTGATGGTAGCTCACTGAGACACATCTCAGACTTGCAACCTCCAGGACTGGGAGATAGTACATTCAGGTTGTTGAAGCTCCTAGGTTCACGATGATTTTTTGCAGCAGCAACAGGAAGCTAATACTGTGTGTGTATGTACGCAGATTTTCAATCTATTATGTTATATCCCACGTTGTAATACATACCTACATGTTATTTTAAGCTTTTGCAAATAAATTTGTAATGGATACCTCATAGTTAACTTAATCATCCTTTTATTCTTGGCTATTCGGAATATTTTCAATTTTTTTATTACAATGACATGTTTTTATTAGTATCTTTCAACATAACGTTTTTTTTTTTTTTTTTTTTTTTTTTTTTGTATATCATACGTTATTTCCCTAGGACATAGTCACAAACACAGAATTAATGTGTTATTTCCCTAGGACATAGTCACAAACACAGAATTAATGTGTTAAAAGGTAGCAGCAAGGACACGTGGGTGGCATCAGACTCTTGTTTGGGTTAAGCATCAGACTTTTGATTTCCCATCAGGTTGTGATCTCAGGGTCGTGGGGTCGAGCCCCAGGTCGGGCTCTGAGCTCAGTGTGAAGTTTGCTTGAGAATCTCTCTCTCTTTCTCCCTCTGCTCCTCCTCCTCCTCTCTCTCAAATAAATAAATCAATAATCTTAACAAAAAAAGGGGGGGCAGCATAGTTAGGGCACGAAGAAGGTCACAGAATTTCCATTTCTGAATTTCAGCTTTTAACAAAACAACTTCAAAGAACCGTGGACATAACACCCCTGCCTCCTTTATCACCTCCCTCAGTTGCCCATGGAGGTGATAACCCAAAAAGAAGAATCAGGCAAATTCTGGAAGTCTAGGTGACAGTCTTATAGACGACTCAGGAGTAGAAAGCTGTAGGGTGACATCATTAACTTTGGAAATAAGCAACTGATGAAAGGTACAGAATTTAGCAGAGCTTCTGGTTGAAAAGCTGTGTCCTTCGAATACATTTAGGAGTGACAATGTATGCAGTTAGGACTCATCTTGGGATGGGGCCTCACAGGGTAATCAGCACCATTTTCAAGAAGGTATTTTTTTTTTTAAGATTTTATTTATTTATTCATGAGAGGCAGAGACACCAAGAAGGTATTTTTGAGGACAGATAAGAAATGCATCATTTGGTACCATGGGTCAGGTGCTTTCTAACTCCTAGTAAGAGAATTTAAAATACATGTTGGGACCCACTGTATTATTTTTAGTACGTTCTTTGGAATCTGCTGCATGGTAACCGACCTGTAATCCTTATTCTAAAGTGAGGCTGAGTGATTCCTAATCAATCCTTATTGTTATCTTCCTAAATGATTACAATAATGAATCTGTCATTTTGTTTTATTTTATTATTTTATTTTATTTTATCTTATTATTTTATTTTATTCCAGGTATTTTTATAGCTGGATATCTTGGCAAAGTTGACACACTTGACAACTGTATTCAAAGTTCCTGTATCTGGAGTGTGCAGTCCAGGTAGATAATGCCTTCCACCTCTTCCTCCCCCCAAGGCCGTGTGGAATAGTGCCTGTGTCTGGATGTGCCTCACACTGTCACATTCTGGCTTTGTGCTTTCAAGGCTAGTCCTTGCACTAGGATAAAATGATGCAACCAGTTGGGGAAAAAAAAAAGCAAAGTCTTTCAATTAACTATTTCCTGGGCTCTCTAGATAACTAGCAGAAGGGAGTTTTAAGCTCTTAAGGCAATCTTAGTGAAATAAAGAAGCTTTGATTTTTCAATAAGCAGGAAAAAGTGAAACTGGGGAAAATAAAGGAACTCAAAGGTCCAAGCATTAAGTTAATTATTATATTTTAATTTTTCCACTTATTAAAACTTGTTCAGCTATCAGTTTCTTTCCTCCCCTTATTTTACAGATAATTTCACTTACCAAGCCAAGAGAAGGTAGATCAGGACAGCCTGGGGGGTTTGTGTAGGGGAGTTTATGGACCTAAAGATGCTCTCATGGGAGACATCCCTCCAGGAGTGATGCTCAGCACTAAACAGCCAGAAGACTACTTAGTGGAAAATGTGTCATTCCAGGAAGGAGTTGGACCTAAACTCTGCTATGAACTGGTATAAAATTAGAAAAGGAGAGCATTAGTGTTGACCTAGAAAGACTCACGTAAGGTCATAATTTCATTATAATATGGTTGGTTGGTTAGTTTGTTTTTGAATGAGGTAAGTTTTAGGCGGGACTACAAGGATAAGGGCCATTATGGATATTCATTTAAACCACTGGGAATACTAAGGTAGAACACTGAATAAAATGGCAACAATTGCTTAGGAACTAGCCAGCAGTTGCTCTATTTTATTTTCCCAGGGTGGAGACATTTGCTTAGAATGAAATGGATTTCAAAATAATCACTTTCAACCTAAATGAGTCCACCCAGGAAGAAAAAGCTCTTAAGCCATCCAGGCAGCCTCTCTCTGTTCCTCACCTAGGTATTAAAATGTTTGCAAACCAAGGACCTCATTTTCAAGAGAGGCCTGTAGGTTAACAACCTTGCTGGGGGGGGGGGGGGGGGACTTAATTTTCAAACATATTCCAAATATTTACCTAAAAACTTAAATTCCTAAAATACCAATTATGTAGAGATGAGATACCGAGGACCACAATGTTATGTAAAAAAGTAGATTTAGCATCAAGCCACTTTGGAGATGGGAATTTGCAAAAAAAAAAAAAAAAAACAGTATCTGAATCTGTAGTTGTTTCAACATTCAATTGTGTGAATAAATTAAGTATTCTAATTCTTCATTCTTGCTTTGCATATGTAAATATGGTGTTTTGTACTTGGTAGAATTGTTTAGATAATTAGAGAGTTGGATTCTGAGCTCAAAAATCAAATCTTTCAAGGCACATTTGGCTAAGAAAAGAGTGGGACAACTGTTTTCATCTTTGCTTTTTATAGGTTATGAGAAAAGTTTTTTTGGTCAACTTAAGTTATATTGCCGCCTACCTCTCAGAGTGAATTGGCAGTTTGTGTATGGAAATTAATGAATCAAAGAAGAAACCAAATGAGGATTTTTTTTTTTTAAAGGAGAGAGATTAATGCAGAAAAGTGTTGAACAGTACATAGGTGCCAAACACTTATGCTACTGGGCAGTTTCAGGGGGCTTTTTACTCAAGGGGAAACAGGTCAAGGATTGATTGATTCATTGATTTATTCAATGACTATCTACTGAGCACCCAGTAGGTGGCAGGCAGCCTGTTAGGTGCAGGTAGCTGAGGCGTGAACAAAGCAGGTGAAATTCAAGCCCAGGGGGGAGAGGCCTTAGAGGACCACTGGACTCTTGAGGCAGGAGAGTGCAGTTGTAGGGTTGACCACCAGGGAAACACCCTTCTTAGTTTCTATTTCCTTGGCTCCCTGTATCAGGCAGGTGTCTGCAAAAGTCTCAGGAATACCTAACAGGCTCCCTGGACCTAGCAAGACAAGGCTTGGGGACCACACCCAGAGACTTGTCCCTTTGAGTATATTGTGATGATCCACGTCTGGGGTTTCCCAAGCAAGGTTAGACCATTCATACATACAGCTAACAGACAGTGATTTAGCTTCTCCTAGGTTCCAGGCACCATAAGGATACTACGGAGTCAAGTATTCACAGGCTCCGCCCTCACGTAGTTTTGAGGCTAGTAAGAGAGACAGACATAATCAAATAATAGAAGAAGCAAAAATGTGATTACGAACTAAGATCGGAGGTTCAAGTCTCTGTCAGAGTGCAGAACAGGGGCTTTTCGACTGTGCTGGGGCCTGTAGGGGGAGCAGAGTTTAGTAGGAAGCGAGAGGGAGAGGTTCATTCTAGAAAGAGGCCAGTTTGTGAGACTTTCTGGGAGTGGGGAGGAAGAAGGCCGTTATTACAACAAGAGCGATAAGATTGTAGCCAGGGAAGGCAAGAAAGGCGGGTACAAAGGAGCGAGAATCCTCTTGATAAAGCTGGGCTGCTGGTGGCTTCTGGCAAGTCCATAAAGAGGTCATTGTTTTTAGTCTAAAAGCAGGGTTGGGAGGTGGGAAGGGGCCGAGGAAGCACTGGATAAAGGTTTTTCAAAGTTAGGCCAACATTAGACAGATTTACCCAAGGAGAGTAGCTTGTTAGAACATTCTAAGTTCAAATGGAGTAAGATGCTAGTTCGCGATACCAATGTGCCATTGGTTCATCCGCATCTTGGATGAGCTTGAGGAGTGACCTGATAAACATGTTTCTTACAATTTAGCACAGCGCCCGCATGGAGTATGCACTAAAAAATTTGCTGGTAGATTAAGGTCTGTTTGTTTGTTTATTTATTTATTTATTTATTTATTTATTTATTTATTTATTTATGAGAGAGACAGTACGAGCAGAGAGTCAGGGCAGAGGAAGAGAGAGAGAGAGAAGCAGAGTCCTCACAGACCAGGAAGCCTGACATGGGGCCCCATCCCGGGACCCAGAGACCATGACCCGAGCTGAAGGCAGATGCTTAACCGATTAAGCCACCCAGGTGCTGTGATTAAGGTCAATTTAATCACAATAATTACTGTCGACTATAGATCTAATGAAGACCTTACGTATATGATGGAAATCTAAGCCCGGGGATGAGGGGGGACAGATGGGGGTCACAACCATATAATTTATATATGTGTCTCAAAAGCCGAGTTGCCTGAGTTCTGGAGAAGAGTTTTTGTTTGTTTTTTACATAATCACTGGAATTTGGGGATAGTTCAGAGTCATTTTTTGATGTTAAAGCATGGGACTTCATGATTATAAGAATTCAGTCTGCATGATTTACCTTCAAATGGTGTATACTGGGAGGAGGGTGGGGGATGGGGTAACTGGGTGATGGGCACTAAGGCGGGCACGTGATGTCATGAGCACTGGGTGTTATATGCAACTGATGGATCCCTGAACTCTACCCCTGAAACTAAGACTGCACTATACATTGATTAATTGAATTTAAATACAAGTTTTTTTTTTTTTAAGTGTACCTTACCTGAGAAAACCTTCAAAGTCATTTAAAGAGGGGATCCTACATGAGAAGGTGTTCTCACGTGCACTTTGTACTCTGAGCCCTGGCATCATGGCTAGTATTCTGACTTAATGAATCCATTTCTGTTTTTAGCTGAATTGGAAATTTTCATTTGTTTTGTTTGATTTAAAGCAGCAGCTTTCAAACAAGGGCCAATACACACCTGGAAGCATAGAAGACATTGCAGGAGCTCGAAGGTCATGGAAACCTTTAAGGGAATCAATTTCCAGATCCTCGGTCTGCACTGACTCTTTCCTAAAATGAATCTCCCAGAGAGAATGGCTGTGGTGGGCCAGTTATCCTTCCCTCCTGCCCTTCACGATCACTCTCCTTTATTCTATAAAGAAAAGCATGCGTCTGACCCGTCTCTAATCTTATTGTACCACAGAACAGTGATATTTGAGACTGCATGGCTCCTGAGGATGGCTTTGTAAGAGAGAAGCAGAGCAAACTTGATAAGAATTACTGATGCATGCCGCACCTTCTTTCTGTATTATTTTAGCAACAAACTCATGTCTGTCTCAGTCTATTTCACTATGAATTTGAATCTATAGAAAATACAGGATGTGATTTAACATGTTTATTAAAATAAACAAGGAAGTCAGACATTTTTTGTTAGAAAGCAAGTTCGATTTGGTAGATTGGTTTGACAGTGAGGACAAACTTCGCCGATTCATTCTCGGGCAGACATTTTCTATGAATTTAATAAGTTAAATTTTCAGCTCCATAGTTTGGACAAATGTACATCGAAATCACGTGTCAATACAAAACATGTAGGTAAATACATCCTCTGCAATAATTTAAACTTACGTTGATAGTTCTAGGGGTCAACTTAAAATTGTGAAAAGGATTATGTGGCTTCTCAAAAGCTCATGGATGTAGAAATTACCTGTGGCAGTAAGAGAATATGTGGCAGCCAGTGAATGAAAATCTCCAAAACGTCTAACTAGGAAGATGATTTAGCGTTGAATAGTTTAAACATTAAGTAAACAGGTTTCTTGGATACTGATTATATACATGTATACATGCATCTCTATTTCCCAGTTGTTCAGGGGACAAACGATGGATTCCTTGAGTTGTTTTCTAGATACTCTTTTCTCCTTTTAGGGGAACACAGGTTATTTTCTCCTGCAAAGTGGTCTGCAGGGGTTGAGAGAGACAAATCTGTTATTTCAATGTTTTAACACTCTGAAGTCAGGGCCAAGAGAATAGTGTTTTAACTCTACATCTGCTCCTCAAAGGTCGATTTTCTTTCTATAAAAGTAATGGTTGTGGTAGAAAATTTTGAAAAATCCCAAAAAGGGTAAGGATAAGGGAATTAGTAATGCATTCCTACTTTGTTGTATATCCTTCTATTCATTTTTCTATCTTTAGAAATGACTTCCTTTTTTCTTCTTTCATTTTTAACAGTGGAATTTTACTATTACAGTTGGTAACCATTTTTAAATTTCATCAATACATCCTGACCATTTCCCCATTTCATTAAATGTTATTCTACGACATCATTTCTAATGATTGAGTAGTATTCCATTGGAAGGAGGTACCATAATTAACTCTACATTGCTCAGATGGGTAGATATATGGATCCTTTTCAGAGGAAAAATAAGTTCCCATGTTACTCTCAGGGTTGACTTAGATTATTTTTATTATGTTATTAGTCCTCTATGTAGAAATATGAAATTAAGACTAATGCTTCATGATCCTCACTTGTCTACAACTATAAAACAAACAAAGGGGATCCCTGGGTGGTTCAGCTGTTTGGCACCTGCCTTTGGCCCAGGGCGCGTTCCTGGAGTCCTGGGATCAAGTCCTGCATTGGGCTCCCGGCATGGAGCCTGCTTCTCCCTCTTCCCATGTCTCTGCCTCTCTCTATGTCTATCATGAATAAATAAATAAATCTTTAAAAAACAAACAAACAAACACAAATTTACATTTAAATTTAGATATAAAGTCAATATTATTAAAATGCCAACAGCCATCTTAAGGGATAGTTGATGTTTCATAGTAGAATGATAAATGTTTAAAATTTTTTTTTTCTTGGCATGGTTCATTTGATTTTGAGCCTCATGGACCATCATCTGAATCATCTTGAAAATCATTATTATTTTTCCTTCTGATAATAAACTCATCTTAAATGAGAGGTCTATTATTATTACAGGTCAATCACTTTAATGGTATACCTCAAAATACGGTATCAACACAAGTTTCAACAAAGATTCTTTGCTACCAAACTTACTCTTGTTAGATCCAAATCCAGCTCCTCACAGTGTGAATGCGATAGTGACAGCTGTTGGCCAGGTGATAACTCGATCCTCCCACCATTCCTCTGGGAGCTGCGGCATCATCTCTGTTCTTAGAGTACTCCGCGGAGTTAGCCTTTGCTTGGCAATGCCGACGTGACGATAAAAACAAACACGAACTTGGACATTGAAATCATAGCTTAGCTGTGAGTTTTAAGTCAGTCTACCAGATGGTCCAGAATATCTTTACATTGACATTTTTTAGATTACCATCAAAATAAAAACACAAGATTAAAAAAAAAAACCCTTCTTCCATAACTCAGACCCTCAAGTATAAGGCTTTTGAAGGCCTGAGTTGACTAATTTCTCTAGATATTGCTTGATATCTGGTATGTTAGTTTTCTATTGCTGCTGTAACAAATTACTACAAATGTAGTGTCTTAACACGATGCAATTTTTTGAATCTTATAATATTAGAGATCAGAAACCCTAAAATTGTGGTGTGAGCTCAGCCACGTTCCTTTTGGAAGCTATGGAGGAGAGTCCGTTTCCTAGCCTTTTCCAGCTTCTAGAGATCGCCACATTCCTTGGCTCATGGCCCTTCCTCTATTTTCAAAGTCCATCACTTCAACCCCTGCACCCATTACCCCATCACCTTCTATAGTGTCGGCTCCCATTTATAAAGTACTTTAGGATTATATAGAGCTCATCCAGGTAGTCCAGGAAAACCTCAAGATCCTTAACTTAGTCATATCTGCAAAATCTTTTTTATCATGTACAGTAACATATTCAGAGGTTCTGGGGATTAAGACATGGACATCGTTGGAAAAGACCTTATACAGTCTACCATATCTGAATACTAAAGCCTTCCCTTATTATAAACGAGGCCATGATGCTGCCTGTAAATTATGAACAAGGCTGTGAGGTTGCATGCTATTATATTCATCAGAAATGATTATTCTTTCAGGATTAACTTCTGGTGCTGTAATGTATGAACCTCAGCATATGGATGCTTTTTTTAAAAGGGCTTTTTGATAAGCAATGCCAAATTACCCTCCGGAAGGGTCGTACCAAATGGCACTCCTGACAACAGTGTGTAGAATAACTTTTCCTGTCCCATAATCACCGTGGGTAGTATGATTTGTGAAAAATCCTTTGATACTTGATAAGAAAAAAAAAATTGTTGTCATTTTATTTTAGGGTAATTTAACCTCAATTATTTTGATGGCGTTGAACCTTTTAAATAAAATACATTCACCGGACATTTGTAGAAAAGGAAAACACGTAAAGGAAAAATTTTGTCAAGGATGCATTGATTTCAGTGGTTAACTTTGTTATATAGAAACCACCCACCGTCTAGGTGGCACTTTTTTAAAATCGCAGCATCTGGAAGAAAACGTAGCATGCCTTTGCGTTGATTCACATCTTGGAATGTTGAGGAGAGTGAGGTGATTGTTTAGGTAGATGCAAGGAGGATTATATTCGGGAGGAAATTAATTCAAGGCTTTTGAAGGCCTGAGTCTCGTGTGGGTCATTGTGGCCTTCTAACCGGGAGAGCCTGGCCGTCCGGAGATGCTGGAGCGTCCCTCGTTGCTGCTGCAGGGGGCTGTGGGCATCTCTCCAGGGCAAACAACGTGTGGGGCGGTCACATCATGGCTCAATCAACACTAGCTATTTTGTCTGAAAACAATTATTACATTCTCATGATAAAAAAAAATATGAGTGCCAGAAAAACCTTCTAGATCCATGAGAAGTTCAAGGATTTTTATACATGGTTACAACACACAATTCCTGCATGCTCACCGAGGAAAAATTTTAAATTCAGATCGACAAAATTAAAAAACAAAATCCAGCAACTGGTCATGATGCGCAAGGACGATCTCCTAAAGCCTCCTTTATCCTCAGGATGGCTGGGAAGTCAGTGCCCTGGGATGTTAATAACGAAGAGTCTGGAATAGGAAGACTGAACACGTCAGAGAAAATGGGCAGGTTGTGGAGGTCACTAGATTTTATTTGCTTACATGGACTCTATTCTTTCTCCCTCCAAACTTGGTGCCAAGTTAGGAAGGCAGGCGTTGAACAGGAGGCGTTCAGCCCTACAGAAGCCCTGCTGAAATACGGCTCTCAGGGCCTGGGGAGCCCTCCCCCCCTCCACCCCGTGTCCTTTCTGGCTCGCTGGACCCCCCTGGAGCTCTGCCTTCCTTAGGGAAGACGAGTGGCAGTGGTTTTCTTCCTTCAGGATCTCCAGGAGGAGGCTGTTTTTAGCTGAGAGCTGCTGCTTTGCCTATCACTGTAGGGCTGTGTAGGATGCCTGGTGGAGAAGGCAGCTGGAGAGGAGGAAGTCAGAAAGGGAATGCGTGTCAGAAGGAAGCTCTGGAACAAAAAGGGAATGTGCTAGGACTTATGCACTCAGCAGATGCAGCTTCTCGGCAGAGCGGACCAGGGTGCTTTTGGCAATAACTAGCTTTCTGGGCTCCTCCGTTTGTTTGGTGTTCTCAGAAGATCTGGTTTATTTGTGCCATCCCAACGATATTGTTAGATTAAAAAAATATGTTTTCTTATGCATACTAATTAACAACAGTATCCGCACACTAGAATATTCCAAGACTTAGGGAATGCCAGGCATTTTATTGGCTGCAGCCAGCAGATGGTGTTAGCGTACCACGACAAAAAAAAGCAAGTAAATTGGGCTCGGTGAGGCTGGGAGGTTCGGGTTTGTTTTGCTTTGTTATTTGAGCTTGACAATACCCATCCATATATTCTGTGGCACAGAGTGTTTGAGCCCGGTCTAATCTTAAACTTGTTTTATGGTGATATCATTATTTTTTACTGCTACAAATTAACTGTCGGCTTCAATCTACCCCATGTTTCAGCTGCCTTCGGGGATCATCTTGTCAGTTATGCCGCTTTCCAATTTTATGGCTGAGATCAAGAATGATTCCTTAAAGGCACATGGGAAACAATGTGACTTTAAGGAATGAAATGTGGAAAAGTTGCTGTGAGCTTTGCAGCATGGCCGAGGATGTAGGTGTGCGAGAAAAATAGGTAAGGGCAAACTAGTAAGGCCCCAACTCCGTTTGAAAGGTGAGTGTCTTGACATTTACTCAGGGGCAATCATTCCTGCAAGTATTGATAGCGACCTACTGCCTATGGAGTGAGAGGGAGCTACCTGAGTCCCAATATTATCTTACTGAGTCATGTTCAAACATGTGGAAATGTAAAAGGGGAACTTGGGAGCCACCCTAGTTCCAGCTCCACAGGAAATTCTTTCGCTAGGACGTGAAGTGTCACACGAAGTCCCTCCTTTATTTACATCTAGCGCTTCCCGGGGGCCTCCTGGGTGCCCGCTCATGTGCCCTTGCTGTAAAGTCCTGGTGAGCTTACTGGGCAAGGGCTGGATCTGTTCTTGAAATGTAAAGGCAAGAAGAAATGAAGAGCCTCTTTACGGGGCTGGAGAACACCAGTGATTGATGTCACACTTGAAGGAGAAAGGGGTCATGTTCTATCTTGCCCCAGGCGAAGAGTGCCGTCAGCAGCAGACTGGCATAAATCTGTCCCTGCGTTCCACCACCGGCTAGCACTCTGTCCAAGGGTGCATTAGGGGATGGGGAGAAATCCCAAAAGCCAGTAAAAGAGGCCAGGCTGTTTGTCACGTGTTGGAGGGCCAGAGTGAGCCTGGGTTCAAGCTCCCTGCCGAGGGATCTGGGGTCTCGGGAATGTTTGTCACTCTAGCTTCCTCGGTCACATGATACCTACCCCTGGAACGCATCCATTTTCACCAGGATGGAGTAACAGTGGTTATCTCAGGCCACGGCTGATAGGAGCCAGGCCCTCTCCAGGTCTCCTTTCAATCTTTAGAACACTTCCTCCGGGTAGGCGTTACGATCCTCTTTCTGCACAGAAGACGGCCGGGGCTTTTGGAGGCTGATTAGCGCGCCTGGTAAATAGCCACGCCTGGAATTTAACAAAGGTCTGTCCAGGATCTTCCCACGTTGCCCTATTCCTTCTCTTTTGAATTTGAAGCTCTGCTCGCCATTCCGCCATCCCATTGGCTAGAACAGGTGAGGAAGAGCGATAGAGGTGGCAGAGGTGGCAACCCCAAGACTTGGGCTGAGAGCGTGACAGACACACAGATGTCAGGCAGGAGGTATGATGTCTCGGGCCCTGAGGGGTCCCATCACTTAGACTGTGGAGCCTTGGAAGGCCGGGAAACAAAATCAGCAGACGTGGCCTGGAGGGTTGGCCTGTGGAAATGGGGGGCTTGTTCTGAGCAAAGGCTTCAGGGCAGCAGACAGACCATGGGGTGAAAGGCAGAGAAAGGAGGCGCTGTTGGTAGGGCCCTACCGGGGCACAGAAGAGGGATAGGAGGCATCGGTCTTGTCAGCTGCACTCTCAGGCAGAGACAACAGCACAACACGCTGAAGCATTTTGAAACTAGACAGCCAGCGGCATTTATTTATAGAGAGAAAGTGCAGAAGGTGGGATAAATGCATAGAAACACTTTGAACACCAAGCGTAGTACAAATGGGTTCACTATTGATTCTTAGTGGAGATGTGCATGTCTGCCTCACAAACAGATACCACTCCTGAGACCACCTTTAACAAAATATTGAGTCTGACCTCTCCAGACTGCATTTACAAGCTCGTTTCTCTCCTTATGTTTTAGGGCTTTTCACTGAGACATAAGCGGGCTCTGTGCAGTGGTCCCAGAAGACGTTCCCAAGAAGAGTTTCAGACAATAGAGAACAATCGGCCGTGATGGTGGGGGGGGGGGGGGTTTCCACTGAAGGGCAGGCATCCTCTGAAGGCTGTGGAAGAACGAGGAATTACAGAAAGTTAACAAAAAGGGCCATAAAGGCCCAAAAGGATGTATAACACCCTGTCCTGCAGCTCCCAGGGAATGCCAGGAAGCACAATCGTCAGGCATTGCCTGTTGTGTTGCCACCCCCAACCAGACTCCTGGTTCCACACGCACAGGATTGAATCTATTGTGACTGTAGAAACAGTCAAGTGCAGAGAACTACTTAGGGCGGTTTAAGAATCCATTAGGATCATTAGATCTCTTCTGAGTTTGCCAGAATAATCAAATTTATTTTTTTTATTTTTGTTTAGAATAATCAAATTTATATCCAAGTGAAAACCAGTTTAACTGCCCATCCTCCTTCCCTTTCGAAAGAATCTAAAGGAAAATCTCATGCAAGATCCACTCACAAATGCCTCCTAATGGTTCTTTGAAAACATTCTGCTCCTCTCCAGTCCAAAATGACTTCATATTTACATTCCTGAAGGCCGGGGTTCGAAATGGATTGTGACTTCCTTTTAATAGGCTGTGAACTGAGGTTGCTCATAGGGTGGTTGGGAACTGGGCAGTCTGTGACTGTAACATGAGCGATGTAAAAAATGATTTAAAAAAAAAAAAGCAAGCTGCATATTTATTTGATTGCTCCAAGTTCTCGGTGCATTATCTGGATTGCCTGTCCATTTTTGTCTGGGTTAATGTCAGAAGTTTTCAATTGCAAGTCCCTCCAGGATAGGACTGATGTCATCTCCATCATTTTGAGAGCCCCAGGCTCCTCATCCAATAAGCATTTCTTGAGTGCCCATTATGAGACAGGAGGTCTCGACTGGCACGCAGCGCTCTTCCATCTAGAGAGGCAGCAAAGACATCTTCCTTCCTGCATAAATAAACATGTGTGGAGAATCAAAGCTTTTTTTTTTTCTTTCTTTCTGCAAGCTTATCTTTCCCCTCTTTCCCTCTCTTGATCCTGTAGTGGGGAAGGAAGGGAAAAATCAAACATGCTGTTTTTTGAATCTTGAATGTTCAATTCGAAGCTAAGGCTGATGTAAATACAACTGGCTCAGGGCTAAGGTGGTTGCTGTTGGGTGCTGTGTGGCAGACATTGGTTGTTTGATTTTTCTTTTCCTTTCTTTGTTTTTTTTTTTTTCCTTTTGCTTTAATCTCTTCATCGCCAGGAAACAAAAACGAAAAAAAAGCTGGCAGTGTCTCAATTACCACACCTCCTACAACCACCGCCATTCTTTTATGCCTCATGGGCTCTGGGCAACAGCTTGCAGGCACTTTTGGTCATTAAGCTGTCTTGAGCCTGTAAACCACATGATATTTGTGGCTGTTCTAGGAGAACCAGAGCCCAAAGATATCAGTCAATAGCTTTAGTTAGATCCCAAAGATCTATCAATCTTAGGAGACTTACATGTTCCAAACTCCATCTCTGTGGAAATGTCTTTGGTATGGCTGTAGAGACATCTGAAGTATTTGCCTTTTGATAAAAATCATTTATATTTGTAGAAACGATTGTACTTTTAGATGCTTTAATAGCCTATTTGAGATAGTGTTGCCAAAGGAGGGAATCAGGCATAGTGAAAAGCCTAGAGGATGAGGCCTATGGCGTCACTTAAAAACTTTCTGATTGGAGAGAGTTACTCTTTACAATTCTCGGTATTTCAATCAGTGGAGTGGGTAGAGTAATGCCCTCCTTAGCTCTATTTAATATAAGAAGAACAGATCTTTTAAAATCCTAAAGGGCTTTACAAGGGGATGGTTAGAAGGAAAAGGAACACTTAGGTAAGCCTGTTGGCTGCGTGACAAGCCACGCAAAGGCAATACTATTGTGTAAGGAGAGGCCGCTGCAATTTTTAAAAAGATTTATTTATTCATTTTCGAGGAGAGAGAGTATGCATAGGCATGAGCATGGAGAGAAGCATAGGGTGAGAGAGGGGAAGCAGACTCCTCGATGAGCAGGGAGCCCAATGTGGTGTGATCCCAGGACCTGACATCACAACCCCAGTCGAAACTGAGAGCCAGACTCTCAACCGCCTGAGCCCCAATCCTTGCAAGTTTTGTACATAAACAGAGCATCACAACACGAGCAATAAGCCAGTGTCTGTTTCATGGTTAAAACACTAGGTTTTGGAGACATGGTTTTAAATTCTAGCTCTGCCCTTTCGTGACCTTGTCATTTAACTTCTCTATTTTCTCATCCATAAAACAAAGCTAATAATTTCTAATTCATGAAGTTGTGGCAGAGATTGAGTGAGATACCATATGACAAAGTAGCTAATGCAGCGTGAATATAAAATGCATTTATTAGTTGGGAGCTTGTGTACCTTTCTACCACAAAAGGTAATTTCTATTTGCTTTAGGTGAAATATTATGCCCTCACTAAAGCTATTAATTCATGAGCTGTTTTTAAATTTCATGATAAGGCTTGAATTTCAGGAGAGAGGCCAACAATGTTTCCTGTGTTGACCCCTCCCTCCTTGGAGGAATTAACCCTGCTTTCAAATGTGCAGTATCAGCCTTTGTAGTGACTAATGGTTCCACACCTAGACTCATGATCTGCCACAAGCTGTTGGCTAAAAACCCCATCACTACCTCGTTGCTGTGCGGCTCCTGCCCTGTCAGAAAGGGCTGGATTCAAATCATACTAGGTCTTGGGGAACATGCTTGTCAGGGAGGCATTAAGGTTTACCTTGTAAGCACATGAACTTTGGAGATAGAGCACCCGAATTCAAATCTGGGTTTTGTTCATTTTTCTCTGTATGACCTTGAGAAAGCTACTTAACCTTTAGACTTCCACTTTTTCATCTTTAGTTAGAGCATAGTGATAGCTAGTAATAGGCAAAACTTCTTTAAACTCTTTCCATGTATCAGATTCTCTGCTGAATGGTTCACGTGTCCCAATTTCTTTACCCTTATGACAACCTGTGAGATGGGGATTATTTCTAACATTCATCTTACAAATGAAAAAGAAAAAAAAAACATGGGGAAAAACCAAGAAATATATTTTCTGGGGGTACACAGCTAGTAAATGTTCCAGCTGGGCTCTAATTCCATTGACTAGCTTGTGTTCTGGAAGTGATACTGTTTCATACTAGCATTGAACTCTTAATAGTGCCTGTCATCATTAAACATGAAATAAATGTCAGTTAATTCTATTAGCAAAGAGGCTGTTCCTTTGGCTTTAGCACTTCAGTCCACCTAACTTGCATTTTTCCTCAGCTGAATTTCTGAAGAGGGTAAAATTCTCAGTTGTGAGACTGAGCTCTGGCTCATTAGAGAGGTAAATTCGTGTTAGTGCTAATTCAGAAAACTGGTCTAATCTTGGTTTCCTTGTAAACTTTGCAAAATTTTAATGAGAAGTTTCTATTCCTTTTCTTCTTCTTCTCCATATTCCTCTCCTTCTTACTTACTTTAGGAATACATTTCATAATAATAGTGAAAGGGAATATAAGGGAAGGGAGAAGAAATGTGTGAGAAATATCAGAAAGGGAGACAGAACATAAAGACTTCTAACTCTGGGAAATGAACTAGGGGTGGTGGAGGGGGAGGAGGGCGGGGGGTGGGGGTGAATGGGTGACGGGCACTGAGGGGGACACTTGATGGGATGAGCACTGGGTGTTATTCTGTATGTTGGTAAATTGAACACCAATAAAAATTAATTTATAAAAAAAAAGTATTTTCATTAAAAAAAAAAGGAATACATTTCATAACTCTAGTCACCGATCCTCCCCAACTAAATAACAAATTTTAAAAATAAAGTCTTACTCTCTTGCTCCAATAATAACATCAAAAGCTGCCATTTACTCTTCAAGTCAGGAGTCTAATCCCCAGACGTGACCTAGCAACTCAATCTGACGAAGAACAAAACTCTACTGATCCTCGATACTCCCTCTCTGGAGAAGGTCGGGACTCAGTGGTGGCCACAAGAATGGCCACTGAGCCCTGATGAAAATAGCCATGACTTGGTCACGTTGACTGACAGCTTTTGTCGCTTTCAGGCTAAAAGGTGTTTGGAGAAGGGTCAGTGAAAGCTAATTATGATGTCAAGGTCTGGCCTTGACTGTATGAGGCCAGGGTTAGAAGCCCTTGTAAAGCTGGAGCTTTGCTCTGCTCTTGGGAAAGCCTTTCTTTATGGATGAGGACGGAGGGGAGCCTTGCGATGGTCCAGCAACCAGAAGTCAATCTGCCACTTTCCTCTTACACTCTGGTTCTGAGTTTGTGATTTCTTTCTTTCTTTCTTTTTTTTTTTTTTTTTCTCCACTGCAGCAAGTAGCCTGCCTCTTCCCTGTCACAGAAAATGTGACTTTCCTTATCTGTAAGGTGTCTTAATTCAGTGGAAAATAGAATCGAGTCCACTGCCCACTCCTTGTTCCAGGAATGTTTTTCTCAAAATAGGAAATATATAATGTGTAGGCTGGGTGGCTAGAATTAGGTTGGATCAGTAGGAAACAGGGAGATTTGTTTGCTTCAGAAAAAAAATATCCCACTGACTTGGCTGGCTGCAGAATCCAGGACAAATATCTGGACTCAGAGTTACAGCAATCAAACCATCCTGAGTGGATTATTACAATGATGCCCATCCCCGTCGATTCCCATGTGCCCTTTTAACAAAGCCTCTTGTGGCCAAACTGGCATTTCTAGTGAAGATTTTGAAACCATTATATTTAATGGCTTCTCTTATGGATGAGGCCAGAAGAGAATGAGATGGACTTTTCTGTAGAGATAGGCAAATCTCTTCTTTCTTTCTTTGTTTTTATAATGAACTCAAATATAAAATCAGCTGTTCTCCAGACATCCAGATGAAATTAATGACCTCAAAATGGAGTGGAGAAGAGTTGGATGTACAAAATAATATGTTTGAGTTTTTTGTGGTTTCAAAAGCCCATCTGGGTAAAGACTCCCAAATTTATCGCCATCCAGCCTTTGGATTCATATTTCCTATCTACTTGTTGGATAATAAAGACTTAGATATGTTTTGACTGTTTCAGAACACCACAGACCAACAATGAAAATGCAAATCACTCCATCTCCAGCACAATGTCTGGAGGAAAGAAGGTAAAGTGACTCACAGCAGGTTTGGAATTTCTAATGCCCATTATTGAAAAATGGGGCCAGTCACCAACCACGGCAGAAGTGTTCATTTCTTACCGGTGAAGGATGTCCATGTGACAGGACTCATGGAATGCAATTAAAACTTACACCCGAGCTAAGGAAATGACTTTTTTCTACTCCCCCCAAATCTCTCAATGGAAAACTCCATTTTTTTTTCATTTAAAAAAGGAGTTGTGCTTTGTGATTTATAGTCTTACTGCTTTTCCTTTGAGTTGAATGTTAACATTTTGCCTTCTGCCCTTAACTTAATGGATATTCTCAAAACTGGCAGCTTTTCTTTCATGCGGGAAGAAGGAATAATTCTGAATTAAGAGCCCCAAAATAGGTTAAGGATACATTATGTCAGAGGCTGTAGATTGTTAACAAGCAAAGGAAGCACAAGTCATAGGGTATAATAGGATTAAAGGCAACTGGGTAAGATTGCCAGCCATTCCCTCCCAATGACTTCACCTGTTGATACCAGAGGTCACCCTTTCCCGTCTGACTACAATTTGCCAGAGTCCCGGGTGTCTTTCTGATTTTGGAGTGAATTGAAATGAGGGAGTATAGTAGATGCTGTGGTGCCCCTGCCCAGATTCCTTTACCGGGCCCTTGCACGTTTCCCCAACTGTTGTGATTTTCGGCTGCTAATGATCCATAGCTGTCACTCCCACATCCTGAAACTTGCTGTCGGCAGCCCCCCTAGAGGTTATGATCTTCCAGCAGGAGCAGCCAATAATTGATAACTACAGGCTACAAATGGCTGGGCCCTTTGCCTCAAAGGAGAGGGTCAGAATCCATTTTTGTGGCGTGATCCCCCGAACCAGCTCAAGACTAGCCTGTAGGTGGGACCTCCCCTTGCTCAGCCCCCCATCTTCCCTCTCCTGCTTGTCATACCCTCCCCTGAAGAGCCGTCTCTGAAGATCACCCCTTCAATAAACATGCACTGTCTGAGTCTTTGGTTCTCCGGTGTCCAGATGGACAACAGTTTGTCCATATATTTTAATTTATTTCGTCATGATGAATTAACAGGTACAGTGCCATTATTAACCAGAATTCCTCTGAAAGCAAACTGTTGTCTCCGGGTTGTTGAAGTCTGTTCCATTGATCCTTAATAAACCTTTGTAGCAGCAGAAGGAAGGATCCCTCAGTTTGGCTCCGTTCCCTGTGCAACCTTTGTCCATTAGCTTACACGAAAGAAGCATGGTTGGCACAGCATCAAAGCCACAAAGGTTGGGAATTCGAACTCAACGACTTACTCCTACTCCCGTCTTTCCATTTTGGTGGGTTCATCTAATATTAACTCTATTTATAGCGCTCCTTCTGAAAGCTTGGCTTTTCAAGTTAGAACCATGTCCTGCCACAATAGGAATAGACATCATGGCCTTAGTATGTGGTTGTCACCTGGGTGACACAAGAAAAGATTTTCTTTTTTTTTTTTATTTTAAACTTTTTTTTAATTTATGATAGTCACAGAGAGAGAGAGAGAGAGAGGCAGAGACAGAAGCAGGCTCCATGCACTGGGAGCCTGACGTGGGATTCGATCCTGGGCCTCCAGGATCGCGCCCTGGGCCAAAGGCAGGCGCCAAACCGCTGTGCCACCCTGGGATCCCCAAGAAAAGATTTTCACTTGGAATCAAGTAGTCCATCCATGTCTGAAATGGATTTTCAGGGCCCTCTGCATTAGGAATGTGATTGTGTATGTGTCTGAAAATCTGTACTGGTTTTAAAGAAATTGGCCTAGAGCCCATTCTAATCCAGACCAAAAATTGCAAAATTTGAAGGTCTCCTTGTAACTGCTACCAGCCAGTGGTCCGAGGGTCGCTGATTCAGCAACTGGAACAACAGTGATTCTAGCTGACAGGCTCAGTCCTCCAGGAAATGTCAGGTTGACCCTGCTGCTTAGAAAAACAGAAAGTATGTAAAGGTGGTGAAAAAAGGCACAAGGAACAGAAATATTTTAAAGGAATTATTTCTGTTGGGTGGGGCAAAGATACATGATTCCACAGTGGAAGTCTTAAATCTTCACAGACATCAAAACTGGGCTTTGAACCAAATATAATGTCTAAAAATGCTGACTAATGTACCAAACTGAATATTACTGATTCTCAATACAATATTTTGGTCTAAAGAAATTACATCTTTGTTTCCACCATGTTACTGCTTGTTTATAATCAATATCTTCTAATTGAATCTAAAACATTCTTTTAAAGCAAGCACTTGCTATTTTCTTTTTCAATTAATTAATTAATTAATTAAGAGGGAGAGAGAGCAAGGGGAGGAGCAGAGGGAGACAATCCTGAGGCTGAGCAGGAGCCTCACTCGGGTCTCGATCCTAGGACCCTGAGACCATGACCTGAGCCGAAACCAAGAGTCGGCCACTTAACTGAGCCACCCAGGCACCCCTGCCATTTTCTATAGCCATCACCTTGTTTTAATTTCTTCATATTCACAGGTGATTTTTGCTAGATTTTGAGGATGTAAAGTTGTTAAATAGCATTTAATCTTAGGGGTGCATCTACTTGAAAGTCAGTACTGAAAAGTCAGGTAAATTGTTTTTGAGATAGAGAGAGAGTGCATGCACCTGAGAGCAAAGTGGGCAAAGTTGGGGGGGGGGGCTGGGGAGGGGCAGAGGGAAAGGGAGAGAGAGAATCTTAAGCAGATGCCACGCAGGATGGAGCCCCACGAAGGGCTCAATCTCATGACCCTGAGATCATGACCTGAGCCAGACACTTAACTGTCTGAGCCACTCAGGTGCTTCTCAGGTAATTTTTTAAATACAGTACAACTTATAGTTTATTTGTGAAGATCACAGACTTTCACATTTTAAGGCTATTTCCCAGGGATTCCATTCCAGAAAGGCCACTGTTTTTTAAGATAATATAAATGCATTTTGTTATTGTTGAATTTCCAAACAAAAGAGCTTGGAACTTGCTGTTCATTACTAAGAAAGTAGATGTAATTATTGTAGTTAGTCATGTCCTTATTCAAAATCCATTCCTCACTCACCATCTGGTTATCATGCCATTTGAAATGGCTAAATAGATCTTTAAAAGTTAGGTACTTCATATCCTGTCTGATATGAAGGAGGGAGGCAAGGCTTGGTAAGTCAAAAGAAAAAGAATTATTTCAGAAAATCTGAATTATGCCCTCTTATTTTCTCTGTGGCCCTCATGCATTTTATAACCCTCTCTATCTAAATGAAAAATCTGTTAAGTTTTTGAAAACAAGAATGGTGGCACAGATATAATGTTTGTCTTTAAATTTTATATTAGACAAAAATTTGGAATATAAAAATGAACTTCAAATTTTACTCTTTTACATACTGTGTTCTTAGAACATTTTAGTCTTTTTTGTATTTGTAAGTTTCACTGAAAGGAAATTCAATAGAATTTGAAATTTTAAAAGCCCAGGAGAATAAAATGTTGACTTTCATTAGCTCAAGCATTTCTACTAGCGTTTTTCTAAGTCAGAATCCGGCAGGGTAAAATATTAGTGGGTAAGAGAAAGGACACATGCTTATAGAATGATTATATCATGTCGGAGTTGATTTAATATATTGGTTTACAATCTAATGTTTTCCTTTTATTTTCTTTCCCTAATTTTTTCTTGCCTATTTCTAGAAATAAACCATGACTTAGAGCTTCCACTATAAACCTCTTTTAGTAGTTTGGCCAAATAGTTGTTGGACCAGATGACCTGTTAATCACCTGTGAATATGTAATGTTTTTGTAGGTACAAATATGAGTGATGTATGGAAACACATACCATTGATATAATGGGCCTTAAAATGGCTAAACATTAATTATAAATGTTCATATGAAAAGCAAAGATAATCCAAGTGATTGATATTTCAGAAATAATTCAATATGTTAGCATGCGTTTATCTGATTGTTAGAGTAAATTTTCTTCCATTATTAAAATGTTTAAGGCTAGCGTAAAAATTAATTTACATTGTCTGAGTTTCTACCAACTAATACATAGTAAGGCCATCTAAAAATACTCAAGGTTGGAGGTCAGACAATCTAGAAATAAAGCATTTATTTTATGCAGTTAGATTACTAAATCAATAAGCCAAAACTGAGTAATTGAGAATTATCTTCAAGCAGGGAAAATACAAAAACCTATGGCTACAAAAAAAAAAAACAAAAAAAAAAAAACAAAAACCAACATTACAGAAGTCCCCAAGTCTTTGCAATGCATAATGGTAATTATCTCATTGTGTATACAAAATGTTTTCTAAATTAAGACATGTAGATTCCCAAACCATGTAATGTGAAACCTACTGTATCCGTGCTGAGAAAAGATGAAATTGTGTGTTGGTAAATCACTTCCTACCCTTTCTCAGGAGTTTTACTCAAGGCCATCCCTAGAATATAGAGTCCCAGGCAAATCTTTTTTGCAGAGTCTCCATCTATATAACAACTCGATTTAAAAAAATGTTGTAAAACTCATGGGCCTACGTAAGTTACGGTAATTTTCAGTAAATCTTCAGAATAATGAATAAAGTGGTGCTATTTACACGTTTGTTTACTATTTGATCATTGCATGTAAATACTCTCTATAGTAGCTAGTAGCTATGTGTTGTATCTTCTTGTTTTTTATTGTCAAATGAATGGTTCCTGGTTAATTTCATGTGTCCCATCATTGGAGAAAAAGGTAGCAACGCTGTTATTTACAATGCCGTGACTCTTCAGATCTTGTATGAATTGAAATGATATAGATCTTCTTGCCTCTGTAGTTTCTAAGACCATTTATTTAATGCTGGTTACATCATTACCCATGATTCTGCATCATCCATCATGGTATGAACACTGATTTCCTCCACCTGTCTCAAAGGTTGTTACTGTGCTTCGTCGATAATGACCACAAATGCAAGTCTTGTATGGTATATGCAGGAAACTGTGAATGATAAATTGTTTTTGGTTATGCCAAATTTAGTGTTCAAAATTTCACAGCAAAAATATAGAATGATACATCTTCCAGCTACATCTTCTCTTGAACTCTTTAGGAGGTGATCACAGCTTTCCTAGAGTGTGATCTCTTTAAATGCTGGCTCAGTCCCTGCCTTCTATCACTTCCAACTCATGGAGAAGATAAATCAGACCCACGGGGACAAGAAGAGTGGTCCCATTTGAACAAGAAATGTCCATCCTTCATTTAGCATGGTTTAAGACCAGCCTGGCAGGGAACAAACATCAACACATGATGTAAGGCAAGAGAGGACATGGATCAGAAGAATCACTGGACATAGAGGAATGAAGTTCTTCAAGGCTTTTGGAGGAGATGACTGAGGCTACTGTGGGAAAACAGTGTGACATGTGATATGGAACCTGAGGAAGAAGTGGAATGACAGCCCTGGGTAAGGACACCTGCTACCATCTTGCTTTCTTGGTGCTACAGACTGGACGTGGCATCTCTGTTTGCAGAACCCTTGTACCAGCACACATGGGTGCCTCAAGCCTAGGGGTTGGTGGTATCACCAGTATCCCAGAGCCCTGACCTTGTCCCGTGTCCCTCATAAATATGAGTTTCCTCGAATTTGTATGTCAGTACTATTCCAGAGGGCCCGATCTCATCCAGAGTCACACCTTCATAAAAGAAACATTCTGCTGAGTAGTGGTGTTTCCCTTCTGAAGGTTTTTGGGGTACCTGGTCTACTGCTTGTATGGGACAGAGGTTTGGTACTCTGAAAAGGAGAAATGGAGACGGGGGCCCCAAGGGTCCTGGTCTGATCTGAGTCTTCCTGTCTGATGACACCTGCCCTGGCTGGTCCCAGACACCAGAGGAGAACTTAGAAAGTCCATTAGACGGTACTTTAAGGGATGAGGCTCCCTGAGGAGCAGCCAAGGACAGGGGCCCTGCTTGCCTGGGTCTACTGGCAGTATGGGAATTCTTCATAGCTTCTCTGTTATAATTTGTCTCACTAGCATTTGCCTTATACAATCTCGGGGCTTATTGTTAAATTGCTGCTAAGATACCAGGAAAGTGCCCTCCTCCATGTCCCAGTAGGCTACCTCTGGTGACGTGCTTTTAGGGTATCTCTCTCTAGTGGAGATGAGGAATTCTGACTTGAAGAGCAAATCACACATGCTTCAAGTATTAATACAAATTCATGAGTGTTCACGTTACGTTTGTAGTGCATCTCCATTTCAGAGCAGTGGTCCAAGCTCGAAAGAGGAACTTTCAGCTCATGGACTCCTCACAAAGAGAAAATACTCATGGAGATTGGAACCATTATTATTGCTTACTGTGTTTTCATTTAAATTGATGAAAGCAGAGCAACTTGTCACTTCTGTAGAAAAAAATGTAATATATGAGTTTTGTGGGAGCTTCAGGAGTTGCAAGTTATGACTAGTAATGTAAATCTATTTTTTTAATATCTAGTCCCATTCAAAGAACGATGAAAGGTAGTGGAAGTCTCTTTGTCTTTTTGTTTTGTTTTTTTTTTCTTTGTCTTTTTGTACTAAGAAAAAACAGATATGGAAAATTGGTATTCCAGAGCCATAGATCAAACATTGTAGTTTAAGAACTTTAGAATGACAATAATTAGAAAGAAATGCTTCTTTTGTGGAAAAATAAGAAATAAAATTCTTTTTATTTCTTTGGTGTTGCTATGGAAAAAAGATGGGATAATGGTCAGAGGTTGGAACTTTATTCCTGTCCTGAAGCGTAGATGAATTCCTGACTTCCCTTTAATTTCAACTGGTTAATTCTGCTTTTCTATTTTCCTCCTTCTAATCATCTTTCTCCTCCTCCCCTCCCCCATCCCCTCTTCCCCACCCTCTCCCTTTTCCTCCTCATCCTTGTTCTTCTTTTTTTGGACCTTTCCTTTACATGTGAGGAAGTTCTGTTAAAATCCTTTTGTGTCTAAATAGATCACTTCCTCCAGAAGTGATTATTTAAATTTACTTTGGAGAGAAATTAGTTGACTCTCTTCCAAAATAGGGACTCTAGGAGAATCCATCTGCTCTAAGAAAGAACAATGGGTCTTATGAAAATTGTCTCTACAGTTTAAAAATCCTTGGGATAATAAATAATCTGTCTTTGTCTTAGGAATGATTCATTGCTGATCCCTTGCTTATTCTTATGTAATTATTAAAGAAATAAAAATCCGCTCTCATGTAGCTGTGAAAAAGAATAGCATAGATCCACATTTACTGTTAAGGAAGGAGTGCCATGAGAGTATATGAGAACAGCTGGGTGCAAGAAGATCCTGGATATTTAAATATACAGAGAAAATATAGAGATGCATATATATCCTTTATATTTTTTTCTAGAAGGATATGTAGGAAAACTGTTGGCCATGGTTACCACTGGAATATGATGTTGGAAGAAGTGGGAAAGGGACAGCTCCAATTTCCATTTAACACGGACCTCTTCGTGTCATCTGAATTTCCCTACCACGTTTCATTATGTGGAGGCAAAAGTCTAAGATAGACGAAGATCTCCCACTTCCCTGGATTACGTGCCTTGCGTAATCTTCAGATCTGAGAACACGACGGATTTTTACTCTTGTGATTTTATTTATGTCACATGGTGCCATTTACTTGGAGAGAGATTATCCACGTAGTCTTGACCTAATCACAGAAGCCCTTTCAAGACAGAGTCCTCAAAAAAAAAAAAAAAAAAAAAAAAGACAGAGTTCTCCTTGGCTGTAAGAAGGAGAAAGAAAGGGAGGGGGAGAGGGAGGGGGGTGAAAAGAAGAACAAAAGGAAGAAGAAATCAGAGATTTTAAAGAACAGGAAAGATTGCATGTATCGTTGGTGGCGTGAAGATGGAGGGGACCACGTGGTAAGGGATGCAAGCAATTTCTAGATGCTGAGAGCGGTCCCTGACCATAGCCAGCCAGGAGATGGGGACCCCTGCCCTATGACTGCAGGGACCTGAGTTCTGCTAAGGAGAATGAGCTTGGATGCAGATTTTCCCCAGAGCCTCCGGACAAGGACTCTGTCTGGCCAATACCTTGATTTCAGCCTTGGATGTACGGAGCATAGTGCCGAGCCACATCATGCTGGGTTTCTCACCAACAGAACTGTGAGCTAATAAGTGGGTGCTGTTTAATGCTGCCAAGTTTGTGGTCATTTATTACACGGTGACAGAAAACTATTAGTTTTCTGTAATATTTTTAAGAAAATGAACAATTACATCAGGAATTATCTGGCCACTAGGTTTAGGGGCCATTTGTTTCCTCTGCGTAATTATACTTTTAATTAAAGAAATTTAGGAAGTTCTATTTATATAAAAAAAAAAAAAGCAACCCTACCCTTATGGTGAGGATAACATGTGCTTTTGAATTTGGATGTTAAGCTACTGTACCTGAGGAAAGTCAACATATCTCATGGATTTTCATTGTGTTTTTTAAATTTGCTCATCCCTGCCTCATCCTAGGAAAGATAGTATGTAGCATTATAGTCAGCAGTGTGTTTTCAGGAGGGAAAATTCCCTAAGTTGAATAAACAAGACCCAAACCCAACCCAATCTGAAGGCTCCTGGCTGGAGGGTGACTGAGCAAGCCAGTCACCGCGGGCCGCGCTGGGTGCAGGACGGGGCGCGTGCCTGTGGGGCTCGGTCCCGTCCACCTCGTGAACCCAGGGCTCCTCCCAGGGCTTGGAACACAGTGTGTGTCCAGTATTTATGTGTTAATTAAAACAAATGAACGTGGGGATCCCCGGGTGGCACAGCAGTTTGGCGCCTGCCTTTGGCCCAGGGCGCGATCCTGGAGACCCGGGATCGAATCCCACGTCGGGCTCCCGGTGCATGGAGCCTGCTTCTCCCTCTGCCTGTGTCTCTGCCTCTCTCTCTCTCTCTCTCTCTCTGTGACTATCATAAATAAATAAATCAATTAATTAAAAAAAAACAAATGAACGTGCTTGCTGTCAATGTTGCATTGTAATGACTATAGATTTTCTTCCACTCAGCTTCCCCTCTGCCATTCTGTTTCGCACTTTATTTTTTTAAAAGATTTTATTTATTTATTCATAAGAGACAGAGAGAGGCAAAGACACAGGCAGAGGGAGAAGCAGTCTCCATGCAGGGAGCCCGATGGGGGACTCGATCCCGGGACCCCGGGGTCACAACCTGAGCCCAAGGCAGGCGCCCAAACATTGAGCCACACAGGCGTCCCTGTTTCATGCTTTAGGGCAGAAAAATTCCCATTCTTGTATATTCCTGAAGTCCCCACAACTACACCTTACACAGCTCCCCTGTCTTGCTCCTGGACATTTATGATGCGCCACACGCCGAGCTACGGTACCTCCGCTAACCAGCTTGAGTGACTATTTCTCAAGTAACAACTTCCTTAAGTCTCAAGATTTCTTTTTCTCCCAAATTATTTGTCCCTCTTGCTTTGCTACTCTAAGTTCAAACTCTTCACCTGGGGGATTCTCAGCACCTTCCCCTTTCTCAATAAGAAGTTTCTAAATGTCAAAGTCTTATTCTTCTCCTTTATCCATGGGCCCCACACAGGGCCCGGAACATAGCAACACCCAATAAGTGTATTAATGTTAATACAAGAAGATGATTCTTAAATGTTTCTTGCAGAAAAAAAAATAATGAAACTTCCCTGTGGTTATTGGATAACTCCGGTCTAAGTGCTTTTATTTAATTTCTGAAAGTTTAGCTACAAGGTGGTTGGGAAGGCTCTTCTGCTCTCTGACAATAAGAAGAGTGATGGCAAAAAGAAAAGAGGGAACTGTAGGTCATCCTGAAATCCTACCCGGCGTACATGGGTCTCCATTCCTCTGGCTGATTTCAGGGCAACCCCATAAGCCCAGACACCGCTTTCCTCCATCCACCCTGGGAAGGGATTTCCTTTCACTGGGTAGTGACTGAAAATGATGGATTTTAAAGTCCCTAGGAAATTTTATTTTTCAAATAAGGGCACAGTCACCAGAGTACACTGGTTTTCTCTGCATGTCTTTGAGGTTTTGGGGGATAATTAACATGCAGTGGACCTCGGGGGGGGGGGGTGCAGCTAATCCCTGTGCTTTTCTTACAGCTTCAAGTGCTTGCAAGCAAAAGTCTCTCCTTTAATAAAGGACATCTCGCCTCTTGTGCTATGTCTGTCCCTGTTTTTTTCCCCCAACCCTGAGTTCTGAAGGCTCAACTTAGAATCCAAAAAGCTGAGCCCTGTCCCTTCCCGTTAGCACCTCATCGGGAACAACGAAGGGATGAAGCCCCGAGGGCTCGGCTGGCCATTCTGCGGCCCTGTAGGGTGACGATGACTGCAGACCTGCCTTTTGTCACCCACAGAAACTCCAGGTTCTCGACTGGACCAGGTACTTTTTAGATGGGAGACAGAGGTGGGGAGTCATGACCTATGTTCCATTCACCAAAACCCCCCGTCCTTGCAGGGTCCGAGGGCTGGGGGAAGCCACAGGCAGCCAGCCTGCTGCCACAGGCATCGAACCACCTTCCCGGGTGCTTGGGGACGGTCCCCGCGGCGCCTTAACCTGTAGCAAGAGCAGCCCGAGACGCTGCACGAGTCCTGGCAGGGGCCCCATCCTGTTGGCGGCCTTCCGCTCTCCTGTCCATGCCTGGGGGGTGGGGGGCAGGAGGACCCCAGAGCCTGCGGCTCCCCCCGATGGCGCGGCTCGGGGCTTGGGCAACGTGCCAGCAGGACGTGAGCTGGTTGCCAACAACTGAAACCTGGGAGGTCGTCATGACAAAAGAAAAAGAGATCCGAATTCTGGCCTTTCTTGAAAGGATGTGAAGCTGCGGCAGCGGGGCTGGGGTGACGGCGTGGCTGGGCGCCATCCGGGGCGCCCGCAGTATCCCGTCGCTGGTGCGCATCAGAGGAAGGCGGTGGCCCGTCGGGCCGCGTGTGACAGCTGGGCCTGGACAGCTGCCCCCGCCTTGCACCAGTGCACTCACATGTGAGCCCTCGCGGTCTGCGGCGCTGCCAGGGCTGTGCAAGAAGTCGGCGCCTGCATTATACAGCCGGCCACCGGGCCGGGCCCAGACGGGGACATGGGCACCTGTCTGCCCAGCTCCTATCTCCTTGACCAGACGGCTTCGTGGGGAGGCCTTCGGAGCCCAGGGTCCCCGGTGTTTCCTGGACCTGCCCTCCCGACCCCCCTGCTGCCCGGATGTGGGCTCATCATCTCAGGCCACGAGAGGCTGTGTCCTGACACAGCGAGCCCTCTAGCAGGACTCGGGGGCCACCTGCCTTTACCTGGACAGGTGAGGCAGGGCCCAGGAGCCACAGGCTGCGGGACCCACCGGGGAGGCCTCGGGGACCCAGTCACGGCCCTCTATGGGTCCGCAGGAACCGGGTTGCACGGGTGTGACAAGCAGCCCGTCACGTATGATGTGCAGCTGGGCCAGGGACAGGAAGTGAAGCCAACCCTGGGCCACCTGACAGCCTATAAAGCGACCGTGATTAAGCACTGGTGGGCGATGCCCGGGGAGTCGTGCAGCAGCCTGGGGGGGTGGCAGGGACAGGACTGGGACACTCAGCAGCTCGCCAGCCTGGCGCAGCCCGGAGCTCGGGGAACCGCGATGGCAAAGAACCAAACTCTAAGGCCAGCGAGAGCCCAGGGCCTTGGGCTCCGGGAGGTGCCCCCCCCGCCGACTCCCGTCTCATCAGCCACTGGGAATCAGCCTGGGGAGCCTCCGTGGAACCCTGGTGCCTCCCCAGCGGGATCCGGATGATTAGACAAGAGCAGCCCCCTGGGCGCAGGTCGTGACCACAGAGTCCCGGGGTCGAGCCCTGCCGGGGCTGCTCAGCCTCTCCCGCTCCCTCCCCTTACCCCTCCATGTCTTGGATAAATAAAGTCCTTGCAGAGGGTGACCGGGAGACCACGTGTTCTGAGCGCCGGGCACGTGAGCGGTGGAAACTGGGCTCCCTGCCTGCCCTGGACAGCGAGGGCGGCCGCATCCGGTCGCATGGGCCACCAGTACAGATGAGTTGACCTCCTGGTGAGGAGTCCTTATGTGTGGAGTATCGGGGATCCCTGGAGGGCTCAGTGGTGAGCATCTGCCTGTGGCTCAGGCTGTGACCCCGGAGTCCCGGAATCGAGTCCTGCATCGGGCTCCCCGCATGGAACCTGCTTCTCCCTCTGCCTCGGTCTCTGCCTCTCTCTCGGTGTCTCTCATGAATAAATAAGTAAAATCTTTAAGAATAAATGAGTAAAATCCTTAAAAATAAACAGGGACACCTGGGTGGCTCAAGAGTTCAGGGCGTGACCCTGGGGTCCTGGGATCGAGTCCTGCATCGGGCTCCCTGCAGGGAGCCTGCTTCTCCCTCTGCCTGGGTCTCTGCCTCTCTCTCTCTCTCTGTGTGTTTCTCATGAATAAATAATAAATAAAATCTTTGAAAAAAAAAAAAAGGACCATCAAGTCGTTTTGCTAAAGGTGTGACTTCTTAACTGGCACAGTTTGTGTGAAGAGTCAGAATTTTAGAGTCCCACGTGCTGCAGCGCGATGCAGTGCTGCAAAGGTCAAAACCCAGATGAGAAGGCTGGATGTTAAGGATGTCACCCCGCGAGTTGCCTCCGGGCCCTTTAGGACTGAGCTCGCGGCTGCAGAGGTCTTTATCCCAACGCCCAGATCGAGCAGAAATGCGGAGGTCACGGTGCCAATTTCACCTGCAACTTGTGTTGCAGCGTCAGAGGCCTGGTTTTTAGGAAAAGACTTGCGGTTGCTATGGAGCCGTTAATAATGATCGCCGCCTGCCCCTCAATCCCTCCGACTCCCAACCTCTGATATAAAGTCATTTAGTCCTGGGCTGTAGGGCAGTAAACAAACTTGGAAGCGAGAATTAACTGGGCTTGGGCATTCGTGTCTTAGTGTAGGAAATGCCTCTCATCGTGCCCTTTACTCACACTGGCGGCCTGGCTCCGTGGAAGTCGCCTCTAGTCTCTCGACAGTGGACTCAGACACACGAGCGGTGCTAAAAACAGAAACATTTTGGCTGCCATCATACAATAAATGTGAAAAATCTTTATTTTGTGCAGAATCGGCCTATCGTGTGGAGCTTTTATTTTCATGCATAAAAAAGAAATTCAGTCATATACCAGATTCCTAAGTGGAGACAGGAGAATATTCCTGTTGTGACGTATGCATCTGTATATTTAAAAAATAAAATAAAATAAAATCCGGCAGTAAAGTGACATCTTTGCTATATTTCTGTGAGATTTGTGATCCATGGAACAGACGCTTCTTACTCCCGAATTGTATTTCTGAGATATGGATCTCGATGCTTATTAATGTACAACCAATCTGTGGGGGGAAAACTAATCCAGTTCTTGAGCTCCAGGCACATAAAGTTAGGAACACGTTATTGGGTGGGTAGAAAGGAGACATATCTAATTTGGGGACTTTGCAGCCTCGCCAGTATGCAAATAATTCAACAATAATACAGAATAAATAGCTTCCATTTCCACCACGGCTGCTCTCTCTAATCCCTACAGTGTGTGTTTTCCAACAATTATCTGGCCTAATTCGCTGTTTTATTGCTTAGAATTTTAATGCTTCGAATGTGGAACATAGATGTTTGTCAGTAAAATCTGAAAAGATTTAAGGGTGACTTTTCACTGACATGCAGATAGTTTATGGGAACAGATGGCGTCAGCATTTTTGGAAAGAAAATGTAAACATCACATTAGCCCCGGATCCCCCGGCTCTTGGGCTGTAGGAAGGGACACCGACCTCATAAAGGGTGACGACGCATGCTTGGGCCCCAAGTGAAATCGAGTCTTCCACCAGGTGTATGGTGCCGCCCGAGACAAAGGTTTCTCTGTGTGAATAAACTGAGCATACAGTTCAATACATCCGTGTATTTGCAGGGCTATTTAAGGTATTATAAGGTCTGGTACAAAACAATAAAAATGCAGATAGAACTATCAAATTTATCAAGCTGCTGCAATAAATCCAGATGCTCTCCAGAGCTGGCAAGGTGATGTCAAGAAAGTTAAACTTGAAGAATGAGACTTGGATTTCTAAATGAGATCAGGGGAAAAAAGAAAGCAGAGTTAATAGGGGAAATCAAGACGGAAACAGTCAACGCTCCAGCTCCGTTTGGGACAGGGCTTAGAAATCAGTTCTTCCTGCTTGTTCTAAAATAGTTCTGCCAAAAAAAAAAACCCGACGTTGTTACAGACTTTTTATTTTTTTGGTTTATTTGGTCTTCTTTAACACAGCCATTGTTAGTTCAACAATCTAACGTTTGGGGTACATTATTGCAAAATGGGGACATAGCTGTGTAGGTTATGCCATCCATATGCCGGTTAATCCTATTTTTCCGTCTACAACACAAAGTATCGTTTGTTAATACTGTCTTAGATCACTTCTATCTGTACGGTTACTTACGGTGAGTGGTACGGACTAAAGGTAGGAGTTTGCTCCCTGGCACAGTCTCTAAACTAAAATAGTCTCCTTACAACATTAGCATTCTGTAATTAAAAGTAGTTAAAGCAGGGATCCCTGGGTGGCGCAGCGGTTTGGCGCCTGCCTTTGGCCCAGGGCGCGATCCTGGAGACCCGGGATCGAATCCCACATCGGGCTCCCGGTGCATGGAGCCTGCTTCTCCCTCCGCCTGTGTCTCTGCTTCTCTCTCTCTGTGACTATCATAAGTAAATAAAATTAAAAAAAAAAAGTAGATAAAGCAGTATTTTAGTAGAGTGTCAGGCCGTAGTAAAAATTAGCCTGTCTGAACAAATGTGCACATATATGTAAACACTAGTGTGCTTTTGGAAGAATCATATTAATATTCTGTGAAATTAATACATAAATAAAATATGACCTGGGATGAAATTAGCAGTATGTACAAAAAAAAAAAAAAAAAGAGGAAAAACAGAACCCTTCCCTTCCAAAACCTGATGATTTTTAACATCTTCCAGGCCTACGTTACATCATCCGGAGTGTAAAGGTCATTTCAAAGTTGGAAAACCAGAGAGAATAGTAGGATCCAACTTCCTACAAGAGACAGTGCTTATGAATTTTGAAGATTTATGTTCATTCCAATGTTAATGGGACAACATCCTTTTAAACCTCCTTGGAGAAATATTTGGATTTCGTTTACGAAGAGAAATGCAGCTTCAACACAGTAAACTATGTTTTTGTGTTATTTGAAAATATTAGAAAATAAAAATATTGCAAAGACACAACCTATTACTCCTGGCTGTAGGAAGCTCTCTAGAATTGCTAGTTAAGGAATGGAATACTTGAGTTAATACTGTAAATATTTTATTTCTAAGCACATAGTTTTTCTCTGGCTTCACTGTCTTCGGCACGCTTCCTTTCCTGTTTCTCTTATTTTCCCACTTCTCCTTCCTTTCTTAGTTTTCTCTCCCTGACAGTCCTGCCTTTTCTACACCTTACTTTCTGATGATTATAATCTTTCCATTTTTTTTCCTTCATTTTCAAGGACACTGGTTACGTGAATAACCAACTGAACCTTCTCTTTCAGCCTTTTTTTTTTTTTACAAAGTTGGGTTTTTCCTGAACACATAGTCACTCTTCAGCCTCAATACACACGTATATTATACATGACACACTTGAAATGCAATCATTAGGATTCACGGGGCTCTGTGAGACGCAGCATAGTACTGGGGCACTACTCAGCAAGCTGGTGGAACGGTGAGGAGCGAGTCCCACTCCGCGACGAGGATCTTGAGTTGCCTCTGGCTTTCCTCACTCCGTCAAACCGGTCAGCGTTTTGTGGCTGCTCCGTTTCTTCTTCTGTGCAATCTTGGAGCAACTGTACAAACAGAGAGCCTAAGAGCAAGTTGGGAGCGGGGCTCGGGACAGGTTGCCCTCGTACAGCGTACAGCTTGGTGGTGCGTGTGCTGCTAGGATGGAGGAGACAACGGCGGCAGGGCCAGGGCGGTGCTGGACACGTGCGGGAGCTGCCCCGGTCACCCGTCACCGGGCACACGGGAGCCTCAGGCGCTCTGGTCCACCTGGAGCACTGCAGGCTGCTCTGGCTCCTCATCCGACCGCTCGGCACCCCCAGAGGCTAGCAGGTAGCCCCCCTCGTAGCCAACCTTCTGGGCCTGTTCCAGGGCCACCGACTCCTCTTCTTCGTCCTCCCTACCCGTCAGGTCAGCGTTGCCCTCCAGGCCCGCGTTAGCCCCTCTGGAGGCCGGCCTCCCTGCCTCCCCGCCCTCGCTCTTCCCCTCCACCGGGGCGCTGGCGAGGGACGTTTGGGAAAGGCCCTTGGCCAAGGAGCTCTGCTCCTGCTCCTCGGCTACCTGGTCACTGCTCGGTGTGTCTTCCGACCTGCTCTCATTTTCCGCGGGGCTCTCGCCCTCCCGGACTTTCTTTCGAACGAAGGTGAGGGGAGAAACCTTGAGGGGGGACCTTTTCCCCGAGGATACCTTCTGGTGATTGGAAGCGAGGGACTTCTTAATCTTCTCTCTCCTCTCTACAGATACGATCTTTGTCCCCAGCTTGTTCATTTTCTTCTCGATGTTCTGGCGAGAAAATGCTTTCTTGAGGCTATCTACCTTCTGGAGGCTAGACCTTTTTATTTTCTCTGCCCTGCTTTCTTCCACCGTTTCCTCCGAGCTGTCTTGCAGGGCCTCCTCATCGTGGGGCGATTCATCATCTGAGGAGAGGTCCACCGTGTGCAAGGTTTCCTCCAGGGACTGGTTTTCCTCGGCAAGCTCCTCCTTGCCTTCCGCCGGGCTGGAAGCTGGCTCTTTCACAAACACACTGGCAGGGATCTCATTTTCTTCCTGAAAAGATGGACAACGTAGGTTTCAGGTTAATAACAGGTTTCACAAATAGGCCTGAGCTGCTGCAACTGGCAGCAAGTCTCTTTCTGGTGGTGGGGCGGGGGGATGACAAGAAACCAAATGTTTGTGGCTTCAGTTTTCTGGAATATGAAGAGTTAATGCTGAACCGGTCAGGTCATTCCCCGGGGCTGGGCAAGGCCAAGGGCTGCTCCTGGGGAACAGCCTGAGGGCAGCTGGCAAGGCCTCTATCAGCCACAGGCAGCCGGAAGTGGGCTGTGGTTCTCATAGACCAGGAAGTTGCTTAGATAAAGGGGCTAAAGTAAGTCACTGTGAACCCAACAGGCCTCTGTCCTAACCTCCCTCAAGGTCAAATGGCTCTGTTCCTGCCAAAATCCCACTGCAAAAGAGCCTGGTGGCCGAGTGAGTCAGAAGATAAAAAGATGGTGGCAAGGGAGAGGCTTGGAAAGTCCTCACGTATCAGACACCATATGAAGCCTTGACTGGGTTCCCTCCCCAGCCGGGGCTCAGGAAGAACAGCGTGGCCGACCTCGGTGTCTGCTCAAAACCGCACACTCATTTTCCTGATGACGTGACTTCAGAATAAGAGATGCCAGGGCCAGCCCCCTGGGGGGCCCCAAGCCGACGACGCCTTGGGGTTTAGGATGCCCTTTGTGGGCCCTGATAAGGAGGCGTGGCCTGTCGTGGCCATTCTCCGTGTGGTGAGCAGCAACCCTGAAGTAGCTTACCCAGGCCCTGTTGCCGGCCACGCGGGGCTTCCCTGGACAGGAATACTTTGGGCCCGACCTGGAGCATGGAGCGAGGGGGGCTCAGCAGGCGGCCCCTTCCCTGCGCTGTTGCCACGCGCCTCTTCCTCGAGCTCTGGATGCACACGCAAAGGTGCGTCCCGCCCTGCGCCCCAGGGAGCAGAGCCCCAGACCGTGGCTCCAGCGCGCGAGGGCAGTGGTGCCCCAGCACGGCTAGGAGGGCAGGTGTCGATTCAGACTTGGCCACACAGCACAGGAATCCCTTTCGTTTTTTAAAGTTTTCTTCGAATGCTGGGTAATGAGAGCCAGCCAGCAAGGCGGCCTCACCTTCTCGCACAACGAAACGGCACGGGAGAAAGAACGTGGGATGGGGGGATGGGGTCTTGGCCGCGCTGCTGAACGGCTGTGTGGCTTTCAGCAAACGACTTAATCTCCGTGGGTCTCAGTTTCTTCCAAATACGAACAAGAGAGTTTGACCCGGATTAGCAGCCCCAGGGGCGCTCGGGGTCCTGCGGGGAGGCCCAGGCCGGCAGGCTTCAGAGCCTACCCCCACCCTGGCCTCATCCACAGCTTCCGAGTCCAGATCATGTTGTGGACTAACCCTCAGGCTGAGAAGTGATCGGATTTTGTGCATTTAAAAGTCTATCTGGGGTCCACACTTCCTGTAAAGGTCATGGTAAGAGCAACAATTCCCCTTTGTCTTGCAATTTTGATTGACCGAAAAGGAACACTGGGGTTATGATCAAACGCATGCAGATTTTTTCGCTTTGTGCTTCAAAAACTAAATGCACGAAGTTCGATATAGGGAAACGCAAAAGTCCCTCTCCTGATGAGCCACCGAACGGTCTAACGGTCATACTCTGCGAAGATGCAGCCCCGGGGCTCCCCCTCACACACACATACTCATACCACACTCCTTTCCGTAGATTGGTTGGAAATGAAAGATGAAGTCTTGGGTAGAGGTAAACGGCAGAAAATCTGGTCAAATAGGCTCTCTCTTAGAGTAAAGAGATTACAGATTCTGTTTCCCAAAGCTCTCTCCACAGCCGCCCATTTCGAATGTCATAGGAAGTGAGTCAGGAACACAGGATAAGAGACAAAGTAAAACAATGGAAAAGAGGGATCCCTGGGTGGCACAGTGGTTTGGCACCTGCCTTTGGCCCAGGGCACGATCCTGGAGACCCGGGATCGAATCCCACGTCGGGCTCCCGGTGCATGGAGCCTGCTTCTCCCTCTGGCTATGTCTCTGCCTCTCTCTCTGTGTGTGTGTGTGACTATCATAAATAAATAAAAATTCAAAAAAAAAAAAAAAAACAATGGAAAGGGGTATGGGATTCCCATGAGTCGTTCACGACACAGTTGCTCCAGGGAGCAACTTTCCTATGTTGCAGGTCTCAACTCGCTTCTGTTTCGCGGGCCTGTACTCTCCACGAGGGCCGCTTTGGTCTCTTGCTCACTGCTGGGCGCAGCAACTGGCATACTTCGTGGCAGCTCAATAGCCATTTGCTGAGCGCATGCCTGTTGGGTAAAGGGGCTTTCCCAGCAAGCCGCGCAGGTGGCCCTACCTGCTGGGGACTACAAGGGAATGGGCTTAGCTCTGTGTCTAGAAGGAAGTTCGTTGATCACAGCTGCCATCGGGAAATGACATTAGGGAAGCGTGCGGTCAGGTGAGCCAGCGACGTGTGGGAGGCTTACGCTGCACCAGGGGGCAGCTGGCAGATGCTGGGAGATCCACGGAACTCCACTTGTGTTTCTTTTTCTTTTTTTTTTTAAGATTGTCTTCATTTATTTGAGAGAGAGAGAGCAGAATAAGAGAGAGCAAGAGAGCACATGAGCAGAGGGAGAGGGAGAAGCAGATGCCCCGCCGGGCAAGGAGCCTGCCTTGGGACTCGATCCCAGGACCCCGGGACCCCGGGACCCTGGGATCGTGACCTGAGCTGAAGGTGATGCTTAACCGACCAAGCCACCCTGGCATCCCCAAACCCACGGACTCCTTGTGCGATGCTGGGACATTGATACAAGAGCTCTTAGGCCAACTATGAAAATAAACACAGCGGGAGCAGACAGAGTCCAGAATGAGCCGGGTGTGTGTTTCTAAAGCTAAAAACAAGTGAGACGTGTCTTTTTGACTTAACTGCTTTATGTTTCTTTGTCACTTTAATTACTGGAGCAGCGGTTTGTGTTCTGTCTACCGGGCGGCGTTTATTCTGTGGCTGCCCGGGGCTCCAGTCTGAGGCCAAAGGCCTTCCCTTCACCCAGGAATCTGCGGGTGTCCACGCACACGCGGGGCCTACTTGTCCATTATGTGTCTTTAGAAACAGAAAGATATGGACACTCCTCAAAATCTCTACTGCTTCCGCAGAGTGCACACACCATGCTGGACTCTGAAGTGGCTTCTGGTGGAGGGGGGTGGTGATAACCGGCTGGCATTTGGGGCAGGAGATCTTCTGGAAGCGCATGGGCCCCGGTGCCCAGCCCTGCACATGGGCCCTGCCCCGCCCACCCACACCTCCTGGAAACACTTGGCAGCGCACCTGTCTGCAGGTGACGGGCACTTCCCTCCAGCCTCCTGGCCTCACGTTTTTGATCTGCCTTAGGAGATGTAGGAATCTCTTACAGATTCCCTAGTGATGGCTCCCTGGGCGGGGGGGGGGGGGCAAGTCCACGCCCTCGGCCCCGTCACCCCCCCAGTTACTCCTGTAGGCCTCTAGGTCTGCGACCCCTAACGCGGCAGTAGGAATCCCGTGGGCCGCGCTGCTCTCTTGGGCACGTCTACCGAGCAGGGCTCCCCGAGCAGCTGCTTGCCCTACAGACTTACTGTCAAAAAGGTCCTAAGCCACCGCTCTGCAGGTGCTGCGGGTTCTTACCGTTCACAAGAGCCCTTAGGAGTTCTAGGAGAACTAAGGAGCACCCTCCAAGTACGCACGAGT
This sequence comes from Nyctereutes procyonoides, assembly GCF_905146905.1. Classification (NCBI taxonomy): domain Eukaryota; kingdom Metazoa; phylum Chordata; class Mammalia; order Carnivora; family Canidae; genus Nyctereutes; species Nyctereutes procyonoides. The sequence continues at coordinate 2,342,933 of NW_026575132.1, forward strand.
GATGGGCTTGCAGCCCGGGACGAGAGGAGGGACGCAGAGAACTCTTGAGGAGGGCACGGTGCTCCTCACACTCTGGCTTGTTTGCTACTTAGATTGGTTCTCGGGAACCAACTGTCCCAGGTGTGCATGTGGATCCCGACGCAGAGAACCTTGCCCATCTGCCGAGGGCCTCTTGGGTTGGAGCTCCTGGAAGCTGATCCTTGCACGTATGTAGAAGAATACGCTTGAGAAGAGAAGGCCACCCTATGACCCGAGTTAGACAAGGAAGCCGAGAGTAAAAGCTTAAACAAGGCGAGAGAAGCAAGCGGTTCATGCTTGTGTGAACTCATCATCCCTGTTGGTAGAAGAAATGGGCTAGGGCTGTCACAGTCCCGCAGGGATGTGGTGACATCCGGAAGGGATGGGAGGACCGTAAATCTGTGTCCGTGGGATGCTTTATCCAGTAATCTCTAAATACTAGTTATTAAAATGGAACTATGCCCACCTGACATTCTGATTTATAGGTCTCTTTTACACATTGATGGTTTTCTCCAATTTGTGTTTCTGAGCTATAGATTGCCAAGTGGATAAAGCCATTGATTAGAACTGCACCCCGAAGGCAGCTGTCGGTAGAATCAGCAAGTCATAAGAATAAAATGCATTAGTTATAATCCCTAAGCAGTCTTTCACATTGTGGAGGATTTAAAAGTTTCATTATTTTTCAGTGTTATCAAGGGTTCAATTCTTTTTTAAGATCACACTGGTTAGGTATTCTTTGTTACCCACACACCAACCCCCCTCCCCCAAAACGAAAAACAAATCATTCCGAATTATTTAAAAGCTGATGCCGAAAACCCAGTAAACATGAACTTTGTCATAGCGGGAACACAGTGTTTTTTTTTTTTTTTTTACTCTTTTTGCAATTCGACTCTGTAATTGCTATTATTAATAAAATGAAACCTTGCTAGTCACTTTCAGAAACAGAGCCTCGGCTTCTTTGATTAAAAAAAAAAAACAAAAAACAAACAAAAAAAAAAAACAAAAAAACAAAAAAACGAGTTTACACTAAATGATTATTAAGGTACTTTCCAGATCCAAGATATTTGATTTGGTGATATTAATATAAATCCCACGAAAAATAATTAACACAGTGCAGAAGAGATCTCCTAGAGGATTAAATGCCAAACATGTTTCGTGCAAGGACCCAAACTATAGGACCTGAGCAGCTCTGGAGAATGTTTTTCATTCACTCAATTCTAACAGACCCAGATCACAAAACAATGGGGGTGGCAACATTTACGGGGAAGGGCTGCATCTGAGCAACAGTCCAGTTTTTCCATAAATGAGAGAAAGGAATGATTCTTTTGAAGGAACAATAATCAGTTATTCACTTAACATGCCTGAGGCAGTGCTCACATTCAGTAAGTGCAAATAATAATAAGAGCTAGTATTTTGTTTATCTCAGAAACCAAAAGGATAAGTTGCGCATCGAAACCGATGCACCATCACGGGGACGTTCATCGACGTGAGACCCACATGGTGAGCTGTCACATAAAGGGGCCTTGGATTTTCTGTATTCCCGGTTCTTCGACATCTGTAATAATTTAGCAACTTTCAGAGCAGTGGCTTTGGATAGAGAAAGTAGGGTCTTTAAAAAAGAAATCAGCTTTAAAATAGTCTGAAGATGTTACACTTTTAGCACTTTTCTCAAAATCTGATCTCATCGAAAGAAGCCAAATGATGAATATTTGAACACATTTATAGGCCTGATTCTCCACGAATGTATCCATAGCAAACACCCAACCTCTACTCTTTTCACCCAATTTCACAATTTTATGTGGTTGAAAGTGTAAGCTGTCCATGAGTACGCTCATTTTGTTCCCTAGATTTGAAATCATTCCCAAGCCACTCTTTCAGATAATCATGACTAAGACCTTCTGGCATAAGTGGCCACCACACCCTCCCGGCCAGTTCCCTGTGAAATTCTAGGCTCTTCAATCAATAGAGAAAATTCCCTTTTGAGGGTAAATTCACTGATTTTCTGTATAAATTCTATTCTTAGGGAAAGGTGGCCCTACGCACCGGCAAAGCAAGCATCAGTCTTATTGTTAGTCTTTCGCATTTGCTTTTTGATCGCCAATCCCTCTGAGTCTTATTTCATTTATACTGGGTCCTATCACAGTATTTTGAATTCCAACATTGACCTTAAGCTATTGTAAAATAATGTAAAAAAGAAAAGCTGCTAAGTTTAACAAGGATCTTACAATTTGTTTCATTGCTCAAAGAGAGATGAACATTCTCCAGTTTTAGATACTCCTGGCTATAATTTGAGGTAATTGCGAAAGGCACCGGAGTCTGTAAAGCCATAAGGATGTGGTAAGTTCAGCATACATTTGAATAAATAAATAAATATTTAAGATTTTATGTATATTTAAGATTTTATTTATTTATTTATGAGAGACACAGAAAGAGGCAGAGACCCAGGCAGAGGGAGAAGCAGGCCCCACACAGGGAGCCCCATGGAGGACTCGATCCCAGGACTCGGGGGTCACACCCTGAGCCAAAGGTAGATGCTCAACCACTGAGACACCCAAGGGCCCCTAAATAATTTATTTGACTTATATTTATTTACTTTTTAAAATATTTTATTTGAGAGAGAGAGAAAGAGCATGAACGGTGGGGAGGCTGGGCAGAGGGAGAGGGAGAGGGAGAAGCAGACGCCCGCTGAGCACGGAGCCTGTAACGGGGCTTGATCCCAGGATCCCAAGGTCATGACCTGAGCTGAAGGTAGAGGTTCAACCACCTGAGACACCTAGGTGCCCAATGAATAATTTATTTTAAATAGGACAAAGTTTGGGGTTTACAAAAATGCTGACGTGTAAGGACCTCGTAGACAAACCAACTGAGCGACCAACCAAACGGCACCTACAGATCCCGGAGGACACAACAGGACTTTACTTACTAGAAACCTAATCCTCTGAACACTATCGTACTAAATATGCTCAAGTAAAGTGACGGATTTTCTTTCCTGTCTCTCTCTCTCTCTTTTTTTTTTTAATTTTCACATCAATTGTTTTTGTTTCAAATTAGAAAACCAATGAGTTTAGCAAGGGAAAGTCTAGCATGGGGTTCAACTGGACTGAAAATGACAAACTACTTATAGGGTGGTACCTGGTATATTATCTGCCCTCCTTACTCTCTTACCCACCCTCTGCCGCTCTGTGAAAACTACTGCCACCGGCAGGGTCTATTTTGGGTAGGCCCTTTGGGCAGAGTCCTTTGCTCTCATGGTGTGTTGGGGACACACTACTGATTTCAATACGGAAGTTATCGTACAATGTATGGCAGGGAGTCGAAGAGTGTGGGTGCGTAGGTGTCTTTTCATAAATCCCATAAGCATAGCTGTTTTAAGATCCCGAGTGGGGTGGGCTCATTTTTTACTCAAGAGCCATATATCGAACCAAGCAGAAGGATGGCCTCCACTCTGTGCCAGGGCATTTCAGATCCGCCCAGAAAGAGCTTCTACTCCTTGACGTCCTACACCACGCCAGTCACTTAGCATTCTAAATAGGTTCTTCCTTTTATTCCTCATCCTGTAAGAGAGCTAGGAAAGGAGCCTTCATGTGTAAAAGCACACGGTGAAACCAATTTTATGTTGAGATCACATCCCGGCCTCATGGCTTGCTTACCAAGTAACGTCAAACAAGAGACAGACGTCTTTGAATCTCAGCATCATCATCTGTGAATTGGGGACAAATGAGATGATGCACAGAAAGCCACTTAGAGCATGCAGGGATTCTAACAGAGCTCAAAAATATTTTGTTCCTATTAATATCCTCAGTGTACAGATGAGAAAACAGAAGCTTGGAGAAGCTACACAGTGTGCACAAGATCACATATTTGGCAAGTGGTGAAACTAGAATATGAACCGGTGTCTAGGGGACAAAATACAGCTTCTCAACCCTGAACCTGGAGCACTTTCCAGCACAAGTTAGTATTTCATCCACTGGCACAATTACTGCCGTGGAAACCCTACTTTATGAGAAAGAACAACCCTGCCGCGAAGAGACTGCACCTGTAGTTGTTTGTTTGTTTTCAAAATAATCATCTTACAATGTCTTGAGAGTTGAGGTTACTAATATCCTTCAGGCTACTGATGGGTCTTCCATGCCTTAGAAAAGGTCCGGTTCCTTGACTTTAGTCCCTTGTCTCCTAAACTGTTCTTTCAAAAAAAATAAAAATAGATAAAAATAAAAAAAGTGTCCTGGGGCACCTGGGTGGGTCAGTTGGTTAAACAATCTCCTTGAGCTCCCGTCATGATGCCGGGATCCTGGGACTGAGCCCTGCATCGGGCTCCCTGCTCAGGGGGGGAGCCTGCTTCTTTCTCCCTCTGCCTCTCCCACTCCCCTACTTGTGCTCTCTCTCTCTGTCAAATAAATAAATATCTTTAAAAAAAAAGTGTCTTTTGGGGCTGCTTGCTAAGAGGTGCAGAATGGGGCCTGAATCCGTTGCTTTGCATTCTCTTAGCTGCCACCTGGTCTCGAGCACCGCCGTTGCACCCTTCACTCACTCTATGGGAGCTCCTACCATCTCTGGCTACAATTTCACACCTGTCGACCCGATGTGGCAAAACAGGAGACTGTAGTGGGCTCAACAGCGGCCCAAGCCTTTAAGTTCCCCAACCGTTGTTTTTTTTTTAAGTCAGATTTAGAATTCTCTTGAATTTTTAGTCACGTAACTTCTCCATCCCTGTCCCCAATATCTACAGAGCATCCGTGGCAAAGTGAAACATAAATTGATCCCGACGAATTATGATTTCCCTCCAAGAGGTGCTTCCCTTACCCCCTGATCTAATGGACAGAGGACAAGAGATAATCTCCCTGATTCACATGGGAAGGAGGAAAACTTCCTTTGATGATTCAGATTTAAGCATGTCCGTACAAGTTTGGTTTTGTTTGGAGATCAGTATTTAATTTAGAAATGCCTTGAGAGCTGAGATTCCGAATATCTCTTAGGCTAATAAAGTAAGGATCTTCCATGGCTGAAGAAAGGCGCAGTCACTGTATCTCTTTTCGGTTCATCTGGTGCATGAAAAGCTATTCCATTTGCATGACAAGCTAAAAACCGTCTGGGCTGCAAAAGCCTGCGAGGTATAGGAGGACATCAGCTGCCTGAAGCTTTACATCAAGTGCAATTTGGGGAGGACAAAAAAGCAGCCAGATGAGTCTTTCCTTTTATGGCGGGAAGGAGGCTTAGGTTCTAACTTGGCAGAGCAGATTCATTTAGAAAAAAGAAGGCTCCCTCGGTTTAAATTCCAATTTCTAAATCTCCCCTGGGAGATGAAGGCTCTTCTTGTGTGCCTTTCACAATCAAACAGTTGGTTATAGCCTCTCCCATGCACGGCTTTGAAATCCTCCCCTATTCACATGGTCATAGGGAGCCGGCCCCGGGGCAGGGTTGCACTTGTTTCCTGGGCTCCGCAGCAGGCCTGGCCTCGGTCCACGGGGCGGAAGGGCCTCCCCAGTGGGCAGGGCTGCCCTGGGGCTCACAGGTGCCCACGCAGCCGAACAAGGGCCCCACGCAATCTCCCTGTCCCCAGATACCCTCTTGCCACATTAATTGCATCACTGATGCATTAAAAAAAAAAAATTAAGTGGCCTTTTTCTTCTAAGGCAACCACTGAAAAGAGAAAAATATTGAAGACCAGCCTTTGTAACTAGAGCTGATAACCCCGCTCGGATTTCGCCTTCCAGTCGGCCTTTCCCGAGGTGGTGAGACCCGAACCTCCCGCCCCTGTGGGGAGTTTTGCTAGAGAATAGCGAAGACTGCTTCGGCCAAGAGAATCTTAAAGGAAGGGACTAGATCAAGTCTAAGGGCCTCGGTCTTCAGTACTTGGTCAACGCTTAAAATGGTCCTGAGTTTGATCTCTTGGTTAAAAACAGAAAAACAACAAACAAACCCAACTGACACCATCATCTCACTTGGAAGTCCGCACAGAGTGAATAAACGGCCTTGGAGGGGGATCCCTGGGGGGCTCGGCGGTTTGGCACCTGCCTTAGGCCCAGGGCCTGATCCTGGGGTCCTGGGATTGAGTCCCACATTGGCCTCCCTTTGTGGAGCCTGCTTCTCCCTCTGCCTGTGTCTCTGCTACCTGCCCCCTGCCCCTTGTCTGTCATGAATAAATAAATAAAATCTAAAAAAAGGAATTAAGAAGTTCCTGATTATAGACTCATTTACTTTCAAACAAAACAAAAAAAAAACAGCCTCGGAGTTATCGAGCCCTGTGCAGTTCACAGCAGCGCTCAAAGCCCTGGGTTCCTAATGCAGAAAGACAGGTGAGGGTGGCCAGGGCATGTGCACCCGCTCGCCCTCCCTCCTGTGCGGGACACATCCAGGTGGCCCTGGCCTGCTATGCCCGGGGCCTGGCCCTGTGTGCAGGTTCCATGCATGGACTGGTGCTGCCGGCAGGTGGGGATGGCAGGTGGGGAGGGCGGGTGGGGAAAGGGTGTCAAGGGTGTAGTCCTGGCAGGTGGGGACGGCAGGTGGGGCAAGAGAGGATGGCAGGCAGGGATGGCAGGTGGGGACGGCAAGTGGAGATGGCAGGTGGGGAAGGGGCATCAAGGGTACAGTCCTAGCAGGTGGGGACGGCAGGTGGGGCAGGAGAGGATGGCAGGCAGGGATGGCAGGTGGGGACAGCAAGTGGAGACGGCAGGCGGGGAAGGCAGGTGGGGCAGGTGGGGATGGCCAGTGGGGACAGGGCGTCGAGGGCGCGGCCCTGGCAGGTGAGGACGGCAGGTGGGGACTGCAGGTGGGGCAGGTGGGGCCGGCAGGTGGGGACGGGGTGTCGAGGGCGCGGCCCTGGGGGGCTGGGGGGCGGGCTGGGGGGGTGCGGGCGGGCGGTGGGGGGGGCCGGGGCGGCGCGAGGACTGACCTGGAAGACGAGCACGCGGAAGCGGCGGCGCGCGAGCAGCCGCGCGTGCTGATGCTGCAGCCGGGCCACCTGCGCGCCCCGCCGCTCCACGCGCTCCCGGACCGCGCGGGCCTGGGCGCCCAGCCCGCGGGACTGCCGCAGGAGCCCGGCCACCGCGCCGTCCGTGGCCGCCTGGCGGGCGCAGAGGTCGCCCAGGTCGCCGCGCACGCGGCCCACCGAGCCCTCCAGGCCCGCCTGCCGCCGCCCGAGGTCGCGCTGGCCCCGCCGCACGGCGTCCAGCATGCCCGCCAGCTGCTGCAGCAGCGCGAGCACCGTGACGGCGCCCACCTGCGCGGCGCCCACCTGCGCGGCGCCCCAGGGCGCGTCCCCCGGGGCCCCCGGGCGCGGGCGGCGGCTCGGCCTGGGCGGCGCGGGCGCGGGGCCGGGGCTGGCGGGCCTCTCCTGCCACGGGGCGGGCCCCGGGTGCCGGTTGTCCTCGGCGGCGGCCAGGTGCTCCCCCATGGCGGGGGTGCGGGGGCTCCGGGGTGCGGGGGCTCCGGGGTGCGGGCCTCTCTGGCGGCAGCGGGCCTGGAGCGCAGGGCGCCGGCGGCGGGGGCTCAGCCCGGCACCAACTGGCCGGGGCACGGCGTTCCCGCGGCTCTTAAAGGCCCTGCTGGGGGGGTGGGGGGGATGGGGGGGATGCGGGGGGGTGAGGTCCACGGCCGGAGAGCTGCTCAGGGCTCCGGAGCATGCACGCCCTTCCTAACCCGCTCCCCTTGGCACGGGCCCTTTCCTGCAGGCTCAGCTTTGCTTTCCTAGCGCTCTCTCCCCTCAGAAAAGCGGTCAGGGCCGTATTTCCATCATGACTTCATCCAGAGGCGGAGAAAAACACGCTGGTTTGGCTCAGCTCCACAGCCTCCAGTTGGCTACAGCGAGTAAACTTTTCTCTGGCTGTTGTGCTGCAGATGCAACACAGAGCGCCTGTGCGTGTGCCTGTGCCTGTGTGTGTGCGTGTGTGTATGTGTCTGTGTGTGTGTGAGAGAGAGAGAGAGAGAGAGAGAGAGACCTGGCTGCTCTGCTGCAGATGCAACACAGAGTGCCTGTGCATGTGCCTGTGCCTGTGCATGCGCGTGTGTGTGAGACCTGGCTGCTGTGCTACATATGCAACACAAAGCGCCTGTGCCTGTGCATGTGCCTGTGTGTGTGTGTGTGTGTGTGTGTGAGACCTGGCTGCTGTGCTACAAATGCAACACAGAGCGCCTGTGCCTGTGCATATGCCTATGCGTGTGTCTGTGTGTGTGAGAGAGAGACCTGGCTGCTGTGCTAAAGATGCAACACAGAGTGCCTGTGCATGTGCCTGTATGTGTGTGCATGTGTGTGCATGTGTGTGCATGCGTGCGTGTGTGTGTGTTCCTGGCCACAAGTTCCAGTAACGGAAAGTACCGTTTGCATCTGCCCTGGAAGGACGGATGGGCTGCAGGAGGAAGGGTGTCCCGCCCGGAGGGGCCAGGTCTACACCGGCACCTGCAGCCCAGCTGGGCTTGTGAGTTTCCAATTTCCAAAGGAACGGAAGGGACCCTGATAGGGACGAGGGGAACAGCCCAAGTCTTACCCACTCTTGCAACTGGGAGTGCAAAGCAAGTTGAAAGAGCCTGAATTTCAGGAGTGTGAGAACACGCAATGCTGTCATGGACGGGTCATAGTGTAATACAAGGTGAATTTTTGTCTATTATTATTATTTTAGATATAGAGTGTCTTTTGAGAAGTAAAATTGAAAAGGGAAAAAAAAAGGAACACGCTCCCCCCTCCAAAAAAAAAAAGTGTAGTCCCTTTAAGAACCTTCCCTGCTGGTTGGGTGTAGCTGGTTCTGCCCCCCCATACCTCTCTCTGCGAGTCATTCCCGAAGTGGACCGCTGCGGGTGGAGCTGGAGTTCCTGGAGGGCTCCTAATGTTTGACATTTCCAAATTCCTGCCCGGTGAAGTGGCACACCTGTTCTGAAGCACAGCCCTCCTCCGTCGGGCTCCCGTCCTAAAATGGCTTCACATGCGTGGGTTGGTTTTAAATGCGCCCAGGCTCAGGGTGCCTCGGCAGGGAGTTTGTAACAGGCCTTCTCTGAACGGTCCTGAGATGACGGATGCCAGCTCCTGCGGGGTCAGGGATGGATAACGGAGAAGCACCGTTCTTCAAGGGCAAAAAGCTCCACACAAGCCAATCAATGGGCAGGTCATTTGTTGTCACATTTATTGAATTTGTGAGTCCCCGCTCTCTGCTTAGTTCCAGGTTTGGCAAACTATTCAGGGGATATTAGGGAAGCATGATCTGAGACTGCACCTGCTGCTTAGGGAGACAAATTGAAGATATTTACAGAGACCCCTAATTTCCTCAGATAATTGGTACCCCCAAATCCACTCAAAATGAATCTTTTAAAATAGGGACAGTAAAAGTGAAGACATCTGGTCGGGACTTGATCTTTAAACAACATAAGAAAATCATAAAGTGAATTTACCTTACGTTTAACAAAATTTAGTTGGTCAGTGATGTGTTAAATATCAGAACAAAGGATGAATCGAGTGTTGATTTTGAGAAGCATAATTTTCGAACACAATTACACGGTATCATGATACAATGTCCTTTTACGTTTGACTTCTGTGGGCAAATCATAAAAAGGGTCATTATTGCAAAAATATTTGAGGGCTTCATCAGTTTTCCAAGAGCCTCTCTTCAGTTTTGACATTCAAATCATTCCCTTTTCAAGCACTTATTGTGCCATCATCTACGTGGATTTTTTTCTTCTTCTTCTTCTTCGAATGTTAACTATTCCAGCTGCAGATTCTCATTTGTCAGAGGACTTGTCCATGATTCAAGGGTTTCTTTAACATTACCTTCATCAACTTCATGATTTCTTACGTATTTTGAAAGATTTCCAATTTCACATTATAATCACTTTGCCCTGATTTTGCATTGATTTGCATTGATTTTGCATTGCGTTGTTAGGTACCGTACCATCAGTTAGATGAGTGGAGACCCTGGAGACACGAAGTTGGGTGGGGGTGGGGGGAGACAAGCTCGTTGTTAGATAGGGTGAAAGGTTTGCACGTGGGCTTATTTATTTTTTAAAAGTAATTTTGAATGATTCAAGTAACAACTGTTGTCTGTTGCCGCGTAACAAACCGGCTTAACAACCGTTGTCTGTTGCCGCGTAACAAACCGGCCTGAAATCCAGTCGATGAAAACAACAGCAATCAAGTTTTAGGTACTTATGATTCTGTGACCGGCTCGGCAGGGCTCGCTGAGAATGGGTCATCTCTGCTAGGTGTACTCACTCGCCTGTGACGGGTTCCGGGATTGTCCCAATCACGGGTCTGTCTCCTTAGCCGGACTGAGTAGACTGCTGGAATTTCTCTCTCCTCTGTCTTCACACTCCAGGGATGCCCCTCTGATCTTCCTAGTAGGGAAGCCAAATTTCTTTACATGCTGCCCTAGGATTCCCAGGGATTGGAAGCAAAAGCTTCAGGATCCCTGAAGGTGAGGCTGTGGAGCTGTCCCCTCGTCACTTCCACCGAGCTTCTTTAGGTCCAGGCAGGCCACAGACCAAGCTCCGAACCAAGGAGGTGGGAAACACACTCTCCCTCTTTCTGCGGGGAGCAGCAGAGTCCCATGAAAAAGGGCAAGTGTCACGGGGAGATTGCTGTAGTCCTCTTTGGAAACCGTCTACCTCGACACAAATACATTCTTCTTTCAAAATACTATTAAAAATAAAGCTGAAGGCCCTTTCAGTCACCATTTTCATCCCATTCCCTCTCACCTCTTGTCAGAAATAGTGATATTTATGGATTTGGAGTATATCCTTTGGAAATTATATATTTTTTAATTTTTAATTTTTGGAAATTATATCTATATGTGATCCTAAGTGAACAGTTTTATGGTATGATGTCATTTGCTTTCTTGCACAACTTTATAATCCACAGGCCCACTAAGGAGTGGTATAGTGAGAATCTCATAAGAGACTACGACAAAGACTCTAAGGGCATCACGAGTTTGTACGGGCGAAAGAGGCCATAAAAGAAAGCACTGTTGATGGGTTAGAATTTGAGGTCATCCTGAGCAGCCACACGCACCACCATTTCGCTGACCTAAAATTGAGTCTTATTTCCGTCTGGGAGAAATTAGTGAAATTTGACAATCAACTCCTAGAAGAAAAATTAATCAATTTTTAATTGAAAAATTAAATCTACTTATTACACACTATGTGTTCCTTAGAATCTAGGTAGTAAGGGTTAGACTCGAGACAACGGCAGATACGAGTCTCCTAGAGATTTTTGACCGTGTGAGAGTGATGGGTTTAAGAACTAGTGTGGCAATGAATTAGGCAGGTGGATAAATATTGGGTATGGACCTCTGGGTGTGGTGCTGGAATGGGTCGCCACGAGAGCTTTCGTCACAACAGGGTATGGTCGGGGCTCTGAATGCTCCAGCTGCCCACCGGCTGCCTGCTGTGACCAAAGCCCTCTAAATTATATACGCGCAGAGGTCATTCCAGGAAAATCCTACTTTATTACTGGCTAGGGCATTGGTCTCAAACTCTGTTTCCCATTTTGGATCGTTAGTAAGGTTTAGTTAATCCTGCGGCATAATATCTATGCCAGAGGCAGCTCAGTGAGCTTCTTGGTTGGCCCTTTTTCATTTAAACCCATACAGGAATCCTGAATTCTTGGTCTTACTATTGTGGCAGTCATTGGAGTCCTGGAATGATGATCCCGTTAGAAAAGAAAGCCCTTCTCCTCAATGGCTAAAGAATCAGAAAAGCTAAGCTGGCCACTCCATGTGTCTTCCCCTTTGAGCCCCGTAGGGGTATTCAGAAGCCTTCCAGAGATTGAGTTGCCTCTTGAGCGGGAGGTCATGTGGTTCTACGAACCACAGGGAAAGTAAGAACATGACTTTTTTTTTTCCCCAAGGAAAGAAGAGGAGAAAAAGAAAACAAAGGAAAAGGAAGGTGTCTTCTAGGAGGAAGAGGAATCTTTTCACCTTTTTATTCTTCTCAGTGAAAACTCTTTCCACCACCCACCGTATACTGGTGAGGTCTCCTTATGTGGTCTCCTGGCTAAGAAGCAACTCTCTATTGATCTTTTTTATTAATGAAAGTCTTTTGAGCAGATAAACTGACAGTTGTTTGTTCTGAACTGTCTTCTCAAGAATGTAGAGCGAATGGCCTTGGAAAGCAGAGCAGTGGCAGAGGCTGGAGAAGGAGCAGAGGCTAGGATTATTTGATGTCCAGGATAGTAAAGGTCATGATTCCATCTTGGGCAAAGGTTGGGCGGATTGTCTGCAGCCTTTTATAAAAGATTGGAGTTTCCTAAACTTGGGGTTCTTCCCCTGTGATGCCAGTCCACAGCCTGTGTGGGACGCACCTCTACCCACCTCTGTGTCACCCCCGTGTGACTTGAGGAGGGGAGGGAAAGGGGACTGATGGGAACATGAAATTTATTTGCCTGCCGTGCCCTGAGTCATAGTCGTCGTGTCTGAGCCGGGAGTCGTGTACCTTCTGCCGTGAAACTGGCAGGTTATCTTCTCTATTTGTGGAGGTGAATGATCACTTGACCGCTCTGCACCATATCCTGTTGCGGGCTCAGATGAAAGCGAGGGTATAGTTTGCAGAAGGCCTGACAGTCTTACCTTTCCTTTACGCTTTGCCAAGGCAACGGAGAGGAATTGAGTGTCCAGACACCAGAAATATTCATAGAAATATTAATTAACCAGAAATATTAATATTGAAAAGTACATGATTACACGACCCTCACTTCTCCCAACCAAAGTCCCCATATAACCTATCAGTGATGTCAGCGTGCCATACAGCAGCATATAAGGAGATCCCGTACAAATGAGCCATGACACACGGATAATGCGTACCGGGCCCAAAAGAGGTAGATTCCGCTTCTCTCCCCTGAGCTACCATTGAGGGAATGCCACAGTTTTTGGAAATTCTAGAGGGGCTTGCATTCTCAAGGACCCCCCCCAGCCCTACCCCACATCTCAGACTCCCATTTCCCGGCGTGCCATGTTTGTAGGACCCCATGCCCGTCCAGTTGTGAGCTGAGCCCCTGCTTTAAGCATCACAGAACTTACACAAAGCATTCGCCAGGGTGGCGCATGTTAATGAAACTTCAGGGTCACAGTCAGGAAGATTTCTGACATCTCACTGTTTCTTCTCTTCCCAGTTTCCGGTCTTCCTGTTTTCTCCCGACCTCTACTTTCTGTTTCATGAAAGGGAATTTTACTCAAATACTGGCTCTTGGGTTTTATCCTCTGCCTCAAAAAGATAGATCATTGTTATTATCATAAAAAATAGTTTCCTATTTTCCTAAGAAGAATTCTGGTGCTAGCTAAGGTTAACTAAAATTTTTTTTCCATCTTGTTTTGTTGTCAAGATCAAGGGCAGGGAGATGATTTGGAACATTGTTTATTCATCATTCATTCAATCAACAAACATGCCCGAGCCACAGGCAGGTACTAGGAATATGAACAGCAAACAAGACACAAAGTCCCTGTTTGTCTGGAGCCTGTGCTCTGAGGTGTGGAATGGAGACGGATGATAAATAGAAATACAACGTAATGTCAGACAGTGATAAGTGCAGTGAAGACAAGTAAAGCAGAATAAGGGCCGCGGAGAGCGTAAGGGCCTCATCCTGGGATCGTCGAGGCAGCCTTTGCTACAGGGTCATTCAAGCAGAGAAACATTGCAGGAATCCAGGTGAGAGGACAGGGCCTTCCTCTGCAGTGACAGACTGTCCTTAACACAGAGATGATGTCTGGGTGGGCATGCGCACCCCCAGCCTCAGAGGACGCTTCCTGGCAGGTTCTCAGCAGGGTGTCAACGGGTCGGCAAGCTCTGTTGGGTGGACGGAAGCAGAAGTGCTGTGGGCCCTTTGCAAACGCTGCCCTTCAAAGGACGGGTTGGGCGCTCCACTGGCCCCTGCACTTCTCCTCCTTCTCCCCCCTTCAATGGATAGAAGATCCAACATGAAGGCTCTTTCTCCTCTTTTTTGCTCTCTGATAGCTCTCTCCCTCCCTCCCTCCTTCCTTCTCTGTTTCTCTCCATGCCAGCCCAGGTGATTTCCTCAAAAACAGAACAACGGTCAAGAGCATGGACTCCCAAACCAGACTTCCCAGGCTCAAGTTCCACCAATGTTGTGTGACTTTGGCCAAATTGTGTTTCATTTCTAGGCCCCAGGTTTTAGTATAAAAATGTAGATAATAATAATTCTGATCGGGATCCCTGGGTGGCGCAGCGGTTTGGCGCCTGCCCTTGGCCCAGGGTGCTATCCTGGAGACCCGGGATCGAATCCCACGTCGGGCTTCCGGTGCATGGAGCCTGCTTCTCCCTCTGCCTGTGTCTCTGCCTCTCTCTCTCTCTCTCTCTCTGTGACTATCATAAATAAATAAAAAATTAAAAAAATAATAATAATAATTCTGATCTTGGGGCACCTGGTCACTCAGTGGTTGAGCATCTGCCTTCGGCCCAAGGCATGACCCTGGGGTCCTGGGATCGAGTCCCGCGTCAGGCTCCCTGCATGGAGCCTGCTTCTCCCTCTGCCTGTGTCTCTGCCCTTTTCTCTCTGTGTCTCTCATGAATAAATAAAATCTTTAAGAAATAATGATAAAAATTCTGATCTTAATGGTACGTTGTCAGAAGGATTAAATAAGTTCCTATTTGTGAAATGCTTGGGTTTGGCCTGTAACATGTGAAACAACATATGTGTTAAATACATACATGGAATAAATAAAAACTCTCAACGCAACTGTCTAGTTTAGCTTCATGGCTTTGAAGATGTGATGTGATTTTGATTTTTTCAAAAATATGTTCAGGTTTTGTGTTGCAAATGCCACGTTCAAAAGTAATACTTGTTCTGTTGGCCCCAGACTTGCTCATTCACTCGGCCCTTCGTGGCCAGACCCAGAGGAAATGTGCGGAGGTGCCCCTGGCCTTCCTACAGAAAAATAAGTCAACGACTTCAAGTGAGTTGCTCCATGTAGTGCTCCATGTAGACTTAGGCTCCCAGACAACGGACACACAAAATATACATCAAGGTTATTACCCTGGAGAAGTTCAGAGTCTTGGGAAAAGCGAGATTAATTTACAAGAAGCAATTAGAAGACAATAGAAGGCAAATACCTAACGGAGCCATGACAGGGGGCCCTTCTCTGTCTCAGGAAACCCCTTCACCTCACAATCAGTGAGGTGTTTGCTTTTCTCATTACCGAGCCCCAAAGCAAACAGGAAGTGAGGCAAAGAGATTTAAATTAGATCGGGTAACTTAGTAATAATGCTTCTAGAATGAGCTTCTCCTGCATGTTGTCTCAAGGTACTAGAGGACCTTGAAAAACAACAGTTGAAGGAAGTGGGCTGGGGTTCCACGGTTGTTTCTGCCCTAATTGCTGTGTGTGGGGGACACAGTGCTGGGGAAGGAGCAGCAAGGGGAGCAGATGAACTTGGGGCTCTCCTCCTTCCTCAACCAGACAGGCCATCTCCATCTCCCCCCGCCCCCCCCCACCTCCCCCGTTCCCCTTCTTCCTTCCTGGGCTTCTGCTGCCCTTAATGGAGTCTTCAATCTTCCCCTGGGAAGTGAATTCTAAATTCCCTTCTCACCTGACTCAGAGTTCAATAGGACTCGTTTTTAGTTTGTTGAGGTCTATTTTATGAATTTGTTCCTTGAAGGCTTATGACGAATAATAGAACGTGAAGAAGCCATACGATGTTCTTCCCTGTTTCAGCAAACACGCAGAAATCAAGGGTAACAACAAAACCTTCTTACTCTGTCTTAAAAGGAAGTTATATTAAACTGAAAGCTGTAAAGAAGGAAATTCCAAAACCGTTTTGGTAACCAAGTCTGGTATTTGTCAGGAAATTCTTCTTCATAGATGATTTACATCCTTGTTGCAGAAATATAAGGCCATTTCCTCTCATTCTGTTCTGCTTTCTGAGTTAATAAACAACCACATAATGGATTTCTATAAGTTACCTATTAATTATATTCATGTAACTTCTACGTATTCATGTTAAAATTTGGATCCTTGCTAAAACTGAGGCTGAGTCTATATAGAACCCATTGGGAGAAACGCTCTTTATCAAAACTATTTTGGCAATGCAACATGTCTTAGCAATAAAATATTTTTGTTGGAAAGGGTGGTGGCAAGAAATACTTGCCGGGTGGCTTAACAATTAGAAAGTGCTTGAACTATCTTGATTATGTCTGAATGCTAAAAATGTGTGATTCCAAATTCCTATCCCTTCGGGCTCACATTTGTTGGCCTCAAAGAACTGTTGTCTTAGTTGAAGCCATGGCTCTGTTTTCAGTTGAAAAATAAATACTGAGTGAGCCCCAAATCCAGGTAAGCAGGATAAGTGACAAGCGCAGAGGGAGGAAGTGTTTGGCTGGTTGTCCTCATGAGCTTTATTAAAATATATTTTGAGCCTCTCTTTCTAAAAAAATTTAGGCTGTTGCACAGACACAGTCATAATATCAGGCCTGGTTAATGGCAAACATGATGGAATGTATTATAATGCAAAAGGCGCTTTGAGTCTTCAGGCCTCACTTTCCTCATTTGTAAAACTTGTCTGCTTGATTTCTAAAGCCTTTTCTAATGATAAAGTTCTACAATTTATCGAATGCTTTAATACCCTTTTGCAGAGTAATTTTGCCAGCATTGTCTTAGATTCTCAGTTTCAAAAACAATACACACAAACAAACAAACTCATGGGCCTGGGACATCCCCGGTGAGGAGGCTGGTTACTTTGTCCCACAGCCCTGTGTCTTCCAATGGAGGGACATTGTTGCCCCTTCCTCCTCCTGGGGGTGGGAAAGGGCCTGGGTCAGGCTTGGGGTCTCACTTTGTGGCTTGGAGCACAGGTCCGGTTCCCCCATGCCCACCCCTTTGCCCTCAGAGGTGAGCAGCATTTGGCATCCAGGAGGCTCCCTCTCTGCCCATGAGTCCTCTGGGGTGGGGTACATGGGTCCCAGGTGCTGACCTCTGACCTCTCCTAGCACTCCCAGCTGCCTTCCCTGCCCAGCTTATATCTCAAGTCCAGTGTGCAATGCACTCAGAGCCAAGGGAGGGGAGGGCCATGGCTGTCCCTCATTGCCCAGGCGACCATAGGTCCTCTTCTCCCTCTGCTCCTTTCATATAATAAAAACCAGCCAAACGAAACAACAACAAAGAAAACAGAAAAATAAAATATGAATAGAAATCAGAAACAAAGCATCCTTTGGTCACCGGATCTCACCTCTCTGGCAGCCAAGGTGGCTTGACCAAATGTAGCATTTGAGAGGATTGAGTCAAAAGACCTGAACTTGATTTTTGACTCTGACATTAACTAGATGGCATTGAACACCCAACCTTGAGGGACTCGGTTTCCTCCTCGTGTGTAACATGAAGGAATTCAATTCAGTGGCTATTTATTAATGGATTCCTACACTGAAGACCTTTCAATAAGACACAAGGGTGGAGTTGGGCAAAGTACAAAGATAAAGATGTGGAGAAGCTCTCAACAGGAAGAAAGACAGGGTTAAGCATTGTAATAGAAAAAAGCACCACAACGCTTTAGGAGCACAGAGGAGGCATGATGGGTTTTTGAATTTTCAAGTGTTATGAAAGCTGATATTCACCTGGGGCTGAGACCCTTTCAATGAAAGGTGTATTTGGTCTGCAGTGTAGACACTGTAACTAGTGTATCGAGTTCACTGCAGCAGCTACTCGGAACCACAATCTACCATGGTGATTAGGCACGTCCGTCTCTCACTGCTAATTGCACTCCTCTGCGGGGTGTAAGAGAAATGAAAACGTGGGAAGATGGAGTTTTTCCAGTTCAGGGATTGACCTTTAAAAGAATCAGGGCAGAGAGAGGGTAATGAAGCCAGTAGAGGGAACTGGTGTAAATCTCCCTGACATGAGATTGAACTAATGTAGTTTAAATGGAAGGAAGCCCAATCTAAATTAGAGAAAAACAAAATCTGAATTATACGATTTTTTAAAAAAAGAAATGCAATTCTATTATTGTCAAGTATGTATGGTAAGTCGAACTAACGCTGGAAAAACATTTCTAAGTTTAAGTGCCATTAGATTCCCCTTCTTAATGAACAGAGAAGTCCTGATTCATCAGGAGCACATGCATATAATTTATGTGCTAACATGTTTAGAAATAAAATGACCAATCAAGCTCTTTGCATTTTGTTCACGCTGCTCATTTGTTTAATGACTCCAACCCCCGCCCGCCCAACCCTGGTATGTAAACCATTCAGAGGTCAACTTGAGTCCAATCTACTTTTGGTTTTAAGAACTTTACCCATCAGTAGGGTCTGAGCAAATGCTGTCTCACTTTGGTTTCTGTTTACTAGAAACTGTGCGATTTTATTACAATCAGATCTGAAACTGTTATCTCTAAAAAGTTGTTGCTAAAAGAGATATCACAGAGGGAGGCCAGCTGGCTGCTTCAGGCTGTCATATGCCATGGCATAGCGAAGGGCGTGGCTGACGAGCTTCTGGAAGCTCTTCCTGGGCACAAAAACATTGACAGACATTGGAAAGATGGAAGTAAAACAAAATAGTAAGGAGAGTCCCCCACGGAGTCTGCTCAAGCTTGGCTATTGGTCAGGAAAGAAGGAGGTCACATCTAGGGCTAAGGAGATGCAGTTTTGAGGGCATCCTGAAAGGGGAGGCTGTCTGGATGCAGGATCGGCCAGGAGCAAAGAGCAACTGGGCCGTTTTCTCAAAGAGCATCTAAAAATGTAGGAAACTGGCACCCAGCGTGGGGATGGGGGTCAGCTTTGAGAGCTCATCACAGCGGGGTTAAAATGGTAGGAACTGTTCTGGACCAAGCTTCCCTTCTGCCTGCCACAGTCTAAAATATCCAATTCTCCAGTTCCTAGGTCCAGAGGCGTGACTTTATCCGCTCACTCTTTGATGGCAGGTTCTGGGGGCAAGCGATGCGTGTCGTTCAAACGCACAAGACAGTGATTTACAAGGCATGTGTCTTAATGGAGAGAAAGAGAGCCAGTGGCATATGGTTTCCCTAGTCCTGGCTCACTGTCGTGGAGGGAGCACCTCTTCAGGTGCAAAATTACGGAACAGACGGCAGCTCAGGGAAGGGCTGAAACATAGCAAAGGAAGATATCAGCTCAGGTCCTGGTCTCAGGGTCGTGAGATGGAGCCCGAGGTTGGGCTCTGCGCTGGGCGTGGAGCCTGCTTAAGATTCTCTCTCTCCCTCTCCCTCCGCCCCTCCTTCTCCACCCCTCTCTGAAAAATAAAATACACATTAAAAAAAAAAGTTGATTTTCGGGAATTATTATGCTCTTTATTTTTTTTTTAATTTGGCAAAATGAAAATATTGGCAGCCCTCTGACAGTTCCCTATTTTTCCTTCTTTGGAGGGTGATTTATAGTCCATGAAATCCCAAAGGCTGAGAATGACTCGTGTAGAAAACTGAAATGAGATCTGTATACCAGTGGCTTTTTAAACTTTTGATCAAGATGCAGAGAGACACATATTTTTTTTTACATGCGGCTCACACATGCTTAAAGGTGTATATATAAATATTTACAAAAGAAAGAAAAGTTCCACAAAACAATAATTAACTTTACCTCATGCAATACACTTTTGTCTATTCTAGCTTGATTAAAATGCCAGTTGCAAAAAAAAAAAAAAAAAGCCAGTTGCTATTCAATGTTTTACCACCCACAATTTGAGAAACATTGCACTAGACTCAGAGCCCTCTGGTCCAGGACCTGGCTAACCCAACTACGACAGGTGTTTCCTTTCGGGCTCCCCCTTGGATCCCACCCAGATCACATCCCTCCTGTTGCATACATGTGGCCCACGAAAGGTTGCAATACAATCGACTAAATAAGAACTTTCTTCATGTTACTCGAATCCTTGAATGTCCTTAGGACGTTCTCTTGCCATCTTACTGAGGCTGAGAAATCATCTCTATCTCTCTTGGAATTAGAGGTCACCTCGGTCTTCTTTTCACAACGTGAAAAGTCCCCTGGTCTTATTAGCCCACGCTCACAAAATACATCTTAGGGTAGGTTATGCTGCAGACTGACAATTCACATCTCTTTTTAATGGATTCTATGCACCTCAAACTGCACAGCATGACGTTTTTATTACTACCCAGATTCAAGCTTTGGGGAGGACAGCGGGGGTTACCTTACTCCTGTCCTCAAACAGGGACCGGGGGATGTAAGCGAGTCCGGGGGGAAAGGAGGAAAGGCAAGTCACACTAATTAAAGAAATGAATAAGTTAAAATTTCCCACTATCATCAGTCTGGCTGTGTACGTCTGCCAGATACGTCTTGTCCTTGTTAATTTTGGGCTCATAGGCTGGTCCTGGTGCCGCAGTGTGATATGGCTGCGATGTCACAGCAGCTGGGATCAGACCCTTCCTCTGCCGTTTACCGTCACAGGTGGGCCCTGTGATGTCCCATTTTAGGATGAGGGGACTGAGCCCCAGAGAGGTTCAGTGACCTTGGACAAATTTCTTAACCCTCTGAGATTCAGCTATTAAATGAGAAACACCGAGAATATCTACTTTGTAGGGTTTCTATGATGATCCAGTGAGTTCATATATGTAATGTGCTTGGCCTGGCATGTGATAAGCACTTAATACATTTGAGTCAGCATCGCAATGATCATATAGCCAGGGACTTACAGGCCTGGTGTTATAGTTAGTCCTTTGGATTCAAGTCCAACGAGTCACTTACTAGTTGTCTAATATTTAGAAAATTACTTGATCTTTCTAGGCTCTCTATTTCTTCATTAAAAAAATCGTGATGATGATGGCGATGATAATAACAGTAATAATCACTATAGTGTTGTTCAGTGTTTCATTGATTTGATAACATCGCACCATCCTTATTACATAGAACGTCCATAAATACCAGCCAGGTAGCCAAAATTACCAATGTGTCCCCATTTTGTATGTATTCATTTTAATACAGTCTAATATATTAATTGAGATTTTGACTTAATCATCAGAGGTCTTGGATAAATCACAGTTTAATAGCTTTTCGTTTCTCTCCTATAAAGGAACAACATTCTATCCCCAAAGAATCAAACAAACATGAAACTTTAAATAAAGTTGAATTCATTATTCCAATAAGTGTCCTTTTGAACTTCCGTTAATGTGCTAAGTACTGAGTCCTATAAAGCAAATTTCTGCCTGGCAAAGGTTGAAGAAGAGCCAAATTTAAAAGGCTACTGTAATTAGAATTTTGATAACGGCACTTACACTGATTGATGTCTGATAGCACCCATCCTACCAAGGCTTGTTTTTAAGGCAGATGTACATTTATATTATATTAAGCACCCGTTGAATCAACGGTCTTGTGTGGGAGTGTCTCCCTGTGGCTCTTGGAGTTAATTCTGTGATGACGTGGCCAGCAGAGCTGAGGACCTTCTCCCCGGCTGCTGCATCTGTGGGCAGTGTCTTCCAGTTCATTCTCACAGCTGGCTTTCTCCGCCTCATCGTTCAGAGCCGTCTTCCCTGGCTGCTCTGCCTCATGTGAGTCTCATCCTCCGCCTCTCTCTCCCCTACCACCCCATTGCCTTTCTTTTTTATTCCATTGTACATAAACTAGTTGAGATAATCCCATTTATTTTTGAGTTGCCTAATGCCCATCTCCCCCATCAGATCGAAAGCCCCATGAGAGCAAGGACCTTGTCTATAGTTTTCACTGTGTTATTTTCCTATTTAAATGTAGTAGCTTGAACTAACACACGTTTATTAATTATTATCTCAGTTTCTGTGGGTCCAGAGCTTGTGTGTGGACCAGCTGGGTTCTCTGCGCAGAGCTTCACCAGCTTGGCCAAACCGTAAGCTCCTCTGAGACTCAGAGTCTCTTTCAAGTTTACTCACAATGGTAGCAGAATTCAGTTTCTTGTGACTGTGGGACCTACATCCTCCCCGCTCCTTTTTTTTCTTCTTTTTGATGACTGTCATCTGGTGAGATGTTCTCAGCTTCTAGAGGTTTCCCTGGGTTCTAGCCATGAGACTTTCCCACAACATGCCAATTTATTTCTCCAAGGTCAGCAGGAGAGTCTCTGAACTCTAGACCTTCTTTTATGAGCTCACCCGATTAGGTCAGGCCCACCCAGGATAATTTTTTGAGTAACTGGAGTCAGTTGACCTAGGGCACAGAGTTACCTCTTCCAAATCTCCCCACCTTTGTCTATGTAACTTAATCAGTGGAGTAAGATCTCATCATACTCCCATGTGCTGCCCACACTCAAGGGGAGGGGACTATACTGGGTAGGTACACCAGGGGGTGGGAATTCTGGAGGCCAGTTTATAATTCTGCCTACTATACTGTTCAAGAGCATCTGATATTTAGTAGGTTTTGTTTTGTTTTGTTTTTGAGAGAGAAAGATCATGAGCGAGCTCATGCGTGCATGGGTAGGTGAGAATTGGGGTGTTGGGCAGTGGGTACAGGGGAGAGAAAATCCTAAGCAGGTTCCACACCCAGCACCGAGCCTGGCCCGGGGCTGGATCTCCTGACCTTGAGGTCATGACCTGAGCTGAAGCCAAAAGTCAGACGCTTAACTGACTGAGCCCCCCGGGTGCCCCACTTAGTGGGTATTTCATTCCTCTTTGTGAATGAACGAATAAAGAAATACCAATAAGACAAGTAAGCCAATGAGAAGGGGAAATACACTATTGGCTATATGTTTAGTATCTTATATTGAATTCAAAACAATCATGTGATTTGATTTTCCATTTAGTTCACTTTCCGCACTGAGGGGCTTGGGACCATTCCACACCTTAAAGGGAAATCAATTGACACTTACTGTATTATATTAGGCAAGTTTCTGTAATATGATTTTGATGAATTATTCTGGCCAGCAATCCCATGTAGATGCAATCATCAAACCTAACAAAGCTAGGAGGGCTTGGACCCTGAGGCCCCACATATCACTGGCAAATCAGGAATAATTGAGATTAGCACTTGGCCTTCTGCTGTCTGACATCCCACATTTCATACTGCCCTGCTTCCCCAAAATCAGAGAAAGAGAAGTGTTTTCATTCCTAAGAGAAATGATTTAAAGTCACGCTCAGAAAAAAACGTTGTCCTGGGCGCATCCAAGATACCATGTTGTGAAATGACCATCCTCTGGACATGTGGACGGTCCTGTTGCATGAGACATAAAGCCCAGGATGAGGCAGGCCTGGGATAGGATATTAGGCTGCTCAGGCCACCAGAACAGAACGCCAGACGGGGCGGCTCAAACAACAGACATTTACTTCCTTGCAGTTCTGGAAGCTAGAAAAATTTGCTGGTGCCATGATCCAGGCATCAGCAAATTCTGTTTTCTGGTGAGGGCTTTCTTCTTGATTTGCAGACTGCTGCCTTCTTGCTCTGTCTTCCCGTGGTCCTTCCTCAGGTGTGCACTTGGGGATGGAGGGCCAGGGGCGGCCTCCCCATCCTCTCACAAGGCCACCCATCGGATCCAGTGAGGCCTCGCCCTTGTGGCCTCCTTTACCCAGTTACCTCCCTAAGGGCCCCTCTCTGAACGCTGTTGAAGAGGCCCGGTGCTTACGGCTTCCACATAGGAATTTCCAGGGCGGGGGTGAGGGAGCACCGGTCCAGGGTGACGGACTTCGGTCGGTCATAGGCAGCCTGGGAAGTTCTGGAGAACTGAGGGAGCCCACTCCGCAGAGCGGGTGGGAGCTCAGGTTGCACACTTGGATCACCTGCATTTGAACTCCGACTCCAAACATTTTTGTGGAGCCTGAGACTCGTACATTTACTTTTAGAGGCCCTCTTTAAGACAAAAGACAAAAATTAGGTACAGAGTCTTAGCAGTCTTGGCAGGGGGCCCTGAAGCCGAAACTTCATTAATCTCATAGCAAGTTCACTCCTACCGTCCACACCGCTAAGCAGATTATTAAACCTCTCTCGGAGCTTCGCTTTCCTCAAATGGAAATGTAGATAATGATTATTATATTTAAGTCATAGGGATGTTGAGAGGATTAAGTTAAAGTGTGGCTCAGAAGCCTTCCTTGTTAGCTATTACTGCTGTCACCTCGATGACTAGGGTCACCAGCAGCAGCAGCAGCATTCAGGCCCTTGTCTGACAGATGAGGAGACCGGCAAACCCTGTTCGGGACTTGCCCTCGTGTCGCCCAGCAGCTGGAAGACCGGCCCCGGGAACTCTCCGCACTCCTGCTCCCTCTCCTCCCAGGGCTGCACGCAGACGCCCTCCCCGGCTTCGCTGCTCCAGGGCTCAGCCCTGCAGAGGACATCGGCACCCTCGGCACCCTCACCCCCCATCTACTCCGTGGCTGCGACAGAACAAAACGCCTCTAAACAGCAGGTATTAGCTTGGTTGGACTGAAGCTGTGTTTTCAGGTTTATATACAGCTGAGGGGTAAGGGTTTAGGAAGTAGAGAGCTGTAATCATTAAATCCACATTTTTGTCGTTTTCTATTGGAGGCTAAGTTTCCGTCACTATGTGGGGCTAAATGATAGTGAGAAACAAAGCTGTTCCTATGTAACCTCATTTGGGAGTGACTCCCAAGTTCCCACATGTGCAGATTTGTCAGGGACTTTAGATTTTCCTGGGAAAGGGCCGACAAGTCAGTCCCGAGGGCTGTGACCTGCCCTTTGGAAACATGCACTGGATGACAGGACTTGGCTCTGCTCTGTCCCTCATCCGGCCCCACACATGTGAGAATCTTCCCATGTTATCCTGACTCGGGGCCTCAGAGCTGGTTTTAATGCTTCTATTTTATTTTGTTTTATTTTATTTTTTATTTTATCTTACCATATTTTTTAAAAAATTTATTTATTTATTTATTTATCTATGTATTTATTTATTTATGATAGACATAGAGAGAGAGAGAGGCAGAGGCACAGGAGGAGGGAGAAGCAGGTTCCATGCTGGGAGCCTGACATGGGACTCGATTCCGGGACTCCAGGATCATGCCCTGGACCAAAGGCAGGCGCTAAACCGCTGAGCCTCCCAGGGATCTCCTTATCTCATTTTTATCTTATCTTATCATCTTATCTTATCTTATCTCTTCTTTTTTCATTTCATTTTATCTTATTTTATTTTTTATTTTATCTTATCTTATTTTTCATTTTATTTTATCTTATTTTATTTTATTTCATTTTATCTTATTTTGTTTTATTTTATTTTATTTTTTGTTTTATTTTATTTTATCTTATCTTATTCTTTTTGAAGATTTATTTATTTATTTATGGTAGACATAGAGAGAGAGAGGGAGAGACACAGGAGGAGGGAGAAGCAGGCTCTATGCCCGGAGCCCTACGTGGGACTCGATCCCAGGACTCCAGGATCACGCCATGGGCCAAAGGCAGGCGCTAAACCGCTGAGCCACCCAGGGATCCCTTTATCTTATTTTTTATTTCATTTCATCTTATCTTATTTTTATTTTATTTTTTTATTTTATTTTATCTTATTTTTCATTTTATTTCATCTTATTTTATTTCATTTTATCTTATTTTATTTTATTATTTTTTATTTTATTTCATTTTATCTTATTTTATTTTATCTTATTTTATTTTATGTTTTTAACACATTTAAAGTACAGATAATGTTGACTCCAATGTACCTGATTTTTTTTATCCCCCTCAACACAGGTTTCGGTTCACTCCTCAGGGATGGGCAGTCTAAGAATACTTGCTATTAAATCTAAAGATGCTGGTCCTTAAAATTAGTACATTTAAAGGATAGGCAATATTTGACTCCTGGCTCTAAATCTTTGCCCTCTGTGTTGGACTGGGGGAAAAAAATACAATAATAAAATCCTGCTGTAAATATTTTTCTCATTTCTCTCATTTTCAAATGTGACACAATTATAGAATTTTTGTGAAACCATCAAAACAAACTACGCCAGAATTTAATAGAGTCTACCGATGTGTAGGACATGGATTAGGTTGGATTTTGTGGCTGTGGTACGGGCTGCAGTAGGCAGGAGTGTTATTTAACCTGTAGTTCTTATTTATGTACAAGTAACAAATAGGGTTTTGGAAGTTCCTAGAGGAAAAATGTCACTTGTTACTTATTTACAAGGAAGTTATAGATATCTTACGGCTTTTAGTATTATCATCATGAATGTGTCTATTAGAAATAACGGTGCTAATGTTATGTGACTAGCAAACCAATGCTAATTTGTGCTTATAGGAGCTTCATGAGGACACTCAGTCCATCTATCAGATCTGCTGTTTGCTGAACAGCCCAGAGTGGGTAGGAAAAGAGAACAATTAGCAGAACTGTAGTGACAGCCAAGCACATCTGCCAAGGGACCTGTCCCCTTCCCCATCCTTCAAGGCAGGCAACTGAGAGGCTGCGGGCCTCTTCCTCTGGGCACCGCACCGTGCTCACGGCCCACCTGCAGTCCCTCTGCTCTGCTGCCGTCTGGAGCCACATCTTCATCCGTCAGTGTCAATCTCCCGTCCTTGTCTATACTTGGTCCTCAGCATCCTGGGTCCTTGTCTCCCGAGAAACTCTCTCTCTCTCTCTCTTTTTGCCACATTCCATTTGGCAGAGATTCTCGCCGATGTCAGGGCTCAATTTATCTGCCCTCTTCTTCGTTTCACCTTGTAATATCTTGAGTTAAAAGAGTTATTAAGATGTTAAATTCTTTTTCTTAAAAAAAATTATTTATTTATTTGAGAGCAATTGAGAGTGCGTGAGCCAGGGGAGAGGCAGGGGCAGAGAGAGAATACTGAGCAGACTCCCACTGAGCACACAGCTTATCTCAGGGCTCGATCCCAGGACCTCGAGATCATGGCTTGAGCTGAAGCCAAGAGTCAGCAGCTTAGCTGCTGGAGCCACCCAGGTGCCCAAGATGTTAAATTCTTACAGACATAAGAGATCACCTGATTATGAAGACTGCCGGTCTTTATTTTGTAAACTCTTTTGTATAATATAGAAAGACATGAAGAGGGACGCCCGGGTGGTTCAGCGGTTGGGCGTTGGCCTTCGGCTCAGGGCCTGATCCTGGGGTCCTGGGATCGAGTCCTGCATCAGGCTCCCCGCAGGGAGCCTGCTTCTCCCTCTACCTGGGTCTCTGCCTCTCTCTCTCTCTCTCATGAATAAATAAATAAAATCTTTGAAAAAATAAAAAAAGAGAAAGACATGAAGAATGGTATCTTGGCCACTAAAAGATGAAAACGATTTTTAAAAATATGTACATGGATCCAGATGTCACCTTCTACCAAGATTCTTCATTTGATGCCAATCTCCACATTAGTCCAAATCCTGATATTTGCCAGCATGAGATGACTTATTTCTTAATATTTATGAGCAGAGCACAGGATCCAGAAACAGTATCTTTCACACTTGAACTTAGAAGTCAT
This sequence comes from Nyctereutes procyonoides, assembly GCF_905146905.1. Classification (NCBI taxonomy): domain Eukaryota; kingdom Metazoa; phylum Chordata; class Mammalia; order Carnivora; family Canidae; genus Nyctereutes; species Nyctereutes procyonoides. The sequence goes on from NW_026575132.1 coordinate 2,370,198, forward strand.
TCTCACTCATATCATTTATTTAATAAATATATGCTGGGCACTGGTCCAGGGGCTTAGGATAAATCAGTCAACAAGACAGAGTAAAAATCAATCAATCAATCAAATCCCTGCCCTCATGGGTCTTATTTTGCAGTTAACTTATTTATATAAGAATACGTGGGGTACCTGGGGGTCTCAGCGGTTGAGCACCTACCTTCCATTCAGATCATGACCCCGGGTCGCAGGATCGAGTCCCGCCTCGGGTTCCCTGCATGGAGCCTGCTTCCTCCTCTGCCTGTGTCTCTGCCTCTCTCTCTGTGTCTCTCATGAATAAATAAAAATCTTAAAAAAAAAAGAATACAGGTGGATTTCTATAGTTGCTTGTGTCCTGCAGATATGTCTGCATCTTGCCTTGGAATGCAGCAGTTCGTGTTGGGCAGGAAATGGGGTTGCCTCCCTGCAAAGTGACAGTTATGTCACAGGCTGACTTTTCCAATAGGACGGGCTTTGGCAGACTTCTCTCGAAATAGGTGTGCAAGAGACCTTTCCCTGCTTCTCCAGAAAACCAGTGTGACACCCTTCTGTCTCCAGCCGGGCTGTGCCATTGCCTGAGAGATGTTCCAATCCTGGCTCAGGTTTGTGTAAGCCACATGTTGGCAGCTCAGCCAGAGCCACCATGCAGAGCTTTTATCTCTTTTTCCATTGATACTACAGAGACATGGTTCATTGTTACATCCAAACCTTGTAACCGCTATTTTACCATTTTCAATGGTAAAAACAAGTTGAGGAGCAGGTTTTAGGTAAAGCGCAGAGGATTGCCATGGCTTGGGAGACTGGGAGATTTGGAAAGTGAATCCTTATGCTTGGATTAAAAAAAGATCATTAACACACATAGAACATGGATCAGCATGGAGTGTGTGTGTGTATGTGTGTGTGTGTGTGTATCTTAGGAAATAGAGCAAATGTGAGTTGACAGTTGGGAAAAAGTAAGGTATCTCCTGTCTCCAGAACGAGTGATTTCTCGGATGCTTCATGAACGCACGAAGGTGCTCCTGGGACTGGATCTTTAAATCTCTACATTAGCTGAAACAGTTGTAAAATCACGTGGAGACGGTTTACAATCGACTGCAGAGTGCGGGAAGCTCCTCTGTGTTGTTGGTTCTGGCAGACACGGGGAATGTGTTGAGCTCGTGAAATGTGCTTTTGATCACCCATGAGCAAAATCTGCCTTCGGTTGCAACCTCCTACCTTCTGAAGCCTCCCCTCCCCTCCGTAGCCCCGAGTTCGATGCACCAGGAGCACCCAGGAGGTGCTGGGGGTGGAGGCCGCGATGGTACCTGCAGAGCCCTGGGCCCGGTGCCCGCCTGGAGCCCGGCGTCCCTGCTCCTGACATCAGAAGCCACTGCCGTCTGCTCTGCGCTGCTGGAGCATCTCTTCCAAGGCAGTTTCCTCTCCTAGCACATCCCAGGGGAGTTTCCCCGAGGGGGTGTGAGGCAACGCCTGGCACTGCAGGAAGATATTCCCGTGTTGGAAGGGCTCCGCGTGACAAGCAGCACATTACATCTGCTGTTTTCCTTATATAGGGCATACTTCACACTGAATGATACTGGAACACACCCCAGGACTCGGTCTTAACTCCCCTGCAGTCTTGTGCTTCCTCCTCCTTGATGACAGCAGGTCCCGAAATGCTCGGTGACATATGGTCGCCTGTCTGCGAAGTGTGCGGCGCCCAGTGCATTTGCTTTCTGACTCGGAGTACTGTGTTGCATTTGGGGCATCATATTTTTTTTTTCTTTTTAAAGGGGTATTGACGCTGGAACTCGGCCACCAGAAATAGTGTTTATTTTGGAACAAGGTGTGGGGGGGGAAGGATCCCATCCACGTGTGCATCGCTGGCGACTGCACAGAAGAGCACTCCCGGAAGCGTGGGACCATTCAGCCTGGAGGGAGCAATTGCTTACCTGTGTAGGGGGGGCTGTGATTCAGATGTTTGAAAGGCAAATTATTTTTTTTTCTTTTCCCATGTAGTTCCAGCTGGCAGGACTAGAGTCAATATGTGGGATTCACGGGTAAATAGATTTTTGTTCTGTCTAAGGAAGACCGCTCTGCTTATTAGAGTGGTGCAATGATGGAACGCGTCCGTGCAAGCGAACGCTGCAGGAGCTTGTAAAGAGAATTTCTGCCCCGAATAAGTGCTTGGGTCAGACCCGTGAAGATTCCTTCCCGTTCAAACATTCTGTAGTGTTTGGAACCAGAAATATTGTGTTCAATTTTTCATTTTGACGGATGAATGACAAAAGGCTTGAAAGACCTCTTTTTTTCTTCTTCTTCTTCTTCCTATATCCCTTAATAGGATGCGATAATTAACCCAACTAAGAGCCATTCCGTGGCTTTAATAAAGTTGGTTTTGCATCCTCTTTTTTTTTTTTTCTTTTCAAGTTATTTTCTTTTTTGGAGTACATAATCCTGTATTAAGGAAAACACAATATCAGCTAAGTATCCTCATTATCGCCTGTACAAGCCTGAGCTTTTGTGCCTTGTTACAGGTGGAGCCAACCTGTGGCTTTTGCCCACTCAGCATCCACTCCCACGTCCTCTGATTTTCCACCTTCTCCACTGCACGGAGTCTTGGTGTTTCCCTCCATCAAAGATCCTCTGCTTTTTTCCAGGCAAAGGGGTGGCGACTGACCTGCGTTGGCCAATCGGACTCTGCCCTGGGAATTTGAATGTTGGCTCCTACGGTTCGAGGACCAAGAGCAGTTGGAGCCGATTGTTTTCACCACAGTGCGCTGCGAAGGGAAGCCTTTTAGTTCCTGTTTCCTACATGCACATGCAGATGGCAAATTGATCTCACAAGTTGCGTGTGTTTGTTATGTAGCCATATTGCTTGATCGTTAAATGAGAAATTTATGTCAAGATTTGGAGTGTGACCTTGCGTGTTTTCAATGAGAAGGGAAAACGGTATATCCACAGTGCGCGCGATTGACTATTTCTAGGGAAGAGGTTTCCAAGGGCTCGTTTAACTAGAGGCCTTAGGGGGTGAGAATTCCTGCTTCCCAAAGTGCCGGAAAGTTAAGGTCAAATGCTGGATGGGTTTCAAGTTTTGAGACAATACCAGCCGATCTCAAAGCTGGTGTTTGTGCGTGCGTGCATATGTGTGTGTACAGACTGGGGAGGAAAGGCAGCTCCTAAAACTTTGCTTTGAAAGATGCCAAAACACTGAGCCACATATTTGTATGGGAAAGATCTGTGTGTTTGGATGAAACCTGTCTCTCTCATAAACACAAGGCACAGAGAGGCCTCCCTCCTCTTGCCCGGCTTTTGAACTTTTGTTCACATCGAGCAACTTCCCTCACCTTGGCTGTCGGACTTCCCTTTGTAGTGGAATTCACAAGTACAGCGGGTTGGCAAGACGACGATGGAAAGAGCGCAGGCGTGGGACCAGGATCGCCCTTTTCCTGCCCACTCTGAAATATCAGGGTGTCTAGAGCGTGAGTCATCACTTTCTTTTGGAAACTTTTATGACCTTTACAGAGTAGGTCAAATTCCTCCCAGGCTGTGCTTGTTCACACCCCAGCGCACGACAGCAAAAGGGCAAATCCGAGGGAGGCAAAGGCAGATTCATATTTTCTTTTCCTTGCAATCTGTTACACATTATTGTTTTTTGACACACTTTGCTTCACACGGCAGTGGTGATGGTGGAAACTAAGGCCGAGAGCAAGGAGACGTGGGCCTGGTCCACCTCGCATGACTCCTCCAGGTCAGGTGGGGGCACGCCCCAAGCCCTGCGACAATTAGCCTGGCACCGAAGGGGAGGAAGGTCTCGCTGAGGATTTTGGAAAACTACTCGCTCGGCCCCGCTGGGCTGGATTCGAGGGAGCCGATGGGAGCAGGCCGGGGTCGCGCCCTTCAGAGAAGGCCCCACCTGGCGACGGCGCTGTCCACCTAGGGTGGCTCGAGCGTGGAGGCAGCAGCGCTGTCTGTGGACCCAGTGGGGGCGGGGTAAGGGAGGCAGCTGGGAAAATTCACTGGAAAATCCAGTCCGACTTAAAGACCGTGGCCAGGGAAGAAGTCACCTGTGTCCTTGCCCTGGTTTTCATTCTCCAGGGATGCTCCATCTTTCAGAGAAGTATTTAGAAATGCAAAACCCTACAACAGTGAAGTTTTCTTATTTAAGACTCACACCTTTAAGGCTTCTGATCATTTTTACTTTAGCAAGTTTCAATGCTGATCTTTCCAAAGTGAATTGTATGCCCTCTTTGCTCTCTTAGACGATTTAGTTAAGATGATCTAACATTTTCACTTCTTCTGTCGCCGGTCAAGTGCTTGTCCGTCACCTGTCGCAGCCTGGCTGTATAGACCCCTCCCCGCCACCCCATGTCTGATTCACCAGAGAATCCCCCCGGAGAAGCTCAGGCATCTTGAGGATACACGCGCTGAAGGCAAGTGCATTAACTGTAGTGACCTGAGCCTGGTGACAGGTGTTTTAGCTTCTTGGGGACCTTTCCAGAAGTTTCTCAGAGACCCTTCTGGTCCATCCTTGTTTCGCAGTTGCATCCTGGACATTTCAGGTTCCCCGCTGAGTGAACCCAGATAAGCAAGGAGTCCTTGGCTGAGTATTCCCCAAAGCTCAGAAAAGGACCCAAATCCATGTGCTGTCCAGCTGGGAGCTGGAGTCACTCAATCCAGCAGCTTGGGGGCAATGGCCAGGCTGACTTCGGGGGGGTGACTGCAGAGGAGCCGGGGGTGGGGAGCAGGCCGGTCAGGCCCGGGGCAGGGGAGTGGGAGTGGGGGCTGGAAGCGTAGGGTCTGGGTGTCACAGGCCACATGCGGGGGAGGCTTTGGCAGCGCGACTGTGACCATGACAAGGCGGTGGGAATCTGGGGTTTCTGCAAAACTGGGGGTGCCCTGCACTGTGGAGCTGCATTTATCAAGAACTCAAATGCCCTGGAAGCCTTAGAGCATCTTGATGTTGGGAAGAAGTGCCCCCTGCTCCCCCCTCCCCATTTTATTTTAGGATAAGGGCCCTAAGCTGTGCCCTAGGATGGGCTCGTACAGGAACCCAGAGCTGGGACTCCAAAGCCAGGGATGATTTTTTCTTTTATGATAATTATTTTAAATGTAAAATGTTGTGAATGCAATGAAAAGGTTTATTATTATTATTATTATTATTATTATTATTAGAGACAAACCTATTCTAGTTTCTGGATGTAAAAATCCTGATGCTAAGATTAGACGATTTTTCTGGGGCCTTGGGGGGCTCAGTTGGTTAAGCGCCGCCTTTGGCTCAGGTCATGAGCTCAGGGTCCTGGGATCAAGCCCTACATCAGGCTTCTTGCTCAGCCAGGAATCTGCTTCTCTTTCTCTCTCTCTCTCTCCCTTGGCCCCCCACCCCCAATGCTTGTCCTTTCTCTTTGTCTCAAGTAAATAAGTAAAATCTTTTTTAAAAATTAAAAAATATGTATACTAGGCGATTTTTCACATTGAAGAAAAAAATAGCAATGGACCATCTATGGTATGATGGCAACATGATTCAGGAAAGTTGTTTTTATCTATTTTTATCTATCAGTAGATGGCAGGAGATACCATCAAACCATGATTAAAACGAGGAAGCAAATGATAGAATTCAGTTATTGTTCCTTGTATTACCTGGAAAAATTGGTATCCAGGGTAGTGAGTGTGCTGTTATGTTGGTACCTGGGGAGAGAGAGCATTTTTGAATATGGATTTGAGTTCAACTATTAGTTTCCTGATTAATCCGGCATGATTATCGTTGGTTTAAAACAATAGTCAAATGTTGGAAGTAAATTTACCCTCTTTTGAAGAGACACCTGGAGAAATGATTCATCACTCATGTTGCTAAGATTAATTGGGCATCATAATTGTGTTAAGTGGATTCACACACCATGGAAGAGTACAGGAGCTTTTCCTATTTTCTTTTCTTTTTTTTTTTTTTTTTTTCTTTTCCTTCAAATAGAAATGAGAGAAAATAGAGCTAGCCAGCTTCAGCGTGGGTTAGGGAAATCCAGCATCCTAAGTGGCTTTGTCCAAGGTTATGCAGATAGAGCACTGCAGTGAAAACAGCACTAACTAAACACAAGGATGTTTTCCACACGTTCTGATGCACTCCTCTGGTCCCACAGGCTAACGATTTTTCTATCCAAATAGGGGTCATTTTTTTACTTATTAGTTTTTCTGAAGTGCAGGATTCTCTTAGAAGCGGCGGTCCCACGTGTTCCTTATTTGAAGATTACAGGAAGGCAGAAAAGCCTGTGGAATTTTCGAGAACTGAAGTTTTCAGTCTTCAAGTGTCCTGCTTGCTCCCTTTTTAGCTACGCTTCACAGTGACTCCGCTCTATGATACAAGCATTTGAATCAGCGACTTTATTTCTTTTTAACTCTTTCATCCTTTGAAACTTATTTCTTGGAGAGTTTTTAATAAAAAAGCTCAATCCATGTATTGATTTTTTTCTCTCTCTCTCTCTCTTAGACAACAATTTAACTGAAAACAATCCATAGGTTAGGAAGGGAAACTGCAAGAGCGTTTCATGGGAATCCTGTCTACCATCAATCCTGGTTAATGCCGAGCTGGACATCATCGTGGGCATGGCAGGTGCCCACGAGGGCGCGTCTCTCTCTCTAGGTGGGGCAGGTGCAGAGAGTGAGCATTCGCTCCTGGGAAACAAAACTGGGACTCAGTTTGCTTTCGAGTCGATCCTATTACTTGTTCTTGTGGATTTCTTCACTGCGAGGAACTTTTTACTAAAAAACACATTGTGTCCTCTTTTTTTTTTTAAATCCAAACTGTGACCAGTACCAAAATATCCTGTCAAAGACTATAAAAAACAATCTTTCTAGCCTCTGTGGTATGTCGCCAGAAATTCCCACATCGGTCAATCAATCGGTGTTCCTGAACTTGGCAGTGTCCTGGCTCACCACTGGAAAGGCTCAGTTGGGTCAGGGTACAGTACCTCCAGGTGTGGGAAAGCAGGCATGGGCACAGAGTAGCCTCAACAGCCCCTTTACAGTGATTTTGTGATTTATTGTATGCTCTGAATCGAATACCCTCTTCTGTTATTCAGTAATGCCCCTTCCATACACCAAAGTGACAATACCTTACATGGTCACCCTATTCCCTAGTTGTCTGCTTCTCCTTTTCCTGTTTTGTGGGTATCGTTATCTACCGAGCTCAACTATGAAGGATGCGTGATATATTCTTATCATATGCTCCTCCGCCTGAGTCTTGTTTGCAACAAAGGATCTTAGACATGCTTTCATATTATGAAGTTTTAAATGATGAGTCAAGGTTCAGTGTTAAGTATGCTCATTTTAATGGAACATGTTTAAAACCGAAGAAATACATTTCTAACGAGATGATTGTGAAGTTCTGCGACTTGCAGACTAACGTGTTAGCCTGTCGGTTCCTCAGCTGCTGGCCGAAGACGGGGCCCACTGGGTCAGAGGCAGGGGGCCATTCATCACTCACATGGACATTGGTAGCCAGGTATTGGTTGGGACTGTCCCAGAGTGGGGGGAAAAGGGCCGGTGACACCTGCACCCAGGATGGGCGAACCCAGAACACGGCAAACCCAAATCTTTGAAAGTGGGTAGTAAGCATGTCTGCTCTTGCTCTGGATGGAGATACTATATATCGCATAGCTGTTCGCCAGACAAACCTACTAAAGAAGACAGTCAAGAATGAAGACAGGCTAAGCCATGAGGGACCCAAGGGGACTTGTCTCCCAACAATAATTGCAGGTCAGTAGGAGGACTGGGAGAGAAACCCGTTTCTGGCAAATTTTACTACAGGCTGTCACGTACTTTCCTGGCACTAGGGTCAGTCTTCAGTTTTCTAGATCATCCCAGAAAGCTAGTCTTCTTGCTTTAAGTATACTTCTATCAATAAATATATAAGTAAGATCTTATTTTTTCCTGATAGAGTAGTATTTGTGATTACAATCTAATCACTAAGGGACAATCTCTATTAAAATACAGGCCTTCTAAATGCTGTAATAAGTAGTATTTTTTTATGTATATATAAAACTGAGATCATTTTATGTACAATGTAGTATCTTGCTAGTTTGGCTCATTTACATGTTGAAAGCATTACTTCAAGTCATGAAATGTTCCTTTAAATTATGAATTTAAAAATAATTGCATAATATTTTATCGCGGATATACCGACTTCTAAAACTATTCTTTTATTGTCAGAAAATTTGTTACCAAGTACTATTACACCAAATAATCTGGTATATAAATGCCTTTTAATGCCTTTAGCTACGTTCCTGTAGGAAGGATTATTGGGTTAAAATGCATAATTTTTTTTGAAGTCCTTGATCTCTCCTACCAAATTACTTTCAAGAAAAGATTACATCAGTTTATACACATGGCACAGTGTCTGAGATCACTTTTCTCCCCACATAGTCCTTACAATTGATTTTTTTAATTTTTAAAATCCTTTAGTAAGACAGTTGAAATATGTTTTTTACTTATTATTAGTGAGGAGGAAATATTTTCTTTTATGTTAATTGGTCAATTGTATTCTTTTATGAATTATTTATCCATATTCTTTACTCATTATTCTAATAACGTTTTATTATTTTCCTTACTAAAGAAAAACTTTCCCAAAACTCTGTATGCAACATTTTGTATACCAGCATTTTGTCAGATATTTCCCCAATATATTATTTTTTTCATATGCTAATGCTAGTTTGAGATATTTGAAAATTAAAAATGATTATTAAAATCATTTAGATATTTGAACATTAAAAATTATTTATTAAGTGATTTATTAAAATCAAACCCATATGATTTGTTTCTGTTGCTTAGAAAGTCTTGCCTTTTTAGGGGTTAAATATTTACTACATATGTATTTTCAGGCATCTTATATATGTTTTACATTTTTACATTTAATTTTTTAAATGTGTATTTCTAAATACAGATGGTCTCCAACTTAACAATAGTTCAAGTTATGATTTTTTGACTCTGGTCATAAAAGTCATGCATTTAGTAGAAACCACACTTAAAATTTTGAATTTTGATCTTTCCCCAGGCTAGCGATATGTGGTAAGACACTGTCTTGAGATGCTGGGCAGGGCGGTGAGCTGCAGCTCCCGTCAGCCACGTGATCATGAGGGTCACCCACGGATACATCTGCAGTCATTCTGCATCCACACAACAATTCTGTTTTCTGCTTTCAGCACAGTGTTCGGTAAGTTACATGAGATAGTCAATATGTTGCATGAGATATTCAATACTTTATTATAAAAATTGGCTTTGTGTTATCTTGCCCAACTATAGGCAAATGTAGATGTTGGGAGCACGTTTAACATGGGTGAGGCTAAGCTCTCATAGTCAGTAGGTTAGATGTATTAAATGCATTTTCGACTTATGATGGGTTTATTGGGATATAACCCTATTGTAAATTGGGAAACATGTACATTTTGATATGAGGTAAAGAAATTTCCCTCCCTAAGGAGCCAGTTTGCCCAACAGTGAATGAGCTATTCATCACTCAATTATTTGTGGTGTTTTCTTGATCATGTACTAATGCATTTTAGAGTGTATATAAAATTAAATGTTTGAGATGTATCCTTCCCTCCCTTCACAAATGCATTATTGAATGACAATCATGCCTTGGATACAGGCTGCATGTTATTGATCTTATCTCTTTAGGATTGGCATAAAATATATGAGAAATCTTTTATTTCATCTATTGATAAGGCAAAATTAAATGACATAATACTTACTATAACTCCAACATATGCTCCAAAATTTCAACCAAAACTATTTTCCCAAGGTTAAGAAAATATTTAAATGGTAAGGGTAAAATATATCATGTTTTTTTTTTCACAAATCTTCCATTTTTAATTTTTTGAGTCCTTGAGAAGTGAAAACTTACGCTATATTCTTCTAGTATGAAGTAACCCATTTTACTATTCAGGTCCTATTCATTTGGAGAAAATTTGCTTCTCAAGTGGCACACTGCTTTTTTTTTTTTTTTGTGATAGTGGCGGAGATAGGGAGGATTTCCTTGGGAAACAGGCAGTGGAGTTGGTGGGGAGGAAGAGAGAAATAGGGAAAGATTAAAATGGTTTCCTTTTTTTTCTTTCAGGGCCAGATAATAATAGGTGGGGCCTGGTTTTCTGCAAAATCAATGGAGGGTGAGTTATTTTGACAGAAATTTGCCATCATATGTTGGCAAATCAAACTCCAATAAAAAAATATACAAAAAAAAAGAAATTTTCCATCCTTCACTGATCATGTGATGCTCCAGATCATAAATATTTAAAGCCAATACACTGCTGGTAATTTATTGGGCAGTATGAAATAATAAAAACAATACAAAAATCTAGAGCTGAAAATACTTGGTCTGGTGAAGCAGAAGGTCTGCATAATTGTTGGATGCTTTCTGGCATTTTACCGTTGTAGGTTAGTGCAAGAGAAGAACATGGTACCTAAGTAGAACTTGGGCATTCTCATTTCTTATAAAATTGTCTTCCTCTGTGTTTTCCTACATGAGTTGTGCCTTTTCCCTACAAGAAAAAAAAAAACTCTGGAAAACATTTTTTTTTTGTTATCAGTCTAGCACATAGTTTTATTTTGGTTCCATCTTTATGTCCTTTCGAATCTAAACAGTGGATTCACATCTCTACATTCAGATGTTGTTTATGCATATCAATATAAAAATTACATTCTTCACAGAATACAGCAATACGAGGGACCGTGAAACTCACTCTCAATGAATTTGAGTTATTATTATTATTTTTTTTCCAGCCAGCGGGTCAGCAGCTACAGGAGCCTATGTCGGAGGAGCAAAACTGGTTCAGAGATGTTGGGGACAGCGGAGTGGCCTGTGCTCAGACCTTGTAGGGGCTCCCGGGGGCTTCAGGCAGATCAATCCTCATCACACAGGGAGACCAGTGGAGTCAGAGTCCAGGCAAGCACAGACTCTAGACCCAGTTGCCCCAGTCCCATCCTGGGCCTGCCCCTTGCCTTGAAATTTCTGCGTGACCCACTTCGCTTCTCTCCCTTTCAGTGTTCTCATTTGTAAGATAGAGAACAATTCTACCCATGAGTGTTGTTATGAGCATTAAATGGGCTCATCTACATAAGGCACTTCGAACTCCGACCAGCTCAGGTCGAGAACTTGACGTAAATGTTTGTCAAGTAAATAAAATTCCCCCCCTCCCCCCGAGGGAACAGGCATGAAGGCAGGAGAGGGACAACAGGCACAGGGGCTCTCCAGGGGCTCGTTTGTCGGGAATGGAGGATTCCAGGATGGGGAGAGGAGAGAAAATGGGTGTTGAGAAGCTTCTGTGGCCCAGAAAGTTTGCATCCACTTCGCAGAGTGAGATTAAGACCGTAATAACGCAAGCGAAGTGACGGGTGTCCACGTGCGGCAGGTGAGTGAGAAGCAGGGCAGGGAAGCGGGGGGACAGCGAGGGTGAGACCTGGAACCCAGTTCTGTTGTTCTGTTGTTCCTCTGAACTCCAAAATCACTTGTGTGCTTTTGGATCACTTCAGACACCTTTGGAAAGCGGGCGAGCCATAGATTTACTCACTTAAGGAAATTAAAGACAAGTCCAAGTCATGAATAATTAATTAATTAGTGTTGGGCCAGGCTGGCCAACCAGGGCGTGGGTTTAGGGGTGCTGGGGAGACACTAATGCCTGGGCCGTACAAACTCCGTGTACGGCTGTTCACTTTTAATTTAAATTGAGAGGTTTTCAAAAAATAAAAAATAAAAAATAAAAAATAAATTGAGAGGTTTTCAAAATAGCAGGCAACGTGGGAGTGGGCTAGAAGCAGCGAGAGGAGGAGAGTGGGGAACACAAAGAGCTACTTTACTGTTGGGGGGGGCTCTGGCCTCAGCAGCAAACATCCAGGGATGCACGGCCTACAGTCCTCACCCAAAAGGAGTCGCTGATGGAAAGGCTGGTTTCAAGGATAACTTCGGGTATGCAGCGAAAGTATGTTTTTAAATTGAATTTGGAAATTTCCTCAAAGCTGCTTCTTCAAAGACAAATGACTTTCTTACAATATGTCTAGTTACATAAAATCCTGGATGTGAAAGGCTCTGTGAGATAGTAACGCGTTATGTAGATGTAAGGTGTTATCATCATGGAGTGTGTGTTAGAAAACACGCGGTTAGAAGAGATTATTTTTGCAAACTAAATAGTCAACTACGGGCTGCGTGACTGCATGGGGAGCTGCGTCCTCGCTGATGAGCGGGCCTGCCCAGGAAGGGTTGCTGCACGCACCGACGCTGCTGGAAGGGCACCGCTAGCGGACACCGCAGGGCCTTTTGCTTGGTGTTCTTTCCTTGCTTTCCTCTTTTTCAGTGAGTCCAAGCCTTACTGATGAACCTGCTGACAAGGTGAGTCTGGGGGAGAGAACCAGGAGGCATCAGGCTTAGGCAGCGTGCAGCCGGGTGAATGAACCGAACTTCCGATAGGTGGGCATCGTGCCCAGGATCCCTCACCTGGGGCAGACGGACAGGGGCGCAGCTGGACGCCGGCTTGCCCGGGAGCGTGCCACAGCTGCCTGAAACTGGGCACCAGGGGGTCCGGAGAAGAGAGGCCTCCATCACTTCGCTTGATTATTCATTCATTTATTTAACGAGGGCAAGGTGCCTACCCTCACGTCGGGGATCGATCTGAGCGTCATACAAATGTTAACTCGCTGATCGTCGTCACGACCATATGCGGTAGGTGCTATCCACATTTTCGTGGGAGAGCTTGGAAACTGAGGCACGGGCGGTTAAGTAACCTGCCCAGGGTCACGCAGACTTAGGTGCGGGCAGTCTGGTCGGGGAAGCCGTGCCTCCGGCCACCGTGTCACGCCGTCTCGGGCTTGCTGTTACACGCCTTTCGACTCTGGGCCCGACCTCACGCACAGCCAGATCTGAGGCGATCCTGCCTTCCTCTCCCACCTGGGAGCCCAAAAGTCTTTGAGGTGACAAAGGAAGCAGTGAGCCTCTCTGATTTGGCGGGTGCTCTTCTGACCTACCTTGGAGCATCCATGCCTGAAGGCATCTTTTGTGATGCCACCGATTCAATCCTAGACTCTTAAATCCTTGTCTGTGGCTCTCAGTGCCAGACAGCATTTCCTCCTGCATAAAATACATCCTTATTCTCATTACATCTCCCCATAAAACTTTCATCAATTTGAAAATTGTAAAATGCATTCCTTTTTTATGCAGACATTTAATCTATGGTTAAATGACAATTGAGCAATATATCCTCCTGCATACTCGAATACCATCTCAACTCTGCAATTTGAAAATAAATTGACAGTCTTAAAATTGGCATGGGTTTTAAGGAAATAAAATATTCTCAGCCACAGACTTTAGAGGATGTTTGTATGCAAAACGAACTACGGGATACACTTTGGCTTGATCAACAGATTCCACTTAAGAGGGTTTCAGACAGAACTACCAGCTTTGCAAATCAGATTTGAATTTATCTGTGGGCCCAGCGTTGTGTTCCCTTCTTCCATGCTCGGATGAAGCCAGAACTTTCAACCTCTCCGCCTCTCAACCTCTCACTTTCAGAAATAGTGAAGTTTAAAATATAAAGGTGTTGTTTTTCCTTCACACCCAAATGTCAGAGCAAGATATTCTGATTTCTCTTGATTGGCTCCAGGTGATGTTAAGTGGAATGCAGGAAATTATCAAAATCAATCTGTCTTCAACGGCTTTCTTTGAAATTACAGGATCTGAATCGAAATGTAAACTCAAATTATTTTTATTCTAAGTTCCCTTCCATGATTTTTCTTAGCTCTCCCTCTACCAAGGAATAAGTAAAATAGCTTTTTTTTTTTTTTTTTTTGCCTCTAGAAAGGGGATATGCCTTTAATGTTTTCCAAAGAAACACAGTATTTCTTAAACAAATAGACTCTCGGTTACTGGATTTCTAAAGGATTTAGTTACTAAATGCTCAAAAAATTAAGAAAGAAAATTTCTGCACTTCAACCCATCAGCGTAGTGACTTACACATTAATGAAATGCGGAGCATGAACTGTAAAGAATCCAGCTAACGCTGGAACAGTAATACGGGACCAACCGTAATGGTGAAAAAATGAAGATATTCAAATGCTGTCAAGGGGGGACTTGCAAACACCGGGAGAGCGAGGGTCCTGATCAAGATCCAAATCTAGCAGGAACTGGCATGTTCTATGACACAAAACGAAATACTCAAAGGACTCAAAACTATCGTTCCGAAGACGCTCTGTAAGGTCTCGCTGCACGAAGGTGGCGGCCGACCGGGAGACTCCGGCCTAGTAGTGACTTAGTAGGGCAGGCCACACCCCGGACTCTCTGAATCGGAATCTCATTTTTGGCAAGATTCAGGCGATTGATGCATGTATCAAAGCTTGAAAACTATACGAAGTGTTTTTTGAGGATGGAGTTATATGAATTTTTTTTTTTTTTAATTCTTAAGGGCAGCCCCGGTGGCTCAGCGGTTTAGCGCCGCCTTCAGCCCAGGAGGGCGTGATCCTGGAGACCCAGGATTGAGTCCCACGTCGGGCTCCCTGCATGGAGCCTGCTTCTCCCTTTGCCTGTGTCTCTGCCTCTCTCTCTCTCTCTCTCTGTGTCTCTCATGAATAAATAAATAAAATCTTTAAAATAAAAATAAATAAAAAATAAAAATAAATTAAAAAATTCTTAAAAAAAAAACAATGCCACATCGCAAGAGAGATTGCTCAGCCTTATTTCACGATGGGGCCATCATTTCATAATAGGAAAAAAGAATCTTCATATTCTACTGCTCTGGAAAGATAATGACTGACACTGAATTATTTTTCCTGGAGGAGCAAAGGCAGTTATGGGGGAAGGCATATGGCTCATCATTTTCAGTAACAACAAATGCGGGCTTGACCCGCGTTGTTATTTCTGACACATCACCTTGCATTTCTCTTCCCATTATGCTGCTGGATGCTCTTCCTTCCTTTTTTATTTTTGGGTCAGAGATGGCAACTGACCTGGAGGCTGCTGCAGGCATTTGGAAATACAGTCTTTCTTGTCTGTTCAGCTTGATCCGAGGCTGTGCTGCATACCAGGGTGATTTTAAGAGCTTAACAGTTGTGAACTGTTGAGGTACCTGCACCATCAGGAAAAGCACCTGTTGGGGCTCCCGGTGGCTCAGTCGGTTAGGCGTCTGCATTTGGTTCGGGTCATGATCCCGGGGTCCTGGGATCGAGCCCTGCGTTGGGCTCCTCGCTCAGCGGAGGTGGGGATCCGCTTCCACTTCTCCTGCTCCCTCTGCCTCAACTGCTATTCCTTTCTCTCAAATAAATAAATCTTTAAAAAAGAAAAGACAAGCACCTCCCCTATGACTCATAACTTGAGGAAGCTGTGATCAGAGTTGTGGGAAAAATGGAAGTCAGAATGGTGTCGAGAGCGGGGAGTGGGGAGGGTGAGGATGCCAGGACCAACCCAGGGGGGCACGTCCCTAAGTCTCAGGAACGATGCAGAGCGAATGGTCACCGGTCACTCCCTGCTCCTCCTCGGCTGCCTGGTGGCGCCCACACACCTGCTGTCACACTTCCCTGGACCCACCACCTTGGAGAAGTTATATGCTGAGTCTCCTAAGACAAAGAAGATGGGGCTTTTAGACCCAAACACCACATTACTACTTTTTTTTTTAAGATTTATTTATTTATTCATGATAGAGAGAGAGAGAGGGAGAGGCAGAGACACAGGCAGAGGGAGAAGCAAGCTCCACGCAGGGAGCCCGACGTGGGACTCGATCCCGGGTCTCCGGGCTCATGCCCTGGGCCAAAGGCAGGTGCTAAACCGCTGAGCCACCCAGGGATCCCCACATTACTACTGTTTATCGTTCACATTGGCCAGGGAATTAGGGGAGCACAGTTGGTTTTTTAACCCTGAAGTGTTTTAGCTGCGAATAAGGAAAGCCACCGCCCGGGAGCGAGGAAGGTCCACTGCGACAGCGGCCCGGTGCTCTCCGCAGCCTTAGCTGGAAGCCCGTGGCAATCCACTGCTCGCCGGGCGTGGACGGCCTGGTCCTAGAGCTGGGGCTTCTGTTTTCCAGGGCGGACCCTTGGCTCGAGGTTGATGCTCCAGGGCTGCCTTAGCGGAGAGCGTGTCCTGCACGCCGTGTCTGACCCTTTGGCTCCCACCACTCCGAACGTGAGGACATACGGAGCTCACGTAACTTGAGGGAAGCGCCCGATACTTGTGCAGCTCCTCCCGGCTGGGAACTGACTGTGCGAGCAGGGGTGCTCCCGCGCTGTCCTCCTGGTGGGTCACAGTGCACTAGGAGAGGTGGCCCCTGAGTCCGCGTCACCAGCCGCTCCCAGCGCCTGCCTGCGTGCCTGGCACGCAGCTCGTCTTCTCATTGACTTGGCTCCGAAGCACTTTTGTACCTTCCTGCCTTTATGTTTCCGTGTTTCTTCCTCCGTCTGGGGGCCTTCAATGCCCCTGTCGCCGTGTCGGAGTGGCCCCTTCCTTGAGGTGCCTGTCCTGTCGTCTGTCCCTGTCTGTCCCTGTCTGTCCTCTGCTCCCCTGGGGCTGTCCGAGGCCCTCAAGTGGACACAGGCCTCTGGGCCCTGCAGACAGCGCGCTGCCTTGGGGCCGCCCGAGGCTCAGGGCTGAGCCTCTGCCTTGGGGTCCCGGGATCGAGTCCTGCATTGGGCTCCCCATAGGGAGCTTGCTTCTCCCTCTGCCTGTGTCTCTGCCTCTCATGCATAAATAAAATCTTTAAAAATAAATAAATAGAATAAAAACCAAGTAACTGAAAATAAATAAATGAAAACCAAGTAACTGTACACGTGGAATGCTGATGAGAAATAAAGAGGAATGATGGATGCCCGGGTGGCTCAGTGGTTGAGCGCCTGTCTTCGGCCCAGGTTGTGACCCTGGGGTCCTGGGATCGAGTCCCTTGTCGGGCTCCCTGCATGGAGCCTGCTTCTCCCTCTCCCTGTGTCCCTCCTTCTCTGTGTCTCATGAATAAATAAATAAAATCTTTAAAAAAAAAAAGTGACGTCTTCCTGGACTGGCAGCCTTGAAGAGTGGGCCGTGTCTGCTGCAGTGTCACCCGTGCCCCCACCCCCCCCCGCCGTAGGCCCCCGGCCCTACATGAGCCCAGAAGGTGCTCAGGGTTTGGTCAATAAGGATCACCAAATAGACGTGACCGGGGCAGGTCGACTGGATGGGGCGCTACCTGGATGAGAAGTGGGAGCAGACAGCTCTCGAGCCCGTGCAGGGTGCTTTCCCCCCAGATCTGCCCCTGAGGACTCTCGGGTTTGGTGCGTCGTGTGCAAGGAAGGTGGGAAGGGCTTTGCCCTTGGGTGCTGTCATTCCACTTTGGTTCAATGATAGTGCGGGACAGGAACCATCCATCTGACTAAAGACAAGATGCGTGAGGATCAGGACGGCAGCCGTCCTGCGGGGCCGAGGGCTCCGGGGCCGTGGGAACCCTTGTCCCGCAGGCTCCTTGTCCTCTCGGCGGGAACCCTTCCTCCCGCAGGACCGAGGACGGAGAGTCGGGGCGGGAGGTTGCATCCGGAAAGACCCGTCTCAGAATCTGGTTTCTCGTAGCACGGATTTTCTGACTCTGGACTTCTGGATTTTCTGTCAAGACTCTGCATTAGTAGTTCACAGCGTCCTTTTCTTCTTCTTCCTTCTTCTTCTTCTTCTTCTTCTTCTTTCTTCTTTTTTTTAATGGGACAGCTGGTCTAATTGGGCAAGGTTTGCTGTGGTGACATTAGGGCTCATTAGGCTCTGTCTTATCGGTGATGTAAGCGGAGATGTCCACCGAGCGGAGGACCTGGATCCTAAATGAGAAATAGAGATCAGCATTTCACACGATGCAGTGACGGACTTCAGGGTTACCTTTCCAGTGACAAAAGCAGGAGCTTCCACCCGCCGAACGGTTCCCCGTGTGATCAATAAATATACGAGAGACACGTGGGATTTATTTCTTCTGCGGCAACAAACACCATCATTTTTCTTAATTATCCTTAGGTTTGCCTCTCCCGCCTTCAGGTGCTTTGGAAGGGAACGGCCTCTCTGCGCTAAGAAGGGGACGTGAGCTCTCTTGTCGTGCTTTCTTTGTCACACACGCGGAGAGGTTCGACTCTCCTGTGGCGGTGCCCATATTTCTTAATTAAGCCCCGATCAAGTCAGGGGTTTTGCAGGCTCGTCCCGGCCCTTAAAGATCAGGGGTGGCCGCAGACAGAGGCAGAGCTCTGGAGCCACTGATGGTCAGGCCTGCCAACCGTTCCGACCGGTGGCCATGTGGCCTGCCGTTTGTCACGTTCACGGCCGTCCATGATGCTGCAATTCCTCCCGGCGCGGTCGGTCGTTCGTCTTGGGGCGTTCTCCGAGTGGCCCAACTTGCAGCCACGTGGGACCGTGCATACGCCTTTTGGGGCTCATCTTTACAAAGCAGCCATGCAGACAAGCACGGGCCTCCCCATCCAGCGACTGGGATCACGAATGTGGCAAAAGCACTCGTTGGCAGGTGATGGGAAATTCTGACGACCTTGGAGACCGTGCGCCCGGGTCGCTCTCCTGTGTTGGGTCCCGGGACCCCCTGCAGTTTGCTCCCCCCCACCCCCCCAAGGGGCCCGGCTGCTTTCCTGGAGTGGTCTCTACTGAGGTGTGAGCACCCTCTGGAGCGTTTGCAGAGCCTTGCATGTACTGCAAGGACGCGGGCTCCGGGGGGGGGGTGACGGTGGAGGCCCAAGGCCCGCAGTCCTTCCTTGGTGACAGCCGTCTGGGGGCATTGAGGCGTCAAAAGAGGTGGCAGGAACACCTGTGTCTGCTGGCAGCTCCGCCGTGGCAGTGGGGTCGCTGAACAGAGGCCGCGGGACGCCCGGTGCCAGCAGGTAGGACTCACGGTGGGGCAGGGGGGTCCTCGGTGGCTGTCGCTCACTTGGCATATCTTGGCATCTGATGGGGCTTGGGCTTGCACACGGGGCCCGGCAGGGTGGCAGGAGCGCAAACCCAGGTGCACTCCCCTTACGCCAGGAGCTGCACTCCCTTCCTGGGACGTGAGAACTCAGCCTTTGGGACAGGTAGGTCCGCCGGTGGTGACAGAGGGGTCGCTAGATGCTCTCGCCCCCAAAGAGCCCATCAAGTCCCGCTTCAGCCTTCGGTCTCCCTGGCCAACGGCTCTTACCAGGTGGATGATCCCTAGGGGTCCCCAAGGGCCCTTCAGCCTCTCTCCTCTTCCCTCCACTTCCAGCGAAGTGGCTCCTAGGTGTTTGCAGAGGAAAGGAGAGGACATGATGTCATTTGAGCCATTATTAGGGCTAATGTCAGAAGGCTGACAGTTAAAGATGCCAGGATCCCGAGCCCATGCCCTAGCAGCTCAGGTCTCACCTCGTGGGTCCCTCTGCCTCCAGACCCTGCACTGCCCAGACTCTGGGGGGGGGGGGCAAGGGAACTCAGGAAAAGAAGGAGACATCTGAAGGTCACTCTGGAAAGTAGACATCTGAAGGAAAGATCCCTGGCCTCGGGAGGGGTGTGGCCAGGGAGGCTGCACGGCGGGCCGAGGGCCAACTGCTCAGGGTGTCTCAGGTTTAGAGGTACTCGAGGAAGGGGAGGACGAGTAAGTGTCCTGGTCTAAACAGGGATACACCCAGGCCCAAGCCGGGTGTCAGGCCAGGCCCAGGTATCAGGCCCAAGCCAGGGTGTCAGGTCCAAGCCCAGGTGTCAGGCGCAGGCCCAGGTATCAGGCCCAAGCGCGAGTGTCAGGCCCAAGCCCAGGAGTCAGGTCCAAGCCGGCTGGCCCAACTGCCAAGGGGCAAACGTGTGACACAGAGCCTTGGCTTCAAGCCTTGGCGGCAGGAGCAGGAGGTTCGGGTGCTTCCCACCCCTCCCTGGGGTCCATCTGAGCCCTGGTGACCGCCGGCCCCCGGGAGCACCGACCTGGCCCTGACCCTGTCCTTTGTCCCCCCCCCTTATGTCATTCCTCACCATCTAACCTGAAGTGACGACTCTGGCAGGAGGGTTCCCGGGATTGGAAAGGCCGCGGGAAGAAGTGGTGAGAGGTCCAGCTGCTGGCAGAGAGGAGATCTGAGAAGGGTTTGCTTCCCAGTCCCCTGGGGCAGCACGACCTGCTCCTTGCTTTCCTCATCTCAGAAATGGGGACAATGCCTGGGGCCACCAGCGCCCCTTCCGTTGTGGGTGTCCTGGCCTCTCCCTTGTCTCCTTTGGTCTTTTCTTGGGCTTTCCCTTCATTTCATCTCTGGCTGATTACGTAGCGCATCCTCGCGGATTCACGGGGGTTCTTGACCACTCGACGTAAAGAGCAGACTCTTAAACACCGAGATTCGACGAGAGAGGAAAGCAAACAGAGCGCCCCCCAGGGACCCTCAGGCCTAACCGCCAACGCCGCCGCTGTCGTCCCAGCAGCTCGAACCCCACGTGGTGCCCTGAGGGGACGCAGGGTCCTGCAGGAGCTTGGCCACTGGTTAGCGATGTGACTGTGGACAGATCTTGCACCCTGGCTCCGTGTCCTCATCAGTACAGTAAATGGGTTGACCCTCCTTATCTTCCCGGTTGTTTCCGACTCCAGAATTTTAAAAGGCCCGTGATTGCCAGCCAGAAACTCTAGTATGGGGTGGGGGTGACAGCGTGGGGTAAGTGCCAGCTGATTAGGGAAATGGCATAGGATTTATCTTTTACATTGGTTTTCACGATAATAAACGATGGAGTGAAGACACCGAGGAGGGAGATGCAGCCTACGTGAGTGTTCACGGAAGCAGAGCTTATTTTAAACGATGGTTTCTGGAAATGACCTTTCATTCCGTGCCCTTATATTGCTGTGATGGAAGGCACGGAATGGAGGCCCGGCCTCCACAGCGGCTCCATTCGATTGGGCTGCCCTGGCGGCAGCTGACGTCGCAGGTGGAATATCACGCCGGCGGGGAGCCAGAGCCGTGACGGGGCACGGCGGACACAGTGCGCCTGCAGCTCAGCTCTCCCTTGAAGGCCGGTATTTAGAACCATCTTCAGCTAATTCAACAGCTCGGCATGTCTGGTAGGGAGGATGTCAACCTGAGTTTTTTTTTTTTTTTTTTTTTTTTTGCTTATCAGATACGATGGGACAAGATGACATTAACATGATGGAAAGAAACGATACAGGTTGCGTATTTAGAAATAAAAATCAAGCCGATCTTTAAGGAGCTTAGGAGTTACTTAGATTGATTTACTGCAACTGTGGGATTTTAAAAAAAAAAAAAGGTAATTGCCACAGACAGTTGACCAGGATAAACCCAGATATTGCCCATGGTCGTCTTTGAAGCTGATACATCACAGTCTTCTGTGACATCACAGTCTTCTGATTTGGAGTCAAATCTCATGAAGGGAAAAGTGCTCTACAGTGACTAGGGCTCATTCGATGGTTGGCCTGTTGATCTCTAGGTGCAACGGAGTCACATAATCATTAAGATCCTGGATTTCATGGGCTCTCACTAGCACCTGCTCACGCCACAGGCTGCGTTTCTCTGGAATGGCAGTCGCAGGGCTTTCCACCTGCTGGGCGACAGGCCGGTCCCGGGTGCTGGCTCTCCAGCAGTTGGTGGCCCAACCGCAAGGCAGTCGGAGGCAAGCAGGGATGGGACCCCCCTCCCAATCGCTTAGTTTTGTATGAAGGGGGACTGCTGCTATCTTTATTTAAATGGAGTTTCATGAAATGGGACATTGGGTTTTCCCGGGAGTCCTCCCTCCTCCAGGGTGTCGGGCAGCAATGGGAAGAGGCCGGGGCCACCATGTGGGGCCTCTCGTCAGCAAATGAGTCATTGTTTGGGGGCAACTTTGATTCTCTTAGGATGGCTTTCTCTGGAAAGTTCTTCATCCCCCGGAGCGAATAGATTTCTGCCAGGTCCTCCTTACCAGCGTCCCTGGGATGGCCAGCAGACTTTCCTGAAATGCCGTAGCCATGTAGGCTTACGTTGGGATCCCTGACACTGCTCCTTCAACAAACACTTTTGGAGCATATTTTTACGTGGGAAAGATCTTCGTTCTCCTTTATTCTTCTCTAAAGAGGTTTTTTTTTTCCCCCTTTGGAAGATTGGCTCAAATGGAAGAATTGACATTTAGGGCTCTTCTGAACCAAGACCATGAAGCCATTTTCAAATAAAACACAATTAGTAGAGAAGGGATGTGCTTTTGGAATACGGGCTTGTCCTGCCAGCATATTTATATATAAGAAGGCGGTTATCGAACAACTTTGATTTAACCAGCTGATCCGGCATCTTTGTAGAGAAACAGAAATAATTAAGGATGCCTGGGAGGCTCAGCGGTTGAGCATCTGCCCTTGGCTCAGGGCATGACCCCGGGTCCCGGGATCAAGTCCCGCGTCAGGCTCCCTGCATGGAGCCTGCTTCTCCCTCTGCCTGTGTCTCTGCCTCTCTCTCTGGGTCTCTCGTGAATAAATAAATAAAATCTTAAAAAAATAATTAGAAAAGTGCAGGAGTATTTAAAAGTATTTATTTATATTAAAATATAATCTTTCTCCTCAGTGTTCGAGTGGTTCTGTGTCTGTACAGGGAAAGCACATTTTGGTTGTTTTAGAACCAGCCAGCATTTTTATCGAGGCTTTCCTTAGAATCAGAACATTATTTCAGCGACTCGCTTTTCATGTATATTCCGGTACAAAATCATTTTAGTGCATTGCATATAATCACATTTGCATGAATGGAGTGTGAGACAATATTGACTCCTGCATGCATGTTGCTATTACAGTTACCTGCATTTAAAAGACCTGTGTATTCACAGCCTTACATAAATTGCCTATTAATATTAATGGACTACAATATTGATTTAGACATGGCGAGGCCCTGACATGTTTTATATAATTGTTCATATGACATTCTCAGTTTCAATAGAGAATGCCTCTTGTCTAATTGTGCTTCCGCAATATAGGGGAGTCCTTCACATTCACGGCAAAACACTGCTGCCCTTCACGTTCGGAAATGACAATACTGGCAAGGCTGCGTAGGATCGTACTCACCAGATCAATACGTGATCAATAGTTCGCTGCACACAGAACGGGAGATACTGAAGTCACTACTGCATTGTCTTGTGTTGTAATTTCGTCTTCGAGTTGGGGGTTCAAGCATATGGCCTCCAGCGGCGGATTGAGGAATTGTCTACTTGAGATGTGTGGGTACATACAGCACCTTGGCTTCTCATTTTATCAAAACTTTGTTTAAAAGGATGTGTGCTGCCTCCCGATTGCTTTGGTGTTACGCGGTCGACGGGAAATGTGCTTCTCCCTTTTCGTCCGCCCCATTTCGGTTTGGCTCTAAGCTGCTTGGGTTTATCTGTCCTTCCAACACGTCTAGCTTCGTCAAGGCATATTGGAGGGCGCTGCCACCTTCCCGCATCCAGGCTGCTGGGGCCCCTTCCACAACCAGGCGCTGAGCTGTGCCCTGGGGATGCCCAGATGAAGGAGCCTCTTGCAGGTCAGCGAGGGAGACAGGAGAAGGCCTCTGTTGCTCTTGCCTGCCCAGCCCATACCCTCAAATCTTTTTTTGGAGAACAACTCCTCCTTGTAGATGCAGCCAAATGAGGATTGTCCGTCAAGACCAAGGGAGAGGCCTCCATCCAACTTATAACCGACCTAAGACTCCTGGGGGCAAGGAATCCTGAGCAGAGGGACTTAAGACTTGGAGATGGTTGTAGGCCGTTCCTCCTGGTTCTGGTGCCCGGAGATAGCCTCCGTTGGGTCCCGGAAACACAGTATCTGTGTGGCTCAGGGCTGTGCCCTGTGTCAGCTGGATGGTCAGCCTCTCCTTACACTGCAAGTTCCCCTGCCTCCTTCTAATCATTTCCCTTCTAGATTCAGTGGGCAGTGGTTGGCCCTTGCTGCTGTATCACCAAAGAGCTATTCATCAGTGTAAAAATTGGGGAAATGCCATAATTCGGACCGGTCGGTTGTCTAGAAAATGCAAAACATCTCTGACTCTTAGGAGAGATTTCTGGAGAAACAGCACATGCAGCTGTTGTTCGGGTAGGTTCGGGTTTCCGCTCGCAGAAGACTTAGTTTTTGTTACTTGCGGCCACGGTGCAACAAAGACTTGCTTGTTGCCTTTCTTTTTTTGGGATTTGTTATATCCATCCATAGTGCACAGTACGGCGTTGTAAGAGGGAATCTTAAATCTCACAGTGGTTTGTGGCAGCAGGAAACAAAAGAAGTATAGGTAGTAAATAATTACCCTGCAGGAACAATCAATGTTTTGAAGTCTCTCTAGTCATGAATTCAATCGCAAACATTTTCAAACTTTGTAGATGGAAACGATCTTTTTCAGAAGCGCTTACGGATTTGAGAATGGAAGCTAATTTTCATGACTAGACAACAAAAACGGGCCACCCCGAAAGATGTACTTTTTGATCTCAGTGAATTTAGGACAACACTCTTTATGAATGTTGCCAAACAATTACATTAAAGTTTTTACTATGGAAACATCTAAATGCACGGATAAAAAGAAAGAATAGTACAGTAAACTCCTATGTACTTATTAGTTTGCTTCGACAAGTATTAACTCACGGCCAATTTTAGTTCTGTTTTCCCCATTGAAGTAGGGAAGTGCCCTCCTCCATTTATTTTGGAGCAAATCCAATATATTTTATTAATTCATCTCTACATATTTCAAAACGTATCCATAAAACAAGAATTTTCTTTCTCTCTCTTAAACACACCACATGTAATGATCAAATCTAAGAATGGTCAATGACCATCCCTCTGCATCATCGATCTGCCCTCTATATCCTTCCGACCTGCCTGGTCTTCCAAGGGAAATGCCTTCCCATCATAAGTCACATCGTCTCCAGCCTCCTCCGATTTCAGCCTCAGAGTTGCACCGGAGCTCAGACTCCTGCCCCCTGGCAGTCTTCCTCTAAGCCGGTGTTCCATGTCCTTCTCCACCAAAGGGGCCAACACACCACAGGATGCATAATGCAGCCCTAGGGTGCGGGTCGTAACAACCCCGGGATGACACACACCAAGAGTCAGTACAGGAGCAGGAGTCTGTGGCCTTAGGATTCAACCTCTTGTCCTATAAGAAAACGATTCTCGGTGACCTGCCATGTGCTGCTCAGAGGCCCTGGCTGGAATCAGCCCCCACGTGTAGGCCACCCCCCTAATGTACCTTCCTATCAGCTTTTCTTCCTTCCCATAATGCTTCCCTGTTCCCACGATTCTGTTTTCTGGAGTGACATCTCAAGCCCTTGGGGAATGCAAACTATGTTATCCCATCCTTTTTTTTTTTAAGCATAGCTTCTATCCAGATCCAAATAACATTGCAATTGGTTATGTCTCATAATTCTTTTTTTTTTTAAATTGTGGTAAGATATACATAACATAAAGTTTACCATCTTAACTATAGAAAGAGAGCATGCACTCGTGCTCCAGGGCTCACGAGTGGGGGGAGGAGCAGAGAGCGAGAATCTTCAACCAAACTCCTGGAGGAGCACAGAGACTGATGCGGGGCTTCATCCCACCACGCATGAGATCACAACCGGAGGTGAAACCAAGAGTCCTATGATTGACTGAGCCACCCTGAAGACCCACCTTAACCATTTTTAAGTGTACAGTTTAGTGGTGTTAAGTACATTCAAAGTATGCAACCATCACCACCATCCTTCTCCAAAACTCATCTCATCTTGCATAACTGAGACTCTATACTCATTAAACACTAATTCCCCATTCCTCCCTCCTCGCTGGTCCTGGCAACCCCATTCTATTCTATGTCTCTATGAGTTTGACTACCCTGGGTACCCCACATAGGTAGATCATGTTTGCTTTTATTTTTTTGTAATTGGCTTATTTCACTTAGCATAATGTCCTCAAGTTTCATTCACCTTATAACATGCGTCAGGACCTTCTTCCTTTTTAAAAGGTGAATACCATTCCATTGCACGTATATGTTGCACTTTATTTATCCATCCACCAATTGATGGGAAACTTGAATTGCCACTTCGATTGGCTATTATGGATAATGCTGCTGTGAATACGGGTGTACAAATATTTATTAAAGATCTTGCCTTCAGGGATCCCTGGGTGGCGCAGCAGTTTGGCGCCTGCCTTTGGCCCAGGGCGCGATCCTGGAGACCCGGGATCGAGTCCCACGTCGGGCTCCCGGGGCATGGAGCCTGCTTTCTCCCTCTGCCTGTGTCTCTGTGTCTCTGCCTCTCTCTCTCTCTCTCTCTCTCTCTCTCTCTGTGGCTATCATAACTAAATAAAAATTAAAAAAAAAAGATCTTGTCTTCAGTTCCCTTAGTTACATACCAGAAAATGGAATTACTGGATAATATGGTAATTCCATTTTATATTCCCATCAACAACGCACAAGAGTTCCAATTTCTTCATATCCTCACCAATGTATGTTATTTCCTGTTTTTTTTTAAGATAATCAATAAAATTTTATTTTTAAAATCCGAAGTGAAAAATCTCACAAGATCAGGACATTTGAAATACTGGGTTCCAAGAGCTCATGGGAACAGAGGGGGTCAGGTCTGCTGGGGAGCATCGATGTCTATACCAAAGTGTATGTGTGTGTGTATTGTAATAGCCATCCTAACGGGTTTGTTTTAATTCTCTTCTAATCAACCCATTTCTTTTCCATCTCTCTGTCTCTAGCTCTGTCTTCTTCTCATTCTTTTTTAAAGAAATAAGATGGTACAGTATTTCCATAACCAGGGTTTTTTTTTTAACTGCATGCCTATACTGCTGATTTATAATGGAAGGGTTGTTTTAAAAAGACTCAGGAACTTGACTCAATCAACTTGAGTGGGTTGTCACTGGCTAAATTTGGACTAATTTGTGCATGAATAAAGATAACAGTTGTGACGAGTTAAAACATATCAAATATATTTAAAGAAATGATTTCATAATGACAGTAAAATAAAAAAGAAAGAAAAATCCATCAGTCTTCTTTGAGGATGGTATCATTATTTTGAAAGCTGGTAAGTAAATTAATAGAATCCAGCTTTTGTTCTGATTTTCCTATACTAACTGAGGTAACTAAATTATTAACGAGATGGTTTCTCTTTACAAAGTATTCCAGTTAATAAATAAAGACAAAAAATAAGACTACAGTAACATTTTGCAATTCCTCCTGCCCTGATGGAGCTGGGCATTGGGCATCATCGTCTGCTACCATCATAAAGTGGACAGCGACCAGACATTTACGTGCCTCCCAGTGGAAGTTCACGGCATCGTGTTTGAAATATTCTTGCCAAAAAAAATAAAACCCGAGGCTCATTAAGCCTGTCGATTTACTTGCCAATTTATAAGAAATTCAAGTCAAAGGGAACAGTTGTGCTTAAAACTTGTTTTATGTAATTAATTTGGGAAATATAACAGACACTGGAACTGTGAATGAATGCATATCCATTGTGCAAAGTAAGCCTAGACTCCTCCAGAAATTCCACACAGAAGCACAAAAATGTTTGCCTGGTTCAATTTTTTTTTTTTTTTATCTTAGGAAGGGGTTAATCTTAGTGGCAAAGGAGACTTTAAAAAAAAAAAAACGCTGGCACTTAACATGATGCCTATTATTTCTCTCGACATCCTATCTTCTTATCTTGCTCTTGGTTTTGTGGAATAAGATGAAAGAAAATTGCTAGTGCTCTACAGCACTGTGTGCCTGGTTTTAGTAATCTCAGCTTTGATTCTGATATTTTAAATGTTTTCCTCCGTGAAAAAGGTCTGAGACTCAAATAAGGGGCCAATGGTGTGAGGGGCAGTTAAATTGGATCCTATAGTGTTCAGTTCCCTGACTACAGGAATAATCCTATTAATAATCTTGTCTTCTGACCTTATATAGTCTGGATCCTTTGTTCCCTATCTGTTGAATACACACATCTTTCAGGGAACAGTGAAAATCTGAGAATTTTGAAATGCCAACTTAAAAGTGATTTGCTTTACTTAGAAACCAAGAATGAATTGTAAGAGTTATCCCCTATGTCAAGTCCAGGAATATTTGGATATTATTGGCTTTAATGATTGATACAGAATCCTTTTTTTTTTTTTTTGTATGGGAGCAAGCTGCAAAAAGGCATGATGACTTATAACGAATCCTCACTTGAAGGTGAGTTATTTACTGCCTGTTTCAAATCTATTCGTGATTAATACTTATTGCTAAAGATGGACCGTGTGCTGTCCTTTCGGTCTTTCAAACATTTAACAGTTATTCATTAAAGATGTGTTGAGTGCCAACGATGTACCAGGAACTACACCAGGTCATGGGACTTTAGCAGTGAACAAGACGTACACATTTTCTTCTCTCTAGAAACTTATAGTTTAGTGGGTTTTCCAAGAAAGTACACCCCGAGATGGACGTAGAAGGGGAAGGGACTGTTGAAAGCACTTGTCACAAGTCGAGGAGGGCAGCCTCAGGACGTGAGTGGGTCTGACAATGTTGCAGGAAGAGGGGACAAGGTGGGAAGAACCTCAACCTACAGCGCGGCTCTTAAAAAATCTCAGCTAGGCTGATGGGGAGCACTGAGCAAAGCTTACTTGTCAAAGGAGTCACATTGGCCAAGGGTGGCCCAGCTGTGATCCCGCTGCTGTGTTCGAGCGTTGGCTTAGAGCAACGCTCTAAGTATGGCTTAGAGCAACCCTGGCAAACCCAAACTCAACCTTGGTGTGAGTGCCAGTGTGGATCCAATAGGTATGGGGGCTACGGGCTGCCAGCTGATTGGGCAAGTTCTTTCCTGAAGGCCGATCTAATGGGCGCTGTTGCCATGGTGAAGGCCATCCCTGGACACATGGGCAGGAGGATGAGGCCTATTGCTACAGGGATACCGTGGGGGGCATTTGGTGGTGTAGAGGGGAAATCTACTGGCAGTCGCTAACCTTCCCCTGCTCTGTGTCCCAGGGAGGAGAGGTCACCCAGCCTCCTTGTCTGGTCCTTTCCGACTGGCTTAGCAGGTGGTAGGCACCGGTGAGACCGGTGAGCACAGGGGCTTCTCTCCTTCTCTATGTGCCTCTCCTGGTCTCTCCTCTGGGTGATCTGCTCCTTTCAGAAAGACTTTTTAAAAAGTCTCCCTTTGCCACTAAGATTAACCCCTTCCTAAGATTAAAAAAATTTGAACCAGGCAAACATTGCTTCTGTGTGGAATTTCTGGAGAAGTCTAGGCTTACTTTGCACAATGGATACGCATTCATTCACTGTTCCAGCGTCTGTTATATTTCCAAAATTAATTACATAAAACAAGTTTTAAGCACAACTGTTCCCTTTGACTTGAATTTCTTGTAAATTGGCAAGTAAATCGACAGGCTTAATGAGCCTCGGGTTTTATTTTTTTGCCCCAGCTTCCTCCGAACAGCCATGGTCCCTGGGATGCTGCTTGTTCTCAAGGTCCCGCTACTCCACGGAGACCACAGCAGCTTCCCACTGCTCTGACTTCTGTTGCTCATCTCTTGCCTCACTCTTCCCTATTTGGCCTCTCAGGTTTTTCCCACCTTTGCAACTGGTTCTTTGCATCACAACCGCTTTGTTTGAAATAGCTAGGGAGCCCTGACTTATTTCCTAGTGATGCCCTGACTGGCGGGCGTAGCCTGAAGAGGTCACAGAGATTTCCCTAAGGGAGTGACAGTTCAGCTAAAACCTAAGGGACAAGAGGGAACTGTCCAAAATGGGCTGATTGTAGTGCTGCGGTTGGCACCGTCCTTGTACATTATCTTTTATTTCAGGTGATTTGTTAGTTTTCTTTTTTTTTTTAATTTTTTAAATTTTTTTAAATTTATTTATGATAGTCACAGAGAGAGGGAGAGAGAGAGGCAGAGACCCAGGCAGAGGGAGAAGCAGGCTCCATGCACCGGGAGCCAGATGTGGGATT